>NC_083406.1:23660254-26160254 GCF_020745735.1 Hemiscyllium ocellatum | reverse complement strand
CAACTACAAAAAGACTTCAGTCATCAGCACATTAACTTATTCATGGAGCATTATCCATTCTCCTTTGGGACAACAACTTGTTTACCGCCCAAACATCTGGGATGAAAGTCTCTTCCCTCTAATGAATGCTAAAAATCTTGAATAGAGTGACACTGGGCTGCATTGATCTCAATCTCAATAGATTAGTGTCAGTAGCATAAACCACCTATATTTTGATATTAATTGGCATTAATTAGGCAGCCTCAGGCAGACCAAAGGAAAGGCTGATGTTGGACACAAGAATATATTAGTTGGGTGCCGTGCGTTTGCACAGTTGGTCAGAATGGACAAATGTTCCACAGATTTGCATGAAGATGATTGATAAAATGATAAACTATGCACATACACGATCTAGTTGCACATAAATGCATTAGGTGAGAAACTCAATACAATGACTAACTAAATTTTTGCACCATTCATCCTGCAGGCTAGCAGGCTTATGCTGTGAAAGATTACCATGAAGTTGCTTTGGTATATTTTAATTGCGGCATTATTAATATCTATTTGAAATAATTTAGCAGCTTCATTAAAATAGTGGTTGGGAGACTTTTATCCTGATGCACTGACACAATTAGATTTTAATAATACATAGCATAATTTTACAGCCATTTATAAACTCTGATTTTTAAAAGTCCATCTAGTTTAATATTCTATCTTACTTTAAATATCACAATAAACAATGTATTACACAAGGGGATAGCCAGTTATGGATATTTTTCTTTCATGATCACTGGCTTGGGTATTTTATTCTTGGAGAACATGTCACCATATAATTCCCAAATTTATTTCCTCTAGCAGTTGTCAGCAAATTTGGAGATGTTATAGCCCAAATGGAGTGCATAGAGCATCTTTTTATCTGTTTCCATTAAAAGCAATGGGTGGAAGTCTGATTAAGTTGTAAATGTGTATAGATTCAAACATATTTTTCTGTTGCCTTTACTGATTTCACTCACTGAGAAGCCTCTCGCATTCCTGCATCTTATGGCACTGGCAATTATAATTGTCTTCCAGTTATCTATGCAGTAAGAAGGTAGAAATGTGTTATCTACTGTAAGAACATAGCAAATATTGTGCAGCATAGACCTTCTGCACACTGTCTGTCATGATACATTGTGGCCTGTACATTATTTGCAAAAGAGCTGAATGACCTATGATGCTAAGGATTGGCTTACAGTTTGCTCTCTTATCAACACTACTATGAGTTTTAGGACATTTAACAAGGCGGGCTATGTTACTGGACTGATTTATCACTGTTGCAGAGTCATGTTTGCAGACTGCATCACTCTTTCCTTTTATTTTTCTCTAATTCAATCAAATGCTTTTTGGTTTTGGCAACAATTGATTCAGACAACTGTCGAAAGATTATATTTTTAAAAACTGCCCAGTTGTAGCATGCTCTTTAATTCCCCCTTTCCATTGACATTGATTATCATGTAATTTTCTTCTTCCACCTCTGGCCTGATTTTTAGATCTGTTAGATATGGTGAAGTTATGAGAATAAGCAAACCAAATAAAGATTGATTGCTAATAACACGTTCCATTTAATACTGTCTAAAACCATTCATTAAGCATTGTGACAGCAATGAGAGCAATAGAAGAATATTTGATGTCTCTTTTTAGTTCCTGCAGTTTTTAATTTTTTTTTCTGGCCTTGAGGTGACCCCCTCATGGAAAACAGTATGCATTTGATATCAGGGGAATAAAACATTACAAAACTACTTGGCATAGAATCTACAATTCTAGAAGACAAAAAGATTGAATTTATGAAGTTTAAGAACTATACTGTACTGCAATACATTAAAAATACACTGAGGTTTCACGGAGGCCTGCGCCATCATTCAGTTAGATCATAGTTGGCCCACACTTCATTTATCTGCGTAGCCCTTGACATGCTTTGCTAACAAATGTCTATCAATCTTTGGCTCAAAAACTCTATTTGTCTATGCCCCTACAAAATTGTCTAGCAGAGAATTCCAGTCTTCTAATACCACTTGCACGGAAAATGTGCTTCTTGATTTTGCATTGGAATGGCCCAGCTCTCAATTTTCAGAATATGTTCCGGTCTAAATTACAGTCAACCTGAAGCAGAATTCTTGCTGCATCAACAGGATTTTCAGGCACAGATTATAGTTTATAATGGTTGGATAAATAGGGAATTTCTTGGGAATATTATCAGAACTGCTTGACTATTAAGTATGTCATAAGGGCAGATTGGGCAGATATTCAACCATACCAAAGTTTTCTGCAGAGGAAGGATTGAATGTGAAAACAACATTGTTAGAAGTGTAGCTTTTTTTGCATGTTGTTGCAGAACCAACTACTACGAGCTAATGGTTGAATAGAGTGCTGTGACCAGTCACCCTTTCTACTGTGTCTAAGAATCTTCTGACTAACAGTATTGGAGGATGAATCATTGGAGAGTCCAGCAACAGAATGTAGGTTATTGCATGACAGCAATAGATATATGTTATGTAGTTTTCGTTATTATGCCAAATTAGCCAATCAGGAGGCATCTGTTTCCATTTCAAGCTACAATTCTCTTTCCCCAGTCAAGACTAGATAACATCATCAGATTGTGTGGGAGTTAAAATGCAATCTGCAACATTCATGTTTCTTGAACCATACCTACACTACTGTAATAATGCAATAAGTCTAACTGGAAAGGAACATAATTTATTGTTATACACAAAAATACAGCCAGTACTTGTTGCATCCATAGGCAAGTCCAAGCCTGGGACAAACAATTCTGCAGGTTTATCCCTGGGTCTACTTTATATAAAGGGCTTGGATGATGGTTTCAGATGGCATTGCCTGTTACCACAGGAACTCTCATACTCAATGAATTCTAAAGGAAGATTAATTAGTGATTCCCTCTAGGCGTCTTGGGATTATCACAAATTCCACACCTCAAACTTTGTTTTTCCCTTCAATGCTAACAGTTGTATATTCAGATTTAATTCAGTCCCAATTCTTGACTCCCGATTCAATCTCTGACTTCAGAAATTCAGGTGGTCTGGAGGTTTCACAATTCTCCCAGAACACATTCTCTTCAGACCTGGTAGATTGGTAGCTCTCTGACATGAGATCAGGTGACCCATGTCTCTAGATTAATAGTCTAATGACAATATCTCAAGGTCATTGCATACCTTGATAAAATTTTTAACCTTCGTGATGTTTAGATAGAATCAGTGTAGAAACAGGCTATTCGGCCCAACAAATCCATACCAATTCTCTGAAAGGCATCCCCCTACTGTATCTCTGAAATGCTGCTTTTCCCATGGCTAATGCACCTAACCTACACATCCCTGGACACTATGAGTAATTTACCATGGCCAATCCACCTAACTTGCAAATCTTTGGACACAGGAGGAAATTGGAACACCCAGCAGAAACCTCATGCAAACACAGGGAAAATATGCCAACTCCAGGCAGTCAATCATTCAAGTCTGGAATCAAACCCAGGTCCCTGGCACTGTGAGGCAGCTTTGCTAACTACTGAGCTACCATGTCACCCTCAGAATGTCTCCAGGAGTAGACTTGATTCTAGCAACATTGGTACATCAGATTTGACTTTGATGTCAGATAATGAGATGACAAAAGTTCAAGAGGAACATTTCAATCCTTCTTGTTCTGAAAAAAATTATCAGTACAAGTGACAGAGATAGTACTAAGTAAGCAGCAATCCACCAGGAACAGGACTGAGGATGTGAAAATGTCTAATTCATGAGGAAGACAGCTGTAGAAGGTAAACGGAGATTGTAATGTAAATATGTACTTCAACACAAAAATGTACTAGCAGATTCAGAATGAGGGCTTGCTTTCACAAATGAAGATAAGCTGCATTTGACTCTATGAAAATTAGATCAGCAACCACAGATTCAGGACATGTTTTAAGAAGAAATCGTATAGCTCAGAAATTCAACATACTGTAAAAAAAAAGAAAGTACGTTTATTAATAGAGCTGCTGTTTTCTGTGCTAAAAATTTATGAGACGAAAAACTCTCCCAGAAACAGTCACAGAACAACTACCTGAGTTAGCAGGAAAGAATTTTCACTGCAAGGGACATTCAGGAGATTAAGGATTCTCCAGCTCATGTAATTGACCAATTACCTGTCTTAAAAGGAACAACAATCTCCATGAAGAACTTTCAAGACATAAAAGAGTCTTCAGTGGAAAAATGATTTACAGACGATTAGAATCAAGGCATGACTTGCCACTCACAAAGCCATGCTGGCTATTTCTAACCAAACTATGTTTTTCCAAATGATCATAAATCCTATCTCTCAGAATCCTTTCCAATAATTTGCTCACCATGTAAGACTGACTGCTCCATAATTCCCAAGGTTCTCTCTATTCCCTTTCTTGAACAAGGGAATAACATTTGACACCTTTAATCATCTGGCACTACTCCAGTGGATAGTGAGGATGCAAAGATCATCACCAAAGGTGCAGCAATCTCTTCCTTCACTTGCTATAGTAACGTTGGGTATATGCGGTCTGGCTCAGGGTACTTATCTATCCTCATGTTTTTCAAAATTTCCAGGACATGCTCCTTCTTAACATCAACCTGTCTGAGCATATTGACCTGTTCCATGCTGTTCTCACAAATGACAAGCTCCCCCTCACTAGTGAACACAAAAGCAAGCTATTCATGAAGGACCTCCCCTACTTTCTCCTACTCCATGCACAAGTTCCCTCCACTTCTCCTGATTGGCCCTACCCTCACTCTGGCCATTATCTTGTTCCTCACTTAAGTGTAGACTGCCTTGGAGTTTTCATTAATCCTACTTGTCAAGGCTTTTTCATGCTCCCTACTATTGTCACATCCACAAGCTGTTCAGCTGCCTAAGAACCAATCGTAGAATCCTCTTCAGGCTGATGACCTTTAGCACCCATAACTAGTCACAATTCCACAAACCAATCAACAACCTGTTGTTGGCCAAAGTTCACTATCTATACACCCCTCAGTGATCCAGTTTTCCTTTACCTCTTCCTCACTGTTTTCAAAACAACTATTAAACATGACCTGAAGAGAAAATGCTGGAAAATTTCAGCAGGTCTGGCAGCATCTGTAAGGAGAGAAAAGAGCTGATGTTTTGAGTCAACTGACCCTTTGTCAAAGCTTTGACAAAGGGTCAGTTAGACTCGAAATGTCAGCTCTTTTCTCTCCTTACAGATGCTGCCAGACCTGCTGAGATTTTCCAGCATTTTCTCTTTTGGTTTCAGATTCCAGCATCCGCAGTAATTTGCTTTTATTTAGTTAAACATGACTTATAATGGTTTTCACTAACTTGTTCTTCATAAGAATACTCATAAACACATCTCCAGTAGGTGTGTAATTTTAAAGATTTGACATATGAACATTTCAAGTACTTATGAATGGCTGTTTTATATTGTCCTGCATTGTATTCTGAGCTGTTTACAAATCAACTTGAGAATGGACCCACATTTGCAACCCAGGGACTGCCCGTATAGCAATTCCTCTCTCAGTCCTTTGTTGTTAAACAATCCTTTTCCCAATTCAGTCCAAAATCAAAATTAAGTAAAAAAAAAGATGCTGAAGATTCAATTGTTTTGCAGACTAAACAACTTCAATTAACATTACTTCGATCAGCTCAAGTGGGTTTTACTGATTATTCCTTTTCTTCTTGGCCACAGAAAACCTTGCTCATGTCTGTCATTTGGATTTTCTTTAGTGTTGATAGGACTGATTTGCAGTCCTGACAGTCATGTATAAACACAAATTTCACAATGTGTTATGAGACTGTTAATCTACCTTGAGAACAATGGCTGCCATACTGCTGACTGTGCCCTGGAAGTGGGAACTGTTTTTGAAATGTAGTCATACTTAAGAGTCCCTAAAGTATCCTTTTCAAGAAATATTCCTGAAGGTCATTTGGAATAATTTATCTTCAGCCATACACTTATGAATTATTCATGATATTGAAATGCTGTTGGTGCTCAGTGTTCTCAGTGAATCCAATGAAGTTTTGGACTGGGCATTCTTCACCTCAGTAATGGCAATGAATTGTAGAACATTCTTGGTAAATCTTCTGTCTTTGTGAGTTTTGCTTAAAACTTTTTTTGTTTTGCTGGCTATTAGTTCTTCTTGACCTTATGAAATAGGTCCTTTATGTCTTCGTTGGTAATCTCGATAGATCCTTTCTTCTATCATGGGTTCTGCCATGAGGCTGGGAACCTGGTGAAATCTATTAGTTACTCCTTGACCAGTTGTTCAACCTCACCTTGGTAAAAACAATGACTGCAGATGCTGGAAACCAGATTCTGGTTTAGTGGTGCTGGAAGAGCACAGCAGTTCAGGCAGCATCCGAGGAGCAGTAAAATCGATGTTTCGAGCAAAAGCCCTTCATCAGGAATTGGCCCTTCAAACAGATTGAATTCCTTCTGCTACATCAACGGAATTGGATCAATGCAAGCTCAAAGTGAGATGTGTTTTTGTGAATGATGTATACATTTTAAACATTCGTATGCATCTTGTGTTGGAGTGTTCCTTGTAGTATAGCTTTAATGTTTACATTTATTTCACTGAACTGTATATTTTCATTGCTGTCAACTGTAAGTTCTGTTTTCTCAGCTACAATAGTTGATCTGATAGGACAGTGATAACTCCTGTATCACGTTTAACATTAATGAGTTGACTATAGTCATAAACAGATGTTGCCAAATTGAAATGTTTGAATCACCAATTCTCTGGGACTATCTTTTTTGTTCTGTGGCATGACTGAGGATGAAGGAGTATACCATCTGTTGCAAGTCCTAGTACTCCATTCATTACAATGTACATGCCACATTTTACCCAGTTACCAATATGGCCAGTGATGTATTTTATCTGTGAGGTTAAAAACAATAAGTGTCATCAACCATATATCTTCAATAAAAAAAATCATTAATTTAGTTAAATAAGACTTATCTAGCAAAGATGCTGTTATGAAGTTGAAGGTGTGTGAATGCTGTTTTGAATTGTGTATATGACTAGATGGTAGTCCCAGAGTGAACTGGAAAATTGAAAATATGTAACATTTGGCTGTGTTGGTTGCTGCTTTGGCAACAATTCAAATTTAACCAATCAGTTGAATTATGCCCCAGCATACTAAATTCCAATCATTTCTAAATTTATTGTTTTACCAACCTCGAACCAATGAGACGATCAATGTTGGGGATATAAAAATGCAGGTGTTTTAAAAATTGCTGATACAACAAATGCCATCGAAACTGACCCAAAAAATTAGGAAACACTCTCTATCAAGGTACCTTTTCTTATGAAACATATTCGCAGTAAAAAGAAAGAAGACAACTCAGAGAGATCTTCAGCCGGAAGGAGACAGACACCAAAGATGACAGCTGCTGTTTGGTTTTGAAATTGAGTTGATGTAATTTTAATAAGTGTCTTATTGGAACAGCATATTGTTGTAGAGTTGGAGACAGATAATAAGCAGTTAAGAAAAAGGGGGGCTTAGAGTTGTGAAAAGTTGCTGTTTACTGTTCACTTTTAGAGTTAAAAGCATAAATTGATGTTATTTTCTTTAAATAGTGGAATTTTGGAGTTCTATGTGACTCATATTTTAACAGATTATGAGCCATGGTGTTTGGTTTAATTAACAGAAGGGTTTGCCACCATGTCATAACAACAAACACAAACAAACACACATTCTCTCTCCCTCTCTCTCCATTTCCCTTACTTCTTGGAGAATAGTAGGATAACATCTAATATGTTCCAGAGTCCTTGTCCATGTTGACATGGGATCACAAGCCTCAAACTGTTTTCAAGGAACACATGTGGTTGTCCCTTTGAGATCTCTTCAGATGCAGTTCATTCAGCATGTTGAAAGGAAGCCTTACAGAGTGGTATGGTGGCTCAGTGGTTAGCATTGCTGTCTCACATTGCCAGGGGCCCAGGTTTGATTCCTGCCTCAGGTGACTGTCTGTGCGGAGTTCACATGTTCTCCCTGTGTCTGCATGCGTTTCCTTAGGGTACTCCCATTTCCTCCGACAATTCAAACAAATGCAGGTTAAGTGAATTGCCCATAGTGTTAGGTACATTAGTCAGGGTAAATATAGGGTAGGGGAATGGATCTGTGTGGGTTACTCTTTGGAGGGTCGGTGTGGACATGTTGGGACAAATGGCCCGTTTCCACACAGTAGGTAATCTAGTGTTTAAGAAAAACAGGCTTTCAAGAAGGACAGCTGTCTCAGTTGTATAGCTCTCACGTAAGATCCTCAAGAGAGTTTCTCAGTAAGGTGTTAAAGGCTGAACTGTGGGTCTTATGTTTTCACAGGCTATATCCCTTATGAATTCCAGATCAATATCAAATAGTCACACTCTTGACAGCTGTAGACTCAGACATATCACCTCTAGCATCTCCAAGTACTTAGCTGCAGACATGTAATTTCCAGTTAAAACAGTAAATTTAAGCAGTCTGATGTGCAATAAGTTTCTTAAAAAGTGACCTTGAACTTTCAGTGGGGATAATCTGTGAGGCACAGCAGAAATTCATCCCAGAAAAGAAAAAAACAGTAAGGGGAGGATGAGGCAACAGTGGCTGACAAGGGAAGTCAGGGGTAGAATAAAAGCAAAAGAAAAAACACACAAAGCAATGTGGGGGTGGGGGAGGAACATGAAATATGAAAGCCCACTTGCTAGTACTATAAAAGAAGACCGCAATTTTTTTTTAGATTCATAAAAAGTAAGGGAGGATGTTGGACCACTGGAAAATGAGGGTGGAGACGTCGCAATGGGGAACAAAGAAATAGCAGAGAAACTGAATACCATCAGTTTGCATAGCGGAAGATCCAGTGGTGTAGCAGAACTTCAAGAGAGTCCAGAGGCAGGGGTGAGTGCAGTGGTCATACAAAGGAGAAAGTGCTAGTGAAGCTGAAATGTCTGAAGGTGGATAAATCACCCAGACATGAGGAATTACATGTCAGAGTTCTGAAGGAGATAGCTAAGGAGATGATACCGTCCTTGGTGGTGATCTTTCAAGAATCACTGGAGTTAGGGAGGATCCTCAAGGATTGGTAAATGGACAATGCAATGCCCCTGCTTAAGAAGGGAAGGAGTCAGAAGACAGGAAACTATAGGTCAGCTGGCCTGTCCTTAGAAATTGGTGAGATTTTATAGCCCATTATTAAGACTGAGATTGTGGAGTCCATGAAAATGCATGGCGCAATAGGGCTGAGTCAGCCTGGACTGGTCGAGGAGAGGTCATGCCGAACAAATCTATTTGAATTCTTTGAGGAGATAATGAGCACATTAAGACAAAGGAGAGCCAGTGGGCATGATTCTTTGGATATCCAGAAGGCCTTTCAGAAGGCTGCAGCACAGGACTGAGATAAAAGCCCACTGTGTTAGGGGCAAGGAACTGGCATAAGTAGGGGATTGGCTGACTAGCAAAGGCAGTGAGTAGAGACTGAAGGGTATTTTTCAGGATGGCAGACAGTCAGTAGTAGGGTTCCTCAGGGGTCAGAGTAAGGACCACAACAATTCATGTTATGTGTTAATGATCTGGACAAAAACATTGAGGGCATGACTGCCAAGTTTGCAGATGACACAAACACAGATGGAGGGACAGATAATGGTGAGGAAGCATAAGGGTGCAGAAGAACTTGAACAGGCTAGAATAGTGGACAAAGAAATGACAAATGGAATAAAATGTTGGAAAATATGAAATCATTATTTTCTAAATGGAGAAAAGCTTTGGAAACGTGAAACACAACGGGACTTGGAAGTTCTACTACTGGATTCTAAAGTTAAAATACAGATTCATTTGGCAGTTAGGAAGGCAAATGTAATGTTAAAAGTCATTTCAAAAGGGCTAAAATGCAAGAACAGAGATGTACTTCTAAGGCTGTATAAGGATCTGGTCAGACTGCATTTGGAATATTGCGAGCAGTTTTGGGCCCCATATTTGAGGAAGGATGTATTGGCATTGGAGGATTACGGCAACGATCGTGGGGATGAAGAGTGATGAAGAATGAGGAGTGATTGAACATTCTTGGTCTGTACTCAATGGAGTTTAGAAGGATGGTGGTGGGGGGTGGAGGGGGGGGGGAGTTCTGATTGAAACTTACAGAATACAGGGGAACCTTGATTATCCGGCATTCGATTATCTGAATTTTGGATTATCCAGACAACATCACAAGGTCCCAATGCTTGGTTAAACTGTGTTATCTGGCATTCAATTATCTGACATTTGGTTATCCGAGCAAAATGCTCCCTGCCCGTGTCATGCAGATAATCAAGGTTCCTCTGTACTGAGAAACCTGCATAGAGTGGATGTGGAGAAAATGTTTTCTCTAGCAGGAGAAGCTAAGACCTGAGGGCATAGCCTCAAAGTGAATGGACAACCCTTTAGAACTGAGGTGAGGAATTTCTTCAGAGGGTGGTGAACCTATGGCACTGGAGGCTGAGGAGGCCAAGTCATTGAGTGCATTTAAGATGAAGATAGATAGGTTCTTGACTGGTAATGGAATGAAGGGTTACAAGGAGAAGTTAGGAAAATGGGATTGAGAAACTAATGACAGAGGAAGAGAAAAGGATGAAATTCTGAGGAAAGAGTACAGGCAGATAGGCAATAATTTCAAAAGGAAGTCCTCCAAGGTAGTAATATCTGGATTATTCCTGGTGCCTCAAGCCAGTGAGAGTAAGAATTGGAAGATAGAGCAGATGAATGTGTGGATGAGGAGCTGATGCAGGGGAGAAGGGTCCACACTTTTGGATCATTGGAATCTCTTCTGACCTGTATAAGAAGGACAGGTTGCGCCTGAGTTGCATACTGGCAGGGAGATTTGCTAGAGCTGCTCGGGAAGATTTAAACAGTAAGGTGGAGGATTGGGATCCAGGAAGATGTGAGGAAAGAGATCAATCTAAGACTGATATAATTGGGAAAAGGAGAAAGTCAGTCAGGGCAAGTTGGAACAAAGCAGAGAACGAGGTAAGACTGATAACTTAAACTGCATTTATTTCAATGAAGAAGCCTGACAGGTAAGGCAGACAAACTCAGGGCATGGTTGAAAACATGGGGCTGGGATTTCATAGTGATCACAGGTACAGGGATGGATCAGGGATGAACTGGATTGGCAGCTTAATGTTCCAGGGTATAGATTCTATAGGAAGGCTGGAAAGAGGGGTGGGGGGCAAATGAGGATGGAGAGTGGCGTTTTTAATTAGGGATTACATTATAGCTGTACTTAGGGAGGATATTCCCAGAAATGCATCCAGGGAAGTTATTTGGATGGAGCTGAGAAATAAGGGATGATCACCTTATTTGGATTGTACTACAAACCCCTCAGTAGTCAGTGGGAAATTAAGAAAAATATTTGTAAGGAGGTTTCAGTTATCTGTAAGAATAATAGAGTAGAGGATTTTAACTTGCCAAACATAGACTGGGACTGCTATAGTGTCAAGTTTCTGGATGGAGATGAATTTGTTAAGTGTGTACAAGAAAATTTTCTGATTCAGTATGTGAATGTGTCTACTAGAGATGGTGCAAAACTTGATCTACTCTTGGGAAATAAAGCAGGGTAGGTGACTGAGGTGTCAGTGGGGAAGCACTTTGGGGCCAGCGACCATAATTCAATTAGTTTTAAAATAATGATGGAAAAGGATAGACCAGATCTCAAAGCTAAAGTTCTAAAGGCCAATTTTGGTGTTATTAGGCAAGAACTTTCAAAAGCTGATTGGGGGTAGATGTTCACAGGTAAAATGATGGCTAGAAAGTGGGAAGCCTTCAGAAATGAGAAAACAAGTATCCAGAGACAGTATGTTCCTGTCAGGGTGATGGGCAAGACTGGCAGGTGTAGGGAATGCTGGATGACTGGCAAATGAGGTTTTGGTCACAACAAAGGAGGAAGAATATGTCAGGCATAAACAGCAGAGATTGAGTGAATTCCAAGAACAGTACAAGGGCAGTACGAGTATACTTAAGAGGGAAATCAGGAGGGTAAAAAGGGACATGAGATAGCTTTGGCAAATAAGATGAAAGAGAATTCAAATGGATTTTATAATGACATTAAGGACAAAAGGATAATTACAGAGAGATTAGGGCCCCTTAAAGATCAGCAAGGCTAATTATGTGTGGAACCACAGGAGTCAGGGGAGATATTAAATAAATATTTTGCTTCACTGTTTACTGTGGAAAAGGATGTAGAACATATAGAATGGGAGGAAATAAATAGAGACATCTTGAAAAATGTCCATATTGCAGAAGAGGAGATGCTGTATGCCTTAAAATGCATAAAAGTGGAAAACTCCCCAGCACCTGTGGGAAACTAGGAAAGAGATCACTGGGCGCTTTGCTGAGATATTCGTATCATCAGTATCACAGGTTAGGTGCTGGAAGACTGGAGGTTGGCTAACGTGGTGCCACTATTTCAAAAAGGTGGTAAGGATAAGCCAGGGAACTATAAACCATTGAGTCTGACATTGGTAGTGGGCAAGTTGTTGGAGGGAATCCTGATGGACAGGATTTACATATATTTGGAAAGCAAGGACTGATTGGAGATAGTCAACATGGCTTTGTATATGGGAAATCATGTCTCACTAACTTGATTAAGTCTTTTGAAGACGTAATGAAAAGGATTGATGAGGGCAGAGCGGTGGACATGATCTATATGGACTTCAGTAATTTCGACAAGGTTCCTCCTGGTGGATGGTTAACAAGATTAGGTCACATGGCATACAGGGAGAACTAGCCATTTTGATACAGAGACAGAGTGGTGGTGGAGGGTTGTTTTTTAAGACTGGAGGTCTGTGACCAGCTGTGTGCCACAATGATTGGTGCAGGGTCCACTGCTTTTCATCATTTATATAAATGATTTGGATGTGAACATCAGAGGTATTGCTAGGCTACATAAGATAAAGATTGCATGGTGTTACAGGTAATGTATTAGCATGGATAAAGGAGTGATTAACTAACAGAAAGCGAAGAGTGGGGATAAATGAGTGCTACTCTGGTTGGCAATCAGTGGCGAGTGGTGTGCCTCAGGGATCAGTGTTGGGACTGCAATTTTTCACAATTTACATTGATATTTTGGAGTTGGGGACCGCATGTAATGTGTCAAAGTTTGCAGATGACACTAAGATGAGTGGTAGAGCAAAGTGTGCAGAGGAATGTGAAACTTTGAAAATGGACATGGATAGTTTAAGTGAGTGGGCAAAGGTCTGGCAGTTGGGGTGCAATGTTAACAAATGTGAAGTCATCCATTTTGGTAGGAATAACAGTAAAAAGGACTATTACTTGAATGGCAAAAATTGCAGCACACTGCTGTGCAGAGGGACCTTGGTGTCTTTGTGCATGAATCACAGAACGTTGGTCTGGAGGTACAACAGATAACTAAGAAGGCAAATTTGTCCTTCATTGCTCAAGAGATTGAGTTTAAAAACAGAGCAGTTGTGTTGCAGCTGTGTCGGCTGCTGGTAAGGCCACATCTTCAGTGCTGCATACAGTTTTGGTCTCCTTATTTGAGAAAGGATGTGCTGGCACTAGATGGGTTGCAGGGGAGGTTCACTAGGTTGATTCCAGAGTTGAGGTGGGTGGCTTATGAGGAAGCTGAGTAGACTGGGATTATATTCATTGGAATTTAGAAGAAGGAGAGGGGATCTTGTGGAAACATATAAAATTATGAAGGGAATAGATAAAATAGAAGAAGAGAGGATGTTTCCACTGACGGGTGAAACTAGGACAAGAGGGCATAGCCTCAAAATTTGGGGAGTAGATTTAGGACTGAAGTGAGATGCACCTTCTTCACCCAGAGGGTTGCGAATCTCTGGAATTCCCTGCCCAGTCAAGTGTTGAGGCTTTCTCAGTAAATGTTTTTAAAGCTAAGCAATATTATTTCTTGAACAGTAAAGGAATTAAGGGTAATGGTGACAGGGTGTGTAAGTGGAGCTAAGGCCACAAAAAGACCGGCCATGATCTTATTGAAAGGCAGAACGGGCTTGAAGGGCCGGATGGTCTACTTCTGCTTCTAATTCTTATGGTCTTTTGTTAGGAAGTTTGCAGATGACATCAAAATTGAAGATGTAGTGGATAGCAAAGAAGGTTACCTCAGAGTATAATGGGATCTTGATCAGATGGGCCAACAGACCGAGGAATGGCAGATGGATGTGGAAGGATCCTTGAATGGAGGTGAGGGGGGAGGTGTGGGTGAAGGTTTTACACCTCTTGCAGCAGCAAGGGAACGTGCTAGGAGGGGAAGGTGGCTCAGTGGCTCCCATCCACAGTTCTCCAACCTCAGTCCGGGAACCCCACACCGCCTGGGTCTACTTCCTACCCAAAATTCACAAACCTGACTGCCCTGGTTGACCCATCATCTCCGCCTACTTCTGCCCCACCAATCTTATCTCCTAATACCTTGACAACATCCTTTCCCCCTTGGTCCATGTACATTCGATACACTGCCCACACCCTCTACCTCCTCTATGACTTTCGGTTCCTTGGCTCCCAGTGTCTTGTCTTCACCATGGACATCCAATCCCCTTACATGTCCATCCTACCATGGAGAAGGCCTCCACGACATTCATTTCATCTTCTCCCACTGACTGAACCAATACCCCTCCACTGACAGACTCATTCGATTTAAGTTCTTCTTTAAATACTCCCACTTCCTTCAGACCAAAGGGATGGCCATGGACCTCAGCCACACCTGATTCTTTCTAGGGTACATGGAAATGTCTGTCTTCTGTAGTTACACTGGCACCATTCCCCACCTTTTCCTCCACTAATCAATGACTGTATTGGCACCACCTCGTGCTCCCTTGAGGAGTTTGAACAGTTCATCAACTTCACAAACACCTTCTATCCTGAACCCAAGTTCACCCGGATGATCTTGGACACCTCCCTCCCCTTCCTGGACCTCTCCGTCTCCATTTCCAGTGACTGACTCAACACGGTCATCTACTTCAAACCCATCAACTCCCACAGCTACTTGGACTACACCTCCTCTCACTCTGTCTTCTGTAAAAACATTATCCCCTACTCCCACTTCCTCTGCCTCCACCGCATCTACTCCCAGGAGGAATAATTCCACTTCAGAACATCCTAGATGGCCTCCTACTTCAAGGACCACAATTTCCCCTCTCACACGGTCATCAATGCCCTCCAACGCATCTCCTCCAATTTCTGCTTCTTCGTCCTTGATACCCACTCAACCAACCCACAACAAGGATAGAACCCTTCAGTCCTCACCTTCCACCCCACCAATCTCCAAATGCAATGCATCAGTCTCTGCCATATTTCACCACTTACAGTCTGACCCCACTAACAGAAATATATTTCCCTCCCCACCCCTATCAGCATTACGCAGAGATCATTCCCTCTGTGACACCCTTGTTTGGCCCCTGCATCCTCCCCCAACCAACCCACCTCCACTCCCAGCACTTTCCCTTGCCACCACAAGAGGTGTAAAACCTGCGCCCACACCTTCCCCTTCACCTTCATCAAGGCCTTAAAGGATCCTATCACATTCAGCAGAGATTTTCCTGCACTTTCAAACATCTCATCGACTGTTTCTGTTGCTCTCAATGTGATCTCTTCTACACTGGGGAGACATGACGCCAACTTGTGAAACATTTCAGAGAACATCTCAGTGACACACATACCCAACTACCCTACCGTCCTGTAGCTGAACACTTCAAGTGCCCCTCCCACTCTGTCATGGACATGGAAGTCCTGTGCCTCCTCCACAATCACATCCTAGCCACTCAACACCTGGAGGAAGAAAGCCTCATTTTCCACTTTTGGACCCTCCAACCACAAGGCATCAATGTTGATTTCACCAGTTTCCTCATCTCCCCTCCCCCCACCTTATCCCAGATTCAATCCTCCAACTCGGCACTGCCCTCTTGAACGTCTCCCACCTGTGCATCTTCCTTCATATCTATCTGCTCTACTTTTCACTCTGACCTATCATCATCACGTCCCACCTGCATCCACCTACTGCCTTCCTAGCTACCTTCCCCGCCCCACCCCCCACCCCCCGGCCCCATCTATTTATCTCTCAGCACCCTTGGGCTCCCCCAACATTCCTGATGAACGGTTTATGCCCGAAACATCGATTCCCCAGCTCCTCGGATGTTGCCTGACCTGCTGTGCTTTTCCAGCACCACACTTTCTAACACTATTTGAATAGTTCATGAGAAATCCTTCTTTGAACTGTAGTTGATCTGACAAAGCTTCATTAATAATTCTTTCTCCTTTGAATTGTGCTTTCAAAGCTCCGTAGTCATGGATTTCTTCCCATTATTTCTATTGTCAACAGATTCCCTGGACGCTGAACTCTAGTTTTTGAATAATTTTGTTTGTACTCACATTAAAATAATTGCCAAATTATAATTAGAAGAAATTCTGAGGGACAAAATATATCTGCACTTGGAGAGGCACAGATTAATCAAAAACAGTCAGCATGAATTGTTTGGAGAAGATATTTGACAATGACTGGCTTTTTGTTAAGGAAGTAACCATGAATGTTGAGATCTACATAGATTCCAGCAAGATACAGTTCCTCATAGCAGACTTATCAAGTTAGTAAGAGTAAGATCCAATGCAAAGAAGCAGAGGGTGATGGCAGAAACATATTTGTGTGGTTGAAAATCTGTTTCCAGTGGGCTTGGTGCTGGGGCCCTTCGCTATTTGTGATGAGCATTAATGGTTGCAATTAAATGTAGGGGGTATAGTCAAGACGTTTGTGAATGACACAAATTATTTGGGCAATAAATACTGAGGAGGATAGCTGTAAGGTGCAGGAGGATATGACTGCCTGGTCAACTTGACAGAGCCATGGCAAATGGAACTTAATTCAGACTTGTGTGAGATAATAAGCTGGGACAGGGCTGAAATATTATACTACAAATGGGAGGACAATGGAAAAAAACTTAAGATCAGAGGGGCCTTGTAAATATCCCACAAATCAGTGAAAGCAGTAGGACAGGCAACAAGGTAAAGTATATGAGATACTTGTCTGTAATAGCTGAAAGACAAAAGACAACAGCAAGGAGTTATGATAGGAATGTATAAAACATCTGGTTAGATCACACAGGAGTACTGCATGCATTT
Source organism: Hemiscyllium ocellatum (assembly GCF_020745735.1). NCBI lineage: Eukaryota > Metazoa > Chordata > Chondrichthyes > Orectolobiformes > Hemiscylliidae > Hemiscyllium > Hemiscyllium ocellatum. The sequence continues at coordinate 26,143,142 of NC_083406.1, read as the reverse complement.
TTTTTGATTAGATTAGATTAGACTTACAGTGTGGAAACAGGCCCTTCGGCCCAACAAGTCCACACCGACCCGCCGAAGCGCAACCCACCCATACCCCTACATTTACCCCTTACCTAACACTACAGGCAATTTAGCTTAGCCAATTCACCTGGCCCGCACATCTTTGGACTGTGGGAGGAAACCGGAGCACCCGGAGGAAACCCACGCAGACACGGGGAGAACGTGCAAACTCCACACAGTCAGTCGCCTGAGTCGGGAATTGAACCCAGGTCTACAGGCGCTGTGAGGCAGCAGTGCTAACCACTGTGCCACCGTGCCGCCTTCTGGTCATGATTATAGGAAGGATGTCATTTCACTCTATTAATTGCAGAGGAGATTTACTGGGAAGCCATCTGGACTGAAATTTGTGACCTATGAGGAAAGATTGGAAAAGAGGGGATTATTTTCCTTGGGCCAGCACTGGTTTGAGAGGACCTGATAGAGGCATATCGAATGATGAGCCACATCAATCGGATAAGTAAGAAGGCATAGTAGACTCATAGTAGACTTGTCCAGTAGGAGAGGGGTCAATAATCAGGGCATAAACATTAGGTAGGAGGAGGAGGCTAAGTGAAGAGTTGAAGAAAGGTTTTTCATCCAGAGGTTGGAGGGAGTCTGAAATGCTATCTTTCACTGTCTGATTTGTGTTTAAGTCAGAAAATCTCTTACCATCAAAGCAGCATTTAAATATTCACTTGCATTGCGCTAGTCTTCATGGATGTTTCTGAGTCTACTTATTTGCTCAGTTTGAGATTTACTATTTAGTTTTGAAGCAATCTTTCATGTTCAATTCTGTGTTCCTCTTGTCTCACCTCTGATATAAAATCTCTGTAGCAGTATCATTTCTTCTGTAAACGTTTTTAAGTATGATTGATTATTCTTTTTTTCTAGCTGTTTTAAATTCTGCAATACCTCACCACCATCTTCTCAAGTGAAAGAGAGATGGGTATAAATACTAACCCAGACAGCAATGTCCATATAATGTGAACAAACAAATAAAAATTAAAAAAAAACAAAAACAAATTTACAACCTTCTATAATCAGAACCCATGTCAACCAAAGGTTTGCAAATTCTAGACAGACAGTGTTATTTGCTGATGATTGTGAGATGACTTGAGTTGATTCATAAAAGTAAACCTTTTTTTCTGTCCTCTCCATAAATTTAAAAAGAATAGATAGTGTGAGGGTAAAAGAAAGGTAAGTAGCCAGTGTAAAGAATGGATAGGTAGGAATGCCCCAAGATCTCTTCCTTTGGTCAGAAATAAGGTGCTGAGGGTAAAGGTAAAATAATTATAAACCCGATATAAAAGCTCCAACAATAATTAAAAGCTGAAGTAATGAAGCGCCACAATTTGAAAAAAAAATGTTAAGTGCAAGAGAAGTTGCTTGAGGCAACTAAGGTAAATTCATCACAGTCTGACCAGACCGATTTTCTCATTTGAGAGAAGGTGGTGATGGTTTGATTTCAGAGTCACCAGGTCTCATGTGAAGGGAGAGCTCGAGGAGGAGAATCTTCCATGATAACTTTAATTGGTGCAGGAGTTGAACCCGTGTTGCTAGCTTTATTCTGCATTGCAAATGAACTGTCCAGCCAACTGGCCTAACCAGCCACTAACTCATGCTTATGATGTTTTTAAAAGTTATTTAGACGAAAAGGGTCAGGTTGTAACATTTTGTCATTAATTTGGTCTTTATCTGTGATGTGAGAATGGGAACGTTGGTCCTTTTTATGCGCATGATTGGGGCTGATGGTGGTGAGGTGACATTTTCCTCCAGCCTATGAAGAAGCATCTTGGACAACAAATTCACGATTTATGAGTTTAATTGCAAATGTGCATTTGTCATATATTGCTGTCCAAATTGTGCATTCAGAATGACTGAAAACTAACTTGGGGGTTAACAGCTGGAAACTGCTTTTTCAGTCAGTTTGATACCCAGTACAACAAATGATTGATACAACTGCATTACAAACTTGAAGATTACAGCACACCAGCTATCAAATCTCAGAGAACAATAGCTCCCCACAGAGTTAATTCATCTGCAATGGTCCAAGGAACAGCATTTTTGTTCTTCAACTATTTGTACTAAGTAATATTTATAGTGAATGCAAGAATGCATTTTTTTGAGAACCACTTACAATTCCATGATAAATACTGAACAGCAAAAATTTCCTCCAGGAGTTTACTTTTATCATTGAATGCTTAATTACTCTGCTGAGCTCTGGAATGAATGATTCATTTTCTTTTCATGGGCTGAGACATCCCAAAGCGTTTTCTCATTCAGTTTAATTACTTTTTGAAATGTCGTCACTATTGCGTAGACAAGTGCACCAAAACTTGACACACAGTCATCCCACAAACCCAGCAACAACTCAAATGACTAGGTATTCTGTTTTTTTTTTATTGTATGGTTAAGGAACAAGTTTTGGTCAGGACACAGAAAGAAATGTTCAAACTTTAAATGTCTACCTGATCATGAAAAACATTACCTCAATGAAAAAACTTTTATGAAGGACAGCATCTTTAATATTAACACAGTACAGTAGAGTTAGTCTAGAGTATATGCTCAGGTTTATGAATAAGATTTAGGTAGGTCATCTTATCATTCAGAGGTAATAGTGCTAGTAGTTGAGCTAACTTGCTATTACAGACAATGTTTGACTAATATTTATTTTCTTTTAGTGACAAGGACCATTCTGTTCCTAGTGAGTAATTAGCTGAGCCCAATAAAATGATAGAAATTTTCTATAGCTCTTCATCAAATATCTACCACAGGGTCCACAAATGCCAGGTTATAGAGTGACAGAACACAATATATAGTATTATACATGCCTCATGGACTTTGCATATTCATGGAGCTATGCCATGTGACTCAGTTAATTGGATTCTTGATTTAGAATCAGAAGGTTGTGGATTCAAGCCCCTATGAAAAGAAATGGACATAAAAATCTGTCATCTCTCTCTAATGTAATGAAGGAGTACTGGCCTGTTGGAGGTGTTGTATTTTAGATCAGCTAGTAAAGAGTGAAGATAGAAAATCTTTCATCATTAAGTTAAGAAGAGCTAGGGAAGTCTTCCTGGCCAATATTTATCTTTTAATTAACATTACTAAGATTGATTAGTGATGTTATCAACAGCATGAAGATTATTTGTGGTTATTCTCACATTAGTAATTGTGGGAGTTTGCTGTGTACAAATTGGTTTCACACCCCCCACCTTTTCCTCCGCTACATCGATGACGGTATCGGCACTGCCTCATGCTCCCACGAGGAGGTTGAACAGTTCATCAATTTTACCAACACCTTCCATCCCGACCTCAAATTCACCTGGACCGTCTCAGACTCCTCCCTCCCCTTCCTAGACCTTTCCATTTCTATCTCGGGCGACTGAATCAACACAGACATCTACTATAAACCGACTGACTCCCACAGTTACCTAGACTACACCTCCTCCCACCCTGCCCCCTGTAAAAATGCCATCCCATATTCCCAATTCCTTCATCTCCGCCGCATCTGCTCCCAGGAGGACCAGTTCCAATACTGTACAGCCCAGATGGCCTTCTTCTTCAAAGACCGCAGATTCCCCCCAGACGTGATCGACGATGTCCTCCACCACTTCTCCTTCACTTCCCGCTCCTCCGCCCTTGAGCCCCGCCCCTCCAACTGCCACCAGGACAGAACCCACTGGTTCTCACCTACTATCCCACCACCCTCCGTATACATCGTATCATCTGCCGTCATTTCCGCCACCTACAAACGGACCCCACCACCAGGGATATATTTCCCTCCCCTCCCCTATCAGCGTTCCGCAAAGACCACTCCCTCCGTGACTCCCTCGTCAGGTCCACATCCCCCACCAACCCAACCTCCACTCCCGGCACCTTCCCCTGCAACCGCAGGAAATGCAAAACTTCTCCCACACCTCCTCCCTTACCTCTCTCCAAGGCCCCAAGGGATCCTTCCATATCTGCCACAAATTCACCTGCACCTCCACACACATCATCTATTGCATGCGCTGCACCCGATGTGGCCTCCTCTATATTGGGGAGACGGGTCGCCTACTTGCGGAACGCTTCAGGGAACACCTCTGGGAAGCCCGGACCAACCAACCCAACCACCCCGTGGCTCAACACTTTAACTCCCCCTCCCATTCCACCAAGGACATGCAGGTCCTTGGACTCCTCCATCGCCAGAACATAACAACACGACGGTTGGAGGAAGAGTGCCTCATCTTCCGCCTGGGAACCCTCCAACCACAAGGGATGAACTCAGATTTCTCCAGTTTCCTCATTTCCCCTCCCCTCACCTTGTCTCTGTCAATTCCCTCGAACTCAGCACCGCCCTCCTAACCTGCAATCTTCTTCCTGACCTCTCCGCCCCCACCCTACTCCAGCCTATCACCCTCACCTTGACCTCCTTCCACCTATCACATCTCCATCGCCCCTCCCCCAAGTCCCTCCTCCCTACCTTTTATCTTAGCCTGCTGGACACACTTTCCTCATTCCTGATGAAGGGCTTGTGCCCGAAACGTCGAATTTCCTGTTCCTTGCATGCTGCCTGCCCTGCTGCGCTTTAACCAGCAACACATTTTCAGCTCTGATCTCCAGCATCTGCAGACCTCACTTTTTACTCTTCACACTTCCCATAACAATGCCTGTTTCTTAATATACTTCATTGGCTGTAAAATGTTCTGAGGTGGTAAAAGCTTCAACACAAATGCTTGTGATTCTCTTGTGATTGATAACTTTTTTTTATCCATAGTAAGAAGTATGCAATTATAAACTTTGATTGCAGAATTACTCCAGGGATAGAATAGAGAGACAAATGCATTACCATACAAAATAAGTCAACATTTTAAATCTCGACAGCAGCTTATACTGCATAGTGAATATTGCAATGAAAAGAAAATTTGAGATTATGTAAAACTTAATTCTCTATTGCATTTTTAGTCAGCCTCCCTTGAAACTCAGAAAAAATGATGAATAAAACATATTTAAAATATTGCAGCAGAAAATGAAAAATCCTTCGGTTTATGATATCTTGGATGTTCTGGCACTTGTTTTTTGCTCTTATAGGAGTAGAAAAAGGACAGGTGCCATTTAATGTGAGACACAGTGAAAAGTCCACTTGTGTCACCATAAAGAATTCTGAACTTGACACTTAATGTGGATTTATATAGATTCAGTCAACTGCATTCCCACAAGCTCCATCCACAGGGATTTATAAGTCTGAAACATTCACAATCAAGTTCATTTTTTGAGACATCAGAAAATTGCTTGGCTCTGTTATGAAGTGAAATATGTGCAAACTGATTGTAGCAACATTCGGTTTTGAGCCTGTATACTTCAGTTTGTCACAGCATCTGAGTATATATATTTTCTCCCTTTATTTCTACTCACGTATCTGCCAGAAATACCTCTGTTAATTTATCAAATTAGCATCGTAATGTCTTTGAGCAGAGCTCTTTTACTCATGGCAAAAATGTGAAGATGTACAGCACAAAGAATCATCAAAGTAGATGAGACTATTTCTGAAGAAATAAAAAGCAACAAATTATTTTAAATGATCCATAGATATTGGGCTCAAGACACCAATTTATGACACCGCATGCAACCCTCTGCATTCCTGTGCATTAATTCATTAAGTACTAAATGTTACATTCATTTTCTATTCATGTATTGCACCAATGATTTTATGTCTAATCCATTCATGTGAAAGAAATGGAACACAATGCTTCTAGGGAATGATTACCTGACAAAATACATCATCAAGACTATAAGGAAATATTGGAATAGGTGACAAAAAGTTTAAACCTAATGAAAGGTCATCACAATTTCAAATATTAGCTCTGTTTCTCTCCACTAATGCTTAGAGATTTCAACATTTCCTGTTTCACTTCATATGTCCAGCATTGACAACATTTTGCTTTTGGATGGAAAGCTTGGCCGAAGAGGTGGGTGACTGAGGATATATCTTGATGAAGGACAGAGATATGGAGAGGTGTCACCATTTAGCAAGGAAATTCAAGAACTGAAAATCCAGGCAGCTGCAGGCAACAGCTGGTAATGGCACAGCAATGGAAATCAATGACGTGTAAGAGGTGAGAATTCAGAAGGTACAGGTTCCTGGAAGGCTATGGGAATGGGAAAAGTGAGGACTGCAGATGCTGGAGATCAGAGTCAAAAAGTGTGGTGCTGGAAAAGCACAGCCGGTCAGGAGCATCTGAGGAGGAGCAGAGTCAACATTTCAAGCATAAGCTCTTCATTAGGAATCCTGAGGAAAAGTTTATGCTTGAATCGGCGACTCTCCTGCTCCTCAGATGCTCCCTGACCGACTGTGCTTTTCCAGCACCACACGTTTTGCCTATAGCACTGGAGAAAATGTCAACTATCAAAACATATCTTGGGTTTACAAGGTTTTGGCTGAGAAATTTTCCCGTGCGCATCAAGTTCAATAAACTCATTGCATACATAAGTACAAAGAGGAAAAAGGGATTCTGTGAACTTAGTGGGAAAGGGGAACAGCTTCAGACAGTTGATTTAACATTGGCCAACATGGACCACTGTGAGGAGAATGCAGACCACATGCTGTGAGACGAAGACCTGGGGGCCCTTAGCTATCTACTTTTGGTTTTAAGGCAAGTGAGAAGGAGGTGGTTTCAGACAGACAGCTCTTTATGGGGTTTAAGAAATTGTGTCTTTCTTTGTGTCACTCAGATGAGCACACCTGCTCCTCCTAGCTCTGAAAAAGAATCTAAAAAAAACCAAAATGATTGCAGATGTTGGAAATCAGAAACAAAAACAGAAATTGCTGGAAAACATTGGCAAGTCAGGGAGCATCTGTTGAGAGTAATCATAGTTAATGTTTTGGGTCCAGTGATCCTTTCTCAAACTTTTAGTCTTACTAGAAATCCTCTCTAGTCTTCAAAACTGTCTAATAATTTTCTCTGCTCAGAACACGGTTAAACTTGTAGTAGGATCCTATTGATGTAGCAGGAAACAAGATTTCATGAAGGAATAAGGCTCTTTCTTGGTTTAAATGGATGCCTCATCCATCAGAAACTCAAGCATGTTAATATCACTGTTAGAAATAATGGGGATCAAGTAACTTGTTTCTTACTGGTCATTTCCAATGTATAAGTAAGTCTACCAAATGCGCTTCAGAATATTGCTGGTCAATTCAACCGAATAAGGTAAGAGCATGAATGTATCTTTGCAGTCACTGTGGAAAAAATGAAAGAAAATCCTCTGTTTGCCACAAAATTCCACTACAAAGGTGATTGAATGCTTGATAAGCTCTGCGCATTGCTTTGTAACTCTTCGTCAATTCAGTGAAAGGACGATTTATACCCATATAATACCCTTCACTATCACGGGATATCTCAAAACATGTTACTGTCAATGAAGCACTCGGAAGTGTTATTACTTATGTATTGGAGCAAAGTGTAAATAAATCTGGCACGTATTCAGCAATATTTCAAGCTGTTGGAGTTGCCTGGCTTTTGCCCAGTTTTCAATATTTTCTGAAAAATGTATTTTAAATGTTCTATCCCATCCTTCATAATATGATTTCTGTCCCTTAATGAAACTCAATAGCCACTGCAGGATTGTGTCAGTTCTTTCCTACCACCACACCTGAGAAACAACACAACGTGTGAGGTGTCCAAGATGTGAGTTATTTTAATATGCACGTTTGCTTACTTATTTGGACATAGCTTGACCCATTTATTCCCTGAGAAAAATGAATAATGATCACTAAAGTTCTGGCAAAAATAAAATTTATCCTAAATCCTTGAAGGCATTCCACTGAGGACCAAAATGACACTTGAGCATTAGTGGTGATGGCGCAGGTAACTCTGAGATGGTAGAGTTGCTGTCTTTAATGCACTCTCCTCTTTCAACTGCATTGATCATGTGTCACTCTCATTGTCATGAAACACAAGCACATTGATGAAATTTCAAGCAGTCACCCAAGTTATTTTTAAATGCTGTGAGGTTACTAACCTCCACTATGCTACCAGGTATGGCATACCGGGTGCCCATCATCCTCTGGGTAATTTTTTCCCCAACTCCCCTTTAAGCCTCCTGTCTTTCACATCAAAAGTGTGCCCCTTGTTGTTGACCCTTCAACGAAAGGGAACGATTGTTTTTTGTCCAACCTGTCCATGCTCCTTTAATGTTATATATCTCTATCTGCAGCTCCCCTCCCCCCACCCACAACCACCAACACCCAATCTTCTCTGTTCAGACAACAGCCTCAGCTTATTCAGCTTCTCTTCAGAGTTAAAGTGCTCCATCTCAGATAGCATCTTGGTGAATATCCTCTGCACCTCTCCGCTGCAGCGACATCCTTCCTACAGTGCAGTGACCAGAGCACACACAGTACTCCAGCCTTATCAAAATTCTGTACATGTCTAATATAACCTCCCTGGTTTTATAATCCATGCCTCAACTGATGAAATATCCAATATGCCTCCTTAACTACCTTATTAATCTGCAATGCCACCTTCAGGGATTTGTTGATAAGCATCTCCATGTTCTTCTTAGTTTCTCAGTGATTACTCCTTTGTCTTGATTGAAAAATCACACAACACGAGGTTATAGTCCAACAGGTTTAATTGGAAACACTAGCTTTCTGAGCGCTGCTCCTTCATCAGTTGATTGTGGAGTACACAATTGTAAGACACAGAATTTATAGCAAAAGTTTGCAGTGTAATGTAACTGAAATTATACACTAAAAAATACCTTGATTGTTTGTTGAGTCTCTCATCTGTTAGAATGACCATGATAGTTTCACTTTTTTCATGTAAATTACAAAACATTTTTTAAAAGTTACATTCTCAGGTTACCTGTAACAATTGGTGTCAGCCCAGATAAGATGTTGAAGGTGTTAGTCCCCTGTGTTCCGTTGTCTGTGCCATAATGTTTAGACTGATTCTAATCTAAAAAATGAGTTAACAGAGTCTTACTTGGATTCATGCAGTTTTTGAGCAAAGTACAATGTAACTCTGCAAGTACAAATTCACCCCACAAACGCATATGTGTGTGTGTGTCTGGGGTGGAGTTTATGAGTGTCTGTGAGAGAGAGTGTATAAATGTGTGTGTGTGTGTAAAGGGGTCTAAGTCTATGAGAGGATACATGTGTGAGTGTGGGAGTGTATATGTCTGTAGGAGTGTGTGTGAGTGTCTGTGTGCGTGTCTGTGTATAGGTGTGTCTGTGGCTGTGTGTGTCTGTGTGTGTGTATAGTGCAATGGTGGTCACCAGTAGTGTGACATGAACCCAAGGTCCTGGTTAAGGCTCTCCCTATCAGTACTGAACTTAGCTATTAGCCTCTGCTTCAACATCTTCAACATCTTATCTGGGTTGACACCAATTGTTGCAGTTAACCTGAGAATGTAACTTATAAAAAAAGGTTTGTGATTTACGTATGAAAGAAATGAAACTATCACGGTCATTCTAAGAAATGAGAGACTTAACAAATAATCAAGGTTTTTTTTAGTGTATAATTTCAGTTGCAACACACTGTAAACTTTGCTATAAATTCTGTCTTACAATTGTGCACTCCACAACCACCTGATGAAGGAGCAGCGCTCCAAAAACTGGTGCTTCCAACTAAACCTGTTGGACTAGAACCTGGTATTGTGTGATTTTTAACTTTGTACTCCCCAGCCCAACACTGTCATCTTCAAATCCTTTGTCTTGATACTCGTTCCATACTGCATCACTTCACAATTATTAGGTTTGAATTCTGCCCACTACTGATGTGCATAAATCCATCTATTGTATAAGTCCATTTATATCCGCCTTCTTCCTCACTGTTAACCACCCAACCAATCTTTGTGTCTTTGTGTATATATACAGAAAATATATATATATGTGTATATATAAAATATATATGTATCCATATTTCAGGATAGGTCAACAAAATACACACACACACACACACACACACACACACACACACACACACACACACACACACACACACACACACACACACACACACACACCTAGGCTTGCACTCCACTCCAACCTGTTGTCATACCTGCTCCAATGTATGACAATCAATCCCTCAGCCAGAGCATCCTTCAGAAACACCAAAGTTTAAAAGTATTGATGCTTTACCTGTCTATGATCTTTGTGAGGAGAAAGTGAGGACTGCAAATGCTGGAGATCAAGCACAGCAGGTCAGGCAGCATCCTAGAAGAGGAGAATCAACCTTTCGGGTATAAGCACTTAATTAGCAATAAGGTAGATGAAGGTGGGTGGGAACGTGATAGGTCAGAGAGGAGGGTAGAGTGGTTGGATGAGAAAGACGATAGGTCAAGAGGGCCATGCCAAATTGGAGGCTTGGGACTGGGATAAGATGGGGGAAGGGGAAATGAGGAAACCGGTGAAATCCAAATGAATGCCATGTGGTTGCGGAAGATGAGGCGTTCTTCCTTCAGGCATTGGGTGATTAGTATTTGGTGATAGAGCTGCATGCCCTTGGCGGAATGGGAGGGGGAACTGAAGTGTTTAATCATGAGGTGGAGGGGTGGTTGGTGCAGGTGTCCCAGAGCTGTTCTCTGAAGAACCAGTTTCCTTATTTTCCCTCCCTCACATTATCCCAGTCCCAAGCCTTCAACTCAGCATTGCCCCCTTGACCTGTCCATCGTTTTTCCCATTTATCTGCACCACTCTCCTCTCTGGCCTATCACCTTCCCACCCACCTTCATCTACCTATCACTTTCTCAGCTACCTTCCCCCCAGCAACCCCCCCACCCCCACCCCCTTCCCATTTATCTCTCAATCCCCTGACCTACAAGCCTCATTCCTGATGAAGGGCTTATGCCCGAAACATCGCTTTGCCTGCTCCTTGGATACTGCCTGACCTGCTGTGCTTTTGCAGCGCCACACTCACAACTATGACCCTTGTGATCCAATATCCTGCATCATCCAAGTGGCAAGCTTTAAGAAAAACTTACTTTTAGCTGATTTGCTGATAAATTTAACTTTCTATACGTGAGTTAATGTAGCCAAATGTTACAACTTACATATTCAGTTCTGACATGCCACAGGTGGCATTTTCATGATTTCAGCAGTTCTTTAGATATACTTTTCCATGCTTAATTGCAGTACATCTAACCTTACTTTTATTATCTTCAACATATGCTTAACCAGAAGGTTTTTTTATACCAACTTTATATTGAGTATAATCACCAGATGATTGACTACAGTTCTTCAGAATCTATTTCACTCAGTGTGAGAAGAAATCTTCTAATCTCTTATCTTGTTTGAGGTGTGTTAACCTAATGCTAAGTGCTCTAGTTTTCTAATCTTGGTTTAAATTAAATTAAGTAGCCTGATTAATCAGCTTTTCTATTTTTAAGAGACCACATCTGTAACTCTTCTGAATTTGTCTGAGCTATTCCAATCATATCCTTTATTGCCCTACCGTAAGAGGCAATTCATCATTCAAGAGAATATCAGAATATGCCAAATCATAGGCTATAACAGTTAACAGCAAACAAAACCAAGTTATACTAGTACAAAATATATTCTATGACTTTAAAGTTAAAAGAAAGCCCGGGAAACATATCTGTAAGTGTATGTAAGTGCTTCATTCCCTTTCCACTGAGTCCTTGCTATTTTCTTTCTTCCAGAACTGCTGTGGTGATTTCATTGATTGGCAGGAACAGTCATTAGGACACAGTGAGGTCTGCAGATGCTGGAGATCAGAGTTGAGAGTGTGTTACTGGAAAAGCACAGCAGGCCAGGCAGCATCTAAGGAGCAGGAATATTGACGTTTTGGGCCAGATCCCATCATCAATGTGGCTGGGAGCTTTGGGGGTGGAGAGGACCACTCATTACTTCGGTCAGAGCAAGCCCTTATTGGAAATAATGAAGCTGCCTCTATATAAAAAGCTAATGCTTCTGCTGCAGATGAAATTTAGAAGAATTTCAATTTTGGTTATCATGTTGACTATTATTATTTTCCAATGTATGCAGGAAAGGTTCATTGAATAGGAAACACTGCCCTTAGACATTCCTTCCAACTTCAAAGTTATTGCTTGCACCTACACAGCAAAAGTTAGAAAAGCAAATAATCCGTCCACACATTTAGAAAATGCAGTTTGAAGTCAGTGTTGGTGAGGTAATCACACAGATTTTGCTCAAGGCGATGTAGCTGTGCAAGCACGAACACATTACATTATGTGCGTCCAGCTCAAACTCTCCCCTGTTGTTATCGTGGATGTAGAAAAGTATTGTTATAGAACGCCTCGGGTGTTGAGTGTCAAGGTGAATCCAGTGCCCCACTTCATTAAACAGTTGTTGTTTAGTATTTACAAAACTCACTTCCTTCACAACCCTCAACTTGTCACAGAAAAGCCACTACACTTTGTGTTTGCAACATTTTAAACTCAGTACAGATTGAGTGACCAACAAAGGCAGTCTCATATAGAGAAGCAACAACTATAAATGAGTACAGATGCAGGAATGAAGAGATGAAATGTAATAACGAGTGTCCACAGAAGGGAGAATCACACATTTCTTATGTACAGAACTTACAGAAATATGAAACATATATAAATACCCCAGAGGAATGTAAAACATAATCAATACAGTAACTAAATGGTTTAAAATATGATTGAAGATTTGTAGCTCGGGTATCCGTTGTTGTGGTTCTGCTCGCCGAGCTGGAAGTTTTTGCTGCAAACGTTTCGTTCCCTGGCTAGGGAACATCATCAGTGCTGTTGGAGCCTCGTGTGAAGCGCTGCTTTGATGTTTCTTCCGGTATTTATATTGGTTTGTTCTTGCCGCTTCCGGGTGTCAGTTTCAGCTGCAGTGATTTGTATGTGGGGTCCAGGTCGATGTGTCTGTTGATGGATGTTCTTGCCGTTTCCGGGTGTCAGTTTCAGCTGTAGTGGTTTGTATATGGTGTCCAGGTCAATGTGTCTGTTGATGGAGTTTGGGGATGAATGCCATGCTTCTAGGAATTCCCTGGCTGTTCTCTGTCTGGCTTGCCCTATGATAGTGGTGTTTTCCCAGTCAAATTCATGTTGCTGGTTGTCTGAGCGCTTCACACGAGGCTCCAACAGCACTGATGATGTTCCCTAGCCAGGGAACGAAACGTTTGCAGCAAAAACTTCCAGCTCGGCGAGCAGAACCAGAACAGTAACTAAATGGGTTTAGTTTATCCAATTTATACTTTCTCTGAGCACATAGTATGTGATTGAATATTTGAAACAGAAAATAAATTGCAGGTCCTTCTCTTCAGGCAATTGTTACGTACAAACCATTTCCAATATTATCTTCAAAGTGTGTTGATCTTTTGATTCATAATTGTCCATTTGTGTGCCAACCTGATGTGACAAACTTGTTCAATCAATTGCAATTCATTCTTGCCTTGACAGATGTCCGTTAAACTATATTGAAATGAAAAAGTTAAAAACCCCACAACACCAGGTTATAGTCCAACAGGTTTATTTGGAAGCACTAGCTTTTGAGGCACTGCCTCTTCATCAGATGGTTGTGGAACAGGACCATAAGTTCCACAACCATCTGATGAAGAGGCAGTGCGTCAAAAGCTAGTGCTTCCAAATAAACCTGTTGGACCATAACCTGATGTTGTTTGATTTTTAACTTTGTCCACCCCAGTCCATCACCAGCACCTTCACATCATGAAATGAGAAATAAGACTTTATAAATGAAACAGACTGTAACTTTTATCTTAAAGAAAACATGAAAACTGGACATCTGAAATATAAGGAGCCTTTTCTGGTAGTGCAAAGCAAGTCAGTCATTGTGTTTAAAGATTAAAAAAAAGTCTTTTTAAAAGTATTTTTAATTGAATGAAGTGATATTCCCTGCACTTATTAGACTTTTTGTTGTTTTCACATGTTGACTGGGCTCACTAAGAATTTTCTGTATTTTCACATTTTGTTTTCCTTATTTTTGATGGTATAATTTTAAATCTCCAAACAGTTGTCTCAGAGTGCCAGGGACCCAAGTTTGATTCCAACCTCAGGCTACTGTCTGTAGGGAGTTTGCACATTCTCCTCATGTCTGCTTGGGTTTCCTCCAAGTGCTCTGATTTCCTCCCACAGTCTATAGGTGTGCAGATTAGGTGGATTGGTGATGCTAAATTGACTCTAGTGTCCAAGGTAGATTGGGTGGAATGGCCATGAAAAATGCAGCATTTCAGTGATAACATAGTGGGGTGAATCTGTATGGGATGCTCGTTGGAGGGTCAGTGTGGACATGATGGGCTGAATGGCCTGCTTCCACACTGTAAGGATTCTATGATTCAATGATACATATTAAAGAACCATAACTATTCATGATATCATGTTCAAATCAGTAATGTTATTTATTCCTTGACCAAAGCAATATATTAACCCTACCACAGGAAGTGATATCAGCTTGTGAACACACAATGACTTCATTTGACATAATTTTGCCTGCTATATTAATCCTTTCTTAAAAATAAGTTAATGTCTGTAAAAAAATTAAATTTGGAAATGCTCTAACAAAATAATGCAAATTGATATTCTAAATAATAACATCCAGGCTCTCAAAGTATTAGAAGTGGTAAAAATGGTGGAAAGATTTCACCATGTCATTTATTGTTCTCCAGGCTAGGTTTTAGTCCTATATGTATTCATATTACAAATGGTATAAAATTATCCATGAGCATAGCATCAACAGACAATGAACCATGCAGTCTTTGGGCACAGCACATGTTGTAATGAAAACGTATAGGCAAATCTCTCTTCACCTTTTCACAGCCTGGCAAGCAGTATCTTCTGAGAACACATATCAGATAAATATTGGGTAATAGAGCTGAATCATGGAGGATACAATGTTACTTTGATCATAGTTGATGTGAAATGAAAAAGTTTGAAGTGAAATCCATTCATTGAAGAGTGAAAATCAGTGATTCATCAAAAAGGACCACCCCTCACTAGTTTAGATAAATGAGAATGAACAAATTTTCTCACATTGAATCTGGCAATTTCTTACCACTGATTGTAACTGCTTCTGCCAACACCCGACTGGAAGTGCAATCAATATTGATTGATTAAAGTTAACTACAGACCAAAGTTTAGAATCAATTACTCTTCTGGTTCAGCAATGTTGGATTTCCCATAGCTAAGATTAGCTTTGTAGTGAACTGACATATTCCAAACCATGACATGAAATGAACAGTTTTAATTTAATCAAAATAATTGCTTACTGTACATATGTATGTGTATATATGTATAACTACTTTCCAGATATATATTCCAGTGTGTTTGCAAATGTCAGAGAGAGATGTGGATGCTCAGTTGTATGTACAAGTATATTCAAGTCAGAGATTTTATTCTTACACTCAGGATATATGGAAAGCTGTAACTAAGGTAGATGACATGCCAAGTTGGTATTGAGTGGGAGAGCAGATTTGAGGGGATAAATAGCCTATTTCTTCCTCCGTATATGCATTATGTGAATACATGTGCGTATGTCCAAATATGCATGTTTATCAATTGCAATCAAGGTTGAAAATTATGGTTGCATTTGTTCCTCTATAAGCTAGGAGAATTGAGGCCAATTAAAGCTTGTTAACACTGGCCAGGCTGAGATTCACTAACTGTACAAACCAGGAAACAAGCCCTGGACCTTTACAGTCTGCTCCAATCAGCTGAACCATCAGGGGACAATCTGTGGCTTTGTAAAAAGGTTTGATAAAGCAATTGGAAGCAAACATTGGTTAAATATGTAAACCAGTCAAAAATGTGTATGAATGAAACTACAGCTGCTGCTCCAGTATCCATCTAATTTGCCACCTATTCTCTGTTAATCCTCTATATTGTACTGGAACAATAGGACTGAAATCAGCATTTGCAGTTAAGAATTTCCAAATTTAAATACCATTAATGATACCAGACCTTGTCTGCATCATTATTTGTCATTGCTCCTTGTTACAGAATGCTTCCCACAGCACTGATGCCTCAATATTTATGAAGTGCAATGTTAAAATGGCAGCACTGACAGATAAGAGGTAAATTATAAAGTGGAAGTAAAAATTCTCCAGCTTTCATGTATAAATTGGTCATAAATAAAATCAAGACAAATCTAATTTGAAGCACTTTTTCCAGCAATAATTACATAACTTGCCATTCAATTCATTTTCATTTCTGGGGAAAAATGTCCTTTGGGAGTATTGATATTACATCTTAAGGAACATTTTGTTTTACATTTCTATGATAAATATTTTGAAATAAAATTAGACAAGCCGGCAAGTTTGTTTTACATTTATAATGATCTTGAAATAGGCTGAATAAATTTATCACATTATACTTTAAATACAATCATTAACCATTGTCAAAGGCTTGCTAGAACTAGTGCCTTTGTAAACTGAAATTACATATGAACAAACAAATATACAAATTAGGAGCAAGACTAGGCCACACATCAAACTTTGAAACTGCTCCACTATTCAGTTAGATGATGATAACTGATCTGATAACTCCACAATCCCACCTATCCCAGTATTCTTTCACTTTCTTGTGTTTCAAGAAACTACCTAACTCTGTTTGTGTTTCATGTATACTTGCTGGATCTCTGCTTTTCACAAAATGATTTGGACGTGATATAGAAGTTTTGGTGAGTAAACTTGCAGATGACACCAAAGTTGATGGTATAGTGAAGAAGGTTACCTCACAGCACAATGTGACCTTAATCAGATGGACCAATGGGCCAAAGAGTGGTAGAAAAATGTGAGGTGCTGCATTTTGGTAAGGCAAATCAGGGCAGGACATATATAGTTGATTTTAAGGCCCTAGGGAGTGTTACCAAACAAAGAGACTGAGGAGTGCAGGTGCATAAATTCTTGAAAGGAGAGTTGCAGGTAGACAGGTTTGTGAATTTGGCATGCTTACCTTCATTGGTTCGGGCACTGAGCATAGGAGTTGGGACATCACATACATGACATTGGTGAGGTTACTGTAAGAATATTGCATTCACTTCTGGTCTCTCTGCCATAGGAAAGGTGTTGTTAAACTTGAAAGGGCTCAGAAAAGATTTAAAAATATGTTGCTGGGGTTTGAGTTATAGGGAGAGGTTGAATAGGTTACAGCTATTCTCCCTGGAGCATAAAAGGCTGAGGGCTGACCTTACAGAGGTTCATAAATTCATGAAGGGCATACATAGGGTGAACAGCTAAGATCCTTTTCCCAGGGTATGGGAGTCCAAAACTAGAGGCAATAGGTTTAAGTTGAGAAAGGAAAGCTTTAAAAGGGACGGCGGGGCAACTGTTTCCCACAGAAAGTGATGGAATGTGCTGCCAGAGGAAGTGGTGGAGGCTGGTACAATTACCATTTAAAAGGTATCTGGATGTGTACATGAATGGGAAGGCTTTAGAGGGATATGGGCCAAATGTTGGCAAATAGGACTAGACTAATGCAGAATGACATGACAAGTTGGACTAAAGGTTTTGTTTCTGTGTGTACAACTCTATGACTCTAAATATTCAATGACTCTGCTTTCACAATCTTTTCAGGAAAATAGTTCCACAGACCCATGACTCTCCGTCCTAAATAGGCAACTCTTTATTTTAAACAATGACTTGGTGTTCCAGATTCTCCCACAAGAGGAAACATCATGTCCATGTGCATTCCCCTTGCAAAAATGATACTGTTCTGTCATCTTTCCTAATTACATGCTGTACTTGTATCCTAACCTTTTCTAATTTATATACCTCATTCCCTCTGCATCTCAGAGCTCTGCAATCTCTTCCATTAACATATTTTTTTATTTATATTTACAAACTGGACAATTCACATTTTCATACATTAGCCTTTATTTGCCAGATTTTTGCCCACTCAGTTAAGATATCCACATCTTTTTCTAGTCTCCTTATGTCCTCTTCACATCTTACTTTTCCATCTAGCTTTCTGTCATCAGCAGGTTTAACAGCCATACCTTAAATCTCTTCAACAAAGTCACTTATATGAACTAAAAGGTTGAGGGTCCAGCACTGATCACTGTAGTACGCTACTCATTACATCTAGCCAACCAAAAACAAGACTCATTATTCCTACTCTGATTTCTGTTAGCAAGCCAATCTTCGACCCATACCTTCTTCTACCTATTATCCCTGATACCATAAACTTTTATTTCCACAATAAAATTTAATTTTTCACCGATCAGATATCTTCTGGAAATATAAGTTCATTATATCCACTGGCTCCCTACCTATAGCGCTTTATACTCCCTCATTGCACTCTCATAAATTGGTGAAACATTATTTCCCTTTCACAAAACTGTGATGTCTCTACCTTGAACCTTTCAAACTGCCTGTTACAATGGGTTTCATAATAGCTTGCGACATCTTCCCCATGACAGATGTTCAGTTAGCCAGCCTATAATTTCCTGCTTTCTGTCTCTCATCCTTTTTAAACAATGAAATCACATTTGTTACTTTCACATCAAATGGAGTCTTCCCAATTTTGGAAAATTGAAAGTAACACATCAAATAGCTCAGCAGCCACTTCCTTTAAGATCTAGAATGTGGTGCATTAGTACCCAAGACATTGTCAATGCATGGGTTCAAATTTTTGCTCAAGATCACTTTCCTAGAAATGATAATTTTCGTGAGTTCTTCCCTCCCTTTCATTAACGGATTTAGAGCTACTTCTGGAATGTCCATTCTATTGTCTACAGTCAACACAGATAAAAAAAACCTGTCTAATTAATTTGCCACATTATAATTTTCTATTATTAATTCCCTTGACCCATTTCTATGGGAGCTGAAAATATGTTGCTGGAAAAGCGCAGCAGGTCAGGCAACATCCAAGAAGCAGGAAATTCTACGTTTCGGGCATAAGCCTAATGAAGGGCTTATGCCCGAAACATTGAATTTCCTGCTCCTTGGATGCTGCCTGACCTGCTGCGCTTTTCTAGCAACACATTTTCAGCTCTGAACTCCAGCATCTGCAGACCTCACTTTTTCTCATTTCTATGGGACAAATGCTCACTTTATTAACTTTTATTGTAGTAAACATCAACAGCAACCTTCTGTTTTGATATTTCCATCTACATTTTCTCATATTCCTTTTCGTTTGCTCCATAATATTTTAATCATTCTTTACTGTTTTTATTTTCTGTCCAATTCTCTAACCAAATTCTAATGTGGATAATTGTATGTTTTTTTTTCTTTAAGTGTGTGACTAGTTTTAACGTTTTTATTTAAACATGGATGGTAGGTCTTCTCTGGATTTTTCTTGTTGTATCTTTTTGTATCTACTTTGCATAGTCGGATTCAGCTGTTTAAATATTGGCCAATCATTTAACCTAATTTGCTAGTTCATTTCAACAAGTTCTGATTTCATGTCCTCATAATCGCTCTCATGCAAGTTTAAAATACACTTGCCATCCTAGTATACAAACACTCTCCTTCAAACTAAATGCAAAATTTGATCATATTAAGTGCCATGCTGCCACTGGTGGGCTCAAAATAAGGTGATTAATTAATCCCATCTCATTGCACATTACCAGGTCCAGCATTGCCTGCTCTCTGGTAGGCTCTACAACATCCTATTTTATGAAACAATCCCAAAAACATTTGATGAACTCATTACTTGTTTGCCCTAAATCCCACTGGACATTTCGTAAGATGTTATCCTGCGACATTCCTCCTGATTGGTCTAGATTCGTTAATACTGGCTTTAATTTCATGTTAGTAGGTTATTTTCTCATTGCCTTGTCATTATGGAATCTATTCCATTCTAGTGCAATTTACATAAAACTTATGAACTAGAAGCAGGAATAGACCATTGGGTTCCCTCAGGCCTGCTCCACCATTCAGTAAGATCATGGCTGATAGTTTGTTTTGAATCTCACATCCCCATACATATATTGACAAGCCTTAATTTTCTTATGTAACAAGAATGCATTCATCCTTGTCTTAAAAATATTCAATCTTTCACCTCCACTGCCTTCTGAAGTAGCCTTCCAATATCGCACAATATTCTCAGAGTGACAAAATAAATCCCTCATTCTTGTCCTGAAATTCCAACCAGTTTTTTTTTACTGATCCCAGTTCTGTTTTGTTACATGATCTCTTTTAAATCAATAAATTTACTTTGCTGTTCGGACTGGAGCTCTGTTGATGCACCAAGAGCCCAAAGATGGCACCAGTTCAAGAAGAAAGCTCACCATCACCGTTGCAAGTGCAGTTAGGAATGGGTAGTAACTGTTGGCCTTGCCAGCAACACGCTCATTCCATGGAGGGGGGGGGGGGGGGGGGGGGGAACAATGAACCCCTCCTCATTCGGATTCTCCTATCCCCACCCAAGACATGGTGAGGTTAAAGACGACAGGTGACCTATGATATAATCCATATTGCTGTAGTTCACCCCAAATTTCAGTGTTCACCTGTTTTTCTTTACATAATCATTGCCAGAACTTCAATCAAATGATCCTTTAGTGATTCTCCAAAATTTATAATACTAATATCTATAAATAATGTTAAGCAAATTGAGACACGTCAGTACCTGGTGGAGTGCTTTGTCAGAACTGAATTAACTTGTATGGACTCACTTATTCTACATAATCACTGTATCAGGGCAATGAAATGTAGATTGCGGCAGACAGCAACCAAGCTTGTTAATGATCATAACCATTTCTTTTTGCATGAATTATTCATCACCCAATGAAAACTGAAAAAACAACGATGATAGGTTTCTTTAAAATCTTGTTCTTCAGGCAATGGTGAAAGCGCACTTGTGAAAGAATGGGGGAAACTCTTATAATTGGATGGAAATTATATGTAGATTTAGGGATATGTTTAGCCAAATGATAAATAGACTAAGCTTACACGGAAACTAGAGCAAGGATAATGGTGCCTGTTCCAAGAGTCTGGGCTGCAAAAACTGTATCAAATGTCGCCGTTCCTTTCTTAAACACAAATGTATTTTACATTGTCCATTTAAAACTGTACTGTCAAACTCCACTGTGACAGGAAGTAATATTCTGATGATCAGAACAAGTATGTTCTGATGCAGTTGTGAAGTGTCTTTGCATAGTGACAGTATAAAATAAGTTGACACGAGGTTAGCACTGTGCATAATGCAAGCTGATAAATAGATTTATTATCTCAGCAATAGACTCGCTTAATCGCGATGGAAATCGAATGAATGTGTTTGACCCCCCTCCCCAATCCCCTGGGACTTATTTCCCTGCTGCAGATTGTCACAATGGGGAGCTGTCATGTTCCACTGAACTTATTCCTCTCTCTCTCCCATAACGTGTTCAGGTTTCTGCTGACAGTTTTGATGTCTCACTGTAGTGAGGGACAGCAGAATAAATGAGCACTTGGAACGCAGATGACCTTTATGACAGAGACAGGCATGTTTACCTTCCCCTTCCCCCGCTCCAGTTAGCAAGCTTTTATTTTGATTTTCTTGCCTTGAATGTAATTACAACCCTTGCAGCTTTCGCGCATTTTATAATGACCTGCAATGTATTGTAAACCGGGGCGAATAACCACTTTTTCTTCTCGCTTCCCTTTGACTGAATTTCGATCAGATCCTCTTTAGCTTTCCCCTAATTCAAAGTGTTCTAGTAACAAATTTTCTCACGGTTTTAACCGTGGCTGGATCCATTAGTGAAAGGCTGCCGCCTGATCCTTCATTTTTTTTTTGGCATCCAGGGCAGAAGCTCCTAATACTTGGCTTTAATAGCTCCGGGTGCATCGTGCTGACGAATGGCACTCTTGCTAATTGTGACTAACCTGTAACCACTTGTAATGAGTAAGTAGCCGGAATAAACTCAGTGTATCTCCGACTTGGGTCATGGGTGAGGGTGGGATGCTACATTTGTTTCTTGCTGCACGCTTGTTGTTGACATACAACTCTTTGGCAGTCGAGGTGGTGAAATGACACAGAGGACTATTAATGCTGTAAAATAGAAAGAGACAGAAAACCTCTCTGGACTCATTGAAATACATCTGCGTCACTGACAAGATGGGGGGGGGGGAGGGAGGAGGGAGGGATGGATGGAAGTGACAATTTGGTTCTGAGATCTATGACAGCACAGTTGTGTGTGTGCGTGCATATATAGGGACCACATTGCTTGCAGTACCTGTCAAAGACTCCTCGTTGGTTTTATGCAATTCTCTGGAAACAGCTGCGTGAAGTGGGGAGGAAGCTTGTAGGTGACTCTTTTAAGGTGTAAAGCCACCTGCCCTGCCTGCAGGTTGTATCGTATTGATCACAAGGTAACCTCGTCATTCTGTTTGAGTGAGGGCTTCAGCAATTAATGTGTGCACCGCTCAAATCTGGGCGCCCCCAATGTAAAGCATCCACACTCACACACCAGCTCTGTGCCTCGCTCCATACAATTGGACTCCTCCTCCTCTTCCCCCTACCTCCCTCCTTTTTTTTATTTTCGCTAAACTCTTACACTTGATACACATACACGCACGAAGTCAGCAGGAGTTCAGACAGCAACGACATGTCAGGCTCCGGGAGGAAGGAATTCGACGTGAAACACATCCTGCGGCTTCGCTGGAAACTGTTCAACCACCCGCCGTCCAGCTCAGGCGGGACTGGGGGCTGCCCACAGCAGCAGCAGCAGCAGCAACAACAGGACAGTTTCGAGCACTGGGGCACCAGCCAGAACAGGCTGAAAAATCACAGTCACGACAGAGGCATCGGCTCCTGGAAAAAAAGCAGCGCTCTCAATGGCATCCTGCCCCCGGGACACAGCAGAGGTGGCACATTGCAGTGCCAGACACAGCAACGTACTGTCTTTTACGTGGAAACGCTGGAAGAAGTGCCCAGGTTAGAGTTTACCAGGGAGGGCACGGCAACACTGGCAGAAGTGAAGAAGGAACTGGTGAACACTGACTGTTGTGAGGGAACAGGTGATGGATGCCTGCACAGGTATACATAGCTTTCAACCTCTCAAAGTAACTTTTTTTAAAAAAGAAAAAGACACAACCCCAGTTGCTTATGTATCTTGCCTTCTGCATTCACACTGTTTGGCATAAAATAGATACAGTTAACTTCTTAGCAATAGTTTTGAGAAAATGATGATAATTAAAAATCTGATAGAAAGGGATAGATCTCTACTGGTTTAAGATTAGATTAGATTAGATTAGATTACTTACAGTGTGGAAACAACTACTGGAATTTCTTTAAAAAAATACAGGCTCTGTCAAGTGTTTTGGATATAGTCCAAACAGTAACATTTGTGACACTAAATGTGAATTAGTTTGTCATAAAAGCAAATGAGCATAAATTGCTATTGAAAATTTCCAAACATACACATACTGCCAAATTACTTATTATGAATCTTGTCTCTCAATGAATTCTTGTTTTAGAATATCTTCCCTGATTATCTTAAATCCAACTGCCTATTTATTGGGTGCATTGCCCAGGGAGGAAGGGATGTTAGACTGAGCCATTGTCCTTGTGATCAGTAATCAGTTTCAAGGCAGCGTTGTTGGAGATGTGCAGGTTGGCCTCCAGGTGCTATCTTGATCTGGATTGATGAGAAAGTGGAAGGAAGGGAGAATAACAGTAAAAGGAGGGAAACATATCTTTTTCACTTACTGTAACTACTTCCCGTCTCTTTACTAACCAAAAAAAGACTTCTCTTCCTACCTCCACTGACTGCACTGTGCCAGGCATGGTCAGGTTACCTAAGGAGTAATTATCCACGGGCAATTCATTAGTGTTCCAAGTTTTCATTTCTGAGCCTGGAAAGTAGCTGCTCAGCTGTGGAAGACTTCACAATCAAGTCACATTTTGACCTGGTTCAGTGTCCAATATCCAGCAGAGCTCAATAATCATATTATCTTTAATCTCTTAACCCATAGAACACTTCTTTGTTCCTCCAGTGAATTCACTGCAAACTAAAGAGTAAACTTCATTATGAATTTCATGAAGCATGTTTTGTGTTTTAATGACAACAGAAGAACTTGAAATCTTACCTTAAAAAAGTCATGTTGTGTGTCTAAAGGGAGCTCTAATATGAAACTTTCCATGTGGCCCAACAGTAAAAATGCTGACATGAATTTACCCTCAAATACTTACATTTACA
This sequence comes from Hemiscyllium ocellatum, assembly GCF_020745735.1. Classification (NCBI taxonomy): domain Eukaryota; kingdom Metazoa; phylum Chordata; class Chondrichthyes; order Orectolobiformes; family Hemiscylliidae; genus Hemiscyllium; species Hemiscyllium ocellatum. The sequence goes on along the minus strand of NC_083406.1, from coordinate 26,119,033 downwards.
TCCTCTAATTTACGAGATTCTTATTTTTAATTCATCATTTTTGGAGTTATTTTAATCAGTTAGTTATTTTGTTCAGACATGCTATGACACACGTCCAGAGTGGAAGGGACTTGGAACCCTTGGTCCAGAGGTAGGGGCAAATAGTGTGTGATTTTATGACTCACTTGTTGTGCAGGTTATTCACTTGAGAGAATAAACAGGAATGATTCCCATCGGGTTGAATTTCCTCTTGCGATGTGTTAATGCGACATTTTTTCTTACCCAATTTTTATTTTTCATGAAACAATATGCAAAGAAAACCTTTAAATGACAAATATATACATTCAAATAGAATCTATTGAGTTTTCTTTAATTATTCTTTTAGAGCAGGTTTAAATCATTCGCAAATCTGGAATTAATGAAGCCAAGGTCAGGAAACTAAGCTCCTGTCTTTATTAATAACGATACAGAGGCAAAATAAGAAATTCTGTTGATCGGAAAAGCAAAATTGGTTAATCATTAATAGAAAAAAGGTGAAAAGTAAGTATTTTGCTTCTTTTTCTGTGCTGAGTTAAACCTTGGTGAATAACTCATTTCCAGTACAATAAAATAAATATTCGTATTGGATTATGATCACTTATTATTTTATTATTACTTTCCATAATGTTAATGAAATTAATTGATTTGCTAGAGTGAAATACTAGTTTGCAAAACAGTAGGGCAAACAGAAAAATGCATAGCATTTTTCAGAACATTGTTTAGCCACTGGATCTCTCAAAGCCCTCTACGACAAACAAATAAACTATGCAATTTATCCAGTATTGTAATTGTGACAGCCAATGTGCACTCAAAAATTCCCAGAGTTGGCAAAGTTCCATTCCTGAAATTGAGCACAAAAGTCTGAAGGCATGCTGCAGTGTCAGAGGTGCAGTTTTGCAGCAAAGATGTTAAACCAAGGTCCCTTGGATTGGTCTAAGATAGCTCATGGCACTATTTTGAAGAAGTATTGACCACATTGGGTTACCCAATACTTACTCCTCAATCAGCACTTCTAAAAGGAAATTGACTGCCTTATTTATACACTATAACTGTGATTACACTGAAAAAGTACTTAATTGACTGCAAAGCAGTTTGGGATATGCTGAGCTCCTAAAGGATGCTATATAAATATAAATCTTTCTATGTCAGATAGGAATTCCATTGGTTTGCATTGTACACTAGTCTTACCTGCTGTCATCTTTCACATTCACTAATCATCATTGTGCTCAATTCCATCAATTGCTCAGTGGACAAGTTAGATTAGAATGGCTCTCATGTTTTGATTTTTGTTGAAAATTGCTTCAATTTTCTTCTGAAAGCTTGGCTGAAGTTGTGCAGAATTTAAAGCACGGAGACAATCCGAGGCTCAAATGAAGAATGCTAGTATTTGTGTGCTAAGCAAGCCTCCTCATATTCTATTTTATCTGACCCTATTGGCTTAACCTCCTGTTGCTTTCACGACACATGTTTATTGAGCTGCTGCAGAAATCCTTATCATGCCATTATTTAAGCAGAAAGAGTGAGCAAGAATCTAAAGAAAAGGCAGAGACTATCAAAAATTTGCAACCACGAGCTGTATCTTCAAGTCATCCACAAGGGAAGCTGAGAATAAAATTCAATAAGCAATAATTGTGACTCAGTTAAACTACATGGGCAATAATACTGCCACAGCATCCAGGGTAAGCAACTTAGTTAGATAGATGAGGTTGGAGAAATTAGGCTGTTCTTGAACAAAAGAAGGTGGAGAGAAGACTTGACAGAGGTATTCAAAATAATCAAGGGTCTGGACGAGTAGGAAGGGAAATGGTGTTATCAAATTGTAGAATGATGTGGAGGTGCTGGTGTTGGACTGGGGTGGACAAAGTTAAAAATCACACAACACCAGACTACTGCCCACCAGGTTTATTTGGAAGCTAGTACTTCCAAATAATTGGAACTATAACCTGATGTTGTGTGACTTTTAAAATTGTAAAATGATAGAGAGCCAGGAAGTATAGGTTTAAGGTTATCGGCCAAATAAAAAGCCATGCAGTCCCGAGGAGAAACATTTTCATGTGGGTGTTTAGCATCTCTGATGCACTGACTGAGAGTGGGTGGACATGAGCTTAATCACAGCATTCGAGAGGGACTTGGACTATTATCTGAAAAAGAAGCATGTTAGGGTCTAAGGTGAGGAAGTGGGGTCATGGCATCAGGCGAGTTGTTCCTTTGGTACAATAGGCAAAAGTGATGACTGCAGTTGCAGGAGATTAGAGTTGAGAGTATGGTGCTGGAAAAGCATAGCAGGTCAGGCGGCATGTGAGGAGCAGGAGAATCAACGTTTTGAACAAAAACCCTTCATCTATGTTCCTGAACCCCCAAATCTCTCTTATATCTGATGCCCTTCATCCCTAGAACTACTCATAAAATACCTCATAGATTAATGGCTCTTCTTCAGCATGAGGAGTAGAAAGTTGGATATTGGATTAGCCTAACAGAATCTCAGAATGGCTATTGTACTTGTGAGGCCAATCTGATGCTAACATGTTACCGGCTGTAATGCTTGAAATACAATCAGGAACAAGCATCCTGACCAAATTTTCCCCTTTTGAAACCCAAAAGTGCTGCTCTCATTGCACCACACTTGGTGCTTCTAAAACTGAGTTCTGCTAATTGTACACAGTTGAAGCATGCTCCTGGGAATTTTCCAGTCCTCATGCCTCTAAAGAAGTTCCTTTAAACTATGAAATATTTTATGAATAGTTCCAGGGATGAAGGGCATCAGTTACAGGGAGATCTAGGCGTTCAGGAACATAGTTCATTGAAAGTGGCATCACAGGTAGAAAGGGTGGTGAAGAAGGCATTCATTGGTCACAACATTAATTATGTGAATTGGGATCTTACATTGAGGCTGTACAGGACATGGATTATGTCATTTTTGGAGTACTGTGCATAGTTCTAGTTGCCATGCTATGAGAAGGATATTATTAAATTGAAAAGGGTGCAGAAAAAAGTTATAACAATGTTACTGGAACTGGAGGGTTTGTAGGTTAAAAGGAGAGGTTGGATAGGCTGGATCTTTTTCCCTGGAGTGTAGGATATTGAGGGATGACATAACAGAGGTTTATAAAATCATGAGGGGATTTGATAAGGTGAATAGCCAAGGTCTTTTCCCTTGGGTAGGATCATAGAATCTCTGCAGTGTGGAAGCAGGCCATTCAGCCCATCGAGTCCACTTCAACCCTCAGAAGAGCATCCCATCCACACCCAACCCCCTACCCTATAATTCTGCATTTCCTATGTCTAATCCAGCTCGTTTGGAAATACCTGAACACTACAGACAGTTTAGCATGGCTAATCAACCTAACCTGCACATCTTTGGACTGTGGGAGCAAACTGGAGAAACTAGCTGAAACCCATGCAGATACGGGGAGGACGTGCAAACTCCACCCAGACAGTCAGCCAAGGGTGGAATGAGACCCTGCTGTGAGGTAGCTGTGCTAACCACTGAGCCACTGTGCCATAAGGGAGTTCAAATCTAGGGGGCATAGGTTTTGGTGAGAGGGGAAGGATTTAAAAGGGATCTGAGGTGCAACATTTTCGTGGGTATATGGAATGAACTGCCAAAGGAAGTGGTAGATGCAGGTACAGTTTCAACATTTAAAATATATTCGGACAGATCCATAAATTTAAAGGTTTAGATGAATATCGGCCAAATGCAGACAAATGGAATTATTTTGGAAAGGAAACCTGGTCATCATGGACATGTTGGACTGAAGGGTCTGTTTCTGTGTTGTTTGCCAGTATGACTCTATATGGCAATACCAGTAAAGCTGGGACTGTTCCCTTTAGATAAAAGTTGATTAAGAGGAGAGTTTATTGAGATGTTGAAGATTCAGGTTTTTTGAGAGAGTAAATGGAGAGAATACATTTCCAGTGGCAGGAGGGTCAGTAACCAAAGGGACCCTGATTCTGATAATTGGCAAAAAATCCAGTGAGTAGTTACTGAGATTTACTTTTGCTCAGCAAATTCCTATGATCCGAAGCACATTGTTTGAAATGCTGGTGGAAACAGATTCAAAGATAACTTTAGAAAGGGGATCATGTATACTTAATCAGAGAGGAAAATATAAAGAATGGGAGAAAGAGGAGTGTAATCAACAGGTAAATCTTTCAAAGAGCTGGCACAGTTATGATGGACCACATGACCTCCTTCTGTTCTGTATGGCTCTTTTGAAGGTAGGTAGCAGAGTCACTTTAAAATACATTCGTGAGTATGTGTATATCCTGAGAGATAGCTTAGCCAGGTTTTCTTGAACCAGAGCCAGATTATTCTCTTACATGTGAGAAACAGGTGGTAGATTCAACTGTCCAGAGAGATAGCTCAGGGGTTTTGTTTGAGTTGTTTGCTTCAAATACATATATTAAACATAAGATTCATGATACAATCAACTCAAAACCACACAAAACAGTTTTGAGGAGGGGTGGATGTTGGGAAGGAACAACAGAACAAAATGATTATCAGATCAGGTAGCTGACTCTTTAAAAAAAATCAATCTGCAGTTCAGTGCTTTTTCAGTACAGTGTAGCAGAATCGAAGCAGATCTTATTGTGAAAGGTGGAATTGCATGACTTCACCCCGTAGGGGTTGCTTATTTCTCCTGGTTGTGTAGCCTGTGCAGAAATCTCTTGTGATTCTCACTTAGACAGCATGCCCTGCATGGAAAAGGCTAGTAGGTATGAAAAATGTGTATAGCATGGAGCTGTGGAAAATCAGCAGAGGATTTATGGATATTATTACTTTTCATATAGGAAATGGTATATGCCAATTCTTCACGCCACTCAATAACATTGCCATGGTTATAACAGTGAAGATGAAATTGTATCACAAAATGCTTTCATCCCAAACTGTATGTTATCTAAGTAGTGGACAAATGTGTTTTCTTGTTCAATTTAAGAGAGAGATTATTTTATCTGTTTTCTTTTTTTAACTTTTAATGATTTAACTTCTCATTAAAACCATCGCCAATGAGAATGGTTGTAATCTGTCACTGTGCAAACTGACTATATATCTGGTAAATAGGCTGATTACTGTGATGGCAAGTTTGTAATAAAGTCACCACGAGAACTATTTCTCCTCTACTTTCCAACACCCGGTGTAAATCACTTACATTCAACCACATTTCAGCATTAACGCTGCAATGAGAATTGATTTTCTATGGTACAGAAACAGGGAAAAAATACATAAAGCATCAGCCATACACTGTTTCATGACCTGTGCTGGCAGGCATGTACGTATGTGGGTGGACTGTGACAGGATGGACTTTGATTGTAATTCTCCATTAATTAAATAGTACACCAACAACATCTTGTCACCTGGGCAAGGTGCTGCTGGTAATTGAAGCCACAATGTAAAACAGTGGGGACTATTATGTAGTTGAGTCTGAGTTTCTGAAGCGTTCTCTTAGCATGTGAAGAAGACAATTTGCAACCATTTTCCAAAATGGGTTAGTGCCTACAACAAGCAACTGCAAGCTTCGATAAAAGCATTTTCTTTTTCCTTTTGCACCATCTCGACAAATTAATGTAAAATTTATATTTTAACTGTGTCAAAATCAGTACTGACACCTCTGCATCTAGATAATCATAAGATTAAATAGTATCAGATAGCCTAATTATTTGCCACTTGGGAATGTTTGAAGATGGTGGTAAAGGGAGGCAAATGGCAGAAATAGTAACCAAATGGAAAACCTTTTGGTTTTGTCATCTATGAATGTGAATTTCTTCTTTCCTGAAGTAGTGTATAACTTTAGCGCACAAGCTCTCCATCAATTCCGCACAATTTTTAGTTATAGTGGACTGAGGACGTGATGATGCAGGTGGTTATGCTCTGTGCACTGTTGATATAGTAACACACCAGAGTAAGTCTTGATGTCATATCTGATGATCTTAAGCTGTTGATCAGCCTAGAGAGAATGTCATCATTCTTGCTAATGCTTCCGTTCTGGTGATCATGGGTTACCAGTGCATTAGGTAAACTAACATTTTCAATCTCTCAGAGCTTTAACTCTGTTCTCACACTTTTAGGCAGTTACTTCCATGATTCAAAAATTTAACCACTCAAAAATTGCAGATGCTAGGAATGTCATGATGCTTATAGGAAATGAAAGTAACATTTCATAGGTCAGTGAGTATCTGAACTGGACAGAGTACTTAACATTGCACTTCTATACCCTTTAAACAGAACAAGAATATGTTATCGAGAGACACCAGTTTAAAAGAAAGGAACACCATAATGAGAAAAGTGAACACTTTTAATATTTAAGTAGAGCAATTAAGTAGCAGGAACTACCTACTTGTTGATTATTTGTGAAGATACCCCTTTGCTTTTCTTTGCAGTTGCTTGGAACAGTAAAGAGCTGCAAAAAAACCCCCAAAATTTGCAGGCCTCACCCTTCAGAACTTTTTTGTTTGCTATTTTACCATATCAGCTTGGTAACAGGGCAAACTGTAAAAGGTTGAGCCAGCACTGAATCAATGATCAAAATTATGCAGAAGAAAATGTATACTGAAAAGTTATTGTTTTAAATGGATTAAGTTCTTAATCTTTCATGCAATGTTATTAATACCAGCATTGCTTTTGCCCATCCCTAACTGCCCATGCAATAAAAGGCTTGCACAAACTAATTTCCTTTGATTCTTGGGTGTCTCAATTTGGTTATATGCTGTATGTGTGATGCAGAACCTGGACTCAAACTACAATCTTTCATAAAGACTCTTGTTCCAATGTAAATAGACCACGTTGGCACCACCTTCAAAACACCAATATGATTTAGTTAGATGGCTTGGACAAATACATTTCCTTGATAGACTAATGGTTAATTTATTTTGTAGCAAATTGTTGATAAATCCCTCACCCAGGAGTCTAGGCTTTGTACTATTTCACTACTTCAAAACCACGCAAACCATAACAGCACTGCATGTGGTAATCTCAAACTACAGTGAGAACAGCTTTCAGGGAATATTACAAACAGAACAGCATATATCTGAAGTCATGCAGCACCATGATTAGTTTGTTTGCTTCTACTTGGAAGAAGGAGCTTGAGGCTGACTTACTTTGATGGAAAGTGGAGATGGAGCGAAATGGCAGCACAATTTTAAGCAAAACTATAAGTGATGGTGTTGGGAAATCATGGGCAATGCATTCAGTTGCTGCTGCACGAAAGCATTGGATAAAATTGAAAGGAACCTGGAGGAGGAGATGAAAACTTAGTGCATTGTCAGGACATCCACTGTAGAATTATTCATCACAGACAACTTTTTCTTACCTCATTAGCAGCAGAGCTTTGACCTGTATTTACTGCTCTCACTTTGCCAGAGGAGGAAATCCATCATTAGAGGAATCTGTGCTTGTCTAATTCTGCTGGAATTAAAAGGTTTGCCACAACTGACAGCAGAGGGATCTAATTGACTGATCTCTTCGTGATGATTTATGATGCAAAGGACAGTTTATTCTTCTGAACTAAATAAGCATTTTTGACTGGAAATACATAATTCATTAATGTTCAAGTACACCTGAGTACACTTAATCCTCAGTGTTCAATAACCCTGGATGTATCTGTAATTTTAATATTCAGTGTGAAAATTTTTCAAATGCTAGCAGTAGTGAGGGAATTTTGCAAGTTATGAGCATATGTAATGTTTTACTCCACAAAAGTGACTGTGAAGAAATGGCAAGCAGTATGAGGTTATTCAGCCCCTTGAGATTATCCCATCCTTCAGTTAGATCATGCCAAACTATGCAGGTTGAGCCAGCCGTGAATTACTGGTCAATGTTATGCAGAAGAGATCATGTACTGAAATGTTATTGTTCATAAGTGGGTGAAATTCTTTATTTTTTCATGGAATGTTATTAATACCAGCATGGCTTTCATTTATTCTTTACTGCCTTTGTAATGAAAGGCTGACAGAGACTAATCTAATTTTCCAGGGTCTCTTGGGGGTATTTTGCATGTCTTACCTTCTGTGAAAGCCTATCCACCAGTCTTGGCTCTATAAAGTTAGTAGCCTTGCCTGTCAGCATGAAATTAAGGAGGGGAAATTTAAAATAGAGGCATTACCAGGACTTGAGCCAATGCCCATCAAGTAAATGTCAGGTGATGGCTGAATAACATTTGGTACAAGTGAAGATGCAGGAAACAGCATTTTGAGTGAGCCGCAATGTACAGAGGGTGGCCAAGAGATCACTTCAATGTTTACACCTCCACCACTCCACACTCTATGAATGTACCATCCATGCCAACATATGTCTCCCATTCTGGACCATTGAAGATCCAAACGTCAGCGCTCTAACTCTAACAGGAACACAGCTGTTTCAACAGAGCAATGAATGTCTAGTCTCTGAGCCATGCCCCCAAGGCAGACTTCCATTACTTTGTGGAAATATCTGAGATCCTGGGAAATCACCACTTGATTAACAACTCTGACTCACTGCACTTTTCCGTCAATTTGACAGTGTTTATTGATATGTTTAAAAGGTTTCAAATGCGTGAAGTTTTTGCTGATGATACATTAAAGGTATTGGATGATTGACACTTTTATTAGCAGTTGGTCAAAATAATTTATTTAAAGAAAGTAGAAAATAATGAATAATTAACTTCTTTAACAATTTAAAAAATAAAACTACTGTCATTGTGGGGTGCATTGCTTCTCTGTAGTGGTTGAATGAGCTTAGAAATGCCGGAGTCTTTAAAGGACCAGAAGGGTTGAGTTGACAGGTAAAGTTCAGTGTGGGAGTGGGGAACATGTAACCTGCATAATGTTGGGGTACATGACGAGGAGCTTTTGATGTTACTTGCAAAAGATTGTCCTCATGCAGATGCTGGGTCACAGCATCAAAAGTATTGTAAACCGTGAGTGTAATATCCTGGCCCATCTTCATAGTCATTAAGGGACTGAGTCACATCTATCTCTGCAACAAAGCAGCCCATTTGGGAGCTGCGTGTGCGAGTTCATGGACCAAACCAGCATGGACCCTTAAAAGTCATGACTGGAGATTGGAAAGCCTGGGAATTTGATTGGGAATCCCAGAATTAGGACCCATCCTCCACTTTTAAAAGACTCCTGAGTCGTCCAGACTGGACAGGTACAGACCAAACTCTGGGACCTCCATGATTCCACCAGAAACAGGTCCTAACCATGTGACCTATGGAAACCTCAGTTTAGGGGGGAATGTGTGTTTGCAGCTTTACATTTGCATAGTCATTGTTACTTTCCTTTCTCTGGAGTGAGGTACATTGCTTATAATTCTGATATGAATCGCTTGCCAAGCTTGCATTTTCATCAGCAAACATGGTCTCTTATTCCACACGAGTTGCAATGCATCTCTGAGCACTTTATTACTTAAGTGAACTGTGAAGTAAGACACTCAGGGAATGCTGCTTTATGTTTCAATGTTTCTCTTAATCTGGAAAGTGTGAAAATTTAAATAATGATCTACTTGATATTACAATAACATCTCTGTAGCAAACAGATATTTTTTCCTTTTCAAACTGCTTATTTTAGCCAGGTTATCTGTTTCCACAATTTTATATGCACTTTGGGGAAAGTTCTCGTACATTTGCTGCACAATATTTGTTTGAAATTATCCTTCTGCAATGAACATTGTTTCAATATTGTTTATTTTTTGAATGATGGAATTGCTTAAGTCATGAGGGAACAAATGCAGAACACAAAGCATCAACCTGGGGAACAACAATTGGCTCCAATAATCTCCTGTGAAAATGTTTACCAATCAAACTGGATACTGAATAATGCAAGCTAGTATTCGAACAAGCTCTGCCAAAAAGAAAGGCTTGCATTTATGATCCTGGGGTTTCCAAGTGCTTTATAGCTGATGAGACACTTTTGAAATACGCAATGGAATCTTCTCCCCTCTTTGGGGGTGAGTTCAGCAAGCATTTAATTTGGCAACGTGTTGGCATCCTGAACAACCTCTGCTGGAGTTTAATTCCAGGGGCGGGAACTGGCCTCAGTAAAGCTTCCTACCCTGCTGTCAAGTGACCTCCTTCAGTGATGAATTGAACAGATGGAAGCTTCACTCCACTGGGACTAACCCAATTACACGTGATTTTGTCGCCCTGCAGTGTGGAAGGTAGGTGAAGCTGTTCAAGTCAGTTATCTCTAGTTTACATTGCCAAAGATTTACAGTGTTTCAGGGAATAACCAAATTGGGCAGGGGTCTTTCGGTAGTTAGGACTGTGGTTAGGACTGTGGTTCCATCTCCAACCAGACCTCCCGACGTTTTTGTTAACCTGTGACCTCCGCTGTAGTAAAGCTCCCCTTTCACCTTATGAACTGAGTTATCTGCTTTGTTGTGACACTTTTGGAGACAGTGGTGAGGTTCCACAAGAGATGCTGGCCTTTGACTGATAGCTCGTGATAAGTAGGACGTCCAGTCCTTAGGCCTTGCCATTGTATGTGGCTGGGTGGGTCTTCCCAAGGTGATGCAACACAGGGTCTCTCACTGGCTGTCTGGCCGCAGGGAGATCCAGACTTCACACTCATATTCCATTATCAGTCATTGTGTTTTGCTGAAAGTACAAACCATTTTGTACTTTGCTAGTTCCAGAAAGTTTGTGCGCTCCCCCTCATGGCAAATTATCTTGACCAAACTATCTGTTTTACATCCAGCTTGGGGAAATTTCTGCTGCATTCGCTGAAACGTTTGTTGAAAAATTAGGGTGATGGATGAAGTAATCATGAGCTCCCACCCCAGCTGCTGGTGGAAGTTAAATTCAGTCAATAAAATCTGGAATCAGTAGCTAGTTTCAATAAGTGATAACTATAGATGATTATCGTTAAATAAAAATGCTCTTTTGGGAAGGAAATCTACCATTCTTATCTGGTTTGGTCCACATGTAATTTCAGATGAAGGGAATTCCTGATGAAGGGCTTTTGCCAGAAACGTCGATTTTCCTTCTCCTCGAATGCTGCCTGACCGGCTGTGCTTTTCCAGCACCACACTCTTGGATGCAACTCCAGAGCCAAGCAATGTAGTTGGTCTTAAGTGCCCTCTGAATATCCTTAGAAATGGGTAGCAAATGCTGTCCTTGCCAGTGACATCCACATTCCATGAAAGAATAAGTTTAACTAAAATGTTTTATGAGGCTGGGCATTTTGTCTAACAAAGTGATGTCTGATGGGGACTCCATCACACTCCCATCTCCACCCTGATTAAGTCTGTAGTGAGAGGCACATTCCAGCCTTGCCACCCCCACTGCAGTTTGATGCCCTTGAACGGGCAAACTACAAACACCAAACCTTCTGATATGCAGCTCAACTCCACTATGCATGTTATCATAGAGGTTCTTCAACCAATTGCCTCAGCTGACTCCCAACCTTGAGCATCCAGCCTTTGCCTCCACATCAGCTGCAATCGGGTCCATTCCATCCAAAGCCTGCCCTTGTCCAAAGACCTACTTGGTCCACCAGTGTTGGTCATCAGTAACCGTCACACCACTCCATATTGTTCGATTTCTGTCTGAATCTTCCACTCCTGGAGACTGGTTGGCAACCGAGCCACAGCCCTCACTACCAAAACAGCTGCTTATTTTGGTAATTCCCTGAAACACTTGTAAAGCTTTAGCAACAGAAACCTAGAAAAAATGAGTATTCCATTGGGCCCCTTCAGCTCACCCCACCATTCCACATTGTCATGGCTGATTATATCTCAATGCCAGTCTCATTCTCTTCCCATATGCCTTGACACTGTCTACTCCAAAAATCTATTGATTTTTTCTTGAGTATTTTGAGTAATTTTGCCAGCTTTTGTAACAGAGAATTCACAGGTTCACCTCCAACTGAGTGAAGACATTTCTCCATATCTCAGTCCAAATGTGACCTACCTTGTATCCTGAGATTTTGATCTCTTATTCAGAAGCCCTACTCAGAGAAAACATCATTCCTATCTTTCCAACCTTGTCAAAAATGTATGTGTTTTAATGCAATCCACTCTCATTCTTCTAAACTCCAGTGAACACAGATCCAGATCCAGTTAACTCAATCGACATGCCTCATAAGATAACCTGGCTATCCAGGTAAATAGTTGGGTGAATCTTTACTGCACTCTTTCTATTTCTTGGATATGGAATCCAAAACTGCACACACTACTCTTGCTGTGGTCTTACCAAAACCCTGTACAGCTGCAGTAAGGCTTCCTTTCACCTGTACTCAAGCCCTCTTGCACTGAAGCCCAATATGCCATTTGCTTTTGTAACTGCTTTCAGTGACTGGTGTGAAAGGATATTCAGGTCACTTGGTACATCAATCTTTCCTCATCTAACCATGGAAATAATACTTAGCCATTCTGTTGTTCCATCCAAAGTGGATAATGCATATTTATCCATATTGCACCGCGTATGCCATGTAATTAATGACTCACTCAATTTGTCTAAACCAATTTGAATCTTCTTTATATCCTCTTCACCATTTCATTCCCACCTGGTATCATTTCTGGGACATGCAAACAGCTATTCAGCAAAGGGTAGTGAATGAGGGTGGGTGCATGACTCACAAGTTAATGTGTAGGTGTGCAAGAAGGTAGGATGGGTGAGGTAAGTATCTAAGGGCATAGGGTAAGTGAAGTAATAAAATCGGAATGTATGGTTAGTCTTTGGCCGTTGTGACCCTGAAATCATCATGGATTGTTATAAATATCCATCTGGTTCACGAACATCGAGTAAGAGAGTAAATCTGCCATCTTCATCCAGTCTGATCTGTGTGTGACTCAAGATCCACCTGAGGCTTTGCTGGAAATATGCTTTTTTTCCCAACACTTTAGTTAGAATTGTTGTAACTGGCACAAATAATCATTGCAAGTACAATTTACATTGAGCACAGCTATCATTTCTGTGATCTTTTGCATTCGTTTTAGGATTGTTGCACTGTAATTAGGACCCACCTATAAAATGACTGTGCCTCAGCGGTGAACATGTAGGAATTATCGATCACCACTTTTTTTTCAGGCTGTCATGGAGATTTTTAAGATTAAACTGGTTCTTTTGGAAGCAAGGATACAAAATGATATATTTTAGCAATGTTAAAAGTAACTTTTGTTTACATTATGTATTCTTCAGTACTTCAGTATGAATATTCTGAATGGCTAATTTGATTAATTCAAATCAGCATTTTGACTGAAAAATGTTTTGGTTTTTTTGTGATTTAAACTTAAACCTAAAGGCTTATCAAAATAATGTATTTTAAAATGAAAGAAAAATTATTTTAAAAGAATTTCACTGACTTTTGACAAATGTTGCTTTACCAGTATCTAAACAAGTTTGAACAGACACTTATGGGCGGGTACTGGAAGAGAAAGACACTTTTCAAAATAAGCACAGTTATCATCAGCGTTGCCTTTGTAGTCAAAGCTGGAACTTTTGCCTCATCTGAACATCTTGCCAATTTCCAGTTTTCAGTTCTTTTCAAGAATTCATGGCACGTATCACCAGAGCAAAGAGAGTAATTTTCCTGTTTCCATTTTCCAGTCATATTCCACACTCCTTCCCCAATTGCGGTATTTAGCACTGCACATAGTGCCCTCGTCACATTTGTCTGCTCATTTGCTTCTATTTGTAAACAAAATTGAGTGCATCAGTGTTTGCTGAAATGAGTCATTATTGTCTGCGACACTAAGTTGGGTCAACTACATTGACACAACCAGTAATAGGATACAGGCTGCCTTCAGTCAACATGATGGAGCTGTTTGTTTTGGTAAGAAATGCTACCTTAGTTGTTTCTGTAATTACATTTGAAATGTGTAATAGATACAGAAAAACAAATGACATAAGGTGACATCATGTTTGTATTCAATCTTAATTTGCCGTTAAGACAGTTTCTGAGCTTATGCAAAAATAACAGCCTGGGGAAGATGTGTTAAAAATTACTTCAATTTGGAATCTGCCACAAATGAGACATTGGCTGCTTAGAATTATGTGTTTTTTTCCTCAATTTTCTACATATCTGTTTTCCAAATAATTTGTGAAAATGTAAGAGTAACAAGATCCCTACAGTGTGGAAGCAGGTCATTCAGCCCGTCAGGTCCACACTGACCTTCCAAAGAGCATCTCACCTAGACCCACCCCTCTCCCCACCTTGCTCAACAATTAAATCAGTAAACATCTGAACCAAGTTAAAAACTTTCCCATCAACATGCTAAACAAAATCAACCAACTGTTGGATTTTACTTTGTAATGGAAGTAAATGTTGAAATTGTATTTTTATGATGAAAAACTAAACATTCTGTTCATTTTTGTTTTAACTGAATTTCTGAATGGTGGATTGAATGGACTATGTTACAACATTTACAAGTTGTCAGCTTTTATCTATTGTTTGCAGAAATCCTTATCCAAGAACAATGTTTTCTGGGCAATTGTTCTGCATTTATCAGGTTTAGCTTGGTAAACGTAATCTATGAGCAAGGATCAACTAAACTGCTTGTTCTTGTTCACTGTTAGCCTCCCAGTCATCAATTTCTAAGTATTTATCAAGCGACCTGAGTTTAAATGCTGGCATTCTTTCCATTGTTTCCAATTGTAAGACTGTACAAGATGATGAACCTGTTTGGCAGCAATGTGAAATGCCTTATTACATTTAACACTAGGTACACATCATTATAGGGAAATGGACCATTGCTGCAATATTAAATAGGAACATGCCAAACTTGGCACGGATTCTTATCACATCCAAAAATGCTACCTTCAGGGTGAAAAGGATTATTCTCACATGATGCCGATTTTGGTCACAACTATTTGGAATCGTTCAATGTGACATTTCTCATCGTAGCAGCAGCTCATTGATAATCTGTGAAATAAAACTGCTAAAGCCCAGCAACAAAGAGGACAAGAAATAATCCTGTATTGTGCATTGATTGTATCCTAGCTTGAGTACTGAGAGCATTCTGGTTGTCTTATTTTAGAAAGGATCTAGTGAGACAGGAGAGGATACAAAGGAGATTTAGAGGATGGAATCAGAAATGTACTCATTTATACTTGTTTCCTACCATCATTCACAACCTCTAGGGAAAACTGAGAATGGTTATCAACATGCTGAACAATATCATAAATTTCTCTTCCATTGTAACAAGTCCTGACTTGAACCTGGAGCTCCTACCTTGGAGACAGGGTTTCTATGAACTGAGCCTCAAAGCCTTCCATATGTGTAAATATTGCTCACCAATGCCAACATCCCCCCCCCCCCCCCCCCCCCACCCCCACCCCTCCAACACACATACACATACCTCAGCTGCTGATGATTTGCTAATACAATGAGGAGAATTTAAGTTAATTTGGCAGTGGTGTGGAAACCAGGAAGTTATACCCATTTTGAATCCAGTGGACATCTGCCTTATTTATAAGTTTAGACATGGACTGAGTTTGTACATAAGCTTTTATAATTGTCTTTCAATGGATGCTGACAAGATTGTTGAATTGGCTGCTGAGATCAGGAACCATTGGAATTTCAATCTCAAGCTTCTGAAAGGTTCCATATTGAATCATCCTCAGATGGGAAATTCCCTTTGAAAGCATTTGCTTTGGTTCCCCTTTGTAGAAGTAACACCTGGCACTGTTTCATGTTGACTCCAAAACACCAAATCAATGAACTTCTAGACTTTATTACATCTCCAAGATTTTAATTCAATCAAAGAAAGTTGATGAGACTAGTTATCCACAAGCAAAATGTGAAAAAGGCCATCTGTCTCCAAATGTGTAATGACTTCTTTTTTAATCCGAATGTTTTGAAACTCGAATGCCAATATTGCTCATATGGCTGAAATTGGCTGGAGATGATGAGTTTCTACAAAGGCTCAGTCTGTAGAACACACTGAAATAGATAGCAGTTGCATTATCAGGCATACTCTTTTTGCTTTTTTTTCAAGAGCCTAGAGGCTCTAAATCCTTTAAAAGCACAATTACAAGATCCAAAAACACCTATTAAAAAATTAGACCTTCTGATCAGAAAGGCACACTGTTTTGATAACCTACCTCCTGTCCAGTTCTCACAGCTAGAATGTGATTTTTAAGCAACGTGCTAATGATGTTATCACTGTGTCATGGCATGTGACCTGATTAGAAGAATGAGATGTGATTCTGAAGGAGATTCACAAGGTAAATGCTGAAAGGATCTTTCTCCTCATGGGAGAGTCTAGGATCAGACAAACTTAGTCTCAGACTTAAAAGACCAAATTTAAAACTGAGATGAAAAGGAATTTCTTCTCTCAGAGGATTGAGAGACTTTGGAGCTGCTTGACACAGAGAGCGGTGGGGACAGAGTTCTTGTGTATGTTGATAATGATACATTCTTGATTAGTAGGGGAATCAAGCGTAATGGGGAAAGAGCAAGAAAATGGACGTGAGGAGTGTCAAATCAGCCATGATCAAATTGAATGGCAGAGCAGGCTCAAGAGGCTAAGTGGCCTACTCCTGCTTCTATTTCTTATTGTCTGATAGTATAAAGATCTCAGTCTCCAATTTACCGGGTCCTCTTGTAGAATGACATGCTGAGGGAAATGTTTTACAGCATACATCTGAATTGATTAGTTTCAGCCCAGATGTGCAAGAGCCTGCGATTTTAATGTATAGCGACCAGAATCTGTAATAATATTGACTCCTTCATGTCAAGTACCCACACCTTATATATCTCTTAGTTCTCTGAACAGAAGAATTGCTTCATCAGGTATAAATACCCAGTTGAAGGTAGAAATCCCATCATGATATATGTAAGAGATCATGAAGGCAGGTGCACCTGTGTTAACAGAAGTGACCATTTAACTAGATATGACTCCCAGACACCACATCATATCACATCAATCTCTTCAAGGAAGGTCTGCAGTAATCTTGATGTAAGTTGAGCATTCAAGAATGAACAATTATTTTTTCTTCACCAGACCCATTCAGGCAATTCTCCTGTAAAGAGCTATACACAAAACTATGAAGGTTTTCTTGTTTATAACTTATAAAATGTTATGTTCTCTTCAACTGTATTGTTTTCTTATGTACCTGAGTGATTGCAATGAATAATCTTTTAATTTTAAATCAACAAAGGTCTGTTGCTGGTTCTTTAAATTTACCATGTTCTATCATGGACTAGAGTACAAATGTATCACAGACTTAAAAAGTGGTTATAACAAGGGACTTCAATTTTCTGAATGTAGGCTCAGATAGTAGTAATGTAAATGGCAGAGAAGGACAAGAGTTCCTAAGGTGTGTAAGAAGGACTTCCAACAGCAGCTTTCTACTTTACCTAGTCCAGCAAAACTGTCGGTATTTATTACAGAACTTAATTCTTGGGCATTACTTGGGACAAGACCATCAGATATCTGCGGGGGAGCATTTAGATCATTGCATTATGTGGTTTAGGTTGGCTATAGAAAGGACAGTAAGGAATCAGAGTAAGGATAAATAACTGGAGTCAGTGGAGTAAGAATTGATCGAACTCCAATAAATCAAAGATTAGCAGGAAAATGAAAGAGAGTCTATACGTAGTCAGTATAAATTTGATTTTAAGAAAAAAAAATGAGATAAAAAGTGGAAGACAGCATTAAGGGGATGATTGGCAAATTAAAAGGCTGATACAGCATGGAGATGTGGAAAATTTGCTGCGAGCCAAGAATGTTTGAATGCCCCCACTTGGCTGGATGTGTGCAGGTCCCAAAATACTCAAGAAGCTTGACAACATCCATGACAGAGCATCCCACCACCAAGTCCCTCCACTAACACACTGACAGCAGTGTGTACTATATCCAAAATGCACTGCCGAAATTTATCAAAGATCCTCGACAGCACTTTCCAAACCAATGACTACTTCTGTCTAGAAGGACAAGGACAGCAGATACATGAGAACACCATGACTTGCAATTTCCCTGCCAAGCCATTTACCATCCTGACTGGGAAATATATCAACATTTCTTCACTGTCGCTGGGTCACAAACCTGCAATTCCCTCCCTCGGGGCATTGTGGCATACAAACTGCAGTAGTTCAAGAAAACAACTCACCAATACTTTTTCAAGTTGAAAAGGAGGCGCTCAAAAAGCACAGCAGGTCAGGCAGCATCCAAGGAGCAGGAGAGTTGATGTTTGAGTGATAAGCACTTCATCAGGAAAGTCGGGTGGTGTGGAAGGGGGCTGAGAGATAAATGGACGATGGAGGTAGGGAGAAGGTAGCTGGGAAGGCAATAGATAGATGCAGCTGGGGGGTGATTTTGGTGGGGAGGTGGAACGGATAGGTGGGTAGGAAGATGGACAAATAGAACAGGTCAAAAGGGTGGTGCTGAGTTGGAGGTTGGATCTGGAATGGGTAGGGGGGAGGGGAAATGAAAACACTTGTGCAGTCAATGTTGATGCTGTGTGGTTAAAGGATCCCAAGGTGGGAGATGAGGCGTTCTTCTTCCAGTCGTTGAGTGGCTTGGATTTGGTGTTGCAGGAGGCACAAGACTTGTGTGTCCTTGGTTGAGTGGGAGGGGGAAGTTGAACTGGTTGTTTACAGGGTGGTGGGGTTGTTTGGTATGTGTGACCCAGAAATGTTCTCTGAAACATTCTGCAAGTTGCATCCTGTCTCCCCATAGTAGAGGGACCACATCGAGAGCAATGGATGCAGTAGATGAGGTGTTTGGAAGTGCAGGAAAATCTCTTCTGGATGTGGAAAGATTCTTTGGGGCCTTGGACAGAGGTGAGGGGGGAGGTGTGGGCTCAAGTTTTGCAGCTTTTGTGATGGCAGGGGAAGGTGCCGGGTGTGGAGGGTGAGTTGGTGGAGGGCATGGACCCAACAAGGATGTCATGGAGAGAATGGTCTCTGCAGAATGCAGATGGGGTGAGGAGGGAAACATATTTCTGGTGGTGGGTTAGATTGTAGATGGCAGAAATGGTGGAGGATAATCTGCTGTATCTGGAGATTAGTGGGGTCAAAAGTGAGGACCAATTCTTCTCGAGGGCTACTATGAATGGGCAATAAATGCTGGCCAGCCAGTGACACCCATGCCCCATGAGTGAATAAAAATAAAAGAACATACCTTCAGGCTGAGCACATGTAATAATGAACAGACTGAATTGATGACAACAATGCTGCTGGTGCAGTTTACTTGAACTTCAAAATGCCTCAGTTAAAATAGAGCACAACAGACCTCTGAGCAAAGTTGGAGCTCGTGAAATTAAAAATACAATAGCAACACTGAAACAAATTACCTGAGGTGCAAGGAAACCAAAGTGTTGTGGTGAATAGTTTGTTTTCCTACTGGAGGAATATTGAAATAATATTGAAATATTGAATTATCATATTATTAAAATAACATTGAATACTATTGAAATTGTAAATGGACCAGGGTTAGGATCTCATCTCTTCCACACATATATAAATTAATGACCTAAACCATGGTATACAGGACACAATTTCAAAATTAGCAGGTGATACCAAGTGTGAAAAATATTGTGAATATGAAAAGTGTAATGTAGAACTTAAAGCAAGCAGAGAAAAGTTGGTGGAATATCTGGACCAGTGGCAGATAAGATTTAATGCAGGGAAATATGAAGTGATTGATCTTGGTAAGAAGAAAGCAACAAGAAAATATAAAATATTAGATACAGTTCTGAACAGGATACAGAAATATGTATGTGCATAATCGTTGAAGTTGAGAGAGGTCAAATGCAAAAGGCATTCAAGACTTTAATAATTTCAGTTACATCGCATTGTAAACTTTTGCTATAAATTCTGTGTCTTACAATTTTGTTCTCCACAACCACCTGATGAAGGCGCAGCGCTCTGAAAGCTAGTATTTCCAAATAAATCTGTTGGACTATAACCTGGTGTTGTGTGATTTTTAACCTGGTACACCCCAGTCCAACACCGGCATCTCCAAATCATGATTTTATCAATAGGAGTATCACATACAAAACAGAGCAAATTCTTTTAAACGGACACAAACAAGGCTTCAGGCTCTGTGAAGTATTTTGTCTACTTATCTACTCCTAAACACAGTTTAGGAGAGACACAAAACCATTAAAGAGGGTGCAGAAAGATTCATGAGAATTGTTCTGGGGATGAGCAGCTTCAGTTGTGCAGAAATTCTGGAGATGTTGGAATTGTTATCTTTGAATAAAAAAAATGTTGAGGGGGTGAAAATAGAAATTGCTGGAGAAACTCAGCAGGTCTGGCAGCATCTGTGCAGAGAAAGTAGAGTCAATGTTTCGGGTCCAGTGCTTTCTCTCCATGGATGCTGCCAGACCTGCTAACTTTCTCCAGCAATTTCTGTTTTTGTTTTCGACATCGAGCATCCTCTGTTCTTTTGTTGTTTCAGGTTAAGTGGGGTTTGATAGGAGTATGTAAAATCATGAGGGGTGCACAAAAAGGTGACAAGAAGAAACCTTTCCTTTTGGTGGAAGGTTTAGCAACCAATGTTCACCATTTCAATGTAAGTGGCAAAAGAAGCGTTTGATGACATGAAGTGAATAGTTGGGATCTGAATTACACTGTCTGAGAGTGTGGTAAAGGCAGATTATATTAAGGCATTCGAGCAGAAATTTGATTATTATCTGAAAAGGAAAAACAATGCAGGGCTAATGGGAGGCAACAGAGGAATTAAAGTTGAAATATAGAATAGAGGAGAACAGGAAGAGGTCATTTGGTCCTTTGAGCATTTTCTCCCCCATTCAAGCTGAGCATTCAATGCAGTACCCTATTCCCACTTTATCCCAATATCATTTGATCCCTTTAGTCTGAAGAACTATATCCAGTTCTTTCTTGAAAGTCGTCAGTGTTTTGGCTGCAACAGTTTCCTATGGCAGAGAATTCCACAGGCTCACTGCTCTCTGGGTGAATTGTTCCTTTAACATTCATCTTAGATCTGATTGGGCAAAATGGTGTATAATTGAGGGGGTAGAAAATCAGAACTTTTGTTACAGGATCAATTGAACCATTCCTGTCAACCAATCCCTACAAGCAAAAGGACAAAAGAAACTTTGCCATTTGGAGTTTGTTCCAGTGCTAATCCTTGAATCTGTCCTCTCCAGAATCAGAATATTCCCATTAGTTCCACGTTGCTGAGACTGTATCTGAGGGAAAATGTAATTATTGAGAGTGAGGAGAAAGGATAAACTCTGGTATCATTGTAAACAATCTGTAATAATCGGGAAAGCAAAAAAGCTGAGAAACCACCACTCAAGCCAAAGGATCTGTTTAAGAATTTTTCCCTTTGAGGTCATTCCTGTATGCATTGAACAAGCATAGAATAATGTATGAAAGAATGACTTAGGAATTCTTCTTCTGGTCTTATGGAGAGATGTTCCTTGATGGCTGAGAGCATTATAAATGTTTTTGAGTTTGCTTGATTCCTCAGTGACAGTGCAATTTTTGAGCTAAAAGAGCCAAGCTCCCTCTGAACTGTTTGCTGAGCAAAATTCCTCTGATGTTAAACAAAAAGAGAAACTGCTGGACCAACCCATCAGTTCTGGCAACAGCTATGGAGAAAAGCGATGTCCTATGGCCGTTGCTAAAGGACAAATTGGAATGCTGAAAGCAACTTACGTCATGACTGTACCAGAGGCAGTTGGGGTGTGGTGGTGTGGTGGGGGGGGGTGGGGGAGGGGGTGGGAGTGGTATGGAGTTGGGGGTGGCAGGTGCGGGGGGGGGTGGGTGCGTGCTAAAGAACAAATTGGAAGATGTTCAGCTTCTAAAATTGTTGAACTTACCATTGAGCTCTGAAGGCTGCAATGTCCTCTAACATATGTTGATTGCACCTTTCCATCAATTGGCTATGTCCCATGGAACAACTGAGACAGTCAACTACTACTGTCGGTGATGTGCCATTTCATTTTTAGGTAAAAATAAAATTAACATCCTCCCATTGGGCTGCTATCCCATGAGAAAGAGGTTTCTGGTGTCGAGTTTAACCTGAGGGTCAGCACGTCTCAGGTGAAGGTGAAATTGAGAAGGTGGAACCTACATTGGATCTTCAGCCAGTGCAGGAATTGAATTGTGCTGTTGACATCATTCTGCATTCAAACTAGCTGGTTAGCCAACTGAGTTGACTGATTCCCATCTTACCTATAGTGTGGATACATTATGTGGCTCATTTCCTCAATAAATTGTATAGGTACTATATCGAACTTTGTTCAAATCCCACAGGATGAATCAAAAGTGACATTAAACTCATTTTCTTTCTCTTTGCAGACTAAATACAAATCAATAGCTTTTATTCTGTAACATGTGATGCAAATACGTTATCTTATTTTATTACCAGAATCTGCCTAAGTAAAAAAAGCAGTTTAATTTTCTATTTTTCTCTTCATAAAGTATTTTACTTGTGCAGATGGCTTGATAAATGGAGAAAATTTTAATCATTTAGATGGATTCAGCATCAGTTTTGATTAATTCAATTTGATTATCAATTTAGGCAGAGTTGAGAGTGTAGTGCTGGAAAGGTACAGCAGGTCAGGCAGCATCCAAGGAATAGGAGAATCGATGTTTTGGGCAAAAGCCCTTCATCATTCCTGATGCTGCCTGACCTGCTGTGCTTTTCCAGCACTGCACTCGCGACTCTGATCTCCAGCATCTGGAGTCCTCACTTTCTCCTATCATTTTGGACAACTGGGTTTGTGCATATCATTGTGGATGTTTCGAAAAATTATGCTTTGTTTCTAATCTAGCAAAAAAAATTCATTCTATCAGTGAATCCAAATAGTTATAATGTCAGGCTCATCAGCCATGCAAAAATGCATAGAAGTCTTGACTCGTGACATGGAATTCCTGAGTAGACAATCATATTAATGTTTGAGTGATTGGTGATGATGGCAAAGATGAATCAGGACCGTCCACTCTGATTTTGGGCAGAAATATTCACAGAATTTATCCAGCATTCAGCTGTCCGATTTCCGCTGAGCAATCATGGCTAGATACGTTAAGGTTACAGACCTAATGGGAGTGCATGGGCCTGTCTCAGTTCACTGCCTTGCACATTAATTATGTGGGTACAGTGAAACTATAATCTTACAATTGACACCTTGTCTTAACACATCTTTGCTGATCTTCCTGTGCTATTTTGAATTATGACTCGATAATGATGGAGTGAGGAATGTGCACTACATTGAGGGTGTGTATTGTGGTGGGATATGATTTAACGTCTAGCCTATGGTACAGACACCCATTCTTGGGGGAAGGAGGTGTTTGGTAAATCTGTCATTCATTATTTCCACTCAGCATATGATCATATGCCCTCATAAATGAAAATAATTGATTGGACATTGACTGCTATTGTGGAGAGGACTTTGGGCAAAGGTTGAGTAAAATTGACACAACACAATGAAAGATGTCTCATTGTGGAAATTGGACTTTGTGTTCTCAAAAACAGTCAATGAGCTATCTAGCAAAGTAGCTACCTAGCAATGAGATTTTGTAGGCAACTGAATTATGCTGTTGACCACACAACCAGACCCTATTTGTTATCTTTGTTACCAATAAAAATTCAGTAAAGAGGTCACTTGCAGGTTGAATCTGTAATTAGAACGCAACTAAATGTTGTCACTCATCTTGAGAGGATTAGAATATAAAAGCAGAGCTGTACTTCTGAGGCTTTATTAAAGATCTGGTCAAACTACATTTAGAGTATTATGAGCAATTTTTGCCCCATATCTCAGAAAGGATGTATTGGCCCGAGAGTAGGTTCAGAGGAAGTTCACAAGATGATCCCAAGAATGAAAAGCCTGACATATGAAGACCTTTTGAGGACTGTAGGACTATACTTGGTAGAATTTAGAAGGATAAGGGGGTATCTGTTTGAAACTTACAGAATACTGAATAGCCTGGATAGAGTGGATGTTGGGAAGATGTTTCCATTGGCAGGAGAGATGAGGACCTGAGGGCACAGCCTTAGAGTAAAAGGAAGATTCTTTAGAATGAAGATGAGGAGAAACTTTTTTAGCCAGAGAGTGATGAATCTATGGAATTCATTGCTACAGAAGACTGGCGAGGCCAGGTCATTGAGTATATTTAAAACAGAAATAGATAAGTTCTTGATTGCCAAAGGTCAGAGGGAGAAAACAGGAAAATGGACTTGAAAAAATGACCAGCCATGACAGAATGGCGAAGCGGACTCTATGGTCCAAATAGCCTAATTTCTGCTCCCATGTTTTATGGTCACGAGATTTAAAAAAAAATTCTAGTCCTAATTAAGTTAATATTTCATTCACATGGAGTTTTGACAGAAATTTGTCACTTGATGAGTATGACATTCTGTGCAATGAATTGCTTTTATTCAAGGCATAAATGATCACATTTGAGAAATGTTACTTCAATGATTCTTTGAATGTTTAATTTGATAATTCTGGCTCCCTTCACACTTGTAAGCTTCAGGCTTAAAGAGCTGAGTTTTCTAAACAAGTAAATCAGAAATTAAAAATAAAATGTCAGGTAGCATTTGTTTCAGCTCGTTAAAGGGGAATATGTCAGAACAGATATCTGATACAACTGAGGGAAATTTCATGTTGTAAGTCTTTGTTTCCAAAGTTATCAGTTTTCCATTCTTTCTTAGATAGAGACAGACGTTAAAACCATCCACAAATACAAGAGCTCATTTTCTATATAAATGTTGCCTAGTTTTGTCCTATATTTTAATGCATGGACCGATTAGGGTTCACACAACAGGAGTGGTTGAGTGGTTTTGGATATTACCTTGAAGATACTGGAATTCAACATACAAAATCAAATTAAAAATCATTTTCACAAGACACTTTTCTCCCCCTCAGATTTTCTTCCTTTCTTGAACTGAATAGCAGTTTCATTTAATGTCGCACATCACCGTTGAGATAGCAATGAAAAGCAAAGTGCTTTGGAAGCTGGAAAGCTGAAACAAAACTGAAAATACTGTAAATAGCAGGGCTGGCAACATCTGTTGAGGTTTTGTATCGCTTTGATGAATGGTCAATGGCATAAATGTTAACTGTTGCACTCTCTCTTCAGAAATTGCTAGACCTGCAGTGTTTTTCTGTAATCTTTTGTTTAGTATTTCATTTAAGATAGCGACTGCTGTGCGACTTTTAAATATTAAGAGTTTCAAACCTAAATCAACTTCTGTCATTGTCCATTATATACCCAGGCATAATTTCCAGAAACAAAGATAGAAAGATTGATCGGGATTAGGAATGTTGGCTGATATTACAGTCTTCCTCTAGTTCCAAAGATGGCTTCATCCCACATTTTATTGATAACGTTTTTGTGACTTGGCATGATGAACCCCGCCCCTCCAATCACCACCAGGACAGAACCCCACTGGTCCTCACCCACCACCCCACCAACCTCCAGATACATCGTATCATCCTTCGTCATTTCCGCCACCTCCAAACGGACCCCACCACCAAGGATATATTTCCCTCCCCACCCCCATCAACTTTCCGGAAAGACCACTCCCTCCGCGACTCCCTCGTCAGGTCCACACCCCCCACCAACCCAAACTCCACTCACGGCACCTTCCCCTGCAACTGCAAGTAATGCAAAACTTGCGTCCACACCTCCCCCCTCACTTCCCTCCGTCACAAATTCACCTGCATCTCCACACACATCATTTACTGCATCTGCTGCACCCGATGTGGCCTCCTCTACATTGGGGAGACAGGCCGCCTACTAGCGGAACATTTCAGAGAACACCTCTGGGACACCTGCACCAACCAACCCAACCGCCCCGTGGCTGAACACTTTAACTCCCCCTCCCACCCTGCCAAAGACATGCAGGTCCTTGGCCTCCTCCATCGCCAGACCATGGCAACACGACGCCTGGAGGAAG
This sequence comes from Hemiscyllium ocellatum, assembly GCF_020745735.1. Classification (NCBI taxonomy): domain Eukaryota; kingdom Metazoa; phylum Chordata; class Chondrichthyes; order Orectolobiformes; family Hemiscylliidae; genus Hemiscyllium; species Hemiscyllium ocellatum. Next base: position 26,093,217 of record NC_083406.1, on the reverse strand, counting down.
AGTGCCTCATCTTCCGTCCAGGAACCCTCCAACCACAAGGGATGAATGCAGATTTCTCCAGCTTCCTCATTTCCCCTCCCCCCACCTTATCTCAAACCCAACCCTCGAACTCAGTACCGCCTTCTTGACCTGCAATCTTCTTCCCGACATCTCTGTCCCCACCCTCTCTCCGGCCTATCGCCCTTATCTTAACCTCCTTCCACCTATCACATTCTCAACACCCCTCCCCCAAGTCCCTCCTCCCTACCTTTTATCTTAGCCTGCTTGGCACACCCTCCTCATTCCTGAAGAAGGGTTTATGCCCGAAACGTCGATTCTCCTACTCCTTGGATGCTGCCTGACCTGCTGCACTTTTCCAGTACCACATTTTTCAGCTCTGATCTCCAGCATCTGCAGTCCTCACTTTCTCCTCCATGATGAAGATGCAACACAAGTTAGAATTATTTTTGTTGTATAGCTGATCAAAAAGAGCATTGTTTAGAAAAAAAGATTGAAAATTAACTGTTAAAGTTTTTTTCTGTTCACTCTGGAGGGCACAGGCATCCAGCTTGAAGGATATTGATCACTGGCCATCGACCACACATGGCGGGCACTTGAGATTGCGATGTGTTTGCAATCATAGGGCAAGTGTCATTGGCACTGAGGTGAAGGAATCTTTGTGATATCGCAAGACAACATGGGGTCTTGGGATCTCACATGATTTTGTTTACAACACAACAAGCCCACATCTCCAGTAGATATCTAACCTTCTGATATGTAAATTTCATGCATTATTTTGCTTAGATTGAAGTCTTGCTGAAAGTGTCACAAAGAAGCAACAAAGTCACAAATTTAAAAGTTCATTTTACTGAGATATAGTTTTCTGATATAAGAAACCAGTTTTTTTTTAATGCTGAAGAATGCCCACCACAACTTTGTGATGTTGATAATCCTTTTAAGCATCTTATTCAGTTTTTTATTGATAGAATCTCAGAAGGAATTACAATTATCCTTCTTACTGTATTCTTCCAAACTGGCTATTTGTTGGATTCTTGAGTATTGCTTTTCACAAGAAACTCACTCACTCACGATATGCAATGCCACATGTTAGGTTATTTTCTTTTGTTGGTAGCTCAAGGACATTGCTAATGGATGCTGAAAGACATTTGGTTTACTGATCGCTTTGTGTTCTCAATCACATGGCTGCGTGGATTCACATGGGAATGACAATTTATGGTCACTTATCATTGTTCTAATTGTTGAATAGCTGCAGAAATTATATATCAGGGTTTTTAGCCTCATGTGAAGATGAGATGCAAAATCAATCATACTACAGAAATCAACAAACTACAGAAATATTGGTGACAAAACAACTTGAACAAAAATGGTCATTTTATAGAATCCCTACAGTGTAGAATCAGGCCCATTGGCCCACACCGACCCTCCAAACAGTATCCCTCCCACACCCCATTCCTCTCCATTTACCCCTGACCAATGCACCTAACCCCGAACATTATGAGCAAATTAGCATGGCCAATTCACCTAACCTGCACATCTTGGATTCTGGGAGGAAACCCACACAGGCAAAGGGAGGGTGTGCAAACTCCACACTGACAGTCACCCGAGACTGGAATCGAGCTCCAGTTCCTGGCACTGTGCGGCAACAGTGCTAACCACTGAGCCACTGTGCTATCCTGATTCAATGAACCAATCAACATTATTCACTTACAATAAATTAGTCAAATAATCTCAATGTTTGGGAGAAATATTCTTGAATCATCTACCAGTTGCTCAAAATTCAAGTATACTTTCCATTTATGTTTAAAGGACAAGCCACAAGCAAATGTTCTTCACTATTACTATTTAAGTTCTATAACCTTTTGACATGTCTAACTTTTTGTGGGAATCAGGCTTTCACAGTTTAGGTACGGCACAAGACACACACAGAATTTATTGCGCTGAACTTCATGGGTTTTAGAACCAGGTCATTTTGCTAGTAGGGATAGTCATTTTTCAGCATATCACCAGTTTCTACATTTGTTGACATAAAATCATAGCGATCTACAATACAGAAAAAGGCCACTCAGCGCATAGTGCCTATGTTGATCAAAAACAATTACTTACCACTAAGGCATGGAGGCAGAAACCCTCATAATGTTTCAGAAGAATTTAGATGTGCATTTTAAAAATTCCCTCATGGGATGGGGGTGTCAGTGACTGGTCAGTATTTATTGCCTGTCCTCGCTTGCCTTTGAGAAGGCTGTGGTGAACTGCATTTTTGAACCATTACATCCATATGATGTAGGTTGACCCACAATACTGTTAGGGAGGGAATTCCAGGATTTTGATCTAATGACACTGAAGAAGTGGCAATATATTTCCAAGTTAGGATGCGGAGTGGCTTAGAGGAGAACTTGCCGATGGTGATGTTCCCATGTATCGGCTGCCCTTCTCCTTCTAGATGGAAGTACTTATGGGTTTGGAAGGTGTTGTCTTAGGATATTCGTGAATTTCTGCAGTGCATCTCGTGGATAGTACTCACTGCTGCTACTGAGTGTCGGCAGTTGAGGGAGTGAATGCTTGTGGATCCTATGCCAATCAAGCGGGCTGTTTTGTGCTGGATGGTCTCAAGCTTCTTTAATGTTGTCAAAGCTGCGCTCAACCAGACAAGTGGGAAGTATTCCATATGGGAGAAAGTGAAGTCTGCAGATGCTGGAGATCAGTGTAGACAGTGTGGTGCTGAAAAAGCACAGCAGGTCAGGCAGCATCTGAGGAGCAGGAGAATTGATGTTTCGGGCATAAGTCCTTCATCAGGCTTGTGAGCTGGGCACTGAGTGGTAAATGGGAGGGGGGTGGGGCTAGGAGGAAGGTAGCTGAGAATGCATAGGTAAATGAAGGTTGGGGAGAAGGTGATGGGTTGGAGAGGAATGTGGAGTGGATACATGGGAAAGAATATGAACAGGTCAAGAGGACAATGCCGAGTTTGAGGCTTAGGACTGGGATAAGGTAGGGGGAGGGGAAATGAGGAAACCAGTGATATCCACACTAATCCCATGTGGTTGCAGGGTCCCAAGGCGGAAAATGAGGTGTTTTTCCTCCAGGCGTCGGGTGGTTAGGGTTTGGCAATGGAGGAGGCTCAGGACCTTCGTGTCCTTGGTGGAGTGGGAGGGGGAGTTGAAGTATTTAGCCATGGAACAGTGGGCTTGGTTGGTGCGCGTGTCCCGGAAATGTTCTCTGAAATGATCTGCAAATTAGTTTCCTGTTTCCCCGATATAGAGGAGACCACACTGGGTGCAATAGATAACATACATGACATTGGTGGAGGTACAGGTATTCCATATGCCAAGGCATACAAGGCTATTGGCCAACTGCTGGAAAATGGCTGAGTCTGGGTGGGTGGTTATTTTTAACTGTCAAAGATGTGATGGGTCAAAGGGCCTTTTCCATGCTGTAAACCTTAAGGACTGTAAATACTGACTTTTAAACAGACTTAGTGTGGACAGGGGGTTCTGATTGAATGATATTCTGGATCTTTCAGTGATTATGTTTTTGTTCAAGTTACAGGTTTTTTTTGCCTTTTGACACTACTTAAGATGTCCAAAAAATCTATTGCAGAAGTTTCGATCTAGAGACAGCAACTGGGAAGTAATAACTATATGATCCATTTTCACTTCAAAATAAACCCCCTTTGCACCTTGGAATTATTCAGAAATGGTGTGATATGCTGCGGATAATGAATTCGCAGATATTAAAAAGGATTTTCAGGTCTCCAGCATTAGTATCTGTCAGCTTAATAAACGTTCACTTGGCCACGTAGAAGTTAATATCTAATATATTTCACAAAAGAGCCCAAGCTGTAGCATTCTTGACTCGAACTCAAAAAATTCTGGCTTCTCGGCCCAGTCCAGGGCTTGAGCTCATAACTCAAAGTTAAAATCCCAATGCATTATTGAGCTCTGCAGTGTCACAGGGAGTGCCTTTTAGGTGATGGAGGCTTCCCCAACATCTGCAGCAAGAATGAGAGCAGGGGAGATTGAGCCAGGGTGGGGAGACCATGCCAAAGCGGAGGAGATTTTGTAAGAAGTGCAGTGCCAGCATGGCTAAACATTAAAGAAAGACTGCAATGGTTGAGTTTTTTGCATTATTTCTTTATTTTTCAACTTAATACTAAGAAGGGCTGTAATGCTTAAATTTTAATTGTATTTCTATTTTTTAGGTGAGACTAAGAGTGACTGTAATGTTTAGCATTTAACTTTGTTCCTTATTTCCCTTTACCTTGTTCTTAAGTTTTTGCACCAAGGTATTTGTACCTAAGATAACACCGTGTGTGATCATGATTTGGAGATGCCGGTGTTGGACTGGGGTGTACAAAGTTAAAAATCACACAACACCAGGTTATAGTCCAACAGGTTTAATTGTAAGCACACTAGCTTTCGGAGCGACGCTCCTTCATCAGGTGATTGCTCCACATTGAAAATATTTCACTGTACTCCTGTAATTTTGTACTTGAGTAAATGTGACAATAAAGTCTAACTACAGATGACCTGTCAACTTGAGGCTCCATTTTCCAACTTTAGTGGATGTAAAACATGCCATGTTACTATTTCAAAGTTAAGTAGGGGAGTTATCTCTGATGTCATGGTCAATGTTATTCCTACAACCAACAACAAAAATGGACAATTTAATTTTTATTACTTTGCTGTTTTAGGGAGCTTATTGTGCACAAATGTTTTGGTGTGTTTCCTGCATCACAGCAAGTCACTATACTTAAAAACCATTTCAGTGGTTCAAACTGAGAGGTTCGAATGTCATAAACAGTGTTGAATAATTGCAAATCTTTGAAAAAATTCTCCAAATTGATATGATTAATCAATATGATTTGAAATAGTCAGAGTTCATTTCGGTCTTGTTGGAGAAATAATTATTACATTAATGATACGGAGAGACTAGAGTGGTGGGATTGTTCCTCTTTAAAGATAGAAAGGTAATGGACAGTTTTAACAGAGGTGTTTAAAATCAATATTATTGATTGGACGGGAAGCAACTGTTGCCACTAGTAGAAAGTAACCAGACTAGAATGATTTTAAGTAATTGACTAAAGAACTGGGGAGAAATTAACTTTTAGTTTAGGCAACACTTTGTTGAATGGAAGGGCCAGTGGCACAAATTGTAGCAGCCTTGCCTGACTGTCAGGAACTGTGGGTTCAAGTCCCATCCCAGGACTTGATGCTAAGGAAGGTGCATTCACAATGAGGCCAAAATAAGTTGTGCATCAATCTGCAAATCCTTCCAACATCGGTCATTGACATTTGGAAAAAACAGGGAGGGATTTCAGGATGTCTATGCATTGAGCATGGTATTGCTATAACAACTCACTTACCTTAAGTGAACTAACTGTAATGCAATGCACTGATGGACAGAGTAGTGAAAGCAAAACCAATAGTAACTTTCAAGTAAGTAGCCAACTTTCTTTTCAAGGGAAGATATTGCAGGACTGTGGGAGAAAATGGAGTTGAAGACTATTTGGATTGACCCTTCAAAGAGCTGGCTCAGGCATAATGGGCTGAATGGTCTCCTTTTGGAGTCCATAGTTCTACAGATCAGTGATTAACTTGTAGATTCTAAATGGGTGAAATGTGTTCATCAATAATAGCAATAACGAAGCACTGGTGTTTAAATGTTCTGTTTCACCCTCAGAATTACCCAATAATTCTTTAAAACATAATTACTTTATCATGTATGACATTTATATTGAAATGTAATCAGAAGAGTAAATTATAAAATCTACAGTAAATTTTATATAATTTTGCATAATAACTCTTTTTTAAAATGGTTTCAATCAGAATTAATATTATTCAATCTGAATAATCAACTACTTAGAATTCAGTAAGCATTCACCTGGCAAATTTGCCTAAAGTATACTCATCACGTGCATTTTAGTCAATAGCTGTTTTTTTAAAAATATAGTCATGTTGCAGTTATTTGAAGTAATCCTTTGCGTTGAGTGTTTAATTTCAATATATTTTAAGTGGTCCAATTAAATGGATGCACTTGAGGGGAAGTTAGATAAACGTAAGAGGGAGAATAAAACAGATGGATTTGATGGTAGGGTTTGGGAACATTGGGTGGGAGGAGGTCCGCAGTGAGCATAAACACAAGGTTGAAATTACATGTTTCATTGTTGCATAATCTACATAAAGAAAGATATACATTCACTTAGTACTTTCCATGATCATAATATTTGAAAGTGTTTTGCAGTCAATGATGTACCAATTGGCATACATTGTAGTCACTATCATAATGTTGAAAAAAGTAGCAGAAATTTACACAAAGCAATCTCTCCAAACAGGAAGTTGTAATGTCAAGACAAATTTTTGTCATGTTGATTGAGGGAGATTTATTGACCAGGATACTATGCAAATCTCACTTGGTATGTTTGATATTATGGCGTCAAATCTCTCAGATTCACCCTGAAAAGGCTGAGTACATTAATCTCATCCAAAAGGTTTAGATTTTGCATCTTAAAATTGTTCCTCAAACACTGCAGCTCCTTATGTTCTACAGCCTAGATTTTTGTAATCATTCTGTGGAGATCGACTTGCACCCCAAAGCCTTCTGACTGAGAAGCAAGAATGCTATCAACCGCATCACAGCTGATACTGTAATTCCACAATAATAGAAATATCTTGTTTAAACTGAATCCACAGGGGCTTCTGACCTCTGAATTGAAAAATACTCTATAATAAATACAATACAGCTCCATCTGTGCTGAAGTCTGTGGTGGGTGACTTCCAAAGCAAATTCATCAGCATGTAGCTGGAGCACATTGAGAGGAGAAAGACAGGTCATAGTATATTTCATTGTGACATTGATCTTTGTTCTAAACGTGACCTCTATTTTTGCAGGGCTCAACTGCAACAGCTTTGTTGTGACCTAATTCTGGAAATGGTCAGATATAATGGCTGACTAGCAGTCGGATGTAAATCTTGTTAGGCTTCATATATTTAGTTTGTGTTGTATCATTGTACATGCTGCATTCAATTTGACATCAGTTTGCTGTCTAAATGGGACAGAAATAATGTGATACTGTAAATTAGCTTGGCTCCTAAACCAAGCAAAAACTAATGTAAAGTCATTTGTGGAATACTGATTTTTTTTCTCCTTGCTACTTGCATTTTGAATGATTGAATGCAGTTAGGTTATTTGCTTTTTATATAATTTCTCCTGTATTTTCATGTGAGGTAACAGAAATGGTCATTAGTAAGGGGGTTTGTTTTTAATGGGTAATCTTGTAAACCCAATAAAATAAAATCCAAGCTTTTGCATGTGATCATAATACATTTTGCTAAAATTAGCTTCTGCTTCTCGTGAAAAACAATAAAACTGAATAAAATTATGTGGTATAGAAATCTTAGTGGTCCTAATGAGTCTGGATTGGATTTTTAGGTGACAATAAATCAAATAAGATAAAACATTCTCGAGAAGTCCTTCATTGATTACAAAGGGTATTGGCAGCTCAAGCTTTATGAGTTTGCCTTGACCGAGGAATGGAACCTGTATTAGTCACTCTGCAGTTGTTCTATGGTTGAGTAGACCACCTGTTCCTGATCTCTATGTTGACCTCTTATGACAGCGCTCCCAATGTTCACAGGCCCCTCCTGGTGCCTCCCTGTCTGATGGACCAATTGCTGTCATTTCACTTGATCTGATTATCCAATTGTCCTCGTGGTGAGCTCTGATATTCGGATTCACGGGATGACCCCTTCATTTGTTCCTGAAGTTGCAGTTTGTTGTAGCAGAGCTGAGATGCTTGCAAGTTGAACAAAGCACTCTTTATTTTCATCTTTGTTTTCCTGGTCTATGCATGGCTTGTGATTGATTGCTCCTGGCTCAGCCTGGCCCATTAGGCTGACTTTGTAATTGTGTTGCTACAAGTAAATAAGACTGGGTTTTTGTGACCGTGTAATTTTTTTACTCCATAACAACTGAACAATCTAATCAATTCAATTCAGTCCTTCCGATTAGCCCATCAATACTTGTACTATTGCAGTAATTCTATAATCCAATTGATTACGATTAGGCCATTAACTTATGCCATGAACACTAGTCACATTCTGACAATTGCAAAATATTAACAAAATGGTAGCATTCTTATCTCTCAGCATTAAATAATGCAAAAATTGAAAAATTGAGTACAATCCAGTTGCCTTTGTTACATCTCCTAAAATATATTTCCCCTTTCTCAATCTCTATTTGTCATGCACTCTCCTTTCTCTCTCCAACTATCTCTTTGTCAGTCTGTCTCCCATTCTCTATCTGCTAACGGTAAAGAATAACATAAGAATATAGATACTAAACAATTTGACGCACAGTTGGTTTACTTCCAAGATACATGAAAGCATTCTTGTTAACACATTTACAAAGAACAGAATCTCTTATCCTGCCTTTTCATTGCCTCTTGGGTCATTTCTCCTGGGTGACCTAGATTTATGAAGCATATTTTTCTTCACCATATCTCTGATGATATCTTTCCATCTTCTCTGAGCCCTTCAGGTTGATCTGGATTATTTTTTTAAGTGGTAAACATTGAGATAAGCACATTAGAATATCAATTGAGGTTGATGTTCAATTTTCCATCCTAAACCTTTGAAAGCCTCCAACTAATGATGTAGACATGCAGCTGAATGTTTGCTATCATTCGCCATATACAATCTAAAATGGATCTCTGAGGTCATAACAGCCTCAGGGAAAGCTCCATGCTTTTAAAAATCGAGGTGTTGACAGAGAAATGCCACAGAATAAGGTCGACTCATCCTGCTCAATAATAACACTTTCACCTCTGAAACAGACAGGTGGCTTGAAGGTTCATTTCAGATACTTGAATACTTAATCAAGGAAAGCACAGTTCAGATTCAGGCCTTTCAGCCAACTGTTGTGTGCAGGTATCTATGCTTCACACAAATCTCCCCCATCTTATATTTGTCTTGCCCTCTCATACTGTCCTATTCCTTTAACAATCCTTTTAAATTCCAGTTAGCATGCGTGCTATGGTAGTCCCCTGACTGCAAATGGCTTCTTGAATCCTTTCATAGGCTGATTTATATACAACTCAGAACACAATTCAGGACAATATAAAGTTGCCATTTGTAACATCAAGGGAATTTTTGCATGCCAGATTTTTAAAATTACATGAATGCACAGCTGTGTGGGATCTAAGTATGAGAGTTTGTAAGTCAGATGTTCGTAAAAAGGGGACTATCTGTATTTGCATCAACTACAACATAGACCGGATGATACATTGGAGAATATATTGCTCATGCCCCCTTGATAAAATGACAGACTCATCTTTTTTAAAGATAAAAGCAGCCTAATAAAGAATAGAGTAGGCTTCCCCTCCTTAAGTCGAACCCTCAGGAGCTGTCAGCCAGGTAGTTCCAAACAGAAGAGAGTAATGAGTTCCAGGTAATCTGCGATTTTTGGCCAGGAGGGATTAGTTGTCTTACTGTGTGGATGGCTGCTGAGGGGGAGGAAGGGAATGATAGCAGGATTTGAAGACGAGGCAGAAAGGTACAAAGTGGAGCTAAGATCTTGAGGGAGTGTGCATAATATGCACAGGGCATTCTCGCAAAGGAGGAGACCCCTTCTTTTCTCCTTCCTCATATTGGTGAGAAATCAGACTTCCCACTCTCTCACTGTTGCCCATGCCAAATGCATTATAGCAATGGCGTGTGGAGGGTGGGCTGCAGATTTCAGGGCCCAACTCACTTCCACATTTTGGAGGACCAGTATGTTGTTGTTAAACTAGATCTCATAGCACTGATTTTTTCACATGCACAGAATGGCAAGAGCCCCAATTTGCAAACGTAAAACATAAAACCCATGTGGTAGGGTAATCCACAGTCTCACCACACTCTGAATAAAGACATTCTCTTGAATATCTTATTGGATTTATTTGTGTTGACCATATATTGAGGGCACCATGTTTTTTGGCCCACAAAACTAAGGGCAATTGTTTTTGATGTGAACAATATTACAGAACCAAACATTATGAGTTGTTATTTTGATGCAGGGATGTGCTAAATTAAGATTCTGGTTACCTGACCCAGAGATGTATTTGTTATTGTTTTCAATCTAAAGGATAAAATATGCCATGCATATTCTTACCAATAATTTTGTGAATACTTATTCATTGTATCATATGTAGACACTATGTCACTATACTGTCAACTGCTGCTCAGTGGTAGCTGTCATGCTTCTAAGTCAGAAAGTTGTGATTCTATCCTATTCCAGAGACCCTGTAGGTTTACTTCATCTGATGGGTTTCTTGCCCATAATTAGAAAATTGGTGGGAGACCATGTCATTTTCCCTCAGGAGGCCTGTTACAATAACCAGGTAATTTCACCTACAAAAGGAGATCATTTTGACATCATCACCTCTCAGCTTGTGTGAACTTGGTAGGTGCAAATTGGCTGCCATTTATCTCTTGTTACATCATTGACTCTTATTCAAATAAAAACATTTCAGTGGCTGTAGAACACTTCAGGGCATACTCAGATTACAAAATATGCTATGGAAATGCAAATTCTTTCCTTCAAGTGGATGTTTTCTCCTTTTCTTTGTAATCTTTCAAGTTAAACTCCCAGTGTTTCCCAATATAGTATTGACTGCACATCAAAAGAGTGCTTTGTTGGCTGTGAAGTGGGTTCGAATGTACTCTGATGGTTAAGTGCACTGTGACAAACTTACACCCTTCACCACCAAGAAAGGCAAGGACAGCAGATGTATGGGGACACAGCCGCCTGTAAGTTTACCTTCATGCCACATGCCATCCTGACTTGGAACTAAATCACCATTCCTTTATTGTCAGTTGATCAAAATTGTGGATTTCCCTTCCCACATCACTATGGAAACACCCATACTAGATGGACTGCAACAGTTCAAAACTGTTACCGCCTCAATGGCAATTCAGGATGGGCAACAAATGTTGGCCTTGCTAATGATAACATGAAAGATGTTTTAAAAATATGCAATCTTTCCTTTAAGTGTAGATAATTTTCACATGAAAATGTGGTGGGTGCCAATCAGGGACATTCAGGCTGACCGGTTTTATCTTTGTTTTGACTGCAATTTAACTCTTACTCTTGAGCATTAAGAGTAGAGGAAGCTGCTGACCAAGAAATATCAATAGGATAATAAGATCACATTTAGATTGTTTTTTGTAAAGAAACAACAAGGTAGAATACTGACCTCCCTTGGTGCTATGACCTTCTATAGTTCTGCAACAGGAAGTGAACTCTAACATCAAGTACCAGTAGAAAACTGGCAACAGTGAATAGGCTGTACTGTACTGTACACATCCAATTTTACCTGGCACTTAAATTGGTTGAAAGTAATGACCATAGCTGGACAAAGGGCAGCTGACATATCACAGCCAATTGTTCTGAATCAATGAAAATCACACTCTAATCCCATCTAATAAAGCCTGAAAACACTTTTATGGAGAAAAGTAATGCAGTAACAACAATTTATCTGGGTTGGTATTATCTCTATAAAGTTGTCCTGATTAGCAACTAATGGCACTGGGGAAGAAAAGCTTTAATGAGATAGTCATGGATTTGCACTGACAGCCTGTATCCTAACTGTCAAATTGAGGGAAATCTAAGCTAATATCTTAATAGCATGCCTTATGTAGGAATTTGAGCACCATTTTGGGGTTAATAATCGCAGTGATGGGTGTTTAAGCTTATTTTCCTGATGAAAAACTGGCAGTGGTTTCACGGTCTGTTTAATGTAGGCTCTATTGAATGGTTTTAGGCATGGCTGAAATGGAAAAATCTCTCTTTTGAGTCAGAAGGTATTGGATTAAGTCTTATTCAAAAGAGTAAAGATTAGAGTGGTGCTGGAAAAGCACAGCAGGTCAGGCAGCATCCGAGGAGCAGGAAAAATGATGAAGGGCTTTTGCCCAAAACGTTGATTTTTCCTGCTTCTCAGATGCTGCATGACTTGCTGTGCTTTTCCAGCACCACTCTAATCTTGACTCTGATCTCCAGCATCTGCAGTACCCACTTCTGCCTAGTCTTATTCAAAAGAGTTGCGCACAAGATCTCAATGCGATAATAAAGGTGGTGCCATCTTTTGGATGAACAATTAAATCTGCACATAACCCCTACCCTTGCAGGTGGATTTAAAAATCTCTTGCGTGACTTCAACAGAAGGATGACAAAATTATCCCTGGAGTTTTGGTGAATATTTATCATTCAACTTGCATTATACAACAGATTGCCCGGTCATTATCTCATTGCTGTTATGGGGGCCTGCTGTGTGCAAATTGGCAACTCCATTTCTACACTTCAACAATGAAAAACAATTAACAAACAAAAACATCCTGAGGATGTGAAAGAAATGCAAGCTGTTTCTTTATTGAATTCAATGCAAAGAGAACTTAGAAACATCTTAGATTACAATTATGCCCAATATATCGATCTTCATTTGAGTTTGAATAAATCTTTGTTGAAGAATTATGTATTTGTTTTTTAAAAATGTGGCACATCATTAGGAAGATTGTAATAAACCCTACAGTGGTCTTAGAAAGGTTATGGACTGACAAAGTATTATTAATTCCTCCTGCACTGATTTATTCTGATTTATTCCTCTGAATTCCAGTGTGTGGATTAGAACTGTGAGCCAATCATGTCAATTTAGAGCTGAGGTTTGTTTTACAGATATTTGAGAAGCTGGAATTACTATTTGAAAAATGCTGGAAATCTGCTTCCATCAACAAACTCAATGAAGAATGTTCAAATGATATTGCTGCAGAGGAGAATAATTCTGAAATCATGCCAATATCTCTGTCCTATTTACATGAAGCTTTATGCTTCAAGATACTGCTGTTGGCAATAAGCTTATAGTTTCAGTGGATGTTTCACAAGCTCATTAGTGACACATTTACAATGTAAGGAGTGATTTGGGACCATAGCTGCTAGGCAAGGCAGAAGGCCTATTGTTGGCCCTGTACCATTCTAACTCAGTAAGTAGAAGCATTTGTATTTTCATGCGGTGTCTTTAATGTAGGAAACAATGCAAGAGAAGTTTAATAAGACAATGATCAAACCAAAGAAAGAAATACTGGGACAGCTGTCTAAAACCTTAACCACGTTTTCAAGAAAGCCTTGAAGAAGAGAGACAGAGCAATCTAGGGTGAAAATTCCCAATCAGCAAGTTCTTGGCGCCTCAAAAATGCATGGAGGATACCTTAATACAATTTGAGAAATGGTATGATTTTTGGTCTTGCGTGGCTGTCGTGATTGAAGAAAGAGTAAGAAATCAATTATGGAAGGGTTTGAACTTGGGACTGAACATTTTAATCTTCAGACTATGGTGGGCTGGAAGCTAATATAGACTAAAGTGTGAAGAGCTAGTAAATTTGCTGCTAATTCAAAAATCAGAAGCAGAGGTTTAAATGAACTGAAGTTTTTGAATTCAAAGGTAAAATACAGTGGATGATGGACACCTGAAGTAAAAATTGAAAGTGCTAAATAAAATAAATCAGGACCTGTGGAGAGAGAAATAGTTAATGGCTTAGATCTATGACCTTGCCAAAAGCCACATTTGCAGAGTCAAATTGTGCTATTTCAATTAAATAAAATCTTAGGAGACACTTTTACCTGGTGTAACTCGTAATTGCAAGTCCCATCCAATCAGAGTTGTCTGGCAAACAAGTCAGCATCTAGTTCCACATGCAATATAAGTTGTTCTGAAAAAGAGTTACTGGACTCAAAAGGATAACTCTGCAGATGCAGTCGACCAGCTGAGTTCCATCAGTGCTCTGTTTGTGTTTCAGTATAAATTGTTGTTCTTCTTGAAAATGGGCATTCTTTTGTCTGTTTTGACGAGTACAAGATGAAAAGCTCAACAGAATGTCAATTTTCAGCAATGCACAACCCCATTTTAAAAATCAGAATATTGAATCTAAAAGCTTCCCCACTACTGACTGGCCTATTGTTGCTGGGTTTATTCTTCTCTATAACACTAACAATCTGCCAATCTTTTGACATCATTCCATATCTAAGAAGGATTAGAAAACTGTGGCAACAGCCTTGCAATTTCTAACTTGCTTTCCATCATCTCAAATACATTCCAGCCAAATAGGTGACTTTTCTTTACACTGAAGGCTGTCAACTTTTAAAGCACATCATCTTCATCTATTTTAATTCTCTCCAATATTGTTTCTGCCTCCTCCTTTAATAGCAAAGTGACAGCATTCTCTTTTTTGGAGAATACAGACGAAAACTTTCATTATGAACCGCAATATTGGTCTCTGCCTTCTGAAAATGGTTTCCTTATTTGACCATTTTGATATCTTATCAGCCCTACTGTGCCTTGGGCTACCAATTTACTGTTAATGTCTTTGTAAAGAAGTTCACATGATTCAATACTGACAGTATGGTCACTGAAGTCAATACAAAATTAAATTTCCCTGAAGTTTAAAAGACCTTAAAAGTTCTGAAATTGGACTTTGTAGTTGAGGGAACAATGATGCAGCTATTCCTGTCATTATACTGGAACTAAGCAAATGTAGCACATATAGTTGCATCATATGCATGCAAAGTCAACTCCATTACTAAATGCTTGTCATGCTATCGTTGGTCTTGACAACTCTTTGGAAGGCAAAAAAAGAATCAGCCAGGATTCTCACTGCTAATTCTTGTGAAAAGTGTAGTTGTGTTGACATCGAGTGAAGATAAAATTGATGTCTGTGGTCATAATTGATAATAGATATATCCCTAGTCCTGGTTTCTGTGTGTTTCACTTCTCTTCAGCATGATATTATCACCCTAAATAATACTAGTTGCATTATTCTTTTCAGACATTTCCTTTACCACCCAATGATAAAAACGATCTTTGATACAGACCATGATTGAAGGCTTTTTGTAAGATCAGGATTTCTCTAAAGCATAAAAAGAAGTTTGTCAGATGTAGAGTCATAGAGTTTTTTTTAACAGCAGGTAAAAAGTCCTTTCTGCCCATTGTGTCTGTGCCAGTCATCAAACATCCATCTCTTCTAATATCATTTTCCAGCACTTTGCCCTTAACCTAATGGAATTGCATTCTTTCGCACTATTTTGGATGTGGTGCAATGGGTTATTTTCACAAAGGCTAATCCTCATATTTATTCCAAATGATTGATTCGAGAATTTCACTAGTCATTGATTTAAGGCTCTTTGGATGGAGAAAATTGATTTGTATTCTCGGTTCTTTTTCTCTGCATTGATTCCATTACAAATGTCAGTAACTTGTAGATTGTAACCTGAGTCTTACTCTCAAATATAAACTCTCTTTCTCTGAGGCCGTAATTGTATCGAAATCCTTCAGTGGCTGTTTGACATACACAGGAATGGTCAATCAAGTTTAGTTATAAAACCTGTTACAATGTTCTGAGTAGGTGTATTTTCTAGCAAACGCTTCCAGGTATCATTTAGTATGTTAACGATATTTTATTCATGCTCATTTCGAATCTACTTTCCCTCCTTAAAGGCTCCCCCATTCTCTTACCTGGATAATGTTGGAGCACAATATTATATACAATGCTAGTTCACCCTTTCCATCTCTAATCATCTTTTTTCCATTTTTGGAGGCTTCTGTATTTCTCTCTGGCTCATCCTTAATCATCCCCCCCCCCCCCCATAAAATGTTTTGACTCTGATTTTGTTTTGTATGACCACATCAATCCATTGAGTTTAACATTAGTTTAGTCTGAGGTGGATTGTACCAAGTACCAATTTAAGAAGTCAGAAGTTACATGACATCAGGTTATAGTCCAACAATTTATTTGAAATCACAAGCTTTCAGAGTGATGCTCTTTCATCAAGTGCAGCAAGCATCAGATATCATGAACTGAGGTATCTCAGAGTAGTCCAAACACTTTAACTTGAATGAGACAACATCATCTTATTTAATTCTCTATATATGAATTTATCACAATGCATCTATCAGACCAATTTTTCAGTAACCTTGTTGAGTATCTTGCGGATTGTTGACAATATCCTTGTAGCCATAAGTTGATTTGCTTGTATTATACCAATCCTTGGATTATGGTGAAGACCAATATTTATTGTATATACCTACCTGTGTGGGAGAAGGGGGTGAGAAATGTGAAATCTTGAACCATTGGTGTTTATGTGGTAACAGTAATCTATCAAGATGCTCTTAATGTTCTAAGTATTGGAATTGTATTTTTAGATAATTTACCTTGACTAATTTAGAGCAGAACGTTTGTTTCTGTTAGGAATCCTCTATTCTTATTAACAAAGTTTAACACAGAGACAGCTGTAACAGTTGAGGGAGGCTGGTACAGTTGCAACATTTAAAAGGCATCTGGATGGGTATATGAATAGAAAAGGTTTAGAGGGACATGGGCCAAGTGCTGGCAAATGGGACTAGATTAGGTTGCGATATCCGGTCGGCATAGATGAGTTGGATCAAAGGGTCTGCTTCCGTGCTGTACATCTCTATGACTCTATTATAATTAAAAACATAAAGTATTATTAAATTGTCAGTTAAAAACAGAATGCTTAAACTATTGTGCTAACTGAGCTTTCTTATCAACTTATGTTCAAGTTTTGTTTTAATTGCTGTTTACTTGCAATACATATTAAAAGCAGCATAGATATGGACTGGACAAAACTGAGACAAAGTGATACATTTTTGTGTAATGCGCTGTGCAACTTAATAAAATTAGAAATGTGCAAACTAAAAGAGGTGAAAATTGGGTGAAAAATGTGTTAAATTAGTAGCACTTTTCCAAAGTGCCAAGAAAGATTTTAATACACAACCTGGAAATTGGTGTTAATTACTATCATTAATCTCTGGAAATCGGTGTTCATTAGCCCTTGATCCTAAATAAGAGTGCCAAGGAAGCTGAAGCTGTTACATCGGACAGCAGCCCAACACTGTTGTTCTCGAGGGGGTAATTGGAGAGTGATTACTCTGGCATCATGGGTCTGGAAGTTGGCCAAGCTGATGGAAGAAGCTAAACCATCTGGTGGATTGTCTATGCAGACTTTGATTGATGGCCCAAAACATAGCCCAAGATTCAGCTGCTGCAGCAACCTCAAGGGCTATGTCTCTCTCCCTTTCAGTGATTTTGTCATCTGCTGTTTTAATTTGTTTCATCGCTGCATAGTTAATAAAACAATGAAAAAATTATGGTAAATGTGATGTTTAAGAAAGTAACATTGCTAACTTGGAAGCAGTGTCTAATTCTCAGCATTAACTTGCTAATCTAAGTCCATTATTCTTGGCTGGGAGGGACAGTTGGACAAACTTGCTTGCATATGATGGACAAGGATCCTAACTTATGTAAAGCATAGAAACCCAGACTCAACAATTGCTCAATATGATCAGCAACTTCTGTTTAAAAGATCAATGTGTTGGAATTGTGACACTGTTAATTTTCCAACCATGAAAATCAATGACCGGGCACTCCTGGCGACCTATGGATTGGGCATACTGACTTTTACATTTATTTTCTGACCTCCATTCTCTGCAGATTTCTGACCCAAGAGCAAATCCTATCATTTTGAGAAGATTGTCCAAGATCAGCAGCTTTATTGATGTTATATTGCACCAATCTTATAACCAGAACAGTGCTCTACTTGTTAACCTTTTAGTGGGTGCATATAGATTCCATTTGCTTTACCGAAACACTTGATGCATTTGACGAAAATACCCTATTCTTTCTGTATCATGGGCAATGACCAGGTGGCTGGCCCAAAAAAATGTTGCATGTGACAAGCATTTAAGACAGTTTTGGACAGAGAATATTTATGTGATATTTTGTTGTTTATCAATGCTAAAGTGGTCTAGATTTTAACCTGTTCATTCTAATTCATGATTGTTCCCTGATACAGGGTGTTAGGAATCCTACAAGTGATGAAAATCAATTCTAACTGGTAATGAGCAAAGATCCAGATTTCCTTATAGTTGCAGCAGATGGGTTTTTCAAACTATTGTTAGTATTACTGACATCAGTTTTATATTCCAGACATGTTAATTGGATTTTGGCTCTGATGGGATTTGAAACCATGGTCCAGGAGCATTATAGCCTGAGCCTTTGGATTACAAATCTAGTAACAGTTATTACCACAACACTGCCACTCATCTTCTTCCTTCCCTTATCTTGGACAATTCTCCCTTCTCTTAGTTCGCAGACAACACAAGGAACTTTTCTGTCATGACACAAGGAGCTACTGACATTTCTTGGATGCGGCACTGTGTGGTAAAATCAGAGGTATTACACATGACACCTATTCCAGCGAAGAAGGATCTTGGCATGAAGAGATACATGCTATGGGCACCTTCACAATCATTGTCAGTGTTGGCAGGTTATGAGCCTACTGCTTTGGTCGCAAGTTGTGGCAGAGTTTGGTGAGACCCCCAATTCTTTGGGATCTAAGGTGAAACAAACATGAAATACCAGCCTTCTTGACAAATTCGAAGCAAGATAAGTAATTCAATTGAGAAGGAAACAGGAGTCTCCCAGATGTGGAAAAAGGTAAGGGGTGTGGGAAAGAAGTAACTGGAAATTAACCTGGCTATGCAAAAACACCACAGCAAAGTATACTGTCTCAGTGGCATAATAGTAGGAGGATTACTAAAGAAGAATAGAGAGCCCCCATCAATGTAAAGAGGATTGAAACTGAGGAGGATTAAGAAGTAGTTAGCCTACTAATTGATACCTGAAAATATTCACCAGTGAAATCACTGGAACCAGTCGTTGTAATAGGTTTTGTAAGCAAACTTGATCAAGTCATCACAAGAGGGTCTAACAAAAGCTCAATGTTTGTAAAACCGTTGTGCCCTTGGAGAAAGAGAGTTAAATTCAAGAATGAGAACTACAATACAATTTACAAGGTGCTGTTACTTGGGGTTGATTTGATGAATGCAGAGAGAACCTAGAACACAAATCCATGTTCTTCACCCAAACACTTCAAATCAATGGCTGGTAAAATAATGGAGTCTATCTTCTGGAATAAACATGAAGATTAACTGTGTGAAAATAACCAAATCCAAAATGGTTTCAGTTGGAGGCAATTCAAGCTGACAAACAAACTTCCTACTTTGAAGGCATATTGGAAAGACGTGTCAAGTAGTTCATACAAAGTACCTCCAGTAAAGGTCTAAATTGAAAGCTCCCTGTGCGTTCGGATTTGGAGCAATGTCAGAAGAAGATGTAAGAGTGGCATGATGTGGGAAATGATACAAGACTACTGTTTTGATCCCAGCTGATGGGGATAATGAACAAGTCAGATCCCAGAGTGAAATCCAGCTCGATAGGTCACAAGTTTTTCTTGTTGATCTATGGGATGTGGACATTGCAGACATATTTTAGCCATCCCTAATTGTCCAGAGGGTAGTTAAGAGTCAGTCACACTGCTATGGGTCTGATGGCACATGTATCCCAGATCAGGTAAGGACAGCAGTTTCCTCCTCTAAAGGACAATAATGAACCAAATGAGTTTTTTTTCCAACAATTGAGAATGTTTTCACAGTCATTATTAGTCTCTTAATTCCAGATTTTTGATCAAATTCATATTCCACCATCTGTCGTGGCAGGATTTCAACCTGGGACATTACATAGATCCCTGGATAAATAGACTAGCAATAATGCCATTAGACCATTGCCTTCCAGTTAGTTTCATGGTTGTTAGTCATTGAAATATATTCACATGAGACTGCAAATGTTTTTTTTAATAAAAGAAAACAAGTTTGTTATGCAAATGATTTACTAAAACAACACAGCTGTGTTTATATGACAGCTTAGAACTGTTTTGACAGTGTTATTGAACAAAGTTACCTTGGAGTGCAGGTTCATAGTTCCTTGAAAGTAGAGTCGCAGGTATATAGGATAGTGAAGAAGGCATTTGGTATGCTTTCCTTCATTGGCCAGAGTATTGAGGACAGGAGTTGGGAATCGAGAGTGTGGTGCTGGAAGAGCATAGCTGGTCAGGCAGCATCTGAGGATCAGGAGAGTTGACGTTTCAGGCACGAGCCCTTCGTCAGGGAGGATGTGTTGCGGCTGTATAGGACATTGGTTCGGCTAACTTTGGAATATTGCAAGCAGTTTTGGTCTCACTCCTATTGGAAGGATGTTATGAAACTTGAAAGGGTTCAGAAAAGATTTGCAAGGATGTTGCCAAGGTTGGAGAATTTGAGATATAGAGAGATGCTGAACAGGCTGGGGCTGTTTTCCCTGGAGTGTCGAAGGCTGAGAGGTGACCTCATGGAGGTTTATAAAATTATGAGAGGCATGGATAGGATAAATAGGCAAGTTTTCTTCCCTGAAGTGGGGCAAGTCCAGAAGTAGAGGGTGTAGGTTTAGAGTGAGAGGGGAAAGATACAAAAAGGACTTAAGGAGCAACCTGTTCATGCAGAGGGTGGTGCATGAATGGAATGAGCTGCCAGAGGCAGTGGTGGAGGCTGGTACAATTACAATATTTAAAAGGAATCTGGATGGACATATGAATAGGAAGAGTTTAGAGAGATATGGGCCAAGTGCTGGCAAATGGGACTAGATTAGGTTAGGATGCCTGGTCGGCAAGGACGAGTTGGACCGAAGAGTCTGTATCCATGCTTATGCCTCTCTGACTCTAGAAAGATTTTAATATTATCAGCAACACAAAGTTTCAACCTGTTTCCCACTAGTAACCATTGCAGATACTCAAATCCTAGAGAAAAATCACTGCTATCTGAATTCTTTAATTTCTTACTTAACTAACTCTTCAGCTTTTTCTTCTGAGACTGTTGATAGTTTTATTGCATCTTTCTAATTCTCCTTCTTGGATTGCTGATCTAAACCTCTTTATAACTCTGACAACCTGAATTTTTTAAACAAACTTGGAGACACAAACTAAAACCCTTCTACCAACTGTTATCCTAAATGGAGAATTTGATTTTCTGTTAGAAGGACACCTCTTTGTGAACTGAACTTCTAATTACTCTTCTCTGAAGTCAAAACTAAACAAATGATCCCTGCTCTGGTTTCTATCTTTGTCATAAAACTCAGTGGTACGCACATTCAATTAATTAACATAACAGGTAATCTTACGAGTTAGTTGACAGAGTCACATTTTCTTGGAAATGCTGTATTTAAATCACCATTCTGAAATACTATGATCTTTAAAAAAATATGTTGCCTTCACAGAATGAAAACCAAAATAGTTTTGACTCTATTTTAAAAAGCCAGGTTCAAAAATAATGGTAATATCTTGTACACTGTGTCACCAGATACCAGACTAATGCCATTTACAAGTTCGCTGAAGACGTCACCATAGTCTGTCGAATCTCAGATGGCGACGAAACAGATGACAGACAGGAGGTGGAAGACCTGGAAAAATGGTGCACTGAGAACAACCTAGCTCTCAATGCCGGCAAAACCAAGGAACTCATTATTGACTTTTGGCGGGATGTTACTCCTGCCACCCTACACATTAACAACAAGCTTTCTTGGACTCTTCGTGTAGACATTGAAAAATGTGGTGCTGGAAAAACACAGCAGGCCAGGCAGCATCCGAGGAGCAGAAGAATCGATGTTTCGAGCGTAAGCCCTTCTTCATGTAGACGCACTGGTTATAAAGATCCAACAATGTCTTTTCTTCCTCAGTCAGCTGAGGAAATTTGGCATGATGGCAAATACCCTTGCCAACTTTTCCAGGTGCGCCATCAAGAGCATTCGGTCTGGATGTATCACTACCTGGTATGGCAACTGTACCATTCAAGATCCGAGACGGTTACAGGGAGTGGTGAACTCGGCCCGGACAATCACAAAGGCCAACATCCCATCTTCAGAATCCATTTACCAGGCCCACAGTCAAGGAAAGGCTGCCAGCATTCTCAAAGATCATCCCACCCTGGCAATGTTTTTCTGCATACTCTACCAAATGGGGAGAAGGTACAGAAGCCTGAACACATGCACCAGCCCGTTTCAAAACAGCTTCTACCCTACTGTTGTTAGAATACTGAATGGACTCACAAACTCTTAGCATTCGCCTGTACCTGTATGTTTGTTTTTGCCGCTGTTTACTTATTATTTACTTACCAATGCTACTTACCTCTGTGATCTGCCTGTATTGCTCACAAGACAAAGCTTTTTTTCCACTATGCCTTGGTACATGTGACAATACATTCAGTTCAAATTCAAGTTCAATTTCACTGCAGAGAAGTCATTTTCCTGATTCTAATGATGGTAATTGATTCTCATGAGATGGCAACATGGTAAAATGTTTCACACGTGGTTACTGAGTAGTAATGATGACTATCAGTTTTGCTTTATGCTGTTCCTCAGTACAAATTTGCGATGATCAGTTGTAACATGGGACAGAATATTCAGATGAAGTAAAGTCCTGGTACACAAAAGGTTGGAGTGCCTTTTCTCAAGGAATGTTTTGCTCTTCACCTCAAATTATGTCATGAGATTCTTGAGTGCCAGTCACAGAGAATTGTACAGACGAAGAGGTTGAAGTATTTGCCATTGCTGCTGGCATCAAGTATAAAGCTCAGCGACCCACCATGTCATGGCAAGCCTTCAGCCTCTCCACTCAGGACCTGGTCCAGAGGAAAAGAAAGATTGCTAATTACTTTGCAGGCAGGAACCTAGAGATCTTGCATTGGGTGGTGGAAAGGTGTTTAGTCCTCTTCCCTTTGAACCTCCACAAGAAGCTACTGTCCCAGATCAATTCACCCTGTAACCAGCTTGCCGCCTGGGTGAGTGCGCTGTGAAATGGGATGCCCAGCAGGATAGGAAGAAAGTTGATTATTTGTAGTCCAGAACAGCAAGTGCTGCACTGTTCCCCCGCTTCCTCACATGTACAAGTTCACCACTCAGTCTAACTCTGCCACTACATATGCCTCTCACCTTGACTTAAGGACTGTTGCTTTCACTATTGAATGCACCGTATTCAATAAACAGCTCTCAAATAAACACCTGGTCTCCTGCATTACTAACTCTTCTTGCCTTTAATGCATTCTCCTCACTTATAGGAGATACTTATTTATCCAAAACTATGATCTGCCTTTCTTACCTGCATCATACTCAATCCCTTCCTTTGTCTCACTGCAGGAAAAAATGGCCTATCCCTGGACTGTGCAGATGCCCGACTGACCAACCTGTAATCCCTGGATGGCTTGTACTTGACCTGCAGAACTGACAGTGGCTCAATCCCCAGTCTGCTAGCACACGGATGCCCAAACTCACAGAGGACCAATGCTCTTGTTCGGAATTAGCAAACCTCCTTGACTGATTATGGACGTCCCTTTGACTTTCATGTATGGTCATTTAGTTGAAGGTTATGTATTTGCTGTGTAAACTGTCAGCAGGTTTGATTTAATGTCACTTGGTGCTGCTTGGGAACATAGAATCACAAATCCCTACAGTGTGAAAACAGGCCCTTTGGCCTAACAAGTTTGCACCGACTCTCCAAAGAGTATCCCCCCCAGATGCATTCTCCTACATTACCCCTGACTAATGCACCTAGCCTACAGATCCCTGAATACTTTGAGCAATTTAGCATGGCCAATTTACCTAACCTGTGCATCTTTGGACTGTGCAAGAAAACCAGAACACCCAGAGGAAACCCAGGCGGACACTGGGAGAATGTGCAAACTCCATGCAGACAATTGCCCGAAGTTGGAATTGAATCCAGGTCCCTGGCGCAGTAAGGTGATAGTGCTATCCACTAAGCCACTGTGTTGCCCTTAAACATCTACCCTATTGACTGTTCAGTGCTCCCCAGCATTGCATGCGGCCTGACTCTCTCTTTGTGTTAGAAAGCAATGCAAATCATATAAGCTGCAGTTTGCAACTGAGCACTCGGGACCCAGCGAGCAAAGAAATTGGTGTGAAGTGCACAGAGTTTGGTAGCCACCAATAAAGTGAGTGAGAAATAAGAAAGCAAGCTAAGAGCCATTGATATATTCTAGGTAGATACATGAGATATGTGTGTATGTCCCTGTGCGCAAAGTGACCTGGCAGAAAAAAACAAGACTTAATTGTCGTTGAGCTCCATAGAACTATGTTGAAGGACTGAAGTGGTCTGAGACTTGGTCCAGGCCAGGCACAGTGATGTGGTGAGATTATGTTCAAATCACATGGAGAAAGGATCAAGGAGATGGAACATACATTGTTGTAACAAAGCATTTGTATGATGATATAAAAACATTAGGTGAGCTGCAGTACCCACATACCCACTGAGATTGAAATGTTGGGAATTCGAGATGACCAGTTTCTTTGGGAAGGAGAGGTAAATTGGAATTAGTGTGAAAATAGGTTGAGTTGAGGGTTTACTTAGATGCAAAGACATGAAAATAAGATGGTTGCTGCTCAATGGTGAGATTCTGAAGTTGCCATTTAAGGTATGAGGGGAAAATTGCAAAGATTGTTCTGGACTGCAAGATTATGATGTCTCCGTCCCTCTCCTTATTTCCCAACTAACTCATCATTTGAATGTCATTCAGGGACAGGAAAAAAAAAGCCCTATGGGATCATGCTCCTCTCTAGCTCTTGAGCACATAACCCAGGCAGGCACTGAATCACATACATGAAAGTCACCACAGTCACAGGGAATCATAGATTGCTGTCTTAATATAGACAGAAATGACTGGTGGTGAGTTTCACCTGAGAGTCATCATGCCTCTGTTGAGGTATGAGGATGGAAAGGCGATGTCTTTACAGTGACCTCAGTCTGTATGGGATGTGAATCACACTACATTACAAACCAGCCATTTAGCCAACTGAACTAACCAAACAAGGAAATGTTGTATAATCTTAGGTGCGACTTGCTGAAGGTTGGTCAATTTAGCACAAGAAAGGTATCCTACGACATAAATAAAGAGTAAGGAAGTTCTTCAATGTCCTCAACAACATGCATTCTACTTCCAAATCCACCGACAAATGCAAGGCAATTTTTCATTTATCTCATTAATGTTTGTGGGGCCATGAATGCAAATTAGTTGCTGCATTTACCAAGAAATGAGTAGTTGAATGAAAACTAATTGACTGTGAAGTGCGTTGGAACAGCCTAAAAATATGACCCAGCTGGAGCATCTGCTCATGTTGATGTCATGTGAGGATAATATTGGCCTTAGCTGTCATAATTTGAACGTGCTTTTTGGCTCAAATAATTTGTGTGGTTTTCACTGTTGAAGCCAAACTGCTAAAATGTATTTATTTTATTCATTATGCAACCATTCAAATGATAATAAGCATTATGGATGTGCCTTCATCACATAAAGAACGGTATTCTACAAATAAAGGCTGTTTAAAAATTGTATTTCATAGGGCAAGTGTGTTGCTGACCTGGGCAGTGTTTGATGTAAAGCCCAGAAGAGGTGAATCAGAGGAACAATGGGTTCTAGGTTTGGATTATAACACTGGACGTGGTTACGGAGGGCTGTGAGTGAATTCAAACACAAAGCTGCTCATTTTGAATTTGACGAATGGTGGGGGTCAGAAAGTCCATTAGCACAGCATTGGAGTTGATCAGCTAGGAGGATGGAGGATGAGCAAGAGGATTTCAGCAGCAGGGGATAGACAGCAGCTGTGAATATCACCAAGATGGAAGGGGGGTCTTTATGATGACAAAAACATGAAATGACTACCATTTTGTTGATTCTACCAAGCATGTACAACTGAGGAAGAAGATGATCCAGTATTTTTGTACTTAATTTTCAAAGATTCCAGGCTATTAACTGGATATTACAATTCACACAATTGAACTTTGCATTCAAAGGTAGATTTCAAGGACACTGCTGAATTCTGCTGTTCACATTTCTCTGGTGATTTGCAGAACCCTAAGGCTTGGAGCAGAGATCAGCAGCTGAAGCATACAAACCAGAGGATGGCTGAAATTGATCTTTTCAGTAAAAGATTTTGTGATGAATAGCACTTTTTTTTTTAAACAGCTTCAACAAGAAATAAAAATAGATAAAACATGAGCCAGGAAGAGGACACCACAGATATGTTTTTTTTTCAGTATTTGCTGAATTATCTACTTTTCCTGTGTTCTTTATAATACTTGTCCTCCTCCAAGAGTGTAGGAGTGAATAAACTCACTGTAGTTGTCACCAAATGATTGCCCACTGTGAATTGTTTCTTGAAGTAGCAAGTCACAAAAACAAGCTCCAGATCAGAAGGAATTGAATGTCCTTGCACATGAATCACAAAAGCCTATTGTGCAAGTGGAACAGGTAATATGCTGCAAATGTGTTGCTGGTCAAAGCACAGCAGGTTAGGCAGCATCTCAGGAATAGAGAATTCGACGTTTCGAGCATAAGCCCTTCATTCCTGATGAAGGGCTTATGCTCGAAACGTCGAATTCTCTATTCCTGAGATGCTGCCTAACCTGCTGTGCTTTGACCAGCAACACATTTGCAGCTGTGATCTCCAGCATCTGCAGACCTCATTTTTTACTCGAACAGGTAATATGGAAAACAAATGGAATGTTGGCCTTTATTTCACACAAACTGGACTCTGAAAGTAGGAAAGTTTTATTACAACCATGCAAGGCACTAGTCCGACCACAGCCGGAATGCTGTGAAAAGATTAGGCCCTTTAACAAAGGAAAGATATACTGATGTTGGGGGCATTCCAGAGATGGCTCACTTGCTTCACACGTGGAGTAATTATCTTATGAGGAGAGGTCAAGTGGGTTGGACCTGTAGTCATTGGCGTTGATAAGAATAAAAGGCAAGCTTATTGAAGCAGAGAGCTTGTCAGGGTAAATGTGGAGGGGTTCCTACCCTTGGCGGAGAGTCTAGAACTGAAAATGTGTTGCTGGAAAAGTGCAGCAGGTCAGGCAGCATCCAAGGAACAGGAAACAGGAAATTCGTGTTCAGGAATTCCTGAAGAAAGGCTTATGCCCGAAACGTTGAATTTCCTGCTCCTTGGATGCTGCCTGACCTGCTGCGCTTTTCCAGCAACACATTTTCAGCTCTGATCTCCAGCATCTGCAGACCTCACTTTCTCCTCTCCCAAGGGACGCAATCTCAGAACTGAAGGGTCGCAGATTTAATATACTGATGATGAGGAGGAGTTTTTGTTTCTGAGGGCAGTGAATCTGTGCAATTCTTCACCATAGAGGATCATTTAGGCTGGGTCATTAGGGAATTGAAGACTTTCGGGAAAAGTTCAGAAAATGGATTATCGTATTTGCAATGATTGCATTGAATGTTGAAACAGACCTGATGAGCAAAATGTCCTACCTCTGATGGTCTTATGGTAAGTTGTTTTTTTTTTAAAAAACTGCTACAATTGAAGCTTACAGCTGAATGTTAAATGTCTCTTGCTGTCTATGATTCTAGTACAAGGGCATTCGCCAGTTGTTCTAAATAAAGCAGCAAAATATCTGTATGCATTTGGATGCCCTAATAACATCTGTTCCACTTACATGTTAATGGCAATACTTTAAATTATTATCCAGGCAACACTAATTTGACTACACATTAGGCTAATTCTCATTCTTGTTGCCAGCTCTAAAATCCAAATCCATTTGGAGAAAATACAATATCTAATTTAACTCCACAGCTATTAAAACTGTATGAAATGGCACTGGGTTATCATTGAGACAGTTTCAGACTTCAAACCAATGCTCTCTTCATTATGTTTATCATATTATGAAGTTTTTAAAAAATGGAAGGTGTCTTTCCCCTGTAGTGGGGGATTTCAAAACTCAGGGAAATATTTTGAAGATGAGAGATGACAGATTTATAAAGGACACGAGGAGCAACTTTATTATATCAAGACTGGCTCATGTCTGGAATGAACTTCCAGAGGAAGTGGTGGATGTGGGTTAAGTTACAACATTTAAAAGACTTTTGGATAAGCTCATTAACAGGAGGGATATGAGCCATGTGCAGGCAGCTAGAATAATTTAGTTTGAGATTATGGTCAGCATGGACTAGAGGACCAAAGGCTCTGTTTCCATGCTGTATGATTTTAACTCAATTCCTTTCCAACATCTTGAAGTATACGTTATTGCTGTTTATAGCTATGACAATCTTGCACTGTCATTTTGAGCACTGAATATGTTTTTGGGTCTAAACTCTCTGTTAGGCCCCAAAGCAAACATTGGTCAGATATCTACTGGCATATAAAGTGGATGCTGTTTTATAAGATTCTGTTACATTCATTGCCAGTTGCCATTTTCAATAGAGGTGAATGGTTGGCTTGGATAAATTTCATTTTATTGCACACCGTTAGCTGCCTGGCAAAATGGTACTGAAACCTTCCAATCAGCTGTCGGTCTCCTGTTTGGTGACCCCCTTTTTTCCCTGACCAAAACTGACACATGGAAAACTGGTTTCCAAATTGTAAATTCTCATTTGAACTTATGGTTTCTTGATTTTTGGAGTGACTGGCACTTTTTCTAAGAAAAAGACTGTGTGATTCACCCATTGATATTTAAAGTATTGATTGTGTATTATTTTGTTGAAAGAGAAAATAATGGAAAACATATTCATATACTCAAAATTTTAAAAGAAATTTATTCCTAATGACGTTTGATCATACTCTAGTGAGATCAAAAGTGACTGGCGCCACATTAACAATGGAAAATGTTATGTGGAGCATTTTAGAGATGCGAAAAACCAGAGTCCCAATGGTCAAGATTCAAATAGTGCTTCGGGGCTTAGCAACTGATAAAAAACGGAACTGTTTCCTCTTTATCGGTGTTATTAAGGGCAGTTTGTTTTAGTTCAGCAAGCACACTATGCACCTTCAATGGCTCAATCAATGCCCATTACAAAGCTGCTTTATATGCCTGTAATTTTACTTTAGTGCTAAAAGAATGCAAGGAATAGCAATACGGGGTAGGCTGTATGACTTGAAGAGTGTTTTAACAATTCAGTAGGATCAAGACTAATATTGATCTCAATTCCACTTTCCAGCTCAAAGTTTTGATTTCTACAGAAAGTTTAAGAAGGCTCAGAGATTCTTTGATTGGTAGCTATAAAGCTATAATGCATTGGAGGAAAGTTTTAAATTTGGGATTATAATGTTGATTGTGGCCTTTACAATTTGTCCTGTATATTCTTTAATTATAAGATCATAAGACATAGGAGTGGAAGTAAGGCCATTCGGCCCATCGAGTCCACTCCACCATTCAATCATGGCCGATGGGCATTTCAACTCCACTTACCCGCATTCTCCCCGTAGCCCTTAATTCCTTATGTCCATCGAATCCATTGATACTGGCAGCAAAGATGGAAGATGTTTCCATTTGCAGCATCATATACTCACCTTCTCAGGGCTCCTAAGAATACAGACATCAAATTTCCTGGACCATTTTAAATCAGGCCCCAGTACAGGATCATAGACAGTTCATTACCAACCCATTTCATGGAATCATAGTATCATACAGATCAGAGTACTGGAGACCATTTGGCCCATTGTGCTTTACGAGAACATGTACTTGAATTTTAAATTCAGCCCTTCTCTTATTGAAGGAGCCTATTTCCTGTTTTTGTTTTCTTGAATGCAGCATGAGGTCATATGAGAGTGGCTGAAATGTGCACATCCTCCACCCATGGCACTGCCAGTTTTGATGTATTTTTAGGTGTGGAAACAGGGAGGGAGGATTTGAATTTTTCTTTTAGAATGAAATGAAATGTTAGCATTCCTAATTTTGATCTTGGATCAACATTTTAAAAATCCCTGAAGTCAATGCACCTCATAAAAAGGATGTGTACTGATTCTATAGTTTATTAATACCGCTCCCCTCGTTAACACTGTTTCACACGGAGACTGGAATTTAGCACAGGTAATTCAGTAATCATTTAGACATCTCAATTTATCAAAGTGACAGCTATCCACCAAAAATGTAGGTGTAATGAAGTGACAAAATTTAGGTTTAAATCAGATTATGGTGGTTAGTGACCTTTTACCTAATATATACTAATTTCTTTTCTTAACATATGACTTTGTTACTAACACTGTTATTACCCTTGATCATGATATTGCGACAGTTTCTTGAATGCATTATTTGCAATTGCGTCAAGCTAGATGTGCCTACAGTAGCAAAGTAATTAGAGTAGAGAAATTTAAAGTGAGGTTCAAAAGAGGATTTTAAAATCCTAAAGGCTTTTGCTTGAGTAAATAAGGACAATTTCCAGTCGCATGTGGGTTAGCAATCAGAGGACACAAATGTAAGAGTCTACTTGTACTTTCCTCTCATTCAATATAAATGACATTTGTGTTTCTTGAGAATCATCCTGCAGAGTGCAAGACAGAAAGCTTCAACAAAATAGCATTGCCCAATTTATGCTACCAGAGCTGAAAATGTGTTGCTGGAAAAGCGCAGCAGGTCAGGCAGCATCCAAGGAACAGGAGATTCGACGTTTCGGGCATAAGCCCTTCTTCAGGAAAGGCTTATGCCCGAAACGTCAGGCAGCATCCTGTTCCTTGGATGCTGCCTGACCTGCTGCGCTTTTCCAGCAACACATTTTCAGCTCTGATCTCCAGCATCTGCAGACCTCACTTTCTCCTCAATTTATGCTACCAGACAACTATAAAGTTTAAGGTAATTGGCAAAAGAACCAAAGATAAGATGAGTCTTTTTTTTCAAGCAGTGAGTTATTTAGAACTGGTATTCACTGTCTGATCTGGTAACGAATGCAGTTTTAATAGCAACTCTGTTAAGAAAATTGGATGTAATACTTGAAGTGGAGAAACTGCAGGGCAGCAGAAAAAGAGAGTGAGAATGATTGGACAGCTTTTCCAAAGAGCCAGCACAGACGTGGGGGTCAAATGGTCCTTTGCTGTACTTTATTTTTTGATAGAATCAGCTCTAAGCGTTTAAGAGTTAAATTGATGACATGTTGTATGAGGTCAGAAAATTGAGTTGTGGGGCATTTAGAATGACAAAGCGACTTAAGAAGGTAGGGGAAGAAAAAGTACATCCTCCACAGAAGCTCCAGAACAAAATACATAATTGCATGAGAGCCAGGTCATATATGAAAGAAATATGGAAAGATTTTTGCAGATAGAGAGTAGTACATTTCCAGAACTGCTCCAAAATGTGACACACACTGGTTTATCACATACACACTTCAAGAGGTTACGTTAAAGGTGGCAAAGTGCACTTTGGTGAGCAACAGGGTGGAAACATTCAAACAAATCAAACAGGATTGATGCCAACATGTCTCCTGCTCCATTGTTGTGAGGGCCAAGCTCCAGCATTGCCAATTAAATTATATGCTGTGGAAACTGTACCCATTAGGTTGGAAGGTGTAATTTAAAAGATTTCCAGCAGTCATGAACTGCTCCACAATTTTTATTTTTATTTTTAGCAGATCCAAAAGAATACTGTATGCATCTGTGTAACTTTTTAACCAGAAAACAGGGCATTCACAATTTAAGGTAAAATCCACCCTTTTCCATTGTCTCGCTACCTAACTATCAGCAGCCACACATGAACTGATTGGAGAGTTGCCAGGTTGAAGATTATTCCTGCCAATCCTGCCCCCTAACATTAGTGCAAAAGAAGCCCAAAGATGTATTTTTATTATTCTGAGCAGACTGAACAATCACTTTTGAATGTGTGGATACATAGGGCAGGATTGATCTCAGTGGTGAATAGATGTCAGTCAAAATAGTTTGAACTATTTGGACATTGGTCAACTTATAAACAAGATACACATGATGGGAGTTGGGGGGCAGTGTGGTGAGGTGGGGATAGGTGAACACATATAGAGGGCACGACCTGGTCGGTCGATGGGAGGAATGAATCCGGTTGGTGGCTGGAAGGAATGGTCGGTAAGAGGAATGGAAGGGAGGAGGGAGGGGAGGGGCTGAGAAGGGAGTCAGGTGATGGAAAGGGCGGTTATTTGAAATTGGAGAACTCAATGTTGAGTCCTCCAGGTTGTAGGCTGCCCAGACGGAAGATGAGATGTGGTTCCTCCAATGTGCGGTCTGATTCGCTGTGGCAATGGAGGAGATTGACGATGGTCATGTCAGAAAGGAAGTGGGCAAGGGAATTAAAATGGATGGTGACTGGGAGGTCAGAATCAAAAAGTGTGGTGTGAGAAAAACACAAAAGGTCAGGTGGCATCCAAGGAGCAGGAGAAATGATGTTTCAGCCATAAACTCCTCATCATTCCTGATGAAGAGCTTATGCCCAAAACATCAATTCTTCTGCTCCTCAGATGCTGCCTGACCTGCTGTGCTTTCCTGGCACAACACTCTCGACTCTGATCTCCAGCATCTGCAGTTCTCATTTTTTCCTAGTCACTGGGAGGTCAGGTCGGCCCCTGTGGGCCCAGCTGAGATGCTCAGCAAAATGTTCCCTTTGTTTACGTTTGGTCTCCCCGATGTAGAGAAGACTACATTGGGAGCACCTGATGCAGTAAACAAGGTTGGAGGAGAAGAAAATGAACCTCTGTCTCACCTGGAAGGAATGTTTGTGGCCCTGGATGGAGATGAGGGGAATGGTGTGCTGGCAGGTTTTACATCTTTTCTGGTTGCAGGGGACGGTGTCAGGGGGTTCAGGGGTGTCGGTGGGGAGACTGGGATGAACTAATGATTAGTGAACGGAATGGTCCTTGCGGAAGGTGGGGTGGGGGGGGTGTGGAGGAGAAGATGTTCTTGATGGTCGGGTCTAGTTGGAGTTGGCGTAAGTGTTTAAGGATGATGCGTTGAATGCAAAGACTGGTGGGGTGGCAGGTGAGGACAAGGCAGACCCTGGCTTTATTGCGGATGAAGAACAAAAAAAAAGTTGATCCTCCTACTTTGGATGCTTCAGCCATTTCTATGTGTAAAGTATATAATAATAACACAGTCATTGCCCATATTAGGAGAATACTGAATTATTTCTAACAATTTCAATTTGTATATATCAAAGATTAATTTAGTACACTGTGTATGATTTTAGCAATTATGAAGAAGGAAGCAAAACAAATTACTTTAAGGTGAATTGTTTTCTTAACATTATAGTTTGATAGGTTAATCAGATAATAGCTATATGCTGTCAATAGTTTTCATATACACAAATTATAGTTATTCCATTACAACCTTAGTCACTAACTGGCACCCAATTGCTGCTCATACCATGCTTGGCTGCTTTCTCTGTCTACTTTATGGTTCATATGTAATTGCATGCACTATATTTTCTTCAATGCGTAGAGTCTGTAGCTGTACACTCCACATAAAATCAAGTGTCCAATGTTTTTACTATATAATCCAATCAGACCGCAATCTTCATTCCAGTGTTTCCATGGGAACAGCAGCAACAAAATGTGTCTCTCAATTTATTTCCCTGCAATACCCATCCGATCCCCTTTCTAGAAATTCCTCTTTTGCTGATGGTCAATTGATAATGGTTTCGCCACCGACAGCTATGTTTTCAATACAAATACCTGGCTTCAGATAAGGCTGGAGTTCTATTTTCACTTGAAGGGTGGAACTGATAATATATGTAAACTGACTAGACCAATATTTAGGGTGTGTTCAAAGTCCCATATGTTGGTGTGAAGTCCCTTATGTGAAGGGGTGATGTGTAGGGAGACTAAGCACAGAGCAAATGGGAATTCACTGTGTTTGATGATTTTGTCTGGCTTTTGATCACTCTATCTTGTGATGTAAATGTAACTGAGGTAATAATTTTTTAAAAGATTATTCTGAATTTGGTAGACTACAGTCAGTTTGAGGGCAGCACGGTGGCTCAGTGGTTAGCACTGCTGCCTCACAGTGCCAGGGACCCGGGTTTGATTCCAGCCTGTCTGTGTGGAGTGTGCACGTTCTCCCCGTGTCTGCGTGGGTGTCCTCTGGGTGCTCCGGTTTCCTCCTATTGACCAAAGATGTGCAGGTTAGATGAATTGGTCATGCTAAATTGCCCTTAGAATTAGGTGCATTAGTTAGGGGGAATGGGTCTGGGTGGGTTACTCTTTGGAGGGTCGGTGTGGACTAGTTGGGCCGAAGGACCTGCTTCCACACTGTTTGGAATCTAATCAAAATGTCTATCTAGTTTAATCTAGGTTTTGCACTAAAGTAATTAAAGGAATAGTTATGATTGTGTCAATGATGGCTTTTACCTTGTTATGGTGGTGGTACTGTGCCTTTAAAAGATGTGTTCTGTCTTGTTTCTCTTGCTGAGGGGTGTTATCACAATGGTGCTGACAGACAGTTAGTAAACAACTTTGAGTTCGCCCTGGGTGTCTTTTTTTAACGTAGTGCAGAAGAATCATGAGTGTAGAAGTCAAAACTGACAGAGACCCAGAAGGAATTTAAATTTTGCTTTCAGTTTTTTGAGAATTTTCCTGCTGGTTGCTGGAATTAAAAGCTTGAGTTCTTTGCTACCAGAGACAGCATGTGAGAATCATACATGTTTACTGATTGCATTTTTGCCTAAGGGTGTGTAAAGGGAGATATTGCGTATCGTAGTTACAATGAGGTCAGCCGGTGGACCTCATAGAATATGGGTTCCCTGATTGGGGCTCTTACTCTGGTCCAATCAGGGAGCCCTAGCTGACAGAAATAAACAGGAGTGTCAGTGATTCTGACAGGTGGCTCTGAAGAAGCTGAATACCATTAGACCATAAGACATAGGAGTGGAAGTAAGGCCATTCGGCCCATTGAGCCCACTCCGCCATTCAATTATGGCTGATGGGCATTTTAACTCCACTTACCAGCATTCTCCCCGTAGCCCTTAATTCCTTGTGACATCAAGAATTTATTAATCTCTGTCTTGAAACATTTAGCGTCCCGGTCTCCACTGCACTCTGCGGCAATGAATTCCACATGCCCACCACTCGCTGGCTGAAGAAATGTCTCCGCATTTCTGTTCTAAATTGACCCCCTGTAATTCTAAGGCTATGTCCACAGTTCCTAGTCTCCTCACCTAATGGAAACAATTTCCTAGCGTCCACCCTTTCCAAGCCCTGTATTATCTTGTATGTTTCTATTAAATTTCCCCTCAATCTTCTAAACTCCAATGAATACAATCCCAGGATCCTCAGCCGTTCCTCATATGTTAGAGCTACCATTCCAGGGATCATCCATGTGAATCTCTGCTGGACATGCTCCAGTGCCAGTATGTCCTTCCTGAGGTGTGGGGACCAAAACTGGACACAGTACTCCAAATGGGGCCTAACCAGAGCTTTATAAAGTCTCAGTAGCACAGCAGTGCTTTTATATTCCAACCCTCTTGAGATAAATGACAACATTGCATTCGCTTTCTTAATCACGGACTCAACCTGCATGTTTACCTTTAGGGAATCCTCGACTAGCACTTCCAGATCCCTTTGTACTTTGGCTTTACGAATTTTCTCACCATTTAGAAAGTAGTCTATGCTTTTATTCTTTTTTCCAAAGTGCAAGACCTCGCATTTACTCACGTTGAATTCCATTAGCCATTTCCTAGACCACTCTCCCAAACTGTCTAGATCCTTCTGTAGCCTCCCCACTTCCTCAGTACTACCTGCCTGTCCACCTAACTTTGTATCATTGGCAAACTGCACTAGAATGCCCCCAGTCCCTTCATCCAGATCATTAATATATAATGTGAACAGCAGCAGCCCCAACACTGAACCCTGCGAGACACCGCCTGTCACCGGGACTCTCCACGTGTCAAGGACTCTCCACGTGTGAATGAAGGGTGACTTGGTGATGGGTTATTGGCTTCTGTCGAGTTATTTCAGCAACGATGAGAAAAGAGCGCGCTCCTGAGGAAATTCACTCACACAGTTGTCTTTGAGTTGTGTAAACATTCCCAGCATCATTGCCATTATTTGGAAGCTTGACTCATTTGATCCTGCCATCAAAGACTGGAGCAGTATGTAGAAAGAATGCATTATTTTTTCCAGGCA
Organism: Hemiscyllium ocellatum; assembly: GCF_020745735.1. Lineage (NCBI taxonomy): Eukaryota > Metazoa > Chordata > Chondrichthyes > Orectolobiformes > Hemiscylliidae > Hemiscyllium > Hemiscyllium ocellatum. The sequence continues at coordinate 26,057,387 of NC_083406.1, read as the reverse complement.
AATGACATTGGGACAGATGATAAACAGTGAGTAATTCTCCTGACATCTTGTGAACCTGCAGTGTTTTTGGCTATTAGGAGCCCAATGTTTCCTGAGGCAGCAACTACGATTACCTTTCAAGAATTGATGGATTTGGTTCAGGAATATTACGATCTCAAACCTCCTCTAACGCTGAGATGCTATCGGTTTTACTCGGCAAAATGAGAACCAAAAGAATCGTATTGGGATTTTTGATTAGATTGAGAAGACTGACAGAGGCATGTTGCCTTGGTTTAACTCTTAATGAGATGCTAAAAAACCATTTGGTAAGTGGGATTAATTATGTAACCATGCAAAGCACCTATCAGCTCAAGACTAACTAGACTTCAAACAGGCATGACAACTGGCTTTACCATTGGAAAACGTGGCAAGTGGAGCAAATGAGTTGCAAGGTATTCCGATGGAAGTGGACATGCTGTCCCATCCAACTGAGTTTGGGTAATACCACTTAAGTGAAGGTAATTGCATAGTCTCACTCAGGACATATCCTGCACAGAAGGACTCTAGTTCAGCCCACATCCAAACCTCAATACAAAGCCAGACTCGGCCAAACGGTTAATATTTTCTTCCTGGCTGGTAAGCCATTGTCATTGCTGCCAGAATGTGGACTTGCGGTGACAAAAGCGTCCCACTAGACCTAAATTGAGTAAGAGAACTCATAGACCAATATCCAGGAGATCACCCTGGAAAGTCCTGCGTCTGGTTTGGAACAGTTAAATTGCTTAGCCACATCCAAATTTGAACCAGTCAAAACAATTGATTAAATGGTTCCCCTGATTTTAATGGAGGTCAGTATTGGCATGACTATTTCTGTGATCACTGAACCAGTATTTAACAAAATTTTCTATGGACTTCAACCCTTAAGTTTGTGTAAGACCTCGGCTAGACTGAGAACCTCTACCAGGAACCTCAACCGATTAAGGATACAACTTTAGTTCCAATCCATATGAGAAACAGCTGGTTCAGTTACCACTAGTGGTTGTAAAAGACTTGGGCCGAAGCTTGATGCAGCGGAATTGCTTGGGAAAGATTCACCCTGATAAGCTCAACATTTTTTGATTTGAAAATGGCTGCCTGAGTGAAGTCCTAATTAAACCCGAACGGTTTTCAGAAAAGTCTCGGGACTATTGAAGAACCCAAGGCTACCTTGCCTGTTGACCAGGAAGCACCTCCATGTTTCTGAATATGCTGCCCAATGCCATTTGCTTTATGTGCAAGAGTAGAGGCAGAAATGAGAATGTTGGAAAGTGAAAGATTCATCAAAACCAATCCAGTTTGCAGAATGGCTTGCCTTTGTAGTGATTTTAAACAAACAGTACACTGCTTTCCATAGCGAGGTAAATCCCTCGCATAGAGGAATAATACACAACGCTGGCAGGGGGAGCTGTCCTTCAAGAAGCTGGGCATGAGTAATACATCCTTGCAATTATGGCTAGATGAAGATTCTCAAAAGTATGCTCTTATTAATGTACATAAGGTTTGTGTCAATTTACAAGATTGCCGTTTGGGGTATCATCAGCCTGTGCAATATTTCAGCGAACAATGGAGGACATTTTACAAGGTCTATCACATATTGTTGTGTATCTAAATGACATGCCTGTAATAGGGAAGACCAATAAGAAGCACGTAGACAACTTGGGCATCGTCCTTCAACATTTCTTCGAGATGAGCATAGGATAGAAAAATGTGGGTTCCAAGCAAAGAGACTGCATGAAGAGACCTGCTTGGGCTCTAGAGTTCATACATAACCTGGCCTCCTTCTTGGCACCCCTGGATCAACTCATAGAAAGGGTCAGCCTTGGAAAAAGGTGGCATAGCCAAGCCATAACTTTCAGCAAAGTGAAGAAGCAGCTATCACTCTCTAACATGTTGAGACACTTTAAGCCCAAGTAAGATCTGATATTGACATATATTACCTCCCCATATGGCAAGTTAGTTTTAGCTCATAGCTGGCTCGATGATGAGGAATGCCCAATAGCGTATACATCCAGGATTTTGACTAATATTGAGTGTAAATATGCCCTGATAGAGAAGGAAGGTTTGGCAGTCATATTTGGATTCAGGAAGTTCCACCAATACTTCCACAGATGTAAATTTGTCATAATAACATAGTACAAACCCCTACCAAGTCTACTTAAAAAAGAATGGTGCAGGGCTGCCTAACACTTCAGGCTGAATTCAGTGATGGACTCTAATATTAAGTTTCTATAATTACAAGTTGGAACACCATCCGAGAGACAAAGTGACAAATGCAGATATTTTGAGGCACCTCCCATTGGCAGGTACACCACTGGTGGTACCGCCTCTGGAAGAGTCCATGATGGTTTTAAATTTTCTGGACACACTGCCAATCACAACTGAAAATATCAGACTTTGGTTGCAGAATGATGCAGTCCTGGAAAAAAACTGAAACAGCAGGTGGTGTTGGGCAAACCAAAAACCCATCACAACCAGAATTGAAACATTTTTAGATCTGGAGACACCAGATCATAATAGAAGATGACATTTTTTTGGGGGGAGCAAGGCGTACTGACCTTATTGAGCAAAGATCACGCCAGATACTGGTTGAACACTACCAGGTCACCCAGGGGTTTCAAAGTGGAAATGTTGGCTAGAAGTTATGTCTGATGGCCAGGATTAGATGCAGACATAGCTGTATTGGTGGGGCAATACCCAGACTGCCAACAAGGACAAAAATGATGCCTGCAGCTCTCTCAGATTCAAGCGAATGGCCTGGTAAACTGTGGACTCAGTTACTCATTGACTACTTCATGGGCTCAGTGTTCTTAGTCATTGTGGGCACTCACTCAAAATGGCTGGACATGCATAGAATTCAGGGATGACAATAGAAAAACATCTTTTGCAATACTCCTAGAAGTGTTGGTCACAGGTAACAGACCATTATTTACCAGCAGGGAATTCAAGTGTTTCCTAAAGTCTGAATGATATTCAACATAGAAGGACAACTGCATACCATCCTTCATCCAATGGTCGGGCTGAAAGAGCAGTCCAAACTTTGAAGGCAGGTTTAAAGAAATAGTCTACGGCTTCATTAGATACCAAGCAGTCCCAGTTCCTCTATGACTATAGGACCACCCCTTACGCAACTACAGGGATAGCTCCAGCAAAATTGCTAAGGGGGAAAAGACTCTGCACCAGGGTGAATCTGATCTTCCTGCATGTGGGAGGGGCGGGTAGAGGATGAAATGGCATCAGGAATGCCAGTGCCAAACACAAGACCCCACAAAGTGAGATTTACTTCAGAGGACAAAGCTTGGTGAATGAACCACAGGAATGACCCAGGATGGGTAACGGGCATGTTTGATGTGAGGTCAGGTCCAGTGATGTATGAGTTTCAGGTAGATGCGACAGTTCTGAATGAGCGTGCGGACCATATGAAAGCTGCAAATTTGCAAATGTTCCTGGCTTCTCGACTGCCTTTCTGACTGTTCTGGAACCCGTGAGTTCTCCTTCTCTGTCAAGTGTTGAAAACATCTCGGAATCTGAGATGAACAAGGCAGATGTTGTCACCTCAACACCTTTGCCACCTGGAGAGGAGAATGAAGTTCTTCTGAGATTCTTCGGGTGCAAAAGCTACTGTGCATGGCACACTTTCCATCTTAGTGCCAAAATGGGAGGAAGCTGGCCCACTGCTAAAACACTCCAGGCAGAGCTACCAAAACAAAGAACCAGCCTATATCCTCATTCTCGGAGGGGAAGGGAGGTAATCATAGAATCATAGAGATGTATAGCATAGAAACAGACCCTTCAGTCCAACTCGTCCATGCCGACCAGATATCCCATCCCAATCTAATCCCACTTGCCAGTACCTCGCCCATATCCCTCTAAACCCTTCCTATTCATATACCCATCCAGATGCCTTTTAAATGTTGCAATTATACTAGCTTCCACTACTTCCTCTGGCAGCTCATTCCATACATGTACCACCCTCTGCGTGAAAAAGTTGCCCTTTAAGTCTCTTTTATATCTTTCCCCTCTCACCCTAAACCTATGCCCTCTAATTCTGGATTCTCCCACCCCAGGGAAAAGACTTTGTCTATTTTTCCTATCCATGTCCCTCATGATTTTATAAACCTCTATAAGGTTACCTCTCCCTTGCTCTACCTTGTCACTGTTGCTCTAGGTCCCTAAATTGTCTTTATAAAGTTAGGTAGGAAAGTAAGCAATGAGAAGGATGCAATAAGGATATACAGTCAACAAGTTCACTGAATGAGCAAGATTATACAAATAGAATTCAATGTGATGCCATATGAAAGTACTTTCTTAGTAGTAAATATTTTAAAAAAGCAAAACATTTTTTTTAATGGTGAGAAACAGAGAAACGCATGCATTCAGATGAACTTGAGTGTCCAACTACATAAATCCGAGAAAGTTAACATGCAGATACAATAAGCAATTAGGGAAAAAAAATGATGTGTTGATTGCAATGAGGTCAGCTATGAATATGATTTCCCTGAATGAGGCTGTTAATCTGGTCCTAAGGGAGCCCTGGCTGATGGATAAGAACAGGTATGTCAGACATCCTGTTCACTCTGAGGGAGCTGGATCAGTGCCAAGGGCTCTCCACATGTAAATAAAGAGTGACTTGGTGATGGGATACTGGTCTTTGCGGAGTTATTTCACAGCCGGTGTTGGAACAGTTGATGATCGGTGGTTAAATAATATGTTATCCCGTTAGGTATTTCAATAAAATTATGCCAATTATTTTTGTTGCATTTTATCTGTGTTTTAAGAAAATAGTGTGTTTTGTTTAAAGGTTAATTGCGGACCAATCTCCTTATACTTGCCTTTTAAAAATAGTTTTAAAAATTTAGGGTCTTGACAAAGCCATAATAAACTTTGGAGAGGGTTTGGTCAGGTCCATGTTGCTTTTAAAGGCAGGCATGTACAGTCATACAGTCATAGGGTCCTCTAGCACTGAGACAGGTCCTTGGACCCAAACTGGTCCAAGCCGACCAAAATGTTCATCAACGCTAATCCCATTTCCCTGCACTGAGCCCATATCCTTCAAAACCCTTCCTATCCATGTATTTGTCCAAATGCCTTTTAAATGTTGGCAGCTTATTCCATATGCGTACCACCCTCTGTGTAAAAAATAAGTTGCCCCTCAGGTTCCCTTTCATTCTTTTCCCTCTAACCTTAAACTGATGCCCTCTAGTCCTCAATTTCCCCAACCCTGGAAAAAACACTGAGTGCATTCATCCTATCCATGCCTCTCATGATCTTATACACTTATACAGATCCAGCCTCAATATCCTACACTCTAAAGAAGAAATTCCTAGCTTACCAACCTCTTCCTATAGCTCAGACCCTTGATTCCTGGCAACATCCTTGTAAATTGCTTCTGCACTCTTTCCAATTTAATAACATTCTTCCTACAGCAAGGTGACCAAAACTGAACACAATACTCCAAGTGTGGGCTCAGCAACGTCCATTGAACTGAAACATAACTTCTCAACCTCGATATTCAATGCCCTGACTGATGAAGGCCAGTGTGCCAAAAGCCTTCTTCACTGTCCTATCTACCTGTGACTCCACTTTCAGAGAACCATGCACCTGAACTCCAAGATCCCACTGTTCCACTACACTCCTAAAAGGTCTACCATTCATCATGAAACTCCTCTCTTGATTTGACTTTCCAAAATGCAAAACCTCACACATATCAATATTAAACTCCATTTGCTATTTCTCACCCCACTTCCCCAGCTGATCAAAGTCCTGCTGCAATGTCTGACAACCTTCTTCACTATCCTATTTTAGGGTCATCTGCAAACTTACTAATCATGCCTTGTACATTCTCATACAAATCTTTGATAGTAATAACAAACAGCAGTGGGCCCAGCATTGACCCCTGAGGCGCTCTGTTAGTCACAGGCCTCAAGTCCAACAAGCATCCTTCCACTATTACCCTACCATCAAGCCAAGTGTGTAACCAATTTGCCAGTTCCCCCTGGATTCCATGTGATCTAACCTTACGAACAGCCTACCATGTGGAAACTTATCAAAGGCCTACTGAAATCCATAGAGTATGTCTACTGTCCTGCCTTTGTTGACCTTCCTGGTCACTTCATCAAAGAAATGTAACAAATTTGTGAGGTATGATTTCCCATGCACAAAGCCATGCTAACTATTCCTAATCAAAGAGTAAAAAATGAGGTCTGCAGATGCTGGAGATCACAGCTGAAAATGTGTTGCTGGTTAAAGCACAGCAGGTTAGGCAGCATCTCAGGAATAGGACCCTGTCTTTCCAAATGCATATAAATCTTATCTCTCAGAATCTTCTCAACTTATCTACCACAGATGTTAGGCTGACTGGTCTGTAGTTCCCAGGTTTTTCTTTGCAGTCCTTCTTGAATAAGGGCACAACATTCATGACCCTCCAGTTTTCCGGGACCTCACCCATGACTAAAAATTATGCAAAAATATCACCCTGAGCCATCACAATTTCTTCTCTAGCCTCTTGCAGTAATTTGAATACATCTGGTCAGGACCAGAGGATTTAACCATCTTCATACTTTCTAATACATCCAACATCTCCCCTACTATGACACGAACTGTCCCCAAGATATGACCACTAACTTCCCCAAGTTCCCAAGTCATCATGTCTTTCTCCATGGTAAACACAGAGAACAAATTTTCATTGAGGATCTTGCCTACCTACTGCGGTTTTACGCACATATTTCCACCTAGGTCCTTGCGGACGTCCTATTTTCTCTCTAGTTATTCTTTTTCCTTTAATATACTTAAAGAACCTCTTTGTATTCATCCTAATCTTTTTAGCCAAGGCTATCTCAAGCCTCCTTTTCACCCTCCTGGTTTTCTGCTTCAATAAACTTCTATGTCCCTTATGTACCTCTAGGGATTCCCTTGATCCCAGCTGCCTGTACCTGAGCCATATGTCTTTGGCTTTTCTGGTCCATGCTTCAATATCTCTTGTCATCCAGTGTTCCCTCTTCCAGTCAACCTTGCCTTTCACCCTCACAGGAACATACAGACCTTGAACTCTAGCTGTCTCACTTTTAAAGACCTCCCACTTGCTGGAAGTCCCTTTTCCTGCAAACAAACCACTCCAATCAACCCATGCACGCTCCTGTCTAACTCCATCAAAATTTGCCTTGCCCCAATTTAGAACTTGAACCTTTTGTCCGCCTCCATAACTATTTTAAGATTAATGGAACAATGGTCACTGGTCCAAAAGTGCTCCCCCACTGTCACCTCTACCACCTGTCCTGTCCTATTCCCCACGCGTAGTCAAGTTTTGCCCCTTCTCAAGTAGGACACCCTGTATACTGCTTGAGGAAACTTTTCTGAATGCACTTAACAAATTCCACCCAATCTAAGCCCTTGATGCTCTGACAGTCCCAGCCTATGCGAGGAAAATTATAATCCCCTACTATGACAATGTATTCCTCCTGCAAGTATGCACAATCTCCTTACATCTTTGTTCTTCTCATTCCCATTGACTACTTGAGTGCCTATAGTACAACCCCAATAACAACAACATCCCCTCTTATTTCTGAGCTCCACCCACAATGCCTCACTGGATGATCTCTCAGTTATTTCATCTCTGCTTACTGCTGAGATACTCACCTTAATCAAAAATGCAACTCTCCCTCCCTTCTTTTCATCACCCCTGTCCCTCCTGAAGCACCTGTAACCTGGTGCATTAAGCTGCCAGGCCTGTCCCTCCCTTATTTTGGATCAGTGGTGCTGGAAGAGCACAGCAGTTCAGGCAGCATCCAAAGTGCAGGAATGAAGGGCTTTTGCCCGAAATGTCGATTTCGCTGCACTTTGGATGTTGCCTGAAGTGCTGTGCTCTTCCAGCACCACTGATCCAGAATCTGGTTTCCAGCATCTGCAGTCATTGTTTTTACCTGTCCCTCCCTTAGCCATGTTTCTGTAATGGCTATAATATCCCAGGCTCATGTATCCATCCATGCCCTGAGTTCATTAGCCTTACCTGTCAGGCCTCTTGCATTGAAATAGATTCAGTTTAATCCAACATGCATTCCGTGCTCCCCATCATGTTTCAGACTGACCTGTTTCTTCACTTTACTATTTCTGATTGCTGTATCTCTTTCCTGAAGAAGGGCGTATGCCCGAAACGTCGAATCTCCTGCTCCTTGGATGCTGCCTGACCTGCTGCACTTTTCCAGCAACACATTTTCAGCTCTGATCTCCAGCATCTGTAGTCCTCACTTTCTCCTGTATCTCTTTCCAGCCTCACACGTGCCTCCCTGCTGTTGAGGATCCCACCCTCCTGCCAATCTGGTTTAAACCCTCCCTAGTAGCACTAGCAAACCTGGCCACCAAGATATTGGTCTCCCTCCATTCAGATGTAATCTGTCTCTCTTGAACAGGTCACCTCTGCCCCAGAAAAGATCCCAATGATCTAAAAATCTGAATCCCTGCCCCCTGCACCAATTCTTTAGCAATGCATTCATCTGCCATATCCTCCTGTTCTTAGCCTCACTAGCATGTGGCATGGGAAGTAATCTGGAAATCCCTAATACCATTTATACAGTCTTGAAAGTTAATAATCATAAAATTGATCTCATTTTCCGATTAACTTTACTTTAATGCAAGTACAATGTTTAGGATGAAATTATGGAAGGAAATCATAGAGTGATGACCATTCTGTCCATCATGCCTGTACAATCAGTTTCATTCTGCTCAACAAATTCAAATAATGAAATATGCATACAAAATGATTGCATCTGCAATAAAATGATTTCCATTATAGTAACAACTCACTTTTATCATGCACCTAGTGTTGTGCTTTATAATAAAAAATATATTCATCCAACATGCTGCCATATGTTGCTGGCTATCAGTGAGAATGTTAAATGAAACTGTGCAATTAGAAAAGTCTGGAATAATTACTTATCCTTTTCAAGAATACTTCTTGTGAATTGGAGATGCCGGTGTTGGACTGAGATGTACAAAGTTAAAAATCACACAACACCAGGTTATAGTTCAACAGGTTTAATTGGAAGCACTAGCTTTCAGAGCGCTGATGAAGGAGCTAGTGTTGTGTGATTTTTACCTTCTTGTGAATTAAAAATTCTCTTCTACTTTGACCCTTTGTCTTTTGTTAGATGTATTGAAATGGATTATGGCTAACCTCATGTCACTCACTGTGATGGTGGGATATGGGAGATAGGATAGTCACTCAAGAGCTCAGAATTGGATGCTGTAATAGTTAGCAAAGCTGTAATTATTAACTGAATATTATTCAGTTACATTATTAACTGTATATATTTTCTAGAGAGCACGTTGCCATCTTTCAATTCAACATTAATTGTCTATGCAATATTTCAGAGTTTTGAACGTTTTCTGCTTCTACAGCATTCTTTACATAAAGAAAATACATTTAAGTGTTTTGGAGTGCAGAGGAATTAGATTAATAGGAGTAAGAGTGAAATATAAGGATTAAGAGAAAAAAATGAAAAAAACACAGTTGCTTGGAAAGGAGGCTTTCAGAATGAGGGGAGTGAATATGAAGGTTTCAGAGGAGGAGTCGAATATGCCAGGATACAAAAACATAAGTGATAGGAGCAAGAGTTCATCATGGTGTTCATTGAACCTGCTGCACCATTGAGTTCAGTCCTGACTGATCTTGGATTTCAACTTCACTTTCATGTCCCCTCTCCAAATCCCTTGATGCTCTATGAGAGAAAAAAAATCTTAAATATATTTTATTCTGGGCCATACTTTATCTTCTTGGTTAGAGAGATCCAAAGATACCCAATATTTTGAATGAATAAATATCTCCCTGTTTCAGTCATGAATAATCATCATCTTATTCTCAGTGTTTGTCCAAATATTTTAGATTCCTCAGCCAACATGAACAATGTAGAAAGAGAAAATGCTGATACTTGTGAGTCCCATCTGACTTGAATGGTAAATTTATTCTTCTCTCCACAGTTGCTGCCTGACCCACTGATTTTCTCAATCGTTTTCTGTTTTTATCTTCAGCATCCACAGTATTTTCTATTTTTCTGGATCTTTGTATCCTGTAGGGTTCAAAGAGACTAGCTCTCATCTTTCCAAATGCCAAAGAATGTAGGCCCAATTTGGTCAGCTTCTCATCATAGGATAATTTTTAATGAAGACTCACTGGACTCAAAACATCAACTCTGTTTTCTTCCCACAGATGTGTTTCACCAGCAATTTCTGTTTTTGTTACTTTGTAAATTAAATTTGATATATCTGTAGGTAATCTGGGCTTATGATCTGTGGTCATAATGATTTCGACTTTCAGAAAAATGTTAAGCACGTGACACTTTTAATTAAAGGTTCATATGATGAAATTAGAAATTAAAATAGAAACAATTGGGGTCCAGATTACAACATGAGATCATGGAGGTAACTGGTTAAATAAAAGTAATCAGAATGGCATTTAATATAAGAATTCATTCATTCAAAGTAATGATTGGAAAATCATAGTGTATGCAAGGGAACTTTTTCATGCAGAGGGTGATGCTTGTATGGAATGAGCTGCTTAAGAAAGTGGTGGAGGTTGGCATAATTGCAGCATTCAAAAGGCATCTGGATGGATATATGAATAAGAAGGGTTTAGAGGAATATGAGTCAAATGCTGGCAAATGGGACTAGATTAATTTAGGATATCTGGTCAGCATGGATGAGTTGGACTGAAGGGTCTGTTTCCGTGCTATACATCTCTATGATTATGTTTGGGATTATGTGAAATATAGTCAGTCAAGTTTGAGGGTAATACTACCATAGATACAGATTGGCCAAACTGTAATTGAAAGGCAGAACAGATTTGAAGGACTAAGTGATTCATTCATGTTCCTATTCTCCAATGTGAATGCTTTATGTCAAAAATGTACTCTTTATAAACATATTTAATACTTCCTTACAAATGGTGCATCAGAAAATGTATTCGCAGTAACAATTTTGAGTGCAAAATGAAACTGATCCATTCTGCCTAATAAATTTTAAAAAACTCTTCCTGTGCTAGAAAAAAGATAGGCAGACAGAAGAGTATAATTAGGGAGTAATAATCAAGGTTCAAATGATTTTCCAGAGAATTGGTAGATTTTTTTTACCAAAGGTGCTACGGTTAACCAGAAGAATTCCTTCAAAACTAACAACCTATTATTAAATTTATCTGGTCCACTGCAAGTTAACCACCTGCTCTTGATTCCCTTGAGATTTTTTAGAAAACATTTTGAATAGTAACTCCATTTTTTTGGCAATATTGAAAGATTGAATGATTGTGAACCCAGTTGGATGACTCTTAGCCAAGTGTGCAATATTCAACTCGACAAAACTTGCAATATTCAGTTTTGACAAGTTGGGAACTTTACTAAATGAAAAAGAAAGGCACTGTTTTTCTTTCCCTTCATTCTTCTCAGCATTATCCTTAATTGTGAGTTTTCCCCAGAAATCCTTCCCCAGCCATGAGAACTCCATCAGTCCTTCAGTTCCTGACAGGTAAGGAAACATAGACAAAAGAGCTGAATTCCAGAGGTGAGGTGAGAATATCTGCCCTTAGACTCAAGGCCACATTTGACTGTGCATGACATCTGGGATTCTGAGCAATACTGGAGTTAAGGTGAACCAGGTGACAACTCTCAGTTGATTGGAGTTATGCCTGGCACAAAAGAAGATGGTTGTGATTGTTGGAGGTCAATCCGCTCAGTTTCAGGACATCTCTGCAAGAGTTCTTCAGGACAGTGTTCCAGACCCAACCATCTGCAGCTGCTTCATCAATGTTCTTCTCTCCATCATAAATTCATAATGGATGTTACTGAATGATTACACAATATTCAAAACATGCATGTCATCTCAGATACTGAAACAGTCCAAATCCATCACATTAGCATCACAGACTGCCTCATTATCAAGATATTTGGGATTTACCATTGACCAGCAGCTAGACTGGACTAGCCACAGAAATACTGTGGTTACATGAACAAGTCAGAGCTAGAGATCCTGCTGCAAGTAACTCAGCTCCTAATGCCCCAAGGCCTGTCTACCATCTACCATACACAGGTCAGGAATATGCTGGAATATTCTCCATTTGCCTGGATGAGTGCAGCTCCAACCTAGCAAGTGTATTTATCATACTTCATATTTCATCATACTCCTGACTTGTGCATTGTAGATGGTGGACACACTTGGGAGTCAAGAGATAAGTTAATCACCATAGTATTCCTAACCTCTAACCTGTTTGTGTAGCCACTGTGTTCATATAGTTAGTCCATTTCAGTTTCTGGTCAATGGTGTTTCCTAGTCTCTCCTTAAAACAATTTAGACAACTCCGACCAGAATGTTATGAATGAATTTGTCCAGGTATCCCACAATACCAAAGCGGATAAATCAATACAAAGACCAGCCATTACCAATACAAAACAGCTGCAACTTTATGCGGAGCAAAGTTACAATAACCTTTAACACTAAACATACTATCGCTAATCCTATTTGGCCCCTTAAGATTACAATACTTCCCTAGCCTCTTGTAGATTTATGCAGTTGCTTTCTCTGTGGATCTGTCTCTGAGTTTCTGAAACAGCTTTCTTCCTCTCTCTCTCTCTCTCTCTCTCTCTCTCTCCGGATGGTCAGCTGGTCTCTAACTCTTGCCATGTTTGTCTCCTCGGGAGGCCTCAGATGATACCAAGCTTTTCCAAGAGTCAGGTCTGCAGTTGAATCCTGTTTTTATACCTATTGGATAGTTTTATGGAATGTTCTATAATTCTGGCCATTAGGAAGATACACATAATAGTTTGAAACATAATGAATCATTTGATGGCTTTAGTTTCTTTGTGTAGCAGGATTCAGTGCCTTTTTGTCGGGACACCCCTTTGTTCAGTGGATAGGATGTTGTGCTATGTCTGTGCAGAATAACTGTTGCATTTTACGTTATGCTAATGTCATTAGCACCTGGCTGCAGTGTTTGCACTGTGTGGGTTTTGTGATTTCAGAGTTCCACTTGGCCAATGTACCCAGTATCCCTTGCTGTTTGATCAAGTTAGCAATCTATCTATGTTTTCATAGCCAGGAGGCTGCTACAATGGTAAACCCCAAGATGTTGATAACACGGGATTCATTGATGGTAATGCCTTTCAATGTGAAGGGTTGATGATAAATTTCTGTTATTGAAAGCAATCATTGCCTGACATTTGTATCGTGTGGATGTTACTTTCCACTTTTTAGTCAAAGCCTTGATATTGTCTCGTTCTTTTGAATATGGACTGTCTAGTATCTGAGAAGCTGTGAATGGTGCTGAACATTGAGCAATCAACTGGGAACATCACCATTTCTGACTTTATAGGAAAGGATAAGTAATTGATAAAACACCTGAAGATGGTTGGGATTTGAACACTACCCTGGGAACTCCTGTGGAAATGTCCTGGATCTGAATGACCAAACTTCATCAACCACAACCACCTTCTTATGTGCCAGATATGACTTCAACCAGCTGAGAGTTTTTCCACTGATTCCCAATGACTCCAGTTTACTAGGGCTCCTTGAAGGCACACCTAGTCAAATGTGACTTTGATGCCAAGGGCAGTCACTTTCACTTCACCTCCGAACTTCAGTTATTTTGTCCATGTTAGAAACAAGACTATTGGAGTCAGGAGCTGATTGGTCCTGGCAGAATCCAAACTGTTCGTCAGTGAGCAGTTTATGGCTGGCCAAATGCTGCTTTGACAGCACAGTTGAAGACACTGTCCATCCCGTTGCTGATTATTGAGAATAATGAAATTGGCAAGTAAGTGGCCAGGCTGGATTTGTTTTGCATACCTTGACAACCTTCCATGTAGTTGGATAAATGTCAGTGTTGTACTAGCTTGACTAGGGATGTGGCAGGCTCTGGAGCACCAGTTGTCAGTACTATTGGTGGAATGTTGTCAAGGCTTTTGCAATATCTAGTGCCTTGAATTGATTCTAGATATCACATGGAATGAATTGAATAGGTTGAAGACTGGTAACTGTGATGCAGGGAACCTTTGGTGACGGCCCATTTGACTGATCCATTTAGTGTTTCTGGCTGAAAATTCTTATATATACTTCAGCCTTCTCTTATTAGTTTATTCATTATGGTACTGTGGTGTTCCTGTTTTCAGCCTAGCAATCTGGAAATCTGGACCAATGCTATTGAGAAGCAAAGACCTTTATGGTTTGAGAATATCTGACAGGTGTTCATAATGATGTTGTAATTTGACTGAATTAGCAAGAAGTAAACATTCCCTCTGGCAAGTTGATCGGTAACAATGAGATTAACATTAAAAGGTTTGATAAAGAAAAGGCTAGTGGGTATATTAAGAGAAATATCTTCACATCATTGATTATAAAAACCTGGAATTCACCATTTGAAGAAGTGGTGGAAATGGAGATAATAGAAATTTTTCAAAGGCATTTAATCATTTACCTGAAGCAGACTAATTTGCAAGGTTGTGGAGACGATGATAGAGTGTTAGATTGAATTGGAAAACTCTTTAGTAAGTTTGCAGATGACACCAAAATTGGAGATGTAGTGGGTTACCTCAGATTATAACAGAATCTTGGCCAGATGGGCCAGTGAGCTGAGAAGTGGCAGATGAAGTTTAATTCAGATAAATGCGAGGTGCTGCATTTTGGGAAAGCAAATCTTAGCAGGACTTATGCACTTAATGGTAAGGTGCTAGGGAGTGTTATTGAACAAAGAGTCGTTGGAGTGCAGGTTCATAGCTCCCTGAAAGTGGATTCGCAGATAGATAGGAGAGTGAAGAAGGCATTTGGTATGCTTTCCTTTATTGGTCAGAGTATAGAGTACAGGAGTTGGGAGATCATGTGGCTGCACAGGACATTGGTTACGTCACTGTTGAAATATTGTGTGCAATTCTGGTCTCCTTCCTATCAGAAGGATGTTGTGAAAATTGAAAGGGTTCAGAAAAGATTTACAAGGATGTTGCCAGAGTTGGAGGATTTGAGCTTTAGGGAGAGGCAGAACAGGCTAGGGCTGATTTACCTGGAGCGCCAGAGGCTGGGGGGTGACCTTATAGAGGTTTACAAAATTATGAGGGGCATGGATAGGGTAAATAGACAGAGTCTTTTCCCTGATGTTGGGGAGTCCAGAACTAGAGGGCATAGGTTTAGGGTGAGAGGGGAAAGATATAAAAGAGACCTAAGGGGCAACGTTTTCACTCAGAGGGTGGTACATGTATAGAATGAGCTGCCAGAGGAAGTGATGGAGGCTGGTACAATTGCAACATTTAAGAGGCATTTGGATGGGTATATGAACAGAAAAGGTTTGGAGGGATATGGGCCGGGTGCTGGCAGGTGGGACTAGATTGGGTTGGGATATCTGGTCAGTGTGGACGGGTTGGACTGAAGGGTCTGTTTCCATGCTGTACATCTCTATGACTCTGTGACCGTATGAATGACCACTGTGCTGCAAGATTTTAATGTTATGTGATTCTGATTGCAGCATTGAAGTTGGACATTTTAAATTCAAATAATAATGGCATAATTCAAAACCTGACCATCTATAAATGTGATTATGAAGCCATCCAATTACTGTAAAAAAAAAGCCCAAATATCTCACTGATGTTCTTTAGGGAAGGAAACCTACCAACTGTAACTTCATCCCAATGTCAATATAGTTCACTGTTCATTGCTTAATAGATCCACCACCACCTTTGCAGGACAATTAGGATCCACCAATGCCAGCCTTACCAGTGATTCTGACAACCCAAGAATAACTAATAAAAAGGATCAGTCAGCATCATAATCATTTATCCACAGACAACAATAATTGATCTTATTCAGCTGTGGTGTACTATTTCAGATTTTGCAATGAAACAAAAGACTGAGGCAATGCAATTGTTAGGGAAACTTAAGTTTCAACCTTTTGTTTGAAATAAAGTTTTCAATCATTTGAGCTACTGGGCTTCCCTGAATGCAGTGAAATTGATCTTTTTTTTCTGATCCTGTCCCTTGAAATCCTGTAATTGATGAAAGGCTTGAGGTATAAAATCTAATTGTTTCCATCTTAAATCACTCAGAGTTTCATACTGTAAAAATAGCTCATTAAAAGTTCTCCGGAGCGCAAGCCAGCAATTGTGTTTTTGATGAATACTTGTAGTTTTGAGAAGACAGTTACCTTGTTGAGAACTGAGGTGTCTTTGGAGAAAAACACAAATCAAGTCACGCTGCAGGGTAATGCTCAAGTAGAATATATTCAGAAGAACATATTTTTCAGTGAAGTACAAGCTGTACATCAGTATTTGAAGATGATGATGGTTGAAGATCTTTCAATGACCTTTAGAAGATTCCCCGTAGGTATGATTTAGGATTATAAGCAAATACACATAGCTTTTGTTAACTCCAAACTCGGTATTAAGTTCAGTGAGTAGAATGTATAAGAGTAGATCTTGATGCCTAACCAATTTGATGCCTGCATTCTTGGCATGTACAGCAATCTGATGGGTTCACTGTGAGGCTTCAAAGGATTTTGCACCAAGATCAATTGTTTGCTGCAAAGCCTTCTTCAACATGTATGATTTAAGGGATCTTCTTTCAAATGCTAATTTCCAAATACACTGTCTGCCTTCATGCCATGACAGAATTTTTCTTTGTGGATGCTCAATATTAAAAATTTTAAAAATAAATATTTCCATCAACAGAATACTTTTCCCTAGCAGATGCAATTGGTGAAATGGAAATAGCATTGTCTCTTCTGGGATGTATGTTAACATGGAGAATGAATACAGCTTTTGTAATTTATTCCATACTTGATTACCCACTGACGGTCACCTATTGTTATATTTGGTGTTGATAATTTTCTATCAGCAGGATATTAATGATTTGTTTACGTAACAATTACTTCCAGTTACTTCATGTTAAAAGTTAGATGATTCAGCCTGAATAACAAACAAGAAGTTAGGTAATTTTTTTAGTATGAACTCATGGCTGAAATTCTACGTAAATTCTACTCCTTAAATACAACACTAATGTCAAACAAAAACAGATATTTAAAATTGCAGCTAGCAGCAATAAAACATGCTTCTTTCTTCAACTTGATTTTCCTTCATAAACTTTCTTCAGCAGTTTATGGGAACTGTCTGTTTTATTTTTTAAATTCTGCCAGGTTATTGCATTGCATTTTAAGTCAGCATGTCTGTTGGAATGTTTCTTATTGAGGTCTCTGTCTGCACAGTCATTCTCCATCATACGTTTAAGACATGCTACTGTTAAGAGTAAGTCATAGAGACTTTGAGTCATACAGCACGGACACAGATTCAATACAACTCGTCCATGCTAGCTAGGTATCCTAAACTGATCCAGTCCCCTTTGCCAGCATTTAGACCATATCCCTCTACACCCTTCCTATTCATATACCTATCCAAATTGCTTTTAAATGATGTAATTGTACCAGCTTCTCCCACTTCCTATGGAAGCTCGTTCCATACATGCAGCCCCCCTCTATATGAAAAAGTTGCACCTCAAGTCTCTCAGAAAACTTTACCATCTCATCTTAAACCAATGACCTCTAGTTTTGGGCCTTTTGTTGCCGCACATTAATAGTCACATTTTCCAACTTCTTCTTTAGAAGCCCCAAACAATCAAGTAGTGTTTCATCCAGTGAATGTCACACATATCATTGAAGTTGGAGAAATGTTGGTTCCCTTGGCTGGGAAATCTGTCGGTGTTAGCATAAAGGCTTGAACATTTATGGCTGAAAGGAGGGGAAGGTTTTTCACTCAGAGGTTCTTGAATCTTCACAAGAGGACTGGGGATACTTCATTGGTGAAGCATAGAGATTGTTGGTTTCTCTGGAAATCAGGGGATATAATCAAGAGATAGTCACACTGGTTAGGGGTCCAGCCTTGAGGGTCTGCATGGTCTACTTGTGTTTCTATTTCTTATCTTTCCTATATTCTTACTCACTGGTTAGGAATATGGTGAAGGATGTAATGTCCACTGTAAGCCATGATGGTGCTGGCATTGGACTGGGGTGGACAGAGTTAAAAATCACACAACACCAGGTTATAGTGGTGGAGATAATATAATGCGGAGTTAAGGGATGAGAAATGGACATAAGACAACCTGGAACTTTTCTTTGATTATATCAGTAACAACAGAATGTTTATAAATAACTTTCCCTGAGTGGATTTAGTTGAGAATCAAATTCATCCATGGCTGAGCAGAAATGACGAAGGTTTTCCGACAAAATCTCCTCCTAAGATTTCTTGGCTATATCCTTGGAAAGTGATTTTGTTTTTGAGTCCAGTAACGTACTCAGCCATTGCTTTGTCCTTCCCTGACATAATTACGCTTTGTTTTTCAACTTTATTTACAAAGCAGCCACAGTACCACAAGCTTTTAATTGGTCAGGGAAGTCATGGCTTTGCTTTTGAACTAGTTTTGAAAAAATGTTCTCAAGTGAAATATGCTTTGCGTTTGTGAAGTACAAATTTGTCACAGGGTCTATTGAAAAAACATAGAATAGAATAGAAATTTATTGTCACATGTAATTCTACACGAAAAATACAGTGAAAAGTTTTTAAAAGCCACCTTACCACTGTATCTATATTAAGGACAGAAGTCACGTATGATCATAAAAACAAAATAGAATAAAGAAAAATTTCATCACAGTTCAGTTAGTGACTCCTGGGCTCAGGGAAGGCAGATTAAGGAATGATGGAATACCCAGAAGATGCAGCTGGGTTGAAACCGCCATTCTGGAACAAGAAGGCTATTCGTGGAGAAGACCAGTACGCTGGGTCGCTGGAATATGGGGAAGCCGATGCCGAGTAAGATCTACACATGGGGACGAGACCTCAACACCAGGACAAAGCTACCACATCGGGACAAGGCTGCTGGAAGCTAACATGTCGCTGGGCTGGAAGAAGCCTTCCGCTAAAGCCATTCAAAAGTAAGGTGAATCTTGATAATAACTGGAAACAATTTAAAACAGCAGCGAAAGACAGAAAAGGTAAAAGTGGACGGAGTAGACGAGCTCCAGGGACCTGGGCGAACGAGCTCGTACATGGCGCTGCTGCTCTGCCGCCACCTTGTTTTTTGCTGTATTATCAAAGAATTCTGAGAATTTGGATTTTGAAATTTAGAATTGGTAATTTAGATTTTGAAAACAGGAAATTGCTTCTCATTGCAATTTCTAATAAATGTAACCAGTCCTAAATTATTAGCTTCACAATTATGGATTTAGAATCCTCTTTTTTGGATCAAGAAATTTTGTTACCGTGTAAGTTGTGTAATATCATGCTGTAACAGCACTGAGTGGATTAATATTCCCAGCTTAAGTTGGCACGTGGTGTTTCTGAGGTAAAAATGAGGACTGCAGATGCTGGAAACCAGAGTTTAGATCAGAGTGGTGCTGGAAAAGCACAGCGGGTCAGGCAGCATCCAAGGAGCAGGAAAATCGATGTTTCGGGCAAAAGCCCTTCATCAAGAATAGATGCAGAAAGCCCCCAGGGTGGAGAGATAAATGGAGGGTTGGGGGTGGGGAGAAGGAAGCAAAGAGTACAGTAAATGAAGGGGGGTGGGGTGGAGGTGATAGGTCAGAGAGGAGGGTGGGGGAAGGTAGCAAAGAGTACAATGGGTGAATGGGGGTGAGGATGGAGGTGATGGTTTAGAGGGGAGGGTGGGGCGGATAGGTGGGAAGGGAGATTGGCAAGTAGGACTGGTCATGAGGATGGTACTGAGCTTGGAAGTTTGGAATTGAGGTAAAGTGGGAGGAGGGGAAATGAGGAAACTGGTGAAGTCTACATAGATGCCCTGGGGTTGAAGTGTTCTGAGGCGGAAGTGTTCTTCCTCCAGGCATTGGCTGGTGAGGGAGCAGCATTGGTGGAGGCCCAGGACCTGCATGTCCTTAGCAGAGTGGGAGGGGGAGTTGAAATGTTGGGCCACGGGGCGTTGGGGTTGATTGGTGCAGTTGTCTCGGAAATGTTCCCTGAAGCGCTCTGCAAGGAGGCGTTCAGTCTCCCCAATGTAGAGGAAACCACATCGGGAGCAATGGATGCAATAAATGACATTGGTGGATGTGCAGGTGAAACTTTGATGGATGTGGAAGGCTCCTTTACGGCCTTGGATGGAGGTGAGGGAGGAAGTATGGGTGCAGGTTTTGCAATTCCTGCAGTGGCAGGGCAGGGTGCCAGGAAGGGAGGGTGGGTTGTTGGGGGGCGTGGACCTGACCAGGTAGTCATGGAGGGAACGGTCTTTGTGGAAAAGGATGGGGAGGGAAATATATCTCTGGTGATGGGGTCCATTTGGAGATGGCGGACATTTCCAGTAAAAGCTGATGGACTACTCATTTGGTCTGGGCTTCCCCACATTCTGGCAACTCCACACACACGCGCGCACACACACACACACATATATATCTCTCTCTCTCTTTCACACACACACATACGCACACACACAGATCTCTCTCTCTCTCTCTCTCTCTCACACACTCACACACACACACACAGATATCTCACACACACGCACACACACAGATATCTCACACACACACAAGCATGTACACACAGGCACGCACACAGACACTCATGCTCCTACGGACACAGACACTCCCTCACTCACACATGCATCCTCTCACAGACTTAGACACTTTACACTCACACGCACACACATATATATATATATATATATACACACTCTTTCTCACAGACACTCACAGTCCCCCACCCCAGACACACACACACACACACAGTCCTATAGACACTCATACTCACACATGCATCCTCTCACAGACTTAGAAACTTTACACTCACGCACACACATATACACTCTCTCTCACACTCACAACCCCCTACTCTGTGTCCTGACCTGGTGGAAGCAACTGTGTTGCTTGCAGAAGGAAGGCAGACATGCAGAGTGCCTACAGATGACAGTCACTGGGTGGCTGGCTGGTGTTCCTCCATCTTGTTAGTGCACAATGGCAGTCCCATCATCCTCAATGGGACATGGCACACAGTAGGAAGTCAAGATGACTTGGCCCTCTCTCAGCCAGCTTGTGAATGAACATATCCATGGCTTGAATGATGGAGTGAAGCTCCGAGTACAGATACTAACTGTCCTGCTAGTCTTGCATCTCCATTGCAACCAAGCCCCTTTTCATGGAGGCAACATACACGTACATTGTGGAGCCACAAGTTTAGCAGAATTTGGGCAGAATCTTCCAGCCTTTGCTGCAGCCTGCTTGCAATTTCATGGGATCTTGGCCAGATGTTCCTCTGCTTGTATCTGCAGCCCTGCCAGGTCATTAATGGCTGAGTCCAATGGCTCATCTGCACTGGACTCGGCAGTGGCCTGTCCTTCAACTTTCCTCCGAGTGTCAGAGATCTTGGCTGTACCTGTCTGCACTAGCACTGTATCAGAATAGAACCCCCAACCTAACTTAGATCCGTTATCTAACAAGGTGAATGAACTTGTGTTGTTGGTAGAGTAAAATGACTCGACGGTGCATCCTCTGAGAATGCTAACTCTCTCCCTTAAGGGGTGGTGCTGGAGGTGGTGCAAGAGATGGATTAGGAGAATGTAGCTCTTCTTGGAAGTGGGATTCAGAGGCTACATGGAAAATCATAAAGACTTTGTAGTGTCACGAGCTGTCACAAGATGCTTTTAAGATGTTGCTACTTCATGTGTAGGTGGGAGCAGCAGATTAAAGACTTTCTCATTAGCTGACTGCATTAATCTAATTTCCCTCCTGTACAAGAATAGACCCAATACTCTCCCTGTCAGTTTGGTTGTTTGCTTATCCAGTGGGGTCAGGAGCCTAGCACCAGGCACCAATCCTACCACTACCACATATTTAAGCTTACTGTGTACATTCTTTTCTTGCAGAAGTTGAGAGGTATTAAGGTTTACTAGTAGGGCTACATGAGCACACAGTTTGAAATGTTGACTTGCAGAACTGTGAATGTCTGTTACTATGACTTTTTGTTTTACGACTAAGATGAATGTAATCTTTCAGTGAAGGAGTTTAAGGGTTTTGAATGAATGCTGCTTCTGTTCCATCAAACATTTAGAATGTCTGAAAAATAATAAAGACTTACTTGATGTGTGTGCCTAAAATACCTCTAAGCTGTTGAGATCAAAACCATCTTTTGTAGTTGTATCCTTGTCTGATGCAACTGTTTGGTGAAAAAATATCAGATGTGTAATTTCACTTCATTTGAGGTGAAAGTTCAGTGACCTGACGGTTGCAGGTCCTTTGATAGTTTTACAGTAAGCCCTGATGTATGTGTACAAGCCAGCAACACCATGATGGAAGTAGTCAGTTCTTCTATAATATGGCAGTTGCGTTCTTGTGCAACCCCGTGTTACAGAAACATTACATTAAAGTGTTGGCACTGTAATCGTGTTACAGCCAACATATGTTTTAAAAGTTTGCGTTTTAAAATCAGAATTCGTCCATCACATTACAGCAAATTGTCATTGACGAAACATGTGTTATAACAGAATGACCTGCAGTGCAATGCTGTTCGTTGCAGCTAATTGGGACATATTCAGTTTTCATGATGATTCTGATGGAGATATCTAACACTCAATCTTTTGTGTGATAGTCCTCTTCAGCAGCAACTTTACAATGCTACCTCTCCCTCATCAGGAGCACGAAACATTGAGTAGAGAGTATCTGTACTTGATGGAGTACAGCAGAGCATTCACTCTCTTGTTACACTGGAGCCAGGTCTTTTGAGTGACCCTTGAGATCTGGCTCAGACAGAGTACTTGCCTCCCAGATGACTTGCAGGAGGAAGTCTGAAGCATGGTGCCACTTTCTATCTGTCTGGTATCAGATATCTTCACCAGGGATGTTGGAAACAACGAACAGATGTTAAATGATGGTCTTGGCTTGCAGAGAATGAACTACTGTAATTATGGTGCCGAGAAGTTGGAGATCCTGCAGGTCTTCAGATCTTCATGTCCATAAGATTTGATGTTCCACTTATGTCTTCAGGCCAAATGCCACACTTGATGACACAAAGCAGGATTTGATCCCTAATTACATTGGTAAAATAGCAGTATTGGGATGGGGCATGAAACTTTAGTCACTTAATGTCTTTAATAGCCTACAGGCAGGCAGCTGCCTGACATCTCCACCTCTCAACCCATTAAAGGGGAGACAGGTCAGCAGTGGGGAGAAAAGCGATAGTCATTACACACATTGCATTTTAAAAGTTCTCACCTCCAACTTTAAACACGTGGGTGGGGAGCTATAAAAGTCCACGAGGATAAAGTGAGTACTGTAGATGCTGGAGATCAGAATCAAGAGTGTGGTGCTGCAAAAGCGCAGCAGGTCAGGCAGCATTGAGGAGCAGGAGAATCGACGTTTCGGGCAAAGTCCCTTCTTCAAGAATGAAGCTTGTGTGCCAAGGGTGTGGAGAGATAAATGGGAGGGGGGGGGGGGGGGGGGAGGGCTGGGGGGAAGGTGGCTGATGGGGAAGGTAGGTGGATGGAAGTGGGGTTAATGATGATAGGTTGGAGAGGAGGATGGAGCGGATAGATGGAAGGAAGATGGACAGGTAGGACGTCATGAGGGCGGTGCCAAGTTGGAAGGTTGGAACTGGGATAAGGTGGGAGGAGGGTCATGGCACTGGTGAAACCCACAATGATCCCATGTAGTTGGAGGGTCCCAAGGCAGAAGATGAGGTGTTCTTCCTCAGGCGTCGGGTGGTCAGGGTTTGGCGATGGAGGAGGTCCAAGAACTGCATGACCTAGGCTGAGTAGGTGGAGGATTTGAAGTGTTCAGCCACGGGGCATGGGGTTGGTTGTTGCGGGTTACCTGGAGATGTTCTTTGAAGTAGGTGTCCTGTCTCCCCAGTGTCTCCCTCGTCTCATTCAATTAGCATTTCCTTCTCTCTTAAATATCGATTCTTCTGCTGCTGTGATGCTGCCTGACCTGCTGTGCTTTTCCAGCACCACACTCTTGAGCCATAAAAATCCAACCGTGCATCACTTAATCTCCACTCAATTCCAAGGCAGAAAAGGAGTTAAGTCATGTTCATGAAGCATGTTTTATGTATTTTTTTTTATTCTGCCTTGGACAGACAGTTATTGTTGAATTCAGCTGTCAGTTACTCAAATCCACAACTTGGAGAAGATGTATGTGCCTGAGTTCTACTGAACTGAGTGGAATTGAGTGGAGAGTATCTGCTTGAAATGTTGAAAGGTTTTTGAAGGGTCAGATTAACTTGAGCAGGAGAGAGAGAGAGATATGACAGCAATAAATGACAGTGCTATTCCCAGCCAGAATGGAGATGATTGATCATTCTCCAATCAATCATGCTGAGAGACCACACTGCTAAGTGCCTGGGATTGATTTTAGACACGTAATCTGTTACATATCTATCTTTCACTTGCAGCATTTTGCTGGAGGAATAATCCTGTTTTTATCAGTTTCCTGAAGACTTAGCATAGTTATTGAAGGAATAGCCCGTGGTTGAACCTACCACGTGCTGCGTTGATGTAGGATTGTATGAGATTACTTAGGATATGGGGCCTCAAAACTGTGAATTCAGTCCAGTGGGTCCATTGTGGTGTTTTTGCTTCACTTGAGCATCAAACAAGAATGATTTGGAGATGCCGGTGTTGGACTGGGGTGTACAAAGTTAAAAATCACACAACACCAACTTATAGTCCAACAGGTTTAATTGGAAGCACACTAGCTTTCAGAGCATCGCCACTACCACCTGATGAAGGAGTGTTGTGTGATTTTTAACATCAAACAAGAAGTCCTCATCTCACTCAATCAGCATTACCTTTCATTTCCTTCTCTCTTCAATGCTCATTTAAATTACCCTGTCATGTATCCACACTATTCACCTCAGATACTCCTCATGGCACTGAATTCTCACCACTCTGGGAAAAAATGCTTCTCCTGAATTCTGTTTGGCATCTTTGTTAAAAGACTTAAGCTGATACCTCCTTCTTTGTTCTTCCCCAGAAGAAGAAATATTCATAAAATTACGTAATTTTAAACACACTCTATTGGGCTATTCTCCATTCTCCAACCTTCACATTCCAAGAGAAAATTCTCTCCTTACAAGTGTGATCTTGCTGTTTTGAAATCAAGACTTTGTTACATTGGTTAGCTGATCTAAGCCAGAACGACAGAAAGAGTGTGGTAAATTGCTTTATAGTTCACAGCTAAAATGGCAGGGTGTTTTTAATACTCCACCAGCTAGTTAATTAGACAAAACATGGAATATAAATATATCATAGAAAATATTTAATTGCGTTCTCCATTTTTTCTCAAAATTATTTTTAAAAATGCAATCATACAGAATGTAATAGAAGCTTAAATAAGTCAGTGACTGAACTACATTTGACACAATCTTGGAAACTAAGCAAAAGTGCACGTGCTAAGATTGTGAAAATTAAGTTTCAGCCAGCTCAATGCAGATTCTGGATACAAATGTCAAAAACTTAAATAGAGTTTTCGGTGAAGGAGGAAGGCTGGAGAATGGATGGCAACTTTGACCTTCACCATTTCTGGAAGCTCTGACCACATGCACTTAAATACCTCAGTTTTTTTTTAGAAAAGGGCACTTCTCTCCATGTAAGGTCAAAAATTGCTAATTAGAGGTTAGCAAAATTGAGTTGCTTCACTTTAATTCTATTTATTTTTAGGTACTTTGTATTGTTTCTGTTTCTTTATTCACTAACCATGAATCCCAGATCAGGACATTGTCACATTTGTTGTCATTACCTTTTATGCCTTCTGGGAATGGATCTCAATCCTGAGTTGGTATTTGCACTGATTTTCTTCCCATTCATCAAGTGTACATGAGACATTGAGAAAGTCACAAATGGACAAAGCCACTTAGTTCATCCTACCTCACCTATCCATTGCTATTCCATTGCAATGCTGAAGGCATCATTGTGATGACAGTGGCTCCGTCTTTTGGATACATTAGACTGAGGTGAATATTGAAAAAGAATGGGAAATTTTCACTTTCTGGGCAATATTGGCCTGGTCAATATCATATCAAGATCATGTTTAACAAAATTCTTGAATTTTTGAGGAGGTGACTAGGGGTGTAGATGACGATAGTTGATGTAGTCTACATAGGCTTCACAAAGTCTTATGTGGCAAACTTATCAGGGAGACAAGAGCTCATGGGATCAAGGATAGTTTGGCAAATTGCATCCCAAATTGGCTCAGTGGCAAAAAGCAAGAGAGGATGGTTGGAAGATGTTTTTGTAACTGAACGCCTGTATCCAGTGAGATAACACATAGTTTAATGCTAGCTCCCTTGTTTTTATTAATATAAATTAAATGATCCAGACATGCATTTAGGAAGTGTGATCTGTAAATTCACAGGTGATACCAAAATTAGTGGATGCTAGTCAGATGGACTGAACAGTAGTAAAAGGAATTCAATACAACAGTAGGGTACTCCAGTTAACTCCGCTTCTCTGTGACTAAGAAATGGGTGGCACAGTGGTTAGCACTGCTGTCTCACAGCGCCTGAGACCCGGGTTCAATTCCCGACTCAGGCGACTGACTGTGAGGAGTTTGCACGTTCTCCCCGTGTCTGCGTGGGATTCCTCCGGGTGCTCTGGTTTCCTCCCACAGTCACAAAGATGTGCGGGTCAGGTGAATTGGTCATGCTAAATTGCCTGTAGTGTTAGGTAAGGGGTAAATGTAGGGTATGGGTGGGTTGCGCTTCGGCGGGTCGGTGTGGACTTGTTGGGCCGAAGGGCCTGTTTCCACACTGTAAGTAATCTAATCTAATCTAATCTAAAAGTGAGATGATGCACTTTGGGAGAACAAATAAGGCTTGGAATACATGTTCAATGCATTGCACCCTGGGAAGTGCAAACGATCAAACAAACTTCACTGTGTAAAACCATATATTCTTTAAGGCCGCAGGATATGGAGATAAGATGAGTAAGAAGGCATATGGGATACTAGCCTTTATTAGTCGAGGCAAAAGTACAGGAACATGTAGGTTATAATGGAGCTGTATATAATGTGAGGTAGGCCACAGCTGGAGTACTGTGTGCAATTCTGGTCACCACACTAAAGAAAAGGCTATTACTGTAGTAGACAGGGTGTAGAGGAGATTCACCAGGGTGTTGCCTGGACTGGAGCAATTCAGCTATGAATAGAGACTAGAGTCATAGAGTCATAGAGATGTACAGCATGGAAACAGACCCTTCGGTCCAACCTGTCCATGCCAACCAGATATCCCAACCCAATCTAGTCCCACCTGCCAGCACCCGGCCCATATCCCTCCAAACCCCTTCCTATTCGTATACCCAACAAAATGCCTCTTAAATGTTGCAATTGTACCAGCCTCCACCATATCATCTGGCAGCTCATTCCATACACGTACCACCCTCTGCATGAAAGAGTTGGCCCTTACATCTCTTTTATATCTTTCCCCTCTCACCCTAAATCTATGCCCTCTAGTTCTGGACTCCCTGCCCCCAAGGGAAAAGACTTTGTCAATTTATCCTATCCATGCCCCACATAATTTTGTAAACCTCTATAAGGTCACCCCTCAGCCTCCGATGCTCCAGGGAAAACACCCCCGCCTGTTCAGCCTCTCCCCATAGTTC
Source organism: Hemiscyllium ocellatum (assembly GCF_020745735.1). Taxonomy (NCBI): domain Eukaryota; kingdom Metazoa; phylum Chordata; class Chondrichthyes; order Orectolobiformes; family Hemiscylliidae; genus Hemiscyllium; species Hemiscyllium ocellatum. The sequence continues at coordinate 26,029,775 of NC_083406.1, read as the reverse complement.
AAGTCCTCCAATCCTGGCAACATCCTTGTAAATCTTTTCTGAACCCTTTCAAGTTTCACAACCTCTTTCCAATAGGAAGGAGACCAGAATTGCACGCAATATTCCAACAGTGGCCTAACCAATGTCCTGTACAGCTGCAACATGACCTCCCAACGCCTGTACTCAATACTCTGACCAATAAAGGAAAGCATACCAAACGCCTTCTTCATTATCCTATCTACCTGTGACTCCACTTTCAAGGAGTTATGAACTTGCACTCCAAGGTCTCTTTGTTCAGCAACACTCCCTAGGACGTTAACATTAAATGTATAAGTCCTGCTAAGATTTGCTTTCCCAAAATGCAGCACCTCGCATTTATCTGAATTAAACACCATCTGCCACATCTCAGCCCATTGGCCCATCTGGTCCAGATCCTGTTGTAATCTGAGGTAACCCTCTTCGCTGTCAACTACACCTTCAATTTTGGTGTCATCTGCAAACTTACTAACTGTACCTCTTATGCTCGCATACAAATAATTTATGTAAATGACAAAAAGTAGAGGATCCAGCACCAATCGTTTTGGCACTCCACTGGTCACATGCCTCCAGTCTGAAAAACAACCCTCCTCTGTCTTCTACCTTTGAGCCAGTTCTATATCCAAACGGCTAGTTCTCCCATAATTCCATGTGATCTAACCTTGCTAACCAGTCTCCCATGGGGAACCTTGTCGAACGCCTTACTGAAGTCCATGTAGAGCACATCTACTGCTGTGCCCTCATCAATCTTCTTTGGTACTTCTTCAAAAAACTCAATCAAGTTTGTGAGACATGATTTCCCTCTGGGGTTATTTTCAGTGGAACATAGAGGGCTCAGGAAGAGTATGATTAAGGTATACCAAATTCAGAGGATTGTAGACAGAGGAGAAAAGCCTTTCATCTTAGTGGAGGGTCACGACTAGAAGGCACAGTTTTAAGATTAAGGAGTAAGAAGTTTAGAGGGGATTTGAGAAGAAAAAAATCAATTATTTCCCCAATGCCAGAAAAGAAATCCTATTTCCTTCCCATACCATGTAACTTATTTCCAGGGACGCTATTGTTATGGATTAGGCCTGGCCACTTAAAACATTCTTTAGGTTGAAGTTAGAAGGGAGAGAAGAGAGAGTTTCCACACAGCTCACTGTTGAACTCCCAATCAGTTCTGGGTTGAACTAGACTGCTCAGCTCAGCTAGAGAGCTGATCACTCTCCTTTCTTTATACAAGTTCACTTCTAAACCATCGAGTAAAAAGTGAGGTCTGCAGATGCTGGAGATCAGAGCTGAAAATGTGTTGCTGGTTAAAGCACAGCAGGGCAGGCAGCATCCAAGGAACAGGAAATTCGACGTTTCAGGCCAGAGCCCTTCATCAGGAATGATGCCCCCACCCCACTCCAACCTATCACCCTCACCTTGACCTCCTTCCACCTATCACATCTCCATCGCCCCTCCCCCAAGTCCCTCCTCCCTACCTTTTATCTTAGCCTGCCTGGCACATTCTCCTCATTCCTGATGAAGGGCTCTGGCCCGAAATGTCGAATTTCCTGTTCCTTGGATGCTGCCTAACCTGCTGTGCTTTAACCAGCAACACATTTTCAACCCCACTTCTAAACCATGGCCAGTTTGGCCTGACATCTTGTCTGCTTCCATACGGACATAAAGGCCTGTCAATACACTCAATCTCTGTGTCAAAACAGACTGATCGGAGCCCGGCCTAGTTTATTACCCGTCTGAAAAAAATCAAGGACAGAGTCTCCTTGAGCCAAGAAACAGCTTTTAGCAAAAAAACGGACTAGCTTTGTGACACTATGTTCATATTGGAGGTTTATTCTCCCTGTAGGTCACTTCTTGTTTAAGGGAGTATTTATTATTGGCCCTAAATTTGCTTTTCACAAGTTTGAATCAGTGCTCCTTCTCCCACTGTCATATTTCAATTTGAAAGGGCAACAATGGTTCTGAAGAAGGGTCATGGGACCTGAAACAATAATTCTGATTTGTCTCCACAGATATTGTGAGACCTGCTTAGATTTTCCAGCAATTTCTGAATTTTTATTTCTGATTTCCAGCATCTACAGTTACTTTAAATTTTTTTGTCAGGGGTTACAGATGTATTGTTTCTTTACCATTTACAAAGAAAAGTCAACAAGGTCATTTCTAATTCAATTCATTTCAAGGTTCACAAATCTAAGTTTCACCAGTTATTCCTTTGTAAATTAATTTTCTGAAACTGTTCCTTTTTGCGCTGCCCGCAGGGTCCAAAGCATCTTTTGAGGCTGAGAACAAAATTATACATACTACTCATACCTTCATGGTTTAAATATCATTTCTTTTCATTTGTTTTAATTTGTATTAGATAACACAATTTTTTGAGCGCTTAACAAATTGTTTCCATGCAGTGAATGTACCCGTTGGGGAAAATATTTTTTTTCACCTACAACATGGAGAAGGAGTGTGTATTTGGATTTTGAGGACATACTAAATTTGCAGCTTTTAAAATTGTGAATGGAAGATCATGGCAGCATGGATTGCACGTGCATTAAAATTGCTAATATGGATCCAGATGCACAGAACACTGCTGTATGTGCATTAATACACTCCAAAGCTCATCTTCATTGCACTGTGGCACTTATTGACAAGCTGGTGTTTTATTGATGCATTAACATTGATATTTGATGATATTTGCAAAAGAACTATATGCATGTTCAAGTGTCAGCCATGCACAATTATTCCTCTCTCCTGCAACCCCTCCAATCCCCAGATTTTGGGAATGAAATAATTTTAATCAATTGCAAAAACTGATTGCCTGGTGATTATTATGTTGTTGCTTGTAGCAATGTGCTTTACAAATATTGGCTGTGATGTTTCCTACATTCCAACAATGTCTACATTTCAGAAGTACTTAACTGTTCACAAACTACTTTGTCCTCAGGTCATGAGAATAACTCTTTGGGTGTCAGTCTGTCTTTTAAGGACATTGATCCACATTTCTGTATTAAACATGCCTCACACAATAGGTTTGTAAAACTGTCTGCACTATTTAGTTTAAAGAAGTTCATGTCTTTGCAATCGTATCCTTCTGAGACAAATTAAATTCTGAAAGAAAAAGAGTTATACACTTTCTGAAGCTTTATCTTTTATATATCACTTGTGATAATCTGTTAATGATCACAAACAGATATTTTTGTGTATGAAGAAACACATATTCAAATGTACTCTAGTGCACATGATAGTATTATGAGATGATTATTATTAAACAAATTATACCTTTAATTTCAGTAGAAATACATTTGCAGCATCAATTTACAGTTACTGCTTGGTACTGATGACTTGCTGTGAAATTTGTACACAGTTCTTCTGCCTTTTAAAACACAATACCATATGTTGGAGTCATTGCTGATAAAATAATTTATCATCCTGAAGAAGGAACAGCAGCAAAAATCAATTTCTAAACAAAATAATGTACAAAACAATATATTTCAATATGTCTGCACTCTGTCACAAACACACCATTCTGTGCTTTCTCATTGTGGCACATTTATTTACCATAGAAAGGTATTCCACCTTAATATCGAATTCATAGTTTGTCTGGACTGCCTAACGTTAGAGTTTTGTTGTCTACAGTGGAATAGGACAATATATTTATGGAATACATGCACTTTCTAATCTAAATTTATTTTATTATTAACTGTTAAGTTTAATGTTTTTGTTGATAGAAGCACGAATAGGAGTATTTCATATAGATATCAGTGTTCCCAGGATATATTTACAGTGCACAGATTTTACAACATGAGCAGTAATAGCTTAGATTTTTCCACAGAAGGGCATCCAGTGGAATTTACCATTTGTCGAGCTTCCTGATGTAAAATTTGGGTTTGGGGATTTAAGATGCCTAAAGCAGGCAGTTGAACATTCTGAAGTCATTTTGAGGTAGTTTATTGAGGTCATTCAGAAGCACCAGTTTTGTATAATCCATAATGGGCTCTTGTGTATGGGTAGTGTCTTAACATTCTGGGCTGGGAAATCCAGGTTCAAGTCCCACCAGCCATTCAGATATGCCCAAAGGTGTTAACTTAAAATTACATTTAGATATGGCACATTAATTAAATTAACAGGAAAGATATACAACACACAACAGTGAGAAAGGTTCACTGATCCCATATGAACAGATGAGTTGTAAACAGGGTGTAGATGAGAATGGCATGTGATGGTATCCTCTGCTGTTTAGGCAAGATATGACACAGCCTTTCCCTGGTCTACCTCAACCTTCCTCAGTCCATCTTCCTTCCAGAAGAGGTGACTACCTGACAAGGACAGTTGCTTTTCTCTGAATCACTTCCTCATATATATGTTACTAGGACTGCTAGTTTAATCTTTGTCAATGATGTGTTTGAACCATCCAAACCAAAGTACAAGATGTTAGGATGGTCATGTACATCATGCTTGTTTGAGGTCTCTTTTTATTTGAACTCATGGTAAAGATCATTTGCAAATCTTTTTAGACCCTAGTATAACTAAAACAAGTATACATAGGCTGCCAGAAGACTACCTGAAGTGAATTTATTATTGTAATTGTCTGTTTATATTCATATCTCAACCTACATCGAGATTGCAAACTTTGTGACCTTTATCTCAACCTTGTCTTGGAATGTCACAGCTTTATCAGAGGCAGAGAGAATTAACAGTTGTTGCCAATAATTTGACCAGATTATATACTGTTTTCAGAAATATCACTTATTAAAGGTTTTTATCCTCATGCATGGCTTTTTTTTCTGAAAATTGTTTTTCTTGTTGGAAAGAACATCTGCTGATGCTTTAGCAAGGGAATCAACACCTTGAATCTGAGTGAACAGTGCACACAACTATGTGTCTGCTTAAGCTACCAGATCAATGGTTATGAAATTAACTTTGCAAGTGCTGAGAAGGAAATGTAGGTGAATTCAGTATCAAATCAGGTATGGGATGAGAAATAAAGAGAGGAAATAAAGAAAGATTGTGTTGAGAGAAAAAAAAACAGGAGTTAGAAGGGAAAAGTTTAAACGAAGTGAAACTTTATATTTTCATCAATAATTGAATCAGGGTTTTGATGAAATACCCTCTCTGCTTGTCCGATTTGTGCAGTTGGAGTGATATGAAAGAAGCTGAACATCACTGAGAGCAGAGCAGACTGACTGGCATCCCATTTACCATTTAAAACATCCATTTCCTCCACACTGGCTTACAGTGGCTGCGGTGTGTACTCTTCACAGGGTGCAGCCATTTTTATCAATGTATAACTTTCAGCTTCTAACAATTTACAAGAAATGCATCTCTGTAACTGTTCCACCGAGTATTTAAGAACGTAAGAAATATGAGCAGGGCTAGGCCATTTGACCTCTTGAGCCTGCTTTGCCATTCTATAAGATCATGATTAATTTTTTTTTGATGACTCTGCTCCACTCCCCCTGCCCCACCCTCCCCCGACATCCCCTCCCCCAGCACCCCACTCATCATAACCCTTAATTCCTTCACTGTTCAAAAATCCATTGATCTCCCTGCTTCTTTATTATCTGTTCTCTTCATAGTTTTATGTATTTCTATAAGCTTGCCACTCATTCGTCTAAATTCCGATGAGTATAGTCCCAGGCTATTCAATCTCTCCTCATAAGCCAATCATCTCAACTCTGGACTCAACCTAGTGAGCCTCCTCTGCACCCCTGCAGCGATTCTAGCCTCAAGCGACTGTCTGTGTGGAGTTTGCACATTCTCCCCGTGTCTGCGTGGGTTTCCTCTGGGTGCTCTGATTTCCTCCCACAGTCCAAAGATATACGGGTCAGGAAAATCAGCCATGCTAAATTGCTCATAGTGTTAGGTGCATTAGTGTGAGGGAAATGGGTCTGGGTGGGTTAGTCTTTGGAGGGTCTATTTGGATTTGTTGGGTCGAAGGGCCTGTTTCCACACTGTAGAAAATCTAATTTAATCTAAAATGCACAGGAAGAGATGGATGGAATACTTCCTGTTTATGTTGAAGAGTGCAGCTTCAAAAACACTCAAGAAGCTTGACATCATCCAAGATAAAGCAGCCCTCTTGATCGGCAATCACATCCACAAACATCCACTCCCTCCACTACCAATGCTCAGTAGCAGCAGTGTACAATGTCTGCAAAATGCATTGCATAATCCACCAAAGGTCCTCAGACTGCACGTTTCAAGCCTGTGACCACTTGCATCTAGAAGGGCAAGGACAACAAGTACATGGGAATACTGCTACCTGCAATTTCCCTCCAAATGACTTTTAATCCTGACTTGAGAATATATTACTATGCCTTCAGTGGGTCGAAATCTTAGAATTCCCTTCCCGGAGAGCACTGTGGGTCTACCCACTGCACATGACTGCTGTGATTCAAGAAGGCAACTCACTAAGTCTTTCTCAAGGGCAACTGTGGACAGGCAATAAATAATGACCCAGCCAATGATGCCCATGTCCATGACTTAAAATAAACTTTGAAACTTATCCCTTCACCTCCTACAAAACCATGAGCAAAAAATTCAAGGGAATAGCATTTGTTCCAAGTTCCCCTTCAATCATTGCTTTAGACACATTTTTTTTCATTTCTGGGATAAGATCATGGAACTCCCTCCTAGCATTATAATGGAAGTACCTTGACTACATGAACTATAACAAGTCAAGAAGGAGCATCCTATCAAGGGAAGGACAATAAATGTTGACCTTTTTTGTCACATCAAACTACTAGTGATGTAAGTAACAAATCTCCTTGTAGATCTGATTTCTGTATAATAAAATACTGTGGCTTCACCTGCAGAACACACAGAGTCATAGAGTTACACAACATGGAAACCAACCCTTCAGTCCAACTCATCCGTGCTGACCAGATATCCTAAACTGATCTTGTCCCATTTGCTAGCATAAGCCCTTCCTATTCATGAACTCATCCAGATGTATTTTAAATGTAATTGTACCTGCCTCCACCATCTCCCCTGGCAATTCGTTCCATACACGCACCACTTTCTGCATTAAAAAGTTGTCTCTCAGGTTCCTTTTAAATCTTTCCCCTCTCACTTAAATCTATGCCCTCTACTTTTGGATTCCCTTACACTGGGAAAAAGACCTTGGCTATTTGCCATGCTAATGGTTTTATAAATCTCTATAAGGTCATCCCTCAGCCTCCAATTCTCCAAGAAAAAAAAGCCTCAACCTATTCAGCTTCTCCCTATACCCATAGCAACATCATTCCTATAGTGTACAAATGTAGTAAACCATAAGCAAGTTTATGACTGTGCTTTTTTTTGATGGCCTAAGCATTGATATATCTCTTTTAATATACATGTGTTGTCACGGCTCTGTTCCAAGCTCTTGCAGTTCTCATGTTTAGTGTGATGTTTCTGTTCTCCCAGATCAATTGTGTCCCAGGCAAATTACCTCTGTCTTGCTTGCACCCTATGTCTGAACAATTTACACCATTTGTTTCACATGGGCTGGGCCAAACAGCTTTCAGATCCACAGGGGTGATCAGGTTAACTAACTGGTCTCAGGAAATTCCTGGAGATGATAAACACATCAGGAAAATTGGTTGAAGCAGACTGATTTTGCACATGACAACAATACAGAGATTCTCACATTTTTCACGTACTGTTGTAAGCACTCTGTGTCAAGATGATAACTTTAGTGCAACTTCTTCTGTTTATTTAGGGAATGATTCTAAAATTGAATTCAGCGCTATTGGGTGATGATGGATAAACTAGTTGCTACTGAATATATAAAAAAATTGTGTATCCAAGTCAGATGGCACAGAAGAGAAAGACATTTGTAGCCAAAGCCAAGGTTATATACAGCAGGTCCTGAAAAGAATTAGATGGTGTGAGAGACGGCGATTGTAAGGGAAAGGTTAACTGTTCTTTCACTTTAAATAAATAAATTCAAAGATTGCAAAGTAGTTTTTTGTAAAATTAAAGCATGAAATTTTGTCCACCTCTTAATATAATACCTGAATACACAAAGAAAGCCATGGCTAACTAATTAACTCATTGTGAGTGACTTCAAGTTTTAAGTTAAAATGAGAATTAAGCATTCACATGGAACTTGTTCAATTAATTTATTTAGTGAAATGCTAGTGCAGTAAGTTGCATTTTCTATCGAGAGGGTTACAAAACAGGTAGGTATGATTTATTCATAAAAAAGTACATAAAAGCACCTATTTTAGTTCTAACCTGTGTCATTTTCTTAAATTTAAAAAAGGATTCACACCCATTGTGGTGAGCAGCAATGTTTTGCTAATCACAGGGATACAGATGAACCTTGATGAATAGTTTACATTGCAACAGCATAATTGGATCATCCCTTCTATTTAATGAGTGAACCGAATTGGTGCACTGGGACTTCTTTGATGGAATCATATGTGAATTTATTCAATTTCTACTTGAGCATCAGCTTTTGTATATTGTAATCTGTGGAATCACTGGGACACATTAATTGGAGTGCATGCATATGCCATTCATTTGTTCAGGAAGCTTAACAACTTTAATATTTTTTAACTCCACAGTAAAATAGCAGGAGAATTATGCAATAGCTTCCAAGTTCACTTTAATAAAACCACCAACTGATTGGAAGACATTGATTTATCAGATGACTGTAAAAGCAAGGTGCTCAGGTGCAGTTGCATAGCTTCAAAGAAGCATTTCCTGGCTAATAGACACCCTGGGTCAACTAAAGCAAGCAATAAGCCTGTCAAAAGTCTACTTTGCAATTTTTAATAAAGGTTGATTTATTCATATTGTGGATGTCTCTAATGCCAACCATTTCTCAGTGGTAATGTTTTCAATTGCATTCGACTACTTTGTAAACTGTATTGCTTTGAGTTCAGAATTTTGAAATTAATAAATGGCAACAAGAACAATTCAGCAACGTTCTCATCGTAATAATGTTACAAGAGATTTTCCAACCACATTTCCAGTCACTTGGATTAATCGGATATGCCTTCATTTGGACATTGTGAGCTGGCCCTTTCATTATGTTCTTTTATGGTGGCCAGATCAGACAGAATATTGAAATTGGCTCTGCTGCACAAAGAAGAGGAGAAGGGTGGGAATGCTATTATAATAGGAGATTTAATAGTATGGGAACTGTTAGATGGTTCTTGGGATGAAAATGAGACCCCAGGATATTATACTGCTTCCCTGGTGCTAGTGTCACAAACGTAGTGGAATATTTTCAAGTGGGAGGGTGAATAACCAGTGGTCGTGGTCCACCTTGGATTCAATAACATAGATAAGAAAACAGATGAAATCCTAAAGGCAGATTGGGGGAGTTAGGGGATGTGGCAAGTAACCACTGGATGGACCACAACTGAGGAGGACTGGAACTGATATCCCAGAGGATTTATTTACAACTGCAGTCAAGGAGCATTTAAACAAAATGATACGTGGATGGGAAGTAAACCAAAATACAGAATGGGAAATAAGAAAGGCCATAGATAGAGAATTCAAGGGCTAGACTTGAGCAGGGCCACCACAAGCAAGACTAAGGATGCCACAAAAACAAGTGTAAAGGTAATGTGCATGAATGCATGGAGCATTGCCAATTAAATGGATGCTTTGGTCATGTTAGTAGATCTAAAGTGGCATGATATAGCAGGGTTTATAAAGACATGCCTTCAGGGTGACCAGGAACAGGAAATGAAGACCCAGGGATATTCAGGTTCTAAAAAGGACAAACAAAAAGGAAAGGGAGATGGAGTAGCATGGTTGTTTAGAAAAGGAAATTAACGGAATTGTGAGGAAGATATTGGCTCTCGTGAAGCAGCATCTGTATGGGATGTGCTTAGAGTCATCAACTACTTTGCAGCAGAAAATGATAGCGGAGTGATATATAGAACCCCAAACTGCTGTAGTAATATTTGAGAAGGCAATGAGAAGGAAATTAAAGATGCAAGTAATAAAGGTACGGCTATAATTATGGACACCTACAATGTACTGATAGATTGGGCATTTAAATCAGTAACAATGCCATAGAGAAGAAATTCTTGGAGTGCACACAGGATCGTTTGTGTATTAATACACTGAGGAGCCAACTGAAGAAAAACCATAAAAACCCCAAAGAATTACAGAGTTCCGAAACAAAATCAGAAATTGTGAGAAAAACTCAGCTGGTCTGTGGAGCATCTGTGGAGAGAAAGCAGAGTTAACAGTTTGGGTCCATTGACCCATTCAGAAGAAACTGAATCAGAAGGCGATGAAGAGGCTGAGAGGAGCCTAATGAAGAGTCACCAGATTTGAAACATTAACTCTGCTTTCTTCTTACAGATGTCATCAGACCTGCTGAGTTTCTCCAACAATTTCAGATCTCCTGCATCCACAGTTCTTCATTTTATTTTTTGGATGTCCACTGTATTTAACTTTACGTCATCTAGAAAGTGTCCTGATTGATCCTCTTTTGGTCCAAATGGATTACCTCACACTTGTTTATGTTGAACTCCACTTGTCACAGTTTTTGTCCATTGAGTTGATCTATCAATGTCCCTTTGTAATTTTATGCTATCATCTACACTATCTACAATGTCGCCAAACTTTGTGTCATCAGCGTAGTTGCATATATGAGTTTTGGATATATGATTCTCCATGCCATGATCCAAGTTGTTAATGATTGAAGTGAAAATTGACCCCTTAATATTGATCCAGTGGGACACCAATGGTTTGAGTAACGTTACTTTCTGTCGCATGTCACTGAACCAATATCCCAACTAAGTCTGTAACTTTCCCTCAGTTCTGTGGGCTTCAAACTTAGTTAACTGTTTCTTATTTAGGACTTTATCAAATGCCTTCTGGAAGTCCTTATAAACAATCCATAGACACTCCCCTGTCCATTACTTCAGTTACCTCATCAAAAAATTCAGTGAGGCTTGCCAGGCATGACCTACCTGTCATGAATCCATGCACGTTCCCCCAGATTAACTCAAGGTGCTTAGTTACCCCAGAAGATGAATATCTGATGAAGGGTTCTGATGAAGAGTTACCCAACTCGAAATAATAGCTCTGCTTTCTTTCCACAGTTGCTCCCAGACCTGATGAGATTTTCCAGCAGCTTCTATGTTTGTTTCAAGTCTCCAGCATCCATAGTAGATAGTTTTATTTAAAAACATACTTCAGTTATGTCTTCACATAGGAGCAATGCAAATAACATCCCAAAGTTATGGGAGAACACAGGTCTTAATAGGAAGAAAGAACTCAGAGAAATTGATAACCGTCAAAAATGGTTTGGGGGAAGCTAATGGGATTAAACGCAGATAAATTCCCGGATCTGATTACGCTTCATCTTGGAGTACTTAAGGAAGTGGGCCTTGTGATAGCAGATGCACTCGTGATCACTTTCCAAACTCCTACAGACTATGAAACAGCTTATATGAATTGGAAGGTAGCTAATGTAACCCCACTACTTAAGAAGGGATGAATTGTAGATAGGTTGCTTTGACACCAGTCATGGGAAAAAAACTGCTGGAGCCCACTATAAAAGGTGTAATAGCAGAATACGTGGAACATAGTGACAAGACTGGACAGCGTCAGCATGAATATGTGAAGAGGTACTTGTGCTCAACAAACCTACTGGAAACCTTTGAGGGTGTAACTGGAAGAATGGCCAGTGGATGTGGTTTACTTGGGTTTTGGTCGTGCAAAATAAAAGGATTGGAGCTCATGCACTGAAATGGATTGAGAACTGGTTGGCAGACAGGAAGCAAAAATAGAAATAACCAGGTCTTTTTCTGAGTGACAGGTAGTGACTGGCATGGTACTGTAGAGATCAATGCTTGGACCCCAGCTATTCACAGTATACATTAATAACTTAAATGAGGAAACTACATAACATATCTCTACATTTGCAGCTAACGCATAGTAGTATGAATTAGACAAATTAAGTAAGTCAGGAGAAAGTGAGGACTGCAGATGCTGGAGATTAGACCTGAAAATGTGTTGTTGAAAAAGCGCAGCAGGTCAGGCAGCATCCAAGGAGCAGGAGAGTCGATGTTACGGGCATGAGCCCTTCTTCAGCAATCCTGAAGAAGGGCTCATGCCTGAAACGTCGACTCTCCTGCTCCTTGGATGCTGCCTGACCTGCTGTGCTTTTCCAGCAACACATTTTCAGCAAATTAAGTAAGTCAACCAATACATGGCAAATGATGCATAATATTGGTAAATTGTGAGGTTATCTGAAAATCTCAAGCACTTTATTATCTGAATGATTATAAATTGGGGAAGGGGAGGTGCAACCTGACCTAGGTCACCATGTACACAGACGTTGAAAGTAAGCATGCAGGTGCAGCAGGTGGTGAAGAAGGCAAATGGTATGTTGGCCTTCATAGTGAGAGAATCTGAGGGTTTTGCTGCAACAAGGCAGTTCTTGGTAGAGTATACCTGGAGTACTATGTGCAGGTTTGATCTCGTTGTCTGGTCAAGGATATTCAGACTATTGAGTAAATCCCAAGAAGGTTTACCAGACTAATTCCTGAGATGGTGGAATGGCCGAAAAGAAGAGATTGGATCAGTAAGGACAATATTCACTCGAGTTTGAACAATGAGGGGGCTGTCAGAGAAGCATACAAAAATTCCAGCTGGATTAAAGAGGGTAGATGCAGGATGAAGGTTCTTGATGGTCAGAGAGTCCAGAACCAGGGGTCGCAATCTAAGAACATGAGGCAATATTTATCGGACTGAGATGAGGAGAAGTTTCTTCCCCCAGAGAGTGCCATGTCAGTAAAAATCTCTGCCACGGGAAACTGCTGAGGAAAAAGCATTGAAGGCTTTAAAGAAAGATGCAGATGTAGTTCTCAGGACTAAAGGGGTCAGTGTGGATGCCATGGCTTTAAGATATTATTTTGTCCTTTTTTTCAAGAGAGGTTGTAAGGCAGAGGTGTCAAGCAGTCTACCAAAATCATCAGAGTAAACAGCTTGTGAGACTTCAGTTTTGTTTTTAAATTGAAACAATAGAAGCAGCCTGGGTGCTTGTGGCCAGCTCTCACAGAAATAGGGTTTCTTTCAGTTTTTACAGTTAGCTTTAAGCAGTTGCTGTTTTGAGCTTGAAGAAGTGGAAGCTGTTTTTCTGTCTCTCAATTACAGTCAAAAGCCAGGAAGTTTCTTCCTAGGCTGCTAAACTGCATGAGAGACAAAATCTGTTTTTGTGAATTTGCCTTTTTAACAAAGAGTGTGTTGATGAGATGTTGCTATATTGGAACAGTTAATTGGTAATAGTTACTGCATCTATTATTCTTTTAAGTTTTCCAATAAAGTTAACTTATTCTAAATTCCTCCTTCTTTTGTTGTACTTTAACGGTAGCGTTAAAATAAATTGTGTTTTGCTTAATGTCGGGTCGTTTGGCCAGTTGCATTACATTTGCAACACGGCATTTTACATTTGTCTTAAAAATAAGAACAAGTTTGATCTAGGCTACTTTCTTAAAATATTTTGAGGGGGTCTGGTCTCATCCATAACAGGTTAAAAGATATGGATAGAAAGCAGGAGTGGGCTATTGAGTTGGACGATCAGCTGTGATCATACTGAATGGTGGGGCAAGTTCCAATGATAGAATGACCTAATTTTGGTCCTATATTCTATGTTTCTAGCATAAGGATGTCAACATTCTCGATATATTAGGGGACCTTTTCCAGGTGTGCTGGACTTTAAGAGTGTGGGGGTGAGAGGGCTGAGAAAGTTGCTGTAAGGATCTTAGGGTTGGGATTGTTGTGTGATGTCTCACTGTAATATACTTCTAAAAGACAAGCTAATGATATCAGTACCATCTCATTGTATGTGACCTAATGGTTTAATGGTCCCTGTCTCCAACTTAATAGGGCCACTTTGTAGCATGGCATGCTGAGGGAAGCATGCAGTACTTTGTCACAGGTTGTGGTGCTCTAGCCCAGATAGCCAATGTCTGTAATTGTAACAAACATAGATACAAAAAGCTGTAATAAAACCTTTCAGTACTGTGTTATCCATGACTGGTGCTAATGTTTTAGTTGCTATCATAAGTATTGCCTCATTAGGAATAGTTATTCTGCTAAAGCTAAAGAATCCATCTCTGCAACTGTGGAAGATTGTGAAAGTAAAACAGATCAGAGAGACTGGGGTCGAGAATGTGGTGCTGGAGAAGCACAATGGGTCAGGCAGCATCCGAGGAGCAGGAGAATCAATGCTTTGGGCAAGAGCTCTTCATCAGGAATGAGGCTTGTGAGCTGAGGGGGTGGAGAGATAAATGGGAATAGGGTGGGTCTGGGGAGAAGGTATCTGAGAGTGTTATAGGTAGATGGAGGTGGGTGTCTATTTCTCTCTCTCATTCTCTCTCTCTCTCACACTAATGAGAGAGCAGCCTACAGTCCTCTGGCAGTATGTCCAGTTTCACTGGCAAAGTATTTTCTCTTATTGTTAAAATAGTTTCATAACTCTTTGATACTTAAATGTCAAAATATACAGAAAGTATAGGACAGAGAGGAGGGTGGGGCAGATAGGTAAGAAAGAAGATGGATAGGTAGGACAGGTCATGAGGGCAGTGCCGAGTTGGAAGTTGGAACTGGAATAAGGTAAGGGGAGGGGAAATGAGGAAACTGGTGAAGTCACATTGATGTCATGTGCTTGGAAGTTTCCATGGCGGAAGATGATGGGTTCTTCCTCCAGACATCAGGTGATTCTGGTTTGGTGATGGAGGAGGCTCAGGACCTGCATGTCTTTGGCAGAGTGGGAGGGGCAGTTGAAGTGTCAGTGAAGCTCACATGATGCTGCTCTTTAATGGCTTTCCCTGAGGCTGGATTAAAAAAAATTGAGAATCCTTGGAGCTGTCAGGCAAGTAATTAAGAAGTGACATTGTAAGGAAACCACTTAATCACTGATTTAAATTGTGTCGATTTCCCAGCCCATGGAGCCTGTTTATCAACATGCTAGCAACTTATTACAATCACTGAGGCAAGAACGCAAAGGAAAACATTTCTTCAGTGATACTCGAAAGCTGGGAAGAATTTGATTGGTTACATTGTGGAGCTCTAGCTATGGCCACTGAGGGATTGCTATTCAAAGCACTTCTTTTCTCAGAGTGTTTTCATTGTCAACAGACAATTGTCAACAGCTTGGAAGGCTTTCAACCTTTCAGGCTCTCACAAAGGATTACTACTGACATCTGCAGCCTTCCAGAACAAATCCTCCTTCCCAGTTGGTTATGCATTGTCAATGGAAGACAAATTTCCACAATCATCTTCCACTCCACCTGCTTGGTCTTTCCCTCTTACCAAGTTAAATGCTCTGTTCTCCTGCATGGGTTTTAATGATTGAATACCTTCTGTATATTTTGACATTAAAGTATCAAAGAGTTATGAAACTATTTTAACAATAAGAGAAAATACTTTGCCAGTGAAACTAGACATACTGCCAGAGGACTGTAGGCTGCTCTCTCATTAGTGAGAGAGAGAGAGAGAGAGAATGAGAGAGAGAAATAGACAAAAATGACAGCAAGTTTAACCTAAGAGTCATCATATCTCAGGCAAGGGGTGAGGTTGAGAAAGACAAATCTTTCATTTGGCATTGAAACTGTGCTGTTGGTTCACTTCGCATTGTAAACCAACTGCCCATCCAACTGAGCTAACCAAACTCCAACTTTACAGGCAAAATTGGATTGAAAATACAAAATTATCTGAAAGAAAAGTCCCATTTTATGAATATTATTTGAATATTTTTTTGTTCTCATTGGATCAACATATGGTATATCACTTAGTGAAATAATAAAAAAGATATGGGTATGGCTTAGGAAACCAGATTGAACAGAAGGGAAAACTATTAAGTACACCATGCTTGGGCTGGGTCGTGAGGTAATGTTATGTTACATTGAACTCCACCCAGTCTGATGATATCACACAAATTTGGGTGGAGGCAGTTCAGTTTTGCAAAAGTTCCCAAAGGGAGCATTTTTAATTCACACAACCTTTGGGAATCCTTCATAACATGTTTAGCAAGTTAATTAATACTATCCTACCATGACCTACCTTGTGCAAAAACAAGTCCCTGTTCAGTTTAAACTCAACTGTAATCTACACTAGACCACTGATAATTAAACAGGTCCCAGACTCAGCAGGGAGAAAATAGGATTTGTGGTAGCGAACTACCCAGTATAGTCTATGGCATCTGGTGGGAATGGTATTTCAAAATATAACAGCTCAGTCCCTTGCTCTTCATTCTCAAATTTAGTATCTGAAATTTTTTTCACCCTTCATGTTTGTAACTAATTTCCTTTGACATTGCGATTGAATTTGGTTCCACCAGTCATAAAATAATGTATGTCAGACCCTAGCATCTCACTGCATAGGAATATTTCTACTGATCTCTCTTATGGTTCCTTTTTCCAATGTCTAATTATTTTATCAATTTTCTTATATCTCTGTCCTCTGGCTATCGAGCCTCACACAAGTGGGAACAGCTTCTCCTTATTTGCTCTTTCAAAGCTTCCTCAGTTTGATCTTGTTGAATTTCACTAACTCTTAATGGTCTTCTCATTTAGGGATGATATAAGGGAATACTTATTCACACACCTTGTATTTGTAATGTGGAACTCTCTCTTTTAAAAAAAAACTGTTGAATTTGGGGGTCAATTGAAAATATCAAAGTTGTGACAGATTTTTATTAGGTAACAGTATTAGGATAGATAAATCGATTTAAGATATAGATTGAACGGTGGAATAATACCAAGAGCTTGAATGACCTCTTTCAATTCCTATGCATTCATTTTATTTATAATTTGCTGAAACAGTGTTGCAAACTTACAGCACCTAGAAACTAGATCATTTGCACTTTTAAGATTTCCATTTATACACAGTTGAAGTTATGGGACTGATCTACAGGTTGATGTTCCAGCAAGTATTTCCAGGTAGCATTCACTGTAATTGGTTGAATGCAGTAAATTGTGGCATGTTTAGGTTTATAAAAGGCAGATTGAACAGAACAAACTGATTGCAATGCTTGAAGGATGTGACAATTAACTTATGAGAGTGAACTGATGAATAATATATATTTCAACCCATGTTAAAAGTATTAATAAGGTAATATTTCATCTGATATTATGCAATAATTGTCTGTCTTGATCATTTGAAACAGGAAATCTAGATAGCATTACTAGGAATCCTAATTCCAGAATTATAGCTAGTGGAGATGTCGTCCGCCATTCAAAGGTTTAAGGACCCTTGTCTGTAATATTTAATAATTTTTCCAATTGATTTGGTGAAAGGAATATCCACCGATATAAGTGATAGCAAATTGAAAGCTATACAAACATATTGGCCTCTATTTTTAAATCCAACTAAGATGCACGAAGGTGGGAGAAGTCCTGGTTTTGTGAACCTAACCTTTAAAAATGGTTATCCGCGCACACATTTCTGGTTTTGGAGTAGGAATGGGAGAGCAGCAATATGTTCAAAATAGACATAAAAGAATAAAACATTCCTTAGGACTTCAGCCCTCTCATTCCTTCACCTCACCCCTCATTTCACCTCATTCCCATATACACCTCATGCCCCACCTATTCCAACCCATGCTACCTAATGATCTTTATCTTGCCCATGGCCTCTCACACCACATCATGCTTCTCTACTCCATCCCCCATGGCAGCACTGAAGCTCTTGCCACTTCTTATTTACCCATGCCCATGGCTCCTCAAGCCATCTATGGTACCCAGTGCCCTTCCACACATACCCTATAGCTTCTCATAATAATGATATCAATTTAATGCTTACTTCTAACCACCAACCTTTCCTCCTTCATTTAGCAGGTCTACTAACCTGGTATCTACATGTACCCACGTAGACAGGAAAGAACAACTGAAGTTTTATTGCTTATAGGATGTAGAGGGTACAGAGGAGATTTACTAGGATACAGCCTGGATTAGAGGGCTTGTCTTATGAAAAGAGTTTAAGTGAACTCGGACTTTTCATACTTGAGACAAGAAGGAAGAGACGTGACTTGATAGAGGTCTATAAGGTACTGTGAGGCATGAATAGAGTAGTTTGCCAGAGACTTTTTCCTGGACAGAAATGGCTGTCACGAGAGGCCATAATTCAAAGGTGATTGGACGAAGCTACAGGGGAGATGTCAGAAGTACGTTCGTTGTGCAGTGAGTGGTGGGTGTGTGGAATGCACTGCCAGTGGTGGTAATAGAGTCAGGGACATTAGGGACATTTAAGTGACTGCTGGACAAGCACATGGACAACAGTAAATTGAGGGGTGTGTAGGTTAGCTTGAGCTTACATTAAATTAAATGCTCGGCACAACATCGTGGGCTGAAGGGCCTGTACTGTTCTACATTCTATGTCCTATATCCTTAGGAGTATCCCAATACTCCAAAGGGTTACTCCGGCTAGTCGTAAGAAAAGCACTGAGAAGAAACCTGTTGTGAGCTGGTTTGTTCTGTGCACTCCAGGTTCTATGCAGCAGGGTTACTGAAATGGAACTGACATGAAGACAACTGATTTAAATGGTCAGCTTTCTACAGGAACTATACATTTATAAAGCATAAGCACATTCCACTCCCAAGAAAATGGGAAGCACCATTTTTGAAGGAAAGACTTGCAATTTCATTCCACTTCTACTATTTTACCATGTCAATGAGGCTTTCTGATGTGGTAAAACATTGGACCATAGTATGAATACATTAAAAAGTGAACGTTTATTCTAATAAATATGATATCAGAAACAAAGTTGAATATACATGATTGATCTTATAATAGAAAAGCATGCATTAATTTGGCACCAACTCAAAGCCCTTTAAAGTCAGTGTAACAAGGCACCTAATCTGTGCACAGTAAGTTCTCACAAACACAAGATCTGACCAGACATTGCCCAAGGCATTAGGAAAAGAACCTCAATCCTTCTTTGAAAGCATGACTTTTTTTTCACATGTATGCAAGGGGACAGATTGGGTGTTGCTACAACATCATTTATGTGCTATGATGCCAACCGCTCCCAATTTGTGGTTGGAATAACCTGCTGCCATTACTTACTTTTCTTGACGAGATATAATGGTTTATACTGGTTAAGGAAAACTATCAATAAATTTTAATGAGGAAAATATTGTGTCTTACTCAAAATGTGTACCAGGTGCAATCAGGTGCAAGTTACATTGCTAAGGTAAACATTAGGCTGAATTTTTGAATTTTTTTTGGCAAATTGCATTTTCAAGTAAAATCCATGGCACCTCATCCCTTAATGCCCATGATGACTTTCTTGCATAATCTTCCACCTGATGTCTCTTGCTTTAATAACTTCTTCCTCCCTGACCATGGTGTAAATTATGAACCCCCCACTCTTAACATAGCATCAATACTTGTCTTATGATCTTTCGCTATCAGACACTGTCTATTTAGGCTTCTAAATTGTCCCTGTGTCACTTTATGTCTGGCTTTATGATGTTAGTGTGCTGCGATGCTCCTTTGACTGCTTTTGCTCATCCTTTGTTTCAGTGCTTCTCTTACTAGTGTAAACCTTTACTATGAAATATTGTCTCACCTTTGTTGATCAACACACAACATTTTTGTCTAGGCTGCTCAAGTGTGCAGCTGCTGCAATTGCTAACAGTCTGTATAAGATGCTCTTGAATCCATAATGTTCTTAAAGCTGTAAATACCTAGTAATGTTTTTGAGTTCACTGGAATTTGCATCCTTTTTAGCTTCCAGAATTAATCATTGATGCTGCTGCTATTGCCATGTTTATATATTGTAAAGTCAATTGCTATAACTTGTAGAAAGTGAGGACTGCAGATGCTGGAGATCAGAGTTGAGAGTGTGGTGCTGATCAAGGGCTTATGCCCGAAACATTGATTCTCCTGCTCCTCGGATGCTGCCTGACCTGCTGTGCTTTTCCAGCACCACACGCTTGACTACTATCAGCTTGTGGCTGAAATAGTTTGCTGCTTCTATCATCCTTTGTTGATTGGGTCTAAAGGCTACTTCACTCACCGTGGCAAAAGAAAACTACTTGTATACATTGAAAAAGAAATACCTGTTTCTAATAAGATGTTGTTCATTGCTGTGACAAGAAGGATTTGTTCTGTCCTGCTTTTCTGGAAGAGAGGTGTTGTAAACCGGATACTGAGGTGTCTGCTCCATGGAAAGCAGATTAAAGCAATTTAGTTTCTCTTGCAATAGACAAAAGAAGAGTGGGTGAGTGGAGTCAGGCTCACATAGACTGTAGGTTTTAAGTTTTGCGTTCAATTGTTGACGCTGGACTTTTGGAGATGAAGCTGCTAGATACAGCTCTTTCCTGCTGCTGCAAATGCTTGACTTCTCTCTCTGCTGCTGGACTCATTCTCTTGGTGTTTGTTTCTCCTGGACTGGAAGAGCAGCAAGTGAGCAAATCAGTTTTGCAGAATTTGCCTTTGTCATGGATATGTTTATGGAATGTTGTTGTATTGAAGCAGTTGAGTAGTTAAATAATATTTTATTAAGTCTTTTAGTAGAGTTATGCCAATTATTACTTTTTTGTTTGTGTTTTAACTGTGGCGAAGAGTAAAGTGTGTTTTCCTTAAAGTGTAGCATTGTGTCCAACCGAATCACTTCTGGAATGCTTTAATATCTTTAAATAAGAAAAGAAAAATAGGGTCTTGGCTATCTCCTTGATACGTTTTGAGAGGGTTTGGTCTGGTCCATGACAATTGCATAATTGCATTTATGTACGTTTACATCATTGGACATTGTTATAAAGACTATTGGGAGGGATGTGGTTGTAGATCTTCACTGTACACAATCCTAAGATCTATTGCCTTTTTCTCACCAAGGTCTTTGTGACGTCATCAGATTTGGTGGAGCTTAATGCATTCAATATTATTAACATTGCCAGAGCAATGACTGTATACGATAAGCACCTCAAAACAATAGATGACCGTGTAACCTTTATTTTGCTCAAGGTTTGTAATGAAACCTGAACCCTTAACCTCACACAGAGACAACAGTACTAATAATTGAACCATGGCTAACACTTACTGCAGGAAAACAAAGAAATCAAATGTGGTTAAAGCAATGGCATGGAAATATGTATGTTACACCTAATATAACATATATAGAAACAGTCATTATTAGTGAACTAATGTACCAGGGAAATGAGTTCAAATCTTATGAAAACTGCTGGTAAAATTTATATTCACTTAATTACACACTTAAAACCAAGAAAGATATATTCTTTCACAGATTGTGAGCATTACTGGCTAGACCAGCATTTATTATGAGTGAGAAGGTGATGGAGACCCTCCTCCTCAAATTGCAGCAGTCCATAGGGTGCAGGTAAAGGAGATCTCAGACTTTGTTGTAACAATGAAAGCTCGCTTCTATAGCTCTGAATCAGAAAGTTGTGTGATTTTGAGGAGAACTTGCAGATGGTGCTGCTCCCATGTATCTGCTGCCCTTGCCCTAGCTGTAGAGGTTGTGGTGATGCTGTTGAAGGAACCTTTGTGAGTTGTTGGATATCTGGAACAAAAATACAGGAATCTGCTGTATTGACCACAAGATGACAAGCATGTTGCTATATAAAAAAAAAACTTGGCTGACTAATCAAGTAGGAAAGAAATCTATTGTCCTTACATGGTTTGGCAGATATGTACCTCCAGACTCACAGCAATATGGTTGACTTTTAACTAAAATGATTGGTAAATGTTTAAATATCATGGACAGCACTCGGTATGGAGAGAAAGCAGGAACATGACATTGAGCAAGACGACCAGTTGTATGGACTACTCCTGCTCCTACTTGATATGTTTATACATGACCAAACAAACCACTTGGTTAAAGAACAATTTGGAATGGTAATAGAGCAGCTGCTCCTACATTGAAACGTTCCATAAGTTTGTTAACTTGTGTACACCTCTATGACTCTCCGACTCAATTCAAGTTGCAAAGGTCACCTATCTCCTTGGCAGCCATCCTAACAGTTCATCAAGGCCCATTTTGAAAGGATACAGTTCTAAAATTTGTAATATCTTCATGCCTATACTGGCATGACAGAATTGAAATAGGATCTAATTTAGTTTAAGAACATCTTGCGCAGTTAGTCTCAAATGGGTCCTCAGGGTTAATCATTATGATGGTGTTGGGGAACATTTAGGAGCTACAGTTTGAGGTGAAAATAATACACAAAGAATTAATTTGGAGAACAGAGAAACAGAATATAAGAGAATTTTTACTTTTCTTTGAACATGTTTGTGCATACTTGCTTTAGTTATAAAAGATTGAGATTAATGTAACAAAAACAAAATTGTTCCTGACATGGGAGTTGCTTATTGCTGTCATGCTAATGCTCATCTATAATGTGGGAGGTTAAATGCTTTCAAACTCATTTAGCTCGAGAACAATAATTTTTCAGGACATAACAACAGTCTAAGGCACTCACTTGGAAAAGTATCATTTAATGCCGTGGCAGGAAAATGACATTTCATCTCACTGGCTCATGAGAAAGAATGTTTTATAATGAGTACTTGAAGATTGAAGAGAGATTCAATTAAATCTATTTGGGATCCATTTTGTTCCTAATGAGGGGAGCACTTCGCTAAGTGGGTTTGGGATAGGTTGGGTTATGTACTACCCTGCAGATCACTGCAGCAATAACTTTGTGTTTATATGACATTTTGTACCTTGTAATTGTTCCAAGGGACTTTTCAGCAGAAATACCAAACAACATTAGACACTGAACCGCATATGGAGATATTAAGACAAGTAGCCAAAAGCACGCTTAATGAATTAGGTTTGAGCGAGTGTGCTGGACAATTTGAGAACAAATTATTTTGACTTAAGAGTTGCATAAAGATGGCGTGCTGAAATTACCTGAGAGAAAGGAAGTAGGGAGTAATTGTAAATGGTTATAAATCCCAGACTGAGAGGAAATATACTGCAATATCTCCCATGGATTGATAGGACTACTCAGGCCCATTGCCAAAGTCAATAATCACATAACACTAGGTTATAGCTTTTGGAGTGCTGTTCAAGTGCTAGTTATCTTAGTTATACAAAGCTTCATTGCAATACTTGTGGATCACTAAAGTATATTCAAGGATGACGCAGAATTTTAATTTGTAAGCGAATCAAGGATTATGGGGATAAGGTAAGATAGCAGAGTTGGGAATTGTCAGAGCAGTTTTGATTTGTTGAATGGCGGAGCAAACCCAGTGGGCTGAATAGCCTACTTCTGCTCCTGTCTCTTCCTGTCCTATCATTCCATCTGGATGGCAGTGGCAAAGTGGGGGAAATGCTAGGAGTTTTCAGTTGTTTAATCTGATCAGTTTGCTCCATTTAACAAACTGGGAGTTCTGCCTGATAAAATGGAGGGCGTCCTCAATGTACAGATGGGGCTTTGTCTCTGAACAGTTAAAAGTGGTCCCTCCAATCAATACTGTGATTGGTGAGGGCAAGGTCAAGGCGATTTTTCCCTTGCGTTTGTCCTATCGTCACTTGCAGGAACTCCAATCTTGTAGCTATGTTCTTTAAGACTTGACCAGTTCAGTCAGTAGTCCTGCAAACCAACTCTTGGTGGTGGACATTGAAAGCCTGCAGCTCAAATGCGTTCTACAGTCTTGTCACGCTTATTGGTTTTCAACATGGAGAAGTACTGATTCTTTGGCAAAGCGTGTGGGATGATTGTGGTTATGCACTTGTTATCTATATTGACGTGATACGGTGGTATTCATAGGGTTTGAGGACCGTGAGGGAACCCCTTCTTGGTAGTATACCACTGTTGTGCCATTTTTGCTCTTCTGCTTGTGGGATAGGATGATGGTAGTAAAGTCTGAGTTATTATCTGTCAGGTATGATTATATTTGCTGTTGATTGGCCAGTCTATGGGGCCACAAGCCCCCTGATGTTAGCAAGGAGAACTTTACAAGGCTGTGTTTCCCATTTTTGTTTCTGGCTCCTGGTTCAATTGTCTATCTGGCTTCATTCCTTTCTTTGGCTTTGTAGCTGTTTATAGAACTGAAAGGCTTTTTACACCATTTCAGAGCACAGTTAAGTGACAAGCACATTGCTGTGGGTCCAAAGGCACATGTAGAATAAACCATGCAAGAATGGTAATTTTCTCCCCTACAGGATGTCAGTGAACCTCATCGTGAGACGAGAGACTTTAGTTAATGAGAGATTAACAAAACTGATTTTTTTTTGTCTTCAGAATAAAGAAGGTTAAGGATAGGTTTGATACGTTTTTTTCAAAACGGAACAGTATAACAGAATGTTTTTTATACTTGCCAAGGGGCATTAACCAGAAGACACAATTTTAATGTCATTCTCAAGAAGATCCCAAGATGAGTTGAGGATATTTTTATGCATTCAGTGATTGTGATTTGGAATGCTTCACTTCAAAGGATGAGAAATATAAAAGAAGTAGGCAAATCTAGTAGTAACTATCAAAAAAGGAATTGAATGAATGCATGAGATCGAGAAAATTGTTGGATTATATGGAGAGTTGGAATGTCAGGCTAATTGGATATCTTTCACAAGATGTAGCATGAGCAATTGGCTAAATGGCCTTATTATCTGCTGTACAATGCTGTGATTACAAACCAATTGGCTTGTGATCATGAATGTGATGGAAAGAAAAGCCAGCCTGGAAATCACATTTTTTTTTGTAATGCCCAACACATTGACAGTGTAACTCACTTCATTTTCCTCTCATACTCCATGTTTATTCAGCTAAGGATTTGGGGGCATTCAAATTTAGGCAAAGAGATTAGTTACTAGAATGTGGAAAGGAGCTACAGCAGCAGAAACAACAGAGTTGTCTGTTATGTGAGATGTGATGAAGTATATTATTATTTCAGAGCTTGGGTTCAAATTTGGATGACAAGATAATTTTAGTTTCAGTTCTGTGAAGGGTTTGACTTTTTTTAAAAGGTGATGAATTCAAAACAAAATTTCCAAGAAGTCACGTGGTTTTAGATAACTGATCAGCAAGCCACCTGGGAGATACTTGTTAATGATTTTTCTCACTTGTGCTTTAACATTGACCAAGGAGGATGGAGGAGGAGGGTGATGGCGCAGAAGTAGTTTTGTTCAGAGAGATGAGTCCACAACAGCAGAGGTGGTGTTATCAGCAGTATCTACACAGTCAAGGCTGGAAGTAGTAGTCTTATGATACTTAGAAGTCAATGGGATGAAAACTGCAGAAGCAGAAAACCTTATTGGAAAAGAAAACATCCTATTGCATTATGGGAAGTACAGTTTTAAGGAATCCATGTTATCAGACATGGTGGGCTGAGTAAACAGCTTATTTTATAGATCTCTGGAAGAAACATTAATTGAAAAAAAATTAACACTGAGTGCCCAGCAGAAATTTGCCTAAAGAAAACCAATTGAGCTGTGGTTATCTGAACAGTAGGTTTAATGTGAATATAGGGGAGACTATTCATTGAGTTTTGAGTGCCTCTAAAAATTATTGCGTGAATTAAAGGGATGAACCTTTCTGATATTAGATTGTTCCATTAGTTCTTAGTGTCATACAGTTTGTGTTTAACCTTTATGTCATAAACACGTATGTTCTGTTGTTAAAAGTACATTGGCTGCTTATTGTGAACATGTTCAGTGACTGATTTACATATTAAACAAATAGAAAAGTAAAACTTATGGTCGAACTTCTGGTTTTGATTTGTTTAGTATTATCATCAAATAGGTTCACACCATATGTAATAACATTCTGAATAAATATGAGTATGCAATTTAACAAAGTAATATGTGGGAATAAATACTAACCTGTCTTAAAATGATAGATTTTAGAGATTGAAGGTGGCTTTGAAAGTGTAATTTTACATTTGTGAAACTACTCTGTATATACCACTTTAAAAATACTAGTGGAGGCACGAGAATATGCAGTATTAGCAGTCATCCTCAAAATAACAATTAAAGAATGTCATGATAGCAATCTGGGGTTTAGGTATTAATTTTATAGAATCCTTACAGTGCAGAAAGAGGCCATTCAGCCTATCAAATCTGTGCCGGCCCTCTGAAGAGCATCCCAACTATCCCCATAACCTCATATTTACCATGGCTATGCCACCGAGCTTATACATTCCTGGATACTACAGGGCAATTTACTATCACCAATCCCTGTAATCTGCACATCTTTGGACTGTGGGAGGAAACCAGAGCTTCTGGAGGACATACGTGCAGAAGACATGCAAACTCTACACAGATGCTCACCCAAAGCTGGAATCAAACCTGGGTTTCTGACACTGTGAGGCAGCAGTTGTAACCACTGAGCCAACAAGAGGATTTTGATTTGACAAAAAAAAATAAAAATCTTAAATTTACTAGCATCTACCATGTGTTTAAAATGTTATTGTGGAAGTTACTTAAAATAAAATAGTTACAATAGTATTGAGGAGAAATAAACTTGGACATAGGTGCGACATACAGATGTAAATTTGGAGCAGGGGAATTTAGGGGAAAATTGAATAAAGATGTTTACAATCATTAAATGGTTTTGAAAGTGTTAATAAAGAGAAACTGTTTCCCGTAGCATAATAATCAGTAATAAGTGGGCAAGGATTTAAGATATTTAGCCAAATAAAAACAGGTGAGAATAAAAAGATATGCAGCAAGTTGTTATAATCTAGCAATTGTTGCCTGAAAGGATGGTGGATGCAGAGGAGGATGGAGACAGTGTTTCAAAGACACTCAGTCAGCTCCCTTTCAAATGGATATTAATGATGATGAAGAAGTTGCTGGTATTTCTTTAAGCTGCATCACACTTTCGATGTCACATCTGAAGAATGAGAAGGAACAATGGTAGAGAAGGAAGAAAAGGAAGCAAATCCTGTACTCCAGATCCCAACAAACTGTGGGATGTCCAGCTTCAACTGCCCCCAAGGTCTGCTGGTCATGCATCAGCCAGTTTAATCACATGGAGACAAATGGCAGAAGCACATGACTCTCAATAGACTTTGTCCTTGACATTGGGATTGGATTCCCTACAGTGTGGAAACAGGCCCTTCGGCCCAACTAGTCTACACCGACCCTCCAAAGAGTAACCCACCCAGACCCATTCGCCCTAACTAAAGGGCTACCCTCACCAATCAGAACACTAGCAACCAACGGTAGGGCAATGGCTCAGTGGTTAACATTGCTGCCTCACAGTGGCAGGGATGGGGGTTTGATTCCAGCCTTAGGTGACTATTCATGTGGAGTTTGCACATTCTCCCTGTGTCTGCAAGGGTTTCCTTCCACATTCCAAAGATGTGCATTTTAGGTGAATTGGCCACGCTAAATTGCCCATAGTATTCAGGGATATGTAGGTAGGTGCAATAGTCAGGGGTAAATGTAGAGTAGTAGGGGAATGGAGCTGGGTGAGTTACTCTTTGAAGAGTTGGTGTGGACTTGTTAGGTCAAATGGCTTGTTTCCAGACAGTAGGGATTCTAAATTCAATAATAACTGTCAAAATGGAATTTAGGTAATTTTTAGAAAATAAATTTTGGGGTTGTAGGGAAAGGCAGGGAGAGTGGGATTAATTCAATAGCTCTCCCAAATATCCTCCTCC
Organism: Hemiscyllium ocellatum; assembly: GCF_020745735.1. NCBI lineage: Eukaryota > Metazoa > Chordata > Chondrichthyes > Orectolobiformes > Hemiscylliidae > Hemiscyllium > Hemiscyllium ocellatum. The sequence goes on along the minus strand of NC_083406.1, from coordinate 26,002,244 downwards.
TGTACTCTGTCATTCCATAATCCAATAACACAAATTAAAAAGTAAACATAGCTACAAAGCTCAAACCCTTAGGGTTGCAGTAACTATTTGTAGGTTTTTCCGCTCACCATTGCTGAGATTATAATACCAAATATCATTACATTCAAATTATTTATTTTTCTAAAGCATCAGTGATGACATTATAATAGCTTATAGCTAAAGAAGTCTTTTTGAAGTGTGGTTCATGTTAAAATGCAGGAAATGTAGCAACCAGCCTTACACACAGTAAGCTTCCACAAACAGCTACTGACCAAATTATCTGTTTTTGACATTGTTGATTGAACAATAAATATTGACCGGGTCACCCTCATTACCTCCTCTCCTCTTGTACAAAGTCATGTGGAGGACATTCTACATGCAGCAAGAAGGCAGATGGAACCTTGGTTTAATGTTGCGTCCAACAAATGATATCTCTGACAGTGCAGCGCTCTCTCATTGCTGTTATCAGAGACTTAGCTTTGAGTTTTGAGCTTAAATCCAGAATGGGTCTTAAACACAAAACATACTGACTCAGAGTGAGCATGCTGCTATTGAATGCAGCTGACAATTGCAGGTCATTTTATTTGTTTAAGGATAATCTATTCATATATTGCTTTAATTATGTTTGACTATCAGAAAAAAGTATTATAATATCAATGTTCAGTTTTGATTTCATGAACATTGTCAAGGGAGCTGTATTTTGAAAATAACCAAAAAGCCAATGCTTTCTGCTCAATCAGAAACATTGATTCAATTGCATTCTTATTTTTCAGTGTCTTTTTTTTTCTCTCTCAATGATTTGAGATTGATGGCGCAATTCATCATTTCCATGGCAACACAGTTACTGGTTTGACTAATTTATATCTCAAATGGCCAAGAAAATTAACATCATTTATCAGCTATGAAGATTAACTTGCAGGGATGAATGTGTTGCAATTCAAGATACAGAAACACTATTTTAAAACAAACTCCAAAGACAGCCAAACAGAAATGCCCAGGTATGTGTTTAAAATCCATTTGCTTTGAGGGCTCCATTACTCTATTAACACTGGAAGTATATCTTGAAGCTATTTGACAATCTACCTGACAAGGGTGTATTCTATCCATTAAAACCTCAGGCTGTGTATTCAGACAGTTGAGTAAAATAGCACTTCAGACAGACTTGCTGCAGTCCTTTATTATCAATCCTTTCATCCCCTACTTTTACTCTCCAACTTACTGCAAGCTGTGTGTTCGGTCACCTAATTGGCTTTTGGTTGAAATTATCTTTATTTATCACTGTAATAAAGCAAAGATATACTGGCACACATGAAATGAGGTCTTGTGCAGTAGGAAATGAATAATGGTGATCAAAAGATAACGCAAAGAAACGAAGAAAGAGCTTGCATTTGTATTGAGTATTTCACACCCTCAGGACACCCTGAAGTGTTTTACAGCCCAGGGAGCATGTTTCTAAGAAATTGAACTTTTAGGAGCAGTTATTGCATGAAATTCAAAAATGCCTTTTTGGATATATCAGGAATGCTTTGTACAGTTGAGACTGCTTGGAAAAGCATAGGCCGTCAACACTTAAACAATTCCACATATTCGCAATTGTAGGTGATTATTGATCTGAAACAGATTACATATGTCTAGTAATGTTACTTTGCGGTAAGCATTTTGCAACATCAAAGAATCCTGCACATAAACAGAAACTGACAAGGAATGTAACTGCACAGGAGAATCTAGTTATTTCTGGCAAGTCATATCAGAATGTTTGTATCTTTGTTCTCACAGTAAACAAATATTATCAATCTATAAAGTGTTTTGTCCCCATGAGCCAGAACTGTTGTGCTACTTAGTACAGTACTCTAACATGTCACAGTTTGATTTATTCAGTGTGTTTCAAAAATAAATATTGGTTTGCTGTTTCTTGGAAAAGCCTAATTGTTAAAGCATCCAGTGTAGACTTCAGTGCGAAGTATTAAAAACTGTCCCTTTAATTACCCAAAACAATATTTCAAACGTCATCTTCTTTCAGTATATGGTTAATATAAATATTCAAGGAAAGAGAATTATATACAACAGGCACATTGCTTATCTTTCATCTTCTGTTCATACAATTACATCCCATGCTCACATCCAAATGTGGAAATGATGCTATCCTGGCATCAGTATATCAAGCTATTCTACAGCGAGAATCGACATTTCAGGCATAAGCCCTTCTTCAGGAATGAGGCTGGCGTGCCAAGCGGGCTGAACTAAAAGGTAGAGGGGGTGGAATTTTGGGGGAGGGGCGCTGGGAATATAGCTAGGAATCCTAGTCTACAGCTAAGATACCAAGCTGAATGCTTCAGCTACCATCACCATTTTCTTACTACCCTTATGATTGGAAAATAAAAGTAAAATCTTGCTGCAATTGTGTAGAACCTTATTGAGAGTACAGCTGGAGTATCATGGACAGTTTTTTCATTTGCCAAAGAAAAGATACGTTTGTCCCAAGGGAACTACAGCAACAGTTCACTGCATTGATGCCTGGGATTGTGGCATATTACTTTGAAGAGAGTTTAAGGAGATTGGGCCTGTAATCTGTACACTTTCAAGAAATAAGGAGTCATGTCATTGAGAGATATAAAATTCTTATAAGGCTCATCAAGGTGGAAAGGTTATTCCCCCGATGGGGGTTATTCCAGAATCAGTTTCACAACATGAGACAAGTCATTTGGAACTGAGATACAGAGGATTTTCTTCATTCACAGAGTGCTCAATCTTTGGAAAGCACTATTCCAAAAGACTGTGGAAGCCCAGTCATTGAATGTATTCAGGTTAGAGACCAATCAATTTCTCAATCTTATAGAGATCGAGAGATATGAGGATAGTGCAAGAAAGTGATGTTGAGATAGAAGATATGCTGTCTTACTGGATAATGTTGCAAACGCAAAACAGCTAAATCACCTACTCCAGCTCCTATTACCTATGTGCTTTTAAATCAATAAACTTTTGTCTGGAATATATTTAATGGCTGAACATCCACAGTTGTGGGGATACAAATTCATCACCTTTAAAATTATTAATTTTCTACCCCTATCATGTCCAAATGTCCAAATTTTCATTTTGATGACTATAACGCTTTGTTCTGGACTTCTAGAGGAAACATTTCTTTAGCATTTATCCTGTTGAATGCTTTGAAGATTTAATGTGTTTCAATCAGATTAGTTCTCATTCTTTTAAACTCTTGGGAATAGAAACCCAGTTTGCTCAATATTGGTGTACATATTGCAATATAGATTTTCAGAACAGAAGTATACCCTGGAAACAGCTACACTAAATTTTGAACATTTTGACAGGTATAATGTTGCTAGCAATCCTTCGTTAATTGACTTTCATTGCAAGCAGCAAATGCACATTTAAAATGAAAAAAGGAACTGTCTGCCTTGCCAGATTCATGGCTATGCGAAAAACATCAAATGGAATTATGCTAATAAAATAGCATTACAGCAAGTAGTTCTCTACATACCAAATCACAGAATAATTTAATAAACTTTGTCATTTGATTAAACATATTTACTTCTGGCTTCAAAGTTTAAATTAGGTGTGATTCTGTTCATCACTTAGCTATATTGTTGATGAATAAAATAATAGACATGCCTGAAATAACAATGTTATTGCCTGTTAAAGAGATTACCAGTTCTGGACAACTAAACTATTACTTTCCACAATTTCCACTGATAAACTATAAATAAATTAATCAAAATGACAAGCAAACTTGTCACAATGCTGTCAACTTCTACATCAGGTTTGTCTGACAGACAGTCTGCAGGTCCTGTCCAGAGGTACCATTGATCCATCACTGGAGGTTTACATACAGGAATTGAAGTTGAAGATTTTACGAATAAATTTTTCTCCAATTAGAGGTCACTTTACCCCTGTGTTAGCATTAGTGAGCCTACCAAGAAGCAAATGCATGAGTGAAGTGGCTTCTGATTGAAAGAGAATGGACTGTGGCAACTGTGGTAACTTCATTCAGACTGAGGCCTGCCCATTGGGAGCAGCAACAAATCTGCTGATGGGGAGGGAGTCATTGAGTCTGCTTTGGGGTGAGGAGAGTGAGGTCAGACCAAAGGGATAGGATGTCTTCCAGTAGTTGAGGGAGAAAGTTGCTCCACTTTACCGAGTGAGTCTGCGGACAAGAGGCTTTGAGTTAGGAAGTGAATCAGGAAGGCTGAGGAGGGTGAAAGAATAAGAGAAAGATGAGTTTTGATTGTGTATACTTTGAAAGCATTTTAGCAACTCTTTTGATATTTTTTAATCATAGTTCTACCATACGGGCAGCTGTGACAGACAGATGAGCTTAGTCACATCAGTCACTGTGATGTAGAAAATACTTAGCATTTAAAAACTAAATACTTCATTAGCTAAGACAAGATTGAATGGTAAGGCTGATTAGCTGCTCTATTGTATGACAGTAAATCTTTGGAGGGTGGATTATTCTAGGCTCTGTGTACAATTGCGCTGTAAGTATTCTTTGTGAATGCTTTGATGTTGCTACATGGTGCAAACAGAGCACCTGATTTTTCCTCCAGCTCTTCTACTTCCCTCTCAAGATATAAAGAATTCTTTGTTAAGAACCTTGACAGAATAATCTCCTTAGAACTATGATTTACAATGCTCACAACTCTTTGAGAAAGCTGAAGATCACAGCAAGTCAGCATCCATGGAGAGAGAAGTGTAGATAATATTTCTTCAGAGCTGATGTGAAGTGTGGAGTGGATAGCATTTATGTAATACTGGGGGGCGGAAGATGGGAGTTGAGCGGGGTTAGTGCTGTGGGAGGAAGGGTCTTGGTAGTGCAGATTAAGTGATCAGAGCATGAAAATGGCAGAGCAATGGTGCTTCTAACTGCCAGACAGGAAAGAACAGATAGTCCCACTGGAGCGGGGGAAGGGGGGAGGGCGAAAGGACATGTTGACATTCCTGAAGAAGGGCTTATGCCTGACATGTCGATTCTCCTGCTCCTCGGATGCTGCCTGGCCTGCTGTGTTTTTCCAGCACCACATTTTTCAACTCTGGTACTCCAGCATCTGCAGTCTTCACTTTCTCCTCGAGAATACAACCAGTAAAGCTAAAAGAAAGGGAAGGAATGGAATCACAATCTGAAGGTGCTAAACTCAATATTAAGAGAGAGACAAAAACACTGCAGATGCTGGACTCCGACTTAGACAAACAGGCAGCTGGAAGAACACACCAAGCCAGGCAACATCAGGGGGTGGAGAAGTCAACGTTTCAGGTGTAACCCTTCTTCAGGACTCCATATTAATATTAATTCCACAAGGTTCTAAAGTGCACAATCTGATGATGCTGAACTCAATATTAAGACTCGAAACATTAGCTTGCTCTTGTTCCATGGATGAAAATATGTTGCTGGTGGATGCTGCCTGACTCACTGTGATCTCCAGCATTTTTTTGTTTTCAGGACAGATTCCAGCATCTGCAGTAATTTGTCCCTCATTTTGAGAAAACTTTTGTATCTTCTTCCTTATCTTCAAGTTGTTCAGGCTCAACGAACTGCATCAATCATTCACTTTACTGTCATCTTTTCATTTTTCACAACTTCTTTACAGACAGCATTTAAACAGGTCTTGAAGCTTAGTCTAGACTTCAATGGGATGGTTATAGAGAAGGCATCTCCATTTGCAGTGGAGACTGGAACAAGGCACAATAAATATAAGATAGACACTAATAAATCCAGCAGGTAATTCAGGGGAACTACCCAGATAGCGGTTAGAATTTGGAGCTTGTTACTATAAGGAGTTGAGGTGAATCCTTGGATACATTTAAAGGAATGCTTGATGAATGCCAGAGGAGAAAAGAAAGAATAGAGAGGTCAGTTTGATGGATTTTGATGAATTAGGGTAGGAGGAAGCTTATGAGAGGGATGAGCACTGACACTCATCTGTTGGGTCGAATGGCCTGTTTGTATTGTAAGAATGGCATGATGCAATGCAGCTTCCTTTCCAGACTAATAGTATAAAAATATACTGTCTCATTCTTTTCCTAATTCATGCATCACACAGAAGTGGAGGCAAGAGTTTCATTGCAATCTATAAGAGTTGTGTTTAAGTTCATTTCCATTTCTTCAGGAACAAAATGAATCCGTTTATAGGATAGATATTTAACTTGTCACTCAGCATGTGTGTCTTGTTAAGTGTCATTTGGCAGTAACAAGCAGCCTAGTTTTCAAGCAAGTTTTATTTTCTAAAATGAACAGAAATGAATTTGGGCAATCATTTTAATGGTTAAGATAGAATGGTGGCATTCTACCATTTGGGCAGCAAGTTCAAAATTCACTTTTTTTTTTCTGTTTTTCATTAAGGAATCCCAGGTCACTTTTTTTTTAGCCTATAGTGAGGAGATATCTCTGATTCTCCTTCTCTTTTTCTTTTAAGATTCCCCACACTACCACTGCATCCAAAGGGGTCCCAGCAGTACAGCTTATATTCTCTACACCTCAACCATGGCAAAATCCAGTCTTATCTTTACAGCTACAATGGGCATCAATAAAGCCATGCGATTTGACCAACTGCAGGAGTTAGTAGGCTTTTTCAGCATGTTGTCCATTACCAAGCTCTCAGAAATAGAAATTGTTGGCTAGTGTGACTAACTCACAGTTTTAAAACTTGTTAGACTGAGTAATTGAGGACCTCAGGAATTCAATCAATTCCAAAACCTATTCTCCATTTGCAAACGTTATCTCTAGATTTAGAAAGTGCAAGTGCTGAATTACTTAATATTTTGCTAAATCAGATGCAGGTCATTGCTTCTAGGAATTTGCTTGTGGATTAAACAGATAATACTAAAATATTCAATTCAGCATAAGGGACAAACAAGATGATTACATTCAAGAGAGAATCACTGCAATTCTAACTGGTAACAGGAAGAAGAATGGTCGAACTGTATGGCGCTGGAAAAGTTCAGCAGGTCAGGCAGCATCCAAGGAGCAAGAGAGTCAACGTTTTGGGCATAAGCCCTTCATCAGGAATGTGATGAAGGGCCTGATGAAGGGCTTATGTCCAAATCATCAACTTTCCTGCACTTTGGATGCTGCCTGACCTGCTGTGCTTTTCCAGCGCCACACTTTTCAACTCTGACTCTCCAGCATCTGCAGTCCTCACTTGCTCTCAGTTGGAGGGAGAATGCAATAAAAGTTATACTGTTCAAACAAGAATGATTTGACTCTGAAATTTTTCGAAGTACCATTTAGTAATTCTGGTGGGCAGTGATAATTGCAAAGGAATATGGAAAAAAATTGACAGAACCTGTGTTCAATCGAATCTCTTTGGCTTTCCTAAGGCTTTTCCAGGTCAGTTGCTGGAATGATGATGGCACTGAGTGAAACCTCCCTGCAATTTCAGGGCCTTTATCTTTTAGCAACTATCAATGACCTTAGCATGTAATTCAGTGGTTTAAAGCTCATAGCTCTCATTTGGTGCTGTAATGAGATGGAAATCCCAGATCAGAATAAAATCAGTTGACTCATTTGACAGAGTTTGATTCCCAAAGTTTTCTTCACTCAAGCTGCATGTTAGCAATTTGCAATCAATGGGAGTTGCTCGGAATTAGTCACAGTGCAAACCCAACAGAGCCTCCCTGACTGTCAACGATTCCCAGAATCAACTGAGCTTGAATGAAGACATGTGATTGGAGTTTCCACATTTATTTTGTGTTTAATGAATTATTCCTTAATCATTGTTTGGTTGTTTTTCTCAAAATCAAACTATTTCATTTATGACCTCTTCATTTTTGTTCACTTCCATTATTTTAATTTTTCTACAATGTAGCAGTAACAAACTGCCAAAGTCTTCTCTTGGTTACCAAGCACTTTGGGAAATCTTGATGTCATAAAAAAAAGTATCATATGAATGCAATTTGTTTTTCTTTTCCCTTTGAGGTTTTTGGATAGAATAGTCTTTGCCTAGCTTATACATCTCCTCAATTTATATTCTTAAACAATTGAAGGAAATTCTTCAGATTGTTCTAGAATATCCAATAATTCATTATGTTAATGCTTTTGGTGTGGCAAGAATCTAATCTATAGAGTCAGTGGTTAACACTGCTGCTTCACAGCGCAGGAGAGATGAATTTGATTCCATCCTCAGGCGACTGTCTGCGTGGAATTTGCACATTTTCCCCATGTCTGTGTGGGTTTCTACTGGGTGCTTCAGTTTCCTCCCACAGTCCAACCAAGTGCAGATGAGGTGGATTGACTGTATGAAATTGAGCATAGTGTCCAGCAATGTGCAGGTTAGGTGGGTTAGCCATGTGAAATAAGAGGGTTACAGGGATGAGATGCATCTGGGTGGGATGTTCTTCAGAGGGTCGGTATGAACTTGATAGGCCAAATGGCCTGCTTGCATACTGTAGGTATTCTATGATTTGTTCAATATTGGTCCCTTTTGTTTTGTTTTGAGGCTTTATTTAATCATGGCCTGGATTTTCAGTTGCTGGTAAGGTTGCTATCATGTGTCTAGTCTAATTTTGAAAGTCACAAATCTAGTTGCCAAAGCCTCTTGAAGACCATAGTCTTCAAAGGGGGAGTATTGAGGTAGCAGCTGAACAGATTTACCACCAACTGAAAGCCCTTTAAGTTCCTTTCCAAATTTGTAATGGCCTAGAAAAGGTGGGATGGCAATTTTCAATCATGAGTACAGTCAGGGTCAATGCAAAGATGAGGCAAAAGTGAAACTCAGAGATGAGAAACTTCCCCTTAAAACCATACATCATTAAAGCAGAAGCAAGCCATTCAGCCCATCGAATCTTCTCCACCATTCAATGAGATCATGGTTGATCTGATAATCATCAACTCCACTTTGCAGTCTTTTTCCCATAATCCTCAATTTCCTTACTGATTTAAAATCTGAGACAAAGTGAGGACTGCAGATGCTGGAGATCAGAGTTGAGAGTGTGGCATTGGAAAAAGCACAGCAGGTCAGGCAGCATCTGAGGAGCAGGAGAATCAATGTTTCGTGCATAAGCCCTTCATCAGGAATGAGGCTTATGAGTCGCGGCTGAGAGATAAATGGGAGGGTGGGGTGGGGTTGCGGGGGGAGGTAGCTGAGAAAGTGATAGGTGGATGAAGGTGAGGGAGAAGGTGACAGGTCAGAGGGGAGAAAGATGGACAGGTCCGGAGGGAGGTGCCGAGTTGGAGGTTTGGGATTGAGATAATGGTTCCACCAAAATATCATCTCCTAGACCATCTATAACCTCATCACCTCTGGGGACCTTCCACCCACAGCCCCCGGCCTCATTTTCCATGAACCCCACACCGCCCCATTCTACCTACTTTGTAAGATTCACAAACCTGACTGCCCTGGTAGACCGATTGTCCCCATCTGTGCCTGTTCCACTGAACACATCCCTTTCTACCTTAACACCTTCCTGTCCCCCTCCACCAATGTTATCTACTGCGGCACTGCACCCAATGTGGTCTCCTCTATATCGGGGAGACAGGACACCTTCTTGTGTATCATTTCAGAGAACCTCTCTGGGACACTCACACCCACCAATCCCACCACCCCATGGCTGAACACGTCAACTCCCTCTCCCACTCTGCCAAGGACATGCAGGTCCTGGGCCTCCTCCACCTTCAACCTGTGACCATTTGATGCCTGGAAGATGAACGCCTCATGATCTGCCTTGGGACCCTGCAACCACATGGGATGAATGTGGATTTCAACATCTTCCTCATTTCCTTCCCCTGACACTATCCCAGTCCCAAGCCTCCAACTTGGCACTACCCTCTGGACCTGTCCATCACTCCCCCCTCTGACCTATCACTTTCTCCCACACCTTCATCCACCTATCACTTTCTCAGCTACACTCCCCCCAACCCCACCCCCTTCCATTTATCTCGCAGCGCCCGAACCTCAAGCCTCATTCCTGATGAAGGGCTGATGAAACTTCTATTCTCCTGCTCCTCAGGTGCTGCCTGACCTGCTGTGCTTTTCCAGCACAACACTGATTAGAAGCTGTCTATTTTAACCTTGAATATGCATATCCCAAACATGACAGCCTTCTGCAGTAAGGAATTCCACAGATTTGCTCCCTTCTAAGAGAAGAAATTCATCCTCATATCTGTCTGAAATGTTGACCTTTGATTCTGAAATTATGCCTTCTGGTGCTAGACCTTCTTTCAAGGGGAAATAACCTTTTTGCATGTACTCTGTCAAATGCCCAAGGAATTTTGCATGTTTCAGTAAGGTCACCTCTCAATCTCCTAAACTCCTGTGAGTCCAAGCTCAATGTACTTGTTGGAATACGTTGGAAATTTTGAATAATATGAGGATAGATAAGTCCTCCAGGCCAGATGGACTACACCCACAGGTTACTACGGGAAGCAAGGGAAGAGCTTGCTGTGCCTTTGGCAATAATCATTGTATCCTCACTGTCCATATTAGAGTAGTACCAGATGACTGGAGGATGGCAATTCCCTTTTTCAAGAAAGGTAACAGGGATAACAGACTAATCAGTCTTACGTCCGTGGTGGGCAAATTATTGCAGAGGATTCTGAGTGACTATCACTAATTTGATTGGAGATAGTCAGCATGGTTTTATGAGGTGCAGGTCATGCCTCACAAACCTTCTTGAATTCTTTGAGGAAATGATAAAACACATTGATGAAAGTAGAGCAGTGAATGTGGTGTATATGGATTTTAGCAAGACGTTTGATAAAGTTCACCATGGTGGGCTCATTCAGAAAGTAAGGAGGCATGGGATACAGGGAAAGATGGCTGTTTGAATACAGAATTGGCTGGCCTATAGAAGACAGAGGGTGGTAATAGATGGAAGACATTTAGCCTGGAGTTCAGTGACCAGTGGTATTCCACAGGGATCTATTCTGGGATTTCTGCTCTTTTTGATTTTTATAAATGACTTGGATGAGGAAGTGGAGGGGTGGCTTAGCAAATTTGCTGATGACACTAAGATTGGTGGAGTTGTGGATAGTGTTGTCGGTTGCAACGGGACGTTGGCAGGATGCAGAGCTGGGCTGAGAAGTGGCAGATGGATTTCAACCTGGAAAAGTGTGAAGTGATTAATTTTGGAAGGTCAAATTTGAATGCAGATTACAGAGTTAAAGGTAGAATTCTTGGCACTGTGGGGGAACAGAGGGATCTTGTGGTCCACGTATATAGATCCTTCAAATTTGCCACCTAAGGTAATAGGGTTGTTAAGAAGGTGTATGATGAGTTGGCTTTCATTAGCAGGGGGATTGAGTTTAAGTACCGCGAGGTTATGCTGCAGCTCTACAAAGCCCTGGTTAGATCACAATGAATATTGTGTTCAGTACTTGTCTCCTCATTATAGGAAGAATATAAAAGCTGTAAATGGAGTGCAAAGGAGACTTAACAAGATGCTGCCTGAACTGGAGGGCATGTCGTATGATGAAAGGTTGAGGGAGCTAGGGCTTTTCTCTTTGGATTGAAGAGGATGAGAGGTGACTTGATGAAGGTGTACAACATGATAAGAGGCATAGATAGAATGGATAGCCAGAGACCTTTTGCCAGGGTGGAAATGGCTATCATGAGGAGGCATAATTTTAAGGTAATTAAAGGAAGGTTCAGGGGAGATATCAGAGGTTGGTTCTTTATACAGAGAGTGGTGGGTGCGTGGAATGCAATGTCAGCAGTGGAGTCAAATATATGAGGGAGGTTTAAACGACTTTTGGATAGGTATATGGATGATGGTAAAATGTAGAGTATGTAGGTTAGTTTGATTTTAAGTAGTATAAAAGATGGACACAGCATCAAGGGCCGAATGGCCTGTACTGTGCTATGCTGTTCTATATTATATGTTCTATGTACTCAAGTTCTCTCATAACACAGACCCACCATACTTCGTATTAGTGAACCTTCACTGGACAGTCTTCACTGGACAGCCTCCAGTGGCAGCACATCTTTCTTAAGGTAAGGGGCCCAAAACTGTTCACAATATTCCAGCTGTGGTCTGACTTGTGTCTGGTATAGTTTTCGCAAAACCTCCCTTGTTCAATAGTAAATTTACTTTGAAGCAAACACCAACATTCTGATTGCTTTCCCTATTGCCCACTGATCTTGGATGTTAGCTTTTTATTTTTCATGGATGACAACTCTCAAATCCCTCGTTATAGACAAGAGACAATAGCTGCAGGAGTAGGCCATTCTGTCCTTCGAGCCTGCACCACCATTCAATATGATCATGGCTGATCATCCTTAATCAGTATCCTGTTCCTGCCTTATCTCCATAACCCTTGATTCCACTATCCTTGAGAGCTCTATCCAATGCTTTCTTAAATGAATCCAGAGACTGAGCCTCCACTGCCTTCTGGGGCACAGCATTCCACACAGCCACCACTCTCTGGGTGAAGAAGTTTCTCCTCATCTCTGTCCTAAATGCTCTACCCCATATTTTTAAGCAGTGTCCTCTGGTTCGGCATCACCCATCAGTGGAAACATGTTTCCTGCCTCCAGAGTGTCCAATCCCTTAATAATCTTATATGTCTCAATCAGATCCCCTCTCAGTCTTCTAAACTCAAGGATATACAAGCCCAGTCACTTCAGTCTTTCAGTGTAAAGTAATCCTGCCATTCCAGGAATTGACCTTGTGAACCTACGCTGCACTCCCTCAATAGCCAGAATGTCTTTCCTCAAATTTGGAGACCAGAACTGCACACAGTACTCCAGGTGTGGTCTCACCAGGGCCCTGTACAACTGCAGAAGAACCTCTTTGCTTCTATACTCAATCCCTCTTGTTATGAAGGCCAGCATGCTATTAGCCTTCTTCACTACCTGCTGTACCTGCATGCTTACCTTCATTGACTGGTGTACAAGAACACCCAGATCTCTTTGTACTGCCCCTTTACCTAAATTGATTCCATTTAGGTAGTAATCTGCCTTCCTGTTCTTGCCACCAAAGTGGATAACCATACATTTATCCATATTAAACTACATCTGCCATGCATCTGACCATTCACCTAACTTGTCCAGGTCACCCTGTAATCTCCTAACGTCCTCATCACATTTCACCCTGCCACCCAGCTTAGTATCATCAGCAAATTTGCTAATGTTATTGCTAATACCATCTTCTATATCATTAACATATATTGTAAAAAGCTGGGGTCCCAGCACTGATCCCTGCGGTACCCCACTGGTCACTGCCTACCATTCCGAAATGGAGCCGATTATCACTATTCTTTGTTTCCTATCGGCCAACCAACTTTCAATCCAAGTTAGTACTTTGCCCCCAATACCATGCGCCCTAATTTTCTCACTAACCTCCTATGTGGGACTTTATCAAAAGCTTTCTGAAAGTCCAGGTACACTACATCTACTGGATCTCCCTCGTCCATCTTCAGAGTTACATCCTCAAAAAATTCCAGACGATTAGTCAAGCATGATTTCCCCTTCATAAATCCATGCTGACTCTGACCTATCCTGTTACTACTATCCAGATGTGTCATAATTTCATCCTTTATAATAGACTCCAGCATCTTTCCCACTACTGAGGTCAGACTAACTGGTCTATAATTTCCTGTTTTCTCTCTCCCACCTTTCTTAAAATGTAGTACAACATTAGCCATCCTCAATCTGCAGGAACTGATCCTGAATCTATCGAACTCTGGAAAATAATCACCAACACATCCACGATTTCTCGAGCCACCTCCTTCAGTACCCTGGGAAGTAAACCATTAGGCCCCGGGGACTTATCAACCTTCAGACCTAACAGTCTCTTCAACACCAATTCCTGGCAAATCTAGATTCCCTTCAGTTCAGGTCCTTCATCCACTGTTACCTCAGGGAGATTGCTTGTGTCTTCCCCAGCGAACACAGATCTGAAGTACCAATTCAATTCTTCTGCCATTTCTTTGTTCCATGTAATATATTCCCCTGTTTCTGTCTTCAAGGGCCCAATTTTAGTCGTAACCATTTTTTGCCTTTCACATACCTAAAAAAACTTTTACTATCGTCCTTTATATTATTGGCCAGTTTACCTTTGTACCTCATTTTTTTCTCTGCGTATTTTCTTCTTAGTAATCCTCTGTTGTTCTTTAAAAGCTTCCCAGTTGTCCAGTTTCCCACTTATCTTTGCTATGTTATACTTTTTCTCTTTTAACTTTATATGTTTCTTAACTTCCCTCGTCAGCCACGGCCACCCATGCCTCCTCCTAGGATCTTTCTCCTTTTTGGAATGAACTGATCCTACAACTTCTGCATTGTATACAGAAATATAGCTTTTTGCATTATACACAGTTATGTGGCTTTTTGCAATCTTTCTCCTTACATCTCCTTCATATCCTTACATACAGATGAGCAGGTACACCACTTCAGCTGGGACAACACATCCATCCTAGGACAGACCAAACACAGACACGCACGAGAATTCCTAGAAGCATGGCATTCCAACCAGACCTCTACCAACAAACACATTGACCTCTGACAATAGGCAGTAATGTCACATTGACTTTTCTCAATTGGGTACTCGCCATTGTTGCATGAGCATGCTAGCTCACTGTTCCTCACATTAGGTTGCTGTCACCATCCTATTAAAGTGCTCAAAACCACAGAATTTGATCCGTCTCGTGTGGCAGAAGAATACAATTTAATTTTCAACTGAGGGCCTCTCGGTGTTAACAAAATATAATGTATTGCATGTTAGTATCTCATTACAGGTTGCATCAAAATAATCGGCAGTGTTAGAGGCTTTATGAAGCAGCAAATGTTGGGGCTTATTCCTTTGAGATTGAGACTGTTCTTCCCAGAGGTCCACATATTGACATAGTGAACGGTTCTTACTGCACTCCTCTGTATTAACCCAGTCCGACTTGTTCAGCAGTCATTGACCGGCTGATGGCCCTCTAACCACTGATCGCATCACACTGAATAAGAACTGGGGCAGAATGGTGCAGATAATATCCCAAATATTGTGGGAATTTGAGAAATTCTCACACTATGTTTTAATAAAGAATACTTTGTTCATAAAATTGAATTGAACTGCAAACTGAGTTCTGTGTCTCTTTGTCCATCCTACCGACAAGAGCATTTGGAAGTGTCCAAAGCACAGATGACTTTGTCTTTCTGATGATTCCCACATGCAATGAAGGAATTAAACACATATACCACTAACCTTCTTTCTTTCACCAGGCTTTGCAGAATGTTTGCAAATACTTAGAATTAAAGCAACTAAGTTAAACAATTCTGGTCAGAATTATTTTGGCTTATTTTATGGAAATAGCAAATGGCATCAAGTGTGAACTTAAAATCCATCACTTTAGTGCCGTTTATGCTTTATGCTTAAGACTGCAACTCTGTTTTACATTTTTTTTTCAAATCATAGGAATTGATTTTAAGCTGCAGTTATTTTTGATTTTGCCAATTCAGTTTTTAATAAAAGAAAACATTGTTGTGAAAAGCTATCTTTCCCAGCCATGAGTGCAGGAAGAAAATATTTGTATTTTTGGTGGAATGTTTGTTTTATAGATTGTTAATATCTTAAAAAATTTATTCTATGCAGTGGATGATTGGCTTCTTGGAATTCAATTGAGATGTATAGAATCAAAACAGGGAACAAAACACTGCTGCTGAATTCTCATCAGCTTGTCTCTTTTATCTCGATATGATGGACAGCAGCATGATATTGAGATCAATTCCTATTATCGCTACTGACTGAAGATCTTTCAGAGGTGGAATTTTGTATTGCCATGGGTACTCATTCTGTACATAAATTGTTGCAATCAGATGCAAGCAGTGTGTTGTCTGAAGATGGGTTAAGAGCTGTTGACTTTCTACTTATTACCTTTGGACAAGCTTCAATGCAACTTCATTGCATCTTACACACATAGACACATACTAGTGGCTATTCTTTGCTTTTTTTAATGGATGAAGGTTTTTGTTCTGGCCAAAATCTCAATAGAACATCAAATAGTTGTAGTAAAAATTTGTCAGTTCCCCATTTGGACTACTGTGAATCGAAGGGTCGGATTTTATCCAATAATTGACCATTACAGTCATGTCAGCAGCACATGAGATGCTCCCTAGTGGTAACTGAATACAACAAGTTAAGACGCAATACTATACTGTCTTACTTACCTTCTGGAAAATGGGGGGAAAAAAAGAAACTATTCTACACTAAGCTGTAGCTGTATATCTTTGCAATGCTACGGCTTAATGAAAAGGGTCTTGGTATACTCATGGTGCTCCTATACATCTTTGACATGTTTGACTGAAAAATGGTTCCTAAATTTGACAGAACTAGCCTTGTAATCCCTCAAGAAATGAGAGGTATCACAGTTGAGATTTGATAGCAAGGGGAAGCCCTTGCACCGAGTAGGACAATGGAAACTGAAGCATAGGCTTATCAGATTGCAGAAGTGAATCTGAGGTTGGTCAAAAGTTGAGCGTAACAGGCAACAGGACCCAACAGTGGATTTCATCGAGGTAGACATATGGGATTGAGTACAAAACATTAAGGAGCCATAATGTATGCTGATGCCTGATGTCCTGTGTTGGACAATGTCCAACAATCCAAAACCCAACCCAGCCCAAAGATTTTGATCCTGACAGGAGCCAGAATTTCTCGTAAAAAGATATGAAGAAGATAATCTAACCTTATCTTATTTTAAAGCTAAGTATAAGGTATTGTGTGCCAGATGCAATTTGATTGGTTAAACTACCAGGCTTGAAACAAAACATATTTTATTCATTCACTATAATTGAAATACAGACAAAATTTAAATAAAAGAATTGACTTAACTGTCAATGTATCAAAATGCTTAACAAGATTATATATATTAACTACAACAAATTAACTTTTCGAAATGTAGTAACACCCTATAAACATACCCTTAGTAAAGGCAAATTTAGTAAAATAGATTGTTTCACATTCAATTCTAACAGCAGGAAGAGAATCCCAGCTTTTGGCTGTACCATACAGAGGAATAAGAGCTTCCGCATCCAACTTCAAGATCACAGCAATTGCTACTGAAGGCTAAAACTAAAAAGAATTGGGATTCTTTGGGAGTTTGACCCCACCCATTCAGGCTGCTTCTATTGTTCCAACGTTTTAAAAACGCCAAGGCCTCACAAGCTGCTCACTTTATTGTCTTTGGAGTAGACTGCTCAGCATTTCTGTCTCAGCCTTTCTTCATTAAAAAGAACAAAATACATCTCTTAAGCTCTCATATAGTCACATAATAGAGAGGCTGTTCAATCTATCTCACCTGAAACTTCAATGCTCATGATCAGTGTCAAAGCTATGAGGCCTACTTCATACTTGACTGAAGATTGTTTCCTGGCTCAATAATCCTAGACTTTAAAGACTTTGGGGCCTTGGTTTCTTAGAGCTATAGAGTCACAGAGACGTACTACACTGAAACAGACACTTCAGTCCAACAAGTCCATGCCAACCAGATATCCCAACCTAATCTAGTGCCATTTGCCAGCACTCGGCCCATATCCCTCTAAACCCTTCCTATTCATATACCCATCCAGATACCGTTAAAATGTTGCAATAATACTAGCCTCCACCACTTCCTCTGGCAGCTCATTCCATGCACACACAAATCTTTGCATGAAAAAATTGTCCTTTATGTCCCTTTTAAATCTTTCCCCTCTCACCCTAAAGCTATGCCATATAGTTCAGGACTCCCCCACTCCAGGTAAAAGACCTTGTCTATTTACCCTATCCATTCCCCTCATGATTTTTTCAACGTCTATAAGGTCACCCATCATCCTCTGATGCTCCAGAAAAAACAGCCCCAGCCAATTCAGCCTCTCCCTTTAACTCATATCCTCCAACCCTGGCAACATGCTTGTAAATCTTTTCTGAACCCTTTCAAGTTTCACAACATCCTTCTGATAAGTGAGAGACCAGAATTGCACACAATATTCCAAAAGTAACCTAACTAGTGTCCTGTACAGCCACTACATGACCTCTCAATTCCTCTTTTGAATGCTCTGTCCAATAAAAGAAAGCATACCAAATGTCGTCTTCGCTATCCTATCTATCTGTGACTCCACTTTTCTTGTAGAAAAAGATGAAGTCTTCTCAGTACTTGGCTGTGAGGGAACTACTCAAAGCTCCTTCCGAGTTGCTGTGCCTTTAAGGGTTAGGGCATCTACACTTTGGTCTTTTTGCAGTTAGTCTGCAACACTGGAAGGTTCTGAAACTTTAGTTTGCTTTCTTATAACTTTGCCAAGGTTGTAACCATTTCTAAGGGATGTTGAGGTCTGGCTGACAGCACAATATCAGTATGTTGGCCTCTTTCTCTTTTTCTCATGCTCTAGCCTTCCTCCTCAGGATGGACTTTTGTATCTAAATGTGATTGCTTCTTCAATTTCAGCAGCTGCATTATAAGGGTTAATTCGAATAAGCAGACAAGTTAATCTCTCCACTTACCTCTTGAAGAACAGGGTTGATTCTCCTTACAGGAGACAATAAAGATTTTTCTTGTCGATGGTACCTTTTAGCCATTGTGCTAATTTTATTTGCTGCTTGTAATTCCTTTGCCAAGTGAAATCAAAAGTTGGCATCATCATTCTGTACAAGAAATTTAGGTATTACACAACACCAAGTTATAGTCCAACAAGTTTATTTGGACTAAAACCAGGCCAAACTGTTCTATAAACCCAGGATTGCTGCATGGTTTGAAAGCAATTATTTTGATACTGACCTCTGTATGGTTACAGCAATGTTTGCAGATAAACTACAACTAAGGGGTGATTGGGCAGCATACTGGAAATCAAGCTCCATTATTCCAGGAGTCAAGGGATTATTGACAGACCAAGCTTTAGATTAGATTCCCTACAGTGTGGAAACAGGCCCTTCGGCCCAACCAGTCCACACCGACCCTCCAAAGAGTAACCCACTCAGACCCATTTCACTCTAACCAATGCACCTAATACTATGGGCAATTTAGCATGGTCAATTCACCTGGCCTGCACATCTTTGGACTGTGGGAGGACACCAGAGCACCTGGAGGAAACCCACGCAGACACAGGGAGAATGTGCAAACTCCACACAGTCACCCGAGGCTGGAATCGAACCTGGGACCTGCTGCTGTGACCACTGAGCCACCGTGCCGCCCCAGCTGCACCAAAACATTGATTGGTCTATAGGCTAGTGACCAGTTATCAATGACAGAGGCTCTTTGCTTGCCAACAACCGTGTGATTAGTTCTCAGGATACCGAACAGCTTAGGTCTGGAACAAGATACAAACAAAAGATCAGATCACTACCAGTTCAAGAGCCTTCTCTGTTCTCTGCAGTCAAAGCCCATTTAAACTTGAAGAAAATCAGTTCATCTTTCCTTCAGCTGTGACCTTTTAATTGGTAAGTTAGAGATAAGGTGGTCAGCAACTCAGTGCCATTTGTAAACCATTGGAAGCATTTGGAAATAGATAGCAGATCAGCAAGAAACAACTCAACAGATTTTATGAACAAAGATTACTAAATTGCATTCTCAGTTTTCTTCCGTGTGTGTGTACGTGTGCGCTCGTGCGCTTTTGGTTAACGGTGTTTTTTGCCAATGGCTTGTAATTGTTTACTTGTAGCTAGAATCTAATTACTTGTAATAAATTGTAACTTCTGTTAAATACTGAAACATTTATAGCAATCAGGGTCTGAAAATCTGGCAAATTGGGCAATTTTGCACATTTCTAAAACTTTTAACTTTTGTAATGACTCGTAGAATAATGGGGCTTGATTTCCAGTATGCTGCCCATTCACCCCCTGGCTGCAGTTTACCTACAAACACTGGTGTAATCACACAGCCACACAGAGTCGGTATCAAATTACTTGCTTTCAAACCATGCAGCAATCCTGGGTTTATAAAACAGTTTGGCCTGATTTCAGTCCAAATAAACTGTTGGACTATAACCTGATGCTGTGTGATATCTAAATTTCATGTACAGAATGATGATGCCAATTTTTGATTTCACATTCACAAAGGAGCTACAAGCAGCGAATAAAATTAACACAATGGATAAAAGGTACCACCGACAAGAAGTCTCTATTGTCTCCTTTAAGGGGAATCAACCCTGCTTTTGAAGAGGTTAGTGGAGAGATTAATTTATCTCCTTATTTAAATGAACTCTTATAATGCAGCTACAGCAACAGAAGGAGCAATTACATTTGGATATCAAAGTCCTTCCTGGGATGAAGGCTAGCACTGGAGTAAAAGAGAAAGAGGCCAAGATGCTGATATTGTGCTGTCAGCCAGACCTCAACATCAGGGCATTACATCCCCAGCGTTAATACTGGCCTCCAGCCTGCCTCTGCATTCCTTATTCCAGCTCATTAATTGACCCCTGTCATGTTGAGACACTGGAAGATGAATGGAAAATTTCAGACATCCTTCTTGTACTGAGCATATCAAGCAGCATCTAAGGAGCAGGACAGTCGATGTTTCAGGCATGAGCCCTTCTTCAGGAATGAGGAAAATGTGTCCTGCAGGCTAAGATAAAAGGTACGGAGGAGGGACTTGAGGGACGAGTGTTGGAAATGCGATAGGTGGAAGGAGGTCAAGGTGAGGGTGATAGGCCAGGGTGGGGGTGGAGAGGTCAGGAAGATAATTGCAGGTTAGGAAGGCGGTGCTGAGTTCGACAGATTTGACTGAGACAAGGTGGGGGGAGGGGAAATGAGGAAACTGGAGAAATCTGAGTTCATCCCTTGTGGTTGGAGGGTTCCTAAGCGGAAGACGAGGCGCTCTTCCTCCAGCCGTCATGTTGCTATGGTCTGGCAATGGAGGAGTCCATGTCCTTGGTGGAGTGGGAGGGGGAGTTGAAGTGTTGAGCCACGGGGTGGTTGGGTTGGTTGGTCCGGGTGTCCCAGAGGTGTTCTCTGAAACATTCCGCAAGTAGGCGTCCTGTCTCCCCAATATAGAGGAGGCCACATCGGATGCAGCGGATGCAGTAAATGATGTGTGTGGAGGTGCAGGTGAATTTAAGGTGGATATGGAAGGATCCCTTGGGGCCTTAGATGGAAGTGAGGGGGGAGATGTGGGCGCAGATTTTGCATTTCTTGCGGTTGCAGGGAAAGGCGCCGGGAGTGGAGGTTGGGTTGGTGGGGGGTGTGGACCTGACGAGGGAGTCACGGAGGGAGTGGTCTTTTCGGAACGTTGATAGGGGAGGGAAGGGAAATATATCTCTGGTGGTGGGATCCGTTTGGAGGTGGCGGAAATGACGACGGATGATACGATGTATATGGAGGTTGGTGGGGTGGTAGGTGAGGACCAGTGGAGTTCTGTCCTGGTGGCGATTGGTGGGGTGGGGCTCAAGGGCGGAGGAGCAGGAAGTGGAGGAGACGCGGTGGAGGGCATCGTCGATCACGTCTGGGGGGATATTGCGGTCTTTGAAGAAGGAGGCCATCTGGGTTGTACGGTATTGGAACTGGCCCTCCTGGGAGCAGATGTGGCAGAGACAAAGGAACTGGGAATATGGAATGGCATTTTTACAGGGGGCAGGGTGGGAGGAGGTGTAGTCTAGGTAGCTGTGGGAGTCGGTCGGTTATAGTAGATGTCTGTGTTGATTTGGTCGCCCGAGATAGAAATGGAAAGGTCTAGGAAGGGAAGGGAGGAGTCTGAGACGGTCCAGGTAAATTTGAGGTCGGGGTGGAAGGTGTTGGTAAAGTGGATGAACTGTTCAACCTCCTCAAGGGAGCACGAGGCAGCGCCGATACAGTCATCTATGTAGTGGAGGAAAAAGTGTAGCTGCGGAAGATGGACTGTTCCACATATCCTACGAAGAGGCAGGCATAGCTGGGGCCCATGTGGGTGCCCATGCTACTCCTTTGGTTTGGAGGAAGTGGGAGGATTGGAAAGAGAAGTTGTTCAGGGTGAGGACCAGTTCAGTCAGTCGAAGGAGTGTGTCAGTGGAAGGGTACTGGTTGGCACAGCGGGAAAAGAAGCAGCGGAGGGCTTTGAGTCCTTCGTGATGGGGGATGGAGGTGTACAGGGACTGGATGTCCATCGTGAAGATAAGGTGTTGGGGACCGGGGAAGTGAAAATCATGGAGAAGGTGGAAGGTGTGGGTGGTGTCCTGAATGTAGGTGGGGAGTTCTTGGACTAAGGGGGACAGGACCATGTCGAGGTATGCAGAGATGAGTTCAGTGGGGCAGGAGCAGGCTGAGACAATGGGTCGGCCGGGGCAGTCAGGTTTGTGGATTTTGGGCAGGAGGTAGAAACGGGCGGTGTGGGCTTGTGGGACTATGAGGTTGGAGGCGGTGGATGGGAGATCCCTGAGGTGATGAGATTATGGATGGTCTGGGAGATGATGGTTTGGTGGTGGGAGGTGGGGTCATGGTCAAGGGGACAGTAGGAGGAGTGTCCGCGAGCTGGCATTTAGCCTCAGCGGTGTAAAGGTCGGTGTGCCAAATCCAACTCAACCCAACCTCCACTCCCAGCACCTTCCCCTGCAACCGCAAGAAATGCAAAACTTAAGCCCAAACCTCCCCCCTTACTTCTCTCCAAGGCCCCAAGGGATCCTTCCATATTCACCACAAATTCACCTGCACCTCCACACGCATCATTTACTGCATCCGCTGCACCCGATGTGGCCTCCTCTATATTGGGGAGACAGGACACCTACTTGCGGAATGTTTCAGAGAACACCTCTGAGACACCTGGACCAACCAACCCAAATACCCCGTGGATCAACACTTCAACTCCCCCTCCCACTCCACCAAGGACATGCAGGTCCTTGGACTCCTCCATTGCCAGACCATAGCAACCATAGAAGTGCCTCATTTTCCGCCTAGGAACAAGGGATGAACTCAGATTTCTCCAGTTTTCTCATTTCCCCTCCCCCAACCTTGTCTCAGTCCCAACCCTCGAACTCAGCACCACCTTCCTAACCTACAATCTTCTTCCTGACCTCTCCGCCCCCATCCCCACTCCGACCTATCACCCTCACCTTGACATCCTTCCACCTATCGCATTTCCAACGCCCCTCCCCCAAGTCCCTCCTCCCTACCTTTTATCTTAGCCTGCTGGACACACTTTCCTCATTCCTGAAGAAGGGCTCATGTCTGAAACGTCGAATCTCCTGTTCCTTGGATGCTGCCTGACCTGCTGCGCTTTTCCAGCAACACATTTTCAGCTCTGATCTCCAGCATCTGCAGTCCTCACTTCCTCCCTGAGCATATCAAGCTCCCAGTGACCCTATATGTTACCCTTCTCTTTAGAGGTGGGTAGCCCTTCAGACCCTCATCCTGCCTTTCCAAAAAATGGCCGGCATGCCAGTCAGCATCAGAATTTTCAAGTTCCATCTATCTCAGTTTCTATTCTTCGAGGTGCCCATAAATTTCATTCAAAACTCTGATTCTGTTGTAAACTACACCTTCACTAACAAAGGCAAGCACTCAAGATTCTATTGCATATCTTTCATGTGTACTCATGCATGGGACACCACTGCACAAACAAACTAACCTTTGCCAATTGTTTCATGTTGATTTTTGGCTGAATGAACAGAACTAAATTGAAGTATGGGAAATGTGACTACTGCAGATAGGATAGACGTAATGCTGGAATTTGTTCAAGGAGAACGAGCACTCCCAGAGTGTGGAATGTGAAAGCACACTTAGTCATTTACTTGCCAAATTTCTGACTAATGGTTATAAGCGTTCTTCATGAAAATTCAATATATTTTGGTACCAGCTCCAGCCAAAGTAACACAAATGAGCATTGACATTCAGGTAAAGTAGATAGGTCATATATCCACCAATAAAATGTATAAGTAAAAGGTAGAATTTAGCAAAACATCTTAATTTCCCATGTAATGATGTTTAACAATCTAAACAGGAGCTGATACATGATTTGCCACAATTATTATTGCATCTACAAAACAAACATTTATAGTTATTTATCATCTTCTTCATAATAATGTTTTGAGATCATGGTTTTTTTTTGATGTTAAGATTTGATCATGGTGTTATTAGAAAAATAACTACTCCCAAAAAAATATCATTACTTAATAAATTATATTTCAAGTGCCCGGTATATCGCAACAAGTAATCCCTCATAAGCTCCTCTTCCCTTAACTGATTCATAAACATTTTTGTGACATGCCTCTGAATGCACAGCTAGTTCCTTAATGGAGGTCTCAAAGTTTTACTCTATGTTGACTAAATTAACCAAAGTGTCGTAATATCTAAAGTGTGATTAATAGGAGCTGAAGACAAAAGACCAAAACATCAACATGTAGTATCCAAAGACCGGAAGTAGCTTCAGGCTGAGGCAACCAGTGCTAGCCTCTGCTTAAGAGTTTATATCACAAACACCACTGTATAGTCTGCCAAGCTATTTGATTTTTTAAAAAATCTAGATAAGTAAAGGATTGATCGGTATATGTATGAACCATAATTTTAAAATGTGTTTGGACAACAATCTCATTTTTTGTCACACCAACAAACCAAGTCCATTCGAGTCTTAGCAAGCCATGCAACCCCTCAAACCTGTTTTAGTGTTCCAGTTAAATCACATGTAAAGAGCCCTCTAACTTGGGTTTTTAAAGATAAATTGAAACTTCAGATTGACTGGATTAGATTCCCTACAGTGTGGAAACAGGCTCTTCGACCCAACCAGTCCATACCGACCCTCCGAAGAGTAACCCACCCAGAGCCATTTCACTCTAACCAATGCACCTCACACTATGGGCAGTTTAGCATGGTCAATTCACCTGATTTGCACATCTTTGTGACTGTGGGAGGAAACCAGAGCACCTGGAGGAAACCCACGCAGACATGGGGAGAATGTGCAAACTCCACACAGACAGTCACCCAAGGTTGGAATTGAACCTGGGACCCTAGAGCTGTGAGGCAACAGAGCTAACCATAGTTGTTGTTTGTCCAGATTCGCACCCAACTTTAATGCTTACGCTTGTTAGACATTTACAGCAATGACAATTCGATAGAACATAGAAAAGTACAGCGCAGAACAGGCTCTTTGGCCCACGATGTTGTGCTGAGGTTTAATCCTGATGTAAAATATAGTAACTTAGCCTACACACCCCTTAACTCACTGCTATCCATGTGCATGTCCAGCAGTTGCTTAAATGTCCCCAATGACTTCGCTTCCACCACCACAGCTGGCAAAGCATTAGATGCATTCACAACTCTCTGCGTAAAGAACCTACCTCTGACGTCTCCTTTATACCTTCCTCCTAATATCTTCAAACTGTGACTCCTCATACCAATCAATCCTGCCCTGGGGAAAAGTCTCTGGCTATTGACTCTATCTATCTAGATATTAGTTCCTTTCCTGTTATAGAATCCCTATGATGTAGAAGCAGAACATTTGGGCCATTGAGTCCTCTAAAGATCCACCAAATAGCATCCCACTCAGACCCAAGCTGCTACCCTAGCCCTGTAACTCTGCATTTCCCACAGCCAATCCATCTAGCCTACATACTTCTGAACTATTGGAGGAAACCGAAGCATCCAAAGGAAAACTGCACAGACACAGGGAGAATGTGCAAACTCCATGCAGATAGTCATCTGTGGCTGGAATCAAGTCCTCTGGTATTGTGAAGCAGCAGCATCACTCCACTGAGCCACCTGCCACCCCATGTTCTACATAACATTCAAGCAATACATATTAGTTCAGAGGATTTAAGAATCAGTTCTGCAGTATTGTCTTTTTTTTAATTATTCATTCATGGGATGAAGGCATCACTGGCTGCACCAGCATTTATTGCCCATCCCTAATTGCCCAGAGGGCAGTTAAGAGTCACTCACATTTCTGTGGGTGTTGAATGACGTGGTTTGGATCAGGTAAGGATGCCAGTTTCCCTTTCCTAAAAGGCATTAGTGAGCAGATGGGTTTTTCCAACAATCGACAATGAATCCATTGGTCATAATTAGATTCTCAATTCCAGATTTTTATTGGATTCAACTCCCACCATCTATCGTGGCGGGATTCGAACCCGGCTCCCAAAGCATTACCTGAGTCACTGGATTAATATTCCAGTGATAAAATCATTTGGCAATCGCCTCCCCTTTTGACTTAACTAGTCTAGTTTATATAGGTCTATGATTGACTTTAAATCACTGTTATTTCAATTTGCTCAATATCTGAAGTTTAGATAATTTTACACTGTGTCCTGATTGCTTACAGAAAGATTTCAAGAGAAAGTAATGAGGTTACCTATAGCTATTTAGAAAGAGAAATCTTTTACATTGCTTACTATGCTCTGTTGCTGTCGAAACATGAGGCAATTTTCTCTCAAAGGAAAACTGCCATGGAGATAAAAAGAGACTTAACGATGAAGACATTCTGTGAGTTAAAGCAGGTAGCCTTGATAAGATTGCAAGCAATAGATTGTGCTCATTTCCATATATTCTGTGTTGAAGGCCGTCGGCATGTATTGATTTTTTTTCGTATTGGCTTCCTTAAGCCTGCTATCAGCGGAAAGCGTGATTAAAGCTACAAAATCTCTGGCACTTCATCAACAACACATTTCTCCCTTTGTGGTCCACAGGCTGACAGTGACTAGCCATCCCCTGATGCCACACAGTGATTTGGAAGCAGGCAGCTCTGAGGAGCTCTTCCAGGCTGTGAACCATGCAGAGCAAACCTTTTGTAAGATGGAGATCTATCTGAAGCAGCAGCAGCTATGTGATGTCATCCTGATTGCTGGAAACCGAAAAATACCTGCTCATAGGTAGGGCATCTATACATTTCTCCTGTTAAAACACAGTGAGTGATTTAAAACTGATCTCTTTGTTATAAAAGAAGCTTTGACTCAGAAACGCCTTGGCTTTCTTTGGAAATACTGAATGGAATGCCTGTCTTCGTTAAACTCCAGCTCAAAAATATATTACCTTCAACTGAGGAAAAATAATTAGCCTGCAATCATCAAGGGCATTGGTATGGAACAGTGCTGTTTGGTCTCCATATCTAAAGATATTACTCTGGGAGGGAGGGCAATGATGATTTACTAGATTATTTCCTGAGGTGACAGAGTTATCCAAAACTGAGAGATAATGTATACTGGACCTATTTTCCATTGAGTTGCATTTTTTATTATTCATTCATGGGTTGTATGCATCACTAACTGGGCTAGCAAATATTGGTAATGGCTATTTGCTTTTGAGAAGGTGATGGTCAGCTGCCTCCATGAACCATTGAATTCTGTTTACTGAATGTACATACCCACCCCCTCCCCCCCAAAATTGTGCTGTTTTGGAGGGAGTTCCAATATAAGAGAGATGGTCTAATAGAAATAGAATATTCCTAAGGTTGATGATATTGTAGATGCTAAAAAATGTACTCTCCTGGTCAAGTAAGGAAATCTAGAACGTGCATTCATAGTCTCAGAACAAGGGCTGACACACTTAGAACTAAAATGTGGAAAGATTTCTTTATGCAAAAAGGTATAAATCTTTGGAATTCTCTACCCAAGAGATTTGTGGATGTTTAGCCATTGAGCAATTATCCAATGCTTATTGAGCAGAGATCAACAGAATTCTGGGCAATGAATCGATCAACTGGTATGGAGACTGGGTGAGAAGATGAAATTAAAGTAGAACATCAGTCACATTTTTGGTGAATGGTGGATTTGCCTCAAAAGATCAACTGGCCTCTACTAGTTCTTATATCTTATGGTCTTAACTTATGTGCATGAATGAGTTCTCCGAGAAAGATCAAATTCTAACTTCTTTCCAGACTGAAATATTGGGATGCTAAGCTGAATGCATGGTCAAAATTATATTGAACACAGCCTTGTGAAAAAAAAGTTTCACTTATTGTGCTAATAGTTAATTCCTAATTGCTTAAAATAAATGTTTCCCATACAGCAAGAGCCACTATTGTACTAACTTTATTTTTGTTTTTGTGACAATGTGTATATGTTATGTACATTATAGTATATCACAATTTTCATGTATTGAACACACTCAAAGTTAAAGGTGGAAGCTGAGAAAATGGAACGTATGCAAATGGTCTCAAGTGGCCAAAGAACAATGGAAAGGCTAATGTCCACACTTAATTAAAAATCATAAAACACCAGGTTATAGTCCAACAGGTTTATTTGGAAGCACTAACTTTCGGAACATCACTTCTTCATCAGGTAACGAGTGGGGCAGGACCACAAGACACAGAATTTATTGCAATAGATCACAGTGTCGTACAATTAAAACAATATATTGAACAAACCTAGATTGCTATTAAGTCTTTTATCTTTTAGAATCCTGCCCCACTAATTACCTGATGAAGCAGCAGTGCTCTGAAAGCTAGTACTTCCAAACAAACTTGTTGGACTTTAACCTGGTGTTGTGTGATTTTTAACTTTGTTCACTTCAGTCCAACATCAGCACCTCCATATCATGGCTTCCATATTCAATGATTGAGACTAAGATCTGGAGTCAGCATTAATTAGTTCAAAAACTGATTGAAATAAGTATTTTTTAAATTGAGCACGGAAGCATTTTTCCTCCACTTGGCTTTTCAACGATTACTAATTATTTTATTACCAATAATTTGTTTTACATCTCAATTTTAACGTGCTTAATGTGTGAAGGAGGGATTGTTGTTTCATTAACACAGCAAGGTTTTATTTACTTCAGTAAAGGAAGTGTAGGCAACATGCTCTACTGGAAGCAAAACAAAAATACTGGAATTGGTCAGCAGCCAACTCAAGAAAAAGGATTTACAACATTCCACTCATTTTGCAGTCACGCTGTCAGATGGAGAAATATATTTCACATACTTCAAGATAATTATTGTTGTAATTCCTTTTTTTTTATTGAAACCACTTACAAACATTATTCATGGGTAATCAGCTATTAAAAAATAGGGTAAACATGACAGGTTGAGGAGGCATGCTTCCTATCTGTGTGAGATTCCTTGTGTAGTATTTCACAAAAGGAAGTTAAAATAGATCATGTTTCCATGCTTATAAAATACTGGAATGTAAAGTGGCTTGTAAGCATGTTGATCTTTTGTGTATAATGAATTTTTCAATAATTTTATTACTTACACACCTGCACTAATAGAATCACATGCAACTGAGTTTTAAAAATACCGTCAGCAAGTGCATGATTGTGAAATTTGCAACAAATTATACACCCGAAAATAATGAGATATCATGCAGAGGCAAAATATTTCTGTACTCAAATTGAGACACATTTTAATTGCGGTATTTAATGTTTAATTAACATTTTTATCATGACCTCTTCTTTTTGTGGAAATAAGTTTCACTTATTTTGATTAATGCTGAATTTCTAAATGCATAAAAATTGTTTCCCACGTAGCAAGACCCACGATCTTACCAACTTTATTTCTGTTTTTGTTGATGTTATGTACATTATATAATATCACAATTTTCATGTAACCAATTCACTCAAAGTTGAAGGTGGAAGCTGAGTAAATGGAACAAAAAACACAGCAAATAGTCTGACGTGGCCAAAGGACAATGGAATGGCCAATGTCCACACTTAATGAGTAAGATTAAGATCTCAGTGAGTATTAATTAGTTCAAAAACTGGGCTTGAAATTACTTTCTTATTGGTCACAAAAGCATTTTTTCCACTTGGCTTTTCAATTATTATGAATAATTTTATCACCAATAATTTATATTACATCTCAATTTTAATATCCTTAATGTGAGAAGGAGTGGTTGATGTTTTATTAACATAGCAATGGATAGCATAATAATGTTGATTCATAAACATATAAAAAGTAAAGTAAGGTCACTGTTGTCCCACCAGATCATAGCGCTGCTCTTACATTGACGGGGAGAGCTCAGAAGAGTTTGTTAACATTTCCAGAATATGTAATAGGAATGAGAGTATGGAAAAGGTCAGGAATCAATGGTTAGCACTGCTGCCTCACAGTATCAGGACCCTGGGTTTGATTCCCCCCTCGGGTGACTGTGTGGAGTTTGCACATTCTCCCCGTTTCTGCGTGGGTTTTCTCTGGGTGCTCCGGTTTCCTCCCACAGTTCAAAGATGTGCAGGTTAGGTGAATTGGTCATGTTAACTTGCCCACAGAGTTAGTGCATACGTCAGAGGTAAATATGGGGAATGTGTCTGGGTGGGTTACTCTTCGGAGGGTCAGTGTGGACTAGTTGGGCCGAAGGGCCTGTTTCCACACTGTAGGGAATCTAATCTAATCTAACTTGAGGCACAGCAGATAAGGGGGTAATATGAGAATAGGAGAAGATGCAATGGTCAAGAAAGCACAACAATGTCTCGATTTCTTCAGGAGTCTATGGAAGTCCAGCATGTCCACAAGGACTGTTACCAATTTTTATAGATGCACCATAGAAAGCATCTTATATGGATTCATCACAGCGTGCTTTGACAACTGTTCTGCCCAGGGCCACAAGAAACTACAGAGATTCATAAACATAGCCCAGACCATGATGAAAACCAGCCTTCCATCCATTGAGTCGAGAGTTTGATGCTGGAAAGACACAGCAGGTCAGGCAGCATTTGAGGAGCAGGAGAATTGACATTTCAGGCGTAAACCTTTTTTCAGGAATGAGGCTTGTGGGTTGTGGGAGCTGAGATGTAAATGGGAGTGGAGTGGCGTGGGATGGGGGAAGGTAGTTGAGAATGTGATAGGTGGATGCAGGTGGGAGAGAAGGTGACAAGTCAGACAGGAGGGTTGAGAGGATAGATGGGAAAGGCGATGGACAGGTCAAGAGTGTGTTGCCAAGATGGAAGTTTGGGAATGGGATAATTTGGGTAGAGGGGAAATGAGGAAACTGGTGAATTCCACATAGATCCGTATAGTTGCAGGGTCACAAGGAAGAAATTAGGTGTTCTTCCTCCAGGAGTTGGGTGGTAAGGCTTTGGCGATGGAGGAAGCCCAGGATCTGCATTTCCTTGGCAGAGTGGGAGGGGGAGTTGAAGTGTTTAGGCATGAGGCGGTAGGGTCAGTTGGTGCGGGTGTCCCAGAGATGTTCTCTGAAACAATCCGCAAGAAAGCATCCTGTCTCCCCGATGTAGAGGAGACCACATCGGGTGCAACTGATACATAGGGTGACATTGGTGGAGGTACAGGTAAATTTCTGTCAAATGTGGAAGAATCCTTTGTGACCTTGGATGGAGTTGAGGGGGTAGGTGTGATGCAGGTTTTGCACTTCTGCAGTGGCATGGGAAGGTGCCGGGAGTGGGGTGTGGGCTGGTGGTGGGGCGTGGATCTGACTAGGGAGTTGCAGAGGGAATGGTCACCCCAAACACTGATAGGGGTGGGGAGGGAAATATGTGGGGTCTGTTTGTAGGTGATGGAAATGGCAGAGGATGATGCGATGTATATGTTGTTTGAGTGGAAGATAAGGACCAGGGGGGTTCTTTCCTTGTTGTGTTGGGAGGGGTGGGGTTTTAGGGCGGAGGTGCGGGAAATGGAGGAGATGCTCTGGAGGGCATCGTCGACCATGTGTGAGGGGAAATTCCAATCTTTGAAGAAGGAGGCCATCTGGGATTTTCTAAGGTGGAATTGGTCATCCTGGGAACAGATGTGGCGGAGACAGAGGAATGGTGAATAAAGGATGCCATTTTTAAAGGAGGTAGGGTAGGAGGTGGTGTAGTCCAGGTTGCTGTGGAAGTCGGTGTGTTTGTAATAGATGTCCATGGTTAGTCAGTCACTGGAGATGGAGGGGCTCAGGAAGGGGAGGGAGGTTTCCGAGATGGTCCAGGTAAATTTGAGGCCTGGGTGAAAGCTGTTAGTGAAGTTGATGAACTGTTCCTTGTGGGAGCATGGGGTGGGGGGGACCGATACAGTCATCAATGTGGAGGAGGAAGAGGTGGGGGATGATGCCGGTGTAGCTGTGGAAGATGTTCCATGTGCCCGGTAAAGAGGAAGGTATAGCTGGGGCCTATGCGGGTGCCCCTTTGGTTTGGAGGAAGTGGGAGGATTGGAAGGGGAAGTTGTTAAGGGTGAGGACCTGTTCAGCCAGGTGGAGGAAAGTGTCAGTTGAAAGGCACTGGTTGGGACAGTGTGAGAGGAAGAAACAGAGGGCTTAGAGGCCTTCGTCATGGCAGATAGATATGTACAGGGACCAGATGTCCATGGTAAAGATGAGGCATAGTGGCCCGGGGAAACGAAAGTCTTGAAGGGGAGGAAGGACATGGGTGGTGTCTGGAATGTAGGTGGGGTGTTCCTGGACTAAGGGGGACAGGACAGTGTCAAAGTATACAGAAATGAGTTTAGTGGGATAGGAGCAGGCTGAGACAATGGGTCAACCAGGGAAGTCAGGTTTGTGGATTAGATTAGATTAGACTTACAGTGTGGAAACAGGCCCTTCGGCCCAACAAGTCCACACCGACCCGCCGAAGCGCAACCCACCCATATCCCTACATTTACCCCTTACCTAACACTACGGGCAATTTAGCTTGGCCAATTCACCTGACCCGCACATCTTTGGACTGTGGGAGGAAACCGGAGCACCCGGAGGAAACCCACGCAGACACGGGGAGAACGTGCAAACTCCACACAGTCAGTCGCCTGAGTCGGGAATTGAACCCGGGTCTACAGGCGCTGTGAGGCAGCAGTGCTAACCACTGTGCCACCGTGCCGCCCGGATGTTCGATAGTTGGTAGAATCAGGTGGTGTGGAGTACGTAGACGATGAGATTGAAGGCTGTAGATGGGAGATCCCCAGAAGTGATGAGGTTGTGGATGGCCTGGGAGATGCTGGTTTCATCCATTGACTCTGTCTAAACTTCCTGCTGCTTTGGGAAAGCAGCCAACAGAATCAAAAGTCCCTCCCATTCCCCTTATTCACTTTTCCACACTCTTCCATCAGGCAGAAGATATAAAGGTTTGTATAAATGTATGAATAGATTCAAGAACCGCTTCTTCCCTGCTCCTATTAGAATTCTGAATGGACCTCTCAAATTTAAAATTTAGTGTTGATCTCGGTCTCTGTGCACCTTCTAACATTGTATTCTTTGCTTTGTTCTATTCTTGTAATGCACTTTGTATAGTATGATCTGGCTGTACTGCATGCAATACAAAACTTTTCACTGTACCTAAGTACATGTGACAATAATAAATCCAAACAAGTTAGGATAATGATGTTGTACATAAATGCACTTTGTATAGTAAACAATATAAATTAGCTTGTAGCACAGAATTAAATTAGTGGGCACAAAGTTGTGGGCATCACAGAGACCTTGCTGCAAGGGAATCAGGGCTAGAAGCTAAATATCCAATGATAAGCATCTTATTCAAAATAGATGAGCAGAAGGGTTGGGGGTTGTCTTGTTTGAACAAAAAAGAAATAAATAAATAGGATCAAAAGATGTAGAATTTGTGTGGATAGAGTTGAGGAACTGCAAAGGAAGAAGACCATGATGTGAAGTATGTACAATGCTCCCTTGCATGAGGGACAGAAAATAAGTTAAGGGTTAAAAAGAGCCTGCAAGGAACTCTTATTACAATAATCGTAGGGACTTCCATATGCGGGTGGACTGGGAATGTCAGATTTGAAGCGATGCTCAAGAAAAGGAACTGGTGGAATGTTTCTTAAATGTTTTATTTGAGCATCTTATGTTAGAACCCACTAGAGAATAGGCATTTCTAGATTTGTTGATGTGTCATGAGGCAGACTTGATTAGCAAGCTTGAGGTGAAAGAATCTCTTGGTGGTGGTGACCATAGTATGATTGAATTCATCCTGCAGTTTGAGAGGAAGAAGCTGGAAGTCTGGTGGCACTGTGGCTCAGTGGTTAGTACTGCTGTCTCACAGTGCCAGGGTTCAATTCCCACCTCTGGTAACTGTCTGTGTCGAGTTTGCACATTCTCCCCATGTCTGCGTGAGTTTCCTTTGGGTACCCCGGTTTCCTCCCACAGTCCAAAGATGTGCAGATTAGGTGAATTGGCCATGCTAAATTGCCCATAGTGTTAGGTGCATTAGTCAGGGGTGACTGTAGGGGAATGGGTCTGGGTAGATTGCTCTTCGAAGGATCGATGTGGACTTGTTGGGCCGAAGGGCCTGTTTCCACACTGTAGGGAATCTAATCTAATCTGGAATTAGATGTAACAGTACTACAATTAAATAAAAGTAACTACAAACACATGAGGGACTAGTTGGCCAATGTTGAATAGAAGGGGAGCTGAGCAGGCAGGATTTTCAAGGGTAATTCAGAAGGCACATCAGAAATTCATCTCATAGAAGAAGAAACACACTAAGGAAAGGCAAGGCAACCATAACTGACAAGACAAGTCAGGAACAGGATAAAAGCAAAAGGATAAAATGTACAACATGGTGGAGATTAGTGGGAAACCAATCAATTAGGAAGTCTTTAAATATCCGCAGAGGACAACTGAAAAAGCTAGTAATATAAAAGAAGATTGCAAGATTTATTTTTAGATATATAAAGGGCAATATATAAAGGGTAAGGGAGAGGAAAATATGGTCATTGGACCACTGGAAAATGAAGCTGGAGAAGTAGTGATCAGGAGCAAAGATATGGTGAGGAACTGAATAGGTATTTTACATCAGTTTTCATTGTGAAAGACGCCAATAGCATATTAGAGCTTCAAGAGGGTTGGGGGTAGAGATGAGTGTGTAGGCCATCAGTAAGGAGAAGGTTCTAGGGAAGTTGAAAAGTCTGAAAGTGAATAAATCACCCAGACAAGTTGGACTACATCCCAGAGATGGCTGAGGAGATTTTGGAGGCATTGGTAGTGATCTTTCAGGAATCATGGGAGTCTGGGAGGATCCCAGAGGAGCAGGAAATGGCTAATGTAGCAGGACCATGTTTTCTTGCTGCTGTCATGAGCTGATGGAGATTTGTGTTATGTTGTATACAGTTCTTCCTGGTACTATAGTGTCATCTGTGATACAGAAGCTACCAATAAATTCTCAGTGATATTATCCATACATTTTTAGAACATAACCTGGCTGACTGATAAAACAAATGCATTCTGATAAAATAGCGTGTACTGAAAGGTGTTGTAAAAGTTGTCAGTGACTGGGAAAGATGTATTGGCCAATATTCACATATTGCATTGCTGTTAGAAAATTCTTGGCACCTGAGAAATTGAGATTAAGTTCTCCCAGGTTGGAATCTTGAATGAGCATCTCTTTCCGACAATTGTTTAGTCTTTTTTTCGGAACACAAGTAAGGGTGCCAGTGTGATGCTTAACTTTGCATCAATATTTAAGATAGAAGACACCAGTAGCATAACAGAACTTCAAGAGATCCAGGGGTCAGAAGAGAGTGTAGCAGGCATCACAAAGGCAAAGGTGCTGGGGAAGCTGAAAGGTCTGAAGGAGGATAAATCACTCAGACCAGATGGACGATACCTCATAGTACTGAAGGAAATAGCTGAGGGGATTCTTAGAGGCATTGGTGATCTTTTAGGAATTACTCAAATCAGGAAGGGTCCCAGATGACTGGAAAATGGCTAATGTAACACCCCTGCTTTAGAATAGAGGGAGGCAGAAGATGGGAGATTATAGGTTGGTTAGCCTGACCTTGGTCTTTACAATAATTTTAGAGTCCATTATTAAAGATGAGGTTGCAGAGTTCTTGGATGCACATTGTAAAATAGAGCAGCTTTGTTAAGGGAAGGTCATAACTGACAAGTCTGTTCGAATCCTTTCTCTGGAGTTTCAGAGGCTGAGGGGTGACCTTATAGAATTTCATAAAATCACGAGGGGCATGGATAGGGTGAATAGGTAAAGTCTTTTTTCCCAGGGTAGGGGAGTCCAAAACTAGAGGGCAGAGTATTAAGGTGAGAGGGGCAAGATTTAAAAGGAACCTAAGCGACAATTTTTTCATGCAGACGGTGGTGCATGTTTGGAATGAGCTGCCAGAGGAAGTGGTGGAGGCTGGTACAATGACAACATTTAGAAGGCATCTGGATGGGTAATTAAATAGAAAGGGTTTAGAGAGATAACGGCCAAATGCTGGCAACTGGGACTAGATTAATTTAGGATATCTGGTTGGCATGAGGACGAGTTAGACTTAAGGGTCTCTTTCCATGCTGTACAGATCTATGGCCCTATGAAGAACCAAGCAAGTTAGATAAAGGAGAGTCAGTGGGCATAATCTATTTGGATTTTCAGAAGGCCTTTGACAAGGTGCTGCTAAACCAGATAAGTACTCCTGGTGTTAGGGGCAAGGTACTGGTGTGGATAGAGGATTGGCTGACTGGCAGAAGGCAAACAATGGGGATAAAGGGGTCTCACTCAGAATGGCAACTGGTGACTAGTGGAGTTCCACAGGGGTCAGTGTTGAAATTACAACCATTTAAGTTATACACTAGCAATCTGGACAAAGTAACTGAGGACATTGTTGTTAAATTGGCAAATGACACAAAGATAGGTGGAGGAGCAGGTAGTGTTGAGAAAGTGGAAAAGCAGCAGAAGGACTTGGACAGGTGAGGAGACTGGGCAAAGAAATGAAGGAACCTCTCTTTAGAACTGAGATGAGGAGGGTGATGAATCTGTAAAACTCATTGTCACAGATGACTGTGCAGGCCAAGTCATTGAGTGTATTTAAGACATTGATACATACATTCTTGATTATTATGGTAGAATAGGATACAATAGGAATTTATTCTCACACGTACTTTCACAAAAAAAACAGTGAAAAGTTTTATAAGTCACCGTTCTATGGCACCTGCATTAAAGAAGTATGCCATAGGTAGGAATAAAAAGATAAAAATTAAGGCAAAGTCCATCTCAGATCAACTTCAGTTCAGGAAAAGCTGATTAAAATGAGAAACACTGGAATGCCTGGAAGCTGCTGCTGAAGAAGACCCTCACACTGGGACAAAACTGCCAAACCTAGAGAGCTATGGCAAGACAAACCCCCCAGGGAAAAGGTGACCACTGCACCGTGCCAAGTCCGCCCACCAGGCTGCTGGAATATACAGAATGACTGCCCGCCAGGCCAGGGCGAGACATCCAGCTGAAGAAGGCATCATTGCTGGTTCGAGACCTCCAATGAGAAGGCAGGAGAATGAGGTTGAGAAACGTAACTGCAATGATCGAAAGATAGAAAAGACTTTTTTTTTAGATTAGATTAGACTTACAGTGTGGAAACAGGCCCTTCGGCCCA
Source organism: Hemiscyllium ocellatum (assembly GCF_020745735.1). NCBI lineage: Eukaryota > Metazoa > Chordata > Chondrichthyes > Orectolobiformes > Hemiscylliidae > Hemiscyllium > Hemiscyllium ocellatum. Next base: position 25,965,205 of record NC_083406.1, on the reverse strand, counting down.
ACAAGTCCACACCGACCCGCCGAAGCGCAACCCACCCATACCCCTACATTTACCCCTTACCTAACACTACGGGCAATTTAGCTTGGCCAATTCACCTGACCCGCACATCTTTGGACTGTGGGAGGAAACCGGAGCACCCGGAGGAAACCCACGCAGACACGGGGAGAACGTGCAAACTCCACACAGTCAGTCGCCTGAGTCGGGAATTGAACCCGTGTCTACAGGCGCTGTGAGGCAGCAGTGCTAACCACTGTGCCACCGTGCCGCCCACTGATGGGCCAAATAACCTAATTCTGTGCCTATGGTCCTTCTGGTCTTTAATCCGAGCTTCATCATGCCTGAGACATAATGAGATCCCCATGGTTGGAATACCATAACCGTGCAGCATAGTCCAAATTGAGTGAGTAATTCCTTTCTTCCTGTGTTACACACCCAGTTACCAAACCATACTCCACCAAGATAAGAACCAATTTCTCTACTAAAGCTCCCACAGGTTTGGAAGCTAGTTCAGGAATTTATCTTCATTGGAATCTGTGTCTGCTTTCCATGGCGAACATTAATTCAGCCATTAAGACTGGGCCATTTTCTTCATTTATAGTCAATAAAGAACTGGCATTCATTTGTTTATTGTTATTAAATTATCCTTTTGCCATTTACTCAATTGTTAACTTAACATCAACAGAGCTGTTTGAAAAATAACTGAGCGGGGAATCTAAATATTATGTTTGGTCCAAACCTTGAGAAATTTTGATTGCATACACTGTGCTAATTTATGAAAATAAGCAGGAGGCCTCTGCAAGGCAATGCTTACATTAAGAATGCTAATAGATTATGAATGGTTTCTGCAGGCTGCTCATCTTCCTTAGTGAGATTCAACAGCCTGAATTGTTCCACACTGATGATTCATTTGTATCAGATAAAAATGAATGCACAGATGTTCCACCACCTTCAGCCATCAGAGACCTAGAAGCAGAGAATGGAAATCCTGTTGAAGAACAACCACTGTATTGAAACCACTGCTTGAAATGAAGAACATAATGCAAGAGGGACTTGAACTAATTAAACCAGTGAGGGCTTTGGTTGCGCAGATTATTAATAATATGCTTGTGTATATTTAGTAACCTCTCGTTGCTTGAGGCAAGAAATTTATGGTCCATTATTCTGACAGAATGGATTTTGTTTATGCTGACAGGTAAACAGAGAATTGATGTTACCTTCAAGTTTTACTAATTGTAGCACATAAATATTTCTCAGTGTAGGTAGGCATGAATGTCTGATGTGTTCTCAAATGTGGCAATATTGAGCACACGTATCAAGTCTAATGTCAAACAGCAGCTGTTAGCATTAAAAATGAATGCTTTCCTTGAATGTTGTTAGTGATAAAGTTAAGAACATAAATTTTATTCAATTGTTAAAAGGAAAAGTTCAATTCACCAGAGGCCTTATGGTTAGGAGTTGGAGCAATCACCACCTCAGCCAGGGACAAACTTGCCTTCCATCATGCTGAAAATAGCAAGAGCACAAGGGAGATGAAAATGGCTGCCACCAACCACAGACTGGCGGATTATATGTTTCTTTCTGTGAGGGAGAGACCTTCAGTTTTGAGCAACATGAGGCCCTTCAAAGGGCAACAATATGACACAAGGACCCATGCAATGCAGGTGAAAGATTCTTGTGATTGTGAAGAGGACTAAATATGTGAACATTAAGAATTAAGCTGTTGTGTGATGGCCAAATCTAGCCCCGAGCCCCTCCTGGCCAGATCATGCTGCATTTGGGAGCAGTGCTAACAATGGCTATGTTATGCAGTAAGTGTATAATGGCCTGGAAACCTTCACCCTATTTGTCAAAGTAGTAACACATTCCAAGGACCTGCATGTGGAGCTGCTCCCTTCACTTTCTGGACCATGAAACCCTGTATAGCGCTAACTAGGTTCTGTACCTTCAATGTTGTTGCAAGACAAACATTCATTCTCTCAGCTGATGATTAAAATGAACATAGATTTGGAAATGTGACAATATATTTACAATCTAATGTCACCCCGGCCTTAAGAAGGTCATCTTTCTGTTCCACCATGCATCAGTGAAGATGTAGGGTAGAGGAAGCCTGCCTTACAGTGGAGATTGTTAGCCTCTGAGTTTTGATTGGATGGCTGCAGGAGCATTTTTGGTCTAGAGGGCCCAGATATGCTGAATGTGTCCTGACCAGCTTGACTTGATCTCCAAGAGGGCGGAGGGAGGCAGCCAGGATAGAGGTGGAGGCCCAGTCACCACTGAAGAGTCTTGAGAGAGCTTCCTAAGGGGCTTGTGTGTGGCACCTCTAATGGCAGCATCCTGTCTCCTTTCTGAGGAAGGGACAACTGGAGGGAAGTTAAGGTCCCTCTTTAACTTGTTGCTACTTTTCTGCTGATACAGAGTATCAGTCTGTGAATGTACTCAGTACAGCCAGAGACTCCTGGACCTGACTCTCCATGGAAATACTAACTTGTCCACTGAAGCAGCCAAATGCTGGTATGCCTGAGGCAGCAGGATCCATTGCTGTTTGTTTCAGGTTGCCTAGTGTCCTGACAAACCTGTCTGATGCTTCTGTCTTTGCTTCTGAAGTCACAAATTGCTAATGTCCCTGGGTCCTTTCTTGCCTGGAGGCTAAGCAGGTACCAGATCGCCAGCTGTCAGCAGCTTGCGTCATTTCCTCCTTGATCAACTGCAGGTCCATGGCAATGATGCGTCCACCAGGTGTCTCAATTCTAATCTAGCTAATTTATGTACCAGAGTGTCATTACCCAAGCTGGCGATGGGACAGCAGACAGTTAAGCCAATGTATCCTGTCTGGCAACCATGCCCTCTCCCTCAGAGATGGAGGAGGGATCATCTTGTGAGGTGACTGTCTTGACTGCAGAGACTTTACTAATGCTGCTTGTACTTGCAAGAGATAAAAATGATTGTGATGTTACCAAGGGATAGAAGTTTGGTCATGTTAAACTTAAACAACAGCAAAATGCTGTAGATGCTGGACAGTTGAAGTGCAAATAGAAAATGCTGGAAGAACTTAGCAGGTCAGGGTACAACTGTGGAAACAGTAAATTGGACTTAACTTTTGAATAACTTTGGTCTAGCCATAGACATTGCTTGGCCTGCAGCAAATTTCTGGCAAATTACTTTATGCCTGAATGCTTGTGAGAAAAGTGTACCAGTCAATCAGTTTTGGGATAAGAGTGAACTCTTGACTGTGATTACGGCTAGAATTAGGGATGTTTTTGGTTTTGAGATGGAAAATAGAAACAGGAGTAGTCCATTTAGCCCTTCAAGCCTGTTCCACCATTCAGTATGATCATAGTTCATTCTCCTACTTAATACCCTATGCACACTTACATCTCAAAGCCTTTGATTCCATTAGCCCTGTTATGGACTAGGCCAGACCACTCAAAACTTTCTTCAGCAAGCAGCCCAGACCATAACTTTGCAATTTGTTTTGGTAAGTGTACAATGAAAATTACCCAGAGTAAGTTAGCCAGGTTGACGACCAAGGTTAAACAGACAAAGATTTATTCACAAAATTACACAATGAAACACACACAAAAAAAAGAACCTCTACAGAACTCAGTCTATCCAAACTAGACTTAATTATGCTGTTCCAAATATACACAACAGTCCCAATAAGCAAACTCCCCTTTAAAGACCAGTATGAATGGAACACATGCTTACAGATTGAACGTGAAGGGCTGAGAGAGAGAGTTTCAACACAACTTTCTGTTGAACTCCTCACCAGTTCAGGATTGAACTAAACCGCTCAGTTGGAGAGCTGACCACTCCCCTTTCATTCTACAGGTCACTTCTAAAACATGACCACTTTGTCCTGAAGTCTCATCTGTTTGCATATAAACAAAAAGCCTCTCAAAGTCCTTTTCATCTTTGTACCAAATCAAACAGATCGGAGCCTGGCCTGGTTTATTACCCCTCTGAGAAAAATCGAGGACAGAGCCTCCTTGAGCCAAGGAACAGCTTTTAGATAAAAACAATGATTAGCTTTGTGACAGCCCTAAAAACAATATCAATCTACTTCTTGAAAACATTTAATGTTCTGGCCTCAATTACTTTCTGTGGCAGTGTATTCCACAGACTGGCCTCTCTGAGTGAATACATTTCTCCTCAGTTCCAAATGTTCTACCCTGTATTCTTATATTGTGGGACTATTGAAAATATCCTTTTTGCTTTTCCCTTGTCTGGTTTTGTTAGAATTGTATTGATTAATATGAAATTGCTCCTTATTATTTGCGACTCTAGTGAATATAATCCTAACTGATCCAGCCTTTCTTCATATGTCAGTCCTGCCATCCCAGGACTCAGTCTTCTAAATTTTTGCTGCACTCCATCCACAGCCAAGGCATCTTTCCCCAGATAAGGAGATAAGAACTGGACACAATGTGGTCTCACCAAGCACAAGAATTAATAAATGTGTGGGCTTTCTGATAGCAATTTATTAAGTCAATTTTCTTTGTTTTTCTTGGAAGGAAATATCATCTGCACTTAGTGTATAATGAGCATTGGGATAGTGTTTGGCTTCAGATACATTCTGTCGTTCACATCTGTCTGTATATTCCAACACAGAAATATAAGGAGAGTACTAATTGTCAAAGCCTAATTGTCTGGAGCTTTTCTTCCCTAAAGGGGTCATCTCAAAATTATGTCATATAATGATTATCACCTATCACAAATGACGACAATCACAATCATCTTGCTTCTCTCCAGCTCACTGTCTGACTCCCTTAGTTTACATTTGGTAAACACTTGGTAATTGAGGTAATGATTAAGGGCTGGTGTGTGTTTTGAATTGTTGGCAGATTCAGATGGAATGGAGCCTTCAGGCTCACTGAGAGGAAGAGGAGGATGTGATAGAAGTGAGATGGATTTCTGAAGAGTACAGCTTACCTGGGTCATTGAGAAGAGGGGTAACAAGAGAATGAAAAGGAAAATATGTCAAAGGTCATGACACAGTTGGCATCTCATCTCTTTTCCCCCATTTCTTTAATTCTCACCTTTTACAGTGTCCCTGATATTAATAATAAGCAGTTTGAGAATCCCTACATTGCAGAATAGAGGCCATTCAGCCCAGCGAGTCTGCACCGACACTCTGAAAAGCATCCCACCCAGACCTAGCCCTCCCGCCCGACCCCCATAACCCCACATTTATTATGGATAACCCACCTAGCCTGCACACTAGAGGGTGATTTAGCGCAGTCAATCCACCTTAGCTGTATAGCTTTGAATTATGGAATAAACCTAGATCATCCAGCAGAAACAAACGCAGTCACGAGGAGAATGTGCAACCTCCACACAATCAGTTGCCCAAGGCTAGAATCAAACCTGTGTCCCTAGTGCTGTGAGGCAGCGTTGCTAACCACTGAGCCACTGTCCCATCCTTGGCCACAAAAACGTAAAGAACACAGAAGCACAAGCAGGCCTTTCATCTCCACAGTCAACAAGAGAATGGATGAACTGCCCCCAGCCCTTAACTCCTCTTTCATGCTGGATCCTCACAGCCCTCAACTTCTCAATATTTCAAAAATCTATCCGCCTCCTTATTAACTGCTTCCAGTGATCCATCATCCACTATACTCTGGTGTAGAAAATTTCAAACATTCATGACCTTTTACAAAGAAAAATCCTTCACAGTTTAGTTTTAAATGAGTGTTCTCTAATTCTCCCACTAATGAAAACATCTTGTGTTAAATCCCTTCATAATCATATATGTTTCAATAAAAATCACTATTCATTCTTCTAATGAGTAAAGCCCAAGCCTGTTTAACTATTTTTGCCCAGTCAACCTCTTCATATAAAAAAATCAATTGACTGAATCTCTTGAATTGCCACCAATGAGGGGCTATTTTAAAAATGCTTAGATCTTTATATTCTTTCAAAATATGAGGACCAAAACTGTACAGAATACAGAGGAACCTTGATTATCCAAAATTCGGATTATCCAAACAAGATTGCAAGGTCCCGATGATTGGCTAAACTGTGTTATCCGGCATTCGATTATCAACACAAAATATTCCCTGCCCGTGTTGTTTGCAGAATCAAGGTTCCTCTGTACTTCAGGCTGTACCAACACCCTGTACAATTGAAACAAGATTCTGCTATTTTTAAATAATTAAGGAAGAAAAGCCAAATATCATTTATCTTCTTACTTGCTGCACCTGCTTGTTAGAATTTTCTGTTTCATGCACAAGAACATCCAAATTCCTCTTGCTGTACTTTTCTTTTGGAGTCTCTTTCCACTTAAATAATAGTCTGCCTTTAAATCTTCCTACCAAAGTGCATGACCTTACATTTTCCCACATTAAACTTTATCTGCCAAATATTTGCCCACTCAGACAACTCTATCTTTTGCAAATGCCTTATGTCTTCATCCTTTCTATTTATGTATTACCAGCAAATTTCATTTAATTAACTTCAGCTAATCTTCCAAGTCACTTACATATTGGTAACTAATTGAAATTGTAGGACTGATCCTTCTGCTATTCTATTGATTACATCTTTCCAACATAAAAAGATCCATTAATCCCAACTCTGCCTTTTGTATGTTATGCAATCCTCAATGCATGCTAATATAATACACCCAAAACCATGAGCTGCTATCTTATTAGATTAGATTGCTTACAGTGTGGAAACAGGCCCTTCGGCCCAACAAGTCCACACCGACCTGCCGAAGCGCAACCCACCCATACCCCTACATTTACCCCTTACCTAACACTACGGGCAATTTAGCATGGCCAGTACACCTGACCTGCACATCTTTGGACTGTGGGAGGAAACCGGAGCACCCGCAGGAAACCCACGCAGACACAGGGAGAACATGCAAACTCCACACAGTCAGTCGCCTGAGTCGGGAACTGAACCCGGGTCTCAGGCGCTGTGAGGCAGTAGTGCTAACCACTGTGCCACCGTGCCGCCCACGATTATTTAGCACCTGATCAAATGCCTTCAGGAAATGCAAAGATACCAAACCTACCAGTTCCCCTTTATCAACATTACTTATTAGAACCTCAAAGAACTGCAGCAAATTTGTCAATGTGATTTCACTTTCTTAGACAATATTGACTCTGATTGCATTAGACTTTTCTAAATGCCTTGCTATTCTTTCTTCAGTAATGGACATTTCCCCAATGACAGATGTTAGGCTAACTAGCCTATAATTTCTTGATTTCTGTCTCCCTTCCTGTTTGAATCAGGGCCTCACATTAGCAGTTTTCCAATTTGCTGAAAACCTTACAAAATATCAGCTTAAATGTTCACCACTATTCACTTACTGACTTCTTAGGCTGTAACCAACTTCAGACGAACTTTCTTCATAACTCTGTAATTGCCCTTATTTAGGTTGAGGACTCTGATTTCTGCTGATCCCAAAACTGAATGTGAAATTTAGATTGTAATCAGTATTCTAGAGAATCCTTAACTCCAAGATCTCTGATTAATCTTACCATATTACACATTATTAGATATAAGATAGCTTGTTGTTGTGTAATTTCTGTAATGTATGGCTTGAATAAACAACGCCTGAGGTACTCTAGAAATTTGTTTCCTATATCAATCTTATTTGTTAAATAAATATACGGATTAAAATCACCTGTGTCAATTATGGTGACTTTTATGTGCCTCCATTATTTGATGATTTATACTTTGTCCTGAGGCAACACTTTAGGGCCTTACAAACGAGTCCACACTCCCCCATGAGTTATTTCTCTTGCCATTCCTTTTATACAACCAAACTGATTCCACATCTGTTACATATATATCATTACTCACCACCGCACTGTTATGTTATTTTCTTTTTAAAACAGCTGCCACACTTTCTTATCCTTCTCTAAATATTATTATAGAATGTCAAATATCTTTGAATAGCGAGTCTCGCTCACCCTGTAACCATATCTTCATAATAGCTATCAAGCCATTTTCATCTATTTCTATCAGTGCCATCAATTCACCCATCTTGTACACACTTCTACCTGTGTTCAGATAAAGAGCCTTCAACTTTGACTCTTTACCATTGTTATTTTTTGTTTCTGCTTCAGTCTTTTGTGGATATGTTTTCTATCCTTTTGTATCATGTTTCGATTATTAATTACCTCTTCACTATCCAATTTGATTCTTTTTGATTTTTAAGCTTCTCTTCGATTGAACCCTGCCTTCCACTGTAACCCATTTTAACAGTATTTGAAGAGAAGTCATTCTCGGCAGTAGGCATGTTTAAAATTATATTTGATAAGGTGAGGAATTTTCTTTGGTATTATAGAGTGGCATTTATAGATGTAAATTTTTTTATTCCCAGTTTTCAATCATCATTTATTTTTAAAGAAGCCACAAGTCCCTTCCTGACTAGAATATCTGTTTTTTTAGTCGGCCTTCTCCCTGAGTCACTTTCAAAATGCATAGACTGAGAAAATCCTTCTTGTTTTTCATGAATTTAACCATTTCATTTTAGTTGCATTCTCTCCTTTTCGCAGACAGAATTACTTTTTTTGTGAGTGTATACTATTGCTACATTTCAATACTGACATTTGTGATAGAGATCGCTTTTCAGTCACCTATTGGAAGGACATCTTATCAGAGATCTTCAGCTGCCAATCAATCCATTAACCTGCTGAGTAAAATATAGCAGTAGAGGGAAGTTACATTTTCTCAGAGGTTGTTCAAATAAAGCAAAGCAACCACTTAAAGTCAGAGTTTCTCATTCTAGTACCTTTCTATAATTAGTTACAAAAATGGTCTTTCAGCAGACTAAGAGCACATGTTCCTCCCCAATCATTCTGAATCATACCCTCCTCAGCTATTGTTCAGTTAGAGGACTGTGAGAAATTTGTCTTCAGGAAGTCGAAATGAAGATATTCCAGTTGACCTCATCTACTAACTGCCTTTCCTTTGTCTTAAAACAAGGTGCTTTTTAATTCCCTTTCTTCAGCGACTCTCTTGATTAAAGTACCAGATGTTTACTAGAATCTAAGAGACAGAGAAATCATTTACTGGATTTTAGATTTCACTTTTGTTAACAAATTTCCTGATATTCAAACATCCACTTTCCTGTATGTCTCAGAAACATAGACATTAAGTAAGGAATTGCAGAAGGAAATAGAGGCCTTTGAAATGAGGATGCTAAGACATCTACTAAACGTTACATATGCCAACCCTATGGCAAATGGAGAAATTGTTGAAATTGAAAGAACAAAAAGAACACTTTAAAAATGTCATACAGAAATGAAAATGTCACTCCGACTATTTGATCAGAACTGAACAACACCAGAGATTTCTTCTGGAGGGCAGCAGAAACAGAGGTCGACCGCAACATAGTCAGATGATGGAAATCACAGAGTGCAGACAAGATACTGTGGATGCGGAGGACAAAGGAGTGGGACATATCATGACAGGAAGTCTCCTGGGAGATGACTATAAATATCAGCAACATTCAAGTCATGTTGGCTCTAAATCATATGGGAGATTAGAGGTTAGATTTTGGGAACTTTTTTTTTCTGTGGCAGAGTATTATCTTTTCTGAAAGATAACTGAATTTTAAAATAATGCAACCATTCAGCAATGTGGAATGAAATTATAACAATGTCAGGAACAGGAGTAGGTCCCCCAGACCCTCAAGTATGCCCTACTATTCTAAAAGATAATGGCTGGTTTGTGCCAGACCTCAGCCCCTCTTTCATGCTAGCTCCCAGTCTTGCACAATAACATTTATATGTTGCAGCTTAACCAATTAGAGTCAAATTGCTAACTAGAGAAAATTTCAACGCTTTCAGGGAGTTTGTGTAAAACAGTGACAGTTTGACCGATGGTAGATAATCAAACTGAAAGCTAGAAGTTTTACAGAACCATCGACTAATCTGATATAGCCTAAAGTGCACTTAAATAGTTAATTAAAATGAACCCAGGGTACATACTTTGTTGTTCATTTTACATTGTGTTAAAAAAAATTGCCATTAAATTTTAAATTTAAATTTTAAATTAAGTTTTGCTACTAAAACAAATTGCATGTTTTTTTTAATGCTGGAGAAAGGGAGTTACATAGGCTTAATTTGTATGGTTATGGGAAACTCTTTGGGGTTCTCCTATCAGGTGGCCTAGACATATTCTAAGATTGTAATCATATTTTCCACAAGAGTCCCTTTAGCCCATCGTTTCTGCACCAATAAAACCTACTCTAAATCTACATTAGTCCTACTTTCTAGGACTTAGCCCACAGCTCTGAATGTTATGACATTTCAAGTGCTGATCCAGCTTTTTTTAAAGGTTGTGAGATCTCCTGCCCCAAAATCCTTCCCAGGCAATGCATTTCATATTCCCACAACTGTCTAGGTGAAAATATTTTCCTTAAAATCCCTTGTAAACTTCCTGTCTTTTACCTCAAAATTATGTCCCCTTGTATTTGATTTCAATCAGAGAGGCCAACTGCTTTCCATCAACCTTGTTTATGCCCGACATAATCTTATACAACTCAAATGGGGGTTTAGTGGACAGTAAGAAAAGTAACCTCAGAGTACAACGGGATCTTGATCAGGTGGGCCGATGGGCTGAGGAGTTGCAGATGGAGTTTAATTTAGGTAAATGTGAGATGCTGCATTTTGGAAAGGTAAATCAGAGCAGGACTTATACACTTCATGGTAAGGTCCTGGGGAGTGTTGTTGAACAAAGAGACCTCGGAGTGCAGGTTCATAGTTCCTTGAAAGTGGAGTCACACAAACAGATAGAACAGTGAAGAAGGTATTTGGTATGCTTTCCTTTATTGGACAGAACATTGACTATAGGAATTGGGAGGTCATGTTGCAGCAGTACAAGATATTGATTTGGTCACTTTTGGAATATTGCGTGCAATTCTGATCTCCCTCCTATCAGAATGATGTTGTGAAACTTGAAAGCATTCAGAGTAGATTTACAAGGATGTTACCAGGTTTGAAGGATTTGAACTACAGGGAGAGGCTGAATAGGTTGGGGCTATTTTCCTTGGAGCATTGGAGGTTGAGGATTGAGTTTATAGAGGTTTGTAAAATCATGAGGGGCATGGACAATGTATTATCCATGGAGTGGGGGAGTCCAGAACTAGAGGGCATAAGTTTAGGGTGAGAGAGGAAAGATTTAAAAGGGACCTAAGGGGCAACTTTTTGATGCAGAGGGTGGTGCCTGTATGGAATGAGCTGCCAGAGGAAGTGGTGGAGCCTGGTAAAATTACAGCATTTAAATGGTATGTGGATGGGTATATGAATAGGAAAGGTTTAGAGGGATATAGACCAAGTGCTGGCAAATGTCACTAGATTAGGTTGGGGTATCTAATCAGCATGGATGAGTTGGACTGAAAGGTATGTTTCTGCGCTGTATATCTCTATGACTCTATGACCCTAATCAGGTCACCACTCAGCCTTGTTTGCTTTAAATGAAACTTGAGCGTATCCAGCCTCTCTTCACAGATAAACTACTCCAACCCAGTCAACATCTCCACTGCACCCTCTCCAGTGCAATCAAATCCTTCCCATAGTGTGATGACCAGAACTGCACACTATAATCCAGCTGTGGTCTAACCAAAGTTTTGTACAGTTCCAGTATAACCTCGCTGCTCTTATAATCAATGTCATGATAAAGGCAAGTGTCCATATGTTTTCTTCACTGTTCTGCCACCTTCAAGTATCTGTGTACAAGCACCCGAAGGAACCTCTATCCCTTTGAATTTCCTAAAATCCTTCCTTTCACTAAGTACTTGCTTGTTTTGTTACTTGTTCCAAAGTGTTTCCCCTCACACTGGGGTGAAATTCCACCTATCACTGATCGACTTGTCTGACAAACCTGTCTTTTTCTTCCTGTAACTTAAGACCTTCTTCCTCATTGTCAACTATCTGGCCAATTTTCATATCAAATGCAGTTTTTTTTATTATCCCTCAACATTTTCTTATATATCACAAACAATTAAGGACCCAACATGAATCCTTATGTCATGGCACTGGTTACCAGGCTCCAGTCACACTAACAACCTCTACCATCATCCTCTGACTTCTGTGACTAAACCAATTTTGGATTCAACATGCTAGGCTACCCTAAATCGCATTTGTTTTTACCTGTTTTATCAGTCTTCTATGTGGGATCTTATCAAAGGTGTTGCCATAATTCATTGTAAACCATATGAACTGCACAGCCCTCATCTACTGACCTGGTCACCTCCTGAAAAATTCAATCTAAGTTTTTTAGGCATGACCTCCCTCTGACAAAGCCATGTTGACTATCCCTGATCAAACCTTGTCTTTCCAAATTAATTTAGTTTTCTCCTTTAGCATTTCCTACCACTGATGTGAGACTCACTGCTCTGTAATTCTCTGGTTTATTTCTACCACCCTTCTTGTAAAGTGGAACCGCATTAGCTGTCCTTTAGTCCTCTGGCATCTCCCCTGTGGCTGGAGAGGAATACAAACTTGGGTCAGACTCTCTGTAATTTCCTCCTTTGTCTCTAACAGCAGCCTGGGATAGAACTCATCTGGCCCTGTGGAATTAGCCACTTTTCAGCCAACCAATATCTCCTCACTCCGCTGTAAAACAGTTCAAAACTTCACAGTCCTGCTTCTCAAATTCTGTACCTATGTCCAAAGTGAAGACAGATGTGAACTACTCATCTAACACCCTGCAGATGTCTTTCACATTTACGCCACCCCCTTGGACCCTAATGGGCCCTACTCTTTCCCTGGTTGTCCTCTTCCCCTTGATATACTTACAGAATATCTTAGGATTGTCCCTCAGCTTTTTGTTATGCCCCATCTCTTTGTTATCCTAGTTGCTTGAGATCCATACAATCCCTAAAGTGTGGAAACAGGCCAACTGACCCTCTGAAGAGGATCCCAATCAGACTCATCCTCCAACTTATCCCTGGAGCCCTGCATTTCCCTTTGCTAATGCACCTAACCTACACATTCCTTGACACAATGAGTACTTTAGCATGGCCAATCCACCTAACCTGCACATCTCTGGACTGTGGGAGGAAACTGCAGCACCCAGAGGAAACCTACACAGTCAGGGGAGAATGTGCAAACTCCACACAGGCCATCGTTCAAGGATGGAATAAAATCCTGGTCCCTGGTGCTGTAAGGCAACAGTGCAAACCACGGAGCCACCATGCCACCCCATCTGACCATCAAACTTAGAGACTCTGATTTTCATTAGAGTAAGCTAAGTGAGCAGACTGGTTTGAATCATGAGTGCACTCCCTCCACCCCCGACTCAATATTGATCATATCAGAGAACGGGTTTCGCAGCCCTAAATGTCTCTTGAATCCTTGTCCATATGAGGGAAGATTCTAAAAGTTAAGTTCAAAATATTTTACCATGCTCTCCATGCCAAACTGAGTCCGACTATTGCCACCCACTGATCCTTCATACCATTTATGCCAACACCTGCTGTTCCATCCACCCTCCTCACACTTCATTTTCTCTGTGCCAAAGTATGCCCATCCACACACACCCACATGTCTCCTTGCACCCTCCTTCCTAATCCTCCCTCACACGGCCCTTCACTGCCTCCATATCAGGCTTTGACACTTACAAGTCCATTCAACCGCCGTATGTTCCATATGGAACCAAGGAAGCCTCCAGTAATGATGAGATGTATGTGCAAAAAGCTTTACAAATAGTAATGTTCATTTCTTTATCCCTTCTTAAAGGAGCTGATCAACCACAACCCTACAAATGTCAAATGCCTGAAACTATTAAAATATGAATAGCAGATTTTGCAATCACATGATAAACTGACGTAAAAAAAAATGCATTTGACAGAAAATACTGACAAACCAGGATAGTCAGCGCTCAAAAATGTGTTGCTGGAAAAGTGCAGCCGGTCAGGCAGCATCCAAGGAGCAAGAGAATCGAAGTTTCAGTCATAAGCCCTTCTTCAGGCTAGTAAGTCAAGCAGTATTTTCCTAATGGAGATGATATAACAAGAGCTGCTTCCATTCATTGCTTAATAGAGCTGCATACAGGGGTAACATTTCTTGATTGATAGCTCTTGAATGATTACGTATTGTGTAATTGGACACCTTTTTTTAAAAATGCAGGCATTTCGAGTCAATGCAGTGTCAACTACAGGTCATTCTGCTATAATGTGACAGTTATATTCCTCTGCAACCTCATGCTGTACAAAATCATACTGTAGAAGATTGTTAATAGAAAAATCGCTATATCTGTTCAGTGGAATGTTTGCATTATCCAAACAACATCTACAATTTGTCAATTGCATTGTAGTCAATTCAGATTGATGAAACATGTGTTATAGCAGAACGAGCTGTGTTGACCCTTTAAATTTTCTGGATAGCTGAAATATTTACAGAAGCGTTTTTAAAGGAAACATAAAGTTGTGAATGAATGAATGGCTTATTTTTAAAAATATATCCATTTTATAATTACTTAAGGTTTCTTGGTTCTGTATAGTATGTGGTGGGTGAATGGGCATGAAGCACTATAGTTTGATATGAAGGTTATGAGGGAGCTGTAGTAGAGATGGTATAAATTAGCATGGGGAAGTGCCATATCTTGAAATGAAGGGTAGGAAGAACCATGGGAAGCAATAAGTCGTAAGTAGTATGAGAGGCCATACGATATGGGTGAAAATGATTGAGGCTGCATGAATTGGAATGACGAGGGCATTAGGAATGTGGGGTCTTGAGGAGATGTGAAAAGTCAGGCATAGAAGGCAATTTTTTTGTCTTGATCTTTCTAATAGTCTGCTTCCACACTCAGCAACCATTTAGTTGCCTCTAACCTCTTTTTGGAAATGATGGTCCCAACTCCTTTTATCATCCACATGCAGAATGAAAATCCTGTTGTTACTGGCATTTTTGCTTGAGGCAGGTATTCCCAGCCAGGAAATTTCCTAATGTCTGCAACCTGCCTTGAAGATGAAGATCCAGCTATGAATCTCATCATTCAAACACCTTAAAATAAACATGGTTTAGTGTGCAAGAAAATAAATGCTAATTTTAGTTTTCCATTATTCCTTGACAATACTTTTAAATACCCAAAATGGTTCCCCTACGAACAACTGTCATGGTACAATAGGGCAGTTATGCCTCTGGGTTTATTTTTAATGTAATAGATTCCTTCTGTCAACTCTTCACAGCTAATTAAAAGGCACTAATTTAATTAGATCCCTTGTGATGTGTTTGTCTTTACAGACTTGTTCTTAGCGCTGTTTCAGACTATTTTGCTGCAATGTTCACCAGTGATGTTTGTGAAGCTAAGCAAGAGGAAGTCAAAATGGAGGGTATAGACCCTGGTGCACTCTGGGATCTTGTTCAATTTGCATACACAGGTAAGTCGGAGTGAAATGTTATTTGTATACAACAAAGTATTGTATGTAGCCTAAGGATTTGAACTAATTGATGATAAAATGTTTTGACATTCAAAACTGGAATTCATGTGCTTTAATCATAAGCTCATATTTGGCTTACAATTTTTCAATGATTTTCGTGTAAGTCCATAAATAAATGTTTTTTTAATGACTTTAATATGAAATTTGTAATGTTAAGGTGAGTTTGTTAATTTCCCCAACCTCATATGAAAAATGGTTAATGTACTTGATATGCAATATTTGCACAGACATTGCAAACACATACTGAATATTTTTAAAGTTAATATTTTCACTTACTATACTAAAGCATACAATTAGTTCATGCCAGCTCCAGCAGCAACCATGATCTGCCAATGAGCAAAATGACTGTGTAAATTTGTTCCCCTATGACAATGTCACCAATGCATTGGAGAAATTGAGTCCTATGAATCAATGTGCAGTTGTACATTGAGAATTCTGGCACTACAGCAGTACCGAGATGGGTTTGAAACCAGTGGTCAGTGATATTGGTGTGTATTTGCAATTGCAATGAATGCTAAACACGGCTCGGTTGAGGAGGTGGAATGAGAGCTGGCAAGCAGTTTATCACTGCTTAAATGTGGAGCTCAATGGGGCACTGTAGTAGTAAAGCTTTGACCTTTCATAGATTCTCTACAGTGTAGAAGCAGGCCATTTAACCCATCGAATCCACAGCAACCCTCTGCATAGCATCCCACTCAATCCCACAACCTTGCATTTCCCATGGCTAATCCTCCTACCCTACACATCCCTTGAAACTCTAGTAAGGCCAATCCACTTAGACACATACCTTTAGTCTGTGGGAGGAAACCAGAGCACCCAGAAGACACCACACACAGGGAGAACGTACAAACTCACACAGTCACCCAAAGCTGGAATTGAACCAGGCTTCCTAGCATTGTGAAGCAGCAATGCTAGCCACTGAAACACGTGCCACCTCACGTATAAATTGTTTTGACTAGGGATGTCTCCGGTGGTCTCTTAAAAGACTGTGCACTAAAGACAAACTGATTTCCAAATGGAGCCTGACATAGGATTGCAACCCAGATCTTTTAGCAAAGGGCTTAACACCTGTTTCACCAGGCACCTTGAACAACTCCAGGCCAACTAAAGCAATATGGTGTGTTTTGCGTTCCTGATAGAGATTTAACATATGCACGCAGAATGCCTTCGAAGCCCATTTTCAACCTTGAAAACAGTGAAACAGATCTCGCTTGTTGGATGTTCAACAGTTGTAGTAAAATTTTAGAAAGAGTGAAATTTTTCATTTTAGCAGGGCATCGGAAGAGACAGCCACCAGTCTGAAGGTTTGCATTCTTAATTCCTATACCTCTAATTCCTAAAATTCAAACATGTTTGTTAAGTTAACAATTTTCCATTGAACATTCTTTTGGAACCTTCTGCACTGAGGTCAGAAGAGCAGGCAGCAACTGTACTGGTCATTGAATATTTATCTTGTGAAATGCACCATAAAAGCAGCCTGTCTCATCTGAACTTATGAACTCATCCATTTTTGTAATAGTACATGACATTTGTACTACAGTAATATTACTCCTAAAAGAGGAAGTACAGTAATTGTATTGGGGGAAAAGAAGACTACCATCTATTGTGTTACTTAAATTGATTTTCAGGTCTTCAGAAATTTCAGCTTAGCATGGAATCCCTTTTCTTTTCTAACCCATAACACTTTATCAAGTCATTATGTATGTATTAGAATTGCAGCGCTACTGTATCTCTATAACAGTTCACAGAATAAGAGCTCCTTTGCAGAAATTGCAAATTCTGGAAATGTGATTATGCTATGTATAATTCATGAATTTTTCTGTAGAGCTTGAAATGTATATTCATTGTTCAATGCACTGAAATACTTTGGAGATTTATCTATTTCAAACAAAAAACAGTCATTTTTGTTGCTGTTATTGCATATGAACATGACAGAAATAACTAATTAGTGACCATTGAGAAGAGTCTTTTTGTTTTACACTTGGTCTTGTTAGATATTATTTAGTTCAGTACTTAAAAGAATATATTCAGCCTATGAGTTACATTGCATTCAAACATTGTGGTCTTCAAGCAGGCAACCAATTACCTTTCCTGTTTATCAAGTTATAGCGGGATATTTGCCTTGCAAGATACTGTATTTCATCTATTCAATGATTCCGAGTTAAATCGAGCTGCATGAACAGTTAAAAAAGAAATTATTCAATGGGTGCCAAAGGTAGAAATCTGTACTGGTTTGATAAGAAGCAGAGTGTGAATTAAAACACATGCCTGCCTTGCAATTGAATTTAGGAGATGGCTGGAAATTAAGCTGCCAAGCTATCACCCTTGCTGACAAAGAGTCACGTTAAGCTTCCACGTGCAAGTGTTACCTTTGGCAAAAGTTAATTAAAATTTTAAAGTTAAATACTGAGGAAGCTTGTGATTAATTACACCTCCAAAATAATTTGCATCAAAGAGAACTTATTCCATGTAAACAAACAATTCTATGTGTTATTGATCTGAAATTTTAATGTGGAAGTGCCAGGGTTGGATTGGATTGGACAAAGTTAAAAATCACACGACATCAGGGTATAGTCTAACAAGTTTATTTGAAAGTACAAGCTATCAGAATGCTGCTCTTTCGTCAGGTAGCTACTTGACAAAGGAGCAGTGCTCTGAAAGCTTGTATGTTCAAATAAACCTGTTGGACTTTCGCCCTGTGTTGTATGATTCTTTACTTTAAAATTTTAATCACTAAGTAATTGTAGTTAACCATGCTGTGCACATTTTCAGTTACACCTGAATTCTTTAATTTTTTTGAAAAAAGGAGCAGACATAGATCATTTGACCCTTTGGGCCTATTTTGTCATTCAGTCAGATCCTGGCTGATTTTCTACATCATGTCCATTTTCCCAGCTGCTCCTTTCATTGATTCCTTCAAGAAATCAAACTCCATTAATATCTGCCGGAAATGTGCTCAGCAGCTGAACTTCCAAAGATATCTGGGATAGGGAATTCCAAATTCTCAATCTTCTGAGTGAAGAAACTTTTGCTCCCCTTAGACTTCAAGAGGTAACTCTTTACCCTGAGACAATGAGCACCATTTCTAGGAATACTCCAGCCAAGGAAAACAGCATCTCAGTTTAAACACTTGTTTATTTGTTGTTCCTTCAGGTTTGGTTTAGTGTTGTGTTTTGATGAAATTTAAATCATTTCATGTTTGACCATCACAGTTGATATTATTTGTAAACTCTAAATGGCTACTTGCAAATACTTTAGGCATACGGGATAGTGCATGATGCTATAATTTGAGGCTCAATTTTCTCAAATGATAGAGAGAAAATAATAGACTGAAGAAAAATTTTAAACAACATTATATATCAAATTTTATATAGCAAGGAATGCTGTAGACTAAATCTTAGGGATACAATATGTACACAATATCAGGTTCTGATTTATTCATTTTAAGATATGTACTTTGGGAATTAAGCTTTCATTTAAATTTGCACCATTTGTTCTTTTCACATTTCACCCTTTGTGATTCTTTGTGTTGTGAGAGGCAGTCAGAATCCAATGCTTAACTAATACTGACATTTCCTTTGAAGCAAATTGTTGATATGATCATGAGAAGACTACATGAATTTAAATCTTCCACTAATTATTGAGAAATGCCCTTTAAACAACACAAGTAAAACTAAAACATCCTGTTGAAGAACTAATTAGTCTTCTCTATTGTTTCCACAATTTCAATTAAAATTGTGATAACTTCATTTGTCTCAGCCAAAAAAAAAGCATGTACAGTACCGTTTTGTTAAAAGACCACCAGACATTCTACCATTAAGTGATCTGATTGTGTTTCACTACCTGCTTCAGCCAATCACTCTGAAGTCTTGTTACTGGAACAGGAGACAAGTGATATTTCACAAGTTGATTCATAATCCACTTATAGAGATGTACACTATGGAAAGAGACTTAGAGCTTGAGAATTAGACTCCCAGGAGAGTGCTGTGTGATTCATTGATACATTGTCGCACGTCTCTGTAACAAATACATTTGGATGGATTTCAATACATCCCACATTTTGTGGCTTTTAGTTATCTGATTTGTCATGTCTGCCATGAATAACCAGAGCCAATGACTCAACTGACAGCCCATATAAATAAAAATCCTGTGAGGATGTGGAGTGAGATTGAAGTAATTCTCGAGAAAATTGTGACAAGATAGCTAAAGCACTCGATGTGTTTTTAGTTCAGTTTGCGGCATTGACAGATTTTATAGTTTCTGTGCAATTCGCATTCCATTAAAACGGGATATGTTTCACAACTTTACGACTTTGTTTAGGTTATGCATGAAAAATGTTTGAGGTGTTTCATTTCATTATTGTGCAAGGTCAACAAGGTTTCCAAAGAAGGCACATACAGTTGAGACAGGCATCCTAATGAATGTATAAAACACATTAGGGTAAAATGTCTGCATCAGTGCCAATGAATTCCCAATTTAACTCAGTTGGGAGTCCATCCAAATCAGTTCAGCTAATAGTCTGACTCTAAGATATGTTGAATGCTACTTAAGTTGGGAGCTACAAAGGACTTAGCCTGAGATTGGGCCTCCGATGGTGAGAAGTCTCTCTTCCACAGCACAAGAGGAACTTGGCCCATGTCTGGAGATCCTGTATGCCTACTGGAAGTACTGGAGATGAATAGCAAAAAATGGGGACTGATTGTCAGGCCTATTGTCTTGAAAGTAAATGACAGCTTTCTATAATTTCCTGTTGACTGCAAGAGTGATAGCACTGCCTCTAAAATATCAGTATAGGAAGGCATGTTCCCCCTTTTTCAACAAAAGAGTATGAACATATTTTTATGTAATTATTCTTTATTACATTTACTAGGATGCCTGTCTCAACTCTGTGTGTCTGCTTTGGAAACCTTGTTGACCTTGCCCAATAATGGAGCGAAACACCTCAAACATATTCTTTATTAAACACTTGTGAAATTAAATGTCCAGGACCAGTTTCAAAGTCCCATACCACATA
Source organism: Hemiscyllium ocellatum (assembly GCF_020745735.1). Classification (NCBI taxonomy): domain Eukaryota; kingdom Metazoa; phylum Chordata; class Chondrichthyes; order Orectolobiformes; family Hemiscylliidae; genus Hemiscyllium; species Hemiscyllium ocellatum. The sequence goes on along the minus strand of NC_083406.1, from coordinate 25,944,794 downwards.
CAATTTTGAAATTTAATAGAATTGTTTGAGAGAAAGAAACAAGTTGCTCTGGTTGGGAAATACATTACAAGTTCCAGAAGTTGGTGGGGAGGGATGGAATGGCTGGTGTTGTGAATAAGTTACCTTCCCTTTTGAAGTTTACTGCTGAAGTTTACATGAGGTGTCAACACATACTGCAATAAATTGTAAGCCCTTTGTTTATGACCTCTATTTCTTTTTCATATAGTTCCATGGCAGTGATTTTTGTTTTCACTGCAATGGTGCTAACTAGGCATAATGTCATACTATGGTTATTTTTGCTGAACTAATGGACTGGAGACCTCAATCGCAGCTTGGAAACCTACAATGGTTCAGTTAAATAAATCTGAATGTACACAGGGAACATGCAAACAAGGAGTTGAACGAAGGGATTCGACACTTTGAGCCACTCCACTATTCAATAACATCATGGCTGATCAATTCTATCCTCAAATCCTTATTCTGCCTCTCTCTGATAACTTTTCACCTGATTATCAACACCTGAACAATATTCAAAAACACTGCTTTCAACATTTTGCAGGAAGAATTCCAAAGAAAAAAAAAACTCTCATGTCTGTTTTAACCTCATAATTTTAGTTCTATTTTAAAATACTCTTGCGTCAGTTGTGGAGTTATCAGACCTATATTATAATATTTATTGTTTGGATTTTAAAACATTGGCAACTGGGCATTGGTTATAATTTATCAAGAATTTTTAAAAATTTGGTCAGACAATCAGGCAGAGGTGATTAGTGGTACTATCACGAAACCATTGTATTAAATCATAGACCCAAGTAATGTTCTAGGGATCAATGTTTGAATCCTGCCTTGGCAGATTTGCATTCAATAGAAATCTGGAATTAAGAGTCCACTGATGGCCATGATGGTAGATCTCTGTTGATTCACTAATACCCTTTCAGAAGGATGTAGGTTTAGGATCTGGACTGCAGGAGACTTCAGACTGACTGTTGTTGACAAGTTCGTCTTCTACTGGTTAATGCATGAGGATTTGATGGAAGCTTTAAAGGAATATGCAGATATGAGTAAAAAACACCAGGTAATAAAATCACTGCAGGAACACTGGGCTAAATGACCTCCTCCTGCATTGTAATAATTCTGTGGTTCAGTCCTTCTATAACAAATAAATGCAAAATACTAGAGGTGCTAGAAATCTGAAATATGAACAGGAAGTGTTGAAGAAACTCTGTAGGTTCCGTGATGATGCTGCTCCTTTACGAAGATTATGTTGTCGTTGTCTATTTTTTTCAAAGAGTCCGCAAAGTCTAAGTTTGAAGGGTGTGAGGGCCTGCTTGACTGTAGCTAACAGAGACTGCCTCAGGCAAAAGGTGTTCAAGATATTTGCTAAAAAGAAACACTCAAACAATGAAAGGGGAGTGGCCAGTTCTCCTAGCTCAGCTCATCCCTGGCTTGATGTAGTTTTTGCCAGGCTAGCTATTCACTGAAAGCAGTCAAGCTATTGCAAAGCTGCTGGACCCGAGAGAAATGGGTCCATGCTGACCCTTACTCTCTCTGACTTCTCTCCTGTAAGACTCTGTGTTTGATTTTACCTTTTGTGCCAAGGGGTGTGTATGGGGGTTGTTTAAGTATTGTGAACAGCATGATTAAGTTGGTAAAAATTTGTTGGGTTTTTGGATAAGTCAAGATTTTCAGGATTTTGTTCTCTTTTGTTTGTGTTTCATTCGGTAATCTTGTAAATAAATTCTGTTTTGTTTAAAACTAAATGGTTTGACCAGCTGCATCTCTCCTGGAATATTTGCATTGCACCTGGTTAAAACAGCTAGCAACGTTAGGATGTGGGCTATTTTCTTGAAATGTTTTGAGGTGGTCTGGCCTGGTGCATAACGGTCTGATAACATCTGTGCAGAGAGAAATAGAGAAATAGTTTGAGTTTGATGAGAATCTTCTTCAGAGCCATTCAGAATGTTTGTCCAGCATCTTTGGTTTCAAGGCCTTCTAGAATATTGGGCCTATCGGATAAGCTTCTCCTGAGTTGTACATGGAAGATTGATAATGCTGACATAATACTGAGGTGGTTTCTGACAGATCGAATAAACATTAAAAGCCATTAGCTTTTTTTTCAGTTTAAATCATCAAGGATTGATTTTTGGTTTAGAAAACCCAGAGGTTTACAGTGTAGTTCAGAGGAAACATGAATGGCTCCGAAAGCAAATGTAACTTTCTCCAAGAATGGACTCTTTCTCAGCACAGTTTGAGGGAATAAGGTAGCTCAGTTGAATTTTTTTTTGTTAATTAAAACTTCCAAATCAGGAGTGTTTGGTTAGAAAACTGCAGGTTATTCAAAAGTGAGAAAGTTTGAGCTCTCATTCTTGTGAGTATTTGTGTAAGAAGACTCCATGGTTTACAGGACAGTTAAGTCAAACTCACAATTTTCATCTTGAGGTGTAGGCCTGGATTTTCCAATGGCTGGATAAACGTTTCTGAAGCATCAATGAGAGTTGCATTTGGAAATTGCAGAAACCCCATTGTAGCAGATTCCAAAGCTTCTGCTTAGCACTTCCTCTCAACTTGGAACCCTTCAGAAGTATGCATTTCTCTAGCTTTGAGATGCAATCATCCCTTCCCCTGCCAGCAGACAAGCTGTGCCATTCCCCAGATTCAGACCTTACCCCACCAATTCTGATCCAAGCCCAACAACCCCATTCCTGGCACCCAACTCCTACGCAAACATTGTACCCAACACCCTACCCAGTCATTGGACCAGATTCCTACTTGCTCAGAACCTAAAACCCCTGCACTGTTTCTCAGGACCCAAGTTTTTCCCTTCCTCCTTCCCTCCCATAGACTCCCCAGGACACTGCAAGCCTCCTCCATCTAGGGTCTGACACTGCACCCTGCCCACCCACTGGAACAGATAGCTCCCACCACTCAGACATGCCTTAAAGACTCTATTAGTTACCTGGACTCCTTGCAACCTTATGCATTGGCTGGACCCTGAGTTACTTGGGTCCCTAACCACCTCGCACTCAACTCCATGACTCACTTGGCATCCTACTCACCTAGCACTCTACCCTCCTGGCACACTGACTGCATAATAGCCTTATGTAATTAGCATTTATCAGCAGCCAACAAAATGACTGTCTATGATCTTTACATTTCAGAAAACATCAGCTGATCACTGTGAAAGTAGGGGAGTGGTTTGTCTATCCTCAACTGGTTTGCATTATGAGGATCCATTGAAAATGAATGTATGGCTCCACTTTCTTGATTAACTTCTAATTGGAATGTCCTGTCAAAAACATGAAACTCTTTTGTTACATAAAAATAAAGTAGTCAATTGGCCATCTGCATGAGATTGTCATTGCTCACAAATTCTGGTCAGTAAATCTTCTGGATTTGAATCACTGTAAAAGCGATGGCTTTGTGTATTTACTGAAACTTAGTTTTAAGTGGGAAAGAGTGAGGAATGCTAATGCTGGAGATCAGAGTCGAGAGTGTGGTGAGCAAGTGCGAGGTCTTGCACTTTGGCAAAAAGAATAAAAGCATATTCTACTTTCTAAATGGTGAGAAAATTAGTAAAGCCAAAGTACAAAGGGATCTGGGAGTGCTAGTCGAGGATTCTCGAAAGGTAAACATGCAGGTTGAGTCCGTGATTAGGAAAGCGAATGCAACGTTGTCACTTATCTCAAGAGGGTTGGAATATAGAAGTAGAGATGTGCTACTGAGACTTTATAAAGCTCTGGTTAGGCCCTATTTGGAGTACTGTGTCCAGTTTTGGTCTTCACACCTCAGGAAGGACATACTAGCACTGGAACGTATCCAGCGGAGATTCACACGGATGATCCCTGGAATGGTAGATCTAACATACGAGGAACGGCTGAGGATCCTGGGATTGTATTCATTGGAGTTTAGAAGATTAAGGGGAGACTTAATAGAGACATACAAGATAATACATGGATTGGAAAGGGTGGACGCGAGGAAATTGTTTCCATTAGGTGAGGAGACTAGGACCCGTGGACACAGCCTTAGAATTAGAGGGGGTCAATTCAGAACAGAAATGCGGAGACATTTCTTCAGCCAGAGGGTGGTGGGCCTGTGGAATTCATTGCCACGGAGTGCAGTGGAGGCCGGGACGATAAATGTCTTCAAGGCAGAGATTGATAGATTCTTGTTGTCTAGAGGAATTAAGGGCTACGGGGAGAACGCTGGTAAGTGGAGTTGAAATGCCCATCAGCCATGATTGAATTGCAGAGTGGACTCGATGGGCCGAATGGCCTTACTTCCACTCCTATGTCTTATGGTCTTATGGTCTTATAGAAAAGCACAGCAGGTCAGGCAACATTTGAGGAACAGGAGAATCGATGTTTTGGGCATAAGCCCTTCATCAGGAATTTCTGATAAAGACCTTATGCCTGAAACATTGATTCTCCTATACCATGGATACTGCCTGACCTCTTTCTTGACTCTGAACCTTAGTTTTGCTGAGTGATCTAAGATTATTGTAACTGTGCCCGATACCTCGAGAGCTTGGGTTTTTTTTATGTTTTATTTTTTGTTTTGTGTGTAATCATTTAATTTGTTGAAAAAATCTGCAGTCCTACATGACTACATTTCAATGAGTAACCACCATTTTAAATAAAATTTTTAAAAAAATCTACAACGGGAAGGTTCATTTTGGGACCTGACTTGTCCACTGGTTCTAACAACTGGGGACATTGCATGTGGTATAAAGGATTAACTCATGTTACTGGAAAGTGCTTAAAATTTAACTTGACCATGGTTGCATGTTTGCCTTTGAATGGATATACCAGTGTGAAAACCATTTGTTGAATGCATCCCTTTTATTCCTTGTTGTTTGAGCAAGAACTCAAATTCTCTTAACCTCTAGACTTATAGCCTCCAAGCTCAAACGTTCACAACGACAGTTGTAAAGAAACCAGTCACACCATGAGTAGATGTTAAGGGGCATCATCCATTCTCCACTGCATAGCAGTGGCTTCATACTTTAAATTAATCATGGAGCCATGGAGACATACAGCATGGAAATGGACTATTCGGTCCATCTCATCCATGCCAACCGGATATTCTTCATTAATCTAGTTTATTTGCCAGCATTTGGTCCATCTACCTCTTCAATCCATATTCATGTACCCATCCAGATGCCTTTTAAATGCTGTAATTGTTCCAGTCTCTACCATCTCCTCTGGCATCTCATTCGATTCATGCATTACTCTCTGTGTGAAAACGTTGTTCCTTAGGTCCCTTTTAAATCTTTCCCCTCTCACGTGAAACCTATTTTTGAAGTCCCCTACGTGTGATAAAGACCTTGTCTATTTATCCTATCAACACCTCTCATGATTTTATAAACCTCTATAAAGTCATCCCTCAGCCTCCAAGACTCCAGGGAAAATAGCCCCAACCTATTCAACCTCTCCCTGTAGCTAAATCTTCCAACCCTGGTAACATCTTTGTAAATCTTTTTTGAATCTTTTCAAGTTTCCCATCCTTCCTATATTCGGGAGACCAGAATTGAACGCGGTATTCCAAAAGTGGCCTAACCATCGTCCTGCCAACTGCTATACTCAATGTCCTGACCAATAAAGACAAGTGTTCGACATGTCTTCTTCACTGTTTCACTTTCAAGGAACAATGGACCTGAATTCCACACTCCCTTTTGTTTGGCAATACTCCCCAGGATCTTATCATTAAATCTGGTGTTCTGGGTGAATGACAGAAATATTGATTATGTGACAAAAGGTGACTTCTGATAACAAATCATATTACTCTAAAAGCCCGACGAAGATATAACTATCTGGAAAACTTCAATACAAGAAGGACATTTCCTCCAGTTAGAAAAACAGAGCCCTGTCCAGTCAACAACCCGTCAACCCAGGAGATGTGAGGGACACTGAATTATTTTCACCTGCAAAGATTCAGCTCTGCCTAAAAATGGTCATAACTTGTTTGGAAATCCAAAGACTTCCAATTTCCATTTATCAAAATAACCACAGGAGTGAGAGAGTTTTCCCAGGCCTGCAAAAAGTGCATTTTAAAAGAATGAAATTTGAACCCATGATTTGCTTCTTGAATCTTTTGCTATTAATGAAAATGCCAGTTTTGTTTCCGGAATCCAACATGTGTGTCTGTAATCTGGGTGCATGAGGGAGTGTACATGTTTCATTATGTTTACAATCCATGGTGTCATGTGAGCAAACATTTATATTTACTTTGGATTTAAACCTAGCCAAAAGAATGCTATGTATTTATCAATGGAAATTTCAAAAACTCAAGATTAAAACGCTCTAAGAAACCAATAAGAGATGAGGAAAAGGGGGAAACATTATCAGATCACCACCTCTGTGTAACTAGAGAAGGTATTTCTGGAAAATAATCCAGTGAAAATACATGGTTGAAAGTAGACATAAAAAAACAATTATCACCTTGATGGAATTGTACTACAGAGCCCCAGTAGCCAGACGGAAATTGAGGAACAAATATGTAGAGAGATCTCAAAACAATGTATAAGAAAAATAAGGTTATAGTGGATTATTTTAATTTTCCAAACATTAAATGGAACTCTCCTGATGTTAAAGGTTTGGATGGTGAAGAATTTGTTTAGTGTGGTCAAGAAAATTTTCTTTATCAATATGTAAATAGTCCTACTAGAGAAGTAGCACAGTGTGACTGTCACTTAATTGAATAGAAGGGCAAATGACTGAAGTGATGGTAAGGGTATAATGGGTCGACTAATTAAAGCTAAAGTTTTAACAGGAGCAAAGCAAATGTTAAAGCTATGAGATAAGAATTTCCAAAAATTAATTGGAGTAGAATATTTGCAGGTAAAGTACACTTGATAAGTGGGAGGCTTTCAAAAGCGTGATAACACAAGTTCAGAGTCATTATGTTCCTGTTAAGGTAAGGATAAGGTTGGTAAGATTAGAGAGCAATAGATGAATAAAAATATTGAGGTTCTAGTCAAGAATAAAGCACAATCATATATACATGTTGACAATTGCATTCAAATGAATCTCTTGAACAGTACAAAGAGTGCAGGGACATTCTTAAGAGGGAGATAAGCAGGCAAAAAGAGGATATAAGATAGCCTTGGTAAATAAATTGAAGGTAATCCAAAGAGATTTTACAATTATATTAAGAGCAAGAGAGCAACCAGAGAGAAATTAGGGCCCTTTAAAGACCAAATAAATTATCTTTGTATTGACCCTCGGGAGATGGGAGAGACGTTTAATGAAAAATTCACATCAATTTTTACTGAAGAGAAAGAAATGGAGATGAGAGAATTCAGGGAAAGAAATACTGATGTTTTGAAATCAATTCACATCACAGAAGAAGTGCTGGATGTCTTAGAAAATATAAAGGTGGACAAATCCCCAGAACCTGATCTAGTGCATCCCAGGATGTTGCCGGAAGTTAGGGATGAAATTGCAGCGCCGCTTGCAGAAATATTTGTATCATTTAGAACTATGGGTGAGGTGCCTGATGACTGGAGAATGGCTAATGTTATTCCCTTGTTTTGGAAGGAATGTAAGGAAAGCCTGGGAACTATAGACCTGTGAGTCTGACTTTGGTGGTGAGTAAGTTGTTAGAAGTGATTCCGAAAGATGGGATTTATGTGCATTTGGAGAGGTAAGAAATGATTCAGGATAGTAGGCATGATTTTTCCGAGGGAAATCATGTCTCACAAACTTGATGGAGTTTGTTGAGGAAGTAACCAAGAAGATTGATGAGGGCAGAGTGGTAGACGTTGTTTGCATGGACATTAGTTAAACCTTTGACAAGGTTCTTTGTGTTTAACAAATTAGACAAGTTAGATCACATGGGATTCAAAGTGAGCCTTCCAATTGTATACAAAATTGGCTTAATGGCAGGAGACAGAGAGTGATGGTGGAGGGTTGTTTTTCAGATTGGAGGCCTGTGACTAGCATTGTTTCACAGGGAGCAGTGGTGGGTCCACTTTTGTTTGTCATTTATATAAATGACAGGAGAGAATACAGAAGGCATGATTAGTAAGTTTGCAGATGACACCAAAATTGTTGATACAGTGCACAGTGAAGAAGGTTATCTAAGATTACAAACAGATTTTGATCAATTGGGTCAATGGGTTGAGGAGCGGCAGATGGAGTTTAATTCCCATTATTGCAAGGCATTGCACTTTGGTAAAACAACAAGGGCAGAATTTATACAATTAAATGTAAGGCCTTGGGTAGAGTTGTAGAACAGAGAGACCTAGGGGATCAGGTTCATAATTGTTTGAAGTGTGTATTACGTGTCAACAAGGTGTTTAAGAAGGTGTTTAGTATGCTTACCTTCATTGTTCAGACATCTGAGCAGAGGAGTTGGGACATTATGTGGAGGTTGGTGACACCTTTTCTGGAGTACTGTGTCCAGTTCTGGTCACCCTGTTATCAGAATTATATTATTAAGTTGGAGAGGATTCAGAAAAGATTTATCAGGATGTTGCTGGGAATGGAAAGTTTGAGTGATAAGGAGGGGCTGGATGGGATGGGACTTTTTTTCAGTGGAGCATAGGAGGTTGAAGAGTTTGGATAATGTGAATGGTAGCTGTCTTTTCCCGAGAGTGGGTAGTTCAAGACTAGGGGTGTATTTTTAAGGTGAGATGAGAAAGATTTAAAAAAAGACTTGAGGGGTGACATTTTTTCTCAGAGAATGAATCTTGTGTGGAATGAACTTCCAGAGGAAGTTGTGGATATGGGTACACTTACAATATTTAAAAGTAATTTAGAAAAGTACGTGAATAAGAAATGTTTGGAGGGATATGAACAAAGCACAGGCAGATGGGACTAGTTTAGTTTGTGATTATGTCAGTATGGACTGGTTGGACCAAAGGTTCTGTTTCCATGCTGTATGGCTCTGTAATTCAGCTTGCCCACAACAATGGCCATTAAACTACTGTATATCAAAAAATAACCTCCTGGTTCACTTATGTCCTTCAGAGAAGAAACTTGTTTCATTCTTGCCCAGTTTGGTGTCCATGTGACTGAAGAACCACAGAAAGGTGGTTGACTTTTAACTGCCCTTGGAAGTGAGCAAACAAGACACTAATTTGTCCCAAAGACAATAAATGCTGGTCATTCCAACAATGTTCGCAACAAATCAATGAATGAAAGCAACAGTTCATCATAGAACCAGAGAAACTGAATGAAAAGAACAGCTCATCATCCAACAGGATTAAATTGTTGGCATGATCTCATAGAGCTTAAAATGAGATTCTGCCAAATGACACTTCAAGCCAACACTTTCTAATTATCATTGAGTAACTCTGGCATTGGCTTTCCTCAACAGAAAGAAAGAAAATATATTTACATAGTGACTGTTATGACCTTAGGATATCACAAGATATTTTACTGTCATAACATAGGAGAAAGAATGACTCCTATACATCCATTGCCGATTACTTGGAAAATTTTTTAGTTTGTGATTGGGAAAAATGCCTGTGATGGTATCTTTTGCATTGCTTCTCAATACAAGTTGATAACTTGGACTGAATGCATTTATACTGTTGTGTAAATCCATACCAGTTAATAGATGCAAAAATATTTAGATATGCAGGATTTCTATTCATTTTGCCTGGGAAGAGAAATAGTTTACACATGCATTGGTCAGCTTAGCAGTCACTAGATACAACAAATAGATCGAATGTGTGGCATATTTTGCTTCAGAATTCTGTCCTTCCAGCATGATAATATCTTTACTGTGTAATTTGGGCATGAAGTTACTTTGAATCATTTCTGTGGCGGAGGCCTTCTGAGTTTTGTGGACAATGGTGTAAAACTGCACCTGGTGTAAAGTCAACTTCAGAGCTCTCCCACACTATCTATTGCACCACACAGTCATGTGAGAAGAAAGCAGGAGACTTGTCTATTACAACCAAATTTATAATATTTCTTTTCTCAGAATGTGGACATTTCTAGCAAGGCCAGGGTTTATTCTTAAATGTTAGCTGTCCCCAGGAAGGCAATAATGAGCAGCTTAACAAACAGCTAGAGTCCCTGTGGTGAAGACAATTCCACATTGTTGTTCATTAAGGATTTTTGTTTTTGTCATATGAAGGAATGTTTGATGCATATCTGGAATATATGCATGTCTGATTTTGAGGAGAGCTCGTGGGTGATAAGGTTGTACTTGAAGCCCTTATTCTTAAGACAGGTTGCAGGATTGGTACGAGATGCCAAAGTAACCTTGGCGAGATGCTAGATCATGTCAAAACATAATGCATACTCCAATCATGACATACGAACAGAGGAAGGCATGAACATCAGTGCTCCTAAATAAAGTGCCATCGCATGAACTGTTTTATCCCAGATGGTGTCAAGCTTCTTAAGAGTTATAGCTGTAAATATCCAGATACATGTAGAGTATTTGAAACACTCCTGACCTTGTCAACGGAGTCAAGTGATCAGTTATTTGTTGCAGAGTACATATTATCTAACCCATTCCAGTCACCATCACATTCAGTGGCTGAGTTCAGGTCAATGGTACCTCCAGGATAATCATGGTAGTATATGTCTGGTGTTGTGGAAATTCAGTTAAGTCAACTGTCAAAGACATTTTGTAAGATTATAAAGATTAGTGAATGACAATTGGAATAGTTTTATTGTGAATAAGTCTTCAACAAAACAAGATAAGTTGCACTGACCAAATATTTTGATAGATTTGCAACATGATCCCATGTACCAAGAAAATGTAGACTTCTTCCAGGATTCAAGATTGTTCTTAGACAATGAAATTTGGCAAATGTTAAAATAAATTACCATTTATAGATATTACAATAAGTTGGGCTAGGTTTTTAAGCAGAAGTACTTTTCCCCCATATTGAAAGCTCTGGGCCTAGTATGGGATGTAGTAAGTGATCTTGCAGAAATTATGGTACATAGGGTGGATTGTTTTTCTCTGTGGCAGCAGGCTTGGAGACAAGAAGGACATTTAATTAGCATGAGTGGTGAGAGACCTGAACCACTCTGTAATTCATCTTCTGCCATAATTAGATTAGGAAGGTCCATGATTGACATTCTCGTCCCATTCCCAACTGGACCAGTCACCATGGCATGTGTGTATAGCAACAAAACTGTTCTCAATTAATCGTCTCCAAGAGGAGAGGCCACTCAAGTGGCCAATTGAAGGAATTGACATCAGGAAGTGGGAAGGCTGGCTGAGACCTCTGCTCTTGCTGCCAACCTAGCTTCTTACCTCTCCCCATGACTCACAGCCTGGGTAATGTCCCCTGACATTACCCAGATCACTCTACCAACCTGGAACTCTACAGCCTACCTTCTGACATGAGCTACCACCTGCCTGTGCCACTGCTGAGGACAGGAGCTGCCAGTCTATGAATGATCCCCAGTGCTTGGTTGATAGGACTTGTACCCTTGAGGTCTTGATTCCTGGAAAGACCCACTAGTGGCCCTGCCACTGACTGATTGAAATACACTTTCCAAAAAGAGATGAAAACTCTTCATTTTAACATCAAATACTAAATCTTTCATTAATTTGCTGTCCTCCGCTGGAAATAATCCAGCATTCCAAGATATTCTTCAAAATTTGAGTTTTCAATTACAAGTGTTTGAGGTCCATTTGACTTTAACCTTCTTGATCAAGGGGCACCCAGGTATGTAATGACTAACAATCGCATAACTAGAGTTATCTTTACTTCTTTGTTTCTACTGTAAATAAATGCACACAATTAAGTGTACACACTAAAGACACATAGCATTTTTCTCTTAGATTCCCTTATTTACAAAATTAATGGAAGATGCTGATATAATGGTAATGTGTCACAAAGCTGGTCCATTTTGCTAAAAGCTGTGACTTTTCTCCAGAATACTGTGTCCTTGGTTTTTCTCAGAGGGGTTGTAAACAGGCCAGGCTCCGAAACAGCTAAGTTTTGTACAGAGATGAAAGGCCTTTTTGTTTATAAGTAAATAGATGAGTCTTTAGGCCAAAGCTTTTATGTTTTTAGAAGAAACCTGTATAAGTCAAGGGGGTGTGGCCAGCTGTATAGCTGAGCAGTTCAGTCCAGAACTAATGGGAGTTTGGCTATGGGCTGTGTGGAAACAGACTGCTAAACTCTCTCTCCTTCTTCCCTTCTAACTTTGACCCGTAAGCCTTTGTTTCATTTTTACTATGTTTATTGGGACTGTTATGTATATTCAAAACAGTATAATTTAGCCTAGTTTGGATAGACTGAATTCTGTCGGGTTCATTATTCTGCTCTTTGTGTTTCATTGTGTAATTTTGTGAATAAATATTAGTCTGTTTTAAAACCTGGCAGTCAACCTAACTAACTTACTCAAGGTAATATTCATTGTACACTTACCAAAACAAATTGCAAAGTTATGGTCTGGACTGCCTGCTTAAGAATGTTTGGAGTGGTCTGGTCAAGTCCATAACAGACTGGGGGCTCTTTGCAGGATTTTAAACTGTGAATGATAGATGCTAATGTCATTATTTTGGGTGTTGGTTTGGTTAGGTAGACAAACAATGGCTCTTTCACTCGCTAAGAGTTCTCTGGAGGTGTACACAGTGACTTTGGAAATGTTACAAGAGTGAATAAGACCAAAGTGTAGGAATTAGTGGACAATCTAGGATTGGAGCTGCCTCCCCTGTGAGGAAAGGAGAGATAATCACAGCAGTGGCTCAACATTTAAACTTGCTAGAGAAACCATCATAATCTGTAGAGATGGCAAAAATTCAATTGCAAAAGAAGCAGCTTGAGTCAAAGGCAAGAGATAAGGAAAGGACATCAGAAATTAAACAGTTTGAGTTAGAGTTGAAAGCAGAAGAGAAAGAAGAACAAAGGGTATGGCAGAAGAGAAAGAAAAAGAGAGAGAGTTTGAATTTCAGAAACTGACACTTAAAACAGAAAGTCAGATTAAAAGGATAGAGATGAAGGCTGAGGGCAAATCTAGTGCGGAAGAGAGTGGGGGTGAGCAAACCCATGGTGGGCGAAAGCCTGATGAGAAACTGTTTAAGTCTGTTCATGCATTGCCTAGATTTGATGAGAAGGATGTGGAAACCTTTTTCATCTCATTTGAAAAAGTGGCTAAACAGATGCAGTGGGCAGTGACCATGTGGGTTTTGTTGATCCAAATAAAACTTGTAGGTAGGGCTAGTGTGGCCTTTGTATCACTATTATGGGAGGTGTCAGGGGTGTATGAGGAGATGAAAAAAGCCATCTTAAGTGTAGATGAGCTTGTAGCGGAAGCCGACAGACAATGTTTCAGGAATCTAAGGAGGGACCCTGGTCAAACCTATATTGAGTTTGAAAGGATCAAACAGAGTAATTGTGATAGGTGGATAAGAGCTTTAAAAATAGAGCAAACCTATGATAACCTGAGAAAGGCCATTATTTTGGAGGAATACAAAAATTCACTGCCTGAGGCAGCACAAACTCACATGGAAGAGCAGAGAGTTAAGGCAGCAAGTTTAGCAGTTGAAGTGGCTGATGATTATGAGCTGGTCCATAAAACTTGGGTTGGCTTCCAGAATCAATTTCAGTCCATGAGGGATAGAAACTGGGGAAAAGAGAAATCCTCACGTGGAAAGGGACAGGTAGATCTCAGTGAAGATCGTAAGGAGAACTTACCTCAGGGTGAAAAGGAAACCCTTGAGGGCGACAAAGAAGTTAAAAAGCTGCGGTATTTTTACTGTGATAAAGTGGGCCATGAAATCACAGTGTTGGTGGGCTAGGAGAAAGCCAGATATGGGAAAACAGGACAAGCCTGGAAGTTTTGTTGGCATGGTAACAAAAAGCCCAATGGAAGCTAGAAAGCTGAATCAGAGATTGATTAATGAGGAAGTGCCAAATCTGCTTAAAAATATATAAGGCAAAAGTGAGTACTGCAGATACTGGAGATTAGAGTCAAGAGTATGGTGCTGGAAAAGCACAGCAGGTAAAGCAGCATCCACGAAGCAGGAAAATTGATGTTTCGGGCAAAAGCCCTTCATCAGGAATGAGGCTGAGGATATGCAGGTCCTGGGCCTCCTCCATCACCACTCCCTTACCACCCGATGCCTGGAGGCAGAAGCCCTTATCGTCCGCTTCGGACCCTCTGATCTCATGGCATCAATATGGATTTCACCAGTTTCCTCATTTCTCCTCCCCCCAACTTATCACAGTTCTAATCTTCCAGCTCAGCACCATCCTCATGACCTGTCCCATCTGTTCATCTTCCTTCCCACCTATCTGCTCCACCTTCCCATCCAACCTATCACCTTTACCCCAACCTCCCTCCACCTATTGCACTTTCAGCTACCTTCCCCCAGCCCCACCCCCCTCCCATCTATCTCTTCACCCACAAGGCTCCCAGCCTCATTCCTGATGAAGGTCTTTTGCCCGAAATATCAATTTTTCTGCTCCTCAGATGCTGCTTAACCTGCTGTGCTTTTCCAGCACGACTTTTTTGAAAAAATATGCATGCAAGGGTAAAGTTTATTCACATAGGCCACGAGTAGCAGGTAAGGAGGTTACAATATTTAAGGGACACGGGATCCACTCAGTCTGTAATGCTGAGGGATGAGGAGATAGTACTGGGAGCAGGAATCCATGATTAGACAAAAAGTGCTCAATTATGTAAAGTGGGACTAGAGTGTCCAGAGAAGAGAATTTCTAGTAGGACTACTGGACAAACTCTCAGCTCCAAGAATATAATTGGTCCTTGCAAATGATTTAGCTGATTGACCTGTAAGTGCACTGCCTACTCTAGTTGAAAAACCAGTGGAGACTCAAGCAACTGAAGAAATGCAGGGCATTTTTGCAGGGATCTTCCCAGTTTGTGTGGTCACAAGATCACAGAGGCACAAGTTGAAACTGGAGAGGTCAAAAGGCACAGATAAGGAAGCTGAAATAGCTTTATCCAAGACTTTTTTTTGATCAGGTAAGTGGGACTGAGCAGGAACAAATAGGTAAATGTGCAAGTATCTTTATCTCTGCTAAGCCTACTGAATTATAGCAGAAAGATGAGAACTTAAAACAATTGTATCAAAAAACATATACAGAGAAGGAGAGTGAATGCATCCGTGTATGTTATTACTTAACAAATGATGTCTTAATGAGGAAATGGAGACCATCACATATTCAAGCAGATGAGAAATAGGCAGAGATTCATAAAGTGTTTTGCCAATAGGGGATAGAAAGGAGGTGCTGCAAGTGGCGCATAAGCTACTATTTGGAGGACATTTAGGAGTAAGGAAAACACAGGCTAAAATATAGACATTTTTACTGGCCTGGACTACCCAAGGGGATTGTTGAATTTTGCTAGACATGTCATACATGTCAACTAATTGGAAAACCACAGGCAGTAATAACGTCTGCACCTTTAATACCTATTCCAACATTTGACGAGCCTTTCACAAGATGCTTAATTCATTATGTGTGTCCCCTACCTCAAACAAAAAATGGGAATAAGTATTTATTAACAGTAATGAATGTGTCAATTAGATTTCCAGCAGCAATACCATTATGCAACATCACAGCTAAAAGGGTTGTAAAAGAATTACTCATTTTTGTTACTAAGTACGTATGACCAATAGAGATCCAGTCAGATCAAGGGTCAAACTTCACATCCAAATTATTCAAGGAGGTTATGGATAACTTGGGAATAAAGCAATTCAAGCCTACTGCATACCACCCAGAATAAAAGGGAGTGTTAGAGAGATGGCATCAAACATTAAAGACCAGGTTGAGGGCTTATGGCCAGGATTATCCAGATGATTTGGACAAGGGAATTCCATTTGTACTTTTTGCTACCAGAGATGCTCCAAATTAATCAACCAAATTCAGTTCATTTGAATTAAGGATTTGGCATGAAGTGAGAAGACCGTTAAAATTGATTAAGGAAAAAATAATAAGTCAGAATTCAGAGACCCACCCATTTGGACTGTGTGTCAAATCTTAAAAGTATTGCAGCATACAATGAAACTAAAAGCAGATAAGAAATCACAAATTCGCAATTTTGCAATTGGGGATAGGTACTGGTGTTACTTCCAGTAACAGGTGAACTTTTAAAAGCCAGGTTTAGTTGATCTTATTAAATTGAGAGGAAATTGAGTGGGGTGAACTACTTGATAGGGACTCCAGACAGGAAGAAATCTCAAAGCGTGTCATGTGAAAATGCTCAAAAGGTATTTTGACAGGGAAGGAAAGCAAGAGGAGAAGGTGGTAATGATCACAGGGCACAAAGAAGAACCAAGTTCAGATTCTGAATTGGGCATTCCTCAAATCAAATTGGACAATGGGGAATTTGTCAAAAATTGTGATGAATTATTGACTAACCTTCCAAAAGAAAATCAAAATGACCTGAAAGAGCTATTACTATCACAAGGGAAGATGTGTGGAAATGTAAACTGGGAAGTACTAACCTAATTGTGCATGGTATAGATAGAGGAGATGCTGTTTCAATTAAGCAACATCCTTACAGGTGTAACTCACTAAAGTTGACACAGGTACTGAAGGAGATAGAATGCATGCTCCAAAATGGCATAATCAAAGTAAGTTAGAGTGACTGGAGCTCACCTATCATCATGATGCCAAAGCCAGATGGTACCCAATGGTTATGTGTGGACTATCGCAAAGTCAATGCTGTTACAAAGACTGATGAACATCCAATTCTGTAGTTGGAGGACTGTATCGATAAGGTGTGACAAGCAATTACATTTCTAAGTTAGACTTGCTCAGAGGCTACTGGCAGAAAGAGAAGGGCTTATGCCCAAAGAAGGGCTTATGCCCGAAACATTGATTTTCCTGTTCCTTTGATGCTGCCTGACCTGCTGCGCTTTTCCTGTAACACATTTTTAAGCTCTGATCTCCAGCATCTGCAGTCCTCACTTTCTCCTACTGGCAGAAAGAGCAAAGACAATCTCAGCTTCCATAACGTCAAATGGACTATTTCAGTTCAAAGTCATGCCATTTGGTATGAAAAATGCTCCGATCACATTTCAGATACTAAGTATTAAAGTCATTGCCGGATTACCAACTGTGTTGTTTATGTTGATGACCTGGTGATTTTTAGTCAATCATGGAAGGAACATTTACAGCATTTAGCAGACATGTTTGACTGACTTTGGAAGGCAGGCTTAGTGGTAAAGCCCAAGTCATCATCTTAGGCCAAGTTATTGGACACAGTCAAATGGCCCCACAGGATCCGAAAACAAAAGTAATTGGGGAATTTCCCACACCGTCAATGACAAAAGCAGTACTACAGTTACTGAGATTGAGTGGACTTTGCCAAAAGTTTGTGCCAAATTTTAGCAGTGTCGCTGCTCCATTCACTGAATTATTAAAAAGGGCAAGAAGTTTCAGTGGACAATGGATTGTCAAAAGGTATTTGACAGCCTAAAAACTATGTTAACCACTGCCCCAGTATTAGTCACACTTGTTTACATAGAGTTTTTCAAGGTGGCTATCTATGCCAATGATGTGGGTGTTAGTGCAGTGCTCCTGCAGGAAGATGACGAGGGAATCGAAAGACCCATTGAATATTTTTCCAGGAATTTGAATGTTCATCAACAGAAATACTCAACAGTGGAGAAAACAACTTTGAGCTTGGTGTTAGCATTACAACATTTCGGTGTTTATATGACCAGCAATGCATCTGTGACAATTGTATGCACTGATCATTGACATTTGTGGAAAACTTTAAGGACAAAAATGCCAGACTGGTTAGATGGAGCTTGTTGTTGCAGCCATTTAATTTGAAAATTGTGCACATGGCAGGTTGTGAAAATGTGATTGCTGATGCATTATCAAAACTCGAATGAGATACAGAGGCATGGGGGCACCATGGCCTGATTTTGCATGTAGTTGTGCATGTTTGCACGTGTTTAGTTAGTGTAGTGTATATGTGTGTTTTAGAGTACGAACCTTTTTTTTTTGACGGGCATTAAAAGTTAAGCCATCTTTGGATATCGATGGTTCATTTTCTTTTAAGGAGAACATGTCACAAAGCTGGTCCTTTTTTCTAAAAGCTGTTCCTTTTCTCCAGGATACTGTTTCTTTGTTTTTTGTCAGAGTGGTTGTAAACAGGCCGGGCTGCAGAACAGCTGGGTTTGGTACAGAGATGAAAGGCCTTTTGTTTATAAGTAAACAGATGAATCTTTAGGGAAAGATTCCTGAAGAAGGGCTCATGCCCGAAACGTCGATTCTCCTGCTCCTTGGATGCTGCCTGACCTGCTGCGCTTTTCCAGCAACCCATTTTCAGCAGATGAATCTTTAGGCCAAACCTTTCATGTTTTTAGAAGTATAAGTCAAGGGGGCATGGCCAGCTCTATAGCTGATCGGCTCAGTCCAGAACTAATGGCAGTTTAGCTGTGGGCTGTGTAGAAACAGGCTGCTATATTCTCTCTCCTTCTGTCCTTCTAACTTCAACCAATAAGCCTTTGTTTTATTTTGACTGTGTTTAAGGGGTTTGTTTATTGGGATTGTTGTGTATATTCAGAACAGCATAATTTAGTCTAATTGGATAGACTGAACTCTGTATGGGTTCTTTATTCTGCTCTTTGTGTTTCATTGAGTAATTTTGTAAATACATTTCTGTCTGTTTTAAAATCTGGCAGTCAACCTAACTAACTTATTTTGGTTAATTTTCTCTGTACTGAAAATGTGTTGCTGGAAAAGCGCAGCAGGTCAGGCAGCATCCAAGGAACAGGAGAATCGATGTTTCGGGCATAAGCCCTTCTTCAGGAATAAGGAATTTTCTTTGTATACTTACCAAAACAAATTGCAAAGTTATAGTCTGGGCTGTCTGCTAAAGAATGTTTGGAGTGGTCTGGCCAAGTCCATAACAAACATCATTGAACTAGTAATCATGAGGCCCACTTTGAAGCGATGGGATTAGATTACTTACAGTGTGGAAACAGGCCCTTCGGCCCAACAAGTCCACACCGACCCGCCGAAGCGCAACCCACCCATACCCCTACATATACCCCTTACCTAACACTATGGGCAATTTAGCATGGCCAATTCACCTGACCCGCACATTTTTGGACTGTGGGAGGAAACCGGAGCACCCGGAGGAAACCCACGCAGACACGGGGAGAACGTGCAAACTCCACACAGTCAGTCGCCTGAGGCGGGAATTGAACCCAGGTCCCTGGCGCTGTGAGGCAGCAGTGCTAACCACTGTGCCACCGTGCTGCCCCCTACAGGGACACCTGTAAATTCCCCTCCAGGGCACATAACATTGTGACTTGGGATTGTATTGCCAGCCTTTCAATTTAGCTGTGTGAAAATTTTGGGCAAGTCCCTTCCTAACAACATTGTCAGTATAACTGCAGCAGCTCAGGAAGGCAGCTCCCCATCACCTTCTCTTGGGCAGTTCAGGATAAGCTATAAATGCTAACCTGGCCTGTTATGTCCACATCTCATGAAAGAAAAGGTCTTGCGACCTGTCTTGGGTTAACATTTCAGGTGCCTCTGTCCATGTTTAGCGTCATAGAGTCGTAGATTAAACTATTACTTGTAGAATGTTATCCACCAGATTAGAATTCTTGGTACCTGAGTTACAAATATTTTAGAACATAAACTCCCACATGTAATGCAGGGAATTTCCAATGTTTGGCAGTGTTAGGAAGCTTTCATTTCGCTAGGTATCCCTATCCCATTGAGAAGAATTTTAAGATATGGATGGGGTGGTAGAGATAGCTCTTATGCAAAAGAAAACCTTTGCCATTTGGGAAACTATTGAGGCTTTGAATAAAGAGCAAATGTATTTCAGCACATTGGATCTCTTCATTGAAAATATCAACCTCTCCTCATTGAGCTGGATCAGGGAGAATCAGCCCATCTAGAAGAAAACTATGCCACTCAATTCTAGATTGATGTTGAAAACATTCACAATATCGAAGACTCTTGAATTTAGTTCAGCTGACAAGTTTTAAACTCAATATTTGTTTCAATCAGATTAAAAATAATTTTGAAAATGGTACAGATAACAATGCAGTTCCTTAAGCACTGTCTTTAGAGTATTTTTGTGCAGCCACACACGTAGAAATGAAGAGCTTATGAAAATAGGCCGACAGTTAATTGTTGGGAGTTCAATCTCACACGAGGAAAGTCATGAAATTGAATTCAATAAGTCTGGTAAAATGTGGATCTCCATTCAAGGAAACATGGCCATGAAACTTATGTTATAAAACCAAAAGCCCTTCAGAGGAGGGGACTTGTTAACACTAACTTCTCTGTTTTATATATGTCTTCAGTCCAAAACATGTGTCAAACTATTCATGCCCTGACGCTAACTAGAAATGGGTAATGATTGTTGGTTTATCAAGTGCCGCCCACATCCTAAAGTCAAATAAATGTACAAAGATTAAACTAATTTGTTGGGACAAGTGCCCCATTTAACTTTTATGTCTCACACTAACTTCATGCATAGATGAAGCTGGGGAAATGAAATTGAATTTCCAGTTATCAGTCAGTCTTTATTATGATTATTAAGATTTATTGTGGTGTATTTTTCATCCATTCCATGCTTGCATTATTCAATAAATATTTCCTCAGACTTTTGAGGAAGGTTATTTTTGTTTAGTTTACCAATTTGAAATAAATAAAATTACACTGATTAGAAAGTCTAGTTCGTGTTGCTGTACTGAAGGAGCGGAAATGGTTATCTGTCCTCCGTATTGCATGTTTCAATACCATGATTACCAAAGAACGTTTGTTAAACAGTTCAGCTGAAAGTAATCTAACTCTATAGAATTGGATTTGCACACAGTTTTTTTTAAATGTAACTTTGCATGCTTATTGATATTATTTATAGGCAGAGAGAGCAAAGTGTATCACTGTGAACGTTGTGCAAAAAACAAATCTCTTTTGGTAATCTTTGTTTACTGTTTCACTCTTGAGAGCATAGTTGTCACCGTGTGTTTTGGGAATGTATTTCTTTCAGGCTGCCTTGAGTTAAAGGAGGAGACAATTGAGAATCTCTTAGCAGCTGCCTGCCTGCTCCAGCTCTCCCAAGTGGTGGAAGTATGCTGCCATTTCCTAATGAAACTGCTCCATCCATCAAACTGCCTGGGTATCCGTGCATTTGCTGATGCTCAGGGCTGCACTGAATTAATGAAGGTGGCTCACAGCTATACTATGGTAAGGTGACAGGAGATGTTTTATTTCAAATCACCTTCTTGCTTCACTTCTTCCTTGTCCCTGCATGTATATTTTGCTACGTGAACGGACTTTCTCAGGAATGTATAATGTATAATGGTGGGCTGATGTGCCCATTCGTATCAGAAATATAAATCATGAAGATTGCTTCCCTGGTCTAAATTTTACCATGATAAATTTTACACAGTCAACTGATGGAAAATCTAATGGTGAGTCTATTGATTTTTTAACATTATGCAGGGCTTTGAGGAGCACACAAGGTGGTGTAACTAATTTAATTGCTCAAAGGGCCAGCACAGGCTTAATGGAATGAATAGCCCCCTTTTACTAATCTACTGCATTCTTTTCTGCTGAAGCAAAGCTCCATATCAGAAATGAAAATTTATAAATACACTCCCACTTTACATGTGTTAGGGCTGTTAAAATAAATTTGCCATTTCGGCCTTCTATAAATTGTGGCGATTGATTGATTTCAATGTTGATGTGGATGTCTGTCTTCTTGACATTATTTTGAATAGTTTTGACAGCAGATCCATAATGGTCAATCAAGGATTTGCTTTTTTAGTTTGGTCTGGCTTAAAATTTCAAATGGGTGTCACTTCCCTAAGTGAGCAATCCCAATAGTTCCACAAGCTTATGAGCTGAGTTCTGAAAGAACACAGGCAACAAAAACTTCAGATTTGATACTCAGTCTGTGCAGAGCTAATTCATCATAACCATACAACGATAAGAAATAGGAATCAGACTGGGCTATTCGACCCTCAAGCCTGCTTCACCATTCAATAAGATCATAACTAATCTGCTATTCAGATTGGATCATAGCTGATCCAACATTCATCAGGTCCCCTTTCCTCCCCTTTCCCCATCACCTTTGATCCCCCTCCTGATCAGGAATCTATCTATCTCAGCATTAAGTATATACAAGGACTCTGTCTCCACAGCTTTCTGCAACAAGGAGTTACAAAAACTCACAACCCTCTGAGAGAAGACATTCCTCCACAACTCCATTTAATTTGGTTCCTTTTTATTCTGAGACTATACCTTCTGGACCTAAACTCTCCCATGAGGGGAAACATCCTCTCAGCATTTATTCTGTCAAACCACTTAAGAATCCTATATGTTTTAATGAGATCACCTCTCATTCTTTTAAACGTCAGTAAGAAGAGTCCCAACCTGTTCAACCTTTTCTTGTAGAACAACCCCTCCACACTAGGGATCGTTCTAATGAACCTTCTCTGAATTACCTCCAATTAAATGATATATTTCTTTAAATACAGGGACCAAAAATGTTCACAGTACTCCAATGTGGTCTCACCAAAAGCTTGCATAGTTGCAGTAAGACCTCCCTAGTCTTATACTTCAACCCCTCTTGAAATAAGGGACAACATTTCATTAGCTTTCCTGATTTTCTGTTGCACTTCTGTGCCAGCTTTATGTGTGGCACTGTCACGATACTCAATGGGACAGACTTTGAACTGATCTAGCAACTCAACACTGGGTATCAATGAGGCGCTGTTGTCCATCAACTGTCACTGAATTATATTCCACCAAAATCCACAACCTCATAGTCTGGCATATCCTCACCTCAACCATTATCATCAAGTCAGGGAATCAACCCTGGCTCAATGGAGAGTGCAGGAGGGCATGCCAGGAGCAGCACCAGGCATACCTAAAAATGAGATCATGATTTGGAGGAGACAGTGTTGGACTGGGGTGGACAAAGTTAAAAATCACACAACACCAGGTTATAGTCCAACAGGTTTGTGTGGAAGCATTAGCTTTCAAAGCTCTGCTTCTTCATCCACCTGATGAAGGAGCAGCGCTTCGAAAGCTAGTGCTTCCAAATAAACCTGTTGGACTATAACCTGGTGTTGTGTGATTTCTTTTTAAAATGGGGTGTCAACCTGGTGAAGCTACCAAACAGGACTACCTGCATTGCCAATTAGCATAAGCAACAAGTGATAGACAGAGCTAAGCAATCCCACAGCCAGTGGATCAGATCTAAGTTTGGCATTCCTGAATGATGGCAGATAATAAATAAATCACTGGAGGAGGTGTCTCCCCACCCTCAGTGATGGAAGAGCCCACACATCATTGTGAAAGTTAAGGCTGAAGCATTCACAGTAAGCTTCAGCAAGAAGTGCTGAGTGAATGATCCTCCGGTCGATCCCTGCATCACAAGTGCCAGTGTTGAGCGAATTCGACTTACTGCATGAGATATCAAGAAACAGTTGGAGACACTGGATAATGTTAAGTCTATAACAACATTCCAGCAATGGTACTGAAGATTTGTCCTTCAAAATGTGCTGCTAGCGAAACTCTTCCAGTACTGTTACAACACTGGCATCTTACAACATTGGCATCTACCTCATAATGTGGAAAATTGCCCAGGAATGCTGTGTATACAAAAAGCATGACAAATCCAACTTGGCCAGTTACCATTGCATCAGTCTACTTTCAATCATTAATAAAATGATGGAAGGTGTCATCAACAGTGCTATTATGAAGCATCTGCTCAGCAACAAAACCGATGCCCAGTTTGGGTTTTGCCAGGATGGCCCACAACAGGGTACATGTTCATCAGACCACTCCAACCTGGGCCAACATTGCAGTGCAGATCAATGCCACTGAAGTTGGAGGACCCCATCATCATTCTTACCAATGTGGTAGCTCTGACATGTGGCATTCACAGGGAGGAGAGGAGATAGACAGACATGCTGGGAGCTTCATCTCAGTACACTCTACAGGTGACACGTCACTTGCCAGTGACCCCAATGTTTGTACTAGCTCAGGTCAAGGATGGCAAGCTTAGGCCTGTGTAGGAGACTGTTAGCAGACTGGGGCCCTATGAGCTCAAACAAACCCCCAAAAATCTACAAAGTCACCAGGGCATACCAGTCAGCAGCTTTACTCCAGCCCAGCTATGGAGGTTCAGCCTGCACCTACATTTAGTGGGATGGAAAGGGAAGAAAATCTTCTAATGGACCATGGGTGGTGCTGGTGATCAATCATTGTATGGAATATAGTCACAGAGTTGTGCAGCATGAAAACAGACCCGCTGGTCCAACTGGTCCATGCCAACCAGATATCCTAAGTTCATCTAGTCCCATTTGCCAGCATTTGGCCCAGATCCCTTTAAACTCTTCCTATTCATATACCCATCCAGATGCCTATTAAAAGTTGTAATTGTACCAGCCTCTACCACATTCTCTGACAGCTGATTCCATACATGCATCACCCTCTGCATGAAAAAGCTGCCCCTTGGATCCCTTTTAAATATTTTCCCTCTCAACTTAAACCTGTGCCCTCTAATTTTGGACTCCCCTACCCTGGGAAAAAGACCATGGCTATTTATTCTATCCATGCTCCTCCTGATTTTATAAACCTTTCTGAGGTCTCGACTCAGCCTCCAATGCACCAGGGAATATGCACTTTTGCAAGTATATCTTCTGTTGCAGTGTTCTGATGTCTTATTGTCACAATAGGACCGGAGAATGTTACCCAAAGTGGAAAATTTTTGGCATCTTCAAACAACAAATGGATTTCTCGCATTTGACTGACCACAATTTTGATCCTCTTTCAAATTCAGAAAAGGGTGACTGGCGGTAGCCTCATCTATGAGGATATCCACGGCTATTAAAGTGGGATTGCAGTCAATACACTCCCTAAGAATCTCAGGGATACTGAGGGTAATGATAAATTGTTGGAGAGGAGTAAACTGGGCAACGCACATTCCAATTTACCAGCTATGTAGAGGTGAATTGAAGAAACAGATCCACACTTCGCACCCCATGGCAGTGGAAGTATTGTCTGTGAGGATGCTCAAGCAATGCCATGGTGCTGATGGAAGCTCATTATATTCTACAGAAGGGCAAGAATATTGAAAGTTGAACATAAATATGGAGCAGCGACACGTATGGGACAACTCGATCATATTCACCAGGGATTGGACTCTCAAATGAAACTGATGTGTCTTTGATGACAGGCAAACAGCTAGGAGGGTAACGGAGTGGAAGAGCTCTGCTTCAGAGGTTATATTGATCCAGGGCAAGGTTTGGGCATGCATTTTAACTTTCACAGAGGTAAGGATATCAGAACCATATTTGAAAGAAAAATTCAACATTTCATTGTACAGATATGATGAAATGTCGATGCTCCTGCTCCTCGGATGCTGCCTGACCTGCTGTGCTTTTCCAGCAAGACACTCTCGACTCTGATCTCCAGCATCTTCAGGGCTCACTTTCTCCAAATAGAAAAGCAAGTCAACATTTGAGGGACATGGTATACAGCGAGCTGAGGAGTTGGCTGATCCCCAACTGTACAAATGAAATAATAACAGGAAAAGAAAACATCTTAATCCAGCTCAGTCATCCTGGAAGTAAGTAGTTACAAAGTCTCTCTAGTCACTCAGACTTTCCCTCTTCAGGTAACAGACCCCCTTTGTGTGACTGAGATTGTGGATTGGCCAGCGCACCAATATGGTGTGGGTTACCATGTCTGGGGAATACTGCCAGGTGCCACCTTAGTAAAAGGGCATTTCATTCAACAACTGATTCTATGATTTTCAACATTGTACCCTTTCAGAGGATAGCATTGCACCTAGAAAGTTGCTGAGCACTGGGTCCTCGTAATGATTCTATCTTGCTGTGTTTGTTGAGAGGATAGCTCTTTGCCACTGATGTTACAGGCAATTTGGAAACATGTATGATTGCAATTTTACTTTCAAGTCTGACAATACCCCTTCCTATGCACATCCTGACTTCATGTAATGTGACCCACTAAATTGCCCGTGTGTCTTTGATGCAAAGCAATTGCCAGGATGCCTTCCAGTCAATACACCCCCCCCCCCCCCACCCCCTCCACCAAACCTACCAAAGGAAGCCCGTTTCCTTGTGTGTGAGGGTATGACAGCTGCAATATGATGCTTGCAGTCCTACAGCCTGTGTGCATTGCCCAATGGAGAAAATGAAATATTGAGAGAATATGCCTTGCTCCATTGACTGTTGTTGCCCCGGAGGTTACAAGATGTCAATCAGGGCATAAAGTACTCTCAATCAGTCCTTCAGCAGCATAGGTCAGAATTAGATGGTATACAGAAAAATAAATTACTTTCAAATTTTTTGAACATTTTATGCTACACCACCATGGTGATAGTCTGCTTAAATGTTATTAAAGGAAGGTGAATAGCTTTATTTAATCACAGCACCACTGATCCAAAATCTGGTTTCCAGCATCTGCAGTCATTGTTTTTAACAGTCAGAATGCCTGTAGAACCAAGTGCACTTGACTTGTCACGTTGCAATAGATGTACACTGAGGTCTTTCTGGGACCACCTACTTCCAACATGGTAAGCTTGGAGAGATCATTATATTAAAGTGCAGACTTGCTGATGATAGAATATTGGAGAGATTGAAAAATATGTTGGTGATCTTGCCTTATATATAAAAAGTCTTTGTGAGGACCTGAAAGAGAAGAGATTTTGATTGCAAAATTCAATGTGTATGACTACAAAAGTTGAAGAAACCTCTGTAAGTCACCTCTGTCTTCTGGTGTTTGTGTCTTCTTTATATCTTTTATGTCAGATGACAATGGATAGTATCTTTTAATATATTTGATGAGGAGATTGATCTGAAGATATCAATTTTATTAATGGTGATTTGACATTATTTACAATTGAAAACAAGACTGTGTTTCCTTGTCACTGTCATGAGTTGGTAAAAATTTGTGCCATGATCGTCTTTAGTTCTTCTGATACAGAAACAGCCCAGTAGATTCTTGATATGATTTATACATTGTTATAATATACTCTCATGACTGATAATACGAATAACGTTCTGATAAAATAGTATCTTCCAAAAGTGCTCTAAAAGTTGTCAGTTTTTGTGACTGGAAAAAAGGTATGGGTCAATACCCATACATTGCATTGACCTTAAAAAAAATACTTGGTACCTGAGAAATTGGGATTAAACTATTCCAGGTTGGAATCTTGAGTGGACATCTCCTTAGAAGAATAATTATTCATTTTTCTTCAAATACAAACAAGGGAATTGCACCAGCTATATGATGCTTAACTTTGCATTAGTCTCTACACTGGAAGATACCAGAACTTCAAGAGAGTCAGGGGGCAGAGGCAAGTGTAGTTTCCATCACTAAGGAGAAGGTAGTGGGGAAGCTGAAATGTCTGAAGGTGGATAAATCACTCCGACCGGAGAGGCTCCCGGGGTTCTAAAGGAGATAGCTAAGGAAATTGTAGAGGCATTAATAATGATCTTTCAGGAATTACTGAGTCAGGAAGGGTTCCAGAGGACTGGAAAATGGCTAATAGAACACCCCTGTTTAAGAAGAGCGGGATGCAGAAAATGGGAAATTATAAATCAGTTATCCTGACTTTGGTCATTTAAAGTCCATTATTAAGGATAAGATTTCCCAATATTTGGAAGTGGATGGTAAAGTAGATTGAATCAGCACAGCTTCATCAAGGGGAGGTCATACCTTTCAAATCTGTCAGAATTGAGTAAGTTCGTCAAAGGAGACCCAATGGATGTGATCTATTCAGATTTACAGAAAGCATTTGACAAGGAGGCTGTTCAGTAAGATGGTGTTAGGGACAAGGTACTGGCATGGACAGAGGATTGGCCGACTGGCAGAAGGCAGAGATTAGAAATAAAGGGATTGCGTTCAGGATGGCAATTGGTGACTAGTGGAGTTCTGTAAGGGTCCGTGTTGGAAGCACGACTAATCATGTATACATTTACAATCTTGGCAAAGGAGCTGAGGGCATTGTTGCTAAATTTTCAAATGGCACAAACATAAGTGGAGAGGCACGTAGTTGAGGTGAGGAGGCTGCGTAGGGACTTAGGCAGGCTAGGAAAGGGGGTAAAGAAGTGGCAGATGGAATACAACATGGGAAAGTGTGAGGCAAAGCGCTTTGGTACAAAGAGTAGAGGTGTAGACCTTTTGCTAAATGGGGAAGCACTTAAGAACCTGAAGCACAAAGGCATTTTCAAGTTCTAGTTCAGGAATCTCTTAAGGTTAATGTGGAGGTTCACTTAGCAGTTAGGAAGGCAAGTACAAGGTCAGCATTCATTTTGAGAATGCAAGAATACAACAGCAGAATGTACTGCTGAGGTGTAAGATTGGACCACATTTGGAATATGGTGTGAGCAGTTTTGAGCTCCATGTCGAAGGAAGGATGTGCTGACATTGGAGGGAGACCAGAGAAAGTTTACAAGAATGATCGCAAGAATGCAGAGCTTGTCATATGAAGAGCGGTTGAGGACTCTGGATCTGTACTCAATGGAGTTTGAAATGATGAGGGTACTCTGACTGGAACTTATAACATACTGAGAGACCTGGATAGA
The DNA here is from genome assembly GCF_020745735.1 of Hemiscyllium ocellatum. Lineage (NCBI taxonomy): Eukaryota > Metazoa > Chordata > Chondrichthyes > Orectolobiformes > Hemiscylliidae > Hemiscyllium > Hemiscyllium ocellatum. Next base: position 25,916,300 of record NC_083406.1, on the reverse strand, counting down.
GTGAATGCAGATAATAAGTTTCCACTAATAGCAGAGACAAGGACCTGAGGGAGCAGCCTTAGGGTGAATGAAGGATGACCCTTTAGAACAGAAAGGAGGAGGAATTTCTTCAGCCAGAGAATGGTGAATCTGTGGAACTCATTGCCACAGAAGGCTGTGGAGGCCACGTCATTGAGTGTCTTTAAGACAGAAGTAAATAGTTTCTTGATTAGTAAGGTGATTAAAGTTTCAGGAAGATGGAAGGAGAATGGGGTTCAGAAGCAAATCAACCATGATTTAATGAGCCAAATGATGTAATCCTGCTCTGATATTTCGTGGTCTTTTGCAGTTTTGTCTTAAAGTTAATGCTGCACATACAAGGAGAATCCATGTTGGGTTTGACCATCACCTTTAAAGATTTCAATGGCACAAAACCTGACTGTCTAAAGGTTAGTCAGGTCATGAATAGACACAATGGTGCAGTCTGGAATCATTGGTGTTGTACCTGAAGGATTTGTTATGTTGTGGATCATAATAACAGTAGATCCAAACATTTTTGTACACCAATAATAGCTGCCCCAGATGTTTCAAAAGTGTAATGAACCTTAGGTGTCTATCCTGAGGAATCATACTAATATTTGAGACAGATGATTCCATCTGGTGCCGGACCAGTTGTAAGCAGTTAGCTGATGTGTGGACTGAATCACACTGTGTCAGTTTTCGAAAAAATCACGTGTAAGATGCATGAAGAGAATTAACCTGCACTTGTACCTGTCATAGTTCTGGTATGTAGTGAATTGCTTTGGGATTGTAACACTTGATTGGAGGCAAAAGGTTCAAATTTTCTAATTGTGTGCATGTGGTGTGTCAAGTTAACCACTGGTCTAACTGGTATCTGCAAGCTGCAAATTCTTCTTGGACTTCATTGATATGGTTGTTTGTGATGGATTGAAATTTGGAAGCTGATTTGTCCCTCTTTCTGTTGTGGAGCATTATATTGCACTTCAGGTATCCTGGGCAATTTGAATTTTTATAATTTTAGACCAATGTCCTTTTGTAGAACATAGCTTGCATCCACAATGAAATGCTGGACACTGGCTTGGTGAATGGGACAGGCCATGCTTCATAAAGGATTTAGATATTTTACAGACCCTGTTGACAGCTGCAATAGATGCTGCATGCTCATGCTGCTAAAAATGTTAGAAGCTTTTAATAATGGCTTTGAGCTTGTATCCATTAGCTAGCGGTGATGTATCTTTTGGGTTTTTGTCTTGAATTGTTTTTTTATTCTGCAGGAATTCATGGATAAGAAGGCAGTGCCCAGTTCTATAAGCCTTTCAGCTTAGTGAAATTCAGCGGAATTACATTCTATACCTTTGCATCAACATCTGCCTAGGAACTGGTCAATTATTTCTCCTGGCTGTTGTTGAGCATGACATGAAGTCAAGCTTGTACTGTACATCCTGAAATTATTGCAAGCTTTAAGCTGGTCTTTCTAATAATTGGGAAATATCATCAGGATATCTGTAGTCACCTGTTGAAAAATGACCTGGGTTTTTTGGGTGGAGAGGGATCCGAGGGAACAGGGAAGGAGAGAAGGGTGTTGGGAGTTGGTGCAGGAGGAAGGGGCTGAATACATCCGGGGGCTGGTGCCCCGATGCAAGCAGGCACCCCATGAATGAGGTGACCCCTTTCCTTGTCGCATTTTCTCATGTAGACCATGAAAGCTGGCCTGTGCAATCCCGTCCATATTCAGGCAGCATGTTATTCAGGTTGATAGACTTGTTAACAAGCCTAATTGACTTTTAATTACTTATTTTAGCATGGGTGGATGGGCTTTTGATTTTCGCATCATCACTTAGTATAGAATTGAATTGATCTTGGGCTGGGTAGGTCGGTAGTTCACTGGCTACATGAACAGGCCTGACAGGGGCAAGTAACGTCTTGTGTCAAGTTAGTCATTAATCACTATGGTCAGTATCCAATACATACTAAAAATATACCTAACAATTGACATAACTGAACACTTTCATCAGGCTATGCTGAATGTATTTTCATGCATTGGAAATGGTACTTCTGAATAGCAGTTATACATTCAAACATCCTTACATGCAAACATGATGATGGGCGGTAGTTTTTGAAAGAAAAAGGCCTTCAATTCTTTTCTCAAAACATCTCAAATTACATGACATATGAAGAAGTTTTCTTTTTAAATATGCAGTCTCTGTTGTCAGAGATCTGACAGCTAATTTGCACTCAACAAGGTTTCGCAAACAGCAATCTGGCAGTGACCAGACAATCTTTTTTGGGGTCTATTGATGAGGGAGAAATATTAATCAGAACTCTGGCGTGAAGTTACCTACTCTCCCTTAGAGTTACTTCACAGGATCTTTGACATATACTTGACAGAGCGGATGGGGTATCAGTTTAGCATTTCAACCAAACAGTGGCACCTCTGACAGTGGTACTTTGATTTAGACATCTACTGGAATGCCAGCCTGGATTTTGTGCTCAGCTCTCTGAAGTGGTGCTTCAGGATTCTGCAAAATGTAAGCCAGGTTTCTGTAAGTTGGTACTGACCCTCCATTGAAAGCAGATGCAGATAGTGAAATGTATTACTGCATTCAATGTGCCAATTTAGCCTTTGGGAACTGAAGAAAAGACTGTTTGAGGAGCAGGAACTCAAATCTGAGACAAAGGTCATAATATGCCAGACAGTGGTGCTCTCTGTTCTCAAATATGCTTCAGAGACTCTACAGCAGTCATCATAAACCACTGGAGAAATACAGTCAATGTTGCCTTTATAAGATCTTCCAAATTCTGTGGGAAGAAAGGTGATCCAACTGAAATGTCCCCTCACATATTGATCACTCCAAACTCAACTCCACCAGATGGGACATGTTGATCGATTGTTGCAAACCAGAGTAACATAGCAGCTATTCTATTCTAAACTATGAACTGACAAGACACTCCCAGAATAACAGCTAAAATGTTTCTGGGATGTCCTCAAAGCATCACTAAAATTATCAAACATCCTGACCAACTCATAGGAAACCTGTTTTTTGACTACCTAAAAAGGAGATGGTTCATTTGGAAAGACACTGAACCTATAAAGCGACTTTGTCAAGAGCACGGAGAGTGTGGACAAACCTCCAAATCTGTTTGGCCCTTTAAGCAGAACCTCCTTAGATATTGCAAAGTCTGCACACAACATATTAAACTTCACAGCCATCTCAGAACCCATTGAACTGTGGGAGAAGCCATTGTCAGTCTTGAGGGATTGTTCAAGAAGAAGAAAAAGGAATGCTACCAACTAAACCACAATGACACTTCCACAGAATAGCAGATTTCCCTTGAGTGTAAGAGTGACATATGAATTATCAAGGCCTCTCATAGCTACCTCAAGGCCTTCATAAAGAACAATGATTTGTACTTCATGAACAACTAGATGCTTTTTGACCACAGAAACCAGATGCAGGTCAGTGTCAGATATCTAATCTGTGGAAGATTGTGCACCATCCTCTCATGGATTAGATTCCAGATACTAACCAGTTGTCACATAAAAAAATGATTTTGCCTCTGCGTCGTTTACCAATCATTAAAAATGAGGACTGTGGATGCTGAAGTGTAGAATCAAAAAGTGTGGTGCCGGATAAAGCACAGCAGGTCAGGCAGTAGTCCTTCATCAGGAATATGGAGGGGGAAGGGGACTGAGAGATAAATAGGGGTTTGGGGTGGGGCTGAGGGGAAGATAGGTGGTGGTAGTGTGGTGGGGAGGGTGAAGCGAATAGATGGGAAGGAAGCTGGACAGGTAGATTAGGTCAAGAGAGCTGTGCTTTGGAGGGTTGGATCTAGGATGAGTTGGGTTTGGGGAGATTTGAAAACTGATTAAGTCAATGTTGATGCTGTGTAGTTGTAGGGTCCCAAGATGGAAGATGAGGCATTCTTCCTCCAGTTTGTGGGTGGCTTTGATTTGGTAGTGAGTTGTCGCATGCTTTTCTTTTCTTTGGGGATGTAAGGGGGAGTTGAAATGGTTGGCCACAGGACAGTTTGGTTGTTTGGTGCGTGCAGACCAGAAATGTTCCTGAAATGTTCCGCGAATTGGCATTCAGTCTCCCTGAGGTAGAGGAGACTACATTGAGAGTGATGGATGCAGTAAATGAGGTGGGAAGATGTGCAAGAAAATCTCTACTAGATTTGAAAGGATCCTTTAGGGCCTTGGATGGATGTGCGGGGGGTGGGCGGGGGGGGAGGTGTGGGCGCAGGTTTTGTACCTTGACAGGTGGCAGGGGAAGGTGCCGGGAAAATCTTAAAGGATCCACTGCTAAATCAAAGCCAGCTGCTGACTGGAAGAAGACCATCACATCTTCCATCTTGGGCCCCTTCAACCACACAGCATCTACATAACTTCACCAGTTTCCAAATCTCCCCAACATCCCAAACCCATTCCAGATCCAACCTTCCGACTCAGCACCTGTCCTCTTCACCTGTCCTACCTGTCCATCTTCCTTCCCACCTATCTGTTCCACCCACCCCACCAACCTATCCCAATCACCTCCTACCTGCATCCACCTATCGCCATCTCATCTACCTTTCCCCCAGCCCCACCCCCAAACTCCTATTTATCTCTCAGCCCCCTTCCCCATCACATTCCTGATGAAGGGCTACCCCCTGAAACATCGACTCTCCTGCTCCTCAGATGCTGTCTGACCTGCTGTGCTTTTTCCAGTGCCACGCTTTTCAACTCTAATAGAGAATCGAACCTGTAAAGCCAAATTTTCATGTTTTGCCTAAAGCGTTGGATTATTGGAATATTGTTCCCAGCTTTCCATGGACTGTATCAATATTGCACTGGAAGAACGAATATGACAACCCACTTTGATCTGAAGAAGAGACCAATACCAATTAGTAATTGTTTGCTTGTGTGGACACTGAGGAAATAAACTACATGAGATGATCCTTAAATTTTCTCCAGATGGACATTAAAACATCATCTGTGCTGTTCTGAGATGTAGTACTCTGAAAAATGTATAAGCAATAAAACAGATTTTTAATGTACTGTACTCTTCTGGAATAGCTTTCCATGGTAAAAAAGAATGATGTAGAAATTTCTGGCACAATCCATAAAATGTAATGAAATAGAAATTGCAAGTGCCTCAGCTGCTCAGTCGAGATATTGCTGAATTTATTAATAGTATAAAATGTATTAAGAAACAGCACCTTAAATATTGGTGAATCTCACTTTAGATGTTAATAAACAGACCAATAGAATAAAATCGCCAGTATAAAGGAATATGCAACAATAGTCAAAGTTGATCACAATCAAATGTGAGGAATTGAGCAATTTCTTGTTTTTTTAAAAAAATGCATAAACTGCAACAGTCAAATACAAGCATTAACAGCAGTAACAGTAAATGCCTTACAATTTTTTTCTATAATTTATTCCGAACCGATTGTTCACTTCATATAGCAAAATAAGATTCTACAGGAACTTTCATCGATGAGTGTATCGCTGACAAGGATAAAAGTCATTGCCTGTCCCTATTTACTCTTGAGAAATGAGCATTTTCTCGAACTGCCAGAGTTGATGAGGTGTAAGTGCACCACAGTACTATTAGGAAGTGAGTTCCAAGATTTTGATTCCACAATAGTGAAGAACCAGCAATAAAGTTCCAAGTAAGTCAGATTTTTAGGGTATGGAGGGGAACTTCCTATTGGTTATGATGATAAATGGTGAGCTGGAGCTACCAATTGTGTATTTTGGCTTTCTTGGTGGGAATTGTTGCATTCCAGTTTCTAAGCACTATCTAGTATAATAACAAACTGTATGTGAAAGAGGTGAAATCAGGTAAATCATGAGATATTAAAGCATGCCATTTTCCCCTCGCCATATTAAAATAGGTAGAAAATTAAACTTACCTTTTTGTCACTGTTGAGAATCTCATTTTTACGATCTCATCATATTTTACCAACTGACCAGTCATTGCCCAAATTGTTCAGGAGCTGGGATTAATTGACCCAGAGTCTTTAAAGCCTCAAAATAAGGACATAGATAAACTATGTGTTAGCCTATTACTTTATCAGTCCTGTTCTGATGTTCAGTCGTGTCATAACTTTTCCATCCCTTAACATCTATCTGCCTGAGCTCCTTAAAATATATTTTGAAATTTTCAACTGATCTGGACTGATGTTAGTCGAACTGAAGAGAAGAGAGAGATCTAGCCGCACCCACCCTGTGTGTGTGAGTTTTGTTTTATTGATATGTTTTGTGTGATATGGGTGCCAGCCTTTATTGCCTGTCCCTAGTTGCCCTTGAGGAGGTGTTGGTGAGCTGCCTTTTTGAACCGCTGCAGTCCACTTGCTGTGGATTGATCCACAATGCCATTAGGGAGGGAATTCCTGGATTCTGACCCAATGACAGTGAAGGAACACCGATATATTCCCAAGTCAGGATGGTGAGTGCCTTGGAGGGGAACTTGAAGGTGGTGCTGTTCCCATATGTCTGCTACCATTGTCCTTGAAGATGGGTATTGTGGGTTTGGAAGGTGCTTTGTGAGGGTCTTTGGTGAATTTCTGCGTTGTACCCTGTAGATAGTACACACTGCTGCTACTGAGCATCAGTGATGGAAGGAGTGAACGCTTGTGGATGTAGTGCCAATCAAACAGGCTGCTTTCAAAGGTGTCAAGCTTCTTGAGTGTTGTTGAGGCTTCCCTCATCCAAGCAAGTGGGGAATATTCCATCACACTCCTGAATGGTCCTTGGTCCTAGCCTCTGACCTGTTCTTGTAGCCACTGTGTTTATGTGGTGAGTTCAATTGAGTTTCAACTGAATGGTAACTCTCAGGATGATCCCAGATGGGGGATTCAGTAATGTTAACACCATTGAATGTCAAGAGGCTGTGTTTAGACTGTCTCTTATGGTGATGGTCACAGCCTGGCATTCGAATGTTACTTTCCACTTGTCCGCCCAAGTCTGGATATTTTCCAGATCTTGTTGCATTTGGACACTGACTATTTCAGTCTCTGAGGAGTCACAAATGGTATTGAACATTGTGCAATGATTTGAAAAACGTGTTGCTGGAAAAGCGCAGCAGGTCAGGCAGCATCCAAGGAGCAGGAGAATCAACATTTCGGGCATAAGCCCTTCTTCTATGATTGATGAACATCCTGACTTCTGACCTTACGATGGAGGGAAGGTCATTGTTGAAGCAGTGGAAGATGTTTTGGGCTAGGACATGACCTTGGGGAACTACCCTCGGTGAAGGTAAGAAAGACGTAAAAATATGATGAGAATGAAAAAGTAAGAATCAACAAAAACATTTTGAAATTTTCTTCTCAAGCATTCAAAGGTGACCTCAGAATCTGACCATTGAGCAGTGACTACTTTATTTTCATGCATTTGCATCCAATTAAACCCCTTACTCACTTTATTTATAAGCCACCTCCAACTCTCCTTTCTTTTTCAAAGAATCTTGATGGTGCAAGCTCCAACATGTAAATCAGAGCAGGTATCTAAAAGCTGCAGCTCACCAAATGCTTGCTCCAGCCATCACCCTACTTTTCCACAATACTGTCCCTACAGGTTCCATGGTCATCATTCTCTATGTCCCTTAATCCATGCAACTCAGTATCAGCAAGCCACCATCCTCACCACAACATCATACTTGCACTTGGACCAACTAACACACCACCTCAACCCTTCTTGACTTTGGGTTCAGAGACATGTGTAATTTGCATGATTTTACCAGGTCACTGGACACAGGGACACATAAACATCTCATGAGTTGAATGGCTCTTAGCTTACTTGCTTAACACACACTCACTCACTTTGCATTTATGTGAAGGATGCTGGTCTCTGGGTATGTCACATTGCTTGCTTAGCACACACTCTCTGACTTCAACTCTGACTTTATGGGCTGTCAGTCCCTGTGTAGATCACTAGACTTTCCTAGCAGGGTCTTCAGTACTCAGTTACAGGCTGCCCAGTGTGGCTCACATTCCTTTTAATTCAGAGGGTGAGATAGGTAGTGTGTCACTATTCGGTTCCGTAAGACACAAAGAGAGAGAAATGTTACTGTGTGGCATTGTGCAACATCAATGTCATGCCTGTCATATATACTAGTAAATTACCCAGCAAACATTATGCATGTAATTCAAAAAATTGGCTATGTGCAAGTGGACAAGTCCTTTAATGGGTTACAGTCCTTTAGTGGGAAATGCAGGGTTACAGAGTTAGGGTGGGATGCTGTTCGGAGGGTTGCTGTAGACTTACTGGACTGAATGGCCTGTTCCACATTATAGGGATTCTAAAAGGGGAGGGTGATGATAGTTTTTCTTGCTATGGGAGGGATTAAGTATGATGGAAATGGACAGAAGAGCAGTTGGTAGTGATGCAGCAAAGATGGTGAATTGTCCCCATTGAGTAGGAAGAGTCGAGGGCAGGAAGAGGTAGTAATTTGGGCAAATGAGGTGTGTGGGAGCTGTAGAGTGTGTAAATTTATGTACCACAATGTGAGCGCTTAATCTTAACTTGTAACATCTGAAATGGTGTGCTGCTGGGCTTTAACACTGGGGTCAGCATATGAGAGCGGTGAAAGATCATAGCAGGGTGAGGCCTTCTGACTCTCCAGCTACACAATCCTATGAAAAGGAAGGAGTCCAAAGTCTGGTTGAATAATTAATGAGGTAACGGGTGGAGAATTTGTAGGAAATTTGGTGGTCTGGGTATCACAAATCTCACACAACAAAACATTTTGATTGAAAATGAACAAATTCCGCTGTCAGATTTTCTTTGACATTTGCATAAAGATGGGCTTCTTGACATCACTTCTGAAAGGTCTTGCTCCAATTTTAAGTCCATGCACCCTTGCTCTTGATACCTCCATCAGAAGATATCATTTCCCTCTATCTGCTCTAAAAAATCCTTCAATCATCTTAAATATTTCAATTAGCACACCCCTTAATCTAATATAGTCAAGAATATACAAGCATCAACCATGCTACCTGATCATGTCATTTAATTCTTTGTGTTCCAGTATGATTATGAAAAAAAAAGCATCAAGTATTTCTCCCAGTGTTAGAATAGCTTTTATTTGAAACAGATGTCTCTAATACCTCTGGTGAGGACTCTTAAAGCTTATTATCTGTTTTGCCTTTTTCTTATTCTATATGGTTATCATCTTCTGCATTTTAAGTTGTTGCAGACACCTTTCAGCTGATCTTCACTAATACTCATATGTATGTGAAAGTCTTCAGTACTCTGCTTTGAAAAAGCAACCTTTTGATTAATTATTTATTTTCACAACCAGAATTAATTCTGTTTGATATTTGATATCTGAAGCGCTTTGTGACATTTTGTTACATTAAAGACTCTATTGAAATGCAAGTTGTAATTTAGAATACTGTTTATTCTATCTATAATAAATAGAACGTCATAATATTAGAACTCATTAGTAGCCCAAATTAGTAAACAATTTATTTAACAGAAGATAGCTGTGTAACATTTGTGTAATGTATTTGTTAAGGGCATGGCAACTCAGTGGTGATGTTGCTGTATTAATAATTTAAAGAATATGAATTCAAATCCTACACAACAGTTTGAAAAAGCTCATCTGATTCACTAATGCCCTTACAATAATGAAATCTAGCACCTTCTCTCAATCTGGCCGATATATAACTTTAGTCCTGTATCAACATGGCATTTAAGTGCTATGCAGTGTGACCTAGCTAGTCACTAACTGCTCGAGTTGCAGTGCTTCAAGAGGAACATTGCAAATTATTGATGCCCAAAATCCCAAAATGTTAAGTGAAGGTTGAGTGCCATTATTGCTTGCTTCAGATGATGATAACCCTGCTGTGTAATTTTGCATTCTCAGTCTTTAATCAATGTGACAATGCTGACAATCTACATGCTGGCAATGTCAAGATTCATCTGCCTTAAATTTTCCTCAAAGCTTGCAACCATACTCAGGGAGTTGTTCAGTAAATAACTGATGGATACATCTGTGAAAATTGGAAGAATGTGCAGAGATAGACATAACCACTTACAACAAACCCAATTGCTCAAACTCAGCCACATTAGAGTGCTTTATGAAAACCCTGCTATGTGCTATGGGTTCCAGCACCAACTTCAGAGTCAGAGCAGATTGTAGATTTTCTCATGGTGGAAATGACAAGGCATTCATGCCGTAAGTAGATGAGCCTGTTGTACAAGTGACATTGATCTATCACATCTGAAAAATTTCCAGCTGAAGGAGACATGAATAAAGATGTACAAAACACATGTAGGTGCTTTAAGAAGAGAATACGATGCTACAAGCAAGTTGTGATGCTAGATTGCACTGTCACATCTGGCTATAGCACTGTTACTATTCTACCTGAATGCCATTCTCTGACAGTGCTTTGAAAGAAATCGTCTTTGGGAAACAGAAGAATACAAGGGTCGTTGAGACATTGCAACTTACAATTACAGCTTCATGCAGGTTCCTGCAGACTGAGAATGTGGCAAAAAAAATTACAAAGTACTTTAGTATTTTTCTCTGCCTATACTTTCCTCATTGAGTACCAAAGATTTTTACAGAGACATTCAGAATAAATATTTACATTTGAATTGACCCGACTTTGGTTGAACTAATATTTGAAACATTTTTTTTAAAAGATCCAAATTTCAGGCATTTTGTGATTGATTTCTCCATCTGGTGTATGTGTGATTGATATATCAATCACATGTATACCAGATGGAATCTCTCTTCATTCAGACCAGAAACCCTTTTTAGCTCTTGATTCATGATGAAATGCAAGACACAGTTTTTGAAAATCAGAATTTGTGATTAGCAAATAGAATGTCAGTCAAGACCTATTTGGGATGTAATTATGCTCAAAGTCTATATACTGATTTGATATGTTTCAACAGAAATAAAGAATTACTTCTGTTTTACATGCACTATAAACAACAGGATGCTTTGACGGACAGTTCATTATGTTAAAGGCTCTATATAAATGCAAATTGCTTTCGTTGTCTATCTTTGCACAGTATTTGGCAAAGTGGTTTGTTATAAAACTGATCAAAGGGCAGAAAATATCATAAATCATCTCTCTTCAGGATATATATAGTATAGACATCCAGAGAGTGCTACTAGTGATGCATGCCTTACAACGACAAAAGCAAATTTTGATCAACCACTATTGTAGCTTCCTGACTCAATGTCTGTCTTTGGTTTCTTCTTCTACTCGAACAATCCAAACAGAGCAACTTCCCGAAATGAATTGTATTTTTTTAAAAATGAAACATATTTCCACACAAAATGAGATTTCACTTAATTTTTGGGATTAACTCAAACAGAAAGTCATGATTTGGAGATGCTGGTGTTGGACTAGGGTGTACAAAGTTAAAAATCACACAACACCAGGTTATAGTCCAATAGGTTTAATTGGAAGCACACTAGCTTTCGGAGTGCTGCTCCTTCAGCACCACCTGCTGAAGGAGCAGCACTCTGAAAGCTAGTGCTTCCAATCAAATCTGTTGGACTATAACCTTGTGTTGCGTGATTTTTAACTTTGAACCAGTAAGTATATGCTTTTAGATAAGCCTATAACAGAAAACATGAGCAACAATTGAGTTATGGTAAGATAAACCCACCATCCAAAGTATTGTTACAACATTAGGACAAACCCTCCAAAGACAAAGAAGAGTTAACTACATGAGTGGGTGTTAGAAGTATGGCTACTTTAACATTTGGAATGATCACTATTTTAAATAGAAAAGTGCTAAGAAACAGATGTTGTCCCATAGTATGGCATTAGTTCTTTGGGTTATTTAGTTCATGTTAGCATGACCACAAAATGTTAACGACTAGGAGAAAGCTGCATAGGTAACATTTGCCCCATGTTACAAGTTTCTCTGTCCTTGACTGATTCCACTTCAGAACCAAATGATATGCCAGTTGGTGAGTGTTTTTCCTCTTGCAACCACACATTCTGTGTAAGGAGACGAGAAGGAAGTCACAACCATTCTTATCTTCTCTTAGTAACATAATCATCAGTTCACCATACACATCTGAAATTTTAATATGAATGAGAGAGAAAAGCAAAACTAATTCAAGTTGCAATGTCACAAAGCTCATCCTTTTTTTTCTAAAAGTTGTTCCTTTTCTCAAGGATAACATATCCTTGATTACTTTCCAGAAGGGTTGTAAGATAGCCCAGGCTCCAGGGCGACTGGTTTGATACAGAGATGAAAGGGTTTACTGGGAGACCTTTCATTTATACATAAACAGACTTTAGGCCAAAATTTTTATCTTTTAGAAGTAACCTGGATAAGTCAAGGGAGCGTGGCCAGCTCTCTACCTGATCAGTTCAGTTCAGAACTTTAGTTCAGTTGCGGCAGGGGATGGGTGGAAACAGGCTGCGAGACTCTCTCTCCTTCTGCTCTTCTAATTTCAGCCTGTAAGCCTTTGTTTCATTTTTGCTCTGTGTTTAAGGGGTTTGCTTATTGGGACCGTTGCACGTATTTTTCGGAACAACATAAGTCTAGTTTGGATAGATTCTATATTCTGTTCTTTGTGTTTCATTCTGTAATTTTTGTCTGTTTGAAACGTGGTAGTCAACCTAGCTAACTTACACCAGGTACTTTTCACTGTACACTTAACAAAACAAATTGCAAACTTATGGTTTGGGCTGCATGCTTAAGAACGTTTTGAGTGGTGTGGCCTAGTCCATAACAGCAAGGTGTTCGTGATTTTATAACTATTCCATCTAATGCATTTAACAGCCTCTCTTTTGGTGAGTTTGCATTTAACTAGATACTTAAGTGGATGGGAGTGTACTTAGTGGGAATCCTGCTGATTTCCCATGACAATGTCAATTAAGTCTGAGGTGAGAAGGCCCATAGACTGCCTTACTACAGCAATGTCAATCGAATTCATGACCAATTAAGGGTCTCACTCAGACACTACTGACACTACTGGGCGGCACGGTGGCACAGTGGTTAGCACTGCTGCCTCACAGCGCCTGTAGACCCGGGTTCAATTCCCGACTCAGGCGACTGACTGTGTGGAGTTTGCACGTTCTCCCCGTGTCTGCGTGGGTTTCCTCCGGGTGCTCCGGTTTCCTCCCACAGTCCAAAGATGTGCGGGTCAGGTGAATTGGCCAAGCTAAATTGCCCGTAGTGTTAGGTAAGGGGTAAATGTAGGGGTGTGGGTGGGTTGCGCTTCGGCGGGTCGGTGTGGACTTGTTGGGCCGAAGGGCCTGTTTCCACACTGTAAGTCTAATCTAATCTAAACCAGCAATGGGTGGAGAACTCGCCATTTGAGAAGCCCAGAAAGGCTTCTGGTGAGGGATTGGAGTGTGGGGTAAGGGAGCTTCTTTCAAAAATACTCAGTGTCTGTTTGATGGACCCGGGTATTGGGAAAGGGAAACCCACTGACAGCCACGCCCAATCCCCCTCTCTGCCAAGGACGTCATGCTCCTCTCCCTGCATTCCTCTTCCCATCATCACCACCCCCTCCCCGGGTCATTTAACAAGCCTCAGCCTTTGTTGGTTAGAGAAACAACAGCAACCATTGCTTCCCCAGCCCTGCTATCAAGTTGTGAAGAGCTGCCAGCCACTGATTACTGGTAACTTCTGTTGGACTGCACTTAACATCTGCAGTGATTGCTGTTCAGTGAATTGGCACCTAACGTGGCAGGTCCTCCCAAAAAGAGATGCAACACAATGCTTTTGTTGATGCTGCAGCCAACAGCTATCTGCTGAAAGAAACTAGATTTAGCAACAGTTAATTCTCCTGGAACTTTTAGGCTGGTCAGTATTTTAAATAATGGATGTCACTAGTCTGGTATCAGCAAAATGGATCATAATCCTAAATTACCGATGGAGACAATGATTTTTTTAAGACCGCATATTTTTTAAAAGACATACAAACCAAATGACAGCTGAGGATGTAAGTTCACTGGTTGTCAGAAATCCCAATGTGACTTACACTAAGCCCCAAGAGGGATGGTAGTATATCACATTTGAAGAGTGTCAAGGGAACTTCAGACCAAAACATTTCAAAGAGAAAGATGTCTTTGTGATCTCCTGTGAATTACGTCCCAGTCTACACACATGATATGAGTTGAAAGAAAAGCAGTACTCAGAGAGAGACTTGTTTGTGTTTTACCCTTCCAGGAACGTACAAGAAAGTGTGTTTAAAAAATAACTACAAATCCTGATCTCTGCAAGCTGGAGAGTTGGCCTGCTCGTGAGCTAGCTTGTGATTCAAGTTCTTTTGTGTGAAATAATATGGTGAAGGGACCACAATCTCCCCTCCCATGTGATCAACAATGCCCTCCAGTACATCTCCTCCACTTCCTGTACCTCTGCCCCTGAACTCTACCCCTCCAAATGCAATAAGGACAGAACTCCCCCCACCCCAATCCTTACCTTTCACCCCACTAATCTCCAGATACTGCGCATTATCCTCCGCCATTTCCGCCACCTACAATCAGACCCTACCATCAAAGATATATTTCCCTCCCCACCCCTATCTGCGTTCTGCAGATACCATTCTCTCTGTGACTCCCTTGTTAGGTCCATGTCCCCCACCAACCCATCCTCCACACCTGGCATTTTCCCTTGCCGTCACAAGAAGTGTAAAACCAGTGCCCACACCTCCCCCCTCACCTCCATTCAAGACTCCAAAGGATCTTTTCACATCCAGCAGAGATTTTCCTGCACATGCAACCATCTCATTTACTGTGTCCGTTGCTCTCGATGCGGTCTCTACATTGGGGAGACAATATGTCAACTCATGGAACATTTCAGGGAACATCTCTGGGACACACACACCAAACAACCCCACAACCCTGTGGCCAACCACTTCAACTCCCCCTCCCACTCCCTCAAGGACTTGCATGGCCTGGGCCTCCTTCATTACCAAATCTAAGTGACCCGACGACTGGAGGAAGAATGCCTCATCTTCTGCCTTGGGACCCTTCAATCACATGGTATCAACATCAACTTCATTAGTTTCCAAATCTCCCTTCTCCCCACCTCATTCCAGATCCAATCCTCCAACTCAGCACTGCCTTCTCTGTCCATCTTCCTTCCCACCCATCCCACCAACCCATAACAATAATCCACTACCTGCATCTACCTATGCCTTCCCACCTACCTTCCACCCGCACCCTACCCCCACCCTCCTATTTATCTCTCAGCCCTCTCTCCCCACCCCCACCATCCCACATTCCTGATGAAGGGCTTATGCCCAAAATGTCGATTCTCCCACACCTCAGATGCTGCCTGACATGCTGCGCTTTTCCTGTGCCACACTTTTAAACTCCAATCTAAAGCATCTGCAGTCCTCACTTTCTCCTGAGAAGGGGCAGAGTGAGATCTCCCACAATACACCGCATGTGCAAGCAAAAAAACAATCAAGTCCCTTTGTTGCTGATTTCAAGTTCATGCAGCCATTGTTGATGGAAATTGCTGATCCTGTAATCTCTAAGCACTACTCAATTGCTTAAGTCAATACTACCAGAATGACCCACCATATTGGCTGCAACATTTCATAATATGTTTGCCACAAATGAGCCTAAAACTGTTTAATTTTAATATTGCTTTTTTATTTAGGACTCACCTCTTGATTATAATATGTGTATGTGGTTTGCATTTTATTATATTTTCTTGCATTTCAGTCGCTAATGAACACACTTTTACACAAGAAAGACTGATTAAATTGTTTCCTCTTAATGCATAAACATTTTTGGGCTGTGGAAAAGTATCCAAGAAGGAAGGGATTATTTTTAAATTATTCTTGTTGCATGCAATCGAGGAAGGGATTGAATAAAGATGGGGAGTCAGTTTATCCCTCCTCATCTGACATCCTAACAATATGGTGACCCTTGCCCACGGACTGGCTGTAACACTGGAAATGTAGAATACTATTTTAATTTGATAAGGACATTCATTCGATGAGATTAATGAATCGATACCTTATACACTTAATATACAGTTGACTTGCTCTGACAAATAACTGTCTTCTGAGAGGAATCCTGGGGGAGAGGAAGACTTTATATGAATTCAACCAAATTATCTTGACTAATAGTCAGATGTGCATCAGTCTCAGCATTTAGCCATGAGTACTAACAATAAGATTTTCTCTGAATGGACAGCATTAGGACTACTCATTAGCTTTTTAACCTACTTTCTATGTCTTTTTGAGAACGTTTCTCCCTGTCTTTCTTTCAAATGCGTCAACATTCATGTGTGATGAGTAATCCATGTTAATGGCCTTTACAGATTTGGCTGAAAGTGTGACAAAAAAGACACGGCCTATTTTTCTTTGTTTCTCAGGAAACAATTGCAAGTTTGATGCCATCATTTGACACCAAAACATCCATATGTATTATTCTAAATCATGGAATAACTGACAGCGAAAGTCAAATTTGTGATCAATTAAGTAAACTAATCAAGACAAGTCAGTATGAAGAAATAGTGTGCAATACACATAATATCGGACAGATCCATCTCATACTCTCTTTTTCTTCTGATTTCCCTGTTAAGTATGGTTGGAGCATCTCAATTTGGATCAAAGGTGAATGTAATTTGTGAGTTCTTCGCCTAATGTGGAACAACCCATGACAAAGAAAGCAAAAACTTACATTTATATAACACCTTCCACACCCTCAGAGTGACCTCAAGCATTTTACAGCTAACCAAACCTTTTGGAGTGGAGTCACTGCAGTGATATAGAAAACACAGCTAATTTACACACACGCTTCTGCAATTGGCTCATAATAATGACAAGATAGTATACATTTTAGATGGTTGTTGAGCATCAGGTATATATTAGCACAAAATATAAAGTAGTAAAAAGTGAGGTCTGCAGATGCTGGAGATCAGAGCTGAAAATGTGTTGCTGGTTAAAGTGCAACAGTTCAGGCAGCATCCAAGGAACAGGAAATTCGACGTTTCGGGCCAGAGCCCTTCATCAGGAATGAGGAGAGTGTGCCAGGCAGGCTAAGATAAAAGGTAGGGATTATAAAAGTAGGCACGGAGGCGAAGGCGGCGGAAGAATTGTTCAATATCTCGCCGCGTGTTGAACTAATTAATTATAAAAGTAGTCCCTACCTTTTATCTTAGCCTGCCTGGCACACTCTCCTCATTCCTGATGAAGGGCTCTGGCCCGAAATGTCGAATTTCCTGTTCCTTGGATGCTGCCTGACCTGCTGCGCTTTAACCAGCAACACATTTTCAGCAAAATATAAAGTAGCAATATTAAGATTTTAACATGATATAACTTAATCAGTTTGTTGCTGCATTACAGTGTATGCAGTGAATGTGCAGTGTTAATGTAGCTACATCAACATCATAAAAAGCTATATGTTGTCATTGCAAGTCTCATTGTATTCTATAAGAGGATTTCTTTTTATTGCTGTTGGGTTGCCACAATGGATTTGTCGTCCCAGAGATATAAAATAAAGTTCCACATCTGATACTCAACTTTCTAGCACATTACAAGGGGATTGTATTGTCTTTTGGATGAAATGTTACAAGGGAATTATATTGTCTTTTGGATGAAATGTTAAATCAAGTCACAATTTTTGGTGACTGGAGAAGCCGTCATGGCACTATATCAAAGAAGTGCAAATGACTTCTCCCCAGTTTTCTGGCTAATATATACATGTTACTCAACAATCATATAAAATATATACTATCTTGTCATTATTATGAGCCAATTGCAGAAACTTGTGTGTAAATTAGCTGTGAGAAAGTGAGGACTGCAGATGCTGGAGATCAGAGCTGAAAAATGTGTTGCTGGAAAAGCACAGCAGGTCAGGCAGCATCCAAGGAGCAGGAGAATTCTTCAGGATTCCTGAAGAATGGCTTATGCCCGAAACGTCGATTCTCCTGCTCCTTGGATGCTGCCTGACCTGCTGTGCTTTTCCAGTAACACATTTTTCAGCTGTAAATTAGCTGTGTTTTCTGTATCACTGCAGTGACTACACTCCAAAAGGTTTGGTTAGCTGTAAAGTGCTTGAGGTCATTCTGAGGGTGTGGAAGGTGTTATAAGTTTTTGCTTTCTTTATCGTGGGTTGTTCCACACAAGGCTAGGATCTCATCAATTGCATTCATCCTTGATCCAAATTGAGATGGTCCAACCAGAAGAACAAAAAGAGGGTGTGAGATGGATCTAGCAGATATTGTTAAAGATAATTCCAAGAGGTTCTATAGCTATATTAAGAGTAAAAGGGTGACTAGGGAGAGAATAGGTCCCCTTAAAGATCAGCATGGCCATCTACGTGTGGAGCCACAGAATAGGGGCGAGATTTTTAATTAATATTTCTCCTCCATGTTTACTGAGGAGAGAATCAGGGATGCTAAGGAAATAAGGAAAATAATGAAGATGTTTGTGACTGCATACATATTACCAGAGAGGAGATGTTTGCAACCTTAAAACACATTAAGGTGAATAAATCCCCTGGGCCTAATCAAGTCCAACCTCACACATTGTTATAGGGAAGAAATCACAGAGGCCCTTGCAGAGATTTTTGTTTCGTCTGTAGCCACTGGTGAAGTTCTGGAAGAATGGAGAGTGGCTATTGTTTTTCAATTGTTTAAGAAAGCTAACAACGACAAGCCAGAGAACTACAGGCCAGTGAACCTGATATCATTGGTAGGTAAATTGTTGAAGAAGATACTGAGGGACAGGATCAACCAAAATTTGATAGTGAAGATCTGATTGGGCATAGTCAGCATGGATTGTGAACAGGAAGTCGTGTCTGACAAATCTTTTAAAGTTTTTCGAAGAGGTAACCAAGCAGAAAACGATGGTTGAAGGTTGTTTCTCAGACTGGAAGCCTGTGACCAGTATGGCACAGGGGTCAGTGCTTGGACCTTCCTTATTTGTTATTTACGTAAATGATCTGGATGTGAATGTACAAGGCATGATTAGTAAGTTTGCAGATGATACAAAATTAGGAAATATCGTTGAAAGCAAGGAAGGTTATCAAAAATTACAGAAGGATCTTGATCAGATGGGGATGTGAGCTGAGGATTGGCAAATGTAATTCAATACAGATAAGTGTGAGGTGTTGCAGATTGGAAAGTCAAACCAAGGTAGGATTTATACAGTAAATGGTGAGGTCCTGAGGAGTGTTGTGAAGCAGAGGACCTAGGAGTACGAGTACATAGTTCTTTGATAGTGGCATCACAGGTGGACAGGGTGGTGAAGAAGGCATTTAGAGTGCTGGCCTTCATCAGTCGAAGCTTTGAGTATAGGAGTTGGGACATCAGGTTACAGTTATGTGTGTCGTTGGTGAAGCCATATTTGGAGTATTGTGTTCAGTTTTGGTCACCCTGTTATAGGAAAGACATAGTTAAATTGGAAAAAGTGCAAAGAAGATTTACGAGGATGTTGCCAGCGCTAGTAGGCCTGAGTTATAAGAAGAGTGTGAGAAACAAAGCTCACTCACTTCACTAATTTCAGTCCGAGATAAAATCTGAAGCAATCGGTATATTTATTATACGCTTGCAAGCGTGGTGCCTGAAGTAAGGCACACAGAGTTTAGCAAGTACATATCTTATATAGGATTCACTACTCCAAACCCGATGCCCATTACTATTGTTTATCTCTTGCCATATCCGGCCTTGTGCATAACAAAGTACAAGTTTTACTCGGCCATTTTACCACATCCTGCTGTGGCCCATTGTTAGGTATATCCTTCTTCATGATTATCTACTTCCTCCACATGTGCGATTTCTTCCCTTTCCCTAACCATATTGATCCTTATGACCTTTTAATTGGGGTTTGTTTTTGTAGTTTTGCAAAAGTGGGAAACAGATGTTTATAACTACTGCTTGCACAAGCATATCTGGCTTAACCTACATCCTCACAGCACTTTATCTATTTGTCTACCATTGTTAGCAGGCACGTTTCATTCTTGCATTCACATTTTAGCTAATACAGAAACAATCATATATTTCCTCCACATAATTTTCATTCTTGTTGACTCAGCTCTTGGGTTGAAACAATTATACACTGTGTGAGTGCATTTACCTTGCATAAGTAATTATGATTGCAGAAGAAACACTAATTTACCTATATCCCACAATTTCCCCCTTTTTCTTTAATTGATTCTTTAATTTTTCTTTTAGGCATTGCCCCCAAATTTCGCAAGCAGCATTCCGGAAATTTCATCCATCTTGGTCTCACTCATCCTCTCATTATTTAATTGATAAAGTTCCTCTGCCTGATTCCCTTTTAGGGGCATCTGTTTCATTAAAGCTGCCTCAATCAGTCTTCGGGTGACCCCTCGTATACAACAGCCAATGGCTACCAATACCCCGACTACTATTATCAGGGAAGTTAGGATGGAAACCACCACGCCCTTCCATTTTCCAAACCAGGATTCAAGCCATCCCATGAGAGATGTGTCTACTCCTGAATTCTCAGCCAGTTCCTCTGCTAAGGTAGTCAATCCCATTAATTGAACCATCAGGCACAGTGTTATTAGGAATAAAGGTACAACAGCTTTCTCCTAACATCACACACACACACCCTTTTTCCGCTAAAATCATATCAAGAGCCATTCTGTTTTCCCATGCAATCCTACTTGTCGCATCAAGCTGTTCTGATATTCCTTTCACCGCATCTCTTGTATAATTTATAAATCGCTGTTGATAATAGAAAATGTAATTTATCCAATCTACATTTTTATTAATTGTTACCCACCAAAAGAGAGCTGACTCAAAGCCTGCTGTAATCCGATTATGAACCTTGAACTCATCAGGTACCCCTGTAGGGACTCCTACAGAATCGAGATAAATCCTGTAATTGAAAGAAGTGTCTAACAGTGATCTCTTATTCTTTCCTTTTTTCCCTACTATCTTTTCCTTCTCCAATGCCAGGGTAAATGGAATTGCCAATTGCACAATTGCACATATCCCTCTCCAATCCAGAGGGAGGGTGGGTCTCAGTATTTTGCCTCCACAGTACCAACACAGATCCACTCGGGGAACCTTTAGTGCTGAGTAGTTCCCTCCCTTGTCCACTTCGATGACATTCTTAATCCCTGTACATAATTTCAGCTCCCCCAAATCTCTAGATGGAGTTGTACCTCGTCTACGCACACACGACGTGTGATTTCCAACTGCGGCTGAAAACGTAGGGGGGGGGGCTTTTGAATCTTTCTTCTCCAAGGGAGGGAACATCAGAGATAGGGAGGCACAGTTCCTATCATTCCATGCAGTCTCATCCTGATACAGGGCTATCATACATTTCATGCCCTGCCTGTTTCGCTTCCACCCGAGCGGAAAGGGGACAACCTGGGCCACTGGCCTACAGGAGGCACATGCACAGCAATTGCTCTTGTTCAGAATTTTTACAGTATACTTTACACATTCACACTTTACACATGGGCGTTTGCATCCCCATATCCAGTTTCAATTTCAATGGTCTGTTTTAAGTCCTTTACCTCTATAATTTTTACTACTTTAAAGTCATCGGGAGGGGTGAAAGGTTGTACGTTATTATCCAGTAGTTCTACCCATTTTCCCTGTCCTACACTAATTCAAAAACAACAGCCTGAGAAATCATTCCCGTTTGCTTTCATTTCTATCCCAAATGTTTCATTTAATTGTATCTCATAGGTGCCCCCCCCTCCCCCCCGCCCCAGAATTGCTTCGTGCCATGTGGTTTTCTTTATCATTAAGTATATTGGGTTACACTTTTTATCGGGACAATCGCGAGCTGGTTGGAAGGGGGCCTGATGTACTGTGACGAGACTATTATATCAAGTACCATCCCCAAGGCCATCCCCATAGGACTTAAGATGTATCTCTGAGCTGCGGTACTGTCTCTGACCATCCACATCCCCACAATCTACTAAGCTGCATGCATCAGCGCCTATTACTTGTGGATTATCAGACTCAGGAACCGTTAATAACATGTATGAAAATGATATTTGACAAAGCCCCAATACTAGGAGAGGTAGCATCATAACTCTAAACATCCCCAGCATTCTAAAAAAAAGTGCTGAAGCACAAAAAGACTTAATATACAATCCTACAAAAATAATCCCGCACTCACGTCACCACTGTGTAATCAGTTACTCAAAGTCTCTTTAGCCTGAGTTTCAGTAGGTCTTACATCGATTCGGCTGTCCAGACTTCTTCCTCAACTGGAGATTCCACTGGCTCTTTGATCCGAGTGTAGTGAGTCTAGCCTTTCTCCTCCGTCCTTGTTGCCGTTTCGGTCAAAAGAACCTGATACGGCCCTTCCCAGTCTGGCTGCAATTTAGTCTCTGTCCATGATTTTACTAAGACTCAATCTCCCGGCCTGATGGAATGAACGGTGAATTCAAGGCGGAGTCTATGCCAATAAACCCTGTTTCCTGAGGAAAGACAAAGAGGAGGACAAGCCCAGTGTATACTTCTTTAAGAACAAGTCTTTAGTTTCAGGAATAGGCAATTCTCCATTCGTTCCCAGATAAGGTAATCCAAATAAGATTTCAAAAGGGGATAGTCCCAAATCTTTCCTTGGGGCTGTTTGTACTTGCAAGACAGCTATAGATAAACATTTGGTCCAAGGGAGTCTGGTTTCTATTATCAATTTAGAGTGTTTGGTTCATTCTCTCAACCCTTCCTGATGATGCTGGGTGCCATGGAGTATGGAACTCCCAGGAAATTCCCAACCCTTTCATTACCCATTGTAACACTTTAGAGGTAAAATGAGTTCCTTGGTCGGAATCTATACGGTTCACTAGCCCATATCGGGGAATTATCTGCTCTAATATTGTTTTAGACACCACACTCGCAGTGGCAGTAGCTAGCCTCAACCCAACCAGATAGATGATCTATGACCAGTATATATTTTAGTCTTCCTACTCTGAGTAGTTCAGTATAATCTACTTGTATACTCTGGAAGAGTCTCAATCCCGGGTGTCTTCCTCCCGGGGTCTGTTTTCTCAAGACTTTTTTATGTACCTCTCTGCATATTATACATCGCTCACATATTTGTTTAGCAATTGTATATATTCCTTTACATCCATGTTCCCTAAGAACTAAATCACACATTGCTTATACTCCCCAATGACTGCCTTGGTGTAGAACGGCCATAATTTCTCGCATCATCATTTTGTTTAACATTTCCCTTCTATCAGGTAACATCCAATGCCCGTCTGCTGTTTTTGCAGCCCCTTAAATCCTGCAATTCTTTTTCCTCTCTTTCAGTAAATATTGGAGCTTTCCGAGGATCTAGGACAGTAGGTATTAGAGAATGAATCGCCACTTCTTGTGGGTTTAGGGCTGCTTCCTTAGCCACTTCATCGGCTAATCTATTCCCCCTAACTTCTGGTTCATTTCCTTTCTGATGACCATTTACATGCACTACTGCTATTTCTCGGGGGAGTAATAGGGACTCCAAGACCTGTTTAATCAACTCCTCATGTGCTAATTCCTTCCCCCAGCTTATTGATCGGTCCTCTTTCCTGCCATATCTTTCTGAAAGTGTGCACAACACCAAATGCATATTTCGAGTCAGTGTACACTGTTCCCTCTTTATTTTCTAATGCCCTAAGGGCTCTTTCCAGTGCATAGAGTTCGCAGGTCTGAGCTGAGCACCCATTTAGCAACCTTCCTGCCTCTACCACACTACCTTTCATCCCATCTATGACTGCATACCCATTATGTCTTTTCCCTTCAGTCACCCGGGATGATCGGTCTATAAAAAGTCGGGCTCCTACATGAAGAGGAACATCTCTCAGGTCCATGTGGACCTTAATTTGGTATTCTATAATGTCAAGGCTGTCGTGCTCTGGATTCTGAGGAGATTCTCCTTCCACTTTCCAAATAAAGGCAGCTGGATTTAAACAATTGTTCCATGGCCAACACTAGATCTTCCTTTTCTATTAATATTGCCTCACATTTCAGAATCCGTGAGTCTGTTAACCATTGCCCAGCTTTTTGGTTTAGGATCATTCTCACTTGGTGTGGGGTGCTTACTATTAGGGCTCCCCCAAATGTAAGCTTTCTGCTTTCCTCCATCAACAGTGAAGTGGCAGCCATGGCCTGCACACACTCAGGCCACCCCCGGGAGACTGGATCCAATAGCTTTGAAAGTTATGCTACTGGCAGTTTCATTCCTCCCCACCGTTGGGTTAATACTCCCAAAGCTGCTCCCTTATCCACGGTAGCAAAGAGGTGGAAAGGTTTGTCTAGAGAAGGTAAGGCTAACACAGGGGCATGGATCAGATCTCTTGAGTTCCTCAACTAGTTATTTTTCCTCATCATCCCAACTTAGACACTTTGGTTCCTCCTTTAATAGTTTGAGATATAATTTCTTAGTCTTTTGAGCATAAGAATCAATCCACAATCTGTAATATCCCATTAGACCCAAAAACTAACATAACTCCCATTTAGTCCTGGGAAGCGGCATCCCCTCTAGCCGTTCCAGGCTTATCTATCGCTTTCCCTCACGAACTAAATGTCCCAAGTATTTCACTTCTCGTTCCACATATTGTAGTTCTTTTTAGATACTCATAGTCCCTGCTGACCCAGGAAATTCAATAATTTGTTAGTGGCTTCTATTACTCTTTCTCTTCTTTTTCCTGTTATTAAGAGGTCGTCTCCATATTGCAACAGGATAGTTCCCTTGGGGCTGCTAAATTTCTCCAATATTTGTTCTCGCATCTGTCCAAATAAATTCGGGCATTCCGTAAACCCCTGGGGAGCACAGTACACCAGTATTACTGTTTCCGTCCTGTCTTGGGGTCTTCCCATTCAAAGGCAAACAAATTCCTACTTTCCTCCACCAAGGGACAAGCCCAAAAGGCATCCTTTAAATCTATCATACTAAACCATTTGTGGTCATGAGGGATCTTACTTAATAACGTATAAGGATTTGGCACTACTGCGTGCCTGATCTGTACTATTCGATTCAATGTTCTCAAATCCTGCACCAATTGATAAGTTCCATCGGATTTCCACACTGGTAGGATTGGGTTATTATAAGGAGACATACATGACTCCAACAGTCCATCTCTAATCAGTCCCTCAATTACTGGCTGCAGTCCTCATTTACCTTCTATGGAAATGGGATATTGTCACTCATGGACAACGTCCCTTTTCCTTTTGAAACCTATTTCTAGAGGAGGGATCTGTATTTTTCCACAATTCCCTTCCCTAGCCCATACAATAGAGTCATCTCCCTCTCCACATCCTCTGTCAACATTGCCATTTGTACAACTAATTCTTTTTCCTGAATTCCAATCTCCAGTCCTAAGAGGATAATTAAATCTCTCCCTAGTAAGTTACTTCCTATGTCAGGTAAATACAACAGTTCCCCTGTGACTCTATCCTTAGGACCTTCTATCATCATAGGTTCAAATACTGAAACAGTAAATCCTCCCCTTTTACCCCATAAACAGTAATTGACCGTGTTGATATTCCTACTTTCTTTGGTTTAAAATTCAGTGATGACTGTGCTGCCCCTGTATCTACTAGGAAGACTACCTCTTCCCTACAGGGTCCCACCTTCAAGTTTATCAAGGGTTCCTGGTGGGTCCCTGGGGACAGGGACCCCTGACACCCCTATTCTTCATCAAAATTCATAAGCGGAATTGCCCTTTCTTCCCTTTGTAGATCAGGACACTCCCGCTTAAAATGCCCTATCTTTCTGCAATAATAGCATCCTTCATGTGGAGACCCCCATCTCTGCCCCTGTCGCCTGAACCCTCTATCAAATGCTCCCCCTTGTCCTCTCCCTCTCCCTGTCCCTCTTCCTCTCTGTCCTACATGCTGCCACTCGCCACTCTGGTTGCTCACTATCGGTTCCATTCTTTTCTTAACTACCTCATCAAACGTAGCTACCATCATTTTTGCCTTCTGTTTTTGTCTTTCATCCTCTCTCTTTACAAACACTTTCTGTGCCTCTCTTAACAATTCATCTAATAGTTTTTTGCTCCACCCTTCTATCTTCTGTATCTTTCTCTGTATGTCTGGCCATGCCTTTGTCACAAAATGTACTTAAAAAGACCCTGTGCCACTGGGTCCTCAGAGTTCATTCCAGAGTATTTCCGCATTTAGTCTCTTAATCTTTGCAAGAAAACTGAGGGAGTCTCTTCTTTCTCCTGTCTAACTTCAAAGGCTTTAGTCAAATTCTGTGACTTCAGAACTGCCTCTCTTATTCCTTTTAGAATCAGGTCTTACAATTCCCTCATTTCTTCTCTATGCTCTGGGTTTTGACTTTCCCACTGGGGGTCTCTGAGGGGAAACTTCGTCTCTCCCTGTCCAGCATCCCCATCTCCAATGGGATGTTCCCTGTCCCATGTTTTAATGGCTGCTTCTCATATAAGTCCCCTTTCTTCCCCAGTAAATAGTATATTCAAAATAGACATTAACTCAGTCCATGTATACAGACTGGGCCCCAAGAATTAATCAATTTGTTCAGATAACCCTACCGGATCCTCAACCAGGACCTTCATCTCCTTTTTAAATGTTCTGACCTCCCCACTGGTGAGGGGGGCACTTACAAACCCAATCTCTTTAGCTCCTATTGGTACCTCCCGAAGGGGATAAGTCTTTACATTCTTCCCCTTTTTTTGTCTTTGTTTTTCCCCCTTAGGCTTTGGTTTAGATACTCCAGTTGCCTCCTCTACATCTACTTTATCTTCCCTTTCTTTTGTTGAGGATTGAGGGTCCGGAACGACAACATCCCCGTCCACCGCCCCTTCGTCCTCCTCTTGTGGGTCATCCGTTCCCTGTCCCTGCCTGTCTGTCTGTCTCTCCACCTCCCCCATTATCACCGAATCTGATTTTATGGTACGGGGAGTGGGGGAGGAAGCAGCCAAGAGGATCCCAGGGACTGGGTGGGGCAGAGGGGGAATCCTTTGTCTTTACGACCATCATTCCCTAACTGACCCTTCAACAGGATGCATAATCTGCCTCTTCTTGACTAAAAGATTGTTTTTTATTCACATACAACTCTAAATACTGACATACCCAATCCTCGTCCGAACCATACCTTGGCCAGAAAGACAGCCAGGTGAAGGATTGCTTCTTTGGTCCATACTAAACAACAATATTTAATCATTTTCTTTTTATCTTTTACCCTTGTACAAGTGTTACTTGTCCATTCCCACAACATCCTCCCCAACTGACTTTCAGAAGGAATGTTACCAGGGACTTTTTCTTCCTTTACTCCATGACAGTTACTCTGCCTAACCCCCATTTCTCGGATCCCTCGCCAGTCCCTCAGCGATTAAATACCCCTTTTCCCAGCCACCAAGGCAATACTTAAAAGTCAGTTTTCTTTCCTTGGTCTGTGCACAGAGTTGCCTGGCCCCTTGTTGCTGTATTTTCTATCGACCTCCATTGACTGTCTGATTCAGATGTCTCTCTTGTGGGATTCGTACCAGTCGCCCAAGGGAGCGGACCAAACCGGGACACGAGACTGCTCCTCAATTGGGTACGGAACGCTTGGCCCAGTGTCCAGGGCCAGCCACTCTCCCCGGCGATGGAAGAACATTCCGGACAGCCCCCAAATGTGAGAAACAAAGCTCACTCACTTCAATAATTTCAGTCCAAGACAAGATCTGAAGCAATCAGTATGTTTATTATATGTTTGCAAGCGTGGTGCCTAAAATAGACGCACACAGTTTAGCAAGTGCATATCTTATATAGGATTCACTACTCCAAACCCGGTGCCCATTACTATTGTTTATCTCTTGCCATATCCGACATTGTGCATAACAAAGTACAAGTTTTACTCGGCAATTTACCACATCCTGCTGTGGCCCATTGTTAGGTATATCCTTCTTCATGATTATCTACTCCCTCCACATGTGCGATTTCCTCCCTTTCCCCAACCATATTGATCCTTATGACCTTTTAATTGGGGTTTGTTTTTCTGTTTTTGCAAAAGTGGGAAACAGATGCTTATAACAAGCATATCTGGCTTAACCTACATCCTCACAGCACCTTATCTATTTGTCTACCATTGTTAGCAGGCACGTTTCATTCTTGCATTCACATTTTAGCTAATACAGAAACAATTATGTATTTCCTCCACATAGTTTTCATTCTTGTTGACTCAGCTCTTGGGTTGAAACAATTATACACTGGTGTGAGTGCATTTACCTTGCATAAGTAATTATGATTGCAGAAGTAACACTACTTTACCTATATCCCACAGAGAGGTTGACCAGGATACAACTGTATTCCTTGGAATGCAGGAGAATGAGAAGTGACCTCATTGAAGTGTATAATATCACAAGGGGTATCAATATTATGAATGCATATATTCTTTTTCCTAGGAATTGATACTCGAGGATATTGGCTTTAGGTGAGAGGGGAAAGACTTAAGGAGGACCTGAGGGCAACTTCTTTATGCAGAGAGTGATGCGTATATGGATTGGGCTGCCAGAGAACGTGGTTGAGTCAGATACAGGAGCAAACTTTAAAATAGAACATTTGGATAGGAACGTGAATGGAATGGGTTTAGAGAGATATGGACCAAATGTGGGCAATTGCAACTAGCTGAGTTGGCACTATAGTCAGCATAGACCAGTTTGGCCTGTTTCTATGCTCTGTGACTCCATGATTCTATGACTCTATAACCACTTCACTGTCAAAACTTGCCAAAATGGAGATAATTTGCGTTGAGTTACAGATGGAAGTGATAATGGGAGTAAACCAGAGACAATATTTTATGTTTTATAATTCAAAGTTTCTGATATTTCTGGCTTCTCTGGATTGTATTGCTGTTATTATTTATTTATTGTGTTACATTGTGAATATGCAGGAACTACAAGTATTAATAATCCAAATAACATCTCTAGATTTAAACCACACAGACAGCTGGAATGAAGTCAAAATTAGATTGAAATGAAAGGCTTGATGAGAGTAAGATGGTATCTTAATAGGTAGAGATACCTCTAGTGCTACGTTTTTAATATCTTTTTACACTTTAACATTTCAGTATTCTAATTATAGTTCCAATGTTACACCAGAATGTTTTAGCACAGTGCCGTATGAATTTAGTTAATATTTCATACATCTACATTTTATGTGACATCTCTGCGTGTAGTGCAGACTAAAATGAAAACTGCCTTTCATTCACATCTACCTTGGACTCCACATTAGACAAATACTTGAGTTAAATTATTTTTAAGTACTGTTTTGACAAGTCCTGTTTGTATGGTACAAAATATAAAGCTCACATTAACAAACAGGAGAAAAAATAATTGTGAAGAATCTGAAATTGAATAAAATGCATTGATAATCACACATTATTTCAATATAGGGCTTTGTTTCTCAGTTTGCATTCCTAGTCTTCAGTTCTTTTAGTACCAGTTAATGGATTTCTGTAGTCCATTTCATGACAGCTTACACAGGACCGAACATAAATTACGCGTTATACATTTGAGGTGTGCAATATTTTGGACGTCTCACATGCCATATTCTATATTCCTTTGAATAATCTCTGATCCATTTGTAGCATTGATAAAAAGAACCTTTCATCAGATATCGTTTGACAAAGGGGACATTTTCAGTACCTGGTCTTGTGATAGTTGAACAACATTATGTGATAGTTGGAAAATAACATAACCAAATTATGTGGTAGTTGCAAAATAACATACAGCAGACACAAGCTACATCTCCCAAAAGTGATTACTTCCAATTACAAGGCAAAATTTGTGAAAGTGGTCTTCAGCAAAAAAGGCTGCTGATCCATCATTGCTTCTTGAGTACTCTTGCTGATTGGCAGTTTTCACCTTAAATATCCTCATGACATCATGCTTCAATTCACTGTCCCTTTTTTTTTCATTCCTCAGTAACACTTAGGAAAAGGTCAATAGAAATTAATGGCCAATCAAAATGAAGATTTGCTAAAGTACTCATTGATAGAGTTGTTTTTTTTTTCAAATTACACCAATGGTCAACACCAAGGTTTTAATTGTAAGGCAATTTATTTAGCATAGAAGTAACACTGATATTGGCCAGATAATTTGCCTTGGTCTCAGTCAGAGTG
This sequence comes from Hemiscyllium ocellatum, assembly GCF_020745735.1. Lineage (NCBI taxonomy): Eukaryota > Metazoa > Chordata > Chondrichthyes > Orectolobiformes > Hemiscylliidae > Hemiscyllium > Hemiscyllium ocellatum. The sequence goes on along the minus strand of NC_083406.1, from coordinate 25,886,313 downwards.
ATTTCTATTGAATTTGTCCAGTTTCCAAACCAATCATTTTTATTGTCCATTTGACAGAGTTGGACGTGTTTTGGGTACATTAAGGTTTATTTTAATCACTGTGACTCAATGGCCAGAGGTAACTTCTCAACCAATTTCACTTCACTGAGAAATCTTACAGCCAGCAGCATGAGGAGATTGTTATTCGTTAATTCATGACTACATTCTTGGGGTGAAAGCTCATCACACAAAACCCTAGCACCATGAGCTAAAAGCCAGTTTATGACAGGCAGAATTGCCTTATTAACCTCATACCAGTTGTAAATATTATGACAATATCATGTGATGCTATTAAATCACCAATTACTTTTCATCAAGTGGAACAATTCACTGTGACAGGCAAGATTTACACCCAGTAAGAATAAAAATATTCTCATTTGGAGGATTCAGAGTGTTAATTAATTAATTAGTTCTCTTCAATCGTGAAGGATTGGCATGTATCTGCACAATAAGAAGTTCACTTGGTGTGTTTAGATTTGTAGTGTATATAATTTAACAATGTGTTCAAGTTAAATCAATTTTTATGAATTAAAGTTGTACCACCAAAGACAGGAATGACAAAATTGCTATTTACAACATAGCATAGATATGTTTTTGCAGCTCAATATCATCTTTCCCATATTTATAAGTTTCCTCCCCATTCTGAGACTTTAGCATAATATTGAGTTACAAATTCCATTTTGTCAAGATGTTTTGCAAAATTATATCTTGTATGTGTTTACAACAGAAATAGACAGTTTTGTAATCTATGGATGAATGAAAAGTTCTGTTTATTAGTCAGGAAAGTGGAGTTGAGGCCAAGATAAGACAGCCATGATCTTCTCCAATTGCAAAATAGCCTTCATAGCGGTGGTGGTGAGAGTGTGTCAAATTGCTGAACGTAATGTGATAAGCCAGCTGAAACCCAGGATTTCCAGCTTCTGGTTAGGCAGGACCAATGTATGTGTGCCACACTGCTTCTGGGGCAGGCTGGCATTTTACACATATCAATATAGCCAACATCACAGACTTAACCTGCTCTACAGAAATGGAGTATGCTTTTAAGACTCAAATTCCCCTTAGAGTTAGGGCTCAGAACAATAACTACATGATCAAACAGCAATAAGGAATGTGACACACAAGGGGCTAATGGGCCACACACAAGCAGTGATCCCTTTAAGATGTGCCAATGTACAGCCATGTCAATCTTATAGTGTTCATGTAATTCAATGAGCATGCTTAGCACAGAAAAGGGTGATTGGAGTTAAGAGTCAATGACATTGTCGTGATTCTGGAATCATATGTAGGCCAGATTGTCTAAGGCAAGGATGGCCGGTTTCCTTTTCCTTAGGGAATGAGCTAAATTCTTATGACAATTCATGTTACTTGACATAGTTACCATTACTGAGACTATCATCATGTTCTGAATTTTATTATTGAATTCAAATTCCTGCTGCTGCTGTGTTGAGATTTATAGCCTTATCCCAAAGTACTCATCTGATCCTCTGGACGATTAGTCCACTAACATTATCTCTACCACCATCTCCACTCTCCATTAAAATTAACAAATGGAGCAAGATATGGCCTTTAGCATGTTTGTGTTTCTGTCAGATTGTGAGACATAAATAATGCACATTATAAATATACAGATGGATTTGAACAGGGTCCTTGCCGAGCTACAAAGTTTCGCTCCCACCATTCAACATCTAGCACTTTTGACTTTAAAACACAGCCTTAGATAATAAAAGACTAACTATAGCAGTAAAAGAGTGCATTGCAGATCATTTAGCTCTTGGTATAGTCCAAATGTTCATAACATGACAATCACAGCCCACGAGATAGGTGAGTAGGCGAAATGCAATTTTCATGACTCACTTCCTTGCAGATTCAGGACTCTATTGAATGCATTAAACTTTTATAAATCTTGGCAGATTTATTGAGCCAATTTATGTACTTCACTATGCTATATTTTAACTTATTTTTTCTCAACACTTGCCTCCATTAATTCACAAAAAAAACAATTAGACATGATGAATTTCCATTAGGATTAATAGAAAGCCACTCAGACTATCCACTGCTTACAGCTGATTGTTCATCTGCTGACCAGAAGTCACATTTTCCTTCTTGTGCACTTTTGTCAGAGCCTGAACTCAGCAACTCAATTTGTAACTGAATAGATCCTTCATTTTAGAATTCAACTTTAAAACACAGAACAGTACAGCTCAGGAATAGGCCCTTCAGTCCATAATTTTTGCACCAACCATGATGCCTTTCTAAAACATTTCCATTTGCCTGCCCATGGTCCTTTTCTCTCTATTCCCTGCCTGTTCATGTGTTTATCCAAATGCCACTTAAACAAAGCTATCATCTCTTTTTCTACCATCTCCTCTTGGCAGAGCATTCCAGGCATCTGCCACCTTTAGTGTAATAAACTTTTCCTCGCTCACTTTCCTCTTTTAAAATTTTCCCTTCTCTCCTTATACCTCTGTCCCCAAGTATTTGACATTTTCATCCTGGGAAAAGAATTCTGACTATCCTTACCTACGCCTCCTGTCATTTTATATACTTCTTTCAGGTCACCCTTCAGCTTCCGATCCTCTTGCAAAAACAATCCAAGCTTGTCCAATCTCTTCTTGTAACTAATGCACTCCAATCCAGGCAATGGCCTTGTAAACCTCTTTTGCACCCTGTCTAAAGTCTTCATGTCCTTCCTGCAGGGTGGTGACCAGAACTGCAGAAAATATTTGAAAGGTGGCCTGACTAATGTTTTATACAGCTGCAACATGACTTACCAACTTTTATTTTTAAAACCCTAACTGATGATGGCAAGCATGCTTTACACTTTCGTTACCACCTATCCACTTGTGTTGCCACTTTTAGGAAGCTATGTACTTGGACCCCAAGATCCCAGGGGTCGTGCATTTCCTGTATTTTTCTTCTTGCATTTAACCTCCCAAAATACATCACTTCACACTAGTCTGGATTAAACTCCATCTGGCATTTCTCCACCCAACTTTCCAACTGGTCGATATCCTGTTCTATCATTTGATAGCCTTCCTCACTATCTACAACTCCAACAATTCTTGTCTCATCTATAAACTTACTAATAGGGCCACCTACCTCAACCAAATCATTTATATATGTTACAAACAACAGCAGTCCTCACTCTAATTGTTGTGGAACACCACTGGTCACAGATCTCCAGTCAGAATAACATCATTCCACAACTACACTCTGTATTCTATGACTAAGTCCATTTTGTATCCAACTTGCCAACTCACAATGGATGCCACATGACTCAATCTTCTGGACCAGCCTATCATGACGGACCTTGTCAAATGATTGAGTAAAGTCAATCATTGGCATCCACTGTCCTATCCTCAATCATCTTTGTTACTTTCTCAAAAAATTCAGTGAGGTTTGTGAGACGACACCTCCTTGCATAGAGCCATGCTGATATCCACTATTAAGTTCATTGTTTCCAAATGCAAGTAAATCCTGTCCCTCGGAATCTTCTCCAGTAAATTTGCTGTAATGTTGTAATTCTCATCGACCTACTATTTCCTAGATTATCCACGTTCCCTTGCTTAAATAAAGAAACAACATTGGCTATTTTCCAGTCTTCCGGGACCACACCTGTTGCTAAAGACGATACAAAGATCTCTATCAAGGCCCCTGGAATGTCATCCCTTCTTTTCTTCAGTGTCCTGGGATAGAAACAAACAGGCCCTGGAGACTTAGCTACCTTATTGTTTTTCATGAGGGTTTTGATGGTGCAGGCTTTTTGACCGGCGATAACTGGTACAAACTTAAGACTTTTTTTTTAACTGCCTCATAATGACAATTTTTTCAGGCAAGAGAAATTAAATCTTGTACGCTTTCTTCAAAAGCTTAATCTGCAGTAACAAGGGCTATTTTTGGTCAGGCCACTGTACCACTCACTAAAAAGTGATGAAAAAGAATCCCTTTTTCACCTTCTTCAAACTTTCAAATAAGTAAATAAAGAGTTGAGGCATCTCTATTCAAGTCTGTGTCAGTTGTGTGTTGATGGGTGAGTGGTATTATCACTGGGCTATTAATCCAGAGAGTCAGGTCATGTTCTGGGGTTCAAATCTCATGATAGTAAAATGTGAATTCAATTTAAAAATTCTGCAATTAAGAGTCTAATACTGACCATTAATCCATTGTCAGGGGAAATGCCCATCTGGTTCAGAAATGTCCTTTAGGGAAGGAAACTGCCATCCTTACCTTGTCTGGCCAACATGTGACTCCAGACCCACAGCAATGAGGTTAATGTTTAATTTGCCTCTGGGTGATTAAGGATGGGCAATAATTGCTGACCTGGCCAGTGATATCCTCATCACGTGAATGTATAAAAAAGTAGGTTTCCTGCTCCTCAATTTGAGCTTTTCTTATTCAAATTCCTTTTCCTGCTGATGCTTTTTTCCTCTTTTCTTGCCTATCCTTGCTTTTCCTTCCCTGTCCTGTCTCTCTCCCCTCTCATTTCTTTCCAGAAATTCTAATCTCCTCTACTCCAAATTTAATCTCTTGGCATGTTTAAGTTGCTGTAAAATATGAATGGCTGACGGGTGACCTTACAAAGGTTTGTAAAGTCATTCGGGGAACAGATTTAGCCAAGGTCTTTTTCCCAGGGTAGGAATTTCCAAAACTTAGAGAGCATGGATTTATGGTCAGCAGGGACAAGTTGGACCAAAGCGTTTGTTTCCATGTTGTAGAACTCTATAACTCTATGAGTCAAAAAGTGTGGCATTGGAAAAGTACAGCCAATCAGGCAGCATCAGAGGATCGGGAGAGCAGACGTTTGGAGCATAAGCTGTTCATCAGGAAGCTCTTCATCAAGAACTTATGCTCGAAACTTCGACTCTCCTGAACCTCGGATGCTGCCTGACTGGCTGTGCTTTTCAAGCACCACAATATTTGACTCTGATCTCCAGTATCTGCAGTCCCCACTTCCTCTTTAACCCTGTGACTCTACTAGGAAACGTTTAGAGGGAATTGGGCAAACGCATGAAAACGGGACTAAACAATCAGAATAGCTGGTCTGCATGGATGAGTTGGACCGGAAAGTTTGTTTCCTTGTTGTATTGCTCTGACTTTGACTAAATATTGTGACTATCCATTTTATTATCTCACAATTCCATCTGTAAACCATTGGCTATCTTTTTAAAGAATTTGGTTTGTCTGACTTTTAGGCAAAATTCTAATCGCTAAATCTGTTTGAGGGGCAGAACATTGAGATCATCAAAAGCAACTTCCCTTGATTCTACTGAGAACATGCTGGAATTGAAGTCAGATTTTTCTACTTTGTAGCAATGCAGTCCCAAGAAAGACATTTGGAATTGTTTTTCCCCTATAAAAACAGTTTCAAAATGACAATTTGCCTAATCTAGTTATTTTGCTTTCAGAGTGTGGTGTGAGTCCAAAATTTGTTCCAGTTAGACTCTGGGCAAAATTTTCCAATTCGGCAAGGATCCAGATGAGATATTCCACACTTTATTTTTTAAATAGATATTTTTATTGAAAATTTAACATGTTTTTACAAACATACATAATAAGATACACAAATACAAACATTAATATACAATTAAATATTAAATAAATAATAACCAAAACCTAACAAACAAAAAGAAGAGATAAGAAAAAAAAGAGAAAACAAAACTCAACTAATATAACCTATAACTAACCAGAGCGTATAATAAAATATCTTACATTACTCAAGAGAAAAAAAGGATAACATAGTAATGTACATGCTCAGAACGAATTAACATCAAGTCATAATAAAACTCGTATTCATATGGGGTTCCTCCCCTCAAGGGCCCTGGACCAGCCAGAACCATTACCACAACTAGATGAAAGCCCTTGACAAAATGGCCGAAATATCTGCATCCATATAATTCAGGAAGTGCTGCCATATTTCATAGAATAATTCAGTTTTTGGTGCACCATATTTGTAAGGAAGTCAAGGGGAATACATTCCATGACCAACCTATACCAATTCGAAAATCCTGGAGGGCCCTCAGCTATCCAGTTATCCCACACTTTTAAGCTCCTGGATGAGGAGGGATGAACTGGCTCCCAACTCAGTTAGTTGTAACAAACTTAATGTAGAAAATATCCATTCCCTTTCTCCCAGAAACAAAAGAACTCAAGTCTTAAAATGAGCCAATTTAATCAGGCTTTCTTGATGAACTAGAATAGTAAGCACATTAATTATTTGACTTGAGAAGAAATATCACCGCAACACACATGATCAGTTCTAAATTGATTGTGAAGAACAAAGAGTTGAAATTTACAACATTGTCATTGATCATTGGACAGTTGGTTCCTGAATACTTTGTTTTGCAGCTTGGTTAAAATTCAATCATTCTGATTCCTTTTGATCATAACTGAATGCCAGATTCTTTTGGCAAGAATCCTTTAGTTGTCATGTTTCCCTATTGTCTGGCTGTCAGCGAGCTGACTTTTAACACCCAGTGTGATATAGTCTTTAGCTGTAACACAGGAAAGACTGGGGAATTATTCCTCGACTGTGATCTTCACAGAACACCAATGTTCAAACCCAAACTATTACACACAAAAGCAATCAATCCCACTAGCACACTCTTGTAGAGTCTAAAGTGACGTTCAAGGGGAAAATGCAACAGCTGTTTGCAGTTTGGGGCATAATCCACAGCAGCTGACTTGAAGTTGAGCATGCAGTCATCAGTCACTTCTCCTTGTGTTCACAAGAGATCATAGTCTGGTCTTTTTGCCTTACCTTTCCATCCCCACCACACCTCACCCCTTTATAAGATTGCTGCTTGAGATTCCCTTTACCTCTATAGATGTGACATTTTATGGCTCTCTTCCTCTTTCTCCCTCTCCCTTTCTTGCTGTCTGAGAACCACATTATTTATATTCATGGCAATATTTGGCTCAATCAGCCCTCTTTAAATCAACACATTTTATAATTACATGTACAAAATGGCCACAATATGTTGGCAGTCTGACCAATAGTCATGACAATCTAATTAATGGAGAGTCAGATAAATGGATGGTGGGAAAAGTTTAGATCAGCGTGGTGCTGGAAAGGCACAGCAGGTCAGGCAGCATCCGAGGAGCAGGAAAATTGACATTTTGGGCAAAAGCCCTTCATCAGGAATAGAGTGTGAGAGGTTGGAGTGGGGTAGACAGTTTGAGGCAGTTAATGTCTCGGCAGTTGGAAATAAAGAGGTCAAGGGCGGGTAATAGGTCAGCATGGGCTGTCCTGGTGGATGGAGTGTGTTGGAGGTGAGTGAAGAGGTCCTCAGAAGGTGGGCGGGATTCCTGATTGTAAAAGTAAGCTCGGAGGCGGAGGCGGAGGAAGAAGTGTTCGATATCACGATGCGTATTAAATTCATTGATGTGTGGACGGAGGGCGATAAAGGTAAGACCTTTGCTGAGGACTGATTGTTCGTCCTCAGTGAGGGGAAGGTCTGGGGGATGGTGAAAACCTGGCAAGGTGTAGGTGTGGAGCTGGGAGTGGGGGCAGAGCCTATAACTGGAGTCAGTGTGGTGGTGGGGATGGAGTCATGAGCAGGCGTGTTGTTCCCCTCAGGGTTCTTTGGGTGGGGATGGTGACAGTGGGATCTGTAGGGAGTGTGTCAGCACAATGCAGGTGAGTGGCATTGGTGGGGGCGTAAGTACTGGTGAACATGGTAGTAGAGGGGGTGGAAGTCGCTGAACATGTGATGTCAGTGATGATGTGGGGGCAGAAGTGATTTCACATGTGGTGCATGAGGAATCATGAGGGACAGAAGTGGCTGTGGAAGTGGCCATGATGGGGGTAGAAGTGATGTGATCGATCACCGCGGGGATGACAGTTGTACCAGCCTCATGGCTAATGACGTCCGAGCAGTTCCAGAGGCTGGGGGAATCTTCTGGAATGTTTGAGGAGCGCTAGTTAAGGAGGTGGGTGTATAAAAGTTTGTCGTACTTACAGTTTTTGATGTTTGAGATGGTGTTGAAATACTGTTTGTTGAGAGTATGAATTCTTTTTAGAATACAGTACAGAAGGGGTCCTTTGCGGTTGTGAGAGAGTGTGGCCCTCAGCTGAGGCAGAGCTGACTGTAGAGAGGTTAGGTGCCGGCGCGTGGCTGCGATTGTGGAGCGGAGGATCCGGAAGGAGAACTGTTTTTGGTGGTTTCGAATCAATACTCTGTACTGGTTGTCCTGTTTGGATCTGAACTCTGCTGGGTTGAATGTAGTCCAGAGTCCATGTGGGATCAGTCGGTTACAGAGGCAGGCACTGAGGAAGCAAATGTGGCTGTGGTAGCGAGTCTGTTTCAGGTCATGGTTGAAGTGCTTCAGGGCAGAGGAGATGACCTGGTGGTTGCAGTGAGAGAGAGAGAGACTCACTGAGATTCTTGTGGAGAGAGGACGAGAACTTCTTCAAGGCAGGCATCCTTGCAAGAACTAGGCAAAAGTGAGGACTACAGATTCTGGAAACCAGAGTTATTCCTGATGAAGGGCTTTTGCCCGAAATGTCAATTTTCCTGCTCCTTGGATGCTGCCTATCTGCTGTGCCTTTCCAGCACCACTCTGATCTAAACTCTGGTTTCCAGCATCTGCAGTTGTCATTTTTGCCTGAATGATGGGCAAATCATTACCAATGTTTGTTCTTAGGGTCAGATGGTGTATGATATGAAGAAGCTTATAATAATCATAAATAGATCAGTTGAGCTGATTGTCCTATCTCTCTGTTGTGTGTAATTCCATGCTTGCACACAAGATGAATAAGACAAGATTCGACAGTAGGCTGACATTCGAATTATATTTTGAGTCTCTTTTTGAAAATAAATTTGAAGCCAGTCTTGGAGCAGAGATTAAATTCTGCCCTTGGTGATCATTGCCACGTTAGGTTCAGTTCTTGTCCATTTAATCTTGTCCACGATAGACATCAGTGCAGCAAAATAAGTAGGATTCATGGGGGAAGAAAAAAAAAACGTGAGATTATGTGGAGGCAGTAAGTGTCATTTCAATGTAGCAAGGAATATTCAACTGAGTTTGGACTAAAGGCATGTTGTCAGCATGATAATGGGAAAAGCCAACTTGGGTTAGAAACAATTAGACAGTGAATGCAATGTGAGAAATACTTTATTTTCAGGTGTTGCCTCTGCCACTTACTTTCATGAGTGGAATATACTTGAGTGATATTTTTTACAGTTGTATAATTATTTTAGAAAATGCACCCTGTCAAACTAAACATCACAGAATTGAAATGTGATCTGTGTTCCATTTCACAAGAAGCGAGGAGAAAACAGAGCTTGTTCCACTGTGATTTCAATAGTTTATATCCCTATGCATTTGCCATCCAGCAAAACACGTTAGTTATGTAACAGATGTGAAATTGTAAAGCTGTACATAATCCATGAATTCCAATGGATAATAAACCTGATTGTATACTCATATGAAGTCATGGGAAAAAGTTACAGCATATATAGTTAATTAATTACTGTGAAAATGGTTATCATATTATTCTTCCCATTGCTACATTATTGAACAAATCAAACATATTTTAATTCCAAAGAGATGACAGAGCAAGAACTTACATTTGATACATTTATATCCAACTTTCTTCTGATTACATGGCTTACAATCTATCCAAAGCATATGTTTCTAATAGAATTAGCTCGGATCACTAAAATTCCTATCAGCTATAGGGGATGGTTTAGTCCTGTAGCTCTTCTCAAGTTGATTTTGGACAGTCAGTGTATACAGTAAACCAATTGGCTACTTGTTGATCCATTCAAGAAGCTCCAACCAGTAGTGCAAAAGGTACATAGCTCAGAAAAGGCCATTTAGTTTTCGCTGGTGTTCATGCCCTATGTGAATCTCTTTCCACCCCTTTTTAATGAACTCTATCAGCATATCCTTTCATCCCTTTTCCCTTTGTGCGCTTATCTAACTTCCCTGCAATGCACTTGTGTTACCTGGCTAGATAACACCATGTTGCAGTGAGCTCTAACACTTTCTGAGCAAAGAGGTTTCTCCAGGAAATTTCAACTGAATAATTGAAAAGACTTACTTTAAGTGATCAAATACAGTCAGTAAATATTAGAGGTTGCAATTCGTTCACCAACACTTTACTGTGTAACACTACATGGAACATTATGTTTGAAAGTGAGATCATTCATTCTGTAGATAGTGTGCTAAGTTTGAAAAAGGGAAATTATGAAATATGAGGCAAAATGAGCTGACGTGGATGAGGATATTACATTGAAAGGCTTGACTGTAAGGCAATGGACAATCTTTAAAGAACTGTTACATAACTTGGAACAACTATACAACCCTTCAACGTGCAGTCTCAAAACATGTAAGTCAAGCATGACTAACATAGAAAACTCAGATTGTATAAGATGAACAGAAACACCCTATAAAGTTACCAGATATAGCAGTGACTCTGAGCATTGGGAGGATTCCTAGAATACAGCAAAAGAGAATCATGCAACTGATAAGGAAAGAACAAATAGAATCCGAAAGCAATCCAGTAAAGAAAAAAAATCAAAACAGGTGTCACAGCTTCCACTAGTGCATGAAAAGGAAACGAGTGAATAAAACAAATATTGTTTCGTTACAAGCAGAGTCAGGGAAATTTATAATGGGCACAGAGAAATAGCAGGGGAAGTGAGGTCTGCAGATGCTGGAGTATCAGAGCTGAAAATATGTTGCTGGAAAAGCTCAGCAGGTCAGGCAGCATCCAAGGAACAGGAAATTCGACGTTTCGGGCATAAGCCCTTCATCAGGAATGAAGGGCTTATGCCCGAAACGTCGAATTTCCTGTTCCTTGGATGCTGCCTGACCTGCTGCGCTTTTCCAGCAACACATTTTCAGCACAGAGAAATAGCAGAGGAGTTAAATGATTATCTTGTGTCTGTTTTCACTGAGGAACATACAATAAATCTCCCAGAACTAGAGATCCAAGTGGCTAGGGAGAATGAAGAGTTGAAGGAAATTAGCATTTGTAAGGACCCTGTAGTGGAGAAATGAATGGGGCTGTGAGTTAATAAATCCCCAGGACCTGATGATCTATATTCCGGACTGTTGAAAATGGTGGCTATAGAGATAATCAATTAATTGGTGACTATCTTCCAAAATTCTTTCAATTCTGGAATAACCCCTATAGATTGAAAGCTAGATAATGTCACTGCACTATGTAAGAATTGAACGAGAGAGAAAACTGGGAATGACAAACTTGTTCAGCCTTAAATCAATAGTAGAGAAATGCTAGAATACATGATAAAAGATGAGATAAGCAGACACTTGGATGATAAGTGATCCAAATAGGCATATTCAGCATGAATTTGAAAAAAAATCATGTTTGATGAAATTGTTGAAGCTTTTTGGAAAATGTTGCTCATGCAAGTGATGAAGGAAAGTTAATAGACATAGTATTCTTGGATTTTTAGGTGGCTTTTGATAAAGATCCCTACAGGAGGAAGCAGATTAGAAAAATTATGCATGTGAGATCAGGGGTAATGTACTGGCATGGATTCATGATTGGCAACAGTCAAAGAGCAGAAAGGAACAATCAATGGACCATTCGTGCATAGGCATCCATTGCCTCATGGGGTACCACAAGGATTGGCACTTGGATCCAAAATGCTCACACTGTGTATTAAAGATTTGGAGGTCGGAACCAAATATAAGCCGATTCTTGTCCTGAATCACACATTGCTTCTTCACCTTCTTTCTCTGAATACTTTCATTTATTTGTAGGAGGCAAACGGTGACTTGTTCAGACTTAAAAAGGCCTTTGACTTGTTACTTAAAAGTCACAGGTGCAGCAACTACTGAAGAAAAAAAAAAAATTGGTTTTCCTCAGGCTTGAAGTAGATTGTGCAGATATACAGAGTAGTAAAGAAGGCATTTAGCACACTTGCCTTCATTGCTGAGATCAATGAACATAGGAGTTGGGACGTGGCATTGGTTCATGGAGTCTAACTCCATTTACAGCAAAGTTTACTAAATCACACCACCATAGTGAATTGAATATCAAACACCAATGATATAGAATCCAGGGAAGAGATAGACAGCTTGGTGGCATAGTGTTAAGATAACAACTCTCCCTCAATATTATTAAGTTGGTGAGGATGCAGAAAAGATTTACAAGGATGGCACCAGGACTGGAGGGTTTGAGTTGTAAGGAGCAATTGGATAAGTTGGGATCCTTTTCACTGGAGTGTAGGAGATTGAGAAGTGACCTTCTAGAAGTTTATAACATCATGACGGCATAGATAAGGTGAATAACAAAACTCATTTTTCCCTAGGATTAAGATTTCCAAACCAGAGTGCAGAATTTTAAGGTGAGAGGAGAAAGATTTAAAAGGGACCTGAGAGGCAACTTTTTCCAGACAGGGGTTGGTTTGTATGCGGAAAGAACTGCCTGAGAAAGTGGTAGATGCAGGTATAGTGTGTTGCAGGTTAAAGCACAGCAGGTTAGGCAGCATCCAAGGAACAGGAAATTCGACGTTTCAGGCCAGAGCCCTTCATCAGGAATGGCCCGAAACATCGAATTTCCTGTTCCTTGGATGCTGCCTAACCTGCTGTGCTTTAACCAGCAACACATTTTCAGCTCTGATCTCCAGCATCTGCAGACCTCACTTTTTACTCGATGCAGGTATAGTTACAATATTTTAAAGACATTTGGACAGATACATGAATAGGAAAGGTTTAGAGGAATATAGACTAAAAGAAGGCAAATGGAAACTAGATTGGCATGGGCAAGTTGTCCAAAGGGTCTCTTTCTGTGTTACCTGTTTTGATGCTGTATGACTCTACAACTCTGAAACATAAATTGTGGAGATCTGAGCTCCTGAGTATGTGATGATCTAAAAGCTTCTCACTATCGTGTTCACAGCCCCAAATTGTTTAGTTACCAAGGAACCAATCACATGGCTTTTGCCTAACAGTAGACATTGTTATTGTTAACTAGTCACTAGTATGCAGACCAGTCATCTACTTGTTACCGGCTGAAACTCTATTGAAACATGATCCTTGGCTCCAGCTCCTCTGCAAGCCATCAACTATTGCTTGAAACAGCAGCTGTGTCGAGCTTTCATGTTCTCCAAGGGTTTGTGCCAGGTGCTCTGGTTTCCTCCCACAGTCCAAAGATGTGCAGTTCAGGTGAATTGACCATGATAAATTGCCTGTGGATTCCAGGGATGTGCAGTCTTGGTAGATTAACCATGAAGGATCAGGATAGTTCTGTGTGGGATGTTCTTTCAAGGGTTGGTGCAGACTTGATTGACTGAGTGACTTCTTTCTGCATGGTACAAATTCTATGATATTATTGGCTTCCAAATATTGTGATATTCCTGGTTTTTAAATACAGTTACCTTTCCACTTCAGTTCACAATCAAAAACGCCAAAAAAAAAGGTCTTTATTAGAATGAGAGGTGATTTCATTGAAACTAGAAAAATACTTAAGAGGGATAGACAGGATAGATGCAAGCGAGATATTTCCCCTGATTGACATGTCTAGAGCCAGGGAGCATAATTTATAAATAAGGGAGCTGCCACTCAGTTCAAAGATGAGGAGAATTGATATATTTTTCAGAGGGTTGTGAACCTTTAGAAGTCTCAGTCCTTGATAATGTTTAAGCTAGAAATTAATAAACCTATGATGACTAATGATGTAAGTGGGTTCTGGGGATGAGGTGGGTAAAAGGCTTTGAAGTGGTTAATCAGTCACAATTACATTGAGAGGACTGAATGACCTAACCTTACTCTTATGTTCTTCTGAAGTGATTAAAAACAAACCTGGAAAAAGAAACGGTGTGTCCTTGTTATGTTTTCAGGGAGCACGCATCTTTTGTCTTTCACATTTTATATGTGCTGATACATGTTTGACTAATGCAACCTGCAGATGACCAATGAGATGTATAAGCTGTTTGTCACCTTCTATTACCGCTCATGATTAGATCCCCATACAGTACATGCTACTTACTGATGCAGAATAAATTAATTGTAAGTAGCATATTTTTACACAAAAACAAAAAGACTGAGGTAAACAAATTGTGGGAAACAGATTGCCATCACAGCTTGCTAAGACCAACCACCTGTCAAATATTCACTTCAGCTGGAACTTTGCTCCTCCCTATCTTTGCCATTGCAGCTTGTTGTAAGAGATGCCTGCAGCTGGTATTTCATAAAGTTAGGTCTTCTTAAATGTACAACTTAAAAATATATAAAGATCTTCAGTTATAAGCTGTCACCAATCCCACTTTTAATACAAACCCAAGTCTTACAAATGGTGAAGGATGATCGCATGGACATTTTAACAAAAATGACACACATTCTTGAGTGACAAGAATTACTGGTAAGGTAGCAAGTTATAGTAGAGTACTAGTTAATACAATAAGTTATAGATGGATTCCTGGGATGGCAGGACTGGCATATGTGGAGAGGTTGAATCAGTTAGGATTATATTTGTGAGAGTTGAGAAGAATGACGGGAGATCTCATTGAAACCCACAAGATTCTAACAGGACTGAACAGGAAGGATCCTCCCAATGGCAGGATAATACAGAACTAGGGCTCACAGTTTGTGCATTTAAGGTGAACCACTTAAGACTCAGGGAAGGAGAAATTACTTTGCCCAGAAAGTGATAAGCTTGTGGAATTTACCACAGCAGAAAGCAGTTGAGGCCAAATATTGTCTGTAACATTAGATTACTTACAGTGTGGAAACAGATCCTTTGGCCCAACAAGTCCACAACAACCCTCCGAAGAGCAACCCACCTAGACCTATTCCCCTACATTTACCCCTTCGCCTAACACTATGGGCAATTTAGCATGGCTAATTCACCTAACCTGCACATTTTTGGACTGTGGGAGGAAACCGGAGCACCTGGAGGAAACCCACACAGACATGGGGAGAATGTGCAAACTCCACACAGACAGTTGCCTGAGGCGGGAATTGAATCCAGGTCTCTGGCGCTGTGAGGCAGTACTGCTAACCACTGTGCCACCGTGCCACTCAAGAAAAAGTTGGATGGAGCACTTGGCGAGAGGGTTCAAGTGATGTGAGGAAAAGTGGGAACTGGCTGTTGAGTTGGATAATCAACCATGATTGTAATGAACGGCAGAGTGGGTGTCAGGCAGAATGGCCTACTGCTGCATCTAATTTTATGTTTCGAAGATGAGTAAACTACCTTATAAAGTAATATTACATCTATTACATACCATAGCTTATTTACAGAGCCTAAATGCAGACTTACTTGTTCCACCCAGTAGCAGGCATTTAAATATCAGTGGGTAGAACCGTTCCGACATTCCGAGTTAATCCTATGAGGCCAGCTGTCCTATTAAAATATGTTTCGATTTGATTTTATTATTGTCACATGTACCTAGGTACAGTGAAAAGTTTTATTTTGCGTGCAGTACATGTAAATCATCAGGCATAAAATGCATTAGGATAGTAGAGCAGAGTGAGAAATAGAATGTTATAGCTGCAGGGACAGTGCACAAAGAGTGAGGTCAACTTTAAACTTAAAATTTGAGAGTTCCATTCAGAAGTCTAATAACTCCAGTGGAAAAGAAGCCTTTCTTGGATCTATTTGTACATTTAAACACATTTTTGTATCTTCTGCCCTTTGGAAAAGGGTGGAAGAGTGTATAACTAGGGTGAGAGATGTCTTTGATTATGTTTGTTGGTTTCCCAAAGCAGTGAGAAGATTAGATGGAGTCAACGGTTGGAAGACTGGTTTGCATGATGGACTGGGTTTTGTTCATGACACTCTGTAGTTTCCTTCAGTCTTAGGAACAGCAGTTGTCCCACCATGCTGTGGTGCATCCAGATTGGTGCATCTATAAAAATCTATAAGAGTCCTTGTGGACATGCCAAATTTCCTTAACCTTGTGAAGAAGTAGAGATGTTGTTGTGTTTTCTTGACCATTGTATCAATGTGGATGAACCAAAACAGATTGTTGGTGATCACCACTTCCAGAAACTTGACACTCTCAACCATCTCCACCTCATCACCATTGATACAGACAGGGGCGTGCCCTCCACCCCACTTCATGAAGTCAATGAACAGCTCCTCAATTTTGTTGACATTAATGGAGGGGTTGTTATAATTACATCATGCCGCTAAGCATTCAATCACTTTCCTGTAACTTGTCTCATCGTTGTTTGAGATCAGCCCGACAATGATGGTGTCATCAGCAAACTTGTAAATGGAGGTGGAGTGGAATTTGGCCATGCAGGTGTGAGTGTATAAGGAACATAGTAGGAGATTGTGTACACACCCTCAGAGGGCACTGGTGTTGGGAATCATAGCAGAGAAGTGTTGTCACCTATTCTTACTGATTGTGGTCTAAGGGTCAGGAAGTTGAGGAACCATTTACAGAGGGGGAGGCTGAGATCTAGGTCTCCGAGTTTAAAGATGAGATTATTTGGAATTATGGTGTTGAAGACAAAATTTTAGTTAATAAGCAGGAGCCTGACATAGGTATCCTTGTTATTCATGTGTTCTAGGGATGAGTGTAGGGCCAGGTAGATGCTGTCCACTATGGACTTGTTGCGCTGATAGGTGACTTACAATGGATCAAAGCAATTTGGAAGGCTGGAGTTGATTTGAGCTAAGAGACCTCCTAATTATGGAAGTCAGAGCCACTAGGCAGTAGTCATTGAGGCATGCAGCATGATTTTTCTTTGGCGCAGGGATGATGGTGGTCTTCTTGAAGCAGATGGGGACTTCAGATTGCAGTAAGGAAAGGTTAAAGATGTCAGCAAATATTCCTGCCAGCTGGTCCACACAGAATCTGAATGCACAGCTTGGGACTCCATCCAGGTCAATTGCTTTCCGTGGGTTCACCCTCAAGAAGGCCGATCTAGTGTCTGTGACAGTGACAGTGAGTACAGGTGCATGCAAGGCTTTCAGGAGAGGAGACATTGTTTCATTGACCTTCTGCTCAATGCGAGCGCAGAACTTCTTATTTCTGGTCTGAATCAGGGCCATGATCTGATTCAGAGTCACGTTCAGAAATTGTTTTCAAAATCACAGTTAGTTCTTGCTGTCAGCTAACCCTAACCTGCTGTGAACCCTTCTGTTTCTGTTCTTAACTACAAATAGCCATCGAGTCAAATATGTCATGTGCTATTCTCATGGATTCACACTGCAGATAAGGCCATTCAACCCACCATGTTTGTACTGGATTTTGAGAAAGTTACCCAAAGAGTTCTATGCTCTCCCCTTTTCTTTTTCAACTGCACGTTGCTTCCTATTGAGTGTCTATCCACTCTCCTGCTAAGTGTAACTACTGAATCAGTTTTTAGCAGTGCATGCCAGACCATAACTTGTATCAAAAAAACTCATTATTTCGCATCCAGTCATTTTGGTAATTAAATTAAATCTGTGTCCTATGGTTTCTAGCAATCCTCCTGGTGGCAACAAGTTCTCCCTATTTACCAAATTAAAATTATTCATCATTTCGAAGACCCATGTCAACATCCTGACCTGAATTTCACTACAGACAGCAATTGGAACTAATTGTAAATCATGACACTGCCGTATTTTGTAGCATTAACCTAAATTAATCACCAAGTTTGATTTTTCTCTTCAGCCAGGGCACAATCAACCAGAAGCTACTCTTAATTTTATATTTTGCTAATTGTTCATTCATTTTTCATTATCTCATACAGAAATTACTGAATACATTAGGATCAATTCATAAATTTTAGTTCTATTTTGCTTAAATTATTCATAAGTGCATTTTTTTGAAGCAGGTTATTATTAAGAATTCACAGATGTCAACAGTTTTTCACTACGAATTTGTTAATACATTTTCCTTCAGTTACTAACATAGAATTTCTATTGGTATACATGAATCGACAGTTGAAAGTAGGAAATTAGATTTGTGTAACATCTTTCATGATTTCAGCTCATGTACAAGTGATTTGTAGCCAATGAATTAATTTAAATTCATTATCACTACTGTCATGCAGAGAAGCAGAGCAAATGATTTTCACGTTACAAAACTCCACAAACAGTCATGCGATGACTAGATAATTGGTTTTAGTAATATTGCTTGAAGTTTAAATATTAGCCAGAACACATGCTCTTTGAGAAGTGTAATAAGATCTTGCATATTTATCAGAGAAGGAAGACGCATGTTCAGTTAAATATCCCGTCTCAATGACAGCACTTCCAGCAGTGCAGAAATCAACTTCTGTGTGAACCTGCTGTTAGGCTGGATTTGCATGTTTCAACACCTGACACTTCTTATATAGCCATTCTATTAAAGTATTGCTATTAGCAACAAGTAAGACATTGGGAACAATGTCATAATATAATTGAGATGACTCTACAACTGGACCAGCCAAGAAAAGAAAATACAGAACGAGGTCATTTAGCCTAACAAGCTTACCTGGCTGTCTGCAAGAACAATTTAGCTCATCCTTCCTATCTCCCCACTCTCTTCCTGAAATCGTGAATTATTTTTCCTTCAGGTGCTTATCCAATTCCCTCTTGAAAGTTATGCCTCAATCTGGCTTCACCACACTCACAGTCAATGCACTTCAGATCATAACCACTCGCTTTGTAAAATAGTTTTTTTGTTTCCATGTGTTACCTCTGGTTTGTTTGCAAATCACCTGAATTCAAAGACCTTTAGATCTCAGACTTTTGCCGATAAGAATACTTGATCTTTGTCTAATCTGCCTAGACCCCTCACAATTTTGATCATCTTTCGATCATCTCAATCTTCTGTAAGGACAACCTGTGTTTTTCCACTCTAACTGATATCCCTCAACTATAGAAAGATGCTTGTATCTCTTTTTTGTAAGCAGTGTTTTTTTCCAGGGCTCCCTTAGAGACTGTGGAACTGGTGGCATTGAATGTGGACAGCCACTTGCTGGGAATGTTGAGTACCATTGGCTTGCACTATTCCAACTGAAATTTTGACAATGTTAACTTAAATGTAACTTCTCCAGTCATGAAGAGATATTAATTAATAAGCAATGTCTGGATGTATCACTATTTGGTGTGGCAACTGTACCATTCAAAATCGGAGACAGTTACAGAGAGGGGTGAACTTGGCCCGGACAATCACCAAGGTCAACCTCCCATCTATAGAATCCATCTACCAGCCCCACTGTCAAGGAAAGGCCACCAGCATTCTCAAAGATCCATTCTACCCTGGCAATGTTTTTCTACAACTCCTACCATCAGGGAGAAGGTACAAAAGCCTGAAGACACGCATCATCTGGTTTCGGAGCAGTTTCTACCTTACTGCTGTCAGAACACTGAATGGACTCTCACACTCTTAACCTTCACCTGTACCTGTGTTTTTGTTTTTGCTGCTGTTTACCTAATATTTACTTATCCATGCTACTGAACTCTGTGATCTGCCTGTATTGCTCGCAAGACAAAGCTTTTCACTGTGCCTCGGTACATGTGACAATAAATTCAATTGAATTCATTTAAAGTCAATAATTGTTACTGCTAAACAGATGTGCTGTCAATAATGTTGATTTCTGCACTGCTGGAAGTGCTGTCATTGAGATGGGACATTTAACTGAATATGCGTCTTCCTTTTCTGATAAATATGCAAGATCTTATTACACTTCTCAAAGAGCATGTATTCTGGCTAATATTTAAACTTCAAGCAATATTACTAAAACCAATTATCTAGTCATCATCGCATGGCTGTTTGTGGGGTTATGAGAACAGAGCAATGAAGTATGTGATTAATTGGAAAGTCTTTCAAAATGCCAACATAGACACTGAGGACCAAATGGCCTCCATCTCTGCTGTGCCTCTGTGTTTAATCCTATAATGGTTTTCTCATGTGATGACAGTGTAGTACTTAATGTAAATTGGGTGGACTCCATGACACTTTGAGCCCCAAGCAGGAATGGACCTTAGTACAAACCAGATCCAAATTCCCATCATCATCCAGAAGGCAATGAATAATTTTCTGTGAATAAACATCTTCAAGAAACTGCTCCTGGCAGCAAGTCTCACTGATGAGGAACTCTAATTACAAACCAATCACAGAGGTCAGTCAGTACACCAAATCTCCTGATCCATGCTTGTATTGGGAACATTCCCACTAGAAGCTGAATCATGATGGATGTATCCCAATATTTTCTGATGGACATGCTGGAATGCTATCCAGCAACTGCAGTTCTCACTTTCTCCCAGTTCTCCAGTGAGTGCAGTGCTCACTTCCCACCATGCCAACAGAAGAGCCAACAGCATCATATTACACTGTGATATGTTTGTCTGCCAGCGTTTTTTAAACATATTGTGTCACTTTGTAAAATTAATGCAATATTTTCACTTTCACGATTTACGCAGTCTGTAGCACCATTCAAGGACTCTGTATTGAATTCATGGTAAATGATTGAACAACACATTGTGTATCATGCTATAATTTACAAAAACCTACCATAAATCCTTAAAAAGATGTGTTGAAATTTTACCTAATAAATGGATTGAATTGAATTGAATTGAATTTATTGTCACGTGTACTGAGGCACAGTGAAAAGCTTTGTCTCTATGAACAATACATGCAGATCACATAGTTAAATAGCATAGATAAGTAAATAATAGGCAATTAGCAGCAAAACAAAAACACAGAAACAGGCGAATGTTCAGAGTTTGTGAGCCAAACAACAGCAGGGTAGTAACTGTTTCGAAACTGGCTGGTATGTGTCTTCAGGCTTCTGTACCTCCTCCCTAATGGTAGAGGTTATAGAAAAGCTGCAAATGTGTTGCTGGTCAAAGCACAGCAGGCCAGGCAGCATCTCAGGAATAGAGAATTCGACGTTTCGAGCATAAGCCCTTCATCAGGAAAGCCTTGCCAGGGTGGGATGGATCTTTGAGAATGCTAGTGGCCTTTCCTTGACAGCGGGCTTGGTAAATGGATTCTACAGATGGGAGGTTGGCCTTTGTGATTGTCCGGACCGAGTTGACCACTCTCTGTAACCATCTCTGATATTTAAGGGAACAATTGCCGTACCAGGTAGTGATACATCCAGACAGAATGCTCTTGATGGCTCACCTATAAAACTTGGCAAGTGTATTTGCTGTCATACCAAATTTTCTCAGCTGCCTGCAGAAGAAGAGACATTGTTGGGCCTTTGTAACCATTGCACCCACATGAAGATAATATGGAATAATATAGGATAATATAGAAGTTGGCTCTTGAGCTAATTAGTCCTAGGAAAGTATGAAAGAGAAGAATTGGTGGGAATAAAAAACAGACCAGATAAGAGAACACCCAAAAATGTGGTGTTGAAGAGCAAACATTATTGAGTGCAATATGATTATGTTGGACTTTAGATAGTGCAGATAAACACTGTGATTTTTTTTAGAATCTATGTGCCACACAAGTGGTTTATGTGATTTTTAAAAAATTGTTCTTGTGTTGAAAGTGTTACATGTGAATAAGATTTGTTTTTTTAATCTCCACATCTGACTTTCCAGCACCATGAGACAGCTAGAGAACTTGTTTCCAGTTCTCTGCCAGTGGTACGTTGTATTAGTTGCTATTGATTCTGTGGCATGAGAGCAGCTCAACAATTGTTCACCTTCAGAATATCCAACATTGTCCAGAAAATCACTAGTTCTGTGAAATGCAGGGAGGTCAAAACTCCGAAAGGTAAGGATTGTTGCACAAGACTCGTCCCACTTCACCACACCATTTGAAGGTTCTCCAATACCCCACATGACAGCTTTCAACTATCTTATCCAATTCCTTTTCAGGTATGCTCAGTCCTGTAGCACCATCTGGCAGACAGGGACGTGGGGTAGAACAGGGCGAGTCTATTCATGTCCTTAAGCATATTCAACCATTTAATTTGATAATTGCTGATCTGTACGTTACCTCCATCTAATAAAAGCAAAATAGTGTGGATGCTGGAAATCTGAAACAAGCACAGAGAATGCAATCTGAATTTTTATCAGCATTGTGGAGATAGAAACAGACAGCAGTATAACACTTCTTCATGTTTCTCACCTCCACCTACACTCTAAGTCTTAATTCCCTCTTAATTTCTCCTAATTCCTTTACTCTGGGCACACTTATTTAACAAAAAAAATCTCAATTTTAAAAGTTAAAGTTGAGCACAGTCTCAAAAGCTTTTTGGTAAAGCGACGTCCTCACTTTCATTCCCATTTCTAAATGGATTTGCTGTAATTTTATGGTTGTACCTCTCTGTTTTGGATTGCACATCACCCACCCTCAGCATCCCTCCCACTTCCTCTCCTCAAATGCTTTAATCATCTTAAACACTTCAATTAAAACATTGCTTAGTATTCGCTACTAGAAGGAAGACAAATCTCATGAAAATGATCCTCATAATGTAACCCTATTAGCCGCATTTTCGATCCAGCGAATCAATAATGCAGCTCCTCTGGCTAGATCAATATATTTTATGAGGTGGCCACAAAGGCCTGGATTTTTACTAAGACAGGACGAGTCTAAAGATGTTTAAAAATGTCAGGCCACTCCCAATTCTGAGATTCCTGATCCCATTTTCAGCCTTTTCTGATTTTTAGGTGTGCTATTTAAGTATGAAAGCAACTGAAACCACATCCAGTTCTCATGACCTGCTAACTCCATTGTGGAGTGGTGGCCCAGAGCACATCAGAGGTGTCATGGACCACAGTATGCAAGATGAATTATTCTGAAAGATGCACTCAAAACTCCTCCCCATGCCTATTATACCTTCAACCACAACCACGGCTCTTCATACTGCCTATGCCAAACTGTGCCACTTCCATGACCATTTACCCATTATACAGAATACAGAATAAATTAATCTTATAATGGCAATTTGGTGTGTCAAAAGAGGCTTTAGAAAATTTGTTATTTTCCACAATACTAATAAATGTCCTTTTACTCCATGGTAATAAAACCATTAATCATTCCACCCCTTTAAATTATCAATAACAGAAATTTGAAAGCGCACAAAGCCTCTTAACTTAGTGTAAATGCAATTTCTGCACTTGACAACAGAGATCAGACAGCTAGAACTGTCACTAAAGAACATTGTTCAATGGGGCTTAGATATTTGAACAGAGTAATAGATTTCTGGGCTCTCAGCGAAGAATGCATAATGAGCCAATTCATTTTACTATTTTGAGAATTCAAACATGTAAACACATAAATTAGGAGCAGGAATAAGCTGTTCAACCCTGCGAGCAAGCTTTATTATTTAATCATTTCATAGCTGATCGGACTGCAGCATCAAATATACATTCCCTAGTTTGGCAAGAACCTTTCTAGTTCTGGCTTGAAAGTAGTTCATGACCCCACCTCTACCACTCCCTGAGAATACATGACATTCTGAGAGAAGAAATTCCTCCTCATTTCAATCTTAAATGCAAGACACTTTAATTTTAAACTCTGTCCCTGGTTCTGAAAAGGGAACCTTCTTTTCAACATCCACCCTGTCAAGATTACTTAGAGGTTTATCTGGTTCAAGAACATCATCTTTCAACATTTTAAAAGCAAAAGGATAAGGGCAGAACAGTCTAAAACCTTGCATGAAAGGTAACCACCCCATCCCAAGTATCGGTCAAGATAACTTTTTCTGAACCTCCCTCCACAAGCTTCCATAAAGAGAAAACCAAAACTGTACACAGTACTCCAGATTAGATCAATATTTAATTTGCTTTCCTAATCATTTGCTGTACCTGCATATCCACCGTCATGCCAGATTCATGTATTCACATACCTACATTCCTTTGTGCCTCAAAGTTCTGCAATTTAATTCCATTTAAATTATATGCTGCTTTTCTATCTATTCTGCTAAAGTAAACGGGTTTACAGAAGAATCCTCGAATATCCAAATGGCACGGGCGAGGAGTATTTTGTTCAGATAATTGAATGTTCGCATAATTGAATTCCACTTAGCACAGTTTACCCAAGCATTGGAACCTTGCGACCATGGTCGGATAATCCGAAATTCAGATAATCAACGTTCAGATAATCGAGGCTCCTCTGTACATTTTCCCACATGATATTCCATCTGCCATTTCTGTTTTGGCCACCAATTAAACCAATTAAATGTGTGGGACTGAACAAAACTGCCCCAGGACAGCCACACAGAATTGAACTGTCTCGCTTTGTTCCCCAAAACATGAATAAGTCAACATTGGAGATTTAACAAACAATGAGTTCTGGCAAACTGCTTTTTTTAAAAAATGGCAACAACAACCTTTACAGTATCTTAGTTAAAAGCAGTATATTTTTCCCACTTTTAAATCCACAGTCCAAAAAAACAAATTGTCTTTACAATATTACAGATGGTAGTTTCAACATTACATTACATTTGAGTAGCACTCAGATATTGACTGAATTTGAAGAGTAAATAAGAGGGTGTAAAAAATATTGGAGGTAAAATTTTCTCTTCCATGTACATCTGGAAGGAAATACATAGACCATTCACAAAGATGTCCAATTGTAAATAAAGTGCACGTATTGTGTGTACACAAAACCTAAGGATATTATCAGAAGAAAGTCCACAGCTGATTCTATTTTGAAATCTACACAATATATTACACATGTTACAATCAATGAGGAAAGGAATCAGTTCACCTTTCTTCATCCTAATCCTACACAAAATTTGCATTTAAAGAGGGAGGTGAGATTTCCAATTATATAGATACAAGTCATAAAGTTTTCTTTAGATAACAATAAAGATTTAGTTTATTAGAAACAATGTTTACCGAAGCAAAGTTACAAAGATTATTAACGAAAGTTTTAAAATGTACAAAATGTTGGCACTGGAGTGTGTAAGTTTAGTGACTCAAGTCAAGCAGTGAGTTAAACTTTGCAAATTATATGATTTATTTTTCCTGTTGTCACCAACATAGTCTGCTTTGCGAAGTATTCTTTCCAGAAAGTTCAGAAAAAAACCCAACTAAATGATATCATAAATTAATATGTCAGATAACATTTCTTGATGACTCACTAGAAAGTCAAAAATGTATAAATTCAGGGACAGTTACTGTGTTAGCTTTGCAGTCTATCATACTAAACTGAGTGAGGAACATGACTTCAAACATTCCAATCAGAGTACCGGTGTCATATTTACATAGCTAACCAGGGAAGCAGAGCCACTGGCAGTGAAAGACAATCAACAGAATTTGTCATCTACAGTTTGTCAAGGTTACATTAGATATAGCCAACTCCAGAAAAGTAACAGTGACCCACTTTACCCAAAGTCTCATCAGAAGAATAAAAATGCTCTTAACCAACATTGTTTCATAGTCAGGGAAGGAGTTAAATCTTCCCAAGGAAATAGGTTAGTGGAATAAAGTCATGCAACATTTTGGAAATGGTGGTTTGCAAGAGAAACTTGATACCATATGAAATGGCAATATTCTGCAGATTCATAAAATATCCTCTAGACCAGATCACTGGGTTACCTACCATGAAATATGAAGATTAAAATAAATAGTAAAGATGTGATTGCCAGTGGATTCACAACAGTTCACTAAATGTTCAGGAATTGATAAAAGTATTTTGTTTTACTTCCAGTCCATTTCTGTTATTGACACAGATGAGATAGTAAAGTTAGGCTGCAGCAATCAATGGAATCTGATCTATAACTCTGTATGTATCTCATTCTAAAATGAAAAAAAAATACTTGGAATATCTCCATTGTTCAGATAGACAGCTGCTCCTTACAATCACCTTCAGGAAATTATTGAGGTACATTCATTGATATTTGAGAATTGATAAACAACCTGACAATCAGAAGCAATTTTGCTCAAAGTAAATTTGTCCCTCAAAGGTCACTTGTTTCTAATTTCATAATTTAATTATTTGCAGATCAGTTAATAAATAATGTGCCACCTAACGGTGTGATACCACCTCACAGCCAGTAAAAAATTTCAGTCTTTTAAACCTAAGCCAAACATTACCCCTAGTTAATATTCACCTAAAATTTAATTGAAAAGTTATTGGCAAGTATTTGCTATATTTTAATTTGTTCAAGTGTAAATATCACACCCTGTGACATTATATGCAAAGGGCAGGAAAGGCTTTCCAAAGCAAACTGCAGCGTTTATTGATTTATTTTAGAAAGTCCTTCAAGAATTCTGCTCCTAGTAGTATATATTCCAAAGTGGAACCAGATACTGAGAAACACTGTGAAGTATTAGTCATCAAAGATAGGAATTTTGAATAGCATTCAGATATTGACTATATTTGAAGAGTAAATAAGAGGCTGTAAAAATATTGGTGGTAATTTTTTTTTCTTCCATGTATACACCTGGAAGGAAACACATAGACCATTCACAAAGATGTTCCATTGGAAATAAATTGCACACATTGCATGTACATAAAACCAAAGGATACTATCATCATGACAATGGGACAGAACTGCAAAATACTCGAGGGGTTTTAAGCCCTTAATTCAAATTTATTGTTTTTTAAAAAAGAGGACTGTGACAGAGATAAAATACCTACAGCTGAAAATTCAGGGGTGTGCTAATAAAATATCTATGTGGGAAATAAAGGATGTAACATAGAGGCATAGAGATGTACAGCACAGAAAAATACCCTTCTATCCAACTCATCCATGCCAACCAGATATCCTAAATAAATTGAGTCCCATTAGTCAGCATTTAGACCATATCCCTCTAAACCCTTCCTATTCATATACCTGTCCAGATGCCTTTTAAATGTTGTTATTTTACCAGCCTCCTCCACTCTCTCTAAACAGCTCATTCCACACACACACCCCCACCCCCCACCGTGTGAAAAAGTTAGATCCCTTTTAAATCTTTCTCTTCTCACCTTTAGCCTGTACCCTTTGGTTTTAGACTTCCCCACCCCACCCTATCTATTTACCCTATCCATGACCCTCATGATTTTATAAACTTCTACAAAGTTTCCCTCAGCCTCCGACGGTCCAGGGAAAATAGCCCCAGTCTACTCAGCCTCTCCCTGTAGCTCAAACCCCTAACCTTAGCAACAGCTTTGTCAATCTTTTCTGGACCCTTTCAAGTTTCACAACATCCTTCCGAAAGCAGGGAGACCAGAATTGCATACAATATTCCAAAAGTGACCTAACCAATGTCCTAAATAGCCACAAAATGACTTTCCAACTTCTATACTCAGTGCACTGACCAATGAAGACAAGCATAACAAATGCCTTATTCATTATTTCTTTTTGAACTCACCTCTTATTTACAATCTGTGCATTTGTGTGCTGTGGTTAGTATTTCTTTTTGTGTGTATGCATGAAATTTTTGTTAATTCAAGGAATCCTGGCTAAACTCACTCATTTATAAAACATGAGTTCATTTGAGTCTGGCAGAAAGGTAGCTACAAGCAAAGAGGTCCTTTTCAAAGTCACTGAAAGGGTGGCTAAGTCATGAAAGGGAGCCAGTTCATCCTTCCTCACCTCGGAGTTTCACATTTTGGGGACTCCCATCAAGAACAGTTATGGTGCATGGGGAGGCCATTCAGTCCATTGTGCCTCCATCAGCAATGAAAGAGGTATGTCACTTAGTGTCATAGAGAAATACAGCATGAAAACAGACCCTTCGGTCCTACTCATCCATGCCGACCAGATATCCTAACCCAATCTAGTCCCACCTGCCAGCACCCAGCCCAAGTCCCTCCAAATCCTTCCTATTCATGTGCCCATCCAAATGCCTTTTAAATGTTGCAATGGTATCAGCCTGCACCACTTCCTCTGGCAGCTCATTCCATACACACACCACCCTATGTGAAAACATTGCCCCTTAGGTCTCTTTTATATCTTTCCCCTCTCACCCTAAACCTATGCCCTCTAGTTCTGAACCTCCTCACCCCAGGGAAAAGTCTTTGTTTATTTATCCTACCCATACTACTCATGATTTTGTAAACCTCTATAAGGTCGCCCCTCAACCTCTGATGCTCCAGAGAAAACAGCCCCAGCCTGTTCAGCCTCTCCCTATAGCTTAAATCCTCTAACCCTGGCAACATCTTTGTAAATCTTGTTGTTTAATTCCAATCAAATGGGGTCACTTACCATAATTTGAACCTACAGAAGAACCAAATTTAAAAGATAAAAAGCTACAAACGATTGTCTTGAAATTGCATTGCTATAGCATAGAAATATCTGCTCAGTACTAGAATAATGAGGTTTTAAATGTAAAAAGATTTATTAAGGCACTTAGTATCAGAATTTCACCCAGAAGACTGAAACAGCAACACTTTAAAAGGAGAGGCCAGTGATTTAAAGGTGGACAATGAGGTTGGAGAAACTGCTGAAGAGATGGTGGAGAGATTAAAATTGTAACCAAGAAAATTGAAATTTCAGCAAATAGACAAGGAATGAGTGTGTGTGTGAGAGAGAGAGGTGAAAGAGTAAAGAGAAGTGAGATAGGCTTCCAGGAAAACTGTGGGAAAAGGAGATTGAACTAAGACAGCTTGACCTGACGAGCAGGACAGTGTGGTGCTGGAAAAGCACAGCAGATCAGACAGCATCCAGGGAGCAGAAGAATCCTCGGATGCTGCCTGACCTCCTGTGCTTTTCTAGCACCACACATTTTGACTCTGATCTCCAGCATTTGCAGTCCTCACTTTCTCCTGAGGAGCAGGAACCCCTCTTCGTCCTATGAAGACACTCCTGGCTCAGAGTTGAGGGTGAAGACAATGCAGTTTGCTCCCCTAATTTTTATGTTTGAGGAGCCAGAGGTAGAAACACCTTTATATTTTTTTTCATCAGGTAGCATAGCAGTTAAAGTGGCCTGTTTAACATCAGAGGAAGCTCTCAGAAGAAGTGCACAAGATTTACTCCCTTCCACTTGAGGAAAGTGCCTCTAATTTTGAGGCAGTGAAAACAGTGATTTTAAGTGCTTAGTGCCAGAGGTGTGCTGTCAAAATTTCCATACCCACAGGTTGGCCTGACTAGAAGTACCTGGAATTTGAAAGGCTTAGCAGCTTATTTTTCACCAGTTGTTACCAGCACTTAAAATGGAAGCCACTTATAAATATCCATGAAAGATGACGACAAAAGGATTCTTTCTCATGATGAATATTCATAGAATCATAAAATCCCCACAGCATGGAAGCAAGCCATTTGGCTCATCAAGTTCACAGCAACCCTCAGAAGAGCATCCCACCTAGACTCACCTCACCTCTGTAACTCATTATTCCCCATGGCTAATCCACCTAGCCTGCACAGGTTGGACTGTGGAAGGAAACTCATGCAGATCTGGGGAGATATTCGTCTGAGGGTGGAATCAAATCTGGATCTTTGGTGCTATGATCCACTGTGCCACAATGCCACCCCAATGAATTTAAATCACGGTCAAAAGGAGTCAGAACTTAAGAATGTCAAATAATCTGCAAAATTAGGGATTGTAAAATTGAATGTACAACTCTCACTGTCAAAATTCTGGTAATCTCCCCTGCAATAGCCAATGTTAAACTATTCACTGTTCACAAACAGTTCACGGAGTGATCTATGTATCAATTTATTTTAGTTTAATCTTTTTGTACTCTCATTTTATTTATAATCTGTGTTTATGTGTGCTGCATTAATATTTCTTCTCCTGTGTATTAACTAAAAATCTCACTGGCCTGTGGCTGAGATTGTTTATAAGTGGCCCAGTTAATTTCTTGATTGGAGCCTTTTTTAAATAGAATTGAAGAGCAGTCAACACTGGACATGTTCTAGACAGGCAGACTGTCAATTGATGCAACTGAGACTGTGGAAAAAATTGTGCCTCTGTGGCGGAGTTAGATCAGAGAGAAATAAATGTGCAAAAATGAATGAAGTATAGAATATTAGCATGGAGGGATCTTGGGGTGCAGTGATAGTGTTCCTCCCTCTGGGCCAGTAAGTTCAAGGCCAACCTGCTCTAAAGATGTGTCATAACACATCGGAACAGGATAACTAAAAATATCTACATGTCAGAAATACATTTCTGCAGTGGAAACTGTAAAAAAAAGTTCTTGTCATTCAGTGTTAGCATCTCTACCACTGGGTCAGAAGGTTTGGGTTCAAGTATCACCTGCCTCAGGCATGAATCATAATTTGTCTGAAAAGGTTTGTTAAAATGTCTAAAACGTTAGCAAGAAATGTGCATCTGCCTTCTAGACAAAGATAAAGTTTTTGACTGGGGAAATTGACAAGAAGCTGTTGGAAATGCTAGAAGCAATCAGAGTTGATTGGAGAGATAAAAGATTGTAGCTCTGTATGTTAGATAGATTGCTATTATCAGGGCAGTTGTTGATAAAAATAAACTTGCTGTAACCTGGAATAGGTTCAATCAAGGTTGACTATACCATTGTGATTTAATGCCCATGAGGAAGACATGATGGAAGGAGCAGTCAACAAAGTTTTGAAAGTTGGCAATTGTTAAAGATAGTGAAATTTGTACATGCCAGGCTAATAGTGGTTTGTGCAGCAGAGGACTTGCTGGTATTAATTGACAGAAGGAATGAAGTAGTGAAAGCATTTGAAATGAAAAATGTGAAAAAACAAATTTATGAATATTGGAAAAAATAACAGTGGGAAAGTAGAGGTCAGGATAAATGGTCAAAGCTGAAGCAGCCATTTCAGTTTAAGTACCGAGGGACCATCATATCAATAGGTGATTACTGTTGGAAATAAATCAGAGCTAGAGTAGCAATAGCAAAGAATATATTTTCCAAACATAAAGTATTGCTCAGCATAAGAGAAACAGAAAAAAATGCTGTTGACAAAATACTCCAGGGGAAACTCATTTTGAAATAGTAAATAAATAGACTTTTATTCTACTGAGTAATACTCACGAAGCAAGATAAAGCAAGAACTCTTCAACCTTTGCAGAGAGAACTTCGTAAACAGAAATTATGTATTCTGTGGAGGAGCTGGAATCCTACAATTGGCAAGTACAGCTAGAAAGGCAATCACAAGTGACTGCTGAGAAGAAATCAAATAGGGAAGGATGGAGGTGGTGAGGAATGACTTGGAATGAAATTTTATATTTTGTGATGTATTATAGATGCTGCTGTTTTATTGATTTATCTCTGAGTTCTGCCAACATCAAGAAAATTAATTAATTTGAACTATGTGTGTTTCACAAGAGCTCAACATTTGGAGGGATGTTCTGAATAATGCAGCAAAATTAATTTTTGCATAAAAGAAAGATATATTTCCTAAGTCAGGAAACATTCAAATAACAGCAACTTGCATTTTTATAGCACATTTGATTAAGTCAAACATCCCAAGGTGCTTCACGGGCAACATTTCAAACAAATCCCTGAGCTGTCTGAGGAGATACTAGGTCAACTGACCAATAGCTTGGTCAAAAAAAGCTAAGTTTGAAGGAGCACTTTAAAGTAGGAGAGAGAGGTACAGCGAAGAGGAGGGTTAGGAAGGCAGGCCCAGAGCTTAGGAAGTTGGCTGATGAAGACGTAATCACCAAAGATGAGAATTCTAACATTTATTCTTGTAGGTCAAGATGAGTGAGGAGTGAACAAGATTTAGTGAGAGTCAGAATGTTGGTAGCAATGGTTTTTGGTGAATTCATGCTTATGCAGAGTCAGCTGTAAAAACGGCAAAGATGAACGTTTCAACAGTTCAATATTTTCTTCTCTTTGAAATCCCACACAGTCAAATCTGCACCGACATTTTCTCATTCTGAGATGACACTATACTGCTATGCTGCAATGCCAGACTGGACTATAGCACTCTGGTTTTGATTATAATGCAAATTCGGAACAGCATTCCCCAGCTTCCAAAAAGGGACCTATCCAAAAATTAAGACTTAGATCTCTAACTGATATCAAGAGAATTAAAAGTAAATGAATCATTTATTTTACAACTCGGTTCTCCTGATTTTCTATAAGCTGTTAACCAGGAAATGAGACTTCAAAAATGTATTATTATGTACACCAGTAGTTTTAGTTAGCAATTTTTAACAGCATTTTGTATATTCACTAGTTCAATTACAGGAGCAGTTTTAATGTCTGACTTCTTTCTTAAATTGTTAATGTTGTAAAATGCACAAAATATATCAAATAACAATTCTAGTTTATATTGCCTTGCTAAGATTGGCAATATACATAAAGTAGCTTGGTTTTATCTACTTGCATACTCTAACATCCTAACAAAGTTAGGTTCATGAAAAGGGGCTATTTGATATTTCCAATAAGCTAACATAAAGGGATAGGGTTCTGTTTGATCTGCTCCTGCCCCATTGAACTCATCTCCTCTTAAGTTGACTCTGTCCTGTCCCCTTTGGTCCAGGAATTCCCTATCTATGTTCAACACACCAATGCCATCCATCTTCTCCATGCTTTTCATTACCCCTGCCCCCAACACCTCATCCTGACCATGGACATTCCGTCTCTCTGTCTGTAACCCCCATGAGTCCCTCTGTCATTTCCTCTCCTGCAGAGCCATCAAATCCCCCCCACTGACACTCTCATCCACTGATCCTCACCCTTAACAACTTCTCCTTTCAATCCTTCCATTTCCTACAAACCAGAGGGGCGGCCAAGGGTACCCGCATGGATCTGAGCTTTGCCTGCCTCTTTGTAGGGTACCCTGAACAGTCCCTCTTCTGCAGCCACACTGGCCCCATCCTCCACCTTTTCCTCTGCTACATCAGTGGCTGTATCGGCACTGCCTTGTGCTCCTATGAGGAGCACAAACAGTTCATCCACTTCACCTAACCTTCTACCCTGCCTTCAAAATCATCTGGACGATCTCTAACATGTGTCTTACTGTCCTGGAACCCTTCATCTTCATATCTGGAAACCAACTCATGTATTACATACATTACAAACACAGTGACTCCCACAGCTACCTCGAGTACACCTCCCCGCACTCCTCCCAACCATACTTCTAATCCCGTACTCCCAATTACTCCACCTCCACCATATCTGCTCCCAGGAAGAACAATTCCACTCTAGGACATCCCAGACATCCTTCTACTTCAAGGACCGCAATTTCCCCTCCCCTGTAATCAACAATACCCTCCATTTCCCTCACCTCTGCCCTCAAACAAAACGCCTCCAGCCACAAGAAGAGTGGAGTACCCTTGGTCTTCACATTCCACTCCACCGATCTCCAAGTCCAATACATCATCCTCTGCCACTTCCGCCACCTGCAGTTTGACCCCACCACCAAAATGATATTTCTCTCCCCACCCCATCTGCTTTTCGCAGGGACTGTTCCACCCATAACTCCCTCGTTAAGTCCACATTAGCCATCAACTCCTCCTCCACACCCAGAACCTTGCCCTGCAGCTACACTTACGCCTTTACCTCCACCCAAGGTCCCAAAGGTATCATTCCAAGTCTGGCAAAGATTCACATTCATTTCCTCTAACCTGATTTTTAGCATCTGTTGCTTCTGATGTGGTCTCCTCTATACAGAAGAGACCAAACACATAAACTCACAGAAGGTTCAGGGAACATTAATGGTCCATACGCTCTAATTAATCCCACCCTCCAGTCACCATCCATTTCAACTCCCCAGAAGACATGCCCATCCTGGGCCTTCTCCATTGTCAACATAAGGCCATATGCAAACTGAAGGAAGAACACCTCATCTTCTGCCTCAGGAGTTTACAACCATTCAATCTTAACATAAAATTCACCAGCTTCCAAACCTTCCCACCCAATCTCATCCCAGGTTTGTCCTCCCTCTGCTCCATGCCCCCTTAACCTGACCCTACCCAAAAATCTTCCTTCCCACCTATCCGCTCCAACCTCCCCAATGACCAATCACAGCCACCTCCAACCTCCATCCATCCATCTATCATCATCCCACCTTTCCCTCAGCCTCACCCTTCCTTGTATTTATTTCACAGTGCCCTTCCCCTCCCTCAGTCCTGATGAAAATTTCTGACCTGAACATTAACTCCCCTCCTCCTCTGATGCTGCTTCAGCTGCTGTGCTTTTTCCAGTTCCACTTGTTTTCCGTCTGTAACTAATGAACATTCACTGCCATATTAAAAGTGCAATGACAGACAGACTCGTTGAACAGAGACTCAGTAAGTGAGGTGATCTTTATTGTTGAGCATGAGGAAAACATCAGAGGCACAAGCTACCAAATTATGGTGTGAATTTCCAGAGGTTCTGCATTTACTGCGAACATGAAGAAATAATGGATGGTAATTTCAGATGGGATGTTCTGAATTTGTGTGCATATTAAAAAGACTGAACAATGACTGGAGCTTGAGATAAACTGTGATTTCTGAGAAAACGTTTTGATTTTCCCTCTCCAGGAACACATTATGGAGGTGATCAAAAATCAGGAGTTTCTACTACTTCCTGCAGATGACATCCTTAAACTTATTGTAAGTGATGACGTAAATGTTCCGGATGAAGAGACAATATTCCATGCCTTGATGCTGTGGGTGAAGTATGACATGCCATCAAGATGCAGGGAACTTGGAAAACTACTTGCTTATATCAGATTGCCTTTGCTACCACCGCAGGTAAATTGGACAGTTTTAAATGTTTTTTTTATTTCTCTTACTCTTCTTACTTTTTAATTTTCCAATATGATTTAATTTCTTATCTCTAAAGGTTAAGATGCTTGAATGATTTGCTATTTAGTTAGAATGTCAAGATATTCTGTCTGCTCCCATTTACTCCTCAGGTAAACCCCACCCCACCATCACCTGTACTTTCATGTCAAGGGGGATGTTTAATGTCATATGGTGCTCCAGTGCATGTCCATGGCTATTATATGCAAGCTTATCAATTTATTAATTATCCATTCAACTTACATGATAGTCCAAGAGATTTCCACATCAAGCAGTCAACTTACAATAATCATTAAAACCTTAAACTTATCACCCAAATTTTTTGCAGGGCTTTTGTCCTTTTCTGGAAGAAACCAGAGCAGGAAAATGCCTTCAGCCATCTGCTCAAGTCCCTGAAAAGTATTACTTGAAATCAACTTGGACCAGATCCATCAACTTATGCTGAAAGAGAATATTCTAGCTTTAGCTTCACATAATTCAAATACATTCAACGTCATGAAAGCTATAATAACATCTGCACTCTGTACGCTAGATTACATGATATTATGAGTAGGTTCGCAGCCAATCTCTGAGAACTGTAATTGAGTGAAGGTAACAGAACCTAGCGTTATAGGTCAGGTGTAGGGTTCTGGTTTGCAATCAGTTATTCCCTGATTTTTAAGTGGTTCAAATCGCCCCTAGTCCCTGGTTCTAGACACTGGACCTATTTACGGAATGTGAAATGAAGTAAGCGGTGGACAGGTGTTTCAGGGCAAAAGAATGGTCTGCATTTATTTACAAATAAAAGGGAGGTACAATACAAAAATGTAGATCAATGCAATAAACAGGGAAATTGACACAACCAACTGTACAGAGGACAGCATTACTATTAAATACACCATTAGCTAGCTGAACACTATTAGAACCTAAAAGCAACAGTTTTAATCATAGAAACTTTAATCAGGTTTCCTATCCTTGGGGTCCCAATGCACTATCACCACCCACCTTCCCCTCCCTGCTAGCTAGGTCAGCACTTTAGGGTCTTGGGAGTGTCATCACTGAGGAAAACACAATTTTGAAATGTGCCTGTATATCTTGCTTGCAGTACCCGGAGCCTGGATGAAGACTTCATACTGGGTAGGCTTTTCAGTTTAGGTTGAGTCCACAGGTGTGGTAAGGAGTGCAGTGGATCTGTTGAATAAGTATTGATTTTTTTTTCTTTCTGCTGGTTTTGCAGACCCGGTTTCCACCTCAGGATATGTTTGAGGCCTTTTTTATGTTGGTTGGGTTGGGTTGGTTGGTTGGTTTTCAGGATTTGTCGGTTCTTGGATCTGCTGATCAGGCCAGTTGCTACTGGTTCTCCTGGTTCAGAAAAAGGCCTGTTTCGGGTAACTGTTGCTTGGAAGCTCTTGGATAGTTCTTTGATGTTCTCGGTTTGTTCATGGAATTGCTGTCGGAAATAGATCTTGGGATGACTCTTCGAAATAGCCGCTGGAATTGCTGTTGGAATGTTCGTTTGAATCGCCCCCTCTGGTGAGATCGGGGCCTGCAGTTATACTGAGTGTAGGCCCCTTATCTTCATGCCAAATCTGTGTTGTCCATTGTGTTTCTGGTGTTCCTTCTGAAGTCAATTGGTTTTCTATGAATGGATTTATGTGTGAATGGATTTCATTTGAAGTTGAATGTCTGGTATCTCTGTAGGCCCCATACTGTCTGTGCTGCATTGCCCGAGATTCCTTAGATTAGATTAGATTACTTACAGTGTGGAAACAGGCCCTTCAGCCCAACAAGTCCACACCGACCTGTCAAAGCTCAACCCACTCATTCTCCTACATTTACCCCTTTGCCTAACACTATGGGCATTTTAGCATGGCTAATTCACCTGCCCTGCACATCTTTGGACTGTGGGAGGAAACTGGAGCACCCGAAGGAAATCCATGCAGACACGGGGAAAATGTGCAAACTCCACACAGTCAGTCGCCTGAGGCAGGAATTGAACCCTGGTCTCTGGCGCTGTGAGGCAGCAGTGCTAACCACTGTGCCACGATGTAAAAGCTAACTTGAGCTAGAGTCTCGTTAGTGTCATTTGTTTATTGAATGGAATTGAATTGAATTTATTGTCACGTGTACTGAGGCACAGTGAAAAGCTTCGTTTTGTGAGCAATACAGGCAGATCACATCGTTAAGTAGCATGGATAAGTAAATATTAGGTAAATAATAGCAAAAAACACAGGTATAGTTAAGAGTTGTGAATCCATTCAGCATTCTAACAACAGTAGGATAGAAACTGTTTCGAAACCAGCTGGTGCGTGTGTTCAGGCTTCAGTACCTTCGCCCTGATGGCAGAGGTTGTTGAAAAACATTTCCAGGCTGCGGTGGATCCGTGAGAATGCTGGCGGCCCTTCCTCGACAGTGGCCTTTGTGATTGTCCGAGCCGAGTTCACCACTCCCTGTAGCCATCTCTGATTTTGAATGGTACAGTTGCCACACCAGGTAGTGATACATCCAGACAGAATGCTCTTGATGGCGCACCTATAAAAGTTGGCAAGGGTATTCACCATCATGCCAAATTTCCTCAGCTGCTTGAAGAAGAAGAGATGTTGTTAGGCCTTTGTAACCAGTGCATCCGCATGAAGAGTCCAAGAAAGCTTGTTTGTGGATGACCACTTCCAGGAGCTTGGCACTCTCCACTCATTCCACCTCTGTGCTGTTAATGTGTAGGGGGGTATGAGTAACATCCTGCCAAACGTCAATAATGAGTTCTTTAGTTTTGCCAGCATTAAGAGCTAGGATGTTCTCAGTGCGCTCAGTGCACCATTTTTCCAGGTCTTCCACCTCTCGTCTGTAGTCTGTTTCATGGCCATCCAAGATTTTACTGACTATGCCGGTGTCATCAGCAAACTTGTAAATGGCATTAGTCTGGTACTTGGTGACGCAGTCATGGGTATACAGTGAGTACAGTAGGGGGATGAATATGCACTCCTGGGTGGCTCCAATGTTGAGTGTTAGTGAGGACGAAATGTTGTCCCCAGTCTTCACTAATTGTGGCCTGTGGGTCAGGAAACTGAGGATCCAGTTGCAGAGAGTGGGTTTAGTCAGACATCACTAAGTTTAGTAATCAGTTTTGAAGGGATAACAGTGTTAAAGGCTGAACTGTAGTCAATCAGTAGGATTCTTACGTAGCTGTTCTTGGTGTCAAGATGTTCTAGGGAGGAGTGAAGGGCAAGTGATATGGTATCTGACGTGGATCCGTTGGTCCCTTAGGTAAATTGGAGTGGGTCAAGAGTAGTGGGGGTGGCTTGACTTGATTAATGCCATGACCAGTCATTCAAAGCACTTCATGACCACCGAAGTTAGGGCCACTGGTTGGTAGCCATTGAGACATGCTGCATGAGCCTTCTTAGGCACAGGGATGATGTTGGTCCTCTCGAAACAGGCAGGGACAGTGGCCTGCTGCAGGGGGAGGTTGAAGATGTCTAAGAAGACCTCTACCAGTTGATCTGCACATGTGCTGAGTGCACAGCCTGGTACTCCATCTGGTCTTTTAGAGTGGAGATATAAATTGGAATTCCAGGCTGAATAATTGCCCCAAACAAAAATCTCCATTCTGCTGGCTCTGTTGTGTATTTACTGCAGCCAGCAGAATGGTTTTGCTGGGAAGGGTTCTACTGAGTATTTTAGATATTGGAAAAGTCCCGTGCCTTGTCCAATATTTTATATAATGTGGATTCTCGCTCAATCATACACAGGCAAATACCTATGAAATAATTAAAAATCACACAACACCAGGTTATAGTCCAGCAGGTTTAATTGGAAGCACAGTAGCTTTCGGAGCAATGCTCCTTCATCAGGTGATTGTGGATCACCTGATGAAGGAACGACACTCTGAAAGCTAGTGCTTCTAATGAAACCTGTTGGACTATAACCTGGTGTTGTGTGATTTTTAACTTTGTACATCCCAGTCCAACACCGGCATCTCCAAATTATGAAATAAATAACTGTAAAAGATTAACAGTCTTTTACAAGAGGACTGTTTTGCGTCATTTTGGAACTTAAACATCTTTCAAAGATTAAATAACAGCCCATAGTTGTCTATGCCCCACTGCATGGGCCATCGGAAGAAATGTACATCTCAAATGTTCATGTACTCAAGTGTCATTAGCTGTGGTCTAGATACAGCAGTACGTCTGACTGCAGGACAAGTTAACAATATAAAAAGGAAGAATAACAGACCAGGAGGAGAGCCTTGCAAATCTCTGTTTTTGAAAATCATGTCAAAATTCCCAGGGACAATAAAAATGCTTGAGATAGACTCTCTCGAATGGGTGCTAATAACATTCTTATCAAGTTAAAAATCACACAACACCAGGTTATAGTCCAACTGGTTTAATTGGAAGCATACTAGCTTTCGGAGCGGCGCTCCTTCATCAGGTGGTACTACCACCTGATGAAGGAGCGACACTCCGAAAGCGACCACTCCGGTGGTCATGAAGTGCTTTGAAAGGCTGGTCATGGCATTAATCAACTCCAGCCTCCCCACTACTCATTAATTAAACCAGTTGGACTATAACCTGGTGTTGTCTGATTTTTAACTTTGTACACTCCAGTCCAGCACCGGCATCTCCAAATCATTCTTATCAAGCTTTTTGTTCTTTTTGTTGACTCTCACTTTCACTTACTCAAAATCACTGCCATCCAACCATCTACTCAAGCAAAATGTTGGAGCATGTATATTTCAACAGAAGTCTTGCAACCAGTTCTTGTTGCTACACAAGCGACCTGGATTAGAATTGGAGCCATAAATTCGTGTGACTACCTCAACACCACTCATTCCATTAAACACTCTGATAAAACTGGAATTGTGGGAAGCACTGGATAAAGCATTGTGCTTGAGTAAGTGGAGGAAGCATTTATTCAGTTGGCAGGATTATTTGATATGGGTATATTACCTTTTTAACTAATGACATGACCTGAGCTAGTTCAGAATGCATCTCCATGAGTTCATTTCAGGAAGATCGGCAAATGTTTAGTGAGCAGGATTTTTCTGAAGAACGTACTATTTGTCCAACTGAAGAAAAGTCAGTCTCAGACGTATTGACTTTTAAAAAGCCTGCTCCATAGCAACAATGTGCTACTGGTGGAAAGCAAGGCGTATGGTCAGACCTTACCCCCTCATTACACTGGAGGTCCTGCCCTTGAGAAGCACCCATCACTCTGATTGGGCAGAAGCTCTTGCATTTGCAGCAGTGACAGATTTCCGCACAGGTTCCAAAGACACCATCAATGGCAACTGGAAAATGGTAAATGCAAGGCATTTTGGGATCAGGAATTTCGTGGATGGAGGCAAAGGGTTTGCAGCAGGGATGGGATATGGAAGCCAGCCAAGGAGGAACATGGACAGGGCTGACAACTTGGGGACGGATTGGAGATGCCCCAAATGCAAACAGGATATCCTTCCATTTCATGTGCCCACTCCTTTCCTCCTTAACGTTTTTCAAAAACAGTTTAAAAATAATCTTTGCACTCTGACTGGCTCCTGCCACTGTGTAGCATTTTGTAGGATTACAGAGTCCCTACAGTCTTAAAGGAGGCCATTCGAGTAATCGAGCCCAGACTGCCCCTCTGAAGAGCATCCCACACAGACTCACACCCTACCCTGTAATCCTGCATTTCCTGTGGCTAATTAATCTAGCCTACTTAACCTTGGACACTTCGGGGAAATTTAACATAGCCAATCCACCTAACCTACATGTTTTTGGATTATGGAAGGAAACCTGCGCAGAGGACTGCAAAGTCCACACCAAGGGTAGAATCAAACCCAGGTCCCTGGCACTGTGAGACACCAATAATACCCACTGACCCACAGTGCTGCCCGTGTATATGAATATACAATGCTCATGAATGTGCAACAAACAGAGAATGCACTGGGAAACTCTGTGGATCTGGCAACATT
Source organism: Hemiscyllium ocellatum (assembly GCF_020745735.1). Lineage (NCBI taxonomy): Eukaryota > Metazoa > Chordata > Chondrichthyes > Orectolobiformes > Hemiscylliidae > Hemiscyllium > Hemiscyllium ocellatum. The sequence goes on along the minus strand of NC_083406.1, from coordinate 25,845,877 downwards.
GGTGAGGAGAGTAACACATAATTTTTCAGGCCCAGCGTGAGTCTTCTTTGGATGATTCTTTCCTATCTTTAATCAGACTTTTGTGGTGAAATCATTTCGATAATTCCGACACAGTTTCCTTTAAGCCGCATTGCAGTTCACTACACAATCATCTCTTTGTAAATAGCTCAGTTGTGATACATTTAACAAATCCTGATAGTGATCTGCTCCAGCAAGTGGCATCCTTGCTTGCTGCCTTAAATAATCTGCAATGTACCAGTCCAGAAGAATTAGCACTAAAATGCTCAAACCTTTGTGAATCCCAGTGAATCCCAAACTTCTTTTTCAACTGTGACCTCCACTTGAACACATTGAACGACCAGAGTGATAATTGGAGGGGATGTGGTAGAGAGAATTATGAAGTTAAGTGCAGGCTCATCAGCAGGGATATAAGCATAACTAAAACACCAATGCTGATTTGTTCTGTTAGTGTCAGTGGCTAGGCCTCAGGCCTTTTTGTATTAGGCCACACCTATAGGTAAGATGAATCATGCACACTTACTCTTTATTGACTTTTGGAGGCATGTTACTCATGCCCACTACACATTAACAGCACAGAGGTGGAATGAGTGGAAAATGTCAAGCTCCTAGTCATCAACAATAAGCTTTCTTGGACTCTTCATGTGGACACACTGGTTACACAGGCCCAACAACGATTCTTCTTCCAGGCAGCTGAGAATATTTGGCATGATGGTGAATACCCTTGCCAACCTTTATAGGTGCGCCATGGAGAGCATTCTGTTTGGATGTATCACTACCCGGTATGGCAACTGTACCATTTAAGATTGGAGACGGTTACAGGGAGTGGTGAACTCGGCCCGGACAATCACAAAGGCTAACCTCCCATTTATAGAATCCATCTACCAGGCCCGCTGTCAAGGAAAGGCTGCCAGCATTCTCATGCATGCTTCACAGTCGGTCCACAGCCTGTTAAATCTCAGTATTCACCTCACAGCCACTATAGCTCCCTTAAAGCTTGTGACCACAATTCCCCATCTGGTGAACTCATTGATGGTCACGACCCAGTTTCAGAACCCCTACTCTGGAAATATGTTGCTAAGTGTAATCAGGCACAAGATATCAAACTGTTTGACACAAATTATCCCTTTTACTCAACAGTCCTTTTTTAAAAAATTCTGCTGCTGTATAAGTGTTTGAAACTGAAATCTGAACTACTTTGCTCAGACAGAATCTGAACCATGCTAGTGGAGCATACACAGCACAACAACAACTTTTTATGGCGTCTTCAACCCAGTGAATTCTTCCAATGTACTCTACAGGACTGTTTGCAGACAAAATGTGAAACTGAGCACATAAGGAAATGTCAGAAAAAGCTTAATCAAAGCAATGCAGAGGAACCTCGATTATCCGAATGGCACAGGTGGGGAGTATATTGTTCGGATAATCGAAAGTTTGGATAATCGAATGCCGGATAACATAGTTTAGTCAAGCATTAGGACCTTGCAATCTTCTCTGGGTAATCTTAAATTCAGATAATCGAATGCCAGATAATCAAGGTCCCTCTGTGTATTTTAAGGAATGTCTTAAAAGAAGAGGAGAGTTTTTTGGTGAGAATTTCAAAGCTTAGGGCATCAACACTTGAAGACTTAAATGCATGGAGTGGTGAAAATCAAGGATATGCATGAGGACCATAAGATATGAGAGCTGAATTAGGCCATTTGGTCCATTGAGTCTGCTCTACCATTCGATCAGAGCTGATTTGGACAGAATTGGATGAGTTTATAGAGGCTACATGAACACAGATCCTCAGAAGATAGCTATCTTATGATGGAGACATATTCAAAACTCATCTTTTGATTGCTGCCAACGTGGCCAGTAGCCTGCCTCTTCAAATTGTACCTACTTCAATTGGTGAGCCAGGAAAATGTTTGGGCATGAAAAGAACAAAGGAGTCGAGTCAGTAATACAGTAAGTAAAGGGAGTAGGGCATTAATTAAATACCTTAAGGGATGATGATGCAAGTCAAAATTAATTGACACTGAAATAGTTCATTGGTTTGAGAGAAGATGTAAATGAGTAAAACAGGAAAGCAAAGTAGGAGAGCAACATGGCAAAGGAAAGGCTCCTGTGACCCATGAATATGACAAAGTAATTTTGCCACTTTAAGGGTTTTAATGGAAAGCTTTTCTTAATGCCTTTTGAACAAGAAAGTGGCAGGACATGGAGGTTATTTGTTGAAGGAGAAATGGTGGTGATGTATACTGCACACTTGAAACACTGACTGAAAGCCCACTGACAGTGGAATACCAAATACCAGATGAACGCCATTTACAGGTTAGCTGAAGACACACCATAGTTGGTTGAATCTCAGACGGCGACGAAACAGACTACAGATGGGAGATGGAATACCTGGGAAAATGGTGCACTGAGAACAATCTAGCTCTCAATGTTGGCAAAACCATGAAACTCTTTATTGATTTTCGGTGGCATATTACTCATGCCCACTACACATTAACAGGCCAGAGGTGGAATGAGTGGAAAATGTCAAGCTCCTAGTCATCAACAACAAGCTTTCTTGGACTCTTCATGTAGACACACTGGTTACACAGGCCCGACAACGATTCTTCTTCCAGGCAGCTGAGAATATTTGGCATGATGGTGAATACCCTTGTCAACCTTTATAGGTGCGCCATGGAGAGTATTCTGTTTGGATGTATCACTACCTGGTATGGCAACTGTACCATTTAAGATTGGAGATGGTTACAGGGAGTGGTGAACTCGGCCCGGACAATCACAAAAGCTAACCTCCCATTTATAGAATCCATCTACCAGGCCCACTGTCAAAGAAAGGCTGCCAGCATTCTCAAAGATCCATCCCACCCTGGCAATGCTTTTCTATAACCTCTACCACTGGGGAGAAGGTACAGAAGCCTGAACTCATGTACCAGCCGGTTTCGAAACAATGTCTACCTTATTGTTGTTAGAATACTGAATGGACTCACAAACTCTCAGCATTCGCCTCTACCTGTTTTTGATTTTGCCACTGTTTACCTATTACTGGCTTATCTATGCTATTTAATGATGTGATTTGTCTATATTGCTCTCAAGACAAAGCTTTTCACTGTGCCTCGGTACACGTGACAATAAATTAAATTCAAATTCAAATTCAAATATTCTAAATTCTCCTGCATGCATTAAAAGCCAACAGGTAATAAGACAAATACGGGGAATGTATGGCGTTGACCATTGCCTTTATCCACCCTGTTAATCCAAACTGATGATTATCAGTTATTAGTCTACAAAGAGTGTATAACATTTATCGAACATGTCTTCACAGTATCTGACATAATGTGTAGCCAATTCAAATTATCGCTATAGTTTATAATGCAATATCGAGAGACCTGTCATCCTTTGTACTCCTTTATAGTTTCAAACTTACAATTTCTTCTGAACTAGCTGAGTATGAATGAATACTTTTCATGTTATTGGCACTTACATAAGATGTTCTAGATAAATCTAAGCAGAGCATTAAATATTGGGGGTGTCAATGTGATATGTGAGAGATAACTTGTACTGGTGTCTGTCTGACAGTTAGCTATAAGCAAACCTGAGTGAAATGATGTTGGTATGCTTGTCCTTTTCGCATTATTCAGATTCATTTGACTTATATTAGATGGTGAACAAGTGGAATAGCAGTGTGGACTAGACATTTTTTATACTGCCTGCTTATCACTAAAACATGACATGTAGCTGCTGAGTTGTAAGAGTATTGATCGCCCTGAGAAAGGTATGTCTGTACATGTTTACTGCATTAATAAATGTCCCCTGTGCTTGTCTTATTACCTGTTGGTTTCTAATGTATACAATAGCATTTAGAAGGTTTGCTGACTGTCAGTGGGCTTTCAGTCCCTGTTTCATGTCTACAGTATACATTGACGCCAATGTTCCTTCAGTAAATAACCCCTATGCCCTGCCACCTTTTTTCTTCAAACGACATAAAAAAGGCTTTCCATTAAAACCCTCAAAGTGATAAAGTGAAAAGCACTTCCAAAAACAGGGCTCTGGTTTCATCCGTTATCTGTTGACTAAAAGGAATGTTTCCAACTTTGAAATGAAATATAAAATGGTAAAGCTAGAGGCAATTCTGGAAGATGAATAATACAACTCAAAATGCCAAACTGCAAGAAAAATGTGCAAACCTTTGTTAGGTCTCCTTAATAGTGATATGAGACATGACTTTAAAATAAACATGACATTTAGTCAGGTTTGCCAATAATGAAGACGTATACATTCTGATGCTATATTTATTATTTTACATGGTAACAATGAACAAAAATATGCAAATTTAAACCACTTCAAAAATGTCATGAAGGATGAATGCAGTCATTGAGAGCTATGTGCTGATTAATCCATAAAATAAAACATTAGATTGAACCAGGAATATAAGTTTTACCTTAATCTTTTGGTTTCTATGTGCTTTTAAACTTTAAGAAAGACCAGAATTCAGCATTGTCATCTTTGGGGAGATTACTAAATTTCTGCTCAATCACTTCAGGAAGTATTGAAAGCCACAGATTTTGAAAAGAGAAGATTTAACAGACATCCTGGGGTTCAAATCAAAATTAATAAAGGAATTTTGTTTTGTGAGTTGGGTCACCTGCATTGGCATTTATATCATTTACTTTGATCTTGTACTTTAATCCCTTGACAGTCTTTCCAAACTAATAACAGCAAGTATTTGGAGGAGGCTAACATAGTGAAACCAGTTGACCACTTGATCAGATCAAGTCATTTCATGCATAAACAATTAATTTTCATTGCAGACCTTGAAATTATTATTGGCGCAGGATGAAATGGTTAACAAATTGCTCTCTAAGCTGTTCCGATGTAATTCAGCTTGATCATCACCCTGAGCAGCAAAAACTGATCGGGAAGGCAAATTGAATGTTGGCATTTATTGTTAGGGGATAAAGTAAAACAACTGTAAATTGTGTAGGACCTTGGTGAGACCACATCATAAGAACTGTGTACAATTTTAGACTCCTTGGGTGAAAAAGGATACGATTACCTCAGATGCAGTTCAGAAAAGGTTCACTTATCTCATTCCTGAAATGAAAGGCTTCTATTATGATGAAAAGTAGAACTGGTTAAGACTATAACTATTGGTATTTAGAAAATGAGAGATGATCCTATTAAAAGGTATAGGATTCCGAGGGTACTTGGTATGGTGAATGCCAGGAGGGCATCTCCTTTTGTAGGGGAGACTACAACTGGGGAATTTAGGTTAAAAATAGAAGACCTTCATTTAAAGTACAGGAGGTTTTTTTCTTCTCTCAAATGGTCATTGATATGTGGAATTATCTTCTAAGGACAGTTGAGACTGGTTTGTGGAATTTGCTGAAGGTTCGATTTTTGATAGACCCAACAGTCAAGGATTATGAGGGGCAGGTACAAAATTGAGTTGGGCCAAAACCAGGTCAACCATGATTAGATTAGATTCCCTATACTATGGAAACAGGCCCTTTGGTCCAACAAGTCCACACTGACCTTCTGAAGAGTAACCCACCTAGGCCCGTTTCCCTACATTTACCTTGAACACTGTGGACTATTTAGCACGGCCAATTTAGCACTGACCTGCACATCTTTGGATTGTGGGAGGAAACCGGAGCACCCAGAGGAAACGCATGCAGACACTGGGAGAGTGTGCAAAATCCACACAACCGCCCGAGGCGAGAATGGAACCCAGGTCCCTGGCGCTGTGAGGCAGCAGTGCTAACCACTGAGCCAACGTGCCACACTAAAATGATCTTAATGAATCACCGAATAAGCTGGAAGGGTCAAGACTCTTGTGCTTAACTCTTACATTCCTAACTACTGCAGGGGCACAGGTCATGAGCAGAGTGTGAACATCTTTCATGCATGTTCATCTGCCTTAGTCTTCATTACAGATGCAATTGTGTATTTGGAGACAAATACATTCCTGATGAAGGACTCCAGCCCGAAACATCTATTTTACTGCCCCTCGGATTCTGCCTGCTGTGCTTTTCTAGCAACACACTCTCAACTCTGATCTCCAGCATCTGCAGACCTCACTGTCTCCTATTTGGAGACAAGGCTGAGTCAACCTGGAACCCAGTAACCACAAAATTCTATGTTGCCCTAAATTCAACTCATGGACAGACCATTTGATATGATGAGGAAGCAGACAACAGCAAGCCTGTGTGAGTTATGGATCAGGCATGATGAGAGAGTGTCACATCTGGGTCATCAGTTACCCCCGCCAGACATGACAGAAGCCTAACAGCACCAGATGAGCCTAGTAGAAATTTAGGATTCGCAGAGTGAACACCATAGTGTGGAGAAACAGTGCCATCAAAATCTCAGATGGCCGCCAGATGCCAGAACACCTGCTCATTTGATGCAGAAGCACAGAGGAGAAGTAACAGATTGAGTCACACTTTTTAAATACACTCTAATTTCTGATGAAGCTAACAGAGATTGAATGTGGAACTGTTATTTATTAAGTATTGTTATTCATTTACCCTGAGCTCAAATGGCACTTTTGTGCTTAGAATGTGGTTCCAACAGCATTTATACATTCAATATCAAAGCACAAAATGTAATCAAATATCAGCAAGATACCCAAATAGCATGTACAAATTAGTCAGAAAAGGGAAACCTAGAAGCATAACATTCAATATAATCATGTTAAAAATCACACAACACCAGGTTACAGTCCAACAGGTTGAATTGGCAGCATTAGCTTTCGGAGCGCTGCTCCTTCATCAGGTGATGGTCATCTCCAAATCATGGCTGATCACCCAACTCAGTACCCTGTTGCTGTTTTCTCCACATACCCTTTGATACTTTTAGGTTTAAGAACTGTATCTATCCCCGACTTGAAAACAATGTTTTTCCCTCAACTGCTTCCTGTAGCAGCAATTCCACAAGCTCACTACTTTTTGGGTGAAGACGTTCCTTCTCATTTCTATCCTAAATGGCCTTCCCCAAATCCTTCAAAATGTGACACCTAGTTTGGACTCCCTGATCATTTATAACATCAACTCATCTCATGTCCCATACCCCTTGATACGTTTGGATAACTAAAATCAATTAAGTTTGTATTCAAAGTAAGAAACTAATGAGAAGTAGTTACTATGTGCGAAAGTGTGATCCAAGCATAAGCCTCTTTACAAATAAAGACCAAGTCTGAACTGACTGATTTTACATTTTCCCAACCATCCCGGGAATCCAGTATCACGAGGAATGGTGACCTGACAGATATCTTTATACATATCAATATCTGTACTCGAAATCCAGTATTCCATCTATTCCAGTATCATTATATCCTCAGGTCCTTGCCACAACTCAGAATGAGTTTTTTTTAACCATGGTACATCTGTTGCTTGTGATAATTTCATTGTACACCTGAAGAGAAATCAAAGATCCTCACTGCAATAAAAAAAAGTTAGAAGAGGCAGAAGAAAAGGGCTATTTAGCAAAAAACTAGTTAAAGCAACACCTGGAGCAAATTCGTCTTTTGCCTCTGTTAGGAAGTGATCATAGTAATAAAAAGCTACTCACACTGCTTCGCCTGTGCCCATTATAACACCATGACACCAACAGGGTCTGTCTTTCCCTGTGCTACTTTGTTTCTTGGTTCTAAACTGTGAAAGCAGAACCATGTGCCTGATTTTGATTAATGGTTTTCTCTGCTGAAACAGAAATTAACAATAACAGTCAGTTTATACTGGTAATTAATAATAGTGGATGTGGTTTACTTGGATTTTCAAGGTTTTGATAAGGTCCAACATAAGAGATTAGCATATAAAATTAAAACACATGGAATAGGGAGTGGTGTACTGACACGGCTAGAGAATTGGCGGTAGAGAGGAAACAAAGAGTAGGAGTAAATAGTTTTTTTTCTCGTGGCAGCCAGTGGCTGATGGGCTACCACAGAGATCAGTGCTTGTACCCCAACTATTCATAAATACATCAATGATGTAGATGAGAGAATTAAATATAATGGACTCTGATGAAGACTCATCTGGACTCGAAATGTTAGCTTGCTCTCTCTCCATGGATGCTGCCTCACTTACTGTGATTTCCCGCATTTTTTTTAATTTTCCGAACTAAATGTAATATTTCCAAGTTTGCACATGGCACAGTGCTGGGTGGGAGGGTGAGCTGTGGGGAAGATGCAGAGATACGTCAGTGGTGATTTTGAAAGTTGAATGAGTGGACAGATGAAGTATAATGTGGATAAATGTGAGGACCTCCATTTTGCTAGTGAAAAACAGGAGAGCAGATCATTATCTGAATGGTGACAGATTAGAAAAAGGGAGAAGTACAAGGAGATGTATACCAGTCTGTTTCTGATTAATGTGTTCATGCCATATAATAGCTTGCTGATCTGTCATTGTTTTATGATTTAATGCTGAATCTACCTATACTAGTGGCATCACATTCTTATCATAAAAGTGCAATTTATGCTCAGGATAAATGAATGTGTAACTAGACATAATAAATAGAAGTATCACATTCAGTCTCTGGGAGCTGCCATGATGCCAATACCCTTGAAAGATCTTGTGCTATTGCTGCATTTGAGGTGTCAGATGCCTTCATTGGATGATTAGTGGGCAAAGGATACCTTCTGCAGACATGGCTGATGATTTTGTTATGCAACCTTTTGACTGAGGACAAGGGTTAAATATAATGCAAGCAAGTATAGAGAATGCTGGAGAAACTCAGCAAGTCAGGCAGCACCTATGGAGAGAGAAACAGAGTCAACACTTGAGTCCAGTGTAAGTTTTCTCCAGTTCTTTGAGCCTTCTTCAGTATTTTGTATGAGGTAGAAAGCCCACTATTGATCAGGAACATGTGGAGCAGACGATAGGTCTGCTGAAAATGAAATTCCAATGTTTGGTTCAGTGTGGGGGTGCCTTCTCATTCACTTCAGCCTAAATGGGCCACATATTACTAGCATGCTATGCTCTGCATAACTGGAGCAGGGAAAGAAGGGATGTGATGGAGGTTGGTGAGAAGGGACAGAGGGAGTAGTCTATGAGGAGGAGAATGAGAACTTTGAGCAGGAGGAACATCACTTTCTGCAAAATGGAGCACAACAGGGTCAGGCACCACAGGTCAGAAAGAACTGTTTGACACCCAGTTCCAATAAGTGTGAGCTGTGTGCAGTGGCAACTCGTTTGACTACAACATTATTGCTGCTCAAAAGGTAAGCAACCTGTTCCGATACTAAAGTTGTTTCATTTTTTTGTTCAGTTTTATTGTTGCTGAATAAAAGTCAACAGCTTGTAGCATTTGAAGGCTTTCTTGTATATGTGATAGCTCTGCATTGAACAATAAGATGTTGGCGACAGTGGACATTGAGAAAGAGTGGCAGTGGACTAGACAGGGTTATAAGATTGGATGTGGCTAAGGACAAAGTGTGGATTTGTGCTTAAACAGTGGTAGATGTAGGAATGTGCAGTTCCATCTGCAGTGAAGTGTCAACCATGCTGCCCAAGTGCACTAAGAAACATTGCTTTGTGATTCCTGTCTCACAACATGTACTCTGGACTGCCAATTCTTAATCAAGTATACAGTTAGAGTTCATAGATGAGGACAGTCCCAGTGATCCCAGGTACCTTGATGGTGTGAGAACTTACATGTATGCAAGTGGGACAATAGGAGAAGTAGGGTGCTTCGGAGTGTGATGCATGGCTAATGAGGTGAGTTTGGGATATCAGTGTGAGAAAACCTGGCAAAGCTTGTGAAAATAAAACCTCCATGGAACTCAACAAAATTGACAAATAACCTAATTTGGGTAAGATTCAGCCTGCTACATCAGTCCTTACACACAAAACTGAAACTATTGACTAGGGAAAACTGATGTTGGAATGTTTAGAGTCACAAATGAAAAATATACATTTTTCTATCATGGGAAGAATTACTGCAATGGTTATTGTCCATTTGAGGTGTTTCCAACTGTAACTGAATCAAGAACAGTATTAAAGTCTTATAACATTAACCATGCCTTGAACAAATTGCTTAACAAAGGCATTCATCAGAGGAGAAGCAGGACCCAGCCAGAAGTTCCTAAAACTGAGCAATGAAGTATAAGATTTTGACAAATGCTTCAAAAGTAATTTGGTAACAAACACGGAGAGGTTTAAGATAATAATTCAGAGTTTAGAACCATGATAGATGTTTTATGAACCACAGCTTATAACTGGTGAGGACTAAAATACGTGTTTAATCTTAACGTGGTATAACACTTTACTCTTTAGATGTCAGAATCAACTATTATAAACTGAGGAAAGCCACTGTCCCTAACATGGAGTTGGATTATTTAACCTATTTCTCCCAGGATTTTGACATCTCCAGCTAATTCCAGGCTCTCACAGTGAACATTAATCAATTTGTAGCTAGTGAATGTTTAACATTGATGTACTGTTTGCTAGGTCAAACAACGTCATTACTTTCCCATGGGCAAGTATTATTTTCCAGAGGTCAGCATTACTTAAAATTTACAATTTTATTGTCACTCGCAGCCATTCAGGCATCTGCAAAGTTTAATACCATTCCTGAAATGCAATGTTTCATCCACATGAAGATCGTCTCTATTTAAGACAGTCCATCTTTCTAGATGAGAACAGTTTTGTACAAGGATTTCAAGGTCCTGCAATACTTGGCAATTATATCACAGAGCTGCACATCACTGAGCATCAAAAGCACTGTATAGGAAGAGTGAGAACATAGCAGCCTATTCTATCTTGGGTTAGACTACACACTAGAATGATGGAGAGTCTCGAGAGCAAATGGGCATGAATTTATGAAGAAGATCTATTATTCCTTACATAATCTAATTATAAAATCACGGCCTGCTATATCTATGATTACCATGTATAACAGTTTTTTAATATTAAAATTTAATAAATAGTTTTACATAGAAGTCTAAGCCAGTAGAAGTTTTTCATTTTTCCTTCTCTTTGACCAGTCTTTCTTGAATCTAAACTCTTTGTGAGGCATCAGACCACACAATAAAAAGGATGCCAGCTGTGGGATACATTGCCTAAAGAATCATGGCAGGAGGGAAACTTAAGGAATAGAATCAGATTGAGAAGAAAAGAATTCAAAAAAATTTTTTTCAAGGAACTGTCAATAAAGCCTTCTGACTAGCTAACACTCAGAAGGTCTACAGAGCTGACCAGCTGTTATGTAGGAAACATCTCTTTACCAGAAACCCCTCCAGAGAAACTATCAGAGCACTAAGTCTAAAAAAGCCATTTAGTGCCAAGGGAACCAAGCCTTTTAAACAGCAGTGAAAACAATAAAGTCCACTGGCAACTAAAGTGGTAAATTTGAATTAGTCACCCAACAAAACAGGCTAATTGCTAGACCCTTAGTGATATCAAACACACTATAAATTCTGTCGTGGCGTGTAATGCCTGATGCTGCTATCCACTAACATGCAAAAGGTTGTGTTCCTTCTGCTCAATGTCATGATCTTCCTGCTTGGAAGACTGCCTCTGCTTTCCCAGCTCATCAGTCTCCTTCAGAACCGACAACAAACTAGGATTGTGTGAGACACTGTGTAATGCCAGCAACCCCCCATTCCAGATTGATCAATGTATCAGAATCGCATCTTCAAGCGGCCGACTGTCTGTTTCAAGATGGGCTGGATTGAAGAATGGGTTGCACTGTATCTAATAAAAGCAATAAACTTTGGATGCTGAAAATCTGAAACAAAGAAAGAAAACACTGCAGAAGACTGGAAATGGGAAGAAAAACATGATTTTTTTTTCCAATTCTGGATAAAAGCAGGAAGAAAGACTTAAGACATCCTCAATATATTGGAGAAAGAGTTGTGGGTAGGTGCCTGAGTAGGACTATAACAAGGAATGTACCATATCTCCCACAAAGTGGCAGGCAGAGCTGGGTGGTACCCATGTCCATACCTTTGACTTGGAGAAACTAAGATGAGTTAAAGGAGAAGTTGTTCAAAGTATGAATGAACTCAGTCTGGTGAAGGACGGTAATGGAGGTGAAAATCACAAACTGAAAACAAAAGTGCTGAAAGTTATAGCAGGTCAGGCAGCATCCATGGAGACAGAGCAAGCTAATGTTTCCAGCCGAGATTGATCATCAGAGCTTGCTTATGGTTTCCAGCATGTTTTGCTTTCAGAGAAAATTACAAAGGTGCGTTTGCTTTTCATCTCTTACTCCTGGCATTTTGAAATGAACAACAGCAAACAGAAACAAAATCTGCACATTCACCAGGACCATTGTTGAATACTCGCCACAAGGTCCAGAACTTCTCTTAGAGGACAGATCAGAGGTTATCTTATAATACACACCACCAAAACCTCAGAGATCATTGTAATCTACGACAAACTTCAAAACTGCCAAGGAAAGAGGCAAAAATAAGTAAGAAGTGAAAAAGAGGACAGATCTTCACAAACAATAGCTGAACAAATTGAAGGGCCAAAAGTTATTCCTGTTAAGCAGTCTTTGCTGGCTATAAGTAAGAACCATATGGTAGATTATCATAAATGTGATCTAATGCCCTTTTCACTTAATGTATTTCCAGTTCTCAATATTTACCAAATGTGCTCTTGTCAACATTGTCTACTACATTACCTCAGCCATCATGACTTCTACTCCTTTCATCTTTTAACATCTTACTTTATAGCATTCCATGAAGGTTTGCTGACATAATTGAAATAAGTTGTGAACAACTTGAAGGCTTTGTCACTGAGTTTGTACTGAGTATTTGTTGCTCTGATATTTTGCTTTGGGGGGGTGGTTTAGCTGGTCTAGAGTTATGATTTATACTCATGATTTTTCTATGTTATCCTCAGCGGCTGGAGTAAGTGAGCTTGGTAGCTGCTAGGTGTTCACAGAGATGATTGAGATTGGTTTGGTTTTGTCATTTGAGAGATTCATGTCTGATCTGTCTTGGTGAAAATGGAAGAAGCACAGCTAAAGAAGATATAGGTATCCTGTTCAGATCCCAAGGCGATGCTATTGTAACGTTCCTGAATCGAGTAATCTTTTAAGTTGATAAAAGGCAACACAATCAGAAATTGCTGGGTAAACTCAGCAGGTCTGGCAGCATCTATGGAGAGAAAGCAGGATTAACATTTTGCGTCCAGTGACTCTTGTTCAAAACTTCTTCAGGTTCTAGAGAAGAGTCACTGGACCCGAAAAGTTGACTCTGTTTCTCTTTGTGGATGCTGCCAGACCTACTGAGTTTTTCCAGCAATTTCTGATATTGTTTCTGATTTCTAGCATCCACAGTTCTTTGTTTTTTGTTTGAGATTAAGTGCAAGATGGGTCATCTGTGATAAAAGTAAGATGCTCAGACTGCTTAAAGGAGAAACTGATGCCCTTAAAATATGCAATATTATGCAGCAGATCAGAACCTGTAATTATTCTTTCTTCTCACATCTTTTATTACCAATTGGTTGCAATTCACAATATCATTTGCACTGTAATTTGAAGATATATATTGTCAGTTGAATTATTGCACCTCAAAAATACAATATGTGGTTTGGAAATAAAATATGCCATAGAGGACGTTACAAGGCTAAATTTAATCTTGAAGTTCTGATGGCATTGAAAATAGTTTAACTGCAAGGTTTGTAAAGGTTTGTAGCTCAGGTTGAGGTTTAGGGTGTAGGTTTGCTTGCTGAGCTGTAGGTTTGATATCCAGACGTTTCATTACCTGGCTAGGTAACATCATCAGTGGCGACCTCCAAGTGAGCGAAGCTGTTGTCTCCTGCTTTCTATTTATATCTTTCTCCTGGATGGGGTTCCTGGGGTTTGTGGTGATGTCATTTCTGAGGGATTGATAGATGGCATCTAGATAGACAACACATCTATTCTGGGACAGGCTAAGCAAAGACATGCCAGAGAATTCCTAGGGGTCTGGCACTCCAACCACAATGCCATAAACAAACACATAGATCTAGATGCCATCTATCAACCCCTCAGAAAATGAACAGGAAATGACATCACCACAAACCCCAGGAACCCCATTCAGGAGAAAGATATAAATAGAAAGCAGGAGTCAACAACTTTGCTTCACTTGGAAGTCGCCACTGATGATGTTACCTAGCCAGGTAATGAAACGTCTGGATATCAAACCTACAGCTCAGCGAGCAAACCTATACCCTAAATAGTTTAACTTTACAATTTCATCAGAACTGTTCAGTTAAATTATTTTAAACTCCTTCCAGAATTGCCCCTTTTCCATATACATTATGAACAGTTGTTACCAAACCTCGTAATCTGTTACTTGAATTTGTTTATTTACTAAGTATTGTTTTACAGCTTTTGGCAGACCTTGAAAATAATGCTCTCTTCAAAGATGACCTGGAATGCCAAAAACTTATTCTTGAAGCGATGAAGTACCATCTGTTACCAGAGAGACGACCTTTAATGCAGAGTCCAAGGACTAGGCCTCGAAAGTCTACTGTAGGATCTCTGTACGCTGTTGGAGGGATGGATGCTAATAAAGGTAGGCTTCTTGGTGCAGATGTGTCAGTTAAAATAATGGTTCTTTAAGGCCAGAAATTATAATCAGTGATATTAGTGGATGAATACTTAACATTGAAACCTGCAGCACAGAATGTGGCCAGTGAATGTATTTTGGCTGCACAGGTACAGTGGAAGATCTGAACATTTTCAGATTAAAATCTTGTGTCCGCTACAGTTACGTTGGACAGAAAATGGAATAAAAGCGCAATGGTAATCCTGTATCTCTGAATTCTATTATTTCACATGATGGACAGCACAGTGGCAATGGGTGGCACGGTGGCATAGAGGTTAGCACTGCTGCCTCACAGTACCAGAGACCCAGGTTCAATTCCTGCCTCAGGCAACTGTCTGTGTGGAGTTTGCACATTTTCCCTGTGTCTGCGTGGGTTTCTTCCGGGTGCTCTGGTTTCCTCCCACAGTCCAAAAATGTGCAGGTTAGGTGAATTGGCCATGCTAAATTGCCCATAGTGTTAGGTGTAGGGGAATGGGTCTGGATGGGTTGCTTTTTGGAGGGTTGGTGTGGACTTGTTGGGCCGTTGGATCAGTTTGAACACTGTAGGTAATCTAATCTAATCTAACAAATATTTAAAATGGCACAGTGCTTCAGTTGTCAGCACTACTGCCTCACAGTATCTGGGTTTGATTCCCGCCTAAGACAACTGTCCATGTGCATGTTCTCCCCATTTCTGCTGGGTGCTCCGGTATCCTCCCGATGTGCAAGTTAGGGGGGTGGCCATGCTAAAGTGGCCACTGAGTTCAGGGTTGTGTAGGTTAGACATGTTAGACATGGGAAATGCAGGATTATTGGGATGAGTCTGGATGGGATGGCCTCAGAGGGTAGGTGTGGACTTGTTGGGCCAATGTCCTGATTCCATGCTGTAGGGATTCTCTGATATACAAAATGATTTTTTTTTCACCAGATTCCAGTGCAGTGGTGAGTATTGTGATGTACTTCAATGTGTATGTTCCTCAAGCTGTTGACCATCACTGCCCAACACAAGACAGGTTGCAATATATAGATCCTGGTGAATCAAGACAGCAGTAGTCCCACAGATCAGATGTGTCTTTACAACCTTCCAGGGATTTATTTTCAAATACAAACCAAAATTATTGTTCTACAAATCCTTGTTGAATGTTTGTAATGTTTGCAAAAAACAAAAGAGCACAACAATGTATTCCTCAGCAGAATATATACTTTTAAAAATATTTACAACTTTAAAGCTACCCCAGAGAGTATAATAGCATCCAAATGTCTCAGCTTAAGTTTTGGAGCCACCTCAACTCCTTATAAAGGAGCACAATTAGTAAAATCTACAATGGTGATACATTCACCTGGATGGAAGAAACATGATCAAGTTTGGAGTTGAGGCTACTTTTGGAGCCAAGCTAGGTTTGTTGGGTGGGGTTATTGCTTTTAGCATATTTTTAACACTGCCTCAAAATACTGTGGAGACTTGACATGGTTTGAACATCATGTGCATATATGTTTAGCAGTTATGCCAATGTGTTGATGGGAAATTGTGGTTGAGAGCAGGGTAGAGAGTGTTTGGGCTAAACGCAAGGTGCTCAAATGAATTAATTCAATTAGCTTTATTGTCACATATACTCAAATAAGCACAGTGAAAAGTTTACAGTTGCTGCATTGTAGTGCCATCTTAGATACAAAGGTATTTAGGTACAGATACCTAAAATCAAATTCTTAGAAAACAAAAAAAATCAGGAAAATAAATAGTCCAGCATTATAGATCATAGGAATATGTTAGAAATATAAAGAAGTAAAAAGTTCAGAATATCAGTCTTTCTGATCCTGTATGTGCTGGCACCAACCTTCAAGGGACAACTCCACGGCTTGTGCTGGACCCTCTAACGTAGCAGTCATGTTAGGTGCCATCTCTTTGCCGCTGGGTGCACACTCACTCTTCAGCAAAGATTCCCTGACTCTGCTGCCAAACCAAGCCGCTGAGCCACACGTCCCACTTTGACTGCAGATGTCACTTTGCCGGCGCCGCTATCTTGAAGAGTTCACTGCCACTGGCACCGCTGTGCTCGGCTCTTGGAGAAGCTTTGCAGCTGCTGCCAAAAGAACAACGTCACTGCTGCTGTCACAGGCCCCAAACACCAAGAATGACCTCACTGCTGCCGGCTCTGAATGATGGAACCGTGACCTTGTTGCCATTGCCACAGACCCCGAATGGCAGGAGAATGCATTCATTGCAGCTGCGTCCTATTGCCAGAAGAATGACCCCACTGCTGCTGCCTCCTATCACAGGGAGACTGACCTCGCTGCTGTTGCCTCCTATTGCCAGGACAGTGATCTTACTGGCACTGCTTCCTATCACCAGGAGAGTGACACCACTGCCACTGCCTCCTGTTGCCAGGAGAGTGACCTCCCTGCTGCCTCCTGTTGGCAGGAGAGTGACCTCACTGCCGCTGCCTATCACAGAGAGAGTGACCTCACTGCCACTGCCTATCACAGAGAGAGTGACCTCACTGCTGCTGCCTCCTATCACAGGGAGAGTGACCTCACTGCTGCTGCCTCCTATCAGAGGGAGAGTGACCCTACTGCCACTGCCACTGCCTCCTGTTGCCAGGAGAGTGACCCCACTGCCACTGCCACTGCCTCCTAGTTGCCAGGAGAGTGATCCACTGCTGCTGCCTCCTATCACAGGGAGAGTGACCCCATTGCCACTGCCTCCTGTTACGAGAAACCACGTCCACCACTCCGTATGTGGCCTGCTCTCACTGCCATAACAAAAGAAATGAGCAGAAGCAAACAAAAACAAAGTTGGGATGCAGATTGGAGTGCTGGGCATTGGGCAAGAGCCCACTCACAGCCCTGTTACTCTGCCGCCATCATGTACCAGAAACTACTAGATGCTTGACATAATAAATGCAATTGAGAGGAAAGTCCAGGCTCTCATGTTCACCTGCTTGTAACACCAAGAATTTCTATCCTTGAATTTCTATCACTTGTTTGTGATAGATATTTTGAATCAATCTGTTCAAACAGTTGTGACACACATCTGGAGGATGCGAGGGTTAGATTAGATTGGATTCCCTACAGTATGGAAACAGGCCTTTTGGCCCAACAGGTCTACACTCACCTTCCGAAGAGTAACCCACCCCCCTCTGACTAATGCACCTAGCACTATGGACAATTTATCATGGCCAATTCACCTGGCCTGCACATCTTTGGATTGTGGGAGGAAACTGGAGCACCCAGAGGAAACCCACGCAGACACAGGGAGAATGTGCAAACTCCACACAGACAGTTGCTTGAGGCTGGAATCAAACCTGGGACCCAGGTGCTGTGAGGCAGTAGTGCTAACCACTGAGCCACCGTGCCACCCAATGTTGGGCCCATGTTTCTGGCCCAGAAATAGGACTACTGCAAGATTGCAGCCCAGAAGCCCTACTTGTTTTTGATGCATCAGGAAATTTAGCCAACATCTAAACCATAATTATAAGCTGATAAAAAGAAACCAAAGTCTTCATACAAACTGGGATTTGATAGAATGACAGCATTGTTGGCCGCTGCAGTCCAAGGGCAAAAAAATGATAAAGATGTGAAGCATTTTTATGGAATGAAACTTTTTTGCGTCATCTCTACTGTCAACTGTTTTATTTGAGCGAATGTTTGCTGCAAGTTTGATGTGTATTCATAAAGTTGATTATGTATGTAGTATTCAGTTGTTCACTGGTTTATAGAAAAATGAATAATGCATTAGAATCACTTCCCAACCAATGGTGGATTTAATTAATATAAATGAAACTCTGCTAAAAGATGTATAAAAAGAAGTGTACCAAGGGCGATGAGGGAAGGTTATCTGACAGGACAGACAAACAAAAGATGAATATAAATAGGGAAATGTGTAACTAACTGAAGAGCAGACTACTCCTGTCAGCATTGACATCAGGAAGAAGCAGTAAGAACAATATCGACATTTTGGATTTACTGCATAGAGGCAATAAGGATCAAATGGGCGCAGTGGGATTAGAAAATGTGAGCACAGTAATAGGAAGAAGGTTAACAGCTAAATTAAAATAGTGAACGGAGGAACTTCACTGAATATGTTAATATCCATCCTGTGGATGAGATTTGAAGGAGACTTGAGGGTTAGATATTTGCCACTGAGGCTAGAAGCCTGAGTTGGGAAGTTTACCAACTTGGCAAATCCATCTCATTTAAAAGGCTCTTCTGTGCTATATATTCATATGTGGATGTTGACGTGAGATGTAATCAGGCCTGCCATCTCCAGAGGTAGTTATTAGGTGATTACAGAGGTAGGCAATTGATGGACAGGTTAGTTAAAGAGACCTGCTTCAATTTTTTAGACATTGTCACAGTTGTGGTAAAGATTTTTGGATCTTCTATGTCTCAGCCCACGCTTACGTCCCCTTGCTACTTGCATGTTTTTATCCTGCCCAATTCTCCCCTCAAGCCCTTCCCTAGCTTCCTGCATTTCCCAGATCGACTCTTAGTTTTTACAGGAAAGAAGGGCTTATGCCCGAAACATCGAATCTCCTGTTCCTTGGATGCTGCCTGACCTGCTGCGCTTTTCCAGCAACACATTTTCAGCTCTGATCTCCAGCATCTGCAGACCTCACTTTCTCCTTTACAGAAGATAGTCAGATAATACAAGTATAATGCTCTCAAAAGTATACATTCACAAATTTGCTTTGGAAAAACTGTGGCCATCTTAGAATCCTATAAATGTGTCAATCAGACAGCTTCACTGTAATATCAATAACGGAAGCTTTACCTCACTTCACATTTTACAAACTTGTCCAAATACGCATTGAGTCATTGAATGAGAAAGTTGAAAGAAAGAATAAATTATTGCACCTACATAAAGATGGCAATCAATCAAAGCAAACACTGTACTTCTCTATTAGAAGTACCTGGCTGAGCTTGAAAACTTAGTGATGAATTAGCTTAACTAGGGCTGTATTTTCACACAAAGGGGACAAAAGTTCAATCTTGAAAACAGATTATATAAGTTAGTTCTGAGGAAGGGTTACCAGATCTAAAACATTAACTCTGATTTCTCTTTACAAATGCTATCAGACCTGCTGAGCTTTTCCGGCAATTTTTGCTTTTCTTTCTATTCTAGGATTGTTTTACTTGGAAGAAAAGGAGGAGGCTGAATGGGATCAAATTATAGCAACGTAATACCAATGTAGATGCTGGAAGTCAGAAACAAAAACTGTAATTGATGCAAAAGCTCAGCAGGTCTGGCAGCAACTGTGCAGAGAAAGCAGAGTTAATATTCCAGGTCCAGAGGCTAATCTGAAGAAGGGACACTGGACCTGAAACATTAATTCTGCTTTCCCTCCAAAGATGCTGCCAGTCCAGCTGTGTTTTTCCAGCAACTTTTATTTCAGTTTCTGAAGCTATAAGATTGTTAGAGGCCTCTATTGTGTAGGTAGTAAATTTACATTCTGCACAGTTGATGGATTCATATTGAAGGACACAGATTTAGGGAGAAGGATTTTTGAGATTTGGGAGGCAGCCAATGTCTTTGAAAAGTGTGTGAACTGAGTGAATAAAATTTGGCTCAAAATTTCACTTAGCTGTGAGTCAGGGTGCTAATCTGCTCAACTCTCTGTCACAGAGAACAGCTGGGATTCAATGTATGCTTAGTTATTTGAAAGGAGCAGTGACATTACAGACTGATTGGTGAATGTCCAGTGTGGGGGTCTGTTTGCAAAGAGCTAGCTTCATTGGGGCTGTCTGGTTAATAATTGTAAGTTTTAATTTCTAGTCTTCTGTTTCAATTAAATAGGCAGAGAGTAAGCTTAAAGCATGGCAAGTCAGCACAGATGTACAGAATGCCCATCCCTGTATTGTGGATTCTTTCTGAAGATAAGATGTCTCTCCAGTTTCAAAACCTTGAGTTGTGGAACATTAACAAAGCGCCATTTTGGTGCATCTGAGAAGCAGAAACCTAAGTGAATAGTACATTTAACAAAATGGCCAGACCAGACATTAAAAGTATGCAGGCCGAAAGCTGACTGCTAAACAGTCTAGAATTCCAGGCACATAGACTCATGGGACTACTGCACCATCTCATTTACTAACTAGTTTTATGCTTTAGATATGGGTGAAAGTGACAGTTCATCAGAGGAATGTAGTAACAGACAAGCTTGTGACACCGTGACATAAGTAGAAAATGTGATGAGTTCCTGTAAGTAGAAATAAAGGAACTAGACAAAACATTACAAAGGAAGACATCTAACCAAGGTAATCTCAGGATTACTCCCAGTATCATATGCTACTGAGTTTCGAAATGGAAAGATTGGGGTCAGAAAAATGTGACTGAAAAGATGGTTTAAGAGGGAAGGCTTTAGTTTTCTGGTACCTAGGGATCAGTTCTGACTATAATGAATATCTTCATTGGTATATTTGCTAATAATGTCAGGGAGAGCTTAAACAATCTAGTCAGCAAGGTGGGAAATTGAGAGGGAATGCTATCTGATATGAGAAGTTGAAAAGCTGTAAATGAAAGTGGAGAGCAGTAGGAAATCCTAAAATCAACTAGGATCAAATTACAGAACACTGGTAAAAAAGTAGAATAAAATCATTCTTAACTGGAGCCCTTTCAGGACATGCAATGCAATACGTGAATCAACAGTGCTTGTAGAAGCAATAGAGTGGGATTCAATAGTTTTTGCAGACTTGTAGATGCAAAGTAACCAAGACTGGGAAATTAATGTTCAGGATATTTGACATTTAAAGGAATGGCAAAAAGGACATGGAGAGCACTAGTGCCAATCTTAAAGAATAGGATCATTAAATTACAAACAAAAATAATCTTAGATCAGAAGGACAGGATGCAGATCTATTTGGATGAAGTTAAGCAAAAGCAAATGTTAGCAAATGTTAGTAGGAGTGGTTTATAGGCTACCAAGTAGTAGTGATAATATAGGGCAGGATAAACATCATGAATGTAAAGATGTCAAAGGTTATTTAAATCTACATATAGAAAGGAGGAGAACATTGTCCCATCTACATCAATAGAACTATGGTTGAGAAGGTTGAGAGTATCAAGTTCCTCAGAGTGACAATCACCGACGATCTGTCCTGGACTTCCCATGTAGATGTGACAGTCAAGAAGGCACAACAACGCCTCTTCTTCCTCAGGATCGTCAGGAAATTTGGCATGCACATAAGGACCATGGATTTTTGCCTGAAACGTCGATTTCGCTGCTCGTTGGATGCTGCCTGAACTGCTGTGCTCTTCCAGCACCACTGATCCATAAGGACCATCACCAACTTCTACAGATGCACTTTAAAGAGCAGACTGTCCAAGTGCATAATGGCCTGGTATGGCAACTGCTCTGCCCAGGACCTTAAGAAACTGAAGAAGGTTATGTGCAGAGACTAGTAAAAAGTGAGGTCTGCAGATGCTGGAGATCAGAGCTGAAAATGTGTTGCTGGTTAAAGCACAGCAGGTCAGGCAGCATCCAAGGAACAGGAAATTCGACGTTTCAGGCCCGAAACGTCGAATTCCCTGTTCCTTGGATGCTGCCTGACCTGCTGTGCTTTAACCAGCAACACATTTTCAGCTATGTGCAGAGACTAGACTATCACAGAGTCAAGCTCCCATTCGAGGACTGCATTTACATGGCTCACTGCCACGGAAATACTGCAAGCATCATCAAAGACCCTTTGCACCCGGGTAGTGCTCTCCTCCAACCTTTTCTGTCAGGCAGAAGATACAGAAGCCTGAACACATGCACCAGCAGGTTCAGGAACAGCTTCTTCCTGGCTATTATTCGACTGATGAATGGATTCTGTAGCTTGAAATAATGCAGATCTTGCTAGCATTGCTCTCATCCAGTGCACACCCTGTGCAATGTAAACTGAATGCGTCTGTCTAAGTCCTTTTTATCTCTACATCCTTGCTTACTATGGTCTGCCTGTACTGCTCATAAACAAGGCTCTTCTCTGTACCTCAGTACACGTAACAATCAATCAATCAATCAATATTCTGAGCAAGTGAGATGAGCAATAGTGCTCTGGAGAAAGATTTCCTGACATATTTGAGATTATGTTCCAGAGTAAAATGTGAGGAAACAACTAGAGCATAGGCTATTTTAGATTTAGTGTTACGTGATTAGAAAGAACTGATTAATAGCCTTATTGTAAAAGAATCTTTTAAGAACAGTGACATTGTATGATAGAATTTCCATTTTAAAAAAAACTGAATCTTACAATATTTTGTTTGTGTAATTTTTCTCAAGATTCATAGAACAGTGATTCCCAACCTTTTCAGTTACAAGGCCCACTTCAATAAGACAAACAATTCCATGGCACATCTACAATTTTCATACCACATTTTTGGGATCAGAAGTCTACATATGGGTGGTTAATAAATACCAAGGCTCTGGAAGAAATCAGAATTATGGATGCGGTCTCCATACCCAGCTGAAACAGTGATGACTAGAGATTGGAAAGTTGCAAATAAAATCTCACTGAATAAGATAGACATGAAAGAGAAAATGGAGAGTGTTAGTCTATTAGCTGAATGTCAGTAGAAAGGAAAATATTAGAATCTATTGTAAAGGATGACATTACTGGGAAATTAGGAAATAATTATTTGACTGGACAATGGGTATGAATTTATGAAGAAGAAATCATGTTTGACGAAGAACAACACAGCACAGGAACAATCCTTTCGGCCCTCCAAGCCTGCACCAACAGTTTGCTCTTCCATACTAAAACTGTCTTCACCTACAGGATCCGTATCCCTACATTCCCTTCCTATTCACATATTTGGTCAGGTGGTTCTTGAATGCTGCGACTATGTCGGCTTTCACATTCTCCTCTGGCAACATGTTCCAGACGCTCACCATCATTTGTGTGAAAAACCTGCTGCACATCTCTTTTAAACTTCTCCCCGACGCCTTGAATCTACGTCCCCTAGTAATTAACCTCTTCACCTGGGAAAATGCCTCACGATGCCCACTTTATCCATGCCATTCACAAACTTCTATCAGGTTGCCTCTCAACCTCCTGCATTCCTGTGAAAACAAATTCTGTATATCCAATCTTTCTGCATTGTGAAAATCTCCCATTCAAGGCAACATGAGGGACCTTGTCAGAGGCTTTACTGAAGTTCATGGAGGCAGCATCAACTGCTTTTCATTCATCAATAATTTTTGTCACCTCCTGAAAAACATCGATCAAGTTGCCACTCACCCCCACAAAACCAGGCTGTCTTTCACTAGTAAGTCCATTTGTTTCTAAATGTGTATACATCTTGTCTCTGAATCTTTTCCAATAATTTTCCTACCATCAACATGCCGCTCACAGGCCTGTAATTTCCAGGATTATTCTTGTTATCTTTCTTAAATGATGGGACAACATTGGATATTCTCCAATTCTCCGGATCTTACCTGTGGCCAAAGAGGATGCAGAGATGTCTGTCAGTGCTCCCACAATTTGTTATCTTGCCTTCCTCAATATTCTGGGATAGATCCCATCAGGGCCTGGGAGCTTACCTACCTTAATACTTTTTAAGACACCCAACAACTCCTCCTTTTTAATTGCAACTTGGCTTAGAAATTCAACACTCCCTTTCCTGATATCATCCTCCGCCAATTCCCTTTCTTTGGTGAACACCAACATAAAGCATTTCTTTAGAACCTCACCTACCTCTTTTAGCTCCACACATAGATCCCCTCTTTTCACCTTTAGTGGGTCAACCCTTTCTCTGCTATCCTCCTGCTCTTTATCTATGTATAAAAAGCCTTGGGATTCTCCATAATCCTCTTTGCTAGTGACTTTTCATGACCCCTATTAGCCCTTCTAATTTCTTTTTTTAAAGTTCTTTCCTACTTTCCTTATATGCTTCAAGGATTTTGTGAGTTCCAAACCTCCTAGATCTTACATCTGCTTCACTTTTCTTTTTTGACCCAAGGTCATAATATCCCTGGTCATCCAAGGTTCACATAACTTGCCGCACCTATCCTTCATTCTCGCACATTCGTGCCCACTCCTGAACTCTTATCGACTTCTGTTTGAAATACTCCCGCATGTCCGATGTGGATCTTCCCTCAAGTAACCACTTCCAATCAACATTCTCCACTTCCTGCCTAATATTATTAAAGTTTGCTTTTCCCCAGTTTAACATTGTCACCTGAGCATTGCTGTTATCCATATCCATCAACATCTTAAAACTCACGGTATTATGGTCACTACTCCCGAAATACTCCCCTACTGAATCTTCACTGATCTTGCCTGGCTCTTTTCCCAAAAGCAGGTCCAGTATAATCCCTTCCCTGGTGGGACTGTTGTTCGGAATCCCTTCTGGATGGTCCTTGCAAATTCTGCCCACTCCCAGTCCCGAGCATGGTTTGGGTCCCAGTCAATACAAAATCATCCACCATCAAAACCCTGCTGTTGTTACATCTTTCCAAAATCTGTCTGTATATTCTATCCACTATCTCTGGCTGGCTATTGGGAGACCTATAGTATATGGCCAGCATTGTGATTTCACCTTTCCTATTCCTGATTCTACCCAGATTGCCTCACTGCATGAGTCCACGAATGTATCCTCCCTCAGTACAGCTGTGAGATACTCCTTCAACAGTGACACAACTCCCCCACACCTTTTACATCCCTTTCTATCACACTCAAAACATCGCAATACTTGGACTTTCAGCTGCTAGTTCTGGCCCTCTTTCAGCCAAGACTCCCCAACCTGCAATAATGTCATAGTTCCATGTACTAACCAAAACTTTGAGTTCATCTATCTTGCCTGTTATACTTCTTGCATTGAAATAATGCATTTCAGACCACCTCCCCGGCTTCTTTCAGCACTGTTTCCCTGCCTGTTCTTGCCCTTAATCATGTTGGCCTCGGTTTCTACATCTCCCTTAATTTCTGCATTTATTGCCCTACTCTTCTGGTTCCAATGCCCCTGCCAGACTAGTTTAAACCCTCCCCAAACACTCTACCATGTACACCCCCAACAACATTAGTCCCTGTCCTGCCCAGGTGTAAACTGTCCTGTTTGTACACGTCCAACCTTCCCCCTCACACCATCTTTTCAGCCATGTGTTCACCCTATGTAACCTACTGTTTCTACTCTGACTAGTTTGTGACACAGGTAGTCATCCTCAGACGTCCTACATATGCTGTTTTTAGGACCTCATCCCTTTTTTTAACCTATGTTGTTAGTACCAATATGTACCCCAACCATTGGCTATTTTACCTCCCCTACCAGAATGTCCTGCAACCACTCTAAGACATCCAGGACCCAAGCACCAGAAAGGCAACACACCATCCTGGATTCTCATATATGGCCATAGAAATATCTATCTATTACCCATACAATTGAATCCCCTATAACAATTGCAGCAGAGTTGATCAAGTTTCTAATGATCTTACGAGTACAAACAGTATGGGGAACCAGTGAAGGTGATATAGAATTTCAGAAGACTTTTGATAAATCCTACACAGTTTAGCAAATAAAATTGAAGCACATGGATTTCAAGATATAATGTACTAGGATTGAGGATTAGTTAACAGGCAGAAAGTTAAGAATACGAATAACTGGACTGTTCTCAGTTTGGCAATTGATGATCAGTTGGGTGCTATAAGGAATAGGTTTTGAACCACCACCACCATTTTCATAATCTATACAATGATTTGGATTATGGGGACCAATTTCAAATTTCCCAGTTTGGGAATGATACAAACTTGGCATGAATGCTGAGAGGAGGATACAAAGAGGTTTCAAGAGAATTAAGACAGACTGAGTACAAGGGCAAGAGGTTGACTGATGAAATATAATGTAGATAAGCCTGAGGGTGTCCACTTTGAAAAATAATGTAGTCGATGTCATGAGTGCTGAAACAATGGAAAGGTTTGATGTTCCATGGGATCAAGTTGCCTTTGTTCATAAGTCATTGAAAGTGAGCATGCAACTGCAGCGAACATTTCAGAACATTATTGTAGGAGAATGCTCGAATAGGTGCTAAGTTTCAGTACATCTTCAATTACATAGAACACCAGTGCCCCTGGAGTAGTTTTTGCAATTCTTTTCCTCTTGCTTTAGGAAGGGTATACTTACAATAGAGGGAGAGTTGAGGAGACTTCAGTAGCAGTCTCTGGTGTTTAGAAGGTGATTTCATAGAAATTCACAACATCCTCAAAGGATCAACAGAGTCGATATAAGAGGTATTTTTTTTTGGCAGTGGACCCTAGAACTAGACGATAAAGTTTCAGTACAAAAAGTAAGCCATTTAAAACTGAGGTGAAAAATAACATCTTTACTCAGAGGATGGTGGATCTTTAGAGTTCTGTACCCCAGACAGTAGGGAAAGTTCAATCATTGATAATGAACCAGACAAAAGATTGATAGATTTCAAGTCACAATGACTTGAAGGGATATTGGAATAGTATGGGAATATGATATTGAGGTCATAAAAAGTAAAGCAATGCAAAGTCTCAGTTTCATTATGATATAATAGCATTTCAAATTATGACAAATTCCTTAAGGCACTTTCACACTGTAAGTTTAACATCACATAGAATAAAATACCATGCACAGTGCAGAAACAGGTCACTTGATCCAATTTGATTATGTTAATGCTTCTTGATTATAACAATGACTACTTTTCAAAAGTACTTAATTGGCTGTAAAACACCTTGGGATGTTTTGAGGCTGTGGGAGTTTCTATGTAAAAACAAGTCCTCTTTATATAATAACAACCACTGACTTTTGTCCTGGTTTTGTTTTATGAGAGGTTGTAAGGCAGAGGTGTGGAGCAGTCTGGGTAATGTAATCAGCTTGGGAAGCCTTGCGTTTTCGTTTAATGCAGCCTGAATAGCTTATGCCTGAAATATCGACTCTCCTGCTTTTTGGATGTTGTCTGACCTACTGTGCTTTTCCAGCACCACACTTTGGGTCTGAATGGATGTGACCAGGTCTCTCAGATCCAGATTCATGGGTTTTGATTTTTTCAGTAGCATCAGAAGCTATTAGAGTCTCAACAGAGTTGGAAGCTTCAGCGAATATCTCCTGGCTGCCACACTGTTTGAATATTCTCTTGATTTTTTTTTCTTCCTGGTTTGGAGAAGAGCATGTGAGAATCTGTGTCTGAATTTTTCATTTTGTCAAGGGGTGTGTTTATGGGATGTTACTGTATTGGAACAGTTAACTCGTCATAGATGCTGAATCTATTATTCCATTACATGTTCCAATAGAGTTAAGTTATTCCAAATTCTTCATTCTTTTGTTGTATCTATAACTACAGTGGTTAAATAAAATGTATTTTGGTTAATGTCAAGTAGTTTCACCAATTAGATTGCATCTGGAACACGGCACTTCACATTTTCTTTTGAAAATAAGAAAAAGTTAGGGACTAGGCTATCTTCTGAGAAAGTCTGGTCTGGTGCAGAACACCACCTTTAATTCTTCATCATGCAACCATTTTAACATAAGCCTCCCATTATTTTTTTCCTTCCTAATCACATCACGTGTCCCCCTTATGAATCTGTTCTAGTTACCAAAAACACAGTCATGCTAGCATTTTATTTTTTCTAACCAATCTCTCGTTAAAGATGTTTCTCCTGAATTGCCCTTTTGATGTATTTGTTGATGGTCAATTGTTTTAGATTGCTGCACAGGAAGACCATCTCTTGCATGTAGCCCATCTAACACCTTTTTAATTCTTGTGTCTTTCATTATTTGAAATTAAAAATTAAACCAGACCTCTCAGAAGGTATGGTTAAGGAACATGTTGACATACAAAGGGCAAAGGGTAGTTTTGAACTCATCTATAAATAGGAGGTAATGCTCGCTTAGTTGCTTTATGCTAAGTATATCATTGAGAGTGGCCGATTTTACTATATCTGGTAAAATAGTTCTCAGGAGAAATTGAAGTTGAAACAGTTTAGGAGCGCTTGCACAGATAAGACATATAAGACATAATTACCTTGGTGGGTGAAGACTTATTGCTATTTTGATGGATTTTAGTGTAATTCCACAATAGATGCCATTTTTAACAAGTGAACAGCAACATTGTTCCCGATCATGATGCTTCCATAAGTTCAAATCATTTTTCTAAACAAAGGGTGCATGTTGCTTATAATCGTCGTATGTTGTTGTTTAATGGTGCAAGAGTTTGAGGCATCCAGTCCCATTTGTTTGAGCGAATCCACCATAATACTGTGCCAGTTTGGTAATTTCCATATCTATATAAACTCAATAAGGTTAAGATTTTTGACATGACAGAGTGTATCGACACTTTGGGAAAAGTGCTGGAAGAAGTCAGGGATCAAAAGTACAACCCCAAGGCCCAGTACTTCTCATTTTCATGAGGTGAGTGAGGGACAATTAGTAGTTCACAAACACACAGTTCCCAGAGGCAGCTGGCCATTTGTGATGATCAGCTGCCTCCAATGAAGTCAGATTTCAGAGTCTCTGGAGTTTAAAACTCAGTGTGGAGACTAGACAAGATAGGATTAGGTCTGTTCTCAGTGTAACTCTTGTGGATAACCATAGAACTCTTTTAGAGAGGTGAGGGACCCCGTTTAGATCTGATCCTGGATATCTTTGGGTGAATTCAGCTTCAGTTTGTTGAAGATGAACATTTGTTTTTTGAAAGTAACTCATTCTTTGAGAGAGGTGAGGCATCTTTTGGTATTGTAAAGAATATGCATGATTGTGCATTGAAAAAGTGCATAAATTATTTCATTTATCTATGGGATAAGGCTATAACCGTTGGGCCACCATTTATTGTCTATCCCAAATTACCTTGAAAAAGGAAGTGATCAACTGCTTTCTTAAACTACAGCAGTCTAGCAAGCACACCCACAGAACTGTTGGGATGGGAGCTCCAGGATTTTGACACAATGACACTGAAGGAGTGGTGATATGTTTCCAAATCTGGATGGTATGTGGCTTGTAGGGAAACTTTCAAGTGACCATATTCCCCTGCATCTGCTGCACTTGTCCTTCTAGGTGATAGAGGTCGTGATGATTATGACATTTAATCTTGTAGGTAGTGCCACTTCTGCCACTGTATTTAATATGGTGGATGGAATACCAGTGAATCAGGCTATTGTGTCCAGGTGATGTTGAGAGTCTTGAGTGTTGTTGGAGCTACACCCATGCAGGTAAGTGGAAACTATTCCATCACAATCCTGTTTTGCTCTCTTGTAGAGAACGGGCCTGAAGAGTCAGGAGGTGAGTTACTCGCTGCAAGATCCACCGTCTCATGACCTTCCACTGTAGGTACAGTAGGTCTGTGAACTGCCATGGATGGTTTCACTATCTAAGAAGTTGTGAATGGTGCTGAACATTGTGAAGATCATTGAGCCAAGGACATTATACATGGAACTCCCATAGAGAAGTCCTGTGAGTGATGATTGACGTCAAACAGTTACAATAAACGTTTTATAAAAATTCATTTGTGGGATGAGTGTGCCGATGGCTGGACAGCATTTATTGTCTGTCCCTAGTTACCCTTGAGAAGGTGTTGGTGAGCTGCTACCTTAAAAAGCTATAGTCCACCTGCTGTGGGTTGATCCATAATGCCATTAGGGAGGGAATACCAGGATTTTGACCCCACGATAATGAAGGAATGACAATATATTTCCAAGTCAGGACAGTGAGTGACTTAGAAGGGAACATGAAGTTGGTGGTATTCCCATTTTTCTGCTATCTCTTGAGCTTCTAAATGGAAATGGTTGTGGGTTTGGAAGGTGCTATAAGGATCTTTGGTGAATTTCTGCACTGCATCTTGTAGAAAGCACACACTCTGTTATTGAGCTTTGTATGACTTCAATCAGTAAACAGATTTCTACTAATTACTATTGACTCCAATTTGCTCCTTAATGTCTTCTACAACCAAAGCAGTCTGTGTATCAAGGGCGGTTACTCTCACCCCACTTTGAGTTCACTTATTTTGTCCTTATTTGGTTGAAGATTATGATGAGGTCAGGCTGCGGGGCTTTGGTGGGACCCAAACTGAGTATCAATAAGCAGGTTATTTCTGAGTCAACTCAGTTTGACAACACTGTTGGTGATCTCTTCCATTACTTTGTTGCTGACTGGGATGATTATTAAGACTACAAAGCCGTTGAATAACTGTCTAAAAATTGATGGATTTAAATGTGAAAAAGATAATGCTGGATATTTCAGCATTCCTATTGGGAGAGTTACTGTAGGATTTGCACTGACAGACTGCCATTTTCACAATGGGCTACCTATGAACTGAACATTTTGATGGTCACTCAAAATGCTCATCGAATGAAATATTAAACATTTAAATGAAATATTTGTTTGCATAAACGTTTCATTGAAGAAATTTCAATGTGTTAAATGTTTTTTTTAGTATCAACAAAAATGTGTTTTTATTTTAGAATTTATGTCATTCCAGTTAGAGAAGGTTGTGGTGAACTGCCTTCTTGAACCACCTCAGTCCATGTGCTGTAGGCCGTAATGCCATTAGTGAGGAAATTCTAGGATTTTTACCCAGCGAAATTAAAAGAATGATAGTATATTTCCAAGTCAGGATGATGAGTGCATTGGAGTGGAACTTGCAGTTAGTGGTGGTGTTCCATGTATCTGCTGCCCTTGGTATTCTAGGTGATAATGGTTGTGGACTTGGAAGATGTTGTCTCAGGAGCTTTGGTGAATTTCTGCAGTACCACTTATAGTTATTACACACTGAGCACTAGTGGTGGAGATTGTGGGTTTTTGTGAACATAACACCAATTAAGTGAGCTGCTTTTTCCTGGATGACCTCAAGCTTTTTGAGTGATGTTGGTGCTACATTCATCCATGCAAGTGAGATGTATTCCATCACATTCCTGACTTGTGCCTTGTAAATGGTGGACAGGTTTTAAGGAGTCAGGAAGTGAGTTACTCACTGCAGCCTTCCTCGACTCTAACTAGTAAAGGTACCTACAGTTCAGAATCTGGTAAATGGTAACCACAAGGACGTAGATCATAAAGGATTCCGTGATGATAATGCCATTGACTGTCAAGTGACAATGGTTAAATTGCTTCTTATTGGAGATGGTCATTGCCTAGCATTTATGTTGTACAAATTTACTTTCCACTTTTCAGCCCTAGCCTGGATATTATCCAGGTCTTGCTGTATTTGCACCCAGTCTGCAGCAGTATCTGAGGAATTGAAAGAATTGCTGGACTTTGTACAATAACTAGCGATCATCCCCACTTCTGACTCTATGGTGAAGAGAAGGTCTTTGAAGAAATAATTAGTTTGGCAGAGGACGTTACCCTGAGGTATTCCTATACAGCAACACTGGAGCTGAGATGACTGACCAACAACTACAACCATCTTCCTTTTTGTCAGGTGTGATTCTAACCAGTGTAGATTTTTACTCCATTGACTCCAGTTTTGCTAGGACTCCTTAATGTCACATTGGGTTAAATGCTGTCTTAATACCGAGGGCTGTCACTCTCACCTCACTTCTGGATTCAGCCCTTATGTACATGTTTGGACTAAGGCTGTAATGAAGTTGCGAGCTGACCTAGTTCTGGTGGAACACAAGCCAAGCACCCGTGACAGGTATTTTGCTGAGCAAGTGTTGCTTAACAGCACTATTGATGACACTTTCCCTCAATTTATTGATGACCGAGAGTCGACTGATTGGACGTTAAATTGGCTAGATTGGAATGTTCCTCCTTTCTGTGTACAGGAACATTCCTGCACACAATTTTTCTTTCACATGGTCAAGTAGATGCCAGTACTATGGTTGTATTGAAAAGATTGGCTAGAGATGCAGCAATTTCTGGGCACACATCTTAAGTACTATTGCTGGAATATTATCAGGGTCTATAGTCTTTACAGTCCATTCCCTTATAACAGTAGCAACATCATCAAATAGAAATAACCTTAGTTTCTGCTTGCATACCTCCTAAAGTATGGCCGTACTGGATACTAGGTGAGTTGAATAGTCAGAGAAGGGCAAAGTGTGATATGAGGCTCCTGAGTTACCTCTAAGTTGCTATGGGGGCAATAAAAGGCTATGGGAATGACTGGGGAGACCAGAGGTGTTTGTATCTATGGGAAGTAGTGGAGAGGCATGGAGGAACAGGGTGGTCATTGACAAATGAAGGGCCATGGAAGAAGGGCAAGGATTGACACAGAGGGTATGAGGGGTGAAGGAGTATGGATTCATGGGCATGGGTTTGCATAGAGTGTATGAAAGCCATGGAGGCTGGGACAGAGCATTAGGTAGCATGGGATGGTAACTGAGGGTTTGAAACCAGGAAGGTTGCTTTTGTGTAAGTCTTTATTTAAAACTTTGAACACACTGCCGGAGTGTCCAGGCTGTCTTTGCACAGAACTCATCTTAGAAACAAATACCTTCCTCCACTATTCCCAGGCTGTCCTGCCTGAATTACAATTAAAACCATAAACCACAGACAAAAACTGGGAAGCATAGATGGCTGTTTTGCAAGATTGGGGTCTTGGAGTTGGAATTTCTTCCACTCTGCATACCTGACTTGGGAATGAAATCTCGGGATGGGGGTTCTAAATTTGCATGTTGCCCCTTATCAATGGTGAAACAGAGAGGTAGTCACATTGGAGTTCCACTGTTCTTTTGTGTTGATTCATTCTGAAACAAAGACATGCCTCAATTACCTCATTGCCTGTGAATGACCACATTTATTTAAATATTCTCTTGGAACTTTGGACTGCCTGGAAGCTCCAGCATTGTGTTCAAATCTTTAAAATAAAGATTAATTCACAGCATGTCCCTCCTGGTTTCAAGCTCTCACACTCCACACCTCATCCATGCTACCTAATGACCACAGATGCCAAGGATCACTTGATTTACAGCAACCATTTTAACAAACTGTGTGTGTCCAATTTTTGAAATGCTGACTGAAAGTTCATAACACAACCTAACAGATTTCACTTCTCACTTCTGATCTTATCCTTGTAAATTGTTTTAGCCTTTATCCATCCTCAAACTCATTTTATAAGATGAGGACTAGATTATGCACAGGAGTTGTCCAGACATGTAAAAAGTTTTGCTCAACTTGTTCAGATATGTTATGACACAGCTTCTGGGATGATTGGAACTTAAACCTGTACCTCTGAGACGAGAGGTAGAGATACAATCATTGCACTGTAAAGTCTCTTAATTTTGCGAGGTGGTCTTCCACGTACTAGCTATGCTTGAGTCTGTTTAACTTCAGTTAACAGTCAGGGTCAGGCATTTTCAGACCCTGGATGACTACAAGCTTTCCAGATGTATATATGTGCATTATTTAAGATTTAATTTTGCGGGAGTTAATTGTA
Source organism: Hemiscyllium ocellatum (assembly GCF_020745735.1). Classification (NCBI taxonomy): domain Eukaryota; kingdom Metazoa; phylum Chordata; class Chondrichthyes; order Orectolobiformes; family Hemiscylliidae; genus Hemiscyllium; species Hemiscyllium ocellatum. Next base: position 25,812,034 of record NC_083406.1, on the reverse strand, counting down.
GAATTTTTGTCTGCTTCATTAACCGATTGAGGTGATCTGTGTAATTTTTTGAGATATTAAAAAAGAACAAGCCATCACCTATGACACAACCAAGTTTAATGGAGTAGTTGTAAATAATAAAAATTGTGTGGGCTTGGAACATTTCCATATTGTTTGAGCTGAGTTTTGAATTGCTGCCAAAATCTTGGGGGTTGTTCTTCACTTTGATCTGTGGCAGAAGACAGATAGTAGCAGAATGCCTGCCCATTAGAAATTCCTCCCACCAACCCCCTCATTCAGTGCCCTTTCCAGACAAGCCAAAGGCATGATCGGCAGCAGATCAACTCCTCCTGAATGCTAACGAAAATAGTGTTGACAGTTCTGAAGAACTTGCCTGTTCTCTCTACTGAATGATCCACTCTGCATTTTCAGAATTTCATATGTGTTGCAGACTTTCAGCGTCTATTTTCAACGTTATGTGCTTTAAAGATTTTATTTGCCTGAGAATCCCATTAACGGTTTTGATTTTCCAGGCCAGTTGTGACTACTTGTGCTGATTGAAAAGAAATGTCACATATTATTTTCTCCATAAATAATGCGTTTTAATATTTTAGTCTGTTTCGTTGCCTCTCCCAGGAAATCACATTGCATTTAAAAAGCTTGGAGAGTATTTGTACTTTGATTCACAAGTTAGCACATCTTTAAGGGAAAGGTCAGCTAGAGAAATGATTCTTTTCCTGTCCTTTATCGATTTTGTATTCATAATCACAACTCTAGTCATCTCATGTCTTTTTGGAAGATAATTGAACTTGTGTCAGAAAAATGTGTAAATTGAATCCAAAATAACTGAATCCAAACTCCCTTCCAGGCCAAATGGTTGCAAATCATTTAAATAATAAATTAGAGTCATAGAGGTGTACAGCATGGAAACAGATCCTTGGGTCCAACCCGTCTATGGCGACCAGATATCCCAACCCAATCTACTCCCACCTGCCAGCACCCGGCCCATATCCCTCCAAACCCGTGCTATTCATATACCCATCCAAATGCCTTTTAAATGTTGCAGTTGTGCCAGCCTCCACCACTTCCTCTGGCAGCTCATCCCATACACACACTGTGTGAAAACGTTGCCCCTTAGGTCTCTTTTATATCTTTTCCCTTTTACCCTAAACCTATGCCCTCTAGTTCTGGACTCCCCGACCCCAGGAAAAAGACTTTGTCTATTTATCCTGTCCATGCCCCTCATGATTTTGTAAACCTCTATAAGGTCACCCCTCAACCTCCGACGCTCCAGGGAAAACAGTCCCAACCCTGTTCAGCCTCTCCCAATAGCTCAAATCCTCCAACCCTGGCAACATACTTGTAAAACTTATCTGAATCCTTTCAAGTTTCACAACATCTTTCCGATAGGAAGGAGACCAGAATTGCACGCAACATTCCAACAGTGGCCTAACCAAATGTCCTGTACAGCTGCAACTCTTGTACTCAATACTCTGACCAATAAAAGAAAGCATACCAAATGCCTTCATCACTATCCTATCTACCTGAGACTCCACTTTCAAGGAGCTAAGAACCTGCACTCCAAGGTCCCTTTGTTCAGCAACACTCTCTAGGACCTTACCACTAAGTGTAAGTCCTGCTCAGATTTGCTTTCCCAAAATGCAGCACCTCACATTTATCTGAATTAAACTCCATCTGCCACTTCTCAGCCCATTGGCCCATCTGGTCAACATCCTATTGTAATCTGAGGTAACCTTCTTCACTGTCCACTACACCTCCAATTTTGGTGTCACCTGCAAACTTACTAACTGTACCTCTTATGCTCATATCCAAATCATTTATGTAGATGACAAAAAGTAGTGGACCCAGCACTGATCCTTGTGACACTCCACTGGTCACAGGCCTCCACTCTGAAAAACAACCCTCCACCACCACCCTCTGTCTTCTATGTTTGAGCCAGTTCTGTATCCAAATGGCTAGTTCTCCCTGTTTTCCATGAGATCTAACCGTGCTAATCAGTCTCCCATGGGGAACTTTGTCATATGCCTTACTGAAGTTCATATAGATCACATCTACTGCTCTGCCCTCATCAATCCTCTTTGTTACTTCCTCAAAAATCCCAATCAAGTTTGTGAGACATGATTTCCCATGCACAAAACCCTGTTGACTATCCCTAATCAGTCCTTGCCTTTCCAAATAGCTGTCCCTCAGGATTCCCTCCAACAACATGCCCACCACCAACATCAGGCTCACTGGTCTATAGTTCCCTGGCTTGTCCTTACTACCCTTCTTAAACAGTGGCACCATGTTAGGCAACCTCTTTCCGCACCTCACCTGTGACTATCGATGATACAAATATCTCAGCAACAGGCCCAGCAATCACATCCCTAGTTTCCCATAGAGTTCTTGGGTATACCTGATCAGGTCCTGGGGATTTATCCACCTTTATGCATTTTAAGACATCCAGCACTTCCTCCTCTGTAATATGAACATTTTGCAAGATGTCACCATCTATTTCCCTCCATTCTATATCTTCTATATCCTTTTCCACAGTAAATACTGATGCAAAATACTCGTTTAGTATCTCCCCCATTTTCTGCGGCTCCGCACAAAAGCCGCCTTGCTGATCTTTGAGGGGCTCTATTCTCTCTCTAGTTACCCTTTTGCCCTTAATGTATTTGTAAAAACCCTCTGGATCCTCCTTAATTCTATTTGCCAAAGCTATCTCATGTCCCTTTTTTGCCCTCCTGCTTTCCCTCTTAAGTATACTCCTACTGCCTTTATACTCTTCTGAGGATTCACTCGATCTATCCTGTCTACACCTCACATATGATTCTTTTTTTTCTTAACCAAATCCTTAATTTCTTTTGTCATCCAGCATTCCCTATACCTACCAGCCTTTCGTTTCACCCTGACAGGAATATACTTTCTCTGGAATCTCATTATTTCATTTCTGAAGGCTTCCCATTTTCCAGCCGTCTCTTTATTTGTGAACATCTGCCCCCAATCAGCTTTTGAAAGTTTTTGCCTAATACCGTCAAAGTTAGCCTTTCTCCAATTTAGAACTTCAACTTTTAGATCTGGTCTATCCTTTTCCATCACTATTTTAAAACTAATAGAATTATGGTCGCTGGCCCCAAAGTGCTCCCCCACTGACACCTCAGTCACCTGCCCTGCCTTATTTCCCAAGAGTAGGTCAAGTTTCGCACATTCTCGATTAGGTACATCCACATACTGAATCAGAAAATTTTCTTGTACACACTTAACAAATTCCTCTCCATCTAAACCCTAAACACTATGGCAGTTCTAGTCTATGTTTGGAAATTTAAAATCCCCTACCATAACTACCCAATTATTCTTACAGATAGCTGAGATCTCCTTACAAGTTTGTTTTTCAATTTTCTTCTGACTGTTAGGGGGTCTATAATACAATCTCAATAAGATGATCATCCCTTTCTTATTTCTCAGTTCCACCCAAATAAATTCCCTCGATGTATTTCTGGGAATATCCTCCCTCAGCACAGCTGTAATGCTATCCCTGATCAGAAACGCTACTCCCCCTCCTCTCTTGCTTTCCTTTCTATCCTTCCAGTAGCATTGGTATCCTGGAACATTAAGCTGCCAGTCCTGCCCATCCCTGAACCATGTTTCTGTAATTGCTATGATATCCCAGTCCCATGTTCCTAACCATGCCCTGAGTTCATCTGCCTTCCCTTACAGTGAAATAAATACTGTTTAATTTATTAGTCCTACCTTGTCCATGCCTGCCCTGACTGTTTGATTCTCTTCTGTTCTGAACTGTACCCATCTCAGATTGACCTCCTTCGTCACTATCTTCACCACTGCACCGCCCCCCCCCCCCACGACCCACCTTATTTCTAGTTTAAATCCTCCCAAGCAGCTCTAGCCAGTATATTAGTCCCCTTCCAATTTAGGTGAAACCCGTCCTTCTTGTACAGGTCACTTCTTCCACAAAAGAAATTCCAATGATCCAAAAATGTGAACCCTTCTCCCATACACCAGCTCCTCAGCCATGCAATCATCTGCTTTATTGTCCTATTCCTGCCCTCACTATCTCATAGCACCAGGAGTAATCCAGATATTACTATTCTCGAGGACCTCCTTTTTAAATTCCTGCCTAACTCTCTGTAATCAACCTTCAGAATCTCAACCTTTTCCCTTCCTTTGTCATTGGTTCCAATGTGGACAATGACTTCTTGCTAGCCTCTCTCCCCTTTGAGAACATTCTGCATCGTCTCTGAGAAATCCTTGATCCTGGCACCAGAGAATCAACACACCATTCGTATTTTTCGCTGCTGGCCACAGAAACGTCTGTCTTGGACTAGAGAATACCCTCACACAATTGATCTCTTGGAACCTGATGTACCCCTTGTTGCATTTGAGCCAGTCTCAATACCAAAAACTAGGCTATTCGTGCTACGTCCCCCTGAGAATCCATCACCCCCTACATTTTCCAAAACAGCATACTTGTTTGAAATTGGTATAGCCACAGAATATACCTGCACTAGGTGCCTACCTGTCTTACCTTTCCTGGAGTTAACCCACCATGTGTCCGTATCTGAGACTTTACCCCCTTCCTATAACTGTTATCCATCACACACTGTTGCTGTTGCAAATCCTTCATTGCTTCTAACTGTCTCTCCAACTGATCCATTCGATCTGATAAAATTCGCAACCAACAGTATTTGTTGCAGATATAATCCACAGTAACCCTTAAACTCTCTTTAAGCTCCCACATCTGACAAGAAGAATATATCACTCTACCAATGGCCGTTTTTGCACCTTAACAATCTACAGACCCAGAAAATAACACTGTCTTATTCCTCTACAAAACACTGTCCCAGGTTAGATTAATAGTTATGGCTTATATTTTAAGTTTAATCAAGAGACATATCTCCACAAACATATAATCAAGAAAGAACCCACTCTACTCACTATTGCAGACTTTCTGTAGGCCACTTAAAAAATTAACTTATCTGATTCTGTGCTGTGAACTTCGCCCAAACAGTTCGTCCAAGATCAGTTGTGAATTTCACTGTTTGTTAATTTTCTCAGACGCATTCCGATGTCCAGTGATGCATGAATTCAGACAGCAAAGGCAGTACGGTGGAGGTTCACTCTGGTCAGTTTCTTTCTCTCTCTCTCTCTCCTGCTCTGACCTCACCCTGTGCTTCTTTTGTATGTTCTTCTCCCTTTTAAAACTGCTGTTGTTTTGACTTTTTTTTCCCCAAAGTTCCAAAACAATGCAACAGCATATAAAACAGTAATTGTTGCTCCTGGAATTTGAGGAAATCACCTCCAGCATCTAAAATACCTCAAAAAAGGAACAGGTGTTCCAGCCAGAATTTTTTCCCGTTTGTCCATCTTGGATTACCCAGAATACTATCACTTGTGTAGATCATAGCAGCAAAGATATGATGAACTTTTAAAATATCTAATGAAGAGTACTTTTTTTTTCATATCCTGCCATGACAGTGTAAGGAAAAATGAATTTGAACTTATGAAATGTCTTTCATGTCCTCAGGATTTTGCAAAAGACTTCAGAGCCAGTGAATTGTTTTTCAAATGTGGTTTTGTAGACGAACATTGAAAATGAAGGAGAGGAAACCTGCATTATATAACATTACTTGGTTGAGAGAGGGACAGGACTGGCTGCTCAATGCCCCAGGGTGCAGTTGTTTTAGAAGAGAGAGAGAGAGAAAGGTAAAAAAGTGGAAGAGTTGCATTACTAATCGGGGAGAATGGTACATCTGCACTCAGAGATGGCATACTGGAAGGTTGATCCACTGAGGCAATATGGATCAAGCTTAAAAATAAGATGGGTGCAATCTCTCTGTTAGGGTTATACTCTCAATCTCCCAACAGCCACTGAGACATTGAGAAACAAATATGTAAGCAGATTATGGAAAGATGCAATAAAACAGAGTTGTCATATTGGGTGAGTTTAACTTCCCCAGTATTGACTGGGACTGCTTTCAAACAAGATGCTGAGATGGGGCAGAATTTGTTAAGTGCATCCAAGAGGGTTTCTTGAAGTAGTATGTGGATAGTCTACCTAGAGGAAGAGCCATACGGGACCTTGTACTGGCTAATAAGCCTGACTGGATGACTGACTTTACAGTGGGAGAGCATTTTGGAAACATTGATCACAACTCCTTACATTTTATGATAACTATGAATAAGGATAAGTAAGGCCCTCATGACAAAATACTAAACTGGGGAGGGCAAATTTCATCAGTATTAGGCAAGAGCTGGGAGTGTTTAATTGGGAGGAGTTGTTGTCAGGCAAGTCCACATTTGACATATGGGAATTGTTTAAAGACCTGCTGATGAGATTTCAGGACCAGAATATTCCAGTAAGGAGGAATGACAAGGATGGCAAGGTAAAGGACCCCTGGGTAATGAGGAAGTTATGAATTTAGTCAAAAGGAGAAAGAAAGTATGTGTCAGGTTTAGGAAACTAAAATTAAATGGGGCACATGAGGAATGTAAAAGAAGCAGGAAGGTATTCAAGCAGGGAATTAGGAGAGCAAGAAGGGGCCATGAAATGACCTTGGCAAGAAGTGTTAAAGAGCATCCAAAGGCCTTCTATACATACCTTCTCCCGAATTATCCATGTGTTCTTAATGTAAGACCACTCAAGGATAAAGGAGGGACCGTGCTTAGAGGCAAAGGATGTGGTCAAGTGGAACCCTGGTTTGATGCAAAAAGCATTATGTCTGAATATCCAGTTGTCCCTCAAATCTTTGCTGCAATGTCAACTGTGTTTTTGTGCCTAAGAAATTACCAGGACAATGAAGATTCTGCTGGACAATTCCCTTATGCCTGGAAACTCCGAAAGTGTCTATTTAAATCAGAGACTTTGGATGTTTCACATGAAATTGTGTAAATATTACCCAGTGAAAGTTAATCTATTAAATACATAGACTAATTCCAGAGTAACTATTAAACTGACCCCAAACAAACTCCCAATTCCACATTCCCAGATTACTTACATACCATTGACTTGACACTGCTTCTGCACCTCTGGATCTGACCTCCCCTGGGACCTAATTTCTCCCTTCCCTCATTCTGCAGCCAACTCCTGTTCACAACTGAAACGCACTCCCCCTCCACTTTGACCCAACGGCCCAACTCCCCCTTCACCTGTTCCAGGCCAGACTCTCCCCACAATTCCCCTCCTGGAACGCCAGCACCACCCTTCACTAGATCTGACATCTCTGTTCACCATTCCGGATCTATTCCCCATGCTTCTGCTCCAGACCAGCTACTGTCTCCCCAACCTCCCTTTTGTCTCCCCACTGGCCCAATCCAGCCTGATCTGCCTTTACAGTCTTTTCCATCTGTAAACAGATTATAAAACCTTCAGCCCCGCACACTTTTCCTTACCCCCACAGAATTTGATTTCACTCACTCACCCCAATCTGCCCTAAACAGTGCATCATTTACCTGGCACCCTCCCCACCAGGTACCCTACACACCTGAAAGGCTCCCCACCTGGTACCCTACCCACCTGGCTTCCTACCCACCTGAAACCCTACCCAGCCGGTACCCTACTTATCTGGCACCAACCAGCCCCTATCCTCCTAGCACTTTCCCCTCGGTTCCCTTCAAAGTGACTGGCTCTCATACTGGACTTTTTAATTGCAGAATACAGCAATTAATCCCTATGTTAATAGCTCATGGTTTGCCTTCCCCAACACCTCAAGTTCTCATATGAAAGAACTGTCAGACGGAAGTACAAATTTGCATTTGACAAAGAGTTCTGATCAGAGTTGCCTATCAGAAATGCCATTTATTCCTTTTGTAAGATTAACTGTCCAACTTTCTTTTTGTTTTGTAATGTTGCCCAATCTTTTACATACACCTTAACAAATATCATGAAGTCGACATTTAATTCTGCACTCCACCCACTAATAATCATGGACTTCAATGAAGGGTAAAATCAATAGAAAGAGTGAACATTATTTTCAGCACTTCTTACAGTGTAGCACTCCATAACTGTATACCTAAGGTCAGACAAGATTGTACATGGCATATCTTTGGTTTAGATCAGAGCGGTGCTGGAAAAGCACACCAGGTAAGGAAGCATCCGAGGAGCAGGAAAAAAAATCGACGTTTCAGGCAAAAGCCCTTCATCGGGAATGCATATCATTACGGATTAGAGAATTTTAATACCTGGAATTTACATTCATTGAATGTGGACATACTGATAAGGTACATTTGTACTAATTCACTCCTTGCTTTTCTTGTAGCCATTATATTTTACAATGAGAACTAACATTTGTTCTTCAAAACAAATAAAAGCAAATTCCTGTTGCAAATCCAAAATAAGAACAGAGCACACTGGCAGCATTCAGCAGATTGACCAGCATTTTTAATGAAAGAGAGACAAGCTAATTTTAAGATAAATTTTAGATTAGTGTTACAGAATTTTTTTTGTTAGTTAAAAATTATTATTTGACCTTACAAAACACCTCCATATTTAATGTGGACTAAGAGAATATAGCAAATTATTAGTGTCATTAGCACAATATTCAAATATTGAGGTAACTATTCACCTATTATTCACATTGCTTTGGAGTTGATCTCTAACTCCTCGCACTGGGTTAGTGTAGTGTGAGGTGTCACAGTAGTGGAGCCAAGGCCCACATCAGTTATGACACCTGATGCAGTTCTGATGTATGGAAAGATTAGTGGCATTAGACTGATATATTGTGCCATGAAAACTCTGAGAGCAACTTATATGTTCCTATTGAGGATTTCTTCTCAAAATTTGGAATTGAGTATGCCATAGGTAAGGGAGATGTTATGGTCCAGACCCCCTCAAAATATTTTAAGAAGGTAGCCTGGACCCTAACTTTTTCTTATTTTTGAAGGCAAATGTAAAGTGCTGTGTTCCAGAGACAATACGACTGGTCAAACTATTCGACATTAAGCAAAACACAACTTATTCAACACAATAGTTGAGATACATCAAAAGAAAGAAGAACTTAGAATAACTTCACTCTATTGTAAGACTTAACAGAATAACAGATACAGTAACAATACTAATTAATTGTTCTAATATATATAGTAATATAACACAGCTCATGGCAAAAAAGGCACATTCGGAAATCAAGTTTCCTCACATGCAATGTCCACAAGTAGAAAGAGAAACGCTCATTTCTAGCTGTAACTGAGATAAGGGAAAAATAGCTTCTACTTCTTCAAAGACTCCAGCAACTTCTGCCAAGGTCTAAAAGTTAATAAGAGCTCAAAATCTTAGTTGGTGAGAGCTGGCCACACCCATCCAGTCTGCTTCTAATATTCCAACTTTTAAAAAAAGAACCTCGGCTTCACAAACTGTTTACGTTACCATAGGCTACTCTGTATCTCTTGTTCAATCCATCTCTTAAAAGATACCTGGACAAAATATACTACTGAAGGGCACAGCATTGTCACACATAAATTGACAGAAGTTAGGGCTTGCATAAGAAAGAAATGAGTGATGAAAGAATGAGAAAAGTATGCAAGTGAAGGAGAAAGGCAGAAATAAAAGATTGAGAATGAAAAAGACAATTGTAAATTTAACTTTAGAGTTGAATTGCTATTCTGACTCAAAAGCAGTTGAATCATAGACAACTTTCACCAGCCACAGTATATCACTCTAGATGGTTGGAACCCCCAGCTTTTATTGAACTACTCACATAACAAGTGATTAGTGTTAGCACCACAGCTGTTGATGCTTAATTTCTTCCAGCCATTGGGTAAATATCTATTGAGAATATGTTGACTTTAGTTGCCAAAATAAACGCAGTAGAGTAGCAAAGAATGAAAGAAAGTAAATGAGGTGTTATTCTTTGTCACTAAACTGTTAGAAGAACCCTCAAGGCTACAAGTCCATTTACATCATTATCATGAAGATTTGTTTCATGTCCAAATCATGATTTAAACTATCAGCAAGAAACATGAATTGAACTTATAATAACAATCAGAGTCTTAGAGCACAGATGAAAGAGATAGATTTCACAGCCAAGGTGGTGATCAAATTTTCCTTTATATATGTTCCACATTCCAAATCCACTGAAATGAAGCTGGTATGTCTGCAGAACCCAGTCAAAGACGATGTCATCAGAGGGATATGAATGAACCATATTTCCTATTGCATTAGTTCAATGTCCAGATCCTCAGCTGGGTGAAGACAACCCATTAAAGCACACTCAATTGAACAATGTGACAATGGCTGTGAGAAGAATTCCTGTAACCTAATCAAGTTACAATTAGAAACACAATCATGTTTAAATTGTTAGTTAGTTTTAGAGGGATGTCACATGACAACATGATCCTTTGTATATTTTAAGAACATATTTTCTCAGTTGAACTGAACAAACAACTGAGAAACGGAGAGAGGTCATTCCTTCCTCTTGGTCTGTCAGCCATTACCACTCTTTCCATATGCAGTAGACACAGACTTTTAGTGAATGAACTCAACTCCATAGCTCTGTCTCTATAAAAACAAGTAGATCATCGATCACCATCATGATTTTTAATTTTCTTGATGCTAAAAGCAGATTACCGTGTGAAAATAAAAAGACCATCAAAGTTAGCCTGAAGCCAGCTGAGTCACAAAACTACAGATAATTCCGTTAAACCTTAATGGATTCTAATTTTGCAGTCCTGTAATCTGTATTGCATGCACGATAACTTCAAGGTCATTGATGTTTGTGTGAAAGTCGATAATATGTTTTATTATTTTACGAGATCAGTTCAGGTATAAAGCTAACCTCTTTTATTGTTGAGCTCAAGAAAATTATCCAATTGTTCTTTCATGATCACAGCACATAAAAGATTAATGCTAATTTGGCAAATATATCCCTTTCACAAAGAAAACCTGTTGTCAAATAAAGAGAGAGAAAAAATTGGAAGCTATTCTACTCCTCTTACCTGGTGTTACATAATGAATAAGCAAGTAGTGTTGTGTGGTACAGAGTCATATAGGTCAAGGACATCTGGGGTAATGACAGTAGACACCTGATTTGTGCTGTCCTACATGAAGATTGCACTGTGAAAATTGCTACATGTCTCTGCATAAATAAGGCAAACAGAAAATACTCAGTGCTCAGCAGATTTGGAGCATATGCTGTAGGATCATAAGAACAATAAGTACTTGGGGCTGATATAACAGTTGCTACTCAAGATAGGGAAAAATGGACAGGCAAGAACAAGAAGGAAGTGATAGGGGGACATCATGGCAGGCTAAATAACCAAAGGAATAGTTATTCAGGCAATTTGGGATGGTAACAGTTGGGAGAGATACTGTTGAATTGAGGACTTTGATTCTGATTATATTCACTGTTTTAAGGAAGTGAAGAAATTAGATTGAGCAATGTTGGAATAAAGATGCAAAACTTAGATTTGACATCATATTCGTGAAAATATAATTTGGGTCAATTTACAATTTTGTCATAGTACCACCAGTGTACTTGCCATAAAAATGTATTCCATTGTCATTTGTATCATTGGGTCATGGGATAACAAGAGCATCCAAATTATCTACTTATGCCTTCAAGCAAGCTTACAATTGGCCCCTGTTTCTCATGCTGAAAAGATGTTTAGAAAATGTATTCCCAAACAGTGGTTGTCATCATTTGATCCATATTGCTTGAGTTGTTATAGCATCATAGAGATGTACAGCATGGAAACAGTCCCTTCAATCCAATTCATCCATGTCAACCAGATATCCTAAACTAATTTAGTCCCATTTACCAGCACTTTTGATGAGCATCTGGCAATGTGATACCACCTTGATATTGATTGCCTATGTCTGCAATAAGGTGTGTGAAACAGCAACAAAGAATCCTCCTTAACTAGCTCATCATTTTGAAGTATTTATGATTAGACCATTGATTGCATGTGACATCACTGGTAGAATTAGCTGTGATTAGTTACTGACACCTAGGGCAGCAGGGAACTTGAATTAACATGGATAATTTGAACTCAAGTATTCTCCAATACTTTGTAATGGTATCTATTCACCTCACACTGTCAACACCAGTCATTTCTTGAAGCCACTGATATCATTGTTTAAATCAAAATTTTAAAGAAAATTAGCAGAAAATAGACAAAGTAAACCAAGGGCAAATTGATCACAAGTTGAGGAAGTGTTTGGTGTTTGAACGTTATTTAAGAGGCAATGACAGAAAGGGGGAGAAAATCCCATATGGACAGAGCATTCTTAATTATTGCAGCAAAAGGTCAATCCCACAGTGCAGAGAATTAGAGACGACAGCGAAAGATGACGTTGGGCAGGGACTGAGCTTCTAAAAGGTGCATTTACATGGTAGCGTCATTGCTATTCTTTGTTGTGTTTGATCAGGTGCTACACTGACCTTTAGGAAAGGCTGGAAAGTAAATGTTATTTTATTTCCGATAACCCCAGAGGAAACAGATTATGAAGTTTGACTCCAAATGTCATAGAAATAAAACAAAGTAAAAGTTCAAGTCAAAAACAAAACGTGGCATCGTTAAATTATTTACATACTTTTTATGGTGCCATTACAGTGAAATGTGTGCATAAGCGAAGTAGTTTTGCAGCCCAGGGAATAAAATATACCTGGTGTATGGACTTATTATAACATAAAATAGGCATAGAGAGTCAGTTGTTAACTCAACCACGAAGAATGTTATAATTTAAAGGGGCATAGAATCAACATTTCTCTGGTGATGTGTTATGGTTAGACAAATGCTAGATGAATGCAAAAAGAACAGGAATCAAAACTCCAAAATTCAACAATGCTGCAATGAAATGTCACGACATTTTTAAATAAACAAATAGTCATCACCACTGATATAGAAGGAAGAGTTCAGTGTTAAATTATTTGGATTAAAGTCTGAAAAACAAAATTGATTACTCTGTTGTATGTTGTTGCTATAAATCAACATGCACTCCAAAAATAGGCTAATGTTTAACAGAATACTATTAACATTCAGATATGCAGCTTTGAGCCCCTACCTTAGGAAGGATATCCTTGCCATAGAGAAATGTGCAGTGGAGGTTCCCCAGACTATGTTGTGGTGCAACTATCTACATGGAGACATGGAGAATAATAGATTTATAATTTCTCAAATTTAGAAGAATGCAATGTGAAGGGGACATGTGTGGGCAGGGTGGATGCAGAAAGGCTGATTTCCCTGTTTGTAGGTTGATTGTGATGATGGTGATTGAACCAGGGAACACCATCTCAAAATCGTTAAGCTTTGCATGTTCAGGGAGGAGAAATCATATCCAGAGTGAGGCACGGCCCGAGTAAGCATGTATTTCCGCGATTTTGGAACAGATTGCGGATTCAGTGCAGAGAGGTGTTTTTGATATTTTTGGATTAACGTTTTAAGGTCTTACAAGAGAATAAATTGAGACCCTAAATCAGGTGCCCAGTATAAATCAAAGAGCAGCACTGGAAAACCATAAGCTCATTGGTTGGTAATACCTGAAAGTGATTAGGAAAAATATTTTACGGATCAAAAGCTAAAAGGCCATTGGGAATTTTTAAAAAATCAAATGAAAAGTCAATGAATAAAATAGAGATGCAGGGCCATGAATGTGTTGTGCTTGTCTGGTGTGGGATCTGCTGGACCTCTATGTGGTTCCTATTGACCATATTTGTAGCAAGTGTTGGTTGCTTGAGGAATTTCTGATCAGAGTTGATGAGCTGGAGTCAGAGCTTCAAACAATGTGACACGCCAGGGAGGTAAAGAATTACCAGGAATTACCAGGCAGTCACGCCTCCTTCAACTAAATACCTAAAGTTTGGTCAGTGGTCAGGGACAGGAGGTATGACTGTGAGTGAGGAATGTAGAGGGATCCAAGAGGTAGTGCTTAAGGAACCTCAGCTCTTGAATTTGTCTGGGAGACAGTGAGGTCTGCAGATGCTGGAAATCAGAGTTGAGAGTGTGTTGCTGGAAAAGCACAGGGGATCAGGTAGCATCCAAGGAGCAGGAAAATCGATGATTCGGGCTTGAGCCCGATTCCTGATGAAGGTTCTGGCCTGAAATGTCAATTTTCTGCTCCTCGGATGCTGCCAGACCTACAGTGCTTTTTCGGCAACACACTCAACTCTTGAGCTTGTTTTAGAAGTTTGAGATATTTGTTCCCTGTCTAGATATGAGCAGGGGGCTTGAGAGATGTCAGAGAGAGAGGGAGAGAGAGGATCAGTATAGAACTGCTTCTTTGGGTCCCCAACTGTATCTCAGGGTTCCCAACTAAAACGTGACCAGCAGTTACAAGAGAAAAAAACAGCTTCCCAAAACCAAACTATACCAAACCAAACCCTGAACTGGGACTACTGGCCATTTCACAGCACAAGTGTTTTAGAAAAAAAGACTTAGTGTCATAGAATCATACAGATGTACAGCATGGAAACAGACCCTTTGGTCCAACCCGTCCATGCCGACCAGATATCCCAACCCAATCTAGTCCCAGTCTGACAAACAACCCTCCACCACCACCCTCTGTCTTCTACCTTTGAGCCAGTTCTTTATCCAAATGGCAAGTTCTCCCTGTCATCCATGAAATCTAACCTTGCTGATCAGTCTCCCATGGGGAACTTTGTTGAATGCCTTACTGAAGTCCATATAGATCACATCTACTGCTCTGCCCTTATCAATCTTCTTTGTTACTTCTTCAAAACACTCAATCAAGTTTGTGAGACATGATTTCCCATGCACAAGGCCATGTTGACTATCCCAAATCAGTGCTTGCCTTTCCAAATACATGTACATCCTGTCACTTTTTTTTCCAAGTAGATATTTTCAGACATATTGAAACCTCTGTCTTTATGACCCCTCTGAAAAGAAAATCCGAAGACAACGTAACCTTGTTAAAGGAGCAGCATCGTCACAGGGAGGATAAATAAACTGACTGTAGCATTCTGGTTCAGGGAGCCATTTAAGAGAAGGGAGAAAAGTCAATTGTAGTTATAATCAGGGATAGTTTACTCAGGGGAATAGACACTGTTCTTTGTGGCCAGGATTGAGAGGCCCTGCCAGGTGTCTGATTTCAGGATATTCATCCTGCCCTGCAGAAGATCTTGGAGTGGGAGGGGTGGGAGGGGTGGGGGGGGTGGAAGGATCCAGTTGTTGCAATCCATGTAGTTGCCAATAATATAAGCAGAAAGAGGAAAGAGGAAAGAGGTTCTGCTGAGGGTAAGTGAGCATATATGGGCTACATTAAAGAGCAGAACCAAAAAAGGAAATAATGTACAGGATACTATGTGAGCCACAAGCTAACTGGCAAAGGGTCAACCTGATTAAAGAGGCAAATGTGTGACTGAAAGATATGTGTGTGTGGTTGCATGGAAAATTAGAAAATCAAAGATAAAGGAGAAGGTAGATTGTAGATTCATGTTACCAGAAAATAAAAGGAAGAGTACTTCAATCTCATACTGCACAAGATAGCATAAAACTTTGGGGAAATTTGATCGCAGAACAAATTTAAAAGCTTTGCATCTTAATGCATGAAGCATTCGGAATAAGGTATTTGAATTGATGGTGTAAATCAAAGTAAATGATTATGATCTCATAGCTGTATGGAAACATGGTTACAAGGGGATTGGAAATGGAAACTTAATGTTCAGGGATATTTGACCGATTGCTAAGACGGGAGGGACAGAAATGGTGTTGGGGCAGCATTGTTAAGTAGGAGCATGTAAAAAGAATAGTACAATAATTATGAGTAACATTAATTGGGTTAATCAAATTGAAAAGGGTAACAATGACAATGAATTAATTGAACGCATGAAGGAAAGTTTCTGAGAACAATAGGTCATGGAGTCAACCAGGGAGCAGGAGACCTTAGATCTGGTAATGAAGCAAGCTTATTAAATCAGCTTTGAGTAAAAGATCTGCTAGGAAGTAGTGATCATAACATGATATTTAATGTTTAGTTTGAGAATGAGAAACTTGGAGTGGAAACAACTGTGTTTAACTTAAATAAAGGATATGACAATGAAATGAAAATGGAGTCAGTTGAAGTGAATTGGGCTGATAAGACCATAAGACATAGACCATAAGACCATAAGACATAGGAGTGGAAGTAAGGCCATTTGGCCCATCAAGTTCACATCGCCATTCAATCATGGCTAATGGGCATTTCAACTCCACTTACCAGCATTCTCCCCATAGCCCTTAATTCCTTGTGACACCAAGAATCTATCAATCTCTACCTTGAAGACATTCAGCATCCCGGCCTCCACTGCACTCTGCGGCAATGAATTCCACAGGCCCACCACTCTCTGGCTGAAGAAATTTCTCTGCATTTCTGTTCTGAATTGACCCCCTCTAATGCTAAGGCTGTGTCCATAGGTCCTAGTTTCCTTGCCCAACAGAAACAATTTCCTAGTATCCATCCCTTCCAAGCCATGTATTATCTTGTAAGTTTCTATTAGATCTCCCCTTAATCTTCTAAACTCCAATGGATACAATCCCAGGATCCTCAGCCATTCCTCATATGTTAGACCTGCCATTCCAGAAATCATCCATGTGAATCTCTGCTGGACACGTTCCAGCGCCAGTATGTTCTTCCTAAGGTGTGGGGACCAAAACTGGACACAGTACTCCAAATGGGGCCTAACCCGAACTTTATAAAGTCTCAGTAGCACAACGGTGCTTTTATATTCCAGCCCTCTTGAGATAAATAACAACATTGCATTTGCTTTCTTAATCATGGACTCAACTTGCATGTTTACCTTTAGAGAATCCTCAACTAGCACTCCCAGATCCCTTTGTACTTTGGCTTTACAAATTTTCTCACCGTTTAGAAAGTAGTCTACACTTTTATTCTTTTTTCCAAAGTGCAAGACCTCGCATTTGGTCACGTTGAATTCCATCAGCCATTTCCTGGACCACTCTCCCAAACTGTCTAGATCCTTCTGCATCATCCCCACTTCCTCAGTACTACCTGCCTGTCCACCTAACTTCGTATCATCGGCAAATTTCACTAGAATGCCCCCAGTCCCTTCATCCAGATCATTAATATATAATGTGAACAGCTGCGGCCCCAACACTGAACCCTGCGGGACACCGCTTGTCACCGGCAGTCATTCCAAAAAAGAATCTTTTATCCCAACTCTCTGCCTTCTGTCAGACAGCCAATCCTCAATCCATCCCAGTAGCTCACCTCGAACACCATGGGCCCTCACCTTGCTCAGCAGCCTCCCGTGTGGTACCTTATCAAAGGCCTTTTGGAAGTGTAGATAGACCACATCCACTGGGTTTCCCTGGTCAAACCTACTTGTCACCTCTTCAAAGAATTCCAACAGGTTTGTCAGACATGACCTCCCCTTACCAAATCCATGTTGACATGTTCTCATCAGACTCTGCTCTTCCAAGAATTTTGAAATCTCATCCTTAATGATGGATTCTAGAATTTTACCAATAACCAAGGTTAGGCTAATTGGCCTATAATTTTCCATCTTTTGTCTTGATCATTTCTTGAACAAGGGGGTTACAACAGTGATCTTCCAATCATCCGGGACTTTCCCTGACTCCAGTGACTTTTGAAAGATCTCAACCAATGCCACTTCTATTTCCTCAGCCACCTCTCTCAGAACCCTAAAGTTCTGGAGTGGAAGTAAGGCCATTCGGCCAATCGAGTCCACTCCGCTATTCAATCATGGCTGATGGGCATTTCAACTCCACTTGCCCGCATTCTCCCCATAGCCCTTCATTCCTTGTGACATCAAGAATTTATCAATCTCCGCCTCGAAGACATTTAGCGTCCCGGCCTCCACTGCACTCTGCGGCAATGAATTCCACAGGCCCACCACTCTCTGGCTGAAGAAATGTCTCCGCATTTCTGTTCTGAATTGACCCCCTCTAATTCTAAGACTGTGTCAACGCGTCCTAGTCTCCTCGCCTAACGGAAACAATTTCCTAGCGTCCACCCGTTCCAAGCCATGTATTATCTTGTAAGTTTTTATTAGATCTCCCCTTAATCTTCTAAACTCCAATGAATACAATCCCAGGATCCTCAGCCGTTCCTCGTATGTTAGACCTACCATTCCAGGGATCATCCGTGTGAATCTCCACTGGACACGCTCCAGTGCCAGTATGTCCTTCCTGAGGTGTGGGGACCAAAACTGGACACAGTACTCCAAGTGTGGCCTAACCAGAGCTTTATAAAGTCTCAGTAGCACAACGGTGCGTTTATATTCCAACCCTCTTGAGATAAATGACAACATTAGTCATGGACTAGTCATGGACTCAACCTGCATGTTTACCTTTAGAGAATCCTCGACTAGCACTCCCAGATCCCTTTGTACTTTGGCTTTATGAATTTTCTCAACGTTTATAAAGTAGTCCATGCTTGTATTCTTTTTTTTCCAAAAGTGCAAGCCCTCGCATTTGCTTCCATCAGCCATTTTCTGAACCACTTTCCCAAACTATCTAGATCCTTCTGCAGCCTACCCACTTCCTCAGTACCACCTGCCTGTCCATCTAACTTTGTATCATCAGCAAACTTTGCTAGAATGCCCCCAGTCCCTTCATCCAGATCATTAATGTATTCCGTGAACAGCTGCGGCCCCAAACTGAACCCTACGGAATACCGCTTGTCACTGGCTGCCATTCCGAAAAAGAACCTTTTATCCAACTCTC
Source organism: Hemiscyllium ocellatum (assembly GCF_020745735.1). Lineage (NCBI taxonomy): Eukaryota > Metazoa > Chordata > Chondrichthyes > Orectolobiformes > Hemiscylliidae > Hemiscyllium > Hemiscyllium ocellatum. The sequence goes on along the minus strand of NC_083406.1, from coordinate 25,793,401 downwards.
TGCCTTCTGTCAGACAGCCAATCCTCAATCCATACCAGTAGCTCACCTCAAACACCATGGGCCCTCACCTTGCTCAGCAGCCTCCCGTGTGGCACCTTATCAAAGGCCTTTTGGAAGTCTAGGTAGACCACATCCACTGGGTTTCCCTGGTCAAACCTACTTGTCACCTCTTCAAAGAATTCCAACAGGTTTGTCAGGCACGACCTCCCCTTACTAAATCCATGTTGACTTGTTCTAATCCGACCCTGCTCTTCCAAGAGTTTGGAAACCTCATTATTAATGATGGATTCTAGAATTTTACCAACAACCGAGGTTAGGCGAATTGGCCTATAATTTTTCATCTTTTGTCTTGATCCTTTCTTGAACAAGGGGGTTACAACAGCGATCTTCCAATCATCTGGGACTTTTCCTGACTCCAGTGACTTTCGAAAGATCTCAACCAACGTCTCTGCTATTTCCTCAGCCACCTCCCTCAGAACTCTAGGATGTAGCCCATCAGGGCCAGGAGATTTATCAATTTAAAGACCTTTTAGCTTTTCTAGTACTTCCTCTTTTGTAATGGCAACCATACTCAACTCAGCCCCCTGACTCCCTTTAATTGTTGGGATATTACTCATGTTTTCCACTGTGAAGACTGACGCAAAGTATTTATTAAGTTTTCCAGCTATTTCCTTATCTCCCATCACTAAGCTTCCAGCATCGGTTTGAAGTGGCCCAATGTCTACTTTTGCCTGTCTTTTGATTCTTATGTATTGAAAGAAACTTTTACTATCATTTCTCATATTACTGGCTAGCCTACCTTCATATTTGATCCTCTCCTTCCTTGTTTCTGTCTTTGTTATCCTCTGTTTGCTTTTGTAGCCTTCCCAATCTTCTGATTTCCCAGTGCTCTTAGCCACTTTACAGGATCTCACTTTCTTTAATACATTTCCTGACTTCCTCTGTCAGCCATGGCTGTCTAATCCCTCCCCGGATAATCTTTCTTTTCTTGGGAATGAACCTCTATACAGTGTCCTCAATTATACCCACAAACTCCAGCCATTTTTGCTCTACTGTCTTCCCCGCTAGGCTCTGCTTCCAGTCTATTTTTGTCAGTTCCTCTCTCATGCCCTCATAATTACCTTTATTTAACTGTAACACCATTACATCCAATTTTGCCTTCTCTCTTTCAAACTGCAGATTGAACTCTACCATATTATGATCGTTGTTTCCTAAGTGTTCTCTTACTTTAAGATTTTTTTATAAAGTCTGGTTCATTACATAGCACTAGGTCCAGAATAGCCTGCTCCCTTGTGGGCTCCATGACAAGCTGTTCCAAAAAGCCATCCTGTAAGCATTCCATGAATTCCCTTTCTTTGGATCCACTGGCAACATTATTTACCCAGTCCTGCATATTGAAGTCTCCCATGATCACCGTGACCTTGCCTTTCTGACATGCTTCTCTATTTCCCGGTACATGTTGCGCCCCTGGTCCTGACCACTGTTAGGAGGTCTGTACACAACTCCCATTATGGATTTTTTGCTTTTGTGGTTCCTCAATTCCACCCACACAGACTCTACATCATCCAATGCTATGTCATTCAGTGCCATTGATTTAATTTTGTTCTTAACTAACAAGGCAACCCCGCCCCCTCTGCCCACCTCCCTGTCTTCTTGATAAGTTGAAAATCCTTGGAGGTTTAACTGCCAGTCCTGACACCCCTGCAACCACGTCTCTGTGATGCCTACCACATCATAATCATTCACGATGATCTGTGCCATTAGTTCATCTGCTTTGTTACGAATGCTACGAGCATTCCGGTAAAGTGCCTTAATGTTAACTTTCTTATCATTAGAGACATTGGAAGTCATAAGATGTCCTAAGTTATCCTTCCTTTTTGCTGCATCCCCAGTCTGCCTCAAGTTTAAATCCATCTGCACACATGCTATCCTGTTGCTTATCTTTCCAATTAACTCCATACTCCCTGTCGCTTTCGCTTTCACTTTCCCTTCCCCCAACTCAGAAGTTTAAAGTCCTACTGACCACCTTATTTATCCTCTTCGTTAGAACATTGGTACCTGATCGGTTCAGGTGGAGACCGTCCCAACGGTACAGATCCCCCTGGTTTCAAACCTGTTGCCAATGCCCCATGAAGTGGAATCCCTCTTTCCCACGCCAATCCCCTAGCCATGTGTTTATTCCCTAATTATCTTATCCCTATGCCAATTGGCACGTGGCTCAGGCAGTAATCCAGAGATTATGACCCTTGAGGACCTGTACTTCAATTTCCTTCCTAGTGCTTGATAATCCCCAAACAGATCCTCCACCCTAGCTTTGTCTATGTTGTTAGTCCCAACGTGGACCACAACAACTGGATCCTCCCCCTTCTGCTCCAAAACCCTTTCAAGCCAGTCAGAGATGTCCCGCGTCCTGGCACCGGGCAGGCAACACACCATGTGAGACTCCCGATCCGGCTTGCAAAGGATACTATCTGTCCCCCAATTATAGAATCCCCTATAACAACTATTGTCTTTTTGCTCCCCCCTCTTGATTGGCCTTCTGCACCATGGTGCCATGGTCAGCTGGCTCATCCTGCCCAGAGCCCTTTTCCTCATCCATAAAGGGAGCAAGAATCTCATACCTGTTGGACAAGGTCAAGGGCTGAGGCTCCTGCACTCCTGAACTCAGCTTCCCCCTACCTGCTTCACTTACAGTCACACTCTGATGTCCCTGATCACTAACTGAATGTGAATTACTTAATCTCCCAGGTTGTGACTGCCTCCTGAAACAAAGCATCCAGGTAACTCTCCCCCTCCCAGATGTGCGGCAGTGTTTGAAGCTCAGATTCCAGATCATCAACTCTGATCGGGAGTTCTTCCAGCAACCAACACTTGCTGCAGATGTGGTCACTGCCATTCACAATGGGATCAGCCAGCTCCCACATCATACAGCTACAGCATCATCTGCCCAGCCATCTCTGCTTAGTTAATTACTTTGTATAAATTTGAGTTAAAATACTTTCTGATACCTCTCTGCTATAGTCTTTTTTGTAAAAACAATAGATCAACCAAAAAAGTATATTTTAACCAGTCACTGATAAAGAAATAGAAAATACTTACCTTAACAAACCAGAATCCTTATTAACTAGGTTCGAGGAAGAGGGCGGGTGGGAGACACTACAGTTGTAGAGTCTCTGATAGGTTATCAGGAATGACAAAAAGCAAACAGCAGCAGACATTTGAGGAGGAAATTTATGGTTCTCAGCAAAAAGACATTCCGGTAAGGATGAAAGATTCTACAAGAGGGATTAATGAGCCATGGCTCATGAAGGAAATTAGAAGAGTATTAAGGTGAAAGAAAAAGCAAGAAGGCCATGATAGCCCTGAAGTCTTAGATAAATTCAGAATCCAGCAAAGGATTAAAAAGATAATAAACTATGAGGGCAAACTAGTGAAGAATATAAAAGCTAACGATAAGAGCTTTATATATATAGGAGGTCAAAGTGAACATAGAACCCTTAGCAATTGAATCTGGGGAGATTATTTTGGGGAATAAGGAAATGGCAGAGGAAATCAACGGATTTTTTGCATCAGTCTTTATGATGGAAGAAACTCCAAACGTGCTACTAATAGTAAAGAATACAGGAAAGGAACTGAGTGCCACCACCATCAGTAGAGAAATAATATTAGATAAACAAATGAGTGATGTTTGAGAGGATTTGTAGCTCAGGTTTATTATATGTATATAAGTTAGGAAGGTTTGTTTTCAGATGTTTTGTCACCATACTAGGTAACATTATCAGTGAGAGTGAAGTGCTGGTGGTATGTCCCACCTTTATATTTGTAGGTCTTGGTTTATTAAGGTGGGTGATGTCATTTCTGTTTTTTTTCCCTAAGGGAAGGTAACTAGGATCTAAATTGATGTGTTTATGGATGGAGTTCTGATTAGAATGCCATCCTATAAGAATTCTCATGCATGTACTTGTTTTGCCTGTCCTAAGATGGGACACACCACCAGTGGTCCACCAGAGACACTCACTGATGATGTTACCTAGTATGGTGATGAAACGTCTGAAAACAAACCTTCAAGCTCAGCCAGCTAACTTACATACTTAATAAACTAATGAGACTACAGGTTAATAAGCCCCCTGGCCCTGATGGCTTACAATGTAAGATCCTTAAAGAGGTGGCTATACAGGAGATGCATTGGATGCAATTTTCCAAAAAACTTTGGAATCTGAAGAAGTAACAAATAACTGGCAACCCATATTCAAGGAGAGAGGAAGAAAATGTGTAGCTATAGGTTGATTAACCTAACACCTATTGGGATAATTATCAAGGAATTAATAACAGAATATTTGGAAACATCACAATACGATCAAACAGAGTCAGTATGGCTTCATTAAACAGAAATTGTGCCTGCCTAATTTATTACAGTTTTGTGAGGATGCCTCAACCAGAGTAGAGAGAGGGGAACCAGTAGATGTGTTGTATTTGGGCTACCAGAAGATTTTCAACAAGGTACCTCACAAAAGCTTAAGTCATAAGATAAGATCCCAAGGTATTGGAGTAGTATATTATTGTGGATACAGAATTGACTCTTGGGCATGAAACATCAAATTAAGGTAAAGGGTTCTTTTTCAGGTTGGTCATCCATAACCAATGGTATTCCACAGGGATCATTGCTGGGACTGCAACCATTTATATTATGACTTGGAGGAAGGAAGTGAGTGTCAGGGAGCAAAGTTTTCAGATGACACAAATAGATGGAAAGACAGGTTGCAAAATGGGGCAAAAGGTTATTAAATGGAATATAATGTGAGGTTGTTCATTTGGGAAGGGAGGACAAAATCACAAAATTTTATTTAAAATAGAGAAAAACTGTAGAAAGCTTCAAAGCAGAGGGACTTGGCGTATTTATGTAGAAAACACAAGAAGCTACCACACAGGTGCAGCAGATAATCAGGAAGGCTAATGGAATGTTGGCCCTTATTTCAAAAAGGTTTAAGTCTTATTGCAACAGTGCAAGATGCTGGTGAGGCCAAATCTAGAGTACTTCGAGCAGTTTTGGTCCTGTGTTTTAAGAAAATATATTGTTTCATTAGAAGCAGTTCAGTGAAGGTACACTAGGATAATTGCTGGTATGGAGGAACTGTCTTATAAGAAATTATTAAACAGGTTGGTACACTACGAAGAGAATGCAAGATGATCACATTGAAACATATCGGATTCTTAAGGGGCTTGGCAGTTCCAGAATTAAGGAATGCCAATTTAAGACTGAGGTGAAGAAGAATTTCTTCTCTCAGAGGATTGTGAGCCTTTGGAATTCCTTGCCATAGAGAGCTCTGGGGGCAGAGTCCTCAAGTATGTTTAAGGCTGAAATAGATTCCTGATCAGTCAGGAAATAAAGAGTGATGAGAAACAGTAGGCAAGTGGACGTAAGGAATGCCTGAAAATGTGTTGCTGGAAAAGCGGAGCAGGTCAGGCAGCATCCAAAGAACAGGAGATACAACGTTTTGGGCATAAGCCCTTCTTCAGGAATGAGGAAAGTGTGTCCAGCAGGCTAAGATAAAAGGTAGGGAGGAGGGACTTGGGGGAGGGGCATTGGAGATGCGATAGGTGGAAGGAGGTCAAGGTGAGGGTGATAGGCTGGAGTGGGGTGGGGGCGGAGAGGTCAGGAAGAAGATTGCAGGTTAGGAAGGTGGTGCTGAGTTCGAGGGATTTGACTGAGACAAGGTGGGGGAGGGGGAATGAGGAAACTGGAGAAATCTGAGTTCATCCCTTGTGGTTGGAGGGTTCCTAGGCAGAAGATGAGGCTCTCTTCCTCCAACCGTCGTGTTGTTATGGTCTGGCGATGGAGGAGTCCAAGGACCTGCATGTCCTTGATGGAGTGGGAGGGGGAGTTAAAGTGTTGAGCCACAGGGTGGTTGGGTTGGTTGGTCCGGGTGTCCCAGAGGTGTTCTCTGAAACATTCCGCAAGTGGGCGGCCTGTCTCCCCAATATAGAGGAGGCCACATCAGGTGTAGCGGATGCAATGGATGATGTGTGTGGAGGTGCAGGTGAATTTGTGGTGGATATGGAAGGATCCCTTGGTGCCTTGGAGAGAAGTAAGGGAGGAGGTGTGGGTGCAAGTTTTGCATTTCTTGCGATTGCATGGGAAAGTGCCGGGAGTGGAGATTGGGTTGGTGGGGGGTGTGGACCTGACGAGGGAGTCACGGAGGGAGTGGTCTTTTCGGAACGCTGATAGGGGAGGGGAGGGAAATGTATCCCTGGTGGTGGGGTCCGTTTGGAGGTGGCGGAAATGACGGCGGATGATACGCTGTATATTGAGGTTGGTGGGGTGGTAGGTGAGAACCAGTGGGGTTCTGTCCTGGTGGCGGTTGGAGGGGCGGGGCTCAAGGGTGGAGGAGCGGGAAGTGGAGGAGATGTGGTGGAGGGCATCATCAATCACGTCTGGGGGGAAACTGCGGTTCTAGAAGAAGGAGGCCATCTGGGCTGTACGGTATTGGAACTGTTCCTGGGGGCAGATGCGGCGGAGACTAAGGAATTGGGAATATGGGATGGCATTTTTACAGGGGGCAGGATGGGAGGAGGTGTAGTCTAGGTAGCTGTGGTAGTCAGTCCCATATGGAATGCCTGATCAGTCATGATCCCATTGAATGGCGTAGCAGTCGAGGGGCCGAATGGCCTATTCACGTTCCTACTTCTTATGGTTGAAAGTAAGGGGAAAAGTATTTGAGACTGAGAGGAGAAGGAATATCTTCACTTGGAGTGTGGTAAATCTTTAAAATTCCCTTCCTCAGGGAGCTGTCGAGGCTCAGTCATTGAATATGTCCAAGACAGAAATTGGAATGTTTCTTGTTACTTGTCATATCAAAGGACATGTGAATGACACATGAAAAGACGTCAAAAAACATGCATTGCAACAAATAACAATTGATTAGGTCATTAATTTTCCAGCTTTTCTTTGGTATGTCTTTCCTAATGTAACGCTGTTTTGGATTTTGGGACAATCAGCCTGTTTTTCTTGGAAATTAGTTAGCTAATAGTGGGAGTAGAGTGCTTCCACCAACCCTTCTTTGTAAATAATTTCCAATGAATCTGTTCAGAGACATTATTGCACACCTCTGGAGCCACTGAGACTTTAACATAGAAAGGACACCACAAACTCCTCCTTTTAATCAACAAGTCCAGACAAGCTATGACTCACAGGTAAACTCCTCTGGCCCAGAGGCAGGGACATTACCATTGTATTTTAAGACGCCTGCTAAATATTTTTATTTAACCTGTTCAGTATGTTATGATATCTCTGGAACAAAGGTAGGGACACTACCACTATGCTACATCAGCTTGTCTCACTCCCATTGTACTAGGTGGGTGGTTAACAAGCCTAGTGAGCTGAATGACAACGCTACTTATACTCCAACACAAGCCATATTCACAATCAGGCATCAGCTTACATGGACAAACATATGAAGGAGTGGAAGAACATCATTTGGAAGTTATCCTGCATGCATCACATGCATCCTGTAAGGTTGCCTCCACCCTCCATATCCTTCTGTGATGCCTGCCCAGTTTCCCCATTGCCTAAAACTCTGGGTCTTATCTTACTTGGATGGCCACGATCTTCTTGATATTTCTTCCTGCAGTCCAACAAACAGGTGCTGTTGGGGCTGAAGGAGCTGCCAGCCAATCAGATTGCCTGCAGCAGCTCCTGAAGGTGGAAATATCCTTCCAAGTGAGGAGGAGTGTTAAACTCCCAGATTTAGCCAATTTAACTTGCCTGCACTGCGTTTTGGCTGTGGGACTGGCTGACAGGAAGTGGGTCAGTTTTCAGCTGACTTTCCCCCTATGAGCTGTACATGCAGTTTTTCCCTGGGACACCCCCCCCCCAAAAAAGTCAGCTGTGATAAACCCTACCACTGTGGTAATCCATGGGGAATCAATAATTAATTCCCTTGTGAAAGCTGTCAAATAAGTGCCCCCCCCAACACCTTTGATGGCTCACTCTGCCCATAAATGGCTTTGCATGTCAACTTCTAATTGGCTACATGGGCAATTGCTGGTGGTGGTTCATAGTTAAAAACACCAATAAGAAAGTTACGGTGATTAGGTCATGGGAACGTTGATCCATTGAGTATAATAACACTTCCAGATATAAAAAGGAAAGAAATGGAGCAGACCCATGATAGTGTCCTGGTTTAGACGGTTCAAGTCTCTGCCTATAAGCAGGAGAATCTGGGTTCAGGTTCCAGTGGTGCCTGCTCTTCACTTTAAGAGGGCCCTCATGGCATAGTGGTAATCTCTGAAGTAGGAGGCTTCGTTTCAAGTCCCAATCGAGGACATAGGTTTGTGGAGTGGTTAACACTGCAGCCTCACAGCGCCAGGGACCCGGGTTTGATTCCAGCCTCGGGCGACTGTCTGTGTGGAGTTTGCACATTCTCCCCGTGTCTGCGTGGGTTTGCTCTGGTTTCCTCCCACAGTCCAAAGATGTGCATGTCAGGTGGATTGGCCAAGGTAAATTGCCCATAGTGTTAGGCGCATTAGACAGAGGGAAATGGTCTGGGTGGGTTACTTTTTGGAGGGTCGGTGTGGACTTGTTAGGCTGAAGGGCCTGTTTCCACACTGTAGGGAATCTACAGTAGGGGCGGCACGGTGGCACAGTGGTTAGCACTGCTGCCTCACAGCGCCAGGGACCTGGGTTCAATTCCCGCCTCAGGTGACTGACTGTGTGGAGTTTGCACGTTCTCCCCGTGTCTGCGTGGGTTTCCTCCGGGTGCTCCGGTTTCCTCCCACAGTCACAAAGATGTGCGGGTCAGGTGAATTGGCCATGCTAAATTGCCCGTAGTGTTAGGTAAGGGGTATATGTAGGGGTATGTGTGGGTTGCGCTTCGGCGGGTCGGTGTGGACTTGTTGGGCCGAAGGGCCTGTTTCCACACTGTAAGTAATCTAATCTAAACAGACCTGAGGGGCAACTTTTTCACATAGAGGCTGGTTCATATTGCAACAAGCTGCCAGAGGAAGTGGTAGAGGCAAATAAAATTACAACATTTAAAAGACATTTGGACAGGCGCAATTGATAGGAAAGGTTTAGAGGGATATGGGCCAAATACAGAAAAATGGGACTAGTACAGTTTAGGAAAGCTAGAGTTAGGCTGAAGGATCTGTTTCCTTGCTATATGACCATGACCTGTTCCAGATCTGAGTGGTAATGTTACTGAAACAGGTGGATTAGAAAATATCTATAAAGCTGAATCATGGACTGTGTACTGGGTCATAACCCAACTATCTGTCCGTCATCCATTGTTATGTTTGTGTTGGGTGTCATTTTAACTAAGAAATCCATTTTACGTAGGGAACTTGGTGATGACTCTCCATGGATTCTGTAAGCTATTCTTAAAAGAACAACTTTTAATTGGCTGTTTGGGTGATTACTAGTTAATATTTAAAAATAAGAAAAAAAGTTATGCTGATCTTGCGGTGGGAAATTTGTTTGGTTGCCATATCATACAAGGTTAAGAACAAGGAGAAGACCATCTCTGTCAGCAGGAATCCTCGCACAGGCAATTGTCACCATCAGCACTTTATGCACCAACTTGAGGATGGGAAACCCCTCCCACTAAAAGCTCGAGTTCCAGTCCTGAGGACTAAGGGGACCCAGACTCGGAGATAGAAACTGAGGTGTCTGAAAGTCAGTCAGAGGTCGTCACTGAGGGCAAGACCCCTGCAGCGGCTCATTGATGGTCTTTGCAGAACAGATGCTCACCTACTTATTATACGCCTCCCAACCAGATCCTGAAAGCAACAGGAAAGGGGCCATGGGCAAAAGCACTCATCATAGAGTGAGGGGGATCCCACAGACTCAGAGGGGAGGGTGAATCATGCTGATCACCCACACCAGTGAGATCAGTGCAAATGTTTGACACATGAATGAGGCATATGAAACTAAAAGGTATTAAATGTATTTCTTCATCTTTACTAAATTTGGTGATCTTGGATGAGGGTGATTGCAAATGTTAGCCTCAAATTTGAGACCAGTCTTGAATTTTTAGATCTGTTTGAAGTCTGTCCCATTTAGCTTGGTGACACTACCACAAATATGGTGGAGGATATTCGCGATTTGAGGACAGGACTTCATCTCCACAGTCTATGGGTTAAAAGGAGGAGATCTGCACTAGGTAACGGTACTCATTTGAAGAGCTGGTACAGACACAATGGGTTGATTGGCCTCCTGCACCATAAGGATTTGGTAAAAATTCAGGGAGTTCTTAGGTTGAGAATGGGTTCTCTTCTTGAGTCTATTCACAAGTTAATTTGTACGCAAGTCAGAACCCAATGCAGAATAATATTAAATAGCCATTTGTAAGAATATGAAATAACACAAGACAAGATTTTGCCTGCAACGTCGATTTTCCTGCTTCTTGGATGGTGCCTGACCTGCTGTGCTTTTCTAGCACCACTCTAATTTGGACAATACAAGATAAGACAGCACAGCACAGCAACAGCTCTTTTGGCCCATCTGCTCCTTCATTGGATATTAAAAATTACATCCCAATACGAGAGCATATCCTAAACTATGAATCCTCATAAGCCAGATGTTCGTGAAACAAGGACCCCCCTGTACATTGCATGAAATTATTGATAACTGTTGATCTCAGACTTATATTGTCATCTGCCTTATTACATTATAAGGTACAGTTCAGTGAATATATAATATATATATATATAGTGTTATGAAAACAGCAAAACATTATCTTTACTAAATAGATTCAATTAAAATAATATTTTGAGTGGAGTTAAATATTAATCCTTTTGCATATAATGAATGTTGTTGTCTTGCTATGCTACAGAGGATCAATTGCAGGGCTGTTTAGCTGCATTGCATTTCATTTCTCATTGCATTGCAGTTGTGATGGAAAACCATTGTAATAGTCATTAAGATATGTTCTCGTTCTAGTGATTCAAAATGTGTTGTAAAACACATAATAGGAGGGAACACTTTGCAACTTTTGCAGTTATGCATATTATTGGAACAATTTATACTAAATACCCTTATTCCAGTATTGCTTGCTCACACATTATGTTTGAAGGAGTGTGCATTCAATGATAAGTCCACAGAAGGACATTCTGGGATGATACCTGCATACTCACACAGACCTGGTTGTAATTCACTGTTCAGAAAAGAGCAGAGCTGTTCTTGCTAATATCAGTATTCAACTGGTTCAGAACATTAGAAACCAGGCTCTGAAATCTTAAAAAATATTTTGAGCTTAATGTGCAAGATAGAAATGTTATTGTGACATCTTCAAACTGAAATTAATTATAATGACAATCTAATAGTCAGTAAAAACTGTAATCATACTATTTTCATGCCATAGTTTACAAATTCTTATTAAGACTCAAAAGATGTTAAAATCAAAACTTAATTCGCACAGGAGGTATTAATTCAAATTCATTCCTAGCATGCTGGTACATATACAAATGCGTTTTCTTGATAAGTCAGCAGTATAAGAACACGTTTGAAGAGGCGATGATGGTATAATGGGAATGTCACAGGCTAAGTAATTCTGAGTCCTCAACTAATCCTTTAAAGGCCCTCTTGTCATGCAGTGGTAGTGTCCCTACCCCAGATTGAGAGGTCCAGTTCAAGCCTCACTTGTTTTGGAGGTGCATAATAATATCTCTGAATAGGTTGATTAGGAAAATAAGTTAAATTAAAAAAAACATGTTTTAAACTCTTATAGTGATAGACTGGTTCAAATTATACAAATGTTTATGTTAAGTTGCTCAACATATTGAAGTGAACTTCGCCATCCCATACACAGGCACCTGTTAAGGGAACAGGATCTTTGCACTGTATTGATCAGAGCAGAAGCCAATTATTATCCCTTTCATTAGGCAGCAAAATATCTACAGTCTGTATCACACGGAGGCTCTCTAAAGGGCCAGCTAGTTCAATTTGCCTTTTTGAACAACTGCATAGAAATGCTAATTTAACATATTCACAAATGATAGCTTAATTAAAAATTACCGGAATGGGATTTTGAGAGTGTTTTTGATTAATCAACAAAAGCAGTGCAACTGATTCATTATATGTTTTAACAATGTGATTCCAGATCTTGGCATGTTATTAAGGCTATCGACACACAGAACAATTTGCAATTCTAAAGCGCATTTAATGTAGTTAAATGTCCCAAGACATTTCGCAGCAGCTTTCTCAAAATAAGTTTAAGAATGAGCTGTGTAACGAAACAATGAATAGGTGACCAAACAGTTAGATATCTTATTAGATTCCCAACAGTGTGGAAACAGGCCCAACAAGTCCACACCGACCCTCCGAAGAGCAACCCAACCAGACTCATTCCCCTACATTCACCCCTGACTAATGCACCTAACACTATGGGCAATTTAGCATGGCCAATTCATCTGACCTGCACATCTTTGGACTGTGGGAGGAAACCGGAGCACCCAGAGGAAACCCACACAAACACGGGGAGAATATGTAAATTCCACACAGACAGTTGCCCAAGGAGGGAATTGAACGCAGGTCTCTGGTGCTGTGAGGCAGCAGTGCTAACCACTGAGCCACCATCTTAAAGATGGAGAGAAAGTTGTTGATACAGAGATATCTAGAATGTTGGACTCTGGGAGCTGAAGGCACAGCTGTCAATGGTAGAGTGGTGAAAGCCAGAAATGTGTAAGTATGAGCAATGTAATTACTAAAATAACAATATCGCAATTTTCAAAAATATACATAATATACTGATGTTCAATCTGTGATTTCTATTTAGCCTGATATCCTGTCGAGTATGCAGTTGTAAAAGTAAAATTTCAAACCATGCCTTTCTTCATTGTAAAACATTATTAATTGAAATGAATGAATAAAGGTTCAGCCAGTAATAATTGTATTTCCGAATATCTACACATAAAATGATCTCCATGAATTTCAAACAAATTGTCCTTACTCTTAGTACTGATGTTTTAGCTGCATGTGAAATATGTACTCACGATTCTGATATGCTCAGTGATGTTACAATCTTGCCACCTAATTGTCTTATCAGGTGCCACGACAATAGAAAAATATGACCTGCGAACAAATACTTGGACCCAAGCTGGAGTGATGAATGGCAGGCGGCTGCAATTTGGCCTTGCTGTCATAGATGATAAACTTTATGTGGTTGGAGGCAGAGATGGCCTGAAGACTTTAAACACTGTGGAATGTTACAACCCTAAAACAAAGACCTGGACTGTTTTGCCTCCTATGTCAACTCACAGACATGGTCTCGGTAAGAAATGTGCGGGTTTCAGTACATGGAAGAGATTGGAATTGTTAAGTGCTGACTGTTCTAAATGATAATCTTTTTTAAAAATTATAAAAGGATAGTTTTCAATTAGAATTCCCTTCTATCTTCCCGCCACCTACCCTCCAAAAATAATCAAGACGTTAGATGAAAATTTACAATCATTTGGTTTGATTTCTCACAGTTTTTGGAACATTTTCATACAAAGCCAATTTTTTCAAAAGCACTCTCACATGATTGTCAATGTTTTATTTGTAAAATGTTTTATGTATTTATAACTGGAAATGCTAAATGGGTTACAATGCTTCTATTTTCGTGTTTGTACTATTTTCAGTTGAATGAGCTTCATTTTCATATCAGACACTTGGAGGATTCTGTACTATTTGGAGAATAATTGTGTAAATACCTGGTTTTTTTTCGTATTCATTCATGGGATGTGGGCATCACTGGATGGGCCAGCATGTATTTCCCATCACAATGCCGACAGAGCAATTGAGGGACTGGTTATTTAAAAACTGACAATGCCAAACTAAGACAGACAATTCCTTTAAATAACCTTTCCTGTTATTTGAACAAAGCTGACAGTTATTTGTTTCAGACACGGAAAAAAAAAACTGAGGGAATATTCTGAGGTAAATATGAGAATCCCTGAGGAGCATTATAATTCCTGTGGCAGTCATGGAATAATTTCCATTCTCATCAATCTTGATTTACAGAGAACAAGAGACTTATAAAACCTAAAGTTTAGCAGCAACCCCCAATATTAGCAATGAATTCCAGGTTTTATTTGACAAGAGTATTGAATAAAAATAAATCTCTGCTTTTGCAATATGAATATGTGAGCAGTGTAGAATCTGCAATGCAATCAAGGATGTGATGTAATTGAGCATGATTAAAGTTCTAGTTTAATGACTTTAGTTCTCTGATTAAGTTAGTGGAATTTAATGTATTAGATATTACTACAGAGAGTGAGAGAGAGAGAAACGGCTGTTGGTTATGAAAAGTAGTCATATGGATATGTTGCTAGATTAACAAATTGTATCCTGGCTTAAAAACAGTTCTTGTTGAATATTTAATCCATTGATATTAAATGTAATGCATGTCTCCACTACATTAAATAAGCTACTTACTAGACTAGCATAACACATTGATGAGTTATCACAGATGATCAGTCATGATCATCATATTCAATGGCGAACAGGCTGGAAATGCTAAATGGGTTACAATGCGTCTATTTTCGTGTTTGTACTATTTTAAGTTGAATGAGCTTCATTTTCATATCAGATACTTGGAGGATTCTGTACCATTCTGGGCATCACTGGAGGACCAGCAATTATTTCCCATAACTAGTTGCCCTTGAGATGGTGGTAGCGATCCACCTTCTTGAACCAAATGGTGGACCTAAAATGTCATTGGATAGAGAGAATTCCAGATTTTGTCCCTTCCGAAACACTGAAGGAAAGGTGTTACATTCCCAATTCAGGTTGTTAAGTGGCCTTGAGGAGAATTTACAGATTATGGTTCTCCCATATATCTGCTGCCTTTGTCCTCCTTGGTCATACTGGGTGTATGTTTGGAAAGTGCTGTCTCAGGCATTTTGGTGAATCGCTACAGTGCATCTTGTAGATGGTACACAACTGAGCATCAGTGGTAGGTAAAGCATTTGTTGGGGTATGCGGTAAAAATCAAGTGGACTGTTTTGTTCAGGATGCTGTCAAGCTTCTTAATGTTGTTGGAGTTGCACTGTCCAAACAAGTGGGGAGCATTCCACCATACTTCTAACTTCTGCCTTGCAGATGATGGACAGGCTTTGGGGGAGTTGGGAAATGAAATACTCACTGCAGAATTCATAGCCTTTGAGCTGCTATGGTAACAATTGTATTTATATGGTTAGTCCAATTAAGTTTCTCGTAAATTAATCCCCAGAATGTTGAAGGTGTGGGATTCAGTGATGATGATGCCATTGAATGTCAAGGGGAGATAGATACACTCTCCTGTTGGTCATTATCTCACAATTAAGTGACACAAGTGTTACTTGTCACCTGATGGCCAAGCCTATACAATGTCCAGGTCTTGCGACATTTGAACATCAACTGATTCAGAATCCAATGAAGTCATAGAGTCATTGAGTCAGAGAAATGTACAGCAAAGAAACAGACCCTTCGGTCCAACTCATCCATGCCGACCAGATATCCCAACCTAATCTAGTCCCACTTGCCTGCACCCAGCCCATATCCCTCCAATCCCTTCCTATTCATATACCCATCTAGATGCCTTTTAAATGTTGCAATTGTACTAGCCTCCACCACTTCCTCTGGCAACTCATTCCATTCACATACCACCCTCTGTGTGAAAAATGTTGCCCCTGAGGTCTGTTTTATATCTCTCCCCCTCACCCTAAACCTATGCACACCAGATCGGGACTCCCCCATCTCAAGGAAAATACTTTGTTTATCCTATCCATGCCCTTCATGATTTTATAAACCTTTATAAGGTCACCCTTCAGCCTCCAACACTCCAGGGAAAACAGCCCCAGCCTATTCAACCTCTCCCTATAGCTCTGAATGGTGCTAGGAATATACCTAGGAATATAGCTCTGAATATACCTAGGACATCAGAACTAATTGGAGAGGGGCCCCTGTTATGCAGTGGTAATGTCCCTATCTCTGGACCAGGAGGCCTGTTTTCTAGTTCTAAATGTGAAATATCATTCATTCATAGAGATGTTCAGTCATGGATTTATGAAGACTGAAACCAGACTCTAATCTTCTCCAACAATGTCCTCCATCAGAAGTATTATCTGCATTATTTTACTTATCTCCAAATTTTGGAATGGTATATTTGGCTGCCCTGTCCAACAATCATCCCACTCCTTACTCTAAACATGTGCATGTTAACCAGAGCGACAAGACCAAAATGAGTCAAAGAACAAAACTTTTTTGAGTCTTCCTTTGTTCTTAGATTCCAATTGAAGATACACCAAGTACAACTCATCAAGATCACTGAAAACTATAAGTTATACGTCAACAAATGTTTACTATTTTGGGGGAATTGTTTGTACTTGTTTTCTCACAGAAACAGAGGAGATAAAATTCAATGAATATCCAAACTGCATGAAGAATCCTGTTTAGTCCAACATTTAATTATGAAGCTCTAACTGTACCACTTACAATTTCCTGTCCATTGAGTTGAGTGGCTGGGAAATCGGTCTCTCCATCTGAATATTTCTGATGAGCCACCACAACTGGAGAATGCCATTAGTGCCAGGTTTCAAAAGCTTTTCAATCAGTAGCTGGGGTCTTGCACTTTTTTCGTTGTGCGCTTGGAGGTGAGAAGGGAATTTATCTGGTGAACCAGGGACAGATGTAACCCTCGAGGAAAAAGTGAGGTCTGCAGATGCTGGAGATCAGAGCTGAAAATATGTTGCTGGAAAAGCGCAGCAGGTCAGGCAGCATCCAAGGAACAGGAAATTCGACATTTCGGGCATAAGCTCTTCATCAGGAATGAGGAAAGTGTGTCCAGCAGGCTAAGATAAAAGGTAGGGAGGAGGGACTTGGGGGAGGGGCGATGGAGATGTGATAGGTGGAAGGAGGTCAAGGTGAGGGTGATAGGCCGGAGTGGGGTGGTGGTCTTCCTGACCTCTCCGCCCCCACCCCACTCCGGCCTATCACCCTCACCTTGACCTCCTTCCACCTATCACATCTCCATCGCCCCTCCCCCAAGTCCCTCCTCCCTACCTTTTATCTTAGCCAGCTGGACACACTTTCCTCATTCCTGATGAAGGGCTTATGCCCGAAATGTCGAATTTCCTGTTCCTTGGATGCTGCCTGACCTGCTGCGCTTTAACCAGCAACACATTTTCAGCACAGATGTAACCCTGCCTCGAGTAGAATTCTTGGGTCAGAAAGCACAGTTGACCTTCCTATCCCAGGCTAATTGAGGTCCTTAATGATCAATTAATGACCATGTCGGGCTCCGTCACAGATTCACCGAGCTGTAGATGGGCTGTACCATGCTGGGGACAGCATAGGAGCTCAGTGGTTAGCACTGCTGCCTCACAGCACCAGGGACCCGGGTTCAAATCCACCGGTGGGCAACTGTAAGTGTGGAGTTTGTATATTCTCCCCTTGTCTGAGTGGGATTCATCTGAGTGTTCCAGTTTCTTCCAGTAGTCTAAGGATGTGCAGGTTAGGTGGATTGGCCATGCTAAATTACCCAGTGCTTAAAAATGTGTTGCTGGAACAGTGCAGCAGGTCAGGCAGCATCAAAGGAGCAGGAGAATCGACGTTTCGGGCATAAGCCCATTTCTGATCTCCAGCATCTGCAGTCCTCACTTTCTCCTAAATTACCCAATGTCCAGGATGTGCAGGTTAGATGGATTAGCAATGGGAAATACAGGGTTAGAGGGATAAGGAATGGGGGTGGGGTTGGGTGGGATGCTCTTCGGAGGTTCAATGTAGACTCAAATGGCTTCTGTGTAGGGATTCTATGATGCTATGCAGCGTGCATAATAGCTAAAACTGTGTGGTCAGCTCATCACTTGTGGGAAGGAGGATGCTGAGCTGTTGTTCAAAGGCACTCTGCCTCACTGGGAGATTGGACATCAGGAAGGCTGGGCCCAGCAGTGTACCAGTCAACTTCACACTTCATTTGCTTCCGACTGCCCCACACCCCGCCACAAACCTCCACTATACCTCCACACAACCTTTGTCTCAGCGAGGTCACTGTGCCTTCCTAAGCCTCCAGGGAATCTTCCTCAAGCAGCGGTAGCCATGGTCCCCTCTGTTGTGCTGTCGAGAGCCTGTGCCCGCTGACCAGGTACAGCCTGCTGGTGGCCTAACCACAGTCTGAACAGCATTTGTCCTTAAAATAGACAATGTGGTTCACTTGCAAGTTGTCTGGTTGGCTGGTGAGAGTCTTGATACCTTGACAAGGTTCTTCCTCAGTGTATCAGTGTTTCACCTGGTCAATCCCAGTGAATGATCCTATTGTCGATCAATAGTTTTCTTCTCACAATTTATCATCCTTTCTGATGGGCTCAAACAGTGCACGGCATGAACTCACATAGGCTTGACATCAGTGTTCAATATATAAAGAACTAAAACTTTCATGCTTTCCTTTGTTTCATGGAGAGTTTCTCTTCACGAGCCCTGTGGGCAGTGTCATGCTATCAGACAAAACTAACATGGTTAAAGTACCTACTATATCTCGAAAGTTTATCTCTCATCTCACACTCTCATCTGATTCTGTCAATTATCATAGTTCTCACCACTACCTGGATATTCTGGAATATATCCGTGTTCCTCATGCCACCACCACCAAAGACCACAATGCATCTACACAAGCATTAGCATTGCAGAGCTGCCCTGCATGGGCAGCACACAGTTTGGTTTGTGTCATGGTATGTGACAAGGGGAAATTTTCGGAGAAAATTTGGATAACCTGGTGGACAGGATAATGTAGAGAAGGGCCGTCCTCTTCTCTCAGGACTGGTAAAGGAGACTTCACTACCAGATACTGCCATCTTAGTCTGATGCTGCCACCTGAGTTATTGTCATCTCCACAGTTTGGAGGAAAGCTCAAGACTGAAAAAGGCTAATGATTATCTCCACTCCAACAGGATAGATGTCCTCATCTCTCTCTGCTACCTCACACTCATTGTGTCATAGAATCCCTACAGTATGGAAACAGACCCTTTGATCCAACGAGTCCACACCAACCCTCCACAGAGTAACCCACCCAAACTCATTTCCCTACCCTATTATCTTATATTTATCCTCGACTAATGCACCTAAGCTACACATCCCTGAGCACAATGGGCAACTTAGCATGGCCAGATCACCTAACCTGTGAATCTTTAGACTGTGGGAGGAAGTTCACACAGACATGGGGAGAATGTGCAAATTCCACACAGTCACCCGAGGGTGGAATTGAACCTGAATCTCTCGTGCTGTGCTGTAACAGTGCTAACCACTGAGCCACCATGCCGCAAGTACTCACTGCAATGACCTCTCAACAAGGCTCATGCTATACCACTCACACTTCTTCCCTCAGTCACACTCTCCACACTAATACCCTCTAGGGTGCTGCTCACTGTTGATGGCAAAACCCCATCCCCTCCACCAACCCGTAGGGCCCCGGTTTCCTCACATGCACTGTCAATTGCCTATCTATGTTGTGTTACCTCCTTCATATTGTATTCACCTCTGTATCCTATGATTCTGCCCCAATTCCTCATCATTAAACTCCCAGTCTCCCACAAGCAGGGCCAGTTCCCTGATAGCCCCTTCTCCATTTGGTGTTTATTATCAGAAATCTCAGCCTATATGTGGACCACTCCTTCAGCAACTTAGCTGGAGAGCCCCAATGATAAGTGAACAAAGCACTGTGTGATATCAATGCAGTTTCTGCACAGCACTCACAGGGCTGATCCTAACCCACCACCTGGACAGATTCCATGACTGTGACCACCCTAACTGGATGCCTGACTGTGCCCAATTCCTGACACTGATAATGGTGGTTGTACTTGACTTACTTGGTTTTCCCAAGATGATTCATGCTAAGTGCATTGTGTCTAATAAACCTATAGCTGGGCTCTTTAACAGCTTCTCTGAATGAATGCCAGTTTCTGTGGTCTTATTAATCCTTTGAACCTCATCCATGGCTTCAATTAAAGATCTGTTCTCCTATTGTGGTCTCAATACTCTCCTTGTTTTCTTCTTCCATTTGAGCTTATCTGCTTGGTCTTCTAAATTGCCCCTTTATTGCTTTGTCATATATCTATTGCTCTGACCTCAGTTTAAATTATTTCCCTCATGCTTAATTTTCCTAATGATGGTAATGACTTGTGCCCACCACATTTTCTCCTTGCACACCAGGGATCTTCACTTCACTCACAGATCCAGTATCAGATCACTGTCTGTGGCTGAGACTCGAACTGGGACTGTTCCTAAAAGTAATTGATATCTGATGCAATCTGGTGTGACTGGCATTTTACCACTGCACTTATCTCACCAGGTCTGAAGAGTTTCTTCCCTTGCTGGTAGATGTAACCTTGTAGAACATTGTCATGGGGTTGTCTAAGCTGACTCCTTGATTATTCATCTCTTTGTGCTGCTGACTGTCTGCCTAAATCATTGTTAAAACTGGAAGTGGAAATTTTGTCTGGCTTCACTGGAATTCATTCTGTGCATCTAAGTCAAATTCCAATCTGCACCACAACATACCATGTTGTATGAACATGCAATGCCAACCGTTGTCAACATGTGCTTGGGTAGATTTATGCCACCATTCTCCTTTATTGACTAGGTCTACAAGGCCTACTTTTCCTGAAGCGATAGACAAAGTCCATTATTTATTTTAACCAGAGGAGGCTATTGTCTTAATCAAGTTGGGGCTTATGACAAGATGGAAATCAAGTAAAAGTCATGCACCTAATAGGGAGGCAGTGCCATAGTGATAATATCTCTGGACCAGTCATCCAGAGACCCCAATTACTGTTGATTGTATTTCTCAGGGTATTATGTAGTGTTCAGTCAAACTTCCTGGTCAGATTTCCCCACCTACATACCTCTGGGGCCATATTTAAAGCCCAACTCCATAGACTTCAGTCCATGCTGCAGTCTAGGAACTATCTCTCATACTGCAGGGTCTCAGGTCAAAGCAAGCAGGACAGGAATCCAGAAATGCTGGCTGATGAAGTGGTCAAGAGAAGAACAGTGCTTTTTACTGCTGACTACTAAAAGAAACCATGCCAAAAGGCCCAGTCAGCCTGGACAGAACTTGCAACACTGTTAGTGCAGTGTTCAAAGTGAAAAACGATACCCAGCAGTGCCATAAGAAGGACAATGAACTTCTGTGCTGCACAATGCCACCACCTTCATTCTGCTACCACCTGCCCAAGGTCCAGCCCTCAGTCTACCTCTGCCACTGCATGTGCTCCTTATCAAGTATGGTCAACAATAGCTCAGTTTTGCATGCATAATTTCTACTCAAACCTCTTGCACATCTTATCCTCCCAAAGTACTGAAAACTCTTACCTCCGTGCTTCCTAAACACTCACTGAGGACACTTTATCACCTCTCTTGCTCTGGCATTGCCACCAATTGTTATTTCATCCACTCCCATCAGACTCATTCTCATTGTCTAATTGTTGAAAAAACTAGTTTTTACACTCCCCCCGCCAAACCTGCTACCTCACTACCTCACCTCATACCAACTCTTCCCACACTATCCCAACAGCAACATGTCTGACCTGCCTGTAATCCCTAGACTGATTTCACATGACCTGTAGGATTAACTGTGGCCGAGCCCCTGTCGTGTAATCAGCTGACTCCCTTGACTGATTTTGACTGTATGCCCTGGCTTCTTCTCTCAGTAATGATTCTTCCACTTTGACTTTCACACAGCACCATTTAACTGAAGCACGCGCAACATGTTTGCTATATAAGCTACAGTGTAGCTTGGATATTAACGTAGCACATTGTCATACAATGGCCTGTCTATACCTCACTGAAACATTTACTGCTTAGAGATCTATACCACCACAAGCTACCAGCCTTTTCCTTTCCCACAAAAAGCAATCTAAACCACAAAAGCTGTAACTTGGTGATATAGTCAATAGCACTGATGAAGCAAGCTAAGCGCCATAAGAAGTGTGACTCCAGGTCAGTGCGGAAGCATCCTGTAAAGTGCATTAGATATGTTGTTGTCTCTGCATGCAAAGCAACCTGGCAGAAGGATGTATTTGTAGGTGTCCAACAGCTTCAGAGTTGAAAGCTTGAAGTGGTGCGGGAGTTGGTCCGACAGCAGGCATAATGCAGTGAAGCTGGTTTCTTACCGATACTGACTTGAATGGATGAAGAATTGAGGAGGATATTTGTCCTGGAGCATGGAGGGGACAGTGTCACTAAAGTGAAACAGTTCGATGAAGTCCAGGCCAATCATTCAACGAACTGTAGCCACAAGGTGCCCACCATGTTTTACCTGTTGGGTTTTGTGCTTTTGAGTTGCACAGGAAACAGAAATAGAGATGTGCTTAGGGGAAATCATGATAGTATAGAGATATAACTGCACGGAAATAGGATCATTGCCAGTACTCAAGCGTAAGAATCTACACTCTCCATTGAAGGCTTCTGGAGAAAATCAGGGAGCATTTTCTTGATGTCAAGAATTTGGGACTTTCATTCTCATTTAATTTGGTCACCATACTTGCTCTTACAGGTGCACAGCAAGGAATGAAAATTCTGCCCAGTTTTCTTCACGTTCAATGTACCTTTTCACAGCCTAGTTTAGTTCAAAATATTTCTAACTCAGCCTACTCTTCTACTTCACGACAATGTTCTATCTAGCCCCCAACCCACTGTTCCATGATGTAATGAATCACCATTAATTAATAGTCTCAGAAAATATAATGCATAGATCCTTTTAACAATGCATTTTGTTGAAGTAGGAAATAGATACGAGATAACAAACCTTCCCTCAACACCTAATACTTTTTATTTGAAATGAATCACAATTTGCTACCCCCAGCTGACTAAGTATCTTCATTCTCCCAAATGTATCTAATTTTACATTGGGGAAAACAACACTGGAAGATTGAATCTTGCTACTTTAGTTAAATACCTGTAAACAGCCAGAAGACATACTAACTAATCTGACGATTCAGTTAGAAGTGCTATTGTTGAGTGCTTGATTGGACAGTACAAGGAGAGTGGTGAAAGGTAAAAGTGATGGTCTGAGATGAGTGTTCAGGTTATCGTTATAGATACTAGATTGATAGTTATTGTCGACAGTATTGAGGACAAGCAGAGGAATAAGCACAAAAGATGAAAGCTAAGAATGAATATTATAGTTAAGAGTCATGGGGAGGTAAATGACTACCATAAAAGTGCTGGCCTTTACAAGAGGTGTATTTTTATTGATGACTATTGGACTTAAATATTGGCAACAAAGGTTAGGCCTGGTCAGAGTTAACTTGCAGTGAATAGGAACACGCTTGCATCTGAATGCTGGTTTCCAGACCCAAGCTCCACTTCTGCTTGAGCACAAAAATCAAGCCTAACATTTGAATGTAATTATGAGTAAGCATTGTATTGTTTGAGGTCTGTTTTATGTTTGGACGTTTCTTTATTCAGCCTGGGACGTAAATGTTACTGAGTAGGCCAGCACATATTGCTCATCTTTAACTATCCTCAAGAAAGTGGTAGTGAGCTATCCTCTTGAAAAGCTGAAATCCTTGGAGTGTAGGTGCACACACAGTGTTATCAGAAAATAATTTTCAGGATTTTGACCCAGCAACAGTGAAGGAATGGAATTATAGTTCCAAGTCAATGCTGCTCGGAGGGGAACTTGCAGGTGGTGATGTTCCCATGCATATGCAACCCTTGCCCTTGCAGATTGGGGTTGGTGTTGTGGGTTTAGAAAGAGCTGTTAATTGAGCATGGATAAGTTGCTGCAGTGTATCTTATAGATGGAGCCCAATGCTGCCAGTGCTTCAGTAATGGTGAAGGATATTGGAGAAGGATGAAGTTGGTGGATGGGGTGCCAGTAAAATGGGCTGCTTTGTCCTTGACCATGTCACTAAAGTAACTCCACTATTTAGGAAGAGAGCAGAGAGAAAACAACAACTTACCTATACTTGCTTAGCATAGAATGGGGAAAACCTGCCAGAGCCCATTATAAACGATGCAATACCAAATCACTTGGAACGTTGGGCAACATCAGCATGGATTTACAAAGGGAAGTTTTGCTTTACAAAGCTAATAGAATTCACTGAGGTTGTAACTAGTACATTGGATAAGAGAAAGCCAGTGGATATGGTTTAGTTGGATTTTCAGAATACTCAGGCCCCACATAAGAGATTAACATGCAAAATTACATTGCAGCGGATTGGAGGTTATGTACTAAAATGGATCGAGAACTGGTCAGCAGACAGGAGACAAACAGTAGGAATAAATGAGTCTTTTTTCCAAGCGCAGGCAATGACTAGTGGAGTGCTGCAGAGATTAGTGTTTGGATCCTAGGTATTCATAATAAGCAAATCTTTTATAAAGTAACACTTATGGGACTAGGAATGTGTCAGTCAATCAACTATTCCGGTTGATTAACAGGTCCACACAATCAGTGTAAGAATACCACTAACATAATGCATGAGGTATACACATCACTATTGTACTTTATTTACAGCATAAATCACTTAAATAATAATTCAACTTTGCCTTAAATAAAACTTACTAACAAACAGCCTTATCATTCACACTTTAACTGACTACATGGATATCATGGAGATCACGATGATACAATAAAGCTCTGTGGTTCTGGATGTAGGTTTGCTCACTGAGCTGGAATGTTCATTTCCAGATGTTTCATCACCCAACTAGGTAATGTCTTCAGTGGGCCTCTGGGTGAAGCACTGTTCATGATTCCTGCTTTCTATTTATATGATTGGGTTTCTTTGAGTTAGTGATGTCATTTCCTGTGGTGATGTCATTTCCTGTTCTTTTTCTCACAGGGTGGTAGATGGGGTCTAACTCGATGTGCTTGTTGATTCAGTTCTGGTTGGAATGCCATGCTTCTAGGAATTATTGTGTGTGTCTCTGTTTGGCTTGTCTTAGGATGGATGTGTTGTCCCAGTTGAAGTGGTGTCCTTCCCTATCTGTATGTGAGGATACTAGTGAGAGAGGGTCATGGCGTTTTGTGGCTAGTTGATGTTCATGTATCCTGGTGGCTAGTTTTCTGCCTGTTTTTCCAATGTAGTGTTTGTTACAGTTCTTGCATGGTATTTTGTAAATGACATTAGTTTTGCTTCTTGTCTGTATAGGGTCTTTCAAGTTCATTAGCTGCTGTTTTGGTGTGTTGGTGGGTTTGTGGGCTACCATGATGCCAAGGGGCCCGATTCGTCTGGCAGTTATTTCCGAGATACCTTTGATCTAGGGAAGGGTGGCTAGGGTTTCTTGACGTGGTTTGTCTGATTGTCCGGGTTTGTTGCTGAGAAATCTGCAGACTGTGTTCATTGGGGACCCATTCTTTTTGAATACTCGGTATAGGTGATTTTCCTCTGCTCTGCATAGTTCCTCTATGCTGCAGTATGTGTTGGCTCGTTGAAGTGATGTTCTGATGCAGCTTCATTTATGGGTGTTGGGATGCTTGCTTCTGTAGTTCAATATTTGGCCCGAATGTGTTGTTTTCCTATAGATGCTGGTTTGAAGTTGCCCATTGGTTGATCGCTCTACTGTGACATCTAGGAATGGCAGTTTGTTGTTGTTTTCCTCCTCTTTCATGAATTTTATGCCAGTAAGATGGTTTTGAAAGTTTCCTCTAATTTGCTTTGTTTAGTCATGACAAAGGTGTCATCCACGTAGCGGACCCAAAGTTTGGGTTGGATAGCTGGCAGAGCTGTTTGTTTGAGTCTCTGCATTACTACCTCTGCTAAGAATCATGATATCAGATATCCTGTGGGTGTTCTGTTGGTTTGTCTGTAGGTTTTGTTGTTGAAGGTGAAGTATGTGCTAAGGCATAGGTCCACTAGCTTGATGATACTGTCCTTGCTGATGAAGTTGGTGTTTGGAGTATGTGTCTTTGGGTCTTCTAATAGTGTAGTCAGTGTTTCCTTGGCCCGGTTAATGTTGATTGATGTAAACAGGGCTGTTACAACCCCTGAGACAAACAACAGAAAATGACTTCACCACAGGAAATGACGTCACCGACTCAAAGGAACCCAAACATATAAATAGAAAGCAGGAATTACGAACAGTGCTTCTCCCAGAGGCCCACTGAAGATGTTACCTAGGAGAGTGATGAAATATCTGGAAATGAACCTTCCAGCTCAGTGAGCAAACCTACATCCAGAACCTCAACTTGAGCTATGAATCTTCTCAAAACTCACAAAAACTGTTTTTTTATTTAATGTTGGTTAATCGAGAGTGCCAGGTGATAAGATGATGTTGAAAACAAAGTTTACTGTGTTTATTATTGACTTTGATGAGGAAATTACAGATCATGTCTTCAAGTTTATAGGGAACACAGCGCTGAGTAGGATGATATGCTGTGAAGAGGATGCAGAGAAGTTTCAGTATAATTTGGACAAGTTAAGTAAGTGGGAACATACATAGCCGATGAAGTACAATGTGGATCACTGTGAGATACCAAAAGAGACAGGCTGGTTATTATCTGAATAATGATAAATCAGGAAAGGGGAACGTGCAATGAGACCTGAGTGTCCTCATACACCAGTCACTGAAAGTAAGCATGCAGGTGTAGCAGGCAATGAAGAAGCCAAATGGTATAATTAACCTTAATAGTGAGAGGATTCAAGTACAGGAGGATGGATATCTTGCTGCAACTGTACCGAGCGGGGGTAAGACCACACCTAGAGTATTGTGTGTAGTGTTTGTCTTCTTAGCTGAGAAATAACATTCTGGCTATAGATATGGAGGAGCCGGTGTTGGCCTAGGGTGGACAAAGTTAAAAATCACACAACACCAGGTTATAGTCCAACCAGTTTATTTGGAAGCACTAACTTTTGGAGGGCTGCCCCTTCTTCAGGTGGTTGAGAGAGTGAAAAGAAGGTTTACCAGACTGATCCTGAGGATGGCAGGACTGAAGGATGGGAAGACATTGGATCAATTAGGACCATATTCATGAGTATTTTGAAGAATGAGGGGGATCTTATAAAAAGCTATAAAATTATAACAGGATTAGACAACTGATGTCTAGAAAAGATGCTCATCATCTATGGATAAGTGGGCCTTTTAGGACTGGACGAAGGAGGAATTTCTTCACCCAGAGACTGGTGATCCTGTGGAATTTACTGCCACAGAAAACTCTTGAAGCTAAAACACTCAAACGTTTCAAGAAAGATGTAGACGTAGTTCTTAGGACTAAAGGGGTCAAAAGATATGCGAAGAAAGTGGGAACAGGGTACAGAGTTGGATGAACATCCATGACTATATTGAATGATAATACAAGCTTGAGGGACAGAATAGCCTATTCTACATCCACATTGTGCTTCAAAGCTGAAATGATAAACTGAGGTTCCACACACCTGCTTGCATGGGAACATGCGGTCCCATTGAAAAAAAAGAGCAGTAGTTATTTCTGGTATCCTGACCAATATATATCCTTCAGTCAACATCAAAACAACTAAATTCAAGTCAATTCCAATTCCAGGGAATTAATTAAGTGCAAATGAGCTGACATTTTACCTCATTTCCAACAACAATGACACTTTAAAAGGTATTTCATCGACAATAAAGCAATATACAATGTCTGATAGTAATGAAAGAAATTAAATAAACTTAAGTCCTTCTTCATTATCACAACTTAATAGCAATGTATATTACACTATTTTGGTGAAAAAAAGTCTTTTAAATTTGAATAGTGGAGTGTCAGCAGCAGGGAGTTCAAATAGATTCAAAAGAGTGACAGTTATAGAAACAGCTTAAAATGATTCATTAGGTATATATTTGTTTTTCCACTGCACGCATCTGTTTTGCCTTTGCAAAGCCCTTGGGATGTTTACATTGTTAAAGGTGCTAATTGTTATTCAGTTCTCTATTGTTAAAAAGTCACCGGGAAATGAATGATTCACATGTACTGGAATTAATAAGAGCATTGCAATTTGACAGTGACCACATGGAAAGAAAGAGATGATGTTAAAGCAATTCATGTACTATGCCAACAGCAATATAAGTCTGCACTCCCATTCCGAGGGATCATCATAAAACCTCTGCTGATAATTGCAATATCATTACAACATTTACAAATAGGACAAGTCTCCTCGTTCTACTGTCAGTGTAAAAGCCATCTTATCCTGTAAGCTGAAGCACAAGAAGCACTGACAACATGGGGTTTCACTGGCGAAACATTACTGGTTTGGCCTGCTCTTACAGTGATGTTCTCTAATATTATCAGTGCTTTTTGTGCTTCAGCTTATAGGATAGGATGCTTTGACACTGACAGCAAAACCAACGGATATATCCTATTTTTAAATGTCATAATGATAGTCAATTATCAGCAGAGGTCCGACAGTAATCCCTGGGTATAGGAATGTAGAAAATTGCTGACTCGTATTGCTGTTAGCAACGCTGTATAGATAATCTTTGTCATTTGATGAAAAGGTTTTCTTCCAGCCACCAAACTCATTGCAGCTGGTTGAGACATTGTTCCTCTTTCATTCAAAATCATTGCTGACATCCTCAGTAAGGCTCCACTCTCATTCTTATTTATTGGCTTAATATTATCTTGCTTTTCGTTCTCCTCAGTAATGTTAAGAGCAAGACATTGTAGTCCATAGTTTCCAACTTGAAGTTGTGACAGTTTCCTCCTTTTCTATTTTGTGAACGCCAGATCTAGAAATATAACTTGAGACTTATCCTTCAAGCAACCATTTGGCTGTTGTTCATAGAAATGTTCAGAATCCTAAATTAGTGATGGGAGCTTTGAACATCAGTGACAGCCCCTTTCAAAATGGAACAGTTTGCAGATAACCAGAGTTAGAGACCATTACAGATTCATTAACCAGAGATTCTACTTATATTGTCATGAACAAAAATCAAAGTGATTAACAGACTTATTCTCTATTGTTAATTGACATGCATGCAGTGAAAGTTGTGCCAGATCACGTGGCTTTCCAGTGATGTTTGAAATGTGCATATATCTATTTTTGTGATCAGACCAATACAGAGTCATAGAGTTGTACAGCTTGGAAACAGACCCTTCAGTCTTGCTGACGAAATATCCTGAACTAATCTAGTCCTATTTGCCAACATTTAGCCAAACAGCCACCACCACACTCAGTCTCCTATTTTCAAGGCAATTTTCTGTCCAAATGGCTACCTGCCTTTAGATTCCTTGTGATCTAACCTTGCTAACCTGTCCACCATATGTAAGCTTGTCTAACTTTGCCGAAATCCATGAAGTCCTTGGAGGTTGAAGAAAAATGAGACAGTCAGTGCAGTGCCAAAGTACTTAATAGGATCTGATATTGTTCCAGTTGAATTGATTTTGAATAATCTTAAAGATTTGATTAGTGTTACATAGTTTAAATCATACATTGGAGGTGCCAGTGTTGGACTGGGGTGGACAAGGTTAAAAATCACACAACACAGGTGATAGTGTAACAGGTTACAACCTGATGAAGGAGCAGTACTCCGAAAGCTAGTGCTTCCAAATAAACCTGTTGGACTATAACCTGGTGTTAGGTAATTTTTAACATAGTTCAAATCAGTTATGAAACTATGAAAGAGCTGAGTGAAAGAAAAAGCTGAATTATTTTCCTGGTGTAAAATGTTGTCGATAAATCAGGCCAAAGGTTCTTGAGAATTACATTGGTGCTGACTATGAATACCATTGACATAAACTGAGATGGTGAATCCATGGTGACAATTTCATCTTCTACATCTTCTGCATCAATACGAATATGTATTCGAGATGACAGCAGTGGAGTAGGCAGCGTCAGGGGTCCTGTCCACCCCAACCACTTTTTTTTATTCTCTCTTCATTTCATTTTATTCAGTCTTTTTGCTTGTTTTTTAACACACCTTCTGGAACAAACACGGCGTGTACAGGGGGAGAGTCCAGGAGGAGAGTGGTCCCTGATGGGGAGTGTCAGCACAGCGCATAGGAAAGCATGCTGTCATGGGAATGTGATCACAGTGAATGGGGAGTGTGGGCTCTCATGGGGAATGTGAGCACATTGCAGGGGGAGTGTGGGTCCACATGGGGAATGTGAGCACAGTGCAGGGGGAGAGTGGGCTCTCATAGGGAATGTGAGCACAGTGAGGGGGAGTGTGAGCCCTCATGGGGAATGTGAGCACAGTGCAGGGGGAGAGTGGGCTCTCATAGGGAATGTGAGCACAGTGAAGGGGGAGTGTGGGCCCTCATGAGAAATGTGAGCACAGTACAGGGGGAGTGTGGGCCCACATGGGGAATGTGAGCAGAGTGCAGGGAGAGTGGGACTCCTCATGGGGAATGTGAGCACAGTGCAGGGGGAGTGTAGGTCCACATGGGGAATATGAGCACAGTGCAGGAGGAGAGTGAGCCCTCATGGGGAATGTGAGCACAGTACATGGGGAGCGTGAGCCCTCATGGAGAATGTGAGCACAGTGCAGGGGGGAGTGTGGGCCCTCATGGAGAATGTGAGCACAGTGCAGGGGGAGTGTGGGCCCTCATGGGGAATGTGAGCACAGTGCATGGGGAGAGTAAGCCCTCATGGGGAATGTGAGCACAGTACATGGGGAGCGTGAGCCCTCATGGGGAATGTGAGCACAGTGCATGGGGAGAGTAAGCCCTCATGGAGAATGTGAGCACAGTGCAGGGGGGAGTGTGGGCCCTCATGGAGAATGTGAGCACAGTGCAGGGGGAGTGTGGGCCCTCATGGGGAATGTGAGAACAGTGCAGGGGGAGGGGGATCCCTCATGGGGAACGTGAGCACTGTGCAGGGAAAGTGTGACATCTCATGGTGAATGTGAGCACTGTACAATGGGAGCGTGGTCCTCCATGGGGAATGTGAGCACAGTGCAGGGGGAGAGTGGGCCCTCTTAGTGAATGTGAGCACAGTGCAGGGGGAGCGTGGTCCTCCATGGGGAATGTGATCACAGTACAGGGGGAGTGTGACACCTCATGGCGAATGTGAGCATAGTGCTGGGGGAGCGTAGTCCTCCATGGGGAATGTGAACAACGTGCAGGGGGAGGGTGAGTTCTCTTGGGGAATGTGAGCACAGTGCAGGGGGAGCGTGGGCCAAACTGGGGATTGTGAGCACAGTGCAGGGGATGAGTGAGCCCTCATGAGGATCGTGAGCACAATGCCAGGGGAGCGTGGTTCCTCTTGGGGAATGTGAGCAAAGTGATGGGGGAGAGTGATCTCTCATGGGGAATGTGAGCACAGTGCAGGGGGAAAGTGAGCCTTCATGGTGAGTCTGAGCACAGTGCAGCGGAGCGTGACTCCTTATGGGGAATGTGAGCACAGTGCAGGGGGAGAGTGTGTGGGCCCTCATGGGGAATGTGAGCATAGTGCAGGGGGAGTGTGGACCCTCGTGGGGAATGTGAGGACAGTGCAGGGGGAGAGTGAGTCCACGTGGGGAATGTGAGCAAAATGCAGTGGGAGAGTGAGTCTTCATGGGTAATGTGAGCTCAGTGCAGGGGGAGAGTGAATCCTCATGGGGAAAGTGAGCACAGTGCAGGGGGAGAGTGGGCCCCCATGGGGAATGTGAGCACAGTGCAGGGGGAGGTTAGTCTTCATGGGGAATGTGAGCAAAGTGTAGGGGGAAAGTGAGCCTTAATGGGAAATGTGAGCAGTGTGTAGGGGGAGAGTGGGTCCTCATGTGGAATATGAGTGCAGTGCAGGGGGAGTGTGGGACGACATGGGGAATGTGAGCATAGTAAAGGGAGAGTGTGACACCTCATGGCGATTGTGAACACAGTGCAGGGGGAGTGTGGGCCCTTATAGGGAATGTGAACAGTGTGTAGGGGGAGAGTGAGACCTCGTGGGGAATGTGAGCACAGTGTAGGGGAAGTGTGGGCCCTCATGGGGATTGTGAGCACAGTGTAGGGGAAGTGTGGGCCCTCATGGGGAATATGAGGACAGTGCACGTGGAGAGTGAGTCCTCACAGGGAATGTGAGCACAGTGCAGGGGGAGAGTAATCCCTCATGGGGAATGTGAGCAAAGCGCAGTGGGAGAGTGAGTCTTCATGGGGAGTGTGAGCACAGTGCAGGGGGAGAGTGAGACCTCATGGGGAATGTGAGCACAGTGCAGCAGAGCGTAAGCCCTCAGGGGGGATGTGAGCACAGTGCAGGGGGAGTGAGACTCATGGGGAATGTAAGCAAAGTGCAGTGGGAGAGTGAGTCTTCATGGGGAGTGTGAGCACAGTGCTGGGCAAGAGTGATCCCTCATGGGGAATCTGAGCACAGTGCAGGGGGAGAGTGAGCCTTCATGGTGAGTGTGAGCACAGTGCAGGGGGAGCGTGGGCCCTCATCGGGAATGGGAGCACAGTGCAGGGGAATGTGGACCCTCGTGAGGAATATGAGCATAGTGCAGGGTGAGTGTGAGCCCTAATGGGGAATGTGAGCAGTGTGTAGGGGGAGAGTGGGTCCTCATGTGGAATATGAGTGCAGTGCAGGGGGAGTGTGGGACCACATGGGGAATGTGAGCATAGTAAAGGGAGAGTGTGACACTTCATGGTGAATGTGAGCACAGTGCAGGGGGCGTGTGAGTCCTAATGGGGAATGTGAGCACATCGCAGGGGGAGCGTGGGTCCTCTTGAGGAATGTGAGCACAGTGCAGTCGAGAGTGAGTCCTCATGGGGAATGTGAGAACAGTGCAGGGGGAGAGTGAATCCTCGTGGGGTATGTCAGAACAGTGCAGGGGGAGAGTGAGCCCTCATGGGGAGTGTGAGCACTGTTCAGGGAGTGACTGAGCCCACATGGTGAGTTTGAGCACAATGCAGTGGAGAGTGAGCCCTCATGGGGGGTGTGAGCACAGTGCAGGGGGTGAGTTAACTCCCATGGGGAGTATTTGCGTGTTGTAGGGGAGTACATGTCCTCATTTGGAAAGCCCACGGTGGAACGATTGCAGGCCCATAGCTAAAGGAGGGGTTTAATGTGAAACGTTTAACTTACTTTATTCTTGTATTTTCTATCTAAGATGGCACAGAGATTGACGACTTTTACACTTTTCACTGTTCCCTTGTACTTCTGTAATTGAGTACCTGTGGCAATAAAACATAGTCCTAATCCCAAACCATTCTGAAATCAGGGTATGTTCATTCTATCAAGATCAGGTAATGTCACCATAGTCCTACTGGATGATAGGTTTGCTTTCTCATTACAGACAGACAGCTGGTGGTGATTTAATCTGAGGGTCACCACACCTCAGGCGAGGGGAGAGGTTGGGAGGGAGAGTCCTTCATGGTAATTTCAATCAATGCAGGAATCAAACCCATGTTTTTGGGTCACTCTATTGCAAATCAGGCATCCAGCGAACTCAACTAACTGACAACTGTCCTGATTGTGATATATCATCTGCATTACACCACTATGTCATATTTAACTTTGTTTACTCCATACAATTAATCCTAAACTATGTAGGAAATTTGCATCTCAGGATCCATCCCCAGTAACCAATTTACATGATCCCTTACATTCACAAATTGAATCTATAACAAACCACTTTTGACAGTTTTCATCAAATGTGGCACTGTGGCTCAGTGGTTAGCACTGCTGCCTCACAGTGCGAGAGAAAAAAGTTTGATTCCAGCCTTGGGTGACTGTCTGTGTGATTTTGCACATTCCCCCCATGTCTGCGTGGGT
This sequence comes from Hemiscyllium ocellatum, assembly GCF_020745735.1. Taxonomy (NCBI): domain Eukaryota; kingdom Metazoa; phylum Chordata; class Chondrichthyes; order Orectolobiformes; family Hemiscylliidae; genus Hemiscyllium; species Hemiscyllium ocellatum. Next base: position 25,759,813 of record NC_083406.1, on the reverse strand, counting down.
TTGCTCCGGGTGCTCTGGTTTCCTCCCACAGTCCAAAGATATGTAGGTTAGGTGAATTGGCCATGCTAAATTGCGCATTGTGTTCAGGGATGTGTAGGTTAGATGCATTAGTCAGGGGACTATTATGGTAAGAGAATTGGTCTGGGTGGTATACTCTTTGAAGGGTCGGTATGGACTTGTTGGGCCTAATGGCCTGTTTCCACAGTGTGGGGCTTCTGTGATTCTATGAAAATATATGAGTGCAACTCTGCTCTCTAAGTACATGAATAATTTCAGATGCAGAGTGACTTATCCTGTTCCTGATATATATGTCTGTTGAACAGTGGACAAGACCTTTTTTTTTGTTACCCTCAGGGAAGATTCCACAGCGTTTCTGAGTTTACAACTCAGCAAGCTTTGTATTCCTTATATCCTTGGGCAGAATTGATATTGCTCAGAAAATAAAATGTATTGCTTTATTTCATGAAGAAGTTCCTTGTTCTTCCTGAGCTCATATCAGGTTGGCTTGACACCAAGTCATTGACAGAGATAAATATTTGTCTGTCTTTGTGATCATTAGTCTAAAACAACAACAGACTTTGCAATTGTTGTTTATCAATGTTGGGGGAACCTTGAGCTCCATTATAAAATGAAAGGAAATTCAATAGAATTCACTAGCTTTTAAGAACTTGGTGTACTTTCAGATTGACCAGACAAAACTTTGCAATAATTTGTGGGATAAAAAGTGAGGTCTGCAGATGCTGGAGATCAGAGCTGAAAATGTGTTGCTGGTTAAAGCACAGCAGGTTAGGCAGCATCCAAGGAACAGGAAATTCGACGTTTCGGGCATAAGCCCTTCTCCTGATGAAGGGCTTATGCCCGAAACGTCGAATTTCCTGTTCCAATAATTTGTGGGATGCCTAATTGGTCAGAGATTCCCAAGTATCTTATTACACCACTGTTGTACAGTAAAAACATTGGCACCATTTCTCATCACAGAATTTAAAAAGAGAAAATAAAGAATATCAAAAATAGGTGTTTGCTTCAAATGGCCTTATTCTGCTCCTATAGCTTTTGATCATATAGCTCTCAACTGCTAACCCTGTCAACGTTAGCGAGATCAGAGAGATATCCCTTACTTTCTAAACCATGAGGCAAGTTTGCACCGAAGCCACTAATAATGTGTGTCTTGATGCAGAAGCTACAAACATATGTCTGAGATTGTGCTGTTCACTCATTCATGCACCTCCCATTGCCCCCCACCCCCCAAACACCATCCTGAGGTAACATGGAAGATGCTATACCAGTTATCTCTAATTATTTCCAAATACTTGTCAGAAGTCCAGACCATAATATCAGCCCATGGAATGTTTAGTGTTGTGGCAACAGGTCAAAACACCAAAGTATGATGGATATTATGATCTTGTAATTCCAAAATGCATTTTCTTTAAAAACAGGTAAGGTAGACCCAGAACTGGCTGCTAATATAAATTAAGTAGTTGCCAGCAGAGCAACAGAGTGTTGAAAGTGACCTTGATCAAATGAGCTGATGGGCTAGGGAGTGGCAGATGGAATTTAATTTAGATCAATGTGAGATGCTGCATTTAGGAAAGACAAATCAGAGCAGGACTTATAATGGGAGGGTCCTGGGGAGTGTTGCTGAACAAAGAGACCTTGGAGTGTAGGCTCATGGTTCCTGAAAAGTGGAGTCATAGGTAGATAGGATAGTGAAGAAAGTGTTTGGTATTCCTACCTTTATTGGCCAGTACATTGAGTATAGGAGTTGGAGGTCATGTTGTGGCTGTAGAGGACATTTGTTAGGGCACTTTTAGAATATGTGTTCAATTCTGATTTTTCAATATAGTAAGGATGTTGTGAAACATGGAAGGGTTAAAAAAAATTACAAAAATGTTGCCAGGGTTGGAGGGTTTGAGTTATATGGAGAGGCTGAATAGGCCGTGGATATTTTCCCTGGAGCACCAGAGGCTGAGGGGGTAACCTTATAGAGGTTTATAAAAAAAATGAGGGGCATGGAGCATGAATAGCCAAGGCCTTTTCTCTAGGGTAACGGAGTCCAAAACTAGAGGGCATAGGTTTAAGGTCAGAGGGGGACTATTTAAAAGGAACCCTCAGGGGCAATGTTGTTATGCAGAGGGTGGCCCGGAAATGAAATGAGCTGCCAGAGGAAGTGGTGGAGGATGGTACGATTGCAACATTTAAAAAGCATCTGGATTGATATATAAATAAGAAGGGTTTAGAGGGATATGGGCCAGATGCTGGCAAATGAGACTACATTAATTTAGGATATCAGGTCGGTATGGGGACGAGTTGGACAGAAGGGTCTGTTTCCATGCTGTTTCCATGACTCTGTGACAAAGAAACTTCAAACAAGCTAAACTGTAATCTCCTTTGATTATAAAGATAATCAGTACCTGTGAGGCTGGGTAATAGAAAAATTTCAGTGTTAGAAGTTCCAGCTGCAAGCATCACTTCTTCACTCATCCACTATTGGTTTGGTAAGAAGAAGGTGGAGAAGTTTTGGCTTGCAAAGATTCACCAAGCCTGGGTCTTGGGCTGAACTCCAGATTTTCAAAGTGCTGTTCCCCTCCCTTTCAAAATTAATGTCGTTACCCAGTAACCTTAAACAAAGACCTTACTTAAACATTTTTAGGCTTGCAAGCTACCCATTTATCCACAACTTTCCTTTTCACTCCAAAGTCCTGACCATTGTTGTCTTCAAAATCATTGTTTGTTTTTCTTCCGTAACTTAAATTGCTCAAGTCAGGATTTCTGCCAAGCACAGTATCATACCCAGCCAAAGTTGCAAATTAGAGACAGAGAGAATGGGACAAGAATACCTTATCTGCTACAAGAACATACAGCAACAAAGAAATAAGAGCAAGAGTCAGTTTCACCATTCAATAGAATTATGGCTTATCTTGAGTTTCAACTCCACCTTCTCATCTACTTTCCATATCCCTCAATATATGGGATATATATCTCTGTCAACCTTGATTAAATTCAATGATGCAGCATCGACTGTCATCTGGAGTAGAGACTTTTAGCGATTCATATCTCTGAGTGAAGTAATTCCTCCTAATTTCAGTCAAAATAATTCTGAGACTGCCTCCATAATTTAGATTTCACCAACCAATGAAAACAATCTGTCAGCATCTGCCCGATCAAGTCCCTCCTGAATGTTGCATTTAGAATGCTCCTGTTTCCTTTAAACCCCAATTTACTCAGCCACTCAGCACAGGAGACTGCCCCAACCCCACCTTCCATCCTATTTATTAAACCCTCACTTTTCTGTCTGCAATGCATTCTCCAATTTTTTTTAAGTGACTTTGATATTGATTAAGCTTTCTTATTTACCAAGAATTTGGTCACAATATAATGTTTGAAATTTCTGCTTTATTTACTTTTCAGTTGTCACTTTTCCGTCTCTCAACCAATTCAAGGCTTTTTATTCCTTTTCCAGATCTGATTTAACTCTCATTCACTTCATTTCCCTCACATTTATTCCTCTTTTTTTCTCTCTGCTGTTTAATCTCCTTCTTTGAGGGGATAGATTGTTGATCCCTGTATGAGGTCCTGATGCCCTCACCATGCTGTTATTAATTTGCACTTTCAATAACATGAAAGGAAAAGCATTTCACAGGTGAACGGTGAGAGAAAAGAAGTCTAATAAGTGCTGTGCAGCATGAGATTCCCCATTCTCACAAAATGTAGACCAATCTGAAGAAGTTACATTGGTGTCAAAACATTAACTGTTTCTCTCTCTGTGGCTGCTGCTATTTCTCCAGTACTTTCTTGGTTTGTTTCAGATTTTCACCATCTACATGATTCAGCTTTTATTTATATTTTTCCCCACTTTATACTGTTCACAAGTCAATGATTCATGAATAGAAGAATCATTTCAATGATTAATGACGCACTGTTGGAGGAACTTACAAGAAAAAGTACATTTTGGCACCAATTTCTATGTTGTGGTCTTCTGTTTCTGTGAATGTCATGAAGGAAATAAACTCCCAGGAGGATAGTAATTAAAGTTGTTTTACAGTTCTGCAGTGATGAGTGTAGTAAATGTCCTGATTTTAGCCAGGAATTGCAGGTGAGTGAAACAGAATTGGAAATTTTCAATTGTTATTTGGCTAAAATGCTTCTTTGTGGTTTCTCTAAGTAACAATTTATTGATCGCAAGGGCTACATTCTTGCAAGGAATTCTTGAAAGTTTCGTAATATATGCTTGCATGCTTGTATTTAAGATCTTTAATTTGTGTGAACAGTGAGCCTTGATGTATGAGTCCACTCAATGATTAGTGTGACTGAAGCATGAAAGGAATTTGCAGAGCTTGAAGAAGTGGACTGCGGTAATGGAGAATTAATGGTTTATAACAAAAACTTAGCTAATGAGGGTTTTCTACTGAGTGAGGCAGTTCTTGCTAACCTAATGGAAGGAAATACTTTTACCGCAGAATCAATGTTAATATTGAAAGAAAATACAAAATATAAGGTTGTCAGTTAATTTTTCTGCAAGTTAAACAAAATACATAAAATAAAATGTTAACTTGCATCTACATTTCCATTGAATTGATTTTACTCTGAATTTAAGTTTGCATCCTTTTTCCTTTGGGTTTACTGACTAGGGAAAGACTCACTCCCTTTCCATCTGCTAAAAGCTCTTCCTTAAGTAACTAAATCACTTCACTCTTCAGCCTCTCACAGAATTTCAGAAAGTAGGGCTTGATGAAGGAATAGGGACTTGATTTTCCTGGCCCTGTTTGGGACCAAACCAAAATGGGACCAGAAGAAATGGCCATTGACTTGGATAGTGGCAGTTCCCATTTCTGTTTCCACACCAAGCAATTTTCACAAGGGTTGATGATAGAGCAGGCCCCACAATCTGATGGCTCTTAAAGAGGCAACTGGCAGCACTGTGAGCTTATTAAGAGTCCCCCTCATATATGGCTTGCCATTTTCACAGAGGTGAGCAGTCTTCAGCTGTTGTTGGGTTTGACACAGTTGCAGTTGTATAAGACTCTGGTGCGGCCTCATCTGGAGTATTGTGTGCAGTTTTGGTCGCCATACTATAGGAAGGATGTGGAAGCTTTAGAACGAGTGCAGAGGAGGTTTACCAGGATGTTGCCTGGAATGGTAGGAAAATCTTATGAGGAAAGGCTGAGGCACTTGGGGCTGTTCTCATTGGAGAAGAGAAGGTTTAGGGGAGATCTGATAGAAGTGTATAAGATGATTAGGGGTTTAGATAGGGTAGATACTAAGAACCTTTTACCGCTAATGGAGTCAGGTGTTACTAGGGGACATAGCTTTAAATTAAGGGGTGGTAGGTATAGGACAGATGTTAGGGGTAGATTCTTCACACAGCGGGTTGTGAGTTCATGGAATGCCCTGCCCGTATCAGTGGTGAACTCTCCTTCTTTATGGTCATTTAAGCGGGCATTGGATAGGCATTTGGAAGTTATTGGGCTAGTATAGGTTAGGTAGGATTCGGTCGGCGCAACATCGAGGGCCGAAGGGCCTGTACTGCGCTGTATCCTTCTATGTTCTATGTTCTATGTAGAGGTGTGAACCAAAGCTTGAAGATGGGAAGAGTTAATAAATAAATTATGATTTTGCCTCTTTTACAGTCCATCATGAAATGCTGTAGCATGCATGGTACCTGTATTTACTAAGGTGAGTGATTATGACAGTGATTCAATTGTATAACCAGTAGCTCCAATTTTTCATATTTATTTGCCAAACTGATGCATTCATCAACTGGAAGGCAATCAAGGAAAAGAACAAAATTGCAAAGATGCAAAAATCTTCAGATGAGGTTAAACTGGTTAATCTAAAAGATAAAATGGTAGACTACTTTCAAAGTATTGAAAAGATAACATAGTATGATGACAAAATGTAAGCATTTAATCTCCATTGCTTTTTATGTATTCAGCCTGAAAATCTGTTGACGTAACAGTTCTGTAGTTTGGTTACTCAACGTGTTTTATCGGCTCTTGGCTGCAATCTAACTGTGAAAATGTTGGATGAGTGTTTGCCTTTGGTTGCACAGTTGTAAAGAGTATTTTGCTTTCTTGAAGCCCTGTGGACCATTCAACAGCTTCTAACCATTATAACTGGTCTTGTGAGCATTTCTTACGAAAGTGGATAATATGTGATGAGGTAAAGTGAGGGGTTGAGGGGTAAGGAATATTGGATGATAATGATGGGTGAAAATAAGAAGGGCATTTGAAGTAGTTAGAGGTTCAGCTGTCTATAATCGAGGTTTGATTATTTCAGAAACACAGGGCCGAGGCTTATTTGCAAATGGAAATGTGTCATTTAATCGGTTGTCTCTGGAGGTAGCCCAAATTCATCACTGCCTCAGACTGCTCAGGACCTGGGGTCCTGAAAGGTCAATCTGCTGGCAGTTGCAAGATGGAGGTGCAGTCTTGACTGCAGGATCAGTCCTGTCCTCCAGTTATTACCTTTGACAAGTAAATTAGGTCCCCTGTCTCTGATGTTGATTAGTGCAACCTGTTAAGACTTAACAGTCCCAGTACACTTGTTCATTCAGTGTAATAACCATTCTACATGCAATGGCAGTGCAATTGCTGAAATATGGAATAAAGATTGAGGCACTGTTAGAAAAATAAAATTTATCTTTGGCTTGTTTCCACCCTGATTCAATTAAACCATTTTGTCTTTTTTAACAATGACTATGGGTTTCATCTTTTGATCTTCTTTTGGCAAGTGTGACTTGTATCAAGTTTCTTGAAGCTTTTTTTTATTGTGAGACCTAATGAGTCTTTTCACTGTATCTTACCAAACCCAACTTATTAACTATCTGTCCCACCTTTATAGTATCCACCATTTGTGATTCCAGTTCCATCACACCACACACCAATTCTCAAAACATCTCGCTACTCAGCAAATATCTACCAAAAGACAGGCAATCCTTGTGTCCATGCCATCTGTAAAGGGTCACCATGCATTCCAATGGGCACTGGCATTCTGAAGTTGCCCTGCTCAGGCAAGAGCATCTTCAAAGATGTCAAAGAAGGGGAAGGTAACTTTGTGATTCTCTGATAGGGATCTGGAGGTCTCAGTTAAGAAGTGGTGCAAAAGAAAGGAGTCCTCCTCGCAGAGAAGCAGCAGGAGACACAACAATATCACATCTTGCCAGCCTGATCTGAGGTCAGTGTTTGAATTGGTGGGCAGGAGGCAGCCTTGGTGAGACTTCCCCTGAGGCCACCATGCTCTTTCTTTTAGAGGTTGAGGAAGTACCTTGTGAAGGGGGCGGGCTTTACCCATAGAGGTGGTGGGCATACTAGTGTTGCCTGCAAAACACACAGAGAGAGAGAGAGAGAGAAGGCACAATAAACAAGTAGAAATGATGTTCAATGAATATCACCAAAATTGGGTTATTGTGAGACTCAGAGCCATCTCTATGGAGCAGCCAGCCATGTTGAAAGAAAGTCAATGAACTTCTCCACTGCACCTGGATATGTAGCATACTCTTCTCTCTGCCACATCACATTCACTCTGTCTCTGTTCTACACCCACTTCCCATTCAGACTCATGTTCTGCCACTCTCACTATTTCCTTCAATATTTTCCTTCATGAATTGTCAACCTCCCCCCAGCCATGCACATCACTAGCCCTGCAAAGCCTACTCAGTCACTCAGGATGCATCACCAGCAATCATCTACCTGCACCACTCAGTTTCAGTTCACTCAATCCCTTTCTTTACCTCACTCCAGGAGAAGATATCATAAAACAGGGCAGAAAAGGCCCTTACAGGTGGAGGGTTGCCTGACATCAGGCTCCTCACGTCCCACGAGGAGATCCATCACAGCAGATAAGCAGGAATATTTCTATGGGAATGCAGAGATATCCATGTCCTTGCCAATCAAGTAAGTACAACTTTTGATACCACTGGAAATCTCACAATCTCTTTCACTGTTCACCACTGTAACCATTGGCCATGACATCCCCTCTCTCTTGTGCTTTATGTGTACCAGCGGGTTGTCCACCAGCTTTGCAGATAAATGGCTGGCTCCCTTAGAAACCATTCTTTCTCCTCAGAGGATGAGAGTACTGAGGCGTCAGAGATAGCATTGTCAAGGCTGCCTGCTACATCCCCCACCAGCTCGGACACTGAAACCTCAGTGGGAAATTTCTATTTAAAAAGTGTAAGACCACAATTTGGTGAGCAACTCTGCATCTGGATGAGGAAGAAACACCTCAGTTTACTGAAAGTTGGAGCCCTGCTGGAGACCAGGCTGAATGGGCACTCAGTGGTATTAAAAATCAAAGACTTGATTCAAGATGCACAGGGTGGAACAGGAACAGCTGATAACTATAACCTTCATTGCCTAGAAGTTGCAGCAGTGCAGTGTAATCGTCTGTCTGCCTCTATGGACAGATTGATGGTTACCCTGGAGAGACAGGCCCTGAACACTCAGAGGCTGCTAGACAGGAACACACATCAACTCCAATGCTGTAGCCATTGGTCCTTAGGATTAGAGGCATCGCAACAGAGGACTGGAGCACGCAGAGTTTCCTCTTCCTCACAAACCGACAGGGCAGTGCCAGGAGCCCTCTATTCAAAGGAGGAAGCCACGTTTAGCTCCTTCAGAAGCTTCCACTGAGGTCACTCCAGAGTGGGCCATGCTCTTATTGCCATCCTGTCCACACTCACTTCACTCTTTTGAAATTCACGTTAAGGAGTGTTTACATATCTATTTTAAAGGCACTTGGAATGGGTGTCTTCATGATAGGCTCCAGGTGCTGGGGTCACCAAAACACCCTCCAAGGTCCACGGGTTCCAGTGTTGAGCAGGCTCCCTCCACCCCAGCTGCAGAAGCAGGGAGTACATTATGACATAGGGGAAGGGAGAGAAGAAGATTAAGTACAACCTGAGCCACAGCTGACAGAATGCCAAAGAAAGAAGAGGCTGTAAACAAAAATGGATCCATAACCAAGTAAAACATGAAGCAAATGAGAGATTTTATCAAAACGTTACAGGAAAGAAAGGCTAATGATTTGATCAAAACCGAAAGAACTGCAGATGCTGTAAATCAGAAATGAAAACAGAAGTTGCTGGAAAAGCTCAGTAGGTCTTGCAGCATCTGTGAAGAGAAGTCAGAATTAACACTTCAGGTCTGGGTTCTGAGGAAAGGTCAGCAGACCCAAAATGCTTATTCTGATTTCTCCTCATTGATGCTGCTAGAGCTGCTGACGTTTTCCAGTAATTACCGCATATGTGTCCAGAATGGGTGATCATTGATTGTCTGTCATTGTATGAATCTAGCAATGTTTTTGGGTGACTAGTGAGCTTATAAATTTGTCATTGCTTCAAACCTGTGCTAGTCAAAATAACAAGGGAGAAATGATGGATGTTATGAGCTATTATTTATAGAGTATCTGGCTGTCAAACATCTCAGTGGCCATTTGCTATGATGATAAAGTGGCTATTAAGCAATTGCCTTACTAAATTGATAGGTATGCGATATGTTACTGAGAGTTTATAACCACTACAACAACAGAATTGAATTCTTCCAAAGATCCGAAGTCTGGTCTATTAAGATTTCTCCTCAATCTCCCCGTACAATCTCCAAGTATAAAACCATCAAAAAAAGGCATACAAATCATATTGTAGTGCAACCTGAGCTTTGTTTTGTGTCTCTAGTAAGTGATTCAGATTTATTTAAACTGAATCCACGTCTGAACATTTTTTTATTTGTAGAACAGAGGGAAATTGAGAAACAAACTTGGAAGGAGATCTCAGCTATCTGTAAGAATAATAGGGTAGTTATGGTGGGGGATTTTAACTTTCCCAACATCGACTGGGACTGCCATAGTGTTAAAGGTTTAGATGGAGAGGAATTTCTTAGTTCTTCTTAAAATTTTAAGAGGACTGGAGCTATTAATTTTCTTAAAATTGTACAAGACAATTTTCTGATTCAGTACGTGGATGTACCTACTAGAGAAGTTGCAAAACTTGACCTACGCTTACAAAATAAGACAGGGCAGGTGACTGAGGTGTCAGTGGGGGAGCACATTGGAGTCAGTGACCATAATTCTATTCGTTTTAAAATAGTGATGGAAAAGGATAGACCAGATCTAAAAGTTGAAGTCCTAAGTTGGAGAAAGGCCAATTTTGACGGTATTAGGCAAGAACTTTCGAAAGCTGATTGGAAGCAGATGTTCACAAGTAAAGGGACGGCTGGAAAATGGGAAGCCTTCAGAAATGAGATAACAAGAATCCAGAGAAAATATATTCCTGTCAGGGTGAAAGGGAAGGCTGGCAGGTATAGGGAATGCTGGATGACTAAAGAGATTGAGGGTTTGGTTAAGAAAAAAAAGGAAGCATATGTCAGGTATAGACAGGATAGATTGAGTGAATCCTTAGAAGAGTATAAAGAAAGTAGGAGTATACCTAAGAGGGAAATCAGGAGGGCAAAATGGGCACATGAGATAGCTTTGGCAAATAGAATTAAAGAGAATCCAAAGGGTTTTTACAAATATATTAAGGACAAAAGGGTAACTAGGGAGAGAATAGGGCCCCTCAAAGATCAACACGGTGGGTTTTGTGTGGAGCCACAGAAAATGGGGGAGATACTAAATGAATATTTTGCATCAGTATTGACTGTGGAAAAGGATATGGAAGATATAGACTGTAGGGAAATAGATGGTGACATCTTGCAAAATGTCCAGATTACAGAGGAGGAAGTGCTGGATGTCTTGAAACAGTTAAAAGTGGATAAATCCCCAAGACGTGATCAGATGTACATGTGGGAAGCTAGAGAAGTGATTGCTGGGCCTCTTGCTGAGATATTTGTATCATTGATAGTCACAGATAAGGTGCCAGAAGACTGGAGGTTGGTAAACGTGGTGCCACTGTTTAAGAAGGGTGGTAAAGACAAGCCAGGGAACTATAGACCAGTGAGCCTGACCTCGGTAATGGGCAAGTTATTGGAGGGAAACCTGAGGGACAGGATGTACATGTATTTGGAAAGGCAAGGACTGATTCGGGATAGTCAACATGGCTTTGTGCATGGGAAATCACAAACTTGATTGAGTTTTTTGAAGAAGTAACAAAGAAGATTGATGAGGGCAGAGCAGTAGATGTTATCAATATGGACTTCAGTAAGGTGTTCGACAAGGTTCCCCATGGGACACTGATTAGCAAGGTTAGATCTCATGGAATACAGGGAGAACTAGCCATTTGGATACAGAACTGGCTCGAAGGTAGAAGATAGAGAGTGGTGGTGGAGGGTTGTTTTTCAGACTGGAGGCCTGTGACCAGTGGAGTGCCACAAAGATTGGTGCTGGACCCTCTACTTTTTGTCATTTACATAAATGATTTGGATGCGAGCATAAGAGGTACAGTTAGTAAGTTTGCAGATGACATCAAAATTGGAGGTGTAATGGACAGTGAAGAGAGTTAGCTCTGATTACAACAGGATCTGGACCAGTTGGGCCAATGGGCTGAGAAGTGGCAGATGGAGTTTAATTCAGATAAATGCGAGGTGCTGCATTTTGGGAAAGCCACTCTTAGCAGGACTTATACACTTAATGGTAAAGTCCTCGGGAGTGTTGCTGAACAAAGAGACCTTGCAGTGCATTTCATAGCTCCTTGAAAGTGGAATCGCAGGTAGATAGGATAGTGAAGAAGGCTTTCCTTTATTGGTCAGAGTATTGAGGAGAGGGTTTGGGAGGTCATGTTGCGATTGTACAGTGGAAAGATGTTGTGAATCTTGAAAGGGTTCAGAAAAGATTTACAAGGATGTTGCTGGGTTGGAGGATCTGAGCTACAGGGAGAGACTAAACAGGCTAGGGCTGTTTTCCTTGGAGCATCGGAGGTTGAAGGGTGACCTTAAAGAGGTTTACAAAATTATGAGATGCATAGGATAAATAGACAAAGTCTTTTCCCTGGGGTCAGGGAGTCCAGAACTAGAGGGCATAGGTTTAGGGTGAGAGGGGAAAGATACAAAAGAGACCTAAGGGGCAACTTTTTCACGCAGAGGGTGGTACAAGTGTGGAATGAGCTGCCAGAGGATGTGGTGAAGGCTGGTATAATTGCAACATTTAAGAGGCATTTGGATGGGTATATGAATAGGAAGTGTTGTAGGGATATGGGCCGGGTGCTGGCAGGTGGGAATAGATTGAGTTGGGATGTCAGGTCGGCATGGACGGGTTAGACCGAAGGGTCTGTTTCCATGCTGTACATCTCTATGACTCTAAATAGATAAGGGCACCTCTGTCAATAAGTGTAAATAGTTATTGATCATCGAAATACTAACCATTCAACATTGCTTGTATAAACGCTGTTGCGACGTGTATCCCTAATGAAGACACACGCGATCGTTGTCAGTCTCATCCAAAATGGTACGAGGAATCTCTATCTGCAACTGATAACAGAAATATATAGAGCTAAGTGACAGAAATGGACTGCATTGATCGTTGACTTTTCACTGACATGATGAAACAGGAGTCAGAAAAGAAATGCTATTCCAATATCCCAGTGTAAATAATTCAACAAGCAGTGACTTTGGAAACCAATTAAACGTAATAGAATTTTCCAGCTCACTTTGTAAGAATAGTTCCCTGAAGGCAAGCCTGATAATTACAGGGAGAGTAAGGCTGACCTTAGATGGGACAGTCTTTCCTTGCAGGCCTTTGTTTTGGAAATAGCATCATTTATCATCTTTGTAATGCCTTGATTGAAGCCCATATCGAGGACATTCATTTTTAAATTTGGAACATGCTGTCACTGGAATAACCAGTGCAACTCTTTCTCATTAGCCCTTTATATTGTACTGCATACTACATAACTATGTACTTTAACTCAAAGAAGTTATTCCCAAACTCAACATGTGGCCCAAACACATGTCAACATATGACTTAAGGCCAGACTTTGCCTGAAGCCTGCTCTGCCTTTCAAGATGATCATGGCTGATCTAATTACCCCATGTTTCTACCTACCCCAATAACCTTTTATGCCTTTTCTAAACAAGAAAATGTTTACTTCTCCCTTAAAAATACTCAGAGACTCTGATTCCATTCTTTCGAGTGGGGGCTGTTAGGTGGATGACCTAAATGATCATGGTACAGGAAACCATGGATGACACAAAAAGAAATGTAGTCGGAGTAGAACACAATGCAGGAAGAGTGACTGACACTGTCCACTGCATGGCTGAATGTCTGCGGTGGTTGAAGTGAGTTTGGGTTTGTGGAAACGAGGAAAAGAAACAGTAATCCACATCGGAATGTTGTTGGAGTCAGAACTCTGGTGAACCATAATCTCAAGGAAAGTCGAGATGATTTTGAGCCCAACAGTGTGATCACATTTGCAAAAAAATGCAGTAGATCAAAGGCTAGGAACAATATTCAAGAGAAGAAAATATTAATGTGAGAAATGATAAATAGTAAAGCATATAGACTGTAAATCTAAAGTTGGATCAAAAAATAAATCTAGAATTTACAAAATAATACAAGGATGAAACTGAAGACTCTCCTTTGGAATACACAAAATATTTGAAAGAAAACAGGTGAACTGATGGCACAATTGAAAAAACAATATGATCTAACAGCTATCACAGACATAGCTATAGGATAACATAGATTTGGATCGGAATAATGCATATATTGGATATTGAATTGTGTATATTGCTTTCAGGAAGAACAAGAAATAGGACATTATAGAAGTAAGGCTCTGTTAGTTAATGATGGTAAGTATACAATGGCAAGGGATGATCTGGGTTCAGGAAATCAGGACGTAGAAGCGGTTTGTGCAGAAATGAGAAATGATGAAGGTAAAAGGTCACTGTGGATGAAGTATACAGCTTCCCTAACAATAACCACATTGTAAGACAACATATAAAGGAAGACGTAATGAGAGAACGTTATAAAGGCATGCAAATAAACATGGAGTATTTTAATCCAGATACGGACTGAAAAATTGGATGGACAAAGATAGCTCAGATGAACAATTCATAGAATGTTTTCTGGAAGGTTTCTTCAAACAGCACATTAAGATAAGATTAATTCATGAAACAAAACAAGGAACTGTGGACTCTGTAAATATGAAACAAAACCACAAAGTGTTGGTAAAACTCAGCACATCTGCCAGCATCTATGAGAAGAAAGCAGACTTAGGTTTTGAGTCCGGTGATACTTCATCAGATTAATTAATAATCTCCTCGTGAAGATTCCCTGGGTAGCAACAGCCATAATATGATCAAATGTTTCATTGAGTCTGAGGGAGAGTAGGCCCAAGACTAGTATTTTTAACTTAATTAAAGGCAATTAAGAGGCATAAAAGCAGAATTAGTTTCTATCAATGTCTGTCATATTGAACTTAGTTTTTAAAATTCACTAATTCTGATTTTGCTTGACAAGAGTTCCTTCTGGTTAGATGGACAAGTACTTCTCATCTGCTTCTCTGGACCTAGCAGGCCTGGGAACTTTTTATTCTAAAAGAAAATGGTGGTAACAAGCCTGTCCGTTGATGAGCAGGTAAAGTAGGTGAGGACCTGGAAACAATTATTATTACGGAAGAGTTAGTGTTGGGTAAGCTAATGGAGAGAAAGATAGATAAGTCTTCTGGCCCTGATGGCATGCATCCCAGTGTACTAAAAGAGATGGTAGGAGAAATATCAGGTGGGCTAGCAGTAATTTTCCAAAATTCGCTGGACTCTGGAGCAGTCACAGCAGATTGGAAAATAGCAAATGTGATGCCAGGATTTAAAAAGGGAAGTAGATAAAATGTGGGGAATTATAGACCAGTTAGCTTAACCTTTGTAGTGGGGAAGATGCTTGAGTCCATTATCAAAGAAGAAATAGCAGGGCATCTAAAGGAAATTGTCCAATTGTACAGACACACTATGGGTTCATGAGGTGCAGGTGATGCTTCACAAATCTTTTGGAATTCTATGAAGACATTTCAAACAAGGTGGACAATGGGGACCCAGTGGATGTGATGTACCTAGATTTCCAAAAGGCCTTTGACAAGGTGCCACACATGAGGTTGTTGCGTAAGATAAGGATACATGATTTTAGGGGTAGAGTATGAGCATGGATAGAAGATTGGTTGACTGACAGGAAACAAAGAATGGGGATTATTGAGTGCTACTCTAACTGGCAATCGATAACCAGTGGTGTGCCTCAGGGATCAGTTTGGGACCACAATTATTTTAAATTTATATGGACGATTTGGATTTGGGGACCACAAGTATGGTGTCAAAACTTGCCGAATATCCTAAGATGAGTAGCAGAGCAGAGGACTGTGAAACTTTGCAGTGGAATATAGATACATTGAGTGAGTGGCATATGGAATACAATGATTGTAAATGTGAAGTCATACATTTTGGTAGGAGTAACAGCAAAAGTGAATATTACTTGAATGATAAAAAGTTGCAGCATGGTGATTTGCAGAGGGACCTGGGTGTCCTTGTGCATGAATTGCAGAAGGTTGGTCTGCAGGTACAACAAGTAATTAGGAAGACAAATAGAATTTTGTCCTGCATTGCTCAAGGGGTTGAGTTTAAAAGCAGAGAGGTAATGTTACAGCTGTACAAGGTGCTGGTGAGGCTACACCTGGAGTACTATGTGCAGATTTGGCCTCCTTACTTGAGAAAGGATGTACTGGCACTGGAGGGGGTGCAGAGGAGGTTCACTAGATTGATTCTGGAGTTGAGAGGGTTGGCTTATGAGGAGAGACTGAGTAGACTGGGATTATATTCATTGTGAATTCAGAAGAATGGGGGGGGGGGATCTTTTCGAAACTTATAAAATTATGAAGGGAATAGATAAAATTGAAATAGGTAGGATGTTTTTACTGCAAGGTGAAACTAGGGCAAGAGGGCATGGCCTCAAGATTAGAAGAAGCAGATTTAGAACTGAACTGAGAAGGAACTTCTTCACCCTGAGGGTTGTTAATCTATGGAATTCCTTGCCCAAGGAAGTAGTTGATGCTACTTCAGTAATCGCTTTTAAAGCTAAGGTAGATACCTTTTTTTGAAAAATAAAGAAATTATGGGATATGGCAAAAACGCTGGTAAGTGGAGCTGAGTCCATGAAGAGATTAGCCATGATCTTATTGAGTGGTGGAGCAGGTTCTAAGGGCCGGACGGCCTACTCCTGCTCTGAGCTCTTATGTTCGTATGAGCAACAGTGCAGATAGCTTCATACCAGATGGAGAGGTTGTTTCTTTTGTGGGAGAGTCTAAGACCAGAGGGAATCAGCTCAAAGTAAGCAGTCACTCATTAAAGACAGAGATGAAGAGGAATTTCATCTCTCAGAGGATGGCATATCTGTGGAATCCTTTACCTCAGAAGTCTGTAGAGGTGAGATGATTCAGTATATTCAAGGCTGAAACAGAATTTTAATCAGTAAGGAAAGCAGGGGTCTTGGGGATAAAGCAGGAAAGCAAAGTTTGGGATTATCAGATCAACCATGATCACATTGAATGGCAGAGCATTTTAATGTCTAAGGTACTTTACACTCATAGCCTGAGGTACTCCAGACTGGTTTCTAAACATGCAGGTACCAGTATTGGCTAAAGCACAAGTTAAAGCAATATCATTGAATGATGGTACAGGCTGAAGGAGTAAAAATTATATTCTCCTCCTCCTATGCCTCTATGAAAATCTTTCTTTAGGGCAGACAAAGCGATCGCCACCTTGACTTCAAGGGAGGATACAGGAGAAAATAGGAAACTTCAGTAAAAACAATAGTAAACTACAAATAAATGAAAGTGAAATAAAGAGTATTGTTCAATCTAATTCTAATTTGAACAACAGTAATAACTCATTTTTACATAGCAGCATTTATAGCCATTAAACATCCTGAGGTGTTTCACCACAAAACAAAGTATATCACTGAATCACACAATAAAATAGTCACCAAAATCTTGAACAAAGAAGTAGGTTTTAAGGAATCTCTTGAAAATAAAATGTAGGGAAGAGCGACCAAGAGGTGGAGGTGATGGTTTCCAAAGTTTAGGTTAGGTAACCAAAGTGATGAAAATCCAGGATGACAAGAAGACCAAAATTAGTGGAGGACAGATATCTTGCAGGGTTGGAGGAAGTGGCAGAAATAGGGAGAGGTGACATGAAGTTGAAACCTTGGAAATTAATTCATTTTAAAATCACATTCAATGTCATATCTATGGAGTGACCGCGACTCTGTGATTATTTAATTTCACTTAATGTGTGGCAATTTTCAGGTACAATGGCTTACTGTGACATTTACATCAGCTGTAATATATGCACCAAAAAGTTCTACTTGATAAATGATAATATGCATAATAGAATATGATTGATGGAACATGAGACAGAATTGGAGCACACAAACTGCAAGAAACAGCTTTTCTTTTAAGTAGTAAAAGTAAAGCAAATTGACGGAGGAATCCTACATGTACCATACTTTCAACATATGACAAATTGCAGACAGAAGGAGACTTTGTTAGTGCATTCTGTCCTTAACATACAATTGCAATATTAGATGAATGATTATTCACAGTTCCTGTTAATTTCATCAACATGTTTTTCAGGAGTTGCAGTACTGGAAGGACCAATGTACGCAGTAGGTGGCCATGATGGTTGGAGTTACCTAAACACAGTAGAGAGATGGGATCCACAAGCACGTCAATGGACCTTTGTGGCCAGTATGTCTATTGCCAGAAGCACAGTGGGAGTGGCAGCATTAAATGGCAAGTGAGTTGGGCATACAATGTTAAGAATATATTCAATCTGCAAACGTTGTGCAAGTCATACTATAGTTGTCGAATGATAGTTGTACAATGTACTGAATCAATGTTTTATTTGTCAAAATGAGAAGGAGGTGATGGAAGTGTAAGAATACTGGTGAATGGTGGGACATGCCAATCAAGATTTGAATCAAAATGTGAAGAAAGAAAATGTCAGATTAACATTTTCACACACATGTATGGCCATATGCTGAAGCAAAGCAGTCCAGTGTAAGCTTTTCTGTTTTTTTTTAGTATTGTAACTTCACTTGGAAGTTTTGCAACTGCCTTGTGGAGAATAATGACCAAATGAGGCTAGGGGAAAGGGTCAGATATAGGGACCACATACTGAATACACAACAGATGAAAAAAATATCACTAGTGACCACTTTACTAGAAAGGATGAAGGGGCAAAATCTGCTTTGGTAACAGAGATGGAGCCCTTCAGGGGTCTGATTTTTTTAGCTCTCTGACAAAGGGGCTCAGTGGTTAGCTCTGCTGCCTCACAGCACCAGGGATCCAGGTTTGATTCCAGCCTCGGGCCACTGTCTGTGTGGAGTTTGCACATTCTCCATGTGTCTTTGTGGGTTTTCTCTGATGCTCCAGTTTCCTCCCACAATCCAAAGATGTGCGGGTTAAGTAAATTGGTCATACTAAATTGCCCATAGTGTTCAGGAATGTGTAGGTTAGGCGCATTAGTCAGGGGTAAATGTAGAGTAATAGGATAGGGGAAGAAGTCTGTGTGGGTTAATCTATGGACGGTTGGTTGGAATTGTTGGGCCGAATGGCCTGTTTCCACACTGTCGGGATTCTGAAAAAAAACAAACGGGCACTTTTTTTTTCAAACTGGGATAGTTGGTGAAGTTGTGCTAAAATCGCTGACTTATCAGTCCCATAGAGTATCCTTTACCCATGATCAGAAATTGGATCTTTGATGTGCAGCATAAGAAACATGCTTCCTCTTTCATGAAAACCCCAGGCAGTGAAATGTTCTGGAAATTCTAAATTTGATCATTTATATTTGTCAGTCTTGTTATGGACCAGGTCAGATCCCCTCAAAATATTTTAAGAAGGTAACCTAGACCCTAACTTTTTCTTATTTTAAAGGCAAATGTGAAGTGAGTGTTTCCAGTATGATGCAATTGGTCAAACCATGTGCCTTTAAGCAAAGCAGAATTTATTTAACCACTACAGGGAGAACTAGCCATTTCAATACAGAACCCTGACTCAAAGGTAGAATACAGAAGGTGGTGGTGGAGGGTTGCTTTTCAGACTGAAGATCTGTGACCAGTGAAGTGCCACAAGGATTGATGCTGGGTTCACTGCTTTTTATCATTTATATAAATGATTTGAAAGTGAATATTGGTTAGTAAGTTTTCAGGTGACACCAAAATTGGAGATGTAGTGGACAGTGAAGATGGTTAAATCAGAGTTCAATGGGGTCTTGATCAGATGACCAATGGGCCAAGGAGTGGCATATGGAGTTTAATTTAGATAAATGTGATATGCTGCATTTTGAAAAGACAAATCAGGGCAGGACTTATGCAATTAATAGTAAGATCCTGAAAAAAGAGAGGAATTAAGGGCTACGGGGAGAATGCTGGTAAGTGGAGTTGAAATGCCCATCAGCAATGATTGAATGGCGGAGTGGACTCGATGGGCCGAATGGCCTTACTTCCACTCCTATGTCTTATGGTCTTATGGTCTTATGGAGGGCAGGTTCATAATTCCTTGAAAGTAGAGTCACAGGTTGATAGGATAGTGAAGAAGGCATTTGGTATGCTTTCCTTTATTGGTCACAGCATTGAGTATAGGAGTTGGGAGGTATTTTTGTAGCTGTACAGGACATTGATTAGGCCACTTTTAGAATATTGTGTGCAGTTCTGGTCTCATTGCTTTTGGAAGGATGTTATGAAACTTGAAAGAGTTCAGAAAACGTTTACAATGATGTTGTCAGGGTTTGAGGATTTGAACTATGGAGAGAGGCTAATCGGATGAGATTGCCTTCCCTAGAGCATCGGAGGCTGAGGGGTGATCTTATACAAGTTTACAAAATCATGAAGGGCATGGATAGGATAAACAGACAAAGTCTTTCCCCTAGGATGGGGGAGTCCAGAACCAGAGGGATTGGATTTAGTTTTAGAGGTGAATGATTTAAAAGGCACCCATAGGGCAATTTGTTCATGTATGTATGGAATGAGCTGTCAGAGGAAGTGGTGGAGGCTGCAACAATTACAATATTTACAAGGCATCTGGATGGGTATATAAATAAGAAGGATTTAGAGGGATATGGGACAAGTGCTGGTAAATGGGACTAGATTAATTTGGGATATCTGGTCGGTATGAATGAGTTGGACCGAAGGTTCGCTTTCCATACTGTATATTTCTATGAGTCTATGACAATGGCTCTACAGTTGAAACACAAAAAAAAGCAGAATTTGGAATAACTTAAGTATTGGAAAATTTATCCGACTTGATACAGTAACTGTTACTAATTAACTGTTCTGATATAGTAACATCCCATAAAGATATCCCTTGGCAAAAAGGTAAATTCAAACACAGATTCTTACAAGCAGGAGGGAGCAGTATCCAGAGCGAGAGAGACTTCAGAGAAAAGTCAGAGGAGTCCTTTACTGAAGCTTGCATCTCCCCTGGTCTCTCACAACTTGTGACAGCTCCAGCAACAGCAAAGTACAAAAAAACGGAGCTGAGAGAACTGGCCACTCCACTTCCATTGTTAAACTAGACTATTTGGCACCTCTGCCTTTCTGACCTCTTTAAAAAAAAACAAGGACAACATAACTTCCTTAAAGTGACAGCATCATAGCAGCCTACAAAACAGCAAGTTGTGTCCTCATTTCAGTTGATTATGGAAAAGAACAAAGAACAGATGAGATTAAGAAGGGAGGGTGGTCAACATCAATGCGATAGGAGTAGATCTGGCTTAAATAAAATGGAACAAAAAATGACAGGCATTGCTCTCAGAGAACATTGGACTGCCTTTAAAGAAGATATCATTCAGATGCAATCATGGCATATTCCCACCAAAAGGGATAGGTAGGGCAAACAAATCCAAACAGACGATGAAAGAGGGAGATATTAAGAAGAAACAGAAAAGGTATCCTTCTGTCAGATGTCAGGTGAAAATTGAGAACTGGACTGAACATAGAAGGTTCAGAAGGAAATGGAAAGAAAAAGAGAAGTAAAGATAATGTTTGACAAGAGAATGGTGGATAACATAGAAAAGAAATACAGAAGTTTCCAGTAGGTTAAAAGCGTAGTCAAAGGAGGATTGAGCCTTTGATTTAAAAAGGGATATACACGTGAAGGTAGGGGCATGGTTGAGTTATTAAAGTAATAATTTGCATCTGTGTTTACCAAGGAAGAAGAAGTTTCCAAGGTCATGGTGTAAGAATTATTTCCATAAGACCATAAGACCATTAGACATAGGAGTGGAAGTAAGGCCATTCGGCCCATCGAGTCCACTCCACCATTCAATCATGACTGATGGGCATTTCAATTCCACTTACTTGCATTCTCCCCTTAGCCCTTAGAACCAAATTGACGTTCATTTGGGCAAATGTGTGTTAATTACAACAAACCAGTACAGATTTGCTGTGGACTAATAATGTTTTACTAACTTGCTTTAGTTTTTGGATAAGATAACAGGGAGGAATGATGAAGGAAATGCAGGTGATATGATGTTCATGAATTTCCTAAAGGTACAAGGATTCAAACAAGGGATAAACTAGAATACTTGCCCTTTCAGGCCTGCTCTGCCAATTAAGAAGGTTGTAGCAGATCTGATTTCTACTCTCAAATTTATATACCTGCATCGCTCCAATAATCTTTCATCCATTTAGTCGTCAAGAATTTATCCATCTCTGCCTTAAAAAATATTGAAAGGTTCTGCATCCACAGCTTTTGAGGAAAGGAATTCCAAAGAAAGGGACCTAAATGTTGATGTGCACTAACCATTGAAGGTAAAAACAATGACTGCAGATGCTAGAAACCAGATTCTGGATTAGTGGTGCTGGAAGAGCACAGCAGTTCAGGCAGCATCCGAGGAGCAGTAAAATTGACGTTTCGGGTCAAAGCTCTTCATCAGGAATAAAGGCAGAGAGCCTGAAGGGTGGAGAGATAAGCTAGAGGAGGGTGGGGGTGGGGAGAAAGTAGCATAGAGTACAATAGGTGAGTGGGTCAACCACACCGCCCTGTGGCCCAACATTTCAACTCCCCCTCCCACTCTGCTGAGGACATGGAGGTCCTGGGCCTCCTTCACTGGCGCTCCTTCACCACCAGACACCTGGAGGAAGAATGCCTCATCTTCTGTCTCAGAACACTTCAACCCCAGGACATCAATGTGTACTTCAACAGTTTCCTCATTTCCCCTTTCCCCACCTCACCCTAGTTCCAAACTTCCAGCTCAGCACTGTCCCCATGACTTGTCCTACCTGCCTATCTTCTTTTCCACTATCCACTCCACCCTCCTCCCTGACCTATCACCTTCATCCCCTCCCCACTCACCTATTGTACTCTATGCTACTTTCTCCCCACCCCCACCCTCCTCTAGCTTATCTCTCCACCCTTCAGGCTCTCTGCCTTTATTCCTGATGAAGGGCTTTTGCCCGAAATGTCGATTTCGCTGCTCCTCGGATGCTGCCTGAACTGCTGTGCTCTTCCAGCACCACTAATCCTGAATAACCATTGAAGGTGACAGGACAATTTGAGAGCGTGGTTAATAAAGCATATTGTCTCTTGGGCTTTCTTACCAGTAATACAAAGTGCAAAAGCAAGTTATATTAAATCTGCAAAAAACAGTAGTTTGGGCTTAACCTAAGAACTGAGTCCAATTCTCAGCAACATGCTTCAAGAAAGATGTGACGGTATTAGAGAGCATGCAGAAAAGATTCCTGAAAATAGTTTGAAGAATTAAAGACTTCAGTTTGTGCATAGATTGGAGAAGGGAATGTTGAGTGGTAATTTGATCGAAACATTCAAAATCCTGAGGAGTCTAGGTAGAGTTGATAGGGAGAAAGTGTTCTCATTGCTGGAAGGATTAAGAAGCAGAGGTTGCAACTCTAAGATCATAAACAAAAGACAATGACAATATGAGGAGAATCTTACTATTAATGTAGCAGGTAAGTTTGTCTCAGGAAAGCACTACCGGACAGTATGGTGGAGACAGGTTCAATTGAAGCTTTTAATGGAGAAACACGTGGAGGGCAATGAGGAAAAGGTGGAGCAGTGACACTGGATAAATTACTCTTGCTGAGGACCAGCACAAGCATGACCAGTTGAATGATGTTCTGTTCTGTTACCATTCTATGGCTCAGTAAAGGGGCCGCAGAAACAAAAAGATCAGAAGGTTCTCACATATAAATCTCTGAAGGTGGAACATCAAGTTATGAACATATTTTTAATTAAAACCCAGGATCTCTTAATTAATTTGTATAAATAGACAAATTGAATTCAAAATAATGATATTATGCTGATTCTTAATAAATACATGTCTGATTTCAGCTCGGGTATTATGCTGAATTTTAAGTTGCACCTTCAATGTATAAATGATTTCGAGGGGCCAGTGTTGGACTGGGGTACACAAAATCAAAAATCACATGACACCAGGTTTTATTTGAAATCATCTTTTCGGAACACAAATTTTTCATCAGGTGAAGAGTCTGACAAAGGAGCAGCACAAATTTTTCATCAAGTGAAGGGTATGATGAAGGAGCTGCACTCTGAAAGCTTGTGATTTCAAATAAACCTGTTAGGCTTTAACCTGGTGTAATGTATAAATGTCATGAATAGAATCTTGGTGTTTCTGCTAGATGAGGATCATTGTATAACATAATAGCTCTGCAGGAGTTAATATTCACATTATATTGAGCTCCACCCATCCTGTTGATAACAAACAGAATCTATGAGTTGAGTGAGTGAGTTCTACACTCACCTTCATTGAAAACAGATGTATTCTGTTCAGTTCCCTGGAGTCCTAATAATGTAGCAATGTAGTTATACTTATTTCTATCATGCATTAAACCTAAGAAATAAGAATAAATTAAATTAACTGAGAATAATGCTTCTTCTGTAAAGACTCAGGCTAGCATATCCCCTACCAATAGACACAAAATATAAATTGAGGACAAGAGGTGGCAGTGATCTACCTAAAATAACTCTCACTGTGACACTACTGGCAGATACCATGATGTATTTATAATGGCCATCAGGGTATTATCACAAGAAATGGAACCATGCTCATTCAAACTAAGAAACATCAGTTAACAATTTACATAAGATTAAATAGGATTTCATGAGAGGCTTCTTCACTCAGGTCTGAGTTCCATGGGATCTGATACATTCTGACATTCATAAAGATTCACTCTAGCTGTTAGCATAACAGCTACTGACTTCTTGTCCACATCTATTTCACAAGTCTTTCATTCTATCCCTTAACTATTTATATTTCTATCCTTTTCCGACATCCTTCCCCTGCTTTTTTTCAAAAACTTTACTTCTGTTTCATTAATAATTACAATTTAAACATTCATTCGGGCTGTGCTATACTTTGTATTAGGCTTCTGGGTGATTTTTGAGAAATTGTGAATGATATTTTTTGCAGGTCTGCCCCAACCACACTTTTCCCAACAGCTTTATTATTTCTATTAAGCAATTCTCTATTCAGTGAGGTTTCGCTGGAATGTAACTACACCGTTGTGGGAGAACTACTTGTATGTAGATTGTAAATAGTTGATGGCTGTGGCACCGCACTAGTTACAGTTTACCATCCAGAGGAGGACCCATTGAATCCGACCCTCTGCATTTTGTCAATTAGCTAATCCTCTATCCAAACCAATACCCTAGCTTTAACCCCCTGGCATCTAATCTTCTGGTCGGTCTTTTGTGTAGCAACTTGTCAACTGCTTTGTAAAAGTCTTGATGTACCACATCCATTGGATTTCATTATCCACCTTAAGTTACATCCTCAAAGCAAGTTGTAAAGCATGACTTGCTCTTCATGAAACTTTGCTGATACTGGTGAATTGAGCTTTGATTTTGCAAGTGTTCAGTTATCATCTCACTTATGACTGGCTTCAATTATTTCCCAACTGCTCTCTAATTTCCCACTTTCCTCCAATCTCCTTTTTTGAATAAGTGGGCCACATTAGCATGTTTCCAATCCATTAGTACCTTTCCAGAATACAGGGAATTTTGGAATATCATAACTAATACAACCACAATTTTTGCTGCAACCTCCTTTAATACCCTCGGGTGCAGGCCATCAGTCCTCAGGGATTATCTGTCTTTAATACCATCAGTTTACTTAATACCTTCCCTCCAGTTACAGTAATTTCATCAAGTTCTTCTGTAATAACTGAAGTTTTTGGGAAGTAGTTATTTTTTTCCACAAAGAAAACAGAGACAAAACATTGGTTTGATGCCTTTTTCATTTCTGAGTTTCCCATGATAACCATTTTTATCCTGAAAAGGGCCAACATTTACTTTCACTATTCTCTTCCTTTTACTATAATTATAGAAGCTTTTGGTATCAGCATTTATGATTTCAGTTGATCTTAGTTCTTTTGATTTTGTTTTTAGTAACCCTCTGCTGATGTTAAAAATTCTCCCCATCCTCTTTTGCAGTGTGATATGCCCTAGTTTTTGTCTTTATGTTATCCTTGACTTCCTTGTTAAGCCAGGGATGTTTTTTCACCTTTTTGCAATTCCTCTTCGTCTCAGGAATATGCTTTAATGGAAAGCTATCTCCCTGAGCATTTTCCACTGTCCTTCACATGTCTTGCCTTTAATATTTGCCCAGTCCACTAAGGTCTGTATAATTTCTTTTGCCAAACATTAAAACTCTTGTACATGACTCTGGCTTTGCTGTTTCAATCTGAATTTAAAACTCTAGCATATTGTGGTCACTCTTTCCAAGGGGACCCTTACCTATAATATGATTGATTTATCAATCCTTCTCCATTATAGAATTCTAAATCTAGAGTAGCCAGTTCTCTGGTTTGTCCCATGACGTGTTACTCTAAGAAATAATCCTGCAAACACTCTCTGAATCTTTTCTCGAAGCTACCCTACTCAAATTGATTAATCCAGTCAATGTGCATGTTAAAATCACTCATAATTACCATTGTGCCCTTCTCACAAAACCTCATAATTTCCTGATTTATGCACATCCTACTTCAGAAGTAATGTTCAGGGGTCTAAAAATGACTCCTTCCCAGGCATTTCTCCCCTTGCTTTTTATTTCCACCCAGACTGATTCAACATTCTGGTCTCTTCTACCAATATAATTTCTTAATACAGTCTTGATGTCATTCTTAACCAATAACATAGTTTCACCTCCTGATCCTTCTTTTCTATCCTTTTTGAAAATTGAGTACCCTTGGACATTTAACTCCCAGTCCTGAGCTTCCTGTAACCACATTTCAGTAAGTCCCACCAGGTCATATCTATTTTTCTCTGTTTGTGCTATTAGCTCATCAACTTTATTCTGAATACTGTGTACATTTAGGTATAAGGTTTCTAAAACAAATTCTACTGATTTGTCTTTCTCTTTAAATATTTTCTTGTGCACTGTATTTTGCATACTCTCTGTCCTTATTTATTAAACTCTGATAACATAGAGCCTCATCTCCATCGTTTATTTCAACTTTCAATTCAGATTAGATTACTTACAGTGTGGAAACAGGCCCTTCGGCCCAACAAGTCCACACCAACCCGCCAAAGCGCAACCCACCCATAGCCCTATATTTACCCCTTACCTAACACTATGGGCAATTTAGCATGGCCAATTCGCCTGACCCACACATCTTTGGACTGTGGGAGGAAACTGGAGCACCCGGAGGAAACCCACGCAGACACGGGGTCAACGTGCAAACTCCACACAGTCAGTCGCCTGAGTCGGGAAATGACCCCGATTCCTTCACTCACCATATTCATTCAACTGGCCCAGTAAAAACTATGAACCGACCGACTCCCATAGATACCTAGATTACACCTCCTCCCACCCTGCCCCCTGAAAAAACGCCATCCCATATTCCCAATTCCTTCATCTCCACTGCATCTGCCCCCAGGAGGACCAGTTCCAATACCGTAAACCCAGATGGCCTCCTTCTTCAAAGACCGCAATATCCCCCCAGACGTGATCGACAATGCCCTCCACCGCATCTCCTCCACTTTCCGCTCCTCCGTCCTTGAGCCCCGCCCCTCCAATCACCACTAGGACAGAACCCCACTGGTCCTCACCTACCACCCCACCAACTTCCATATACATCATATCATCCGTCGTCATTTCCACCAGCTCCAAACGGACCCCACCATCAGAAATATATTTCCCTCCCCTCCCCTATCAGCGTTTCAAACAGACCACTCCCTCTGTGACTCCCTCATCAGGTCCACACCCCCCACTAACCCAACTCCGCTCCCAGCACCTTCCCCTGCAACCGCAAGAAATGCAAAACTTGCGCCCACACCTCCCCCCCCTTACTTCCTCCAAGGCCCCAAGGGATCCTTCCATATCCACCACAAATTCACCAGCACCTGCACACACATCAGTTACTGCATCCGCTGCACCCGATGTGGCCTCCTCTATATTGGGGAGACAGGCTGCCTACTTGCAGAACATTTCAGAGAACACCTGTGGGACTCCCGAACCAACCAACCCAACCACCCCGTGGCTCAACACTTCAACTCCCCCTCCCACTCCTCCAAGGACATGCAGGTCCTTGGACTCCTCCATCGCCAGACCATAACAACATGACGGCTGGAGGAAGAGCGCCTCATCTTCCGCCTAGGAACCCTCCAACCACAAGGGATGAACTCAGATTTCTCCAGTTTCCTTATTTCCCCTCCCCCTTGTCTCAGTCAAATCCCTCGAACTCAGCACCGCCTTTCAAACCTGCAATCTTCTTCCTGACCTCTCCGCCCCCACCTCCGCTCCGGCCTATCACCCTCACCTTGACCTCCTTCCACCTATTACATTTCCAACGCTCCTCCCCCAACTTCCTCCTCCCTACCTTTTATCTTAGCTTGCTGGACACACTTTCCTCATTCCTGAAGAAGGGCTCATGCCCGAAACATCGATTCTCCTGCTGTTTGGATGCTGCCTGACCTGCTGCGCTTTTCCAGCAACACATTTTCAGTTTTGTCTCTCAGTTCCCTAGTTTCACAGTATTTTTCACAGTGAAGTTCTAAGACTCTTATGTAGCTGAAGAGGTATGAATGCTATCATTGACGTGCTGTACTCAAAAGAACAACACAGGATTCAGGTTATTCTTCTGTAATAAATCAATAGTGGCAATCTTCTCTCTGCAGATGTTGCCAGAAATACTGAGTTCCTTCAGCAATTTCTGCTTTTGTGTTAATAGCAATTTCATTCTTTCTACTCGTTCCTAAAAGAGCAATTTACTAGGGAATGCAGGCTTGTGGCCAGTCACCTTCATTCATGTTCCACCTCTCTTCCACTTCACCTAGACTCTTCACAAATGAAAGATGTATAATGTCCTCCTGTGGTCCAAGGAATGGAGTTTCTTCAATGAAGATTATTTCACAGCATATTGACTCAGCTTGAATTTCTTCAGCAGCTGGGAAGTAAAGGTGATTCAAAGTCACACAACCTTCTCTGTTTTGTGAAGAACAGTGCTGATCAGGAATAACATACAAAGTATGGTGTATCTGCCCCCATTATTTCAAAGGGTAGTGCTGGTCTATCCTTGCATCCTCAGAGGAATTGTGCTCCAGCTATTAAACTAAATGGATGCTTGGGGAAATACAAACTTCAGACACAGTGTTGTGTCAGAGGGGTTTAGCACTCCTGCACCCTGTATTCAGTTTAACATTAATATTGCAGTCATTAGGCATCATATCTTCATTCAAAAATCTTCTTATGGATCTCTCACTTACTGTAAGGAAAATACATCTTGTTCTTTCATATATCTACGTTTTGACAATTGCAGTATGGAATGCTGTGGTTTCAAATGTTTGTCTCTCAAATAGAAACCTATGCTGCTTTGGAAAATGATCCTAAAATAGCTTCTGTTATGACATTCACAGCACTCAATATAAATGGCTGGTCAGGCTTTGTAACAGTGTTTCTTCTTTAATGCTGCAACAAGGATATGGGGCATTGGCAGTGACTGTGCTCTATATAAGCAGTAATTGTTTTCTTCCTGGCATTTGTTAGCCCACTGAGAAATGAACTGGACAGATCTGGCCATAGGAAGTTACCAAGTCCCTTCAACTAAGCAACCTGATGTACTTAGAAAGTTAATCTGCCTTGCGAACCACTTTGATTTGGCCAGCATAAGGTCTTCTTTGAATTGCAGGGATTCTGATAAGGCTTCATCCAGTACACTCACTACAATACGAGCTCTTAGGCACTCATCTCTCAAAATTCCATGAATTATCAACAAAACAATCCTAGTCACTTATAAAATAACTAATAGTCTCCCTAGCTTCTGATTGCACCAACTGAACTTTCTCAACTGATTACAGGATTGCACTGTAAACTACCACAAAATTTACAGGCCTTAATGACCTCTTCATATTTAGTGGTAATTGTTTTTGATCCCCTGCCTGATCAGAATGAGGTCAGCACTGCCACCGATTGGGTATAAAGGGGCTCTAACCGGATTCTTGTTGGAATTCTTAGGAGGACTAGAAGTGGCCCATATTGATTGAAATAGCAATGTCAGTTGATGCTTTGTGCAACTTGATCAGGACTTTCTGTGTTGTCCAGGCGTCTGAGATAGAGTAGGTTTTTCCCATTTCTCTGTTCATTCCTGGTCAGCTGTGGTTGGGCTTGAGTGTATTCTGATGGGCCAATAAGCTTTACGTTGTCTGCCTTTGTCAGCATCACCTACGATCCCCAGTAGGTGGTGTGCGAAATGCCATTGCCATGCATGCATTTTATGAGTGGGTGCTATATGTTTTTGACAGATGACAAATGGATACTCGATCGACAGAAGCCATTGGGCTCTGGCTACCAATCACCAATGAGATGCTGACTGTCACTGATCCTCTTTTCTGCTTTTTTAATAAATTAAATGTTTAAAAAGTTAGGCAGCCTTTGTGGGGTGCTGTGACAAAACAAAAGAACAATAAGTTTTGTAGATATTTAAAATTATTTTTTCCATGTTATGATTCATCTCTTAAGAAGGTTGGGACTTAAATCCTTTTAGTTCAGAGGTAGCATCACTAGCCCAATACCACAAAACACTTGATCCTTTGTCAATATTTTCTAATCAACCTGTTCAGAGATCTCTGACACAGGTGGGACTTGAACTCAGGCTTCCTGGCTCATAGTTAGGCACATTATCATTGCCACAAGTACCCTTAATCCTTCTTTATAAACTGAGTCGAAGGCCTGTCTGAGAATAATTGAAAGAGGATAAATCAGTGAGAGTAATTTACCTTACATAACAAGGTATAAAACATTCAATGGGGAAGGAATAAGAATTTATTTTCTGCATGATAACAATAGGTACAATTAACATTACAACAACGATGCCAGAAATGTAATTCTTGTCTCCATCAGACATGCTAGACTGTTTAATCCTCCTCCCAAATATTGCTTTACATCTTCAGATTGGGTAAATCTAATGCAACTTCAATATTGACCCTTTCATTACCTTATATTAACCATCAGCACTACCAAAACCACCACCAGCTGAAAAAAAAACCCGAAACAGTGTTAACTAAAGAAGATTTCTTAATTTAACACCATGCACATGGTAAAACAGGACTTCATGAGAACTCCCCTCATTTCCCAGCTGATCTGACATTACTGATAATGTACTGTAGAGGTGAAGTTAACAACAATTAACCCCTTATGGTCCAGCCTTGGGAAGAGCAGAAAGCAGTCGAAACAATGTGATTTCAAGGATGTGGCATGGTGACACGGTGGTTCATTGTTGTCTCACATTGTCAGGGACATGGGTTCAATTCCAGCCTCGGGTGATATTCTGTGTGGAGTTTGCATGTTCTCCCTGTATCTGTGTGGGTTTCCTCCTGCAGCGCAGCGATATGTAGGTTAGGTGGATTGGCCATGCTAAATTGCCCATAGAGTCCAGTGATGTGCAAACCATTAGCCATTAGGCAGCATCAGAGAGGTAGGGTACTGTGTGTGTGTTTGTGTGTGTGTGTGTGTGTGTGTGGGGGGGGGGGGGGGGGGGGGTGGGATAGTGTGGAGGAGTGAACTTTGGAGGAGTGGTGTTGACTCGATAGACTAAATGGTCTGCTTCCACACTGTAGGGATTTTATGTTCAATGAGAGATTTCAGTTCTGCTGAGACAAACTGAGTTTAAGAACTTTAGAAGAGAAAAGATGAAGGGGAAATTTGATAATTTTGTTCAAAATGTTGAAGAATTTTGAGAGCAAGGAGAGGAAACATTATTTCCACTGGCAGATAGGAGATGCAGATTTTAGATAATAATAAAACATTCAATGGGGAAATAAGAGGAATTCTTTTCTGCATTGGTTTGTTATGATCTGGAATGCACTGACTGAAAGTGATATCAAACCAGATTCAACAGTAATTCAAAAGGAATTTGATAAATACTTGAACAGCTATGCTGTGCAACAGGGTAAGGGTAGTTTCTTTCAAAGAACCAACACGTGCACAATGGGTCAAACAAGCCTCTTCAGTGTTGCATTATTCTGTAGTTCTCATTGAAATATTATATGCTACATGTGAGACAGTGTTCAATGAAGACTTAATGAGCTTCTTTTACTTCACCAACAGGCTGTATGCTGTCGGAGGGAGAGACGGGAGTGCTTGTCTCAAATCTATAGAATGCTATGACCCCCATACCAACAAATGGAGTATGTGCACTCCAATGTCCAAACGAAGAGGAGGTGTGGGTGTAGCAACATGTGATGGTTTCCTTTATGCAGTTGGAGGCCACGATGCCCCTGCTTCGAACCATTGTTCTCGGCTTTCAGACTGTGTCGAGAGGTGAAAAATGCAAATATCTATTTTTTTTAACTTTGGCAGTCCATGTTTCACGTATTGTGAAAAATGAAAATCCATTGAAATTCCAAATCTTTAAGTAATAGTATTCCAGATTTATTAGGATAAAGGGATAGCAAGTTTAAATCAGAGTTGAAGATAAACTATTTCTCCCAAAGGGTTGTGAATCTATGGAATTTGCTACACTAAAGTGCAGTGGATGCTGGGGCAAAGTGTAAATTTAGGAGGAGTTTGACAGATTTTTCCTTGATAATAGGTTGAAGGTCATGGAGAGAAGGCAGGAGAATGGGGTTGAGGAACATATCAACCATGATCAATGAGTGAATGGCCCAATTCTGTATCTATATCTTATGAACATATGAACTTATTGTATGATTATGTTGCTCTGCAATTTCATAAATAGCTAGACTAGCTATCATTTTGCAATATTAATCATCCCTGTAAGGTTTTTTTCATGTCCTCTACATTTTAAAGTATCCCTGCCCCATGTCTAATAGCCAGTTGAATAGTTAACAATGGATGTATAGGATGGAATTTAATGCCTCTCCTCTCCACTGCCAAGTTTAGTGGTGGGTATGTTCTTAATGGCATTGGGGACAATTAATCAAGCAGGAAGGTGGCAGGTGCAGACCCCATTCCCTCCTTGCCTCTGCTTCAATTACATTTGAGGTGAGAATTCCCATGGATAGGGAAGGCTCATGGATAACCTTCACATCCCTCCACCAATTAAGACCCTCAACCAGGCCATTGATACATTTCAAAGGCTCAAAATTCCATTGCTGCTATTTACCCAATGACAGATGTGGAATTCACCATGCAGAAACCCTTGTGTGGGTTGTTTAAGGGCTTCCAAGGCAGTGCCCCCAATCAAAGGTACTCAGGATCTAATCCTGCTGTGAGCCATCACCCTGCCCATACTGCTGAACCCCTCCATAATATTTCCTCATGACCCATCCAATGATCGCTGTCCTACATCACTGATGTGTATCACGAAACTCGAGTAGGTACAGTCCTGGTGAGAATCACTGCCTCTGCTGGGAAAAGCTGTTGGCTTTTGATGTGCCCAAAGATCTCGGAGGACAGGAGCTTCACCCTCTGGGCCTTTGAGCCTGAGGAAGGCCCATTGATGTTTAGTTAAGCAACATTTAACTTCTCAGACAATTCCAAATGGTGGAGATGTAGGGCTGCCATTGACCCTCCAATAGGCAGACGAAACTCCCATCGTCGATACCAAATTCCATCCTGGTTTTCCAGTATACTGAGGGAAAATTGTATTTTCAACTCTCTTTACAAAGAAAACAACCCAGGTAAACGCTCTGCTGAGATAATTCAAAACTCATTTTTTTGCGTGATTACCGTGTTTGTTTAACTGATGAGTGGGCAAGGTATGGATTGCCACAGTAAGAGATGTAGTCTTTCATATTCTGCCATATCTGTTGGGAAAATTATTGGAACCCATAATTAAGGGGAGACTTACTGAGCACTTAATAAAACTTAACTAATTAGAACAAGCCAAAATTGATTTGTAGCGTATACCATGCCTAAAAAAAAAACCCTAATCACATGTTTTGAGGAAGTAAATAAATTCAAGCGTTGTTCCAATCCATGAGGCTATCAGACAGAGAGTGCTTGTGCCTGGAACCTGGCCCTAGAGTTGGAGTTGTCAAACACGCCTAGCATGATTTAATTAATCCTGAACAGCTATTCATCAATAATGAATGAAAATAATCCTTATTCACAGCATGCAATGCTCAACAATGCATTTTAATATTCCAGTTAACTCACCCCAAGGATGTCCAATTCTTTTGAATTGCATTAGCTTGCAAAAAGAAACCATAATTAATGCCGGCGTGTCTAATTGAATAACACTTCAAATCATGATTGTCCAAGTCTAAATTAACCTATATTTTGATTTGAAGTCTCATGGCCGCAATTGGATTAATAACATTTAGTTTGCTATTAAAAAGTGTCATGTCTCAATCCTTAGGAGTTTATGTTTCACAAGCTGAAGTAAGCATCACAGAAAAATTATACATTACATATGTCGATTGCACATTTTAATATATTCTGTTATTTATAAAGATGCTTCAAATTTAATATTTCTTGAGCTTCAAAAGATTATAAATAACTGCATTTGTAATAAATTTTGTGGGGACAGTGATTTCTTTAAAAGAAGTAATTGAAAGGTCATTGCAGACAATAAGACATTTTTTAAAAAACAAGGCTTCCTGGAAATCCCATTACCCTTGACAGCTGCTTGCTTTGCTCCTAGACTGCTACTGGGACTGTTTAGAACAGTGATTGGATGGAGAGAGTTTTGGAGAGAGTTAGTTGAAGGAGAAGATGCCTGGGAGGAAGGGTTGCTCAGCTGAATTCTCCTATTTTTGAAAAGATGACTTTTCCTAAGTTCAAGACACGTTGCATTTATTATACTGCAAGAGTTATTGATGGGATTTTTCAATCTGCTATTTCCTGAGCAAATGAGATGTAGCTCTGACTATAGCTGTAGGACTAAGTGTAAGCCCTGTTGTGAGTAAACAAGGTACCTTTGAGTCACAGGGAACTCTTGACGAAGGGAAAAGTAGTTATCTTTGTATCAGATGCACTGGGAGTATGACACAGTGTCTGGCTCAGTACCTGTAGCGATTGTCCATAGTTTTGCCTGTACACAGAACTGATTTGCCTCAAGGGAATGATTGGGCAGAGGTGTAGGTCATAGCTTCTCCAGTAGTCATGGCAAATTCAAGTGAAGTCAAGCAAGCTAAACAGTTAAATCAATGTTTAATCGTATGTAGTTACCTGAAAATGATTAAACAAAGTCCATCGGCAAAAGGAAAATTGGTACCATAGATATTTTGTTATTTGAAACCTCCCTTGTGAATTTGGCTAATGAAAGGTCCTTATGTTTAGTGTCCATGAATAGCAAAGGTGAAATCACTTTGGTGGGATTATACTACAGGTTTCCCAATAGCCAGTAGAAAAAGAGGAACAGACATTTGAACAGATTACAGAAACAACAGCGTTGATTGGTGGGTGAATTTCACTTCCTGTATATTGACTGGGATTCCCGTTGTGCCAGGTGCTTAGATGGGATGGATGGAATTTGATAGGTGCATCCGGGAGGGCTTCTTGAAGCAATTTGCCAATAGTCCAACTAAGGAATGGACCATAATAGATCTGGTATCAGGGAGTCAGCCTTGCTAGGTGATTGAAGTTTCAGTGGGGGAGCAGTAACCATAATTCCCTAAGTTTTAACTTACTTATGGGTGAAAGTACTAAATTAGGGGAAGGCTAACTATGACAATATTAGGCAGAAACTGGGGGATATAGATTGAGATGTTTGAGAAATCTACATCTGGCATGTGGAAGTTTTTTAATTGATTAGAGTTCAGGACCAGCATGTTCCTGTGAAAATGAAGGATAAGAATGACAAGATTTGGGAATCTTGGGTGACAAGAGAAATTGTAAGCTTAATTTCATCCTGTTTTGTAGGTTTCTGTGTGATTCTCCCTTATTCTTCTAAATTCCAGTGAAGATAATCCAATCTGATTTACTCTTTTCTCATACTGCCATCACAGAGTCAAAAATTGTTGTTCTGGAAAAGCACAGCAGGTCAGGCAATATCTGAGGAGTAGGAGAGTCAATGTTCGGGCATAAGCCCTTCATTGGGAGCCAGGCTTTGAAACCTTTGAAACCTTTCTCCGTAGTCAGAAGATCCTTCCTCAGATAAGGAAACAAAACTGCTCACAATATTCTAGTTGTGGTCCCAACAAAGCCCTGTACAACTGAAGCAAGGTACCCCTGCTACTGTATACCAAAAATGGGATTGTGATGCGGAAGTGGTGAACCCTCACAGACGTATGGATGAAGAGTGAGCAGTGATTCATAAGATGGTGGTAATGCCCAAATATCATCAGGACATATTCAGGCTAGCTGAAGAAGTTCCTATTGGTAGCCTTGTAGGAATCTGGAAGACACAAGTACATGCAAGTTTATATTTTAAGTTTATATAAGTCTTCATCAGTAGTATAGTTTTGTAAAGTGTGTGAGATGGCGAGAAACTCTCAACATGCAATCGAACCAGCACTTTCAATTCCCATAACAGATTTGAGGAACAAGGTAATGGGGTGTTCATAGAAAGTGTGAGACTTTCAATTAAAATGAGAAAGGAATACTGGAAATATCTTTACTATTATTGACATAGATGCTCAATTTCCAGATGCTGTTCCCTTAAGAACCATTACTGCTAATGTGTTGATAGAAAGATCAACTGAGTTCTTCATTTGATATGGATTACCAACAGAAAACTGGCCAGCTCAATATTCAAATTTTATATCCATATTATTTCAGGAAGTTATGAATAGTCTAGGTGTAATACAGTAAAAGTCTTCTGCATACCACTCATAGACACAGAAGCTTCAGATAGGTACCATCAAATCCAGTAATCAGGGTACAAAGTCATGCATTTTGTCAGTTATCTGATATAGTTGGTCAATAGTTTGTAGCAATTTATTGAGTTTGTTAAGACTCAGTAGTTTAGAAGTGATATGCCAGTTCACTGGATTCAAAGAAAAGTGATAACAGGAGATGGTTCACCATGATTCACTGATACTAGAAGACAAAAAGGCTTTTGGCATAGAATGAGTCAGTCTTATTAAAATTGTGAATGCAGCATCCTACTTTCTAGCTGTGGTGCTGGGAACTCTTCCCTAGCCCTTTGTCCTCTTCTTCTTGTCAGTATTCTATCAGGATAAGACACCTATCCAATGTCAGTCACTTGAGTATTGCCCAACAAAGTCAGCCCTGAGCACGTGTTGATAAAACTTATTTCTCGGTGCTGGTAAGTTACACTGAGTCAATTGATTTGAAGACCCTGGAAAGTATTGAAGATCAGAGGGACCTTGGTATTTAGAATCCCAAATCTGTAAAGGTAGCTAAACAGGTGGCTAAGGTGCCTCAGAAGGCATATTGAATACCTGCCTTCATTAACCTGGGCATCGAATACAAGAGCAAGGGCGTTGTGCTGGAACTGTGTAAAATACTGGTGAGATCACAACAGGACTACTGCATGCATATCTGGTTATCACATGGTAGGAAGGTTGTGATTTCACTGGAGAGGGTGCAGGAGGGATTTACAAAGATACTTCCATT
Organism: Hemiscyllium ocellatum; assembly: GCF_020745735.1. NCBI lineage: Eukaryota > Metazoa > Chordata > Chondrichthyes > Orectolobiformes > Hemiscylliidae > Hemiscyllium > Hemiscyllium ocellatum. The sequence continues at coordinate 25,722,944 of NC_083406.1, read as the reverse complement.
GGAAGGTCTGCAATACAAGGAAAGGTGGATATGTTGGGGATGTTTCCTTTGGAACAGCAAAGTTTGACAGGAGACTTGGTAGAGGTGCATAAGATTATGAGGAGCATGGATAGGTTGAATAAGAAGGCATTTATAACCAGGGACTATGTTTCAAGTAAGAAGTGGAAACAGTTGAGATTTTTTATTATTATTATTCAGAGTGTGGCAGAACTTGTTACCTGAAAAGTTAGTTCAGTCAGAAACTCTCAGAAGATTTAACTCTCGTAAGGCAGCACAGTGGCTCAGTGGTTAGCACTGCTGCCTCACAGCACCAGGGACCCAATTTTGATTCCAGCCTTGGGCAACTGCCTGTGTAGAGTTTGCACATTCTCCCCGAATCTGCGTGAGTTTTCTCTGGGTGCTCCAGTTTTCTCCCACAATCTGAAGATGTGCAGGTCACGTGAAGTGGCTATGATAAATTGTCCATAGTGATAGGTGCATTAGTCGGGGGGGTGGTGGGGGGGGGGGTGCTACTCTTCGGAGGGTCAGTATGGACTTGTTGAGCCAAAGGGCCTGTTTCCATACTGTAGGGAATCTAATTTAATCTTACCTAGTATTTGTACATTGACTTCAGGGCTATGGATGAATCACTAGGCTCTAACAATCCTTTAGTTACTCAAAGGATGATTTTTGTGTCATTGTTTGCCTTCAGTTATTGTTTAAGGTGCATTTTCATAGAATAGATAACTCTTTTGATAAATATAATAATTTAGAAGCTGTCAGGATCATTGAATACCCTGGAGCAAAAACAGCAAAATGGGATTAGTGTGATCAGATCTCAGTTGAATACCACAGACACATTGAGCTGAATGGGCTCCTTCTGTGCTGTAAACTTCCAGGAGTTTACCTTGGATATATAATAGAGCAAGGACAAGTACTGCCAAGTACAGCAAAATTACAAGAATTAGTTGACTCCCCTGCCACTAAAACTCAACTGGAAATAATGAGATGTTTAAGACTTGCTGGAAAAAACACAGCGTTTTGTCCTGTAGTCATCAGGCCAATTTGCAAGTTTTCTACCAATCAGAGTCCACTTGTCATCAAATCAGCGCTCTCCTTTCATGTGTGTAAATGTTAGTTTTTCCTCAAAATCGGTCTGCTTAGAAATTGTCCTGATGAATGCAAGACAAAGCTTTGGCAAAATGCATATTTTTCATCAATATTCAGTTTTATGTCTGTTATGGAAACCTGGCTGGTAGATTACATTAGATTCCCTACAGTGTGGAAACAGGTTCTTCAGCCCAACAAGTCCACACTGACCCTCCAAAGAGTAACCCACCCAGATCCATTTCCCTCTGACTAAAGCAATTAACACTACAGGCTATTTGGCATGGCCAATTCACCTGACCTGCACATCTTTGGAGGAAACCCACACAGACATGGGGAATGTGTAAACTGCACACAGACAGTCACCCAAGGCTGGAATCAAACCTGGGATGCAGGTGCTGTAAGGCAGCAGTGCTAATCACTGAGCCACCGTGCCACCATATTTTAGCTTTTGGATTATTTCATCCAACTTTTCTATCTGTTCTACTTTTAAAGTCAACAGTTTTATACAGTTCCTTTGCACATGTGCTTGTGGTCGTGGTGTCATTGTAGCTCAGTGAGTCAGACTGTCACCACTAAGATGGTTTCAGGTTCAGGTCCCACACCAGAGATTTGTAAATAAATTCAAGGTTGACCCTCCATTACAATTCTTAGGGAATATTGTATTGTTGGAGGTGTTTTCTTTCAAGTGGGATGTTAAACCAAGGCTTTTCCACCCTCTCAGCTGGATCTGCAAGATTTTCTTACTGAAAACCTGATATAAATAAGGTACTTAATTAGCCATACTTGGGAGAAGTGACAGTACACTCCTCCAGCTTTGGTTGTAACAATATTAAAAAACTGAACAAGACCACCCAGGCAAAGATCCTTTTTTACTGTAAACACTTGAACAATAGGTAAAAAAAAGACTTCTATTGTTCATGATTAGCTTGTATTGTTTATTCAATCAACAATGATCTACAGTACTAGAACAATTTTCCTTATATTGTGTTCCATCACTTTCACATCAGATATGATCCAAAGACTGATACCTGGACAACAATAGCATCGGTGAGTGTCCCCAGAGATGCTGTTGGAGTCTGTCTCCTAGGAGACAAACTGTACGCAGTTGGCGGATATGACGGACAAACCTATTTAAACACAATGGAATCATATGATCCACAGACCAATGAGTGGACACAGGTAATTAATATTGAAAATTTTTAATACCACTGATCTTTGATACTCTTTTTGTTTCTCAAAGTACCAGGTTTTGAGTCATTTTTGGGAAAAATATGTCTTCTGTTATTACTTAAAGTGCATTTTCATGGAATGTGAAATTTAATAACACAGAAGCTCTGATTGTCACTGATTATTATAAAATTATATTTAAAATGAGTATGTGCTGATAAGGTACTGTATAATTTCTTCTAAATAGTAAGTGTATGCATTTAATTGGAGCAGGTGATTAACCTTGCTTAATATTTAAAGATTGGCAGTGTAAATGGTACAAGTAGGAAGATTTACAGTTTCACTTATGCACAGAACTTATTTTATAGAGTTACTCGAGCACATTCAATTTCACATATCTCGCAGTCTTTTGTTCCAAAACGAATTAGTGCCAAACCATGAACAATATAATGCCTGCAATAATAAATTAAGACAGACATCATAAAAGACAGTGATGAGGTTCTGAAAACTAAATGGTGATTTGCGATTCATACTGTTTGTGCAAACAGGATTAAAGAGAAGCTCAAAGCATGATAAACTATTTGTGTTAAGGATTTGTGAATATCTAAAATATGATTAGCTGTTGGTGACATACTATTAATCACAAGCTTTAGGTTCACGAGAGTATGTGGGAAACAGGAGAGATGGTGAGGGGGAAGGGTAGGGTCAGTCACCGCATTGAAGGAGTCATTAATAGAGACTGAATGAACACCGAACAATTTGTTCAGTGTAGAATCAGCTCTTCTTGTTCAAATTACCTGCAATTGGTATTATTACCTTGAAAGAGTATGAGTGTTGGCCTGGGTATTCGTGTAAATGAGATTTGCTGATACTAAGCAGAATGGGAGCATTTTGGAGAATTTTACTTCTGGAACTTGATAAAATGAAGTAATGAAAGCTATTGTAAGTTCCAGTTGGTTTCAAGCTATTTGTAAAAGGTGGGAAAGGAATCAGTGCCTCTGATTTCGAATTTGACCTTCCATTTCTAGACTTGTGTCTGAAATTTAAAGGAGTTTGAGAAGGGCAGAAATACATATCTCAACCAAAAGGAAAGTTTTTGCCGCACTGACCAGTGCTGAACCGGGCTGCTCACACCAATAACATGCTGTGGGTCAACCTTAAGCTGCTGATGTTCAGAATTTGGCCCTTCAGAGTCCTGTCCTCAGACTCGCCAGCCACACAGATTGATTAATAGCTTCAGCAGTGCCAGAACTCAGCTGTAGATGCTGTTATGACTATGAGGGGGCTCTTAGAAAAGAGCAATGGATCACACAGGACCAAGGCCATTGTTGGCCCTGGCATTTTAAGCTAGCAAAGGATGGGGAAGCCTAGGAAGTAGGGGCAGAGGGGTGACAAAGGGTTTTGATATCTTGCTGATGAGGAACAAGGACATCATACCTATTGTGCATAGGTCACCACTAAAAGTCTACCACTCCCTCCCCAAAGTATTTTTTTAATAACAGCATTCTGAATCTTATCCAACTGCACATATCAACCAACTTTAGCATGGACAACATATTATTATAGGTCTCTCCACCCTTCAGGCACTCTGCCTGTATTCCTGATGAAGAGCTTTTGCCAGAAACGTTGATTCTCCTGCTCCTCGGATGCTGCCTGACCTGCTGTGCTTTTCCAGCACCACAGCCTTGACTCTGATCTCCAGCATCTGCAGTCCTCACTTTCTCCTAACATAACCAACAAGATAAGCAAGACAAAATAATAATCTACATATTTTTCTCTACATTTCACTGTGTGGATGACACTGTAAAGTCTGGCAGTATTTATAATTCATCCCGAACTGCGCTGTAAAAAATGGCAATGAGGCTTCTAGATGAAGAGCTGCAATTCCTTTGGTTTTCTTACAACAATGTTTGATAGGAAATTTCCAGTCAACATGTACATCTGTGGCATAGAACGTTGAGCTGTCTGTTCTACAGTACTTCAGTTTCATGGCTGTATGTGTGCATGGGCATACTTTATTCGAAATGGATGGATGCCCATTTTCAGGTCAAAATTAAAATTGGATCAGGTAGTTCCAACCAAACCATCTAGCCTGCATCTGTAATGAGGACAGGTCATGAGGGCAGTGCCAAGTTGGAAGGTTGGAACTGGGATAAGGTGGGGGGGGAAGGAGAAATGAGGAAACTGGTGAAGTCCACATTGATGCTGTAGGGTTGGAGGGTCCCAAGGCAGAAGATGAGACATTCTTCCTTCAGTTATGTTACAGTTTAAAGCACAATGTAGTTTAATAATATCATAGGCAGTGACACTATTTGGGAAACTTCACTCTGATGCATTGCTTCATGAAAATTAAGAACAAAATGACAACAAAACAGCTTAGTACATTGCAGTAAATCCCATTCCAAAGGAACAACATGGGATTCAAAACATTAATTTGATTTCTTTCTCCACAGATGCTGCCAGACCAGTTGAGTTTCTGTAGCATCTTTTGTTTTAGTTTTGCTGAGATTCATCTCAATTATTTTAAACAGCAACATGGTTAGGCTCAGATATTTTTTCTTTTCAAAATGTGGATTAACAAAATGTTAGCTTCTTATTTAAAGCCATGTCTCTCATTTAGTCCTTTGTTAAAAAAAACAGGTCATTTATTCTATTTTCGCTGAAGCCAATTACCAATCAAGGATAATGAATTTATTATTTAGTGGGCACATATTTACAGCACCTGATGGTTCTTCTTTCATGTATTTAAAGCAGTGTTGATAGGGTGCTCCTCATAGGGAATAATCCGATAAATTAGCTGTTTTCTGGGTTAAATATTTAAGTACCTGTTTCTGCTATTTATTTCTGCACTTCGAATAATAATTATTTAATGCTCAATTCAGACCCCAAACCTCTATCCAGCAGAAATGAGCACAGCACAGTACTACTCCTAATTCAGCATTAATCGACAATGTCAGTCAAATTGATAGGATGATAGATGTCATGAATAGGAAATGTCACCTTCGTGGAGCGAAGGTTGCAGTGTTTAATTAGTGTTTGGGCAAACATTGCTCTGCAACTAATTGTTCTACATTTGACCTGAGTGTGCTCAATATCTCAGCACCAACATCCTACATTGCTCTGATCGGCGAAAACGTACATACAAACAAATGTCAGTGTGTTAAGGAAAGGATGAACATTTTTTTACATTTATGTTGTACCTTTTTAATTTCAAAACAATTGAACCTTTGATCAGTATTAACTTTGAAAAATACAATATAAATGATGAATGAGGTTTGGGCTTGAAGTTGCTAAATTCTTAGTTTCGATTTAAGAATCAAAGTACAGGAGCAGTTCATTAGTAACATATCTGTACAACTGATGTACAAGAGCAATTTGTTATTCAGGAAGCTTTATAAAAGATCAGTTCAATAGCAACTTAGCTCTACTGCTCATCAGTGATCAGCAATGAGGCAGTAATTAGTTAATTGACTACTTTAATGATTTTGGTTAGCATATTCCATGCAAAATAGCTCTTCCGTGAATGGAGAAACAGGAGAATTATTTACATCATTAAAATAAAATTTATCCCAAGCATTTTCTTAAAATTGTCTTGATATGTTGGTTCAAAATTTATGCAAAAGTCTGAATGTGATGTCATTGTTATGCCAGATTTATAAAAGAGCCTGAACAAAGCATTATTTTCATCAGCATCAAGAATGTGGTGCTGGAAAAGCACAGCTGATCAGGCAGCATCCGAGGAGAGGGAGAGTCGATGTTTCAAGCATAAGCCCTTCATCAGGAATTCATCAACTCCTCTACTCCTTGGATGTTGCCTGACTGGCTGTGCTTTTCCAGCATCACACCTTTTGACTCTGATCTTGAGCATCTGCAGTCTTCACTTTCTCCCATTATTTTCATCAAGTGTGTTGCATTTTTTCCATGAAAACACATGAAGCAAATTATCTGCTGATTCTCTAACCTGGATTTAGTCACTCTTTTTGGACAGCTTTTCTTTTGCAACATTTTGCCTCTGCTAGGAGATTTCACAGTGGACACAGTGGGAGCATTAATCTTGACACTTTACCAAGTGGAGTGCAACAAGTTTAATGTACCAGCAGATACTTTCCTGATTAAACACTCAAAAGCCTAAGTTATAAGTTACAAACACAATGAATGGTTTTTGACTGTTGGAACAATGACTATGGGAGAGAAGCAAGTGAGGGTGAAGTGTCAGATGGACGCTTATGGTTTGTACAACATCATGAGTTTCAAAGATCTGTGAGAAGTGGCTCAAGGTAGTCCCTCAAAAGTGAAACCCTTTAAGTTATGGATGAGACTATATGATGGAACAATTCTCATTCCAAGATGACAAATAAAACTGAACATAATGCCACGGGAAGAATGAAATCTGATGTTGCATATGATATAAATTAAACAATTCTACTCATTTCAGTGGAAACAAGTCTAAACCTTGGACCAACGTCATACATGTCAAATGAAATTTGCAAAGTTTTACAGACCTCTAAGCCATTGACTGACAAACAGTTCCTAAATTAGAAAGATATTTGTACAGGTCTTGGATAGCTTTCTGGTAAATATTATCTTGAATTGAAGAGAGTATGAGACCAACTCAGCCCAGAGTAGTTCCATCTACACTCAAGACCTGTCTAAAAAACAAAAAAGAAGAGTTGGAAAAGAAGGGAGTATTCAAGAAAGTGACAACTCCTACAAACTGCATTAGAAAAATTTGGAGAACTGAGGAAGTGCAGAGATCCAGTAACTTTAAATAAAGCTTTGAATCAATCTCACTCCCCATGACTTTTTCCCCCCATTCTGCCAAAACAGTGGTCTTCACTATCCTATAGTGAGTGATGGTTATATCTAGTGAAGCTGGTTGAAAGCAACACTTTTCTACCTATATTATCAATGCCATTCAAGGGATGTAAATGTTGGCAGTTTCACTGTTTCAGAAGAGTATTGATGTGGATAGGGGGAGATAGCCAGGATACAAGTGTAATGATGAACTGCTGTCTGTGGAGATAGAGACATGATGAAATAAGCCATCAGACATCATGACTAGAATCTCGTGTGACTATAAAAGAGAGCTTCCCAGAAAAACATGAAGCAAAACAAGAAAAAGATGCCCAAAGTTAAATACTTAGGTAATGTACTGATAGAAAAAGACTTTGCTCAGATCCTGACAAGGTGAGAACTGTAGCAGAGATGAAACAACCAACCGGTGTGAAAGCAGTGCAATGATTTGTTGCATTTATGAGCTGTTTGTCATGTTCTCATCTAACTTCCCATCAGAATGTGAACTTTTGAACAAACTGACCATGAAGTCTGTGCAGAGGTATTCATGCTCAAAATAGGAAGCAGCTTTCATGAGAATTGGCAGCATGGTGGCTCAGTGGTTAACACTGCTACCTCACAGTGCCAGGGACCTGGTTTGATTCCAGCCTCAAGCGACTGTCTGTGTGGAGTTTGCACATTCTCCCCGTGTCTGCATGGGTTTCCTCTGGGTGCTCTGGTTTCCTCCCACAATCCAAAGATGTGCAGGTTAGGTGAATTGGCCATGCTTAAATTGCCCTTAGTGCTCAGGGATGTGTAGGTGAGGTGTATTAGTCAGGGGTAAATTAGAGTAATAGGCTAGGGGAATGGATCTGAGTGGGATACTGTTCAGAGGGTTGGTGGGGACATGCTGGACTGAAGGGCCTGCTTTCACACTGAAGGCATTCTATTGAAAACAAAATCAACCACAGCCATAGACAAATATAAGACGCTCTTTCTCCACTACAGGCACCTGTTCAGGATTTGATCAAGATATTGTCTCCCCATCTGCACAGATTGCAGAACAACCATCAGCTCCAAAGGTCCATTGTTTCCTAACAATGGAAATGGTTTACTATGTGTAAGAGTTTCCATTCTGATCACACCTCGCAATACTTCTGAGCTTTCAGGAATTGCAAGAGCAAAATGCATACAATACAAAGTTTGTCAAATTTATTCTTTTATTAAACTTGAATTTATTAAATAGTACAAAACCTGTTGTGACTTGTCTGGAATTTCATTCAAAACCAAAACATAAAATACCTACACAAGGTTGACTGAAAGGTGCATGAATTACCACAGTTCAAATCACTGCGATTTCATCTCAACTTAAAACTTCCAGCACGATATGTTGCTGTACAACTTAACTTAATCTTACAATTACCCACATGGATGGTCATTTTTGGTGTTGATTCTAGAGCATTGACCTTTATCTTTTTTCTCATGACGAAAGAAACTCGCTCTAGTGTTGTCCTCCTTTTATGGTGATTCATATCATAAGACAAAAGTATCTCCTATTGTTATCCTGATGTATCTTCCAGTGTTTAATATCCCTTTTAATCTTGGTTTATTCCACGCCTGGCCTAAAAAGGACTGGATGGACGTAATGTTGTTTCCATAAGAGAAACAATGCATCTTTACCCATTGGAAGTAGTAAAGAAGAAAGAAATAGTGTGCTCGCCTTCTGGTTGCTGGTCCTGAACATTTGGATGAAAATCAGATGGCATGTGCTGATGGATTATTTCTCTTCCATTTTGAATCAGTTTGGTTGGTTGGGGCTGTTCTAGAGAGAAGTGTACCCAGTAGCTCAGTGGTTACCACTGCTGCCTTCATAGCACCAGGAACCCAGGTTTGATTCCACCCTCAGGCAACTGTGTGGAGTCTGTACATTCTGCCCTTGTCGGCATGGGTTTCCTCTGGGTGTTCTGGTTTCCTCTCACAGTCCAAACACATGAAGGTTAGATGGATTGGCCATGCTAAATTGCCTAAGCTGTGCAGGCTGGGACGTGTAAGGGTGTGGGATCCTTCTTGAAGGGTTAGTGTGGACTTGATAAGCTGAATGTATGTGTCCATTCTATAGGGATTCCATCATGTCTTCATTCTCTAAGTTCCCAATCTTTCACCTCACCCTCAGGATAGTTTAAGTTTCCTAGACGGATTTTTGAGATGTCAAATTTCTCCCCCATTTCTTAGCTTCCAAAGACTAAGCATTCAGTCTCCTTATTTTTAATAATTGCCTGAAGGAGTCTTGAGTAAGGTTTTTGATTGCTTATTCAGGTACGCATAGGGAGACAGTCTATTCCTAGAATGAAAACAAAAGAACTGTGTTTGTTGGAAACCAGAAACAAAACCACAAATTGCTGGAAAAACTCAACACGTTTGATTTGTTGTGATATATTGTCATCACAGGTTTTGTTTTGCAAGCAGTATAGGCAGATTATAGCAAACAAGGATGTATAGACCATAGGGTGCTTAGGCAGAGTGTGCCATACAAGGTTATGGCTGCATAGGACATTGGCAGAGTAAGATCAACATTAACAAGATCAACACTATTTGGAATTACCTATCCACTCCACCCTTCTCTCCAATCTAACATTTTCACCCCCCACCTTTATCTCTCTATCGCATTCCCAGCTATCTACCCCCAGCCCCATCCCCCTCCTATTTATCTCTCAGCCCGCTTAGGCCACAAGCCTCATTCTTGCTGAAGGGCTTATGCTCAAAACGTCAGCTCTCCTGCTCCTCGGGTGCAGCCTGACCAGCTGTACTTTTTCAACACCACACTCTTCTAATCTGATCTCCAGCATCTGCTATCCTCACTTTCTCCAGGTCCATTCAACAGTCTAATAATTGCAGGGAAGAAGCTGTTTCTTGAACCTGTTGGTGTGTGTGTGTGTGTGTGTGTATGTATTCGAGTTTCTGTATCTTCTGCCTGAAGGCAGATAGGGTGGGATGATGTTGGCAGCCTTCCTGAGGCAACAAGAGCATGAAATGGAGTCCATGAATGGGAGATTGGCTTCCATGATGATTTCGGCTGTAGATACAACTTTCTGTAGTTTCTTACTGTCTTGGACAGAGCAGTTACTGTGCAGATAGAATGCTTTCAATGGTGAATCTGAAAAATTTAGTGAAGCTCCTTGTGGACGTGGCAAATTTTCTAAGCGGAAGAAAAGTGTTATTGTGCTTTCTTGACAATCGCATCTACATGGGAGGCCCAGGATATAAACTTGATGGTCTGGCAGCACCTATGGAGAGAAATCTGAGTTAATGTTTCTGGACCAGTGACCCTTCTTCAGAACTAAATGAAAGCCAGAATGAAAACTTTGCTAAATCCAAGAAATTCATCAATTTATGCACCTTCAGTAACATCTGCAAATTTCAACCTTATTAGTCTATGACACAATGAAGGGAATATCTCCAGTCCTTGGGATATATCTTCATTCACCCATACAGGGGATCTTATCCTAACCTTGTACTATTTGCTTCAACCTTATCTGTTTATTCAAACCCTCGCACTTCTGTTTCCAGGCCAGTTAATTCTATATGGATCCCAAGGTTTTTTTTGGAAGCTTCCTGTTGTCCTTGAACTTTATAGTGTACAGGTCCATTTGGCAAAGGCTGTCCATTTAATTTTACTATGATCACTTATCGCCCAATTAACCTGGGCAGTGCGGGAAGTGTGTGACACTGGGATATTGCGATGAGTGAAGGAAAATTGAGAACTATGCTGTGGGGGAACAATCTGCATTTATTTAGAAATCTCCTCTGCTCATTCTTTGAACTACATTTTATATGTTACATGGCTAAAGAGGCAGGGGGTTAATCTCAATTTAAAAAGAAACATGAAAATACAACAAATGCAGCTTTCTGCTAATTATTTCAGCCAATCACAGCTTCACCTAATATTAATGGTCTGGGGAAGGAAATCTCAAGTAAATTAGTTTTGGAGCAAAACTTTCACGAGCTTCAGTTGTACTCAACTGCCAATGCTGTATCAATGCTTTAGTCAATAATAACTTAATAGATGTTTCCAAAATGTTGATGTTTGAATGAATGTTAATCTTGTTCCTCTTCAACTACACAGTAATTATTTTGTCCATTATTTTACTTGTATCATTAAACTTTTAGTGTCTGCAATCCAGTGCCACTAATAAAAGAGCAGACACAAGAAATTCATGAAATCGTGTAAATGACTGTGTACTAATATTTGAGGAAACTAATTTGAAAATCATAGATATCAGAAGATAATAGTCCAGATATTCCTATCAAGACCAGAAACCCTATTTCAGACCTTAATCGGGTTTAGAAATGACCCACTTATCTTTCGATGCTTCCTGCAAGGAGATCCCTGAGTAGGGATTACTTTGTAATTAACTTGTTCAGGAATCCACTAATCCAACAGTAAAGAATTTTTTTTTGTGTGGAAGCCACACCTTTTAGATCACAAACTGTAATTTTAAATATCTCAGCAGCATAGTCAATTAGCCTATCAGTTCCTTTGAAAAATCAAGTTGGTAGAGATGAGTGTGGAGTCAGGGTGACAGTTATTTATGGGAAGAAATTACTACAGATGCTGGAATCTGCACTGAAATAACTAGTGCTGGAGATCACAGCAGGTCGGGAAGCATCCATGGAAAGAGAAAGTTAACATTTCAAGTCTAGATGATTCTTCATCAGAGTCATCTAGACTTGAAACGTTAACTTTCCCTCTCTTCATGCATGCTGCCCGACCTGCTGTGATCGCCAGCATTTGTTATTTTCAGTTATTTGTGGGGATAGGGTGCTAAGTGGATGAGGGCAATGTACTAGGAGGGTAAGATCAATAGGGAGTCAGGTAGGGCACCAGATGAGTGAGATGGATAGGGGTCAAGTGGGTGGACTACCAAGGGGGGGGTGAGGATGGAAAGTTGCCAGTTGGCTGGGGTGCTAAGTAGGTAAGGTGGGCATGACCAGATTGGTACGATCCCAAGTCAGTGAAGTCAGTAACATGCGATATGGATAGGGAGTCAGATGAGTGCAGTGCCAATGGGTCCAGTTGATGGGGTGCCAGTTGGGTAGTATGCTGGCATACCAGATAGATGAGTGGGTGGCTAGGTGAGGTTGGTATCATGAAAATGTTGAATCCTGCAGTTGGGGATGTGGGCTTTCTCTTGTGTCTAAGAGATGGCAAGGACTATTGGATCTGGGGCAGGGCGATAGTGTCTGATAGCCGGGAGAAGGAAATTTTGCGGGTACATTGTGTATAAACTGCCTTTCTGGCTTTCTCAAGATTTTGTGCATGTAATGACTTCTTTAAAAACTGGCTTCTGTTTCTGCTCTGACAGGCAGCATCCTTAAATATCGGAAGAGCTGGGGCCTGCGTTGTCGTTGTCAAAATGTGAAGCTGCAGTCAATTGTGTGAAGCTTTCTCCTCTGCTGCTCTGAACTGGTATCTGTAACATGCTGTTTCATCACTGATTCTCACTAGCACTCAACTGAGCCTGTACACTGGTGTCAACTGTGCACCCTCTTCCTTTGAAGACGTCATCTGTGAACAGTCGGTATATGGCATCTAAAGGAATCTAGTGGACATTGGAAAGAATGCAAAACATTCAGTGATCAGCAAAAATTCCAATCAGCACAAAACCAAACAGAAGAAATTAAAAACAAATCCTTTTTTAAATAAAAAATCTTGGCAGCATTGACATATTTTAATTAAGACTTTAGGATTGCCACTTCATACAGCCTATCTGCAAATTACTCTAAGCACTGAATGACTAAACTGCCAAATCAGTATTTGAATTTAATGGATTTGATCCACTACAAAAAAATTAATATGTATGGAATTTGGTTATGGAATGGGCGCCTATCATAATAGAAGATGTATTTGTATAAAGAATTGTCCAATTTACATTCCTAATGAGGCTTCTGTAGCCAAAAAATTCCAAAAGCACATTCTTGTCATCATTCAATAAGTCTCTCTGTAATAATTGTGTATAGATATATTGAAACACCAACTTTCAAAGACAAAAGACTGAGCACACCTCAAGTGTTTTTCATACCAATAAGCAATGTCATATTCCCCGAAGTGTGGCCATTGGACAGTTAAAGAAAGTACAAACAAGGTGTATAATATTTAAAAACCAACTTACTGGAATCTCTTCATGGTGAAATGCTTTTTATTTAATTATTTCTTCATTGCACAGGATGACTTAAAGCAAAGCCTTCTCAAAGTGGCCATTGTAATTATTTTGTGATGAGACTGCTCATTGTTTAATTTCCTCAATCTGAGATAATTGGCAAAATTGAAATTTCTTTTAAAATCTTGCTGTTATTCTTCAAACACTTGCATGTATGTTGCACCTTATTGAGTTAATTACTTTGCACAATAAATTACTTTTAAGAGATTGTCATGACTATATGGTAAATTGCAGTTTTGTCAATGGATAGTGCTCTCACCTCTAAATCAAAGGTTGTAGGGTCAAATTCCACTTCAGGGACCTGAGCAGAAAATCAAAGTGAATGTAATTGTGGGCGGGATGGGGCAAGTGCTACAATCTTGGAGGTGTTGAATTTCAGATGGAATTTTAAAGTGATGCCCCGGGGGATAAATTAGACTCAATGTTTTGGGCATGATGTGTGCCCTCACAGCTCTGAAATAGTGTTTCTGTTGTGTGCACACATTTGAAAGGTGAGGTGCGCAGAATGCCTTCTAGTACAGGCCTGGGGGTGAGAAGTGAACGCCCTCTTAAAGTATGCAGATGTCAATCAGTGTCCAGCACTGACTTGACACTATCACTGTCATTTTGGTATGCAGTGCTCCCCTTGCCATCCTCTCTCAATCTTGCACAGATGTACAGAAACAGCAAGAAGAAACCCCCTCCCCTTCCACCCCATTTTATTGTTAATATTTGCATGTTAAATGTTGATTGATTTGTTCTAGCTGTGACTATGATCCTATATATTTTCCACATGGCTTGAAGTTGTAAAAGCTTGCTGGTCATCTTGCGGTGGTGCAGAAGGAATTATTTGGTGGTTCACACTGTTTATTTTAAGATATAGGGGCACTGCAAGCCATTGATCGTGGAAGGCAGTGCAACTTGGAAACACGGACAGAGGTCATTTCAGAGCAGGACAAACTGCTAAAAGAGGGAGGAAGAGGATGTGTGCAACAGCATTCAGTGGGAGGCTATGTCTGTCTAGTGTGTTCAGAAAGAAATTGTCCTGCCCAGAACTCAGCGAGCAACAATACATTAAATGTCTCCCCTTTAAAAAGGTCACGCTGAGTGAAATCTGGAATTAGATTTTTCAAACCAATTTGGTCTGAAGTAGAGGCAGGTGGGCCTGCAATTTGACACCATTGGCCTCTATTCCATTTATCTCCATGATCCCAAATATAAGCTATTTTGAAAGACTGGCTTGGGATCAGATTGGTTTCCCAGTGGAAAGAGGAAGGATTCCCAATCAACAAATCAGGCAGTCCACTTTGACGTTGACATGGTCTAGAACATCATGGTGGGCTCAGAATCGGAAGTGGGGTGGCCTGACAGCTGAAGTGAGTAGACCACGATCTAATCCTGATCCATGATTACAGGCCATTGCTGTAAATGATTGGCTGTCTCTCCAACACTACATTCAGAAATCTATGGATTTTGAAAAAAAATGTAATTGTCATTGTCCTTTGCTGTTACATTTTCACTTTTGGAACTTTCACTCTGATTGCCAGGACTATCAATTAGTTCATGTTTCTTTGGAAATCCTCCTTCCTTACTTGATAGGATGGCAGAGACACCTCCTGGCTTTTAATTGACCGAAACATGAAAAATCAGTTGCTATATTTAAGGCATGCCATGTGTGATTGGAACCTGAAACTAGCCTCCATATTGGGTTCCAAACCCCCGAATAAAATATAACTTCAATCTTCCATGAAATATATGGCCTAAAAGATCCAATTGGACCATTTTTGAGAAGCACAGGGATTTGGTATAATATGTGGATCTTATGTATCCCTGGTCATTATCACATTGCTTCTTGTGGGAGCTCACTGTGTGCAAATTGGCAGGCACACTTCCTACACTGCAACAGTGACTTCACCTTAAAAAAGTAATTTATTGGCTGTAAAAGTCTCTGTGATATCCTGAGGCTGTGAAGGGCACTGCATCAATGCAAGTTATTTCTTTAACAATCATTCCATAGCAGCAAGTCAGCTAAATCAAATGAAATGGATCCCCAATTGGCTTGTTTATTTGGAGACAGTCAGGACCTTAGCTTAACATACATCAAGACAGCACATCCAACAACATAGTACTCCTGCAGTGATCTGACTAGAGAATAAGCTTAAATTCTGGTGTGCCGTTGAATTCACAACTTCAGACCCCTTGGTAGGATTCCATCACATGAGTCAAGTTGACATTGCATTTATTGGTGATCATGCCCAACAAAAGCTATTTGGACCTACAAGTTAACAAACAGCTTTTAGATTAACAATCAAAAAATTTAATTACTTGTATATAACTGAATAATAATAATCATGCTGGACTTCTACCATAGTTTAGACATACTCAAAAGTAATTAAATTATTATTTGTGGGTCAGAGAGATCATGTGTGTTTCAGCTTGCATTTATTCAGATAATCCATTCTGCAACACACCTGCTTGAAGTTTCTCACGACCAGATAAATGGTAATAATTCAGGGCTGTTGGCTGACAATTCAAGGCTGCAAGAGAAAATGCAAGTGAGCGTCTTAAATTTTGTTTCTCAATTACTTCTGACCAGATTAGTCATCTTTTGCATGCTTTAAGATGTTTGAAGCTCAAAATGGAGTACCCGAGGTTATAACAAAATGAAAGACAGTGGTTGTCACAAGATGGTATCTGCAAACTTGGTATATTTGTGTACTATGCAGTACATAAGCTGAACACCATCCTTCATCTTAGTTTCCAGTGCAAATAGTTAGTTTTTACTCTTTTGCTTTTTCTTAGCTTTACTTATGGGCATATTTACTGATGTAGGTACACTTAGTTGAACTTGATTTCTCAATTTTCTATCCAAAGCAAGAGGATTAATAAGTGAAGAGTCAGCCATTTAGAATTTAAAATCCAATATTGCATCATTATAATACATTCTAATTTTTTCCTAAATGTCTTTACTCTCTTCTCTCTATCCTCAAGGTATTGATTCCCTTGAGATATTACAGACCTGATGAAGGGCTTATGCTCGAAACGTCGAATTCTCTATTCCTGAGATGCTGCCTAACCTGCTGTGCTTTGACCAGCAACACATTTGCAGCATGTTAACAACACCCCAGCACATTTATTAATTAGTCCCTTCTGATATGTGAGCCTGAATAATGGGTGTCATCAAACTACATGGTATTGGAAGGCATCACAAATAACCTGACGCTATTCTTAACAGACATCCGTACACACACAGTTTCCAGCATGACTCCCTGGATAGTGAGCAGCTGTGAAAATTCTGTACCATCTTTAAGTATTGGCTCTTCGTAGAACTATTAAATTGTACAGAGAAAAGGAAACATTCAGCTCATCACAGCAATACCATCCCTTGGAAATAGTTGTCCAATTAAGGACATTATTCTGTTATTTTCAGGGAACACTACCATTTAATATTTCCCTGATCAGGGATTTTTTTTAATTCTCCTTTCCATTTGCTTCCACTGCCTTCGTAGTAACTGGATTAGCAACTGAACCCATTGCATTAAAATAAGCCTCATTTCCCATCTACCTCTTTAGATAACTATCTTAATTATATGACCTCTGGTTACTGAACCTCCAGCCACTAGAACCATATTTTCTTCACACGATCAAAATTATTCATATGTGATTTGCATACAGGCACAGTTTCCAAGAGACCTTGTATAGACAGCAAGAAGGCTAATCCTGGCTATGTTTTATTTTTGTCATCCCTAGAGTGGGTTTTCTATTATCAATTTGTCAACCCATCCACTGTAACTGAGAACAGTTAACTCACCATCAAAGAAGGTTGAGCCTGCCACCTATTTTTGGCTGTCTCAGTTGCTCTGTGCACTTGATTTCTGGAATGACAGTTGGAGCTATCATTCCTATTCCTACACTTAAAATTTAATTTACTTCTGTATTTATTTGTCAAATCCATACATTTTTGTAAACGACGAATGGGCCTTTGCCAGCACTACTTATAAAGAAAAATTGCGTTTATAATGTTAAGTTTCCTCAATGTCCTTGTTACTTTTGAATAATGTGAAGCTGTGATTGTATAAACTCATCTGTGCGCTGTGAATGCATGAGTTCATTTCTACACTGTTTCAGCTGCATTGAGTTCATGTCCGGGACGTAATTGATGTGTGTGTATATAAACTTTGAAAAATCATTGTACATATACATTGCAAATAATGGGTCAATGTTACTGTATTAGAAGACCAAAAAAATGCACATTAAGCCATTAAGTGTCAAGTTTGACTAAGGAATGATGTGTACAGTTGTAAAATGTTGCACTAATTCAGGATAAGAATGAAAGAAACATGCAAGTTCATAGCTGCACAACATTTGTAGAATGCTCTGTACTAGCGTTTTTATGTGCCTGGCAAAGCCTTGGAAATGTTTCAGCATTGTCATGCTTGAGAATTGGTATGAGTGGTCTGTGAAATATGGCATGAACTACACAAGTAAACTGTTTGTTTCTCTGCTTTTACTGCCCGACTGTTTTATTGTCACTTTTACGCTTGTTTTCAGGGTTTATCATGTTTTGTGTTGTTTTTAAGCAGTAAAATCCATGCAATTCTTTCATAAAATATAAAGACACAGTTTCTGCATGACATTCGGCCAAATATTAACTAAATCTGTGGGGAAAAGTGAATAAAGCAACATTAAAATATCAGAGTTTTAAGTCAAATTGAGCATCATCATTAATCGCTTTATGGTCGAGAATCTTTCACATTGGTTCCAAAGTCTATTGATTTGAATCTGTCCCTGTCAAGCAATCTGACCACATCCACCATATTGTGTCCAAATATATAGTGCACGGACACATGAGTTCACATGGATCTCTTGTTAATCACCTGGACAAATACTGCAGGTGCAGGAAATTTGAAATAAAAATGGAATAAAACAATTGAGGGTTAAAGGTTATGGAGAGGAAACAAGAAAGAATAAAAAGGCAAGGTCTGTGATACAACAACAGTTTGACATTAATTACAAAAGGAGTTGATGGGGCAGAACCTGTTCTGGTAAAGGGTTTTCAACATGAAATATTGGCATAAACCTTAAATGGTAAGAGTAAGAAGAAATTGCTACTGTTATAAGTTCAACTTCTTGTTACTGCTGTGAATTTCCACTGGGTTCCATTAATTCCAGCTTTTCCAGAAATTCACAGGATAGCATCCCTAGGGGAGCTCCTTCAGAGTGGAGTAGAATTAGAATAAGACGGGACACAACCATTTTGTATGGCTTTTTGTTGCACTATGGGAAGATTAACAGTCCAAACTTGAGATAAGGGTGAAAGGGCAGATGAAAGGAAGAGAGAATCATAGCAGGGGTTGTGGGTGAGATTGAGATCAGGTCAAGGGCATGGTCAGGCAATTGGAATGACCATGGGATAATTCAGAATTAATCAGGTAGTCTAATGTTTCAGAGGTGTATTCAGTTTGAGAATGGTTAATCAGGTCTGGTAGTGGAAGGTAACCAATGGCCGTAGGGTGTTTTGGTTGGGTCAGATGTAATCCAGTTAGTTTGGGGGGTAATCAGGTCATTTGGATTAGTCTTTTTGCTTCATGTAGTTGTCAGGTCAAGAGGCAATTGAGGAGTAGAGGATGATTTGAGTTATCCAATTAATAAACTAGGTCTTAATCAATCAACATTTCCTGGGTAACAATCCAAACATGGAACTATCGAAAGCTAACAGCCAACTTGTTATAAGTTACAACTGCCTGAGTGATGCCCAAGTCCAGGTTTCCACATGTTTCTGACACACATCTGCAGTCATATATCCAGTCTCCAAACATCTGGAAAATTTGGCCTGTTAACACTGTTTCTTTCTCTTCAGATACTGGCCAGCTGAGTACTTCCAGTATTCTTGTTTTTGTTTCTGATTTCCAGCATGGAAAAAGTAAGGAAATGAAAGATGTTAATCACATTAATCTGCTGTGACCAGTGGTCAATTGATCCAAGTACTTTCCCTCCTGTAGGTGCCAGGATTACTTTAAATTTTATTAAATTGATCTGCAATGGCTACATAAGACTCGTGACCAGAAATCAATTCAAATCACAGAGGTCTGATCTGCTGTTACAGTAATTAGTTAATTGAAGACAGAAGTGATTAGCAGACAATTGAAAGCAATTAAAAAGTAAGACCAAAAGCATTAAAAGCAGTCAACTGATCTGCCCTTCTTAAAAAAAAGTTGATAAATGGCCATTTCCTCACAATCACTTTATTTGCCATGCTTGCCAATTCTATTCCAGTCATGAATCAATTATGTTCAATTACTCTGCTTGATGGTGTTGATTTGTTACATCCGGAATACAGCACAGAAATAAGGTGCTGTTGTAGTTTCCCTACCTCTAATCCAGGAGATGCACGTTCAAGCCTTAGCTGCCTCTGCATGTGCATGATAACACCTCGGAACAGCTTACTATAGAAAATATCTGCTGCACAGATATTTGATTAGTTCCTCTATGATGGGATTTATGCTTCACATGAGGACCGGGTCACTCATTATCATTTTATGGAATGTTTATGTTCAAGGTCATAGCCTCATTATTACAAAACAGGTGGAGTGTCCAAAAAATTCCAGCTGCATTTTGCCAATTATGTCCACAGTGGAAGCTTGACACCACTTTCAATGGTTCAGCAATCTCAGATGAGTTAGGAACACAAAATATAATTGCCTGGAAGCTTGTATGGTCACTGACATTATGGCCCCATTTTGTGAATTCACAATAGAAATAACTAAATTCACTTTTCACTCGGTCCTGGGTATTACAGTAATAGCATTACTGAGATGAGAAGTGAAATGATTTAACATGTTTTACCACTAAGCAATCAAGAGGAAAAAAAAGTATTTTCTTATTCTTGAGTAAAGAAGAAACTTTTTTTTGGGCCAAGTCTTCTCATTTCACAGGATCCACATATAATCATGAACCTTTTACTGTCCATCAACTGGATGTAATTTTTTATCCATTAGTATAGATAAACACTGCTTTAGGCTAATCAATGAAAGATTATAAAACTAAACATGCAAATGTTGAGAAGCCCAATTCTCAGAAATGTTGAGTTACATTAAAATTAGAGCAAAGAAACAGACTGGCCCAACTGATATTTATACCTCTCAAGCTTCCTCCTAGCCCATTTCATTGAACACTCTCAGTATAGCCTTCTAATCCTTTCTGCTTCAGCCATTCATTTAGATTTTCTTAAAAGTATCTATGCCATTCAACTTAACACCTCCCATTAGTTCTGACTCGATATGTTAACTCTGCTTTCTTTGCCAGATGTTGAGTTGCTCCAGACTTTTGTTTCAGATTTCCAGCATCCGCAGTCCTCTGTTTAATTTCCCATTAGTAAGTAGATCCATGCTCCAAACTGAAATGACTAGATGATTGAAAATAAAAGCCCTGATTTTAACCTGGGGTGGAAGCTAACCTTGCATAGCCCAATTGTGTGTCAACCAATATGTGGAATCTGGGCAATTCTAACTTCGTTGCCTTGTTTCAATCTCTCGATGGTAACACCCGGTTGAAGGAAGTAGAGGTGATGTGTACACCATTGAACAAGACTGAGTAATTACGTGGCAGCAACCATTGTAAACTGTTCCAGTTGGATGAATAAAAGACTGAGAGGTGGTATAGAGTGACCCGAACCTGAGGACGCCTGTGGTTCCCTTTCTGAACTAAGGGAGGAGAGAGGGTGGAGGTTACTGCTCATGTTAAACACACTCTTCCATTAGAATTTATTTAATTCAGTTCCACTTTAGATAGCTGAAACAAATGGAGAAAATATAATCCCAATTTCTATGTAGTTATTTTTATCTCAAAGCACTGAAGTTCTGATTGTTCCCATTTATTTTTTATTTTAGACTAATGAAATATCAACACTTACCCCTTCTCAACTGACGGATTGTTTTCTTAGCTGTATTCATCTTTAATACTCATTGTATCTTTTTTTTAGTTCACTCATTGAATGTGGGTGCCAGTGGCTGGCCAGCATGTATTATACATTTATATTTGCCCTCAGGAAAGCAGTGGTTAGCTGTCTTCATGAACTGCTGCAGCCTATTTGGCTTAAATACATTCATAATGCCAGGATTTTAACCCAGTAACAAAAGGAGCAGCCATGTATTCCCAAGTTAGGATAGTGAATGACAAATGGCCCTCGCAGGTGGTGCTCCCTTATATTTGCTGCTCTTGTTCTTCTAGGTGGTAGTGGTAGTGAAGCTGCTATCTAAGGAACCTTGATGTATTTCTGCAGTGAATCTTGTAGATTGTGCACAGTGTTACTACTGAGTGTCAGTCATGGAGGGAGTGAATATTTGTGGATGATGTCAACTCCTTGCACGTTGTTGGAGCTACACTTCTCCAGCTAAATGTCACTATGCCTTCACATTTATGCTTTGTAAATAGGGAACAAGCCATGGGGAGTCAGGAAATTGCTTAGGCTCTAACCTGTTCTTGTAGAAGAAAGTGAGGACTGCAGATGCTGGAGATGAGTCAAGAGTGTGGTGCTGGAAAAGCACAGCAGGTCAGGCAGCATCCGAGGAGCAGGAGAATCGATGTTTAGGGCATAAGCCCTTCATCAGGAATGAGGCTTGTGGGCCGGGGGGCTGAGAGGTAAATGGGAGGGGGTGGGGCTGGGGGGGATGGTAGCTGAGAATGTGAGAAGTAAATGAAGGTGAGGGAGAAAGTGATAGGTCAGAGAGGAGGGTGGAGCAGATAGATAGGAAAGGTGATGGACAGGTCAGGAGGGCAGTACCAGGTTGGAGGCTTGGGACTGGGATAATGTGGGGGGAGGGGAAATGAGGAAACTGGTGAAATCCACATTGATCCCATGAGATTGCAAGGTCACAAGGCTGTTTGAGGTGCTCTTCCTCCAGGCATCGTGTGGTTAGGGTTTGGCAATGGAGGAGGCCCAGGACCTGCATGTACTTGGTGGAGTGGGAGGAGAAGTTGAGGTGTTCAGCCACGGGGTGGTGGGGTTGTTTGATGTGGGTGTCCCAGAGATGTTCTCTGAAGTGATCGGCAAGTAGACATCCTGTGTCCCTGATGTAGAGGAGACTACATCGGGTGCAACAGATACGTAGATAACATTGGTGGAGGTACAGGCAAATTGCTGTTGGATGTGGAAGGATCCTTTGAGTCCTTGGACAGAGTTGGGGGGGAGGTGTGGGTGCAAGTTTTGCACTTCCTGCATTGGGGGAGGTGCTGGGAGTGTGGTGTGGGCTGGTGGGGGTGGGCATATACCTGACAAGGGAGTTGCGGAGGGAATAGTCTCTCTGGAATGCTGATATGGGTGGGGAGGGAAATATATCTCTGGTGGTGGGGTCTATTTGTAGGTGGCGGAAGTGGCAGAGGATGATGCGATGTTTGTGGAGGTTGGTGGAGTGGAAGGGAGGATCGGGGGATTCTGTTCTTGTTGGCAAAGTATTTATGTGGACACACCAGTTCAGTTTCTGAATGGTAACCTTCAAGTGGTTGATAGTGGGAGATTCAGTGATGGTATTGTCATTGAATATCAAGGGTTAATAGATTGTCTCTTGTTGGAGATGGTCATTTGCCTAGTACTTGCACAGCTTGTCACTTGTCAGCTCAAAGCTGGATGTTGTCCAGGTCTTGCTGCCTATGGACATGAAGTGTTTCAGTATCTGAGGAGTCTGGAATGGTGTTAAACCATACACAACCATCAGCAATCATCCCAATTCTGACTGTATGATGGATGGAAGGTCACTGACAAGGTTGGTTGGCCTTGGGACACCATACCCAAATCCTGCAGAAATGCAAAATTTATTATTAGGAGCTGGTACATTGGTCAGATGTACTGAAATTTTTCTTTGGTCCAAAGTCTATATTAATACAAGTACAGCTCTTCAAGAAAATGCCCTAAAAAACAGTGATGGCTGAAAATTGGACATTTGTTTTGTAAAGAGAATTTTGAGTACCATTAAGTTAGTTAAAAAAAAACTTTTTTTTTAGTTGCTGTTGACACCTAAATTATACCAGCAGCAGGTAGACTACATTAGGTCAATAAGCAGCTCACCATCATCTCATTGAGAGTAAGAATGGACAATGATGCTCACACAGCCAGCTATCCCAACATCACATGAAAGAATTTTTTAAAAACATTCTGCCTGTTTTCTTCCTAATGTAAATTGATACATTAACAGAATAAACATTGGAATCAAAATTTGCACAATGATAATCGTTTTTATTTATATTGAATCTAGACCATACCCAGGATGTCCCAAATTGTTCTACATCCAATTAATTATTCATGAAGTGCAATGATTATTAATCAAGCAGATCATAGTAAATATACACATTGGCAAGATCTCAGTTTGACAAAAGCAAATAATTCTTGACTAGTTTTTTTTAGATTATATTCCCTATAGTGTGGAAACAGGCCCTTGTCTGGAGATAATTCCTGATGGAATCAGAGGATAAGTTTAAAAGCCTGTTGCGGTCAGAATTACAGCGACATTAATATGACAAAGTGCTATTTGTTATCTCTTAAGAAGGTGGATAGGGGTCAGACTGGCCCAACCATATACAAGTAAATAGATACTTTGTGATTTGCTCATTTAAGTGCATGACAGCCAGTTACATATGATTCTGTATGACAGTTATCCAGTTCTAGGATTACTGGCATCTTGTTGAGGGTTTTTAATGAAACTAAATCTCATCTAAAATATGAGAGATGTGGAGTTGAGGCTGAGTTGAATCAGTTAGGATCAGTGAAGTTAGATTGGATTAAAACACTTGTTCACTAGAAAGAACTGTGTTAAGAATCATAATTGTGTTTAAAAAGAGTTAATTTTAAAAATATGGTTTGGTGTTTTAGAATGCAATCATTGTGCTCATCAAAATGATTAATATATCTAGCATGAATATTTATGTGTCTTATCTGACTGTTTTATCTATGTTTACCTTGTTAAATAAGAAACAAAAATTACACCTGACATTGTGATGTAATGTTCTTTAAAAGAAAATGCTGAAAATTATTCGTAATAGGCAACATGTTTCCTTCATATCCATGTAAATTTGCAGATAACGTCTTTATATTTTCATGCAGAGGTCAACACCTCTGACATGTTATATGTTCTCAATATTACACCAAGGTCTAGAATATGTGTTCAAGTCTTAGAGTGAATCTTCACTGCCGTTGAATGAATGAAGTTGATATGACGTCATTGGCACACTCAAAGGATTTCACGTGTAAAGTCAATATATCACCTCTTCCTTTTGGTACATATTTGGTTTAATATATGCCTACTTACTGACTGAAGTGATATTAAGAATGACCATAAATACACTGTAAAAGCTCCTTCTCCACTTTGGTGAATGCAGGAAGGTAACAATATCAGACGTTACTTTATCAGCTTTTTGCTTTCAGTTGCTGTGTTGACCTAACCTGGAAAACAATGAAGTGAACAAATGGCTTTCACTGCCATAGGTATTGCCACCTTCTGACACAGAATGCCTGCAAAATTCCCGAAATCTGCACACAACGCTGGGAATCTGTAGCCTTTGTTACCACATCTCAAGTAACATTGCTGAGCAAATATGCCAAGGGCTAGTCTTATGGTTAGTGACACAATACCTGTTGTTAAGTGTCTCACTCCATTGTCTGCTGATCTCCTTGACAACCTTCCCTAAAGTGTACAACCTTGTTTTGCAAACTTCTGCAACAACACAGAGTTCAGAACAAAAATAATGAAACAGGCTTATTGAACTTTTGCTGTGGACACTGATGCTTTGTATTTCGAGAGCCAATAGTCGAGTTACCAAAGGTAATTTATTGGGGAAGATGGCACAAATATTCATGCTTCATAATTCACATATAATAATCCATTTGCTGTCTTGACATCTTGTTACTTAACATCACATTGTACTGAGAGCTAAAGTATTTAGCACCTACCTCAGCTGAATCATAGAAGCACTAGACACATCGATTCTTAACATTCTGCTGTTGTCAAAGCCAACAATGGTTTAAATAAGCAAATATGATTTTCATAGTTTCCTGTAATACAGGTTTAACATTTTGTTTACTCCAATAACATCAGGCATAAAAAGTCTGTTTCTGGAATTTCAAAGCTAAGTTATTTTCAAAGCTAAGCCCTTTTTTTAATTTTAGCTTGAATTATTGACTGTCAAAGGATTCTTCATACACACACCTTATTATACCGTAGGGTACAATGCAAGTTTGCATTATGAAAGAACCTGATTGATGTGTTTACATTCTTTGTTTATTAAATATAGTCTGCCTAAATCTTGGTGATTATTTCAAATAATGTACATTTTCGAGTGATCGGATGACTAATCTTTGCTAAATGAAGTTCCATTTGAAACAAGTGTGGAACCATGTTACTGTCATGATTAGCAAATGTAGACATCTTTAAAGTATCTTCATTTTTATATATATATATTCATGCGTGTGATGTGGTCATGCTATTGGCCAGAGCAGCATTTATTGCACATCCCAAATTAGTGTTCATAAAATGGCTGTGGCTACGCCTTCTTGAATCATTAAAGTCACTAGAGTGTACGCAATACTGTTAGGGAAGGAGTTCAGGATATTGGCTAGCGATGGTGAAGGAATGTTGATATAATTTCCATTCAGGATTGGATGGAAACTAGCAGATGGTTCAGGTTTGGGAAGACAACAAAAAAAAACAGAGGATAACAAAGAGAAATGAGAAGGAGAGAATCATTAAATATGAAGGTAGGCTAGCCAGTAATATTAGAAACTATAGTAAAAGTTTCTTTCAATACATAAGAAACAAACGAGAGGCAAAAATAGACATTGGGCTGCTCCACATTAATGCAGGAAGGCTAGTGCTGGGAGATAAGGCTGAAGAACTTAATCAGTAGATGACAGAAGTAATGTCCCAACAATTAAGGAGAGTCGGGGGCAGAGTTGAGTATGTTAGCCATTAAAAAAGAGAAAGTGCTAGAAAAGCAAAAAGGTCTAAAAATTGGGCCGTATCCTAGAGTTCTGAGGGAGGTGGTTGAGGAAATAATAGAGGCATTTGTTGTGATCTTTCAAAAGTCACTGTAGTCAGGGAAAGTCCCAGATGATTGGAAAATTGGTGTTCAAGAAAGGATCAAGACAAAAGATGGAAAATTTTAAGCCAATTAGCCTAACCTCGGTTGTTGGTAAAGTTCTAGAAGCCATCATTAAGGATGAGATTTCTAAATTCTTGGAAGTGCAGGGTCAGATTATAACAAGTCAGCATGGATTTAGTAAGGTGTGGTCATGCCTGACAAACCTGTTAGAATTATTCAAAGAGGAAACATGTAGGTTAGAACAAGTAGGGAAATCTAGTGAATGTTATCAATCTAGACTTTCAAAAGGCCTTTGATAAGATGTCTCACAGGAGGCTGTTGAGTAAGGTAAGGGCCCATGGTGTTCGAGATGAGCTACTGGAATGAATTGAGGATTGGCTGTCTGACAGAGGCAGAAGGTTTGGGATATAAAGTTCTTTTTTCAGAATGGCAGCTGGTGACAAATGGTGTCCCGCAGGGTTCAGTGTTGGGGCCAAAGCTGTTGACTTTGTATATTAATGATCTGGATGAAGGGACTGAGGCATTCTGGCGAAATTTGTTGATGATACAAAGTTAGGTGGACACACAGGCAGCATTGAGGAGGTGGGGAGACTGCAGAAAGATTTAGACAGTTTAGGAGCGTGGTCCAGGAAATGGCTGATGAAATTCAACGTGAGCAAATCCGAGGCCTTGCATGTTGAAAAAAAAATACTGGCATGGACTTTTTTTCTAAATGGTGAGAAAATTCATAAAGCCAAAGTACAAAGGGATCTGGGAGTGCTAGTCCGGGATTCTCTCAAGGTTAATTTGCAGGTTGAGTCTGTGATTAAGAAGGTGAATGTAATATTGTCATTTATCTCAAGAGGGACTAGGAGAAAGTGAGGACTGCAGATGCTGGAGACCAGAGTTGAAAAATGTGGTCCTGGAAAAACACAGCAGGCCAAGCAGCATCCGAGGAGCAGGAGAATCGTCGTTTAGGGCATAAGCCCTTTTTTAGGGCTTCACTGAAACCTGCGGGACACCATTTGTCACCGGCTGCCATTCCAAAAAAGAACCTTATATCTCAACCATTCCAAGAAGGGCTTACGCCCAAAACATTGATTCTCCTGCTTCTTGGATACTACCTGGCCTGCTGTGTTTTTCCAGCACCACATTTTTCAACTCTGGTCTCCAGAGTTGGAATATAAAAGCAGCGATGTGCTTCTGAGATTTTGTAAAGCTCTAGTCAGGCCCCATTTTGAATACTGTGTCCAATTTTGGGCCCCAGACCTCAGGAAGGACATAATGGCACTGGAGCATGTCCAGTGGAGATTCACACGGATGATCCCTGGAATGGTAGGCCTAACATACGATGAACGACTGAGGATCCTGGGATTGTATTCATTAGAGTTTAGAAGGTTGAGGGGAGATCTAATAGAAACTTACAAGATAATTCATGGCTTAGAAAAGTGGAAGCTGGGAAGTTGTTTCTGTTAAGTGGGGAGACTAGGAACCAAGGGCACAGCCTTAGAATTAGAGGGGGTCAATTTAGAATGAAAATGAGGAGACATTTCTTCAGCCAGAGAGTGGTGGGCCCATGCAATTCATTGCCACAGAGCGTAGTGGAGGCCAAGATATTTAGATTGATAAATTCTTGATGTCACAAGGAATTAAGGGCTACAGGGAGAATGCGGGTAAGTGGAGTTGAAATGTCCATCAACCATGATTGAATGGCGGAGTGAACTTGATGGGCTGAATGGCCTTACTTCCACTCCTATGTCTTATGATCTTATATTAAATGCCTTCAAGGTAGAGATTGCTAAATTCTTGATCTCACAAGGAATTAAGGGCTACAGGGAGAGTGTGGCTAACTGGAGTTAATATGCCCGTCAGCTATGATTAAATGGTGGAGTGGACTCGATAGGCCAAATGAACTTACTTCCATTCCTACGCCTTATGTTCTTAAGGTGCTATCGCTAGGGTCATTAGGGTCTGATGCATCTCCTGCCCTTGTGCTCCTAGGAGATGGAGTTGCTGTTTTGGAAGCTACTTCCAAACAGTGATGCAAAAGTCCCAGCTAATGCTGTAGGGAAATGGGTTGATATTGCAAAATGATGGAGAGATCGACTGACTGTTTAAGATAGTGAAGGCAGTGCCCTTCAAGTGAGCTGCTTTGTCTTGGTCCTAGGACACAATACTGAGGAACTCCTGCAGAAATGTGCTGGGACTGAGAAAATTGATCTGCAACAACAAGCATTTTCTGTTGTGCAAAGTATGACTTCAACTTGTGGAGAGTTTTCTCCCCTGATTTTGCATTGATGTAAAATTAGCCATCATTGAAGTCGAGGAGGATTTTGAACACTCCTTTGTATCCACAAGTACTGTTGCTGTCACTGATACCATAATATTTGGATGCATCTGCTACAGATAGATTGATGAGAACAAGATGAAAGAATTTCTTTTCTTTTATTGGTTTCCTCACCATTTATCATGGATGTGGTCTAGCAGCCATGTCTTTAAGGTCTCCTGATCGTTGGTGGTGCTAATGAGTAACTCTTGATGTTAAATACTGAAGTTTCCCAACCAGAGTACAATTTTTGCCCCTGCCTTTTGCCCTTACCATACTTTGCTTTGCACTGTTTCTCTTAATTTGTATTCAACATGAAAAACATCCATCAGCTAAGGATGGGTGGGGGTAAGAGGCAAGAGATTTACTTGTCCATGGTTCATCTGATACCATGAGACTTCATTGGTTCTGCAGCCTAAGTTGAGGGCTGTCTCCACTGTGCCAAACTACACCCAGGACAGACCCAGGGATGAAAATGATGCCTAGAATGTTGTATCTATGGTATGATTTTACGATGTCATTGTGTGACATGAATCCATTTCCCTAGAGCATTAGCTGGGACTTTTGCATTACTGGTCACCACTGCTTTCCCACTTTATTATGGTTGAAAGACGAACTTTTGTTTGTCTTGTTTTCTTGACATGTTATTTTCAATTGTTTGTATTTTTTGGTCACTTTGCCATGATAAGTTGTTAAAGATTATCAAATGGATTCATTAAGGTATTGAGATGGAAATCTTCACTCGCAAATTGATATGAATGTGAATCTCACATAGTGTGGTTACAGCAAATAGTATAAATGTTTGGAAAGGGAAAGAACCTGAGGGAGAAATGGATAGAAAGATTCATTGATCGTGTGAGAGGAAATAAGGTACAATGAATTTCACATGCAGAATAAAAACAGACACAGGTCTGCTGAATACAAAGTTCTTCTTTTCTGCTATCAGATCTATGTTATTTATTTTGAAACTAACACCCTCCCCACAGTGAGTTTGCTATTGGGGGCATTAAAACGGATGGGAGGATGGAGGGTGGGGACTGCACAGCTTTCCTGCATTCACTCTGACTAAGTCCATGGTGGACACTGTTCGCACTCTGATGCCAATTGAAGCTATTCATTGGGCAATTTGTGCCTACCTAAAGGCTTCATTCTATCTCCTGTACAGGATTGCTTGCAAGTTCCCAGTGGGTTCTCCGGAAAGCATTCAGTGTCTGATCAAAGGACCTTTCTTCAGGAGGATCTTGCCATTGAGATCCAAACCCACTCCCCCCACCCCCGATGTTGCTGCTGACTCCCTTTCCCATCACCATAATCCATGACTGCCATCGTTCAACACACACCCCTCTGGCCAGGAATCCAGTGATGATCCAAGAGCATTGGTGTGTGTTATTCCAACAACAGACACCAGCTCCCAACGGTGTTGCTAGCCTCTGACCCTGATGGATGAGCTGTTCATCCTAGGGACCTTGATCTCATGGAAAATTTGCTAGTATTGAGTTAAGGGCTTGAGTGACATTTAATTTAAGGTCCCCAGGGCCTTCCATGAAGAAAACAATTTGGAATTCCCATTGGCTCTCCATAATGATGTATCTACAATATTTCCAGGTGACTTTTAGAATTTATTGACTCAGTTTTATTTGCTGATATTTACAACCCATGTCTTATTTACCTGTGCAAAATATTTTGGCACGAATGATGATGAATGGAAAAGTATTTAAACAGTTATATCAAATTATTAAAATGAAGGAGAAAGTTCAAAATCAAATTACATCTTTTACATCCTCAGGTCATCCCGCAGTGTTTATGCTTTTTAAGTTTAGTGACTGTTGTGGGAAACACAGTAACCAACTTGCCCTCCCCAAAATCCTACAGATAGCAATGCAGGTTTTTTCGTGGGGTTTTTAAATTGAAGGATGTGCCACCAAGCCATGAAGAAAAAACCTCCCGCTATTTCTTTTAATGGAATAATGGGAACTTTGTATCTAATTGAGTGGCTAAATGGGACCTCAGTTTAATTTCTCACTGGAAAATTGATATTTCTGACAAGACTGAACACACAAAGTGTTTGGTATCACCATGGGTCAGGCAGCATCCATGAAGACAGAGCACGCTCATGTTTCAAGTAAAGCTGACTGTTCATCAGAGCTGAGTATTTCTGACAATGTGGTCCTCAGACCAAACCCTTAGGCTATCACCTAACAGAGAGGAAGAAAGTCTGTATTGTCAAGCACGTTTGGGGACCAGAGGTGATTTTTTTTAAAAAGTAAGTTTATCTTGCATTTATCAAGATGTTTTGCAAGAATAAATACAGAAAGGAAGCTAGCACTGATTGGTGAGCTTGTCAGGAATACTGTCCATAGACAAACTATTTCCACATTGCAGAGGGAATTCAAACATTTCTCCACAAGAGCATCTTCTGCTGTGAGGAGCCACAGTTCAATTGCAATCCTCTCCACACGAGCTTGGTGTGTGAGCATGTGTGTGTCTGGTGATGCAGCTCTCTGCCTCTCTCTTAGCAAGTGCTCTCTGATTGATTGAATATTGTAATGAAGAATGCACCTTTTAATGCTGACTAGGTAGTTAAACACAAAGCTTTGTAGAAATTTTAAATGAGCCAGTTTGACTCTGAAAAACGCATTGTCCTCAGAAGTGAACCATGAAATGGCTGTCAACTATTCTGGTGAATTAACATAGATAAAGCACATGTACATATTGTCTCTATCTCTAAAGAACAGGTTCTTGTATATTGATATATGTAATTACAAATACACATGTGCACTACATTTGTGAGCCTGACTAATGATCCTAAATTGGTTGTCAACATAATTCCTCATTGATTTATTTCACAGGCAATTCCCAGAACAACCAGAATTAATCTACTGAGTTTGAAATTTAAACAAAGCCTGGCTGATAACTGTCAATCACTATTAATAAGTGCATTCTCCATTGAAATGCCTCACACAGACCATAGATCATATAACCCATAGTGTAGAAACAGACCGTTTCCCCAAGTGCCCACTGACAGTCCGAAGAGTATCCCACCTAGACACATTGCACTACACCTCGACATTTCCCCTGACTAATGCAGCTAGGCTGCACTTCCCTGGACAGTATGGGAAATTTTAGATTAGATTACTTACAGTGTGGAAACAGGCCCTTCGGCCCAACAAGTCCACACCGACCCGCCGAAGCGCAACCCACCCATACCCCTACATATACCCCTTACCTAATACTATGGGCAATTTAGCATGGCCAATTCACCCGACCTGCACATCTTTGGACTGTGGGAGGAAACCGGAGCACCCGGAGGAAACCCACGCAGACACGGGGAGAACGTGCAAACTCCACACAGTCAGTTGCCTGAGGCGGGAATTGAACCCAGGTCTCTGGCGCTGTGAGGCAGCAGTGCTAACCACTGTGCCACCGTGCTGCCCTGGTCGAGTCATAGAGAGAAAAAGATGTACAGCATGGAAACAGACCTTTCAGTCCAACTTGTCCCTGCGGACCAGATATCCCAACCCAATCCAGTCCCACCTGCCAGCACCTGACCCATATCCCTCCAAACCCTTCCTATTCATATACCCATCCAAATGCCTTTTAAAGGTTGCAATTGTACCAGGCTCTGCCACATCCTCTGGCAGCTCATTCCATACACGTACCACCCTCTGTGTAAAAAAGTTGCCCCTTACGTCTCTTTTATATCTTTCCCCTCTCACCCTAAACCTATGCCCTCTAATTGTGGACTCCCAGACCCCAGGGAAAAGACTTTGTCTATTTGTCCTATCCATGCCCCTCATAATTTTGTAAACCTCTTTAAGGTCACCCCTCAGCCTCCGACGCTCCAAGGAAAACAGCCCCAGCCTGTTCAGCCTCTCTCTATAGCTCAAATCCTCCAACCCTGGCAACATCTTTGTAAATCTTTTCTGAACACTTTCAAGTTTCACAACATCTTTCCGATAGGAAGGAGACCAGAATTGCATGCAATATTCCAACAGTGACCTAACCAATGTCCTGTACAGCTGCAACATGACCTCCCAACTCTTGTACTCAGTACTCTGACCAATAAAGGAAAGCAGACTAAACACCTTCTTCACTATACTATCTACCTGTAACTCAACTTTCAAGGAGCTATGAACCTGCACTCCAAGGTCTCTTTGTTCAGCAACACCCCCTAGGACCCTACCATTAAGTGTATAAGTCCTGCTAAGATTTGCTTTCACAAAATGCAGCATCTCCCATTTATCTGAATTAAACTCCATCTGCTACTTCTCAGCCTATTGGCCCATCTGGTCCAGATCCTGTTGTAATCTGAGGTAACCCACTTCGCTGTCCAGTACACCTCCAATTTTCGTGTCATCTGCAAACTTACTAACTGTACCTCTTATGCTCGCATCCAAATCATTTGTGTAAATGACATCAAGGAGAGAACCCAGCACTGATCCTTGTGGCACTCAACTGGTCACAGGCCTCCAGTCTGAAAAACAACCTCCACCACCACCTTCTGTCTTCTACCTTTGAGCCAGTTCTGTATCCAAATGGCAAATTCTCCCTGTATTCTATGAGATCTAACCTTGCTGATCAGTCTCCCATGGGGAACCTTGTCGAACGCCTTAATGAAGTCCATATAGATCACATCTACTGCTCTGCCCTCATCAATCCTCTTTGTTACCTCTTCAAAAAACTCAATCAAGTTTGTGAGACATGATTTCCCATGCACAAAGTCATGTTGACTATCCCGAATCAGTCCTTGCCTTTCCAAATACATGTACATCCTGTCCTTCAGACTTCCCTCCAACAATTTGCTCACCACCGAGGTCAGGCTCACCAGTCTATAGTTCCCTGGCTTGTCTTTACCACCCATCTTAAACAGTGACACCACGTTTGCCAACCTCCAGTCTTCCGGCACCTCACCTGTGACTATCGATGATACAAGTCTCTCAGCAAGAGGCCCAGCAATCACTTCTCTAGCTTCCCACAGAGTTCTCGGGTACACCTGATCAGGTCCTGGGGATTTATCCACCTTTAACCGTTTCAAGACATCCAGCACTTCCTCCTCTGTAATCTGGACATTTTGTGAGATGTCACCATCTATTTTCCTACAGTCTATATCTTCCATATCCTTTTCCGCAGTAAATACTGATGCAAAATATTTATGTAGTATCTCCCCCATTTTCTGTGGCTCCACACAAAGGCCACTTTGCTGATCTTTGATGGGCCCTATTTTCTACCTAGTTATCCTTTTGACCATAATATATTTGTAAAAGTCCTTTAGATTCTCCTTAATTCCATTTGCCAATGCTATCTCATGTCCTCTTTTTGCCCTCCACGTTCCCCTCTTAAATATACTCCTACTTCCTTTATACTCTTCTAAGGATTCTTGATCTATCCTGTCTATACCTGACATATGCTTCCTTTTTTTTCTTAACCAAACCCTCAATTTCTTTAGTCATCCAGCATTCTCTATATCTACCAGCCTTTCCTTTCACCCTGACTTTCTCTGGATTCTTGTTATTTCATTTCTGAAGGCTTCCCAATTTCCAGCCACCCCTTTAACTGTGAACATCTGCCTCCAATCAGCTTTTGAAAGTTCTTGCCTAATCCCGTCAAAATTGGCCTTTCTCCAATTTAGAACTTCAACTTTTAGATCTGGTCTATCCTTTTCCACCACTATTTTAAAACAAATAGAATTATGGTCGCTGGCCCCAAAGTGCTCCCCCACTGACACCTCAATCACCTGTCCTACCTTATTTCCCAAGAGTAGGTCAAGTTTTGCACTTTCTCTAATAGTTTCATCCATTTACTGAATCAGAAAATTGTCTTGTACGCACTTAAGAAATTCCTCTCCATCTAAACCTATAACACTACGGTAATCCCAGTCGATGTTTGGAAAATTAAAATCTCCTAC
Source organism: Hemiscyllium ocellatum (assembly GCF_020745735.1). Taxonomy (NCBI): domain Eukaryota; kingdom Metazoa; phylum Chordata; class Chondrichthyes; order Orectolobiformes; family Hemiscylliidae; genus Hemiscyllium; species Hemiscyllium ocellatum. The sequence continues at coordinate 25,688,419 of NC_083406.1, read as the reverse complement.
CATAACTACCCTATTATTCTTCCAGATAGCTGAGCTCTCCTTACAAGTTTGTCTCTCAATTTCCCTCTGACTATTGGGGGGAATATAATACAATCCCAATAAGGTGATCATCCCTTTCACCAAACCTGCCCATCTTTGGACTGTGGGAGGAAACCAGAGCACCCAAAGGAAACCAACGGAGCCATAAGGAGGATATGCACACTCCACACAGACAGATGTTAAGATCTAGAATGCATTATCTGAAAGGATGGTGGAATCAGATTCAATGGAAACTTTCAAAAGGCAATTGGATGTGGACTTGAAAAGGGGGAATTTGCCACATTGTGTATTAAAGCTGAGGGTCTAAGAGCAAATTGGACCGAACGTGCTAGCATAGATAGTCATGATGGACTGTACAGTATCTTACAGCACAGATTGGGGCTAAATCCAAAACTAATATCATATGTTTTTAAAAAATTGATCAGGTTTTCCAGGGTAGGGGAGTCCAAAATTAGATGGTATGGGTTTAAGGTGTGAGGGGAAAGATCTAAAAGAGACCTAAGGGACAATCTTTTCATGCAGAGGGCGGTGCGTGTATGGAATGAGCCACCAGAGGAAGTGGTGGAGGCTTGTAGAATTACAACATTTAAAAGGCATTTGAACGGGTACATGAATAGGAAGGATTTAGAGTAATATGGGCCAAATGCTGGCAAATGGTCCTAGATTAATTTAGGATATCTCATCGGCATAAGTAAGTTGGAGCAAATGGTCTGTTTCCTTGTTGTACAAATCTATGACCCTAGAGAGCAGTCAAGAGCCAGTCCGGAATACTGCAAAATAACTTACCTCCAGAGTCGACAAAGCCTTTCTACTATCTACAAGGCACACCAAAGAAATGTGATAGAATAATCTCCACTTGTCTGGGTGAGTGCAAGGACAAAGCAGCCCATTTGTTTGGTACCACATGCATAAGCATCCACTCCCTCCATCGTGAAGTCTAAGCAGCAACAATGTACATCATCTACAAGATGCTCTGCAGAACTGCATCAAAGATCCTTAGACAGCACTTTCTAAATCCACAAGCATTAATTGTGGAGTAATAAGGGCAGCAGATACTTGGGAACACCACAACTTGCAAGCTCCTCTCGAAGTCACTCATCATCTTGACTTGAAATTGCATCGTCGTTCCTTCACTGACTCTGGGTCAAAATCCTGGATTCCCTCTCCAACAGCACTGTGGGTCCATCTGCAGCACAAGGACTTAGCAGTTCAAAAAGTCAGCTGTCCACCATCTTCTCAAGGGAAACTAGGGATGGACAATAAATGCTGGCCTTGCCAGCAACACCTATAACCAAAATAAAAATGAACTATGTGATACAAAAACTGTTTGAAATGGTCTAATTACATAAAGCATAAATAAAGATTCAATCCTCAACAATAACATTAAAGGCATTCAAACCTCATTGATAGGTCACTCCAATTTCCATTCTGTTCAGTAAGCATAACTGTCTTTGGCTTACTTTTGGCAAAGTTTTGATTTCACTTAATGTTATTTTCTTTAGTTTATGTCTTTTCAACAAGCTGTTAACATTTGTTATTTAATGCAGTTTAATTACATTCCTGGAGTTTTCTTCTAAGCAACTCAGGCCTTCTTCCCAAGTGATGTTGCTTTGGAGACTGTCTGAATGAAGCTGCAGTCTTCCCGACTGCTTCTGGAATGTTATGATCTTCTGTTCACATGAAGAACAACTGTTTTTTTTTTCTAATGCACTAAAATATTCACCTCCAGGGTCTTAAAGATTTCATTTAAAAGACAGTAGCGAAAACAAATCTCCAGACACTCTGATACCATGCATAGAACAAATCTAAATTGAAACCACCAACTATGCGCTTCATAACACACACAATATAGAAATTCTTAACTCCCCCAATTCCACCTGCCAACTAATCAGTACTCTTCTGTCATAGACATTAAATGTTGGTTTCCCCTTGAACTTGTATTCTTGTCTAATACCTTGATGTTTTCAAGATGAAGAGATTCTAAAACTGTCTTTTTTCAGCAATGTTCAAATTCTGTACAACCAAATAATGATAAGTTATTTGTTAAGATCACTCTATTGTACCCCTTTCTAAGTACCCAATGTTTACATATTGGCTTCTGCCAAAAGTAGAGCAAGAAATTAATTCTGCAGGATGGTCTATAAATCATATGGAAGGTCTTAATTTTCCTTTAAAGTGGGAATTTTGTTGACTTTTCTCTTAAGAGGATAAGAAAGAATAAATAAAAGCAGTTCCTCAAGTCCGCTTTGTTAAAAAGAGCCCCTAAATCAAACTAAGTAAAATGACTAGTCTGAACCTTATTAAATCCATGCCTATCAATTAATGTGATCAAATGGATTCTGAACCAACCTAAATTATTATTTTAAAAGTTACAATTCTAATTTTAAATTTTAGTCTTCTGTTGGTAGACGTATGTTTAAAAATAACTGTGATCAGTACATAAGTGTTATAATGTAATTTATGCCAATCAGAATGGCATGAGCCTAGCACTGCAAAAACTGACACCAGCAATCATTTCAGCTTTATCTTAGTGTAGACTAGGCAAACCAGGCATACAACTTTCTCATTAATTATCTGCTTTATAATTCAAATTCCTCCCCAGCAGAATTGAACATTTTAAGGTTTTTTTTCTCGTAATGCAAAAATGATATGTTTTCAGGGATTAATGTCCATGTGCTGCAATGCTTCAAAAATAATTGTCACCATCAAGGTTTTGAATAACCATTGTAGTAAGCATAAAGTTTAATTTATTACAGAAAAAAATTCTCCCACATAGGATTTCTGTTGAATGAAAGTAAATTGCTAGAGAGAGAGAGGTGCACTGAAGTGTAAATGTAACTGTCCACTGTAAATATACAATGTAACTTCATATGATGGCAAGGTAATTACTTTAAGGCCAAATTGGACCTAAAATAACTTCATTGACATTAAGTATTGAGACATTACAATTGGAAATTAATGTGGCATAGCCGACACAATCTATCTGACCTCTGTGGTGTTTTCCATGAATATTTTGCATTTGGAACATCATAAAAATGTTTGTCTAGCTTTCCAGGTGGATGTAAAAGATCCCATGACAATTAAGCATGAAGAGTAAGGGGAGTTCTCCTTGTGTCGTGGTGAATGTCCTTCCGTCAACTTATCCAATAAGATAGTCTAGTCATTATTTCATGCTGTTTGTGGGACCTTGCTGATTGCAAAAGGGCTGGTGTAGTTCTTGCAGTACCTGTCATTAGACTATGGAATAAATGTGTTGCTTTTTAAGGTCAGACAAATTATTTTATGTGAAAGATTTAATGTAATAAAGCTAAGCAAAACACAAGAAGGAAATCTTTAATTACCAATTCTTTTTCACTCATTGCCCTTTTATTTATTTCCCCTTCAAGTTCACATCCAAATTCTTTTGAAAGGTGCTGTTGAACTGCTTACCTCACCCCTTCAGCTGGTACATTCTTGATCACAACAGGGCACTGCACAGAAATAATTCTCCTCATTTTCCCTCTGACACTTTTGCCAATCTCCTTAAATTTCATGACTGGATTCACTGCCAGTAGTGAATTCACTTCTTCCCTGTTTAATCAATCAAAGGTTATGCTAGTCAGTGATGCGTTATGGACATGAAACTTGGAACTTTGGAAAGGGAGAATAAAAGAGAGCCAACTATTTCAAACTATGATGTTTAAGAAGGATTGTAATGGTAAACTGAGTGGAGGAAATAATTAACTGAATAAGACCAAAAGAAGATAAGAAATTTAAAATCCTTTCTAAATGAACAAATGATTCAGGTGCCTAATAATCACCAGAAGGATTACCGGAAGAAGATGAAGAGGCTGACAGCATTAAACCAGGCTTAACCAGAACTTCTCTAACCAGGTCATCTAATCTACTGCTAAGATCAGAAAGTTGTGAAGACTATGACTGTTTATTTCATTTGGCATGGCATATAGTTACTGACTGTATCAATACTCGTCTGTTGGAATTTAACTTGTATTACACACAGAAATTGAATTGAATTTATTGTCATGTGTACTGAGGCACAGTGAAAAGCTTTGTCTTGCAAGCGATACAGGCAGATTACGGTGTTAAGTAGCATAGATAACTAAATAATAAATAAACAGCAGCAAAAACAAAAAACACACAGTTAGAGAAGAATGTTAAGAGTTTGTGAGTCCATTCAGTATTCTAACAACAGTGTGTAGAAACTGTTTCGAAACCAGCTGGTGCATGTGTTCTGGGTTCTGTACCTTCTCCCTGATGGTAAAGGTTGGACAGAGAACATTGCTGGGTGGAATGGATCTTTGAGAATGCTGGCAGCCTTTCCTTGACAGCGGTCTGGTAGATGGATTCTACAGATGGGAGGTTGGCCTTTGTGATTGTCCGGGCTGAGTTCACCACTCTCTGTAACCGTCTCTGATCTAGACAGAATGCTCTAGATGGCGCACCTATAAAAGTTGGCAAGGGTATTTGCTGTTATGCCAAATTTTCTCAGCTGCCTGAGGAAGAACAGACATTGTTGGGCCTTTGTAACTAGTGCATCCACATGAAGAGTCGAAAAATGCTTCTTGTAGATGACCACTACCAGGAGCTTGACACTCTTTGCTCTTTCCACCTCTGTGCTGTTAATGTGTAGTGGGGCATGAGTAACATCCTGCTGAAAGTCGATAGTGAGTTCCTTGGTTTTACCAGCATTGAGAGCTGGGTTGTTCTCAGTGCACCATTTTTCCAAGTCTTCCACCTCCCATTTGTTTCATTGCCATCCGATATTCAACCGATTATAGTGGCGTCATCAGCAAACTTGTAAATAGCATTAGTCTGGTATTTGGTGACGTAGTCATGGGTATACAGTGAGTACAGTAGGGGGCTGAGTATGCACTCCTGGGGGTCTCCAGTGTTGAGTGTTAGTGAGGATGAAATATTGTCCCTAATCTTCACTGATGGTAGCCTGTGAGTCAGGAAACTGAGAATCCAGTTGTCGAGAGTAGGGTTTAGTCTGAGGTCAGTAAGTTTAATGATCAACCTCAAGGGGATAATGGTACTGAAGGCTGAACAGTATTCAATGAGTAGGATTCTTACATAGCTGTTCTTGGTGTCAAGATGTTTTCGGGTGAAGTGAAGGGCAAGTGATATGGCATTTGATGTGGATCTGTTCATCCAATAGGCAAATTGGAGTGGGTCAAGAGTAGTGGGGAGGCTGGAGTTGATTAATGCCATGACCAGCCTTTCAAAGCACTTCATGACCACTGAAGTTAGGGCCACTGGGCTGCAGTCATTGTGACATGCTGCATGAGCCTTCTTAAGCACAGGGATGACTTTGGCCCTTTTGAAACAGGCAGGGACAGTGGCCTGCTGCAGGGAGTGGTTGAAGATGTCTGAGAAGACCTCTACCAGTTGATCTGTACATGCTCTGAGTGCATGGCCTGGTACTCCATCTGGTCACATCGCTTTCCTTAGATTCACATGAACAAAAACTGATCTAACATCTGATGCAGTGACTGTTAGGATAGATCCATCAGGACTCTTCGGAATTGATGTTTCAGGAATAATGACTGCAATCACAACTACCAGTACAATTTCTGGAGAATAAATAATTTGAGGTAACTGGTTTAGGTTTATCTTTAAGATTTGTTAAAGTGTGGCCATTCTTGGTACAGTTTTACATGTCATATTAACCCTATAAACATGATTTTTCTTCCTTACTTCTCAAATCCACAAGATTGGAGATTAAAACTGGTACTTTATAATGGGTGAAAGTGAGGACTGCAGATGCTGGAGATCAGAGCTGAAAAATGTGCTGCTGGAAAAGCGCAGCAGGACAGGCAGCATCAAAGGAGCAGGAGAATCGACGTTTCGGGCATAAGCCCTTCTTCAATGGGTAAAGGGTATAAGGAATGCAGATAGCTCTGAAGTTGGAAGCAATGTGAATATTGTAAAATCATAGCCAAATACTGGGAGTAAATGGCAATTAGTGGCAGGCAATAAAAACTTACCCAGCCAGTGATGCGGACATTTCCTGAAGGAAAGTAAAGCATTCCTCCTTGGCATAAAGGATAGAACAAGGTAAAAACAATGACTGCAGATGCTGGAAACCAGATTCTGGATCAGTGGTGCTGGAAGAGCACAGCAGTTCAGGCAGCATCCAATGAGCAGTGAAATCCTGCTCGTTGGATGCTGCCTGAACTGCTGTGCTCTTCCAGCACCACTGATCCAGAATAAAGGATAGAACTGCAACCTTTTGAGCACATTATAACTAAATTGCCATTCCCATTACACATCACAAATTATAGCATGTTTGTGGGGGGTAGTGAATGATCTGTAATATGAGAATAATGGAATTGAGTTGCGATGAAGTCTTGGTGCATTGGTGCTCTTAGGTTTTGCATGATTGTGATGCTGGGGAGGGAGGTTCTTGCAAGTTTTCAGCTTCTCATTGGGTGGTCTGAGGGTGGTGATAGAACAATGGTACTGAATAAGTTTACTACTGGTTTTGCTCTACTGAGTGGGACCTGAGGTTTTGCAACGTGAGACTGGAAGATGCGTGACTTAATGGCATTTCGGGAATGAGCTGGAGTCTTTTGGCCATCACAAAGACAAAGTCAGAGTGTAAGTTATAAACTGATAGGAGACAGACCTGGGGGCAATGTGTTCCCAATAGACACTGTAGAAATGTAAATCATGTTTATATAACCTACAAATAGTTGTAATAATGCATTAAACACGCTGTTGGCTACTCAATAGCACTCTTTTAGTTGGACAAGAAGACATTGACAAAAATGGTTCCAGGTGATGAAACACTTCAGTTATGAAGAAAGATTGGAGAAGTTGGGACTGTTTTCCTTATGGAGGAGAAATTTTGCATAAGGGGTTTCAACAGGAAGAAACTGTTCCAACTCATAATAGAATCAAAAACAAAATAATACTGTTTTGAAGTGTTTTGCAAAACGAAGTGACAAATAGGGGTAAGGAAAATCCAAAAGGATTTTACAAATACATTTAGGATAAAAGGGTAACTAGGGAGTTAGTAGAGGCCCTCAAAGATCAGCAAGGCAGCCTTTGTGTGGAGCTGCAGGAGATGGGGAGGGTACTAAAGTATTTACTGTGGAGAAGGACACAGAAGATATACAATGTAGGGAAATAGATGGTGACATTTTGAAAAATGTCCATATTACAGATGAGGAAGTGCTGAATGTCTTAAAATGCCTATAGGTGGATAAATCCCCAGGACCTGATCAAATGTACCCTAGAACTCTATGGGAGGCTAGGGAAGTGATTGCTGGGCCCCTTGCTGAGATATTTGTAACATCGATAATCACAGGTGAAGTGCTGGAAGACTGGAGGTTGGCTAACGTGGTGCCACTGTTTAAGAAAGATGGTAAGGACAAGCAGGAAACTGTAGACTGGTGAGCCTGAAATCAGTGGTGGGCAAGTTGTTGCAGGGAATCTTGAGGGTCAGCATTTACACATATTTGGAAACGCATGGACAGATTAGGGATAGTCAACATGGCTTTGTGCATGGGAAATCATGTCTCACAAACTTGATTGAGTTTTTGAAGAAATAGCAAAGAGGATTGATGATGGCAGAGCAGTGGACGTGATCTATATGAATTCAGTAAGGCATTCGACAAGGATGCCCAGGAAGACTGGTCAGCAAGGTCAGACCTCATAGAATACAGGGCAAACTAGCCATTTGGACACAGAACTGGCTTGAAGGTAAAAGACAGATGGTGGTGGTGGAGGGTTGTTTTTCAGACTGGAGACCTGTGACCAGTGGAGTACCACAAGGATTGGTGCTGGGTGCATACTTTTCAACATTTATATAAAGGATTTGGATGTGAATCTAAGAGGTATATTTAGTAAGATTGCGGATACAGCAAAATTGGAGGTGTGGTGGACAGCGAAGAAGGTTACCTCAGATTATAATGGGATCTTGACCAGATGGGCCAAAGGGCTGCAGAGTGGCAAATGGAATTTAATCTAGAGGTGCTGCATTTTGGGAAAGCAAATCTTAGCAGAACTTATATACTTAATGGTAAGGTCCTAGAAAGTGTTGCTGAACAAAGAGACCTTGGAGTGCAGGTACATAGCACCTTGAAATTGGAGTTGCATGTAGATAGGATAGTGAATAAGGCATGTGGTATGCTTTCCTTTATTGGTCAAAATATTGAGTACAGGAGTTGGGAGGTCGTGTTGTGGCTGTACAGGACATTGGTTAGGCCACTGTTGGAATATTGCATGCAATTCTGGACTCCTTCCTATCAGAAGGATGTTGTGAAACTTGAAAGGGTTCAGAAAAGATTTCCAAGCATGTTGCCAGGGTTGGAGGATTTGAGCTATAGGGAGAGGTTGAACAGGCTGGGGCTGTTTTTCCTGGAGCATCGGAGGCTGAGAGGTGACCTTATAGAGGTTTATAAAAACATGAGGGGCATAGATAGGACAAATAGACAAAGTCTTTTCCCTGGGATGGGGGGTCCAGAACTAGAGGGCATAGATTTAGAGTGAGAGTGGAAAGACCGAAAAGGGACCTAAGGGACAACTGTTCATGCAGAGGGTGGCGAGTGTATGGAATAAGCTTCCAGAGGAAGTGGTGGAGGCTGGTACAATTGCAACATTTGAAATGTATCTAGATGAGTATATGATAGGAAGGGTTTAGAGGGATATGGGTCAAGTACTGGCAAATGGGACTGGTTGGGATATCTGGTCAGCATGGATGAATTGGACCGAAGGGTCTGTTTCCATACTGTCCATCTCTATGACTTGAAGTGAATGTGAGGTGAGAAGACAAATCTTGCTCGTAGCATGCGTAGTTAGGATCTGTAATGCCTTGCCTGGAATATGCTGAAGGCACGTTGAAGCATTCCAGAAAGCATTGGACGATTTAAATAGGAAAAATGTACAAATTGATGAGGAACATGGCAGAGATCTAAGTTAAAATGCTCAGAGAGAGAGAATGTAGACAGAATGGGCAAAATGGCCTCCATGTGCACCTCAACAATTTTGTGATCCTGAAAGTTGATTGTATCTCATACATGTTATCTCACCTTTTCGATGACAAAGCCCGTATACTCAAGATCATGTACTGTCATAGAGTCTTAGAGATGTACAGCACGGAAACAGACACTTCGGTCCAACTTGGACAAAGTGAGTGCTGCAGATGCTGGAAAACAGAGTCGAAGAGTGTGATGCTGGAAAAGCACAGCAGACCAGGCAGCATCCAAGGAATGGGACAGTCGATGTTTCAAGCATAAGCTCTTCCTGATGAAGAACTTATACCCGAAACATCGACTCTCCTGCTCCTTGGATGCCACCTGACTGGTTGTGCTTTTTCAGCACCACATTCTTTGACTTCTGTCCAACTTGTCCATGCCAACCAGATATCCTAAATTAATCTAGTCCCATTTACCACCATTTGGCCCATATCCTTCTGAACCATTCCTATTCATAAACCCATTGGGATGCCTTTTAATTATCCAAATTATACCAGCCTCCACCACTTCCTCTGGCAGCTGATTCCATACATGCACCACCCTCCTGTGTGAAAATGGTACCCTTTAGGTCCATTTTAAGTCTTTCCCCTCTCACCTTAAACCAATACCCTCTAATTTTGTACTCCCTGACCATGGAGAAAAGAACTTGACCATTCACCTTAGCCATGCCCCTCAGGATTTTATAAACCTTTTAGAAGATTACTGCACAGTCTCCAATGCTCCAGGGAAAACAGCCCCAATCCATTCAGTCTCTCTCTTTTGCTCAAACTGCTCAATCCTGGTAACATCCTTGTAAATCTTTTCTGAACCCTTCCAAGTTTCACAACATAGCTTAATGATGGATTCCTGTGGCAATACAAAGCAATTGCCAGGGATAGTGACTTTATTGGCTGGCAGCATGTGGAAAAAGAACGTTAGCTGTATGATCATCAGAAGGGAAGATGTAATTCACTGTTCTCGCAACTGGCAGGTGGCTGGGGGTTGGCACTACAGGGTGCGGAAGGGCTGAGTTTTGATTAGACTGAAAATGGAATGTCAGTCCTGGGAGAGGATTTGATTCCTGTGGGGCAAGTCTGAATCTGGTGTTACTCTGAGGAACTGGGGAGAACCTGATGGTCTTGAAGCACGTGGAGGGAAGACAGGAGAAGCAACAATAGAGTCTGAAAATTACTAAATCAAGTTGCTGATGTCTGGCAGGACTAAAGGGGGAAAAGAAAAATCAGCATTAGCTGAATTCTGGTACAGTTTTCATTGGGAGTAAAATCAAGTTTTACATAAAGGCACAAATTTATGTTTGGTAAAGTGTTTGTAACATGAACTGTTTGACTATTACCTGAGCCCATGCCAAATCCCAAACCCCTTCCTTCACCCCTGTTCCCTGGCTCTGTGTTTGATTGAAATGTGTTCGTTTATAATCTCTTGCACTTTAGACTTGAAGAAAACCTGGAAACTATTGTGCAGGATGACTATAAATTTCTCACCGAAATGGAATTTTTTTGAACCACATAACCTCACTTGTTCATGTAGCTCACAATTTGCCCCAATACTTCTTATTTACCACTTCTCAAGAGATTCCTTCCAAATAAGTGGTGTTGTGGAAAACATTATTTAGGCCATCTTATTTTGGCCTTCAAATTTGCACCAAGCTAATAATTTGTAAACAGTTAATGTGTTTTTATGAAATTCCTTCCTTGACAAGTTGAAAGGAAGGATTGACATGTCTTATTTCAAGTGGGTTACCATCTTTAGTTTAACAAAAAGGTTTCAGGCAAAGAAAGTCTTGGACTTCCTGTGGTATTGCTAACAATAAAAGCTGTTTTTTTTTATTGCAATAGCCAGTGTCTTTCTACCTCTGTCATCTACTAAATCCTACAACTCGCTATGGTTTCTGCTCTCATTCTATTCCAATTCTTGACCAGTCACGCTATCTTTGAGAGCCATATCTTCAGCTTCAAGTCCCTGATGTCTGGAGTTTGCCCTTCTCAGTTGCCTCCAATTCTCTATCCCTCTCTTCTCCTTTAAGACACTCCTTTAAGTCAATCTCTTTGACCTAACTTATTGTCACCTGTCTTAATAGCTCCCTATGTGGCTTGTTGCCACCATCTCTGATAATCCTTCTGAGAACTGCCTTGACATGTTTTCACATGTTTTAAAATAAACGTAGATGTCGGATGTCATCATACCAGGTAATACATGATGCATTATGCTGCTGCTCGGATACAGAAATTTTAAATGCAATCTATTCTTTTAAGGCAAAGCATTCCAATGACTGAGGTCAATTGAGTTGAACCATTGGCAATGAATGTTATGTGGGAAGTATATAGGTAATTATTTATGAAATGCTTGGCAAACAAAAAGCATCAGGCAGCCGGAAAGAACTACAACCAGCTGACCTTTTTAGATTTTTGCTTGATGCTTTGAAATTTGTATTAAAAAGGGAACTATGATTACATTATAGCAGGTAATATTTCGAAATTGGTTGAAAATGCACTGGCAGTTTTTTTTTCCCACTTTTGCATAATTTAAGCATAAACCAAGCTATAAAGTGTTTTGTTTTAAGATTAAAAAGGTATGTTGTCAGGATATTTTTTTTTCTCTCTGCTGCAAGCAATGCATAAGCTGAGAATATTTGATTGAAAACAATAATGCTTTTTGCTCCAACTCGCATTGGTCAATATGCTTATAAAGACTTTATCATATTGAAAAGAAAGCAGTCCGTCATTCTTATTGTCATATTCATACATGAAATGCAAGTATGCTATAAAGAATGACTTATGTTTTAATAGTTTAGGAGATCCCAGAAGGTATTTCTTGTGGCTATCCTGCAGTGTGTTTGCCCTGTCTTTGCAGTTCATTGCCCTCAGGGTCTTGATTCCAGGTGTAGTCCCTGCTGTGATCTCACTATTACCTCATTGTCGTGTAGGCCTCACTTGTATTTTTTAATCACCTGTTCAGACATGTAATGACACAACTCTGGAGCAAGCGGGACTTGAACTGAGGCCTCCTGGTTCAGAGGTAGGGACATTACACTGTGCCACAAAAACCTTCAGCCCCTGATTCTTTTCAGCTCAAAGTTTGTGAAAAGATTGTAGCTCGGGTGCTCGTTGTTGTGGTTCTGTTCGCCGAGCTGGGAATTTGTGTTGCAGCCGTTTTGTCCCCTGTCTCGGTGACATTCTCAGTGCTTGGGAGCCTCCTGTGGAGCACTTCTGTGATCTTTCCTCCACCATTTGTAGTGGTTTGAATCTGCTGCTTCTGGTTGTCAGTTCCAGCTGTACGAAAACAACCACCCCAACACACACAAAAGAAGTTGCATCAAGACACTATTCAAAAGGGCCACAACACACTGCAGTACACCAGAACTACAAAAAGAGGAAGAAGAATACCTATACAACAGATACGCCAAAAACGGATACACGTGCAATTTCATCAACAGATGCCTAAGGGAAAGACAACGGAACGAGGTCATGTCACAACCCTAAGGACTAGCCACACTACCATACATCAAGAGCATTTCTGAACTGACAGCCAGACTACTACGACCACTAGGACTCATAACAGCACACAAACCAACAGCCACTCTCAGACACCAACTCACCAGAATGAAGGACCCGATACCCAGCATGAGCAAAACCAATGTAGTGTGCAAATTCCCATGCAAGGACTGCACAAAACACTACATAGGACAAACAGGAAGACAGCTAATGATCTGCATCCATGAACACCAACTAGCCACGAAACGACACGAACAGCTATCCTTAGTAGCCATGCACACAGATGACAAGCAACATGAATTCAACTGGGACAACATACTATTAGAGGACAAGCCAAACAGAGAACAGCCAGGAAATTCCTAGAGGCATGGCACTCATCCACAGATTCAATCAATAAGCACTTCGACCTGGACCCAATATATCGGCCACTGCAGCGGACAGCTGGAACTGACAACCAGAAGCGGCAGATTCAAACTACCATAAATGCCAGAGGAAAGATCACAGAAGTGCTTCACAGGAGGCTCCTAAGCACTGAGAATGTCACCTAGACAGGGGATGAAATGTCTGCAACACAAATTCTTTTTAGCTCTTCAGTCAGACGAGCTCCCAGCTGTCTCAATTCTGCCTATCATACATATGACTGGCAAGTGGTAATGAATCATATATTAGTAATGCTGAAATGTATTCAGCCTCACTATTCTAACATATTTACAAATTCAATACAGCAAATCCCATTTATCCAGCCTTTTAGCAAACCTGCCTGAGAATAAATTAACAATTTTATTTTTTTCCAATCTAGACAACAACTTGGATTGAATTTTGTGAACTCATTTGGATGGGCACATCACCATCCTTCTGGTGATGCATAAGCAGAAGATTGAGTGAAGCAGAAAACCCATGGGATACAGGACAGAAGAATTCTGCTTCCATTCATTTCAGCCTATTCCCATTGGTATCCTTCCAAGCCACAATCAGACAATTAACACCCTACATACCCTAATCCCCCATGTTGTAACACAATTAGGGAAAGGGGATAGAACATTGCAACAGAACATACAGCACCTTGGACCTTTAAGCTATATTTTAGACTCATTAATAAACATTAGGCCTCACTATACTTTGGAAGTTTGAGCATTTTATTTGTTCATGTGAAGAGACGCTTAATTAACCACTAAATTAGTTAATACCTACCAGCTACATGGCAAGATGTTTTTCATCTTTGACTCTATTATGCAAATTATCATTTTTTTCTCCCCATTTCTCTCTTTTCCCTGTTTTATATCTTCATACCCAGCTGTTTCAGTCTGACTGTAAGTATTTGATGATTTATCAAGAAGGTTAGAGAAAATGTTCATGATGATAATACATTTTCTGAGGATCTTTGCTAAATATTCTTGGCCATGGTTTCTATGAGTGTTGAAACTATCTCTCAGAAACTACTTCCACGTATTTGTATTCTATTCAGCAATTGAATAAAACACCAGGTGCCCATACAGATGAGAAACTGTCACAAGACTAAAAATACCTTCCATAACTGAATCTTTAGATTGTTAAGTTTTCAAGTTCACCATTCTCTTGTGAAATGATTTATCATAGACATAGAACTAGACCTGAATACAGTTCCCTCTTTATTCAACAGAACATTTTTGATAATTTAAAAGACATTTGTTGCCACAGTCTAAGAATCTATCATTGTTAAGGCCACATAAGTTCTTGAGTCAATTATATAATTTGTTTGAACAAATTTGGCTTTGAATTCTGAGAGAGCTACAAGATTTATATTAATCTTTACATTTCTTTATAGTTACATACTGAGAAATTATAATTCCACCCATAATGGTCACAAGTCAATGGAATGGTCATTTTGGTCATTTCATGAGTGTATGCCCAAAAACAAATGTGGGACACTAGCTATGGCCAACAGACAGAGCAAGAAATCATTTGGTTTGTCTAAGAGGTCCATGGGCAGATGGAGCTGCAAAGTTTATAGGTGGTGGAGTTTTCAAATGGCACTTCCATCCAACTGGGCAATAGAAAAGAGGCTAAAGGCTACAGACCAATCTACAAGGACAAGGAGAGACACCTTTCTCACAGCCAGATAGATTCCTTTTGTGCCTTTTGATTTAAAACAATTACTGTAGGAAGGGCTGAAATCTGATCACAGAATATTTGAACATGTAGCTCCAAAAGATTGCGCACAGATTTGGGAGCTGGCAGCATGTTTAAAGATTTAATTTTTACATTAAAAAAAAATCTGAAGATATGGTTTTGAAATGGATGTGATATCCCAAAAATGTGTTAATGTCACAGATTAACAGGTTTTCTTTCAAGATTAACAACTTTTACACGAGGTAGTTCTTTTATTGTTAATCAGCTAGTCATTCCTATACGAGGGCCTAATGTCTTACACCACTAAAAGGTTCCATATTTATTTAGGATATACAACATGGAACTCATACATCTATGATGACCCTGGCAGGACGAGTGCATTAAAAATCAAACTTCACTTCTCCTTGAGCCATACCGAAAGTGTGAATGTTAATGTGATCACAAAAAAATTATCAATTTTTTTCTGTCTTTCACTGCTATCTAGAATAAAAGATATTTCGCCAGGGTTTTTCACTAAAGTCGGAAATAACTTGTCTATTACAATAAATTTATGGCTTTAAAAATTGACTATTGACTAAACTACTAAGTAGAATTGAACTATATTGCCTTAAGCCCAAACATGCACAGTTAAAAATCACATAGCACCAGATTATAGTCCAACAGTGCTAATTGGAAGTGCTAGCTTTTGGAATGCTGCTCTTTCATCAGGTAGTTGTGGAGCAGAATCATAAGACACAGACTTTAGAGCGAAAGATTATAGTATAATGCAACTGAATGCTATATTGAACAAACCTAGATTGCTGTTAAGTCTTTCATCTTTTAGAATGATTTAGAGAGTTACATTGTACTGTGCTCAAAAGCTGCATGAATCCATTTAAAATTCTGTTAATTCATTTTTTAGATTAGAATCAGCCTAAACATTATGGCACAGACAGCAGCACACAGAGGAGTGACACCTTCAACACATCATCTGGGTTGACGCCAATTGTAAAAGTTAACCTGAGAATGTAACTTTTAAAAAAAGTTTTGTGATTTACATATGAAAGAAGTGAAACTATCATGTTCATTCTAACAAACAATCAAGGTATTTTTCAATGTATAATTCCAGTTACATCACACTGTAAGCTTTTGCTATAAATTCTGTGTCTTACGATTGTGTATTCCACAATCACCTGATGAAGGAGCAGCGCTCCGAAAGTTAGTGCTTCCAATTAAACCTGATGGACTATAACCTGGTGTTGTGTGATTTTTAATCTTTTAGAATGGGTTGTGAGTTTCAGTTCATTAATATGTAAATTCCAGGACTTATTTTATGTCACATTCTTGAGATAACTTAAGGTTTTATAAGAAAAGGTGATACCTCAGCTCAGACAATACATTAAAGGTATGAGGATAGAATTTATCTGTATCCCAGTCTTGAGTCAGAGTGGTTCTATTTCCAAAGTAGACAGGGTGGCACAGTGGTTCAGTGGTTAGCACTGCTGCCTCACAGCACCAGGCTCCCAGTTTCGATTCCAGCCTTGAGCGACTGTTTGTGTGGAGTTTGCACATTCTCCCTGTATCTGCATGTGTTTCCTTGCTAAATTGCCTATAGTGTTAGCATTAGTCAGAGGAAATTGGTCTAGGTGGGTTACTCTTCAGAGGGTTGGTGTGGACTGATTGGGCCGAAGGGCCTGTTTCCACACTGTAGGGGATCTAAACTAAAAGAAATTATAAAATGTTACGCCGTTGACTGCCTGCAGATTGTGTGCTTTTTGAGCAAAATAGAATGTACCTGCAAATACTTGTGCAAATGCAAATTCACCCCATAGACTTACATATGAGTGTGCCTGCAAGAGAGAGAGAGAGTGTGTGCGTGTGTGTGTGAGAGAGATAGAGTGTACAGTGTAGTGGGGTGTTACATGAACACAAGGTCCTGGTTGAGGCCATCCTCATGGGTACCAAACTTGGCTATCAGCCTCTGCTCGGTGAGTCTGCATTATTACATATCCTGAAGCCCACCTTGGAGGATGGACACCCGAAGATCTGAGGCCAAGTGTCTCTGACCGCTGAATGAACTGAAACCTGTAATCTATTCTAAAAAATGAACGATTTAACAGCAATCTAAGTTTGTTCAATATATTGTTTCAGTTGCATGACACTGTAATCTTTTGCTATACGTTCAGTCTCTGATGATCCTGCTCCACAGCAACCCAATGAAGGATCAGCGCTCCGAAGGCTAGTACTTCCAAATAAACCTGTTGGACTATAATCAGGTGATATGTGATTTTTAACTTTGCTCACCCCAGTCTAACACTGGCACCTCCACATCATAGCCAAACATACACAAACATTCATACACAGACAGGATAATGATCACAGCTCTACAGAGCAATTATGAGGGGAGAAGTAGAAAAAAAAGTCCTGTTGATCAAGAATCCAAACTAAAAGGGTAGAATGAACTGACTTTTCTTAGGATTCTTTGGTTTCTTATTTGTGAAATATCACATTTTTGTCAGCTGCAGAGTGATAGAAGACCATCAATTCAGGTAACAGATTAGGTAGTGACTGCTCTCACAATTGAATTAGTATACATTCAGAGTTAATGTGAAGACTAGCAATATTGGTTCCCGGATTGTTTTCTGATTCTCAGTGAAGAATTTCCTAAGATATTTCTTCAAATGTTTCTCTTTAAGGGTTGTATTGTGACTTGCTGAGGGGGGAAAGAAAAGATTGTTTTTCTTCCTGAGTAGCTTTTTTTAACTGCCACAGCTTCCAAAACATGTACCACATCAGTCCAGAGGCATTTGCTAGACAATCTCCATCACTAGTCCCCTCCTAAAACTAGGCAAAAGTGAGGACTGCAGATGCTGGAACTGTCAGGCCAACAATTATGGTCACGTAACAACCTTTTACCGCAGTTTTAAATTTTGTCCCCAAATCGCTTGTTTTTTTTCTGTAAAGAGCAGACAATCCCTCGTTCCTGTTGACTTCCACATTCCAAAAAGTCACACAGTAAATCCTTTGCAGCCCAAGAGTGGTCCAAACCACTAATTTTCTCATTTTTCTCATCCCTAAGTATCTATGAGTTCCCAACACTACATACACTGCAATATCACCTATGTTAACATTGGTGTTCTTGACTTTATTATATAGAGAATACTGAAAAGCTTCTACAAAAATACAACAAGTTCTGCCATAAACAGATTTATTGTTCCTTAGAATTGGGAATGCACCTATTGCTGCATCATATCACGTTAGAAAAAGGCATGATTTCGGGGCATAAACTGGAGTTAAAATGCTACCTTGTATCTGATTCACAATGAACTGAAAGGAGACTGAAAAATGCTTGATAGAAGTTGCAACTGCACAAACAGATTTAATTTACAAGAAATGCATGAAAATAATTAGACCATTGTCAAAAGGGAATGTTCAAGAATAAATAAACAACTCCCTTTTTATGAGAGTGGTCTTCAATTTTTTTTTTAATCATCCATATCTCCTTGAAATGATTTTTCAAATTCATTGTTAGCAAGACTGACAAGATGATTCAAATTGATGTTTCTTGCTCTCATGGGTATGCATCTATTTGAGTGAATGCAGTTTGAACAATCAATTGTAAACAAAAGTTGCCAGGCATTTCACCAAAAGCACCAGCAACATATTGCTTAAATAGTGTAGATAGCAATTTAAAGATGATGGTTGTGCTGTATTAATGATCAAGAGACAGAGAAAGAAAAGGGTGAGTCAAGATCTTGTTGAAAACACAGCATTCCAAATTGATAAGAGAAAACCAGAAAGAAATATGAAATGTTGAGGGGTACGCCAGGGAAATGAATGCTCTCTCCTAGTTCCACAGCAACTAAATGAAGGCTAGAAGATGTTTTTGAATCTGGAAAAGTATTAAGACAAGAACACAGATTGATAGCAAATTATATTACACGTTTGGATGTATGCATAACCTCGGAGCTATTTGCTCATCTAGAGGTGCACAAATAGAAACTGTTGTTTAACTTGTCAAAAGTCCAACTATCATGTGACAACACTCACCTGAATCTGAGCACAATTCAACCACATTGCTTCTCGAAATCTGTGGCACAAGTAGGTTCAGCAATACCCTCTAAGGTAAGTTGTCATGACTAACAGTCGTAACAATCCAATTTCAACTGGGATTTCACAGGTCAACTATGGCCCTGTTCATGGGCTGAAAAGGCTGGGGTAACCCTACCTCTGGCATTTCTGGAGCTTTAACTGGATTGTATGTCCTTCAGGTAATTAAAAAAAAATGGCACTAGGGTTCTCATCACTCTAATAGGTAAGATCCCACTACTAACAGCTAGAAGGCAATCAGAGGACCACAGTTCCAGCAGTGCCATTGGGATGGATGGTCAATGGTGAACACATAAAACAGTGTGGACATTGCTACAGAAGCAGGTAACTGAGGTTGGGATTGCCAAACCAATATGTGGATCCCATTGGACTGAGTTCAAATTGGGTTGGTGAGCACAATGGGTGAAGGAAGTGATGTTGCTGCAGAATCCCTCAGCAGGAGGATGCTCAGAAAGATTTCCCTTCATGGCAAAGGGTCCACCATCACTGATAAAACACATTGAAACGCAGAAAAACCCTAAAATTGACCTTGAAGTTGTGCTTAGAGCAGCAGAGTTGTAAACCACCTTCCCTGTCACTAAAGTGCCAGGTGCATAGCACCCATCACCAACCCGCCGGGCATATTGCATCCCCACCACCACAATTCCCAGCCCACACTTTGAGACTCTGTAAAATCTTGATAATTGGATATTATGCTAATGTAACACTGTGACCAAAATGCTGGGGAGATCTTCTGGACGGAACTTTGCAATAATATTGATCATAGCTTCCCATTGATTATTGATCCTTAGAAGGCACAATGAAGAATGTCTTGATTCTTCAAAGAAAATTCTCATTCTTATTCCCTCACATGCAACAAAAGACTTGACTCATAAATATTACCACATCTGCTTCAAGTTATTCGATCAAGTTCTTTGACTCCAGCAAAGCTCTTTTTTAGGGTGCACATGAATAATTGTCCAGTTCTTTCTTCCAAAGTTATCAAAAAGGAGAGACCTGGAAATCAAGACCTAAATATTATTTATTAACATGCTTAGCATTAAACAATTAGCAACATTACATTGCTAAGTATTAATAATAATGTCCAAGAATTAACATCTGTGGTAAAAAAAAACAAAGGCAGTGCAAGTGTATCACTGTAATGCAACCTCAGCTGGCTGTACTTATTAAAGTTGATACCATACTTCATGTCTGATATTGACTAACTGCCAGTAAGGCTACTTTACTTTAGAATTTGTGTATAGCTGACATGTTAATAGCTTTAAATAACAAGGCTATGATACATTAAGTGTTCAGTTTGTTCTGCTTATTGCTCTGTAACTAACAGTTAAAGCAAAACCTCAGTAGCTTATACGACCTTGTCTTCTGAATTATTATAGCAAATAATATCCTCCTTTGAGATGTATGGGCTTATTTCTTTGACATTCGTATGCTAAACCTCTCTGTCATCATAATTTCACCCCTCCTATGTCTGTTCTTTCAATATAACTAATCTTCCTCCTGCTGTTAGGAACTTGCAAAAACACAACACATTAATTGTTACACAATGGCTAACAGTGCTCTCACACTTCTCTAAGCTCCTCAAACATTTCCTGGCCTCTCTCGTCATTCTTCTGCTCTTATCACCTCATTTCCTATCATTTTACTTCCTTGGTTGAATTGAATTTTGTGTCAAAAGCCATGCATTTAATTCACACTGTAAAACAGTTCAATTTATTAAATGACAAAAAAAGTTTTGATATATCTGATACAGTAACTGCCTAACATTTGGCAGAAATACCACAGGCTTTCCAGATTCTATGACCTTGCACATGAAGAGGTGTTTCTAGATATCAATCCCTTTCTAATTTTTTGAGGTTGTAATCCCTTGTTCTGGACTCCATCAAAGCAGAGGAAATAGTTTCTCTTTTAGTCCATCAGCTCTGTTTGTTTTAGAGTCAACCTGTGGGGTGTTACTATGACTGAGTGGTTAACATTGCTTCCTCGCAGCTCCAGGGACCTGGGTTTGATTCCACCCTCAGGCAATTGTCTGTCTAGAGTTTGCACATTCTCCCAGTATCAATGTGGATTTTCTCTGAGTGCTCCAGTTTCCTCCCATAGTCCAAAGATGCGCAGGCTAGGTAGATTAGTCTTGGAAATGCAGGGTTACAGGGATAGGGTAGGGGGATGGATTTGGGTTGGATGCTGTTGTGTGTTGTGTGGCCTGCTTCCACACTGTAGGGATTTTATGTTCAGAGATGTCTGAAGCAATTGGGATATGATCTCAGGGCTCCTGGCTGTGAGATAGAGGTACTACAACTGACCAGCAAGTTGAGAGAATTGAGATGGAGAGGAGTAAACATATAGTGCTAGAAAGACACCTTAGCTTATTGAGCCCAGCAATTGTCAACTCAGCTGTTAGAAATCCCAATTTTTCCCACCCTCCATTCCATCTCCACCGGTAGCAGCAGTGGTGGTCAACAAAGTGTTTGGGTTAAGTTTTGAGATTTGTAGTAATTTAATATTCTTGCACCCAGCTGGGGATGAAAACTAACTTCGTGCCAATTCCTGTAAATCTGCAAATTAGATCAATGCAGAATTTCTGTCTTTCTCAGAAAGGTGCTTCAGGCTTCATCAAAATCTTGAAATCTGAAGTTTCTGAATATTGAAGGCAGAAGTTACTTCTGCTCTGGACTAGAATGGTGGCAGGAGAGGTTAGAAATTCAGCTGTTAAGCTTGGTTTCATGCACGTTCATCTGTGTTGCCAGTCCAGGATGTTAGGAATCAATTATTGCTGCTGCTATTGCAAAAAGAGCAATTTTATGTTCTCATCATTTCAATCCTCACAGTCTCTTAGTCAGACTAGTAGTCAGGAACACATCACTGTCATTTGTGGCTATTGTTGCTAAGGTCACAAACTTTGAGGTAGACATCACATTGATGAGAAAGCACATTTGTGGTCATCCTTACTCTCTGCTGGAGTGATTTCAGCTTGCATGCATGCTTTAGCGTTAAAGATTTATTTTTCTGTTACCAGTGCCCTGACCTGCTCTCAGTGGTCCCAGAGTTAAAACATTCCATTTCATGACCATTAGGCAGATTGACAGCATGGTCAAGGAACTGTGAACTAGTATAGCTTCTTTCGACCCCTATTGGTTTTCGAGTAGTCCGATAGTTAATATAATGAGAGATGAAAGAAGATGAAAAAGATGAAGCCCACTTTCAGAATGCCTGGACTTTTTCTTCAAAACTGTCATTGATTACTGAAAACCTTGCTCTTTTATTGACCCAAGAAACTGTTTCCCAAAGGATATTAAATTTATAAAGTGTTTACTGCATGAAAAGAGATCCTTCAGCCCATCGTGTCCATGCCAATCATCAAACGTCCATTCTTTTCAATCCCAATTACCAGTATTTGGTTCATAGCCTTGTATGCTTTGGAGTTTCAAGTGCTCATCAAAAAAAGTTCTTCAATGTCTTGAGGGTTCCTCTACCACCCTGTTCCGCAGTGATTTTCAGATAGCCAAAACCCTTTGGGTAAAATAAAAATCTTCAAATCCCATGTAAAGCTTCTGCTCATTATCTTAAAATTGTGCCTCTAGGTATTGACCCCTCTGCGAAGGGGAAAGGTTCTCCCTATTTACTCTGTCTTTGCTCCTCAGAACTTTATACAGCTCAGTCAGATCCCCACTCAGCCTTTTGTGGTCAAAAGAAAATAACCTCAACCTATCTCATGTCTTTTCCTAGCTGAATCACTCCAGTACAAGCTTTATCCTGGCCAATCTCTTCCATACCCTCACTGGTTCAATCACATGCTTCCTATAGTGTGGCAACCAGAACTGCATGCAGTACTCCAGCTGTGGCCTGACTAATGTTATGTCATGCTCAATCATAGCTTCCTTGCTCTTGTATTCAATGCCTTGACTAATAAAGACAAGTGTCTCATATACCTTCTCAACCATCTTTTTCAACTTATCCTATTGCCTTCAAAGATCTGTGGACAGATAGACAAAGGTCCCTCTGATCCTTTGTACTTCATAGTGTCTTATCATTCGTCATCCACTCCCTTGCCTTGCTAGTCCTTGCAAAATGCATCATGTAACTCATGTCAGGATTAAACTTCATTTGGCGCTGTTCAGTCCATCTGGCAGACCTACCTATATTATCCTGAAGGGTAGGCTTTCCTCCTCATTGCTGTATTTACTACACGGCCAATTTTTGTGTCATCTGTAAATATCCTATATTCTTATCTAGGACATTTATGTACATAACAAACAACAAGAAATTCAACACCAAAACCTCTGAAACGCTGCTGAATCCAGGCTTCCAGTCACAAAAATACCCTTCAACTATTACCCTCTGCTTCTTATGACAAAGAAAGCTCTGAATCCAATTTGCCAATTGTCCTGCATTCCATGAGTTCTTAGTTTCTTATCCAGACTATCATACAAGACTAAATCAAAAGTCTCACTCTAGTCCACAGAGGCTACATCAACTGCATTTTCTTCTTCTAAACAAAGTTCAATCAAGTTTCTTCGATGTTATCTCCTTCTTATAAACCCATGCTGACTACCCTTGATTAATCCTTGCCTATTTTTGTCTGTAAATTCCTGGTTTATTCCTACCACCCTTCTTAAATATTAGTTGTCCTCTAGACCTCTGACATTCCTCCTCTGGCCAAAGAGGATTTAAAAATTAATGTCAGAAACCCTGGAATCTCTTCTCTTGCCTTTTATAACAGCCTAAGATATATCTGTTTTTATTATCTCTCAGACCTTGCTGGCAAACTCAGGCTTTAAAATGATGTCTCATTGTCCTATACAAATCAATCCCTATGCTAGGTTTACCTCTGATGAATCATTGTCTCATAAACAAAGTCAATTCCTTGTGCAGTGAGTGTACATATGCGTGGGCTCAGTTGTCTCAGGAGTTTTTGAATTCTGACACCTTTAAAGACCCATTGTGCTTCCCAAGTGATAATCAAATGCTAAATGGTTCATTGTTTGCTTGCTTCCTGCACACCTTCCTGAGCACATTATTTCTGAATGAGGTTAATTAACAAGAATGGCAATACGACTTCAGGTAACCATTTATAGATGCTACGCTTGCTTTTTCAAAATAGTTAAGTTAGCCTTCTTTGGAATATATATAAAATTATAACCAAATGTTTATGACACCTGGAGTAGAATAGAAGAATGGGACATCAGTTTAAATCTAATCTTAAAGACTCTAACAATGTAGAAGTTTTATTTTCCACGCTGAATAAACACCTAGAACAGGAGTCAGATTGCTGATTGTAAAGCAAGATCATTACCCAGTGAAAGTTAAATGATCTAACTGACAGCTCGAGGGCTGAATGGCCAACTCCTGTTCCTTTTTTCCAAACAACTGGTTAGCAACTGACCTATGACCAGATTCTGCATTAAAATGTCTGCACTTTGTTTGGGAAAACAAGTGGTTGAGCTGGATTTCAGATAATCTGGCGTCAATGTTCTAATGTTGCTCATTCCTCCACAGTAGATAGGATTGAAACAACTGGACTCGGTGATGTGATGTGCCTTCAAGAACTAATGTTCATTTTGATTCATTCAAAAATTTACAAGTATTAAAGCACAGTGTAATACATTAAGCTCTCTGGTGGAAATTTTTAAGTTTTATTTAAGCTTGGTGGTAGCACCAATAGATTAGAGAGAATTTTTTCAGTTTTAGCTTCAGTTTTGCACAGAGCTAGAGGAATCTTAGCTGAAGATGGATATGTAAAATAATTTCTCCTGAGAAAGGGACAAGATAGTTTAGATTTATTTTTAAAAAAACTTACCTCAGTGTTGGGAACTCAGTAATAGACCCAGACCAGAAGTGTCTAAATAAACCAGAAAGGGGTTATTTGAAACTGAAAACTCCAGTTTGGATTATGAGACACCTCAGACTGGGAGTTGAGGTCACAGGAAAATTAATCCTATAGAGATGGCAGAGAAGAGTACTCTTACTGGTATGAATATTCTAAAGGATGCTTTTCGGATTAAACAGATTATATTTTTACCATGTGTTTTGTAATCTTTACATTTATGCTGTATCTTGATGATTTGGTTTACTCTGCTTTATTTTCATTTCTTTTACTTGGTAAATATTAACTTTATTAGTGAAGATTGATGTGCAGCATTACCTTGGTGTATTTCAGTGAAAGACCACCACTGTGAAACCATATACAGGGTAACATCTTTGCAACCATAGGACAACAAAGTATGATCTATCAAAACCAAATGTGCATCTGGGATCTGGCTTGTCCAATAATAATAATAGTAATAATAATAATAATAATAATATCAGGCTCAATATTGTTCAAATAACACATGAGATATTGAAGGGATCAAATGAAATGAAAGAAATTTGGGTTAGCAGAGATGACATTCTTAACCTACAGATTCCTGGGATCAAGACAAATTGGCATGGAAGTTTCAATTCCTCATCTCATACAAATTTTCTTTTTTTTTGGCTGTTACTTTTATTTCTGCTTCTGTTAATCTTGTCTTTTGTACACTAAGATGTTGCCGAAGAATAGCGACTTTGTAAACTTTTCACGATATTCCTGTATTCAAGTACATGTCACAATAAAAATCTAAAACTAAATCCAAAATGTTGGGTCACTATTATAAGCACAGTTTGGTTGGAATCAAGCTGTCCTGCACAGTAGGGGTAAGATGTTGATGTGACATCTTGATCAAGCAGAAGGTATGCTTCTAGCCCTAGTCAAAGGGCTATAATCAACAGAAGCAAATGTGTTGCTGGTCAAAGCACAGCAGGCCAGGCAGCATCTCAGGAATAGAGAATTCGACGTTTCGAGCATTTTTACTCGAAGATTATAATCAACAGAAGTTAGCTACATTTCAGAAATCCCTACTGCATCACCCTTCAGTGCAACCACAACTGTCCCTAAATATAGCAATTAATTTCCAATTCTTAAGAATGCATCTTAATGTATATCCGCTTCTTGTTGTCTGTGCCTTCTCCTGATCGCTAGTTCACTGTGGATTTCCCAGTTCTCTGTGTCCTCTGATACTCTGTCTTCTATCAAGATCCATATTCCTCCATGAAGGCCCATATATAAGCATAGGGCCCCTATATAATATCTTGACCTATCTAGTTAAAAGATTAATTCCTCACAAAGTAGCTAGCTGAAATGTTGAATTCTTCTGCTGAATATCTAGTTGAATTGTCAATTTAACAGGTTAAATATAAAAAAAACTTCAATAGCCAAAGGAGTTTTAAATAACAATCTTCATGGATATGAGTCTTGTTTACTGCTGCATTACTGCAGAGATGTTGATGTCAATAGTCCATGTATTCTGAAGTGGTTTCTTTGGAAACATTAGGAATGGTGACCTCACATTAACCTGCAAGCGACTTCTCTGTTGAGTGGTTTGAGTGAATCAGC
Organism: Hemiscyllium ocellatum; assembly: GCF_020745735.1. Taxonomy (NCBI): domain Eukaryota; kingdom Metazoa; phylum Chordata; class Chondrichthyes; order Orectolobiformes; family Hemiscylliidae; genus Hemiscyllium; species Hemiscyllium ocellatum. The sequence continues at coordinate 25,662,299 of NC_083406.1, read as the reverse complement.
ACTAGCAAATCCATTAATCTTCTGTCTAGAACATGAAGCTAGTTTTCACCAAAAGTACATGTATTTGAATATGTTTTGCCTTCTAACATCAATTGAGCAAGCTTTTTGATTTAGAGCTTTCAATGTAGTTTTTAGTGTGATAATATTTATTTAATGATGTTTTCAATATTCGACAATCTAGGGTTAAACTGGTCTCCTGAATGATTCATACCGTCATATGTTTTTGCCCAGCTCTTTAAAATGCTGACATTTAAATCATGATGCAATTTATTTGCCATCAAATTTGAAAGATTTAACATTTTCATGCAGTTTCCTGAAGAATGGCTTTGACACAGGAAAATGCAAGTTTGTTTGAGCTGAGTTGTAGCGAGCAGTAAATGAGATTTGCACATAAATTATAGAATGTATGGCTGAGACACCTTCATTGTATGGAAGGGATACTTTAAAATTCCAGTCAGTGCTATAAATTACAAGCTTTATCATGACTATTCATAAAGGGAAAACAGAATAATTACTCATCCAAATACATTTATGGGGAATTTCAGCTGCCTTCATTAAATTTCTTGCTTTATTTGCAAATAGCATGCCCATTTGTTAGTAAGTATAAGGACATGGCTTTCTAAGTGTTGTTTATGGTGGTTAACATCAGGCTTCTTCACACAAGTGTTAAAATTGTATATTATGTGGTGTCACACTCTTGCGTCAATAGCACTGTTTAAGCAGTTGTTTTTGTTTGTATTTGTACACATGTCTGTGATTTGATTTCACTTGTCACTTTTAAAGTTGTCTAGTAAATAAGCATTGAGGTGTTGCATCAAATTTTCTTCAAATGACTTGCCTTTCCAGCTATCTGGGCCTTCTAGAGGAGTGCTGCAGCATAAAATACTGACATAAATGAAAATTATTTTATATTATGATAATAATTATTTACTCTAGATCCAGCCATGCACAAAGTCAAATGTCATCACTGTATGTACAATACCAGGATTCTCCACAACACTAATGCTGAATAATAATGTTAAAACGTGATACTTTCCACATATTAGTCTTTAGACACATTCAAACGAACAAGCCAAAACTGAATCTATTGAAAATAGTGAGTAGATCATTTGTAATATTTAGCACAGGCAGGATAGTATTTTTCAAAAAGTTGGATATTAATATATATGAGGAAAAAGTGAGGACTGCAGATGCTGGAGATCAGAGCTGAAAATGTGTTGCTGGAAAGGCGCAGCAGGTCAGGCAGCATCCAAGGAGCAGGAGAATCGATGTTTCAGGCATGAGCCCTTCTTCAGGAAATCATATTAATCTGCTATTAATATATATTGGTGATATTTATGGTATTTATTGTCATTCAGTAAAATGATAGGGCTCCACACTTGGACCAAAAGCTACAAGAGATTCTTGCCAATCACTTTGGGAAGCTGGTCACTTTATTAATGCTGAAAAAAAAGAATTATGCTTGTCTGAGTGGTGTTATATTTCACTCTGAGAAGGCCATGTTGTTGTGGCAAAGTTATTGTGGATAACGATGGTTGAGGCTGTAACACTTTTTCTATCACGTGACTGACCAGGAATCTCTCCTGCTTTTGTCACCTGCTATGGCATGTGTTGAGAGGTCAATGCACAAGCTGCTTGGTTGTGAATATAGTTTCCTTGGCTCTCCCTGTCCTCTGAACCAAACCCAGAACTACTACGGTCCCACAAGTTCTCCTCCTGTTCACTGTATGAAAAATAAAACATTGATTGAAACATAAAAGCAAAAGCTAAATCTAAAGCTTAACTTCTTGAACAGTGACATTACCACAAATCAAGAGATTCATCAATAAAACTGTTTCTCTAATTGTTTGATAGTCAGACCGATTCACACTTTAATGAAACAAGACTTGACACAATTCAACAAGCAGACTTAACCTACAATTGTTAAATGAACATTCAGAGTAATGCTCATTGTAAATCCTTCATTCCTACAAATTAATTCAGTCAATCCTCAGAGTACAGAAAACAACAAAGAAACATACTAGGCTGAATTTCTCTTTTTTTGACTACAGGTAATTATGCTATAACACGCATTTCATCAGTACAAATTGGCTAGAACGTAATTGATGAATTTTGGACATGGTTTAGATAATGCAACCTTTCTCCTGAGTGGGCATAGTGATTTGCTATTGGTGATTGTCTACACCATGAATTTCTATAACATGAGGCTGCAAAGGAATGCAACTCTGGTGTTACAGCAGAATGAGCTGTAGTAGTCCATTTTGTCATGTTTCGTAGATGGTTTCTCTCAGCAAAGCCCAGCATGTTTTGTTGTGCTATTATCCTGAACCAGCCTCATTCATGATCTATCCCACCCCTATGGAATTCCTCTCGTCCAATGCCAGCTCAATTTTACACTTGCCAGAACAAGCCACTGCTTGGATATATGGAATAGACAGGTCTCTGCATCATCATTCAACAGGCCATTGCGCTCTTGAACAAGCATTGCCACTCCAGGGTTGTCCTGCACAGTTTGTGACAGTCACCCCAGATGTGGAAGATCAGGAGAAATTAATTTCAGGACAGGCAGTCCGGGGGCAGACAGTAGTATGGAAGAGAGACATCCTTTTTCCCCAGGACAGAGACACCAACAGTATAATCTAAGGTTGTTGTGGTCTCAGTGGACAGGAAGAATGCTTAGCTGAGGGAGAAGGTCAATGCCGTCCCCCACTCAGCCAGGATAATATCATATGATATAGGAGCAGAAGTAAGGTCATTCAGCCCATCAGGTCTGCTCCAACATTCAATCATGGCTGATAAGTTTCTTATCCCCATTCTCCCACCTTCCCCCTGTAACCCTTGACTATCAAGAAACTATCTATCTCAGTCTTAAATACACTCTTTGGCAATGAATTACATAGATTCACCACTCTCTAGCTGAAGAAGTTTCTCCTTATCTCAGTTCTAAAAGGTCTTCCCTTTATTCTAAGGCTGTGCTCTTGGGTCCTACTCTCTCCTGGCAGCAGAAACATCTTCCCAAAATCCACTCTGTCCAGGCCATTCAGTATTCTGTAAGTTTCAATTAGATCTCCCTCATCATTCAAAACTCCATTGAGTATAGGCCTAGAGTCCTCCAACGCTCCTCATATGTTAAACTTTTCATACTTGGGACCATTCTTGTGAACCTCCTCTGAATACGCTTCAGGGCCAGTATATCCTTTGAGAAATGGGGCCTGAAACTGCACCCAATACTCCAAATGTGGCCTGACTACAGCCTTACAGAGCATCAGAAATATGCCCCTGCTTTTATTTTCAAATCCTCTCAATGTAAATGCCATCATTGCATTTGCTTTCCTAACAACTGACTCAACTTGCAAGTTTACCTTGAGAGAATCCTGGACTAGAACTCCCAAGTCTCTTTGCATTTCAGACTACTGAATTTTCTCCCAATTTAGAAAATAGTCCATACCTCCCTTTCTCCTACTAAAGTGCATGACCTCAGACTTTCTCACTTTGTACTCTTCCTGCCATTTTTTTGCAGACTCTCCTAACCTGTCCAAATGCTTCTGCAGTCTCTCTGCCTCCTTAATGACAATTGTCCCTTTACCAGTCTTTGTATCATCTGCAAACTTAGCCAGAATGCCCTCTGTCCCTTCATCTATATCAATAACGTATAAAGTGAAAAGTAGTTTTCCCACCAGTGAGCCTTGCAGAACACTACATGTCACTGGCTACCATTCTGAGAAGGACCCTTTTGTCCCCACTCTCTGCTTTCTGCCAGACAGCCAAACTTCTATTCACGCTAGCACATTGTCTCTAATACCATGGACCCAATCTTTCTTCTTTCAGCTCCAGTTATTACATGCTACACCTTCCCTCCCTCACTCTCTCACCCTAACCCCACCACCCTCCTAACCTAACATGGCCTCCATGATGCCTACCCACTTTCTGGAAGATCTCATTGCCTTTCCCCTACCAGTACCAGTAGTAACAACTTTCACCATCTCTTGAGGAGAGAGTTCCAAAGTCTCATCTCTTTTGAGGAGAAAAAAAAATCTCATCTCCACCTTAGACCTTTTATTTTTAACCATTTCTGGACTCTCTCATGTGGGGGAACATCCTTTCCACATCCATTTATGTCAAGACCCCTCAGGATCTTTTATGTTTCAATCAAGTTGTATCTTACTCTTCTGAACCCCAAGCCTAACCTCAATTTTTTCCTCAAAAGATAACCTGCCCACAGTTCTGGTAAATGTTTTTATAACTGCTTCTAATGCACGCCCATTCTTCCTTTAATAAAGAGATCGATCCTGTACACAATATTTCAGAAGTAGTCTCATCAGTGTCCTACATAACTGAGACATGCCTTTCCTACATTAAAAGCAATAACAGTCTAATAGCTCTCCTAATCAGGGCATTATTTAAATGGGCCACAACACACTGCAGCACCCAGGAACTACAAGTGGCAGAAGAAAAATAATTATATAGCATATTCAAGCACAACGAGGATCTGATGAACACAGTTTGCCAATTCTTAAATAACAAACTCTAACAAGAAGGCACAACATGCTCAGAGACTCTAGTCACACTACAGTACAAAGATATCTCAGATGATGGTCAGACTACTCTGACCCCTTGGCATCATGGATGCCCACAAACAATCAACACATTGAAACAGCTACTGATTAACCTAAAGGACCCTGTACCAACTACCAAAAAAACAAATGTCATTTACAAAATACCCTGCACGGTTGGTAACAAACACTACATCAGGAAACTAGCCACCAGGATACATGAACATCAACGAGGCACCAAAAGAAAATGACTATAAATATGACCCACTATCATTAGTATGTTTACATACAGACAAAGAAAGACACCACTTTGACTGGAACAACACATCCATCCTGGGACAGTCTAAACAGGGAGAAGCGCAGGAATTCCTAGATGCCTGACATTCAAACTGGAACTCCATCAATAAACACATCAGTTTGGACCCCATTTACCACTCTCTGAGAAAAAGAACTGGATTTGATATCACCCACCTTAACAGACCAAGACCCACAAACAGAAAGCAGGACAGAACACCAGTACTTCACTGAAGGCTCACTGATGGTAGCATGGTGATGGAATGTCTGAGAACAAACCTACCAGCTCAGTAAGCAAACTTATAACCTGAACCTCAACCTGAGCTACAAATCAACTCAAAATTGTAAAGCTTTCCTAATTATTTGCTGTACCTGAACACTAGCCATTTCTGATTCATAGACTAGAACGTCCAGATCTGGCTGCATCAGCCAGCTTTCTGTCATATATTTTTATGCATTTCTCATTGAAAAATTCATCACAGGGTCCAGATTTACTCACTTGTACTCTGCACTACTGCTTCCATGCATTGGAAGTATTAACGCAATATATCCAGTGTAAGGAATTTATTAGGAAGGTCAAGGCCATAGTTCCTGTGAGGTGATGCAATAAATATGAATGAGAAGCAAAAAAAAGGAAAAAGCACTCCCTCAAAAGTAAACCCAGCCAAACCTTTTGTGATTTGCTCATCGAAGGTTGCATAACTAAGCATGGGCATACTATGAAATCATTTAGAAGGGTTTTCAGACTGCTTTGCAAAATATTAGAAATGACTGTGGGGCTTTTCATTTTTGTTGGAATACATTTTACCATGGCAATATCAGGAGCAGTGAAGACTGCAGTGATTAGTTCAGGTACTTGGACTTGTGAATGATCATGTTAGCATGAAGGCCTTAATTGGACCTTAATGCTGTGTTGGCTCCCTTTATAGCTTTATAGGCAATTATGTTACAGGGTTTCATAGACCAGCAGAAAATGTAATGAAGAGTTTCTATCTGTAGTTAGATTTTTCACAGGATAATGTTACCACACTGCATAGTCTGCATATGCATAAAAGTCGTAATTACAGCTCAAACACTTAATTAAATAATTAATCTGGTGGGCTACTTAATTGGATAGAAAAGTTGCTTAAAGCCACATTCACTTTCTTTTGGCCTGTTTAGATGGTAAAATTCTAAGCATACAATAGATCCAACAGCTGTCATCGACTCTTGATCATCTTGGGAACTCCATAGCCCCACCGATCTGTGTTTACTTTCAGACTGACAAGCAAGATCACATAAAACATCCGTCACTTTCCAGAAGTCACTCCACAAATTGAATTTAATTTCAGGAAACTCGCCAGTATTTAATCATTCCAGATATCGAGGGAATGGACCCTTTGAAGTATGACTTTATGCTACTGAAGTTGACAATTTGGAAATTGGCATAATCCCAATTGGTGGGGCGATTTGGATCTTTGAAATAACCATCCTAAGTACATGACAGTCATCCAATAAGAAATCCAATAAAGAATTCAGGATAAACTTCTTTAATCAGTGAGAGGTTAGAATGTGAAATTTGTTTCTACAAGGACCAGTTGATAACCAAGATACATAAATGATGGGGACAGGAAAAGAAAGATAAATTGATATAGTTAACTAAAATAGTTGTGTGGTGACTTGGTGAGGAGCATGAACATCAGTATAGACAAGTTCAAAATGTTACAGAGCTGTCCAGCCTGGAAACAGAATCTTCGGTCCAATTTGTCCATGCTGACCAGATATTCTCCATCAATCCAGTCCCATTTCCCCAGCATTTGGTCCATATCTCTCTAAACCTTTCCGATTCATGTACCGATCCAGATATGTTTTAAATGTTGTGATTGCACCAGCCTCTACCACTACCTCTGGCAGCTCATTCCATACACGCAGCGCACTCTGTGTGAAAAGATTGCCCCTTAGGTCCCTTTTATATTGTTCCACTCTTGTTTTAAACCTATGCCCTCTAGTTTTGGATTCCCCTACACAGAGGAAAATACCTTTGCTATTCACACTATCCATGACCCTCATGATTTTATAAACTTCTTTAAAATCATCCCTCAGCCTGTGATGCTTCAGGGAGAAAATCCCCAGCCTATTCAGCCTCTCTTTATAGATCAAACCCTTTAATCCTGGCAACATCCTTGTAAATCTTTTCTGAACCCTTTCATATTTCACATCAATGAATAGTATACTCTGTGCTATACATGTTACATAATTCTTGCCACAAAATTGCATTCCCATGTCTTTTCCCCTACCCTTTTAAAAACACTTCAGTACTCTGCTCAGATGCTCTGAAGATTGCAAAGTTTGCAAAATGATTCCCGGAGCTAAACTTAACAGAGCTACCAGAAGCTGAACTTGGATAAGCATGTTGCAGATATTTCGTGATAATATTTTTAATTCACTGTAACCAAATCTATTGAATGCTTAGTGTCATTTCTGCATTGAAATGTATGTAAATTCACAACAAACTGGCAAATGTACAGCAGATGGAAAATCTCCAATCAGTGCCACAACATTGATAATGCCTGAATGATCTTTACTGCCATTCCACCCCATTACCTCATGCCTACATCTTTGAGAAACTTATTGAACAAAAGAAAATACAATCCCAATGAAGCAGTCAACTGCTGTATTATAGACTACTTCATGAACTTTAACTGGCAGTCTGTCACACTGGAGGCCTTCTTGAACCTAATAGTTTGTCCTCAGAAATCAATCATACTTTTGAATCACCCATATTCAACTGGAAAAAATAAGTTATTTTCACTTCACTCATGATAGAATATGGACAAACCATGCATATTTTCATTATTTGATATTTGTTTAAGTAACTGCATAATATAAATGTATTTGGTCTCTCAGCTTTCCATGAATTTTGTCTTACTTGATTATCACATTCTGTTTATTCATGGTTATAACCTTCATTTTGAAATTTCATTATGTTAGAGATGAGAATGAAATCTTACTAAACCTTTCTGTTGTTTTTTTTTAATGTGTTCCATCATGACTCCCTGGGTATTAATCACTTGGCCTAAAGCTGCATTTTCAAATTACAGTACCACATTATTTATATTATTTATGCACATATTGTGCTTGTGGCTTCAGGTTGTGCAGTATTGCTCCTTCTCAGCTTGTGAATTAATACTTAACCTGTTGCAAAATTTTTAACTTTTCATGGAAAAGTAGGTTGTTCAAAGGTCCAACATGCTCTAATTAAATCTTCGATTTTTAATTGTGTTCTCATCTAAGGCTCTAATTCAATGGAAAGATGTTGAAGAATGTAGATGATCTTCTAAGCCTCAGGTACAAACATAATTGCTGGAAAGTGCAACAACCAGTCGATATAGTGATTAAAAAGAGCACAAGAAATAAGATCAGGTATTGGCTATTGTGCCATTCGAAGCTGCTCCACTATTCAATCTCATTCTACTTAAGTTTAAACACATATCAGAATCTATAAATGGAGGTAACTATTTGAAAAACAAAGATTTAGGATAAATCTGTGCAAAATAATAAGATCGAGGACAGGAGAGATCAAATAAGACAAGAGTTCATGGTGCAAGGCCTAAGGGACTGGTAATGAAACAAGAAAAGAAACAAAAGGCATCACTATATACATTAAAAACATAGCTCTTAAAAGTAAAACAGCATCATTTAAAGGGAAATAAGCAAAATACTGCAGATATGAGAAACCTGAACCAAATACAGAGAATGCTCAAAAAAAAACACAGCAGGCCTGGCAGTGTTGTGATTGTAATGAGATCAGCAAGTTGGACCCCATAGAATATGCGTTCCCTGATTGGACCAGATTAACAGCCCCAATCATGGAGCCCTGGCTAACGGATAAGAACAGGAGTGTCAAAGTTCCTGTTCTCCCTGCAAGTTGGTTCTGAGGGAGCTGGATCAAGCTCAAGGAATCTCCACATGTAAATAAAGGGAAACTTGGTGATGGGATACCAGCCTCTGTTAAGTTATTTCAATAGCATGTGTGGACTCGAAATGTTAACTTTTTTTTTCTCTGCAGATGTTGCCAGATCTGCTGAATTAGACCAGAATTAAAGGGATGGTGATCAGTGTAGTAAATGAAAGTTAATGCTACAGGTTGCTGAAGATCATCATTCCCAGCTTTAAAGAGCATGTGAAAGCTATTAAACAAAAAAAACCCAAACAGGCATAAATAAAGCTGGAATGTAAAGACAGACATGTGTAACAATGGGAGTGACATCTGAGAAAATGGTTACAACATGATTAAGGAAAACATATGAACAACCTAACTGCTTGAGTTAGGCTGGAATGCAGAATATTACATTTGAAAAGAAAAAAGGAGTGACAAGTTTGATAGAAAACCTCACTATGCAGAAAGTGATGTCAAAGAGAAGTCTTTGGAACTTAAATTATGCACACTGGCAGTAGGTTCAATATCACCAGTTAACCAGTAGTTTACAAAGGTGAAGAGTGTATTCAGCTATAGGGTATACTTACGTAAGAAGAGTCTACACGAACAAATCATAGAGGCTGGGCAGGTATAAAAACAAATTCAAGCCTTCGAACTTGAATAACATAAAAGGCAATGGTATGTGTCACAATCTTTAGCTAACCAAGAATGAAAAACAGTAATAATTACAATTAACCATTGTGCTGTATATGTAATGCAGATCAATAGTGATGTCATGACTTTTCTTATTTTTATTCCATCATGAACATAAGCATTTCTGGCTCGGCCCAACCTCGTTGCTCTAGAGAAAGAGGTGGTAAGCCACCTATTAGAGTATTTAACAATGGTTAACTCACTTAGGGAAAAAAAACAACAATGTGACACAGTCAGAAAAAAAGACGGTTTGCTTTTTAACTCTTACAATTGAAGAAATGCAATTACTGGTTATTAGAAGTTTCAAGCAGATGAGGATCGAATATCACATTAGTATAAACTGATAAAAATTTAACAACTATTTGCATTAGGTAAAGCATGGTAAAGCAAGATTTCACTAGAACATATTTCCCAAGGGTTTAATTCTCTGATTTCATATCACTGATGATGCAATCGACTTGTTAGCATTTGGTTATTGATCCCATGCACTTCACTTTTCCCACAACTGATTCTTTTACCTCTTAAAGATTTTGCATATTTATTTATTTCTACTTAGCACCTCCCTCAAGTCTTTTCCACCATATTTATAGGGTTTTGAATCACTTAATAATTACCCAAGATTAAAAACCTATTCTAACTCCGGGGTAACTATTAAATTGAACCTCAGACTCTCTTCACTGAACCACACCATCCTTTGCCCTAGCCCCAGCAACACCACCTCTACCCTACAATCTCTGATACCCCTTCACTCAGACAAAACTTGACCTGACCCCAATGGATCTGACACTAGCCACCCCCAGAACCTACACTGCTCCCTCCCCAGTTCCACTGGATCTGAACTGACTCAATAATGAACCAACAACTGCAACCCTCAACCCAATAATGGCACTTCTGCCAATCTGCTGAAACCCTCTGGAGATAATCTTGAATAAGTGCAATGCCTCACTGAGACCCAACCCTGCTGGACTTGAGAAGTGGTTGCACCTAATCTCAATCTGAAACCCGCATGTCTGCTAATCCAACCCCAGAACTAATCAAAGTGCATGTCCACTCTCCAGGACACCCTAACCCTCCCTTCACACCTGGCACCATATCACCTTCACCATGTGGCACCATATTCCCACCACCTACTCAATAGCCTCACTCACCTGACACTTTACACACCTCACATCTACCACTCTAACCTCTCAGCTATCTGACAATTTCCCTGCCAAAACACCTGCCATCCTACACCACCAACCAGCTGGAACCATACCTTTTTACCCAGCTGGCACATGACATATCTGCCACCTTTACCCTTGGGGAGTTAAAACCAATATCAAACTTAGTCTGTGCATGCTAGTAGGTGAAGGTGTGTGCTGTGAGCATCACCTCTGAGAAAGTGTTAGTCAGCCCTACACTCAAGTAAAAATAAAGTACGTCTCTCATTTCAATGCAGCTAGATTACAAGTTAGCTCACAGTCAAAAAGAAACAGGACAAAGGCCTTTCAGCTGATCCACAAAACCAAACATGTTGAAATCAACTACCAACACCAGTGTTACCTGTGTCTCCATCTAATGGCTACACTGTCCTTTTGCTTATTCTTCACAAAACTAAGAAACTGATCAGTATAACTTTTATTTTTGTTGAACTCACCTCTTATTTCTAATTTGTATGTGTGTGTTGTATTATTATTTCCCACAGTAAGTAAATAATAAATTCACTCTTTCGTTCAGTCAAGTGAGTCTGGCCAAAATGGCCCCTTTTAAAACATAAATTCATGCAATTGGGAGAAAGGCATTCACAAAGGAAGAGATTATTTGAAATGAATGTTTTTGCAACCAGAAGTCACACCACACCAAGCTATAGTTCAACAGGTTTATTCAAAATCACAAGCTTTTGAAGCACTGCTCCTTGGTCAGGTGAAATCATCTTCACCTAACAAGGAGCAACGCTCTGAAAGCTTGTGATTTCAAGTAAACCAGCTGGACTATGTTAAAAATCACAACACCAGGTTATAATCCAATAGGTTTAACTGAAAGAACTCTAGCTTTCAGAGCGTTGCTCCTTCATCAGGTGATAATGGAAGGCTCAATCCTAACACACAGAATTTATAGCAAAAACTTACAGTGTGATGTAACTGAAATTATACATTGAAAAATTGATTGTCTGTTAAGCTTTTCATCTGTTAGAATACCTTGACAGTTTCACTTCTTTCATGTGAAAATCACAAAACTTTTTTTTAAAAAATGTTGCATTCTCAGGTTAGCTTTTAACAATGGTGATAGCTAGACAATATGTTGAACGTGTTGGCCCCCTGTGTTCTCTGTCTATGCCATGGATGTTTAGATTGATTCTAATCTAAAAAGTGATATAATAGCATTTTACATGAATTCATGCAGTTTTTGAGCAAAGTACAATGTAACCCTACAAGTACAAGAGGGCCTCAACCGGGACCTTGGGTTCATGTCACATTACAGGTGACCACCATTGCACTATACACACACACACAGATACTCCTCCACACACACACACACACACACACACACACACACACACACACACACACACACACACACACACACACACACACACACACACACACCCGGACAGACACACAGACACCCACACAGACACCCACACACACCCTTACACTCCCATGCACCCCCCCACAGACTTAAGACACTCTACACTCACTACACACACACATACATTTTCTCACACTCACAACCCTCAACCCAAACAGACAAGCACACACAGAAAAACCCCACATGCACACATATATTTTGTGAGGTGAATTTGTACTTCCAGGGTTACATTGTACTTTTCTCAATAACTGCATGAATTTATGTAAAACTCCGTTATCTCACTTTTTGGATTAGAATCAATCTAAACATCATGGCATAGACAAGAACACAGGGGTAAAAACAATGACTGCAGATGCTGGAAACCAGATTCTGGATTAGTGGTGCTGGAAGAGCACAGCAGTTCAGGCAGCATCCAAGGAGCAGCGAAATCGACGTTTCGGGCAAAAGCCCTTTTTCTCACCCTACCTGTTGCAAAAATGTCATCCCGTATTCCCAATTCCTCCGCCTCCACTGTATCTGCTCCCAGCAGGACCAGTTCCACCACAGAACACACCAGATGGCCTCCTTTTTTAGAGACTGCAATTTCCCTTCCCGCGTGGTTAATGATGCCCTCCAATGCATCTCGTCCACTTCCTGCACTTCCGCCCTCATACCCCACCCCTCCAACTGTAACAAGGACAGAACACGCCTGGTGCTCACCTTCCACCCTACCAACCTTCGCAAAAACCAAATCATCCGCCGACATTTCCGCGACCTCCAAAAAGACCCCACCACCAGGGATTTATTTCCCTCCCCACCCCTTTCCGCCTTCCGCAAAGACCGTTCCCTCCGTGACTACCTGGTCAGGTCCACGCCCTCCCTTCAACCCACTCTCCCATCCTAGCACCTTCCCCTGCCACCACAGGAACTGTAAAACCTGTGCCCACATCTCCTCCCTCACCTCTATCCAAGGCCCTAAAAGAGCCTTCCACATCCATCAAAGTTTTACCTGCACATCCACTAATATCATTTATTGTATCCGTTGCTCCCGATGCGGTCTGCTCTACATTTGGGAGACTGGGCGCCTCCTAGCAGAGCGCTTTAGGGAACATCTCCAGGATACCCACACCAATCAACCACACCGCCCCGTGGCCCAACATTCCAACTCTGCCGAGAACATGGAGGTCCTGGGCCTCCTTCACCACTGCTCCCTCACCACCAGACGCCTGGAGGAAGAACGCCTCATCTTCTGCCTCGGAACACTTCAACCCCAGGGCATCAATGTGGGCTTCAACAGTTTCCTCATTTCCTCTTGCCCCACCTCACCCTAGTTCCAAACTTACAGCTCAGCACTGTCCCCATGACTTGTCTGGACTTGTCCTACCTGCCCATCTCCTTTTCCACCTATCCACTCCACCCTCTCCTCCCTGACCTATCACCTTCATCCCCTCCCCCACTCACCTATTGTACTCTATGCTATTTTCTCCCCACCCCTACCCTCCTGTAGCTTATCTCTCTATGCTTCAGGCTCTCTGCCTTTATTCCTGATGAAGGGCTTTTGCCCGAAACGTCGATTTCGCTGCTCCTTGGATGCTGCCTGAACTGCTGTGCTCTTCCAGCACCACTAATCCAGAAAACACAGGGGCCCAGCACCTTCAACATATTGTCTAGCTATCACCATTGTTAACAGCTAACCCAAGAATGCAACTTTTTTAAAGAAAGGTTTTGTGATTTACACATGAAAGAAGTGAAACTGTCATGGTATTCTAACAGATGAAAGGCTTAACAGACAATCAATTTTTCCATGTATAATTTCAGTTACATCACACTGTAAATTTTTGCTATAAATTCTGTGTGATAGGATTGAGCCCTCCACTACCACCTGATGAAGGAGCGACGCTCTGAAAGCTAGTGTGCTTCCAATTAAACCTGTTGGACTATAACCTGGTGTTGTGTGATTTTTAACTTTGTACACCCCGGTCCAACACTGGCATCTCCAAATTATGACTGTTGGACTATAACCTGGTGTCATGTGACTTCTGATTTTGTCCACCCTAGTCCAACATCAGCATCTGCACAACATGGCTTTGTGCAACTAACTGTAATGAATGAAGAGGGGGAGAAAATTTGTCACATTGACATATACCCACTTTGACAATTTAATATATCCAATCTGGAATCGCAGTAAGTTGAGAAACCTTGCCCAAGGATTCATTGTAATACTGCATGTCAAAAATTGTCTTGTGGGTCTACTAATTCCCCTCTGAAGTGTGAGTTTTGACCTTCTGCAACCTTGTTCTTCAAAGTTCTTCTTGAACAATTGCAGAATGAAGTGGCCTGGCTTTAAATTTTTGGCCTCCAGATAAAGTCTTCTGTTATAGAAAATGAACTTAAAATAGCTTCTCTGATGACATATATAGCACTGCACATTAATGGCTGGGCAGGTCTTGTGTAATATGGAGTTTTGCCACTACAATGCAAATGCAGATTATTGATCTCCCTATTCCCTTTTCCTACAGTATCTGTTATTTTCTTATTTTGAAAGCTCTCTCAATGGTCTAGACTAAGTTAGAATTGGTAATCAGGATAAAGGGCTTATGCCCGAAACGTCGAATTTCCTATTCCTTGGATGCTGCCTAACCTGCTGTGCTTTAACCAGCAACACATTTTCAGCTGTTGGTCTTCAAAGTCAGTTTACCTTGTGAAATTCAGCACTGCTGGAAAACGGCACTGATTTGACCAGTGTAAAGTACTTTTAGCACTACAAAAATCTGATAAAGCTTTGACCAAGACCTCCCCTCACTATGAGCTCATCTCTCAGTGTTGTATATTTGCAATTCTCAGTGAAGTTAGCACAGTTCGCTAATAAGGGAACCAATGGTCTTCCATGGCTCCTAGCTGTATGACTGGATTTCATCCAATTTAATACAGAATTGGGCTACAAATAAAAATTAGAATCAGAGGTTTTAATGACCTCCTCATATTTGGTGGGTTCTTTTATTTTCAATCCTTTGTCTTTTTAAAATGTCTTGGCTTTGTTGCTGATTATATAAAGGAGCTGACCTGACTCTGACCTGAGCTGACCTGACTCTGAATACAAGTACATCCAGTTAACATAGAATTGGAACTGTCAGGTTGCCAATCTGCAGTTTGCTCTCGGCCTCTCATGATGTCTAGAAGTACCAGAAGGGTTAAAACATTTAACATTATTCTGATCAGGTGTTCTGTGATACCACCAATTACATATTGCTCTGATTATTGCTGTGGGTAATTTTTATTTTCTCCCATGGGTAACTTTTCAAGTTTATTCTTTATCCACTTCAGTTGAGATCCTTTGTAAGTGACTTGCAGATTGCATACTGACTGTTGCTGTGTATAAATAACAACAGTGGGTCTGAATACTTTTTAACAGGTGAGGACTTGATACTATATAATGCAAACTGATAACTATTTATTAATTAGTAGTACTACGTACAGTCACATGGTTCAGCAGTTGACCAGAAGCTTCTTTCATCAGATCCTATTTCTTTGCAATCTGACGTTATCTGACATTACTGCTAATGGTGCAGAGCAGCTGATAACATAAAGCTATTAATCCCTGTAATCTATTACAATTTTGTTTGTGAAGATGGAAAAATGCCAGTTGAGAGAAATGGCAAGCAAAAATGGAATGCATGATGTATTGAAAAGAAAACATTTTAGACTTTACATTGTAATTAAGCAATTATAACAGGAAATGTAAAAAGGAAACAAGAATGTAGTGCAAACCCAAAAACATTATGTTGGAAAGTACATTACGTATACTGTACAAGATGAGTCATAGACATGCCAGAGGTGGAAAACCAAACCAATCAAGTTGCCTCAAGTTATTCCAACATTAAGATAGGACAGGGAGCATGGAAGATATTTCATTAAAAGGGTACTTAGATAATCAAAGACAAGGAGAGATGAGATAGCTATTTCACAAGGAAACATCAATGAGATTATCCAGATTGTTATATTAATGACAATTTAAATCAAATTTCATTTGCCATGCCAGCATTACTAGGATTGAAGGCTATGAAAGTTTGTTCTTACTGCCTAAAGTGTACAAATAGAGAAAGTCAAACCTGTTGAAGTCAGAAACAGAAAAAAGACCCAGCTAATTAGATACGTGCTGTAAGTCAGCCAACATCTGTGAACATAACAAACTTATCCATTCTTGTCAGAGATGCTGACCCACTTGTGCATTTTGTTTTCAAATTTTTATTTTAGATTTATGACATTCCCAGTGTGATGCGCTCCCACTAGCACAAGAAGATGAGAAACATTGATAAAATGAGAAACAGGAATTTGGTTATTCATTAATTGGATTCAAAAAACCAGGAACTGTGATCTATATAGATTTCCTGTAGTAATAGGGGAAAAAAGTGATACCCAATGACAAGTCAATTAGAAAACGATTATCAATATAATAAGAGAAACAGAAAATTAGCTCCTAACAACATGTTATAAATATGAATCTGTTAAGATTATCATTTTGGTCTTTTCTCTTTTAATAAGGATAAAATGCAGGAATAAAAGGGAATCATGAAACTTGTTCAGAACTTTGCTGAACATCATGCCTGTGTGACTTAGTTGCTGAAAATTAAAGGAGGGTTTATGTTGTTTTACTGGGAGCAAGATGTTAGATTGTGCACATGTAAACAATGACAGGGTTGATGCTGGTTAGAATCCATGACAGAGGAACGTGTTAAGTATGTCAGTATTAAACCACATATTTAATTTCAAGTGAAAAATGAGGTTGAGATAATCAAAGTTTGGATTAGGATGTGAGTAGAAAATACAATTGCTTAAGATACAATCTGTATTGGCACTGAGTATAGTTCAGAGGATGGGGAAAGAGATATCTGACTGTATCAGTAATTCACCATTTTGGACCTGATTAAATGGATAGAAAACCCACTTTATTTTGTTTCCTTGATATGAACATTGCCGAGCCTGCCTATCTCTATATCATCTCGATCCAAGTGTCTTGTTAGGGAATTTTAGTGTCACCTACATAGGTGTAGGTCAAGAGTAATGTATTGGGAAGAACCGGTAATGGTGAAGATTTCCTTCCCTAAAGGATATTAGTGAACGAGATGGCTTTTTAGAGCAATCAACAGTAGTTTCATGGTCACCATTAGGCAAGTTTTTAATTCTAGATTTCAGTTAAATTCAAAATTCACAATCTGCTATGGTGGGACTTGAATACATGACTGCAGAATATTTGCCTATTTTAAATAGACTTTGAGAAGGGAAAGGTCCGTGACAAGCCATTGAAATACCAATTTACGAGGTTCTTCTTAATCTCACTGGACTAATCAGCGCACAAGAATCTAAAAGAAACCAGAGATTGGGAAGGTGACAGCCGAATGGTATTGCCACTGAACTGTTAATACAGAGAACCAAGTAATATTCAGGGGACCCAGTTCAAATCCTGCCACAGTAGATTGTGGAATTTGAATTCAATAAAATAAAATCTGTCACTGAGAATCTAATGATGAGTGTTGGCCATCGGCTGCTCACACACAAAAACAGCAGCTTATGAACTGAAGTGACATGAGCCCCAGCCATTGGCTTAAGCTGGCTCCAACCAGATGAGGAATAATGAGATTATCCTAACTGTGTCTTTGGAGTGAGCCGATAGTGGAAAGACACTGACTCATCAGATGAGCTAACAGCCATTAAGGTCAAAACACCACCATTTGTGAAGATAAGGAGAAAGGATAAAAATGAAGGATTTCAGCCTGCCAGCAACAAAAACTCTGGAGATCAACTTCCACAAAATTGTGGACCCCCCTGCTTGGAAGTGTGGAGATAACCCTGAAGATTTGCGAGTGGTGGCCTGACCAGCATGAGCTCCTATTCTCAGGTATTAGCCATTATTTTTGTTGACTGTTCAGAGAAAGTCATGGAAACCCATTGTGAGTATTCCTAGATTTTAACCTTGTTTGAAGTGCATGCCTGTGTTTACCTTTTCTGAACCAAATAGTGCTAACTAAACAAATACGGTTAGTGGTTATTTGATACAGATTGGACTCTCTTCATCTTTTTACCAAGCCAATAACTGTAGTCAAGGGCAGTAACCAAGCAAAATGACCATGAGTCCATTGTCAATTGTCAGAAAAACCCATCTGATTCACTAAGGTCCTTTAATGAAGGAAACTGTCATACTTACCATGTCTGGCCTCCATGTGATTCAGACCCACAACGTGGTTGACTCATAACTACCCTCAATTAGAGATGGGGAATAAATGCACTCATCCTGTGAAAGAATAAAAAAAAGGCAGATGGTCTCTAGCATTCACTACGCAGCAGTAGGAACTGAAGACACCAAGTTCATGAGGATTTAAAAGAGGATGGACCATTTGGCTAGCTTTGACTAGGGAAAGGAATCTCCAGGGTAACCATCACAGTCAATTTGAAAATTAAAAGCTGTCTGCCTGGAAAAAATAGGGGAAAAACTAAGCAAGTGTCAGGAGCTGAAAACAGCCTTGACCTAGCTCCTGGAGAATGAAGTTTTTACTTAAGGTACAGAGTAATCATTAACCATTGAGGAGATTTTCTGTTGCATTAAAGGTTAATTGAAAGACCTTTACTGTGTACATTGTCTGCAAGAATGAGTTCATACTATATTGTTTTGAATTTGTTTATTAGAATAAAAGACATAGAACTTGAGATAGCTTCATGCGGCCCTTCCAGTCAGTCACTGTCAATGCCAATATCATTTTAAACATTATTGGTGTCTATGAGTAACATAAACTACTTTATACAGCACCTTTAATATAATAAAATGTTTCAAGCAACATACCATAAACTTGGCCAACTAAAATATTTCATAAGTGAGGGTGAGAGGGGGAGAGTGGCAGAAATAGGTTGGGTTTTAGCAAGGCATACTCAGAGTTTAGTGTCTAGTCAACTCAGAGCAAAGCCACCAATCGACTGAAAATGCAGAATGTGCAAGAATCATAACTGGAGTACTGCAGAAGTTTCAGAAGGTTGTAAGACTGGTCATGTCAACAGAAATTGGGAAGAAAATGATTATGGAGAGGTCTGAAAATGAGGATAAGAATTTTAAAATAAAGGCATTGCCAGGCCAGGAGTTAATGTATGTTTTAGGCACTGAGTGATGGATGAATCGGATCTGGTGCTATTAAGGATATGGGCAACAGATGTTTGGAAGAGCCTAAATTTATTAAGGGGGAGGTCAACCAAGAAAATATTGGAGGTACAGGTCTCGAGCTAACAAAGGCATGGGTGAAAGTTTCAGAAGCATTTTCCCAAAACACACCTGGGGATTAATTATTGTGGATCTTCTCCCAAAGTTTCCCCAGAACACTAGGTTAAAGCTATAGAAACTCTGGAAAAATCATTGCACTTCTCCGCAGAGCAGGGAGAGTGCTGCATTGTCCAAAGTGCCTTCAGAGAAGATGCTGAACCAAAATACCAACATTATTCAGAAAAATCTTCTCATGTCCTTCCCAACAACACTTCCCAAACAAAACCCAACAAGAAGATTAAATGTTATTCAATTCAAGCTGTTGATGGGATAGGGCTGGTGCAGTCTGGGAGATGTCTGCCTGCATTCAGCTCTCACTGAAATATGTGAAATGCTTTGAAACATTTCAATTATCTGATAAAATATGGCATAATTCTAAATGCATTTTTAAAACTTTGAGACCTCTAAACCATAGAGGCATTACATGTGTGAAAAGTATTCAGTTTCATGTATTTGCATGTCTACTAGCTATCAAACCAAATTACTTCACTTGCGAATGAAGTGACTGAGTAAAGAAGTCCTCATGGAACTTATCTGGCCTGATTATGTAAAGAACTATGTGTGCAAGAACCTAATGTGGCTACAATAGAGCTTACATTAAGAGGGTTGACCTTAAAAGTATTTTTGCTAGCTCATAGCTGAATTAGACTTCCTGCATTTGAATAATAGGCACATGTAGTTTCACTAGCTATGTGTTTGAAATATTTGTTAAATGAATCATAACCTGGTAGGAATGGAGTTTAACTAAAGAATACAAATCAGTGTCAGGCATTTACAGTCATAGAGTCATACAGCATGGAAACAGACCCTTTGGTCCAATTCATCTGTGCTGACTGGACATTCCAATCTGACCTTGTTCCATTTGCCCCATATCCCTCTAAACCCTTCCTATTCATATACCCATCCAGGTGTTTTTTAAATGTTATAATTATAACAGCTTCCACCACTTCCTCTGGCAGTTCATTCCATACATGCACCACCCTCTGCATAAAAAAAAATTGGATCTTATTGATTAGGTTACTTACAGTGTGGAAACAGGCCTTTCGGCCCAACAAGTCCATACTGACCCGCAACCCACCCATACCCCTACATTTACCCCTTACCTAACACTAGGGGCAATTTAGCATGGCCAATTCACCTGACCCACACATCTTTGGACTGTGGGAGGAAACCGGAGCACCCGGAGGAAACCCACGCAAACTCCACACAGTCAGTCGCCTGAGTCAGGAATTGAACCCAGGTCTCAGGCGCTGTGAGGCAGCAATGCTAACCACTGCCACCATGCCGTCCACAACGTTGAGTTGAAAATCCAGCTATGTAATTGAAATTACAATATGTTCAGATCTTCTGGAAGTCTCCTTGTCTTCTTTTCTGTTCTTAACTCTTTCCTGGGATGTAGGCATTACAAGCAAAGCTAGTATTTGTTCCCTATGTCAAATTGCCCTTGAACTGAATAATCGTAAGGCCATTTCAGCGACAGTTAAGAATTGACAATTGCTATGTGTCTGGAGTGGGTAAGGAAGACCATGTAAGGGTGGCAGGTTACCTCCCTTAATGAATCAGATAGGTTTTTACCACACCTGAGGATAATAGTTATTGCCACAATTGATGATGCTAGCTTTGAATTCCAGATTTATCTGTGGAATTTAAATTCCAGTAGATTCGATTATTTGAACTCATGTCCCTAAAGCCTGTTAAATACGAGTCCAGTATCACTTAGCCACCCTCTACCCATAAAGCCAAAGGTTTCACAGGATGTCAAGAAAGTTTCTATGGAATTTCAGAGGCATTGTTTGCCACCTCACATTGACATTTCCGAAGGAGTAATTAACGGGGGAAAGCCAATTATAGCATAAGCTGAACATATCACTGAGAACTCAAAGGGAGAACTGCTATTGCTTCTGGATTACAACGTGTTTTCAAAGCAATTAAAGAGACACAATTGACTCTTTATCAGATGTGGTGTCATCTGATGCTGGCAAAGATACTTTAAGGTGGCCAGAGGATAATATAAAATTCAATGTGCAATTCTAAAGAGAATGCAGGGTATACTCTGGGTGTACATGTGCATGGATAATTCAACGTGTCAAGACAAGTGGAGAGTGCAGTTGACAAAGCATACTCATCCTTGGCTTTATTAATGGAGGCATAGGTTATAACAACAAGAACATGATGTTAAACTTGCACAAGCCATTTGTTAGATTTCAGCTGTATTATTGTATACAGTATCGCAGTTGTTGGCCCCACATTATAGGAAAACTGAATACATTGGAGCGTTTGCAGAAACACTGTACAAGAATGGTTTCAGACATGAGGCACTTCAACTATGAGGATAGATTAAAGAAGTTGGAACTGTTTTCCTTGGAGAGAAGAAGGATGACAGGGGTTTTGATAAATCATGAATGTTCTGGACAGAGTAGATACACAGAAGCTGTTCCTGCTCAAAAAGAGAAAAAGAATGAGAGAGGCAGAGATATAATGTGATAAGCACAGGACACAAGAGTAATGTTGAACAAAAAAATGTTTTCTTTCTGCAAGTAGTTAGGATATGGAATGCATTGCACTGCCTGAAAATGTGGCAGAAGCAAATTCAATTGAAGCATTCAAGAGGGCACTGGATGATTATTTGTTTAGAAATGCTGTGAAGGGTTATGGGGAAAATACTGAGTAATAAAACTGGTACAGGCATGATAGGCCATTACCTGCACAGCAACAATTCTGATTTCATAATCAGTTCTGAATTTCATAAAAATATCACCAAGGGTCACAATTCCTTCAGGTCCAGTAATTCTTCCTGTGCTTGAATTGCAGCAATTAAAAATACTGGAACATGGGAATGGAGAAGAATGTTGGGTAAAGTATCTGTCTGCCATCTTTACTCAACCCCCACCTGAAACTACCATTCCCACAGGGAATCAACTTCATAATTCCTAGAAACGACATTAACCCTGACTTTGCCGACAAAATAGAAAGAAATGTAATATGTTCATTATTACTATTATAGTTCTCCAGCAGCTTGTAGCATGGGAACGTGTTTGTGAATTGTCCATCACCAGAAGTTACTGGATGATTTCCACTGCATTACATTAAAACAACACAGAAAATGAAGGGTGTAACTCAACAGTGTGAACAGCACCTTAACTGTGATAATTGATAATGCAACAGTAATCAATTTTTCAGGACAGAAATGAAATTATTCAAACTATTCAGTTTCATTTCTAATAGTTGAAAATTCTTCAAAGTGTATTAAAACATTTTCAATTTTACCTTTTAATATTTTCTTCTCTATTACCTTTACTGTGTTTTTTTCTCTCTCTCTCTATGAAGGAACGCAAAACTTTCTAAACTCCGTTGTGGTAACGGTTGATGAATCCAGTGGCAGTATAGGCAAATTGAAATGTATAGAATCCAAAAGCATAAAAGTAGTTTCTGTGTCTATTTCAATTATTTGAAGATAACATTGGTGGATTAAGCTATCCTGACCAGTGTCAGTCGAGTAGAAGAGGTTCTGCAGATGTGTGCCACTTGTGGTGCAGACAGTGCCCATGGAATCCAAGTTCTTGGTGTCCTTCTATCAACAGAGGATTAGGTTACATCATGGAAAGAGAGGAACTGATATTTTAAGTGAGGAACACAGAGCTTCAGTGGACTTTGTGACTGAGTTTGAAGACCTACATCCCACATAGACTATTGGACAAACTTCTAACATCACTTGGGTGGCACAGTGACTCAGTGGTTGGCACTGCTGCCTCACAGTGCCAGGGACCCAGGTTCAATTCCATCCTCGGTTATCTGTGTGGAGTTTACAAATTCTCTCCCAGTGTGGGGGCTCCAGTTTCCTCCCATGGTCCGAAAGTATGTAGGTTAGGTGGATTGCCCATAAAGTCCAGTGATGTGCTGGCTAGATGGATTAGCCATGGGAAATGCAGGCTTACAGGGATAGAGTAAGGGAGTGGGTCTGGGTTGGATGCTCTTTGAAGGCTGGTGTGGACTTGATGAGTCAAATGGCCTGTATCCATAGTGTAGGGATTTGATGCATGAATTGCAGTTGTGTCTTCCAATTAATGTCAAAATTATAATTTATAAGCAACCATAATTTGTCTATTAATTCATATTTAACTAATTGGATGGTAAACACAAATACTGCATTATGTAGCTACCTCCCAAAATATTGCACCAGAGAATTCAAAAGTATGATCAGGATCCTGAAATGATACTAATGAATGGAATGTTTTAAATGCAGAAAATTCAGATAAGAGTTGTTTGTTCTAGTATAGTTGTGCATGAGTGTCTGATAAAGAATTATGTCACATAGCATTTAGACATAAGTGTGACTATACTCCCATCTAAGCTACAAGGAGAATTATCAAGGAAGAGACAGACAGACATAAGAATAGCACCAAGATTTATGAAAGGATTTCCACCTCATAAGCCCATGGAAATTGAATGCATGTATAATGGAGCAATTAAAATTAGGAATGAACAAGATGCCAGAATTAGAGGATGATTCTATGCATGATTATCGGGTTTATAGTGGTCACAGAGTTAGAGATAACTGGGGTCAGAGAAGAAGATGGAAATAGTGATTAAAATTTTGATAATGAGATGTTGGACCAAGAACCAACATGGGTCAGGTAGAACAGGGCTGTAGGGTGAGCAGGATTGATTCCAGTTAGAATACAGGCAGCACAGTTTCAGGTGAGATTAAGTATATGTAGGGTGGAAGATGGAAGGCTAGCCAGGAAAATATTGAACCAGTCAAGTTCAGAGGGGCAAAAAATACATTGATCCAAGACTTTGGATTTCAGAGTGAATGAACTGAGGTAGGATATGGGAGAGACACTGTCACCTGCTAAATGCAATGAGAGATTACTTTAAGAATTAACATGCATTTTCATAGTGATTCTCATGGCCACAGAATGTCTCAATAAGCTCCACAGTAAAAGTTTTATTGCTATAATGTAGGAAACACAATCACTAAGCAAACCTTTATACACAGAAATATTTGATTTTATGATGTTGACTACGGGATAAATGTTTGCCAGGTATATGGGGAAATAACTCCCTGCTGTTAAAGTGAACACTTCCAAAAGTGCCACAATCCATTAACATTGCACTGGACTGTCAGCTTTGAGTTGGCCCATGCATTATATTTCAATATCCAAATTGGCTGGTGAGGCTTCTGCCTCAATTGTTGAGTCAGAAATTTCCAATTGATGCAGTTTTCTCAATAATAATCCGTATTGCGCGAATTTCTAAGTAAATAGGGATGTGGAGCATCAAGCAAAAATAAAGTTCACTACATAGACAAGATGTAAAGATGTGCTTGTGTGTTTTTCATTGGAACGTTAATCTTGATGAATAGTAATTGATTAGATGGCCTGAAGTAATGCTTTAGTTGTGAGCAGCTGTATATTGATTGAGATTTGTGATTTGAATGGAAGAGTATGACCATGTTCAGTTATAAAGGTGAGAAGGTACCACCTCATAGACTTGAAATTTGTATTCATTAATATCACAAAATGTACAAAGTCAGAAAACTACCCATTATGTTCTTCGCATTGCTCAAGAGGGATCCATTTACAATGAAAAATCTACAGAAAAATTCCCTCTTTGCTCTGACTCCTTATTAGTATCTTATAATTTAGCACAATCAAAACATTATGAATATCATTACAATCTTGAGAAATGAATTCCACATTGTTAGGAGATTATAGCCTGACTGAGTTTCTGACCTGTTCACCATTGCTGGAGGTGTTAAAACTAATGGCACTCCAAAAAGAAGACTGAAGTTGAGTTTCTCCATTTGTTCCAAATAGAATTCAAAGAAACATTTATTGTAAAGAATTTTTAACGCAATATTTTGAGTGTCAGAGAGCCAAAGGGTACTCAAAAGTATTAGGTAGTAACTTGGTGTCTCCTGGTATTGAAGATGACAGGATCTGTTCGAGAAGTTGAGCCTAACCTTGGTGAAGGAATGTGTAAAGACTTCAGCTGATGAGGGAGTAGGATGAAGACAGTTGCACAGTGGAGTTTTTGGTGAAGTTATATAAGATGATGTGGTTTGAAAGTGCTAGATTCAGTCTGGTTAAGAAGTTCAAAAGTGAATTGGGAAAGAGGATTGTTTGCAGAAGCCAAACTGCATAGCTTCAGTCTTGGCAATTTTTAGAAAAAGTTCAGCATCAGATAAACAGTCAAACCAACCTTTATAGATGATAACTTCCTGATAACTAAATAATAACAATCCAAGGTATATCTTGTTTTGTCCTGTTATTCCTTGGTGCAAGTAGTCCGAAGTAAAAGCAGTAATACCTAAGTCCTGCCAACAGCATATTTACTGAACATAATAAATGGAGGACTCAAAAGAATAATTACCTTTTGAAGTGGTTTTTGAACCAGTCTGAGAACAAAAAGAGCTGTGGTTGCGGTTATGGTGATAAACAGCAATCAGCAGCAACTCTGCTTCATTCCGTCCTCCTTCACTCTAAAACATATGACAATTACTCTCATTACAAGCCTCACATACATTTCCTATTTCCATAAGTCAAGCTCAAAGAAGGTCACCACTAGGTAATGCCAAGGCCAATAAAATTACCACAATCAAGATCAAGAGGAAATACTAATTCTCCTTTGGTCAAGAGTGAATGGAAGGGCTTTTGCCCAAAATGTCGATTTCGCTGCACTTTGGATGCTGCCTGAACTGCTGTGCTCTTCCAGCACCACTAATCCAGAATCTGGTTTCCAGCATCTGCAGTCATTGTTTTTACCAATGGGAGGAATATGCCCACCCCCTGGCTGAGATTAAATGGCTAATTAATGCATGTGAGCAAATCTGCGCAGGTATGAGGTCTGGTGTGATAAGTGGAGATGGAGATGATTCCAATTGTTAAGAACTCAGTTGAAAGAAGTGTGGGAAATCTGCAAGCTAACATCATGTACATTTGACCTTTCACCATTTATATACAAGTGATGGCAGAAAAGTTGTATCTGTAAGTGCATAATAGCTGAATAACTGCAATCAATGAACTGATACTAACTGGGCAACAAACTTGAGAATCACATGCAAAGTTATACATTGTAATTTGCCTCCACTAATTTTGATTTGTGGTCCAGTTGGTAGAAGGAACCAATGCAGGAGCACTGCTGTCATCTTGTGGCTAAATGTAGCAAAAACAGCATTGAGAATCACTGAAATCTGTAACAAAGCATTTACACGATATCTTCTATTGTCTAAATGCAAAAAAAAGTTCAAAGAGATTGTAGAACTCTTGTTACATTGCTCATAGTGTTATGAAGGAGAGGTCAACACTCCTCTCATAAATAAAACCGAAACAGACAGAGAGAAGTGCCTTGCCTCGTAATCTGATAAAGAAGTGTGACAAGGTTATAACCTGCCTCTCACACCATCACCAAAGTGTTATAAGAGGTGGTTAAATGAAATGAAATCCTTTCACTCACACTACAATTATCAAGAAGCAATTTACTTATCTAATTCCAGCAGCGAACAAAACAAAATTCCGAACAAACTGAAGACTTACTCCCTAACTTCTGCCTATTCCCTAGCTGAAATAAATTCTATTGGTACGCTGTTTCAATAATACAAGTTGCCCTTATATAAATCCAAATAATAAGAGTAATAAATTAATACTTAGCCTCTCAAAGTTCACAGAATGGATCCTCCTGAACTTTCTGCATCTTGTTCTGTCATCTTCCACTGTCCAAAAGGCCACTGCTTAGTCATTTTCTGGTGTCAAGAATATTCACTACAGGTGCCGTGTACCTTTATAAATAGATGGTGTCTTTTTTGAGAGTTGGAAAATTTTTATCTCTTCAGCTGGCAATTGGCTCTCCCCTCTCTGTTCAATTGGCCCCATCTTTATAACTGTGCAGATGTATTAACTTCTTTACAACCTGATTGGTTTGAGGTAGTCAAAACCATCAGATTTAATTTTAATTATTCCTTAGTCTCCAAGTGCCTTTTTAAATTAATTGGCTGAATTTAAAAAGACTTGTTGTTTTGGTGAATACATTGCTTGGCTGTTCAATACAAAATGTTTCTATCTGCACACCTGCACTTTAACTGCTATTCAGACATCCATTTTAAATCTAAGCATGGAAAAGAACATTATCCTTCAAAGAGATGATGCAAAGCTTTCTCCCATTTTACAATTTCTTACACAACAACTTTGTGACGATAGAAAATCCAGGGACCATTTCTTACTTTGGACTCTGGGCACCAGTATGTAATATTTTCAGCCAGTCAACTCAACAGGTCTATGTCAGTCAATAGCTCTACTTGAGCTTCCTCCATTCATCCTACTAGCTTCACGTCTATCCTATCTCCTTTATTTACTTATCCAGTTCCTCTGAAATCTATCAATAAGATTCGCCTCAGCTACTCTATGTGGTTGCATGTAAGCAAATGGTACAGCTGATATTTAAGGGAATACCACAAGGACCATAACAAATATACATTGATTTAAGGTACAAACACAAAGGGCATGGGGAATAACCATGGTTAATATGTTAAAGATTGTATTAGACCAAAGAAAGTGCCTTAAATGAGTACCAGCAATTGTGGTAAGTTTGAGGATTGAGAGAAATCTCAGAGCCAACAAGAGAGAGACAAGAAACTGATAGTGAAAGAGAAAAGTAAATATGAATTCAAGCATATGAAGAACATAAAGGCATACTGTAAAAAATTCTATCAATATGTCAAAGGAAAAAAATATAAGCAAGAACAAGTGTATTTATCATGGAGAAGATGGAAATGGTGGAGAAACTAAGCAGTTACTTTGTGTTTGTCTTCGCAAAAGAAAGTTATCCAGAAATCCAAAAAACTTGAGAGCTGAAGGGCTAGATAAAATTAGTATTCGTAAAGAGGTAGTGCTGGAAGAAATCACTGGATTGAGCATTGATACATCTCCTGGACTTGCTAAACTTAATCCCAGAATGTTGAAGAAAGTAACAATAGATATAATGGAAGCATTGATGTTTCCTTTCGTAATCCTACAGATTCTGCTGACTGGAAAATAGCAAACGTAATCTTACTAATTAAGATGGAAAGAAGAATTACAGGTATGCTTGCTTGATCTCTGTTGGGTGGAAAATGTTAGAATCTGTATAAATATATAAATAGGTTTATATTAATATATAAATAGATTTATATATTTTTTAAAATAGCAAAATTGAACAGAGTCAATGTGAATTTTTGAAAGTGAAATCACATTTGACAATTTTTTTGGAATTTTTTGACGATGCTACATGTAGTACAGGCAAAGGAGAAGCAGTAAATGTGGTATTTATGGACTTTCAGAACATATGATTATATGACCAATAATAGGCCACTGGCCCTCTATGCCTGCTCCACCATTCAATAAGATCATGGCTGATCTGATTTTTGACCTCACCTCTCGACTCCTGCCTAGCCCCAATAGTCTTTTATCCCCTTGATAAAGAGAAAGCCACATACCTCTCCCTTAAAAATATTTAAAAATTCTGCATTCACTGTCTTTTGAGAAAGGGGTTTCCAAAGATTTACAACTTTCTGAGAGAAAATAGGTTTAATCTCTGCTTTAACCGAGTGGTCCTTTATGAGTGGAAAGCTTTTAATAAGGCAGGTTTTAGAAATAAAGTTAAAGCATTTATTGGATGGGCTGAAGGGCTAAAATTATTGATGATATTTGACAGCTGCATGACCTTGAATGAGTGCTGTGAACATTCTTGTACGTGCCAAAGATGGCTTGTTTTCTGAATTTGTATTTCTGTGCCTTGTTCTTTGTTACACTGTGTAAGAGAGAGAGAGAGAGAGAGAATTTCATTCCAAGTCGTCAGACTTGACCTCGGATGGGGATCATGAATGATGCCAGGAACTAACCTAAGCTTCCAGACCAGCCATCAATCAAGGGATCCCCAACGGGCAGAAATATGTGAGACTTACTGTTTCTTCTCCTTTCCTTTTCATCTTTTATCAATAAATGTTCATATTTAAGATAATTGCTGTTGTTGAGTCTTCTCTTAACTACATTCAATCAAATCCAAAAGAACTGACTGAATACACTCTGTGATCCAAGAGATTTTTGATGATGAGGATGGGAGTTGGGAAAATATTTAAGAGAAAGGAACAGCAACTTGATGCTCCCGAGACCGTTCGTATTCCAGGATGGAATGCTGTAGACTCTTGGTTCGGGTCCATTGCTAATTTGTTAGCACAGTTAGGACCCCCCATGAGAATGGGGGTGTGTTTATAACCAGAAAAAGAGAGAAAGGAGGGTTACGGTAAGCGGGTTTCTCCGGAAGTAAGGACAGTATACTGAAAATGGGATGTGAACAGCTTTGCATTCTACATATAGAAAATTAGAAGGGTGCCAGGCCAAAGACAAGCAGCTTGAGGCTGCGTTGATGGCGGTCAAACAGATTAATATAATCCTAACAGAAGCAGTTAAGACAACGCAGGAGATAGCTGAGACTGTAGAGGAGAAACAAAACCAGACAGTAAGCTGTTTGGTGCTGATACGACAGAAAAAGAAAGCAAAACAATGCAATTGGAAAGTCAACCCAGTCAAAGTGCGCACATGATTAACCTCACAATTTGCTACTGACCTTTAGGATGGAGACATTTTGTATTCATCATGATTCAGAGTATAAATGGATAGACAGGGCAGGGGATGCCCCACCTCCAGGGCCAGCCTCAGAAAAGGGAATAAAAGCATGACTC
The DNA here is from genome assembly GCF_020745735.1 of Hemiscyllium ocellatum. Lineage (NCBI taxonomy): Eukaryota > Metazoa > Chordata > Chondrichthyes > Orectolobiformes > Hemiscylliidae > Hemiscyllium > Hemiscyllium ocellatum. The sequence continues at coordinate 25,632,273 of NC_083406.1, read as the reverse complement.
CTAAAACGAATAAGGACAAAATCCACAAAATTCCAAGGTAGTGAGAGATCACTGTATGTCCATATTGATGGACTTAGGGTCATGCTTTAAGCAAATGTTGGGTGAACTCTTGGCCTCTTGGCTGACACGGTCATGGGACCAGGGCATCGCACATATCATGTGTAGTACCACAGAGTGAGGGAATCTGGGAGCATTAAGTGCTGATCCACATGTGAATATTGCTGTGAGAAACATAAGAAAAGCTGGATTGTTGTGGAGTGCACTGACACTAGCAATAGGAAACAAGGACCCTTCCCCGGTAAGTTGGGAAGGTGATGTTGAAAATGGGAAAGCATACTAGAAGATATAAAACATTTGAGGGATCGGATAAACAAGTGGGTACGTGTTCTCAACAGTTTCAGTGTCCAGACCAGGAAGCCAGAATGAAGAGCTGACTGATGCAAGGTGGTCCGGGCTGGATGAGAGGTGTCCTGTTAGACCTATTAAGGCAAGCCCAGGGACAGGCAGTGGGACAGGTGTATCTGATGTAGGAACAGCTAGAGGATGTGGAGGCTGTTAGTCAAAGAGTGAAGCGCACACGAGCAAGCGACAAACAGAGACAACAAGGTGGAGATGGACTGAGTTTGAAGGTAAAACGAAAGATAACCAGAAGACAAATGGTCACAGCATTTCTGAATGCGGGAATAGAGAGGAGTAAGATGGGTGGAGTACCAATGGATACCATTTACAAAAAGTGGAAGACACACTGCTCTCCAAAGGGCAAGGAAGTAAGAGAGACAAAATCAGATATGGAGGGAGGAAAGTAAACCACACCGATGGCATGTCCCACAACATCCCTAAACCCCAGCCTGGAGAAGGTCAGGCTGCTGTGGAAAGCCCATCAGCTCATCGATTAGGTAGGAGGCCAGGAATCCAGGGTCCTTGTAAGGGTGTTTGGAGGTGAGGATGGGGGTTGGGGGCGGGAAGGGGTGGGGTGCAACTGGAAAGGCCTCATGTCCCTATCACCATTTATTACGGGAAATGAAATGTAAAGAGAAACCTCGAATGTCTGAAGGACATGGGTGGGGCATATTTCATTTGGTTAATCGAATTCTGAATAATCGAATGCCAGATAACACAGTTTAGCCAAGCATCTGGACCTTGCTATCTTGCTGGATAATCCAATATTAAGGTCATCAAATGCTGGATAATCGAGGTTCCTCTGTACAACAAGATATCGCATTACTAGATGCTGGGACAGAAGTTGCCATTATACATGGCAATCCACAGAGACACATCAGGCTCAAAATGACTATTAATGGATTTGGTGGGGTGGTAACACCGGTAGTTAGAATAAATATTAGAATAGCCTTGGGGAATGGATCCCACGGGTAGCCCTAGTATTGATAATCAACATTCCAGAAAATGCTATCAGTACAGATTTATTGAGAGGTACCACCTTGCAGACCCTACTGGGTATTTTGGTATACAAGCTGTGACAATTACTGTCAGCAGTAAGGCAAGATGGGAACTCCTCATTATTCCTCCACTCCATAAAGGTGGTCTGGGGGGAGACAAGGTCCCCACAAGTAGCCCTAGTATTGATAATCAACATTCCAGAAAATATTATCAATACTGACTTATTGAGAGGTACCACCATGCAGACCCTACTGGGTATTTTGGTATACTATATCGGGCCTGTTAGCTCCAGGAATTGTGACACATGCAGTATCTGTGTACAATAGCCATGTATGGCCTGTATAGAAGCCTGATGGATGTTGGTGAATGACTGTTGATTACCATCAACTCAACAAATATGCTCCTCCACTGTCAGTGGCCGTGCCTGATGTGGTCAATGTTATCGAATGTTTGTCACACGAGCTAGATGCCTGGTATGCCATCATTGATCTAGTAGATGCTTTTTTCTCGACACTGATAGCGCCAGAATCACAAGCTCAGTTTGCTTTTACATGGAAAGATCGGCAATATATCTACTGTGTAGGTTTCCACAAGGAAACCTACACAGCCCAACCCAGTGCCATGTACTTAGATATGTGCCCACTGCCACCACCGAACATTCATGTAGTGCATTATATTGATGACATCTTGATCCACAGACCAAAGGGAACCATGGTGACGGAAGCTCTCACTGCACTGGTGCTACATGCGCAAGACAGAGGCTGGAAGTGAACCCGAGAAAGATACAGGGACCAGCACAGTTGGTGCAGTTTTTGGGCATTCAGTGGACAAAAGTGGATAAAATCATCCATGAAAAAGTAAAGAATAAAATACAACTGGCAAGGCTGTGGCACAGAAATTTATAGGTCTGCTCAGATACTAGCACAGACCATGTTACTAAGACCTCAATACGCCAGTAATCGAAAGAAAGCTCAGTTTGAATGTGGTAATGAACATCAGAAAGCATTTATAGCCGCTAATGAGACTGTAGCACCAGCACTGCCCCTGAGGGTGTCCTTGGAGAAGGAGAACGTGGCGTCCACCAACACCCTGGAGTTGTTCAGGGAGAGGTGGGCACCACAGGGAGTGGAGTGCATCATTTCCCCCTCCAACTCTATTTTGATTTAGTCCCTGCCCTCCCCTTCACTGTTTGATCACACAGCATTGCCCTATGATGTGAGGGGCACTACTTGTCACTGGCCACTCAGGTGCTTTCCTATCTTCCTGGTGGTGGAAATTGAATAAAGATTCATACACCTTGTGTCTCTCACTGTGTCTCACACCTGCATACACACACCATGGGTGCTGGGGAAAAAATAAGCACTACCGCAGTTAGGCGGTAGTGTGCGGGTTAAACAAAAAAAATTTAAAAAAATAAAAAAAATATAAGCAGGAGATGCCCTTTGTTGTGAAGGGCACTGCTTGTCACAGGCAACTCGGGTGTTTTCCTATTTTCCTGGTGGTGGAAATTTAATAAAAAGAAAAAAAAAGCACTGCCCCTGATTCCTTGGATACCTGGCTTACCCTTTGAATTACAAGTATTAGCAATTCAAGAGGTAGCCACTTGGAGCTCAGGGCAGGGATAAATCGGGAAAGCAACACCTCTGGGTTTCTAGTTCAGAAAACTGACTGAGGCAACTCTAAGTTATACATCATTTGAAAAGTAATTTCTGGCCTGCCGTTGGGCCCTAGTAGAGACAGAAGAGTAGACAGATGAGAACAAAGTGCTCCTCAGACCTGAATGACTAATTCTGACATGGGTGTTATCTGATGTTGCTACCCACAAGGTCAGTAGGTTCCAAAAAAGTTCCATTGTAAAATGGAAATGGGACATTGCTGATCAAGCCAAGAAGGGAAAGGAAGGAGTTACCAAACTCCATGAATAAATAGCTGAATAGCCACCACGTTCTGACTGGGCTATATGTGCATCTCCCATTCAATGGTGCATTCCATTTGAATAACTGCCCAAAGATATTTGTCACTGTGCTTGGTTCACTGATGGATCAGCCACCTGAAAGAATGGCCAAAAGTGGTAGCAAGTGGCTGAGCTTAATCTCTCCACACAGACAATTATTCACAGTGATGGAGAAGGGGGATCTAGCGGTGTGCTGATTTAGCAGCTGTGATCCTAACTCTGTAGGAGCAGAGTCAGTGTCTGCACACTTGTACTGACTTGTGGGTGGTGGCTAATGGAATTGCTGTATGGATGCTGACCTGACAGTCACATGACTGGAAGATTGCTGTAGAACCCCTGTGGAGAACAGAACTATGGAACTGATTTGGCAAAGGCACAGCATATAACAATTACTGTGTCTCATGTTGATGCCGATGTGAAGGATGGTTCGGAATCTGCTGATCGCAACAATATAGTCAATTCTGCTATAAAGTGTGTTTCTTCAACGTGAATTGGCTTTAATACGATTGAAGAATATGGACCATATTTTGTAGAGCACGGACTTTTCTTACCTGTATTGACTGTGATGTGATTCCAGTCCCATTAGTTTAAATAGCGCTGCTAATACACAATTGTCTTATAACATGGGATCACATAGGAACAGAACTATGGCGTCATATCAGAACTGACTCTATTGTAGATGGATGGTAAAAGCCAGAACAGTTGAAGATGCATCGGAAGAGTATCACACTGGATGTTCCACATTCCTTATTACCCTCAAGCACCTGGCCTTGTAGAATGAATGAATGAATGGGTTATTAAAACAATTAAATTATAGACTCCTAATCATATGTCACAGGACTGGCTCAAAGTGCTGCCACAGGCATTGTGTAATCTGAATAACCGGCCTCTGAAAGGAGGGACACCCATGAATAAAATGTTTGAAGGAGGTGGCTAACTCCATCATCCCAATAAATTGACAATGCCTGATGACATTTGTACTGGGGGAGAAATTTGCATACACCACCTCCAACATCTGCCTAAAACTGATTGCTTACTCATGGACACGGTGCTACCTATTAGATATTGATAATGTGGCAGGAAGTATCAGAGTGTATAGGAAGAGGAAAATTAATGAAAAGGGGGTGAGTTGTCAAAGATTGAACAATGGTAAGATGTGATTTCTTCACAGAACCATGTGGATTTATTATGGATGCTGCTACGGATGGATTCATCAGTTGGCAATGACTGTACTTAATCTTAGGAAAGAAGCCACTGTGACCATTAATTTGATGATACAGGTCATTTTGCTATAAGGCAACAGTTGTAGAGTCATAGGGATGCACAGTACGGAAACAGACACTTCGGTCCAACTCATCCGTGCTGACCAGCTATCCCAACTCAATCTAGTCCTACCTGGCCCATATCCCTCAAAACCCCTCCTATTCATATACCCATTCAGATTCATTTTAAATGTTACAAGTGTACTAGCCTCCAGCACTTCCTCTGGCAGCTCATTCCATACACATACCACCCTCTGTGTGAAAAAGTTGCCCCTTAGGTCTCTTTTACATCTTTCCCCTCTCACCCTCTGGACTCCCCCGACCCCAGGGAAAATGACTTTGTCTATTTATCCGATCCATGCCCCTCATGATTTTATAAACCTCTATAAGGTCACCTCTAAGCCTTCAATGCTCCAGGGAAAACAGCCCCAGCCTATTCAAACTCTCCCTATAGATCAAATCCTCCAACCCTGACAACATCCTTGTAAATCTTTTCTGAACCCTTTTAAGTTTCACAATAACTTCCCGATAGGAATGAGACCAGAATTGCGCACAGTATTCCACCAATGGCCTAGCCAATGTTCTTTTCTGCCGCAACATGACCTCCCAACTCTTGTACTCTATACTCTGACCAATAAAGGAAAGCATACCAAAAGCCTTCTTCACTATCCTTCTTCACAACCTTGCACTTTAGAAAATCGCACTATGGAGAATCATTATTGAAAATCGCACTGAAGAAGATCACTAATAGAAAATTGCTATACTCTTCCAGCAGAAAATCCACATTATCCAAACAACATCCACAATTTGTCAATCACATTATAGTCAACTCACCCTGACAAAACTCTTGTTATAGCAGAAAGACCTGTACAAACTGCTGTTGTTGAGTCTTTTTCTAACTACATTTAACCTAGTCCAAAAGAACTGCTTGGATACACTCTGTAATTCAAGACAGAGTGGATGGGATGGGGGGTCATGGGTAGCTGGTGTTCTGAATACTAGTATTGGTGAAGAATTTGTCAGTAGAAAGCAGAGAATAGGAGGAAACAAATCATTCTAAGGATGGCAGACAGTTATCGGGGGTAAAACAATTTTAGTTCTATAATTGTTTGCAATCTTCGTAAGTGATTTGTAATTAAATTTGTTAATTATGGCAAATTGGATGGGAATATAAGGATGATGCAAGGAGACTTTAAGAGAACTCGTATAGGCTAAATGAATGGTCCAGAACATGACAGATGGAATATAATGTAAATAACTCTGAAGGTATTCACCTCAGTACAGATTAAAAACACAGAACGGCAGAATATTTCGCAATTAGTGAGAAGTTGGGAAGTTTGGGTATTCAAAAGGACTTGGTGTCCTTGTTCATGAATCATCAAAAGTTAGAATTCAGAAGCAGCAAGCAATCAGGAAAGTCAGTGCTATGTTGGCATTTATTTCTCGGGATTACAGGAGTAAAGTAAAAATGTCTTGTTGTACTAGTATAGAGCTTTGGTAAGATCTCATCTGGAATATTGTGTACAGTTATGGTCTCCTTATCTAAGGAATGGCATAGAGAGTATGCAGCAAAAGTTCAGATGTAGAATCCCTACAGTCTGGAAACAGGCCCTTCAGCCCAACAAGTCCACACCGACCTTCCAAAGAATAACCTATCACCTATATTTACCCCTGATTAATACACCTACCCACACATCCCTGAACATTATAGGCAATTTAGCATGGGTATTTCACCTAACCAACACATCTTTGGACTGTGAGAGGAAACTGGAGCACCCAGAGGAAACCTGCACAGACACAAGGAGAATGTACAAACTCCACGCAGACAGTCATCAGAGGCTGGAATTGAACCCGGGTTCCTGGCTCTGTGAGGCAACAGTGCTATCCACTGAGTCATTGTGCCATCCTATCTAATTAACTCCTGAGATGGTGGGATTACTTTGAAGGGGGATGTTTGAAGAAACTGGATATGCATTTTTGCGAACTTTAAAGAATCGCACCGGTGATCTAATTGAAACTTTAAAAATCCTTATAGAGCATAAGCAGCTGATATTAGATTACTTACAGTGTGGAAACAGGCCCTTCGGCCCAACAAGTCCACACCGACCCGCCGAAGCGCAACCCACCCATACCCCTACATATACTCCTTACTTAAAACTACAGGCAATTTAGCATGGCCAATTCACCTGACCCGCACATCTTTGGACTGTGGGAGGAAACCGGAGCACCCGGAGGAAACCCACGCAGACACGGGGAGAATGTGCAAACTCCACACAGTCAGTCGCCTGAGGCGGGAATTGAACCCAGGTCCCTGGCGCTGTGAGGCAGCAGTGCTAACCACTGTGCCACCGTGCCGCCCCCACGCCACCGTGCCGCCCCCAATGCCACCGTGCCGCCCCCTTCAAATATTGAAAGGATATTTCCCAGTTGGTAACCAGAGGACTCATTCAGGATACAGAGCAGGTCACTTAAGACTTAGATGAGAAATCACTTCTTCATTCAGAGATTGGTGAATGTTTGGAATTCTTTATTCCAAAAGGCTGAGGAAATGCAATCACTAATCAAGTTCAAGACAGAGATTGCTTGGTTTCTGGAGACTAATGACATTAGAAGCTACAGAGATAATGCAGGTAAGTGGCTTTGAGGTGTTGGTTAGTCAAGGTCTAGAATCACAGGACTACCTTGATGGGCTGAATGGTCTACTCATGTTCTGACATTCCATATTCCAACCACATATTTGGTGAATTTGTAGTTGGACTTATCAATAATTACCTTGTATTGTTGACTCCTGGTTTTGCACTCATCCGAAAGTTGAAATATCTTCTGTAATTTCTTGCATTATTTTATAGATAATTCAGCCTTCTCTTTTGTAAATAGAAGAATTCAAGGTGCCAGGCATTTTAGATTTTAAATTTTCAAATATCAGTTCTGGTATCAATCTTGTTAAACAATTTCTGCACCTCTCCAGTATGTGTACATATTTTGTATAATACGGAGACCAAAACTGTAAACACTACGCCTGTAAATACCTGTGACAGATTTAACCATGCAGAGAGTCGTGGCTCGAGGATTAGCCTGAGTCACCTAAGGGATACAAATCATGAAGCCTGGCAGACATCGACCTCATTTCATGGGACTGACAATGGCATTACTGTATATCGCAAGATATATGTTTAATATAAAACTTTGCTGCCCATATCTCATGCAGCTAACAACCCTGTGTTCCCCATCTATATCACCTCGATTTAAAAATGTGTGTCCTTACTTTTAAGTCCTTGCATTTCCTCATCATACCAAATCTCCAAAATCTTCTAGTCCTGCAATGTTCTGCGATCTCAGATCTCCTCCGAGTCTGGATTCTTGTGCATTCCTGAGTTTAGATTAGACTTACAGTGTGGAAACAGGCCCTTCGGCCCAACAAGTCCACACCGACCCGCCGAAGCGCAACCCACCCATACCCCTACATTATACCCCTTACCTAACACTATGGGCAATTTAGCTTGGCCAATTCACCTGACCCGCACATCTTTGTGACTGTGGGAGGAAACCGGAGCACCCGGAGGAAACCCACGCAGACACGGGGAGAACGTGCAAACTCCACACAGTCAGTCGCCTGAGTCGGGAATTGAACCCGGGTCTACAGGCGCTGTGAGGCAGCAGTGCTAACCACTGTGCCACCGTGCCGCCCTTTACTCACACCATCATTTCTGATTAATCTTTAAACTGATTAGACCCGAAGAGTTAGAATTCTCTCTAAACATTTATCTCTCAACTCCACTGAGATCTCCTTTAAAACCAATAAAATTGTCCTGGTTTGACTCCATCACATTTGTTTGATAATATTCTGATAAATATCTTTATTATGTTAAAGGTACAAGATAGATCCAAGTTATTGTTGTTGGAATTTCCTTGCAAGGAATGTGCTGTTTAATATTTTCTTGCCACCAAGTGGCTCTGTTCTGTATTGCAAGAGCAGTGCAGTTTAATTCACTGCAGTGGGATGTACCTGGACGAATCTTTGGGAATGGCACCCTCTTCTGGTGCAATTGAGTTATTCAACCAAGAACACGCAACTGAACTAAATTGGCCGTTTATTGAAATATCAACTGATGCAGCACAAGGTTGCACCTCATATGGCTTAATATCAAGTGATTGAAAAACTGATTTTATATATTCTTATGAAAAATACTAACTTATACAAGATTTCAGTCTTGTACTGTTGAGAAAGCACTCCATTCTATTGATTGTAGGTTCATTGAAGATGACCTCTTCCATAAAGACTCTTACCAATATTTAGAGATGCACCATAGAAATCGTTCTATCCAGATGCATCATGGCTTGGCACGGCAACTTCTTTCCCAGGACTGTACACGCCCATATCTCAGGAAGGATGTACTGGCCCTGGAGCATGTTCAGAGGAGGTTCATGACAATGGGTCTCAGGAATGAAAAGCTTAACATATGAGGAACATTTGAGGTTTATACTTAATAGAGTGTAGAAGGATGAGGGGCTATCTACTTGAAACTCATGTAATACTGAATGGCCTGGACACAGAAGATGTTAGGAAGATGTTTCCACGAGTAGGAGAGACTAGGACTGAAGGGCACAGCCTTAGAGTAAAGGGAAGGCCTTTCAGAATGGAGATGAAGAGAAACTTTTTCAGCCAGAGTGTGGTGAATCTATGGAATTTCATTGTCACAGAAGGCCATGGAAGCCAGATCATTGTGTGTATTTAAGACTGAGACAGATAGGTTCTTGAGTATCGAGGGGATCAAGGGTTATGGGAGAAAGCGAGAGAATGGGATTCAGAAATTTATTAGCCATGATTGCATGCTAGAGCAGGCTCAATAGGCCAAATGGCCTAATTTCTGCTCCTATGTCTTCTGGTTTTATGGTCTTAAGAAATCACAGAGGGTTGTGAACACAGCCCAGTCCATCACGCAAGCCAGCCTTCCATCCACTGACTTCATTTATGCTTCTCACTGCCTCAGGAAGGCAGCCAATATAATCAAAGACCCTTCCCTCTCCAGTTATAATCTCTTCCAACCCCTTCCACTGGGCAGAAGATACAAAAGCTTGAATGTACATGCCAACAAATTCAAGAATAGCTTCTTCCCCACTGTTATTAGACGTCTGAGTGAACCTCTCAAATTTTTAATTTAATGTTGATCTAGCTCTTTGTGCCCTTCTCTGCAGCCATAACATTGTATTCTTTGCTCTGTTCTATTACCCATATGCAATTTGTATGGCATGATCTGCCTATACTGCATGCAAAACAAAACTTTTCACTGTACCTACAAATCTGTGACAATAGTAAATCAAATCAAAAAATCAAATTGGCCAAAACTGAATCCATTTGTCACAGCTTTGCCTATTTTTTCATTTTAGGTTTACATTTTTATTTAGATTACTTGCAGTGTGGAAACAAGCCCTTCGGCCCAACAAGTCCACACCGACCCGCCGAAGTGCAACCCACCCAGAACCATTCCCCTACATTTACCCCTTCACCTAACACTACAGGCAATTTAGCATGGCCAATTCACCTAACCTGAACATTTTTGGACTGTGGGAGGAAACCGGAGCACCGGGAGGAAACCCATGCAGACACGGGGAGAATGTGCAAACTCCAGACAGTCACCTGAGGCGGTAATTGAACGTGGGTCTCTGGCGCTGTGAAGCAGCAGTGCTAACCACTGTGCCATTGTGCCACCCGTGTCATCTACCTTTAAAATATTTCTGTTCACAATACTCGATTTTTTCATCATTTTTCCAAATCATAACCTCTGTTCTGTCATCCTTTGCTCTTGTATCTTTATGGTTTGCCATGAACTGCGCTTTTTTTTTTGCTTCCCCATAAATGTCAAGGCTAACGTTTGAGTTGTAGACCTTTAAAGACTTGTGGGAAAGAACAAAACTAGAAGCTATCAGCGCAAGGATCATCACCCAGAGGTCAAATGGGGCATACAACAGAAGATTCTTCACCATGGGCATAGTTAGAATGAGTAATTTGCAATCACAGTGAGTAATTGAGGTGAATAACATTGACACACAAAGGGGAAAGTTAAATTAATATCAGTGAAAAGGGAATAGAGTGTTATCCTAAACAAAGGAGGGTGAGCGGAAGGAGGATAGGTTGACTTGAATGTTTTTTTTCTGTGCAGCATGTTCAATCCAATTCAGTACAAATGCTCATGTGGTTTTATTTCAACCCATCATGTAAATGAAAGGAGACAAAAAAATGTTTGAGTAATTATTTGCAGAAGTTGTCTCTCTTTACAATCCATCATAAATATATCAGTAGTAGATTTTCCCATTATCTTTCTATTGTCGGAAGTAAATTCCTTTGGGTGGGGCACGATGGCTCAGTGGTTAGCACTGCTGCTTCACAGCACCAGGGACCCAGGTTTGATTCCAGCTTTGGGCGACTGTTTGTATGGAGTTTGCACATTCTCCCCATGTCTGCGTGGGTTTTCTCTGGGTGCTCTGATTTCCTCCCACATTCCAAAGATGTGCAGGTCAGGTGAACTGGCCATTCTAAATTGCCCATAGTGTGAGGTGCATTAGTCAGAGGGAAATGAGTCTGGGTGGGTTACTTTCCGGAGGGTCGGTGTGGACTTGTTGAGCCCAAGGGCCTGTTTCCACACTGTAGGGAATCTAATCTATTTAAAATATTAGTGACTGTCTTGTGTAGAAGACTGCCTCTTCAACCCCATCTCCCTTAAATACTTATGTGTCTAAAAATCTATTAACTTCTGGCTTGAATATACTCAACATCAGAACTTCCAAAATACTTTTGTTAACAGAATTTCAAAGATTTTTGAGGCCTTTTGTGAAAAAAAATCCTTATCTAATCCTTAAATAGTTACTTTCTGATACAGAACTTGAATATTGCTGAAAAAAATTAACAGTTTATTATATTTCTCATCTTTATGCATCAGTATGATTTGCAAGAATGCCAAAAGAGGGGTAAGCAAATATTTATGCTGCACGAGAGAAGACTGCTAATTGTTGGCAAATGGTGTAATGTTGGTTCTCCCCTTTATTGCTGTTTATGTGATTTTCCCTGATAAGTATAAGACAAAAGGCTTTGACAAAATGTATCTTTTTTCACCAATGCTGGAATCCTAAATGGTTAACCCCTTATCCTGAAACTATGACCTTGCCTTCCAAGTTTGTAGTCATGAGATATATTTTCTCAACATCTACCTTGTCAAGTCACTTAAAATTGACTAAAAGTTTTGATTAGATCATATTCCATTCTTCAGGAATGTGGTTTCAATCTGTCCACTTTGAAGGAACCCAGAAGTACCAGTCTCATGAAGCATCAGTGTGTTTTTCAGCAGTAAGCCATCACTGACTGAACTTTTAAGCAGTATTCCCCACCTAGACTTGCTTCCTTGGATTTTGCATCTCACTACTCACCCAAGCATAAGTAGAAGAATATCTCTAAAGGGAAACCCAGATTTCTTTCTGTTCACTATCTCATGGGACACAAAACATGATGGTTCAAAGGAACAGACAAAAAAACCTATGTTTTACAGTTTTGTGGAAACTCCCACTCTTTCAAAAATGAGGTGAAGAACCAGGATCCAGCTATCCAACCCCCATTTCCCATAGATCCTGTTCGCACCAGTAGGTGAATGAGGTGGGGGGATCACATATGGAGGAAACCCAAACTCAGACCCAGTTTAGATTGGAACTCAGTGTATGAATAATGATATTTAGAGTAGTCGTAAATGCTTGTAAAGGGTAGATAAGATCAATCGATCTGTTAAATTGTTAAGGTGTTTCAGTCTTCTATGCTTTAAACTTTGAAATTAAAACCTGCTTGTGTGTCTGAGTTGAAATAAGATTGTATTTGTAGTTTTAAAAGATGTTTCTTGACACTAACCTGAGTGTTGAAACTCAAGATTTATTGCTGCTTGACTGATTCTACTTCATTATCATTGCATGCACTGTAAAAGTTCATAATTTGATTGACAGGTCTTATTAAATGATTAGGTGTTATTGACAGGACAAATACATTTTTTAAACAATGGAATATATAATTGAGAGAATTTAAATGTATTAGCTAATGTTTATTAATGAGAATGTTTTACATCGTCCAGTAATATAAATTAAGAGTGTTATTTTATTTCATCCTGACTTGGCTACTCACATTCTGGCCTTGGCAGGGTCAGTATTGGGTGAGTAGGCATGGAGGATGTAATGGAGAACAGCGATGAGTGAGGTGGCAATGGTTAGGAAAAGCTGGCAGTAAATAGGCAAAAGAGCTAGGAGTGGGAGAGGCACAGTGTTGAATGGAAAAGGCTCATGAATTGCAATAGGTACTGAAAGGAGTCATGGGAAAGTGAGGTGAATGGGTTGCATAAAAGGGATGAGGAATCATTGGAATCAGTGGAAAGAGACGTGTATTGATGTAAGTGGGCATGGATGAGGAGTGGAGAGTGGTGAAGGTGAGGAGTTGTTATGGCTGAGACTAGAAGACCTAATATTTAACAACAAATTATACGTAACAGATTGCCTGGGCACTCACTAGTCCCTGCGTTCCACACCACCATTCCAGTCCATGTTTGTGTGGAAGGCTTAACTCTATACCTGTCCTACCAGAAAAATTATCTATGAGTCAGGGCTATTCTTCCATGGTGAAAGTGACAAGTTGGGAGATGTCTTGACTCTGCACATTCATTCCAGGAGGGGAAATCCTGGGCAAAGTTTGATATTGATGCAATGAAGGTTATTCAGTGACACAATTTGCAATGTTTCGTCAGTGAGCTTACAGTGATATCTTTAATTGCCTGTTACCTTGGTGAGAACTTAATATGATTGGGGAACTGTTTTGTTTCAACTAATGATACAATTTCAATACCTGATGAACTGTGAATACCGCACGTTACCGCAGGACACATTGACACTGAAGGGGGTACATCACAGATTTATCAGAATGATACAACTAGAGGCTAAACCACAGATATATCAGGGAGGAGAAAGTTACCCGGTGCCTTATATAAGGAAGCAATCACGCCATTTAGGATGGGTTTGTGTGATTTTGCCTGTGGTCAAGGAGACAAGGGTGTGACTAGGAGGGTGGAAGGTGAAATAACTCCATGAAGGCCGGGGTGTGTCCCGTCACCAAGTCACTCTTTATTTACCCATACATAGTACTTGACACTGGTCCAGCGAGTGCACACAGCTGGCTTCTAGAGTGAGCAGAACCCCGGCACTCCTATTTATACCTATCAGCCAGGGCTCCCTGATTGGGGCTGTTAACCTGGTCCAATCAGGGAACTCATATTCTATGAGGTCCACCTGGCTGACCTCATTCCAGTCATTACTTCTCTCCCCTACCTTGTTGGATGCAGGCCTGTTCTTTTTCCTATGGCTTCTCCTAGCCCGTTTTCATACCAGATTCAGTTTCTTCAACCCTGCCTCGGATATTGGAAGCGTGTACCAGATCATAGTCCATCTCTTGCGCCCAGAGTGTCTCAGTCGAAATTTATCTTCTTCTTCAGGCAATTAATGACGTTGACGCTGTGACATCTGCCATGTCCATCTCATCGCTCAGAGGTTTCTTTGACGCGAGGTGGAGGTGGAGAACCCATGGGTTCTGACATCCTCGCTGGATATTCAGAGGGGACGAGGTATGCTTTGCTGTTTTCATGTGTGCGATGTGCTTGTTCAGGACCACCTCTCCCAGCTGAACTTTGTACATCACAGCACCTGAAGTTACGTTAACCATGTCCCTTACCCAAGCATGCTCATTCCGTGACTTTGACACCAAATGTCATTCCCCTGAAGCCAAATGTCTCTCGATTAGAGGAGTCTTATGTGTGGCATTCCTTATTCCCTTCCCCTCCTTCCTCCTGCCCTACGTCCAGGAAGTTCAGTTTTAAGCTGGTGCGGAGTCTTCTTCCCATTATCAACTCTGCTGGAGTTGTCCCTGTAGTTGTGTGAGAGGTAGTCCTATAATCAAACAGGAACTGGGACAGTTTGGTATCGAGTGAGGCTGTAGGCTGTTTCTATAAGCCTGCCTTCAATGTTTTGCCTGCTCTTTCCACTGAGCCATTGGATGATGGATGGTATGGAGCTGACTTTACATGCCAAATTTGAGGTAGCATTTGAATTCCTTGCGGGTAACTCTCTGTAACCAAAACCTCTGGGAGTTCACGTGTCATGAAAGATATGCACAACTTTTCAAACATCAGCTTCGTGTTTGACAATTGAACTCTGTGCATATCTGTCCACTTTGAGTGGAGGTCCGCAAGACTAAGAATGTTGAGGCCATGAAAGGACCAGCATAATTGAATTGTAACTGAGTCTAGGGTTTACTTGAACATTCCCACATATGTGGGGGAGCTGCTGCTAATTTTTGTCCTCTGGGCACCTGGGGTACTGGAACACACATTCTTCCCTCTTGACATACACCCACATTGGAGACACCTTTAAGCACCATGTCCAAGTTCTCTGAACACTCTTTATTGGTCTTCTTGCTTATTAGCACATCATCCAGATAAATGAGATACGGGTTAGACCTTGTAAAATGTTCTTCATTGTCCACTGGAAAATGGCAGAGGCTGATGAAACCCAAATGTCAGTGTCATATTGTGGTATAAACCTTCAGGGGCATTATTTTTAGCATATTTATGGCAATACTCATCAAAACGCAGGTAAGCATGGCTCATATCCAGCTTCCTGAAGGACAACACCCCCACTCCCCTGCATGTTTTACATCTAAGTCCACTGTACGAAAAGCAGATTACTGTTTCTTTCAAATCCCCAAAGGCAGACCGACTTGTCATGCTTCATAACTGGTATGACCGGTACTGTTCATTCCCCGAACTGAACTGGTTTGATGATTCCTTTGTTTTCCAGCCTCCTGATGTCTACCTCTACTTTTGCCCATAAGGCAAATGGCATTGTGCGGGCCTTGCAGAATCATGGAATTGCTTTGTGGTCAACATGGCACATGACCTTAGCCCCTTTGATAGTCCCTAGGCCTTCCTGAAAAACCTATGGATATTTAATTAGAACTTCAACTCAGGCAACCATGTCCTTATTGAAATATATTGAGCCAATCAAGACGAATCTTTCTCAAGCAAATTCACTCCATCAAGCTTGAGTCTGAAGCTTTTACTACAATGAGTGGAACCAGCTGCTTTTCATAACAGACTGGAACTGAAATTGTACCCTTAATCTGTAAAGGTTCCCCTCAGTCTGGCCATGGTCTTAAGAGTTAGAATCCAGAATGAACTTTAGTAAAGGAGTGGCACGGTGGCTCAGTGGCTAGCACTGAGTGTCCCAGGTTCGATTCCAGCCTCGGGCGACTGTCTGTGTGGAGTTTGCACATTCTCCCTGTGTTTGCGTGGGTTTCCTCCAGGTGCTCTGGTTTCCTCCCACAGTCCAAAAATGTGCAGGTTAGGTGAATTGGCCATGTTAAGTTGCCCATAGTGTTAAGGTGCATTAGTCAGAGGAAAATAGGACTGGGCAGGTTACTCTTCGGAGGATCGGTGTAGACTTATTGGGCTGAAGGGCCTGCTTCCACACTGTCGGGAATCTAATCGAAATATAGGTTCTGCAATCATTGATACAGCTACACCAGTATTTACCTCCATTAGAACAGGGTGACCACTTAACCAGATATTTATTTTGATTGGTTCTGATTTGGATGGTGGCTAAGCAATTTAACTGTTCCAAACTAGATGTCAGTGGGTTTACTTGGATACTGGCCTATGAATTATCTTACTCATTTCAGGCTTAGTGGGGCTCTCTTGAGACTGTGCACTGGCAGCAACTATAATGGCCTGCTGACCCACATTCGGGAGAAAATGTTATCTGTTTTGGCTGAAGTTTCCCTTCCTTTTGGGGTTTTGCCGTGAGCTGACCTAGAACCCCCCGTTCAGGATATATCTTGAGTGAAGCTATACAACTATCTTCACTCAAGTGGTGGCCCCTAGGCTCAATTGACCTGGTGAGATTGTCCACTTCCATCACACCCTATAACTCATGTGCTCTACTTGCTGCAATTTCTAATGATAAAGCCAATTGTAGTGCTTGCCTGAAGTCCAGTTGGGTTTCAACTCTTAGCTGCTTTTGTAAGGTTATATCATGAATCCCACATACCAACTGGTCTCTCAGCATCTCATTAAGGGTTAAACCAAAGTCACATACCTTTGCCAGTTACCTTAACTTGGTAAAAAATCCTGACATAGGTTCCCTTGGTTCTTCAGTTGCCTAGTAAAGCCAATAGCATCTCAGAATTACAGGAGGCTTGGCATCATAATATCCCTTAACTAAATCCATCAATGCCTGAAAGGGTTTAGTATCATTTAGGAAATATTAGGCTCCCATTAACCAAAAAGGCTACGGGTCCACAAGCTGTCAGGAGGGTTACTCGTTGCTTTTCATCTGCCTCAATGTCATTTTCTCAGAAAACATAATGCATTCTTTACATGTGCTGGGCCCAGTTCAATGGCAAAATCGAATGAGTCAAGATTCCCAAATAGTAACATGATGCCAGATATTCTTACCCCACCTCAAAGACGAGGGTGATGAGTGAAACTCTGCAGGGGCACGTTTCTCTCTCATCGCTACTGAAATACCTCCAAGATGGCTGGTATCCCATCACCAAGTTCCCTTTTTTTATATGTAGTTAGTACTTGACCCCAGTCCAAATAACACAGAGCAGGCTTCAGGAGTGAAGAGAATTCCTAACCCTTCTGTTTATATTCATCAGCTGGGACTCCCTGACTGAACTTGGTTAACAGCTCCATCAGGGAACTCATATTCTATGGGCACCAGCTGACCACATTCCAATCATGACAACTGGTAAGGAGGTTCAGAGGGCAGGAGTGTCAGTCTTTGCAATTGAATAATAGAAATGAGGTTATTTTGGTTTTTTGAATGAGAGAGAAGAGTGCAGGGTGGAAGAGCAAATTGACTCTGGTGCAATGGAAACTGTCCAAGTGGAGATGCAGCAAGGAGTATTATGCTGGTAGAGGATAGCATGGTAATGGAGATTGACAAGGTTCTCTGCAGTGAAAGGTATGAGTCCAGAGACTGTCTTGCTAGGCTTTGGGACACCAGCTTAGGACTGGAGGGTAACTTGCATCAGGAGGGAGATAATCCAGATTTAACATCCACACAGATACTAGAACATGAACTGAACTGGAAAAGAGGTTCTGCACAGAGAATATGAGGAGATGGGCCCTAATTTAAAAAGAAAAGTGGAACTTCAAAAGTTATAAGATGATTACTTGAGCAACATATAAATTGACTTAGGCTACATCAAATTAGGGTGATGAATACATGACATGAAGACTAGTGTGGGAGAAGTGGTTTCTGGTTTGTGGGGCCTGGGCAGTTGCATTGGGGAAAGTTGGGCTGTACTATTGTGAAGGTTTGCACCTGAACCACGCTGGGACCAATGATTTTGCAAAGCACTTAACTAGGTAAATAAATAAGATTTTAAATCAAATAATAGGGTCAAGAGATCAATTATGGAAGGAAAAGATGTTGGATATCAAGAGGGGTTGAAGTGACCTGTACAAGAAGGACAGATTATATCTAAATTGGAAGGGGATGAATATACTGGCAGGGAGATATGCTAGAGCTGCTCAGGAGGACTTAAACTTGTAAGGAGCAGTGGGGTGGGGGGAGGGGAGGGGGGGAGGTACCCAGGGGGATAGTGAGGAAAGAGATAAATCTGAGACTGGTACAGTTGAGAACAGAACAGTCAGGGCAGGCAGGGACAAGGTAGGACTAATAAATTAAACTGCATTTATTTCAATGAAAGGGGCCTAACAGGGAAGGCAGATGAACTCAGGGCATGGTTAGGAACATGGGACTGGGGTATCATAACAATTACAGAAACATGGCTCAGGGATGGGCAGGACTGGCAACTTAATGTTCCAGGATGCAATTGCTACAGGAAGGATAGAAAGGGAGGCAAGAGAGGAGGAGGGGTGGCAATTTTGATAAGTGATAGCATTACAGCTGTGCTGAGGGTGGATATTCCCGGAAATACATCCAGGGCCGTTATTTGGGTGGAACTGAGAAATAAAAATGGGATGACCACTTTATTGGGATTGTATTATAGACCCCCTAATAGTCAGAAGGAAATTGAAAAACAAACTTTCACTGAGATCTCAGCTAACTGTAAGAGTAATAGGGTGGTTATGGTAGGGGACTTTAACTTTCCAAACATTAACTGGGACTGCCATAGTGTTAAGGGTTTAGGTGGAGTGGAATTTGTCAAGTGTGTCCAAGAAAATTTTCTGATTCAGTTTGTGAATGTACCTACTAGAGAAAGTGCAAAACTTGACTTACTCTTAGGAAATAAGGCAGGACAGGTGACTGAGGTGTCAGTGGGGGAGCACTTTGGGGCCAGTGACCATAATTCTTTTAGATTTAAAATAATGATGGAAAAGGATAGACCAGATCTAAAAGTTGAAGAACCAAATTGGAGAAAGGCCAATTTTGACGGAATTAGGCAAGAACCTTCAAAAGCTGATTGGGGGCAGATGTTCGCAGGTAAAGGGATGGCTGGAAAATGGGAAGCCTTCTGAAATGAGATAATGAGAATCCAGAGAAAGTATATTCCTGTTAGGGTGAAAGAAAAGGCTGGTAGGTATAAGAAATGCTGGATGACTAAAGAAATTGAGGGCTTGGTTAAGAAAAAGAAGGAAGCATATGCAAGGTATAGACAGGATAGATCGAGTGAATCCTTAGCAGAGTATAAAGGAAGTAGGAGTATACTTAAGAGGGAAATCAGGAGGGCAAAAAGGGGACATGAGATAGCTTTGGCAAATAGAATTAAGGAGAATCCAAAGAGTTTTTACAAATACATTAAGGACAAAAGGGTAACTAGGAAGAGTATAAGGCCCCTCATAGATCAGCAAGGCCGCCTTTGTGTGGAGCCGCAGAAAATGGGGGTGATTCTAAATGATATTTTGCATCAGTATTTATTGTGGAAAAGGATATGGAAGATATAGACTGTAGGGAAATGGATGGTGACATCTTGCAAAATGTCCAAATTTCAGAGGAGGAAGTGCTGGATGTCTTGAAATGCATACAAGTGGATAAATCTCCAGGAACTGATCAGGTGTACACTAGAACTCTGTGGGAAGCTAGAGAAGTGATTGCTGGGCCTCTTGCTGAGATATTTGTATCATTGATAGTCACAGGTGAAGTGCTGGAAGACTGGAGGTTGGCAAACATGGTGCCACTGTTTCAGAAGGGTGGTAAAGACAAGCCAGGGAATGATAGATCAGTGAGCCTGACGTTGGTGGTGGGCAAGTTGTTGGAGGGAATCCTGAGGGTCAGGATGTACATGTACTTGGAAAGACAATGACTGATTAGGGATAGTCAACATGGCTATGTGCATGGGAAATCATGTCTTACAAACTTGATTGAGTTTTTTGAAGAAGTTACAAAGAGGATTGATGAGGGCAGAGCAGTAGATGTGATCTATAGGGACTTCAGTAAGGTGTTCGACAAGGTTTCCCATGGGAGACTAATTAGCAAGGTTAGATCTCACAGAATAAAGGCAGAACTAGCCATTTGGATACAGAACTGGGTCAAAGGTATAAGACAGAGGGTGATGGTGAAGGGTTGTTTTTCAGAGTGGAGGCCTGTGACCAGTGGAGTGCCACAAGGATCGGTGCTGGGTCCTCAACGTTTTGTCATTTACATGAATGATTTGGATGCAAGCATAAGAGGTACAGTTAGTAAGTTTGCAGATGACACCAAAATTGGAGATGTAGTGGACAGCAAAGAGGGTTACCTCAGGTTACAACAGGATCTGGACCAGATGGGCCAATGGGTTGAAAAGTGGTAGATGGAGTTTAATTCAGATAAATGCGAGGTGCTGCATATTTGGGAAAGCAAATCTTAGCAGGATTTATACACTTAATTGTAAGGTCCAAGGGAGTGTTGCTGAACAAAGAGACCTTGGAGTGCAGAATCATAGCTCCTTGAAAGTGGAATCGCAGGTAGATAGGATAGTGAAGAAGGTGTTTGGTATGCTTTCCTTTATTGGTCAGAGTATTATACTGGAGTTGGGAGGTCATGTTACGGCTGTACAGGACATTGGTGAGGCCACTATTGGAATATTGCATGCAATTCTGCTCTCCTTTCTATCGGAAAGATGTTGTGAAACTTGAAAGAGTTCAGAAAAGATTTACAAGGATGTTACCAGGGTTGCAGGATTTGAGCTATAGGCTGAACAGGCTGGGGCTGTTTTCCCTGAAGTGTCAGAGGCTGAGGTGTGACCTTATAGAGGTTTACAAAATTATGAGCGGCATTTATAGGGTAAATAGGCAAAGTCTTTTCCCTGGGTTCGGGAAGTCCAGAACTGGAGGGCAAAGGTTTAGGGTGAGAGGGGAAAGATATAAAAGAGACCTACGAGGCAACTTTTTCACTCAGAGGGTGGCACGCGCATGGAACGTGTTGTCAGAGGATGTGGTGGAGGCTGGTACAATTGCATCATTTAAGAGGCATTCGGATGGGTATATGAATAGAAAGAGTTTGGAGGGATATGGGACGGGTGCTAGCAGGTGGGACTAGATTGGGTTGGAATATCTGATCGGCATGGACAGGTTGGACCGAAGGGTCTGTTTCCATGCTGTACATTTCTATGACACTATGACTCTCGTAGAAATAAGTTAAGAGAATAAAATAGTAAGATGGGAAATGAGGGTCAAAGAATAGTAGGAAGAAACAGAAAGAAACAGAATTAGGAATGTACCAACATTCAAGACCAAACGTTACAAAGGTAACAAAAAGACAACTAAAGGCTCCAAATCTAAACTTGTGTAGCATTCAGAGCAAAGTAACTGAATGGACTGTGCATGTTGAAGTAAATAAATATGATCAGATTGCCAGAACAAAGTTGTGGCTGCAGGATAGCTGAGATTGAATCCTCAAAAATAAAGTGAATCGAATATCCAAGAAGAATAGGAAGCTAGGTAAAGGTGCACTTTTATTAATCAAGGATGGCAATGGTGCATTTTTTTAATCATTCATGGGATGTGGTCATTTTTGGCTGAGCCAACATATGTTATCTTCTCCTTCGTTGCCAGGAGATGTTAG
Organism: Hemiscyllium ocellatum; assembly: GCF_020745735.1. Classification (NCBI taxonomy): domain Eukaryota; kingdom Metazoa; phylum Chordata; class Chondrichthyes; order Orectolobiformes; family Hemiscylliidae; genus Hemiscyllium; species Hemiscyllium ocellatum. The sequence goes on along the minus strand of NC_083406.1, from coordinate 25,610,571 downwards.
TGGTGTGCTGCTACCTTGAACCATTGCAGTCCTTGTGGAACAAATGCAGGGAACTGTAGAGAAAATCAGCAGATCTGTCAGCGTCTGCAGAGCTAGACAAAATGTTTGAAGTGCAGCATGTCTCATCTTCAGAAATGTTTGTCCAGTTAGTATAGGTACACCCATAATGCTGCTGACAAGGGAGGGTGACCAAGATTTTGATACAGCAACATTGAGGGAATGGCAATGTATTTCCAACTTAGGGTGGTCAGTGGCTTGGAATGAGCTTGAAGACACTGGTGTTGACTGTGTATCTGCTGACCTTGTCCTATTTGATGTTATTGGTTGTGGTTTTGGATGATTCAGTAGAAGGAGCCTTGATAAATTTCTGTAGTCTATCTTACAGTGGTAAATGCTGCTACTACTGAGGATCAGTGGTGGAAGGATTGAATACTTTAGATGAGGTGTCAATCAAATGGGTTGCTTTGTCCTCAGTGGTGTCAAACTTTTTGAGTGTTGTTGGAGCAGCACTCATCCAGGCAAATGGAGAATATTCCATCCCATTCCTGGTCCTAGCCTGTGAGCTGCTCTTAAAGCCACAGTATTTATACAGCTAGTTCAGTTCAGTTTCTGGTCAACCGTAATCCCCAGGATGACAATAGTAGAGAATTCAGTGATGGCTAGGTCGTTGAACACCAAGGGTGATGATTAAGTGGTCATTGCCCGATATTGGTGTGGCACAAATGTCACTTGCCACCCATCGGCCTAAATCTGAGTCTTCCTTTTGAGTCTTGTTTCATTCGTACATGGATTACTTCAGTAACTGAGGACTTGCAAATAGTGCGAAATTGTGCCATCATCAACAAATATCTCCACATCTACAAGATGTTCTCGGAGGATCACGTGACGGCTGTTTGTCCGGTTCGAAGTCCAGGGTGAGTTCCAGTTCTTAGTTTTTCTTTTGTTTTAAAAACTAAAAATTTAAGTTGTAAGTTCCAGTACTTAACTTTTTTAAACTTTTTTAAACTAAAAATTTAAAAAGTTTTTTTTAAAAAAAAGCCGGGTAGACCCGGAGGCTTGTGTTGCTAGGTTACCTGGGTAGGGTTTTTTCTCTATTTAAACGCGCAGGTTGTGGATACGTTTTGGATACTTGTGGGGGGGATGACTTACCAGGGGCAAGCAACGAGGTTCAGGCCTCTGGCACGGAGCCTGGCCCCGTTGCTCAGAAGGGAAGGGTGGAGAAAGGTAGAGCGATAGTTCTTGGGGACTCGATAGTGAGGGGTACAGACAGACGGTTTTGTGGGGGCGACAGTGACTCACGTTTGGTATGTTGCCTCCCAGGTGCAAGGGTACGTGATGTCGCTGATCGTGTTTTCCGGGTCCTTAAGGGGGAGGGGGAGCAGCCCCAGATCGTGGTCCACGTTGGCACCAACGATATAGGTAGGAAGAGGGGTGAGGATGTCAGACAGGCTTTCAGGGAGCTAGGTTGGAAGCTCAGAGTTAGAACAAACAGAGTTGTAGTCTCTGGTTTGTTACCCGTGCCACGTGATAGAGAGTCAAGGAATAGGGAGAGAGAGCAGTTGAATGCGTGGCTACAGGGATGGTGCAGGAGGGAGGGATTCCGTTTTCTGGACAACTGGGGTTCTTTCTGGGGAAGGTGGGACCTCTATAAAAAGGATGGTCTACACCTGAACCTGAGGGGCACCAGTATCCTTGGGGGGAGGTTTGCTAGTGCTCTTTGGGAGGGTTTAAACTAACTCCGCCGGGGCATGGGAACCTGGACTGTAGCTTTAGGGTACAGGACCTTGAGTGTAGGGAGGTTATGAATAATGCAGCGATCTCGAAGGAGGGTGCCTGTAAACAGAAGGGTGGATTGAAGTGTGTATACTTCAATGCCAGAAGTATAAGGAATAAGGTAGGTGAACTTGCAGCGTGGGTTGGTACCTGGGACTTCGATGTTGTGGCCATTACAGAGACGTGGGTAGAACAGGGACAAGAATGGCTGTTGCAGGTTCCAGGGTTTAAATGTTTTAGTAGGATCAGACATGGGGGTAAAAAAGGGGGAGGTGTGGCATTACTTGTCAAAGATAGTATTACAGCAGTGGAATGGACGATGGAAGAGGACTTGCCATCTGAGGTAGTTGGGCTGAGGTTAGAAATAGGAAAGGTGAGGTCACCCTGTTAGGTGTTTTCTACAGGCCTCCTAATAGTCCTAGAGAAGTAGAGGATAATATTGTGAGGATGATTCAGGAAAAGAGTGAAGGTAGCAGGGTGGTTGTTATGGGGGACTTTAACTTCCCAGATATTGACTGGGAGAGCTATAGCTCGAGTTCATTAGATGGGTCGGTGTTTGTCCAATGTGTGCAGGAGGGTTTCCTGACACAATATGTAGACAGACCAACAAGAGGTGAGGCTATACTGGATTTGGTTCTAGTAATGAACCAGGCCAGGTGTTAGACTTGGAGGTAGGTGAGCACTTCGGGGACAGTGACCACAACTCGGTGACTTTTACTTTAGTGATGGAGAGGGATAAGTGTGCGCTGCAGGGCAAGAGTTATAGCTGGGGGCAGGGAAATTATGATGCAGTGAGGCATGACTTAGGATGTGTGGATTGGAAAAACAGGCTTCAAGAGAAGAACACTAATGAGATGTGGGGATTGTTCAAGGAGCAGCTACTACGTGTCCTCGATAAGTATGTACCAGTCAGGCATGGTGTAAAGGGCCTTGTGAGGCAGCCGTGGTTTAGTAAGGAATTGGAATCCCTTGTGAAAGGGAAGAAGGCGGCATATGTAAAGATGAGGCGTGAAGGTTCAGTTGGGGCGATAGAGAGTTATAAGGTAGCCAGGAAGAATCTAAAGAGAGAGCTAAGAGAAGCGAGAAGGGGACATGAAAAGTCTTTAGCTGGTAGGATTAGGGAAAACCCAAAGGCTTTCTATAGGTATGTCAGGAATAAAAGGATGACTAGGGTAGTTATCGGTCCAGTCAAGGATAGTAGTGGGAAGTTGTGTGTGGAGGCGGAGGAGATTGGAGAGACACTAAATCAATACTTTTCATCAGTATTCACTCAGGAACAGGACACTGTTGCTGACGTGAATATGGAGTCACAAATGATTAGAATGGATGGCCTGGAAATATGCAGGGAAGAGGTTCTGGGAATATTGGAGAGGATGAAAATAGATAAGTCTCCTGGGCCTGATGGCATTTACCCTAGGATCCTATGGGAAGCTAGGGAGGAGATAGCAGAGCCATTGGCCTGGATTTTTATGTCGTCATTGTCAACGGGAATAGTACCAGAGGACTGGAGGATAGCGAATGTGGTCCCCTTGTTCAAGAAAGGGAGTAGGGATAGCCCTAGTAACTATAGGCCAGTGAGTCTGACTTCAGTGGTGGGCAAAGTCTTAGAGAGAATGGTAAGGGATAAGATTTATGAACATCTGGATAGGAATAACGTGATCAAGGATAGCCAGCATGGTTTTGTGAAGGGCAGGTCGTGCCTCACAAACCTTATTGAGTTCGTTGAGAAGGTGACTAAGGAAGTGGATGAGGGTAAAGCAGTAGATGTTGTGTATATGGATTTTAGTAAGGCGTTCGATAAGGTTCCCCATGGTAGGCTAATGCTAAAACTACGGAGGTATGGCATTGAGGATACATTAGAGGTTTGGATTAGGAATTGGCTGGCTGGAAGGAGACAGAGGGTAGTAGTTGATGGACTAAGTTCATCTTGGAGTGCAGTTACTAGCGGTGTACCACAAGGATCTGTTTTGGGACCATTGCTTTTTGTTATCTTTATAAATGATCTAGAGGAAGGGCTTGAAAGCTGGGTAAGCAAGTTTGCGGATGACACAAAAGTCGGTGGAGTTGTGGATAGTGAGGAAGGAAGTGGTAGGTTACAGCGGGATATAGATAAGTTGCAGAGCTGGGCAGAAAGGTGGCAAATGGAATTCAATGTAGCTAAGTGTGAAGTCATTCACTTTGGTAGGAGTAACAAGATGATGGATTACTGGGCTAATGGTAGGCTACTTGGTAGTGTGGATGAGCAGAGGGATCTTGGTGTCCATGTACACAGATCTCTGAAAGTTGCCACCCAGGTAAATAGTGCTGTGAGGAAGGCATATGGTGTACTGGGCTTTATTGGTAGAGGAATTGAGTTCCGGAGTCCTGAGGTCATGTTGCAACTGTATAAGACTCTGGTGCGGCCTCATCTGGAGTATTGTGTGCAGTTTTGGTCGCCATACTATAGGAAGGATGTGGAGGCATTGGAACGAGTGCAGAGGAGGTTTACCAGGATGTTGCCTGGAATGGTAGGAAAATCTTATGAGGAAAGGCTGAGGCACTTGGGGCTGTTCTCATTGGAGAAGAGAAGGTTTAGGGGAGATTTGATAGAGGTGTATAAGATGATTAGGGGTTTAGATAGGGTCGACACTGAGAACCTTTTACCGCTAATGGAGTCAGGTGTTACTAGGGGACACAGCTTTAAATTAAGGGGTGGTAGGTATAGGACAGATGTTAGGGGTAGATTCTTTACACAGCGGGTTGTGAGTTCATGGAATGCCCTGCCAGTAGCAGTGGTGAACTCTCCTTCTTTATGGTCATTTAAGCGGGCATTGGATAGGCATTTGGAAGTTATTGGGCTAGTGTAGGTTAGGTAGGATTCGGTCGGCGCAACATCGAGGGCCGAAGGGCCTGTACTGCGCTGTATCTTTCTATGTTCTATGTTCTAAGACTGTAAAACATAGGAGTTGAAAGGTGTGGTGTTGGAAAAGCACAGCTGGTCAGTCAGCCTCTGACGAGCAGGATAGCCAACATTTCAAGCATAAACTGTTCATCAGGAATGGGGTGTGGGGTGGTGGTCTATGGGGGCTGAGAGAAAAATGGGGGTGGGGGATAGGGCTGGGGGTAGGTAGCTGGGACTGCAATCGGTAGATGGAGGTGGAGGGTGATGGTGATAGGTTGGAGCGGAGGATGGAGTGGATAGGTGGAACCTTCCCCTTAGCCCCATCCCCCACCCCATTTATCTCTTAACCTCCTTGGGCCACACCCTATTTCCTGATGACAAGCTCATTATAAGAAAGGTGGGGTCACCTGCTCCTCAGATGCTGCCTGACCAGTTATGCTTTTCCAACATCATAGTTTTTGACTCTGATCTCCAGCATCTGCAGTCCTCAGTTTCTCCCTGTAAGACCTAGGAGCAGAAATTGACCATTCTGCACCTTTCTGCTTATGGTGTGTAGATCCTCAGTATGCAAACACTGAGTGTCACTACATACTGAGGTTCTGCTTGTCCCCAAGGTTGTGAAACCTGGGAGTGACCTCCTTGCCACAGAATTCTCCAAGTTGTTGAACTGTTCCGTATCGCAAGTCCTTTGTGGACAAAGTTACAAAGAAAAACACCTTTGACCACAAGTCCATCAGGAAGTGGTCAGCATGGAACATCCTCAAGACTCTGTGGGAAAAGGAAAGGATCGATCCTCTCATGTGGTTCCCTCATCAGCCTGTCAGAGTCATTTGGCAGAATGCCTCTTCACCATAAGTTTGCAACATACACCAAGACATCACTTCAATGGTGGTGAGAAGGGCACTGCCTAATGAGATCCTTCTTGTACTGCTGTTCAGTCTACCCCAATGCACACTGCCCTCAAAGCTGCTGTGGGGGTTTGAGACTATCACACATCTCCTGCTGGAATGTGCTCTTGTGAAGGAAATCCAAAGGAAGATGAAATCGTTTTTTTTTTGAGGTTCATCCTGAGCAGCTCCTGTGTTTTCTCGTCTGATGCCCAGGATGTATTTCAAGACAACCATTGACTGTGTCTGAAGAACCATCAACTTGGTGAAAGACACTCCTTGGTCTGCCCAAACCTTGTTGGTCTTCCACAGCAAGGAGTTTACCTCGAGCAAGTGTTGCAGACTGGCCTACTCCAGGGTCCAGGACAACATGCTGAGGGATGCACTAAAGTTTGGGGCAGCTATCTCCAAGATGCAGTGGGAAAAGAGCACTTACTGAAATCTTCTTGCCGAAGTTCAATGGGGATCTGTTCAGTTATCAGACTCTTTTGGTGCCTCAAATGCATGTAAATAAAGTCTTGTGCAAATAAAAGATGCCTTTGGTTTGTTTGCTGGAGAGAATCAAACTCCAATGTTTGCTTGTTTTCTTTATATGCTACTGCACAGAATCAAATTGTGTTTGTGACAATGTATATACAGATATCTTTTATGAATAAAGTATATTTTTGAAATTAAAAAAGAAGTGAATCAGATTGGCTGGCAGCTCCAGCGAGAGGGACTTCCTCTGACTGAGAGTAGAAACACAGTCTCCATCTAAAGCACAACTCATAACTGTGGGACTGGCTTCTTTCTGATCCACTGCCAGACAGCTTTTCTTCCATGGGAGTGAGCTGTCAAACCTCTACTGTAATGCTGTTAGCCAAATTGTCTAGGCGCCTAGTTTGCAATGCAGGAAAATGCCAACAGTGTGCTGCCTGAGGTTACCTTGAAGGGCTCTTCTTCTTCTCAACCTCTCCCCTCGCCTGAGTAATGATGACCCTCAGATTAAACCATCACCAGTCATCTCTCTGCAATAAGAAAGCATTTACATGGTCCAGCAGCAACTTTAATTATTAATTTTCATTTCTCATTACAATATATCTTAACACTACTTGCATGTCACACCAGCGAAAGTAACATGTTGACATTTAACATACTATGCATTACACAGCAACCTTGTTTTTCAGTAGTTCATGGGCAGCACATCACTTAGCATCCTTCAAATATGATCTCAATAAGATGTCTGTTGTCAGATTTTATTTTTTCCCAGGCTCTTGCAAAATATATTTAAATTATATAGTTGGTGAATATTGTTAGGGAACAGTTCATTCCATTTTGTGGCTGATACATATTTCAGCCAACACAAGGCTCAATGTCTCTTTTGCCACTGTGGAATATTTTTGTTAACTATAGACAATAGACAATAGGTGCAGGAGTAGGCCATTCTGCCCTTCAAGCCTGCACCACCATTCAATATGATCATGGCTGATCATCCTTAATTAGTATCCTGTTCCTGCCTTATCTCCATAACCCTCGGTTCCACTAGCCTTAAGAGCTCTATCCAACTCTTTCTTAAATGAGTCCAGAGACTGGGCCTCCACTGCCCTCTGGAGCAGAGCATTCCACACAGCCACCACTCTCTGGGTGAAGACGTTTCTCCTCATCTCTGTCCTAAATGGTCAACCCCATATTTTTAAGCTGTGTCCTCTGGTTCGGCACTCACACATCAGTGGAAACTTGTTTCCTGCCTCCAGAGTATCCAATCCTTTAATAATCTTATATGTCTCAATCAGATCCCCTCTCAGTCTTCTAAACTCAAGGGTATACAAGCTCAGTCGCTCCAGTCTTTCAGCGTAAGGTAGTCCCGCCATTCCAGGAATTGACCTCGTGAAGCTACGCTGCACTCCTTTAATAGCCAGAAGGTCTTTCCTCAAATTTGGAGACCTGAACTGCACACAGTACTGCAGGTGTGGTCTCACCGGGGCCCTGTACAACTGCAGAAGAACCTCTTTGCTTCTATACTCAATCCCTCTTGTTATGAAGGCCAGCATGCTATTAGCCTTCTTCACTACCTGCTGTACCTGCAGGCTTACTTTCATTGACAGGTGTACAAGAACACCCAGATCTCTTTGTACTGCCCCTTTACCTAAATTGATTCCATTTAGGTAGTAATCTGCTTTCCTATTCTTCCCACCAAAGTGGATAACCATACATTTATCCACATTAAACTGCATCTGCCATGCATCTGACCACTCACCTAACCTGTCCAAGTCATCCTGTAATCTCCCAAAAACCTCCTCACATTTCACCCTGCCACCCAGCTTAGTATCATCAGCAAATTTGCTAATGTTATTACTAATACCATCTTCTATATCATTAACATATATTGTAAAAAGCTGCAGTCCCTGCGGTACCCCACTGGTCACTGCCTACCATTCCGAAATGGAGCCGTTTATCACTACACTTTGTTTCCTATCAGCCAACCAACTTTCAATCTAAGTTAGTACTTTGCCCTCAATACCATGCGCCCTAATTTTGCTCACTAACCTCCTATGTGGGACTTTATCAAAAGCTTTCTGAAAGTCCAGGTACACTACATCTACTGGATCTCCCTCGTCCATCTTCAGAGTTACATCCTCAAAAAATTCCAGAAGATTAGTCAAGCAAGATTTCCCCTTCATAAATCCATGCTGACTCTGACCTATCCTGTTACTACTATCCAGTTGCTACTACTGTTACTACTAACATGCAGTCAATTTCATTGAAAAATGATTGATAGGCTATTCAATTTCTATCTCGTCATTTTGCAGTAAAGCAGGTTCCACTCTGATGCTGCAGGCATCTACAGCTAATTTGAATGACTTCTTATAATGAGGCATGGCTAAAATCGATGCAGTTGACAGCACAACTTCTAAGATTTTCAAGGCACTTTGACACACTAACCTCCATTCAAATTTTCTTCCTTTCTTCAACAAGTTTGTTAAAGATGAAACAACTGTGCTGAAGTTCAAAAAAAATCTAGCAATAAAATCCACTCGTCAACTTAACACACAATTTCAGGTTTTGTCCGATACACAGGAAAATTCAAATTAGTCCATATTTTCACTTCTTTAGGTGCTCCTTAGCTGTGTCCCACAGTGTAGGTATGGCCTGAATAAATCAGCTTTGCCCTAATAAATTCACTCTGAGCTAAAGTTATAACCAAATTTGTTTTCTGTTGTTAATTAAACAGTCAATCAGGAGGTGAAAAAGCATGTCCCATGAACAAGACATTTGCTACAAATGAAGTCCAGCAGATGGCAGTCTTGGTGTTTTGGAAGCTTGGATGAAACTCTCTTTCCCTCTTTTCCCTTTACAAGGTGCAATGAACTTGCATTCGGAGCAATATTATTTTGTTGATACTTTAAACATGGCAGAAGTGTTACTTTTCACAGAATGTATTGGAGTGAGAGAGGTTGTTACGTCTCTCACAAGTTTTTTTTATTTTGGAGAAACACAGCGGATTTGGCAGCATCTGGGGGGGACAAAGCAGAGATAATGTTTCAAGTCTGGTGAATCTTCTGATGGACCAGTTCTAGTGCAGAGTCACTGGACTCAAAATGTTTACTCTGCTTTCCCCCCACAGACGCTGCCTGAACTGCTGAGCTTCTCCAGCAATTTCTGTTTTTGCTGCTGATTCCCAGCATCCACAGTTCTTTGTTTTATTTTAGTGCGTTTTGTTTTCAAAACACTTGGACATTGGTGGTGTAATTGGATGAAAATTCTGAATTTGCAGAAAGGTTTTATGTGAGATAATTGAACGACAGAATAGGAAATCCTGAAATGAAAAGGGAAAAGAATGTAGGCTGAGAAACTTGTTTGCAGAAATATCAAGGGATGGTCACCACCAGCAAAAAAAAATCCCAATCAATGCTCTGCACTAAGTTCCACTGAGGCTGTTTGGGAGGACAAAAGGTGGTGTAGGTGAGTGTGGAAAGAGGGTGCTTGTTCAGACCATGCAGTGAAAAATTAATATCTATTTGATGTGAATTTTTGCCCCCTATCCCTCACCCAGGGCATTTTCTGACAACACCTACTTTATTTGCAATTTGAATACTTTTAAAGAAAACAGGTTACATCAGCACTGCAGCATTTTCTTGATGGAAAAACTGCTGCACATGCATCAACTTTGGGATCCCAGCATCACGTCAGTTATTTGGCTCAGTGATACCAGGACCATAACAGGTAAGCACCTTTCTCAGTGTATGTACACCCTGAATACACCCTTAATGTCGCTGAACATCATGTGAGTCACGCAGAAAGTGGTCAGTGGTATGACTACAAATAACATGCAATACCCAGCTTCGATAGTTACAGATGATATCATGCAAGCTATTTCACCCTGTGAGATTTCAATGACACCATACTATGGTTGAACACTACAGCCAGCATCCTTTGCTTTCTTCACCTCTACAAGCCTTAATCAAGTTAGTACTGTTCCTTCCCTGCTTTGCAATCGCTTCACAAGTTAACATTTAAAAATTTCCAGCTGCAGGGAAGGGCAGAAGAGTGGTTCTAATGGCACAGATCTCCCACAGAACTAGCGCAAGTACAATAATCCAAATGGCCTCCTTCTGTACTGTTTCATTCCATGACTCTTGACATGATCTCAGCATCCACAGTCAGAGCCAAGGGAGAGCTCTGTATGTGTTGACCTCAGCATATTTACAGCTCTGCTTTCAGCCAAATCATGGGAATTTATAGCATGCAGACCAATCTGCCACAATCAAAACATTTGACTTTAGTCATGCTTCAGTTTATAGTGTGGTTAAGAAACCCAATATTCACCTTCTGAATACAGTCACACACCAGATGCAAATCTGGTAAAACTATATCTGACAATGTTGAGCTTTTATGTCAGATTATGCCTTAGTACAACATCAATGATCACTTGTTTAATGAGACACAGGAGTAGATGTTGACTTTGCAGGATGGTATAAAATGGCTGATTGCTAATCAGGAGACCCACTTATATCTTTGTCAATTTTCATTTCCAGTGAAGTATTTGGAAGACCTATAAATGCCATGTTGAAATATCTTCTTTATCAAACCTGCCTGGATGAGTGCAACACAAAGGAAGCTTATCACCAGCTCGGACAAATAATCTGCTTGGTAGATACTGTGACCCATTATCTTAAAACCTCAAGAGCTCTTCCACTGGCACACACCGGCTACAATATTTACCTTCAGTGTATATTAGATTAGATTTTAGATTAGACTTACAGTGTGGAAACAGGCCCTTCGGCCCAACAAGTCCACACCGACCCGCCGAAGCGAAACCCACCCATACCCCTACATTACCCCTTACCTAACACTACGGGCAATTTAGCATGGCCAATTCACCTGACCCGCACATCTTTGGACTGTGGGAGGAAACCGGAGCACCCGGAGGAAACCCACGCAGACACGGGGAGAACGTGCAAACTCCACACAGTCAGTCGCCTGAGTCGGGAATTGAACCCGGGTCTTCAGGCGCTGTGAGGCAGCAGTGCTAACCACTGTGCCACCGTGCCGCCCTAAGTTGCAACAACTTACCAAAAGCTCCTTCCACACCACCTTCCAAAACCAAGATCTCTAACAGTTGGAGGAACAAGAGCAGCTGGAGCGTGGGGACACTTGAATGTTTCCCTATGAGCCACAGACAATCCTGATATGGAACTGTATCACTGATCCACTTCAAAATCATAGGACTCTCCTTAAACAATATTGTGAGTGTGTCTAAACGCAGTCAGCTATGGTTCAAGAAGGCAGCACACCATCGCCTTATAATTAGAAAATAGGGCTGAGCAATGAATGCTAACACTACCAGCCACATCCCACGAAGATGTACAATTATGACTGCTAAATTGTTGCTGTTTCACCCTATAGCACAAAATCAAGACTCACCCATTGGGTCTTCACATAATAATATTGGAACATTGCCCTAATCACTAGATAAGTGTAAGGAGTGTTCTAGGAAGGATGTTGTGAAACTTGAATCTTCAGAAAAGATTTACAAGGATGTTTCCAGAGATGGAGGGTTTGAGCTTCAGAGAGAGGCTGGATAGGCAGGGGCTATTTTCCCTGGAGCATAGGAGGCTGAGGGGTGACCTTATAAACATTTATGAAATTATGAAGGACATGGATAGGGTGAATAGCCAAGGTCTTTTCCCCAGGATAGGGGAGTCCAAAGCTACAGGCCATAGGTTTAAGGTGAGAGGGGAAAGATTTAAAGGGACATAAGGGGTAACTTTTTCATGGAGAGATTGGTGTATGTATGAAACAAGCTAATAGAGAAGGTGGTGGAGGCTGGTACACTTACAGCATTTAAAGGGCATCTGAATAGGTACATAAGTAGGAAGGATTTAGAGGGATATGGGTCCAAATGCTGGCAAAGAGGACTAGATTAATTTACAATATCTGATGGCGATGGACAAGTTGGACTGAAGGGTCTGTTTCCATCCTGTAGAGCTCGATGACTCTATGACTCTCATGGACTGAGCAGGAAACCCTTGTTTTATAGCAAGAATATATTACACACTGCCACCTGAGATACTGCTTCAGGTGTTTAAAAAATATTGCTGGAATGATAGAACTTCTCAGTGCAGCTATCATCCAGGAAAGATCAAGCAAGTAGAGGGTCTTTTGTCTCAAAAAGTCAAAACTGAGGGAGATCGTCAAGATTATGAATAGCCTTGATGGGGGCGGGGTGGTGAGATGGAGTTGGAATATAGAAAAAAATGTTGCTATCTGCATTATGACAAGAATTAAGGGATATAAGTATAAAATTGATGCTAATAAAACCAGTCAAGAGTTCAGGAGAAAATTCTTTACTTGGAGAGTGATTAGAGTGTGTAAATTCCATGCACTGCCTTATTCCTGATGAAGGGTTTGTGCCCGAAACACTGATTTTCCCGCTCTTTGGATGCTGCCTGACCTGCTGTGCTTTTCCAGCACCACTCTGATCTAAACTCTGGTTTCCAGCATTTGCAGTCCTTACTTTTGCCTGTGTGAATTTTTATGTAGGATGAAATTTTGATGAGTATCATGAAAACATTCAAGGGGAAGGAATATCAGCACGTGAGAGAGAAAGGAATAAAAAGAAAATTTGCGAATAGTTGGGTGAAAAAGTGGAAGTGGGGCAAAAATCCAGGTATGTCTTTTAATTGGCCAATCTTACTGCTGTCACTATCTTATAATATTGGCTATGGTGTGGAATTTTTTTGGCTAAATGGCTAAATTCATGACACTAATCATTCTTTCTGCTATTAATCTTGGCTATTGATAGATTGTGGAGAAGAATGCCCACATGACATGTTAGGCAGAAGTTAGGTTAAAATGTGATTAACAACTAATGGGTTTATTACGTATAAATGAATAACTAATTACATTACACTCAAGATTAATGATGGTTTCACAGGCTCAACCTAACAGTAAGCTCAAGCTCATATTGTTACTCCTGAAACATCCTCACACAGTATTGGTATTGATTAACTCCTCATATTCTAAAGGGCAGATTCTAACTTATGGCATCAGTTAATCCTTTCAGGACCTAACTGTCTTCTACTATTTATGAAGAGTCAGAGCAATTGGTCTGCTTCTGCCCTGCTGATATTATGGGATTAGGTGGATCATTTATCTTCTATCAGGCAGAGGCTCAACCAATATACCTACAAAAATGATGTGGAGGTGCCGGTGCTGGACTGAGGTGGACAAGGTCAGAAGTCACAAAACACCAGTTTATAGTCCAACAGGTTTATTTGAAGTGAATTCATCTGATGAGGGAGCAGTGGTCTGACAGCTTGTGATTTCAAACAACCTGCTGGACTATAACGTGATGTCATGTGACATCACATTGAACAAAATATTAAATTCGGTCCACAGATCAATTTTCAAGGATCAATGTCCACCTAATAGTCACACCAACTTTGCTGCTTTGCTGTTAATACCAGAGTGAACCTTAAATCCTGGTTGCTGATGTTTTGTGTAAGCAATTGCCACAAAGCCATTATAGCTTAATTTCTCTGCCGGGATCTGATTGGTGAAGCCATTGATAGTTACTTTTTTCAAAATTTTTTGAATAGATAATGAATGAGGAATGCATTGTGAAACAACAAATTGTAGCTGGCTTTATGTTTAACTTCCATTTTTAGTATTCAAAGATCAGTAGATTTGGCTTGAACCCTTAGCCATTTGAACACACAAATAACCAAGGCAGTCTTGTTGGATACAGCTCCCCATTCAAGTCCATAAAGCTATGTAGACCAATACCTTCATTAGCTTTACAATCTCCGACAATTTGCAGAGACAGTGAGCAGTGACTGACCCAAATCCTGTTCTCTGCCATGTTCAGCAAGAAGGAAGCTGATGAATAATCTAACATTGACAAAAATGTCACACTGCACTCAAAAACAGCCAGCAATAAATGTCAACAGGTCTCAAAAGCACCAATGTCCAGATGGCGCATTCAGTTTTTTTTTGTTGGATTTGGTCCATGATTGAAGTAACATCCTCCTTACATTCTAATCATAAAGCACTTCAGGCTCAATGACAGGAGCAGATCACATCCATCTGCTCTCTATACATATGCATTGCAAAATTAGGCCTTTTGGCTGATATGGATCAATGCTGAGGTCACACATTTTCAATGAGGAACTTCTGCTTGGTTGCCACGGTTACAGAGACTCTGCTGTGGGCCCTGCAACCTGAGTTAGTTTTCATCTGATGCCTGGATGCAGCTGGTTAGCATGGCGCAATGGAGAGCAAGGGCAGATAGCACATCTGTGGCTTCAAAGCATTTAAGGCGGCACAGCAGTTAAATTGATTCTCTTGGTGGTGAGATGACTAATTAGCCAACCCTCACCCAACCCTCTTCAATAAGGCAATGCATAGTTTCACACATAGCAGCACAATTGTCCACAGTGTGCAATAACCAGAGACAAAATAGGCTTCATGTCCCGTAAACACCTGTTACAACGTACAGTATTCTGCAGATGGCAGGGTCTTCTGTGATCTTCTGTTTTTTTTCTTTAAACACTGCTCAAACTGAAGTGACTCAACTGCATTTTATTGAAAATTTAACATGTTTTTACACATTTATAAGAAAACTAAGAAAAAACCAAGAATAAACATTGATATACAGTTAAATCTTAAATAATAACCAAAATCTATCAAACAAGAAAAAAAAATACCAGGAGAAAAAAAACAAAACTCAACTAACTACTCATCTAACCTACAACTAACCAGAGTGTATGATTATAACTCTCACGTTATTCAAGAGAAAAAAAAACAGCGGATAACACATAAATTGAGCAGTGATATACATGCTCGGAATGTGTTAACATCGGATCACAACAAAACCCGTATTCATGCGGGATTTCTCTCCCAAGGAGCCCCAGACCAGCCAGGTTCGCCCTCTCAATTAAATAAAGGCCCTTGTAGGATGACCGAGATATCTGTATTTGTGTAATTCAAAAAGGGCTGCCATATTTTATGGAGTAAAATGGTGTTACTCCTGGTGCACCATATTTGTAAGGAAGTCAGGGGGAGTATATTCCATAATTATTCTGTGCCAACTCGAAAGTCCATGAGGGCCCTCAGCCACCCAGTTTACCAAAATGTTTTTCCTTGCGCAGAAAGAGAGAATGGAAAATAATCTCTTCCCTGTCGTAATTTCAGGTGTCCTTTACCCAATAAATGTGTCTCCTATAAGAGAGTTATATCGATCCTTTTTTTCTTGAGGTTTGATAATATTCTCCTCCTTTTGATTGATGAATTACTCCCCATGACATTCCACGTGCACCATTTGATCGACTGATCATCCATAATCAATGGGCAAGTCCTAGACCCCCTGGGAGAAGAAACCCTATCCAAAACATCCCGAGCATAGACCATATAAAATTCACAAAAATAAAAGCTCTTTAATACATTCAGATCAATATAATAAAAATCTATTTCTAAATAAAAAAAATATAAAATGTATTTAAAAGGAGATCTTCCTCCTTATTCCCAGGGGGCATCACTTCCTTTCCAAAAAATCCCATCATAACCTCTCCCAACCAGTGCCCCACCCTTGACCCAGGCGCCCCACGATAGGATAAAGAAAATTCAACTACACTACTGAAATAGAACTAACAGTGAGTATCCTATTCCCCCACTCCCCTACCACCCACACTGACACCTGGATATATTTGGTAAGATTAATACCATATATGACTATAAAATATATGACTATAAAATTACAGTCTCAGAAAATAATAATTAAATATAGTAATACTAAATAACAGGGGAAAACAACCCCGCTCCCAAGGACAGAGATAAAATAGGATAAGGTACCACTTTTCCCCCATCTACATTAACTAGATCCCCTGTCCTGAACATATATATATATAGAAAAAGGAGGGAAAGAAAATCGCTAAGTAAAAAATGAATAAATAAACCCTTCTTCCCATCCCCCAGAGATAATATTAAACAATAAGGTAATGAGAGGAAAAAAAGGGGGGTAAACCAGGGTGGGGTAGGGCAAAACAACATCAATTAACTCTTACAATTTATCTAAGAGCGTCCAAACGTTCCTTGGCCTTCTCCAGTGATCCGAAGTTATACACGGACCCTTCATGGCTGAAGCATAGTTAGCTGGGTAGTACAAGGAGTATTGAATATTTAAGTCCCTTAAAAGCTTCTTCGCTTCATCAAACACCTTCCTCTTTCAGACCAGAGCTGGGGAAAAGTCCTGAAATAACATAATCTTGGACCCTTTATAAGTCATGGCTTGGGGATCTTTCCCAAGATTTCTGGAAGCTTCCAAGAGCATCTGCCTCTCCTTATGGCTCTGCAGCCGGAACAGGACCTGGCAGGGGCGCTGGTTCGAGCCGAGCCGAGCCTGTGCACTGCAACCCGGTAGGCCCATTCCACCCTTACCTGGCCTGATCCAGCCTCCAGATTTAACAGCTGTGGAAGCCACTGTTCGAGAAACGCTGTAAGCTGGCCTTCTTCTTCCTGTTCGGGAAGGCCCAGCAAACGAACATTTTTCCGATGACCTCGGGAAAGGTGCGGACTCGCTGTTCGAGAGTCTGGACCCGATCCACGGCTGATTCTGCAATGGCCTCGGAGTTCGCGGCCTTTCGCTCTGCCCCTCCGACTCGGCGCTCGATTTCTTCAATGTCTCGGTCGTGCTTTTGTAGCGCGGCCGAGAGTGAATTCCATCGACTTTGGGACTCTTCAATGAAAGCATCAATCTTCACATCAAGTTTAGAGACTATTTCTGCGAGGCTTGCCACCCTAGGTAAGTCCCCTGGGGCGGTTGTGGATGCCTCTGCTGCAGCTGGGGAGGGTGGGGGAAGGGCTCCTGCCTGCTGGGAACTGCAGGCTCCTTTCCCCTTAGTCATTCTTACAGGAGACTGAACTGTTTAAATTTAGTACTGAGCCACTAATTATATTAAGTAAAAACTATTTTAAATGATTTGGTGAGTGTGGTGGAGGCAGGTGGCCCAATTTGCCTAGGTCTTTGGAGGAGCACTATAGACTCAGACTTGCTGAGTCGCCGCCATCTTGGATCTCCCTCTTTTAACCTTTTAGTCTAAAGTTTCAGGACAAATGTGAGACCTTTCTCACCTGCCAGGTTCTCAAGAAGATATTGTCAAACAAAAAAATTCTTGCTGTAATCGAAGCCTTGGTGAAATGGTAACATGTAATCTTTTCGTATAAAAAGTGAGGTCTGCAGATGCTGGAGATCAGAGCTGAAAATGTGTTGCTGGTTAAAGCGCAGCAGGTCAGGCAGCATCCAAGGAACAGGAGATTCGACGTTTCGGGCAAAAGCCCTTCATCAGGAATGAGGAAAGTGTGTCCCGCAGGCTAAGATAAAAGGTAGGGAGGAGGGACTTGGGGGAGGGGCGATGGAGATGTGATAGATGGAAGGAGGTCAAGGTGAAGGTGATAGGCCGAAGTGGGGTGGGGGCGAAGAGATCAGGAAGAAAATTGCAGGTTAGGAGGGTGGTGCTGAGTTCGAGGGAATCGACTGAGACAAGGTGGGGGGAGGGGAAATGAGGAAACTGGAGAAATCTGAGTTCATCCCTTGTGGTTGGAGGGTTCTCTTTTCCCCAATTTTCAGCAAAATTATAGTCATTTAGAGTAGGAAGTCTTAAAATCCACTCCAGTACTATATAGCCAATAAAAATATGGCAGAGGTCTGATTTTAACCCTTTCAAAACCCATCTACTTAAAACAAAGCTAATATCAAGATCATTATCTAAAAAAAATGCTTGGAATCAGCACTTCACCTTGAAATAGTGCCAGTTTGAATTAGATACAGGAGAGTGAAGGAAACAGATGTATTGTTAATAAATTGATATTTAGAGTCATAGTGCTGTACATCATGAAAACTGATCTTTCAGTCCAACCTGTCCATGCTGACCAGATATCCTAAATTAATCTAATCCCAGTTGCCAGCATTTGGCCTATGTCCCTCTAAACCTCTGTACCCATCCAGATGCCTTTTAAAATGCTGTAATTATATTAGCCTCTCCCACTTCCTCTGGCAGCTCATTCCATACATACACCACTCTCTGTGTGAAAACGTTGCTGCTTAGATTCCTTTTATATCTTGCTCCTTTCACATTAAACCTATGCCGTCTACGTATGGATTCCCTACCCTGGGAATAAGACTTTGGCTATTAACCCTATCCATGTCCCTTATGACTTCATAAACTGCTATAAGATCACCCTTCATCCTCTGATGCTCCAGAGAGAATAGCTGCAGCCTATTTAGCCTCTCACCATCGCTCAAACCCTTCAAAACTGGCAACATCCTTGTAAATCTTTTCTGAACACTTTTAGGTTTAACCGCATTTTTCCCATTACAGTGAGACTAGAATTGAATTTCATCTTATTTGATTTTCTTTGCTGGATATTTTATATATCTCATATATTAAAGTTGATCTTTCTCTGTGACTGCATTCTATTCGATTACTGTGATGTACTTATAAAAGGTATACATTGTTTGGATAGCACACAAAACAATACTTTTCACTGTATCTAGGTCAATATGACAATAATAAATAAAATAAAATCACTCTGTGAAACATAGCATTTACTGAAAAACATTAGGATAATAATAAGTATCTCCTCATTGAAGAGAAGCCTGATCAAAATTAAAGGGTGAATCTGTTCATACAATACAAACAAGTGTGGTAACAAGTGCAACAGCAAAGTGTGTAGCATAATTTTTGCATTTCAAAAATGCAAAAATCACTGATGAGTGAATTTCATCTTTCCCAAGGCTAAAAATGCCTTTGGCCATCCCTCAAAACCTCGAACTCTCACACTCTACTCACTCCTCAGTAACTGTTAACATTGAAGCATGAAGATGCGGCCGCATCTGGAGTATTGTGTGCAGTTTTGGTCGCCATACTATAGGAAGGATGTGGAGGAACTGGAATGGGTGCAGAGGAGATTTATCAGGATGTTGCCTGGTATGGTAGGAAGATCATATGAGGAAAGGCTGAGGCACCTGGGGCTGTTTTCATTGGAGAAAAGAAGGTTTAGGGTGACTTGATAGAGGTGTACAAGATGATTAGGGGTTTAGATAGGGTTGACCATGAGAACCTTTTTCCACGTATGGAGTCAGCTATTACGAGGGGGGATAGCTTTAAATTAAGGGGTGGTATGTATAGGACAGATGTTAGGGGTAGATTCTTTACTCAGCGAGTCATGAGATCATGGAATGCCCTGCCAGTAGCAGTGGTGGACTGTCCCTCTTTATGACCATTTAAACGGGCATTGGATAGGCATATGGAGGAAAGTGGTCTAGGGTAGGTTAGGTGGGCTTGGATAGGCGCAACATCGTGGGCCGAAGGGCCTGTACTGCGCTGTATTTTTCTATGTTCTATGTTCTACGTCCTAAGACTGTGATGCCTTTATGCCAAGGTACCCCTAAAAGTGAGTGTATCTTTTTGAGGAAGCTGTGGACAAGACAGACAAATTACACAGCAGCTAGGAGGGGTGTGGGTGATATTGTTCTGATGGTGTTGTAGGTCACACTGTGTGCCACCGCCGCACGGACAACAGCCACCACCGACCACGCAGCCTCCGCGATTGCCGCCCAGACAACTGCCTCAACGATCACCAGGAAGACCATTGCCGACAGATACGCGGCTGCCGCAGGATCCACGGCCACTGGGACCAGCGCCATTTCTGCTCAGCACGCCGATTCCGCCTCCGGAGCTGCTGTCGCCGCAGCCACTTCTGCCCCCAATGACGTCACTCACCTGCTCAAGGACCACACCTCACGCTAAGCCACTCCCACGTCGATCACTGCCCCCACATCGATATCTGCCCCCACGACCAACTCTGCACCCACTCCCAGCTCCAGCCCCACACCAGGTCCTAGCTCCCAGCCCTGCCGTATTTTCACCATCCCTCCAGACCTCCCCCTCTCTGAGGATGAACGATCAGTCCTCAGCAGAGGCCACACCTTCATCCTCCTATGCTCCCGGATCAATGAGTTCAACAAGCGGCTAGACATTGAGCATTTCTTCCACTGCCTTCGCCTCCGCGCCTACTTCTTCAACAACAACTCTTTCCCACCCTCTGACGACCCCTTCTCCCACCTCCAACACACCCCATCCACCTAGACACCCTGTGCTGGCCTCTTACTTGCCCTCGATCTCTTCATATCCAACTGCTGCCGTGACATTGACCGCCTCAACCTGTCCACCCCTCTCACCCACTCCAACCTCTCACCCTCACAACACGCAGCCCTCCACTCCCTCCGCTCCAACCCCAACCTCACCATCAAACCGGCAGACAAGGGAGGCGCAGTGGTAGTTTGGCGCACCACTCTTTACACGGCTGAAGCTAGACGCCAACTCGCGGACACCTCCTCCTATTGCTCCCTTGACCATAACCCCACCTCCCACCACCAAATCTCATCACCTCAGGAGATCTCCCATCCACCGCCTCCAACCTCATAGTCCCACAACCTTGCACCGCCCGTTTCTACCTCCTGCCCAAAATCCACAAACCCAACTACCCCGGTCGATCCATTGTCTCAGCCTGCTCCTGCCTCACCGAATTCGTCTCTGCATACCTCAAAACTGTCCTGTCCCCCTTAGCCCAAGAACCAACCTCCCACCTATGTTCGGGACACCACCCACGCCCACCACCTCCTCAATGATTTTCTCTTTCCCAGCCCCCAATGCCTTATCTTCATGATGGACATCCAGTCCCTATACACTGTCATCCCCATCACAAAGGCCTCTAAGCCCTCCGCTTCTTCCTCTCCTGCCAACCCAACCACTGACACCCTCCTTCAACTGACTGAACTGGTCCTCACTCTGAACAACTTCTCCTTCCAATCCTCCCACTTCCTCCAAACCAAAGGAGTAGCCATGGGCACCTGCATGGGCCCCAGCTATGCCTGCCTCTTTGTCGGATATGTAGAACAGTCCATCTTCCGCAGCTACACTGGCACCTTTCCCCATCTTTTCCTCCGCTACATCGATGATTGTATTGGCACTATCTCGTGCTCCCACGAGGAGGTTGAACTGTTCATCCACTTTACTATCACCTTCCACCCTGATCTCAAATTTACCTAGACCGTCTCAGACTCCTCCCTCCCCTTCCCAGACCTCTCCATTTCTATCTCAGGCGACCGACTCAATACAGACATTCACTACAAACCGACCAACTCCCACAACTACCTAGATTACACTTTGTCCCAGCCTGCCCCCTGTAAAAATGCCATCCCATATTCTCAATTCCTTCGCCTCCGCCGCATCTGCTCCCAGGAGGACCAGTTCCAATGCCGAACAACCCAGATGGCCTCCTTCTTCAAAGACTGCAATTTCCCCTCCAACATGGTCGACGATGCTCTCCACCGCACCTCCTCCACTTCCTGCTCCTCCGCCCTTGAACCCCGCCCCTCCAATCACCACTAGGACAGAACCTCACTGGTCCTCACCTTCCATCCCACCAACTTCCGGATACATCATATCATCCTCCGTCATTATTGCCACCTCCAAACAGACCCACCACCAGGGATATATCACCAGGGATACATTTCCCTCCCCACCCCTATCAACGTTCCGGAGAGACCGCTCCCTCCACGACTCCCTCATCAAGTCCACACCCCCCACCAACCCAACCTCCACTCCCAGCACCTTTCCCTGGAACTGCAAGAAGTGCAAAGCTTGCGCCCATACCTCCCCCCTCACCTCCCTCCAAGGCCCCAATGGATCCTTCTATATCCGTTACAAATTCACCTGCACCTCCACACACATCATTTACTGTATTGCTGCACCCAATGTGGTCTCTACATTGGGGAGACAGGCAGCCTACTTGTGGAACGTTTCAGGGAACACCTCTGGAATACCCGCACCAACCAACCCAACCTGAACACTTTAACTCCCTCTCCCAATCCGCGAAGGACATGCAGGTCTTTGGCCTCCTCCATCACCAGACCCTGACCACACGATGCCTGGAGCAAGAGAGCCTCAACTTCTGCCTAGGAACTCTCCAACCACACGGGATGAATGTAGATTTCTCCAGCTTCCTCATTTCCTCTCCCCCAACCTTATCTCAGTCCCTCGTGACCTGCAATCTTCTTCCCGACCTCTCCGCCCCCACCCCCTTTCCAGCCTATTACCCTCACCCTCACCTCCTTCCACCTATCGTATTTCCAGCGCCCTTCCCCCAAATTCCCTCCTCCCTACCCTTTATCTCTGCCTGCTTGGCACAGCAGCCTCATTCCTGAAGAAGAGCTTATTCCCGAAGCGTCAATTCTCCTGCTCCACGGATGCTGCCTGGTCTGCTGTGTTTTTCCAGCACCACATTTTTCAACATTGTGTATCATAGTCTCCCTATCCAGGAGGTCCTCTGACCTAGGTAACCTCTTGGGATGTCATCACGTTTTATCCGGCGATCGTCCCATGCATTGGATGGCCTCTCCTGTCAAAGCTTTATTGCCTAGGAGGACAGGATCTAGACCTGTATGGTGGCTGGGTGATTAGCACTGCTGCTTCACAATGCCAGGGATCTGGGTTTGATTCCAGCCTTGGGCAACTGTCTGTGTGGAGTTTGCACATTCTCCGTGTGTTTGCGTGGGTTTCCTCCGGGTGCTCTGTTTTCTTCCCACAATCCAAAAATATGCAGTTTAGGTGAATCGGCCATGCTAAATTGCCCACAGTGTTCAGGGATGGGTAGGTGAGGTGCATTTGTTTGGGGTAAATATAGGATAGTCGGGTAGGGGAATGGGTCTGGGTGGGTTCCTCTTTGGAGGGTTGGTGTGGACTTGTTGGGCTGAAAGGCCTGTTTCCACACTGTAGGGATTCTATGATCCATCAGAATGACCATAAATTGCATTTATATGGCAGTTTCACAAAATAAAATCTATCTCAAGACTCCACATAGATGTAAGGAAAATCAACAATGACCCACAGACAAACTGATTGATAACAATGAGCAATGTTTAGTCAAATCCCTCAGAATGGTAATACATTGAGCACTGATCTGTATAGCTGAGGAAAGTATTGTCTGTCCAACGTCGTTGTTATTACTGTCCAGTTGAGATAAGCAACTGTAAGGTTCAATCTTTCAACTGGTGTATGTTGATAATGTGTTGGCTATTTGTGTTCTTAATGTGTTTACTATTTGAGCCCAGATGTGAACAGAAAAAGGTAAACAATCTATAGCTAGCTGCTAAAAGGAGCTAGAACATAAAACTGGGCACATGGACTATACAATTTAAAGCACTATGATTAAAATCTGTTCCACACAATAAAAATACATATATTTAATATCTTAAAGCTGTGAGAAGATGGCATTAATCTCTTGATAAACAATTGGAAGCTAACCCCCTCCAGCAGGTGGTGGAATGGATGTTAGGATTTCTGGCAGTGGTGAATTGATGTGCCATTTTTAAGGCTGCTGTCCTCTTCAGGATAATGCCTCACACTCTACTCACTCCTCAGTAACTATTGAAATTGAAGCATGAAGACCTTGATGCCTTTACACCAAGGCACGCTTGAAAGTGAGTGTGTCTTTTTGAGGAAGCTATGACAAGGCAGGCAAGCCACAGCAATTGGGAGGGGTGTGGGTGATATTATTCTGATGGTGTTGTAGGGTGATATTATTCTGATGGTGCTGTAGATCACACTGTGGGTCATAGTCTCCACAACCAGCAGGTCCTCTGACCCAGGTAACCTCTTGGGATGTCATCACATTTCATCCGGCGATCTTCCCATGCACTGGATGGCCTCTCCTGTCAATGCTTTATTGCCTAGGAGGACAGGATATAGCCCTTCAGTGGACAGTACTCCATCTCAGCAAACAAACATCGGGCTTCCTTCTTGATGGTTGCATAGTCAGCTCTCCATTATCTCAGCCCATCTCCAGAAAATTCTGCATGACATTCCATTCAACATTTGCTTCCATATTTTACTTTCTTTCTACTCCAAGGAAATATTTTCCAATCAGTCCCTTACTTCAATTTTAGCCCTTTGTCTTCTTTATATATCTTTGCTAAGGTCTGCCATTATTCTTATCCTCACCATGTTATGGCATGGATGAGGTGGATCAAAGCATCTGCTTCTGTGCTGTACATCTCTACGACTCTGTGATACTATAACCGTTCGAGGTTTCTTTTGATCTGGATGTATAGCTTTTGCATATCATACAAGCTTCCACTTTCCTAGTTTTTCCTACTTTGACCATACCATGTTAGTCTGCAAAATTTGTTAAGTCAAGTTAGCTTTATGATGTGAGAGTCACTACCAGTAATAGCTTTGTCTTATGATATATTACATGTTCTGTGTAATCCACTAAATTTGCTGAATGATCTCCAAATGAAGAGATTACCAACAAGATTCTACTTTTTGTGCTTCTGCTTAACACAAATCGGAAACAATTAAAGATGCACACGAATTAATAGGCAAGTGATAGCTTATGCAAGAAGATAAATTTCACTTTGAATAGTCAGTGCAACAGAAATTTATTTTGAATAACCACAAGCATTCATAACACTCCCCACCCAAATGTCACAGCATGTAGCTATATAGTTCCGCACATTCATGTTGTATAAATAAAAAACAAAATCTAAGAACAGCTTTCATTTTTGAGCTTTGTAGTATGATGATCATCAGTAAGGCACACTTCTCTGAACGTTCTTTCCCTCAGATCATAAAAGTCATGATAGTGTAGCATTCCAGAATTCCTTTGACAAAGTGTCAGTTAGACTCGAAACGTCAGCTCTTTTCTCTCCTTACATATGCTGCCAGACCTGCTGAGATTTTCCAGCATTTTCTCTTTTGACCACCAGTGATTTATTTGGTCTACCTTATGATTACTTCCCAATTTCAGTCAGTCTAGAATATACATTTGCACCCAACGTTTCCATTATTTCTATTCGTTATTTCCAATCTATAGAGGTGGGTACAAAATTCTGATCTTTGGACACATGATCCATCTACTCAAGTGCAAGAGAGGATTGCAGTTGGGAAAGGCTCTTGCAAGTTGGCATTCAAAAGACACTGTTGCCCTTTCACAAAAGGAATCGAAAATCTGCAGTATTTTGTTTTAGTCCTAATGAAAACTGCCCTTTGCTTTGCACCTTAATTAGTTCATTATGGTTGCTGCAAAACATTTGCCTGAAACTAAGCAATATAAAGTTGTTAAATAAAGTTCAACCAAGCAGGAAGGTTGAAATTGTGAATCTATAACTATCTGCGAATTACCAATGTTGTCATGATTGTTCAGAACAGCTAGTAAACATTGCTGATGACCAAAGGCTAAGAAATGTGTAATGGTTTTGTTCAATCACTGTTGCATCACAAGAATGGTGCATGGAGGAGTTTGTGATTAGACTGCGATCATTTATTGATCTAAATTTGCTCCGGCCAAGCCCAAAAACTTTTCATTGTAACTAATTTTGAAGTCGAGTGAGGTTTCCTCTGCAACTAAGTGCGAGTCTTATTTTACTGTAAAAATTGCTGCCTGATAAAATCATTGGAATTGTTTGCTGACTTTTACCATGATTTAGGGAGAACCATCTATCGTCAGAATTACCAAGGAAACCTAACAGAAAGAAACAGAGAAATCATAAGCAACTCAGCTAAGTCAACTACTTCACTCTTTAGATGAGGAAGTAGAAATCTTCCAACTTTAGCTGTCCACTGTGCTCAATTTTCCTATTTATTCATCACTACTACTACATACTTTCTCCTTCACTGCATCCTGCTTGCATGCCATCACTCCTCATGTTTACACAGGGACAAGAGAAGGTCATTCAGTCCGTAGAATGCATTCCACCATTCAGCTAAATTATAGTTGGTCTATTCTCAACTCCATTTACCTTCTTTTGTTCAAATAAACATTAATACTTAATGATTACACAGTACTTAATACTCTTAATCCCTTACCAAAAATCTAATGACCTGAATGTTGACATGTACAATTGACTACCAGCCTCAATAACCTCTTTGGGGTAAGAGTTCCAAATTTACACTTCTATTTCCTTCCAAACTTCTTCTCTTGAATAGCCTGGTTCTAATTTTAAGGTTGTACTCTGTTTTCCTTAATATCTTCTTCAGAGGGATTAGTATTTTGACCTTATAAATCCATTTTGGGAGTTAAATATTCTCCACCCTACAAATAGATTACCCTTGACGCTTTAAGGCCTAAGTGAATTCAAGATTACATGACTCCTCAGTACTAGCTTTGTGCTGTTGTTTTGACTAATGCTACATGGAAGCTTCTTTCAAGCTAAAAAACTTAGCTGAATTGAACTCAATTACTGCCAATCAACAGAACAATCCTAGTCTCTGCCATAGCCTTGTCTTCACAGAATATATTTTTTTAATTGCTATGATTGAATACACGGCAAGTTCACAGTCTATTGAAAAAAGTGAAAGACTGCTAGAAGAATTTTTCAGGAAGGAATGAGAGTGATTAATTCTGAGTTGCCCTGTCCATGTCCTCACCTCTTACTGACTAGAAAAAGAACAAATTATTACTCAAGGTGAATAACACATTACTAGTTTCCTTTCTTATTCAGGGAATTAGGAAAATTTGGGAAGAGCCTAAAATAAAGAAATTACAATGAAACAGGAAGAAACACACTTTGCTTCATCTGTTCTTCAGAAAGCTATTGCAAATAACAATGATTTGAAGGTAAGAACATGGATAAGATATGAGGACTGGTGTAGGGATTGTGATCTGTGATTAATGAATGCCTGCTTATTGCAATGCAGACTGTGCGATAAAACCCATGCTGCCTGCTGTTTTAAATGATTGCTGTGAGCAGCTAGCATACCCCATGCTCTTCATTGGCTGTGTGTGTCAGTACAGGGCCCGATATTGTGAGTGCTGAGCACCACTGAAAGTTAGCCTGCACAATGTGAACTGAATGTTTGCTGTCAATCATTGAGTAATGGCTCAGTATGATATAGAGCATTCACCAATGTTCTCAGCTAAAGTGCTGCAATTCTTGCTGGAAGAGCTGGAAAAGATGAAAGATCCTGTATTTGTAGTGGGACACAAAGACCTCCAGTCATAGGCATAAGAAGTATTAGTTAGTGATGGATGTCAACGCCAGAAATCTTGCTTGTCAAACTTAAGGAGTAGTATCGGAAGGCGTTCAACTACCTCACAGAAATTTGTTCTCATGTTCAAAAAGCATATATTACCAAGTGCACAATCAGCCTCATCCAATTATTCTGATATAAATTCAACCCTCATGTACTCTCAATTTCTAACATTAACAATTCAATCTTAGCATTCATAAGGTTTACCTCACCCTTGCAGAAGGGACAGTCCCATCACTGGAAAAGTTTGTACAACACTCCAGCACTTCCTATTTTGATTCAGATCTCCAGCGTTTTACTACTACTTGTGTTGACTTCACACTCACCATGACCCAACTCTTTTTTGTCTCTATGTTTACGCCTGAGAACTGGAATCTGTCCTGATACTGGAGGAAGTGGAAGAAGACAGTCACTGTGAAACGACGCCCCGGGCAAAATACTCTGGGCCGTCCAGGATCTTTTGGAAGGGTGAGCAGGGAACATCATTGTTTGGGTGGCAAAGAAAGATGATCAGTTTCCCAATGGAAGGAAAAAGAATTGCAATTAAGTTCTCAGAACAGTTTGTGTTTCCGAACAATAATTGTTAGGTACTTATTTGCCATTCATTGTGGCATAGTGGTAGTGTCCCTACCCTAGACCAGGTGGCCCAGATTCATGTCCCACCTGCTCCAGAGGTGTGCAATAAATTCTGTGAATGAAAAATGAAAAGAACATGTCATGAATACTCACGAAAACCTCAGTCTGGGACGATCTTGTTCAACAAAAAGAGGAATCATATACAGGTCATTCTGCTACCACACAATAGTTGTGTTCTTCTGCAACCTCGCGTTATAAAAAATCGGATTGTAGGAAACTGCTATAGAAAATTGCATTGCAGAAGATCACTAATAGAAAGATAGCTATACCCGTTCAGTTGAAATTTTGCGTTACCCAAACAGCGTCCACAATTCGTCAATCGCGTTATAGCCAACTCATGCTGACGAAACGCATATTATAGCAGAGCGACCTATATATTCACAAAACTGACCATATGTATATATAAACGGGGTGTGTAACTGATGAGGCAAAGTGCTTCTTCTAAGCTCTGGTGAGTACTATGCCTTCAGTAGTTTAGCTGCTCACCTGTGTGAACACTCAGTGAAGGTTCGACATGTTTAACAACTCACCAGATGTAGTCATCATATGCAATCTGCCTCCTTATGCTTAGTCTCTTGAATCATTTCAATTGAAGGATGATTAGGCCCATGTGCCTGCCCAAGCAAAGCAGTTACATTGCTTCCAGTTCACTTGTCTGATGTTGGCGAATGCAACATAACTTAGAAGGGTGTATCAAATTAAATGAATGCTTAATATGAAAGAGGAACAAATGTAAAAGGGGAATTAGCAGAAAAGGTGAATAGAAAGTCAGGCTGGGTAAGAAAGGAAAAAGTGAGGATTTAAAGGGCATGGTTGTCAAAACAGAGCAACAACAGAATAAGCAACGGGTGACCATGAAGAGGAGAATGAGAATCCTCAGCACCCCTGACCAGTCCAATGAGAATGCCATTCATCTATCTGAGAGAGAGAGAGACAGAGCTACAGGTGTCTTTACATGAGTAGAGAGACCATCACCTCATCTGCCACCTCCTGCAGATTGACCTACAGCCATAACACTCAGCAGGAAGCACCAAACCAGATGGGGCTGAAGGTCCCAGCTGCACTGAATTTCCTGCTTTGAAGGCTCAGCTGAAAACTTATGTGACATCTCCCAGTCAACAGCCCACAAGTGCATACAACAATTAGCAATGCCTTGAACAGTAATATAATTTAGTTTGCCCAGTTCACCATGGACAAAGTGCCTGAATCATCAGACTTGCAGCCATGATTGGATTTCCTCGGGCACAGCATCTATACAAAGAGCATGTATGTGGCATGCTGAACTTCCATGGTATTATTCAGCCAGCTTCCTTAATAGGAAGGAATTACACCCAGCTCTTGTGTGACCATAGGTGTACAATTCCTGAATGTGTGTGTCAGCTATCCAGGAAACTTAAAATGCTTAGATTCTGCACAATTCCCAGGCTTCTTGAAGGTTTGCCCTTCCCGTGACATGAGCAGGGTTGGCTCATGGGAGACCAGAGATATCCCAGAGGGCATGGCTAACAATCCCAGTGAAGAACTCAAAGTGATGCTCAGCAGGGGTTACAATGCAGCACATGCATTCATTGGGCCCATCATTAAAAAGAAGCCTTTCCTTGCCTGGACACTCCTGCACTTGTTGTCAAAGTCTCCAAGTTAGTTATTGAATGTTGCACAACCTTGCTTATTGAGGTGAAAGCTGAAAAGAGGGCAATGAGGGTAGGTGGACCGATCACCTACTTCCTCAGATAAGGAAGAAGTCAAGTCTCATGAAGATGCTGAGGGAGCCAACATGTTGCTGAAGAAACCAGAGTAGCATTCAGATAAGGCACACTGGATGGAAAGAACCTGATAGCTAAATATGAGGCCAAATGATTTTGTTTGAACATCTTGTGTACAGTGAGAAGTGCAATCCAATTGTGAGGCTGAGACATTCGTCGTTCAGGAAGTCTTGTTATTTTCTCAGGCTGATGTTCCACCAAGGTCTCAGTAACTGAACTGCTGGGGGGTGCTGGAGGCAGCCTTGCTGATGCTTCCTCTGAGGCCCAGGTAAGCTGCCAACGTTGCTAAGGTCTGGTGTTGTAGCTTCCTCTTCCTTTGACTGAGCAGGGCAACTTTAAGATGTCAATGTGTGTCTGAGTGCTCAGTGGCCTCTTAAATATAAAGTGGGCACGAGAGTTGTCAGTCTTTTGGCAGATATCCAAAAGTGGTGAGCTGTTTGGGTGTGGCGTGTGGTAAGGTGTGGCGAGAGTCAGAAATGAGCGACTCTATAGGGGTGGGGTAGGTTGTTATTGGAGCTAGTTTGGTAATATATGGTGATAAATCTCACTGGTCCCCTGGTGAAAACGCCTCCTTCCAAAAACTTGACCGAACTTGTACTCACCCCAGAAAAATGTAAGTTTGAGCTTTGGAGTCACAGTCACCAAGGCAACCCTGGGCAATGTGGTCCTTGTCTTCATTTGAGATTGGATTTGTCACTATCATGTGGTAGATTTCAGACCCGGATGTTTTAGTGAAGAAATTTCATGCATTTATCTTCTCTGAGGTTTTGATCAGTGAATAGTTTTCTGAAGATGATGCTTTGATAAAACCTCCTACCAAAGGGATCCTTTGCCTTTCTCCTCCTCAAATTTTTAACAGCTTCAACCTCATGGTTTCTTTTCATTCTCCAATTCTGCTCAAATATAAATCAAGTGACTGGTTGGCACCCATATCGGAAAGCACCTTGTTCTGACAGAAGCCTTTAAATGTGCTTCAGCAACAGCCAGACCAATTTCTATAGATATCTGAAACTTCAGACAAATACTTGGAAGCTCCAAAAATATATGAAATTGCATCTGTAACCAAGGCAAATAATCCAAAAACTAATTCCAGTATAATAATCCCTTTAAGTACAAACAAACATACATGAAAACATCTGAATTAGAAGCAGAATTAGATTGTTTGCTCCTTCCAGCTTGTTCTGCCAATATATTACGTGGTTGATCAGTTTGTGTTTCAAATTCCACGATCCCAACTCCCAGTGAAAGCCTTTTGTTCAGTCATCTAAGAAGTAACTATCTACCATTGCTTCAGAAATATTAAATTACCTTGCCTGAAGAAAGAGTTCCAAAATCTCTCAACCCTCAGGAGTAACAAATTCTCCTCAAGATGTGCAGGTCAGATGAATTGGCTATGCTAAATTGCCCATAGTGTTAGGTGCATTAGTCAGGGGTAAACATAGGGAAGGGAAATGGGTTACTCTTTGGGTGGGTTACTCTTTGGAGGGTCGGTGTGGGCTTGTTGGGCTGAAGGGCCAACTTCCATACTGTAGGGAACGTAATCTAGTCTAATCTCTATTTTGATAAGCCAAGCTCATTTTTAATCAATGTCCCCTAGTTCAATACTACGAGAGGAAACAGTCTGTCCATACTTACCTTATCAAAACTACTCAAAACCTTATGTCTTGAATCAAATCACAACTCATGCTACTCAACCCCAGTGGAAACAGGTACAGTCTGTATAACCCATCCTCATAAGACATCAGTTCATTCCACACATCGATCTAAACAACTTCCTCTTAACCATCTCCAGTTCTGCCTTTCCAACTTGAGATGTACCTCTGTGATGCTGCAACTCGAAGCTGTTCTCACTCTATAGATTGCTTCTTGACTTTCATCTTCTATGCCCTTGTTCACAATGATGGTTCAGAAGAGGCAAGTGATGGAGGGTGGTGAGAGTCAGGGAGCACAAGTCTTACAGACAATGGAAAAAAACTGTGTGGAAGGCTTGGGAGTGGGAGGATTTGTCAGTGGGAGTTGAGGACTGTGAGACAGTTTCAGCATGATGTTTCAGCAAGCAGGTGAGACAGTACTTCGGAGGATTGGTCAAAGGCAGAGATCAGCATTGGGAGACTCAGAAGTTGAAGAGCCTGTCAGTGTGTGCAGTAGGAGAGCATGATCGACAGCTAACCAGAGAACTGGGGACATGACAGCCAACATGCAGGAAGCAAGTAGAAAGCCTTTTTATAGTATTTTTAGTAAAAACCATTTCATTTACCAATGCAGTAATTCTACAATTTACAGTATTTGGATTTGCAGTGAAAAATATTTTAAGTTTTTTTTCTGATGGCATAGATCTTACAGAATGTAAATGAAACAAATTTGTTAATTGTAATGGGAAGATTTGATTTGCTTAACGTTATTTCATTTAAAGTTGCACATTTGCAGAAACATGTATGTTAAGTGAGGAATTACTGTTCTGTGCCACTGATGAAATAGCAACATTCCGAACCACATTTAATGAACAAGCTGTGAATACATTTGGATATTCCAACCCACAATTGGAATATTAGTAGTGCAGGGAATAACAATAAAGGGTATAAGGCTGCCTTTCATCATTAAAATACATTGCAACTGCAAGATAAACAATTTAATATTATTACAGCTAATGGTAAGGTGTTCTTCATGTCAAATTAATTGGTTTGTTTAATGACTGAGGTGTAGAAATATTCATCCCCTGGGTGAGATTTGTTATGTTCCTAAGTATGAGGGCTACAAATATAGTAGACAGTTGTACACTTAATACACACTGAATTAAGTTCGTTCTTTATGATACATATTTGAAACTTTAGACAAATATACAGAAGCTCCAAACTTATGTGGGGTTACACTTGCAACCAAGAGCATTAATCCAGGAGCTAGCCTGTAATAACTCGTGATCCCTTTGAGTACATATGAGCATACACACAGTCAAACAAATTAGGAGCAACTCTCTGCTTCAGAAGATAGTGGAGGTGACATCACAGGTTTTTTTTTGAAGTACAGGTAGATCTTGTTAGACAAAGGAATCAAAGGTTTTCAGGGTGCATTTGATTGTGGAATTTAAAACATAAACAGATCAGATATGAACTTATTGAAAGGCAGAGCAGGCTCTAAGGGATAAATGTAGCTGTTACATTTTGATGTTGCTGTTTTTAACGCAACCTGAGGGAAGTTCACTGCCTTTTTCCAATGCCACAAACAATGGGTCAAAACAGAAATGTAATTGTTTCATCTGGTTCTTAATATGGCCAATCACATGCTTTCTCTATATGCATATTAGACTAAAAATCAAAAAAATCTTCCAATCAGGTTTCTTTAATAAACACCAAATCATCAATGAAATTGTTTTGTTCATAAATAAAATAGGAGTACATAACTGGCTAACATTCTTAGTTTGTTATACGAAAATAGAAATGTTCACATGGTTAAATAACCTAAAGCATACACACAAGCAAACACAAGGACAGATACCAGGAAAAGAAGAAGAAAAATGGATTTCTGTCACTGCAGCTACAAACATTGAGGGAGAAAGAAAGCACTTGTGGCCAATAAGTTGTGGTTCTTGGAAGTAAAAGCAAAATAAAGATAAGCTGTGGAATATTCAGACAGCTGTCAGTCAAACATTTTAGCATACAAACACGGATCTCATCAAACACAGGAACATATCTGTGCAATCGTAGACAATGAGCTTACTCATGAAAGGGCTGTGTTTTCCGAATGCTCTTCAGGAATTTGGTTAGGGTTCAGACTGAATCAGGGCTCCATGTACAACATTGGAGCCACAACAAGATTGTTCCAGAAATAGGAGAGCTGCTTCAGATAGCTCTCTTTCTTCCTCAGGCTGGTCAACAACTGGAAAAATCCAAACAATCTCCAAAAAAGTGCTGCAACCTAACAGTAAACCAAGGGAGAGGGGCTGGCTAGTAAGCAAACAGTTAGCACTAAAAGCAATGTTTGTTTTTTTATTTAAAAGTAATGCTCTCTAACTGACCTCTTCCATAAAAGAAAACAAATCCAGATATTTGTTAAAGTTCAAACTCAAATGTACAAATTTTCTTCAAATGAATCTACTGTGACACATTGAGGCAACATCACGCATGCACAAGCAAACTCTTATATTTTAGGAGAACAAATCACAAAGGCATATGTGTACTGCACCATATTTCTCTCAGCATAATTTGTAACATAATTTTACAAAATTACATAGGATGCATAGCATACAAGCAGACCTTTCAGCCCAACCCATCCACACTGGTGCAGATGGCTCATAAACATCCACCTACATCTTTCTATCTCACCAGTTTGTCATAAACTTCATTTTGTTTTCCCTCATGCAATGATTCAACTTTACTTTAAACTATTTGCTTCAATTGCAGTAACTCCTCACTTAATGTTATGGTTGCTATCCTGTTAAGTGCAAATTTAAATAACAAAACAAAATCAAATTTTCCCATTGCAATCAAAGCAACAACCTTTTTGTTTTATTTTATTTTGGTTTTTTTTGCCCCTGTTTTTAGGTGATTATTAATATCTTTGTGGAAAATGTTATTCGAGACTCACTGCATACATTGTGACGTGGGCAGATTTTATTTGAAACAAAGATCTATAAATTACAAATAATCCTAAAATAAATCACCACTCAGAAGCAAAGATCTTCAATTATTTGAACAAAACATATATATGCCTTCTCCAGAAATAATTTGCTGAACTTTTTTTTTAGTAATGCGCGTGATAGAAATAATTTAGGAAATCACCTAATGGCCAATGTGTGAAATTATTTTTCTTATTTGACAATGGATATTTTCCAGATCCAGTCATATTGGCTTACGAATTAGAAATACTTGCAAGGGTCTGTCGAGCATGTCAGAGAAAAGTTTAAATCAGTAGAAGTTGGCACTGCTCCTGAATAAGATGACAGGCAATCCTGAATCTTCAATGAACTTAAGGAGAAGTTAATAATGGTTAATAATAAGGTAATCTAGTGTTTTGTCCAAAAACTGGGTAGATATGTACAATTTTGATATTAGAAGAGAAAGTGATATACAAACAATCAAATATTGTCTTTATTATTATCTATTAAAATAAGCAACGCTGGGGAAAATTTAGATTTTTAGACTTATTTGATCTTTTAAGCATGCTAGAAGTATAAGACAGATTTCAACATTATATGCAATGAACCTTATGCATCTTAGTGTCCATAGGTTTGTGTTAACAAGAGACAGTGTTAGCAAAAATATTGTAAGAATGGCCATGGAAGAGACAGTAAAGGACAGACACTGATAGGGAAGGTACAGCAATATCCAAAGCAAGATTGATGGTGTATCTTGGCTGGGTGAAAGAGACCTTAGCACATTGACTTATAACACAGAGCAGCATCTGCTTTATTTGTTGAGTGTGAAAAGAGATTGGAATGTGGATAGAAAGATGTTAATAGTATAAAATATACACCTTCTTTCTATGCATTAGAGTTTTGCTTATAAAATGCTAGATATTATTAATTTACAAAATGCTTGTGTTTCGGTATAGACTTTCACTTCATAAGGCTTTGAGTTGGTGAGGTGATAAATTCTAGATCCATAGGAATTCTGTTTTGGCTAAATCTCCTGAAAGTGTCTACCTTAATTGGGTACAATACACAACAATGCAAATTGCAGATGAAGAGCTTCAGTGGTGAGACTGCCTGGGACTCAAGACATGAGGCATCCATTGAGGTCCCAAAATCCAGGTAAACAGGTGGACCTTGGTGCAGCTGAGCAGACATGCCCTGGTGAGATGTGAGAGGAGAATTTGGTGTGGAGTGCTAGAGGAGACTTCTGGACCCTGTTTGGTGGAGTCTGCTCTCCTCAGTCCACATGCAGGTCCAGCCAGAATACCAGCCATTAAATGCCCGTTAAATCACAACAGAGAATAGTGAGAAGGTTGTTGATGTCTCTGCTAATCCATTCTGTTATGATTGCCAGCAGGTAAAGGAAAGAATTCCTTTGTACTGATCTCAAGCCTGAAGAAATAGCCTTTCCAGAAGAAAAGCTTTTTAGAACACCTCATATATTTTTAAAAATCCATCACCCTTTTAATGTGGGAAAGCAGTAGCACAGTGGGAATTCACTGTTAATCCAGAGTCTCAGATTAATCCATGAATATGGGTTCAAATTCCATTGTGACAAAATTAGAGTTTCAAACTCCATTACAAAGCTTGTAACCAATATTGATTGTTGTCAAAATCTAAACAATTCACTCATGTCTTTTAGGGAAGGAAATCTGCTGTCCTTAGCAGTTCCAGGCCTACAGGTGACTCTAGAACACATTAATGTGCTTGACTCTTAACTGCCCCACGGAATGGTCAACAAGCCATTCAATTTAAGAATAGTTAGGGAGGGACAATAAGTTCTGGACTTGCTCATGCAGTTTCCCACACACTATGAATGAATAAAATAAAATAGCCTTCTTTGTGTTTTTTTTTTAAAAAGAGCTGCTAATCCTCAAATCTTTGTTATAACTATCATTTTCCTGGCACCAAATTGTAGATTTGCAGTTTAGAAGCTTATAGATAATTGGATAGGATTTTCCCATCAATCTTATGGCTTAATTATTTCTTGATTAATCAGAACTATTGGACATAATCAGCAATAAAGTGGTGCTATATATTGTGATGTTAAGAATCATGGAAAATTAGAAACACTGTAAATTTACGGCGCATAAGAGGTGTTCTGTCCATCATGTTTTTTTGAGAATAATAGCAATGTAATATCGTTCAATGTAATATTTGATATAACAATCATATTGTGCAATAGTACATCCTGCAACAAAGGATATCCCCATTCTGACATGAAATAAATTGAAATTAAGCTTGATTTTCTTTGCATCATCTAATTAAATATTGTTAGTTGAATGGTCCATACACCCATTGATGTACTCAATGATCACGAAGTCATTCCTGATTAGTTAGATCATGTCTCAGTCGATCCACACAAATAGGAATACCTTTAGTTATGTAACAAATAGAATGATCACAACATGATTTTTGTGACATATAATGCAATCTTTGATCTTTGAAATCATATAATGTCAATACAACAGTCATTTCTTTCACTGATCAAATCTTGATAAATCTGTATAAGACACCAGTCAACAAAAATTGTTGTTTTGAATTGAAGGACAAATGT
The DNA here is from genome assembly GCF_020745735.1 of Hemiscyllium ocellatum. Taxonomy (NCBI): domain Eukaryota; kingdom Metazoa; phylum Chordata; class Chondrichthyes; order Orectolobiformes; family Hemiscylliidae; genus Hemiscyllium; species Hemiscyllium ocellatum. Next base: position 25,573,875 of record NC_083406.1, on the reverse strand, counting down.
GAACTTAGAAATGGTGTTGAATTGAATTACCATCCTATGATAAATAGATAAATAGGCATACAATTAAGGTAAAATTATGAAAAATAATTGTATTGTCTAACTTCATCCTCTGCATCCACCCTCGCCACACACACACCCTCATGTGCAAGTACTTAATGATTTGTTATTCTTTCAGCATCAAGTTACAATTTTATAATTTCACTGTGTATATTCAATATTCATCCCATTTAAAGGTCATTGGTAAATGTCAACTGCCTGGCTTGCTAATAATGTGACAGTGATTTTGCATTCCCTGCTGTAAAATAAGCATTTGATGACCTTTATTTCCACTGGTATCAGTCAGCACAATGAACTCTTCTACTCTTTTCAAAGATTTTTTCCCCCCTTTAGCAAGGAAAGTTACAGCAAGGCAGTTCCTCTTTTCTTTCTTAAATTAGTTTTGCTGCAATAAACCTGTTTAAAATACACCTGATTTTCTCATGGGCTAGGATTTGGCAGCAGCCTTCTATTGATGATTACAGTCCCAAATACAACAAATCCAAGCACCAGTCAGGTTTTCATCTGCTGCTCTGGGGTTTTCAAGTTATTTGTAATATTGATATTGGCAACATTTCTGAATGTCTCTGAAGAGTTTTTCAAACAGTCAGCTACAACATAGTTTCTCATAAACCGACAAGAAAAGGAGATTTAACACGGTACAAATTGAAATTCATTCAATGCTATCTCATAGGTAACCAGCAAAACAAACTTCAAATGGCTTATTATCCAGTGTATGATGGCTGTAATTCAGGAGAGCTTCCTAAGTTTTGTCAAAGAGCCATATTCAAAGTAATAATTTAGCTTTCAAATCTTGGAACTTGCACCTTGAGTTACTCAATGTATATACTGGTAGAAACAAAAAGGCAGAAGGGAGGTCTGCAACAGCCTGGTAAACAAAGCCAATCCCATTCTATTAAATTTCTGTGTGAAAGGAGTTCTTCTAACTTCCAAACCTCATTCCATGTTGCCTCTTCTTTTGATGTATTGTCTGTTTTTTTTTGTAGGTATTCCTGATGCAATCTGTTCAGAGCTGCTGTGAGACAACTCTGGAGCAGGTGAGACTCTAACCCAGGCTGCTTAGATTAGAGGTAGAGGCACTAAAACTACACCACAAGACTTCCCATGTTTTGTTCAATTCTTTGAATAACTGAAGGTCAGAAATCTGCTTCAGTCCTGTGTGATAATTGCCAGCATATTTTGACCTGGCCAGTTTGTAGGCTCATATTAATGCTGAGCCAAAAAGGGTGGCATTGAAAAAGAGCAGCAGGTCAGGCAGCATCTGAGGAGCAGGAGAGTCGATGGTTCAGGAATTCCTGATGAAGGGCTTATTTCTGAAACGTTGATTCTCCTGCTCCTCAGATGCTGCCTGACCTGTTGCGCTTTTCCAGTGCCGCCTGTATTGACTCTGACTTTTCCAACAACTTCAGTCCTCATTATCTCATATTAATGCTGACCCTGTACCACTTCCCAGCTGAACTTTAGTCATTTAATGACTTAATCTAATACATTGAAGGGATGGGGTTTCCTTCAATGTACTAGATTGAAGTAGCACATTGAAAATCTAGTACTACTTCAATATACTACTAGATTCAATGTAGTCTAACGTACCTCAGAACATACTTTGTACTTTTGAAATACACTTTATCATGTCAGATATGTAGAAGCACAACTCAGCTTATTCACATACAGCTATTACAGACAAAACATTGAAGATAACCAAGTGATGTTAACTATACGTTGATTAAGTTATTAGGATACGCTGTTGAAGGCCATTGTTTAATTAAGTACTAGACCATTTATGTGGAGATCCTTTTTGTAGCCTCCTTACCTCTGAACCAGAAGGTCCAGGTTTACATCCCACCTGCTCCAGCAAGTTCATAACATGTTTGAACAGGTTCATTAGAAACTATCTATTAAGGAAGATATTCAGCTTATTAGCTAAATTAAATGGCTTACATTGGCTTTACTGATTTATTTGAAGCACCAGCAGTTTTGTGGCATATTGGTAGTTTCTCTACCTTGGGTTTAGAAGGAAGAAATTCTGGAGATCAGAGATGCAAAGTGTAGCACTAGAAAAGCACAGCAGGTCAGGCAGCATCCAAGGAGCAGGAGAGTCAATGTTTCAAGCTTAAGCTCTTCACCAGGAATGGAAAGGGGGTGGGGCTGGGGGGAAGATAGCTGGAAAGCGATAGGTAGATGAAGGTGGGGGTGATGGTGATAGGTTGGAGAGGAGGGTGGAGTGGATAGTTGGGAAAGAGGATGAATAAGTAAGACAGTTTAATAAGGCAATGCAGTGTTAGAGGGTTGGATCAGGTATAAGGTGGGGGGAGGGGAGATGAAGAATCCAGTGAAATTTACATTGATCCCTTGTGATTGGAGGGTCCCAAGGCGAAAGATGAGGCATTCTTCCTTCAGGCACCGGATAACTAGAGTTTGGTAGTAGAGGAGGCCAAGGACTTGTGTGTCCTTGGCAGAATGGGAGGGGTAGTTGAAGTATTCGGCCGCAGGGCAGTGGGGCATCTCTGAGACACATGCACCAATCAATGCCCCACCACCACCTTATCCCAAATCCAACCATCTAACTCAGCACTTCCCTCTTGAACTGTCCTACCTATCCATCTCCCTCCCCACCTATCTGTTCCACCCTCCTCTCCAACCTATCAACAACACCCCCCACCTACATCTACCTATCACATTCCCAGCTACATTTTCCCGCCCAGCCCCACCCCCTTCCCATTTATCTCTCATCCCCCTTGGGCACCCTCTCATTCCTCATTAAGAGCTTATGCTCAAAATGTTGACTCTCCTGCTCTCGGATGCTGCCAGACTGGCTGTGCTTTTCCAGCACTACTCTTTTCAATTCTTCGGTTTGGAGGGTCTGGCTTCAAGTTCCATTCCTTCTTGACAGGTGTCTGAACAGTTTTGTTAAAAATAACTAAAGGGAGACTGTACAGAGTAATGATAAAAGAGACTGAAGATTCCCAGATAATTGTTACGCAAGTGTCAATAGGAATTGCGCTTGGGGAGACCGAAGTCTTCGCATTGTAGCAAACTCCAAAGGAACTGCCCAGGAAATTGTAGATTCTGTTGGGCAATTCTTCCAAGCTGCAAACTCTCCAAAGTCTCCATTTTTGTGGGAGGGTTCCTGCAAGGACTGCAGCTCTCTGATAAAGTTCAGACCAAAGTTTGAGCAAGTCTTCAGAGTATCCAGGAATTTCGTTTTTTTGAATCATAGGTTCAGCATTTCCCCACAACATTCAAGTGACAGCAGAAGTCATTTTCAACCTTAACAGAAAATATGAGGAAAAGCTCAGCAGTTCTGGCAGCATCTGTGGAGAGAAATCAGAGTTAGGGTTTCAGGTCGAGTGACCCTTCCTCAGAATAATACTGAGCTTTTCCACTAATTTCTGTTTTTATTTCTGAATTACAGCATTTATAGTTCCCTTGGTTTTCATTTTCAACCGTGCTCATTAGTACCAGATAAATTCTCCTCAGCAAAGATATTTTGTTTACTTCAAGTAGCTTTGGTAACAACATCTGTCATTGGGATTTACACACTTCAAACATCCCAAAGCAGATGAAAACCCTAATAACTTTATTCTACCTAAGGTAATATATTAGCTAAGATTGCAAGCCTATATTTTACAATGCTTCATCTCAATGATTCACTGAGCTCCCCAAACTACTTGTAGTAGCGACAGCGTCCATAAAGTTTGATTATCTTCATAGTTCCCAAGTTCATTTATTATAAAGCTTGCTTGTTCTTCATTGGGGTGGAAGTGCAAGTCAAAACTATCGAGGGATTTCAGACAAATTATACAGAAGTATGTTTACTGTCTTGAACCTGATTTCAGGAAATTACTTCAAACTTTTGCACTGACAACTTGCATCATGTGTTTCTTTGTCATACTGTGAGATTTTAAGAAATTCTGAGTCAATCAGTTTATTGTCAGTAACCTCACTGTCAATGCAACAGAAAAAACTTCTGTGTGTAAATTATGACTTTCCCCAAATGCTTGGAATCAGAGCAGAAGAAAGACCTTGAGGAAATTTTATGTCTGTTTTAAATACAATCAATTCTGCTAAAATGCTCCATTCTTGTGCAATCCTGTGTTTTAAGAAAATTGTGTAATAGCAGCACCATTAAAATGAATGGGATTAGATTATTACCAATTTACGCTTTAAAAGTTTGCACGATAGAGACCATCTCCCCAATTCGTCAATCGCATTACAGCGAATGAGCATTAACGAATTGAGCGTTATAGTAGAACAACCTATACTGCTAAGTGAAATATGTTCTCATGTTCGTTGATTCTCAGACCTCAGAGTTAAAGCTGTATTAAGATCCATTCAATCTGATGATGTCACAGAATTTTTGTGTCGAGAAAGAATACAGCAAGAGACTCCAGTGGAGACAGATATGTCATTTCTGGCTCTTGATAGTTGTGTAATTTGTCCAACTACTTGATGTAGCTATTACTTAATGCTATCATGCAATAAACTGCGTCTTGTTGTATATGATGTGTCTCTCCTCATTAAGATTCAACAACGATTTATCTTCTACTGCTGGTAATTAGACAGGCCCTTACACACAATATTATAAAGAGGATTGGTTGCAACACTTTAAGCAACAACCACTGGTGATTGACACCTCAGCACATTATTGTCAGGACTACATGTGGGATCTATTTTAGATACTATCCAAGTCACACACATCTACACAATTTTACTGAGCTGGATACAGAGCTCCTTCAGCTCTGTCAGATTAGAGACAGTTGTCAAGCCTTGTGGGTTAACCATTTTGGGCACCAGAGGTTGTGAATTATCAGTAACTGTACTGTGAGAGGTGGGCATTGTCAATGGAGGTGAGGGTGGGGGTTCTATGAGCTTCCCTTAAGAAGTAGATACCCAGCAAAGATTTATTAAATTCTTCAAAGTAAGTGCATCAACAACTGCCAAGCGAGCATTGAGGAGGGGAGAGCCACTCGACAGAATGCTAGCAACTGTTGCTTTTGGCTCACTAGCATGAATGATTCTGAAGGAGGGTGAGGGTGGCTTAAGGACACCTGTATAGGAAATTCATTAACTGCAGTTAGCTAATTATTACAAAGCAAGTAGGTGCTAATCTGACAGTATATCTAGCAGGAGGACTCGGTGATTGAATTAATTTGATGACTACCCTAATGAGATTTTTCCTGATTTTGCTCCCAGTCCTACTGGCCAGTCCACATTTGAGAGACTGGAAAGATTTGCCTGTTCTGTTAGCAGCCAAAATTAGCTGACAGTTGTTGTTATAATCTCTGTCACAGCACTGCCTGAGGCAAGACTAGTATTACAGGGAAATATTAACACCTGTATAATGCATTTCCCCATTGAAATAGAATAACAGAAAGCTTTTCCATCAATGTTGTGACAGGTAAGACCCAATTATCTCCTCTAATCTTTAACATTCCTGATATCCTGTAACTGATTAAGACCTTCGTTTCCATTAATAATTTCACAGATAATGAATAGCAACCTTCTTGAAATATTTTCCATTTAATCTCAAGTACTAAAAGTATTTTGTAACACAGTAACTCTGCATAGTGAGATAGAAGGATTTAAAGGAAACATGGAAACATGAAATATTTGCAGCAAAAAAGATGACATTTGATCCACTGTATTGATGTCAAGGTTGCAATGTAATCCATTTCTAATCCTACAATGAAATATATAGAATAACAGCACATCAGAAAACAAAGAATATAATTAATTTACTGCACATTTTGAATTTAAAGTTAAATTTCTTAACTTACATTTGTTATACACAGATATGCAATTTTACTGGAAACATTTCTGTATCTGTTCCATGCAGTGAATCCAAAATATAATGGATAATACTATATACACAATTTTATGATGGTTAATGCAATAAACAAAATAGCATCTCATAGAAAGCCTTGCAGATATTTTATTTATCATCTTCAATTTAGGTCTTTTTTTCCTCCTCATTTAACCCTTGTTAGGCATTTTACTCTGATGTTATCGTGAAAGATGCAAACAATTGTTACCATTTTAATGTAGGAGCAGCTCAAAAAAAGAAGGACAATCCAATTACTGGACAATCTAATGCAAACATTTGCCCTTTGAGATCCACGGTTGTGGATCAACTTAATACCAGTCACATTACTGGGAACAGTGCATTATTTACACCACTATGCATCAATAATAACAGTTAATGCTGGTATTAATCACAAACTAAATTAAGTGATGGAGTGACAGCAAAGCAAAGAAAAACACGTGCAATTTTCAACAGTAATTTCCAATATTAGAATGAGATACATAATGTTAGTTTTGTTTTTAGAGAACAAGAAGATCAGTAGGTGATTGGGCTTAATTGGTTAATTAATTGATATTTTCGTTATTAAGTGGAAACAAGTAAGACTGTATATGGAAAGAGAGGTAAGACTGAGCAATTCTTAAACTATCCATTTAGAAAAGATGTTTTAGTTTCCATCTCACAAACTGTCATGAATCCAAATTGACATTGGTAACAGAATGGTTACCTGTCCACCTTTCCTCGAGTTCAAAATCTGCTAAAGATTGCAGAAGTAAGGGATGACTAATTCACTCACAAAAGACAATAAAGACAAATATAGAATAATTTCTTCATGTCGCATTATGAGTCTTCCATTGGCAAGAGACTTTAACAAAGTTTGAGCAATGGACTTGGAGGTATGGGACAATCAAAAAACAACAAAAAAATCTTGCTCTTTGTAGGCATGACATTTCAATTTGGTCAGCTTACATTTACATACAGTAAAAAGAAAAGAGTAATAGTGGATGAGGTGATGAACAAAATGGAGGAGAACTGGACTGGCCTGTTGCATGGGCTAAATTTCTAACAATAGAGATTAGTGAATCAACAATGAATTTAGGGCTGGACATGAAAATATGAACATTGTGATAATGAGCATAAGTAATGTAGTGTGTGAAATAAATCACTTGGTATTAGGTGAGACGCTGCATAAAATCTTAACAGATCAACCAAATTGTAAATTAACATGTACTCTGGCATGGGATATCCATGCAAACAGTTGACTGCAAGTGCTTGGGAACTACAGTCCACTTCAATAATTTTTGGGAGAAATCCAATAATTCACTTGATAATAAATGATTATTCCCCCAGCTTGGAAGGATTTATAGTTGAGAATGTGGTGCTGGAAAAGCACAGCAGGTCAGGCAGCATCCGAGGAGTAAGAGAATCAATGTTTCGGGCATAAGCCTTTCATTAGCAAGGATTTATGCCTGAAACATTGATTTTCCTGCTTTTCAGCTGTTGCCTGACCTGCTGTGCTTTTCCAGCACCACAATCTCGACTCTGATCTCCAGCATCTGAAGTACTCATTTTCTCCCTTGGAAGGGATTATGATAAGTTTCACTTTTTCTGAGTACTTGAATGCCCTGAATGCAGAGAGAAACACATTCGTTAAGGATGAGGTTTCAGAGGAAATTCAGCAATGCTTATTGCACAATATAAAGACATCAGAATATAAAGATAATCAAAGGGACATTGTGCATTATCAAAGAAGAGGATAGAAAGTGTGGAAAGATCCTTATAATTTTTTTGATATGACTGGAAAGCAGTAATATGGAAGCATGACAATCAAACTGTCAGGTTAATTTGCACTGATTACACATTTATAGAGTTGGAATAAATCATAGGAAGTGATGAAGCACCCAAGCATTTTGCATAGACATAAGTTGGGCAATTACATGGATGACAAAGATTGGCACTGGAGTAATTTATATACCAGAAGGGGTTACTGGATGGACAAATGCCACCATTGTAAGGTGAATAGAGAAATCCACAAACCTATATAAACATTGGCTAGGTTTTCAAACTAATGCACAAGAAGTAAAATATTCCCGTTGGCAAAATGAGGCAAAGATGTGAAAAGTCAGAAAATGCAATTGAAGTTCTGGAATTGCACCTGATAGTGAACATGGCCAAATGAAATAATCACAAAATTGTGAAAGGAACTCTGGCCATAGTTTTGTGTAATTGTCTAGAATGAGATAGGAGGGTTATTGTTTGTGAAGTACTGGCATCATGGAATCGGCTAGGAGTATCATGAGGAATAGAAAACCTAATGATTGAGACATTTTAATGGCTTCAAGCTAATTCAATGAGAAGTTGCTAAATGTTGTCAAGCAAAAAGAGTTGGAGAGCTGTAAAGAATCTGGTATATGCACTGAAGTATCAGAGGCACATACAAAATAAAAGCAGCAGTTGCCATTCAACCCTTTGCACTAACCTATAATTTAATAAGAACATGGCTGATATGCTTGTGTTCTGAATTCCACATTCACATCCAGCTTGTTAAGTGTTGACTCCGCAGCCTCACATGAATCTATGTCTTAAAAGTATTTATTGACCCCCACTTCCACTGCTTCTGAGGCAAAGAATTCCTAAGGCACACGACCCACTGTGAAAAATAATACACTTCATGCCTATCATATAAAAGTGATGTCTAACTATAAAACTGTGTCTTCATGATTTGGAATCACTCACAAAAGGAAACGTTTTTTTCACATTTATCTTGACTTCAGGATCATTTCCGTTTTATTCAAGTCAACCTTTCTCTTCTAAACTCCAGTGAAAACTGTTGAATCTATCCCCATAAAACAATCTGTTCATTCCTGGTATCAATATAATAAGCCTTTTCTCAGGTTGAGCCAATGACTTTACATCCTTCCTTAAATAAGACGACTAATACTTCCACAGTCTTAATAATGTGGTCTCATCCATGTGCTGGATGACTGAAGCATAACATTTTACTTTCATACCCAATTTCTCCTGCATTAATAGCTAGCATCTTGTTAGCCTTATTAATTATATGTTATATCTTCATGCTTAGCACCTGTTATTCTAGACACCAGATCCCTCTGCACCTCAGAATTCTGCAGCCATTCTCCATTTAAGTCATATTCTGTTTTTTCATTCTTCTTGCTAAGGTAAACAACTTCACATTTTCCCACATTACTCTTCATCTGTCACATAAGGACCCTTGCAGAGTAAAAGTGCCTCTTGATCAGATACATACGACGGAGGCCATATGAGTGACTCAGACTTTGGACAAGAAATCTGATTAGGATGGTAGTACTGCAGGCCACATGACCTGAAGATCTTCTCAGTTGCCTTAGCAACATAAATGAGTATAAGTCATATAAAAAGAAACGATGTTGCTCTACATTGAAAGATTCAAAGTGAATATTTTTTACAAACATCTAAAAACAGTGGATCATTTAGAAAGGAAATTAAACAAATATATTTACGAATTGATGCAGGGAGGGTTTGGCACATCAGTTTTTTGCTGAAAGTAAGTTGCATTCATCATGAAGCAGTCCCTTCAATGTTTTACCTGGTATCACTGAGAGAAAGTGACAGTCATCTTTATGAAGTACATTGGTAATTTCCAGTGAGGACATTCTATGGGATTTGAGTGATGTGTAATAAATAAAATCAGAAGTGAATATCAGATTGGAAGTCAGGCTTGTGCAGTTGCCATTGTCCTAGCAGACCATAAGATGGCACTCTCATTTAACCTGAGGCAAGGTTCACTCTCATTTAACCTCCACACCTCAGGCAAGGGGAGTGATTGAAAAGGTGGGTTCTTCCTGGTAACCTCAGCTGGTGCAGAAATTGAACCCACACTTCTGACATTGTTCCACAGTACAAACCAGCCACCCAGCTAAGAATACAGTTGACTCTTAACTGCCCCCAGATGATAAATACCAGCCTAGCCAGCAACTACAATATCCCATAAACAAAGCCAGAAAAAAATTACAGCAAGTCAGTAACAATTTGTGTTCATACTCTATACAATACAATTAAGTTCTCCCCACTCTTTCTTGAAATAAAAAGGACATGTTTAATCAAAAAGTGATCCAAACAAAAAAAAAGGTGACTTTTTCATGTTCTTAAAACTCCTTAAGCCACCAAACATCTGTTTTCAAGAATCTCCAATAATTGCTTCCAAAAATAACCCGATTTCATGTATCACTTTGACGACTGAGACTTGTGTCAATCACCTGATTTCAGAATTCTTGGTTCTTTCTAACATTTTCTTGACATGGGGGAGATTAACCTTCAATCTTATCCCAGTGGACCCCTTTTTTGAATGGTCTTTGTCCAAGAAAATGATCATCCACATAGCATTCTCTGAGTGAACATGTGTCAGATTGCCCCTTGCATGGATTTTTCTTTGAAATACTAGTGAAATTTATTGTGTACCGAAAGTGCCTGCTACTGCCTATATTTCAGAGGCTAAGGAATTTTTAGCTAACCTTTCTTTTCTTTGTTTTCCTTGGCCAACAGACACCATTTACTTGTCTTTACAACCAAAATTATGCTGAACATTGCCACATACAAACAGCCAACTGGAAGATTAGAATGTAAAGCATCACTAAAAAAGTATTAGCCCTCTATTTTCTAGGTCACCTAAGGCCTGAAACTTGAGTGTGCATTTTTTCTGAATTCTACGTATTTAATGTTGCATTTGCACTCAAGTCTTCTTAAAAGTAGCATTTTACATCAAGTGCTCAGTTCCAATGCTTCATAACCAGCAGCAGGGCTAGCCTGAGTGCACAACTAGCTTAAATACCCAACGAGGTCTGTTTCTTCTCTGTATACAAACTCCTCATTCTTTGAGGAATATCATGATATAATTAACAATTTCTAAACATGGTTACTGATTCAAATTTATCGTGATTGTTACAAGGTTAGCCAGGTGGATTTCTTAGAATATGATTTTCCTGATTGGAGCTGTTAATGTGGTTTCAATCAAGGACCCCTGACCAACAGATAAGAAGAGGATTGTCAGACCTGCTGTTCACTCTGAGAGCTGGCTCTGAATGGGTTAGCTGAATAGAAAAGATAAATAAAGGGTGACTTGGTGACAGGATACCGGCCTCTGTGGAGTTCTTTGCAATAGTCACCTTTGAGTTCAGGTAAACATTTCTAGCATCATGCTGCTATTTGGGAAGCTTGACTCATTTGATTCTGCCTTTGAAAACAGGGCCGAGTATGTGGAAAGAATGGGCAAGTGACATTGGGATAGCTGAAAAGCAATGACAGCTTGTGAACCTGCAGCTTTTACATTTATACGGAGCCAAATGTTCCCTGCAGCATTAGATACTAAAATCTTTTCAAGAGTTGATGGATATGGTTAAGGAATATTATGACTCCGAGGCTCCTCTTATTCTGAGACACTATCAGTTTTACTCAGCAATTTGAGAACCAGGGGAATCTATACCAGGATTTTTGACTAGTTAAGATGACTGGCAGGGACATGTGACTTTGGTTTAACCCTAAAAAAGATGCTGAGGGACCATTTGGTATGTGGGATTAATGATGTAACCATGCAAAAGCACCAACTAGCTGCAGCCCAACTGGGCTTGAAAAAGGAACTACAACTGGAAAATGTGACATGTGGAGCCTATGAGTTACAGGGTATTCCAATGGAAGTGGACACACTGTCCAGTCCAACTGAGCTTGGGAAACACCACTTGAGTGTTGCAGAGGCTCACCCAGGGCATATCCTGAACAGAGGGACTCTAGGTCAGCCCACAGCAAAACCCCAAAACAAAGCCAGCTTTGGCCAAATTGTTAATGTTTTCTTCAAGATCGGTGTCAGCAAGCCATTGTTGTTGCTGCCAATATCCAGGCTCGAGACAGCAAAAGAGTGCCATAGACCTAAATTGTATAAGAGAGCATAGGGCTGTATCCAGAAGAGTGCACACTCTAGAAAGCCCACTTATGTCTGGTTTGGAACAGTTAAATTATTCAGCAACATCCAAATCAGAATAAACATCTGGTTAAATGGTCAAGTGGTTTTAATGGAGTTCTATACATGCCAGCTGTTTCAGTGATCGCAGAACCAGTCTTCAATAAAATTTGCTCTGGACTCCAATGTACATAATCTTGGCTAGACTGAGAACTTATACCAGGGACCCTTTACAAAGTACACCCTCAGTTCTTGTCTCTTATGAGTAGCAGTTAAAAGTTTGGGATCAAGAGTGCTGGGGGAAAATTGAGAAAGCTTCACCTTGTCTGGCTCAAAATCTTTGATTAGAAAGTGATGTCTGAATGAAGTCCTAATTGAATACCTGGACGTTTTTCAGGAAGGTCTAGGGACTATCAAACGAGCCAAGGTCACCTTGCATGTTGACCATGGAGCAATTCCCACGATTCTGCTGGGCTCACCCAGTGCCATTTGCCTTATGGGCAAAAGTAGAGGTAGAAATCAGGATGCTGGAAAACAAAGGAATTGTCAAAACAGTCCAGTTTGCTGATTGAGCAGCACCAGTTGTTCTGAATGTGAAACCCAATGGGTGGTTCGCCTTTATGAGAATTTTAAACAAATGGTGAACCACATATGGATAAATAACTAATCCCTTACGCAGAAGATTTATACACAAAGCTGGCCAGGGAGCTATCCATCGTGAAGCAAGACATGAGCCACGCATAATTGCAATTGTTGTTGGATGAGGATTTCTAGAAATCTGCATTAATTAGTACCCATATATAAGACTGCCATTTTAGGGTGTCACCAGCCTGTGGTATTTTTCAGTGGATGAAGGAAAACATTTTACAAGGTCTAACCCAAGTTGCCATTTATCTTGATGATATGCAATAACAGGGAAGACCAACAAGGAGCACTTAAAGAACTTGGATATGGTCCTTAGATGGTTCACTCAGGCGGACATACATTTTTGAAGGGAAAAATATATGTTTCAGGCAACTCAAATGATCTACTTGGTCTACAGAGTCCACAAGGCCAGATTACACCCATTGGAAAATAAAGTGAGAATGTTATGGTTCTGTTCGACGAGCTGGGAATTTGTGTTGCAGACATTTCGTCCCCTGTCTAGGTGACATCGTCAGTGCTTGAGGATGTCACCTAGATAGGGACGAAAAGTCTGCAACACAAATTCCCAGCTCAGCGAACAGAACCACAACAATGAGCACACGAGCTACAAATCTTCTCACAAACTTTGAATAAAGTGAGAATGATCAAACGTGCCCTGGCCTCCATCACCATACTGGAACTTAGAACTGGTAAATGTTTACGGAAAGTTCATTCATAATCTGGCCTCCATCCCAGCACCTTTGCCACAACTCTTGTATGGGTCAGCCTTGGAAATGGTTGAGTTGCCAAACCATACCTTTTAGGAAGGTGAAGAAACAGCTATGATGTTGGCACATCGTGATCCCAAGTGAGATATGGTAGTGACATGCAATGCCTCCCTGTATGGCATCAGGGTAATATTAGCTCAAAGGGGGTGGAAGAAGGATCATACCTAAAGTGTTGACTTCTCCACCTCCTGGTGCTGCCTGGCTTGCTGAGGTCTTGCAGCCTCCTGCTTGTCTATTTTGGATTCCAGCATCTTCAGGGATTTTTTTGTCTCCAATTGAGAAGAACGCCTATTAGCAGATGCATTCAGGACTTTGACTAATGCAGAGCATAAGTATACTCAGATAGAGAAGAAAGGTTTGTGAGTCAATTTTTGGAGTCAGGCAGATCTATCAATACTTTGACGGACATTTATTTATAATAATATGGACTGAAACCCCCTGCTAGATCTACTTAAAGAGTACAAGATAGTGTTACCCATAGCTTCAAGTTGAATTCAGCGGTGGGCTCTAATACTAAGTGTGTGTAATTACAAGTTGGAACACCATCCGAGAAGCCAAGTAACAAATGCGGATGCATTGAGCCGACTCCTACTGGTAGATACACTGTTGGTGGCACTGTCACTGGAAGAGTCTATAATGGTTTTAAATATTCTGGGCACACTTCCAGTTACAGTTGGCAATGTCCGACTTTGAATGCAGAAAGATGCGGTCCTGGCAAAATTGAAACAACTGGTGGTGATGGGGGAAGCCAAAAGGTCTGTCACATCCAGAATTGAAACCTTCTTGGATCTGGAGAGACCAAATCACAGTATGTGTTGGCATATCATTATGGGGAGCAAGAGTGATTGTCCCAAACAAAGGTTGCTGTCATATATCAGCTGAACTCCACCAGGGTCAACCTGGTTGGCAAGAAGTTATGCCTGGTGGTCAGAACTGGATACAGACATAGTCGCAGTGCCCAGAGTGCCAACTAGGAGAGAAATTACTACCATCAGCTCCTCAACAGTCCTGGGAATGGCTGGGTTAATCCTGGATTTGGTTACACCTCGACTATGTAGGTCCTTTCATGGGCTCAATGTTCATAGTCATTGTGGACACCACTTAAAGTGGTTGGGCATGCATACAGTTAATTTGTCAAACATGGAGATGAGGGTAGAAAAACCTCATGCACCTTTTGCAGTACAGACTCACGGAATTGTTAGTCACAGATAAAGGGCCATCATTTACCAGCATGGAATTTGAGTATTTCCAAACGTCAAGTGGTATTCAACATTTAAGGACAGCTCCATACCATCCATCATCTAATAGTCTGGCAGAGAGAGCAGTCCAACTTTTGAGGGCAGGCTTAAAGAAACAGCCTACAGCTTCACTTGATACTGATCTGCCCTGGTTTCTACTTGATTATACGACCACCCCTCAGGCAACTACAGGGATAGTTCCAGCAGAGTTGCTAATGGGGAGAATTCTGGACCAGCGTAAATTTGATCTTCTGGAAGTTGGAAGGGAGAATGAAACAGCATTAGGAATGCTAGTGCCAGAGGCAAGACTCTGCTAAGTGAGAAGGACAGTTTACTTCAAGGAATAAGTTTGGAATAAGTTCAAGGAAAAGAATGGCCAGCATGGGTAAGAGGCATGGTCGACACGAGGTCAGGTCCAGTGATGTTTAGGTAGGTGCAATGGTCCTGTATGAGCTCGTGGACTATATGAAAGCTACAGATTTGCAAATATACCCGGCCCCCTCAGCATAGTTAGAAAGGCTCGCGGAACCATGGGTTTTGCATCTCTGTCAACATTGAAGATACCTTAGAATCAGAGATAGGCATGGTGAAAGTCACTGTCTTGACACCTTTCGTGCCAGAAAAGAATCAATTTCTTCCAAGATGCTCCAGGTGTAAGAGGCGAACTATTGTCCATTACATGCCACTGTGTCAAGGCAGCTTTGGAACAACCTTACCCAGTGCTAAAACACCCCCAGAAAAGCTACAAAAATAAAGAGCTGAGCGATGTCCTCAGACTCAGAGGGGGAGGGACGCAATGATTATAATGAGATCAGACAGGTAGACTTCATAGAATATAAGTTCCTTGATTGGACCACGTTAACGGGCCCAATCAGAGATCCCTGGCTGACAGATACCATAAACCAACCGACTCCTTCAGCTACCTGGACTACATCTCCTCCCACCCTGCCCCCTGTAAAAACACCATCCCATATTCCCAATTCCTTCGTCTCCGCCACGTCTGCGCCCAGGAGGACCAGTTCCAATACCGAACAACCCAGATGGCTTCCTTCTTCAAAGACCACAATTTCCCCCCCAGATGTGATCGACAATGCTCTCCACTGCATCTCCTCCACTTCCCGCTCCTCCGCCCTTGAGCCCCACCCCTCCAATCGCCACCAGGACAGAACCCCACTGGTCCTCACCTACCACCCCACCAACCTCCATATACATCCTATCATCCATCATCATTTCCACCACCTCCAAACAGACCCCACCACCAAGGATATATTTCCCTCCCCTCCCCTTATCAGTTTTCTGAAAAGACCACTCCCTCTGTGACTCCCTTGTCAGGTCCACACTCCCCACAAACCCAACCTCCACTCACAGCACCTTCCCCTGCAACCGCAAGAAATACAAAATTTACACTCACACCTCCCCCCTTACTTCCCCCCAAGGCCCCAAGGGATCCTTCCATATCCACCACAAATTCACCTGCACCTCCACACACAGCATTTACTGCATCCGATGCACCCGATGTCGTCTCCTCTATATTGGGGAGACAGGCCGCCTACTTGCGGAACGTTTCAGAGAACACCTCTGGGACACCCGGACCAACCAACCCAACCACCCCGTGGCTCAACACTTCAACGCCCCCTCCCACTCCACCAAGGACATGCAGGTCCTTGGACTCCTCCATCGCCAGACCATAGCAACACGACGGCTGGAGGAAGAGCGCCTCATCTTCCGTCTAGGAACCCTCCAACCACATGGGATGAATTCAGATTTCTCCAGTTTCCTCATTTCCCCTCCCCACACCTTGTCTCAGTCCCAACCCTCGAACTCAGCACCACCTTCCTAACTTGCAATTTTCTTCCTGACCTCTCCGCCCCCACCCCCACTCCGGCCTATCACCCTCACCTTAACCTCCTTTCACCTATCGCATTTCCAATGCCTCTTCCCCAACTCCCTCCTTCCTGCTGGACACACTTTCCTCATTCCCGAAGAAGGGCTCATGCCCAAAACGTTGATTCTCCTGCTCCTTGGATGCTGCCTGATCTGCTGTGCTTTTCCAGCAACACATTTTCAGTGCAGACATCCTGTTCACTCTGACAGCTGGCCCTGAGGGAGTTGGGGGAAAAAGTGAGGACCGCAGATGCTGGAGATCAGAGCTGAAAATGTGTTGCTGGAAAAGCGCAGCAGGTCAGGCAGCATCCAAGGATCAGGAGAATCGACGTTTTGGGCATGAGCCCTTCTTCAGGAATGAGGAAAGTGTGCCAAGCATTCCTGAAGAAGGGCTCATGCCCAAAACGTCGATTCTCCTGAGGGAGTTGGATCAGTGTCAATGATTCTCCATGTGTAATTAAAGGCTGACTTGGTGATGGGATACCTGCCTCTGTGGAGTTATTTCACAATTCACTCATGACCTAGTCTGTTTAACATCTAAGCTGATATATTTAAACTATGTGTGGGGGCTGGATGAATCTGGAATCACATGGGCCAGACTGGCTGGACAAAATAGGGAGGTAGCTTTCCTCTCTAAAGAACTTTAGTGAACCTCTCAGGTTTTTATAACAACTAGTAATGGCTACATAGTTGTCATTAAGCTAGCTCATTCTTATTTCCAGAGTTTTATTGAATTCTGATTAATTGATTGGTGAGAAATAAAGGGGAAGGTGAGATTGATATGTAGAAGGAGTTATAATTTGAATTTGATAAATTTTATCCATGAAGAAAGGTGATTTGTTTTGCGACTTAATGTCTGGCTTGGACCTAAATGAAAAAGTTTTTTAAAAAAAATTCAGAATGAAAATAATTGCCTCAAACTGACTATGAAATTGTATCACTGCACATTGCTAGTATTGTGAACACACTGAGATTCGAAACAGAATTGACAAGGTTTCATGAATAATCCAGCTGTAATTAAAATACAATGCTTGAGGCATTTTAGGTAAAACAGACAAGTACCAAACATTATGTCACAGAGCAATCTGGCAATCACCATGACTGTGTGTTTCCAGTCGTTATAAGGATAATAAGAACTAATAGTTTTCATACTATTAGTTCGTTCTGAATGCATTGGCACTCATTAAGACAGGATCAGTGAGTTCACAGTGTTAAACTGCTGAATGGATAAGGTCGGTTTCCAAAACCAGAGATTGCAGACTCAAGTCCTATCATGAGTGCATCTTCCTCTTGCAGAGGCACTATGATAACCCCCTACATCTAGGCCAGAAGGGCTTGGTTCAAGTCTGATCTGCTGTGGAAGTCAATCATAACATATCTGAACATGTTGATTAAGTATACTTTAAATTGCATTTAGGAAGTAATCTGGATGGCCATTATCATATTAGAAAAAATTCTGCTTATGATGAACCCCCTAAAAGAACAGTCAAGAAAGAATATTTATAAATGAAATATTTATTTTTGTTTTCACCGACATGGAGATCAATCTATTTTGTCTCAGTTAAGAACATAAGACGTAAGTGCAGAAACAGGTGCGTGACCTATTGAATCTTCTTTATCATTCAATGAAGCCACAGCTGATCTGAATCCTCAACTATACTTTGCTGCTTTATTTCCTTAACCCTTGATACCTTTCCTTCAATAATGAAGGAAAGATATGAAATACTCAAATCCCACAAGATTATTGAACAATACATAGTTTCCAACTGATTCCAAAATTGGAGGATTTCTATCTTTGAGAGTGCTGGGTGAACACACCATTCTGTATTTTGAGTCCCGTGTCCATTACCCAAATCTCTGTGCTATTTGGTATAGAATTGTAGTTTCTGGACTGACCACAACTAGGAACCTGTCTAAGATTAGCACTCAAATTATGATACACTAAAATTCAGTGCTGGGAAGCTGATGGGTTAGTGGTATTATTACTCAATTATTAATCTGGAGATCAGGATAATGTTTGGGGACCTGGGTTTTAATCTCACCATGACAGATGGTGGAATTCAATTCAAGTCAAAAAGAAATTGGAATTAAAAATCTACTGATGACCATTAAACCATGGTCAATTGTCAGGAAAGTGCCACTCATGTCCTTTAGGGAAGGGAATTGGCATCCTTTCCTGGTCTGGATTATATGTAACTCCAGACCACATAGCAATGTGTCTGACTCTTAGGGATGGGCAACAACTCCTGGTCTTAGCAGTGACACCCACATCCTGTGAATGAATAAAAAAAAAAATCTGCAATGATTAATTTAATGTAAAAGAGGATAGGGCTTACTTTTAAACAGAAAACAAACACATTTGATGCAAAATCTCAATATTCATAAAATATTGCATGACGTAATTTCCGTGCTTACTTCACCATCCTCTAAATTGATGTTAAATAGTCTGGAGTGACACTAAAACTTGAAAGGAAAAAGAATGAAAAATACGCATATATAAATACGTTGATTATCACAGTTAATCCTGAATAATGGATTTCAGTTTGTTTCTGACATTCTTAATGATATCACTTTTAACCAAAGTAGCGATTCAATTACAAGCATATCAATGCGATGCAGATGAATGAATTAACCCATGGCCCTTCTATCAGTTTGCTTTATGTGATGAGCAAACTGCCTTTCCATGATAGCATTGACCACTGAACAGTGGTTGTGAATATAAAAAGTTTACTTTTATCATGATCCCTATGTCTTGAGACATAGAGCAGGAGACATAACTCTTCATTGATCAGTGTAGATTATTTAAGGGATCGCCGCATGATGGTAAAATTGTGAAAAATCTTCGGAGATAAATAAAAGCAAGAAATTGCTGTCTTTTCAATGGCATCTGACAAGTTCACTGTTCCACACCATCAAAGCCATCTGCACACTGATAGTCACTCAAAAGACTTCTCAATTATGATCCCAAATAAAATTAAAATGTATTCCTAATTGGGCATAAATTGAAATCAGTGATAAATTTGTGAATTTAAACTGATTTCAGGAGGACACCATCCAGGGTTGTACACACAATGTTCGATGAAAAAAAAAAATTTGTTCCTAAAAACAGTAGAACTATTTAGTCACAAGCTGTACAGTAAAGGTTAATTTATATCTTTTCTCCCATCCCCACCCTGTGACCAAAGCACATTCTAATCATGCAGGAGTTTAAATTTAGATTCTGACCACCTTCGCATGTCAATTCCAAACTGAGAATTCTTGTAAATGGCTAACATCAACAAGGTTAATGGATTCCACCAGACAAAATTGTGCTATAATTCCTTATGCTCTCTAATGTGGTGCAGTGGTAATATCTGGGCCAGAAGGTCTGGGTTCAAGTTGCACTTGCCCTGAAGGTGTATTATAACAGGTTAATTAACATATGTAAGCTTTAAAATCTGATATAGACAATCTCTGCAAATCAAAATGAAAATAAAGGATTGTTTTAGTAGACATAGATAATTTATCAGACCGATAAAAAAAAATGATAACAATGGACCCTGTAACATTTGGCCTTACCAAAGTGGATTGTGAAAGTAGATTACCAATTGTTTTAACAGCAATTTCTCAAGGAAAGCAGTAGATGGGGTTATGATGCTGGTTCTTGAGCTTCATCGGTTTTCATAGTTTAATTTAGGTCTTGTTAGTACAGATCTTTGCTGCACATCTAAACAATTTGTTCTCCAAGATTGACATGTTTTCTTTATAGCATATCACTGTGATTAATAAACATAATGGGCGGCATGGTGGCAGCAGTGGTTAGCACTGTCGTCTCACAGCGCCTGAGACCCGGGTTCAATTCCCGACTCAGGTGACTGACTGTGTGGAGTTTGCATGTTCTCCCCGTGTCTGCGTGGGTTTCCTCCGGGTGCTCCGGTTTCCTCCCACAGTCCAAAGATGTGCGGGTCAGGTGAATTGGCTATGCTAAATTGCCTATAGTGTTAGGTAAGGGGTAAATGTAGGGGTATGGGTGGGTTGCGCTTCGGCGGGTCAGTGTGGACTTGTTGGGCCGAAGGGCCTGTTTCCACACTGTAAGTAATCTAATCTAATTTCTAAATGGATGAGCATCAAATGCTAGCAATTCAAGTTTACGTCATTGTTTGTTGATACAGTAAACTAGGAGATCGGATGTGCCTTTTAGAATTTGTTTACTTCTGGAGAACTGAAATTGCACACTTATCAGGGGTATCTGATTTTGTGTACATTTGCAAATCACTGCTAGCACAAGCCTCTGCAGGACTGCATTTCGGAGAAATACAAAACAGAGTTATCTGCAAATCCAATAAATACCCAGTCATTTATATATGCTAGATGTGGGAAATATTAATTATCTTGTCACTGTGCAGGAATACTTGCAGAAATCTCAATAAAATTTGCATGATTAACCATAAACAATTTAACCTGGGCATTTGTTTTGGTGTTGAATGCTGAATAGACGAGGGTGGCATAATGATGACACAAACTGTAAGATAGCATATAGATTTTTTTTTGATAGTCATAAATTGTATATCAATCTCTAACGCTGATTTTTTTTTCAAATTCAGAAATGCTCCAGCTTAGCAACAAAGGATAGAAATAACTCTGAGACAATAATGATCATCTCCTCTATACCTGTTACTTGCCAAGATTTCTATTTTCCTCTAACTGTCTCTTGCAGATTTTAACCCCTCCACTATTGCTGACCTAGGCATCAATTGTTGAATCTTTAAGCTCTGGAATCACTTGACTGAATCTCTCTGTTATTGCACTTCTTTCTCCTCTTTCCAAATGTTCTTTTGACATCCACCATTTTGATTAGTCGCTGAGAGGAATAACACTCAGTGTCAAATTTTGTCAGGCTACACAACCTTGTGAGGAACATTTAGATGTTTTACCACATCAAAGATGGTATATAAATGCAACTTGGATTTTAGTAGGCTAAAGTGAGGACTACAGATGTTGGATTTTGGTGCTTATTCCAAGATCAAGTTTTGTTTAACTACTATGTTAAATCTTTATTACAAGCTTTCCCCATGTTTAATCATTTCTGTCTTACATATTCCTGTCTATGTCTACACATTTAGATTTGTTGAACGTGGAATAATAAATAAAAGAGAAAAAAACCCACCAATTTTCCATCAGGTTCCGTGACCATGATTTTTAGAAAACTATACTTTTCCCAATGTACATCACTATTTAGAGCGAGATCTCTCTGTTTTCTGAGAAGCTGACTCTTCCTTTGCTGCTTTTCTTCAATGCTTGTGGAAAATTAAATAACCACAATCAATAAAGAAGCTGAACATAATAAAAGGGAGTGAATCAAATCAAATTAAGCTAATGTCAAATTCTCCTATCTAAACTATAAAAAATGAAATCTCAACCAAATTAAATAAAAAATGATGCTGTGTCCAGGAAGTTATTAAAGAATATACAGACAATACAATGTGAATAGATGAAAAAGAAGGATGCTAAATCAAATTAAATGTGAATAATTTCTGCAAAGAAGAAATATATAGATAACATCTAAATTGAATGCAAAGCAGTAAAGTGCAATAAAATTAAGGTTACAAAACTAACAATTTGAATGCACAAGATGAGTATTAAATGAAATTACATGGAAATAACATGAAAACTAGTTATTCATGAGTCTCCAGAATTATGTTCCTTTCTTGTATCATAATTCCGATATTTACACGTTCTTGGCAACAAGTGATGATCCATGTTGTCATATTTTTTGATTAAGTAATACCACACTTATATAAATTATGATGTAATAATATCTGACTGAGTTAAATAAGTATCAATACTGTTCACAGTCATGAAAGGATAGAGCACAAGAGGTCACAGATTTAAAGTAATTGGGAGAAGTTGTGATTAAGATTTGAAGTGTTCTATGTTAGAACGGAGACAGATTCAATCAAAGTATTCAAAAGGGAATTAGAGTGCTATATGAGAAGGTAGAATGTTCAGGGTTATGTGGAAATGGTGGGAGAATTGTACTCAGTGAATTGGCCATCCAGAGAGCTGGTTCAAACACAAACAGCCAAAATGGCCTCATTCTTCTTCAAAATAAAACTCCAAGATTCTGTGCAATTCTCATTGTTTTTACTTTAGTATCATGATGGATTTTGAATTAGATATCTTTGGTAGATAATGCACAGATTTGATTTTTTTTAGATATAAATAGCCACAAAGCAACTAAGCAACAAAGGTTTATTTCCTACTTCTGAAATACATAATCATATTTATAATTAGAATTCTTTCTCTATAATTTCCTTTGACCCTGTAACCGTCTGCATTTCTCCTCATCTGAATTTCTAGTCATTAAAATTTGACTTTTTCAGCATCCTGAATTTTCATACTCCATATTGGTGAGCATGACTTCAGCTGTATCTGCCCTGAGGTATGAAATTGCATCTTTAAAGCTGTTTATCTCTCTCTGTCCACTTTAAAGACACACCAAAAAACCTACGTTTTTGACAATCCAATTTGCATTATGTAACTTGATGTCTTATTTTGCTGCGTAATGCTTCTGATGGGCACTAGAGATGTTTTCTTACATCAAAGATGTTATATAAATATAACGCCTTGTTGGACACTGTTAAGAAGTTCCATAGGAGATGCACATTATTACAAATATTGGCTTAGATGAAACCATCATGATCACCAAACTATCAGTTAAATACATTGTTCTAATTTAAATCCGTTATGTTCACTGTTAAATATCTATGTAATTCAATATCAAATTGGCAAATGATTTATTTGTTGTAAAACTATTCCTTCAGATCATGTGGAAACTGTCTTTTTGCCACTTTCTGAAGAGTGACTTCTCAATCACCAATACTCTAAATTAGTGGGAGGGAAAGACTAACAAGATTCCACAAAATTTAATGAAGTTAGAATAAATAGCCTTTATGAAGATTTGGTAACATACTGGATAGCATCTCTTCCTTTGATCGGAAATTCTGGGTTATAAACAAGTTGTGCCAAAGGGTTTGTTTCTGGGCTGTACATCTCTATGACTCTATGACTCTGTGACAAAGATTTAATGGCCAAGGAAGGTGCATTTGGAATGTGGTCAAATATATTGAGTGTCAATCTACAAATGTTTCCAATGGACAGAAACAACAACTGATAAATAAGAAAGATTTATGGTTAACTGGACATAGAAACTACACAAGAGTCTCCAATATTTATCTGTAATATTCATCAAATTGCTGCAGTGGCTTGAACTCCCTTGGCTGACTGTAACATGCCACTAATTAGATAGGTTTCTAAATAATGAAAATTCAAAAACAGCATTCAAAACAGACTATGGTAGCTATGTGCATAGCTTGTTGAAACCATGGACAAATGCAAAGAATAATCTAAAAGGATAATGGAATGTTAGCTTCATACTGAAGGGATGAGGAATACAAAGGGGAAATGTTTGGTTACATCAATACAAAGTCCTGGTTGGACCGCAATTGGGTGTTCAGTTTTGAGAGCCACATCTTAGAAACTATAGATTTACTTACTTACTTACAGTGTGGAAACAGGCCCTTCGGCCCTACAAGTCCACACCGGCCTGTTGAAGCACAACCCACCCAAACCCATTCCCCTACATTTACCCCTTTCCCGAACGCTACAGGCAATTTAGCATGGCCAATTCACCGAACCTGCACATTTTTTTGTACTGTGGGAGGAAACCGGAGCACCGGAGGAAACCCACGCAGACATGGAGAGAATGTGTAAACTCCACACAGTCAGTCGCCTGAGGCAGGAATTGAACCCGGGTCTCTGGCTCTGTAAGGCCTGACTTCAGAGGGACCAAAACATAGTTGCACAAAATTGATAACTGGAATTCCAGTAGTTGCATTACAAAGAGATTGGACAAATGAGGTGCAGAAGGAGCAAAAACAGAAATTTCTGGAAAAGCTCAGCAGGTCTGGCAGTATCTGTGGAGAGAAATCAGAGATAATGTTTCAGGTCCAGTGACCCTTCCCCACAACTACAGAAGGAGACCATTTGATCCAACATGCCTGCATTGGCTTGTTAAATGTCTATCATTCCCAAGTGTCATTCTCCTGCTTCTTCACCATTTCTTTTCACATCTAAATAGTTATCCAATGTCCTCTTATATGCCTCAATTGAACCTACCTCCATACATTTTTCAGCAGCGCATTCCAGAACCTAATTTCTCACTGAGTGAGAATGTTTTTCCTCACTTCCCACTTACTTCTTTTGCAACTTCAAATCTACACCCTCTTGTTCTTGTTCCTTTTATAATTAGAAACAGTTTATTTTCCCCTATCTACTCTATCCACCCCATTCATTACCCTGATCTCCTTTAAGAGTTCTTCCCTCCAAGGATAATAGTCCCAACTTCTTCAATCCATCCTCATAACTGAAGTTCCTCATCCATGGAACCATTGCTATAAACTACTCCTATACTCTCTCCAATGCATTCACATCCTTGCTACTCAGTCTATATGCAATCCTGCAACTGATGTCTAATAAATGACTTATACTTTGTGCTTAGGGCTACTTGATGCCTCATTCAGTCAAATGTTGCTATGATGTCAAGGTGAATTAGTAATGGTTTATTTTCTCTTCATAAGACTGTAAGATATAGGAGCAGAATAAGGCCATTCAACCCACTGAGACTGCTCCACCATTCAATTTCCCAACCCCATTCGCCTGCCTTCGCTCTGTAACCCTTAATCCTCTTACTATTCAAAAACATTTCTATCTCTGTCTTAATTATACTCAATGATTGGCCCTCACAACCTTCTGCAGCAGTGAGTTCCACAGATTCACCACACTCAAACTGAAGGAAGTCCTTCTCATCTCTTTCCCTTCACTCTGATTCCACTCTGATTCCAGGTCTTACTCTCTCCCATTAGTGGAAACATCTTCTCTAGATCCACTCTATCGAGGCCTCTCTGTATTCTATCACTGTTAATAAGATCTCTCTTCATCCTTATAAACTCCATCAAGTACAGACCTTATATCTTCAACTTTCCTCATACGATAAGCCCTTCATCCCCAATATCATTCTTGTAATCCTCTGGATCCTCTTCAAGGCCAACATATCCTTCCTTCGATATGGAAAAAGCTGCTCATAATAGTCAAAATGTGACTTAATCAGAGCCATATACATCCTCAGTGATCCATCTCTGCACTTGAATTGTAGCCCTCTTGAAATGAGTGCTAGCATTTAGCATTTGCTTTCCTCACTGACTACTGAACCTATATATTAACCTGAAGAAAATCCTGAATTAAGATTCCTAAGCCTCTTTGTGCTTCAGATGTCTGATGTCTTTCCCCATTTTGAAAATAGTCTGTGCCTATATTTTTCCTACCGACATGGATAGAGCTGGGACAGGAATGGCTGTTGCAAGTTTCGGGATTCAGATGTTTCAGTAAGAACAGAGAAGATGGTAAAAGAGGGGGAGGTGTGGCATTGATGATCAGGGACAATATTAACTGTAGAAAGGATGTTTGGGGACTTGTTAACTGAGGTAGTATGGGCTGAGGTTAGAAGCAGGAAAGGAGAAGTCACCATACTGGGAGTTTTCTATAGGCCACTGAATAGTCCCAGAGATGTAGAGGAAAGGAGAGCAAAGATGATTCTCGATACGAGTGAGAGAGATGGGTAGTTGTCATGGGGGACTTCAACTATCCAAATATTGACTGGGATCACCACAGTACGAGTACTATAGATGGGTCAGTTTTTGTCCAGTGTGTGCAGGAGGGCTTCCTGACACAGTATGTAGACAGGCCTACAAGGAGCGAAGCCACTTTAGATTTAGTACTGGGTAATGAGCCTGGCCAGGTGTTAGATTTGGCAGTAGGTGAACACTTTGGAGACAGCGATCACAATTCTGTCAGGTTTACTTTAGTGATGGAAAGGGATAGGTGTACTCCACCGAGCAAGAGTTACAGCTGGGGAAGGGAAATTACGATGCAATTAAGAAAGATTTAGGAAGCGTAGAATGGGAAAGGAAACTGCAGGGGATGAGCACATTAAAAATGTGGAGCTTATTCAAAGAAAAACTCCTGTGTGTCCTAGATAAGTATGTAACTGTCAGGCAGGGAGGATGATATAGAACTTGTGAGCCATGGTTTACTAAGGAAGTTGAATCCATGGTCAAGAAGAAGAAGAAGGCTTATGTTAGGACAAAATGTGAAAACTCAGTTAGGGCGCTTGAGAGTTACAAGGAAGTCAGGAAAGATCTAAAAAGAGAGCTCAGAAGAGCCAGGAGGAGACATGAGAAGTTTTTGGTGGATCGGATCAGGGTTAACCCTAAGGCTTTCCATAGGTATGTCAGGAATAAAGGAATGACGAGAGTTAAATTAGGGCCAATCAAGGATAATAGTGGGAAGTTATGTGTGGAGTCAGAGGAGATAGGGGAAGCACTAAATAAATATTTTTTGACAGTGTTCACTATAGAAAATGAAAATGTTGGCGAGGAAGATACGGAGATACTTGCATCTAGACTAGAAGAGATTGAGGTTCACAAGAAAGAGGTATTAGAAATACTGCAGAGTGTGAAAATAGACAAGTCCCCTGGGCCAGATGGGATCTATCCTAGGATCCACTGGGAAGCAAGGGAAGAGATTGTCGAGCCTTTGGCAATGATCTTCAAATCATCATTGTCTACAGGAATAGTGCCTGAGGACTGGAGGATAGCAAATGTGGTTCCCTTGTTCAAAAAGGTTAGTAGAGACAACCCTGGTAATTACAGACCAGTGAGTCTCACTTCAGTTGTTGGTAAAGTGTTGGAAAAGGTTATAAGAGATAGGGTTTATAACCATCTAGAAAAGAATAATCTGATCAGGGACAGTCAGCACAGTTTTGTGAATGGTAGATCGTGCCTAACGAATCTTATTGAGTTTTTTGACAAAGTGACCAAACAGGTAGATGCGATTAAACCAGTTGATGTGGTGTATATGGTTTTCAGCAAGGCGTTTGATAAGGTTCCCCACAGTAGGATATTATACAAAATGCAGAGGAAAGGGATTGTGGGAGACATAGCAGTTTAGATCAGTAATTGGCTTGCTGAAAGAAAACAGAGGGTTGTAATTGATGGAACATGTTCATCTTGGTGTCCAGTTACTAGCGGAGTACCTCAAGGGTCGGTGTTGAATCCACTGCTGTTCGTCATTTTTATAAAATGACGGCTTAGAAGGGTGGGTTAGTAAATTTGCAGATGACACTAAGGTCGGTGGAGTTGTGGATAGTGACAAAGGATGTAGTAGGTTGCAGAGAGACATAGATAGGATGCAGAGCTGGCTGAGAGGTGGCAAATGGAGTTTAATGTGGACAAGTGTGAGGTGATACACTTTGAACGGAGTAATCGGAATGCAAAGTACTGGGCGAATGGTAAGATTCTTGGGAATGCAGATGAGAAGAGAGATCTCGGTGTCCATGTACACAGATTCCTGAAAGTTGCCGCCCAGATTGACAGGGTTGTTAAGAAAGCATACAGTGTTTTAGCCTTTATTAATAGAGGGATTGAGTTCTGGAACCAGGAGGTTATGCTGCAGCTGTACAAAGCTCTGGTATGGCCACACTTGGAGTATTGTGTACAGTTCTGGTCACCACATTGTAAGAAGGATGTGGAAGCTTTGGAAAGGGTGCAGAGGAGATTTACTAGGATGTTGCCTGGTATGGAAGGAATGTCTTACGACGAAAGGCTGAGGGCCTTGAGGCTGTTCTCGTTAGAAAGAAGAAGGTTGAGAGGTGACTTAATAGAGACATACAAGATAATCAGAGGGTTAGATAGGATGGACAGGGAGAGCCTTTTCCAAATATGGGGACAGCAAACACGAGGGAACACAACTTTAAAGTGAGGGGAGATAGGTACAAGATAGGTGTCAGAGGTAGTTTCTTTACTCAGAGAGTAGGAAGGGTATGGAATGCTTTGCCTGCAACGGTAGTAGATTCGCCAAGTTAAGTGCATTTAAGTCATCATTGGACAGGCATATATACTGTACAGACAGTACATGGAATAGTGTAGGTGGGATGGGCTTCAGATTAGTATGACAGGGCGGCACAACATCGAGGACCGAAGGGCCTGTACTGTGCTGTAATGTTCTATGTTCTATGTACATAACCACACACTTTCCCCACATTATATTCCATCTGTATCATCTTTACCCACTCATCTACCCTGTACATTTCCTTTGGCAGATCCCTGCATCCTCAACACTTTCAGTCCCTCCATTTATCTCTGTGTCATCTGCAAACTTAGCAACAATGCCCTCAGTTCCTTTGTGCAGATCATTAATATATAACGTGAATAGTTGTGGTCCCAACACTGACCCTTTGTTGAACTCCAGTAATCATTGGCTCCAATTCGGAAAAAGACTCTTTTTATCCATATTTTCTGCTTTCTGCCAGTCAGGCAATCCTCTATCCATGCCAGTACCTTGCCACTAACATCATGGGTTCTTACCTTAGTTAGCATACACCTATGTGGCACCTTGTCAAAGATCCAAATAGATCACACCCATTGGTTTTTTCCTCACTGCATTTTGTTTATCTTTTCTTTTGGTGGTTGATGTTAGAAAAAATATAAAACCTTGTTGAAACATTGGCAGCTCTCTAAAATCTATTTAGTTAGTATGGTAAGTAATGGTAATATGTCTCCCACAGCAGCATATTTATTGAAGACATACACACTGAAGAATAATCCAGCATTTAGGCAACTGTCAGATGGAATGATTTCATAAAAAGATATAAAAAGATCTTTTTTAAAAAGATCTTTATAAAAAGATCAGCTGATGTGTCTGCAAAAAACAGTTTTTGTCAGCATTAGAAATGAATTTCAATGTTGTCGAGTTTCAAGGCTTTGTGTATTTTAATTATTTGATTATTGCTTATTAATTATTACAAAAGTAACTATAACCAGAAAGTAATGATGTCATCTGTAAAACCCAGATGGCAAATTTGCCCTTTGTAAGTTTCATCACATTAATCTACCTTTGCTGCTGGCAAACTATTGTCAGTGTCAAAACGCTACACAAGGGGTTAATTATGCTCTGGAACCTCCATTCCAATCATCCTTGGGCTTTCAAAAATCACTATTGAAAAGGTTAAAAAAAATGAGTCTGTATTAATGAATCACTACAAAGATAAGGCTTTAATAACTCATCAGCCTTTGGAAGACTACGTTGGAGTTCAATTAAAGCAAAACCATAAAAAACCTGAAGGAGCTCGAAATCCTGTATCAACAAACCAAATACCTGAGATCACCCAACAGGTCAGATAGCACCCATGGAAACAGAAAAAAGCAGAAATTTCGGATGTTAACTACTTTTCAGAACTGAAAGACACTGGAAATGGGGGGGATAATTCCAACCAAAGTTACCATTGGGGACCTTATGTGATCAAATTCTCTACTGCTTTTATAACCCACTCTCCATCTGAAACTGAATAGGATGAGATGTCTTTTCTTCAGAAATTAGGACACTGAGGTGTAACTTGATGGAGATTTTTAACATCATTAAGGGTTTAGATTAGATTACCTACAGTGTGGAGACAGGTTCCACAAGTCCACACGGACCCTCTGAAGGAGAACCCACCCAGACCCATTCCCCTACATTTACCCCTTCACCACGGGCAAGTTAAGCATGGCCAATTCACTTAACCTGCTCAATTTTTGGACGATGGGAGGTAACCAGAGCAAACCCATGCAGATACAGGGAGAATGTGCAAACTCCACACAGACAGTTGCCTGAGGCGGGAATTGAACCCAGATCTCTGAGCTGTGAGGCAGCAGTGCTAACCACTGTGCCACCGTGCTGCCCAGACAAAATGCTCTTGCCTAAGGGGGAATTTATAACTATTGTTTTATACCTAGGGGTTGTAGGTACAAGGCAGTGTCTAATAAATCCAATGGGGAATTCAGGAAAAACTATCACATTAGACTGTGAGAACGTAAAACTTGCAACTCATGGAATTATTTAGGCAAATAACATATTTACATCTCAGCGGAATATAGCTAAATACATGCGGGAGATATTAGGAGGGAGCAGTTTGGGTATGAAATGAGTTAATCTGTAAATCCACATGAAGTTCCAGCTGGGCTCAGTATGAGGTGGAGAGTTTTAGTCAATGAGTTATTTATGGTTCATTTTTTATTTACTGTTATTCAAGAAAGTAATCAGTTCAAATGAAAAATTAGATAATCTATTTGAACATGCTCAGATGCTGATGCAATAAAGTTTAAGTTTAAATGCAATGGGACTGAATCAACATTAACCACGAGGTATTATTTGGAAATGGAATGTGAGGGTGACTCCATACCACACCAAGAAAGCCAAAGCAATGGGTTTAGTCAAGGATGGGAATGAAGCACAGGTTTTGGAGAGGAGATAGCACGGCTCTTGGGAAGATAGGAAGTCGTGAGGCTAGAAGTTACAGGTGCCTTGCCATTTTTGGAATGTATGAAAAACAATGGTGTTTGTCCAAAACTGACCATTTTGGAAATTGAGTAATGTTCTGTCTATGTGACTTACAATATGTAACCATCTGATGAAGTCTCATTGAGTTGGAGGACGACTTCAGAATCCTTTCTGAGGTAGACTCTCCCAACTCTGGCTCAACAGACCTCCACCTCGAGGCTCTTGAGATTATTTTGTAAAATAATCTACCACAATAGAGAAAGGAATTAGTGATGCTCATTAGTCAACATGATGAGGAATGGGAGAAGCTACATGTGAAGAATAAACATTTATGTATATTTATTGTTTTGAGTGGCCTGTTTCTGGACTCACCTTTCTAGTCAATTTTTTGAAATATGGAGCTAATCTATTGCAAAACCTCAAGTTATGGACTCTACAGTTGACAACTGGATTGAAATTATGTAAAAAACAAAAGAATTGCGGATGCTGGAAATCAGAAACAAAACAGAAACTGCTGGAAAACATCAGCAAGTATGGCAGTATCTGTGGAGAGAGAAATCAGAGTTAAAGTTTTGAGTCCAGAGACCTTCGTTCAGAACTGAGTTCCATCTACAGATATTAACTGACTCGCTGAGAGTTTATCAATTTTCTTTTTTTTGCTCTTTAAATAATAACAGGATTTAATTATCCTTATTTGGTATTCCAAAAAAGTTTTATTTACGATCACCAGTGAGAAAAAAAATTGATACAACTGGGTAAATTTTCATTCAAAGGCCAAGAACCCAACACAGGGATCATGCTCTGAGTCTTGACTCTGCACAACGTGGTCCTGGCATGTATACTTCCATGTTGAAATAAGGAGCCAATCATAGTTGAGGGAGCAGGCTCCCCCTGCACTCAACTTGGAGGGCTAATGTGAGGCCTCCAAGACAGACAGGGAGAAAGTGAGGACTGGAGATGCAGGAGATCATAGCTGAAAAATGTGTTGCTGGAAAAGTGCAGCAGGTCAGACAGCATCCAAGGAGCAGGAGAATCGACGTTTCGGGTATAAGCCCTTCTTCAGGAATGAGGAGGGTGTGCCAAGCAGGCTAAGTTAAAAGGTAGGGAAGAGGGACTTGGGGGAGGGGCATTGGGAATGCGATAGGTGGAAGGAGGTTAAGGTGAGGGTGATAGCTGGAGAGGGGGTGGGGCGGAGAAGTCGGGAAGAAGATTGCAGGTTAAGAAGGCAGTGCTGAGTCTGAGGGTTGGGACTGAGATAAGTTGGGGGGAAGGGAAATGAGAAAGCGGGAGAAATCTGCATTCATCCCTTGTGGTTGGAGGGTTCCTAGGCGGAAGATGAGGTGCTCTTCCTCCAGGCGTCATGTTGCCATGGTCTGGCGATGGAGGAGGCCAAGGACTTGCATGTCCTTAGCGGAGTGGGAGGGGGAGTTAAAGTGTTCAGCCATGGGACGGTTGGGTTGGTTGGTCTGGGTATCCCAGAGGTGTTCTCTGAAATGTTCCGCAAGTAGGTGGCCTGTCTCCCCAATGTAGAGGAGGCCACATCGGGTGCAGCGGATGCAGTAAAAGATGTGATGGTATGGAAGGATCCCTATGGGGCCTTAGAGGGACTTGAGGGGGAGGTGTTGGCGCAAGTTTTGCATTTCTTGCGGTTGCAGGGGAAGGTGCTGGGAGTGGAGGTTGGGTTGGTGGGGGGTGTGGACTTGAAAAGGGAGTCGCGGAGGGAGTGGTCTTTCTAGGATGCTGATAGGAGAGGTGAGGGAAATATATCCTTTGTGGTGGGGTCTGTTTGGAGGTGGTGGAAAAGATGATGGATGATACAATGTATCTGGAGGTTGGTGGGGTGGTAGGTGAGGACCAGTAGGGTTCTGTTCTGGTGGTGATTGAAGGGGCGGGGTTCAAAGATAGAGCAACGGGAAGTGGAGGAGATACAGTGGAGAGCATCGTCAACCACGTCTGAGGGGAAATTGTCGTCTCTGAAGAAGGAGGCCATCTGGGTTGTTTGGTATTGGAATTTGTCCTCCTGGGAGCAGGCGTGGTGGAGATAAAGGAATTGGGAATATGGAATGGCGTTTTTACAGGGGGCAGGGTGGGAGGAGGTGTAGTCTAGGTAGCTGTGGGAGTCTGTCGGTTTATAGTAAATGTCCGTGTTGAGTTGGTTGCCTGAGATAGAAATGGAGAGGTCTAGGAAGGGGAGGGAGGAGTCTGAGATGGTCCAGGTAAACTTGAGGTCGTAGTGGAAGGTGTTAGTAAAGTGGATGAACTGTTCAACCTCCTCGTGGGAGCACCAGGTAGCGCCGATACAGTCATCGATGTAGCGGAGGAAAAGGTGGGGGGTGGTGCTAGTATAGCTGCGGAAGATGAACTGTTCCACATATCCGACGAAGAGGCAGGCATAGCTGGGGCCCATGCAGGTGCCCATGGCTACTCCTTTGGTTTGGAGGAAGTGGGAGGATTGGAAAGAGAAGTTGTTCAGAATGAGGACCAGTTCAGTCAGGCAAAGGAGGGTGTCAGTGGAAGGGTACTGGTTGGTTCGGCGGGAAAGGAAGAAGTGGAGGGGTGTATAGAGATTGGATGTCTATGATGATAAGGCGTTGGGGGCCAGGGAAGTGAAAATCATGGAGGAGGTGGAGGGCGTGGGTGGTGTCCTGAACGTAGGTGGAGAGTTCTTGGATTAAGGGGGACAGGACCGTGTTGAGGTATGTAGAGATGAGTTCGGTGGGGCAGGAGCAAGACAGACAGATTGGCAACCCTGTCACTTGTGGTGGTAGCTGCCAATCTGCTATTAAAGACAGTGAGGAAGAAGGGCAGGCAATTGCTGTTCATTTTTCACTGATGCAGTTTCCATGGGTTGACTGGAATCTGCAGCAGTTGGCCGATAGGACTCAGCGATCAGTTAGCATGTATAGGTGGAGCGCAGTTCTGAAGAAGGGTCACTGGACCCAAACCGTTAACTCTGATTCGTCTCTCCACAGATGTTGCCAGACTTGCTGACATTTTCCAGCAATTTCTGTTTTGTTTCTGATTTTCCAGCATCTGCAGTTCTTTTGGTTTTTGCATTATGGGGTTGAGGGGCTCATCTCATGAAAAAATATTGGCTAACCCTTTCTCATCCTGAGCCCAACTGGTTGACCTGGTTGTGCTGCCTGGAAATCCAGAATGTCCCAACAAGGCCTTATTAAACCCCTTCACTCAGTTAATTAGTGATCAATAGGTTTGCCGGTGGACAACTAATCTGTTTCTGAGCCTTCCTATTTGAAAATGGCTTGGATTTGGGATCATGGTGGTGAACCAGCACAATAGCTGTCAATACCAAATTGCCTGCCTTCCTGTCTCTAATCCCAATTCTGATACAGAGGTGCCAATGTTGGACTGAGGTTGACAAAATCAGAAGTTATACGATACCAGGTTGCAGTCCAATAGGTTTATTTGAAATCACAAGCTTTTGGAACGCTGTTCCTTCATCAGGTCACTTGACGAAGGTGCAGTATCTGAAAGCCTGTGATTTTAAGTAAACCTGTGAGACTATAACTTTATGTTGTGGGATTTCTGATTTAATCCCAACCTGGGCAGCCTTTGAAAATTTGGTCCATATAGTTGCCTGCGCTGCTTGTGTGTAAATGCTAAGTAGCCATGGCAACTGTGATATCAAATGTGTGTGTGTGCCAATTCCATGATTCATGGAGAGATATAGACCAGGAATTTCCTTGGATTTGCTTAGCTCTGTCAAGCACGATGGCAGAGAGGAAGCAGTTCCAAGGAAAATTCCATTTGTAAGCCTTTCCACCAGTGTTTTGAAGGAGGTAAAGATTCACAATATATTAATAGAATGTTAATAGGATACTTAAGCTTTGAATATTGCTATCCAAATGCTCCAAACATCTTCCTTTCTCCCACTAAAATAACAGTTTGTGCTACTGCATGTAAGGACATTAATTGCTCATGTCCTAATTGTTGTACAATGTAATTTTGCGCATTTTCAGAAAAGTAATTGCATAAATGTTTGGTAAATTCATTAATAAATGAAAATAAATGTAAAACT
Organism: Hemiscyllium ocellatum; assembly: GCF_020745735.1. NCBI lineage: Eukaryota > Metazoa > Chordata > Chondrichthyes > Orectolobiformes > Hemiscylliidae > Hemiscyllium > Hemiscyllium ocellatum. The sequence continues at coordinate 25,539,083 of NC_083406.1, read as the reverse complement.
AAACATTTGCAACTCTATTGAAAATGAAATTATCACAGACAACTTTAATTAAGTCTATATTATTGCATTTCACATTTTATTGTTGCTGAGAATTAGCACACATAATACGCCTATTAGCGTAAATGAAAACTATATGACTATTTCTGTAACTGCACCTTGATGCACTTCCCAGCACAGCATGGTACACCTGCGCTTATAGACACAGTTCTTCACACTGCATAATCTTATTCTCGATAGCTGCTATTCCCTCATTTAAACATTTTCATTTTCCTCCACTAAATGAGGAAAAGCAGCTGGACCCTCCATTTTGCTCTCAGGGATGTACCTACAAGTGTCCTGTTATAAATAATCATATGATAAGACTCAGGAGCCAGCTGGCTCCCAGCAGTTTTAATGCTGAATAGCAAAACATTTTGCAGTAAAAAACCAAACTAAAAGCAGTGCTGCAAAATAAGTAGAAAAGTAGACAGCAAAAGCTCCAAATGTGAATTTTTTCCTCAATGTTCAAAATCATTTTGAAAATTATAACAGGTACCCATCATTGCTGTTGATCAAATCTGAAACCAATGGATTTAAAGGCTTAGATGATCACAATCAAAAATATTTCTACATGTAGTAAATCATTTAAGGGTAAAGGATAGGCAGAATTTTATTTAAATTCTCTTCCCTAAAGCAGATTTCATAATTTTAACTCTTTTCTATCCAGATCCGAAAATGGTTACAGGGACAATGGAGCCTGATCCAAGTCAGCACTGTTATTGCTTTACATTAATATTGGCGTTAGGTCTTACAGAAATGAGTATATCAATGTCTTCAGATAAGTTAATACACCTTTCAGCTGTTGCCATGATGTCCAAAGGGAACAATAATGTTTAAAAACAAAGTTGAACATCTGGTTAATAAATAATTGCATGGTACGACAGATACCATCATAAGCGATGGTATGATCAGAATCACTTCGCATATTATGTGCTTTCAAATTTACTGTTGAAATGGAGCATTCAGGTGAACTCTTTTTCCACCATGTGTTGGTTGAGACATCCATCAGTTAGATCCCTATTACTATCTCCCCAACCCTGTAAAGAATGCCATGAAATTAATCCAATAGTAAGGTGCTAAATAACAAGCTAAATCTAAGCATTATGAAAATTTTAAACTTTGTTGGAACAATTTCTCAGATAAGGTTTTGGACAGAAAGGGTTTTAAATTGGCCTTACTAACCCTTTACTACCTATCACCCATGAGATTGTTCACTCCAAATTAGACCAAATTAGAAGGGTTATTATGATCCTCAACACTATTTTTTGCTATAAAATTGAATAATAATAGCCCAGTTTCTGAGGGCTGCAAGAACAAATTTCTAAAAGTAAGAACCAAATAAAAATAAGACAGAAGAGCTCTTTTTTTTTGGTTAGCTGCTGATAATTGAGATCCTTGCAACTGCATTCACTGCATGAACACAGTGGCTACGCAACAGGCCAGAATCAAAAATTTCTTAGGACTTCAAAGTTATACATTACATGAATATTCAGTTTCCCCAAAATCAATGCAAAGTGATTCTTACCTTATAGGGGCTATTCATGCAATCTTACTACTATGTTTCACAATGAGTATTTTCTTTTCCTGTGAACTCTCCTCCAGGCTTGCTCTAATTCCCTGCTAGAATTTTGTCTTTTCAATCCAAATGCAAGCCTCTACCCACAATCCCTTGTGGTGAACCGTAGACTCTTGTGGCCAGTTGCTGCTCACTCTCTTTTGGATCCAGGCTGATCCTGCATCTGTGATCCACATGGACTTGAGGGGAAACCTGCAATATGCAAACCTCATACAGTCAACCAAGTTTGGAAGCAAACCCGGGTCCCTGCTCTGTGAGGTAGCAGTGCTAACCATTGTATCACTATGCCACCCTATACTGCCTGCAGAAGTATCCCCATTCTGAGTTAGAATCACTTGACTCATTGAATCAGTTTGGATTACTAAACTAAATAGTCAAGGAAAGAAATTAAAACCTGTCCTGACTTCTGGCTAACTATAAAACTGACACCCCTTCACTATTTACTCCTGACCTCTTTAATACATTTAGGAACCTGCTCCTGCACCCTAGCAGCTGACCCCTCCTTACCCAACTCTGATATCTATAAACCCAGCACCAAGAAATAATAACAATTTTAATGATTTTGAGAAATTCTGTCATTCATAAAAATTCCTTCATGAAGATGTAACTTGGTATTTGTAGCTTAGACATGCACTTTCAGATTAGCGATTGGTGCATTTGTCATTCTGTTTGGTTGTTTTATGCCGCTGACAGTAAGAAAATAATTCACTTTTTCATATTTAAAATTCAATTAAGTTCAAAATGTGAGTACTTTTGAAGGTAAACCCAGTACACAGCATATTCTCTTTCCTTACGGGATCTCCAAGAATCAAGTGCTCATTTTCTTTTGAGAACTAGCAGAGCAAAGGGAAATAATTGTAGCAATTACATACTGACATTGAGAAACAGAATAGATTTTTACAGAAAAGCATGTGACCATTCACACCTTTGTTTTGATGCTTGCTGTTTTGAATAACTGCTTGGTTATTCTCTTGTCATTCCTTTTCAAGTAGAATTTTTGCCCCCTTTCATCTCATCTCCTTTTTTATTCATCAGCCCATAGATAAAAGGAAATATTGTAATATGGTGAACCCACAGTCAAACTTTGAAACACACTTCACCACAATAAGTGCTTCTTTTAGATTCTTTAGCATCAATCAATCCTCTTTCAAGTTGTCGAGGTCTCTGTGTTACTCCTAATGAAGGGCATTTGTGTTTTGGGTAATGATAGCTGACTTAGTGAAACATTGCCATTGCCACCTTCTCTAAACTATGGATTTACAGCAAAATAGTCAATTTATCTATTCTTTTAATAGCGTCTGACTGATCTGCATTGTCATTCCACTTTTTTCCATTTTTATTTCTGTTTATTATTAAAAGATTTGATTTGTAAATTTCCATTGTTCAGATATCATTACAGATCAAATTTGCCTATAACAGATTACCAAACAATTCAATACTTTTGCACTAAATTCAATGGGGTTCCATTATGTCCAATGGAGTTATTCAAAACATTCTTCTAATACAGATAAAACATTTGAATTATCAACAAAATACTATCAGCAAAGTTGTTTTATTATCCAGTATAAGATTATTCTCCAAATTTATTCTCTAGAATAAACAATGTGGGCTTGTGTGGGCTTGTGGCACAACGGTAACATGGCTGACTCCAGATCAGAAGGCTACATCTTCAAATTATGTCAGGTTCACAGTGCTTTATGAAAGTTTACTTCACTCAGTTAAATGGTGACTCAATGGTTAGCACTGCTGCCTGACAGGGACCTGAGTTCAATTGTTGCCTCAGGTGACTGTGTGGAGTTTGCACGTTCTCCCTTTGTCTGCGTGGGTTTCCTTCAGGTGCTCTGGTTTTCTCCTGCATTCCAAAAGCTGTGCAGATCCGGTGAATTACCCATAGTGTTAGATGCATTAGTTAGGGGAATGAGTCTTGGTGGGTTACTCTTTGGAGGGCTGGTGTGGACTTGGTGGGCCAAAGGGCCTGTTTCCACACTACAGGGAAGCTCAAATAAAACTGAATATAGGTTAGAAACACAATGTAATTTTCTTACTAAGGAAATGTATAAATATTTTAGTTTAACTTAACCCATAATAAATTGTCCCCCCAGTGGATCTCTACATCTTTCTATATTTGCTCATTAATTTCATACTGGGCAACAACAGTCAGTTGTTGGTGGGTGGCATGGTGGCACAGTGGTTAGCACTGCTGCCTTACAGTGCCAGAGACCCCGGTTCAATTCCTGATTCAGGTGACTGTGTGGAGTTTGCGTATTCTCCCCGTGTCTGCGTGGGTTTCCTCCGGGTGCTCCGGTTTCCTCCCACAGTCCAAAGATGTGCGGGTCAGGTGAATTGGCCATGCTAAATTGCTTGTAGTGTTAGGTGAAGGGGTAAATGTAAGGGAATGGGTGGGTTGTGCTTCGGTGGGTAGGTGTGGACTTGTTGGGCCGAAGGACCTGTTTCCACACTGTGAGTAATCTAATCTAAACCCATGAACTCCATTAAGTAAAGGAATTGTTCTGTAATATTTCAGTGATTTCTTTAACTGCTTGACTTTAGTGAGGCGCATCATTTTGCTTACAGCTAGTTGCTTACAGTGAGTTGTGCTTATACAGAGGAAGCACCTTGATTGCTTTTGATCTACTTGACCTAAATCAAATGTTTGAAAGATTGGTGCTTGCGCACAAATTGCATTTTGACTCATATTAGTCACGAGTTGCACAAGAGATTTTATTCTACCAGTGCCGAAACCTCAATCACTCCATTAGATTGAAAATTAAGGAAAAACCTTGGATTGTTACTCAGGTGAACCATCTCTTAAAGTCTGAAGATGATCATTAGCAAATTTCAACATAACTAAACTGATTGTTGTTGCCCAGTATGAAATTAATAAGAAAATATAGAAAAATGTAGAGATCCACTGGGGGGACAATTTATTATGATGGCCTTATCATTGAAGATTTTATGATGCATGATAGTTTAAAAATAAATGGGCTAATATCTTCTTCCTAAATGCTGTCAGCAAGATGGTGCAAATTCCCCAAGTATTCATACTAAACTATGGGCCATCAGAAAAATTCTATCTTTTTGACATCTGCTTGGCTGTAACTGAAGTTAACGAAACAGTGCATTGAATCCCCACAGTGCGGAAGCATGCCATTTGGTCCAAGGAGTCCACACCAATTCTCTGAGGATTATCCCACCTGGATCCAGACCCTAACCTATCCTGACATTTCCCATGGCAAATCCACTTAGCCTAAACATCCCTGGATACTATGGCACATTTTAGCATGGCTAATCCTGCACATATTTGGACTGTGGGAGTAAACTGGACATACTTTGTTAACCCTTTTCCTTCATAAACACCAAAAGGAACTTTTCCTATCTACTTGTATATTTTCGGCTAACTTTATCTTGTACTTAATTTTTCCCTCATTAATATTTTTGGATATCTTTGCTGTTTGTATTCTGACCTGTCTCTTAACTTTACACAACTCCTTTCTTTGAGTTTGATACTATCTTTGATATTTCTAGTTAACCACTGTAGGCATGTATATCCCTTAGAACATTTCTTATTTATTGGGACATATCTACTCTGAGCTTTTTGGAATATCCACTTAAATATTTGGAATGTTTTTTCCATTGATCTATCCTTGAACCTAATATGCCAGGTCACTTTTGCTAGCTCTGCTTTCATGCCAACATAATGGAGCATATTTAACTTCAAAAGAGCAGTCTTGGACTCACATTTCTCTCCCTTAAACTGGATGTAAAATTCAATCAGAATTATGGTTGTTTTCACAATGTGGTCCAAAATTAATTCTATCTCCTTCTTTAAAATCTGGTTGAGTACATCATCCTCTCTGATTTGGTGCCATAACATGCTGGTATAAAAAAAATTGTCCTGAAAATATTCAATGAATTCCTCAACTTCAGTGTTTACCCATTTGTTTTTTTCCAGTCTATAAGTAGATTACAATGCCCCAAGCTAATTTCTTTTGACAAGCTCCCATTATTTCTTCCTCAACACCTTGTCCTACTAGGTGGTCACTGTTAGGGGGCTGATACACAATTCAAGAAATGACTTCTCGCTCTTATCATTCTTTATCTTTGCCCAGACTGTTTCTATATTCTGGTTTCTTGAATTCAGGCCATCACTCCATATTATGTTAAAGTAACGTAACCATAGCTTCAGAAAGCTGCTTTCTCATTGGAGGGAGATGAGTACTGGTGGTTTAACCAAAGTCACCATTCTTCAGGCGAGACTAAAGTCAAGAAGGTGGGACCTTCACGCTGACCTTAGCCAGTGTGGGAATTGAACCCTGGCCATTAGCATCACTACATTACAAGCTGGTCATCCAGCCAACTGAACCTACCAACACCATGCATCATCTATAATGAATAGAATTATTTTGCCATCCTTTTCCTCCTGTTCTTTCTAAATGTCACAAGCCCTTCAATATTTAGGTTCCAAACAAGGTTAATTTGCAGCCTCAGTCCCAGCTGTGGTCACTCGATCATACTTTGTTATCTCAATTCGTACTACCAGTTCATCTGTTTTGATTTGAATGCTACATTAATTCATATACAGTCCCTTATGTTTTGACCTTTTATTATTGCAGTCCGGCCTTACCCATTGATTTGCTCTTAGATCTGCATTTTCTGTCCCTTTCAGTCATTGTCCATTTATTATTTTCCATATTAGTTGCATTTTCTACACTCTTTCATTCCCTGCAACTTACCAAATTTGGCACTTTCCCTGCTATTTATTTTAAAACCCACTCCACTATGAGGTATGCAGTTTGTTGGAACACCAGTCCCATTACAGTTTCAAATTAAATTCAGTAAATAAACTTGTTTGCATGCATCTTCTAAGTTATTGAATTAGCTGTTGTCAAATATTTTGTTTTAATTGCAAAATGTCTACTGTGTAAGTGATGTCAACTGTTTCTAGAATAATGTGGTGCTGCATACATAAATCCACTTTAATGGTCTGTTGACAGGATCTGGACGGGTTGCTGGCTGATATAATTAATATTGTTTGCTTGAACACAAATTCCAAGCAACTATGAAAAGAGAGAAAAAAAAATATCCTTGAGAAAAGAGAGAGCTTGGGAAGAGGGGCTGGGGGTGTGGACTGATGGGCATCCTTAAAATTAGGAAGACGTTGATAACATGGATATTCAGAAGATGTTTCCACTATTTGGATGTCTGAATTAGAAGATAATGTTAGATAGTCACTCATAAATCTACTAAAGAAATCAAGAGTAACATTTTCACTTAGAGATTTGTCAGAATGGGAAACTTGCTACCACATGAGTCATCTTCTTTTTGAGTTCTGAGTCCATATACAGGTCAAACCATAACTCTAAAATCACAACACAGGGAGGAGAAACAAACAGACAGGTCCTAAAGCCATCCCAGCCAAATTAGATGTTGAAAACTGTGTGGTTGGCATCAATCTGATCCACACAAGCCAACTGCAACTCCATCCCTTCAAATTGTTGTGGCAACATACAGTTTTGCATACATGTTGTTACCCGGAGATATTGACAGTGATGGTGGAGATTCCAATTTCTTTCCATCAATGTGGTTCTTCCTGCCTACCATGTATGCTTGTTAGAAGGTTTTCTAAATTGATATTTAATTGTTTGAGCATGAAAAGAACATGCCTTTCATGGCCATCAAGTCCTGGAGTGGGACTTGAACTTCAGTTTCTGACCATCTCATAAGGCAGGTGCATTATCAGTTGTGCCACTAGACCTTCAACCACACGGATATGTTGACACAAGTTAAGTTCAAATGGATATAAGAGGAATAAGGTAGTAATGGGAGGTACAAATTATTGTAGGGATACAATAAGAGATGATCATAAGACTATGGGACATAAGTACAGAAAAATGCTATTTAACCCATTTAATGGGATTGTAGCTGGTTTAAAATCTTCAACTTCATTTTCCTGCCTCACCCCCCTAGACCTTTTATTCCTTCTTTAATTAAAGGCTTGTCTATCTCACCCCTGAATATATCTAATGATCCAATCTCAATAACCCTTTGCGATAATGGATTCCACTAGTTGACTGCCCTCAGATAGAAATAGTTTCTCTACATCTCCATCTTAAATTGGTGACTGCCTACTCTGAGATTATTCACTCTGGTCCACAAAAGGTAAATGCCCTTTACACATTCACCTTGTCAAGCACTCGAAGAATTTATAATATTTCAATAGTCTGCACTTACTCATAGAGTCATAGAGATGTACAACATGGAAAAAGACCTTTCAGCCAACCAGATATTCTAAACTAATCTCACACCATTTGCTAGCACTTGGCCTATATCCCTCTAAACCCTTCCTATGCATATACCAATCCGGATGCCTGTTAAATGTTGTAATTGTACCATCCTGCACCACTTTCTTTAACAGTTCATTCCAGACCCGAACCATCTACTAATCAGTCCTTGCCTTTCCAAATAAATGTAAATCTTGTCCCTCAGGATTCCCTCCAGCAACCTACCCCTCACAGATGTCAGGGTCACTAGTCTATCATTCTCTGACTTTTCCTTACCACCTTTCTTAAATATTGGCATCACGTTAGTCAACCATCAGTCTTCTGGCACCTTACCTGTGACTATCATTGATATCAATATCTCAGCAAGGAGTCCAGTAATCACTTCTTTAGGTTCCCACAGAGTTCTAGGGTACATCTGATCAGGTCCTTTGGAATTTTTCACCTTTGTGCATTTTAAGATATCCAGTGCCTTCTGCTCTGTAATATGGACATTTTACCACATATTTCCCCACATTCTATGTTGTCCATGTCCTTCTCCATAGTAAACATGATGCAAAATACTCAACTGGCATTCTCCCATCTTCTGTGGTTCCAAATATAGGCTGCCTTGCGGATCTTTGAGGAGCCCTATTCTCTCCCTAGTTACTACTTTGTCTTTAATGTATTTCCAAAATCCCTTAAGATTCTTCTTAACCCTATTTGCCAAAGCTATCTCATGTCCTTTTTTGCCCTCCTGATTGCCCTCTTAAGTGTATTTCTACTGCCTTTATACTCTTCTCAGGATTCACTCAATCTTCTTTTTCTTCACTAAAACCTCAATTTCTCGAGTCATCCAGAATTCCCTGCACCCACCAGCCTTGTCTTTCACCCTTACAAGAATATACAGTCTCTGGACTCTCAATATCTCAGTTTTGAAGGCTTCCAATTTTCTAGTCATCCCTTTACCTGTGAACATCTGTCCCCAGTTAACTTTTGAAAGTTCACATCTAATACATCAACATTGGCCCTCCCTCAATTTAGAACTTCTATTTTTAGATCTGCTCTATTTTTTTTCCATCACTATTTCAAAACTAATAGAGTTATGGTTCCTGGCCCCAAAGTGTTCCCCCACTGACACCTCAGTCACCTGCCCTGACTTATTTCCCAAGAAGAGGTCAAGTCCTACACCTTCATTATTCAGAAGTTCCACATACTGAATCAGAAAACTTTCTTGTGCACACTTAACAAATTTCCCTCCACCTAAACCCTTCACACTATGGCAGTCACAATCTATGTTTGGAAAGTTAAAAACCACCCTATTATTCTTACAAATAACCGAGATCTCCTTACAAATTTGTTTCTCAATTTCCTGCTGACTATTGGGAGTTAATAATACAATCCCAATGAGTTGATCATCCCTTTGTTATTTCTTAGTTCCACCCAAATAATATCCCTGGATGTATTCCCAGAAATATCTTCCCTAAGTACAGCTGTAATGCTATCCCTTATCAAAAACACGACTCACCCTCCACTCTTGCCTCCCTTTCTATTCTTCCTGTAACATTTGTATCCTGGAACATTAGGCTGCCAGTCCTACCCATCCCTGAGCCAAGTTTCTGTAATTGCTATAATATCCCGGTCCTATATTCTTCCCCTGCCCTGAGTTTATCTGCCTTCCCTGTTAGGCCTCTTGCATTGAAATAAATGCAGCCTATCAATCCTACTTGTCCTCTGCTTTGTTTCTGCCTGCCCTGACTGCATGACTCGCTCCTTTTCCCAACTGAACCAGTCTCAGATGATCTCTTTCCACACTACTTCCCTGGGTGCAAACTCCACACCTTTCTAATTTAAATCCGCCCAAGTAAATTTTGCAATTCTCCGTGACAGTATATTAGTCCCCTTCCAATTCAGTTGCAATGTGTCCTTCTTGGACAGGCCACTTCTACTCCAGAAGAGATTCCAATGATCCAAAAATGTGAACCTTTCTCCCCTGCACCAGTTCCTCAGCCATGCATTCATCTGCTCTATCCTTCTATTCCTAACCTCACTAGCTCATAGCACCGGAAATAATCCAGATATTAATTCCCTTAAGGAAGTCTTTTTTAAATTCCTCTCTAATTTTCTATATTCTCCTTTCAGAATTTCATCCTTTTCCTTTCCTATGTCATTAGCTCCAATGTGTACAATGACCTCCTGCTGGTCCCTCTCCCCTTTGAGAACATTCTGCACCCTCTCCAAGATACCCTTGATCCTGGCACCAGGGAGGCAACAAACCACTCTGCTTTTTCACTGCCAGACGCAGAAACATCTGTCTGTGCCTCTGACTAGAGAGTCCCCTGTCACAATTTATTGCTTGGAACCCGATGTACCCCTCATTACATTAGAGCCTGTCTCGATACCAGAAACTTGGCTTTCTGTGTTACATTCCCCTGAGAGTCCATCACCCCTTACATTTTCCAAAACAGCCTACTTTTTTGAAATGGAGATAGCCACAGAGGCACTAACTGCCTCTGCCTCTGAACTTTCCTGGAGTTAATCCATCTACCTGACTGTATCTGCAGTTTTTCTTCCTTCCTATAACTGCCATCCACACATCCTCTTGGTCTTGTAAATTCTTTATTGCCTTCAATTGTCATTCCAACTGACCCATACAATATGATTGGATGCACAACCAAAGACACTTCCTGCAGCCATAATTATCAGTAACATGGAATCTCTCCCTAAACCCCTACATCTGACAGGAAGAGCACATCACTCTACTAAAGGCCATCTTTGCTCCTTCTTAATCTACAAACCCAGAAAATAGCACCATCGTATTGGTCCAAAGAAAACTGCTCCAGGCTAACTTAATACCTATGGCTTATATTTTAAACATTTAATCAAGAAACAGCTCTCAATAAGATACATAATCACTATTGTAGATTTGCAGCTAGACTAGCTTTAAAAAATTATGCACTTATCTGTTGCCGTGCTGTGAGCTCTCTGACATACGTTCCTCCAAGGTCAACTGTGAATTTCGCTGTTTGTTAATTTTTCCCAGACACACGCCAATGTTCAGAGATACTTGAACTCAAACAGCTAAGGCAGTAACTGTGCAGATTCACTGCTGTGTCAGACATAAATGTAGGTTTCTTTTCTCTGACCATGTGGGCACTGCCTTTGTCTGTCTTCCTGTTTTCCCCCAAAGTTCCGAAATAATGCAGCAGCATATCAAATAGCAATTGATGCTCCTGGAATTTGAGAAAATTACCTCCAACAACTCAAATACCTCAAGAAAGGAGCAACGGTTACAGCCACACCTTTTCCTGTCCCCCCCTTGAATTACCCAGAAACATTCTCTTCAAAACTCAAATGAATATAAGTCTAACCATTAAAGAACTTTTGAAATCTAGTCATTTATATACTGAAGGAAATACAACGGCTACTTTGTACACACAAAGCTCCACCAGAACGTCTAATTATGATGAGATAATTTGATTGGTTTTTTGAGGAAGCAATCAAGTTGATTGATGAGGGCAAAGCGGTGGACATGATCTATATCAATTTCATCAAAACACAATACCGGGTTATTGTACAATTATTTGAAACCACAAGCTTTCAGAGCCCCTATTCCTTCCTCAGGCAGCTAGTGAGAGAGATTACATCAGGCACAGAATTTATAGTAAAGCATCTTTTATTAAGAATTCCATGTCCGATGTAATCACTCCCACTAGCTGCCTGAGGAAGGAGCAGGGCTTCAAAAGCTTGCAATATCAAATAAACCTGTTGGACTATAGCCCAGTGTCATGCAAGTTTTGACTTTGTACATCCCGGTCCAACACCGGCACCTCCACATTATATCGATTTCAGTAAGGCATTCAACAAGGTTCCTCATGGTAGACTTGTTAGCAAGGTTAGGCCACATGGAATAGAGGGAAAATGAGCTATTTAGATATAGAACAGGTATGAATGCAGAGTGTGGTGGTGGAGGGTTGCTTTTCAGACTGGGGCCTGTGACCAGTGATGTGCCACAGGATCGATGCTGGGTCCATGGCTTTTTGTCATTTAAATAAATGACTTGAATATGAATGTAAGAGGTATGGTGAATAAGTTTGCAGATGACACCAAAATTGGAGATGTAGTTGGCTGTGAAGAAAGTTACCTCAGATTACAATGGGATATTGATCAGATGGGCCAATGGGCTGAGGAGTGGCTGATGGAGTTTAATCTAAATAACTGTGCAGTCCTGCATTTTGGAAAGGCACATCAGGGCAGGACTTATACACTTAATGGCAATGAGATCTTGAAGTACAGGTTCATTGTCCCTTGAAAATGGAGTCACACCTAGACAGGATAGTGAAGTAGGTGTTTGATTCACTCGGCTTTATTGGTCAGTGTTTTGAGTACAGGAGTTGGGAGGTCATGTTGTGGTTGTACAAGACATTGGTTAGGCCACAATTGGAATTCTGCATGCAATTCTGTTGTGAAACTTGAAAAGATTCAGAAAAGATTTACAAGGAGGTTACCAGGATTAGAGGCATTGAGCTAGACCGAGAGGCTAAATAGACTGGGGCTGTTTTCCCTGGAGCATCAAAGGGATGGCCTTATAGAGGTCTATAAAATCATAAGGGACATGGATAGGGTAAATAAAAAAGGACAATTCCCCAGGATAGTGGAGGTCAAAACTCAAGAGCATAGATTTAAGGTGTGAGGGGAAAGATTTAAAAGGAACCAAAGGGGCATTTTTTTCACATGGAGGGTGGTGCATATATGAAACGAGCTGCCAGAGGAAGTGATGGAGGCTGCTAAAATTACAACATCTAAAAGGCATCTAGATGGGTACAGGGGAACCTCGATTATCCGAGCGAGATGGGCAGGCAGTATTTCGTGCAGGTAATTGATTATTCAGCTAATCGATTAAATGCCTTTCCTCTGGGGTTCGGAATTTTTAAAATCTGCTCCCCATTCAGGAGAAGCACACCCCCGAGCCCCCGCCACTAACCCCGCCTCCGGCCAACACCGCACCCCCCTCCCCCAACCCTGTCCAACACCGACCCATCCCCCCAAACTCATCCAACACTGCTCCCCGCCCAGGCCCAACCCCATCCAACACCATCCCCATCCCCCAACACCCTCCCCCACCTCCCAACCGTCCAACACTCCCTCCAACCCTTGTCCCCAACCCAGTCCAACACCGCTCCACTCTATCCCAACACCCTCCCTGCCCCCCCAACCGTCCAACACCACCCACCCAGTCCCCAGACATCCCCCACCTGCCCCCACCCTACACTGACCCCACATGCGCTCCCCCATTCCCATCCAGCGCTCCCCCTTCCTGTCCAACACTGCCCCCTGCCCCTCTCCGGGGCAGCCAGACTGGACACCAACAATAAGATTGCTGCTGATGTTGCTGCTGCCTTTGTGGAGTGAGTCTCCAAATAGCGCATGTACACACACACACACACACACACACACATCCACAGCCATATCCACAGCTACAGACACACAACTTTTTACTGCAACTTTTTGACAGTTTCCACCTTTGCCCTGTACAGGACAATGTTGGTCAGATTATCTGGAGAAGTGGGGTGGGACGGGGGTGAGGTGGTGGGGTTTAGGCTACATCCCCCTGTAGAACTCCAGGGAAAGTGTGTGGAGAGAGAGGGTGGGAGGTCAGTTTAATCTGTTTAATCAGTGTAAACAAAAGACGCGATCACTGCTGGAAACATGTCTTTGATGCAATATTTCTATCAGGACCTCGAGATCTCCTTCGGATAACCCGATTTTCGGATAATTGGTATTTGGATAATCAAGACTCCTCTGTATATGAATAGGGAGGGTTGAGAGGGATGTGGGCTAAATGCTGAAAAATGGGATTAGATTTAATTAGGATATCTGGTCAGCATGGATGAGTAGGACCGAAGAGTCTGTTTCCATGCTGTATGTCTCTATGACTCTGCAATTTGTTCATGATGTTGACTGAGTGAAAACTATTGACAAAGACATAAGATGTAACTCTCGTTCCTTTAATTATGCAGCAATATTTACTTTGTCTAAACAGAGAATGGGGACCTCGTGAAGACAACACATTCAATGGTGCAGAACTTCTTTGATTCTGCACTGAGTGTCAGCTTACATTATTGTGCTCAAGTCTGTGGAGCAGTACTTGATTCCACAGCCTTATGACTCAGTGGTGAGAGTGCTACGAACTGATATTTAGAATATGATAGTGTAATTGGACTGTCATCCATGACCAATTTCATACATTTTCAAAAGCATGAAGTGAGTGCATTCTACCAATTTTATGTTCCACCAGATATAAAATCTGCTGAAGTAGAAAATTACCCTGGCAATCAACATTGACTTTCAGCTGAAAACTGGAGATGTCTCTTTCTGCATGTTGGGGAATTAAGCCAGCTTGAAAATTCTTCAGTGGCATGAAGGATTTTTTTTTACCTTTCTACACTTTCAATCAGACTTGTGAGAACTTTGAGTCAATGTTCACTCTTAACAGAACAGGATTATTATAAATAAGTGGTAATGAACACCAGGTTATTACATATTCTGATAAATATCCTGTTCCATTGGCTTCAACTGAAAGGAAAGGAGGAGAAAATGAAATTGACTTCAATGGTGGACAGATGGTCCACAGCCAGCAGTTTACACTAACTTGCATTAGCAAAGCACCTTTAGCTGACAAACATAAAATCATGTGTATGCACCTCACAGGAGCACTGGCAAGCAAAAATTGACATTGAGTCACATAAAGAGATATTGCAGCAGATGGCCAAAAGCCTGATTAAAGAGAGAGGGTATTAGGACTGCCCTAAAGCATGAGAGAGATATAGGCATTCAGGGGGGCTTTGGTAGGTTAATCAAGAGCCTTTGGCCAGCTTAAAAAAATCTCCCAATGTTGGAACTTTGTAAGTCAGGGATGTACAAGAACATGAAATTGGAGGAGTATTGTGTTCTCAGAGAGTATTAGGTCCTGGGAAGGTAACAGAGAAAGGGGAAGTTGTGCCTTTGGAGGAATTAAATCACAAGGATATGAAATCCATCACAATGTAGAATGATTCAGTTGGAAATAAAATTCCTCCCTATGCCGACATACAATTTTCAGACCTAAATAACTAATCTCTTCACTGAGTCATGCACGATCAACATGCATATGTCCTCGCCCCACTCATCAAGTACAACATTATTTCTGACTCAGTGTCAGATTATATATCATAAAAAGCAATCAATACATGCAGCGATTTCTCTTGATAGTATAACCCAAAATAACAACATCTTAGTGGGCGGCATGGTGGCACAGTGGTTAGCACTGCTGCCTCACAGCGCCTGAGACCCGGGTTTAATTCCCGACTCAGGCGACAGTCTGTGTGGAGTTTGCACGTTCTCCCCGTGTCTGCGTGGGTTTCCTCCGGGTGCTCCGGTTTCCTCCCACAGTCCAAAGATGTGTGGGTCAGGTGAATTGGCGATGCTAAATTGTCTGTAGTGTTAGGTAAGGGGTAAATGTAGGGGTATGGGTGGGTTTCGCTTCGGCGGGTCGGTGTGGACTTGTTGGGCCGAAGGGCCTGTTTCCACACTGTAAGTAATCTAATTAACAAAAAAAAAAATTGGAACCTGAATTACAGCTTTGTATTTCATTGTCAGACAGTTGTTATTCCATGTATCAAGAGAAGAACATGTCATAATGAGGCTATTCAAAATGAAATCAATAGCATTCACTTTCGCATTTAAATCATTGGTCACCTCCTAATGAATATTTCCTCTCAAAACCAGCCAACCGAGTGCTAATTCCCCAAATCAGTTTCGAAAGTTGGAAGATTCTGGTCAGAAACAGTTAACAGCAGGGTCTCAATAGATGCATAATTAAAATTGCTGTTCTAAAATAAACTGGCATTTTCCACAGGAGTAGAAAATTGGTTTGTTTGCATCAAATTCCACTACTTGACCAGACACTGTTTTCTTTTCCACTTGATTCATTTCTGTCAACATTATATTTAATGTCAAGTAACTGCAACACAAACACTACATTGAATTCAAGGCAGTAGATTACAAAGACAAGAAAGATTTGTAGCGTCTTATTTGTAGCAGTGAATATCATTGTTCTGTGCTCCCACATGACACATTTGGATTATAAAAATTAGCAATTGTTTCTGTCTTCCATAATGACTTATAAAATTGGGCAACTACTCATTATTTCCTACT
Source organism: Hemiscyllium ocellatum (assembly GCF_020745735.1). Lineage (NCBI taxonomy): Eukaryota > Metazoa > Chordata > Chondrichthyes > Orectolobiformes > Hemiscylliidae > Hemiscyllium > Hemiscyllium ocellatum. Next base: position 25,523,015 of record NC_083406.1, on the reverse strand, counting down.
GTTTTGAAAAATAGCTGGAACCAGAGAAGTTGAGAATAAAGTGCTTGAATTGGCATATACGTGAGAGTAAGAATTATATCTTGAAAATGTTCATAGATCTCGCATGATGGTGAAGGTCTCCGAGAGAGATATTAGAGTAATCGAGCTTAATAATTTGAAAATTTGTTTGTTCTCTCTACACAATTAGACAGGTATTTGAGCTCAGATTAAAGTCACTTTGATGCTGCACCAGAAAGTTTACCCACATTTGTAAATTGAATGAAGTATTAAAGGATATTTTTGACTCATTACACTTAAAGATTTTGATCAAGCACTTCCATAATTGGACTGCTTATTATAAGAAAACATATAAACACTATGATACAAATTCTGATGTTTACATTCCAAAATCTGATACAAAATTAACTGTGAAATTTAGTTAAAGATGACAAATTAACACATAATTATTAGTCAATTAAAAAAAACATACTGTTGGTTTGTGGGAATATGTTCTCAAGGAGATGACGTTCCTATCACAGTGTCTCCACCAATTTTCCTGATGTCTCACAGTTTGTAGTTGGAAACAAAGAATTCCACTCTAGCTTTTGGAGGGAGCCAAGTGATCTGTGCTGACTCCCTAAGGTCCTAGTAATTGTGTCTGACAAAATATGGTTACACTTATTGTGTTTGTGTTATCTAAGAAAACTGCCCCTGCTATTGATGCATTATGGTAGTATATCCTCTTTGAGAAATAATTTGATCGGTCCAAGACTAAACAAAGACAAAGGAGGATTGGTGGCAGCATACTATCTGAAACGACTCTTAGAGGTAGGAAAATACCACAAAGTATCAGGAATATTCATCTGGGAAATTATTATATGCTTATGGAAATCTGATACACATCACTGGAGAAGAACTCCAGAAGACTCAGAACAAACCAAAACAAAAATCAAGCAAATGAGTTTGTCACTTTAAGAATATTATCACTTTAAGAATATTATCACTTCAAGAATATTATCACTTTAAGAAAACATATTCACCAGCAGAAATACATTCACCAACAATCAGAAAATAGCAGCAGCAAACAAGCAAAAATAGAAACTTTGCACATCAAAAGCAACACTTTATTTGAAACGTAGTAAGAAGTGTTGTGGCTAGTGAGTGAGTAAAGAAAAAAGAATAACAGCCACACTTAGAAACTATGACACCTAGCGAAGGACATGTTATTAAGAACAAACGATGATTCCAGGATGTAAAATTACAGATTCCTAAGGTGGGGGAGGTGGGAATAACTTCATGAAAAATTATGCAAATATCAGAAACAGAGGGCAAGTAAGTGTAAATAATGCTTCACAGCTCACAACAAGCATCACCACTATTAACAATACAGCCAAAAAGCACAGATGCAAAGATCAGTGAAAGGGCCAGAAAAGGAATTTAAGCAAGTGTTACAGAATCATTAAGCCTTCAGATTTTATCTAAATTGAAAATGAGCAAAAGTAAAGTAATCTAGTAGATTAATCCTGCAAAATAAAAAAACAGGGCAAATTAACTGTTTAAAAGGACTGACTTGATGTCATTTATCTACCTTTTCCCACATTGTTTCTGTTCAAATTATCATCCAATGCTTTCTTCAATGCCTCAATTGACTCTGCTTCCATAATATTTCCATGCAGTGCATTCCAGATCACAATAGTGTAAATTCCACATTGCATTTGCTCTATAAATCTGTGCCATCTCATATTTGTCCTTTTCTATGTAGGATCAACTTCCTTCTTTCTATTCAGTCCAGACATCTTTGATTATGAAAACTACTATCAGATCTCCATTTAGCCTTTGTCTTTCCAAGAATATCCATTCTCATCACTTCAATCTATGTTAATTTCTGTAATTTCTACTTCCTGGAACCATTGTTGTAAATCTCTTCTGTAGTCTATCTTTCCTTTAGTAGGGCATCTCACTGTAGACAATACTCCACATGAAGTCTAAGAAAGTATCTTGTATTAATTCAGTATAACCTCTTTGTTCTTGTAGTCTCTGCCCCTATTAATAAAGCCCAGGTATCATGAAATCCCTACAATGTGGAAGCAGGTCATTTGGCCCCTCGAGACCATTCCAACCCTCTGAAGACCATCCCACCTTGAACAACTGCAATGCTGTAACAAGCATTTCCCATGGCTAAACCACTCAGCTTGCATGTCCATGGACACCTGTGGGCAACTTAGTATCGCCAATCCAACCTAACCTACACATCTTTGGACTGTGTGAGGAAACCAGAACACCCAGAGGAAACCCATGCAGTCATGGGGAGAATATGCAAAGTCCACACAGACAGTCTCCTGATGGTGGAGTTGAACCTATGTTGTTGGCACTATGAGGTGCTAACTGCTCAGTGCTAACTGCTCAGCCATCATGCCCCCTTGCTTTATTAATTGCTTTCTCCATGTGTCTTCAGTGGAGAAGTGACCTATGCACACATACATTCAAGTCTATCTGCCCCTACACCCCATTAAATGTTGTCTGTTCTTACAAAGAAAACATGCATTACCTCACCTTTTCTCAGAAGCCTGTAGCATGACAATGTGTTGAATGACTTTTGAAGGTCCATGTACATGACATTAACGACATTGCCCTCATTGAACCTTCCTGATATTCCTTAAAAACTCCAGTAAATTAGGCAAACTTGAGTTTCTCTTTAGGAATCTATATTGACTCTTTCTAATCAACCTTTATCAATGTAATTACTACTTTTATATGAAGGACTTTCCTTCTCAATCTTTCCCCTCATCTGAGGCATGGTGACCCTCAAACATTCACCAGTCATCTCTCCCTCTAATGAGAAAGCAGTCCTATGATTCAATAGGACTATGGATACTTTATCTTTTAACTAATTTTATCCTGAATTATAGAGTCATAGAGATATACAGCATGGAAACAGATCTTTTGGTCCAACTCATCCATGCCGACCAGATATCCTGACCTAGTCTAGTCCCTCTTGCCAACACCCGGCCTATATCTCTCCAAACCCTTCCTGTTCATGTACCCATCCAGGTGCCTTTTAAATGTTGTAATTGTACCAGGCTCCACCACTTCCTCTGGCAGCTCATTCCATACACGCATTACTCTTTGTGTGAAAATGTTGCCTCTTAGGTCCCTTTTATATCTTTCCCCTCTCCCCCTAGATCTATGCCATCTAGTTCTAGACTCCCTCCCACCAAGGAACAAACCTGATCTATTTACCCTATCCATGCCCCTTCCTTATCACTGAAGCTAAACTTACCAGTCTGGAATTGTTGGGTTTATCTTTTACACCATTTTTTTCAAACAAAGTTTTATTTGTCAGGCAGATCAGAAGCTAAGACACTGTAAAAATTGAAAGATGAAGCAAGCATTGAGGATAAGAATGAGCACTACACTCCAAACAAGATTATTCATAAATCTTTAGCTAATGCCGTTCACATGGCAGAATATCTGATGAAGAAAATGATTTAGCAGAACAGTCAATGCCAGCGACAGTGATAGTGTAAAGTGAACTGCAATCTCTCAATAGCATGATGGAGGGCTTGAAAATGTTCACTTCACTGGTCAAGCAATCAGAAAGGCCGACAGGAAGTGTCTAGCCTGGTCAATATTTTGAGGGACATAGTTTTTAGAGCTAAACCAACTCATGGCGTGAAGGACCCTGGTTCGATTCCACACTTGGGTGACAGTCTGTATGGCATTTGCACATTTTCCCCATGTGGGTTTCCGCCCACCGTCCAAAGATATGTAGGTTCGACCACGATAAATCGCTGTAGTGTCCAGGGATGTATAGTGTCTGGTTGGGATATTCTTCCCAGAACATTGGACATGGTAAAAACGATGAAATAGCTTTGTTAAATCATCCAGGATAGTGAAGAGAAAGAGACAACCTCTTATAATTAAATGGAGATTGGCTGACCCAGAAATCCATGGAGTACCACAATAAAGGAAATACTTCTTTCAGCAGAGCAACTGTCTCCCAGAATGAGCATTCAGAAAGTTAAAGGTCTGCCCAGATGATGTTATGGGACATGTGCCTGAGTTAGCATGGAATAATTCCTGGGTGAAGGAAATTCTGGAACTTAAGGTTCCTCAAGATAATGTAATGGACCAAAAACATGTTGATCAAAAATAATGTCCTCCACTAAGAAGGTTGAAGAGGTAGAGTATTCACCAGTGCAGAAATGGTCCATGGATCAGAACAACATTCCCCAAGCAAGTGGTTTACTGTTTTCCCAAGTCTATAGAGAGTGCATCATGAAAAATGTATGAACTGCCCAAACAACCTGCACTTGTGAAGTCAAAGTCTTCATGAGAGGTGGGGTAGTGGCAAATGTAATATAATTATTTAAAATCATAGAATCCCTAGAGTGTGGAAGCAGGCCATTCACCCCATCAAGTCCATATTGACCTTCGGAAGAACATCCCAGCCAGACGCTATACATCCCTGGACACTACAGCAATTTATCGTGGTCAAACCTGCATATCTTTGGACTGTGGGATGAAACCCACATGGTGAAGATGTGCAACTACCATACAGACAGTCACCCAAAAGTGGAATTGAACTAGGGTCCTTAGCGCCATGAGGCTGCAGTGCTAACCACTGAGCCACTGTGCGTGAATTACATTGAATTAGCTATGATGAAAAATACTGAGGGGAAGTTGTATAAGATATGTTTCTGAAGAGGTTAACAATCATGCTATAATAGCTCCACCCACTTTGCTGATCTGTCACATAGTCTGTGAGTGGAGGTATTGAAGATATAACTGTCAATGGAAACTGATATATCTGTACCAGTTCTCTAAAGTCCAAGTAATTATGCCTGACCAGATATAACTAGACATAGAATCATACAAATCAGAAGAAGCCTTCTGGTCCATTACATTGACAAAAACTTCTATAAATCTACACTAGTCCCAGTTTCCAGCACTTGGCCTATAGTCTTGAATGTTATGACATTTCAAGTGCACACCCAATATTCTTATTCAATTTTTTGAGGTTTCATACTCTCGGAGGCAGTGCATTCAAGATTCTCACCACTTCCTCAAATCACTTCCAAACCACTCACCTTACACCATACAGTTATGCCTACATGTTATTGACCTTTCAGCTAGGAGAACAGCTGCTTTCAGTTCACATTGTCCATGTCCTCATTATCTTCTGCACCTTTTCTGCTCCAAATCACACAACCCAAACTTATCTCACTTCTCTTCATGGCTAAAATATTCTACCCTAAGCTGGTGAATCTTCTCTGCACTCCTTTCAGTGTAATCACATCTTTTCTGTAGTGTGGTGACCAGAACTTCACACAGTACTCCAGTTGCAGACTACCCACAGTTTTGTATAGCTCCAACATTACCTCCCTGCTTTGGTAATCTATACCATAACTGAAAAGACAATTGTCCTGTATGCTTTTTTAATTATGATATTAACCTGTGCTGTGCCTTTAGGGATCTGTGGACAAGCATCCCAAGATCCTTTTGTTGCTCTGAGCTTCCTAGTGTCCTGCTGTTCAATGACTACTCCCTCTGTGTTGTTACTTCTTCCAAAGTGCATCCTTACACTTAGCAATGTTAAATTCCATCTGCCACTGATGCGCCCATCTAACTAATGTGAATCTATCCTCCAGTACCCTAAGCCTTAATTTCTCATGGTCAACTACTGGGCCAATCTGGGCGTCATCAGCAAAATTTATCATGCCTTCCACATTTTCTTCAGCATTGTTTATATTTATCACCAAAATTAAGGGACCCAGCATGGATCCCTGTGGTATGCCAATGGACACCAGTCTCCAGGCACATAAACAGCCTTCTAAACCATCTTCTGTCTCCTAACACTAAGCATACTTGGATCCAACTTGCCAGGTAATACTGAATCCCACATGTCTTTACTTTCTTTACCAGTTTGCCATGTGGGACCTTGGCAAAAGCTTTACTGAAGTTCATCTAAACTACATCAACTGCACTACCTCATCTATAAACTGGGTCACGTGCTTGAAAAATATAATCAAACTTGTTTGAAGTGACTTCCCACTGACAAAGCCATTCTGGTTACTCCGATCAAAGCTTATCTTTGAAAGTGGTGATTAATTCTCTCTTTTGGAATTTTCTTCAATAGGTTCCTTACCATCCTTTTAGGAGATTCAATGGCCCGTAATTCCCTGGTGTATCTCTACCATACTGCTTGAAAAGTGGAGCATTAGCTGATCTTCAGTCTCTCCTCTGTAGCCAGAGGGAAATTAAAAATTTGGGCTTGAGTCCCTGTAATTTTCTTTGTCATCTCCCACCGCTGGAATATAATTCATCTGGACTTGAGGATTTCTCTATTGTTAGGCTCCCCCAATACCTCCTCACTTCCTACGTCAAATTATTGAAGAACCTCATCATCCCTCTTCCTGAATCTTGTACCTCCATCCTCCTTCTCCTCAGTAAAGATAAATGTAAAGTACCCTACAAATGCCCTCTGTCTCAACGTACAAATGACCGCATTGGTCCTTAATGGGTCCTTGTCTTTACTTATCCCCTTCATATACTTTATAGAATATTTTGAGATTCACCTTTACCTTTCCCACATGCATCTTTTCATCCCTGTTTTTTGTTCTCCTAATTGGGGTTTCTTAAATTTCAGATTGCACTTTTTATATGTCATTACAGCTTCTGTTCATTTGCTTCCTTTACCAGTTAAAATCCTTTCTTTTCCTTCTTAACCAGTCCTGAATATTCCTGGACACCATGGTTCTCTGGGCTTGTTACTCCTACGTTGCACTCTGAAGGGAGCATGTTGTGGCTGTAATCTTATTAATTCCATTTATGAACATAGGAATAGAGGATTATAAGAGCAGGAGTAGACCATTCAGTCCCTCGAGCCTGCTCTGCTACCCAAAAAGATCATGGATAATCTGTGGCCTAACTCCATACGCTTGCTTGGGGAATCCATTGAAATCCTTTATTTAATAAAACAAATCTATCTCAGGTTTAATTTTAACAACTAATTAGCATGACTACCATTTGAGGAAGAGAATTCCATACCTTCACTACACTTTGTATGTAGAAGTGCTTTCTAGCATCTCTCCTGAAAAGCCTGGCCTTAATTCTTAGACTAAGCCCTGGTTCTAAAATCTTCAACGAGTGAAAGTAGTTTATCTTGATCTACCCTGTCTTTCCCTCTGAATATCCTGAAAACTTCAATTATATCACCTCTTAACCTTCTCAGTTATAGAGAATAAAGGTCTGATTTGTCTAACCTCTCCTCAGAATGTAACACCTGAAGTCCAGGTATTATCTATATAAACCTACTTTGAACTCTCTTTAAAATGTCCTTCCTAAAGTATGGTGCCCAGATCTGTTAACAGTACTCTAAATATGGTCTGACTGGGATTTACTGCAGTATAACATCTGCATTCTTATACTCCGGTCTTTTAGATGGAAAAGTCAGCATTCCATTCACCTTCTTGATTATTTTCTGCACTAGCTCAATGCATTTTATCGATTGATGCACCTAAACACTCAAATTATGTTGTACATCCACTCTACTGCTCTTAAATTTATGCCTTTTAAAACAAAACCCTTCATCTATCCTTTGTGTTCCAAAGTGCTCACAGTCTGTAATTCTTTGGTTTCCCTCTGTCACCATTCTTAAAGAGCAGAGTGACATGAGCAAATTTCCAATCCAAAGGTACAACTCCTGAGTACAAGGAATTCAGAAAAGTCATCATCAGCATGCTCTCCTACCCTCTTTAAAAGCTATGGACAGAAATCATCAGGTCATTGGGATTTGTCACTCTTCAGTTCCATTAATCACACCATTATTGATGGTTTACATCATCTAATTTTATTTAGACCCAAATCCTAATCCTGTGTTCACAATCAAAAACTGAAATTCCTGGAAAAACTCAGCAGGCATGGCAGCAACTGTGGACAGACGTCAGAGATAATGTTCCAAGTCCAGTGACTCTTCTTCAGAACTCAGAACTTCCGAAGCCATGCTCCTTTGCTGACGTGAATACTGAAGCAAAACAATTATTTAGCATCTCTGCCACTTCTCCACAGGTCATTGACAATATCCCCACTGTCAGCCTTCAGAGGACCAATAGTATTCTTAACCAGCTGATGCCCCTTTATAAAACCATAAAATCTCTTTTCATTGTCTTTTATGTCTCTTGCAAGTTTCTTTTCATACTCCTTTTTTAGCTGGTCTTCCAAGCGACTTTGTGGCCATTTGTTGGTCTTTGTATTTGTCCCATTCTGTGGGATCTGTACTGTTCTTTGTATTGTTATAGTACATTTCTTTTAATTTTATGCTGTCCTTTATTTTCTTAGATGACTATGGCTTTTTTTTGTGATATAGAATTTCTCCTTTTCATGGGTACAATCTGCTTCTGAATATCATTAAATATTTCTTTGACCACTCTCCACTCTCTTATCTTAGCAGAGCTTCCCAGATTACTGTGGACAGTCGCTGCCTCATCCTCTTAAAGTCTGCCTTATTTAAATCCTAAACTCTAGTATCCAATCTTTGCTTATCTCTTACAAATGCTCCATGAAACCCAATCGTGTTATTATCACTATTTGACAAATACTAAATAAATGAGTTGTTGCTCATTACTAGGTCCAATATTGCACAGTCCTGTGACTTTCCTGCAGCCATTTCTCTGTAATAGCTACGATATCATAGTTTCCAATCTGTATCTCTGCTTGCATCTTATTTAATTTGTTTTTTTTTTACTGTCTGTGCATTTATGTAAAGGACTGTCATTTTGGCTGTTCATTCTGTCCTGTACTTCACTGTCTTTTTAATATTTTTTTCCACCCTGTCTTACTCAATGCACTTTTTATAGTCTTGTCTTGATCATTAAACTAGTCCTGCTTGGTCTTCCTAATAAACTTCATTTTCTCCTCACATACTGACCTGCTACTGCGGTTCCCACTCCCCTCCGAGCGGCACTAGCAAACCCTCCACAAGGATATTAGTGCCTCTCCAGATTAGGTTCAATCCAACCTTAATGTACAGATCCAACCTGCCATGGAAGAGATCCTAATGATCCAGATATCGCAATCCCTCTCTCCTACACCAGCTCTTTAGACTCATACTCAGCTGCACTATCTTCTGGTTTCTGGCCTCACTAGCACTAATCCTGGGATTACAACCGTAGAACTCCTGCTTTTTAACTTTAAACCTTTAACTCCCTAAATTCCTTCTGCAGAATCTCATCACCCTTCCTGCCTACTTTGCTAGTTCCAATATGGACCATGAACTCTAGCTATTCACCCTTCCTTTCCAGAATGCCCTGTACCTGCTTGGAGACATCCTTACCTCTGGCAGCAGGGAGGCAACACACCAACCTGGCATCTGGCTTGTGAGAGAAACACCTATCTGTGCCTCTGACTATAGGTTCCGAGAATAGTACAGCTCGATTGTTCTTTGACCCTCTCTGCTGCATAATAAAGCCAGCTGTGGAGTCACTGTTTTGGCTACCACTGTCACCATTCGCTGATCGGCGATTACCCCAGAACAGTACCTGGAATGATAGACTTGCTTGAGTGCAGAATAACCACAGAGGCCACTTGCAATGACTTCCTGCCCCTCCTGGATGTCCCCCATCTATCTGTTTCAAAAGTCAACATCCTTGAAACTCCTGTCTATGACAGTTTCCACCACCTGCATGCTCCAGAGTGTGTCCAACCGCTGCTCTAAGTGATCCATATGGTTTGAGAAGAGCTGCAAATGGACATATTTCCTACAGTTGTCAGGGATGTTTAACCTATCCTTGTTTTCCCACATCTCACAGGAGAAATATACCACCCCACAGGCTGCCATTTCTAACCCTATAGTGACTACTAGATTAAAAAATAAATAAGTAAAAAAGAATAAATCATGCCTCGTTATTTTAATTACAATTATTATTTACCATTAGAGGTTTACTAAATATATTATGGTCCAGACAACAGTCCACGTAATCGACCCTGCACTACAGTTAAATTCAATGATCTAACATTGTAAGAAACTGTATGAAACAGTTTAAAATAATTGAATTTAAGGGAAAAAAAATCACCTGATTAACAATGACTTTTTTGTTTCAAAGGTATACTTTATTCATAAAAATGTCTTTATCTACATACATAGTCCATAAAACAGATCATTTCTTCACAGTAGCACATGATGAATCAATCAAACATTGGCGTTTGACTTAACACTCACCATGAATAGTCCTCCTGCCCAGCACATCACCCTTGAACTCATGATATTAGCCAGGGAACCTCTAAAGGTTTCTCCATGATTTCCTTCCCAGTCATGGTGAGTGAGCCAACCTCTCCCAGAATCCTCCTCAGTGTCTCTCACTGCTGCCCTCTGTTAGATGCTTTTCCTCTTCTCAAGCATCAGGTCCTTCATAATTCCCTTCTCAAAGTGAGTGGTGGCATCACAAATACACAGGTAGTCCTAGTATTTTGCTCAACTAATGCATCTCTGCTTTCATTGGTTATCAGCTATCCCATTTACCAATGCTCACATTCATATGGTGATACAAATATAATCATCACTTCATAAACTCTAATCTTTGCTGTTTTTTGGATACAACTATGTCAAACTGTTGGGATGGCTCTCTTTATTTTAGTATAAATTATCAGGCTCGGCGATATCTAATGTGTTGTTTGTTCTGTTTGGCATCTTTGTTGATGCGAGGTGATTTGTCTGGCTTTATTTTCAATGTTTATTGTAGTGTGTTGATACAACTGAGTGACTTGCTGGGAATTTCAGAGGACAGTTGAGGATTTCTAAAATTAGAATCCCTACTGTGTGGAAACAGGCCCTTTGGCCAAACAAGTCAACACTGACGTCCAAAGAGTATCCAATCCAGACTCATTCCCCTACATTTACCCCTGACGCATGCACATAACCTATACATCCCTGAACATAAGGGGCAATTTAGCATGGCCAATTCACCTAACCTGCAATCTTTGGACTGTGGAAGGAAATCAGAGCATCCGGGGGAAACCCACACAGACAGTCGCACGAGGCTGGAATCAAACCTGGGTCCCTGGTGCAGTGAGGCAGCAGCGCTAACCACTGTGCCACCATGCCGCCCCTCATGGGTTAATCCCAAGTTGTTAAGTTCAAAACATTTGTAAATCAAATTCAGACAATCCAGCAGATATCCATCTCTCAAATATGTTTTGTTGATTACAACAACTTTTGGAAAGTTATTCTGAGAGAAACTGTACAAGTTGAGGGAAAGTCTCCTCTAATGTTGGCATTCATGTATTACACATGATTGGAAGAAGTCTTGTGAACTGAAATCCCAGTGTTACAAGGAGCAGAGAGCTTTCCCTGAAAAGAAAAACAATGTAAGTTCTTAAAAATGTGCAGGACAAATGAAGGTTAAATAATTGAGATTTGACCTTTTGCAAAATAAAATGTAACTCCTTCATTTATTTACAAGTAACAACTTAATTATCATACTTTTGATTTGGAATCTATTGTGCTTAATTTTAAAGGTTAGCCGTTTCTTGCTTGCAAAACATTGGTTTAGATGCAATAAATGAAACAGTAATACCTTTGACAATAGGTGCATTAGATTAAGAGACATAAACCTCCTAATTTACTTGACATTAAACTAATTAGATGTTCACAATCACATTTTGTTTTTTTATAAAAAAACATACTTGGGATTAAATAAACAGTTTTGGCTGTATGCAAATTCAATTGTAAAATTATCAATCCAGGCACTTCTTATTGCCTTTACAATATATATATTTTGGATGAATTTTTAAGAGATCTAAACTTTAGATCACTTTTAAACTTTATTCTGTGTTGATTTAAAGTTGTATTTATAATCACAAACCAATCAGATTAGATATCCAACATATTTTCTGATTCAAATGTTTTGAAACTTCTTATAATGGATTCACATAATCTCAGTCTTAACCACTGCAGTTCCTACCAGCCTACTAGATCTGGTATCTGCTCACTAGTTTGTCCTGAATTTAAAAGAGCCTCTGAGAGGGAAGAAACTGATCAAATTGTGGGGAGTCACAGTCACATGACTTGCTGATTTGACCAACCTTCAGATCTTTTTAATGCAAGCAGAATAAATCCTTTTTCTATGGAGAGGTGTAGGCAATTTCCAGAATTAAAAGCCAATTTGGGGTCCATTTAATGGTGACGACATCACTATGCCAATGGCAAGAATTGGGTTGGGTGGGGGTGGGGGGAGCTACTAAATTGTGTCAACTTTCCATTGGAGGCTTTGAGGGCTGTGGATTCTCCATATCCCATAAAGGGCACTGTGAGTATTGATGACAGCCTGTGAAGCTCCAAACGTTCACCTGGAGAAACATCTGCTCCGACTCTTGATCCTGAGAATTTTTACACATATTTTCTGCTTCCCTCCTGAAGGCTCCAGATCTCTTGCATCTCTCAGTAGTACGCCCGAGGTTTGGAGCTTCTGTCCATTTGATCAGCAGAAATACAGTCCCAACCACCATCTTGAATGGGAAAGCAAGCCTGTAAATGGTCAATTAGAAGGTGACATGTGGTAAAATTGGCAACTAAGCCCTATGGCTGTCGCAGGAACTTGCCTCCCCTTCTAAATTTCAGCAATGACATGGGCTACATTTACTAATAGATGTTATGATGCACGGTCCTAGGAACTGATATGCATTTTATGTCCAACTCATTGAGCATACAACATACAAGATGACTGGAAATTTCCAGACCCAGCTTCCTGCACCTAATCTGTTCTGGTGCCATAGTAAGAACCATGTTGTTTCTCAGTATTTTTAAACATCCCAGGTTTCTGCTCGAAATCAGTGCTCACTCAACTTCAGGAAAGGGGAGGGAAGGCTGAACAGGTTGTTGACATTTTGAAGGACAAATGATGGTCCAATTGAAGTCTCAAATGCTTTGATGGAGCTTGATAAGATGAATCCTGAGCGGTTGTTTTTCCTTGTAGAGGAATCTAGAATGAGGCAGCATAGTTTTCGTGGAAAGGAATTTCCCATTTCAGGCAGAATGTGTTTCACCCAGAGGATAATGAATTTTTGGGAGTTCTTCCTCCGATCTCTTGCATCCCTCAGCAGTAGCTACCTCTCTTAGTGGAACTCGCAAGTCTTGGAGCTTCTGTCTGTCTGATCCAGACCAATATAGCTCCAACCACCACCTTGAATGGGAACGCAAGCCATAAATAGCTAATTAGAAGTAATTGGTCAATAATCTAACTCTGAGTTCTGGTGCTGGTTCATTTAAACATAGTTGGTGTTTTGCAAAACTTAAATGATGTGCCTGGTATTTGAGAGATCCTGGAGGGGGTGGGGAGGGAACTATCTGGAAAATGGGAACAAAAGCTTCAACGAGGGCATCTCTGATTAATTCAGTGGGCCATTCAGGGTGGAAATTGTAGAAGTGCATTTGTATTTAGGATTATGGTATCAGATGTAGGAAGCTCATGTTGATCAAATTTTCAGACATATAAGAGATCCAACAACTGTTTAGAAGAAAAACAAGGAAGAATGAAAACTGCTTGTTGCAACTTTGAATTGCAACATAAGTCAAAATAGCTGTGAATTTTCTACGCCTGGCTGCCTTGGAAACAAAAGAATAAGATAGAACCTGTATTTGTTCCAGTCTCGGTGAATAATAGATCTGAATTAGCCATGGAATTTAAAAAAAAACTGAGCAAATTAAAGAGTAGCTGTTCAGGATTCTCTGAAGGTTAATATGCATTTCAGTTGGCAGTCAGGAAAGCAAAAGCCATTGACTGCAGAATAGATTCTAAAAGATTAGAAGGATATTAGAAAAATATTCGATGCTTTGTCTGTTTCTCCTTTCGTAGACAAGATAGAAAAGTTGGAAAAAAAAGAGAGTGATCAAGAGAGTGACAATTCTGACCATCTGGAGTTTAGTACGGTAGTCAAAAAAAAAACCTGGAAAGCTGAGAGTATGATTAGAGGATCTACAATTAAAGAAATTTTGCCACAACTCACCAAGGCAAAAGTTTATATTATCCTTGGTGTGAAGGATGGTTGCTGAAAAGTGGGATTAGATGATCGCAGTAGTTTTCTGACTACATTTTCAGCACCATTCAGGAGATACAGGTGGTTGCTTGTGCCGTTTGACATTTCCACTGCTTTTAAAAGAGCATCAACACGGACAACACGTAAGTCAGTGATTATCCTGGAAGGTCTAGCTATTATGGATGATGTGGTAGTCTTCGGAAACACGATGGAAGAAAGCATCTTGAACATAATCAAAATCTACTGTGACTGCTCGAGAGAGCTCTCCAGATGGATTTAAACCTAACCAAGAAAAAGATGCAATTGAAGATGGCTGAAATCAAGTCATGAATAATGTACTGACAACGAAAAACCTTTGCCTCGTCATTGTTGGAAAGACTGCCACATCATCCATCATAGCTAGATCTTCCAGGATGATCACTGACTTTTGTGCTGTCCATGTTGATGCTCTTTCAAAAGCAGTGGAATTGCCAACCGGCACAAACAACCATCTGTCTCTCCTGAATGGTGCTCAAAATATAGTCAGAAAACTACTGCTGTCATCCAATCTCACTTTTCAGTAAAGATCCTTCACTTCAATAAATGTTCGGCGTGGCAAATTGAAAGTTGTTCGAATTGCAGACGTGAAACCCATGAAATAGTTTGTTGGACGTGTGAACTATCTAGCAAAGTTCTTTACTTCGCTTCATTTCTCATCACAGTTTGAACCTCTACATAAATTCCCTGTAAAATTTTGTAGCAGCCTTGGGGCAAAGAATAGGAAGCAGAATTCATCAGAATCCAATAGCCAGTGATGACAACGCCGGTGCTGAGGTAAGATGATGTCAGTGAGAAAATCATTTTGCAACGTGATGCCAGTAAAATAGAACTTGGAGCAATCATTCTGCAGCGAGAACAATCAACTTCCAGGTGTGAACTTAAATTGAGGGCTTGATGGCCTGTTTCTCCTATCACTAGAATAGTAATCTGGAGAATCAGATAATGTTCTGGGGGACTGAGTTCAAATCCCACCATGACAGAATGTGGAAATTCAATTCGACAAAAAGTCTAATGATGACCACAAAACAATTGTCAATTATCATAAAATCCCATGTGATTCATTGGTGTCCTTTAGGGGGGAAGAAAGCCAGTCTGGTTAGACATGAATTCATGGTCTGAGAAATGTGGCTGATTCTGTCCTCTGAAGTAAACTAGGAAGCTATTTAGATCTACCCAAGGGCAACTAGGGATGGACAACAAATGGTGATGCAGCCCAACAATGTCCACATCCCATGAGTGAATAAATAAAATAACTATGCTATGCTCTGAGTGACAAAGATTGTCTGGTTAGTGTCTTTGCTTGTGAGCATTTTGATTAATGTCTGTTTGAAATGTACAAAGTGACAGTGGAACCCAATCACTTCCTCAGACTGCTTCTGCACGTTCCAAGATGACTGCAAAGTATGTTACATCATTTCCTGAGCTTCAGACACCCAGTTACTTTTATAATAGATTGTAATAGCCAGAAATTGCTCTCAATCGGAGAGCAACTTGGGATTTGTGTTAAGCCTGAATCACATTGTGGTGAATGTGAAGGACCAGATGTGCTATTACAACTGCAGGTATATGCATGCTTCAACAGAGCTGTTTCTGCAACTGCAGGCAGCCGATCAGGAAGATGTGACCTTGCCATCTGCACAGAGTGAAGTTCGACCATCTGTTCCAATGGCCCACTGCTCCCCAACAATGGAAATGGATCAAAAGACAGTTACCACAGCAACTGCATGTGCCAAGTGGACTTGTCATGGCACTTCTCATAGGGGAGGCAATAGTGATACTATTGCTGGACTGTTAATCCAGAGATGCTGATAATGTACCAAGGATCCGAGTTCAAATCCTACCATGGCAGATTTTTAAAAATCCTGAATTAAGAGGCTAATGATGACAACAAATCCATTGTTAATTGTCAGGAAAAAAACTCATCTGGTTCACTAATGTCCTTTAGGAAAAGGAACTGCCTATGTAACTCCAGACCCACTGCAACATGCCCTCTGGACAATTAGAGATGGGCAATGAACGCTGGACTAGCCAACAATGCCCTTATCCTGTAATGAACTTTAAAAAAAAATTAGGATTGAGCAAGCACAAGATAAAAACCCATAGGAATCATGCACGACCACTAGAAGACATACACAATTTAAAACTTATGCATGTTCAGAGATTGACAAGACTGGGATTGACCGGAATTAATGCACAGTCTTATTAAAGAAGCCTACTTTTCTTTGTTCATTGTGAATTTTAGGCAACTTAGCTAACTTGTAGCTGCTAATGGTAGTGAATGCAAAATATTTTGTGTATTTTTACAAAAACTGGCATATTTGAAGAAATGTACTTGCACCTTGTGTACTGACTATCTTACTGTGTTCATATGGCCCTGGATTTGAAAATAACCTGGAGCTGACATTCCAATGCAGCGCTCAGTGATATTGAAATTTCAATAATGCTGGCATTTAGACAAGGCATTAAGGTCTCCAGGTCATTTCTCAGGTGAATGCAAAAGATTCCTTAGCACTATTTTGAAGAAGAACAAGTATACCTCCCTAGTCAGTTACTTTCGCATTAATTTGTGGCAGCCGTTGACCACACTATTTGCACAGACATCACTCTGTCTGTCACCAGCCTCACCAGGAAATCTGCTAAACTGGAAGCTTGCTTTTCGCCATTTAAATCCTGGCAGCAGTGGGATACCTAAACTGTGCATTAGTTGTCTGTTTAAGTGCCTCATTTGGGTCCATCAACCAGTCGCCAACAGGTCATGCAATGCTATCTCTGCTGGTGTCATTCTAGTGGATGATCAAGTATATAACAGGGAGGCTGTATGTGGATTTAACAAGCTTCCCTGGCTTTAAATCCATTGACAGGAGAGTGAGAAATCCAGCCCCATGTCTTTAAATAAATGCTTCCAACCCTTAAGAAGTAGAGCTGAATAGATGTCCCAGCAGGGGGGTGTTTTGTATGGAGGAAGCAAAAAACTGCAATGATGTTTGACACTTCTGATCAAAACATTTTATTTTAAAATCACTTACCAAATATATGCTCCAATAATTGCTTCATTCATGATTTGTTACTTATGCCTGTTAAGCAAGGAAAGACTGTAATTGTAGATAATCTTTCACAGCCACAGGACAGTGCAAGATATTTTACCCAATGATGTACTCTGAAAGGGTAGTCATTGCGGCAATTTTGTAAACAGGACAGCTAATTAGAACACAGAAAGCTCCAACAAATAGCAGTGTGATTAGATAATTTGATTTAGTGATGTTGATTGAGGGAAAAATATTGACCTGCACATTAGGTATACTTGTTCTTGTTCAAAATGGGGTATTTTTTACATTTACCTGAGAAAATATCCATAGATTTTAAAGTCCTGTCTAAATGACAACACTACGGAAATTTCAGTATCCTTCTGTACTGCACTGGAATGCCAGCTCCAGGTTATTTTCAAGTCCAAACTCTGAGGTGAGAGTGCAACGAATTGAGCCACAACTGACACCATCAAGTTAGTGTTTTTTTTACTCTGTTAGTTACCTGCAGTGTTCAATATATGAGGTCAGTGCACCTGTCACAAAAAATGTCTTTGTAAGTGCTGTCATATTGGCATAAAATCATCCGTTAGATGAGGGTAGTATTAGTGAAGCAAGAAAAAAATTAGATATGTCAGTTCAATTATCTATGCTGCGATAACATTTAAATGCATTAACATTAAATCAGTAGCAAAACAAATTCCGTGCTTTTCCGAATTGCATTCTTCTCTACATTCTGTAAATGATCTAACTTTTCATTCATAAGGGGATTAAATTTTAAAATATTTTTGATTCCATGAATAAATATAGATTAGAATAATAGCCTGGTACCCTCAGGAATTATAGCTAAAATATGCCAGGACAAATGAGACCTTCTTTAGCATTAAAATTAATAGGATTTATGCTGCAGTACGGCATACATAATCCATAAAATAGGAGGGTGCACGAAAGATGAAAGTGCTGTTTGCCAATATGCACTTGCTGATAAAATGTTGTGCAAGTTTGTTTCAATTAATTTTGATTTCACAGATCAGTTGGAAAATTAGTTGTAATATACTGTTGAATATTACTGCTGAATTGTTAAAAAAAATTGTAGCACAGCTCTGAATAACATCTTGCATTATTTCAATTTTTTTAGCCAAGGCAATCTGTTTAGACCAATAGGTCATGTATGGAAGCCAGTCTCGTCAACAGCATTTGACTTTCAACAAACTCATTGAATTAATGCTTTCAGTGAAGTTACCTCATGTATAGTTTTCTACTAATGAGGTGGAACTTATAACAGCTCAAAATGCATCAATTTGCCAATTGTATTACTTGGATTGATAATGTGCTCCACTGTGATATAGTTATTTGTATAAATATTCCTCTGTGTCAAATATGATGGAAAATTGAAGGCTGACTTAATACCCATCTTGCACTCTTCAATGATTTGAGGGTGTATTGTCCAAATCATGAGCATTACTAATTATGAGTAAGTTAAAATGAAACAAAGAACTGTGGAGGGTGGTGATCTGAAACAAAAGCAGAATTGCTGGAGAAACTCAACAAGTCTGACAGCACCTGTGAAAGAAAGCAGGGTTAATGTCCAGTGATTGTTCAGAACTGATGGCAGTGAGGAAAAGGTTGTATTTATGTTGAAGATGGGGTTGGGGAGTGGAAGGTGTGGGGAAGATGAGTGGATAGATGGTGATGGTGCCCAGAAAGAGAGAGACATATGGAAGGGGCAGACAAGGGGATGATTGATAGTAAGCCAGGACAAAAGAAATGAATAAGTGATAATGAGGGCCAAGAATGCGAGAGAATGGGAAGGCGTGCTGAAAGCAATTCATGTCATGACAGGACCAGATTGTGGGGGGTAGGTTAAAAAAAACGGAAGGACGTGACCAGGCTCTAAATTTTATGAACTTAATGTTAAGTCCAACAGGCTGCAGGGTTCCGAGTGAAAGATGAGATGCTATTCTCTGTGCTTGCGGTGAGGATCGCTTGAATACTGCAGCAGGCCTGAGACAGGAATGTTGGTGTGGGAACACGGTGGTGTGTTGAAGTAGCAAGTGACTAGAAACTTGGGGTCATTTCTGAAATAGTGAAACACTGATTTTCAAATCACAGCTGCTACTAAGGTCTTAAAATTGTTCTATTGAGACAGGTGTGTATATTATTTCAGTAAAAAAATGATCAGATCATCACAGTATTGTGGCTGTTTCTGTTAATCTGACAGGAACAGCAGCTAGATTGATTACATCTGTATTTTATATTGGCTGAAGAAAGAGTAAAATGGGACATTTAGTGTAGCTCAGTTGCTTTATTCCATATAACTGCCCTTCATCTGTCTGCCCATCAGAGCAAAGAAGGTTTATCATTGTATACAATGGTAAATACAGCCTGAAACCAAAAACAAGGCAGTAAAAGGGCTAGCATTTTGTTCTGAGTGCACACATATTTGATTTGACAGTTGAGTGTATTTTATAAGCAAGATAAACTTAATCTAATATTTTCAGTTAATTGTGTACATGTCTCAGATAGAGAAAAACATTTCCTAAAAAGTAAACTTCAAAATAGCAACATAAAAGTTAAAAACCAGGGATGCTGAGAAATTACCAATTTTAAAATGTTAGTACTGTTAAGTTGGAAAAATATTATCAGAAGGAAATTTCAGAGGTAAAATTTCCTATTCTACAATGAAATGTTGCCTATCTATTCATTGCACTGTAAATCTGTAAATCTTTTCTGTAACGTCCTTTCTCTAAAATGCTCCTATTCTCTAGGGTATTTGAGTTCAACATTACAGTTTTCTGTATTTTAAATGGTGAGAACTATTTAGTGTCAAATTCTTTTAAAGCACAGCAGACAATAATTCTCACATAGTATTGGATATAGCAAACTTACTACCAGAATTTTTCTAAAATGTCCATCTTATAATTTATAACAAAATTGGAACTCCCATAAGCAAAATGAATCATCTATGACCTGCTAACTTTCTCATTGCATTAAGGAGTCAGTCTAGATTATGTGCTAGAGATCTAATTGACAAGAGTGCTAGCAACTGAGCCAGTTGACCTTTCAATTTAATTAACATCTCAAACAAAACTCCTACATTTAACTAATCTGCAAATCAATCAACCTGCCCTAATCCTACAGAAAACTTGCTATGGAGTTTGTTTTCTACCTTGCTAAGGAAGCAGCAATTTTGATTTGCAACTAGAGCCATTTTAAAATAATGATTTACAATAAATACAGATGAAATCTTTCTAATTTGTCACAAATGATTCACAAATTATGTTAAATTACTGAATATTAGCAACACTGTTGAATTACATGAATAACCCATTACTTAGCTTTTGCACTACACTGGTTGTGAATAAAAGCTGTTTAAGTCTCTCGCTACAATATTTGGATCCATGATGCCTGGATTTTCAGCATGGCAGCTACCATTTTGGTTACTAAATGATATCTGCACTATTTAACTGCCTCCATGCAGTGTATGACAGGTGTCAATTGGGTAAGAGTACTATGTGAAGGTAAAAGGAAGTTTGTGTCAAAAGTATACAGTCAGACAGTACCAGTGATTTAAGCACATCATTGTCAATTTTGACTTCAGTGGTCCAGCTAATGCCCTGTCTTATACACGCACTGTGTTCAGTTGCAGGAATAAGGATCCCCCATCAATTCTAGGTAAAATGATCATCAACAAACTGCAAGTTGATAGCCTAATGTTTTCTATTTGCTCTATCTGGGTGCTGTGAGTTTCCTATTTAAATTTTGTGATAGCTGCAGAGATTGGCATTGCATATGGTGGGTCCCTTAGTTCTGTTTGATTAGATTAGATTAGATTACTTACAATGTGGAAACAGGCCCTTTGGCCCAACAAATCCACACCGACCTTCCAAAGAGCAAACCATCCAGACCCATTCCTCTACATTTACTCCTTTACCTAACACTACTGGCAGTTTACCATGGCCAATTCACTTAATCGGCACATTTTTGGATGTGGGAGGAAACTGGAAGAAACCCATGCAGATACGGGGAGAATGTGCAAATTCCATACTGACAGTTGCCTGATTTCATGAGTGTGCTGAGAGAACATTCTTCCAATCCATGTGTGCTATGGATCCCTTGGTCTGCAGCTTCACAATAATTGAATGTAAATAACATGAAAGTGACAAATAGGAGGTGAAAAAGAAAAGGAGAAGAGCTTACTGCAGAAAACTGTACTCACAGGATACTTAGCGAACCTTCATCAGCCCATAGTCTCAAAGTAGAGTGAGTACAGTGTTAGGGGTGGCTATTAATATGACTGGGATTGTCAATCTTTGGCTTGAAAGGTCTTCCAGATGACATCTCTAACATTTCCCAGTTGACACTATTGTAGGTAGGTGACTGATCCTTTGTGTGACAGGAAATGGTGGACATTCTATTTCTTCAAACCAGAAAGAATCAGGCTGACTGTGCACATGACCTTCCAGAATAACTTCCCCATGTTCAGGGTGTCACTGGTTTCGTGGGTGCTGCATCTAAATGCAGAGATGCATTGTGATGGCAAAGAGGTCCTTTCCTGAATGAGTGACTGTACTTGGTATGACACATCAGTGAATGCATGGATGTCTTGGCAATCAGGGTTATCTGAGAGCAAGTTGATGGAGTGGCGGTGATGTGAGGAAAATTACCACTATAGCACAATAAGGGAGGACCTAACAAGAGACTATATGGGAATTGGTATGCTGGATGATATTTTATCAGAATTTGTGAAATCCAAGAGGGATGATGGTGTATTATAATCCATAAAGTTCACCAGGACAAGGCTGGCTGAACCTAGCAAACAAATTCAGCTTTTTGTCCAAGAGTGTCTTCTTAGGGTCATGCCACTAATTCCAATTTACTCCAATTTGTCAACCAGACAATTGCTAATGTGCTAGGAATAAAGCAGAAAAGATGGGAAGATGGCACAGCCATTGACATTGATTCATGTCCACATTGTGGCAGAAGACAAAGCGTCACCTGTGTGATATTTGCTTAGCTATTAATACATGTCATAGAAAGGTCATCTTAGGATGGTTTGCTGCAGGAACAGGAGTATTTCATTTTGGGTCAAAGCATGAAGACTAACCTGATGAAGGGCTTTTGCCTGAAAAATCAATTTTCCTGCCCCTTGGATGTTGCCTGACCTGCCATGCTTTTCCAGCATTACATTCTCCACTCCAAACAAGTGTCCAACAGATATTTGGAACTGAACTGAAAGCTGTATTTTTAGCAGAAATGGTAGACCCACATGATGGAATTTCTGCTATATGGATACTATGGCTAATAGCAAGAAAGTTCAATCTCAACTGAAATCTCAATGAGGTATTTTTATTCTTTCAAATTCCAAACCATCCCTGAAGTCTGACGTTCTCTGGCAAACCACCATTCAACTTTTGGGTGACGGGGTATTCAATTAAGTACTTGGTTTCAATGGAAGACATATCGCCAATACTCTACACATCCTTTGAGGTCAGCATTGTTTTTTTTAATTTTAAAAAAGAGTTTCTTGTGTGGCTCTTTATCTTCTTTATTCACTAACTGTAGAAGAAATTTAAGCTTAGTCAATGCACTTTGATGTAAGTAAATTCCCTTAGAACTCTAGGAGGAAATCTTAATTTTCTTCATTTCTTTCTCAGTAAAGAAGTGGAGATAAGTTGCACCAAGGATGATGGAGATCAGATGCTAGATGCCAATGTAAGGCCTTAATTTGTTCTTTCAGTAAAGACTGTGAATGAATGACAATCAAAATACTACTGATATGGAAGACTCTGAACATGTTAAAGACAGTGTAGATGAGGTCAGCTCTGATGTCTTTGCTAAGTAGTATGGTCACCAAAACAACAAAGATGTAAATCATCCAAACCTTCTGTTGAACACACCAATGATACATAATTGCAAAACCTGATGCAACTTCTCTTTTAGTGTAAAGAAGTATCAAAACTTGAAATCCTTTCTACTGCCAAAGTCGGGTTGGTAAAATTAATGCCTGACATTCTAGAACTTCTAATCAAGTCTGAAGATCAGAAAAAAAACAAGGATTAGCTTATTACCAATTTGAATAGTGTCATAGGTGTGCAAGATGGAGTGATTTTGCTGAATCTACAACTTTCCTTCACTGTTGATGTCAGCCCAACAAGTCCACACCGACCCACCGAAGCGCAACCCACCCATACACTTACCCCTTTGTCTAACACTACGGGCAATTTAGCATGGCCAATTCACCTGACCTGCACATTTTTGGACTGTGGGAGGAAACCAGAGCATCTGGAGGAAACCCACGCAGACATGGGGAGAATGTGCAAACTCCACACAGACAGTTGTTTGAGGTGGGAATTGAACCCGGGACTCTGACGCTGTGAGGCAGCAGTGCTAACCACTGTGCCACCGTGCTGCCCACAGCCACCATGCAGCCCACAGGTGGAGCAGACACACATTGACTACATAGCAACTTACCTACAGAAAGATAAATTCCTGCAAAATTAGTAGGAAAATTATTCCTCCACGACACTATCTTTGATTTTTCTCATTGATCATCTGATTGGCTCATGGAAAAGCTAATACTTCATTCTTCGTTTGTTGAAGCAGTCAAATACATGGCTGGTTGCTTCTTCACGGAATCAGATTCAGTTTAATTCATTTAAGAACAGCAGCTAACAGCTTATCTGTTCATCAAAGTGCTGGAAAATCAAGAAAAGAAAGGCAAAGAAAATGAATATATTAATCCATCATCTCTTTATGGTGTATACACTTCCTCCAGGTAGCAGAGAATACAGTTGGAGATTGAAGCCACCAGTATAAGTTCTTGTATGCACAGTGGCAATGGGTGGAAGGTTTGAAGTCAGGGTAGGAAAAAATAATTTATAGACAGAATGGAATAAAGTACATCATCAGTGATGTCAGATGATGTCAGATTTTGTGTGATTAGTACCTGAGGGAAGAAGGTTCTAATGAAATATTGTTGGAATCATCTCTGTACATAATGAATGTAGCTAATAAATGTTCATTAGTTTGCATCTGCATTGTTTCCAGTCCTCTTCGATCCTAGTGCTCAGTAATGATATTAATACAAGTTTGAGGAGCAGATGAATTAAAATGGAAAGTCAGTGTCCTCAATGTGTTGTGAATATGCAATGGAAAACTTATTTCAAGGTCAAATAGAACATCGAAATTGCAAACAATCTAGATCAGCCTCACTTAGTTTTCGGGGTGGAGTATGTGGGTTATCCAGTTCGGGATGTGGGACAGGCAGTCTGATATTTTAGAGACAGTGGAAAAGCCAAGAGACCTAGCATGAAACAAAGTCACATTTTTCAAGCTTTTGTCCTTGTTACATTATTATTTTCAGCTACATAATGTAAGACAAAAGACATTAAATTGATATTGCCTCTCACCATTATCTTTATGACCATGTTGTAAGACATCATTTCAGCAGTAAATTCATTTCATTAACTGCTCCAGTAAAAATACTTTTATTAGACATTTTTCTCTGTCCAATATTTATATATAATCACCTAAAGAACCAAGGCCAGTGGCAGAGCTATCATTTCTCAAAAAGGTTATGCGTTGCGGACCCAGTTTAGAAAACTGAACACCTGATTAAGTCAGGTTACCCTGAGGGAGTGGTAGACCAAGGTGATGTCAGCCCTACTATTGGATGGAAAATACCCCATGGCATAATCTTGCCAACAAACAGAGGAATTTCCCCTGTTACCCTAGCCAATATTTATTCCTCAATCAAAATCGCCAAAGTGTGACAATGCACTCATTATCCCATTTGCTATTTGTGGCAGCTTGATGGATGCAAACTCAATTCAGTGTTCTTATATTACAACACTGGCTACATTTCAAAGAAGTTCTTAATTGTCAAAGTGTTTTGCTGCTTTGTTTGACTCTGCAAGTCTTCAAAAGTCAGAGTTTGCAGAGTAGTTGTCATTACAAAGCTCCTGTTATGCCATGTTAACTGTATCATCGGCACATAAAAGTGCTAGACAGTTTGGACCAGCTACGCTTCCCCTGCAAATGGTGTGGACTATTAAACAAATACTCGTGTCCTTCTTGAAGCCAGATCTATGAGCAACCAGACATAAGCCCTGCACAATCAATGGCTATCAGTTGTGTCCAGATGACTGAAAAGGTTTTCTCAACTGACAGATGGTCAGAATTCCAATGGCAGACACAAAATGCTTGAAAAATTATGTGAAGCTAGCCTTTAAATGTCAAAGTATTGATTTTAATGACTGGGAGGCGTTTTCACAAACAGTTAGTCATAATGGCAACAACCTAATCAAAAAATTGTATCAAACTTTCAGGCCAAGAACATTAATGATGAGGCAGATCAGCACCACAGAAGGAATTATAAGAAACTCCACATTCTGGATCCAACTCGCTTGTGTCTCTGGACACAACCCCATGTACCAAATACCTGTAGATTGAAAATGAGTATGTTGAGTCACATGAAGATCCATGGCAGAAGATCATGAACCAAAGCAGATTCCATCCTCAAACTGAGGGTCAACTGATGGAAACACTTCAAAAAGTACTCCATGGGAAGATAATTTGCTGATTGATGGCCTGCAATTATTTTTCTTCTTTTGTTGCGCTTCTCAGAAATAGAAAAGCCTTGCATGCCTTAATTTTGTTTGACATCAAAAGTTCTTTAATATTTGCAAGGAACTGTCAAAATTTTCAGGTAACTTGAATTCCCTCAAAGATCTGAATATGAAATGCATAATTGAAATGTTAGATTAGAGTTCCTACAGCATGGAAACAGGCCCTTCAGCCCAACAAGTCCACACTGACCCTCTGAAGAGTAATCCACCCAGACGCATTCCCCATATTTGCTCCTGTCTAATACACCTAACACTACAGGCAATTTAGCATGGCCAATTCACCTGACCTGTACATTTTTGGATTGTGAGAGGAAACTGGAGCACCCAGAGGAAACCCACGCAGACACAGGGAGAATGTGCAAACTCGACACAGACAGTCACCTAAGGTTGGAATTGAAACTGGGTACCTGGTGCTGTGAGGCAGCAGTGCTAATCACTGAGCCACCGTGCCACCCTATTGGATTTGGAATAGCTATTGGAATAATTTGTTTCAATTTTGTCTATTTTCTATCTGCTTCATTTACATCCTGTTTCCCTATTCCTTGACCATGAATGAACAGTATCCATCTGGCTTTGAATTAATCACTGGGGGTGGCACAGCAGTGACAACATAGGTTTAGCATCACATTTGAAATAAAGTATGTATAGTCTCAAAATTATTGACAACACGTGCCACTGACAAATCTTTAGTGATTATATTGTTGACTAGGGTAATGTTATGTATTGTTACAATAAGATATAATTTTAAATTAAATTTTGATAAAAGAACAAATAATAAAACCTTTAACTAAAAATAAGGTAAGTTTTTCACTGTTCATTATGTCTATTAAAGTTGCTAACCCAGTTAAGAAGAATAGGTTTGTAATTTAAATATGCCAATACGTGGAAGATATCTTTCCTTGATGTCAGCTCTTCTATTTTCTCTATAACAGCGAAATATATTACAGCATGTTCAAGTAGTTTTGCATAATCAAGTGTTTATATTTCACTCGCAATTGCAAGCAATGCATTGAGGAAGATTTCACTAAGTACCTGTATATCAATTGACCTTAACTCTGAAATGTTATAACCTTAGCCTTACAAATAAAATATTTTACCTGATATATATTAGTACAGACTTTAGGAATCGGCTGGAAATGTTGAAGGCAGATGGAGAAATGTGATTGGGAATCATGGAGTCAACAGATGCGATCCAGTACTGATCAGCCTCATATTAGAATGAGGAAATTCTATCCACTGTAATTTAAAGATTCCTATCATTCAAGCACTGCAGAATAATCCATGTGCCTCAGAGTAAATCAAGTAAATGGAACATCAGTATTCCTCTGATCCTTTCTATCTCACAGTGCTAATCTGCATAATATGCGCTTTCCTCAGCAGTCTCGGTTAAATAATTCTCTCCATCACATGAAATACCTCTTCCAAGACTGAAGTGATGACTGGCTCCCTTTGCAAAACGTGTACCTAACTGTTAACTTTTTACCTTAAGCTTCAGTATTCATCAATTAATGTTTCATTCAATTTGTTTAAGTTTCAAAGGGAGTATTGCGGGCTCTGTGCAAGATTAAAATTGTATTATTTGCACTCATACTTTTTAGCAGTCTTCATGATTCTTAATCCAGGGATGTTTCTATGGAATCTTATTAATGTCAACATCTAAATCTTTCACCAAATGTTTTATTAGTGGTTTTTTTGGATTTCTGCCCTTAGGGTGTGATATGGCATTGACTCTTCATATTATTTTATACTGCCTTACAGCACACCATTCAGCACAGTAGCTGGTGCTGATGCTAATTCTGTGCCTGAAGGCATTCTTATAATACATTAGAAACTGAGATTTTAACAACAGCAAATCATCAGATGTAACCAGTGTGGCTTCATCCATAATGACTGTCACATAGTATCCAAAGCTTTTGTGTCTTTCGAAATATAATTTTCTACAATCTTATTGACTTACATATTTACTCTATACTACTTCACACCCACACGTGTTTGTTAAATGTAGCTGTCTCTTTTCTATTTTTAGTTGAACTCAAATTGAGAATGCCTAATGGTATTTTTGTGTGCCTAAGTATCGGTTCAGGAGGTCAGCCCTGAAAAGCTTTAGTTTGCAACTTTAATACATGTGTTTTAGAGTAGAGTAGCTTTTTATTTGTCTTTTTTTACCAGATACAATTGATGCAGTAAAAATGAGACAGCGTTCCTCCAGAACCGAGGGTGCTACAAGGACTGCACACACTACACAATCGTACACAGCATAAAAAGCATAAGAAGTGCAAAACACGCAAGTTACGGTGCAATAGAAGAATGATAGACAATAGACATCTTTCTAGCAGCAATTCAAAGTCAGGCAAAGAGTTTTAGTTGGGAAAAAGTCTGATCATATTGTGTTAAAGTGTCTGTTAGGTTGGGGGAAGAAACTGTAGCACAGTCTGGCTGTGAGAGACCGAATGCTTTGGTGTCTTCTGCCAAATGGCAGGAGGGTGAAGAGTTTGAGTGAGGGTCTTCCACAATGCTATTAGTCTTTTGGATGCAGCATGTGATGTAAATGTCTGTAATGGAGGGAAGAGAAACCCCGATGACCGTCTCAGCTCTCCTACTAACCGTTGTAGAGTCTTACGATCCGAGACGGTGCAATTCCCGAACCAGGTAGTGATGCAGCAGCTCAGGGTACTCTCAATGAACACTCTGTAGAATGTGGTGAGGATGGGGGATAGGAGGTGGACTTTCCTCAGCCTGTTGGGCTTTCTTGGCTATGGAGCTGGTGTTGAGGGTCCAAGAAATATGGTGCTTTTCATGATGTCCACAGGGGAGCTATCGACTTCCAGTGGAGAGTGATCACTTCATGTTTAACGTACTGTGCTCTGAATGGTATGTTTCAATGTAAGGAAAACCCTGTAGAATGGCAGTTATGATCGAAGAGGAAGACATTGCTGGGTTAAAGGAAATGAGCAGAATGGGACCAACTGGTCAACATTTTCAAAGAACTAACACAATTATGACAGGCCAAATGGCCTCCCAATAAACTTCAGGATTCAATTGGGGTAAAATGGATAACACCTGATGGAGGATGAGGTCATTGTGATATACAGTTACCTTTTTGCTTCTGATGCAGTGAGCATGCAAAACCTCCCATGCTGTCTGTTCGGCTAATTGTTTGCAGCACACGGTTCAGCACTAAGTTTACTGTTGAGTGATTGTATGCTTCAGCAGGGAATTCAGACTTGTGCAAGGTTAGCACCAAGAAAAACAAGCCTACAGCTTTTAACAGGGAACACATTCTGGTTGTGTCTAATGCTAGAAGTGGCTAGAGAAGTTGTCTAAAGTGCAAGAGTGGCGACTGACTGAATCCTGTTCCATGGTGCTCACATAAAGTGATTGGTACAGAATGGAAGGGAAGGGGCAAAGTTCTCTGTTCACAGAGACCCAAAAGGCATTCCAGACATCTGAAGACCAAAGAAGGAGATAGCTGATGGGGTCCATACTAAACATATTGCCCCAAGATCTTAGATACCATGACACAGGAAGTTTGAGTTTCTTTTACAAGTTGCGGAGATTAGTGAATATCGTTTATTGTTCACCCCTGACATTTGTAACTTCAATTCAGCCTTGTACATTTAGCATTGGACAAGACTCAAACCTTCATCCTGCAACTTGATCACACTGCCATCCAATGAACTCTGACAGTCACATCACCCAAATACCATGCACCGTACTCACTGACACACTTTTCCCTGTCTTGCAGGATAAAGTGAAACATAACTGGAGGTAGCAGGAGCTGTCCAGCATGAACAACCATCACTGCAGGCTCCCGCCTGGAAAGAGGAAATGGTGGCCACCATTGTTATGCAGCCATGACTGAGGCAGGACATAAAGCATTGAAGGTGATGGTATCCTCCTACCTACTTTTCTTCTCAAAACTTACTGTTCTATCATCCCATAATCTCTTCTGATTCACAAGCTGTGAATGGTACACATGCTCACCTCAATTCTCCCCTTCTCCTCACCACAACTTGCTCTTGTGCCTTTCTCACAAAGGACAAAGAACAAAGGACATTACAGCACATTCCCATGCATGTCTCTCCTAAACTTTTCCCCTCCCTCTTTGACCTTGTGACCCCTAGTAATTGAATCTCCCACTTTGGGAAAAATTTTCTTGTGAGCCACCCTGTCTATACCTCTCACTGTTAAAAATCACAACACCAGATTATAGTCCAACAGGTTTAATTGGAGACACTAGCTTTCAGAGCGCTGCTCCTTCATCAGGTGGTTCATCAACGTGTGATTTTTAACTTTGTAGACCTCAGTCCAACATTGGCATCTCCAAATCATGTATACCTCTCATGATTTTGTAGGCCTCAGTCAGGTACCCCCTCAATCTCCTTCTTTCCAATGAAAATAATCCTAATCTATTCAACATCTCCTCACAGCTAGCACCCTCCATGCCAGGCAATATCCTGGTGAACCTCCTCGGCACTCTCTCCAAAACATCCACACCATTTTGGTAATGTGGCGACAGAACTGTATACAGTATTCCAAATGTGGCTGAACCAAAGCCATTTTCAACTGTATGATGACTTGCTAACTCTTGTACTCAATATCCCATCCGACGAAGGAAAGCTGATATCCTTAAGACAATCACTGTCTACATCAGGAACATATGCCTTCTTGACCACTCTACTGAGTTGTGGTGCCACTTTCAGGGAACAATGGACCTGAATACCCAGATCTCTCTCTATACTAAATTTTCCCCAGTACTTTTCCATTTACTGTATAGTTCACTCCTGAATTGGATCTTCCAAAATGCATCAGCTCACATTTGTCCACATTGAACTCCATCTGCCATTTCTCTGTCCAACTCTCCAATCTATCTATATTCTGCTGTATTCTCTGACCATCTCTTTTATATCTGCTACTCCACCAATTTTAGTGTCACCTGCAAACTTGCTAATAAGACCACTTTTACCATCCTCCAAATCATTCATGTATATCACAAACAACACAGGTCCCAGTACGGATCCCTGTGGAACATTACTGGTCACAGGTCTCTGTCTGAGAAGCTCACCTTCACTACTACTCTCTGTCTCCTGTTGCCCAACCAGTTTTCTATCCATCTAGCTAGAACATCCTAGAGTCCAAACAGCATCAACTTCTTCATCATCATACCATGGGGAATCTTATCAAACACCTTACAAAAGTCCATGTATATGACATCCACATCTCTTCCCTCATCAATCAACTCTTTCCATATTCAATCTTGACAAGCAATGGTGGAAGAGTTGGAAGAGCAGGATGGAGCCCCTTGCTCTGAGCAAAAAAAAAGGATTCTTGTGAGACATTGCTGTTTTAAATGGTTAATGTGAAACAACAACACTTGATAATTGGCGGCTAATATAGATATTATCTATCAGTTTGAACATAGCAATTACTTTTTCATCAACTTTTTCACTTGTCTGATTCCTTATGCATTTCAAGGCAATTAATTACTTGCTTGCATTGTTAAGTGTCTTGATAAACGTAAGACACTGAAATTTATGCAGGTTTCTTTCCACATGATTGTAATAAACTGACGGCCGTTTCTCTGTCCCCGAAATGTTCCTGATGTAGACAGTGATTGTCTTAAGGATATCTGCAGAACAATCCTGTTCAATAAATAATTGAATTCAGATATGACCTTCATTTTAATTGTATTTATACAGCTCTATAATAAGAGTTCGAGCAGATTCTGTCTCTCAAGATCCATCTTAATTTTACTTAGAATTGCCATGAAATTGAATCGCGGACTGCTTTCAATATCTGCCGGTAATTTATGCCTCAAGATTTCAAAGTAAATGAGTAATAGTGAAATAAGTTCAATGCATTACAAAGCTAGGGGAAGCACCTTGGATTTGATCCAATTGATCCTCAGCTATATTGGAATAATCATGACAGACTCATTGGTGCTGAAAGCAAATGGAACACATCAAAGTGAATGACTTGAAAAATGTGACCATCCTTTAAGCACTCACTTCAAATCATAATTAACTATGGCTGTATTTAAAGAAATTACAAATATACCTAAAAAGAATTCTAATTCTGAATCCTGTCCCTAAAAGAGGACCCCATATTTTAAAACTTTGACACTAAGTTCTAGATTCACCCACCAGAGGAACCAGAGGAAGTCTATACATCTTCATACAACTGGGAGATAGTGGCGGAGTAACTGTGAAGGGTATGGATCCTGCCTGGAACTGATCTGCCACATCTGCTTTTTCCATTTTCTCTTCTTTCACTGAAGTATTTTTTCTTACTTACTTAACTCCTGTGGAGAGCTCAGCAACTTCTCTGTGTCCAGTGCATATCATATGAGTTTCTCGCCAGCGGCAGAAGGAGTCGAGTTTGTCTTCCCAGCAACAGCGGTGGAGGAGAAAGGCGAGAGTGTCTTCCTCCAGTGGATGGAGGGAGGCAAGAGTTATCCTGGTGGTGGATAGGGAGAGGCTAGAGTGTGTTCCTGGTGGTGGATGGAGAGACATCAGAGGGTGTTCCTGGTGGTGGATGGGGAGAGGCTTAAATGTGTTGCTGGTGGTGGACTGGGAGAAGCTATAGTACGTAGCTGGTGGTGGATGGGGAGAGGCTATAATGTGTTCCTAGTGGTAGATGGGAAGACGCAAGAGTGTGTTCTTGCTGGTGGATGAAGGAGGCGAGAGTGTGTTCCTGGTGGTGGATGGAGAAGGCGAGAGTGTGTTGCTGGTGGTGGATAGAGAGAGGCGAGAGTGTGTTGGTGGTGGATGGAGGCAGGCGAGAGTGTGTTCCTGGTGGTGGATAGAGAGAGACAAGAGTGTGTTCCTGGTGGTGGATCGAGAGAGGCGAGAGTGTGTTCCTGGCGGCAGATGGAGGGAGGTCAGAGTGTGTTCCTGGTGGTGGATAGAGAGAGGTGAGAGTGTGTTGCTGGTGGTGGATGGAGGCAGGTGAGAGTGTGTTCCTGGTGGTGGATGGAGAGAGACAAGAGTGTGTTCCTGGTGGAGGATGGAGGGAGGCGAGCGTGTGTTCCTGGTGGTGGACAAAGGAGGCAAGACTGTGTTCCTGGTGGTGGAAAGAGAGAGGTGAGTGTGTGTTCCTGGTGGTGAATGGAGGTGGCAAGAGTGTGTTCCTGGAGATGGATAGAGGGAGGCTAGAGTGTGTTCCAGGTGGTGGATGGAGGAGACGAAGGTGAGATTTGGTAGTGAATGGAGGAAGCGAGGATGTGTTCCAGGTGGTGGATGGAAGAGACGAGAGTGTGTTCCTGGTGGTGAATGGAGGAGGCGAGAGTGTGTTCCAGGTGGTGGGTCGAGAGAGGGGAGAGTGTGTTCCTGGCGGTAGATGGAGGGAGGTCAGAGTGTGTTCCTGGTGGTGGATAGAGAAAGGCGAGACTGTGTTGCTGGAGATGGATGGAGGGAGGCTAGAGTGTGTTCCAGGTGGTGGATGGAGGAGACGAGAGTGTGTTCCTGGCGGTGATTGGAAGAGGTGAGTGTGTGTTCCTGGCAGTGGATGGAGAAGGCGAGAGTGTATTCCAGGTGGTGGATCGAGAGAGGCGAGAGTGTGTTCCTGGCGGAAGATGGAGGGAGGTCAGTGTGTGTTCCTGGTGGTGGATAGAGAGAGGCAAGAGTGTGTTGCTGGTGGTGGATGGAGGCAGATGAGAGTGTGTTCCTGGTGGTGGATGGAGAGAGACAAGAGTGTGTTCCTGGTGGTGGATAGAGAGAGGTGAGAGTGTGTTTCTGATGGTGAATGGAGAGAGGCTAGAATGTGTTGCTGTTGGTGGATGGAGTGAGGTGAGAGTGTGTTCCTGCTGGTGGTGGATGGATGGAGATCAACGTGTGTTCCTGGTGGTGGATGTAGGGAGGCGAGAGTGTGTTCCTGGTGGTGGATGGGGGGAGGCGAGAGTGTGTTGCTGGTGATGGATGGAGTGAGAGGAGAGTGTGTACCTGGTGTTGGATGGAGGGAGGTCAGAGTGAGTTCCTGTTGGTGTTTGGAGAGAGGAGAAGGTGTGTTCCTGGTGTTGGATGGAGGGAGGTCAGATTCTGTTGTTGGTGGTGAATGGAGGGAGGCGCGACTGTGTTCCTGGTGGGGGATGGAGGAAGGTTAGAGTGTGTTCCTGGTGGTGATTGGAGGAGGCAAGAGTATGTTCCTGGTGGTGGATGAGGGAGGCGAGAGTGTGTTACTGGCGGTAGATCGAGAGAGGTCAGTCCGTGTTCCTGGTGGTGGATGGAGGGAGGCGAGAGTGTACACCTGGTGGTGAATGAGGGATGCGACAATGTGTTCCTAGCTGTAGATGGAGAGAGGTCAGAGTGTGTTCCTTGTGGGGGATGGAGGGTGGTCAAATTGTGTTCCTGGTGGTAGATGGAGAGAGGCGAGATCGTGTTCCTGGTGCTGGATGAGGGAGGCGAGAGTGTGTTACTGGCGGTAGATTGAGAGAGATCAGTCCGTGTTCCTGGTGGTGGATGGAGGGAGGTCAGAGTGTGTTCCTGGTGGTGGATGGAGGGAGGTGAGAGTGTGTCGCTGCTGGTGGATGGAGGAGGCGAGAGTTGTTTCCTGGTGGTGGATGGAGTAGGCGAGATTGTGTTCCAGGTGGTGGATAGAGAGAGGCAGTAGTGTGTTCCTCTTCGTGTATGGAGAGAGGCAAGAGTGTGCTGCTGATGGTGGATGGAGGAAGGCAAGAGTTGTTCCTGGCGTGAATGGAGGAGATGAGAGTGTGTTCCTGGTGGTGGATGGAGGGAGGCAAGAGTGTGTACATGGCATTGGATGAGGGAGGCGAGAGTGTGTTCCTAGTGGTAGATGGAGAGAGGTCATAGTGTGTTACTGGTGGGGGACGGAGGGAGGTCAGAGTGTGTTCCTGGTGGTGGATGGAGGCGGTGAGAGGGTGTTCCTGGTGGTGGAAGGAGGGAGGTGAGAGTGTGTACATGGCGTTGAATGAGGGAGGCGAGAGTATGTTACTAATGGTAGATGGAGAGAGGTCAGAGTGTGTTCCTGGTGTGAGACAGAGGGAGGTCAGAGTGTGTTTCTGGTGGTGGATGGAGGAGACGAGAATATGTTCCTTGTGGTGGATGGAGGGAGGTTGGAGTGTGTTCCTGGTGGTGGATGGAGGGAGGCGAGAGTGTGTTCCTGGTGGTGGATGTGGGGAGGCGAGAGTGTGTTGCTGGTGATGGATGGAGTGAGAGGAGAGTGTGTACCTGGTGCTGGATGAGGGAGGCGAGAGTGTGTTACTAGCGGTAGATTGAGAGAGATCAGTCTGTGTTCCTGGTGGTGGATGGAGGGAGGTCAGAGCGTGTTCCGGGTGGTGGATGGAGGGAGGCGAGAGCGTGTTCCTGGTGGTGGATGGAGGGAGGCGAGAGCGTGTTCCTGGTGGTGGATAGAGAGAGGCAAGAGTGTGTTGTTGGTGGTGGATGGAGGAGGCGAGAGTGTGTTCCTGGTGGTGGATGGAGAGAAAGAAGAGTGTGTTCCTGGTGGTGGATGAGGGAGGCGTGAGTGTGTTCCTTCTGGTGGATGAAGGGAGGTCGGAGTGTGTTCCTGATGGTGGATGAGGGAGGCGTGAGTGTGTTCCTTGTGGTGGATGAAGGGAGGTCAGAGTGTGTTCCTGGTGGTGAATGCAGGATGTGCAACTGTTTTCCTGGTGACGGATGGTGGGAGGTCAGATTGTGTTCCTGGTGGTTTTTGAAGGACGTGTATGTGTGTTCCTGGTGGTGAATGGAGGAGGCGAGAGTCTGTTCCTGGTGGTGGATGGAAGAGGCGAGTCTGGGTTCCTGGTGGTAGATGGTGGAGGTGAGAGTGTGTTCCTGCGGTGGATGGAGTGAGGTCAGAAGTTGTTCCTGGTGGTAGATGTGGGGAGGCGAGAGTGCGTTCGTGATGGTAGATGGAGGCCAGATAGAGTGTGTTCCTGGTGGTGGCTGGAGAGAGGTCAGAGTGTGTTCCTAGTGGTGGATGGAGAGGGGCTATTGTTTTTTCCTAGTGGTGGATCGAGAGGGGTGAGTGCGTGTTCCTGGTGGTGGATGTCGAGAAGCGAGAGTGTGTTCCTGCTGGCGGATAGAGAGAGGCGAGAGTGTGTTTCTGGTGGTAGATGGAGGGCGGTCAGAGTATGTTCCTGGTGGTGGATAGAGAGAGGCGAGTGTGTGTTCCTGGTGGTGGATGGAGGGAGGCGAGAGTGTGTGCCTGCTGGTGGATGGAGAGAGGATAGAGTGTGTTGCTGGTAGTGAATGGAGTAGGCAAAAGTGAGTTCCTGGTGTTGGATAGACAGAGGCAATAGTGTGTTCCCGGTGGGGGATTGAGAGAGGCTAGAGTAAGTTGCTGGTGGTAGATGGAAGAAGGTGAGAGTGTGTTCCTGGTGGTGAATGGAGGAGGTGAAAGTGTTTTCCTGGTGGTAGATGGAGGAGGCGAGAGTGTGTTCCTGGTGGTGGATGGAAGAGGCGAGTCTGGGTTCCTGGTGATAGATGGATGAGGCGAGAGTGTGTTCCTGGTGATGGATGGAGTGAGGTCAGAGTGTGTTCCTGGTGGTGGATGGCGGCAGGCGAGAGTGTGTTGCTGGTGTTGGATGGAGGGAGGTCAGAGTGAGTTCCTGTTGGTGTTTGGATAAAGGAGAAAGTGTGTTCTTGGTGGTGGATGGAAGGAGGCAAAAGTCTGTTCCTGGTGTTGGATGGAGGGAGGTCAGATTCTGATGTTGTGGTGAATGGAGGGAGGCGCGACTGTCTTCCTGGTGTGGGATGGAGGAAGGTGAGAGTGTGTTCCTGGTGGTGATTGGAGGAGGCAAGAGTATGTTCCTGGTGGTGGATGAGGGAGGCGAGAGTGTGTTACTGGCGGTAGATCGAGAGAGGTCAGTTCGTGTTCCTGGTGGTAGTTGGAGGGAGGTGAGAGTGTGCACCTGGTGGTGAATAAGGGAGGCGACAATGTGTTCCTAGCGATAGATGGAGAGAGGTCAGAGTGTGTTCCTTGTGGGGGATGGAGGGTGGTCAAATTGTGTTCCTGGTGGTAGATGGAGGGAGGCGAGATCGTGTTCCTGGTGCTGGATGAGGGAGGTGAGAGTGTGTTACTGGTGGTAGATCGAGAGAGGTCAGTCCGTGTTCCTGGTGGTGGATGGAGGAGGCGAGAGTGTGTTCCTGGTGGTGGATGAGGGAGGCGGAAGTGTGTTCCTAGCGGTAGATGGAGACAGGTCAGAGTGTGTTCCTAGTGGTGGATGAGGGAGGCGAGAGTGTGTTTCTGGTATTGGATGGAAGGAGTTCAGAGTGAGTTCCTGCTGGTGTTTGGAGAGAGGCGAGGGTGTGTTCCTGGTGGTGGATGGAGTGAGACGAGAGTGTGTTCCTGGTGTTGGATGAGGGAGGTGAGAGTGTGTTTCTGGTATTGGATGGAGAGAGGACAGAATGAGTTCCTGTTGGTGTTTGGAGAGAGGCAAGAGTGTGTTGCTGATGGTGGATGGAGGGAGGCGAAAGTGTGTTCCTGGTAGTGGACAAAGGAGGCGAGAGTGTGTTCGTGGTAGTGGATGGAGGGTAGCGAGAGTGCGTTCCTGGTGGTGAATGGAGGAGGCAAGAGTGTGTTCCTGGAGATGGATGGAGGGAGGTCAGAGGTTGCTTCAGGTGGTGAATGGAGGAGGCGAGAGTGGGTTCCTGGTGGTGGATGGAGGAGGCGAGGGTGTGTTCCTGGTGGTGGATGGAGAAGGCGAGAGTGTGTTCCTGGTGGTAGATCAAGAGAGGCGAGAGTGTGTTCCTGGCGGAAGATGGAGGGAGGTCAGAGTGTGTTCCTGGTGGTGGATAGAGAGAGGCAAGAGTGTGTTGCTGGTGGTGGCTGGAGGGAGGTCAGAGTGTGTTCCTAGTGGTGTATGGAGAGGGGCATTTGTTTTTTCCTGGTGGTGGATCGAGAGGGGTGAGTGCGTGTTCCTGGTGGTGGATGGAGAGAGGCGAGAGTGTGTTCCTGGTGGTATATGGAGGGCGGTCAGAGTATGTTCCTTGTGGTGGATAGAGAGAGGCGAGTGTGTGTACCTTGTGGTGGATGGAGACAGGCGAGAGTGTGTTCCTGGTGGTGGATGGAGGGAGGCGAGAGTGTGTGCCTGCTGGTGGATGGAGAGAGGATAGAGTGTGTTGCTGGTAGTGGATGGAGTAGGCAAAAGTGAGTTCCTGGTGTTGTATAGACAGAGGTGATAGTGTATTCCCGGTGGGGGATGGAGAGAGGCTGGAGTAAGTTGCTGGTGGTAGATGGAGGAAGGTGAGAGTGTGTTCCTGGTGATGGATGGAGTGAGGTCAGAGTGTGTTCCTGGTGATGGATGGAGTGAGGTCAGAGTGTGTTCTTGGTGGTGGATGGAGTGAGGTCAGAGTGTGTTCTTGGTGGTGGATGGAGGGAGGCAAGTGTGTTTTCCTGCTCGTGGTTGGAGACAGGGGAGAGTGTGTTCCGAGTGGTGGATGGGAAAGGTAATAGTGTGTTCCAGTTAGTGGATGGAGGGAGGTCAGAATGTGTTCCTGGTGGTAGATGGGGGGAGGCGAGAGTGTGTGCCTGGTAGTAGATGGAGGCTGGACAGAGTGTGTTCCTGGTGGTGGATGGAGAGAGGTCAGATTGTGTTCCTAGTGGTGGCTGGGGGGAGTTCAGAGTGTGTTCCTGGTAGTGGATTGAGGGAGGTAAGAGCTTGCTGCTGGTGGCAGAGGGAGGGAGGCAAGAGTGTGTTACTGCTCTTGGATGGAGGGACCCGAGAGTGTGTACCTGGTGGTGAATGAGGGAGGTGAGGAAGACAAGAGTGTGTTTCTGGTGGTGAATAGGGGGAGCTGAGAGTGTGTTCCTTAAGGTGGATGTAGTGAGGCGAGAGTGTGTTCCTGGTGGTGGATGAAGGAGGCGAGAGTGTGTTCCTTGCGGTAGATGGAGAGAGGTCAGAGTGTGTTACTAGTGGTGGAAGGAGCGAGGTCAGAGTGAGTTCCTGGTGGTGGATGGAGGGAGGCGAGAGTGTGCACCTGGTGGTGGATGGAGGGAGGTGAGTGTGTGTTCCTGGTGGTGGACAAAGGAGGCGAGAGTGTGTTCGTGGTAGTGGATGGAGGGTAGCGAGAGTGCGTTCCTGGTGGTGATTGGAGGAGGCATGAGTGTGTTCCTGGAGATGGATGGAGGGAGGTCAGAGGTTGCTTCAGGTAGTGGATGGAGGAGACGAGAGTGAGATCCTGGTGGTGAATGGAGGAGGCGAGAGTGGGTTCCTGGTGGTGGATGGAGGAGGCGA
The DNA here is from genome assembly GCF_020745735.1 of Hemiscyllium ocellatum. NCBI lineage: Eukaryota > Metazoa > Chordata > Chondrichthyes > Orectolobiformes > Hemiscylliidae > Hemiscyllium > Hemiscyllium ocellatum. Next base: position 25,484,121 of record NC_083406.1, on the reverse strand, counting down.
GGGTGTGTTCCTGGTGGTGGATGGAGAAGGCGAGAGTGTGTTCCTGGTGGTAGATCGAGAGAGGCGAGAGTGTGTTCCTGGCGGAAGATGGAGGGAGGTCAGAGTGTGTTCCTGGTGGTGGATAGAGAGAGGCAAGAGTGTGTTCCTGGTGATGGATGGAGAGAAAGAAGAGTGTGTTCCTGGCGGTGGATGAGGGAGGCGTGCGTGTGATCCTGGTGGCGGATAGAGGGAAGTCAGAGTGTATTCCTGGTGGTGGGTGGAGGAGACGAGAATGTGTTCCTTGTGGTGGATGCAGAGAGGTCGGAGTGTGTTCCTGGTGATGGATGGAGGAGGTGAGAATGTGTTCCTGGTGGTATTTGGAGGGCGAGTGTGTGTACATGTTGTTGGATGTGGGAGGCGGGAGTGTGTTCCTAGCGGTAGATGGAGAAAGGTCAGAGAGTGTTCCTGGTGGTGGATGGAGGGTGGTGAGAGTATGTTCCTGGTGGATGGAGAGATACACGAGTGTGTTCCTGGTGGTGGATGGAGAGAGGTCAGAGTGTGTTCCTGGTGGTTGATGGAGAGAGACTAGAGTAAGTTGCTGGTGGTAGATGGAGGAAGGCGAGAGTGTGTTCCTGGTGGTGAATGGAGGAGGTGCAACTGTTTTCCTGGTGACGGATGGTGGGAGGTCAGATTGTGTTCCTGGTGGTTTTTGGAGGAGGTGTATGTGTGTTCCTGGTGGTAGATGGAGGAGGCGAGAGTCTGTTCCTGGTGGTGGATGGAAGCGGTGCGTCTGGGTTCCTAGTAGTAGATGGAGGAGGCGAGAGTTGTTTCCTGGTGGTGGATGGAGTAGGCGAGATTGTGTTCCAGGTGGTGGATAGAGAGAGGCAGTAGTGTGTTCCTGGTCATGTATGGAGAGAGGCAAAAGTGTGCTGCTGATGGTGGATGGAGGAAGGCAAGAGTTGTTCCTGGTGTGAATGGAGGAGGTGAGAGTGTGTTCATGGTGGTGGATGGAGGAGACGAGAATGTGTTCCTGCTGGTGGATGGAGGGAGGTTGGAGTGTGTTCCTGGTGGTGGATGGAGGAGGTGAGAGTGTGTTCCTGGTGGTGGATGGAGGGAGGCGAGACTGTGTACATGGTGTTGGATGAGGGAGGCGAGAGTGTGTTCCTGGCGGAAGATGGAGGGAGGTCAGAGTGTGTTCCTGGTGGTGGATAGAGAGAGGCAAGAGTGTGTTCCTGGTGATGGATGGAGAGAAAGAAGAGTGTGTTCCTGGCGGTGGATGAGGGAGGCGTGCGTGTGATCCTGGTGGCGGATAGAGGGAAGTCAGAGTGTATTCCTGGTGGTGGGTGGAGGAGACGAGAATGTGTTCCTTGTGGTGGATGCAGAGAGGTCGGAGTGTGTTCCTGGTGATGGATGGAGGAGGTGAGAATGTGTTCCTGGTGGTATTTGGAGGGCGAGTGTGTGTACATGTTGTTGGATGTGGGAGGCGGGAGTGTGTTCCTAGCGGTAGATGGAGAAAGGTCAGAGAGTGTTCCTGGTGGTGGATGGAGGGTGGTGAGAGTATGTTCCTGGTGGATGGAGAGATACACGAGTGTGTTCCTGGTGGTGGATGGAGAGAGGTCAGAGTGTGTTCCTGGTGGTTGATGGAGAGAGACTAGAGTAAGTTGCTGGTGGTAGATGGAGGAAGGCGAGAGTGTGTTCCTGGTGGTGAATGGAGGAGGTGCAACTGTTTTCCTGGTGACGGATGGTGGGAGGTCAGATTGTGTTCCTGGTGGTTTTTGGAGGAGGTGTATGTGTGTTCCTGGTGGTAGATGGAGGAGGCGAGAGTCTGTTCCTGGTGGTGGATGGAAGCGGTGCGTCTGGGTTCCTAGTAGTAGATGGAGGAGGCGAGAGTTGTTTCCTGGTGGTGGATGGAGTAGGCGAGATTGTGTTCCAGGTGGTGGATAGAGAGAGGCAGTAGTGTGTTCCTGGTCATGTATGGAGAGAGGCAAAAGTGTGCTGCTGATGGTGGATGGAGGAAGGCAAGAGTTGTTCCTGGTGTGAATGGAGGAGGTGAGAGTGTGTTCATGGTGGTGGATGGAGGAGACGAGAATGTGTTCCTGCTGGTGGATGGAGGGAGGTTGGAGTGTGTTCCTGGTGGTGGATGGAGGAGGTGAGAGTGTGTTCCTGGTGGTGGATGGAGGGAGGCGAGACTGTGTACATGGTGTTGGATGAGGGAGGCGAGAGTGTGTTCCTAGCGGTAGATGGAGATAGGTCAGAGTGTGTTCTGAGTGGTGGATGGAGCGAGGTCAGAGTGTGTTCCTGGTGCTGGATGAGGGAGGCGAGAGTGTGTTACTGGCGGTAGATTGAGAGAGATCAGTCCGTGTTCCTGGTGGTGGATGGAGGGAGGTCAGAGCGTGTTCCGGGTGGTGGATGGAGGGAGGCGAGAGTGTGTTACTGGCGGTAGATTGAGAGAGATCAGTCCGTGTTCCTGGTGGTGGATGGAGGGAGGTCAGAGCGTGTTCCTGGTGGTGGATGGAGGGAGGTCAGAGCGTGTTCCGGGTGGTGGATGGAGGGAGGCGAGAGTGTGTTCCTGGTGGTGGATGGAGGAGGCGAGAGTGTGTTCCTGGCGGTTGATGAGGGAGGAGAGTATGTGTTCCTAGCGATAGATGGAGACAAGTCAGAGTGTGTTCCTAGTGGCGGATGGAGCAAGGTCAGAGTGTGTTACTGGTGGTGGATGGAGGGAGGTGAGAGAGTGTTCCTGCTAGTAGATGGAGGGAGGTCAAAGTGTGTTCCTGGTGGTGGACCAAGGGAGGCGAGAGTGTGTTTCTGGTGGTGAAGGAGGGAGACGAGAATGTGTTCCTTGCGTTAGATGGAGAGCGGTCAGAGTGTTTTCCTGGTGGTGGTTGGAGAGAGGCGATAGTGAGTTCCTGGTGGTTGATGGAGGGAGGTCAGATTCTGTTGCTGGTGGTGAATGGAGGAAGGCAAGAGTGTGTTCCTGGGGGTGAATGGAGGAGGCAAGAGTGTGCTCCTGGTGGTGGATGGAGGGAGGTCATGTTGTGTTCCTGGTGATGGATGGAAGAGGTGGAAGTGTGTTCCTGGTGGTGGACGAAGGAGGCGAGAGTGTGTTCCTCGTGGTGAATGGAGGGAGGTCAGTGTGCGTTCCTGGCGGTGGATGGAGGAAGGCGAGAGTGTGTTCCTGGTTGTGGATGGAGAGAGGCGAGTGTGTGTTCCTGGTGGTGGATGGAGGGAGGCGAGAGTGTGTGCCTGCTGGTGGATGGAGAGAGGATAGAGTGTGTTGCTGGTAGTGGATGGAGTAGGCAAAAGTGAGTTCCTGGTGTTGGATAGACAGAGGCGATAGTGTGTTCCCGGTGGGGGATCGGGAGAGGCTAGAGTAAGTTGCTGGTGGTAGATGGAGGAAGGTGAGAGTGTGTTCCTGGTGGTGAATGGAGGAGGTGAAACTGTTTTCCTGGTGGCGGATGGTGGGAAGTCAGATTGTGTTCCTGGGGGAGGATGGAGGAGGTGAAAGTGTGTTCCTGGTGGTTGATGGAGGGAGGTGAGAGTGTGCACCTGGTGGTGGATGGAGGGAGGTGAGTGTGTGTTCCTGGTGGTAGATGGAGAGAGGCGAGAGTATGTTTCCGGTGGTGGATGAGGGAGGCAATGGTGTTTTCCTGGTCGTGGTTCGAGACAGGCGAGAGTGTGTTCCGGATGGACGATGAGGAGAGGCGATAGTGTGTTCCAATTAGTGGATGGAGGGAGGTCAGAGTGTGTTCCTGGTGGTAGATGGACTGAAGTCAGAAGTTGTTCCTGGTGGTGGACGAGGGAGGCGAGAGTGCGTTCCTGGTGCTGGATGGGGCGAGGCGAGAGTGTGTGCCTGCTGGTGGATGGAGAGAGGATAGAGTGTGTTGCTGGTGATGGATGGAGTAGGTGAGAGTGAATTCCTGATGGTGGATAGAGAGTGGCGATAGCGTGTTCCTAGTGTGGATGGAGAGAGGCTAGAGTAAGTTGCTGGTGGTAGATGGAGGAAGGTGAGAGTGTGTTCCTGGTGGTGAATGGAGGAGGTGAAACTGTTTTCCTGGTGGCGGATGGTGGGAGGTCAGATTGTGTTCCTGGTGGAGGATGGAGGAGGTGAAAGTGTGTTCCTGGTGGTGGATGGAGGGAGGTCAGAGTTTGTTCCTGGTGGTGGATGAGCGAGGCGAGAGTGTGTTCCTGGTGGTAGATGGAGTGAGGCCAGATAGTGTTTCTAGTGGTGGATGGGGGTATCCGAGAGTGTGTTCCTTCAGGTGGTTGGAGAGAGGCGAGAATGTGTTCCTGGTGGTTGATGGAGGGAGGCGAGAGTGTGCACCTGGTGGTGGATGGAGGGAGGTGAGTGTGTGTTCTTGGTGGTAGATGGAGAGAGGCGAGAGTATGTTTCCGGTGGTGGATGAGGGAGGCAATGGTGTTTTCCTGGTCGTGGTTCGAGACAGGCGAGAGTGTGTTCCGGATGGACGATGAGGAGATGCGATAGTGTGTTCCAATTAGTGGATGGAGGGAGGTCAGAGTGTGTTCCTGGTGGTAGATGGACTGAAGTCAGAGGTTGTTCCTGGTGGTGGATGAGGGAGGCGAGAGTGCGTTCCTGGTGCTGGATGGGGCGAGGCGAGAGTGTGTGCCTGCTAGTGGATGGAGAGAGGATAGAGTGTGTTGCTGGTGATGGATGGAGTAGGTGAGAGTGAATTCCTGGTGGTGGATAGAGAGTGGCGATAGCGTGTTCCTGGTGTGGATGGAGAGAGGCTAGAGTAAGTTTCTGGTGGTAGATAGAGGAGGTGAGAGTGTGTTCCTGGTAGTGAATGGAGAAGGTGAAACTGTTTTCCTGTTGAAGGATGGTGGGAGGTCAGATTGTGCTCCTGGTGGTGGATGGAGGAGGTGTACGTGTGTTCGTGGTGGTAGATGGAGGAGGCGAGAGTGTGTTCCTGCTGGAGGATGGAAGAGGTAAGTTTGGGTTCCTGGTGGTAGATGGAGGAGGCAAGAGTGTGTTCCTGCTGGTGGATGGAAGAGGCGTGTCTGGGATCCTGGTGGTAGATGGAGGAGGCGAGAGTGTGTTCCTGGTGGTGGATGGAGTGAGGTCAGAGTGTGTCCCTGGCAGTGAAAGGAGTGAGGTCAGAGTGTGTTCCTGGTGGTGGATGGAGGGAGGTGAGGGTATGTTCCTGGTGGTGGAGAGAGAAGGTGAAAGTGTGTTCCTGGTGGTAGATGGAGGGAGGTCACATTGTGTTCCTGCTGGTGGATGGAGGAGTTGTAAGTGTGTTCCTGGTGGTAGATGGAGGAGGCGAGTGTGTGTTCCTGGTGGTGGATGGAAGAGGCGAGTCTGGGTTACTGGTGGTAGATGGAGGAGGCGAGAGTGTGTTCCTGGCGGTTGATGAGGGAGGAGAGTGTGTGTTCCTAGCGATAGATGGAGACAAGTCAGAGTGTGTTTCTAGTGGCGGATGGAGCGAGGTCAGAGTGTGTTACTGGTGGTGGATGGAGGGAGGTGAGAGAGTGTTCCTGCTAGTAGATGGAGGGAGGTCAAAGTGTGTTCCTGGTGGTGGATCAAGGGAGGCGAGAGTGTGTTCCTAGTGGTAGATGGAGAGAGGCGAGAGTGTGTTTCTGGTGGTGGATGGGGGGAGGTGAGAGAGTGTTCCTGCCAGTAGATGGAGGGAGGTCAAAGTGTGTTCCTGGTGGTGGATCAAGGGAGGCGAGAGTGTGTTCCTGGTGGTAGATGGAGAGAGGCGAGAGTGTGTTTCTGGTGGTGGATGGGGGGAGCCGAGGGTGTGTTCCTTCAGGTCGATGGAGTGAGGCGAGAGTGTGTTCCTGGTGGTGGATGAGGGAGGCGAGAATGTGTTCCTTGCGTTAGATGGAGAGAGGACAGAGTGTGTTCCTGGTGGTAGATGGAGAGAGGCGAGAGTGTCTTTCTGGTAGTGGATGGGGGAGGCGAGAGTGTGTTCCTGCAGTAGATGGAGAGAGGTCAGAGTGTTTCCCTGGTGGTGGTTGGAGAGAGGCGAGAATGTGTTCCTGGTGATTGATGGAGGGAGGCAAGAGAGTGTTCCTGCCAGTAGATGGAGGGAGGTCAAAGTGGGTTCCTGGTGGTGGTTCGAGGGAGGCGAATGTGTGTTCCTGGTGGTAGATGGAGAGAGGCGAGAGTGTGTTTCTGGTGGTGGATGGGGGGAGCCGAAAGTGTGTTCCTTAAGGTGGATGGAGTGAGGAGAGAGTGTGTTCCTTGGTGGTGAATGAGGGAGGCGAGAGTGTGTTCCTTGCGATAGATGGAGAGAGGTCTGAGTGTTTTCCTGGTGGTGGTTGGAGAGAGGCGAGAGTGTGTTCCTGGTGGTGAATGGAGAGAGGTGAGAGTATGTTCCTGGTGGTGGATGGAGGGAGGTCAGATTCTGTTGCTGGTGGTGAATGGAGGGAGGCGGGACTGTGTTGCTGGTGGTGGATGGAGGAAGGCGACAGTGTGTTCCTGGTGGTGAATGGAGGAGGCGAGTGTGTGTTCCTGGTGTTGGATGGAGGAGGAGAGAGTGTGTTCCTTGCGGTGGATCGAGGGAGGTCAGAGTGTGTTCCTAATGGTGGATGGAGGGAGGTCAGATTCTGTTGCTGGTGGTGAATGGAGGGAGGCGGGACTGTGTTCCTGGTGGTTGATGGAGGGAGGCGAGAGAGTATTCCTGCCACTAGATGGAGTGAGGTCAAAGTGTGTTCCTGGTGGTGGATGGAGGGAGAGGACAGTGTGTTCCTAGCGATAGATGGGGAGATGTCAGAGTGTGTTCGTGGTGGGTGATGGAGGGTGGTCAGATTGTGTTCCTGGTGGTGAATGGAGGGAGGCGAGAGTGTGTTCCTGGTGGTGGATGGGGGGAGGTCAGAGTGTGTCCCTGTTGGTGAATGGAGGGATGCGAGAGTGTGTTCCTGGTGGTGGATGGAGGGAGGCGAGAGTGTGTTCCTGGTGGTGGATGGAGGGAGGTTAGAGTGTGTTTCTGGCAGTAGATGGAGGGAGGCGGGAGTGTGTTCCTGATGTTGGATGGAGGGAGGCAAGAGTATTTGCCTGGAGGTCGATGGAGGAGGGAGGTGAAAGTATGTTCCTGGAGGTGAATGGAGGGGGGAGGCGAGAGTGTATGCCTGGAGGTGGATGGAGGATGGAAGTGTGACTGTGTTCCCGGTGATGGATGGACAAGAGAAGAGCGTGTGCATTCCTAGAGATGGATAAAGGCAGCACGGTGGCTTTGTGGTTAGCACTTCACCTTCACAGCACCAAGGACCTGGGTTTGATTCCAACCTCGAGCAACTGTCTGTGTGGAGTTTGCACATTCTCCCTGTTTCTGCGTGGCTTTGTTTTGGGTGCTCCAGTTTCCTCCCACAATCCAAAGATGTGCAGTTTAGATGAATTGGCCATGCTAAATTGCCCACAGTGTTCGGTGCATTAGTAAAGGTTATTGGGTCTGGATGAGTTACTGTTTGGAAGGTCAGTGTAGACTTGTTGGGCCAAATGGCCTGTTTCCACACAGTAGCTGATCTAATCCAATCTAGAGGTGAAAGTGTGTTCCTGGAGGTGGATGGGAGAAGGAAGGCAGAGTGTGTTCCTGGCAATTGATGGAAGAAGGTGAGTGAATATTCCTGGAGGTGGATGGAAGAGGGAGGGCAGAGTGTGTTCCTGGAGGAGGAGGGAGGACAGAGTTTGTTCCTGGAGGTGGATAGAGGAGGGAACCGAGAGTATATTCTCAGAGAATGTTGGAAGGGGGAGGTGAGAGTGTATTCCTGGAAGTAGTTGGAAGAGGGAGGTGAGAGTCTGTTCCTCAAAGTGGATAAAGACGGCATGGTTCCTTAGTGGTTAGCACTGCAGCGTCATAGCGCCAGGGACCCAGGTTCGATTCCAGCCTCGGGCAACTGTCTGTGTGGAGTTTGCACATTCTCCCTGTGTCTGCATGGGTTTGCATCAGGTGCTCTGGTTTCCTCCCACAATCCAAAGATGTGCAGGTCAGATGGATTGGCCATGCTAAATTGCCTGTAGTGTTAGTTGCATTAGTCAGAGGGAATTGGTTTTGGGTGGGTTACTGTTTCAAGGGTCGGTGTGAACTTGTTGAGCCAAATGATCTGTTTCCAGACTGTAGGTAATCTAATCTAAAGGAAGGAGGTGAGAGTGGGTTCCTGAAGGTGAAAGAAAGAGGCAGGTGAGTGTGTGTTCCTGAAGGTGGTGAAATAAAGTGAGAGTGTGTTCTTAATGGTGGTGAAGGGAGGCAAGTTTGGGTCCAGTACAAAACCCAACAGCTTCAGTGATGACTGTATTGCCGAGATTGACCCAGTGGCGAGGTCGTTAGTTCAGGCAAGATGGACACAAGCAGAGTGAAGAGGGGACTCTCACCTGGCCAAATACTTCCTGCTGGTGTTGGTGTCTGTATCAGGATGGAAGGATCTGGATCCAGGTCTATGGTTAAGCACTTAATAAGGACTGTAATGAACTTTTAACTTTATTTCTTTATGTTCCTACTTTGTACCTAAGGTTTTGTACTTAGGTACCTTTATACATAAGATGGAGCCAGGAATTGCGACTTTGTACACTTTTCACCATATTACTATATGCCTGAACTCGAGTACACATGACAATAAAATCTAATTCACTAACCATGCTTTCAACATCCACCTGACCCAGCTTATGTGTTTGAATTAATTTACCTCTGACTCCAGATTTTAAAAAAATCTCAATTTCTCGTGCTATTAGTAACATTACTCATCGAGAAATAAATCAAATGAAAAATGGAACATTGCTAAAGAAATTTTCAACACCTCATTCTGGGCTGTATTTGAGCTAATGTCCTACTGGTATAAAACCCCTGGCTTAGAGTTTAGAGTCAGTACTGAAGTGATGAGGTTTGCTGCCAGCCTCAAAGATATCTACCTACGAATGTTTAGCTTTCTCTTAGTGTTTATTTCCCTTTTCCAGATGAGAATGAAGTTGTGCCTGGCATCAAGTAAAGGAGATCCCCAAGAATTTATATGTAGGAATTAGAATTAGAATCCCTACAGTGAGGAAACAGCCCTTCGGCCCAACAAGTCCACACCGACCCACCTGAAGGGTATCCCACCAAACCCATTCCCCATTACTCCATATTTACCCCCGTCTAATGCATCTCACCTACACATCCCTGGACACTATGGGATATTTAGCATGGCCAATTCACCTAACCTGCACATCTTTGGACTGTGGGAGGAAACCAGAGCACACAAGGAGGATGTGCAAGCTCCACACAGACAGTCACCCAAGACTGGACTCACATTCAGGTATCTGGTGCTGTGAGGAACACAAACGGCACACAAACCAACAGCCACGCTCAGACAACAACTTACTAGAACAAAGCAGCGGATACCCAACATGAGCAAAACTAACGTAGTTTACAAAATACCATGCAAGGACTGCACAAAACACTATATAGGACAAACAGGAAGACAGCTAACAATCCGCATACATGAACATCAACTAGCCACGAAACGACATGACCAGCTATCCCTAGTAGCCACACACTCAGACAACAAGCAACATGAATTCGACTGGGAAAACACTACTATCATAGGGCAAGCCAGACAGAGAACAGCCAGGGAATTCCTAGAGGCATGGCATTCATCCACAAACTCCATCAACAAACACATCGACCTGGACCCAATATACCAACCACTACTGCGGACAGCTGAAACTGACACCCGGAAGCGGCAAGGACAGACCACTATAAATACCGGAAGAAACATCAAAGAAGTGCTTCGCAGGAGGCTCCAGAGCACTGATGATGTCTCCTAGCTAGGGGACGAAACGTTTGCAACAAAAACTTCCAGTTCGGCGAACGGAACCACAACAAAAAGTAGAATTGCTTCTCATTGTGGAGAAATTCAACAGTAATAAACCTACTCTTTCAGGGCCTGTGAGACTGTTTACTGGTAGTTCTGAACTGAGTACATTGTTAAAAACCCAATTACATCTATTTCAAAACTATTTCAAAAATGTAGGATTGCTTATCATTGTGGAGAAATTCAACAGAAACAAGAGCCTGTGAGACTGTTTACTAATCATTCTGAACTGAGTACATTGTTAAAACCACAATTACATCTCATTCAATGCAATGCAATTTTTGAAGTATTTTTAAAGCAGGATTAAAACCGTAAGATTGGATATTCTTGCCAGTAAATTGATTTCCAATTGTTTGCAGTCTGTAGAACTTCAATTGTACACATAATGGAGAAGTGTAAAGTTTGAGTATTGCTGAAAAAGAATTGATTTTGTTGAAACTTTATATCTTGCATCCGTCAGGGCAATTTGCAAAGGTAAAGCAAAGTTTATGCTGTATGAAACAAAAGTTTTGATTAATTGACTGATGAATTATGATTAGCAGTGGTAACAAAACAAAATAGGGGTCAACCATTTGTCAATTCATTTCTCAGTGCAATGTTTAGGCAATCTTCCTGATTTAAAATTTAAACAAAGTCTGGCAGTTAATTACCAATCATCATTCAATGGTGCATTCATCATGGCAACAACTCTACTTAAAGGAAGAAAATGAGATGTGTTTGGCTAATAATGTGATACAAATGCCTGCAAATAAAGTAGTCACTGACCATAGGGAAGACTTTGATCTTGTTGGTTTAACCTTAAAGGGAAAGTCAGAGGTTTCTTCACAATGTCATGATTCTGATTCTTTTCTCATTTTTGCCACATTTTCTCAAGTTTCTTGTCATTGACCACATAATTCAAGCGATCTGAAATTTCTGCATAATATTGTCCTTAAACATAGTCATCCTACATGCTTCATATTTATCAAAGTGTCATCATGTTAACAAGTTCTTCAGTGTGAAGTCGACATCTTTGACAATAACTGAGTACTTTACAGTAATGCATGTTAAAATATCGCATGGGAATGAAGTTATTATGAACAAGGTAACAGTTATTCAAGGCCCTTTACTCAGATACCATTCACTCTTTTGATCTGTTCCAGATTTGAAAAGAAGATCAGCAAGCAAGAATAATGTTTTCATACAGATCAGCACTGCAAACATTAATATTAAATGAAAGCTGGATTTAAAAAATACAGTTTCCCACTATTTGTTTTCTTCTTTTAAAGAAATGCTTAATATTTGAGCTATTTTATCAATTTAAAAATCCTTATTAATTTAATTTTAGAATTATGCATTTTGATTTGCAAATTAAGGAATAATGCTAGAAACACATCTTTAGCTAATTAGTTAAGTTCTGTACATTCCATCATTGCTGTTAAATTACCAAATGCTGCTTATAGTTTTTGACAATGCCATGCATGGTGTGTCTTTTATTGCACTGTTTTCCTGTTATTAATTTTTATGCCTGTATAAAATTGACATGGTGTTTGAAGATGATCTGGGTTCTTGATAGTAAGGCCATATTCTAATATAGTTTAATTCTTGGATCTTTTTAAACAAACATTAACACATCAATGTTACCATATATAATACATTCTACCTTAGGTCTAAGCTAATGTTTCTTCATTAGAGTCTTCTCATTGCCATATTTATCTTCATGCAATTATTATTTGGTTATAACATCATCAATAATAGCTTCATATGTGTATACACAGGACTTATCCTTTTTACTCTGCAAGTAACCCCTGTGCATCACTCAGCCACAGAGCAGATTCGTTTTTCAACATTGACAGCAAATAAGCTGTAGCCACATTATTTTTGAAGTGTGCTGATTATAATGAGGTAAAATGATTGCAATAATCTGAAGATGAATCTTTCAACACTAGGTGCATGCAATACTGGCATATTGCATTTCTATGTCTCAGAAACTAAGACTTAAGCTGTATAGGGCCTAAATGAGTATAACTGATTGCAATTACAATGTCCCAAAGTTCTTTGTTGATGAAAATCAACTGTTTGGTTGTGAGACAAGATAAACTCTTTACTCTTCAATGCATTGCAAATAGGCAAAGAAATTGCAAATTAAACTTAGCTGGAAGTTATAAATGTATGCCTCATATATTTGTCCCTTTGATCTCGTAACAAAACAGCAGACATGGATCCTGTGTTTTCATCCATCAAATTGACACTGAATCTATCTGCTCTGCACATTGCCCCAGCCATTTTCTGGTTTCAATTTGCATCTGGCAAAAGGCAGGTGGGGATGGCAGGAAACAAAACTCATAGTGAACACCATCAGTTTAGAAGAATGAGGGGAGATCAAATTGTGGTATTCAAGATGATAAAAGGAGTGAATAAAATAGACATGGAGTGAATGCTTCCTCTTGTGTGGCATTTTAGGACAAAAGATCATAGTCTTAGAATAAAGGGATAGCAAATTTAAAACAGAGTTCAGGAGAAACTACTTCTCCAAAAGGGTTGTGAATTTGTGGAATTCGCTACCCCAAGTGTGGTGGATGCTGGGATAGTGAGTAAGTTTAAGGAGGGCAGATTTTTAGTTGGTAATAGGTTGAAAGGCTATGGAGAAAAGGCAGGAAATTTGGGGTTAGGAGCATATCAACCATAATCAAATGGTAGAGCAGACTCAATGGGCAGAGTGGCCTAATTCTGTTCCAATATCTTATGAACTTAAGAACAAGTTCTGGATTACATCTGGTTGCCAAATACCAGCCATATCTCCTTTTACCTTGCTCTAATCCATTAGCCAATTGCTTTGTAACGCTACCCATGTGGAAATCCACCATATTGAACAATCTCCATCTCAATGTCTCCAAATCCCCGAACCCCAATAGTATGTGATAATGATGCCTATCTTAGCCCTCTATCTCATCCTAGAGAGATCACAATAGTGGTAACTGCCAGTAACATCATCTCCCAAAGTCTACATACTCCTCAATGCTGTTCCGCAAACGCCACATACACATTTCCCCGTTTCCATCTCATTCGCATCTCTATACATGTTCCTGCCTTCCCCTCATCAATCTTGACACCCCCACACCTTTTGTCAGTAACTTCCCCATTGCTTCCTACATACACCCTTTGCACCTTCTCCAATGATGAAGAACAAAGATGGATTTCCTCACTTTTTAAAAATTGCTTAAAAGATGCAGTGAATTGCTCCCATCATCAAGGTAGGCCATGCAAGACTTCACATCCAATCCTGTCACAAATCTCACGATAGCCCACATTGCTCAGGCCCCAATAACATTCTGTCCATGGCTTTTACACAGTTAATAATGGAGTACAACATGTCTCGTACAGCAACCTTTCAATTTCTGCATTTAATTTAGCACTTGACCCCACCTAAAGCTGTTATTGTGTTTGCATATGAATAACAGCGTGCAATATTTATTTTGCCTCTTCTGACAGCATCTTGTGGGGTTTCCAGAAGCATCTGTACATATCAGTGCCCAGATGAATATGAATATGATTAGATTAGATTGGATTCCTGACAGTGTGGAAACAGGCCCTTCAGCCCGACAATGCTCCGAAGAGCAACCCACCCAGACCCATTCCCCTACATTTAGCCCTGACCAATCCACCTAACACTTTGGGCAATTTACCATGGACAATTCATCTAACCTGCGCATCTTTGGATTGTGGGAGGAAACCGGAGCACCCGGAGGAAACCCACGCAGAGAAGGGGAAAATGTGCAAACTCCACACAGACAGTTGCCTGAGGCAGGAATTGAACCTGGGTCCCTGGCGCTGTGAAATATGAATATGAATTCTGAACACTCTAAGCATGGTCAGCTGCACTATCTTTTTAACCATCACCCTTGATATTAGTGAATAGAACTGGGGATTCAGTTGGCTGTGAAATCTATGAACCATAAAGTTAAATCCTTTTTGTTGCTTTTTTAGAAATGCATACACAGTCAAAAGGAATGACATTTGGCAGACCCCAGCTCACCTCCACTAGTTATCTCATCAGGGTTAAGACATTGCTGAACTGCATTTGCAGACATTTGCAAACACCAGTTGAGTAAAACTGATTAAAACATTGTAATACATCTAGCAGCATTTCCAAAGCATGAGCTCGGTGGATCTCAGAATCAGAAAACGGAAAATGTGCAGCAGTTTCTTCTTTACATTCTTCTGTTTTCAGTAGGAGATAGGTAGGCCTGTGATTCAATCTACTGCTTGAGTCCACATCCGAAAACTATACTGAGAGAAGTTCGTGAGCTTCTGAATGGTTCTGCCCAGCTTACTTTATAAAGTGTAAAGGGAACTTCTGTTGTGCAACAAATGTGGCCTGAAGGGGAAGACAAAGTATATTCAAAATCTCACTTTTACTGGGACAGTTCTTCTTCATCAGAATGGCATTGCGCCCTTCTGACATCCTGGTTGATGGTTCTGGTTGTAACTGCTGAAGTATCCATGCTAGAGCAATGCATTACTTTTGCTAATGTGCTCACATGATCTTAATCCCATCAATTTGTTTGACATTTGGGCCCGTTCACTTGAACAAAGTGAGGATATACTTGACCACTCATTTTGATTCATCACTGAAAGTTTCGATAGGATTCATGTTTAGCATTGACTATTCTGCATATTTGGGAGGTTGGGATTCACCTGTGAAAGTGTTCTAAGCTAAAATATTTGAATAATTTGTTACAAGAAAGTTAGTCAAGATCTAAAAATCTAAGACTGCGTCTTTGATTAAACACTCTCAATTTTAAAGATGCTATTTTATTTATTGCATTTTGTACATAATGTGTTTTAACTGCTATAGCCATAAAAATGAGCTGCATTAGTTGTAAATATTAAGAAAACTATGTAATATGGATATATGAAGTGCCTGAAATCTGTATTTCTAGGTCAAATTATTCTCTAAATATATAGCAGTTTCAGCTGCTTTTTATGATATAAGAGCCATTTTGGGTGTATTAAATCTCAGAAATGTCTTTTTGCCTTGATTTGCTGACAAGTATTAATCCATCCATTTCTGCCCTATTACTACAGTCTCTTAATCACACCAATTCAGAAACCAAGTTCTTGGATCATTCCATGTGACAGCCCTTGACACTTCTGGGGATATCTACCCTTGTCAGCATATCACCTCAACCACCTCTCCCACTAGCCTGATAGATTTAATGCTGAAACCTTGCCCCATTAGATAAATCTCCCTTCTACATCTAGTTTCTTACTAATAAAATCCTTCCTTACTCCTATTGTGTTCTGATGTTAGCCTGAGCAAAGAAATATCTAGCAGCATTTAAAGAGAGTTATTTCTCAATGTCATGAGACTGCATGCACTGTAACACTGCAATTTTGGGAAATCGCTGCTTTTCCTGAGAGAAAGAAAAATCACTGAAATTGTTCAGTGTGTGATGAGTAATCTGACAGGATTAAGAAACTGAACCAAGCAGCTGGTATGTGAGATTAGTCCAGCAAGTAAAATACTAACAATTGTGAAAGCTATTCCTGTAAAACTGCAAAGATCAGTGTTTAAGTGGTTACAATTACATGAGTGTAATCAACCTTGAGTTCTTCCAATGTTATTTTTACTAGAAATGCAAACCTCAGCTGATAAGGCAGCAAATGTGAAATGACAGTAACAGGGACCCATTTCTATACTTTTTACAGAGAAATAGATCAGCTGTTACCATTGTTAAAATTTTTCTGTAAAACAATAAATTACATTCTTGCTCTGATGCTTTTGTGGATTTAAAAAAAAATAGATTAAAGATTTAAAGGGAACAATAAGCACTTGTATCTAATGGGTAAAAACAAGGACTGCAGATGCTGGAAACCAGATTCTAGATTAGAGAGGTGCTGGAAAAGCACAGCAGTTCAGGCAGCATCCAAGGAGCAGGAAAATCGATGTTTCCTGATTCCCAATGAAGGGCTTTTGCCTGAAACATCGATTTTCCTGCTCCCCGGATGCTGCTTGAACTGCTGTGCTTTTCCAGCACCACTCTAATCTAGAACTTGTATCTAATGGGTGGAACAACAAAAATGACAACAAATTGAGCATCCTGGCTAGGTAACTTTGATTTGGTGAGTGACTGTTATAAGTCAGTTTTCTTCACACATATGATAAATAAAGGAAATGTACCAAGTGCCTAACAGCAAATGAATTATCTGAAGCAAATAACTTACTAATATACATTTTCAATAAAACACTAAGTCGTGTTGTTTACTTTGAAACAGTTTTCTGAAGGATGGTGTGACCCAAGCAATGGAAACCAGGCAGAAACATCAAACTGTGTCTTCTTTTACCTCTCAGCCTTGTGTTGACCAATTGCGTTGACTCCTAGCTAAGCAATATTCTCACCCTTGATTTCAATACTTACCACACTCTTGCTCCTCCTCGTCTCTATAACCTTATTCAGAATCATAAATCTCTGAGGTACTTGTACTCATCAAATTCTGTGCTCCACTTTTGGCATCTGTATCTTCAAGTCCCTTAGCTGTCCAAATTCCCTTCCTGAATCTCTTGTCTCTCCATATTTTTTGACTTCTTTAAAATAATCTTTAAGACCAAATTAGAGCTATTTGTTATCCCTGCATATAATATTTTCTTATGAATCTTGGTCTCAGACTTTGTTCAATTAATTTCCTATCAACTGCTTTGTGATGGCTTAACTTCATCAAAAGTGTTCTTGTTTTTCAAAGTCTTTGAAGATCAAGCTTAAAGGAGATGAGGAACAGTCCACTCAGATGGCATCCAAATGGACAAATGGGCAGAATCCATATTAGACAAGGAAAGATCTCTGAAGGAAGATTGGAGAATCATATAACACAATAGGAACCTACATAGCCTATGTGCCTGTACCAACTCTTTGAACAAGCCATCTGTTCACCTTACTTCCCTTCTCCTTCCCCATAATTTCCAATTTTTGTCCTTCAATTAATTATCTAATTTCTTTTAGAATATATTGTCAAACCTACTTCTACTTGCCTTTCATGCACAGCATTCTCGATCATAACAACTGGCTGCATAATTTTCTTTTTGTTTCATCCCTGGTTCTATTTTCATTTCAATCCTTCATTTCCCAACCCTCTTGCCAGTATTTCCATTAACCTTCTTGGCTCTGAGTAGGACAATCCCAGCTTCTCTGATCTCTCCACATAATTGATGACACTTAATTATAGTACCATTTCCAATAAAATCTCTGTGAAGAAAATTTCCAACTTAAGGAAATTCACCTAAAACAAACAAGCACAATTGTATGCAGAAATACTTATCACAGGTCAACTGGAAGTTATGGAAGAAAATGGCATCTTTCCCTAACGAATTTTGGTTTTAGCCTTGCACGTGGTAGCATATTTGCCTTGGAGTGAGCAAGCTTTGGCCTCAAGTCTCACTCTAGAAACCTGAGTATAAAATTCTCATTTATTTGCACATAATGCTATGTTCTCTTTTAGTTGAGATGTTAATCAAAAGCCCCATCTGACCTCTCAGAGTGGTTTAAAAGATCCTGTGGCAATACGTATAACAAGAACAGGAGATAGATCCCCAGTATCCAGCCAATCTATATTCTCTCACCAGCATCAAAAACAGATTGTCTGTTAGTTATCAGATTGAAATTGTGCTGTGTGCAAATTGACTTCCGCATTTCCTACAATCATCTTTTGCATTTCACAAGCATTTCATTCTCAAAGTGCATGTTTTGGAGCTACCCGCAGTCATGGAAGTCTCTATATAAATGCGAGTGATTGTTTTCTTTTTATTTGATGTGTTGTTTGTTAGATGAAATATTTAATTAAGGCCTGGTTTGCCAGTGAGTGTAAGAGTAAGATAACTTTAATGAGACTTCACATATATATATATTAGAATTCATTCTGTAATAGATGAACAAGAATTTGAAGGCTGCAGAAAACTGAAGCATTTGCAATGCATGTCAGAATTGTAAAACCTCCAAGGCATCTACAATAACTAATAATTTTGGCCATTTGTCCAACTGTTACGGCACAGAGTAAACCTCTTTGCTGATTTAAACCAGCAACAGAGAAAGGATTCACCCCATGATGTAGTCTGTTGACATTCGAGAGGCAAACAACTATTCCAAAATTAATTTTTAAAGGAAAAATTAACAACTTTATCTTTTAAGTCTAACAGAGAATAATTAACTAACAACTATTTACAACTCCTTTCTTTAAACCTGTTTTTTACTTACCTCTATGCAATACTGGTCTGATAAAAATCCCCATTACGATTTATAAAAAGTATAATCACATTTCAAAACCAGTCAGCTTTACTGAGTGTCCTCTGTAGATTTTATTCTGTCTTCTTTTCTTCTTCTTAGGGATTCTGTTTTACAGGTCTATGATCGATAAAGGTACCTTTACGAGAGCAGATCTTTCTACAAGCAGTCTCTCTAGATTAGATTAGATTCACTAGAAACTTCAGCCCAACAAGTCCACACCCACCCTCCAAAATGTTACCCACCCAATCTTATTTCCCTCTGACTAATGTACCTAACACTAGTGGCAAATTAACATGGCCAATTCACCTAACCCGCACGTTTTTGGAATATGGGAGGAAACCGGAGGAAACCCACATGGACACAGGGAGAATGTGCAAACTCCACACAGGTGGTTGCCCGAGGCTGGAATTGAACCTGGGACCTGGTGCTGTGAGGCAGCAGTGCTAACCACTGAGCCACTATGCCATCCTTAGCTATTGGTGCTGGCTGCTCTTTGCCATTCTGCCTAATGTTTATACCCCAAAACACTGGATAATTTCATTGGTTTTAATACTATCAAAATACTAAATTCAAACTTTATTGGGGCATAATTTAAACTGATTGGTTTAATTTGAATTTGTTTTTGTATCCAGGCAACACAGCTCTTAGCTAGTTGTTTGGAACAAACATTACATTGTTACCTTGTTCCGGACTCTCTGTGCTTCTCGAAGTCCTTGTCAGCTTTTCAATTCTCTTAAAGGTACAGTACCCCTGCACCTTCATAACACAACTTCCACTTCTTTTAACAGAATTAAAACTTTTTCCTTCAGCTGACTATGTTCAAATATTTGGAACACCCCCTCATAAATTTTTAAAATGCTCCCTTTCAGTATTCCTTTGTGGGATGTGGGTATTCCTGGTAAAGCCTTGAGAGTAAACAGTCAGCCAAATTACTGTAGGTCAGTTATTGCTTGAAGGCTAGACAAGATTAAAATGGCAGATTTTACTAGCTAAAAGCCATTAGTGAATCAGATGGAGATTTAGGACAATCAATGACAATTTCATGCTACCATCCTCGTTACCATCAATGTGACATACTTTCAATTAAAGATTCTTTTGAAAATTGAATTTAAATAAACCTGTAACGGCAGTGTGTTAGGCTAGGTTTCTCTATTGTATCTTCAATGACTTTATAACTAGTCCACCATCTACCCTTAAGACATGCATTTCCTTACATATACCTCCACCTCATTGTTCAAACTTTTAGTTAAATCCCCTATATCTCCCTTTTTGGGTCTCTATTGCTTTTTATCTGATCAAGCTCCTAACGTGTGCTGGGACCTTTTCTACACAAAGAAGGTGGTATAAATGCAAACGAATGTTGTTTTTAAGGAAGGGACAATAAATTCTGAATGCAATACAAATGTTCCATTTAAAGGTTACTGCATTTTCAAATAAATATGAGAAAAAACATCTGGACAAAACATAAATTATGTAGATGTTGCACTTTAGGCATAATTAGCTCTACATAAATAATTACTTGTAATGTGCTTAACATAAGTTTTCCGTTTTGGCAATGCAAAATGTTAAATAATTGATAGCATATTTATGCTCGGAGAAAATAATAAGGTGATACAATTAAGTTTTGCTCTCAGTGTAAGTTTACTACATGTGCAACCAGTCAAATAGCATAAATATGAAATGATATTTAACATGCGGCACCCATTTTATTCATTTAGTTTATTCATGTTAGCTGTAATGACTATGTCTATGCATTTAATTACTTTTAATGGTTGAAATATAGCAAAAGCGTGTGCTGCACGCTAGTGAGAAGGTACTTGCAGATTTTAGATGCAGTCAGTTCTTTAGTTCTGCTTCAGATTTTGAATTGGGATTGCTCACAGATCAGGCCAATGTTTAAACATGGTGAAACCTTTCACATTTGCCCATCATTCTGGAATTGAGTGTCTGTTTATTTCACATCAGCACAATGTGGACAAAAGTGGATAAAATGCACAGAAGATCAGAAACTTTTAAGTATCAATGGCGTGAAGTCAAAATCACTTGTATTGGTGGTTTCCACAACCTTTTATACTGTATCAGGCTTTGATTCATTTGGTCTGAAAAATGTGTTGCTGGAAAAGCGCAGCAGGTCAGGCAGCATCCAAAGAGCAGGAGAATTGACGTTTTGGGCATGAGCCCTTCTTCAGGAATGAGGAAAAAGTCATTCCTCATTCCTGAAGAAGGGCTCATACCCGAAACGTCGATTCTCCTGCTCTTTGGATGCTGCCTGACCTGCTGCGCTTTTCCAGCAAAACATTTTTCAGCTCTGATCTCCAGCAGCTGCAATCCTCACTTTCTCCTTTGATCCATTTGGATCAGGTTCGACCATAGAGTTGACTATTTCTCCATGTTGAAAGTGTAACATTTCACCAATTATGCTGCTTTAGCTGGACTTTTCATATTGTGTTCATTTACTGAATGGATACTAGCAGGTTTGAAAAGGTTTTTATTTCATATCAAGTCCCTAGTGATGTAAGTAACAACACTATGTTATCTGTCTTTAACTGTCTTGTCATCAAGTTTTGTGCGATAGTATCCCTCTTGTGTCATGGCTTGGTGCATTTCACTGCATTAAAGACTCTATATAAATGCAAGTCTTTGTTGTTGTACGAGATGTGAAGATTAATAGATAACATAGGGCTAAAATGTACCAGGAATTGACTTTCATTTTTCCTCAAGCTTCAAAGAGGGTTTCTCTCCTTGAAGCTGGTGGGTTTTCTCACACAATTTTCCCAAACTTGCCTCCAACAAACCCACCCATCTTCTTATCTGATGCTAACCGGATTCTCCCACTTATTGTTGGTAAATGTACTCACCACTGCTGACAAATCCCGGGATTTCTGACACTGGCACCATATTTAAAGTCCATTGTGCATCCAGTCAAACTCTAACAGTCTTCGAGGAGAAAGTGAGGTCTGCAGATGCTGGAGATCAGAGATGAAAATGTGTTGCTGGAAAAGCGCAGCAGGTCAGGCAGCATCCAAGGAACAGGAGATTCGATGTTTCGGGCATAAGAAGGGCTTATGCCCGAAACGTCGAATCTCCTGTTCCTTGGATGCTGCCTGACCTGCTGTGCTTTTCCAGCAACACATTTTAAGCTCTAACAGTCCACAGCTGCCTTGCACAGTTCATAACATTTGTCCTGGACATGGCTTACAAGGGGAAATTAGTGTCCTACTTTGTCAACAGAGACCTGGAAGTCCTGCCGAATGAGGTGTGCAGAGGAAGGGTGCCTATCAGCATTGTGAGGAATGGGGAAGGGTGTTGTTTTCGCAGATGTAGCAAAAAGGGTAGTGATAATAAGCTTAAGCATAGTGCTGACAAACAAGTATAGAGGACAACTGCAGGCAAAGCTCAGATTAGCAAACTTCTGGGAAAAACAAGTTTGTGCAGGCAGAAAAGCAGAACAATAGAAAACACTAGCGCAGCAAGTGTTAATATAGTTACAAAACGGTTGCAACTAACGGCCCAAGGAGATAGAAGTAGAATCTAATCAAGATAAGGAGAAGTCAGGTAGGGGCAGTCAGGTCACAAGTTAGGCAGAGAACTAGGGTGATTGAGTAATGTAGGAGTCAGGAGAGGTGACCTCACATAGCTCAAAGGTATAACTGTATACTTGTTTCAATGCTCATTGCTCATTTGCTTTAGCATTTGACGCCCTTTCTTGCAAGATCATAAAATAAATTGTCTTGTTTCCAGTTTTGGTGGTCTTGGCTAATTTTGTTAAGTTTGTTTCTAACAGCATAGTTTGAGGTCACCAACCCCATCAGTGGGATCTCCACCATCCAGGAAAATGCCCAAAAGGAATGCGAGAAGGTCAATGAAAGGGCCACCATCTTCTATCAATAACTCACTCACTCTATGTCATCTTTATTCCTGATAAAGGGTTTGCCAGAAATGTCGATTTCGCTGCACTTTGGATTCTGCCTGAACTGCAGTGCTCTTCCAGCACCACTGATCCAGAAACTGGCTTCCAGCATCTGCAGTAATTGTTTTTACCACTCTATGTCACCTCCCACTAAGGCTTGTGCATTACAATGCTCAATGTTTGCCCACAACATCTTCTCTCACTTGTTCTTACTCACCTCAACTACCCAGTCTCCGAACCCTGCTTATTCTCTGTGCTGCCTCCTTGTTCACCTGGAATACATAAGACCATAAGGCCATCATATCTCAACACCTTTTCCAGTCCTTCCACAGCACTAACAGCTGTGCCAAACACTTTCTTCACAGTCAATCTCTTTCGTTGTCCCATTCTGGGGAAAAAATGGCCCATAATAGAGTTGAAAGAGCTTGGATGGATGGTGGGGCACTGTACATGAAGCTTTTCACCCACTATGAAGAAAGGATCTTGGCCCACACTGTCAAGCACTTTTAGTAATGCAGAAATGTAGAACATGGAACATTACACCGCAGTACAGGCCATTCGACCCTTGATGTTGCTCCAACCTGTGGAACCAATCCGAAGCCCATCTAACCTACACTATTCCATTCCCATCCATATGCCAATCCAATGACCATTTAAATGCTCATAAAGTTGGCGAGTCTACTATTGCTGCAGGTGGTGTGTTCCGCACCCCTACTACTCTTTGAGTATAGAAACTACATCTGTCATCTGACCTATATCTATCACCCCTCAATTTAAAGCTATGTCCTCTCAAGATAGCCATTGCCATCCGAGGAAAAAGGCTTGCACTGTCCAACCTATCTAACCCTCTGATTATCTTATATGTCTCAATTAAGTCACTTCTCAACCTTTTTCTCTCTAACAAAAACAGCCTCAAGTCCCTCAGCCTTTCCTCATAAGACCTTCCCTTCATACCAGGCAACATCCTAGTAAATCCCCTTTGAACCCTTTCCAAAGCTTCCACATCCTTCCTATAATGCGGTAACCAGAACTGTACGCAATACTCCAAATGTGGCTGCACCAGAATTTTGTACAGCTGCAGCATGATCTCATGATGTGAAAACTCAATCCCTCTACCAATAAAAGCTAACACATTGTATGCCATCTTAACAATCCTATCAACTTGGGCGGCAACTTTCAAGGGTCTATGTACCTGGATACCGAGATCTCTCTACTCATCTGTATTATCAAGTATTCTGCATTCTTGTTACTCCTCACACTTTTCCATATTAAACTTTATTTGCCACCTCTCAGCCCAGCTATGCAGCTTATCTACATCTCTCTGTAATCTACAACATTCTTCATCACAATCCACAACTGTACCGACCTTAGTGTCATCCGCAAATGTACTAGCCCATCCTTCTATGCCCTCATCCTGGTCAGTTATACAAATGACAAAAAACAGTGGACCCAAAACAAATCCTTGCAGTACCCCACTAGTAACTGAACTCCAGGGTGAATATTTCCAATCAACCACCACCCTCTGTCATCTTTCAGCAATGAATTTCTGATCCAAACCACTAAATCTCTCTCAGTCCCATGCCTCTGTATTTTGTGCAATAGCCTACCATGGGGAACCTTCTCAAGTGCCTTACTTCCATATGCACCACTTCAACCACTTTACCCTCATCCACCTGTTTGGTCACCTTCTCAAAGATCTCAATAAGGTACCAACATTAAGTCTCAGCAACCAAGTAGAGGCAGAACTGTTTTGTTGAAGGAGCATTGACTTGAGGGATTGGCTCTGTTTCTTTCCCTACAGGTGCTGACAGACCTATTGAGTTTCTCCATCACTTTCTGTTTTTGTTTCCAATTTTCAGCACTCACAGTTCTTTGCTTTATATTAGGTTAAGGTAATAATGACGGTGACAATGAATATTAATGCACTAGTCAGAATTTCCTTTCATTTAACATTTGGCTGGAAAGCAGGAATGTTTGGACTCAAAGTCAAGAAACTTTTTGGTGGGCCTTTCATGTGATTGCCACCTTTATTGCCTTGGCCACATCATTCAGAGACTGGAAAGAATCCTCTAGCAGGCTCGGGAATTTGCTCAAAGACATGGTTAACACTTGCTCAATTGTATTGGAAAAGGAAATTATGCATCAATACTTCAAGAATATTGAAGCAATATCCAAACATTGTAAGTGTACCAGTATTGATGGCATTCCAGAGTAAGGGCTAGGAAGCCAAACAATGGTGAATGTTGCATTAAATAAAAGACCATTCTAATCAGTTTACACACTTTAATATTTCACAATTTAATAGTGTTATACTCAATGAAACATGAACATAAGCTAGCTGGACTTGAACATGTATTATCTAATATTCAGTCTGCAATTATTTTTATTCTTTATTAGGGGATGAAGGCTTTGATGCTGGGCCAGCATTTATTGACCATCACTAATTGCCCAGAGGGCAGTTAGGAGTTAACCACATTATGGGTCTGGAATCACATGTAGACCAGGCCAGGTGACGATGGTAGTTTACTTCCCAAAAAAACCATCAGTGAACCAGATGGGTTTCTTCGTTAATTGAAAATGGCTTCATGGTCAGCATTAGACTCTTAATTGCAGATTTTTTTTATTCAGTTCAAACTTCACGATCTGTCATGGTGGAATTCAAACCCAACTCCCCAGAACATCACTTGGGTCTCTAGATTATACCACTATGTTGTTGCCTCACCACTGGGATCTATCCTCTCCACTCCCCCCTCTATCCTAACCTCCATATCACAGCAGTAAACTGTAACAGTATTGGTACACTCCCTTGCCTAGAGGTGGGTTCAGGTCTCCCTCTAGAATAACTGAGATCAGTGCTGACGATAGGGATTGTCAAAACAGTTGTGCCTTTACTTGGTTGCTGAGAATTAATGTTAAGATCTTATTGAGATCTTTGAGAAGGTGACCAAACAGATGGATGAGGGTAAATTGGTTGAAGGGATGGAAATGGATTTCAGTAAGGCGTTTGAGACGGTTCCCCATGATAGGCTATTGCACAAAATATCTCACAAGCCACCTTTGAAAAGGTCGGGTTTTGGGTGAGACATTAAACTTGGAATCCCTTCTACCCTCTCAAATGGATATGGCAAATCCCATTTAATGATCTCTGGTACCCTGGCCAGCAGTTATTCCTCAATTAACATTGCAATATGAGATTTTCTGGCCAGCAGCACTGTCTTGTTAGTAGGAATTTGCTGAGCACGAATAGACAGCCACACTTCCTACATTCCAAAAGTAATCAGAGATATCCAGCACTTTCAGATGTCTTGTGCTCATGGAAAATAACTGTTTATTTTCAGTTTTACCAACACCTCTCCAAACATATAAACTAATATAAAAATAACAATCGTTAAATTTGTAAATGTCAAAATGTTTGATTGAAGTCTTCAAGTTGGAATTCAGAATTTGAATAGTAGGTTATTCAGCAATGTTCTGACATTCAAAAGAGCAACAAGAGTGGAATCGATAAGAAAAAGGCAAGATTTTTTTTTCGAACTGACAAACTGTTGAACACTGCATCCTGCTTTAATTACTTATCCCATAAGAAAAAGAAGAGTCCTTGTGACAGCAGATATTCACTTCAGTAGTTTGAAAAGCTATTTTGCTGTCCAGGTCTAATCAGTTCTCACTCTCATAACCGCCTTTGATACCCTGGAGAGCATGAAGAAAATTCACTTGACGAACCATGACTGCTTCCAATTGGAAATGAAAGGCACACAGTTGGCCTTTGAATTATGTGCAAAAATTGTGTGACGTTACATGTCATTAGGAACCTTATCACTGATACGCAATATCAAATTGCCAGTAAAGATTCAAAAAGTTTGAATAGAGTGACTGAAATCTCAAAGACAGATTACTCATGTAAAATTAGCATTAGTCTCTTTAGCTGTGTGAGCACTGAACAGACCAGATTTTATTTGCATATGTGTCTTGACTCTAACAGCGCTGTTAGGATTGAACGAGAGAGCAATGATGCTAAAACAATATCTCACACAACAGCACGTAATGGATTTGGCACTACCAATATCAATAAATATTTTTGCATGTCGCTATCTTTTGCATACAAGAGCAAAATTTCCATTTGAAACCCATCGATTCATGTATGGCTGAAATTTCACACCATTGTTACAGAGTTATCAAACATTCATTTAAAATGGGCTAACAGCTTTATCAAAACAGCAGAACATTTCCAAAAGGAGCTGATACTATTCAATAGAAATAAGGCTACACCAGAAATCAATTGGCATCTCTAAAGATGGCAGAAGTTTCACAGCAATTTACAGTCTATTTAAAGTATGTTTATTGCTGTAATGTAAAAAGATGTGGGAGCCAATTTGCACAGAGCAAATTCCCTTGAAGAACAATGTGATCAGATGTCGTGTTTTAATGATGTAGAATGCAAATGAGTGCTGGCAAGGTTACCAGGGATAACTTTGTTTTTCTTCAAAATAGACTCAGAGTCAAAGTTGAGGAATTCAGATAATTCCCAATCTATTTACCTGGATTGTTACTGAGGAAATGATAGAGAAAAAACCTAATTGAACCCCTTGTGTAACTCCAGAACTGACACCCCACTTCACTGATCCTTGGAGGGGAGTGACCCAATTGGTTTACACCCTAAACAATGGCACCTTTTATTCTCTGACTACTCAACTAATCCCTCCTGAACTGTCTACAATACCACCTCACCCACCTGTCACCAGACTCAACTGCCACTTTTCCATTTAGTTTAAAATAGGTTTTGATTCATTAATATGTAAACCCATAACTTCTTCCAAGTCATGTTCCCGAGATAAGTTAAGGTTTTAAAAAAAAGGTGATATCTCAGCTCAGACATTCATTAAAGCATGAAGTTAGAGTCTGTCTGTATTCCAATCTTGAGCCAGACCGGCTCTATTTCCAAAGTGGGAACTTATAAAATGTCACAAGAACTGACTGACAACAGTTTGTGTGCTTATTGAAGAAAATAGAACATATCTGCAAATACAATTCTGAAAATGCAAAATTACCTCATTACGTGCATGTGTGTGTGTATGTGTGGCTGGGAGAGAGGGAGAGAGTGTGTGAGTATGTGTGTGTCTGTGCGAGTGTGACGGCGTATATTCCTGTGAGAGTGTGTGTGCATGTGTGTGGAGAGTGTAGTGGGATCACCTGCAGTGTGAGATGAATCCAAGATCCCTCTTGAGGCCATCCTCATCAGTACCAAACTTGGCTATCAGCCTCAGTTTGGCGACTTGCCACATGGCATACCAACCATGACCACCCCAGCTGCCTATTATTTCAATCTCCTAAGACGTCACTCACCTATCACCTTCCTGAGCTACCATCCACTTGCCATGTCATTGACTTACTTGCTCACTCATTTATCCACATCTATCCACTTACCCATGAACCTCATTATCTACCCATCATGCCATACTACTAATTCACTCATTCATCCACACAGCCATTCATCCTTTCGCTAACTTTCACATTTGGCCTTTTAGCTTACTTAAAAGGGTTGCTTCCTGTCTTCCCTCACTTTACAGCACTGCAACAGAGTTCCTGAAGGAATCTGCACTTTACATGGATCAGAGGAACCAGAAAGAAATACAGAGTTGCTTCAAGGTGAGGAATCTTTGACTGGAACACTTTGGAGAAGATCACCATTCCACTGAATATCCAGGCCATTGAGCTTTGGCAGCCTCAGTATGCAAAATACACATCAAGGAATTTCATGGCCGTAAACTGTTGAGCCAACTGCTAAACCCTTCCTCCATGTCCCCACCATTTAATTAATCTCTCTAACATTGTTTTATTTTACAAAAACTGAAAATGCTGGAGAAACTTGGCACATCTGGCATCACCTGTGGAGAGAAAACCAAGTTAACATTGTGAATCCAGTGACCCTTCTTCAAAACTGAAACCGAAGAAGGGTCATTGCACATGAAACATTGACTCTGATTTCTCTCCACAAATACTGCCAGACCTGTTGAATTTCAATAGCAATTTCTGTATTAATTTCATTTTTCTAGCATCTGCAGTACTAGTTTTATTTTAATACTAACAAGAAGCTGGTTGAGACAATTTAAACCAGACATGCTGTTAAATTCAACAGAACTTTGGGGAGAACCCTTACTGTCACGAATCTCAAAGTAAATCCTCCCCTCTTTTCTCAGCTTAGAGTTATGATTGAAACTTAATAATTTCAGAGAACGATTCATGCCAGTTTTCACAGTTTATAGGACAACATTCTCAGGAATACATTGTTGGGAAAACAAAGCATCTAATTTCCTACTCATTAACAAAACAAGTGTGAGAATACCATAAAAAATAATCACACTGTTCTTGAATAGAGTAATGAAATTACTCTGTGGAGACAACTTGCGGCATTAATGAATCAATCGCTGACAGGAAGCCTTTTAAAATGCATTAAACAAAACAAATACACATAAAAAATCTGAGAGTTCTGTGCACGAGCTGTGATTTTTTTTCTCTCTGTTTTTATTTTTAGTACATTTAATAATTTTCGTTTTGTTTTTCCTCACACGGTCTCACAGACAGAATACTTCCTAATTTGTTGAATTTGTAAAACATCCAAGTGCTAAGATTCCGTTCAAAAATAAGATTTAATTGTTTCTATCATGATTTCTTCTTTTGCCTTTATTTAATTCTTTGAGCTTGAAGGAAGGGAATAGAACATAGAGGATACCAAGTTTGAGGCAATGGTAATTTGTGTTTAAATAGCACTGTTAAATTAGTAAAATATCTAAAATTGCTTGATGGCAAGCAATTATCAAATAAAATGATACCAAACCACAAAAGGTGATGTTAATACAGATGACCATAGAATCATAGAACCCCTACAGTGTGGAAACAAAGTACTGCTGATCTAAAGCAATATTCAGATGAAATGATAGTCTTACCTGAGGCATCAGAAGTAAAGAAATGGAGAGGTATAGAAAGAGAAACTTAAAACTGGGCAGCTGAAGGCATGACCACTCATAGTAGAGCAAGTTAAACTAATCTAAAGAAATGTAGAGTAATTTAGCAGTCAAAAAAGTTTTTATGTACTATACTCTAACTTATCAGTCAGACAGGATTATGTTTAAAATAATTCATACAACCTGTTATATCAGATAATGGTCATGAAGATGTTAATGTTACATTAGCTTCACTGATTCTACTGATGTCATGCACAGTCTGTAGATGGTGGCACTGAGTTCTACAGTAGCTGTTAGAGGAATTAGATGTATCTGTACCAGCTCATTATGCCAGACCAAACATGGTTATACTTATTGTTGCTACACGATGAGCATCTAAATATGTAATATATTTTTATCAAGAATAATGTCTTGATAATTATCAAGAATAATGATCAAGAATAATAATAACAAAGCTAGGAAAATAGTCATCAGAAAAAAGAAAAGTCAGGGAAAATTAATGATGCATATGGATTAGGGCTCAGTAAATAAGCCACGATTTCAGGGAACAAGATCTGCAAAGTCTGCAGTGGGAGGAACTTGCTACTAAGTGCTTGGTGTTTTAGACTGTGAAAAGTGGGGGGAACAAAACGGCTCCTCGAATGCTGCCTGAACTGCTGTGCTCTTCCAGCACCACTGATCCAGAATCTGGTTTCCAGCATCTGCAGTCATTGTTTTTACCTACAAAAGTGGGAAGAATTAGAAAACCTCTATCTTGGCAGAAAAATACACAGCAACCCTGGAAAAAGTGAAGAACTACAATTTTGATCATTACAAAAGGTAAAAAATGAGGTCTGCAGATGCTGGAGATCACAGCTGAAAATGTGTTGCTGGTTAAAGCACAGCAGGTTAGGCAGCATCTCAGGTCCCTGTTCCTGAGATGCTGCCTAACCTGCTGTGCTTTAACCAGCAACACATTTTCACCATTACAAAAGGTAGAAATCCCTGAAAAGGATATGAAACCCAGTCAGGAATGCAGAAATAAAATATTGGTCAAGAGTGTGGTGCTGGAAAAGCACAGTAGGTCAGTTAACATCTGAGGAGCAGGAGAATTGATGTTTTGGCTATAAACATTGATTCTCCTGCTCCTTGGATGCTGCCTGACCTGCTGTTCTTTTTCAGCACCACACTCTCAACTCTGAGCTCCAGCACCCGCAGCTCACAGTTTCTCCCAGAGATAAAATATTGCAAAGAAACAGATTTCAGAAAACTTGAAAGCACTAAATCACCACAGAGGAACTGGTAAAACAATTTAAAGCTTTTTAGAGGAATTTAACACAATCATGCAGTGACACAGAATTAAAACAAAAGACTGACAAGTAAAAGCAATATTATACAAAGTCATTCAACTAGAAATAAAAGTCATGAACATATGTAAACAAGTATAAAGTACTGATGATTTAAAGCAATATTGAAATTATCCAGATTTAATCTGCCTTTACAGTTAGTAATAAAATTAATCAATACATTGAGAAGAAATAATACTTCCCAACAAAATAAAGGTAAAATTGACACAGTGTTGCCTTTCAACAGGACTCCTCTCCCATTAGAGAGAGAGAGACAGCTGGTGGTGGTTTAGCCAGAGAGTCACCATTACTCAAGCAATGGGAGAGGTTGAGGAGGACCAGCTGTCCTCCCTGATTCCATGGCTGTGATGGAAGGACTCTGTTATGCAATGATATTTATTAGCCATGGAGGTTTGGCAGAGTGACACTGAGGGCATTTGACTCTCTCCACATCTGCTATGCTGAGGGTCTACTTGCCTAAGCAAGTTGCCTCCCCTCAGCTTAAATTTCAAAGTGTCAAAGCGGTGAATGCAGGCTGGAGGTGGAGGATCCAATCATCTCTGCAGTGTTCTAAGAAGAAACTGCAGCGGGGCTTAATTGTATTTCCACCTCTGGCTGGGTACCTCATGGCATCACCTTGTCTCCTTTTGAGAAGGGTTGACCTGGACTGAAGTCAAGGTTCCCCATCTGCTTGTCACCATACTTTCAGCCATAGTGATCAAAGGCTGGGGAGCTGGAGTGCAGGATACTGAGGGTGCTAGGCTTGGATCACAATTGTAATCACCAACCTGTCCATGGAGAAAGACAGATGGATTGCATGATTTGCTACATTAATGCAAGTTCCAGACAATGAGAGCCATTGTAACACATATGCCTGTCCATAGTTAGTTGGTCTCTGGCAGTCCTCCAAGTGCCAGTGCCTGGGCCACAATGTCTTGAGACGTTTGAGGAGTTTGCTATGAGGTGCTCACCTAATTGTGTACCCACTGTCTCTATGTCTATGCTTCCCACCAAGATGTCCTCATCTGGGCTGATGGGAGTCAGGAGGCAAACTTGTCAATGCTTCCTCTGGTGCCTCAGCAATCTTGTCTAGAAGTCCAGGAAGGTGGTTCTTCTGGAGTCAACTTGTCTAAATAGCATTGCCGGGGTTTGCAGAACTCACAAGACAAATGAGAAAGGAGATGTCATGGCTAATGGTTGGTAGCAGTGTGCAATAATTGAGAGCAATTGTAGGATTAATAGAAGATTGGCAGTGCAGAAAGAACGCTACTTACTCATTACACAGAGGGCATGCAAGATGAGTGGAGTGGGATCTATGTAGGAAGAGTGAATAAGAGAAAGTGTTGTAGGCAACTGTGAGATTGGTGAGATATGAGCCGTTGTGAGAAGTATATGTAAGGGTACTGATGGATTGAGTATGAGGTGACAGAGAGAAGAGTGTGGCACTTACTCAAGTGGAGCAGAGAAGGTCTTTGAACTTTTCTTTGCATTACTTGTGATGACAATTGAATATGGAGTGTGGAATATAATAAATTATGATAGACTGCCTCAAACCATGTAACACAGTGAAAACAAAGGGCAAGAATATGCAATGTGTGGTGTCCCCATTAATACTGCAGAAAATAATATTTGCAATTTCTTCATAACTGATGATTAGGGTGAACATGACCATAAATCTTTAAAGATTCAAACAAGTCCAGTTTAGAAAACAATTCAATCAATTTTAGGCTATATATAAATAGAAATTTAATTGTAACAAATGTCAGTATTTCTGAAAAAAATGACAGATCTTGTCAAAAGAAATTTACGTTCGTGAAGATATTGCACATGATCAACAATTCAAGGGGAGGAGAAGAACTTTTAACCAATCTGTTCAGAAATCTTCTTACACACCGTTAGAGCAGGTCAGAGCTGGATGTAGGCCTCCTGGCTTAGAGGTAAGGACATTACCTCCACACCACCAGAGATCTCAAAAACAATTATGTTACATAAGAGTACAGTAGTGATTGATTAGTAAATGCAATTTGACTGGTCATGGAAAATCCACCTATTCATGCCATTTGAATTTAACAGTCATTCCGATTAGGCACTGCAGAACAAGATGAACCACTATTAAAAATAAAGATAGCCATTATGATGAGGGGCTACACAAAGTCAACATTTCAGGGCTGTCTGAAGAGGAGTAGAGACATCCCACTATATTTTTGGAAATGGTGGAGTCTAAGTATTGTGTAAAAGTGAACTTTCAAAGTTGCCATTAGCAGTTCATTACTTACACGCAACAGCCACAGGATTCAATTGACCAATTCATCAGTAAGTGCTGTGACAAGGGCAGGAACACTGATTTTTCAGAGCTCTCTGAATGGATAATGGTCCTGGTTGTCACTTCACTGCTCATTAATGCATTTCAAAAACATGTATTGGAGAAAAAAGATGCTATGACTTCAACACACTGATAAAAGATTGCAGAAACTATGAAACAATTTAAGCCAAACTACAGCATCTGCTAACATTAGGTGTAATTTCCAATACTGGCACTTTAGCCAGGATATTGGAAGCAAGTAAATTGTGCAGCAGCTGAGATCTGCTGCACACACATGTTCTCCAAGACTTTTGCTTTGCAAGATATTCAATTCCCAAGATGCAATTAAAGGCTACAAAGGATGCATGAAACAAAAATCAAGTGCAGCATACTGCTAGCAACAACAGAGAGTGCACAGAAACCTGCATAACTGAAAGTGCAAACAAGACATTGGCAACAAGACTGATCTGAGTGAAAATTCAGAGTGGAAATACCTTCAACCAGAGGCAGACGGGCTTTCCATATTGTGAAAATAACACATTGCATAGGTGAAATCAAACAGTCACAATCCTTTATCACTATTAAGATCATATGGCTAAAGAAAATCTGCAAACGCAGGCTGAAAACCAAAACTGATCAGACAGTCAGAATTCTGGATTATTACAAGTCAGTGCTACAACCTATAATGGTAATATCAACTGCACGTAATGGGTCACCTATCTTTTGCATGTGTACACTGACAATGAAATGCAAATGAAGCTATTTTACATGTAAACAAGAATGACTGTGATGTACATAAAGGGAGACGTGAGTGCGGAACTCAAAGTTGTGGCAGTTCATTAAAATAACCAAGGTGCTAATTGCAGTAGCAGATACCAAGAATAGTACTGCAGATTTGGTGCAGGATTTTCATCAAAAACCCCAGACAAATTCAGCAGCGTAGGAAATTACAAAAGTCATGCTGTATTGAACCTCAGAGAAAGCGTAATTCTGTAAATTGATCCCTCGGAAAGGACAGTGCTCATAGTTAAGAGAAACATAGAGTGAGTTTGACAATGTGGAATGTAACGGGATTATTTATCATATATGTCAGCGCATAGGCTGCAGCAGTTCTACTAGTGTGCACAATGACACAATTAGGATATGTTTTAACTCAAGCTGTCTCAACCTTTCTCAAAAGAGTTGTCTACTGACAATCCCAATATTAGAAGAGTTGAATCCCAAATTTACAAGAGGTAAACTATTTTCCAAAATAGTATTCAAGCTTGTTGTTAAGAATAGTATAGTTAAGTATTTAGGGATTATGTCAAAAACTAAAATGTTTGCAACTGTTTGGACTAATTTCTAGATTGAAAAGGGTTTATCAGATGGTTTATTTGAAATGAATTCAACAATTTAAAGTGTTGGTTTTGTTGTTTATCAGCTGTTTTTAGAATTCAAGTGATTTTCAAGAAGACAAAAGCAAAGTTTTAGAGCAATAGGAGCTGAAAAAAGATGGGGTTAATGCCACCTAATAGCTAGAAAAACTGGTTTTCAGAATACTACAAGGGCTTCTATACTGATGGTTGGCAAGCAACTCTTTTTGGGCTTGAATGTCTGTGTTCATAGATCTAAGTAGTCATTGAGGAAGAAATTCCAGGTGCTGCAAATCTTTGTCCCCCTGTCTGCAGAAATTTCTGAGAAACTGATAACAGTTTCCAAATATCACTAGCTAACCCTAACCATGACCCGAATAAGCCCTGAAAAGCTGAACTCCATTCATTTTCCAAAGACTCAGATTAAGTTTAATTATTATTTGAACTGAAGATCTTCCAGCAGCTAATGGCTGTCATCAATTCAGTTTTAGAAAATCCTATGCACTAAGAGAAGTCATGAAATTCTATTCATTCTTTCAGACACTTGGCCAACAGCATTTATTTTTGCTCTTTTTGTACAAAATATTCTCTGCAGACGTCATTGCTTTTGTGTTGTACAACTGTGTGTGTTCGAGACTGAAGGGAGAAAGAGTTGAAGAGCGTGGCGCTGGAAAAGCACAGCCGGTCAGGCAACAACCAAGGAGCAGGAGAGTTGATGTTTCAGGCATTAACCCTTCATCAGGAAGTGCCCTTCATCAGAGGAGAAAGTTATAATTCTGGATTGTAATTTCGATATTAATCAGAGGACTCACCATCAAGTTCTCCAATTTCAAACAATCTCCCTTCCCATCCCCCAACTCACCTTCCCAGTCCTTAACTTGTGTTAAGAATAAGTTTAGTTCTATAATTTATTTTTGAGTTAAATAAAAAAGTGTGGTAACTGTCTCTTTTATTCTGAATGGCTGTACCTAAGGAAATCAATTCACCATTTTGATGATTGAATCAACACATTTATTCATAGTGTGGCTTGTGGAAAAGTGAGGCTTGATGTTTAGCACATTCCCGCTAATCATAGTGTTAGCAGTGAGCGCAGTCTTTTCATTTAACAAGAATTTTCAAGAAATTACTACTTTCAGAAGATTATTTCAAGGATATTACTTCCAGAGAATCCTTTCAATCTATCTGACAATCTGGCAGTCTGGGAACAAAATAATCGAAAGGATTCCTGAATGCGTATGGGTAAAGCCGAGGAAGAACACAACCAAAATCAAAGTGAAGGCAACAGCTTACTGTGAAGGAGTTTTTTTCCATAGCATGAAGTGTCAGATCAGATGTTGGCCACATCAATTTTATTGGCCCTATTTGTTGAAATTTTAGGGTCTGGCCGAGCCCAGTATAGATGTATTGGGTTTTATTACGTATCCAGCACCAAATCTTTTCGACAAAGTTTTGTTGTTGGACAAACTTATGCTCCTTGATTGCTCCATAGTACACAGGCAGGACACTGCAATCCAGGCAGCATCAGGAGGTGGAGAAGTCAACGTTGCCCGTGTAACCTTTCTCAGAACTGGGTGTGGGAGCTGCAGATAACGGGATGGCGGGGGCAAGGTAGTGAAGTGGGGGTAGGTGAACACAAGGTAAAGGGTACAACCTGGTTGGTCAATGGGAGGAATGAATCCAGTTGGTGGCAGGGATCAGTGGAAGGGAGGGGGAGGGACTGGGAAGGTGAGTTGGGGGATGGGAAGGGAGATTGTTTGAAATTGGAGAACTTGATGGTGAGTCCTCTGAGCTGTAGGGTTGTATGGCATTATATCCCTGTCTGCCTCCATAATCTGCTCTAGTGCAACAATCCTCTATGATATCTCAAACTCTCCAATTCTGGCTTCTTGTCCAACCTTCATTTTAAGTAGATACTCCACTTTCCTGTGGGGTATAATTGCAGTTTATTAATACTCTTGTAATGTGCCTTGGGAAGGTTTACTGTGTTAAAATTGTTATATGATTGCAGGTTGTTATCCAATCTCATCCTGAATGAGCATATTTTCAGTACAGTTGACCCTTATTTTTTATTTCCTTTCTGTTACCTGTCCGAAGTGTATGATTCTCACCTCCCTGCTACCACATTTTCTGTTACCACAAAATAATCTTTGCATGGGAGAAGAAAATATGCCTATTTAATGTCAGTTTATGTGTCCCCAGAGATTTTGTTTGTCCATTAATTTATTAAAAATAACGTATAGGCAGATGATGGAGATCTAAAAGAAAAACAGATTTTTCAAGGAACTTCCTAGGTCTGCCAGCATCTGTAGAAACTGTGTTGCTTACTCCACAGATGCTTTTAGACCTGAAGGATTTCTTGTGCATTTTCTGATTTTATTTTAGTCTCTTAACTTTTTGCATCGGCTCAGTACGTGGTGCTTTTAGTTCTGGTGATGCAATATTATGTAGGTTGTCTTTTCTGTGCATCTTGTATCAACTGAGCAAGTAAGTTGGGAAGGACAGATACGTCATGATCTGTAGATATAGTCATAATTTCAGCCAAGTAAAGTCTCAATTTTAAAATTTTCATCCTTATTTTAACACACCTTTGGTCTCTCTCTTCCTTATATCTATAATTTCCTCCAAATTATATAACATCCCAAATATCTGAATTTATTTAATTCAGGCATCTTGTACATGCCCACTTTTAATTATTCACCACTGGTGTTCCCTTCATTTTCCTCAATCCTAAATCTCTTCATTTGTCTTTTCAATCTTCTTTCCTTTAGGGCATTTCTCGTGACCTGGTCATTTTGCTTAATATCTCCTTATATAGATCAGTGCCAAATATCCTTTCATTATGAAGTCATGAACTGCTTTGTGATAATTCTATTTGCTAAAGGTGAGACATAAATGTAAGTTGTTGATATGGCTCCAGTTTCTGCTGTTGTGCACATCCTTACAAAGTTCAATGACGTGCTTAAATGCTGTTAGACTTCTAAAGACTTAAAGTATTTCACTCTTGAGCTGATTCCTAAGCAGACTAAATCTGAAAGTATCAGGCTGCGGTCTATTGGAGTCAATCAATTGTTTTATGCTTGATTGGGGCCATCCACTTGGGATTTCAATGAAGCTTTGAAGTTATTGTAGTTTTCATGATGTCCTGCATTATTGTTAGGGAACCTTACAATGCAACCCAGATGTGGGAGGAAACTCTGATATGCTCATTGATAAACCTTCCAATTGTTTGGTACATCTTTGGATGAGTACATGAAACACTGAAGCTCAGTTGCAAAACTACATTTTCAGCCTGTTTAGTAAGGTCCAAATTACAGTTTTAAACTGCTGAAACAGTAGCAGTACCAGGTGTCTCTCTACAGTAGCTCCTGCAATGTCACTTACGCTCATTCCTCCTCACATGGACTCAGTAGTTCATTGAGTCCTTCACATTTAATTCATTAGACAATCCCATTCTGCAGCAGCTGCATTTGGGTACATGTTTGCTTGTATTAGTGACAGTGAGGTAATATTCTGGGAGAAGGCAGACAATCACCTCCCCCATCTTTGTGTATAAATATAAGATCAAAAAGAACAATTGTTTGTCAGAAATATTTGCAGGAAAATAACCCACAACATTGGCTTACTAAGTATTTTTATCAGCTCTAAGCTTCTTTAAGGCATTCAACTTCTTCAGCTTCCAGACTGAGATTGTTACCTTCTCAAATAAAAGCATGGCTACAGTTTGGAAGCATGAGATTCCAACCCATGTTGGCCACCCCTATTATATACTGCCTTCTCTTGTCATCAGCATGAGGAGTAACAATGGGAAATCCATTATTGTTTGTGCTTTGATTTGAGATTGACATTTACTCAGTCTTGCATGCTTCTGCATTGGGGGCCTTCATGTTGCTAAAGAAGCCACTTCTTGATCCCATGATCTATGGGCACATGGAAGTAGCGGGATTTGGAGTTATCTTCTTTGGGAAATAACAGTGCAAACATCATCCAAGTGCCTAGAGTATGTTATGAGATAGTCCATGAGAAAATAGCAAATGCTAAAAATTGCCTTAGCAATATACAGTATTCTTTAGGATTAAGTCCTCTATATTGTGATTTATTTTCTAGAAGAAAGTGATTATTGAAAACTTTGGTAAGTTAGATTATTTCATTTGTGCAAG
Source organism: Hemiscyllium ocellatum (assembly GCF_020745735.1). NCBI lineage: Eukaryota > Metazoa > Chordata > Chondrichthyes > Orectolobiformes > Hemiscylliidae > Hemiscyllium > Hemiscyllium ocellatum. The sequence goes on along the minus strand of NC_083406.1, from coordinate 25,446,066 downwards.
AAATGAAAACATGGAACCTGAAATATAAAATAGTTACAAATAAATCAATGAAGAAATGCAAGAGATATTATTTTGAACATGGCTAGAATGTGGAACTCACTATCACAATGAGTTGTGGACAATAGCAAAGGTGTATTCAAGAGGAAGCTAGATATGCATTGGAGAGGGAAACGACCAGTGAATTATGCTGATAGATTTAGACAACGAGATGGAAAGCTTGTGTGCAGCATAAACTGGGGTACGGACATGGTTGTTAGAAAGGCCTGCTTCTGTGACATAAATTTCCATTTGGTTGCACAACATGAGCTGTGCCCTGCTATGTCAATGCATGCAATTTTGTGCATACATTGCTGAGCTGAATGGTTTGTTGGATGCTGAGGAGATCTCTCAGATGCAGCACTGAAGTGCAAAGGATTCCAGTTGTTGTTTGTCATTCAGGAAAATATGGAACATGGGGCAAATAGGAGAAGACATCAACAGTTCCACCCAGGTGATAATCACATGGAAATTGCCTCAGAGATAATGGAATCCCTACAGAATGGAAGCAGACCAATAGATTTCCCATTGTTACTCCTCTTGCTGATGACAAGAGAAGGCAGTATATAACAGGGGTGGCCAATGTGGGTTGGAATATCAAGATTCCAACCTGTAGCCATGCTTTTATTTGAGAAGGTAACCCTCTCAGTCTGGAAGTTGAAGAAGTTGAATGCCTTAAATAAGCTTAGAGCTGATAAATTACATAGTAAACCAATCTTGTGGATTTTCCTTTTGCAAACATCTCTGACAAGGCCCATCAAGTCCACACCAACCCCCCAAAGAGCATTCCCTGTCCCGGTAACCCTAATCATTTTCCATGGCTAATCCATCTCCGCTGCATATCATCGTCATAATGGGAGGAAGCCAGTGATTCCAGAAGGAACTCACACAGCCAGTGCCCAAGGCTGAAACCGACCCTGGGTACGCTGAGGTATCTGTGCTAACCACTAAGCCACTGTGCTACCCAGGTTTGCAAGGCTGATACCAGGAATAAGCATCAGACGCAGAAAATGCTTCAGTTTATGGGGAAGAACAAAGCAATATAAAATAGCCACCAAAAATTCAAATGAGAAATTTAGAAGAACTATATTTATCTTGAATGTAATGAAACTCACTACTAATGGAAGTGAATACTATCGAAACATTTATGGGAAATCAAATAACACATGAAGGAGAATGGAATAAAGGTTCTGTTGATTGAACTAAATGAGGAAGTTTGATTGGAACTTAAATATGGACATGGACTTGTTGGGGAAGATTGTCTGTCTCTTTCCTGGTAATACCATGTAATTCAATTTTGAAGGACCACCAGGTGCAAGATTTCCTGTGTTCCCTCATCAGTTTGCACTTCTCAGAACTAACTGCCTGAAAAGCCAACAGTAATTAGCACTTACTTAAGATTCAATTACCTTTTGTGTGTTTTAACCCCTTTTGTCCTGATGTGGGAGTACACTTTGTACAACTTTAAGTAAAGGTCTTGACTGCTTTCTTGAAGACTTGCTACAGTATATTAATGGACTCTTGTCATTGGTCTTCCCCACAATATTATGTACATATTGGGCAACTTGAGTTTGCATGGACATATCGGCAATAAATAGTGGGGGCTTATTGAAGAAGAAATGCAAAAAAGAATGCCAGCAGAATTGGGCAAGTTAGTGTCACATTCTTTTAATGCTTTTAATTAGTAAAATAGCTAAGTAACTTATTGAAGCTGTGTACTCATTCAGTCAGTGAGTGCCTTTTCAGACATTTACTGAGTATAATTATATTACCCTGCTATGTACAGGATGCATTATGATTCCGGCTCCACTCAGTCATGAAAATATTCATCAACATCTTAAGCAGCTAGTTCAAAGTGAATCAGTGTTAGTACACAGGTGTAAAAACAAAGTTCTTACTTAATCATACATCTGTGATAGAACTGCAGATAATCACTGATTTCGGTTAATTTATTCATTTTGTAATGTCACAATGAGAGTCCTGCAGTTAAACCTCAGTCAGTCTGTTATTTTAAAGCCAAAAAATAAACATTGGATGGATAAAGCAGCATCTTTTGGAATAGTTGTATCTTTTAAAATATTTTTTGACAAATGGGAAGACTGTTCAATCTCCCTTAGAAAGGAAACAATCATTTATAGCAACTGTTTTGAATGGGAGAGTTATGAGTTAACACTTTTAACCATTTTTCTTGCGTTTTGATTAAACACAACAAGATACATATTTTGAGAAAGAGTATTTTAGAATGTTAAGTATTGGAACAAATGTTTATTTACAGAACACCTAAAATATAAATGCAAGAAAAGTGCCTATTCCCTCAAACTCTCAGTCATAAATAGTTCTCGGTATGATACATGCATTTAGATTATGAACAGAATAACTTTAAGACGGCATGCATTGAGTCTTGAAGGGCTTGTCTCACACTTGGCTATTTGAAAATAAATTGAGGTTGGCAATTTCTAGATCTTCAGATGAGGTAATGGCAGAGCTTCAGTGGAGAAGAAATATATTCTTGTTGGTGAAAACAAATCAGTCCCTTTTCTCATCGCATGGGATGGATAGCTTTTTGAGAGAGAATTCTTTTGTTTCTTGATGGGTGACTATCTCTCTGAGCTGTATGTTCCTAGACTTCCTTGCCTTGTCCTAAACTTGGAAGAATAAGATGTTATTTCGAGAAATTTTCAAACATGTGATCATACAGTTAATATTTCCTTAATTCACACAAACAATTTTATGTCAAAAACCTTTACCACATAATGAGAAATGAATAGTGGCCATTCACACGTTGTTATGATGAAATCACTCTTCCACACATGTCTTTGTGAAGTTCGGAACTTGTAGACATCCAATTTGCAGTGACTATTATAATTAGGTTTCTGTAAATATCCAGAAAGTCAGAGCTATAAATACCACAACACAATCTTACCTCCTGAATGTTTCTTCGAGGGTTGGAATTCTAGACAAACCTTTACATTTTAATGACTTTGCAGAAACATGAGTTACTCGCAAACAAAATTCTGTTTTTTATGTTATGGACCAGACCAAACCCCCTTGACATATTTTAAGAATGTAGCCTAGACCATATCGTTTTCCTATTTTAAAGGCATTCATGAAGTGTTGTGTCCAGATGCAAAGTGATTGGTTAAAATACTCAATGTTAAACAAAACACAATTTATTTAAATGCTACAGTTAATATACAAACAACAGAAAGAGGAAATTAGAATAACTCAACTATTGGAAAACTTAACCTAATAGTGGATACAACATTTATTACTAATTAACTGTTCCTATAAACACCTTCTTGGAAAAAAGGCAATTCAGACACAAATTCTCACATGCAGTTCTTCAATTGAATTGAATTTATCATCACATGCACTGAGGCACAATGAAAAGCTTTGTCTTGCAAGCAATATAGGCAGATTCCATAGTTAAGTAGCGTAGGTACGTAAATAACAGGTAAACAGCAGTAAAAACAAAATACACAAGTTCAGGCAAATGTTAATAGTTAGAGTCCATTCAGTTTCTAATAACAGTAGGGTAAAAATTGTTTTGAAACCGGCTGGTGTGTGTGTTCAGTCTTTTGTATCTTCTGCCATGTGGTAGAGGTTGTAGAAAAACATTGCCAGCGTGGGATGGATCTGTGAGAATGCTGGCAGCCTTTCCTTGTCAGCGGACCTGGTAGATGGATTGTATCGATGAAAGGTTGGCCTTTGTGATTGTCTGGACCAAATGCACCACTCTCTGTAGCTGTCTCCCATTTTGAATGTTACAGTTGCCATACCAGTTAGGGATACATCCAGACAGAATGCTCTCGATGGCACACCTATAAACATAGGCAAGGGTATTCACCATCATGCCAAATTTCCTCAGCTGCCTGAGGAAGGAAAGAGGTTGTTGGGCCTTTGTAACCAGTGCATCCACATGAACAGTCCAGGAAAGCTTGTTGTGGATAACCACTTCCAGGTGCTTGACACTCTCCACTTGTTCCACATCTGTGCTGTTAATGTATGGGGGAGGAGGGAGGGGAGTATGAGTAATGTCCTGCTAATGTTTCAAGTAGTTAGTATAGCAGTGGCAATCCAGAAGAGAAGAAAAAACAAGAGAACATTCAGAAAAAGTCAGAGCTAGGAGTCATTCACTGAAGCTTACAACTCTTTTGAGACCCCGAAGGCTTTTGATGTTACTGAAAAGACCAAAACCCACCAATCTGGATCTGTGACAGCTGACCATGCCCATTCAAGCTGTTAAAAAAACCCAAGCTCTCCCAAGTTGTCTTCAGTAGACAACTGTGTGCACCTGCGGTACAACCTCTCTTCAAAAAAAAAGAACAAAATAACCTCTTAAGATGATAGCATTGTTACACTTGACCATTGTTGTTTTTGAAAATACATTAACAGTATTTCAGTAAGACATTATGAATTTCAGTAAGGTATTTGATTAGGTTCCCCACAGTAAGTTCATTCAGAAAGTTAGGAGTTCGAGGATACAGGGAAAGTTGGCTGTCTGGCTACAGAATTGGCTGGCCGAAAGAAGACAGCAATTGGTATTGGATGGAAAGTATTCCGCCTGGAGGTCTGTGACTAGCGATTCCCATAGAGATCTGTTCTTGGGCCTCTGCTCTTTGTAGTTTTTATAAATGACTTAGATGAAGAAGTGGAAAAGTGAGTTAGTACATTTGCCAATAACACAAATGTGTCATAGATAGTATTGAGGGTTGTTGCAGGCTGCAGCAAAACCTTGACAGGATGCAGAGCTCGGCTGAGAAGTGGCAGATGGAGTTCAACCTGGATAAATGCAAAGTGATTCATTTTGGAAGGTTGAATTTGAATGCTGAATACAGAATTAAAGACAGGATTCTTGGCAATGTAGAGGAATAGTGGGATCATGGGGTCTACGTACATAGATCCCTCAAAGTTGCTACCCAAGTTGATAGGGTCCTTAAATAGACGCATGGTGCTTTGACTTTCATAAACAGGGGGGATTGAGTTTAACAGCACAAGGTTTTGCTGCAGCTCTGTAAAACCCTGGTTAGACCATACTTGGTATATTGTCGCCTCATTATAGGAAGGATGTAGATGCTTCAGAGAGGGTGCAGAGGAGATTGACCAGGGTTCTGCCTGGATTGGAGGCCATGTCTTATGAAGAGAGGTTGAGTGAGCTGGGGCTTTTCACACTGGAGTGAAGAAGGAAGAGAGGTGACTGGATAGAGGTGTACAAGGTAATGAGAGGCACAGACAGAGCAGATAACCAGAGAGTTTTCCCAAAGCAGAAATGGCTGTCACGTGGGGTCATAATTTTAAGTTGATTGGAGAAAGATATAAGGGAGATATCAGAGTTGGGTTCTTTATGCAGAGAATGGTGGGTATGTGGAATGCACTGGTAGTGGTGGTAGTAGAGTCATAGACATTAGGATCATTTAAGTAAATACTGGACAAGCACATGGTTGGCAGTAAATTGAGGTGTGTAGGTTAGATTGATCTTAGATTAAGATAAATGCTTGCCACAGCATCATTAGGAGTTCTTCTTCCCATTGACTCATTCCGTTATTTCAGTGTGGTCAGCTTTCCCTGAGCAACCTTTACATATCCGTGAGATTGGAAACTTCACAACAAAGATCATGGAAACATAAGAAGGTTATTAGATCCTAAAAGGTTTTTCCATTATTCAATTAGATCATTACTAACTTATATTTTAATCTTACCCCGACATCTTGGTATGGAAACCTAATACCCCTAACTCATTAAAAATTTTGTCAACCACTAATTTATTTTGTCATTGGTACCTTGCTGCGATCAACACACCAAAAACTAAACTAGATACAATCTTCTTATTGCAAACAAAGCAATACCTGTTCAATGTTCAGCAAATTGGGCCCAGAAATTGGTTTTCTCTACTGTTATTTAAGTATCACTCAGTTATCTGCAAACTAGATTGATTTCCCTCCTAATTTGTTACTTAGTTTAATGGCTGTTTTTTGCGGTATTGAGCTAGGTAATGTATCATGAGATGCAATTCTCCTTATTTTATCATTCACAAATGGTATAGGCAAACATCAGTTTGTGAACGATTTAGACTTCCACTATTCTTTGCATGAAGAGGCATCTACTATCATCATTGCTGGATGAGCACAGCACATATTAGACCATCAGACCCATAAGGTATAGGAGCAGCATTAGGTTATTCATCCAATCAAATCTGCTCGGCCATTTGATCATGGCTGATACATTTCTGAACCCCATTCTTCTGCCTTCTCCTCAACCTTTGATCCCCTTACCAACAAAGAACCTATCTTAAATCTCAGTCTTAAAGACACTCAATCACATGGCCTCCACAGCCTTCTGCAGCAAGAAGTTCTACAAATTCACCACAATCTGGCTGATGAAATCCCTCCTCACCTCAGTCCTAATCCCTTCACCCTGAGGCTGTGCCCTCAGCTCCATAGTCTCTCCTACTAGTGAAAACACATTCGCCACGTCGACTCTATCTAGGCCTGTCAGTATTCTGTAAGTCTCAATAAGATCTCCCCTCATTCTTCTCAACACTGTTAAATACAGACTCAGAGTCCTCAATTGCTCCTTGTATGACAAGCTCTTCATTCCGGGAACATTCTTGTGAACCTCCTCAGCATCCCCTCCAATGCCAGCATATCTTTCCCTGCAAGAAATTGACAGGTTATGCCTTCTTATCCTGAACTCTTTAACATGCCACTTTTCTCACTTACAATTTAGTACTTCAAATATTCTGTTCTAAAAATGTACTTGCTGTTGTGACGCCTATTTTGTCATGAGGATTATAACACAACAATGTAGGGAATAACACTGAACTACCTTTTGAAAACTGCATTCGCTGATTCACATAGCACTGATGCTTACCTATGCCATTTGCGAATGATAAAATAAGGAGAATTACTCTCGCAGTAAGTTACCTAGCTCAATACCTCAAAAGACAGCCATTAAACTAAGTAACAAATTAGGAGGGAAATCAATCTAGTTTGCAGATAACTGAGTGATACTTAAATAACAGTAGAGAAAACCAATTTCTGGGCCCAATTTGCTGAACATTGAACAGGTGTTGCTTTGTTTGCAATAAGAAGATTGTATCTAGTTTACTTAATGAGACTCATCGACTAGTTTTCTTTCTTGTAAAACTGTTGATTTACGCAGCCTGGCTTTTATCATCTGATGTGTGCTTTTCTTGGGCAACTTTTATTTTGACTTAATTTGTTGAAATTAACAGAGGAAATGTGGCATGCATTGGGTTTGCTGTTTAACACATTGCAGAGACCTGGCTGAAGTGAACATGTTTAATTGGAAGAAGAGCCACAGATCTACTTGCAGTTAAAGCTCCACAGTCTACTGTAACATCAGATGCATTACATAGTGAGAACACATCTTGGCTTAGAACCTTTTCAGTAACTTTGGTCAGCTATTCTTCATTAACCTAACTTTTAAATATGATTTGTTCCCAGTTTCCTTGGAGGCTAGTCGACAAGATTTTTTGAAACAGCAGATTACATTTATAAACAATACAAAGCTATGTCAAAAAAACTGAAATCAAGTAAGAGCAAGAAAATATGGAAATATATGGAAAGTTAATAGGCACCTGAAAGAGGAAAGAAACATAATGGCCTTTTGGACTCAATATCCAGTTCAATAATTTTAGAGCCTGAACATTTTCTTCCATGTTCTATACCCACACACACACACCCCAGACCCATTGTGACATGGGCAGCTTTCATCACAGCCAACCCATTTTCACTTACTAACGGTCCTTATTATCAGCTTTTCCTTTCCTCCAGCCCACCCTTTTCCTAGTTACAATCAGATCTGAAAAGGGCAGCTGAAACTTTGAAGCAGCTTCCTCTCTACAGATGCTGACAGACCTGTTGAATTTCTCCAACAATTTCTGTTTTCATTTTAGGTTTCAAGAGTTTGCAATTCTTTGTATTAAGTTTTCCATAATGTTGACAGTGAGTGGCTTGAAGGGAACCTTACAGGTCATGATCTATCTAGTGCGCTTGATATTCCAGTTGGTGGAGGTCACGGTTTTAGAAGGTGTTTTTGAGGGAGACTTGGAGAGTTACTGTAGAGTATTCTCTAGATGATACACACACTCTCAGAGTATTGAGTACAAGAGTTGAGAGATCATGTTGCAGCTGTACAGGATATTGGTTTGGCCACTGTTGGAATATTGCGTGCAGTTCTGGTCTCCTTCCTATTGGAAGGATGTTGTGAAACTTGAAAGGGTTCGGAAAAGATTTACAAGGATGTTGCCAGGGTTGGAGGATTTGAGCTATAGGGAGGGGCTGAACAGGCTGGGGCGGTTTTCCCTAGAGCGTCCAAGGCTGAAGGGTGACCTTAAAGAGGTTTATAAAATCATGAAGGACATGGATAAGATAAACAGACAAAGTCTTTTCCCTGGGGTGGGGGAGTCCAGAACAAGAGGGCATAGGTTTAGGTGAGAGGGGAAAGATAATAAAAGAGACCTAAGGGACGACTTTTTAATGCAGAGGGTGTAACGTGTATGGAATGAGCTGCCAGAGGAAGTGGTGGAGGCTGGTACAGTTGCAACATTTAAAAGGTATCTGGATGGGCATATGAATAGGAAAGGTTTGGAGGGATATGGGCTGGGTGCTGGCAGGTGGGACTAGATTGGGTTGGGATATCTGGGTCAGCATGAACATGTTGGACTAAAGGGTCTGTTTCCATGCTGTACATCTCTATGACTCTATGACTGCTGTGCCTGTGTGTTAGTAATGGGGGGGAGTGAGCATTGGAGATTGTGGATGCAGTACTATAAAGGGTTGCTTTGTCCTGGATACTTTTGAACTGCTTGAATATTATTGGAGCTGCACTCATCCAAGCAAATGGAGAGAATTCTGTCATATTCCTGACAGGCATATTGGAGGCATGATGTGAGTTATTCAGCATAGAATTCCCAAAAGCCTAACCAGCTTTCATGCCCACTGTATTTATATCACCGGAGTAGTTCAGTTTTTGGTCAAGGCTAACCTCTATGGTATTGGTATTGGAGGATTCAGCAATGATAATTCCACTATTGCATGTGAAGAGGTAATGATAAGTCTGTTTTATTGATGAAATTATTGCCTGGTGCATATGGAGGGGAAATACTCCTTGCTACTTATCATCCAATGCCAGACAGCATCCAGGTCTTCTTACCTTTGAACAAGGGCCATATCTGTGGAGTCGTAGATAGTGCTGAATATTGTACAATCATCAGCAAACATCCCCCACTCCTGACCTTGGGGTAGAGGGAAAATCACTGATGAAGCATTTGAAAATGGTTGGGCCTGGGACACAACCCTGAGGATCTGAGATATCCTGGGACTGGGATGATTGACCCCTAACAACCACAACCATCTTCCTTTGTGCCTGCAATGTCTCCAACCTAAAGGAGAGCTTTTATCCTGATTTCCATTGATTACGGAATAGTTAGGGCTCCTTGATACCATTCTCAATAAAATGCTGCTGTGATATCAAAGTCAGTCAATCTTACCTCAATTCTGGAGTTGAGCTTGTTTGTCCATGTTTGGATGAAGGGTGAATTTAAGTCAGGATCTGAGTGGCCATGGCAGAGCCTAAACTGAACATCGCTGAGCAGATTTTTGCTAAGCAAGTACCATTTGCAGGCACAGTTGATGACCCCTTCCAGAAACTGAATTCTGAAGAAGAGTCATACTGGACTCAAAATACTAACTCTGTTTCTTTCTTCATTGATGTTGCCAGATCTACAGTTTCTCCATAAATCTGTGCTTGATTCAATTCCTACCATCTGCTGTGTTTGGATTACAGCCCATGACCCAAGATTGTAAGCCTTGGCTGTAGACTATTGATGCTGGTTAAAGTGCAGCAGGTCAGGCAGCATCCAAGGAACAGGAAATTCGACGTTTCGGGCATAAGCCCTTCATCAGGAATCCTGATGAAGGGCTTATGCCCGAAACGTCGAATTTCCTGTTCCTTGGATGCTGCCTGACCTGCTGCGCTTTAACCAGCAACACATTTTCAACTCTGATCTCCAGCATCTGCAGACCTCACTTTTTCCTTGTAGACTATTGATTCCATGATAGTTCCAGTACACACTCCCTCTCCTTGATCAGAATTGATTAAACTTTTGATAAAGAGGCCAAACTATCCTTTTTATTTATTTATTGATGTGCAGTGTCAGTATTTTCTATTATATTTAGAATTGTTTTTGGCTTATCTTGTATTTATTTGGTTGACTCCAACTGGAGGTTTTGTTTGAATTGAAATTGAAATTGGGAAAAAAAACATATAAATAATGCAAGCTTTGGATTTGTTACCACCCATTTTGGACTCTTTCAAAGTCAGATTTAATCCCATGATGTGCGGAGTAATAATCACTGGAACAGACCATAAGGTTTTAACCAGACTGGCATCGGTCTATTGGAAAGGAAAAGATTATTATCGATTGCGACCTCAATAGCCCCTCGTCCCACATATACATAAATATTATAGTAATCTGCATTAAGAAAAAAAGTGATAATTTACAAAATTGAGGCACCTTGGGGGGTGTAAGCTATCTGACAGAAAGCACTTTGGAACAATTCTGAAGTCTGAGACTTTATCTGGGGAAAATCAAAAATGAACTGTGCGATTAATTGCCTGGTCCCTAAGGATTCTGTAATTAAATTAATTTAATTATAACAGCTAAAGAGCATGAATTTAAATATTTATCAGTAAAGCATGCAATCCAGTTAGGGAAAGTGGATAAATTACAAACCTATTGGAGTGTAGCCAAGTTATTTACAAGGTGACCTTTTCTAGAATCTGTGCACACTCTCAGTGATCGCTTTCAAGCATTGCACAGCTTCAGAAAGACCAAAATGAAATGAAATCATCTCAGACTACGTTTTTTGTTACATCCTAAACCACGGCTCTCTTTTTCCCATTTTACCAATCAGTATTTCACTAAAACTCAATGAATAATCTGTTCATTGATTATGATAGATGCAGAATAATATTCACAATCCCAAAAGTGGTGTCATGAAGGTAAATGTTTTATGTAAGATCCAAATGAGTATGTGTGTTACTATGTTTATTAACTTCAGTCTGGGTGAGGCAAAATGAGTCAACAAATGAAATATGCTCTTCGTGATTCTCTAATGAGTTTAGTCATGTCTTTGTGATTTGGCCAGAGTCATCTTCAATTTTGTCTGCAGAACAGTAAGTTTAAATGTTACTGTCAAGGTGCCCACCATTGGAGTCAGCTGTTCAGAGCATACAGTTCTGAGTTTCCCATATTACTACTAAATTAGAGAAAAAGTCTTCATTTTGAGAAAGTTTTATTCACTTGTCCTACAGAAACATACACGCCTGAAAATGACTTTGCGGTATCTTGGAATATGATTTGCTCTTCGCAATGATCTGAATGATTGATGATAATAATTGACCACAGCTTTTCGATTTAATTCTGTGAGTAATTAAACTACAAACCATAAGAAATTGAGTTAGAATACTGTTAACGTGAGCCTTATTAATTTAGATCTGACAATAACAGAGCAGAAAGTGGAGTACATCGAATGCTGACCTTGTTGGAGGAAAACTTCTTGCACCTGTTCTCGGTATGAAGATGTGACTTCACATGTACTGCAGCCTCAATTTATAGCCTAGTTGGAATCTGGCACTTAGCCACTGAACTGCAGATCCAAGCAACACTACTTTTTTTTTATTATGCAAACAGAACAAACAGATGGTGTCTGGTGCCTACATAAAGATGTGGGCACAATCTGTATGCCATTTGCACCAGACTCATTTGCACGCATTGCCCTATCATGCTGGGTTCTACATATTGCAGCAAGTAGCCCTAACTCGTTAATCAATGATAAGTTTCACACTACTCGTAATTTTGTATGGAACTGTACATTTGTAATGTCAATGCACCAGGATAAGGATCATGTAGAATTTAACTACTAGATGAAGGCTTCTTATCATTAACTTCAGTGTGTGCACACTGGCAATGTGGAAGGACGATATGGAGACATAAATACACAAGCAATAGGTGAACCCTGATATCAGAACGTGTTTATAATAGTTTATTAACACTGGCATCAATATCTAATATCATAACATAATATCATCCGTAGGAAACCAAAGCATTTTCTTTGTTTTTTTGAATCATTTGAGAGAGTGATTTATAAGTAAGAATATTTGCTGCAGATAATTTACAATGATTTTCAAAGAAGGAATGTTCAGCAAATATTCAGATAGTGGGAAAATAAAATTGTTCTTTTTTTGTCAGTTCTCTGTCTGAAAGCAGGTCCTTGTCAACTATTTACTAAACCACAGCGAAGTGTTGTGATTCTTCTTACTGCAGTAGAGCAAGAAAGCAGTCCCCAGCTTACCTCTGTCAGAAGAGAGAGTGAACCCTGTGCTGCTGGTGTAAACCTGATCCACACATGAGGCATTTAGCCAAACGAACCTGCTGACTTTGTTCTGTATCCTTTAAGAAACTGCTTTCTCATTCTATGTTGTTGAAAGAAAATGTCATTTCACTGAGATCATGTCAACAATTTGAGTGTGCACTGTACCTCAGTTTCCATCCATGGAAATCAAAGGTTGAGAAATAGTGCTCAGAACGTAGCTAGGTTCTTAATGTGTGTTGTCTCGAACAAAATGGGGTGTGCATGATGTTATGTGCACATGATAAGTGATCACCAACTCTCCTCTTTCAAACTCTCTAGTGGTAATTTGCAACAATTTTTTGTTATTCTTTAGCTCAGCAAAGCTATTGTGCTCTACTTAAACTGTAATTACTTAGAAGGAGCCAATTTTTAAAAAAAAATTCTTGATTGAATGAAAGAGACTTATTAATCTAGAAAAAACGTGAAAATAGTGAAATCAAGTGCATACACCCATAGACAAGCAATTCATTTTAAAGGGTGAAAATGGCTGTTATAGGTTAAAAAAAAAAGGTTTCTATTTAAGAAAAACACGTTCTGACAAACTTTGAGATAATTTATTTTAAACCTGATAGTATTTGTCTGGTTTTGACTCATACATTGCAGTAGCTGGTGGATCTTGAATTCTCCAGTAAATGATAGTTGGTGCTTGTTTTTTTTCACTTTAAGGTTGAGAGATCTGGGGGAGAGAGAGAGGGGCTTTATTTATCCATTTTTAAAATCAGTTTATATTTCCTTTTCCTCTTTGCTTTTCAGCTCAAAGTAACTCAGTTTGTAGGTTTACTTTTATTTCCTGATTCTTCTCCTTCATACTTCCAAATTGAATATTATACAGGAAATCTTTCATCACAATACGTGAAAATATCATTCAAATGTGAGTTAAACAAAGGTTAAAAACTTCTTGACAGTGACTCAGTTAACTAATTGCAGTCTTTAGATAACATAATTTGATGCTGCTTGTTTCATTGTTTCAATAAAGGTTCCCTGGGTTTGCTGTAATCTGTGGTCAGGTGATCACAGCAGTCATTTTAGCCCAGTATTTGTATACAATGTAATACAATATAATAAATACAATGCAATAATGCACAGGAACAGACCCTTCGGCCCACCAATGATTTTCCTTCCAAAAACCATTTTTAGTGCATGAACTGTCTTATGCTGTTACTGTATCAATTCCAGACCAGACAGGCAGTGTACCTTTAAAGTAGTTGTCATAATTTAGTAGGAAACAATTCACTCATATTGTGTCTTACTGTTCCACAGCCCTTCCAATTGGACCATTACAATGACCAAATTGACAGGGAGAAAGTGAGGACTCCAGAATGCTGGAGATCAGAGTCGAGAGTGTGGTACTGGAAAAGCACAGCAGTTCAGGCAGCATCCGAGGAGCAGTAGAATCGAGGTTTCAGGTAAAAGCCTTTCATCAAGAATAGCTGGTGAGGATAGCTGATCAGGAATTCCTGATGAAGGGCTTTGCCTGAAACGTCGATTCTTTTGCTTCTCAGAAGCTGCCTTACCTGCTGTGTTTTTCCAGCACCATACTCTCGATCAAGTTGACAGACTGAGTGGTATTCAAGTCAAAAACAATCCACACCAAGTTTCATCATGAACAGAAAGTAACTTTGTTGCAACACACATAAGCTTAACAAATGGCAATGAAGTGCATACTCATTCACAATTCAGACAGGAAAGACAAGCAGGTTTAATAGAGATATTATGGGTGAAAATAAGAATATGGACCAAGCAACCAACAGTTCAAAAATTAAAAGACCAGATTTGAAGAATGGGTTGGATTGTCTCTCTCATATTCTCTTGATTTTTAGCACCAATGAAACATTATTATTTCAGAGCTCAAGCTTCATGGTTTGTATGTTGATCAAGTATTTGGAAAGAAACAGATTCTCTTTTTCTTGTCAGGTTACACAGGTGTCATTAACAGGCATTATTGTCTTCAAAGAAAGGCCTTTGGGAAAGGTTAACAATAGGTTTATTTGACTTCAGAGGGAAGGGATATTATGACAGATGACTATTCCAATTGCATGGAAGCTTTAGGACTTCATATAACCACAGGAGAGTCAGTGATTACAGTATGGAAACAAGTTTTTAAATGACATGGTTTCCCAGAAGAAACAGATTCTGACAATGGACTTCAATTTGAGAGTGAAGAATTTGGAAAGACCACCTCCAAGACAGTTATGAACCAAGTGATATTTCATTCATTAATTCCTCAGTCAAATGGAGAAGTAGAGAGAGTGGATAAAACCATAAATTCAGAGCTTCCAATGCTGGCTCAGAACTGCAAGTCAAAATCTTGTGTTGTAATGGAGGTTCATTCATCAAATAATGCAGCATGGTTGGATCAGCAAGTATGCTGATGGAGTTAGCCACTACTTTTATCCTGGAAAAGTCTTTGGCAAAGCTCCATGCAAAGTTGATATCAGGCTACTTTATGTATGTTGATGGTGCATTCAGGTTTGCTGGTTAACTGGTATCACATTAAATATTTCATTGTGTATATACATCTGTACTGAAATCTTCATCCGACTGTCTGCAGCAGAACTCATGTGATCTCACCATTTTGTAAGTTAGCGTTTTTCCCTGCCCAGGCCAGAGGCCTTTCATGCCCAGTGTCTCACCAGTTACAAGTCTCTCCTTTAATAAGCTATTGTGTGAGAGTGATTGCTGGCATTTTCTTTTCATCATGGTCTGTCCGCTGCCTCAGTCTGTTGTTCTTCTACCACTGCCTAGCCAGACTGCTGTTTTCTGAGTATCCAAATGCAGAAAGGCTCAGAAATTGAGTTGTGATGAGGCCAGGCATGGAAATTTAAAAGTACACAGCTATGCCATTCAATCAATCAGAAGTGATTATAGGATAAGAAGAAATGGGATGTGAGACCATCTGTTAATGAAGATACTGACAACTTTTGATGGTTTCATTCTCCAGCACTGGCCATGACCTTATAAATAACTGCTCCTTTATGGTGATTGTCATCTCCTTCACAGGGGTAAAAATACTGCTTTGTCCCCCACTGGTTATAGCACGGTGGCTCAGTGGTTAGAAGTGCTGCCTCACAGCACCAGGGTCCCAGGTTTGATTCCAGCCTCGGGTGACTGTCTATGTGGAGTTTGCACATTCTCCCTGTGTCTGTGTGAGTTTCCTCCCACTGCCCAAAGATGTGCAGGTCAGGTGAATTGGCCATGCTAAATTGCCCATAGGTTCGGTGTGTTAGTTAGAGGGAAATGGGTCTGGGTGGGTTACTCTTTGGAGGGTGGTGTGGACTTGTTGGGCCGAAGGGTCTGTTTCCACACTGTAGGGAATCTAATTTATGGATTAGCCTGTCGTGCTGAAATGAAGATCTGCAGTACAATGCTTTTGCACAATGTATTCCATCTGCTGCTTTCTTTTGCGGTTTTTCCCACCTCCTTAAACTGTGCACAACCTTGAGACATTGGGTCAGATTTTCCAGGGAATGACAATCACATGCAGATTGCTAGTCTAGCCCTTCTCTTTTTTTTTAATGGAAGAAGAGAACCCCACATTTCTGAGATTCCACTCAGGCTTCCCTCACAAATGCCCTTTCTAATACTTCTTTCAGAATGTAAAACTGTCAGAAGAAGGCAAAGCAAGCCTCCTTTTCACAGCAATCAGCTGATGTATTCTGACATTTCTGACAGTCACTTTGATGGGCAAGGGTAAGGGTAAGTGCATAAGTTAAGTGTGATGTAAGGATGCTGGAATGTTTGCATACCAAATGGGTAGGGGGTAGACTATCTGTAATATAGGATGCCAGAAAGGAAAGGGAAGGGTACCAAGTGGGCAAGAAGTAGGTTGTCAGGTAGGTATAGTGCCAGGTAAATTGGATGCGAAGTGATTTGGAGGTAAGGTACCAGGTTGCAAGGAGGGCAATGTCTGGGGTCACTCATGATGGTCTGGTCTGACGGGAACAGATTGGTCACATCAGGTCTGACAACAGGTGTGGTCAGCTTTGGCAGATTCTGGGGTGCGGGAAATGGGGAGAACAATGGTGAATGGATGCCGGGGGGTGAATGTTGAGTCAGTTTCAATTTAGGGGTAGGAGGCCAGATTGGTTCCCATGGGATATAGTTGGGGTGTCTCAGTTTCTGAGTCTGCATTGAAAGCTCTGACCGCTGTAATACAAGGCCAACATGATGTTATGGAAGCTCAGATGGCTGCCATTGTGGATGTGCCATGGATGGCACAACAGTCAGATTCTCTGGGGCATTATACATCAGTGTTCCTGTTTAATTGGGGCATATAAGGAGACTGCCAGAAAGTCCAACCCAATTCATTGGTGCCAAAACTCATGCTTTTCTGTATACCTAGTTTGTAAGCTGACCACAATGACCCATGTCCCCATTTCTCAGTGACAAAATGGTCAATGTGCATCAGTGGTTCACCTCAACTCTTCATCCCAAGGGTTTGTGACTTACTTAGCTTATATCCAAAATCAGTATCTGGGATCTAGCAGCCAATGCAGCATGTGTTTTCAAGATGTTGTATGAAAGCTTAATACACACCACACAGAGCAATCTGCAAATGCTATAAGTGATAAACAGGAATGGGTTGTCCTGCAAAATGAATGAAGACCAAAAGCTGCCTTTAAAGTTGTGACATTTGCAAGCTCTTCAAATAATTGTGCTGCAGGGAGGAAATCTGGTGTTAGTGAAACATTGTGCAAGAATGGAAAAAGAAGGAATCTGCTGTGTAAAAGAAGTTTAAGAAAAATATTAATGCACCAATCTGGGACCAGCTGCTGGCTTGATCTTGAGAAGTGTGAATAAGAATGGGTCCTGGAAACTCACTGGAAGTTTACATTGTCATTAGTATTGCAATATGCGCATATACACTTAAGTAGTCAAATCAAATCCATAACACAAGGACTTTGGAGAAACAGCTGGTTGGTGTTGTGGCTTTATAAAAGGAAACAGTTAAAGTTGAGGTGACCAAAATTACTTTGATCCTTACAAAACAATCAATGCCAAAATGACCAAGTTCCATTGATTCATCACCAGATATCAGGAAAAACATAAGCACCCATTAAATCACATGGGCATCGTTGATGAAATGCCCATGAATTTTGACGCGTTCGTCAGCTAGTACACAGAGATGAAAGGTTCAACAGGTATTGAGAACAAACAGAACATGAAACATCAATAGGCCGTCCAACTTGCATGGCCAATGAAGAAAAGTAAAATTTACAATAATTTTTGAACACAAAACTATATCAAGGATCTATTCCCATGCAGAAGGTTTTGTGCATGTTCCATTCAATCTTTTCTTGGATGAGATTGGACTGAACTCTGATGAGTTGTTAATGTCTAGATTAGGAATTGCAGTTGCCTACATATAAAACACAATTGATTACAATGTAACATGTTCAGATTCCATAAAACTATTGAGATTAAGAAGTGGCTGGAGAGAAATAACACCTACTTTGCCATTACACTATAGTATGCATCATTTCTTTTGACATAGCCTTAATCAATCATTCAAAAATCATATACAGACACTGAATGGGATCAGGGAATAGTTGACAAAGGAAAGAATTTTCAGTGTGTAAACATGGCAAGCTACCTCATTTGATATTTCATGTAATCTCGTAATCAAGTCAAGGCATATTATTTGTGCATAAACCATCATCAGATCATTCAAAAAGTGCAGACTATCAAATTCATTAAACATAGAGAAAGGCATTTTGTTTAAAGTGCTGTTGTTAGTGAGAGTGACTTGATATGAATTTGATATTGATTGGAGATACAAGTACATCAAATTTGATGGTTTTGCAATGTTTTGGTCACAGTTTAAATACCTGTTGAATTAATTAATTCAACAAATCATGCCTTCTTCATTTAATATGACTTACTAATATTATTTTGTAATGTTTCAAAATTACAATCTCTCACTGGGTAGTTCATCCTTCATGCTTTGAGTGCAAGGTGACTCCCCCATTTTGTGGAAAACATCCAGTCATTTCAAAGTTTGACTATTGCTCTAGAATGTTTATTATGTCAGAATGATAGCCCTTATAATTGTATTTGCACAAGCTCACAAGACTCCATTTATCTGGTTACTTAAGCAAAACTCAAATGTACTCTTAAAAACTATTTGTTCCTGGAAGACTGTACATCCAGGAATCAGCAAACAGAATTGGGGACTGAGTCAAGTAAGTTCTGATCTAATTCTTCATGTGAGGATGATTGAGACGATTGAAATTAGGGCAACAGAGGAAGTGGAGGAGGATGGAGAGAGGCATCTCTATGTTTATGGTTGATACCCTTTGCTTTTCATCACTTTTCTCCTCACTTGTTAATTTATTCTCTCACAGGGAGGGCTCTGACATTTCAACTGAATATGTTATAATCTCCTTCAATGTTCATTGATGCTTCAAATGCTACTTACTGCAGACACTGTTAAAAAAAAAGTATCCTTCTGCTGTTCCACATTGTGTCTCCAAGGAACAAGCAGTCAAACCTCCACCATATATCCCACAGTAACACAGCTCTAATGTAGTAAATCCCCTCAAATTTCCTTAGAGAGGAAATCTGTTGGCATATTACAAGAGAGGAGGATTTGGAGAAACACAGAGAATGAGTCAGGTACATCAAGTAGAGGTGGAGTTTCAGGAGGCATCATCTGCTGACCAGAGGTATGACCAGGGATTGAGATTTGACTAGATTTGTCAGAAGTGTGGTTTAGTAACTCAGTATTTACACTTCAGCTGTAACATGCTAATAGCATGGATTTAACTGGATTTACCATAATACTTTGAAAAACACAGATCCCACAAAATTATCATTGAAGATTACCAGGTATGGGAGGTTTGAGTTATAAAGAAAGGCTGGATAAGCTGGGACTTTTTTCACTGGAGGGTCGGAGGTTGAGAGGTTATCTGAAAGAAGATTATAAAATACTGAGGTATGTAGATGGAGCTAATAGTAGTTGTCTTTTTCACAGGATGGGAGATTTCAAGATTAGGGACTCATTTTTAAGATGAGAGGAGGGAAATTTAAAAAAGACATGAGGGGTAATTTTTTTTACAAAGGGTGGTTCAACTATGTTATGAATCTCCTGAGGAAGTGGTGGACATAGGTACAATCTCAATGTTTAAAAGACATTTGGATAAGTAGATAAAGAGGAAAGGTTTGGAGAGATAAGGGCTACAAGCAGCCTAGGGGGACCAGTTTACTTTGGGTTATGGTCAGGTTGGACTGTTTGGATCAAAGGGTCTGTTTCCATGTCGCATGATTGTATGACTCTAAGATTGGTCGCATTAATATGCCTTTGGTAAAGATTGATTGTTTTCCCTGATAATACACACATAAAAAGAAAGCAACAGAAGAAAAATGTGTTTGTACACTTTTATCATCACAGGTAAGTGTTCAAAGCTGAGGAATGGCCCAGAAAAAAAAACATTCTGAAGGCAGACGCAGGCAACTAGCAATATCTTCGCCCTCAATTTGCCCTACTCTGACTGTTAAAATAACAGCTTAGCTTCTCTTTTCTGAACGCTTCAAGTTAATCAACAGAAGTCAAGATGCTACTCAGAAAGTCACTGCCCAGGTATAACCTCAATAACAGATTTCCAGATTAGATGGAAACTCACACTCCTCTATAAATAGAGTGAGATTGCTTCCAACCTGCTTGACTATTGTCATGGCACCACTTGCAGAATATGTGAGATCAAGTAGTTTAAATGACTTTATATTTGTTTTGTATTATCTCCTCAGCAGTGAGTACATTTACCATCACAACACACTGTCTATTGCGAGCCAATGTCACAGACTGTAAATATATCCATCTCATTTTAAAAAAAATGTCTTTACAATTCTTTTATTATTTCCAAATTACCTAAAATTAATCGAATAATATTCAACTTTTTTTTCGGGGGAGGGAATTTTAATTCTATCATTCCACTTATGGGTTTGTGTGGAAGTTTGATTTTAATCCCATCAACTGCTACTAGGTTGTTCTACTGAAGGGTTATTTTAACCTCTCCTCCTTATGAATTGAAAACTGCTGATGTAATTTGTAAAGCAATGGCCTCTAACATTCAAAGTCCATTTGTCAACCAATCAGTAATCTCCTCTCAAACGTATAAAATATCATTCCCTTTACATTGGTATTTCTTGTGAATGTCTGAGTAAGTGTAAGACAAATAATTTCAGCAAGTATGTCTTTTTTCGGAAATCTACAATTTCTATACAGCAAACAAAAACTTGTGCAACAGTGTATGTTCTGTATGAAGTCAGCTTCTCAGCTACTGCTCCATCTTTAGAGACTCAAACTAAAAAAACGTTACAGTCTTTGTTTAACTCTGTCAGTGAATGGTTTTTGAGTGCATTATTATCACACTACATTCCTACTTAAAAATAGCACCTCAAGAAATGTGGCACAAGAACATGAAATGATTAGACTGAACCGAGCAGAATATTCTCTTGAATGTGATTATTTTTCATGGCCTGCAAATAAAGTTGTGAGGACCATTAATGTGAAACTGTAGAAGGGTTCCAATGCAGAAAAAAGGACCATTCACCATTATCTCTGCTGGTTCTCCGTAAGAACAGCTCAGTTCATTCCACTCCCCTTCTTTATAGCTCTGAACTTTTTTTTCTCTTCTGCTGCTTATCAGTTCCCTCTTGAAAGCCATCTCCACCATACTCTCAGGCAGCAGATTTTAATTTTTAAAAATCTGCATACAACATTTTCTCCACATGGAGTAATTATCCATAACTCTCAACATAGCCATTGAACATGTGCAGATGTGGCCTATGATGTCATCTGGTCATGACAGGTCATAGGAAGCACCTGCATGTGAGTGTGCCATTGGGAATAAGATGGAGGTGGGAGCTAAGGGGTGCTATGGAGGTAGAGATGAGGGAGCAAAGGAGGTGGAGGATGGCACTGATAAAATGAAGCTTCCCTTATGCCAACATCGCCTTTCCTCTGTATCTCTTAAATCTGATTGAAAATGTAAATGGATCAAGCAGAAAAACACAAAATAAGTGATTTTACTAACTTTCAAAATGTCTGCCACTTTCTGTCACTTCTGTGTGACGTTAGGAATTCCCCTTCGAACATCCATGTTCTTTGCACCACATAAAAATGGCATTGGTTGCATTTACTGCCTTTTTCCAACATTGACACTGCTTCTTTGCCATGTAGTTTAACCAACATCCTCTGGTTTTAATTCATCTACTAAAGGGTATAATTTCTTTCTGTTTACACCATGTACATCCCTCATATTTCATATGCCTCTGTCAAAGCTAATTTAAATTCTTTGTTCCATGATTCAAAATTCCACAGTGTAATTTGCATGTTACTTAATTCTATTTTTACAGTGGATTCATTTTATAACTAGTCCCACCTAGACTATGGAGTTACTTCACAAAGGACTATCTATTGATGTGGGTAGATTGTATACCATAGTACTTGGTTGATCTTGTTCAAAACAAATCTATTTTCAGTGTTGAAAATTGGATTGTCATTTTTCTCCTTGCACTGCTGGTTTATGAAGTAATGGATACTTTGGGAGTTGGTTGTCCACCTTTTCTTCAGTACTCAGCAAGTTGTTTCTGGTAGGTAATATTAAAGAAAAAGATTTGTCTGGATTTGATTGCTCTAAACTAAATCAAAGCATAAGATAGTCACCAACTTCATATTCATTTTATCCTGAGGTAGTTTTATATCGCTGTGCTGGGCTTAGATTGAAACTCATTCAAATAATGGTCCGATGTTTCCTATTTTGGTGGAGTGTGTATTGGAAACATTACATGTCAAAATTTATCTTAGAAATAGCCAGCATTTCTTTTATTAATTCCACCTTCCCCCAAAGGGACAGAAGCAATTTAGACTTAAGAACAAATCTAAAAAAAAAATTCGAATTGGAATTGCGGAGATTACAATGATCTTAACTGATCAATTAAAGATATCAATGAAATATGTCTTTTACTTTGAATGGGAGGAATTATCAAAAGATACAAAATATACAATGATTGAAAAATCAAGACGAAATATTGCTCTTCCTCTTACTGCCTTCAACACCCTGGTCATCTCATGGATGAAAGCAAACAAAAACACAAAAATGACTCTCGTAAAATTTATGCTGATGATGAACACCATTCCAACAAATCACATGAAGCAAATTAGATATTTTAACTTTTGTTTCATGGGTTAAGAGATCTTGATTGATTGATTTATTATTGTATCCAATACAATGACAAACTTTGTTTGCAAGCAGTAAAGGCAGATCATAGTGAACAAGGACATGCAGATCATAGGGTGAAAAAAAATCTTGGACAGAGGTTACATCTCACAGGGCATGTGCTAGACAAGATCAGTATTAGCAAGATCAGCATTATTTGACGTTAGATAGTCCATTGATCAGTCTGACAATGGCAGGGAAGAAGCTGTTCCTGAACCTGCTGGTATGTGTGTTCAGGCTTCTGTATATGAGAGCATTACTGGAGTGTGATGGGTCTTTGATAATCTTGGCAGCCTTTCTGCAGCAACAAGCCATGTAAATGGAGTCCATGGATGGAAGGTTGGTCTCCATGATGGTCTGGGCTGTGCACACAATCTTCTGTAGTTTTTGTTTTAAGGATCTATAATCAGCAGGGCTGGAATGTTCAAACACGAGTAACTCTTACTAAGGTCAAAACTCACCAATTGGCGTCAACATCTTCATGGCATCAGAAGTTTTCTTTTGCTCTGTTCCATCAGACTGACATACAAGTCTTTAGAATACATTGTGTTGTTTTAAGACTGTACAAATTTCAATAGAGGGATGACCAAACAAGATCAGAAAATAATTGCTGGGTGGTGCAAACTGTGAGCTTGGAAAATGTTTATATGCAAGAAAGCTGGAGTGACTTCTTCCAAGTAAGTGAAGACATAGGACTTCTGAGTCCTGCCGGATGGATAATTATGTGCCTTATCTTGCAAGTGGAAACTTTATGTATTATTTTGTGTTAAATGCAGTAGAATTGAGCAACAATGACTTGTTTGAGAGTAATTTAATCAGATTGATGTGTTAATCTCCCTGTAGTATTATTTGAAGCAAAGTGTTTTTCCTGGAAAGATGCACCTCTCAATCACAACTGATTAATACCTTTCATTCGCTATTTGTAATATTTTAGTATATACATACATATTGGCTTCCTATAAAGCAGGAGTGACTGCACTTCAAAAGTTGATGCGAAGTGCGTTGGGATTTTCTTAAGGATCATATAACTGCTTTATAACTGTTTATTGTTTCTTACTGCTAGAACCATTGGCTTCATTTTACATGTTTATACTTTGGGACCGATTTCATGCTCTGAACAATATCACCAAAGAATCATGCTGGCATTATAAACCAGCATTTTACTTGTTTATTATGATTTAAGTTGTTGAACAATTTGTAGTGGAGTTGATCCTTTCAGCATACTGTGGGCTGAGTGACAGTTTATCACTGCTTTCCTTTCTCATCTGTCCCTGATTCATGACAGTCCCACTGGGAATCAAGACACTGTATTCTCAATTAAATGACCATTCTTGGTGCATAAGCCTGGAAAGTGGGTGATCTATTGAATTATGGGTGTTTTGCAGCTGAACACATTAGTATTTGCTTCTGAGGCTTATCTGATAGTTACCAAGAATGTTTATTTATGTTTTTATCCCTTTCTTTCTGATCTGAGAATACTTGAATCAATATTTTGATACCTTATTTGTCAACTTGTCTTGCAGCAGTTATCTAAACACCAATAATCATCTCAAGAGTGAAGAGGAATTGCTTTTCCTCAAGTATTGCTAACATTCATAGAATCCCTACAGTGTGGGAACAGGCCATTTGGCCCAACAAGTCTATACCAACCCTCTGAAGAGTAACCCACCCAGACCCATTCCCCATTACTCTATATTTACCCCTGACTAATGCACCTGAACATTGTGGGCAATTTAGCATGACAAAATCACCTAACTTGCACATCTTTGGATTGTGGGAGGAAACCTGCGCAGACAGTGGGAGAATGTGCAAACTCCACACAGAGGCTGGGGTTGAATCAGGTCCCTGGTGCTGTAAGACAGCAGTGGTTACTGAGTCACTGTGCCACCCGGGGTATTCAGAATACTTTACTGGATATGGTTGTGAATTCTGAATCCGTGATAGCTTTTAGAAATTAAATGGAAAAAGCTTAGAAAATATCAAGATAAGTCTAAAAGCAATGGAAGACTCAGATATGAGGGGTCATTTTCAGTACTGCAATTCTACACCAATACAGAATCATTGGAAGAATTTTGGCTGGGGAGAGATGTGGTGGGTGTTATGGAGGGGTGTGGAAATGAAGAAAAACAAACAAGAATAAAGCCAGAAAATAAACTAAAGCAATCTATATTTTGTAACTTGCATTGTCACCTCAGGTGCCAAAGATTTAGTTTTGATCTCCTATTCTTAATGTATGTGCCATCCCTAAGCAGCATCCTCTGTATTTTTACTGACAATACTCAGAAAGACATTTTCGTCACAGCACTCAACCTGACAAACACAACTGTGCTGTCTAAATTCTTAGCTGATCCATTACTTCCACCAAGTTAGCAAAGCCAAGTCCATCTCAACTGCTCCCTCCAATATCTCTGCCATCAAATCTGTTGGCACCTCTGGCTTCTAGGTCAGGCCAAACCTGAGAATGTACAACATTAGTGACATGGGTCTAGTTCACTCAACTGGCTAGATGGATAGTTAGCCTACACCATGGGTTCAATTCCTCTACTGGTTGTAGTGGGCACAAAGGTCTTGATTTTTCAACTTCCAAGAGCAACATTAATGATGATGTCATTCCGTTAACAAGGTTATGTTGTCCTTGTTTGTTTATCATAGAGGTCATACAAGACACAGACTCTGAGAAGTCTAGGTTTGAAGGGTTTTAGGGCCAATTTGTCTATAGCTAACAGATATTATATCTGGCAAAAAGCTTTTAAGTGTAAAAAAACTTGTACAATGAAAGGGGTGCGGCCAGTTCTCCCAGATCAGTTTTCCCTGGTTTGGTTTGGATTTAGCAAAGTAGAGTTGGTAAAAGCTGTTGGATCCCAAAGAAGCAGGTCCGGGCCTGATCCTCCTCTCTCTCCGGCTTCTATCTTGTAAGACCCTGGGTTTGATTTTACCTTTTGTGCCAAGGGATATTTATGGGGATTGTTGCAAGTATTGGAAACAGCATCATTAGGTTGGGATAATACTTTGGATTTTCAGACAGGTTAAGTTATTAGGTATTCTGTTTCCGTTTGTTTGTGTTTTATTCAGTAATCTTGTAAATAAATTCTGTCTTGTTTAAAACTAAATGGTTTGACCAGTCGCATCTCTCCTTGAATATCCACTGTACATCTGCTTAAAACAACAAGAAAAGTTAGGGTCTGAGCTACTTTCTTGAAATGTTTTGAGGGAGTCTAGCCTGGTCCATTATACCTTAGTGCTTTAATTTTCTTTTCTGTTCTCCTGGATGCATGTGGTGTTAGTGTTTCAGTGGTTATATTCTTATCATTTACTGTCACGTTTTTTTTGCCATGGATTCAATATTCTGTTCTTCTTGATTGACTCAAATGCCAACTGATAGAGCAAAATCACAATAGCATCCCATGATTCTTGAAGACTTGCAGCTGCATTATGTTGGGTTTGTTGCTGTTCTTAAAGAATTGTGTTCAGTAAGAATCGAGTGATCCCCAATGGCTTGTAATGTCAGACAGAATCTAGAATCAAGTCAAAAGGATCTCCAGGCATCCAGCTGCAGTGGTGTCATTGAGCAGTCAATCACAGTAAAAGGTTCTGATCAGCAAACAGGGAAGCAAAATCACCTACTTCCTTCATGTTCAGTTTGAAATTTTACAGATTGTGAAATAAACATTTGAAACTTAGACATGCAATTAAGATAGAGCTTAAAATATCATGAACAAACTCTGAAACAAATATTTTTTTGAAATATAACAGTGAACTTTGTAAGCTGATTTTAAAATATCCAGTTGCACATCATTTTACAGGTGTAAGCTTTTCAAGGGTTTCTTTTACAGTGAGAGGAAGACCATAAGACTGGAACACATATTAAGATATAGTCCACACTCATCTGCATGAATACTGAAAGGCTTTATTAAACCCAGTTGAATACACAAGATAGTAAGTGAAGATATCCTTCCTGGAGACCTACAGACCCAGGCTTCAATTTCATGTGATCTGAGAGCTAAATTCTCATATGCTCAGTAATGATTCAGAGAATGAAGGTATATTAAACCTTTCTTCCACAGATGTTCTCATCAATCAAATGATTTTTGATCAGTTGTAGCCCAGATGTACCTCAGTAATGTATCCTCTGGAGAAATTTGGAATCAGAAACTGTGACTTCTTGATTGCCACATTTCAGAAGTTCTTGTCAGCTACAATGGTGTAATGAGGGTGAAAGCTGGCAATCTCAGCATCATTACCACAGCAAAACCTGAGCCAATGTGATCTTTCCTCCGTTGAGACATATGAAGTATTTCTTCACAACCTACAATTTTTCTTTATGATCATTGTGACTGTAATGCAGCACACTTCTAGCTGGTGCCTGGCACAGAAGTGTCATTTGGCAATTGTTGCAGGAAATGCCATCAATGTCCCAGGGCAATCTTTCCATTCCTCCTTCTTCAGCTAAGCCCAGCACAAATAATTGGCCTGAGATTTTTGTGATGTGAGAACAATTAAGGAGCAGAACTTGGTCTTCCTGATTCAGAGTTGCCAGCTCGAGCCAGCCTCAGACAGATTTCAATATCATGAAGTTTTCTTATGCAGCAATTCACCTGTCATGTCTGAAACAAAAAGTGTGCTAACTCTGCTCTAACAACCAATTCAAATGTGGGCATTAGGAATATATTGGATGCACCAGAACTCTAGCAGTGGTGCACTTCCCTTTTAATGAGCTATAATCCTGATACTAACAAGCTCAACCAGCTTAATGGAGGACATTAACACTGTAGCACACGGAAGCTCTATTTTCTCAATATCTAATTGACAGCAAATTCGAGATAATTGGGAAAGGTTCACCACTCTCCAATCTTTGGAATAGCTTATCATTAACCTGTGTAATTGGAATGATTGGAACCAAATAGCAAAATCAATTTCCAAGTTCAGTATCAGGTCACCATACTTTCGACAGTTAAAGTTTCTACATATGGTCATTTAAAACACTTAACTGAGGAGAAAACAGTCACATCACAAGTTGAATCTTCAGTTCTATCTGGTGGTAAGCTTAGAGGCAAGAAGGGTACTGAGCTGGGGAGGGGTGGGGGCATAGTTGAACTCTGCCAACCAACATAACATAAGAACTAGAGGAAGGAGCTGGAGTATGCCATCTGGCCCATTGAGTTTGCTCTGCCATTCAATAAGATCATGGCTGATTTTTTGTGGCCTCAGCTCCACTTATCTATCCTCTCATCATAACCTTTAATTCCTTTACTGAACAAAAATAATCTATCTTAGTTTTAAAAACATTTACTGAAGTAGCTTAAACTACTTCACTAGGCGGGGAATTCCAAAGATTTACAATCCTCTGGGTGAAGAAGTTCCTTCTCATTTCAGTCCTAAATCTGCTCCCCCTAATTTCGAAGCTTATCAGGGTTATCAGGAAAGTGCAGTAGGATTACCATGAATGTCAGATTGGCCATTATCTATTGAATGGTGGAGAAGGCTTGAGAAGCTGAACAGTCTACTCTTGTTCCTAATTCTTATGGTCTTGTTATCTAATTGTCCAAAGAAGAACCTTGTCAGTTTAATTATGATATACTTCCATAACTGTGGAGCCTGAACAGAATGATCTGCGTATCCAGGGAAATGAGATACCCAGTCACAAAATATAAAGAAAGAACAGGGAAGTTTTAGATAAATGTTTTCAGTATCTTGAAAAATGTGATCTTGTATCATGATAGAGAAAGTACTGTGGATACATCAAGGCAGACAAAGAAAATGAATGGTTTTTGTATGTAGTATAGGATAGACAATGGCCCACTGTCTCCCTAGCCTTTTCCAGGAGTATTGACTCGTTGGTAATTCACATTGTGAAACATCTCTTTCAACTCCACTCCAATGACTCAGAAATAAAGATTTGCATTTATATAGTGCCCTTCATGACAGCAGAATTTGCAAACTATTTTATAGCTGATGAGATAGTTTAGAGGTGTCATCACTCCAGTAATGCAAGAAATATTGCACCAATTGGCTTGGTTGGGCTGAACATACTATCCGAGGTTTGTACATGACAATAAATGTGAATACTTAAAACATATAAGTTAACAGATGGATATCCAGTTGAGTCATAGAATACTAATTAAATCAAGCAACCAGAATAGAATTCAAATGTTTGATGGAGATCAACGGAGTTTGAATTATTGCCTTAAATTCATTGCCAGGCATTTGTTATTCTGTTTTTGTTTTAATTTATGAGACCCTTTCAAATGAAAGATTACACAGGGATTCAAAGATAAAATTATATCAGTTACATTAGTGAAATGCACGAGACAGATAAGCTCAGTTGATCAGATTGTGCTTTAGTATTTACAATGGGCAGACACAGCAGTGAGGCTCTGTTATTGTAAATCTTACACCCTCAATTAGCTGAATGGTAGTTTAAAGAAACCTAATTTAGCTATGCTGGTCGCAGCCTTTAAGTTCTGTGACATGAGTATGTTCTGTTAATTGTGCCTCTGATCGTAACACTCCAGGCTTGAAGTCACATTGTTCTTGATTCAATTCAGGGAATTGACCACATGCTCACATTTGATAACACAATGTAGTGGTGAGAGAATGTCACACTGTTGGAGGTATTAGCTTTCAGACAAAATGACTACCTCGAGTTGTTAGAAAAGATCCCATGGTCACAATTTGAGAAAGAACAAGAGTATTCTCAGTGGTTTTACCTCCACCATCATTACATTTAACAAACACAGTCAATATCAATACCAATATTTGTGTTGAAAGGTGTAGCTATTTCAAACATTCCTGAACCAGAAGTCATATCAAATATACACTAAAAATATGTTTTTATATTCCTGAGGGCACAGCAGAATTTTGATGGAAGCTGTCTGCATGTTGACTATATACCCAAAGCAAAACAGTAGGAAAAGGCCATTGGTGGATCAGTGCTCACTCCATCCATTCTCTTGAACCTCTTGCACCCATTTGTCCAATCATTATTTGTGCTGATCTATGGGTCCATACTCAATGTTAGTTCTGGAGTCTGTACAGTTGTGCTGATCCTGCAACCTTTCATTCTGTTTTTTTTGTTGCAGTGCGATTTTACACCAACTAATTTTAATGTGATTTTTAATGGATGTGGATTTTAAGCACAAATTACTTCAATTGCATTTCCTCTATCTTTTGTGTCTGTTCCAAACTTGTTCTTTGAGAAGCAGCTCCTGCTCACATCGATGAGAACACCCAAGCTTGGGAACTTCTGCTAATTTTGTTCATTCAGAGGTCTTCAAGGAGGTTTCAAGCCAAAACAATTCTGGATATGCTGCACTCACAATGATATAAAGAAGACAATGCGTGTTAAGCCACTTAAGAGATTTTCCCACAGCTGATCAAAATGGGGGCAGAATTATGGATTTTGCAGAAGATTCTAAAGAAGGCTACGGAGATCGAAAATTTGCAGGATTTAGCAAGGAAATCCATAGTCTTGGCAAAAGAAAATACAACCATTGTGCCATGTAATTATTATTTGCAGTGTGCAGCTTGCTTATTGAACTATGTAGCACATCCTCTTTTGCTCAGCATCCATTCAATTTTTGATTAGATTACTTACAGGCCCTTCGGCCCAACACGTCCACATCGACCCGCCGAAGTGCAACCCACCCATACCCCTACATTTACCCCTTACCTAACACTACGGGCAATTTAGCATGGCCAATTCACCTGACCTGAACATCTTTGGACTGTAGGAGGAAACTGGAGGAAACCCATGCAGACACAGGGAGAATGTGCAAACTCCACACAGTCAGTCGCCTGAGGCGGGAATTGAACACAGGTCTCTGGCGCTGTGAGGCAGCAGTGCTAACCACAGTGCCACCGTGCCGTCCACTTTCTAGAGATATTGAACACAATGTCCAATGGTGGAGTAAATGGAGGGGAATGATAGAGTTCAAACTGAGAGGAAGTCAAAGTTGAGCTTAAAACATTTTGACAGACAATTATAGAATCATGCTAGTCAGAAAAAGCAAGGGAGAAGAGTTCCAAAATTTGCTATTTCTAAAACCATCCATGGTAAGTGTTTACCTCTGGTTCTGACCACTTGAACATTAGGTAGTATGTTCAGTCCAACTAAGCCAATTGGTGCAATATTTCTTGCATTACTGGAGTGATGACACCTCAAAACTATCTCATCAGCTATAAAATAGTTTGCAATTTCTGCTGTCATGAAATGGATTTTAATTGCTCCACTATTAGAGCCTGTGCTTTCAGCTGATCAGCCCATTACCTATAGAATTTCCTTATATGTCTTTGACTCTCTGCCCCTCTTTTCTTTGTTAAGAATCTCATTTGAACCCATACCTTAATTATGTGTAAAGTGAGAGATGATTGCTAGACTGTTATCCCAGAGACCTGGTAATTTTCTGAGGACCTAGGTTCAAATCCTGCCAAGGAAGAATTTGAATTCAATTAATAAAAATAAATTTGGGATTAAGGGTTAATGCCAACTATGAAACCATTTCCAATTGTCAGAAAAAAAATCCATCTGGTTTACTAGTGTCCTTTAGGGAAGAAAACTGCCATCCTTACCTGGTCAAGCCTACATGTGACTCCAGACCCACAACAATGTGGCTCTCAACTGCCCTCTAAGCAATTAGGAATGGGCAATGGATGCTGACATAGCCAGTGATGTCCTCATCCCATGAATGAAATAAAGTAAATTACTTTTTGGTCACCGACCTTGATAGCTCCTGTTATGATAATAGTCCCATGAGGATTTTGGAGTATGTTGTTGCATTGAAAATATCATATAACACAAGTTGCTGTGGTCACATTCCTTCAAAACACATGTTACATTGTAAGTAAAGATCATAGTCCATTCCCCTTTTCCATGATGGACTGACCAGTGTCGTACAGCTTGGAAAGTTGGATTGTGAATTTTCTTTGGCATGATAGATCCTCACAAATACTCCAGTGAAATTCAAATAGTTCTGGAACTGCCTTTCCACACAGTTTACAGAGATTTTACAAGAGCTATCAAAAAGTGTACAAGCATTCCTGAATCATGCCACCAATGTGAATTGACTCCTTTTAGTCCTCAAGCATCTCTTTCAGGTAGCCAAAGCATGTCCTTTGCAATCACAGAGAAAGGAAAAAAAAGAAAAACAAGACCTTACCATTTACCATAAAATATTTTTGGACTGGTTTGTTTCAGTTTCAATTCCATTCATAACCAGAAGAATAATAATTATGATAGAATCATAAAGGTACATCTTTATGTAGAACTATTTTCTGTATAGACTCTGCACTGTTGTTTGTTGTAAAAATGGCATGGTCTTTTGGGTATAATGTTAAGCTGAAGTTTCGTTTGTCTCATGTAAGGTCTGGTAAAAGGTGATTGACGTGAAGCGTAAACGCCATTTCTGTCTTCACAAAAACTGGCTGATTTATGAAGCATTTCTGGCATTTTCTGTTTTTATCCCTTCCTGCCCTCTCAAATCGATATTGGATATCGTCCATCACTTTCAAAGAAGAGCAGATCTCCTGTCCTAACATTTATCCCTCAGCTATCAACCCGTTCTACCCTCCCTCAATCATCTGCCATTTATCACATAATTCGGTGGAAGAGCTGGCTGTCTGCAGATTGGCTGTTGTGTTTTCTGCACTACAACAGCGACTGCACATTAAAAGTATTTAATTTACTATAAAATGCTTTAACTTGTCTTGAGACCATGAAATTTTTGAGGAGAAAGTGAGGTCTGCAGATGCTGGAGATCAGAGCTGAAAATGTGTTGCTGGAAAAGTGCAGCAGGTCAGGCAGCATCCAAGGAACAGGAGATTCGACGTTTCGGGCATAAGCCCTTCTTCAGTTGAGAACATGAAAGCATTGTATCTTTCTTAGTCTTTAGAACGCTGGATTTCACAATTCCTACGTAATAAAAATATACTAAGCATGACGTAGCATTCTTATAATTGTTTCTTCCTAAAATAGCATGTTAAATAAAATTACATTGAGTACATCATTATTAATTAAGGCTGTTTATTTTTCAGTGTCTCAGTGGAGGCAAAAGTGCTACAGATGAGGTAAAGTAATGCCACAAATGAATTTTGAAATTATATCCAACTTGTAATTTAACAGTAACTTCAAATGATGGATATGGAGCATTCAAACTTGACTCTTGAGGCTTTTTACATTAACTAAGCTCTTCAGTCTCATTATGGTCGCATAATCATTTCCAAGTAACTATTATTTCTGTGATTATGAAGAGCTAATATACAAATCTTATCTGAATTCAACTAAATTACATTGAAATAAGAATGAAGAATAAAGTCATAGTTGAATGATTAACCTTAACTCACTGCAAGACCACTACATATAATAGTGGAATGATACAGTGCTGCAAGAGATATATCATATCTACACTAATACTTTTTAAAAAAATATTTAAACAGTGCCCCTTTCATGCATCCTCCCATTCACCAGCGTCACCTACCCTACCCCAACCTGCTCAACATCGCTGAATTTAATTTTCCTCCTCAATTCTCTATCTGTATCCAATTCTCTTTAAAAAGTTAGAATTGAATCTTCTCCTCCTCTCCTTTCAGGAACTGTTCATAAAAACAACTTGCTGCAAGAAACAATTTATCTTCTTCAAGTAGAGAAATAGCAATCCCCACCAACTCCTTAAAATTAATAACTTCATGCTACATTTATACATTCAGACACTGCACTCTCTGTGGACATTGTAGGCCTGATTTTGTTTTTTTGCAATCGTGGACTGCCTCTCCACCATTCTATAAATGGAATCCATAAGTCATGCCCTCACATACTGCAAGTGGTAACTTTGCATTTTTAAGAGAATGGACTGAAGTTTACCAAAAATTGGTTCAGTGACAATTTTCGAGAATTTATGGAAGGTTTCTCTCCATGATCACTATCGAGATATCTCACAAAATCTTCTGCTATTCATCTGATTTAGTGTACACTGTGGCTCTATCTTGTGCTATCATGTGATTCACAATGACAAAAAATGTACTTACTAATTTCAGAATCTCTGCAACTGGTATTATAGTTAAAGTCTTGTTGTGCACCAGAGTATGTGTAGCAGAGAGAAAGAAAAAATATAAGACTTGTGAGAGCACAGATGTGGCATGTGTGACATTTTATTGCAAAGGGAATCTCAGATTTGAAATGTTTGCTGTTGTGTATCATCACCTATCTGACCGCAGCTACAAGATTCAAGCTACACATATTACTCCTGATTGATATAAACCAATGTTAGAACCCTATTGAAAGGAGTCCCACTCTTTTCCTAAGGTCCAGCATTGCATAACATTTTATCATTGTTCAATGTCAGAGTGTCAGATAAAAGATGCAAGGGTCATGCAACATATTCTGTCTGAACTGTACTTCTAGTCCTCCCAGATTGATCCAAGCATTGAACCTTCATCTTCAGCAGGCCTATTATCTCTTTCATGATGGCCCTGGTGGAAGAATGAGCTACATTGTATATATGCTCAGCTTCATAATGGAGTTACATAACGGAGTCATCAGACATGGTTGCAGAGAGTAACCGTTGTCTCTCAGTGGTGTGGAAAGTGAGGACTGCAAATGCTGGAGATTCAGAGTCAAAAGGTGTGGTACTGGAAAAAGCACAGCTGGTCAGGCAGCATCGAGGATCAGCATCCTGATGAAGGGCTTATGCCCGGCACATTGACTCCCCTGCTCCTTGAATGTTGCCTGGCCTGCTATGCTTTTCCAGCATCACACTTTTTGACTCTCAGTGGTGAGTACAAATATAACATTTAAAAGACATCTAGATGGGTATATGAATAGGAAGGATTCAAATGGATATGGCCTAAATGCTGGCAAATGGGTCTAGGTCAGATTGGCATGCCTGGTTGTTGTGGATGAGTTGGACTGAAGAATCTTTTTGTGTGCTGTAAGACTCTATGACTGACGGTAGCAGGAATCCCTGATTGATAACACTTCCTGTTGTCTTGAATGAGGATTCCCCCCCTTTATTCTTTTCAACGTAGCCACTTAGGGTGAATCATATCCAGTGTGTTTTGCTGAATAAGCTGGTGGCACGTGCTGCCAGTCTGAGATTGATACAGCATGATGCTGTACAGAAACACATCAACCCCTGGAATTTTACTTGCCGCCAAATATGAGATGCTGCCTATCATTGTGTCAGCACCAAAAGGCAAGTTAAGACAGAAGTTACTGTCAAACTTGTAAGTTCTGAATGAGGTGCCAAAGCCTAAAAAGGCAAGGTAAGGCAATGCAGCGATAATTTGAGCGTCAGGTAAGCCTGAAGTAAATGAGTGCTAAAAGAACAAGAAAAAATTCCTGAGAGGCACACTGCTTCTATTCATGGGAAGCAACCTGGCAGAAGCAAGACAATGAAAGGTGTTGGTGAGCTACAAGAGCAATATTGAATTGGAGAACTGTTAGTTAAGTGAATCAGAGATCTGCCATGGCAATGTGCCCTAATTGGTGCAGGTTGGGTGGTGACCTGCATTGATGACAGTGCAGGTGGTTCTGCCCATGGAGTGTGCCCAGAGATGTTGGTGATTGCTGGCTAAGATGGAGACCCAGGGGAACAACAGGTAGGCTGGAGCCACCAAGGCCTGACCTTCACGTGGAGAATTGTCACTGTCTCTGTCTGCCATGTGGGAAAATAACAAATTACTCAGAAATAAGGTGAGAATAGATAGTAATTAGTTGTTAGAGCTTGTAAACAAACCTCTTGCTGCTCATTAAACTGGATTAGATTTTCTACAGTGTGGAAACAGGCCCTTCAGCCAAACAAGTCCACACTGCCCCTCCGAAGAGCAGCCCACCCTACCCTATATTTACCCCCGACTAACGCACCTAACACTGTGGACAATTTAGCACGGCCAATTCACCTGACCTTGCACATCTTTGGATTAATGATCTTCTTGTTTGGCCATTCAAACCTTGGCTAGATAATTGCACTTTCTTTCTTGACTTAGGGAATCTAATTTTTCCAATCTTACCATATTTTTTCCAATGTCATTCAGAGCCTGGGAAATTTTTAACTAGTGAATCCTTTAATAGAAACTTAAGAATTTTATTTTACCTCATCTCAGCAGATGTCCTGATGTCTTGTAAGTTGGTATGGCAAGTCTCAGGCAAAAGTTGGTGGGTCAGGACCATGGGTTGGCATTAAACATTTTGGGATGGGAAATGGCCATGGCGGTGGAGAAAGAGGCATACATTGATAGGGAGGTTATTGTGAGTTCTGATGAAGGCATGATGTGGGATTTGTCAGAACAGGTGGAGCATGTATAGTGGGTAAAGGGTTAAAGCCTTGAGGGATGGCACGGTGGCACAGTGGTTAGCACTGCTGTCTCACAGCGCCTGAGACCCGGGTTCAATTCCCGACTCAGGCGACTGACTGTGTGGATTTTGCACGTTCTCCCCATGTCTGCATGGGTTTCCTCCGGGTGCTCCGGTTTCCTCCCACAGTCCAAAGCTGTGCGGGTCAGGTGAATTGCCCATGCTCAATTGCCCGTAGTGATAGGTAAGAGGTAAATGTAGGGGTATGGGTGGGTTGCGCTTCGGCGGGTCGGTGTGGACTTGTTGGGCCGAAGGGCCTGTTTCCACACTGTAAGTAATCTAAATCTAATCTAAACTGGATGGTTTCTATCTTGTATTTGCATCTGTTAGACAGCCTGGTTTTCTACCTTGCCTACCTCCACAAACAGCAGCCTATGATTTCTTTCTCGAGTCCCTTGCTATAGCATTCATTTTCCTTTTGCCCCTACCCCTCAGAATTGAAATCAATCTTCCAGAACCTTTTCGTAGTGCCAGGAATTTTTCCAACTTAGAAGGAGCAAACATTTAGGCTGGAGTCTTAAGTTTAAGTTCTAAGGTCTCACCTCTGCTCCTCCTTCATCGGGATAAATCTTGTACCTTGAGCATAAATGAAAGGACTTCCCATGTGCACGTGTGTGTGTTTTTCTAACACTTCACAGTCCTTTCTTCCCTCAATTCTGGATTCATTCCTTACTAGCAGACACTCTAAAAGCAAACATTTCTTCTGCCTTCCATAGCAGCATTTATTGTTGAACTTTTTCCTGAAAATGTACTGACTCCAGGAGTGTCTGCAGCAAGAGCAGCATCCTCCTCTGTCATGTTTTGATGTTATAACCTGCATCTTCCCTTCAAAATATTTTGATCTAGACACTAGATCCCATGGCAACCAGCTTATATTAGCTTGTTTTTGGGTTGCTTTGATATGGAGTCACATTGGCTCATCTCTGGTGGATTTAATATGCAATCACAAGCCCCCTCTCCAATTATTCCATTTAACTTATATTAAAGGACACAATTTAAAACAGAAATGCCATAAGTCCAAAGTTAGTAACAGTGCAAATTCAAATTTGATAAATCTTTAGTTTTGGATTATAGTTACACTTAGCGAGTTTTGAGAAGATTTGTAGGTTGAGATTTTGGATGTAGGTTTGCTCACTGAGCTGAAAGATTCATTTCCAGTCTTTTCATTACCACATAGTTACAGTACTACAATGATATGTCACACCAAGTACTAAGAATCTACCTGCAATCTATCCAGTACAGACCAAAATTCAATCCATTTTTTGTTATCGATATTGAAAATAAAGAAATGCAGTTAATTGACGTGTGTGAAAAGTATTCACTGAAAATAAGCAGACTTCATGATACAAAGGATATGAATCCTTTGATTCATATGCACACACTCTCAAAGGCACAGATAATCAAGTTTGCTCTGTGCACTATTAAGCGAGGTAATTTGAAGTAAATGTTACTGTTAGATATAAGCAGTATTTTATGTGACTGACTAACAGTACGGTGGTTCATTTCCTTTGGGTTTCCCACTCCAGCTCTCAGCCAGGATTTTGAGATTTGGGTCAGGAACCCATGGTTGGTGTCAAATCAGTCTTGTAACCCCATTCTGAACTAGTCGCTTATCAGTGACTTCCCCCAAATTGGACAATTAATGGTCAGAATGCTGATTCACCATATAATTGAGGATAGTAGAAAGGCACTTGAATCTGAAGGGCCAATAGAAGGCTGCCCAGTTTAGAGGAAGCTGCAACCTACAGTTTAAGTAAGAGAGAAATGGGACACCTGTTTGATAATTTAATACATGTCCCATTAAATTTCTTTAGATCACCTTTATATATTCATTGGAAGTTCTCTGCATTCAGACTTTCTGAATGCAGACTCTATAAAAATGTGCATGTTCAATTCAGTATTTATGCAGTTGAGATCACAAAAGCAATCCTTCTATTTTGTGTGTGATTGTGGTTGTCACCCATGCATCAAAAATGAAGAGTAATGAGTGTTCTTGTTTTATCACAGCACCTATTAGATACTCAAAGTGAAGGACAAGCACCAATCCTATTTTCTTTCTCTCCTTATGAAAGACAACCAAATAAATGTCTGAAAGCTGCACCTTTGATCAGAAACCACATCTGAAGGAAATGCACGTCTGATGAATTATTGATAAACAGAAGAGTGAAAACAGACTGGAAATTAGCAAATGTTTGAGGATTGTAAAAGAAGTAATAGCTCTGAGTACCTGAATGATTTTTCAGTACTCCAGCCATATTGTAAAACATAAATTTTAACAGTATTGTGCATATCCTGCTGAAAAATTAATGCTAAGGTATGCTTTCCTACAAAAATTGAGACTCCTGGAAGCTCAAGAAATAACTAAATTTGATGTGCCTGTTTGTTAATAACGCACTGATTTCTGAAAGTTTCTATAAGACATAAAACTAAAAGTGATCAGTATAGAATCCCATCAAAATCCCTGCAGGCCATTCAACCCATCAAGTCCTCATGAACCCTATGGAGAGCATTCCCTATTCCTGTAACCCTGTACTTCCATGGCTTACCCACCTAGCCTGCACATTCCTGGACACTATGGGCAATTTGGCATGGCTAATCCACCTAACCTGCACATCTTTGGCATGTCGAAGGAAACCAAAGCACTCAGAGGAAATCTACGTAAACACAGGGAGAATGTGCAAACTCCACACAGACAATTGTGTAAAGGGTGGAATCAAACCCAGATCCCTGGTGCTGTGAGGAAGTAGTATTAACCACTAGTGGCTGTGTTGTCCTTAAGCAGTCACCAGAAACACCATAAGATCATCTTTTGCTGCGAAAAGGTTATGAGAAGTTTCCCAATGACATTGACTGTCAATTGCCAGGTAGACTGGGAATATTCATTCCAGAGTGGATTTTCAGGCTTACAAAAAGAAAATAATAAAAATGATCATCACTGACATGTGTTAAATATCAAATCTATGCTTTAAATGCTGAATCAAAACTGGTTAAACTTGAGATTTTTGTTAAACAGTCAGTTTGTATGAGTTAGTATTCTGATAGTCATAAGAATCAGTCAGTACAAATTGGTTTCATCTTTATAGAAACATAGCAACTAGAAACAGGAGTTGGCCCTTTAAGGCAGCCCATCCATTCAATATGATCATGGCTGATCCTCTATCACCCACATCATATTTCTGCTTTCTCACTATACAATGCCTATAATATCTAAAAATGTAACCATTTCTTTTTTGCATTATTTTGAATAGCTTCCAATGGTAGCAAATTCCACAGATTGATCATCACTGAATAAAAAATATTTCTTCATCTCTCTATCAAATGGTCTATATTGTCTCCTGAAACTA
The DNA here is from genome assembly GCF_020745735.1 of Hemiscyllium ocellatum. Classification (NCBI taxonomy): domain Eukaryota; kingdom Metazoa; phylum Chordata; class Chondrichthyes; order Orectolobiformes; family Hemiscylliidae; genus Hemiscyllium; species Hemiscyllium ocellatum. The sequence continues at coordinate 25,406,681 of NC_083406.1, read as the reverse complement.
TAACATCTGGTGCTACACTTTCCAATCAAAGGATATATTGTCTCTGCTTCTAGTCTGTCCAGCCCAGTTAAAATTTTATACATTTTAATCAGATCCCCTTTCATTCTTCTAAACCCTAGTAAATAACTGAACCAATCTCACCTCATAGAATACTGCTACCAGCCTCAGAATCCTTCTAACGATCCTCTTCTGTACAGCAAGAATATCCTTTAAGGTAGGAGACCAAAATTGTGCACAATACTCCAAGTATAGTTTTCACCAAGGCCTTGTATTAAGATATGCCTATTACTCATCCCAGAACTCTCATCCAGTTGCAATGAAGACAACCATACCATTTGCATGCCTAGTTACCTGCCATACCTGACATTCTCCTCACAACTCCCAATCCCAACTTGTTTTGTTTCAACTTCAAGGGGCATTATATGACAATGGGTGAAAGCAAAGTCCTCAAAGTGACATTGCAATTAAATTGAACTGGTTGGTAAAGATGAACCTTTATTGGAGGTAACCAACTGTAGGATTGAGAGTCATGAAGTCCAACATAACTGGAATTTCTGAACAGTTGCATAACTGATCAATTATTTGATCACTTCAAGATTGACGGTGTTGTGTTACACATGTCAAATTCTAAAAGGTGTACGAATCAAGACTGTTCAACAATAAAGATTGTCATAGCCCAGCCTGATCTTGTTTTTGACTGTGATGGACATTAGCTCACACCAATGAAAACTGCAGTAGGTTAATCAAGATTAGAAACTGTGTGGGCATCTTCACTTGTTTAATTGGCTGAGACCTGAGTTAAATTGTAGCATTTTTGTCACTTTCTTGTGAAGGTTTAATGTGGGACTATGACATTCTTGGTTAGCATGGCTCAGAAACTGAAACAGCACATTTGAGTTGTAAAAGAAACAGTGGACTCAAGCTTACAACATTTTGGCTTAGTATCATTTTCATTGGGTTTTATATGGGGTTTCTCCTTGTGAGGCCTAGTGAGTATTTTGCATTATTATCCCAAATGCTCCTGATTAACTAGCTACCATGTCCCTATGACAGTCTTCCTGAAGAAGTTCTCCTCCTCACTCCACACGAATCTCAGTGAGTCTCTCTTTCACTGCAACCCCCAGGTCATCTCCTCTGACCTGAAGCTCCCCCCATACCCCCAAATTTATCTCTCCACCCTGGAGGCTTCCTGCCTCTATTCCTGATGAAGGGCTTTTGCCCGAAACATCGATTTTCCTGCTCCTCGGATGCTGCCTGACCTGCTGTGCTTTTTCAGCACCACTCTGATCTAAACTCTGGTTTCCCAGCATCTGCAGTCCTCATTTTTGTCTAGTAACATGGCAGCCAAACCCAGAACTTTATACAACATTAAGCTGCTTGGAGTGGCTCAGTGGTTAGCACTGCTGCCCCACAATGCCAGGAAACCGGGTTTGATTCCATCCTCAGGTAGCTGACTGTGTGGAGTTTTCATACTCTCCCTGTGTCTGTGCGGGTGTGCTTTGGTTTCCTCCCACCATATAAATTGTGTAGGTTATGTGGATTTGTCATTCTAAATTACCCCAAATGTCCAGGAATGTGCAGGCTGGGTGGATTAGCCATGGGAAATGCACGGTTACAGAGATAGGGTAAGGGGGTGGATCTGGGTGGAATGCTCTTCGGACGCTCAGTGTGGACTTGATGGGCTGAATGGCCTGCTTCCACACTGAAGGAATTATATGATTCAAAGTGGTGTGGCTGATACTTGCTTGCACATAAAATGTCCTACACCAATCACTGTTTAAGATCCCCTATCTTAGCAGTCCATAATCATACCTGATCTTATACTCCTTTCTAAGTCACTATTACTCAATCTCCAATGTCCACTGGAGCTCAGCATCTCCTCATTGTTTAATGTGGGATCATCACAGATAGGAAGGCTGAAGGACAATGTAGAGCAGTAACTTTTATTTACAGAAACCAAAGCAAACTGAAATCAAATAAAGAGGCAGCGTTTCCCACAGCATACAAATGAACTGCTGGCATGCTGAGCAAACAGCATTTTATAATCAATGAGCCCTCTGTCATTTCCTCCTGCCCGGTTTGGTGTGTACAGTGCAGCTGTGCTCTATCATGTACATGATGTTGTTCTTCCTGCTCATTGTCCACATCCTCCTCCTATGAAAACTGCTCCCACTCTCTCTGCTCTCCAGCATTCAACACATCCTGTTATTGCTTGCCCCAGTTGTGCAGAGCACAATGTATTGGCTGCGTACTCTACCTAGAGAGAGTGGAAGGGCCCCAAGAGACCTGCCCAAGCAGCAAAACACAACCTTCAGCAGGCTTAGCATCTGCTCCACCATGGTGTCATCAAAGAATGGGCTGCATCATTTTGACTCCTGGCGTCAGTCAGAGACTAGTGTAACTATTAGCAACGGTTGTGGAGGGTAGCTCTCGCCCCCAGCCACCAACCCAGGAAGGCATCAGGACCTTCAAGCACAACAGGACACAAGACGTTTCAATGATGTAGGAATCAGAGCAGTTCCCATGGTACCAGACACAAACCTGTAAGAAATGGTACCAGCAATCACAGATCACTTGCACATGATGAAATGGAATCCTTTTCCATCAATAAACTCCATTGTATTCTGATATTGCCCTCTCAGTGCGATGTGTACAGTTGATGGTGCCCAGCAACCAAGGTAAGCCAGCTATGTTTTCAAATCCTATTGCTTGGGTTGCACGTCAAGGGGGAAACGAGATGATGTGGTATGGTTTGGCATTTGTTGGCAGACAATTGGAAATTTCTCACAGATTTCCCATGGCTTTCCACACATGGCAAGCCACAGAAATATTCAACACAGCTGATCGTTCAGGATGGCAGTCACTCCTTCAGGTTCCAGATCCGACTCCAATGGTTGGAGTAGTGCAGGCCGTGTTTTCATCATCCCGAAGAAATGACGTTGTGGGCAAAAGGCTCTGGCCTTGCTCTGTTTAGATTAGATTAGATTACTTACAGTGTGGAAACAGGCCCTTCGGCCCAACAAGTCCACACGGACCCGCCGAAGCATAGACTTTCATAGAATGTACAGCGTAGAAAGGGTCCACTTGGCCCTACTGTAGTACTTTAATCCCTATAGGACACACACCATTCCTCTATCCAACTCTTTTAGCATTTCCTTCCATTTTCTTCACCCCTCATGTAGTCATCAAACTTCCACTTTAAAACTTATATTCCACTTGTTTCAACTATTCCTTGAAATCGCGAGTTCCACATTCACGTTCTGAGACAGTTGGTAGAATAGTTTTGCGGCAATTTTCTGAAGCAGACCCAATGAAGGATAAAGTCATTTTCAATCAAGTAATTTGCCAGGAGTCCAGGTTAATTAATAATATCATGGATTTTAAAAAATCTGTTGAATAATAGCTGGGAGGCAGTGATGTTACAGTAACGTCAATGGATTAATGATGCCCATTGGGAGACAAGAGCAGACTGCTGGAGAAGTTCAGTAGGTCTGGCAGTAATTGTCAAAAGAAACATAGAGCTAATGCTTTGAACCCAGTGAGCCTTTGTCAGAATGGTTTACGGCAAATCAGGGCAGGACGTATACACTTAATGGTAAGGTCCTGGGGAGGGCAGATTTATTTTTCTTTGAAAGTGGAGTCCAAATTAGATATGATAGTGAAGAAAGCATTTGGTACGTTTTCCTTTATTGATCAGAGCATTGAGTACAGGAGTTGGAGGTCATGTTATGGCTGAACAGGAGATTGGTTAGGTCACTTTTGGAATATTATGTACAGTTCTGGTCTCCCTCCTATCAGAAGAACGTGTGAAACTTGCAAGGGTTCAGAAAAGATTTCCAAAGATGTTGCCAGGGTTGGAAGATTTGAGCTACAGGAAGCTTCTGAATATGGTGGAGCTGTTTTCCCTGGTGTGTTAGAGGCTGAAGGGTGACCTTATAGAGGTTTGTACAATCATGAGGGGCATGGATAGGGTAGATAAATAAGGTCTTCTCCCTGGGGTGGGAGAGTCCAGAACTAGGAGGCATTGGTTTAGGGAGAGAGTGGAAAGATTTTAAAAGGGTCAGAGAGACAATGTTTTCATACAAAGGGTGGTGCATGTTTGGAATAAGCTGCCAGTGGATGTGGTAGAGTGGACAGGTAGGAGGCTGGAAGAACACAGCAAGCCAGGCAACATTTGGAGGTGGAGAAGTCAACATTTTGGGTGTAATCCTTCTTCAGGACTAACCCTATAACAGTCCTGAAGAAGGGTTACACCTGAAACATCAACTTCTCCACCTCCTGATGCTGTCTGACTTGTGTTCTTCCAGCCTCCTACCTGTCCCCTTTGGATTCCAGCATCTGCAGTTCTTTCTATTCTAACCAGAGAAAGTGGTAGAGGCTGCTCCAATTACAACATTTAAAAGGCATCTGGTTGGATATATGAATAGGAAGAGTTTAGAGGGATATGGGCCAAGTGCTGGCAAATGGCACTACATTAATTCAGGATATGTGATCAGCATGGATGTGTTGGACCGAGGGATCTATACTATACATTTCTATGACTCTGTGACTGGGTTCACTTAGGCAGCTGGTGAAATTTGAACTTGATGTTTAAAAGAAATTGGGAACTAACAATAAAACTAACCTAATGGTGATTGTGTAATAATTGTTGATTGTTGATTGTTTCTAAAAAAATCCAATTTGTTCATGAACTTCTGGGTAGGAAATCTGCCATCCTTAACTGGCCTGGCCTACATGTCACTCCAGATCCACACAAATATAATTGACTCTTAACTTTCCTCTGAGAAAATTAAGCAATATTCAGGCAATTAAGACAAAGCTGGTGATGTCTAACCCCATAAATGAATTTTTGTTTTATAAATAATAATGCACTTAATATGACTCCATAATACAATTGAATTCCACACTAAATTTACAAATGACATACTCCAATCACAACAAAGCATCTGATATTAAATACAGCCAAGTAGTAAGTTTGAGGGCAAAGCTGACTAGTTGCTAGAAAAAAGTAAACTTAATGAGGGGAAAATAGGTTTAAAGGTGCATTGATATATAAACTGTGGAAAGCGATTAAATAAACAATCCAAAACACTCAACAAAAATACATTCCATTAAAAACAAAATTCAGTGGGGACAATCCATCTGTGACTCACTGAAGAGGCTGAAGATAATATTGGAATTTTGAAAAAAAGAGGTTTATAATGTTGCCAAGAGTAAGTCTGAGAATTGGTAAAGTTCAGAAACCAGGAAAGGATCCCCAAAAACTTGATTTAAAAAAAACACTGAAAGTAAACTAACCGAGAACATGAAAATAAATTCTCAGAGCTTTTTTACCTGAATGCCAAGGGAAGAGAATAATTAATGTAAATGTTAGTCCCTTAGATGCAGACACAGCATGAATTATTATGGTGACTGAGGAAATATTGGGGACATTGAACAAATATTTTGTGTGTCTTCACAGTAGAAGATATAAGTTACATACCAAAAATAACCAGTAATCTAGAGGTTCATCAGACTGAGGTAATTAAGGTAATCCATACAACCAGAGAAAAGCACTGGAAAATTATAAGCTTCTAAAATCAAGCAAATCCTCAAGTCCAGATTGCCTACATCCTACAGTTCTAAAAGAGATAATTGTACAGATGGTGCAGATTCTGGCTTTCATTTTCCAGAATTTCCTATATTCTGGAATTCTTTCACTTAGCTACTCTGAATGGATCCAACTGACTGACATGACCCACCACCTTGAGCAACCTAACTGGATTGTCCCAAATGAGAAGTGCCCAGACCCCTCTCTAATGGCTGCACATCACCCCAATTGTACAAAGAAACACAAGAAACAGTATAGCACAAGAACAGGCTCATCAACCAACCAAGAGTGTCTTTCTAAAGTAAAAACCATTGCATTAGCCCTACTCTCAGACTGGCTGATAAGGACCCACACAACTGATTGTGACTCACTCCCTGAACTGCAGAGGTTTGGATCCTTACCAACATCACATCAACCAGATACCTAAACACAATCAGTCTCTTGGTCTGGTATAGGAGGCTGCCTTTGACTTGCTATGCCAGGACTCCCACACTGCTCAGTGCCTCCATGGATTTTAGTGAGGATTACTCCGCTAAGACTGATGTATGGCAGCTTGATTGATGGATATACAATGTGTTTGCCACATACATCTATACATTGTTACAACAGTACAAGATTGATATAGCATGCTCCTTTGACTAAGAACTGCTGACCAGCAGGACAAGCTTCCTGGTTGTGTAACTGCGCTAACAGAACAACAAGGCAAGCCAGGAATACCATGAGGATCCAATTTGGCAATAAGTGACCACACACTAAAAGAGCAAATGAGCAACCCTGAGGTACAGCTTGATCTAATCCATGAGGTGGCTGGCTGTCCCTGCACACAACATGTCCTCGCAACAGTCTTCAAATGCTAGTTGCTGGTGCTCCCTTCTTCCAATCCATCCTGCAAATGGACTCTAGATTGGCTATGTAGATCCTGAGGGTTTGGCAAACATTGGATGCCAATGCGTGGGTGAATGGTATGTGCACCGGTGCCCATGGATTGTGCCCTGACTGCTATTGCGTGGTGAGCAAAACGAAGGTTCTTTGCAGCTAGCAGCAAGCTAAAGTTGCCAGGTACCTGCTGTGACAACAATAGTTGGAAATTCTCAATGTTTAATTTTCTAGTGTGTGGTAGAATTGGAATTTTTATATTACTGAAGTGAGTAGTGCAGTTGATAAAGTCATTAACAATTAATAATCCCCTAAATAATGCAACTTGCTGCCTCTGTCAGCTCCCCAGCAGGATTCTCATTCCAGCATTCAAAATTTAGTTAAAATTGCTCCCACCATCATGATAGGACTTGTTGGAATTCCCCTGTGATTCTGCCAGGTTTTTCTTTTCCATGACCAATGTCATCCAGGACTCTAGAAAGTCCTGCCCAATGTGTTACAAGCCAATTAGTCTGACATTCATCTTCAGGAAGGTGCTGGAATCGATTATCAACAATCATATCACATGGTTAGAACAAGTTAATGTGAGTTTGAAGAAGGGAAATCCTGCTTGACAAAGTTATTTGAGTTTTTTTAAAATGAGATTTACAGAGTGAGGTAAATAAAGGGGAAGCAGTAAATGCAAATGCTTGGATTTCTATAATTACCTCAAAGGTTAACATACAAATAAGGGCTTATGGAGGTGGAAGATAATACATTTGAATTGAAGTAGGACTAGTTAACAGACAGAAAGAAAAGACTGGGAATAAATGAGGTATTTTCAAGTTGACCAGTTGAGGTTATCTTTCTCATTAAAATAATCGTCATTGTTATTCCAGCAGCAGGAAGTGTGGGATTGTCGAACTGTTGGAAAGGTCATGAGGTTACATATTTAGGCAGTTGCTTTACCCCAAACACTACTCGGGTAATGTCTTCCATCCATTCTCCTCCTCTCACCAAAACAGAAGTATGTGCATCGGTTGGTGAGCAGACTAGTGTGAGTGGAGGCCAAGGCAGTTGAATGTTCCTCCTGCAGTATGTGGGAAGTGAGGATCACCTCTAGTGTCCCTCCTGACTTTATTTGTGGGAAGTGCACCCAATTCCAGCTCCTCGGGAACCGTATTAGGGAACAGGAGCTGCAGCTGGATGAACTTCTGATCAATCATGAGGAAGAGGGGGTTATTGAGAGGAGTTACAGGGAGGCAGTTACTTCATAGCCACATGAAGAAGGTAGTTGGGTTATCGTCAGGGGTAGGAAAGGGAACAGGAGGGCAGCGCAGGGATCTCCTGTGGTGGTTCTCCTCAACAACAAGTGTAACATTTTGGATACTGTTTGAGGTGGGGGCGGGGGTGGGGGAGTGAAATGGCCTACTGGGGTAAGCAGTGGGGCACAGGTCTCTGGTGTAGAGTCTGTCCCTGTTACTCATACGAGAAAGGGCAAGAGGAGCAGAGCTTTAGTCACTGGGGACTCCATAGTTGGATGGACACATAGGAGGTTTTGTGGGAATGAGAGGGACTCACAATTGATCTGTTGCCTCCCAGGTGGCAGGGTTCATGATGTCTCTGATCATGTTTTTGTGATGCTTGAGGGGGAGGGGAAGTAGCCCCAAATTGTGATCCACATAGGCACCAATGACATGGGTAGGAAGAGAAGTGGGAATCTAAGGCAGAAATTCAGGGAGCTAGGTTGGAAACTTAGGGCTAGAACAAACAGAGATGTTATCCCTGTTTGTCACCTGTGCCATGTGCAGTGAAGTGACAAACAGGAAGAGCGCAGAACTGAACACGTGGCTGCAGGGATGATGCAGGAGGGAGGGGTTTGGATTCTTGGAGTTCTTTCTGGGGAAGGTGGGACCTCTACAAACAGGATGGTCTTCACCTGAATCAGAGGATGTACCAATAACCTTTGGGGTGGGGGGTGGGGGGCGGTGGAGTTTGCTAGTGCTATTTGGGGGGAGTTTAAACTAAACAGGGGGATGGGAGCCTGAATTGTAGTTTCAGTCTACAGGAGGTTGAGGGTAGTGAGGTCAGGGATAGGTTTACAAGGTCGTGAGAAGGCACCGGCAATCAGAATGTTGGTTTGAAATGTGTTCCTTCAAGGCAGGAGAATCCAAAATAAGGTGGGTGAACTTGCAGCATGTGTTGGTACCTGGGATTTTGATGTTGTGTCCATTTTGGAGACATAGCTAGAGGAGGGACAGGAATGGTTGTTGCAGATTCTGGGATTTAGATGTTTCAGTAAGGACAGAGACTATGGTAAAAGGAGTATGTGTGGCATTGTTAATCAAGGTAGTATTACAGGAGCTGAGAGAACTTTTGAGGACTCATCCACTGAGGTAGTTTGGGCTGAGTTAGAAACAGGAAAAGAGAGGTCACCCTGTTGGGAGTTTTCTCTAGGCCTCTGAATTGTTCCAGGAATGTAGAGGAAAGGATAGCAAAGATGATTCTCGATAGGAGCTAAAGTAACAGTGTAGTTGTTATGGGGGACTTTAACTTCCCCAATATTGACTGAGAATACAATATTTCAAGTAGTTTAGATGTGTCTGTTTTTGTTCAATGTGGGCAGGAGGGTTTTCTGACACAGTATGTAGACAAGCCAACAAGGGACGAGGCCACATAAGATTTGGTACTGGGTAATGAACCTGACCAGATGTTAGATTTGGAGTTAGGTGAGCGTTTTGGTGATAGTGATCAATTTTTGGTTGTGTTTACAATAGCAAAGGGCAGGGATAGGTATATGGTAAAAACAGGGTAAAAACAAGGACTGCAGATGCTGGAAACCAGAGTCTAGATTAGAGCAGTGCTGGAAAAGCACAGCAGGTCAGGCAGGAATTCCTGATGAAGGGCTTTTGCCCAAAACGTCAATTTTCCTGCTCTTTGGATGCTGCCTGATCTGCTGTGCTTTTCCAGCACCATTCTAATCTAGCCCCATGGGTAGGTATATACCACAGGGAAAGAGGTATAACTGGGGGAAAGGCAATCATGGTGCAATTAAGAAAGAATTAGGATGCATAGGGTGGGGAAGGAAACTGCAAGGGATGGACACGTTTGAAACATGGAGCTCATTCAAGGAACAGATCCTGACAGTCCTTGATAAGTATGTACCTATCAGGCAGGGAGGTAGGTGTCGAAAGAAGGAACCTTGGTTTACTAAAGAAGTTGAAGCTCTTGTCAAGAGGAAGAGGAAGACTTATATGAGGATGAGGGAAGGAGACTCAGACTGGGGGCTTGAGTGTTATAAGTTAGCCAGAAAAGATCTAAAGAGTGGGCTAAGAAGAGCCAGGAGGGGACATGAAACGCTGTTGGCAGATAGGATGAAGAAAAACCCAAAGGCCTTTTATCGGTATATCAGGAATAAAAGAATGACTAGAGTAAGATGAGAGCTAATCAGATAGTAGTGGAGAGTTGTGTTTAGAATCAAAGAACATAGGGGAAGCGCTTAATGAATACTTATCGTCAGTATTCACATGGGAAAAGGCCAATGTTAGTGAGAAAAAGGAGATACAGGCTACTGGATTAGATGGGATTGAGGTTGACAAAGAGGAGATTTTAGCAATTTTGGTAGATCTGAAAATAGATAAGACCCCTGGGCTGAATGGGATTTGCCCTCAGAATCTCTGGGAAGCCAGGGATTAGATTGCAGAGCCTTTGGCTTCGATCATTATATCACCATTGTCAACAGTCATGCCAGAAAACTGGAGGATAACAAATGTTGTTCCCTTGTTTAGGAAGGGGAGTCGAGACAGCCTTGGTAATTATAGTTCAGTGAGCCTTACTTCATTTGTGGGTAAAGTGTTGGAAAAGTTTATGAAAGATAGGGATTATAATAATCTGGAAAGGAATAATTTGATTAGGGATCGTCAACACAGTTTTGTGAAGGGTGGGTCATGCTTCACTAACATAGAACATTACAGCACAGTACAGGTCCTTGAGTTCTTTGAGAAGGTGACAAAACAGGTGGATGAAAGTAAAGCGATTGATGTGGTCTATATGGACTTCAGTAAGGCATTTGATAAGGTTCCCCAAGGTAGGCTATTGTACAAAATACAGAGTTTTGGGATTGAAAGTGATTTAGCGGTTTGGATCAGAAATTGGCTAGCTGAAAGAAGACAGAGGATGGTGGTTGATAGAAAATGTTCATCCTGAAGCTTAGTTACCAGTTGCGTGCTGCAAGGATCTGTTTTGGGGCCACTGCTTTTTGTCATTTTTATACATGATCTGGATGTAGGCGTAGAAGGATGGGTTAGTAAATTTGCAGATGACACTAAGGTAGGCAGAGTTGTCGACAGTACTAAAGGATGTTGTGGGTTACAGAAGAACATAGGTAAGATGCAGAGCTGAGCTAAGAAGAAGCAAATGGAGTTTAATGCAGAAAAGTGTGAAGTAGTTCACTTCGGAAGAAATAACAGGAATGCAGAATACTTGGCGAATGAAAAACTTCTTGGCAGTGTGGATGAACAGAGAGATCTTGGTGTCCACGTGTATAAATCCCTGAAAGTTGCCCCCCATGTTGATTGGGTTGTTAAGATGACATATAGTGTGTTCGCATTTATTGGTAGGAGGATTGAGTGTTGGAGCCACGAGGTCATGCTTCAGCTGTACAAGACACTGGTAAGGTCGCACCTGGAGTATTGCATGCAGTTCTGGCCACCGCATTATAGGAAGGATGTGGAAGCTTTGGAAAAGGTTCAGAGGAGATTTACTAGGATGTTGCCTGGTATGGAAGGGAAGTCTTTTGAGGGAAGGCTGAGAGAACTGAGGCTGTTTTAGTTGGCAAGAAGAAAGTTGAGACGTGACTTAATCAAGACGTAAAAGATAATCAGAGGGTTAGATAGGATGGACAGTGAGAGCCTTTTTCCTTGGCTGGTGAAGGCTAACATGAGGGACCATTACATTAAATTGAGGGGTAATAGATTTAGGACAGATATTAGAGGTAGTTTCTTCACTCAGAGAGTAGTAGGGACATGGAACAACCTGGAGAAAATGAGGACTGCAGATGCTGGAGATCAGAGCTGAATGGGCATTGGACATACACATGGATAATACTGGAACGATGTAGATGAGATGGGCATCAGATTATTTTCACAAGTAGGCGCAACATCGAGGGCTGAAGGGCCTGTACTTGCTGTAATATCCTATGTTCCACGTTCATCATTTAGGCAGATTGTGCTTTGGGTATAGATCTGGAATACACCCAAATTTAATTGAAACTTTAGGTGGGCTCGGTTTGGAATTTGCAAATGTATTTTATGCAGAAATTTGAATCGAAACAGTACACAGCTGCAACCCTAGCCCACCTAGGCATTTAATTCTGTTGTTCAGAATATTTTCATACAAGGCTTAGCTTGGAATAGTTAATTGACTGTTTATAATTATTCTCTGTCAAATTTAGTAGATCCATGTGAATATTAATTGCGAAGGTTTTGAGACTGACAGGCTTACTTAAGAGTCTGTTCAGCAATGACAATTCAGCCCCAAGTGAGAAGTGGGATCAGTCAAATTTGGCTACCAGTGTTGCAAGAAAAAAAAGAACACATTTTATGGACCTTCATTGTTGGCCTAAGGGCAGTTTTGCATAATTTAAAAGCCTACTTTTTCTGGACTGAGTTTCTATTACCGATAAAGGAAACCCAGACAATATCTTGGTAAACTGTTTGTAACTCTAACATTACTTCCTTGATAATTTCTCTCTTTAGGATGTAAGGTTTTCTTTCTAACTCAGTAAACATGTCAAACTGCTTCAGTAGCTCCTTGTCAGATTCAGATTTAATTGTGACCCTATTTCTCTCTTGATAAAAAATACTCCAATATGAAGGTACAAAACAGTGCCTCAATCTTGCAGGTATACTTTCTCAATCAACAGTTATTGTATTTTTGTCTGTCATCTTTGATAATTGCATAAGGGAGGAAGGTATCAAAGAATACGCTGGTAGAGTTGAATAAAGCGAAATGGAGCATATACACTGGCACAGGACTGGTTGAGTTGTGCCAATTTTAACTGAGCCAAGGAAAAACCCTTACTGAACACTCAATGGAACCAAGTGTACTTTTTGTGTTTGATACAATAAACTGTTCTGCTTTTCTCAAATGTAATATGTTCCATGAATAAAGTCGGTAAGAATATCACTGGGAAAGTCCTTACACATCGCTGACTGAAAAGCTGTAAATAGACGCATGAAACCTTCAGTAAGGGACACAGCAAGGACATTATACATGCTTTGAGATTATTGCAACTACAATGTAATGTAGTTATAATAACTGTTATAAACCATAAAAATAATTTGAAATCCAAATCAATCTGGACTCCAAAGTTAGACACTACCAAGGTACAGCTAAACACAGAAATAAACAACTTCTACTCTACATGTGCATCTGGTGTACATCTTAACTGCAGATTCACATCTGTTCATGCATGTCATATTTAAGTGTGGCAGGGGACTCCAACTTTAATGGGCAAAGCAATTGGGAAGTTGCCTAAGATGATTACATGCAACATTAATAAAGTAACATTGAGACTACCAGCCAGCAGCGGGATTGCAGAATACTGATTCTTAGGGGACAAAGCTTTTCAAGCACATTATGATTTGCATTACAGTTTAAAAAAAATCATAAGCTCATTTTTCATCCAATGTGATTCAATTTTCAAATCTCTAGAATATTTAACTCTTCATTTTATCAGATAGCCAGGATTTAAATTCTGTCAGCATCACCATCTGCATTTTATTTGAGATGTGGGTTTCCACTTCAGGGATGTCACTTTAGCAGTGCACAATCAAGCAAAATATAGAATTAAATCTTGCTCAGTTTAGATTAAATAAGGTAGGAGCAGTCCTGGATGGAGCATTAACATTAGCTTGGAGCTACTAGCCTGTTTCTGTGCTGTAGAATTCCAGGAAATTCCGTGTGCATAACTATGACAGAAATTCTCAACTGTTGACCACACGTTTTTCAGCCATCCATCAGTTGGAAATGGCAGGGCCTCAGCGTAATTTTTATTTTATTTGATTGATGAAATGTCAGTGCCACTGACTGTGCAGGCATTTGTTACCCATTCCCCAGTGCCTCTGTGAAGATGATAGTAGCCTGCTTTCTCAAACTGCTGCAGTCCTAGGTGGTAGAGAAACCTGTAGTAATGTAAGGAACAGAGCTCCATCATTTTGATCCAGTGACCTTAAAGGAATGGTGAAGGAACTAATTCCATGTCAGGATGGTGAATGGGTTTGAGGAGCATTTACAGATGGTAGGATTCCTATGCGTCTGCTATTCTTGTCCTTCTGAGTGGTGGAGGTCATGGATTCAGAAAGTTCTTTTAGAAGGAGGGACAGGTTACTGCAGATGCTGGAATCTGTACCAAAAACGACCAACACTGGACATTACAGCAGGTCAGACAGCATCCAAAGAGAGGGAGCAAGCTAACATTTCAATTCTAGATGACTTTTCATCAGAGCTGAAGTGAAGTCTGGAGGGGACGGCATTTATGCTATAGCTTGGGTGGGGGAGTTGTGGAGGTTGTGTGTGTAGGGTACTGTTGGAGAAAAGATGTTTATAGTTCAGATTAAGGGATTGGAATGTGAGAATGGTGTGCTGCCAGAGTTAAAAGGACAGACAGTCCCTTTGGAAAGGCAGAAGGGGAGAGAGGACAAGAAAATAGAATGTAATAAGCTAAAAGAAAGGGAAGAAATGGTCCACAATTTGAAAATGCTGAACTCAATATTAACTCCAGAAAGCTGTAAAGTGCCTTGTCTGAAGATGAGATGTTGTTCCTCCAAATTACACTGCTTTTCACTGGAACACTGCAACATGCCAAGGACAGACATGTGGGCATGCAAACAGAATGCTCTGTTAAGCTGACGATGGAAAGGTCGAGGTCCTGCTTACGCATAGACAGGGGGATGTTCTGCAAAGCAATCACCCAGTCTGTGTTTGGTTTTTCCAATGTAGAGTAGGCCGCATTGGGTGCAGTGAATACAAAACACAAGATTGGAGCAGAAACAGTTGAAATGCTGCTTCACCTGGAAAGATTTTTTTTAGGAGGAGCCTCAGTAAGTTATTGAAGGGCATCTTGTAGGCAGTAAATACCCCTGCCATCATTTGATGCAGATGAATGGAGTAAATGTTGATGATGGAGTATCAATTATGTGTGCTGATTTGTCCTGGATGGTGTCAGGCATTTAATATTGTTGGAGCTGCACCCATCCAAATCAATGGAAGGTACTCCATCATATTCTTGACTAATGCCTTATAGATGGTGGACAAACTTTGAGAAGTTAGCTGGTGAATTAGTTGCCACAGAATTCCCAGGTTCAAAACTACTGTGGTAGCCACAATTTTTCTAAAAAGGTCTCTGGTCAATAGTAACTCCAGGTTGCTGATAGTGGAGTGATCATGATGGTAATGCCACTGCACTTCAAGGATGTTTGTTATAATCACTATTGCTTGAGATGGTTTTTACCTGGCTGTTCCATAGCATGAATGGTACTTGCCACGTAACAGCCCAATCTTCCTGTCATCCAAGCCTTGGTACATATGGAAACAATTTGCTTCATGTCTAAGGAGTTAAAAATTAAATATGGAAGATAGAAGCACAAGTAAACCATTTGGCCGCTTAAGCCTGCTCCATCATTTATATGATCTTGTCTAATCATCTATCTCAACAACCTACTCCAGCTTTCTTCCCATTTCCCTTGATGTCTTTCAAATCTAAAAAAAATCTATTTATTGACTACGATCAGCCTTCAGTGTAGAGAATTCCAAAGGTTCACCACTCTTTGAGTGCAACCATTTTTCCTCATCTCAATCCATATTCGTCTACCCTGCATCCTGAGACTGTGACCTCTGGTGCTAAAGTCCCCAATCAGGGGAAAACATCCTCCTAACATTTACTTTGTCCAGCTCTGTTAGAATTGCATTTGTTTGAATCAGATCACCTCAAATTCTTCCAAAACCCTTGTGAATGCAGGCTCAGTTTAACCAGTTTCTCCTTCTGTGATAGACCTGCCATTCCTCATATCAGTCTGGTGAACCTCCACTGCACTAATTCAATGGCTAGTATATCCTTTCCTAGGTAGGGGAAATAAAGCTGCACACAATACTCCAGGTGTGATCTCATTGAGGTCCTGTATAACTGAGAAGTCATCCTTACTTAAGTCTTCTGACACCTCCTGGTTGCTTGCTGCACTTGCCAGTCTGCTTTCATTCATTGGTGTGCTACATTCTCACTTCCCAATATGTCACCATTTAAATAATATCCTGCCTTTCCGTTTTCACAAAACTTATCACTTCACAATAAGTCACAGTATGCTGTACCTGTCATGTGTTTACCCACTCACTCAACTTGTCCCCAATCAGCTTGAAGCAACTTTCTCACAACTCTCACTCCCACCCAACTTTATGTCATCAGCAAGCTCGGAAATGTTGCATTTGGTTCTCTCACACAGATAGTTTACAGATAATGTGAATAGCTGGGGTCAAGCACTGATTTTGCAGCAGCTCACTCGTCACTACCTACTGTCTAGAAGAAGACCCATTTATCCCCACTCTCAGTCTTCTGCCTGTCAACAATTCTTAATCCATGCCAATAAATTACTTTCTATCCCATGTGCCTTAATTTTGGCCACTAACTTCTTCTGAAGTACTGAATCAAAAGTCTTTTGAAAATACAAATTCACCACATCTGCTAGTTCCTCCTTAACTATTCTACTCCTTACATCCTCAAAATCTCCACGTGATTTGTTAAACATGATTTTCTTTTCATAAACCCTTTCTAACTTTGCACTAGGTTATTCATGCTTTCCAAATGCTCTATTAACATATATTTTGTATTAGACTGTAGCATTTTCTCCAGTACGGATGCTAAATGAATTCATTCTCTGGTATTTTTCTCCTTTCCTTTTTAAATAGTGATGCTGAATTTGCTGTCCTCCAATCTATAGGAACTTTTCCAGTCTTCTGAATTTTAGAAGAGGCATCTGATATTTCTACAGCCATGTCCTTTAGTGTTCTGGGGTACAGATTATCAGGCGTTGGTAATTTGTCAACTTTTAACCCTATTCATTTCCATAGCACTATTTTCTTACTAATACTGATTTCCTTCAAGTCTACCCATTCACTCGTCTCTGGATTCCCCTACATTTTTAGGAATTTAATCATACCCTCTTTGTTAAGACAAAACCAAAGTATGTATTCAATTCTTCTGCCATTTCTTCATTATAATTTCCCCAAATTTGCCTGTAAGGGGCCTACATTTGTCCTTACTAATCTTTCTGTCCATTTACTTACAGAAGCTTTTGCAGCCAGTTTCTATGTTCCCTGAAATTTTGCTCTCATGTTCTATTTTGCCGTCCAGATCAAGCTGTCCCCCATCTTTTGTTGATTTGTAAAATTCTCCCAATCACTGGGCTAACTACTTTTTCTGTCAATTGTGCGGAACGTTGTGCAATCATTACCAAAGATCTCACCACTGACCTTATGATGGAGGGAAGATAATTGATGAAGTGACTGCAAATGGTTGGGACTCTGACTCTATACTGAGGAACTCCTGCAGTGATACCCTTGGGCACTATAATAACTGACCTCCAACAATCACAACCATCTTCCCTCATGTCAGTTTTAATTCTAATCAGTGGAGAGTTTTCCTCCTGAATCTCATTGCTCCCAGTTTCGTTGGGCACCTGAAGCAGTTTTGCAGATGATCCAATAAATCAGTGACAATCATGTGTAAATTCAAAGTCCATGCTCATTGTTTGGTCTGTTTGCAGTTCTTAAATAAAGATGGGCAAAGCATTTGTGCTAGCTGCAAGCAGGCATGGGTTATCTTTGAAGATAGATTTCAATATAGTCTGGAACATTTCTGAGTGGAATTGCCATTAAGCAGCACTTCCTAGTCTTCTTTAAGTATTGTGACTGGTTAAAGTCACAATAGTGCTTTGTTCCCATGTTTCTGACTTAAACTGCGCTGCCCTCCCTACTAGCATTGACTTCTGAAGGGTTTGCTGGAGGACTTTTTTTAAAGGAATTGGGAGGTTTCACAAATAAATGTTTCCCCCTTTCATAGGGGAGACAAGGACAAAAAGACATAGCTTCAAAATCTGAATCAGTCCTTTCAGGAAATAAGTAAGAAATATATCCTTATTCCAAATGCAGTAGATACTAACTCAATGAATCATTTTACATCTCAGGCCATAGATTGCTGTTATCAAGGAAATTGAGGGAAATGAAACCATGATGGAGTTCAGTTACAAACCATCCAGTTGAAGGGTGAACCTGGCTTGATGGGCTGCTATGCTGTCTGATGTCAATGAGTGGGCATTGATCTTAAACACTGACACACAGCAGACAAGCAGAATGATGCATTTCTAGGAAATTATAGCCGGAGGAGAGGAAGCAGCCAATAAAGCGCCTTTCATTTAGAATAGGTAGGGACAAAAATTGTTCCTGTTTTATAATATTTAGCCACCATAGTTTCATATTTTATATCAAGTTGAACTTCAGTAACAATCCTCAGAGACCTCATGTTTTAGGAAGCTGAGGAAATCTACAGAGCTAGTGATTTTCTTTTACAGACTCTACATAATAAACAGTCATAATACAAGATTTTATTTTCATGTTACCAACCACAAAATAATGAATAGACTGAAAATCTGTAACAAACTGAGCACAATTGTTTATGCACACACCAGGTGGTGCTATGTTACCCATTAGATGCTTATTAAATAGGAAGATGACACTGCATCCATTACCTCTTCAAGTTGAAGATTTTATTTCAAATAAAATCTATGATTCTACCCTTTCCTGTATCACTCATTCATTGGAAGAAATGCAATATTTGCCAATTTAACCTCTTTCTAACAATGTTCAGAAACATGTTACAGTCATTCACACTTTCTTTCTCCACATAAACTCCAATTGCCATTTGAGTTCTGTCAACATTTTAAGGTCATCTTTCATGTTCACCTGCAAAGTTCACCACTGGAGAACCTAAAAAAAAATAAGATAGGCTGATGTTTCCTATTGTTTTTGAACTGGATACCATTTTACTTACATGATTATCAACAGGAAATGGGTGTAGTGAGGAGTCATTTCCCTCTTTCTATGTGCATTTCTTGTGTGACTGTATATATTGGGATCGATTAGCTCAGTTGGTTGGGCAGCTGGTTTGCAATAAATGTGATTCCAATTGTATGGGTTCATTTCTTCTACTGTCTGAGATTACTATAATGATTCTGTCTTTTCAAACATGCCACTCACCTGAGGCATGGTGACCCTCAGATTAAACTCACCACCAGTCATCTCTATGTAATGAGAGAGCTGTCCTATGATCCTATCAAACTATGGTGAATTTAGGTTTTTTTTGTATTGAGGGTATCAGGGCTGTCAAATACATCATAGTGTCACTCAGTACTAATTATCTTCCATCTTTTTTGCTCAGTACTTAAGACAGGAGGTGAGAGAGGTGAAAATCAACTTCACATGGTTGGAAAATATAATCACTATTGTGAGTGGAGTGTGGAATGGAAGTGTGGTAATGCTCCAGTCATCATGTCTTAATTCACTTATCATGCAGTCAGTGGGCAAAACATTAAACAGGTTGACGAGAGGTTCACATGCCATTTTGCCTCAGGGATGTGTTAAACATGAAGCCTGATGAGGCCAGACGTGTTGACAACCATAGAGGGGCCTCTGGGGATTGTCTCTTTCTGTTCAGTCAAGAAGCAGACCATAGATCATGCATTATTGAGAGTTCCTGCAGTCAAAGTTAGAATACAGAGGATTACATAGAATATATAGCAGGAACAGGCCGTGTGCTTCATCTGGTCCATGCAGGTCATTATGTTCCACACAACATTCCTTCCATCCATCTTCATCTCATCCTATCCATTTATCATTCTTTTATTTTCTCCTTCATGCATGTATCCAACTTTCTGTTAAATGCATGTCTTGTTCTCCTATATGGTCCTTCTGTTTGCAAATTCCACTGTGTCTCAGCTCTCTAAAGAAGAAATATCTGAACAGCCAATTAGATTTACTGGTGACTATGTTATATATATGGTTCTGGTTTTGATCTCACCTACTCGTGAAAAGATTTGGTTTTTATATTTGGAGCAAAAAGTGAAGAAATCATTACTGATAGTTGACCCAAATTGTACTATAAAACGTTATCACTATTGACCTTATATGTAACATATAAAGCTGATAAGCTTGATTTTTGATGTCTGTCTTTGAGGGTAAGACTGAGATTTTTTGAGACAAGGGTTTCCAACTGGAGGCCAATGGCCCCTCTAGGGATTTGTAAAACAGTTTTCAGGGATGCACCCAAAATAATGAGTGAATGGAGAGTAGAGAATCCAACAAATTATGTAAATTTGCCTCCTTATGAGAGTTTTTACCTAATGTGGCAATGCTTATGATATCTTGCATAACATAAGAAATTGGACATGCTTTTCATGTCATTGAAGAATCCAGTAGTTGTTTAATATAGCTAATTATTATGCACAAACATTAGATTACACAGAGCAGCATTGAATGATATGCATTCTGTAGCATGTCATGCTTTAAGAGATCCTGGAGTAAGGTAAAATATGAGACCTTCATACTCACTGGTCACATGCTATGATACAGTGATGATATTGTGGCCATATCTCCCTAAGGTATGTTGAGCTGCTAACCATGAGAGATAACACATCAACATCTATCCATAAATCAACTGCTTCTTACTTAAAAGTATTTATATTCATCTGAGCGAGTTTGTCTACTTAACTCAACTTGTTGCATTCCAAAGCTAATTTGCCACCATCGTTTACACCAGCTTTATGTTTCAGATGGATGAAGTGCAGGTCCCCAAGAAGTATTTATGCTTTCTCAGTCTCATAGCAACTGGCTCTTGTCTATTTCACCTTCTGACTTTCCCATATGTCGAGTGCCTGGCAGCTGCTGAAAGTGACTCAGAGTCAATATCATTGTTGTTATTTGAAGCAAATGCTATTCTTAATAGTGATAAATCAGAGAGAAACTTTCAGGCAAGTTTTTGGATGGAAAATCTCTCTGTTCAACCCTGCACAGTCATCATCATAACAATCAGTCATGGCCTTTATCCTATTGACCTCAATTTTTGATGATGGACTATTTCCTTTTCTCCAATGAAAGATGAAGCATCAACAAAAGTGTAGACAACAACATTTGTCATGAGACAATGATGTATAGTTTACTTTGAAAGTCATCAACATTTACTTTATGACAAGAATCAATTGAGGCTGTACTCCCACATGCTTCTGAAGTCCATTTTGGTCAAGCTAAAAAAATCCTGGATCTTACTTAATGCAAGTAAGTATTCTTATTAAAATCACTTACATAATTAAATATTTATTAATAATTATTTTTTATTTGTTAACCTGTTTTAAGAGTCAGAAAGTTGTAGTGCTGGAAAAGCACAGCAGGTCAGACAGCATCTGAGGAACAGGAATGTCCACATTTTGGGCATAAGCCTTCATCAGGAATTGGGGAGGGGAAGGGGACTGACAGATAAATAGGTAGGTAGGTAGGAGTTGGGAAGGGTGGAAGGTAACTGGGAAGATGATAGGTGGATGTGGATTGATGGTGATTGTGATAGGTCCGTGGGGAGGGTGGAGTGGATAGTTGGGAAGGTAGATGGACATGTAGGACAGGTCAAGAGGGCACTGCAGAGTTGGAGGGTTAGATCTGGGATGAGGTAGGGGAGGGAGATTTGGAAACTACTGAAGTTAATGTTGATGCTGTGTGGTTGAAGGATCTCAAGGCAGAAGATGAGGCGTTCTTCCTTTAGTTGTTGGTGGGTTGGATTTGGTGGTGGGGGAGGGCCACAACTGCAATTTCTTGGGGAAGTGGGAGGGGGAGTTGAAGTGGTCGGTCACAGGGTGGTGGGAGTTGTAATGTAAACAACAATTTTTATTTGTTGGGTCAACATTCAAACCAAACATCGCACTGAACAAATACAAGAAAAGAGAGAATTGTGGATGATGGCAATATGAATCAAAAACACAAATTGATGGAGAAACGCAGCACATCTGGCAGCATCTGTGGAGAGAAAGCAGTGGTAATGTTTTGGACCCAGTGACCCTTCTTCAGAATACTGTTCTGCCATACTGTCTCTTTGCCAACAAATGCACATTTTCTTTTTAACAAGCCTTCAATCATGCAAGTCTGAACAATAAATAAGCATTTTGCAATCTCCACTAACTTTTACAGTTCAGAATGAAATAATTCTTCCCCCATTCTACTAACTCCGCACCTGCTCAGACCTGATTGTCATTGGAGGCAGAGGCCAATCAATGAAACAATACCAGATGATTGACACCTTCATGGTCATGCCTTCACCTCCCTCCTCTGAGTGCTTAAGTGACAGAAGGATTACACACGAAATGTCAACTTCTCCATCTCCTGATGCTTCCTGGGCTTGCCGTGTTCTTCCAGCATCATGCCTGTCTACTTTGGATTCCAGCATCTGCAGTTTTTTTTTGTCTCTAATCATTATCCAGTTGGCACATAAATCTCTTTAACAGTATATAACACTTTAGTGTACAGGCTTTACATTTCAAATTGCTTGACAAACGAAATTACTTTCAGAATGCAATAACTATTTAGGTAAACAAACCCACTCAGATATACATAAATAATGTTCTGAAAAATAAATTGGTGTCAAAATGTTAACTTCTTGCTCTCTCCACTGATGCTGCCATAACCTTTCCAGCACTTTATTATTTTTATTTCAGCTCTGCAGTATCTGCAGTAATATTTTATTTCGAAGTATAGATAGCTGTTCCTGATAATTTAGAACATAGAAAAGTATAGCACAGAACAGGCCCTTCGGCCCACAATGTTGTAGGTTTGTTGTATATTTTCTTTTCTGGTGAACCTCTTGGAAATTTCTTGCAGATCTCCAGTTGAGAATTTCTGTCTCAAAATATCTTCAATCTATATACATGTAAGGACCAGCAACATGAAAAATCAAGCTTACCCGATTTATATGTTATCAATTAATATTTCTCAAGACGAGCAGCTGCTTTGTGTGTTCAAATAAAACTTCAGATTTTCTTTGTAAATGTTAAGGAAATGCTAAATCACATTTCAGAGGAAGTGGGATTGAATTGCTAAATGACGGTAACCAGCTTCAGACATCCTTAGAATTCAAATCAATGACTGACATTGGACAAGGGGGTGGGAAATTTGATTTGAGCCCAAAAAGAATACAAAGCTAATGGAGCCACTCTCCCTATACTGGTCCATGCTGAGGTAAGGAGTTCAAACTATATTAGCTTTCACCCTCATTTAAACACCAGTGAGTTGATAAACTGGTACCTCATGATATTTTGCTGCTTGTGGAAAATCATTCAGTTTTGTGGCACCATTTTAGATCTTGGGTAGAGTGCCAATGTGCCAACAGCAAGTTGGAAATGTTTCATTCAGATCCAGGAGGAATACATTGGTTTCTCATAAATCTGAGTTGTACCCAGATATTTGGGCTTGTTTTTTTTTGTTCTGCTCTGCCTTCTAGTTTCAAATTGATACATATTTGGACAGAAGTGTTAGTGAAATAAGGTGATGATGTCTACATGTGCCTCCTTTCACCAATTCATCATTTCCTTGCCTGTCCTTGCTGAGACAGTCACTGATTGCCCTTTTGCAAGCTATTTCATTTGCTGCTTGAACGTACAAACCACTTCCCTCCTATCAACTATTCCTACTTTGTGGAGGGTGGGTGTTAGTCTGCACTGCAATCAGTAATGATCTCAAAATCTTCAGTTACAAGGAGAAGGCTTCTATCTCCACAACTGCGTCTATACATTGTTTTAATTGGCGTCACTCTCTGATATGGCCTAAAAATAAAATTTGCCGCATTTATAGGCCTATTGACTTTTTGAACAAAACTAAAACGCTGCAGATGCGAGAAATATGAAACAGACATAGAAAATGCTGGGAAAATTCTGATCTAGCAGCATCAATGGAGAGAGAAAGAAAGTGTGTGTTTCGAGTTGAATCACTCTTTCTTTTGAAGAGTCCTTAGTTCCTCAGTTGCCTCTTCTAATTCGTGAAAGAACCACAGGAGTTATAATCCCTATCATTGGAATTAGCAGAATTACTTTACTGGTAGGGTATATTAGCCCGTCCCCACCCTCAGCATATAGATGCACATGTATGGCTTCCAGTCTAGGTAAATGAGTGGAAGAGAGGCATGTGAGATAAAGAGGGTAAAACATCTGTCTAATCATAATTTCTGTTGAAACAAGCACAAGACAAATGCTGGAGACATTCAGCAGATTAGATTCCCTACAGTGTGGAAAGAGGCCCTTCAGCCCAATCAGTCCACGCCAAACCTCTGAAGAGTAATCCACCCAGACCCATTTCCCTCTGACTAATGTACCTAACGCTATAGGCAACTTAGCATGGCCAATTCACATAGCCTGCGCATCTTGGACTGTGGGAGGAAACCCACGCAGACACAGGTAGAAACTCCACCACAGACAGTCACCTGAGCCTGGAATCAAACCTGAGGCCCTGGTGCTGTGAGGCTACAGTGCTAACCACTGAGCCCTATGCTGCTTAATTATCTGTCAGCCTTTTAAGAAGGGTTACATTGAACTTGGAGTAATAACTCTGTTTCTCTCTCGATAGATGCTGCTGGGCCTGCTGAGTTTCTCCAGCATTCTTTCACTTCTTTCAGATTCAGATTTGACAGATATCTTGAAGGCATGCTCATGATGTTTTAACCACATTTTGATGAAACTAAATGGGATTAAGTTATCAGTCTCCATCTTACTGAGCTGTTTCCACTTGCAACATGGCATGCTGAGAGAAACAGAACACAGTAGATCTGAATTGCCGAGCTTCAGGCCTAGACTTCCTGTGGTTGTAGTATGTACAACGAAATACAAGGCACTGTAACAAAAGTTAATTGAATTCCTCGCCAATATGTGACCAAAATCTTATTTTTATGCCATGGGAGCTAACATAGTTGTCATAATATGATAGTTAAGGTGAAGAGTATATTTGCCACCTCATGTCAATATCAAAGAAAAGGATTTATTTGCACCAGGGAATTATCTCAAATTTGTATTCTATAATTGTAGATGCTAGTATCAGTTTAAAAGCATCTGTAGGAATGTGTATTTAGCTAAGACTGTTTCAAAATGTAAAATGAAACTCCGTTCCAAAAATAGTCATGCAAAAAATGATATAATAAATGTTGCTGTACTTTAAATAATTGTACTTTCAATTTATCATGGATATATTCTTTTCAAGAAGTTGTGACGAGAAAATTGTGCAGATGATTAGATTTGGCTTCATGGTGACTTTTACTCATTTGATTGTTAATAATCTTGTAGAAGGAGTCAAATAATCTTCTGACTCACTTCAACCATTAATTCAAACATTAACCCTTTAGGGTGTAATGGAAACCTTTTGGATCAATTTTTTGGACTACCATTCAAAATATAGATTGTACACAACCACTCAGCCCATTGTGTTAATGCTAGCTCTTTATAAGAAGTAATCAATTTGACCCACACACCTTCCTTTTGCTTCATATCCCGGAACATCCTCTTTTTTCAGGTATTTAACCAATTCTCTTTCAAAACCTACTATTAAATCTGATTCCACAACATTTCCAGATCTTGACAACTTGTTAAAAAACTTCTGCTCATTTCCCCATGAGAATTTTTGCTAATCATCTTAAATCTTTAGTTACTAACCCTTGTACCAATGAAACTAGTTTTGTTCCATCTGCTTCATCACAGTCCCTCATTATTGTCAATACTCACAACAAGCGGTTCCTTCACTTTCTCTGCTTGAAGACAATCAATCCCAATTTCTCCATGCAACTGAATTTCCTTTTCATTATTCGGTTCAATGTAATTTTATTAAATTATTAATAGTCCATTGTACAGCAATTTTGTTTTCGAGGTGGCAGAGGCAGGAGGATAGGAGGTGTTCAGGCTCCCTCTCGCATGACCAACTGCATCTTCTTTTTTAAATTTAACTTGTCTTCATTTAACTTTTGAATCAAAATCATATTTTCTTCTTTCCGCAGTTGCGGTGGTGGAGAGAGTTTGGGGGGAGTTTTACAGCGGCGGCTCCACTCCATTAGTCATGGTCGATGCTGGTCGCAGCATTGATGGATTGGGGTCAGTTCTTTTCCTTTGGTGTTTCAGCAGCATCTGCAACAGTTGTGAAGTGAATGACCCCTTGATCCTTAATTTGGATGGTCTGTCCGTACTTGGAAATTGAGAATGGGCCCCAGTCCTCGAGAGTTGGGACAGTGTCCAGGTTATGGCGGTAGCTGGAGGATTAGTGGCGAGGAGGCAACTTTGGCAGAAGCAACGTTCTGGGTCCAGTCAGCAGCAGCGGTTGGGGGGGGCTGCTTCAGCGCTCTTCCTCCTTGGTGTTATCGTGGCAGGGACAGCTTTGATGGCTGTGGAGTATCGCACATCACATAGTCAAATATGAAATCAAGAAGGTTGATCCATGGTTGAAACAAAAACATAAAATTTGTCTTGACTTTGTATGCATTATTTTCATAATTTGTGTAATTAAAATGGCAGCAGATTAATTATGGCAACTTGTACATGTATTAATTATTTTCATTAATTACTGTTAACATTACTCTTATTAATTTGCTTTAGGTTAACAAGAAAGAGGACAACGCCATTTGAATTATGTAATAATTTTGGACGGTTGGAATTCCACACTCTCAACAAACCCTCACTCCAAGCTGAAAGCTCACAGCTGAGGTCTGAATATGCTCAGAGTTTCTTCTACAACACTGTCTCCAGCATGTGTTAACATTGCTCCATCTGTTACTCCATGTAGAATTGTTTCTTTTATGCGTTGCCTTTCTTTTACATGTGTCTCAATGTGTGGCAGATATTTTCAGTTCAGTCATTTCTTGTCCAAATAATTTGATCAGTGCAGCATTTTCCATAAATCTAGTGCGCTTGCAATTGATATTCAAGGCCCATGCAAATCTTTGGGCTGTTAAATTATTCTGGCAAAAAAAATCAGGATCACATAGCATCATAATATTGCACGGCAAGTGCTCATGTCACTCTACACCAAATTGAATGTTGTCTTTGAGTCTTCTGAATAATTAATGAATTATTCAACCATCCCCTTTATGTTTTTGTTAATCACTTGGTAAAATTAGAAGGAAAATAGCACATGCAGCATATTGAGGAGAAGGGGGAAATTGGAAGTGTAATTTTGAAGCAAACCATTTCATTTGGTGACTGGTAGCAGTTCTCATGGAGGTGTTGTGATTTCAAGGTCATTGATGTTGGATTTTACCAGGTTAACATGTTAATCTTGATGAGGTACAAAACCTTGATATCATTGACATAAGAAGAAGAAATGAAGCCAATAAAAAGTTTAATTTTCAGAAAGCTATTGCCACCTTATTTATTGGCAATTAATATTGCTTCCTTTTTTGCATGGTGAACAATAAGTTCATGAACTGCATAAAAGAGTGCAAATTGAAGAGCACAGAACAATACAACACAGGAATAAGCCCTGCGGTCAAACTGATTCTTAACCATTATTTAGACCTTACTTATTGCCCTTATTAGGTTTCTCTCCCTCTGTTTACCTCCTGTTCATGTGTCTATTAGGATATGTCTTAAACATTGTTAACATGCAGGCGCCCCCCCCCCCCACCTCCACTGGCAGTGCATCCCATACACCCACCATCCTTTGTATGAAATATTTTCTCCACACTTCTCCCCTAAACTTTCCCCTCTCACCTTGAACCTGTGTCCTCTTGTAGTTGACCTTTCCACCTTGGGAAAATGCCTCTGACTATCCATCCTATCTTTGACTCTTATAATTTTGTAGACCTCTCTCAGGTCTTCCCTCAACCTCTGTCTTTCCAGTGAAAAAAATCTAAATTTATCCAATCTGTTCTTGAACCAACCCTCTAGACCAGGCAACATCCCCATACATCTTCAAAACATCCACAACCTTTCAGTAGTATGGTTATCAACACTGCACACAATATTCCAAATGTGGCCCAACTAAAGTTTTAGATAGCTGTAACATTACATGCCCGCTTTTATATTAAATATCATGCCCAATGAAGGCAAGCATGCTGAATTTCTCCTAGTCCACATTATACACTTACATTGCCACTTTCAGGAACCCGTGGACATATATGTTCTGATTCCTCTGTATGTCAACACACTTAAAGGTTTTGCCGTCTATTGCATAATTTGCATCACCTCATAGTTGACCAGATTAAACTCCACCCATTATTTCTCTGCCCAAATCTGCAATCTATCTATATCCTGTTGTATCCTTTGACAATCCTCCTCATGAACTGCAACTCCACCAATTTTCGTGTCATCACAAACTTCCTAATGTATTTCAAGACACCCAACACTTTCTCCTTCATTATATTGACCTGCCTGAAAGTATGCACACACCTTTCCCCGTCCTTCTCTTTGGTGAATACCAATGTAGAGTACTCATTTAGGATCTCGCACATTACCCCTGGCTCCACAAATAACCTTCCTCTTTTAACCTACTCTTTCCCTAGCTACTCTTTTGTTCCTAATTGATGCGTATGAAATGCTTTGGGATTCTTCAAGGACATTTCATGTAGTCCACCTAACTCTGTTTGAGCTCCTTCCTACTTTCTGGATATTCCTCAAGGACTTTGATTTTAGTGCTTTTCTTTTTACTAAGCTGATCATTTTCCCTGTCATTCAAGGTTCCCGAATGTTGCCATTCCTGTCCTTCACTTTCACAGGAGCATGCCTGTCCTGCATTCTAATCAACTGATCTTTAAAAGACTCCCACATGTCAGATGTGGATTTACCCTCAAACAAACTGTTCCTAATCCATATTCTCCAATTCTTGCGTAATTCAGTTATAGTTGACCTTCCCCAAATTTAACACATTCATCCAAGGTCCAGCCTTGTACTTATCTATACTTATCCAAACACCTATGGAATTATGCTTACTATTATTAAAGTACTATCCCACTGAAACTTTGATTCCTTGGCCAGGCTCATTTCCCAATAGTAGGTACAGTATGGCCCCTCCCTTGTTGGACTATCCACATACTGCTTTGAAAAACTCTCCTGATGTCAACTGTCAAATTGTTCCCCATCCAAATCCCCAGCATTCTGCCAGTCCGAGTCAATATGGGGGAAGGTAAAATTACCCACTGCAGTAACCCTGTTATTCTTAAATCTTTCCAGAATCTGACAACATATCTCTTTCTTTATTTTCCAATGGCAGCTGGGAGATCTGCTGTACAATTCCAGCATTATGATTTCACACTTCCTTTTCCTGAGTTCTACCCATAATGCCTTGCTGAAATATCCCTCAGGGTGTCTTCCCTCAACAAAGTTGTGATAAGCTCCCTAACCAATGATGCAACTCCTCCACCTCTTTTGTCTACTGTTCCATCTCAGCTAAAACATTGATATCCTGGAATTTTAAGCTGCCAATCCTGCTCCTCTTCCAACCATGTCTCTGTGATAGCAACAACATTATCGTTAATCCAGGCTCTAAGTTTATCTTCTTGCATTGATGCAAATACAGTCCAAGCCTCCAATCATGCTGAGCTCAGTAACCTCTCCCTTGCTGCTCATCTTCTTAGCTATGTTTGCCTTAGTCTTAAACTGTTTTCCAGTCACTATACTTATAGACCTGCTGCTCCAGTTCACACAAGTTGACACCAGCTCTTTAGCCACGTATTTAATTGTACTCTGTCTCTTCCTAACTTCAGTAGCACAAAGATTACCACCCTTGAGGTCCAGCTTTTAGGTGACTACTTAACTCCTTGAACTGTCATTTCAGGACCTTGTCATTCTTCTTACTGATGTCATTTGTGCCAATGTGGACAATGACTTCTCTCTGTTTACCCACCTGTTACAGGATGTCCTGTACCTGCTTAGAGACATCCATAACCCTGACAGCAGTGAGACAACATAGCATCCTGTAGTCTCTCTTGTGGTCATAGAAATATTTTCCTGTGCCTCTGACTATTAAATCTCCCATTACATTTGCTCTGCACTTGGTCCCTCCTCTCTGTACAGCAGGGTGCTATCTCTCTGGCTGCTGCTGCTGTCATCTGATGGACATAAACCAAAGAATCAGTCAGGTATCAGAGTATTTTGAATCTAGCAATCTGCAATGTAAAAAAGTGGTTTAATAACTTTATGATGCAGGGGCTTTTAAGGATGTGATCATCAGATAAAATTAATTATTGAGTTCAAAAATCGTTTTGTTCAGTCACTAAATTGAATCTCAAATCCCGACAACAAAAAATACTGTATAATTAGAGTAGTGAGCTGGCTAAGATAAAATAGGAATTGTTATGGACCAGGCCAGACCCCCTCAAAATATTTCAAGAAAGGAGCCCAGACCTAACTTTGCAAGTTGTTTGAAGCAGGTATAACACGGATATTCCAGGAGAGATGCAGTGGTCAAACCATTTAGTTTTAAACAAGACAGAATTTATTAACAAGATTACCGAATGAAACACATACAAAAGAGAACAGAATACTGAATACCTTGACCTATTCGAAAACCCAACAGTTCATTCCAACTTAATAATGCTGTTCCAAATACTTGCAACAATCTTCATAAATACCTTTGGCACAAAAGTTAAAATCAAACACAGGGTCTTACAGGAGAGAAGTCAGAGAGAGAGGACCAACATGAATCTGATTCTTAAATTCAGCAGCTTCCATGCCGCCTGACTGCCTTCAGTGTAAAGCCAGACTAAATAGAACCTATCTGGGAGAACAAGCCACTCCCCTTTCATTGTACATATGCTTTTATTTTTACTTGAAAGCCTTTTGCCTGAAGCAGTATCTGTGAGCTATAATCAAATTGGGCCTAAAACCCTTCAAACTAAGACTTTTCAGAGTCTGTGTCTTTTACAACCCCTCTCTTAAACAAAAAAGCCAAGGACATCATAACCTTGTTAAAGGAGCAGCATCATCACAGAACCTATGCTGAAAAGTTTTGATAGACCATCAATCACCAGAATTTGAAGAATTCATGCAAAAATTCCAGTAGAAGTCCAACTATGACTAACAAGAGAAGGAAAAATAGCATTACATCAATTGATTATTGTTTCTAAAATTAACAGTAATTAAAATTATTTTCTTGATCAGTATGTTTCCATCCCAATAAGGAAAGAAATATTTTGGACCTTACTAAGGTATAATATTGTTCAAGAGTCAATCAGGAAACCTTTAGGGAATAGTGATCATAAAATAAGTTTGCTATGGAAAAGAACAAGAAGCAATTGGAAATAAGAATATCAAGTTGTGTGAGGGTCAGTTTTAGTAGGGTGAGAACAAGTCTGTCCCAAATAAGTTAGAAACCCAGATTGTGAAGTAAAACTATATTGGATAATTGGCTTATTTAAAGAGATGATAACTCAGACATAGTCAAGGTAAATATCACCAATAGAAAAGGTAGGACAATAAAAGCCAGAGTTCCCTGGATGATGATGGATAAAGAATAATATAAAGCAGAATAAATTTGGGAATGATGGATGTCAGGCTGATAATGAGAATGAGAACCAGATTAGGTACAGAGAGTTCAAAGTGGCAAAGAAACAAGAAATTAGAGGGGCAAGCACAGAGCAGTAGACATAAAGTGAATTGATGAGTCTTCTATATAGTACAAGAGTGATAAGTAGAAGAGAAGGACAATAAAGGCACTGAAGAGAGTATCTATAGATGGAGATAGAGGACACAACCAAGGTATTTTGCACCTTTCTTTATAAATACAAAGATGCAGCCCAAGTAATATTGAATGAGCACATTACTCAGATTCTGGGCCAGCTGAAATTTCATAAAGAAATGTTCATGAAAAGGACTTGCCGCATATTACACTGGTAAATCACTGGTATGAGACAAGATGCATCCAGGAACTCTTGGGGATGTAAGACTGTAAACAATAGATGTATTGGCCATATCTTCCAGTCCTCCTGTGGTGGCAGGAAAATGTTACTTTTTTTTTACTTTGGCTGCTTGATTGACTTCCAGCTGGTTCAATGACTTTCTGATAGAACACTGTCTGCTTGAAGCTTGATGATGAATTTTCAATCATACAACAAAATTGCTTTCTCAACATGTGACTAATGCAAGCTTAAAGTTCTCTAGCCAAGTAGTGGTGGTATGTGTTGGATACATATCTTGTGTTTTTGAAATTTAACCAGTCTAGTTTGGATAGGGACCATCATAATACAATGAAAGATTGATATGGACCAATTTACTTTTGACCAAAACACAATAAATTTCAATGTTTCTTTTGTCCATTGTGAAATAGAAAGGCAAATTGTCTGGAATGATATAATTACTGTATTAATTATTTATTCCTACACCTTTTGCGGTTCATGCATGAAGACACCAAAAAGGTTGTCTGAAATCCTTGGATAGAGACAAAAGATCTGCAGATGCTGGAATCCTAAGTAGACAAGCAGGTAGCTGGAAGAACACAGCAAGCCAGGCAGCATCAGGAGGTGAAGAAGTTAATGTTTTGGGTATAATCCTTCTTCAGGAATGGGATTGGGGGTGAGGAGAGCTGCAAATAAAAGGGAGATGGGGGAGGGTTTTGGATAGGGAGAGGGGCAGAGTGGTGTAGTAATGATAGGTGAACACAGGTAGAGGGTCTGACCTGGTTGGTTGTTGGAGGAATGAACCCAGTTGGTGGCTGGCAGGAAAGGTTGCCAAGTAGAATGGAAGGGATTGGGAATGTCTAGAAAGGGACTCAGATGATGGGAAGGGGGGTTATTTGAAATTGGAGAACTCAATGTTGAGTCCTCCGGGCTGTAGGTTGCTCAGGCAGAAGATGAGATATTGTTCTCCAATTTGTGGTTTGATTCATTGTGGCAATGGAGGAGGCTGAGAATGGGCATGTTGGAGAGGGAGTGGGAAAGGGAATTGAAATGGGCGGTGACTGGGAGGTCAGGTCAGCCCTTGTGGGCCTGGCTGAGATGCTCAGTGAAACGTTTTGTCTTACACACTCCTTGGTTTGCGTCACATTCCCCACCAACACCCCTCAAACCCTAAGTACCTTTCCCTGCAACCATAAATGATGCAAAACCTGCTATCACATGACCCCCTCCCCCCTCCCCCATCCATAGTCCCAAACAGTCCTTCCAGAGGAGACACTGGTTCACTTGCCCCTTCTGTAACCTAGTTTACTGCATTTGGTGTTCCTGATGTGGTTTTCTCTAGATCGGTGAGACCACATGTAAACTCCCCCATTATCTGCAGTTCCCCTCACCCCCAGTCCTGAAGAAGAGTTGCACCCGAAATGTTGACTTCTCCACTTCCTGATGCTGCCTGCCTTGCTGTGTTCTTCCAGCCTCACGAATTCCTTGGATGGCTGCAAATTTCCATATGTCATAAGGCATTTCTTGCAACTCAGAACTGTCTAGAACTTAGAAAGCTAAAGACCACATGATTTCACGCATTAACAATTTTAGTCAGTTGTTTCCAATTTTTTAGGTATTAATTGAAAGATCATAATATACTGGAACCTAACAGTGGGTTGACAGGCTGTTACCAGAAGGGTTCTTCAAGGATCAGTACTTGAACCTCAGTTGTTTACAATCTTTATTCATGGTTTGGAGGAGTGATTAAACCTAACATATCCAAGTTTTGTGATGATGCAAAGTTTAATGGAAATCAATGATAAGAAGGATTTTTAAAGAGGTTAAAGAGTGCTGGGGAACAGTTTGATGAGTGAGCAATGGCCTATGGATGTGATATAATGTGGTGAATTGATCTACTTTAATAGGAAAAACTGAAGAAAAATAGTATTTTTTGAATGGTGAGAGATTGGGAAATGTTGCATTCTGGGTGATCTTCACAAGATATCATAGAAAGCTAACTTGCTGGTTCAGCAAGCTAGGGAAAGGCAAATGGTATGTTAGCTTTTTTTTTTACAAAGGGATTAGAGTATTAGAATCTTAAATCCAGCATTCGGTCCATAACAACACAGTGTTATGCTGTGTGCAATATCTACACCTCATGGATGGTAGTGTTTAAGAAGATATCTCACCACCACCTTCTCAAGGACAATTAGGGGTGAGAAATTACCGTTGGCTTTGCCAGTATAACTCTTAATGCTTTTTTTAATATAAAAGATTATAAGTTTGTATTAAGCATTGTTATGTACAAATTGGTTGAATCGTTTTTCTGCATCAAAACAGGGATAGCATTTCAAAAAGTACTTCATTGGCCACAAAATTCTTCTAAGTATTGTGGTTTTTGAAAGGGCACAGAGCAAAAGTAAACCTTCCTTTTATATCTGGAATGTGCTGTTACATTGTTACATGATGTATGTTGTGAAAAGTATGCACATCTGCCTGTCTGCAAGTGAGAGTGGGAAACCATGTCTGTGCACAAGTGCCAGAAATTCTGAATCGCTCCAGCAAAGAACAAGTTTATATCCCATAGGGGGCAGTCTAACACCACTATTTCAGCTACATTCTCTGTTCCATGCAATCTAAGTTTTCATTTGAACTTTTTCACATTGCTGAGCTTCAATTACAATTGGAAAGAAAATTTGTGATATATTTAGAATTCGTGCAAAATCTTGGGAGACGTATTTTGCATTTTTCACCCAAAGCAACCAATTTACACTTTTGATGACAATGACACTGCTAGCTCTGAACTCTTGAACAAGAAATGGTTAAGAGTCATCGTCGTCGAATGAAATCAGACGGGAAGTGTTGGAACTTATGAGCAGCATTGTCTTTCAGCCTGTTCCATAAAAGATATTTGTGAATACCTTTGAATAATTGATAAGTTCAGTGAATATAGCCTAAGGGCAGGTAAACAACTGATCCTCAATTAAACGCTTAGTATTACTTAGTGTGATAAAAGTCAACAAATCGAAGATGTGCAGCAGCAGTGGATATATCCAGTGACTCACAAATCAGGAGGTCATGGATGAAAAGTATCTTGAATTGATCACCACTGAAATAAATTAAATATGCCACATTTCCTTTCACAGTATCGTTTCCTTCAAATTGAAAGTGCGACAATTTATTTGAAGAATTCAGATTTATTTATGAAACAAAATAAAATGGATTTCTTCTCCCTTCCAAGGGCTGACAAAACTGGGGATCAAATTTGCTTCCTGAAGCCCTGGAAGGTTTTTGACAGTCACGGAATTAAGCTGAATCAAGGATAGAGCTTATTAAAGGCGAAAAAAAAGTTAAAGCGATATTGTTTTTTTTTCATGCACAGTATTTTTGTCAATGTCTGTGTGCCATACATGCATCATCAACACAGCAGACACATCTTTATCCTCTGCTGCCTCTGAGCTTTGATTATTGCTAAATCCATGCCGGAAAAAGATTCTGACAACTAGGGCTGTATCGTCTATGCTCCCCGGTCAGGTAGTAATTCCTGGGGCAAAAAGACCCACGCAACCTGGATGGCAGTAAGCTCTGAGTCTCATTAAGGCCAAAGCTACCTCTTTCCCCAAAACCCCAACCACCATTACCACCAGCCCAAAACTTAGTGAAAATAGTGGAGCACTGGGATCACAAGGTCAGAGAGAGGGAACCAGAATGTGGGTTTGTGGGGCACCTGATAGGTACTATTTGTACAAAAGGCAAGCATCTCCTGCACTGTGCCCAGCAGCCACAAGCCTCATATGTTTTTACTGTGCCAATTTTGACATTGGCAGCCTCCTTCTCTATTGCGTGTCAAATATTATGAATTTGGGCGATAGAAGAAGGAGGTACTTATGTGGCTAATTAATTGGATATTATAATGGTGGGGGCTGAGAAAATTTAGGAAGTGCAATTGCCACCAATTCTTCCAATTGGTTTTAGTTAATATTACTGCTGGCAAGTGGGGCAGGTTGCCCATATGGCATCCTAGGTAAAAGGTAGTCTTGATCTTGACAAACAGCTTATGCTAATTACGTATTACTTTATAGTTAGTGTTATGGTCCTAGACGATATTACTATTGGACAACTCTGATCCTCCAGAATGAAATCTGGCTTGCTGGATCGTAAGTTAATTTTTTAGTCAGTTAATGTAATAGTTAATTATTAAAATAAGTTCTCACAAGGGCACAGATGTTCTTTAACACTGAAATGGTATACTTTGCTACTTTAAGGGCGGCATGGTGGTTCAGTGGTCAGCCCTGCTACCTCAAAGTGCCATGGACCCAAGTTCAATTCCATCCTTGGGGGACTATCTATGTGGAGTTTGCACATTCTCCCTGTGTCTGCATGTGTTTCTGCTGGGTTTTCTGGTTTCCTCCCACAGTCCAAAGATGTGCAGATAACATAGATTAGCCTTAATGAGGTGTTACAGGGATAAGGTGAGAGAGCTGGGATGCTCTTCAGAGTGGTAAAAAACAATGACTGCAGATGCTGGAAACCACATTCTGGATTAGAGTGGTGCTGGAAAAGCACAGCAGTTCAGGCAGCATCCGAGGAGCAGGAAAATCGACGTTTCAGGCAAAGTCTCTATTCCCTATGAAGATGCTGTAATAAAAGTTCACTGCATTCTTCAGTAATATGAGATCCAAGCTCTATCCTTATATTTCTGGAGCTAAATTAAGTGACGCAGCATGACAGTTGAAGGTCATCAGTTTATCATCCCACCCTATGGCATGGCCTCACCTTATGCCATGGTTACAGCACAAAGATAGGCAAACTGTTCATTGAAAAATTCTCACTGAAGTGCACTGACCAAACAAGCCCAGTATTCTACTTCAATAAACTAAAAAAAAATAGATGTCAAGCAATGGAAGGCAAGTCTTTGACTGAATTGCACAACATTTGACATTTTCAATGAACTACAATTATTTAAACAACAAATGAGGCTTTGCTTTGCAGACCAATCCATTAATAATCCCGAGATGAGATCTTTTAAAATATGACTTGCTATCAGCAAAGAGACACTATGTGATACATGTCTTCTCCTTACATAATTATCACAATGTGATAGTGGTAGATCATCAATATATGTAGCCACACCACATCACATTAAACACCAAAACATAAGCTTATTACATAAAAATTGAAAACAAAACAGTTATGTGATATAAATACCGAAGACAGTTTGGAAAGATTTTAACACAAACAGCAAAAATATACAGTATTTTCAACATGTTTCCCAACACTATCAGTTACAGAGACTCAAGTCCATAGAAATTATCATTCGTTCTCAATTCTTCAGGTTCCATTTCTTTCCTGCAATTCCATTACAAACAGGAGGGGGAAAAGAAAGTCTTTTCCAACTCAACGAGCATGAAGTGTTTACATTTCTGAGGGCATAAAATTTCTCAGTTCTACCAGCTTGAAAACTTTCTCTCCAAGTCATCCCAGCTTGGAAATTTCACAGACAAGAAGACAATTCTGCTGAGGCGACTGGTTCCCTGGAACTGAACTACACTCTGTTTCTTCTGAAATACACAGAAAAAAATTGATTCTTCTGCTCTGAAGGACTGTTTAGTTTTCCTGTCATAGATTCACCAGTATAAGCTTCTTATCTTTTAATATTTCACGAGTTCTTCCAGGATCTTGATTGTAGCCACATACTTCCTTCACATGACATGTTTAAGTCACTATTCCAAAATAACTTTATGTACATTTATAAAACGTTCACAGAACTGACAAAAATATCTCTGCCTCAATATTTAAATATAACTTCTAAATATGATAATTCTGCTTCCATTAAACCTAGTCCATATGTCAGGTACATGGGTATCACTTGTGAGATCTCAAACTCAATTTAAGATAAGTTCACATTGCTAATACTGAAACATTCTCACTGCATTGCTACCAACACAGCACCAGAAAGAGAACTGGTTGTCTCTTTTAGGAACAGTTCGTTTTTATCTTCTTGGACAGAGCTCATTCCAAGATGGCATGGTGCCAAAGTGGTTAGCACTGCTGCCTCGCGGTACCAGGGACCCAGGTTTGATGCCAGCCTCAGGTGACTGTCAGTGTGAAATTTGTGTATTTTCCCCATGTCTGCATGTCGGTTTCATCCCACAGTCCAAAGATGCACAGGTTAGGTGAATTGGCCATGCTAAATTGTCCATAGTGTTTAGAGGTATGTAGGTTAGATGCATTAGTCAGGAGCAAATGTAGAGTAATAGGTTATGGGAATGTGTCTGGGTTGGTTACTCTTTGGATGGTCGATGTGGACTTGTTGGGCCAAAGGGTCTGTTTCTACACTGTAGGGATTCTCTGCTACTTTCAGGTATTACACAACATTCCCCTCCCTTCACTCCCTGCACCCCCACCCCACCCCCCCCCCACCCCCGACTCTAACACTCAAGGTTTTCCTAGTTATGAACTTCTTTCATACAATTGTTGCAAATTAATAAAGTAGGTTTATCACTGTATCATGACATACTTGACACCTGTATTAGCTCAGAAAATTCCTTGGTTTAAGAGAACACCATTACAGATGGACACTATGCTGGTTCAGTGGTTAACACTGCTGTCTCACAGAACCAGGGACATGGATTCAATTCCAGCCTCAGGTGTTTGTCTGTGTGGAGTTTGCATGTTTTCCCTGTATCTACGTGGGTTTCCTCCAGGTGTTCTGGTTTCCTCCCACAGTTGAAAGATGGGTAGGCAAGGTGAATTGGCCATGGCGAATGTAGGATTACAGGATTAGAATAGGAGGGTTAAACTGGATGGGATGTTCTTTGGAGGGTCTGTGTGGACGTGCTGGATTAAATAGTCTCTTTCTGCAGTGTAGAGATTCTATGTCTGACAAAAAATGCTTAGTGTAGGCAAACCAGCACTGAAGTTCTAAGAAATTCTGATGGTACTATTAAAATACAGAAGTCTATGTGCCCACCCCACCTCAAAAAAGATGTATCTGACTGATGACTTGGTTGAGTCGATAAGCTGCAGCTTGAGGACAAAATATTGAGTACTGTCTTGTGACACACTTAACCATTGGTGGCACTTTGATTTCCTGGATGTTCTTTGCTGAGGATATCTTTAGGCATTGACACTGCTTTGAATGTTCATTTCCATTAGTCTAAAAGGTCTTTAGTTTCCTCAAGTCACGTCAGAGAATGTGGTTATGTTTCTGAAAAAGTTAATGTTCTCCTTTTGATGTTGAAAGCAGGGTAGACAGGCATGCGATCTTTCCATTCTCATCAGTATTCTTATGGATAATAGCATCATTTATCAGGTTCAATCACAGATAGTAAACATTCCTGTGCTGTTTTGGTTCCACTTCTTCTCGACAGCTGAATTGATTTCATCAAGAGCCTACAACTAACCCCTAGTCGTTGTAATGCCGAAAATATCCAAAGTCAGATTCTGAACATTCCTTGGTGGCTGGAAGAGAATTAATTAATTCTTTCAAATCTGTGAAGTCTGTAGGATCTTCAGATCTCTCAGTCATGACAAATTGTCTGACACTAATGGCATTCGTATCAAGTGGTATATTTTCTCTATTCAATTAATATTCTTCTGACACCAATCAAGTCCTCCCCTTATTGAGTTGTTTGCTGGTGTTTAGCTTTTGAGCTGATTATGGTCCTTTAAGCTGTAGAGTTTTAAATTCAAAGCATACATTTCTGCTCAAAAATGTGAAATTGTGCTGATTTCTGAGTATGTACATGCATCTACACTGTATTGGCTTCTGTATTACAAAATACAGCCAGCATTCCTTTGAATTTGTGCATTGTTTTGCCTGTACTATGCAGTTTTCTACCAGTCATTCGTAGTTTTGTTCTCTTCAACTGAGGATTTGTTCATGCTAAAACAGTAACACTAACTCAATGTCAAATATGCAATGAGTTAGTTGAGCATCAACCTGCATAATCTATGTCATGTTTGGTTTAGATTAATCAACTATTACCCCTAAGAAAGGTTGATTTGCATCTTCCAAAGGTGGCATATCGTGTGTTCAAATGAATGTTGATTTTCTTCCAAAGACAGAGTCATTGAGATGTACAGCATGGAAACAGACCCTTCAGTCCAACCCGTCCATGCCAACCAGATATCCCAACCCAATCTAGTCTCACCTGCCAGCATCCAGCCTTTATCCCTCCAAATCCTTCCTATTCATATACCCATCCAAATGCCTCTTAAATGTTGCAATTGTACCAACCTCTGCAAATTCCTCTGGCAGCTCATTCCATACACGTACCACCCTCTGTGTGAAAAAGTTGCCCCATAAGTCTCTTTTATATCTTTCCCCTCTCACCCAAAACCTAAGCCCTCTCGTTCTGGACCCACCAACCCCAGGGAATGTAAGATGTTAACTTCTTTGTACGCCTAAGCATTACTAGTTTTGTGGTTCAATGGTTGTGTTGGATTCCTACACATTCTCTGGAAATGCCCCACTTTCTTAGAAATATTATGTTGGTATTTTCAAGAAGGATATTAATCTTTTAGCTCTGCATCTGAAATAGCAACTTCTGGTATCACAGAAATAAATACATGTCATGTCAGTCAATCATGCAAGATACAACTTCTTTTTGGATCTTAGAAAGTTAAGAAGTCTAATTAGGGGACGAAACGTTTGCAACAAAAACTCCCAGCTCGGCGAACAGAACCACAACAACAGTCTAATTAGTTCTTTGCACGAGGTTAGTTTTCTGTTCCCACCAACATTCTTTCTGATGTTTTCAGCTTTCAGCTTCCATAACTATTTGGATACCACTTTCCAATATGGGATCATATTTTGATAATAACATAGCTAAAAGCCATACATCTCTAAATCTGATAATACTTCAGTCTCACTTCAATTTTGATGTAAATCACAATAACTCCAACATTTTGACAATGTGCAATGGCAATTAATAAAGTTATCAACAGATTCTCCAGGAAACCATATTCTTATGTTAAGTCTTGTTTTCTCTATTATACAAATGGTACTTGACGCAAAATAAGCTGCAAATGTTCTGACAGTATTATCAAAACTAACTAACTCTTG
This sequence comes from Hemiscyllium ocellatum, assembly GCF_020745735.1. Taxonomy (NCBI): domain Eukaryota; kingdom Metazoa; phylum Chordata; class Chondrichthyes; order Orectolobiformes; family Hemiscylliidae; genus Hemiscyllium; species Hemiscyllium ocellatum. The sequence continues at coordinate 25,366,241 of NC_083406.1, read as the reverse complement.
AGGCAATAGAATTATATCAGTAACAAACAGATTAAATTAGAAGAGGTTTCATTAACCAACATAAAATGTTGGATTTTATTGAGATTAGAAGGTTGAGGGGTGCTATAATTGAGGTAATTAATTCAAAAAGGAATCCAAGATGGATGTCAAGAAAAATTTCTGCTGTAAGAGGCTGCTCCTTTTTTGAAATATTTGAGATGTTGAGGGTGATTTCCTCAAATTCCAGGAGCAGCAATTACTGTTTTATATGCTGTGGCATGGTTTTGGAACTTTGGAGAAGAAAAAAAATTCAAAACAACAGCACTTTTAGAAGGGAGGGACAGACAAAGGCAGCACATGATCTGGTCAGTGCAGGAGAAAGAGACAGAGAGAAAGAAACCTAAACTGCTAACTGACACAGCAGTGACCCTGCACAATTATAGGCTTTTGCTGTTGAATGCATGTGTCGCTCAACATTGGAGCGCATCTTGGAAAATTAACAAACAGTGAAATTCACAACTGATCTTGGAGGAATCTGTTTGGGAGAGGTAACAGCACAGAAACAGATAACTGAATAGTTTTAAGTATACGTGTATGGATTGAGCTGCCAGAGGAAGTGGTGAAAGCTAATACAATTGCAACATTTAAAAGGCATCTGGATGAGTACATGAATAGAAAAGGTTTGGAGGGATATGGGCCGGGTGCTGGCAAGTGCGACTAGATTAGGTTAGGATATCTGGTTGGCATGGACAAGTTGTTTCAGTGCTGTACATCTCAATGACTCTATGACTCTAAATAAAAAGTAACATTTTTTTATTTGGATCAAAAGTTACAACTTTAATTTTGATTTCAACAATTCAAAAGGGAAATCATTCAGAATCAGGAAATGCATGTTCACATTTTTAATTGACACATCTTCTAGTAAAGTTGTAAGCTCGGATGGAAAGATGAAAAATCTAGCACTTCCTGATTTAAACTTCATTAAGTACAGCTTCTAATATGATGCAAATGCAACTTCATTAACAACAAATGCAGTTTATTGTGTTAGTTTTTATTCTTTCCTGCTGCAATCCAGTTTAATTCATTCTATGAGAAAAGCTGCCATTTAAATGGTCGATGTTTTGTTCTAATGTTAGCATTTTATTTAAATTATTTAAAAAGTTATTTGGGATATTCTCCATGTATCTCTGAAATGTTTGTTCCCATGTATTTTTGACCAGATTCATTTCTCAAGGGCACAAATGTATGGTTGAAGGGACCCATAAATGAAACAAAGCATGCCAGAGAGATCATTAAGGGCTACGGGGAGAATGCGGGTAAGTGGAGTTGAAATGCCCATCAGCCATGATGGAATGGCGGAGTGGACTCGATGGGCCGAATGGCCTTAATTCCACTCCTATGTCTTATTGTCTTATGGTCTTATCATCAGGTACCAGACCACATTAGGAGACCTTGCTACACCTACCTGCCAGTGACCAAGAAACACCACCTCAGTTTGCTGTATATCAGCTGAAAGCCAGAGGCAGAGGTTAAGAATTTGCACCTAGGATGCCTGAAGTGAACTTAAAGCAAAAGAATGGCATTATTAGTGGTTGGCAACATCATGTGTCTAGCTCATTACTGTCCAGCATTGCAGTGTCTGTAAATATTCTTTTCACACACGTGAAATTTTCCTCTTCTTTCCTGAAAAATAGAATGACACAACTGTCTAATATTAGTGTCGAGAATGTGGTGCTGGAAAAGCACAGCAGGTCAGGCAGCATCCAAGGAGCAGGAGAATAGATGTTTCGGGTAAAAGTCCTTCATCAGGAATGCTGCCTGACCTGCTGTGCTTTTCCAGCACCACGTTCTCGATTCTGATCTCCAGCATCTGCAGTCCTCACTTTCTCCCTGTCCAACATTGGTGCGTTGCTGCATTCCTTATCAACAACATCTCACTCTTCAACATAGGAACAGAGAGGACTTCCTGCTGTTCAGTTTGTTCTATCATTCAGTAGCAAGATGGCTGACCTGTGCATACTTACTCAGCAATAACCTGCTCACTGCTAATTAATTTGAGTTTTTCCAGACCTCCTCAGCTCCTGACCTCGTTACAGCTTTGGTCCAAGCATAGACAGAACAGCTGAACTCTCGACATGAGGTGAGTGTGACAACCCTTGACATCAAGGCAGCATTTTACTGAATGTGGCAGCAAGGAGCTCCAAGAAAACTGGAGCCATTTGGAAACAGGGGAGAACGCTCCATTGTTTAAAGTCATACTGAGCACATAGTAAGGTGGATGTGGTTCTTGCAAGACAATGATTTCAGTCCCAGGACATCTCTTCAAGAATTCCTCAGGAATTGTTCTCTGTCCATTCATCAACTGCTTTATTAATTACCTTCCCTCTATTATAAGGTCAGGAGTGGGAATATTTGTAGATAATTGCATGATGTTCATCATCATTTTTGTCTCCACAGAAGCTGTCCATGCCTGTATGCAGCAAGCTTTAACAACACTCATGAAGCTCAATACCAACAAGAACAAAGCATTCCACATGATTGATAGTGATGTGCATTTTGTCTCCAGTAGATCATCTTTTTCCTGATGCTGTGATGCTTGTTATCTCAAATAACATAAGGAACTAGAACAAAGTTGACATGATAGTGAGTAATCCAACAGCAGTTTTTTTACAGGTCACTAATATCTACAAACATTACATACATAGACACTTCAGTGTCTGGACTAATATTAACTTATTCAGTAACTAAGACCAGCACATTACCATCAGCACATCATACTTTAAATATCCTGAGGTAATACGGAATCTAAAACCTTTACACTCTTAAGTCACAAGCTATGATACAGTAATGGTACACGTCTCTTTAAAGGTATACTGATATATTGACTGTAGGGTATAACACTGACCACCCGTCAATGTTTTGGACTTAACTTCAACACATGTTGCCATTGTAGCCTCAGTTAACATTGGAAACCTTTGAAAATTTAAACAAAATTTGTGCCTATGAAACTACGTTAGCTCTAAATGGCCATATTCCTCAAGGGCGCAGCAAGCTTATGTGGCTTTATGGACTGTGACTACCTCTATTTCCTTTATTCTTGAATTGATCTTCCAGACATGAGGTTCTGTAGAATGACTGCACAAATATTATCCACCTAGTCAATCCACCATTTTTAGACAGATGTCTTGTGCAAAACCTGTGTGGGAGCCTATTGGAAATTTTCACCTGCCCTAATCCATCAGCACTTGGTGTAGTACAACCTTCTTGGTAAAACCTGACAATTTATTTGAGAGTTAAAAATTGAGTGGCAGTCAATTCAAATTCTTTCCTTTATTACAGGATACTCTGCAAGAGGCAGACAGTGGTCAGTACAGTCTAATAGTGACAGAGATATAAAAATGGAGAGCAGACATGATTTGTTGAATTGTCACGACTTTTTTTAAAGGTTATTCCACACAGCAGAACCAGGTTTAGTAAGGCTTCAGCAGTAGAAGGTAAACAGAGGTATTGCTGATAGTTAACAATCCGTTGTCTTATATTGATTTCAACAGAAACCAGGAGGAGTTCATAACTTTCTTGACAATTAAATTGAAGTTAGGAGAATGGTTGAAAGAGCTAAAGTTTTCAACACAAAAAGATCAAGGCAGGTGTTTCGAACAGATTATGCTGAATAGCTGGAATTTTAGTATAAAATAGGAGCACATGAACCTCCTTTGCATTGAAAGATGAAACAGTGATTACAATATTAAAATCTGAAAAGAGTGTGATGAAAACAGCCTATCGCCAAGTTTGTGGATGACACAAAAATAGATGGGAAGGCAAGTGGAGAGGTTAACACGAGTATGCAGAGGGGTAGGGATAGGTCAAAAACTTATCAGATGGTCGATAATGTGTGGAAATGTGAAGTTATGCACTTTGGCAGGAAGAATAAAGGGACAGGTATTATTAAAATGGAAAAAGATTGCAAAAAGCTACAGCACAGAGGGATTTGGGATCATCATACGTGAATCACAAAACAACTAACATATAAAGAATTCTATAGAATCCTCTTATCACAGATGACTAAAGTGGTTGGATTGTTGAGCATGTTCAAGTCTGAGACAGACAGAGTTTTAATCAATAAGGGAATCAAGGGTTATGGGAAAAGGCAGAAAAGTGAAGTTGAGGATTATCAAATTGGCCATGATCTCATTTGATGGTGCGACAGACTTGATAGGCAGAACGTCTACTTCTACCCCTTTATAATATGGTCTAAAGACAAACAGCAAAAGGCAAAATTGGAATTAAAGATGGAACAATGAAGAAATGCAAGAAAACAGAACAAACAGAATTCCAGAAATGCAGTGTTAGGCATTTCAGACAGTTGTGATTTTGAAGTTTTGAAGTGCACATACATTAATATTTTCATTAGCAGAAAAAGACCTATACTATGATAGGATTAAAGTGATAAGCTTCAAAGTGTCAATGCACTTCAACCCCAATAGTTGGAACAACCAGCGTGAATGCCTGTGACTGACAATGGCACCTTCCAATAAAAGCACATTAAACCTAGAGCTGAAGGCAAAGAACAGTTAGAGTAAATATGAATGAAAAGCTTTTAAACCAAATCAAGGTGGAAAGGAAGACAAAATAAAGTCAATAAAGTTCTCTCCACTTTGATTTGGTAAGAATAAGCTGGGTGAGCAGAAGGGAGGGTAATAGAAAATAGCATTTGAAAACCTGTGCAGGTCAACGGCATCTTGAACGGTAGTGATCAATCACCCAGTAACTATCACAGCGCAGCTTCTCACAACATTTGGAAAGCAGAAAAATGCAGGATATTGAGTTTCTTAAAATGTGACAAATCCTGTAAGGTAGAGATTTCGAAAGAGATTAAAATAAAAGAAAGGTCAAATTTAAAGTAAAACAGTCAAAGATTTTGCTGACATTTTTAGCATCAACTGGCATCTGGTAAATGAGAAAACTTTAATATGACAAAAAAAACCTTTTTTTTAAACATGGCAACTTTGAATTAAGAAAGCACCCTAAGATTTTTCACTGCCCGTTGTAAAGCAAAAGCTGTTTAAGCTGTTTAAAGTGATTTTAAGACAGATTCCAAATGCTTGGTTAAAACGATAAGGAGAGTATTAAGGGAAAAAAAAGGAAGATTCAGATGTAATTCAAGAGCTTAAGCCTGAGGAAGGTGAAGGTATGCTGGAGCAAGTAAAATAGGAATGCTCAACAGGTCAGAATTATATCAATGAGATTTCACTGAGGATTGTAGGACTTGGAGAGATCATAGAGAAAGGATAGGTTGAGGCCACAAATGGACTTGAAAAGTGCATTGAGGTTTTTAAAATTGAACTGTGCCTTCAGTGGCCTCATGGCCTGTTTGCAGTGCAGTGATGGCAACAATGAGGGTTCATTTCCCACATCAGCTGAGGTTGCCATGAAGGATTCTCTTACTCAACCCTACCCCTCACCTGAGGCGGGGTGATCCTCAGGTTAATCCATCAACAATTTTCTCTCTCTCTCTCTCTCTCTCTCTCTCTCTAATTGGAGAGCAGCCTCTAGAGTCATAGAGACATAAAGATGTACAGCATGGAAACAGACCTTTCAGTCCAACCCATCCATGCTGACCAGATATCCCAACCCAATCTAGTCCCACCTACCAACACCTGCCCCATACTCCTCCAAACCCTTCCTATTCATATACCCATCCAGATGCTTTTAAATGTTGCAATTGTACTAGCCTCCACCACTTCCTGTAGCAGCCCATTCTATACACGTGTCACCCTCTGCATGAAAAAGTTGCCCCTTAGGTCTCTTTTATATCTTTTCCCTCTCACCCTCAACCTATACTCTCTAGTACTGGACTCTCCCACCCCAAGGAAAATACTTTGTCTATTTACCTTATCCATGCCCCTCATGATTTTATAAACCTCTATAAGGTCGCGCCTCAGCTTCTGAAACTCCAAGGAAAACAGCCCCAGCCTATTCAACCTCTCTCTACAGCTCAAATCCTCCAACCGTGGCAACATCCTTGTTGATCTTTTCTGAACTCTTTCAAGTTTCACAACATCCTTCTGATAGGAAGAGACCAGAATTGCATGCAATATTTCAAAAGTGGCCTAACCAATGTCCTGTACAGCCACAACATGACTGCCCAATATGCAATGCTCTGACCAATAAAGCAAAACATACCAAACATTTTCTTCACTATCCTATTTACCTGTGACTCTATTTTCAAGGAGCTATGAACCTGCACGCCAAGCAACACACCCTAGGACCTTACTATTAAGTGTATAAGTCCGGCCATGATTTGCTTTCCCAAAATGCAGCTCCTCATATTTATCTAAATTAAACTCCATCTGTCACTCCTCAGCCCATTGACCAATCTGATCAAGATCCCATTGTAATTGGAGGTAACCTTCTTCACTGTCCACTACACCTCCAATTTTGGTGTCAAATGCAAGCTTACTAACAATATCTCTTAAGCTCACATTCAAATCATTTATATAAATGATAAAAAGTAGTGGACCCAGCACTGATCCTTGTGGCACTCCCCTGGTCACAGACCTCCAGTCTGAAAACCAACCCTCCACCACCACCACCCTCTGTCTTCTACCTTTGAGCCAGTTCTGTATCCAAATGGCGGGTTCTCCCTGTATTCCATGAGATCTAACCTTGCTAACCAATCTTCTATGGGGAACCTTGTCGATTGCCTTACTAAAGTTCATATAGATCACGTCCACCGCTCTGCCCTTATCAATCCTCTTTGTGACTTCTTTAAAAAACTCAATCAAGTTTGTAAGACATGATTTCACATGCTCTAATTGGTGAAACTGTTGCAACTTTCTTCTCTAGCCTTACAACCAACTGAGATACCTCTGATCTTTCAATTCAAGCTGATTAAGTATCCATCTTTTAAATCTCTTCACCAATAGCAACCATACCCTTAGCTTGCTAAGTGCCAGTCGATGAAATTCACTTCCTCAATCTCTTTTCCTCTTTGCCAATTTCGCCTTTTTAACAGGCTCCTTAAATTCAATTCTTTGAAAAAGCTTTTGGCCACATATCCTTTTGTGACTCAGTGTTCGTTTTAGGAGATAATACATTTATGAAGCATTTAATATGAAATCAGACTTCCATTTCTATTCCTGTTTGGAATGCTGGATACTTGCTCATGGAAGCTTCATGTTCATGGAAATCAAGCACATGAGCAGAAAGGAATACCATTGCATTTGGTAGGAACTTGGGTACATTCCAACATTAATTGGAGGTACATTACTTGGTTTGAGGTTATCTTTCCATTAGATGTCAACATCACAGATAAGCCTGGCTTGCTGCCCATCTGTAGTTGCTCTTGAATTGAGTAGCTTGCAAGACTGTTTGAGAGGTGGAGAGAGTGAGGACTGAAAATGCTGGATTTGAAAAGTGTGATTCTAGAAAAGCACAACAGGTCAGGCTGCATCTGAAGAGCAGGAGAGCTGCTCTTCAGAAGCTCTTCATCAGGAATTCAAGACGTTGAGTCCCCTGCTCCTCAGATGCTGCCTGACCTGCTGTACTTTTCCAGCATCACACTTTTTAACTTCAAGACTGTTTCAGAGGGCACTAATGAATCAAGCACATGACTGTGGGTTTGGAGTCATACATGGGCTACCTCAGTTAAGGACAGTAGGTTTCTTTCCTTCAGGGAAAGGGGAGTGGTGAATCAGATAGGTTTTTCCAACATCTGATGGCAGTACCATAACATCACTAAGACATTGTTTATGTTTCAGGTTTATTTATGGAATTTACATACCACCAGTTACCACCAGATTGAATTGAACCTATGTCCTCATAGCACAAGTCTGGGTCTCTGGATTTTAAGTCCAGTGATTTTATTATGATACCATGACCTCCTCATTGAGGGAAGATCAGCCTTAGCTTAGTTAGTACCACTATTCCTCTGAATCAGAAGGTCAAAATTCAAGTGCTCCCTTCATAATTTGAGCTCACCAATCATTGCTGAACTTGTGTGCAGTACTGAGGAAATGCTGCATTGTCAGACATTGCATGTTTTCAATGAAATATTAAACTGAAACATCATCTGATTGCTCAGGCAGATGTAAAATATCTCATGGAATTACTTGGAAAAATATCACAGGAAATAAGTTGTCTGCTGAATGTCACATTACTGATTGTGGAAGATATCTCTGTGCATTCTGACACCTATGTTTCCTATTACACTTTAAAAAGACTTCATTGGCTGTACAGTGTGTACATCCAATGGGAGTTATGAAAAATACTGCATGAATCTTTATTTCACCAGTAATCATTTGTGCATTACAACTAAATCATCAAGAATCTGAATGCACCTCTAACTGTCTGAGAGGGAATTGCTTACCAAGACCCCAGAGATTGCCTGTAGCTTGGAAACATGTGCTCCTTCCAACATTGCAAATCACTTGGGTTCATTTCAACTATGCAATTATGCTTCAGACATGTATCCACACGCAGGCTGCCAAGATAGCATGGATACATTGCCATCACATAGTAATAAATCCTTTCTATCATACCTAGCAACTCTTAAATAACCTTAAACAGAAATCAGACACCTGCTTTTAATACTGTGAATGACAATGGTTTTTGACTGAGTCTGACCCCATTGATGTATTTTTTTTATGGTCATTTAGATAACTAAACTAGAAGACTATTACGAAGAGGAATGGGCCAATCAGCTTCACAAGCTTGTTCAGCCAGTCAATTCACTGGCGTAAGATAATACCTCTGATGTAGTTAATGTAATTTTAATATTGAGTTCATCCAATCTGATGTATCACACACAATCTGTGATGGAGAGAGTAAGGTCTACACTTGTGTTCAGAGGGAGCAGATTGATTTTGTACCACTCCCAAGAGCTCCTAGTATGTATTTCAGACTTGTGCAACAAACCATTTTATTAACTAAGAACAATGCTTCTTCTGTAAAGTCTCCAGAGAGGTGTGCCATCGGTCATTGGTCATTAGATGAGTGCTGACTAAAGTAAAGACAAAATAGAATTGATGACACCGATCTACCTCAAACACCTCAGACAGAGTTACCGTGATCTGTGAAAGCAAATCATACTTGACCATTTTTTTTTGGAAACCTTTGAGGAGTTCTCATGCACAGCGGATAAAGGGGTACTAGTGAATGAATTGTATTTTGATACGGTTTTAGATGAAAAGTTAATGCTAAACAAAAATCATTCATTTGGGGTGAACATATAGGTATATAAATAAGATTGATTGGTTAACAGGAAGAAAATAGGTGTAAACAAATCTTTTCATGTTGGCACCGTGTAATGAGTGTGCACCACAAGGATCAGTGCTGGGTCTTCAACTATTTAAACTTATCTGAATGACTTTCAAGAAAAGATAGAGGGTATAAGTTGTCAAATTTCCTGGTGATTCAAAGACAAGTAGGAAAGTAAGTTGTGGAGAGGATGTAAAGAGATTAAAAAGAGGTAAGTATTGGAAAAAAATCTGGCAAACAGAGTATAGTGTGAAAAACCATTACATTTTCTGCTTTGATAAGAAGGATAAGAGAAGTGTATTATCTAAACAGCGAGAATGCAGAACTTTGAGATGCAGAGGGATCTGGTGTCTCCATGCATGAATCACAAAAGGTTAAGAGATAGATACAACAAGTAATAAGGAAAACTAATGGAATGCTATTATTTACTCTAAGAAGAATTTAGGACAGAAGTAAGGAGGTTATGCTTCAGTTATATAGAGTTTTGGTGAAACCTCATTAGTTGTACTATGCGCAGTAACAGTCTCCTAATTTAAGAAAAAAAAGTGAATGAGTTGGAGGCTCACAGAAGGTTCATTAGACTAAAACCTGGAATAGGCTGGTTGTCATATGAAGAAAGATTGGTCAGGGTGGTGTCACAAAGCTGGTCATTATTTCTGAAAGCTGTTCCTTTTCTCAAGGATGCAGTGCCCTTGGATTTTTTCAGAGGGGTTGTTAAACAGTCCAGGCTCTGAAATGACTAGCTTGGTACAGAGATGAAAGGACTTACTGAGTGACCTTTTTGTTTATACGTAAACAGATGAACCTTTTGGCCAAAGCTTTTATGTTTTAGAAGTGACCTGTATAATGAAAGTGGTCAGTCCTAAAAGCTGACTTCTTGTTTTTAGTCAGTGCAGGCTGCGAGACTCCCTCTCCTTCTGCCCTTCTAACTTCGACCTGTACGCCTTTGTTTCATTTTTGGTCTGTGTTTAGGGGGTTTGTTTATTGGAACTGTTGCCCGTATTTTTCAGAACAACATAATTAAATCTAGTTTGGATAGATTGAGTTCTGTGGGTGTTCTGTTCTTTGTGTTTCATTCCGTAGCTTTGTGAATAAATTTTTGTCTATTTTAAAACCTGGTAGTCAACCCAGCTAACTTACTCCAGGTAATTTTCATTGCACACTTACCAAAGCAAATAGCAAAGTTACAGTCTGAGCTGCCTGCTTAAGAATGTGGTCTGGCCTAGTCCATAGAGGTGACTTGATTGCAACGTAGAAAATCCTGAGGGGCCTTGACAGAATAGATGTGGAAAGAATGAATCTAGAATTATGGATCAATGTATTAAAAAAATCAGGGCGCTCACTTAAACCAGGAATAGGCAAAATTTGTCTCTCTGAACATTAAAAGTAATAGATTTTTAAAACTTTACAGCCAAGAAAGAGGTTGTTTGGCCCATTGTGTTCAAGCTGGTCATCAAATACCTAACTTCTCACATCACTTTTTCTTGTACTTGGCCTATAACTTTGCCTAATACATTTCAGCTATTCATCTAAATACTTCTTAAATGTTATGTTGATTTGCACTTCCACTATCATTTTTTAATCAATGAGTTCCAGATACCTACAAGTCTTTGGGTGAAAAGTTCTTCATAAATCCACTCTAAATCTCCTGCCCCTTGCTATCAATCTATGCCTCCTTATTATTGACCCATCTCTTATAGAGGAAGGCTGTTTCTTATCTGTCATATCCGTGCTGTTCATAATTTTATGTACATCAATCACCTTTCCCTCCCTGAATCCCAAAACCTCAGTCTTTTCTCTTCTATGAAAAACATCCCAACCTATCGAGTCTTGGCATAATTAAAACATTTTAGCCCAGGCAACATTTTGGCAAATCTCCTCTGGACCCTCTCTAATGTACACACATCCTTCCCATAGTGTGACCCTCAAAACTGCACAGTACTCCAGCTGTTGGCTTAATTATTTCTTGTACAGCTCCATCAGAACCTTCCTGCCCTTGTATTCAATGTCTTGATAAAGACAAGAATTCCATGTGCCTTCTTAATAACCTTATCCACTTGTTGATTGCAAAGATCTATGGGCATCTAAGCTAAAGTCCCTTTAATCCTCTATCGTTCTTCGAATCTTATTATTCATTGTGTACTTCCTTGCTTTGTTATTCGTCCAAAAATGCATCATCCTATACTTTTCCAGTTTAAATTGCATTTGCCATTATCTTGCCTACCTGACTAGCTAATTAATATTGTCCTGTAGTCTAAGACTTTCCTAGCTATTATTTTAATACACCACTGATTCTCACATCATCTGCAAACTGACTGACAAAAGTTCCTTCGTCAAGATCAATAATGCACAGAGTAACCAGAAAAGTATCCAACACCAAACTCTGTAGTATACAACTGGACAGAGACTTCCAGTCACAAAAAAAAAAGGATTTTCATCCTCTGCCTCTCACCACTCAATCAATTTTGGATCCAATTGCCAAAGTACCTGGATCCCTGTGGACTCTTACTTTCTTGAGCAATCTCACACACAACTCTTTGTCAAATGCCTTATTGAAATCCATCAACCACATCCACTGCACTCTACTCACTTACACACCTAATCACCTTTTCCAAAAGTGCAATCAAACCTGACAAACTATATCTCCCTGGCAAAGCTAGGCTGAATTTCCTCAGTTAATCCTTACTTCTGTTAATGGAGATTAATTCTGTCCTCAGAACTTTTTACAAAAGGTTTCTCTACAACTGATAATAGGTTCATTCGCCTATAGCTCCTTGTTTTTTTTTCCTATCATCCTTCTTGAAAAATCAGACCATATTAGCTGTCCTTCAGTCATTCATATGATTCCTCTCCTGTAGCCACAAATGACCCCAGCAATTTCCTCTTTTGTCTCCAGCAGCTTGGAATACATCTGATCTGAAACTGAAGATGTATCCAATTTCAAGCCCACTAAGACTGTTAATATGTCCTCCCTCTCACTTGGAATTTGTTCAAGTCTATCACAATCCTCCTTTCTGATGTTCAAACCCATGTTCTCTATAGCAAATGCAGATGCACAGTACTCAATAAGGGAGCTATATAAGATACCTTCCTTACCGCGGCAATTGACACTTTGATCAATACTGTGACACCACTGCCTCTTTTACTCTCCATTCCTGTCTCATGTGTAGATTCCATACACCAGAATATTGGGCCCATCCTGTCCTTCCTCAACCATGCCTTCATGATATAAATGAGATCATATCTCCACGTGTTAATCAGCAGCATCAACTCATCTACCTTACTCACATCACTCCATGCATTAAACTAAATGCTGTCCAGCTTCACAATGTTCCGTTGTGCCTTCATTATATATGGTCTGTCTTCCAGGCTGACTTGTTTTATCTTCTGTATTTTTCTGTACATCATTGCCTCTTGTATCTTCACTCCAAATCCCTTTCCCCTGCCAAATTAGTTCAAATCCCACCAGCATCACCAGTGAGGCTGGAGTCTTTGGAGCTGTCTTCTTGAAAAGATGGTGGAAGCAGAATCCTTGAATATTTTCAAAGCAGAGGTAGATATATTCTTATTAAGGAAAGGGTTGAAATGCAATTGGGGTAGATAGATTACCATCAGATCAATTGTGATGTTATTGAATGGCAGAACGGTCTCAAAGGCTGAATGGCCTTATCTCAATCCTGATTTTGCTGTCTGTATGCACTCTAAACCACATACTGGCAAAAGTGGCAAATACCATTAGGTCTGAAAATGTGTTGCTGGAAAAGCGCAGCAGGTCAGGCAGCATCCAAGGAACAGGAAATTCGACGTTTCAGGCATAAGCCCTTCATCAGGAAGTTTCCTGATGAAGGGCTTATGCCCGAAACGTCGAATTTCCTGTTCCTTGGATGCTGCCTGACCTGCTGCGCTTTTCCAGCAACACATTTTCAGCTCTGATACTCCAGCATCTGCAGACCTCACTTTCTCCTCAAATACTATTAGGTACTAATAGAGGCAAATTTGATCATGATTGACCTGTATCTTAACTCCATCTTCATGCTTTAGATCCCTCATCCTTAATATTTTTACTCAAAGGAACTCTATCAATCTGCTTTAAAAATTGTGTTTGATTTATGTGTAACCCCAGCATCAACAGTATTTTATGGGCAAACAGTTCCAGATTCGCATTACTCTGTGCACAAAGAGGAATTTCCTGTTAACACTCTGGAATTGCTAAATTGAAAAACTTAAGGTTGCATCCTTTGTTCAGGTCTTCTCCTTCAGGAAAACAGCTTCTCCCCATTAATCCTATTGACTCGATTAATGGTATTAAAAAGCACAGATGTTGTATGCTTAAGCAATGATAGTATAATAATTTTGTTTAAAAGTAAAGTGTTTACCTCATAACTAATAATAAAATTAACGATGCACAGGATGAATTTCATAATCAGTTTGCTGGGCAAATTAAATATTCTTTTAATACCAACCTATTAAAAAAGTAGTGGATATAATAAATCCTAAATTAGACAAATAAAAGAATAAATGTGTAGGGATATGGGGAAGAAATTGGGGATTGGAGCAAACAGGTTGTACCTCGATTCACTGAATGACCTCCTGCTTTGTTCTATTATTTATTAATTCAGACGTGATCTGATTCAGGCTGAATTTGTCCCATGTCATATTAACCACTCGGATGTTGTTAGCAGAGATTTTGGAAACAGTTGAATTCTAGATGGGAAAACATCTAACTGAATGACCTTGGTGGTGTTATGTATGGAGTTCATTCTAGTTTGGCTGCAGGACGTGTGACTGATGGGCCATTAATAAATCAGTAGGTGTAAAAGAATACATCGCCTGAGCACAGTGCCAAATGTTTGAAAAGGTATCAATTTAAGGGACAGCACAAACGTCATAGCAATTAGATTTAGATTGAAAATCCAGAATGAACAGAGGATTTTTTTTTGACATTCAGTGCTAAGAAGTTGTTAGTTTCTAAACTTTGTGCTAAAAGATAATGAAGGAGGCACTTTCGAGATCTGATTTTTAAATACCATTCTGTTCACTGAAACAACATTGTAATTTGATTGTGTACTATGCTATTTTTATACTCATTCCACCCAATCATTTATTGCCTGTAAATCTAATGACAATGACATGTTTCAGTTGACTCAATGGAACACAATCAGCAACTTTGTAAAGGATGAATTAAATATGCATAATGACATTTGTATTTTCAACAGCAGAGCTGAGATGTGTAGCAGAATGGAACAAAATAATGTATGTAAATTACTGAGTCTACCCATCCATCTCTTCTTCCTGAGGGCAGATCATAACACAAGTCTCATGTGAGATTCTTACACTCTTATTGGAACAAAATAATATTGTTGTCCATTGCTTTCCTCAAAGATTTTCATTTAATTTCTTGTGAATACCTTTTCCTAGTTGGCTACAATCAAGGTATTAGACTCTAGACCCCTCAGTTGGTTAAAATCAATGAGGTGAAAGTGAGGAGTGCAGATGCTGGAGATTAGGGTCAAGGGTGTGGTGCTGGAAAAGCACAGCCAGTCAGGCAGCATCCGAGGAGTAGGAGAATCGATGCCCTCCATTACCTACCTAAAAACGTGAGGGTGAATTCAGTAGAAGTAGGAGCAACCGCCAGCCCAAGAGCAGCAGCAGAATGCCTTGGAGAATGCCAGCTCACTGCCACAGAGCCCTTCAGGATATGTAGGGGGTGCAGGAGAGTTGGAATATTCTGAACTCAACTCCATTATCTGAGGATGAGCAAGGTGCAGTGCTGACCAGGGCACGGCGACAGGACAATTATACAAAGTGGATGCTTCCAAAGAACCACTGGCAATCTCTGTGAGATATTTAATCCTTGATCCATATATTTATCAAGGCTGTTATTAAGGCCATTTCTTTCAGATCACACCACTTCTTCTCATGCTTCCCGAGATGAGGTCTGTGCTGCAGCCTGAGCATCTCCTAACAAAGCTTGCTTTCCTCAGGCTATGGACATTATTGACTACATAAACATTGCATAGAGTCATAGAGTCATAGAAACGTACAGCACAGAAACAGACCCTCTGGTCCAACCTGTCAATGCTGACTAGATATCCTGAACTAATCTAGCCCCATTTGCCTGCACTTGGCCCATATCCCTCAACCCTTCCTATTCATATACCCATCCGGATACCTATTATAAGTTGTAATCATACCAGCCTCCACCACATCCTCTGGCAGCTCATTCGAAACCTGCACTACCCTATGCGTGGAGAAATTGCTCCTTCAAGCCATTCTAAATTTTTCCCCTCTCACACGCTAAACCCATGCACTTTAGTTCTGGACTCCCCCACCCCAGGGAAAAGACCTTATCTATTTACCCTATCCATGCCCCACGTGATTTTATATTGAGTGTCATCTTAGAACACGACTGCCTTAATCAATTAAAGAAAGGTTTTCATTCCACTAATGTACAAACCATCTGCAATAATCAGTACAGCACCTTAGACATCTGTACCAACTGCCCTGGAAGCTGCCATGATGTCTATGTCTTTCAGAATTCCCATGTTCCTGATTTATAAAGAATTGAATGGAAACATTGAAGGCAAATGTTTTCATCGAGAAAACAAATGCTTCCTCCTTCAACAGGAACTTTTGGATATGCAACTAAAATAGATTCATTGCAGGAGAGATTGCATTGTAATGGAAAAGACAATGTTAAAAGGGGGGTTGAAGAGATAACTGTTTCATTTTTCACTGGTCACAACAAATCTTTTAATTTAATCAGGTTGGCATGTAATATATTCAATCATCTATGTTTCAGAATACATCACTTTCATTGTTAAGAACCAGTCAGCCAGATTTCTTTGGACAAATATAATGCCAACTAAAACAAAACTTAAGAAAAGGATACAAAGGTTATTCAGAGTTGGATTATGCAAATATATTGTCCCTGTTTTCTAACAAAAATTAAAACAGGTGAATCCACACACATACACAAACGGAAAAAAAATACACTTCAGACTATTAACTTTAAAGTATCAAATTCAAAGAATGCTGGAGCAACTCAGCAGGACTAGCACATCTATTGAGAGGAAAACAGAGTTTGAGTCCAGTATGACTGTTCTTCGGACAATTCTTCTGATGAAGTGTCACGCTGGATCCGAAATGTTAACTCTGTTTCTCTCTCCACAGATGCTGTCAGACCTGCTGAGTTTCTCCAGCATTCTGTGTCTGTTTCAGATTTCCACATTTACACTATTTTACAAAAGTATTTTGGCAAAGTAATGGGCATAAACAAAAGGGTAAGTCGCAGACAGTCTCAAATGTTGTATGGATCACAAAATATTCTGCACTGGTGTGCCTGAATGGAGCAGTTGTAGATGCTGAATTTGTTTTGTTGCAACCAGTTGGTTAGATTTCAAGGAATTCTCTCCAAAATCCCTGAATCTAACCCTCCATGAGTGGTAAAGATGGATTTTCAGCTTGCACACTTTGTTGAGGGGAGTTGCAAAGGAGAGAGAGAGAAAAAGCAAAGAGCTGTTGTTCTTCAAACAGATCAAAATCTCTCCGACTGAACTCAGGAATGCAACTGCCTTATTTCACCTATGAACTGGACCATTTTGATCTCTCCCTGAAATTTCTCAAAACAGTATGACAACATCTCAGCTTCCGGCTCCTCACAGGCACAACATTTTTGCTGCTGCACCCAATGCATTTTCCTCAGCAAAGCATATTTTGTTTTAAAGTTCAAGATATATACTGTATTGACATGGGTCCAGATAACGCTTTAAAAGAATATTTGGATGGTACTCTTCACAATAAAGATGTGACTGAAATATAAAACTGATTAAATGCACATAACAAACTGATACTTGAAATTGCTCTGCTGCTGCTTGCAGCTATTCTTGCCAGGAGATCTGCTGAATTTGAATTTAAACTACTTTAAGTAATGAAGCCACAATTGCACCACAAATGTATTTAAGCACTTGACAAATGTAAGTAATTGGTGCAGAAATAGGTCATACTGTCCCTTGAGGTTGCTCCACTATTCAATAAAAATATGGTTGATCTTCCACCTCCCAATCCATTTTCGCACCTTATCCTATTAGCCATGCATTCCTACAAAATTAATTGATCTTGGCTTCAAATGAGAGGAAAAGAAGAGTAGGAATTAATGGGTCTTTTCAAATTGGCAGGCAGTAACTAGTGGGGTGGCACAGGGATCAGTGCTGGGACCCCAGCTATTCAACAATATATAGTAATGATTTGGATGAGGGAACAAAATCTGACATCAACTTTTGCATTTCTCTATTAGGCACATCCATATACAGAATCAGAAAGTTTTCTTGTACACACTTAACAAATTTCTCTCCATACAAACCCTTGACACTTTGGCAGCCTAAGTCTATGCTTGGAAAGTTGAAATCCCCTACCATAACCACGATCTAATAATTTGCAAATGATACCAAGTTGGGCAGGAGGGTGAACTGTGACGAGGATGCAGAGTTCCTTCAGCATGGTCTGGACTGGTTGAGTGAGTGGGAAGATCAATGGCAGATGCAATATAATTTGGATATATGTCAGGTTATTCACTTGGGAAACAAAAAGAAGAAGGCAGATTACTACCTGGATGGCTACTTGAATTGGGAGAGGAGAGTGTGCAGCAGGAGCTGGGTGTCCTGGGTGAAGATAAGCATGCAGGTACAACAGGCGGTAAAGAAGGCAAATGGTCTGTGGGCTTTCAATGCGAGAGGTTTCAAGTACAGAAGTAAGGATGCATTGTTGCAGTTATGCAGGGCCTTGGTGAGGCCATACATATTGTGTGCAGTTTTCATCTTCTTTTCTGAGGAAGGATACTTTTGCCCTCGATGAAGTGCGGTGGAGGTTTACCGGGCTGATTCTAGGGATGGCGGGACTGACAAAATAGGAAAAATTGGCTAGGTTAGGATTGTTTTTGCTGGAGTTCAGAAGAATGAGGGGGATCTCATAGAGACTTATAAAACTATAACTGGACTAGGCAGGATAGATGCAGGGAGGATGCTCCAGATAGTGGGAGTGTACAGAACTAGTGGTCACAATCTGATGACTTAGGGTAGACCATTTTGGATAGAGATGAGGAGACATTTTTTCACCCAAAGAGTGGCGAGCCTGTGGAATTCATTACCACAGCAAGTAGTTGATGCCAAAATATTGAATGTATTGAAGGGTTGGCTAGATATAGCACTTGAAGTGATTGGGATCAAAAGTTATGGGAAGAAGCTGGATTAGGCTATTGAGTTGGATGATCAGACATGATTGTGATGAATGACAGAGCAGGCTCGAAGGGCCGAATGGTCTCTTCCTGCTCCTATCCTCTATGTTTCGATGACAGAGCGTCCATAGTCTTCCAGGATTGATTCATAAACTCCAAGGTGAAGAAACACTTCCTCATTCTTTTAACCTGTTCAATCTCAACAAATTCATCAACAGGGTTTTGGATGTAGATTCATTTCTCCTTACGCTTTGGTTGTTTTATTTTAAATGCAAAGTTTTATTGCAACTTTAAACAGAAGAAATTTTTTTTTGTTTATAAAGCAAGTGGCTAAAGGGCTTTCAGTTTTCTTGTGAGAATGGAGAACCTGGGAATGTGCACCTTAGAGCAGAGTAATAAAGGGACCGTGTAATAGCGATGTTTAAAATTATCTAAGACTATGATTGAAGAATTGGGAATAAAGTATTTCTACAGCTGGTCATGTAGGTAACCAGGTAGCATCGCTAGGCTCTCATTCTATAGGCTTGTCCAAACTGTTCACAATGTTTCATCTGTCAATGTCTTTCTTCCTCCAAGGAGGATAGCCAATGAGCAAATTTCAGTAAGTTAAGGATTGACAGAATAGTAAACAAGAAGTACAGAAATAATATTGCAAAGCAATAAATCGATAATCTAAATTAATGAGCAATTAATATAAAATTAGCCTTTATAAAGGCCAAGCAGCAGATTTAATGAATATAATGACTTTTTGCTGTGTTAGTTCAGCAACAGATGCAGAGAGAGAGAAAAGAAGACAGTCTCCGCCCTCAGTTCCAATGAGCATGGAAGGTATTGGTAACTGGTGCTGCGTTTGTACAAACACTATACAAGACATGGTCAAAATCTTTAATGAAGTCCTTGAAGACTGTACTATGTTCACCTGCAGACTTAGTCACTTCCTTGCAGATTCCAACCAAATTTGTTCAATATAATGAGCCAAAAACAGAAATTGACGGTGAAGCTGTAGGAAGAAAGCAAAGTTAATGTTTTGAGTCCAGTGACTCTTCATCAGGAGTCTGCTTTAGCAAGCTTTCTGAGAAAATACTAACAATATGATAGCCATATACTCCATTTCAACTACCAATGAATCTTCAAGTAATGTAATTTTGAGGGCATGACAGCTTGCTGAACAGATAGTGATGACCAATTCAAATCTGATGTCAGATACTGAGCTGGTTCAGAAGAGACAGATTCAAACAGAATATTGCATTTCCTTGTCATTCTAGAAAGAATCATCAGTAACAGTGCCAGGCAAGAAGCCATCCTCAAATGGAAAAAACTGAGGAAGGGAACACAATTATTTCAACAATAATGCATTTTCTGGGGCAAATGAGAATATCTGAAGCTGCAAACTAATTATAATGTCTCCAAACTGTTGATTTTAAATTGGTTCATGGGCATCACTGGCGAGTACAACATTTATTGTCTATACATAATTGTCCAGAAGGTAGTTAAGAGTCAACCAATTACTGTAGGTCTGGAATCACATGCATGCCAGACAAGGTAAAGGAAGAGGCAAGTTTCTTAATGGACGTTAATGAACCAGATGGGGTTTTCCTGATGATTTTCAACAGCTTAATGATCGTCATTAGACTCTTACTTCCAGATTTCTGTTGAATGTAAATGTCATCAACTGCCATGATGAAATTTGAATCCAGCTCTCAGAACTTACCTGGGTTTCTGACTTACTAATCTAGCGATAATATCATTAGGCCAAATCCTTAAGGATTGAAAAGGAATATCTGCTGACATGAAGACCAGCAGGAGGTCATTGTACACATTGGAACTAACAACATAGGAAGAAATAAGGTTGTGATTCTGAGGGGAGAATGGAGGATGTTAGGCAGGAATTTAAAATGTAGGTCCTCAAGGGTAGTAATATCTGGATTACTACCAGTGCCATGTGTTAGTGAAGGCAGGAATAGGAGGATAGAACAAATGAATGCATAGCTGAGGAGCTAGTGCAGGGGAGAATGATTAACATTTTTGGATCATTGACATCTCTTCTGAGGTAGGACTGATCTGTATAAGAAGGACAGATTGCACCTGAATTGGAAGGGGACTAATATATTGATGGAGAAATTTGCTAGAAGAGGATTTAAGCTAGAAAGCCAGTGGAGTGGGGAGGACCTAGGGAGATACTGATAAAGCAGACCAGTGTGAGACTGTTACAATTGGGAAAAGGTGTGAGCCAAACAGGCAGGGCAGGCAGGAAATAAGCAGAGAAAAAGGCCTAATAGGGAAGACAAATGAACTCAGGACATAGTTGAGAATATGGGATTGGAATATCATAGCAATTGCAGAGAGATGTCTCAGAGACAGATGTGACTGGCAGCATACCGCTGGGAAGATGTTCAGGGAAATTATGTGGGTGGAACTGACAAATAAAAAAGCAATGATCATCTTTTTGGGATTGTACTATAAACCTCTAATAGATTAGCGGTAAATTGAGAAAAAGTTTATAAAGAGATTAGATTAGACTTACAGTGTGGAAACAGGCCCTTCGGCCCAACAAGTCCACACCGACCCGCCGAAGCGAAACCCACCCATACCCCTACATTTATCCCTACCTAACACTACGGGCAATTTTAGCATGGCCAATTCACCTGACCCGCACATCTTTGGACTGTGGGAGGAAACCGGATCACCCAGAGGAAACCCACGCAGACACGGGGAGAACGTGCAAACTCCACACAGTCAGTCACCTGAGTCGGGAATTGAACCCGGGTCTCAGGTGCTGTGAGGCAGCAGTGCTAACCACTGTGCCACCGTGCCGCCCAATCTCGGTTATCTGTAAGAATAATACGGTGGTTATGGTAGGGGATTTTAACTTTCCAAGCATAGATTTGGGCTGCCAAAGTGTCAAAGGTTTGTATGGAGAGAAATTTGTTAATTGTGTACAAGAAAACTTTTTGATTCTTTTTATGGATGAGCCTCATAGAGAAATGTAAAACTTGACCTACGTTTGGGAAATAAGACAGGGCAAGTGACTGAGGTGTCAGTGGGAAGCACTTTGGGGCCCATGACCATAATTCTATTGGTTTTGAAATAGTGATGGAAAAGTAAAGACCGGATCTGAAAGTTAAAAGGAGGAAGAGCAATTTTGATGGTATTGGGCAAGAACTTTCAAAAGTTAATTGGGGGCAAATGTTTGCAGGTAAAGGGATGGCTGGAAAATGGGAAGCCTTCAAAAATTAGATAACTAGAATCCAAAGACCGTATGTTCAAGTGAAAAGGAAGGCTAATAGGTATAGGGAATGCTGGATGACGAGTGAAATTGAGGTTTTGGTCAAGAATAAGAAGGAAGTTTTGTCTGGTAGAGAGACCAGAGATCCAATGAATCCCTTGAAGAGTATAAAGGCAGTAGGAGTATAATTAAGAGGGAAATTAGATGGGCTAAAAGGGACATGAGATAGTTTTGGCAAATAGGGTTAAGGAGAATCCAAAGGTACTTTACAAGCACATTAAATACAAAAGAGTAGCAAGGGAGAGAATAGGGGCCCTTAAAGATCAACAAGGCTGCATATGTGTGGAGCCGCAGGAGATGGGGGATATACTAACTGAGCATTTTGTATTAGAGAATGAGGGGAAATAAAAAGCGCCATCTTTAAAAATGTCCACATTACAGAGGAGGAGATACTGGACATATTGAAATGCATATTGGTGGACAACTCCCTAGGATCTAATCAGGTATGCCCTGGAACTCTGTGAGAAGCTAGGAAAGTGATTGTTGGGCCCCTTCCTGAGAAATTTGCATCATCGAAACTCACAGGCCGGAAGATTGGAGGTTGGCGAACGTGGTACCACTAGTTAAGAAAGGTGGTAAGGAAAAGCCAGGAATTAGAGACAAGTGAGCCTAACATCAAAGATGAGCAAGTTGTTGGAGGGAATCCTGAGGGACAGGATTTACAGGTATTTGGATTGGCAAAGACTGATTGGGGTAGTCAACATGGCTTTGCGCATACGAAATCATCTCTCACTAATTTGATTGTGTTTTTTGAAGAAATAATGAAGAGGATTGATAAGGGCAGGGTGGTATAAGACATTCAACAAGGTTCTTCATGGTAGACTGGTTAGCAAGGAAAGGTCACATGGAATGCAGGGATAACTAACTATTTGGATACAGAAATGGCTTGAACGTCGAAGACAGAGGGTGGTGGTGGAGAGTTGTTTTTCAGAATGGAGGCCTGTGAGCAGGAGAGTGCCACAAGGATCAAAGCTGAGTCTACTGCTTTTCATCATTTATATAAATGATTTGAATGTGAACATAGGAGGTACGGTTAGTAAGGTTGCAGATGACACCAAAATTGGAGTTGTTGTGGATAGCAAAATAGGTTACCTCAGAGTACAATTGAACCTTGATAAGATGGGCCAATGGGCCAAGGAGTGGCAGATGGGATTTAATCTAGATAAATGTGAGGTGCTGCATTTTGGAAAGGCAAATCAGGACAGGACATATACACTTAATGGTAAAGTACTGGGGAGTGTTGATGAACAAAGAGAACTTGGAGTACAGGTTCATAGCTCCTTGAAAGTGGAATCACAGGTAGATAGGATGGTGAAGAAGGTGTTTGGCAGGCTTGTCTTTATTGGTCAGAGTATTGAGTAGAGGAGCTGGGAGGTCATGTTGCAGCTGTACAAGAAATTGGTTAGGCCACTTTTGGAATACTGCGTGCCTTTCTAATCTTCCTGCTATAGGCAGGCTGTTGTGAAACGTGAAAAGATTTACAAGGACATTGCCAGGGTTGAACAGTTTGAGCTTTAGGGAGAGGTTGAATAGGCTGGGGTTATTTTCTTGGAGTGTCATAGGCTGAGGGCTGACATTATAGAGGTTTATAAAATCATGAGCGGCATGAATAGGGTGAATAGCCAAGGTCTTTTGCCCAGGGAGTCCAAAACTAGAAGGCTTAGGTTTAAGGTGAGAGGGGAAAGATTTAAAAGAGACCCAAGGGGCAACTTTTTCACACGGAGGCTGGTGCATGTATGGAATGAGCTGTCAGAGGACGTGGTGGTGACTTGTACAATTACAACATTTAAAAGGCATTTGGATAAGTATATGAATAGGAGGGGTTTAGAAAGATATGGGCCAAATGATAGCAAATGGGAGTAGACTTATTTAGCATATTTGTTTGGCATGGATGAGTGCACTGAAGGGTCTGTTTCCATGCTACACAATTCTATGACTCTATGACTGTAATTAATGATGTGATGGATAGAACTCTAAGATAGGATAATCAACGTCCAACTTCTCATGATCTTGCAAAGAGGAATTGCCTTTTTCAGAAGGAAAATATTCTCTGCAAAAAATCCAAGAGATTAACTGAGATCCACATTGTAGGGAAATTCAGACCTCAAACAGTGAGAAGAAAATCAAAGATCATCCAGCAAACTACCAGTCTTCTCAGTCCACAGAGAAATTTAGAACCTCAACAGCATCTGAATTTGTAAAGACAAAGATTTGATGATGATAGAGTTGTGGTAAATGCAACATTATACACTAATATGTAATATTAAAAATGGAAAATAAAGCTTGGAAGAAATGTATCATGATGTAAAGTTCTGAAAGGGTTCTCATTAAGAAGTGCATTCGGCACTGCCCACTATGATGGTGTTGTATGGACTTGCTGCCAGAACAGCTTAGAGTCTCAAAGGAGTGAGTCCTCATCCAAGTTCCCCAAATAATCTCTGTAACAACGTTAAAGATATTAGCTTAACTTGTAACTAGCTGCTAAAATGCACTATTTGTTCAACATGAAAGTTTCTTCTAATTAGATCAGTATAGACAGAATGTTATAGGCAGTTCTGACGAGATTTATACTTGAGATATCTGGCAAGACACATTGCAATATTAGGGGCATCTCATGCCACCTTTCCTGATTTAAACAAGCTGCATGGTGAGATTCTCGTTAGGTGGTAGCATATTGCCTATAAAGGGAGATCATTGCTTCATAATCACCTTATTGATGATTCAGGTTGCCTTATTATGATTCAGCTTTCTACCTTACACAACTCTCCAAATAAGTTACTCATTGACTAACTCGAAATCAGAATGGGTACCTGTCGGATTCAGTTTGCTGCTTGCCCTGAAGAACTGCTCTGCTGTATGTATGCACTGACATCTCAGGGTTCCAGCCACACGCAACTCATATCCATGGACATTGACTTGCAATATGTATCAGCCTCTAAGAACCCTCAAGGAAGATCTCCAATCTACTGAAAGGATGCTTCAGCACCTTGGACTGTATCAGGAACTGTCATTGTAATTCTGCAGCAAGGGTCACACACATAGCTGACGGACTGAATTACACTACAGCTCCAGACTCTTCACTCACTGTTACAGCACACAGTCACTCTAAATATACCTGGATGTTAAGAATCCATGCCTTGTACGGCTTTGCTTTTTATGCTTTGTGCCCCTAAGCCAGTGATACCAAATTCATGTCACTTCTGTCTTGCTTTGCAATTTAATGCAGATAAAAATCCAGGAAGCTTTGGTTGACAGCAGGCATCAATCACATTAAGGGAGATAGCCTTTGCTCAGAGGGACCTAGTACAGTAAGTCAAAGGCAGCCTCAGATACCAGCCCAGAGTCTTGGACTCGGTCATTCAGCCATTTGGGGTGGTCAAAATCAGAATGTTCTCCACATGATGGGTCAGGAGCTGAATGTTGGGCAGATCACCATTCATCTTGATTTTTCTATCCTTTATGGACTGTTTCATGCTGGAGAGAGAGACAGATGGGCATTCAGGGAGATGAAAGTGGGTGGCACCGCAGATTGTGAGGAGTCCCGAGCGAGTAGGTAGGCAGCACAGAGAGCATGCAGGATTAGTTCTATCTTGGTCTAGGATTGGTCTGGGTGACTTGAAGTGAGGGAAGAAATTGCAGGCACCAGTGAGAGTGGGAGAGCATGTGACTTGACAGGAAGTGAATACAGAAACAGAGAAAGGATGAGTGTGAGTTATCAGAGAGAAGACACTTACTCTGGGAGTGTGGAGAAAGTGATTGACCTCATTCCTACAGATGGCTGAGGCTGCAGTAACCCAGGTCAGAACTCAAACTAGACTGGCATTGTCTGAAGCCATGACCTGCACTATTGATCCAGGTGAGGTGTGGGTGTAGGGATCTCCAGTTTCTGACCACACTGAAAAGTGCTGATTTTCTCCTATCTACCATATCCATAGCAAATATCAGGACTTGTGCAGAGCAGCTCCAGACTGACAGTACTTGTCTGGGTACACAGGGGGCTCTCAAAGATAGTGAGGGCACAAGGGATACAGATTAATTTAGGGATATCTGGTAAGTGATGACTGGTACAGGCACAGCATGTCATAAGATGGACTGGATTCAGACATGAGGGATATTATAGGGGCGTAGTAGTTAGTTAAAGAGGCCACTTTGGTAAGGTCTAGTGAAAAAGTTCGCTGGGTAGAAAAGCCTCTGAAAAACTTTGTGCAGTTCAGACTTAGCCAAAAAAAAACAAGTTTCAGCCCAAATACTAGCACCTTGGAACAAGCAGGTCCTGGAGATTGCTCCAATTGAAGAAGATGGTGACAGCAAATCTACTCCATGGTGAGGTGCAGACACATTCAAGCCTGGTGCAAAGGAAAAAGGTTGTGGTTATTGGAGCTTAATCGTCTCACTGACGTTTTCCTCCAGGTAGTGGTAAGTAATAGTCATGCAACTCAAGAGTCAGTTCCAAAAAAGAGACCATTAAATTGTTTCTCTTTGCAGTTTCAACAACGCTCAAAAGGCCTGACAGCATCTAAGACAAAACAAAATTTGACACCTTGTCCACCACTTTCCACATTGATTACTTTTGACACCAAAATAAAGTGACTTAATGTGTACCATCTCCAAGATTCACTGAGACAAGTCTACCAGGTTGCTTCAATAGTAGGTTTCAAACCCTCACCCTGTACCACCAGAAACAACAAGTACCATGGCCAGTAACTTTTGCTAAGGTTTACATCATTCTAACTTGGAAAAATAAAATCATTCCTCACCCAGTACCAGGTCAAAATCCTGGATTTCCCTCCATAACAGAATTTTGACTGTCACTATAGTTCATTTTCTTCAACATTTCATAAAGAAGCTCATTAAACCTTCTCAAGGGTGCTTAGAGATGGCCAAGAAATACTGGCATTACCAGCTGCACTTACATCCTGTGAACAAATTTATAAACTATTTACCCTTATTATTGCTTGCCTGCTGTCTCAGTTGTCACCCACACTCTGAGGACCGACCTAATGAATTGTTGACAGTATCTCAGCGACCCAAGGCCAATTCACCACTGAGCTGTCTCGTTCATATAAGGCTCAAGGCCATGTAGTGGCTGCGCCTCTGGCTTATCTCTTCTGCTGTGGGAATTATTAAGTACTCACAGTTCCAGGTCAGTCTGAAACAATTTCTCAAGCAGTGCTTGATTTTTCATGAGGACTCTGCAGAATAGATGGTCATTGTTCATTTGAACCATATTTCAGAAGAGAGTAGGTCTGCATGAGATGACTATAAAGGTCACAAGTTATCTGCAGTTTCATACCAATTTATATTAATTCCTCATATACATGATGTGATTTTCATTGCTGCTGCACTTTGATACTCCTAGGTACTGGTAATTTGAATAATATTGTGATGCAGAGAAGTGGACCACAACACTGGGGATATTTAAAAAAAGGAGTGGATTTATTGTAAAAGAAAGTTCATTATCAAACCTTGACTATCAAAAAGAAAATGCTAGCAAGTCTTCATTATCTCCCTCAGAAAATGGTTAAAACAGCTAAATATTAATGAGAACATTTAGATTTACTGCTGTAAATGGAGCCTTTATTGATTAGCTGAAGCATCTCGATATTTCATTCTGAAGGGTATAGTCAACCCAAATGAGTTAGCAGCAATATATTTTAAGAAATGCTTTTGAAAAATTCAAGCAGGGTCAATGGTAGCAGGTCAATTCAGTAAATTATTTTTAATGCACAATGATATTCTTTCAATTGAACTTTTAAACTACACAGAACTAAAACAGTACATTATTGGAACATTTTGAAGAGACAGAGATAGAAATGCAACTGAATACAGCAGCTTTTCAGATAGGAGGATTCATTTGTTTGTTCGAATGCAGACATAGTAAATGCTGATTATAATGTCATAGAGTATCCCTTTACTTAAAATTAAGATTACACTAAGTTATCTGAGCCTCTTTTTATTTGTTCATGGGATGTTGGTGTCACTAGGTGGATCAAAAATATTACCCATCCTTAATTTCCCTGGACAAAATGGCGATGGGCTGCTATCTTGAACCTTTCCGGTGCTTGAGGGGATAGGGACAGCCAGAGTGGTGTTGGAGAAGAAGTTTCAGGATTTCAGGAAGTATGATCTAGTTCCAAGTCATGGTGTGGCTTGGACTTTATGACTTGAAGGGAAATTTGCAGGTGATGATATTCCAATGCTAAATAGTAGGCATAGCAGGTTTAGAAGGTGCTGTTGGGGGAGGCTGGATGAATTACAGTAGTGTATCTTACAGATGAAATGCCCTGTTGCCACTTTGCATTGGTAATGAAGGGACTGAGTGTTAAAGGTGGTGGATAGGGTGATTTTCAAGTGAGGTAGTTTATCCTGGATGGGATTGTACTTCTTGAATGTTGTTGGAGTTGCAATATTAAATTGAACTGAATTGAATTTATTGTCACACATACCGAGGCGCAGTGAAAAGCATTGTTTTGCGAGCAATACAGGCAGATCACATAGTTAAGTAGCATAGATAAGTAAATAACTCAGATAGGTGGAGGGTACTCTATCACATTCCTGATTTGTATCTTGTAGATAGTGGACAGGCTTTGGGGAGACAGTAGATAGGTTTCTTACAGAATTTATGACATCTGTCCAGCTTCTGCAGCCACAGTATTTTTATAGCTGTTTAGCTTTTGATCAATTAAAACCCTGGATGTTGAAAATGGGCGATTATTGATGATGGTTTCATCGATTAACAAAGGGCTACAGTTCGATTTTCTCTTGCTTAAAATAGTTTGTTACTTATCGCTATCAACCTAATTCTGGATCTGCTTCTATTCTTGCTGCATATGGACATGGAGTGCTTCACTATCTAAGGAGTCACAATAGGTGCTGAACATTGTTTCTGATTATTGCACATTGTACTGAAGGGCATGATGAAACAACCAAAGGGGTTTGGTCCTGGAATGTTGCCCTGAGGAACTGTTGCAATCGTATCTTTGGACTGGGGTGATTGATCTCCAATAGCCATTGCTATCTTCCTTTTTGTTTGTTATGATTTAAACTAGTGGAGAATTTTCCCCAGATTTCCTTTGCTCTGTTTTCTTTTAGGATTCCTTCATGCTTAGTTTTAAACAACAATAATTTATAATTCCAATTTAAGATAGTGAAGAAGGTTTTCTGACATTACAAAAGGATCTTGATCAAATGGGTTGATGGGCCGAAAAATGGTAGATGGTGTTCAATCTGGATAAATGTGAGGTATTGCATTTTGGTACAGCAAGTAAGGGTAGGGCTTATATAATTATTAGTAGGACCTTGGGTAGTGTTGTAGAACAGAGGGACGTAGGGGTTCAGGTACTTAATTCTTTAAATTTTGTGTCACATATAGACAGGGTGTTTAAAGAGGTGTTTGGCACGCTTGCCTTCATTACCCAGCCTTTTGAGTATAAGGGTTGGGACATTATGTTGAGGGTGTACAGGATATTGGTGAGGCCTCTTCTGAAATACTGTGTCCACTTCTGGCTACTCAGTTATAGGAAGGATATTATCAAGCTGGAGAGAGTTCAGAAGAGATTTACCAGGATGTTTCCAGGTACACAAGATTTAAATCATAAAGAAAGGTTGGATAGACTAGGACTTTTTTCACTGGACCATAGGAGGTTAAGAAGTGACCTCTTAGAAGTTTATAAAATAGTGTGGGGTATAGACAGAATTGATGGTAGTTGTTTTTGTTTTCCCTAAATGTAAAATTTCAAGATCAGGGGCACATTCTTAAACTGAGAGGGAAATGTTTTCACAGAGGGAGGTTCATGTGTGGAATGAACTTCTTGAGAAAGTGGTGGATGTGGGTACAATTACAATGTTTAAAAGACATTTGGATAGATACATGAATAGGAAATGTTTGGAGTGATTTAGGCCTGGAGCAGGCAGATAGAACTAGTTGAGTTTGGGATTATGTTTAGAATGGACTAGATGGACCGAAGACTCTGTTTCCATTCTGTTTGACTCTCTGACACTAAATGTAATATGTCACGTGCAAACACAATACCCAAGCCTATTAATTCAATAGTGCCTATTATTGATTGCTTTGCCTGCAGCGTGCTAACAGTTCACAACCAAATTCCATTATTTGTGGCAGCTAAGCTTTGGAACTTGGTAATCATTGCTGCAAATGTGTTGCTGGTCAAAGCACAGCAGGTTAGGCAGCATCTCAGGAATAGAGAATTCGACGTTTCGAGCATAAGCCCTTCATCAGGAATAAGAGAGAGAGAGCCAAGCCGGCTGAGATAAAAGGTAGGGAGGAGGGACTAGGGGGAGGGGCGATGGAGGTGGGATAGGTGGAAGGAGGTCAAGGTGAGGGTGATAGGCCGGAGTGGGGTGGGGGCGGAGAGGTCAGGAAGAGGATTGCAGGTTAGGAGGGCGGTGCTGAGTTGAGGGAACCGACTGAGACAAGGTGGGGGGAGGGGAAATGAGGAAGCTGGAGAAATCTGAATTCATACCTTGTGGTTGGAGGGTTCCCAGGCGGAAGATGAGGCGCTCCTCCTCCAGCCGTCGTGTAGTTGTGTTCTGCCGGTGGAGGAGTCCAAGGACCTGCATGTCCTCGGTGGAGTGGGAGGGGGAGTTAAAGTGTTGAGCCACGGGGTGATTGGGTTGGTTGGTTCGGGCGGCCCAGAGGTGTTCTCTGAAGCGTTCCGCAAGTAAGCGGCCTGTCTCACCAATATAGAGGAGGCCACATCGGGTGCAGCGGATGCAATAGATGATGTGTGTGGAGGTACAGGTGAACTTGTGATGATGTGTGTGGAGCCAGCTTCCTCATTTCCCCTCCCCCCACCTTGTCTCAGTCGGTTCCCTCAACTCAGCACCGCCCTCCTAACCTGCAATCCTCTTCCTGACCTCTCCGCCCCCACCCCACTCCGGCCTATCACCCTCACCTTGACCTCCTTCCACCTATCCCACCTCCATCGCCCCTCCCCCTAGTCCCTCCTCCCTACCTTTTATCTCAGCCGGCTTGGCTCTCTCTCTCTTATTCCTGATGAAGGGCTTATGCTCGAAACGTCGAATTCTCTATTCCTGAGATGCTGCCTAACCTGCTGTGCTTTGACCAGCAACACATTTGCAGCTGTGATCTCCAGCATCTGCAGACCTCATTTTTTACTACAACTTGGTAATCATTGTCATGATGATGCTGATACTGCATTAATAGTGCAAATAATGTTCTGGTAAGTGATTCGGTAAGATTGTCAGAAAATGGGGTGAGGGTGGGTTTGGAGAAGAGCATCTGTGTTTTAGAATGTGATTGGAGTACTACTGGGGCTGAGGGAAAAAGATTGCAATAATCTGGAGTATTTCTGGTTGGTCTAAATATCTGTCAGGGTATGTTGCAGTAGGTCAGGTTCATGAGTGAGGTTGGAAATCTTAGGAAAGCAACAGAAGCATTTAAGATGGATTGTCCCTTTTCACTTAAGTTCATGCTGTCTACTTTGGTTTCCCCAGAGGGCAATCAGTACTGAGGCTAGCTACTTCCATTGCAAATCATATTTACAACAGAATGCAGAAACAGATACTATTATACGTCCCTTGTTTGCATACCCTACTAGCTTAACATCTACTTCAAATTGGGGTAAAAGGGAACTCTTCTTTGCCTTTTTCCAAAATGGCATTCAGTGAAGCCAACACTAAAAATATCCATGCATATTATAGATGCAATATGGAATAAAAAATCAAAAAGTTGGATGTGGTATAGCCAAATTACGAATTTGTTATTTTGTACAGTTGCAGACTATATATTACATTACACGTGAATGTATTGTCAAATCCCAGGTCATAGAGTCATAGAGATGTACAGCATGGAAACAGACCTTTTGGTCCAACCAGTCCATGCCGACCAGATATCCCATCCCAATCTAGTCCCATCTGCCAGCCCCTGGCCCATATCCCTCCAAACCCTTCCAATTCATATACCCATCCAAATGCCTCTTAAATGTTGCAATTGTACCAGCCTCCACCACTTCTTCTGGCAGCTCATTCCATACAAGTAATACTCTCTGCATGAAAAAGTTGCCCTTAAGTCTCACCCTAAACCAATGCCCTCTAGTTCTGGACTCCCAACCCCATGGAAAGGACTTTGCCTATTTACCTTATCCATGCCCCTCATAGTTTTATAAACCTCTATAAGGTCACCCTTTGTGTCACACAGATTTGCAAAACTCAATATTTTCATGTTATTAACAATTAAGATGCATTAGCTTGGATGCTTTGGCATTAGATGAACAAACTAACTTCAATAATACATTGATCACCATCAGCTGACCATGAATGCATCAGTTTACCACAACTGCACTGAAATCAAACTGGCTCAAACTTGTTTATGTTAATGCCATCTTTTGCAAATTTTTCCAGTTGGATTCAAATCAATTATGATTGATTTTGATTAATTTAACGTATAAAACACTGGTCAAATGTTGTTTAACAGTTAATTTGAACATTATGCCAAGAATTGCATATACATCATTCACAGTAAAAAAGAAGAAATTCTGAAAAGTGAATGCAGAGCCACAATTGCATGTAGATTAAATACTCTTTGAATTCCAAGTTCTAACTTGTTTCTAAGTTGCGGTGGTCCAAATTCAGCTTTTCACTTGGCTGGATCCAGGAATAATGTTAAACTTAGAAAACAGGGCAAAACATATAATTTTTCAGCCACCTGTTTGACAGCCCTTCAACCTTTGTTTCCACTGAAATCAATGGATGAAAGATATTTTAAACAACTACAGCTAGTTGTTTACACAATATCAAAATGACCCCCACATCTGATTGTAGTGAAATTGAGTGTTAATAAAAAAATTTTTTTTAAGCTTTTCATCTTGCACTCATCAGGGCAGTTCATAAGAAATACTATAAGGAAAAGCAATCTTTGTTCTGTTGTATGAAAAGACAGGGCTGAAGAGTTGGCAAGTGGACTATGATTGTTGGAGTCATTTCTATGGAGAATGTATCAGTTAAATGATGGTGAATCATTTTCTGCCAAGAATAGTTTAAATTTAAACCAGACAAGTTGACTTGTATTAGTCAAGCCTTTGTTCTTAAGAAATGAATGTGAGAATACATATATATTGATCAATTTATGATATTTTATTGTTTCAGTAGATGACTACACCACTAACTCCACCAGTTCAAAACTGGATTGTAGGCTCACTTAGTGGAAAAAAATTGGGGGAAAAAAAAACTAACAATGAAATTAATCTTCAAATCTCTCAGACTATGTGCTCTCTGAAAGCAAGTTCTCACTCATGTTTTTGTTAAATTTTGGTGTGTCTTACTTCCATATCAAACAGAAAGAGGCGTTTGCTGAATTTGAACTCCTCTATTCCCAATTACCCCAAAATACATTCAGCCAATCAAGTTCATTCCACCATTCAATAAGATCTCACCTGTTCTTATAATCCTCAACTCTAAACTTACCTGCCTTCTCTCCATAGCTCACTGATTTAAAATGTATCTATCTTTGGTTTTATATATATCCAACAACCCAACCACCCGAAACCTCTATTATGAAAAAAATCACAAATTCACTACACTTCGAGAGAAGAAATCCTTCCTCATCTTAGTCCTACATGGACAACCCCTTCCTCTGGTCCTATGTTCTCCCAAAAGGGGAAGCAGCCTCTCTGCACCTATCCTATCAAGTCCATTGTGAAACTTTTATGTTTCAGTTAAGTTACTCTCATTCTTTTAAATACCAATGAATATAGTCCCAACCTACTCAAGCTCTCCTCATAAGAAAATACTTTTGTTCCTGCAACAACCTAATGAAGCTTCTCTGGATTGCCTCCAATACCAGTAAAGCCTTCCTTAGATAATTGGACCAAAACAATTTTCTAGGTGTGGTGTAACTAGTGCCTTGTACTGTTTAAACAAGACTTCCTTATTGTAATATTCTATTCCCTTTGAAATTAAGGCCATTTTCCTTCCCTTTTACATGCTGAACACATTTGCTAGCTTTTTGTGGCCTATGCATGAGGAACCCCAATCCGTCTATGGTGTAGCTTTCTGCAGTCTTTCTCCAATTAAACAATATTCAGCTCCTCAATTTAGCAAAGTGTAAGACCTCACACTTTACCACAATATATTCTATCAGCCAAAATTGATTTGGAGATGCCAGTGTTGGACTGAGGTATATAAAGTTAAAAATCACACAACACCAGGTTATAGTCCAACAGGTTTCTTTGGAAGCACTAGATTTCAGAGCACTGCTCCTTTGTCGACCACTTCGACTGGAACAACACATCCACCTTAGGACAGGCCAAACAAAAACATGCACGAGAATTCCTAGAAGCATGGCATTCCAAACAGAACTCAATCAACAAACACATTGAGTTAGCCCCCATCTACCACCCCCTGAGAAAAAGAACAGTAAATGACATCACCATATGAAATGACATCACCACAGGTCATAACATCATCAACCCAAAGAAACGCACACACGTAAATAGAAAGCAGCAATCATGTACAGTGTTTCACCGGAGACCCACTGAAGATGTTACCTAGTAGGGTGAGGAAATGTCTGGAATGTAACCTCCCAACTCAGCGAGCAAACCTACATCCAAATATACTAGTATCAACAATACCATGCAAGAACTGTAACAAACACTAAATTGGACAAACAGGCAGAAAACTAGCCACCAGGATACATGAACTAGCCACAAAAAGACATGACCCTCACTCGCTAGTATCTTTACATACAGATAAGGAAGGACACCACTTCGACTGGGACAACACATCCATTCTAGGACAAGCCAAACAGAGACATGCATGAGAATTCCTAGAAGCATGGCATTCCGACAAGAACTCTATCAAGTACATTGACTTGGACCCCATTTACTACCCCCTGAGAAATAAACTGTAAATGATATCACCATAGGAAATGACA
Source organism: Hemiscyllium ocellatum (assembly GCF_020745735.1). Classification (NCBI taxonomy): domain Eukaryota; kingdom Metazoa; phylum Chordata; class Chondrichthyes; order Orectolobiformes; family Hemiscylliidae; genus Hemiscyllium; species Hemiscyllium ocellatum. The sequence continues at coordinate 25,331,573 of NC_083406.1, read as the reverse complement.
TCACCAACCCAAACATATAAATAGAAAGAAGGAATCATCAGCAGTACTTCATCTGAAGGCTCACTGAAGATGTTACCTAGTAAGGTGACAAACGTCTGAAAATGAACCTTCCAGCGCAGCGAGCAAACCTACATCCAGATCCTTAACCTGAGCTACAAATCTTCTCAAAACTCATTTGTAATGTCTCTCTGACTCTGGTCATACTGGAGGTTAGCCTCTTGATCCATGTCTTTTATCCTCTCTCACTCACTCTTACTCTGGAGAGAGTTTACTTCTTCCAGAAAGTCTTATTTAAAACATCCTTGCCCTCCTTGCACCAAATTCGTGTTTTGAACCAAATTCCTAGATCCATTGGCCTTTGTCTCAGCTAATATCTCCATTCACATTGACCATGCTCCTTACCAATCATGCAGTATAAAAAATCTCATTCTTAAATGGATCTGCTTAGAGTCATTTCTTAGCTCCAGTAATTACCACCTCATTTAAATGAAGGATTTCAAGGTTTTGAATACAAACTTCCACTACCGTTCAACTGGCTCTTTCAATTAGGTGATTTAGACTTAATTAATGTCGATTACTTGCATCTGACTTTAATTATAAAACTGAACTTGGAAAATATATTAAATTCCCATTTTGAACAAATTTCCCAGCTTTACTCACTTGGCCTCTGTTCTTGAAAACTAACTTTTGTTATCATAAAATGCCTTGACAAAATGTATGTGCAGGTAAACAGGCACAATAAAAAATATAGTCAAACATTACATTGCAAACCTTGGCTATGAATTTGTCAGCCATTTAGCTCTGGCGACATCCCATTTTTGTCCCATTTAACTCTTAATGGGACAAAAATTGCATTAAGATTTACTTAGATAATTTTACTTTCATATTTACTTTACATATGAGTTTAGTAAACTAATACCTTGAATGGATTGCCTTATGTGTAACCATTAGGTCTGTATCCTCTGGAAGGAAGTGAGGACTGCAGGTGCTGGAGAGTCAGAGTCAAAACATGTGGCACTGGAAAAGCACAGCAGGTCAGGCAGCATCAAAGGAGCAGGAGAGTCAATATTTTGGGCATAAGCCCTTCATCAGGAATGGGCTTCATCCATCCTGATGAAGACCTTATGCCCAAAACATTGAGTTGCCTGCTCCTTGGATGCTGCCTGACCTCCTGTGCTTTTTCAGTCCCACACTTTTCGTCTCTTTATCCTCTGGAGTTTGGAAAAGTCAGAGGTGAATTAATTGAAACGTTGAAGATGCTGAGGAATCTTGACTGGGTGAATGTTGAAAGCATGGTTCCTTTTCTGTGAAAATCTAGAATCGGGGGTAATAGTTTAAAAGTAATTGTGCCCATTCATAACAGAGGTGAGTAAGCTGTCTTTTTCTCATAGGTTTGTGAATCTTTGGAATTCCTTTCCTCTAAGTCAGTGGATGCATAACTTTTAAATATTTTTAAGAAAGAGACAGATTGATTCTTGATTATCAAGCGAATGAAAGATTATTGGGGATATGAAGGAATGTAGAGTTAAAATCAGAGCCATGATCTTATTGAATGGTGGAGCAGACTGGAAGAGCTGAATGATCAGCAACACTTGTTGCTTGTTTATATGTTCATATCAAATAACAATACAAATGTAGAGCTATTTAAGCTTGTTTTTCCTGTCTGAGTGAACTGTGTCTGTTTCACATATTGCATTACTTATGTCCACTTAACATTGAATATGACATATCAACTATTTGCCCATGCTGTTTGATTATTCAACATCATCCTGCAGTCATTCACAGTCATCAATAAACTTGCTATGTTGCTACAAATTGGCAATTTTTTATTTGTTATCTGTATTTGAACAAATAAAATTGGGTGAAGTGCGTAATGGGCAACCAATTTGATATTGCCCTGTTTGACAACTTCTGCCAAAATTAAAAATTCCTACCCATATGCCCTGAAGCCCTGAAGAGTACAGCAAGGATTAGAACTTTATTCCATACCAGGAGGCAGGTTTCTACACTGAACAGGAATGTACTGGAAGAAATGTGAAGATATGTTCAAAGGGAGCTTGCACAGTGTCCTCATTATTACAATCAGTGTTCAAGTTAGACTTTACAAAACATGAAAGATTTAGGTCTCTTGACTCTTTATCATTTGTATAAATCATCTCATCATGCCCAGTGTCTCTGTTACCAGCTTGACAATGAATATGTTTCAAAAGTTAGTGTCATCAGTTGCTCAAAAGCATTTTGTAAAGTAATTACCAACAATAAGCTTTTTCATGCTTCCTCACTGTCATTAAACATTTCTCCAATACAATTTTTATTTGACATATGATGCATTCTCACAAGTCTTGATTGCACCTGAATGAATCAACACCAATCATAACGCAGGGACTTTTTTTTGTCAGACTTCAGTGATAGATTTTTCCCATCAAGGTCAAGATAGAGAGTAATTTGATCAGAAAAAACAATCACTCCATATTTATCCGTGATAAATTTTATCTATCATGCATCTACCTCTTTCGCCAGCTACAGTTGTTCAAATTCTTGGTGACTCAGTGGTTAGCACTACTGCTTCATAGTGCCAGTGACTTGTGTTCAATCCCAGCTTTGGGCAACTCTTTGTGTGGAGCTTGCATGTTACCCTGATATCTATGCGGGGTTCCTCCCAGATCCAAAGATGTGTAATTTATGTGGATTGGCCATGGTAAATATAGGGATATGATTGGGATCTATGTCTAAGTGGGATGTTATTTGGAGGTTGTTGCAGACTGGAAGGGTCAAATGGTCTGTTTCCACATTGTAGGGACTCTATAGTACCTTTTATTGGACTTACTGAGTTATTACATGAGCCTCAAGTAGTGCCAGGTTCCCATTGCCAAACTATACAAACTGTTGTTTGATCATTTAGAGATTCAAAATACGCATGAGAGCAATTATGCAGTACTTTTCATTAAGTCTAATCCAACATCCCAAAACAAATCACAAAAAGCTTTGCTTATAACTTCACACATGCATTGCAATTATTCTGCCTGAATACTGTAGTTCTATGTGAAAAATCCTCGAAATGTCAAGTAAAATAATTTTGATTTTATCAACTTAATTGCTGCTATATCAGATTACATATCTATCCTCCAAAGACTAATTGAATTGGGATAATAATGCTAAAGTAGTGGGTGAATTTATTCAGGTCAACCGTGACTGTTAAAAAAAAACTTTGAAAGTGTTGAGGACTGTGAGAGTGTTAGTAATATACCTCATTCTCCCTGCTTTCCTGTATTTAGTACTTTGTATGACGACAAGCTGTGAGAGGGTTCATCAGCATCCTTAATTTGGTGACTCTCTGTTAAATTTGTTGAGGGAATTTGTTTCCAAATTTGACTGCGCTGTTTCTTGGCTATGCACCAGGACTGCAATATTTCAACTTATAAAGCCAGTGGGAAACATATCTGAGCAGGTGTGAAACACTGAAAATTACCTCTTATTTATTGGAAATTATATTGCTCTGCATGAAGAAACAAAAAATGGCTGCAGAAATCGTCATTACTCTTCATAGAAGATCTGGGATATGTTGATTAATCTTTAAAAACCATAAGGCCAGTTACATGAGTGTCTGCTGTTCTCACATAGTCCTGTTAGTAATGAAAGGAGAGTTTGCAGTTAAGTTCCTTGAACCAGAAGTGTAGCCTCCTGTAATGTTTGCCATAAAGAATGGGGACACGCTGTCAGTATTAGAACATTGAAAGTTTTGTTAGTGACCACGCGTCACAAGTTTCAAACTTTCTGTAACTCTAGCATTCAGTTTGTACAATTATGATGACCTCTCTGTAGTTTTATTTTCAAGGTAAATCTCTGTAAATAAACATATTCAGAAGCTCTACATTTTATTTCCTCACTCATTTGTTAAACTTGGTTATCCTTTGCTCTTTAGTGTTTATACACACAAATGTTTTATATTTTTACCAAACACTTTTCTAAGCATAATTTTTCACCAACATAACTCAACTTGCAGCTAATAATAAAAGCTGAGAGAACTGTGGATGCTGTAAATCAAAAAAAGAAAAGAGGGGGTTTACTGGAAAAGTTTAGCAGGTCTGGTGGTATCTGTGAAGAGAAATCAGAGTTAAAGTCTCAGTCTGGTGATCCTTCCTCAGAACTTGCAGAACGTGATTTTGGAAGCTGAGGTTAGCTCTTCTCTCAAACTTTCCCCAAGCAGAATCACCTCAGCGTTTCCAGCCTATGTGTGCAGCATAATTTCATCATATTCCTGTGACTGTTTGCTGCATCTGCTCTCATGTTTGCACCTCCTGCCTAAAATGTGGTTCCCAGAATTGGAGGAAATATGCCAGTTGAGCAGAACTGGTGTTTTGTACAGAAGTTGAAGTTCAATGTGTAGGCAGTATGTACTACAGAAAGTACTCTTTCTGCAGCACTATGTTATAGTCTTATGCCATACCAGTGTTATATGTCCATCTAATCATAGAGTCGTAGAGATGTACAGCATGGAAACAGACCCTTCGGTCCAACCTGTCCACGCCGACCAGATGTCCCAACCCAATCTAGTCCCACCTGCCAGCACCCGGCCCATATCCCTCCAAATCCTTCCTATTCATATACCCATCCAAATGTCTCTTAAATGTTGCAATTGTACCAGCCTCCACCACTTCCTCTGGCAGCTCATTCCATACATGTACCACCCTCTGCGTGACAAAGTTGCCCCTTAGGTCTCTTTTATATCTTTCCCCTCTCACCCTAAACCTATGCCCTCTAGTTCTGGACTCCCTGACTGCAGGGAAAAGATTTTGCCTATTTACCCTATCCATGCCCATCAAAATTTTGTAAATGTCTATAAGATCATCCCTCAGCCTCTGACGCTCCAGGGAAAATAGCCCCAGCCTGTTCAGCCTCTCCCTATAGCTCAAATCCTCCAACCCTGGCAACATCCTTGTAAATCTTTATTGAACCCTTTCAAGTTTCACAACATCTTTCCGATAGGAAGAAGACCAGATTTGCACACAATATTCCAACAGTGGCCTAACCAATGTCCTGTACAGCCGCAACATGACCTCCCAACTCCTGTACTCAGTACTCTGACCAATAAAGGAAAGCATACCAAACGCTTTCTTCACTATCCTATCTACCTGCGACTCCACTTTCAAGGAGCTATGAACCTGCATTCCAAGGTCTCTTTGTTCAGCAACACCTTACCATTAAGTATATAAGTCCTGCTAAGATTTGCTTTCCCAAAATGCAGCACCTCACATTTATCTGAATTAAATTCCATCTGCCCTTCTCAGCCCATTGGCCCATCTTGTCCAGTTCCTGTTGTAATCTGAGGTAACCCTCTTCGCTCCAGTTTTGGTGTCATCTGCAAACTTACGAACTGTACGTGTTATGCTCATATCTAAATCATTTATGTAAATGACAAAAAGTTCAAAATGACAATCAGTTCTCTTTAACAGTGTATCTTGGAGTTATTTAGAGACAGAAGCAATATTTACTCCACATGCAGATACTTCCCCCCAAGTGTCGTCATCCTTTCAAAATTGGTCTATATTTGGAGAGCTCCCCTCTTTGGCTAGTGGGAGACGGAAAGACAAAGCTTTGTGGGGTTGCACCTAAATTATTCAGTCGAGCTGATCTTGTCAAAACAGAAATGATCACCATTCATAGAAGAGACCATTCTTGTCTCTCAAAATCAGGGCTCTTAGAATCCAAAATAAATCTCAGAATGGGTTATCATCAGACATGGAATATTATCATTGGATAAAACGACATTTTTCATGGTGGATGATCAAGGGCGCTGACATGACACTATACAATCTCTATGCAATACCGTACTAATGAAAAGTTGAACTGACTGCGGCATAGTTTCTGCTGACACCATTCAGAAAAGGTCACTCGTGAACCAAGTTATTAATTTTTTTCTGATAAGTTACTCCCTCCGGATTCTACAGATCAATTAGATTTAAAAGGAACGTAACCAACATCAATGAGTTCATTTTGGCTAATGCACTACTGAGAAAAGGACATCAAAAATACCTTAGACACAATGCTGTACTACTAGAACTCCACCAATATAAGAGACTGCAGGAGGACAGCAAATATGTTTGAAGAATGTCCTCAAATAGAAGGCAAGCATACTCACTGAGGCCTGACCTCCAACTTAAAAAATTGGATGAGGCTCATTTTGGAAGGCATTAAACATGTTGAAAAATGATATTAGGTTTGTCAAATCAAAGTGGTAGCAAATCATTCTTGATCCCAAGGTTTTATCTAAGAGAAACACTTTAAAAACTGTTGATGGGTCAGGTAAAGGAGTTGGTGCATAATTAAGACATAATTTCAAAAGCAGGGCGCAGTTTTATTGGGAGCCCAAATCTCTTTTAAAAAGCTTATGCTATTGGGGATAAGTTGTTTTTCTGTTTTCTCCTTGTTATAATATCATAGGAATTCAAGTATTTGTTGTTGGGCTGCCTTTAAAATAAGGAAAAGTTAGGGTCTAGCCTATCCAGTTGACATGTTTTGAGGGGCTTTGGTCTCTTCAATCAGGGGCATCATTGCACTTGCTTGAGAATTCTACCTACTGTGACATTAATAGACTCAATAAGACCTAAGTATGCAGTAAGAGTAATGGAAAATCAGGTGACAATTGATCCCATGGAGATTGGTTACTTCATGTAAGCTGCCTCACCCTTTGAACTGAGTGCGTAGACCATCAAACCATGTTGCAAAATGAACACGTACACACTCCTTTCTTTATTGCAGTGAATCTAAAGAATAATGAGAAGGAAGAAGCAAGAATTCAAAGATGGAAAATGCAATTCAGATCTGTGCCCACTTGAGATGTCTTAAAGATGGTGGTGCCAGCACATCACATATTTACCTTAATAGAAATTGCCCACCTCGGTTTTATGTACTTCTGTTTCAGATAGCTTTCTGAATGCTGGTGCTGCATTTATTTTGGCGGGTATAATAATCTGCAAATGAAAAGCTCCTAAATGCAAATTTTGTTATTGTGACTTAATTCAATCCCATGGTGTACATTAATTCATTTTACTGAAGACTGTGTTTACCAGACACACCAAATATTTAGCTTTGTCAAATGGTTGTAGCCATAAACTGAACACAGTTCCTGTACATAGTTCAAACCGGATTTTCTGTTTGAAAATATGGCTGGGAGTGAAAAAATTTCTAGTCTGTTTTTTTTAAAGTGGAAAATATTGAGTTGTCTTACATGAGGAAGAATAGGTTCCGTTCAGTTTGTTTTTGAATAACAACTCAATTTCAAGTTTCGCTTTAGCATAGCTGATCTGAAATTGCTTCAGTTACTTTGGTGTGGGCAAACAAATGTAATAATATGAATATGTAATACATTGTAAAGAATCCCTTAGCTATATTTTAAAGATGAGCAGGAGAGTTCTTTCTAGTGTTTTGGTGAATTATTCTATCTCTCATTTAACATTATTAAGACAGGACTTTGGAAGACCTTGCTTGTGGAAACTGACTACCATGTTTCTGACATTACAACAGGGATGATACTTCGTAACAGAATCACATTGACAATGAAGGGTTTTGAATGCCCTGAATTCATGCACACTGTTATATCAATGTAATTCCTTTTCTTCTTCAACTTTAATCCATTTTATGCATTGGGATATCTCTCCATGGATTCCCATAAAGTTCCAAGAACAGAAATTACTAAATTTAGTAGCAGAGAAATATAATTACACTGACTTTGTGGTGGCAATATGTAATTTTAGGAAACAAGTCATATATGTAATTTCATGACAGAATCGATCTTTTCTGATGGTTCTTATTTGTTGAGCAACCATTCCAAAATTCTGAAGCCATCTGTTCAGTTTTGTTATCTCTTAAAGCAATGATTAAGTTCTGCTATTAACTACCTGTGCAGCAGTAGGCATGATTTTTACTCAATTTCTTTTAATCCCTTCTTGAATCCTTTTTTGCTCGGGATAATTTGATTTTTTTCTGCTGTTTTGATTATTTCTCTGATTTAAAATGAATAGGAAAAGGCAAGGTAACCATATGAGTCTGTTCCACCATTATATTAGACCATGACTGACCTATATCTCAACTCCATATCATCTAACATCCTGACTCAACAAGAATCAATTGACCCCTGAACACTTTGTTTAATTGCAACCCACTAGGAGTCAAAAGTTGTATTCATATGAGAAGTGTTCCATGATTTCTAAAATTTTAATTTCTGGCATTATGAATGGAGAAAAACATTTTAACTAAGACAAAAAAAGATAATTGTTTATTAAATGTAGAATGAAAATATTAACACATGGTTTATATAACTCATGAATGTCAGATGCTTTAGAAGATAAAATGCCAAAAAGAAGGACAAAATATTCTGTTTCTGAGCATCCAATAAAGATATTGAGGGAAATAGAGGTCGTAGGATCAGTTTGAAGAAGTTATTGACAAAACAACAGTATGGCAAATTTCAATCTATTCAGAAAGCGAGATGATCAATATTTAAAATGTACCCAGTACATATATACCGTAGATGCACATATATTTGTTTCAAGAGTATAGAATTGGCATTATGTAGCATAATAAATACGACATTACAAGACAAGCAAATTTGCAGGATATTCCTCTTGGCAATATCAGAGAGCAACCCATTATCCAAGTTAATAAAAATGAGGCCCTATCTACAAATGTTATCATAGCTGGCATTTTGCAAAGGGTGTGGAAATTAGGTGGCCTTATATAACCTGTCATATGGTGCGTGATGTTTCCTCCAAGATATTTAAAGCCTATATTTGCTCACTGGACGACAGAACCTGAGCACATGTTGTCAGACATAAAGGAATTAATAGGCACAGCATCTGATTTTTCAAGGTTAATCTTGTAGGCTGAGAATTGACTACAGTCATTACTCACTGTAGGCAGGTTGGACAAGAAAACCAACAGCTTCGACATATAAAGCAAAATGTCAACGCTATACAGATATTTTATGTCGCTAGCCATCCACAAAAAATCTATGCTGGGTGTTGTCGCATAAAATCTCTGTGAAAGGTTTATCACGAAGGCGTAAAAACAAGGTAAGGATAAAGGCTTCCTTGCCTTCTACTCCTCCTCAGCCTGATAAGAAAAAGAATGTTCTTACATATCAGCATTGATTAAATTCAAAACATTACAATCCATTTAATAAACATCTTGCAAAATGAAAATTAATATGGACAAACTTTGGAAAATATTTATTGTAATAGGTAAGGAGAGATTTCTTTTTCGAATGCCACAAGTGATATTTAAGAATATGCACATATATCTAATGACTGCCAGTTTTTGCTGCATTTTGATTAGGATTAATAAGTGGAAGATTAGTTAGTAAAGGATGATGGTAATGAAATTCTATTGGGAGTAGATCGGCTCTAATGAGGAATCTCATCATCCCTCCTTGACTCTATCCCAAAGTTTAAAATCAAAGATATTAGAATATTTCTGTCAGCTGTACAGGTTACTTTCACTGCAACTGTGGTGTTGTATTCTGCAGAGTGATCAAAATAGCACTCAGTGAAATTGAGGCTTACCTGTAAAAACAATTCATCGTATTGGTAACATGAAAAGGAATTAGAGTAGATCCTGTGTCATTATAGGTAGAAAAGAATCAACTTGAAAATCAATAGACGCCCCACATTTCATCCATTCTGTGGATGAAAAGTTGTAAACTCTGGGTAGAAAATCTTGAAGTCCTGAAGAAGGGCTCATGTCCGAAACGTCGATTCTCCTGCTCCTTGGATGCTGCCTGACCTGCTGTGCTTTTCCAGCAACACATTTTCAGCTCTGATCTCCAGCATCTGCAGTCCTCATTTTCTCCCAGAAAATCTTGTAATCTGGGACAGGGCCTAGTTTTTACTAGTTTTCTGCTCCCTTTCTTTTTGGGTTTCTCAGCAATGTCACTGGCATGTTGTGTGTGGATGTTGCTGAAGGAGCTGGTATTTATGAACTGTCTGCACCTTTTGGAATTCCTTTGTGTTCCATTAGCAATGGCCTCATCACAATGTACATTCACATGAGCTAGATCTAGCTTGCAGTTGAAGTGAGGACTTACGGAACTTGAAAAGCCAATTAATTCTCTTCTGACAATCAGTTGTGGTGCTGTCAATTGGAAATCAGTCAATTGTCATTGGAAAGATTAAAACTAATTGTGGATAGGTCAGTAATGAAATTATTTACTGTCAGTATTTATCTCAGAAAAGGTACCTCACGCAATTGAATGACAACCAGCATTCTCGAAATAATTCCGGCTACAATTATCAATTATCAAGAATGCGAATAATCAGACATAAAAGTCAAATAAAAGTAGATGAACAAATCATTGTGGCTTATTTAAATTAATGACGCTTCTGCAAAAGTAACTAACACCTAACTGGCAATAGTGGCTCTTAGCAGTAGTTTTAACAGTTTACTTGCATTCACAAAACAGTGGTTAGTCTCTGGCTGAAATATTGTCTTCTCTACCGTGCACACATTTTAGTGAGAATGTCAATGCTTGAAAAAAATACATTTGTATCAAAGAATATCAGGGATGACAGTCATCATTATGTGGACATATCAGAGCTGTTGGGTTGTTCACCTTAGAGCAGTGAAGGTTATGAGAATATTTAGTGGTGTTTTAAAAGTATGACTAATGTGAAATAGTACATCTCTGAAAACTGTTAAATATGTAGTCAAACTCCTGATTAACTATGCAACTGAGTACTGGAATTACCTCACACACCCCCAACTACACGTCCCAAGAGCTTTTACCCCATTGACTGTCTTGGGACCTGACCCCACTCCCCCATTTAGGAACCAACCCCCATAAATCTACTTCAGTCCCAACCCTCCCTGCCCCAATTCCATAATCTACTCACACTCTTTTCCTGCTCTGGATTCCACCCCCTTTATATATGCCCTTGTCCCTTCTTCTCTTACTCCAGAACTGACCACCACCACCCAGCCACTGGACTCAAACCTCCTCTGTCTGCTCCAGACTTAATCCCTGTGTCCCTGCTCTGGACATTTCCCTTGCTTTCCTGATCAGGAGTTAAACCATTCCTACCCTGGTCCAGATACAAATCCCCTCCTTCAGTTGGACCTGACAACCCCTCCCCTTCCTACTGCTCTGAACCTGAACCCCCTTCCTCGCTCCATGTCAAAACCCCTTTTTCCAATGCCACACCCAGCCCTCCCTCTCTCCACCACAACAATGATGCTTCTCCCCATTTCAGATCAAAAGCTCCTGCCCCTCTATTGGACCTGACACCCCACTCCTTGCTGTCTTCCTCATGGAACCAATATCTCAACCTCGCTCTCATTCAGATCTTATCATCTCGCACCCATCTCAACCTATCCTGAACACTGCATCATTTACTTGGCCCCCTTGTCACCTTGTGCCCTGGCACCCACCTTACCTGTACTTTAACCACCCCTCCTCAACCACTTTGAACTGGACCATTCCCCAAAGCTCTAAACCCATACTTACCTTATGTACATATGTTTTAACTGCATTTGATGAAAGCAGCCCATGTTATGACAAAGCCAGGGATGTGGCAATGGCGAAAAGACATTGGCTGCTTTTCGCACAGTCAACACACTTTCAACTCCTTATGTTCTCCTATATCAGCTTTCCTTTCTCATGAACGTCCCATTACCCATCCTTTTGTTTCCCAGCTGATTGTTCTCTCTCTCTGGGCTCCTTCTCCACCTATCTGCTCACTCCTACCCCCCCCCCCCCCCCCCCCCCCCCCACCCCCCTTCACCCCCACCACCTCCGTCTCCAGCATAAATACTTCTTCTAGTTCTGAAGAAGAGTTGCCGCACTCAAAATGTTAACTTGTTTTCTACTCACAATTGCTGCTTGACCTGCTGAGTTTCTCCAGCAATGTTTCCAGTTTTTGCTTCAGATTTCCAGCATCTGCAGTTCTTTGTTTTAATCAAGTTATTTCCACCGGTTGCATTGTCAAAGATTTCTGTACATAATTTGATATTTACAGCCAGACTGGATGAAAAATGAAAGTATTCATATATGCAAAACACATTAAAAGCTTGGAACAATCAAATATGATAATTCTTATGAGATCAATTGTTGGTTTGCTCAGTGGCTTCCTGTGCTATGAACCAGTTCTATTCTATATTTCAATGAGCAACTCAACCATCCTTGCATCAGAATTTTCTTTTGTGTAACTAGCCTTTACATTATCAGACATATTTTGATGAGACTGAAATACCATTGAATAACAGCCAAAGTGGCTTGACTTAATACTATGCTAATTATCTGAAACCATCTAATTAAACTGGACAAGTTGGTGAATTACAACTTAAAGTTAAAGAAATCAAATTGTATTAAGCGGCAAAGGAAAGGAATTGAACATTGTTTTTCATTTGACTTGCAAAATACATATCATTAACATGAAAGCTAATGCTGAAACTAGGAATAACAAATCTGACTAACTCAAATGGTTTCAAGATTATAGTATTGGCACTTTATGCTTTGAAGTTTGCTTGGCAATTATGGAATTTTCCACTGATCAAAAATATCAGTTCACAATGCTTGCATATTAGTTCCATTAGTCCTACCAAGTAATGACAATTGTATTTTTATGGTTAAGTATATATTAATTGATCAGGTGCATTGAACACATATGGAAATATTTCTAGAGTGGGAGCACATTATGTCCATTGGTTCACTTAAGCCCTCCACGACCACTTGGCTCCACAGAGGCTAGAATATACTATTAGCCTCAAAATTGTATTTTAATTTAAATGTGATGTTTTCTTTGAAGTTTTGCTTTTTGTTACAATTTCCTTTTAAAGAACAGTGAAAGAGTTAATTTGTCCATCTGTTTCTTGTCTACTCAAAACATTAAAGTGGGACTACTGGATGTTGTTAGCGAGGAAAGTGACATTTGTAACATTGTATTATGTAAACAAATTTAACATTGAGTAAAAGTTTGTCATCTGGTTTCCTAGTTCAACATCTGGTTATCAGAAATTTAACAAGCAGATGATCACTACCTACTGTCAGATACTGTATGTCTATGTTTAAAGAACATTCATTGTGAAAGTCAAAAGAAAGACATGATGTAATGATTTTAATGTCAACCTAACCCTATTATCCCTAAATTGTTCTGCATGGGGAGACAACATCCACACTGGCCTACAAATTGGCTCTTGCTTTGTCAATGCATCGTTTCATACTTTTCATTCTTGTATTTATGTCCTTCCAGGACCTCATTCCTCCCTATCTCCATAATTTCCACTTTCCTGACAAAAAAATTCGAGATAGCTTCTCTCCTTCAAATCTGGGTTCTTGTCCCTCTCAGAATTTCTTCACTTTGACATTGCTTGTCTTACTTCTTGCTATCAAAGCTCTCAGCAATGGAATTCCCTCCCTGGGTTTCTCTACCTGCCTGCCCCTCCCTTGTCACTTAAGAGACCCCAATAAATCTAGTGCTTTGAACAAGCATTTTGATGTCTGTCTTGATATATTCTATTGTGTATATTGGTGTCAAATCATATTTAATGGCACCTCAAGAAGCTGCTTGATTTTGTTAAAAATCACACACTATGTTATCATCCAACCAGTTTACTTATTGGACTATAGCCTGGTGTTGTTTGATTTTTCACATTGTCCACCCCAGTCCAATACCGGCACCTCCACATCATGGCTTGATTTTGTGACATTAAAGTTGTTGGTTTTGCTGACAGAATTTGAGATACAGCTTCCTGCACACTGTAAACCTTCTCCATTCCATCGTAAAGCAGTGAAGAATTAATGTCCAGACAACATGGATTGCAAAATGAGCTGGGTCAATCTGGACAGTGAACATGATGACCATTCACCAGCTGTAGCCTCTGAACTCTGGTCAAACTTGCAATCGATCATCAGCTCACGGTCTGGTACTGTTGATTCAAAGCAGAATGCTGCTGGAAGGGGTTTGCAATGACAGTAATCCCATGATGTGTGACTGCAGTGATGAGCTGCAAATGATGGACCATCTGCTCTGCTGCCAACTCGTGTCTGAGTCTGCAATGTTACTGACAGTATGTGAGTGACTTGTATTAGATTTGTTCTATGATATGAGGAGACAGAATAGAATTTTCCACTAAAAATAATGTTTATTACAGTTATTAAAGAGGCTAACAGTTCAAGTAAAAGAAAGTTAAAATACAACCATAAAACTGTAAAAATGCAGGATACAAGACATTGAAGAACAACCTGGAAAACATTAATAATGTCCTGAGATGATCAAACTTAGTCTTCCTTCCAGTCCACAGATTAAATCCAGTTCCAATCCCAGAAACTTACACACACTCTAAAATTTAAATGTACCTTATATACATAAAATCACTCAGTATGTTTTGGGAACTTGAGCATGATCTTGTTCTCAAATGTGAATGGATATAAATGCTTTCCCAAATCTTCCACATTTTTCAAAATAAGCAGAAAAAGTCAGCTAACAATTTCCATCAATATAAGATAGCCACAATATACAATATTTTTCTTTTGTAGATTTAACAGGACAATTATACAAACTGCTAAAAATCATATTCCACTGAGGACTTATGAAAAGTACATTTCTCATAACAAAAGAAATAAGAAATGCATTTACACAACACCTGTGTTACTTGCAAGAAGTGAAAGTCACTTGTAATGCACAAAATGCCAAATAAAATGACAATGCAGAAAGTGAATGAAGATGAAAGATTTTGACAACCTGAAGAACATTTTCCTTCCAATTGATTACTTTTTTTCTAGAGACAATGAGAAATCAATAGTGCATTGATCTATACTTAAAGCCGAGTCCTGCAGTGCATACAATTATCTCACATTTTGGGAAGCATTAAGGTAGACAAGTTCCCAGGACTTGATAGGATCTATCCCAGAATACTGATGGAAATGAGGGAGGAAATTGCTGGGACCTTGTATGAAATCTTTATGTCCTTTTTAATCACAGGTGAGGTCTCAGAGGACTGTAGAATAGCCAATGTTATTCCTTTGTTTAAGAGGGCAATTGGGTACTCCAGGAAATTACAGACTGGCGAGCTTTACATTAGGAAATTATTAGAAAAGATTCTCAGTGACAGGACTTCATCCCATTTGGAAAAATATGGATTTATTAGTGATAGGCATGGTTTTGTATGGGTGAAGTCGTGTCTCACATCCATGATTGAATTTTTTGAGGATGCGACAAAGATGATTAATGAGGGTAGTGGATGTTGTCTAGATGGACTTTAGCAAGGTCTACAAGGTACCTCATGGCAGGCTAATATAGAAGGGAAAATCACAAGAGATCCACAGTAAGCTGGTTTATTGGATGCAGAATTAGCTTGTGCACAGAAGACAGAGAGTAATGGTGGAACAATATTTTTCCAACTGAAGATCTATAACCAGTAGTATTCGCCAGGGTTTCCTGTTGTTTATAATGCATTTGGAGAAGATTTGGAGGAGAATTCAAGTGGTCTGATTAGTAAGTTTGCAGACAATGCAAAGATTGGGACCTTGTGGAAAATTGCCAAAGGATACAGCAAGATAAAGGTAGGCTGGAGACTTGGGTGGAGAAATTACAGATGGAGTTTAATTTGGACAAACATGAGGTGATGCATTTTGGAAGGCCTAATGCAGAAGGGAAATATTGAGTAAATGGTATAACCCTTAATAGCATCAAAATACAGAAGGATCTAGATGTACATTTCACAATTTCCTGAAAGTAGCAACACAAGTGAATAAGATGGCCAAGAAGGCTAATGACAAGTTTACCGTTATCAGTCGGGGCATAGAATATAAGAATTGGTAAATCACATTGCAGCTATATAGAACTCTAGTTAAGCCACATTTGGAATCTTGCGTACAGTTCAGGTTGTCACATTATCAGGAGGAAGAGGAGACTTTGGAGAGGCCACAGAAAAGGTTTACCATAATTTTGCCTGGTGGAGGGTATTAGTTATGAGGATAGTTTAGACAAACTTAGTTTGTTTTGACTTGAACATTGAAGGCTGAGAGATGACTTGAAAGAAGTTTTACAAAATTATGAGAGATTCGAATCAAATAGATAGTCAGGTCTTTATCCCAGGGTAGAAATATAATTTACTTGGAGATGCAGGCTGAAGATTAAAAGGGGGGAAACTTAAAAGAGATGCAAGAGGCAGTCTCTTTTAACAGAGGGTGCTAGGGGCCTGGAGTGCACTGCAAGAGGACCTGGTAAAAGTAGATTCAATAACAGTGTTTAAAAGGCCTCTTAAAAGATACATGAACAGGCAGGGAATAGAGGGCTATGGACCGTGTAGAGGCAAAAGGATTTAGTTTAGAGAAGTGTCCTGTGTTGGTGCAGGCTTGATGGGCCAAAGGGCCTGAATCTGTGCAGTATCATTCTTTGTTCTATTCTCTGATATCATGGTTACCTTTGTACTTGCAGCAGGCAGCAAAATCAGTATGTTCTGTAGACAGGTTAGGTCCTAGTTGGTTCAGCTAACTCGCTCTTGCTGATCAGCGGTCATTTTGTTTACCTCAAACATTAGTACTACTAACCCAAATTTCTTATATCTTCACTTCATCTGATATAATTGGATGCCCATGTTTATTCCAGTGGCCACTATCTACTGATTCTTGAGAGAAAGTATCAAGGATGGAGTATGTGAAACATTTGGTCTAAGCTAACACAACATGATCTCAAAGTACATCACTTAAAACTGTCATACAAATACAAGCTTGGCTGCCATGCAGCAAAATGAAAGAGATAAGTTATTTAATCTCCAAACAAAACAGACTTTGGTGCTGTTTTATTTCAGATTGCATCAGAATAGTAAAACAATGTCTTTCGTGTTGATTTGAAGTTTGCTTCTTGGTACCCTTCAAGGCAACAAAGGGGAAAGCAACAATCGCTTGGTAACAACACAAAATGTGATGCTAAAACAAATAAATGAAAGAGCATTTAGAAAGGAATTGGAAAGTGGTCAGGATTCTACTCTGTGCTGCTCCACTGAGCACAAAAGAAAACACCATATAAAGATGTCAAAATGTATTGCAAAATTAAGAAAAATGCAAGGAAACTTTTGGAAACAACAAGTCTATGTTTGGAATGAATTTTCTGGTATTGAGGTAATATTCACATCTTCAAAATGACATCCTTCTGTAACTGTGGATGTAGAATAATCCAGCAACAATTCAAAAAGACTTCTTGGTCAGATTTGGCTGACAATCCTACTTTATTTAAAAAGTACATTAATTTTATCCATCTAAGATCTTAAATGTGGTTTTCAGCCATCAATTGGCTTACTATTTAGATTTTTAAAATAAAATGGTAAACCATATCATCAATTTTCACTTTTTATTGGTCTGTTTAAATTATGAGCTATCTAAGCACAAGCTGTTGTTATCATTATTGTTTCAGTTGACCTTAAATTGAGATTACCATTATAAAAAATGCAAATTCTTCTTTTTTTTCATCATATATGGTGATTTCAATCTCAATACCAAGTTTAATTCTGTGATTCAATGGAAAGCTATGCTTATGTGGAATTAGAGATAGAGCTATTCAGTAATGCTTCATTGATTTGCACCACTGAGAACATGCATTCCTGCTGGGAAAGCAGAATCATAGAATTGATGTTTTGCTATATCCTTACTTTTGTATAGGAAATCACTTTGCTAGTTAAATATTGGGTATTTTAAAAAAATTCTTTCATGGGATTTTCGGCTTCATTAACTGGGTCCTTGAGGTTGTGGTGTTGAGTTGCCTTCTTGAAAGGCTGTAATCTGCTTGGTGTAGGTATACTAAAAAATGCTGTGGCAAGAGTTCCAGGATTTTGACCCAATGATGCTAAGAAGCAGCAATATGTTTACAGGATGGTGTTTTCTGAGTGGAGGTAAACTTAGATGTATGCTTAAATCTGCTGCTCTTCTCCTTGTAAATGATAAGTAAGGCAAGTACTGCCGATAAATCTTTGATGAATTTCTGCAATGACTTTTGTTGATGGGACACTGTGTGTGTTGTTAGTGGAGGTGAAACTTTATGGATGTGCTAGCAATCAAGCAGGCTGCTTTGACCTGGATGATGTCAAGCTTCCTGAATGATGTTAAAGCTGTATCCATCCAGGCAAGTTGAGAGTACTCCATCACACTCCTCACTTGTGCCTTGTACATGATGACAAGGCTTTGGGGAGTCAATTCATCTCCGCAAGAAAGGTAATAACTCCTACCAATGTTATCATGGACAGATGCATCTGCATCAAGCAGTTTTGTGAGGTTGACATCAAATATGTTCTTCCCTCTTATTGGTTAGTTCTCTGTTGTTGTGGACCTGGTCTACCAAGTACGTTTTTAGGATTTGATTAGTTTGGTTGCTGCTGGGCCTCTCTTGATGATGGGTTTTGAAGTCTCCTGCCAAAAGTCCCTTCTTTTCCCTAGTTAGTAGTCTGTAGGAGGTTTCCTTGTCCATTCAACCAGATGCCATTGGACTCCAAGAGATCTGCAGCTGATGTTGAGGACTCCCATGGTAAGCCCCTCCCATCAGTATACCACCTTGCCATCACCTCTGCTGGGTCTGTCCTGCCTGAGAGACAGGATATACCCAGGGTTGGTGATGGTTTTGTTTGAGACATGGTCTTCCAGTTCTGATTCTGTGAATAATATAGCTTGAATCACCTGAGGGACAACTGTCCCAACTTTAATATTGATCTTCAGATGTTAATAATGAGGACTATGTTTGTTGTTGTCATTTGCTCTGCCCACACTGATGTCAGGTGGACCTTTGGGTTTCACATTTTTTTGCTTGACTTTAAATATTCATACATATATTGAATGGAATTGTGTGAATAATTGTCATCCAGAGTGAGTGTTTTAGGGTTTTTTGAGATGGCAAACTCAGCGCTAGTGATAGTTGATGTTTGTCAAGTTCCTGATGTTAATTTGAATTGGCATAACAAGAGTCCAAGAGTAAATAATGGTGGACTTGAACTTTAGTTGACTCATCCCGACTTCTTTAAATTATTTGTCTCATGTCAGCATCTCTAGCACTGAAGATTAATTATTTAATACTGTTACGACCAGTCCCTGGGTAAATCTTCTCATTTTGTTACTGACAGCTGTTTAGGATGAGGAGGGGTGAACTGGATCCCCGTGATTATTCACTTTGGCTTTTTTTCTCAATGCACCATGTTAAATTTAAAAAGATGTTTTTATGGATGCAATTCTCTCAGACTCAAAAGAAAATACATTTTTAAAAGGAACCCATGTAACCATAGTTTCTTGAATTAAGAGAATGGACAAGTTTATTAATTATTAAGAAGAAATAATAACACAACATAGATTAGAAATAAGAATTGAGTTGGAAATGTTAAAAGAAACAAGGATGGATAGATTAGTCGCTGAAGTCACTATGAATAGCAAATATTTAAATGCAATGGCCATTGCAGCAGACTTTAATGGTAGTACTGATGTTGGCAGTTTAACAGTCAGTCTTCAAATTTTTGGTTTTTTAGATCGACTGGAACTCTTTTGACCTGATTCCTGTAAACAGTGGCTCCTAGCTAAACAAAACATAAAGAACTGCAGATGCTGTAAGTCTGAAACAAAAACAGTAATTGCTGGACAGACACAGCAGGTCTGGCAACATCTCTGAAAAGAAAGCATATTCAATGTTTTAAGTCCAGTAACCCTTCTTCAGAAGGAGAGTCACTGAACCAGAAGTGTTGACGCCTTTCTCTATTCATCAATGCTACCAGATCTGATGAGCTTCTCCAGCTCTTTCTGCTTTGTAGCTGCTAGCTAGCTGCCTTTTAGCATTTAGTGATTGCATCCTTCTGTTGTCCTGTTCCCTTTTGACTGGCTTGCTAGCCAATTGGCTTCCAGTACTCAGACTGAAAGAGTTGTTTTTGACTTCCTGTAGAAAGCAGGGCTCTGTAAACAGTTGTCCTCAGAGCTGTGACTATCACAGCAAACATGTCCACACAAAAACAGGTGAGGCCATTAATACACACAGACTGGCATTCTAATTGTTCTTATCCATTTTTGCATATTACTGGAAAGATAAAACATAAAAAAGGCAAAATATGCCATTCTGCAAAGAAGGAGGAAATAACCTGTTTTCTCATTTTCTTTTCCTTTGTTTTTCTCTCTCTGAGATTGGTCTTTCTTTGATACTCTACAGGTGTAATTTTCCACAGACTACTCAGGAACGTGGCTGAATTTACATCATAGTATCATGGAATCCCTAGAGTATGGAAGCAGACCACTTGGCCCATCGATTCCACATCTACCCGCTGAACAGCATTCCACTGAGTCTCACACCCCTATTCTATTTCCCATAGCTAATCGGCCTAGCTCACACATGCCTAAACACTACGGGCAATTTAGCATGGCGGATCTGCAGGCATCCTTTGACGGTGACTGATTTCTTTTAGAAAACACATTTTAGAGGTAGAGGTTAGCAATATCCATGGTACGTCATGGTTCTGATTCATTGTCATGACAAATACATTCAAACGCACGCACCCATTTTCTGCAAACAAAAAGATATTTCTTCAAATCTTGCATTTTTTGAATTTTCATGGAACTTGTATGGTTGATCGTTTCTATTTGTTTTCTCCATTGCAATACCTCAGCCAATTAGAGTTGACTTGCCATCTGATCACGATGTTTCCATTGTATTACAAATGGTTGTTTGAAATATAGCATTTTGCATTAGTCCTGATGAGTGCACAATGAAAAGTTTTGGCAAACAGTTTCCCTTTTCAGCAATATGAAAAATTAGTAAATAAAGGTGTATGTAAAGCATCACTTATGTGGCATTATGCAGATTTGGGCCCAATCTGGATGTGAAGGATCAGGGGTAACTCCATGATTCAATACTTTGAATGGACAGTGGCATTAGCAACTTGCAGATATGTGAGTGAGCAGCCCCTCACTTTCTATTAATTGAATTTAAAACAGGATATAGAAACAAATGTATTGCCTGAAAGCCAGAACCTCATCAATTTTAGCATCCGTTCTACACATTCTGCAATTTGAGTATTCATTGCAATTTTAACATTTTCTATTTGAGAAATCTTTTCATTCATTGCGTACAGGTCTGTCTGTATTGGTGTTGGTCCCCATTTTGAATAAATGGTGAGGCTTCAGCACAGGTAAAAGCACCTCATAAATCTGAAAAAAAGTGATTGATATGAACAAATAGTATTCTGATGTTCCCAGGGTAAATTGGAAGAGCAGATTGTAAAAGGAAATTACAACAGTTTAAATGCCATTTAGTGTTTATCTTTACTTATTGGTACTACTATTAAAAGTGTTGTTCTGTGTGAGAAAATTAATTGATTTTACCATTGCTTTTGTATTAATTGAGACAAATCTGTAATATGGAAAGGGATTGTTTAAACCATGTTCTCTGAAAAGTTTGCTTTCCCCTGTAATTTTCACAAAAAGCTCTTCTCAAAACTGCTGACAAGACAAGCTTTTGAAATACAGACTTTTATCACAGCAAAGGCTGCCATGAGCATATATATCAGAGGATTGTATACTCCTGAAGATAGCTTGGGGGGCAATAAATAAGAGGTAATGCTTTGGTGTGAAAAGTTTACGAATTAAGTCTCTCATCTCTGGTAAACTATCTGAAACAAATGGCAAGTTGTAAAACATGAGGTAAGCTTTGCATTCTATAGAAAGAATACCAGGAACCAGGAAAGTATAAGGCATACGCACTTATAGAAGAGAAAAAAAGACAGGAATGAAGAACACCCTGTATTGTGCATGATGTTTTTTTGATCGGATGTGTGGAATGAATGCTTAATTAGGAAGAAATGAAATGCATTATCAAATTTATGCATCAAGTATACCTTAAAAGGCCAAGGAAGGAAATAGATAATGGTCTTTGAATCTTGGGATAAGTGCTGGAGAAACTCAGCAGGTCTGGCACTTTCTGTGAAGAGAGGGATAGAGTTAATGTTTTGAGTCCAATAATACAGACATATTGAAATTTAATTGTTAACTCTGTTTCGCTGATCAAAGCTGTGACGAAACCTGGTCAGTTTTTCCAGTACTTTCTACTTTTGTTTCAGATTTTCAGTGTCAACAGTAGTTTACTTTTTGATCTTTGAACTTGTCTGTCTTTTCCTTTGGTCTCTTTTATTTTCCGATATAAGCAGCTTGTTGAAGTGATGACTCTTGGCACAATGGTCCACTCAAATACATTAAGGGCAAATGTTATTCTAACATACCGTAACACACATACTACTGGGTCATAATTCCAATTTTAAAATCAGTTCAATAACTTTTTGCTGAATGCAATTGCTGATAAAATCGAACTGCACTGCCAGTAGTACTGGTGGACACAAAGGAAAACTGCAGACACAAAGGAGAGAAACAAGTAGAGAGATTTGAGGGTGAGGGTAATCAGTGCTTGGATACTGATAAAATGGAAGCAGAGACCTAAAGAGGAATACTCATAATTCTTCTGAGGTGATGAAGCAAGTTACTGTCTGTACAAAAGCAGGCTGTACCTGAGACTAACAACTCCCCATTGTGCAGGCTAGATTAAAAGCCCTAGTCAAACTTTAAAGTTGCACTGACCCCTTTCTCTACAATCTATAACACTGGTTAACCTTAAGCGAAACAAATCACCACTTGTTGACTTATTGATCCATCTTCAGTTTTTTCCTGTGTTATGGACTCACTTTCTTTGAATTTCTCTGCAAGAATGATAATTGAGTCTCTCTAGTTCTAATAACAGAATAACAATTACAGCAAAAATAATAATGTTAAAAAAACTGCTTTGCTGATGCACTTAATGAGAACACTTCAAAAACAGAAAGAATCTATTTGATGTAAAAAGTTTTCACTGTACATTCTACAACTGAATGGAAGCTTGAAACCATTATTCGAAAGATTTGCATGTGTTGCTAAATAAATACCAGTAATGAATGTAGAATGCTCAATCAATTTCAATTAGAATTGGATTGTGACTATACAAACCTTGCTGGAAGTGGTAGGTGGAGCCCATAGCCTAACAGCTCAATGACAAAAAAATTATTATCTCAGTTGAAACAAAAGGAATACTGAATACAAATCTCTCTCATCAATTAAACATGAATAAATTGGAAGGACAATTTTCTGAATATTTAACAGCTGGAGATGATCTTGTTTCTTGTGTAATGGTTTACTACCTACTATCTGTGCAATTCCCCTGAGCACTGATATGTCAATTCTAACTCCTTGCCTGTGTTGAATATAATTTGAACTTTGTGGGGAAAAAAAACTGCCTGAATAAAATCTGCACTGAATAGGCATACATGTGTGATGACAGTGCTGAATACTTTGACTGTGTAAACTGTGTAGCCCATTATTGCCACTGTAAATTAATACGCTTAACCTTGTATGTTATTCTATTGTACAAAATAATTGCTGGTACCTTTACAGCAGTGTTCTGGGATAAATCATAGTGTAATATGGTGAGCAGCCTTTAACTGAACTGAACCAATTATGTGATCACTTCATAGCCACTGCCACAGATGTTTTGCCAGTGATAGATGGGCAGTCTGTCAAACATAATCTGGAATCTCCCTATGAACTCCTGTGGGATTGGGTTGTTTCCTTTGTTTAGCAACCTGTGATTTAAGGTGTTCAACAATAGTGGCAAGTCCTACACTCACTGGATAAATGCCTCCCATCCCCCTGCCCCCCACCCCATCCTAATTATCCAACCCATCTTTGTTGGCACGAGTGACCCCCAGTCCCACTTCACTGCACTCTAGACCTTTCAATGGCTGCTGCTCTGGAAAATGCAGTCATTCTAGCCATGGTCAATGACCCTGGAGGGACTGAAGAGCATTTTGATTGGCTGGAAGTGCTTAGTGGTGGAATATTCTTTCTTTCAGGGAAAAAAAAGCCATAACTAGGGGCAAACTCTTGCTTGAACCATGTAAAAAATTGCCCATTGATGGCCAGAGAAGGGATTTCATTCAACTTTCTAACTGTTAGTTGGGGCCATCACTGCACAATGACATCTTGACCTCTATAACTATGGAACCTATTGGTTTTCCAATGGAATGGTAGTAAATCTCACCAATTGCCACAGAGGCAGTTTGCAAATACCAATTTAACTGGGAAGTAAAGACATTCATAGAAATACCTTCTGATCGTGTTCTGACGGGAAATTTAGAACTTATGATAATGTGGCTGAGGCAAGTTCAACTGAGGCATTCAAGAGGTCATTGGGTGAATAGTTGTAATAATATAGTGTGCAAGCACGTGAGGAAAAAGAAAGGGATTGGCAGTAGCTAATGATGCTCTTTTTAAGAGCCAGTGCAGACATAACATGTTGAATAGCCTTCTTCTGTAGCACAGTAATTCCATGAATTTGTTCTCTGACCTGAATGGTCTTCTGGTTAAAGCCGTGAACTTCAAACTTCTCATCCTTGAATTTCAAGCAGATGAGAAGGGGATTTCGCTCCCCTCTTTTTAACTAAACCTTGGTCGGTTGTAACAAATTCTTTTATTTCTTTTAAGACATCAATTAAAAACATTTTTATTAGATCAAAATTAAAAAGCTAAGTAAAAGGTTTAATTGACTGAAAAAAAATGCATTACCTTCTATCCCTGAGGAAAAGTAATAAAATGGTAGAGCAAGTATGCGCACCAGTAGAGGTAATAATCATTTCAGGGAAAGTGTCTAGTACAGACTCTGAAAAATGAAGGCTATACATCTTCTAGATCCTTAGAGTCTTAAAGGAGTAGATTTTGAACCTGAACCCCCAAATTATTTGTTACCTTGCTTCCTTAACACTGGTGTGTTTTTAGATAATCTTGAGTTCTCTTTGAATGGTTGGTTTTCAAATTTACCTTTTCATAGAATGCTGATTTTGAGGTGCTGAGGAAAGCAAGTAGGGAGATAGATAGAGAGAGAGAGAGACCTGTCTAGCTCTTTTTCATAAATTCATTGTTTTCTGTCTGCTCTGCTATTGAAAAATTGTCGCTGAAATATAGTTCCATGTGCATTCCTATGTTTGGCTCGATTATCTCTTTAAACTGTTTAACTACAAGATGAGTCTTCTTTATCATAGCTGCAAATGTGTTGCTGGTCAAAGCACAGCAGGTTAGGCAGCATCTCAGGAATAGAGAATTCGACGTTTCGAGCATAAGCCCTTCATCAGGAATATAAAACTGTGAATTAAAACATGCAATGTGGATATCTCAACAATGACTTAGTAGCCTGGTTTCAATGTCTTCAGATTAAATGGTAATTTAAGTGCAGATGGTTTTGATTATTAGATAAGGAAATGAACAGGAAATATTTGGAGGAATATAGACCAGGAACAGGCAGGTGGGATTAGTTCAGTTTGGGATTATGTTTGGCATGGACTGGTTGAACCGAAGGGTCTGTAACCATATTGTGACTTTATGACTCTGTCTCCTGAAGCTTGCCTTAGTATGTGGTCAGCCAACCTCTGCAACTATTTTAGGTCCTTGGTTCTTCCTTTTAAAAAGTGTCTTCATTAAAATTCTTGACTGTAAAAATCAGGTGATGGAAGATAAAATTCAATAGGCCATACTTACTATTAGTCGAGCACATTGTTAAATCCTTTTAAGGCTTCCCCCTCCCTATCACTATAGCCTTGTTGAACCTTACCACTTTTATCAAATGTCTGAACCATTTGTGCTTATTATCACTTGATCCAATTTTGAATGACATTTTGTGTGATTCCGCTCCTGCAGATTATTTTATCATATTAACAGCACTATAAAAATGTAAGTTTTTGTTGCTGGAAAGAAAAAGCTTGTTGAGTACTGAGGCAAGGATGATGTTCAACAAACAATATGTTTGTTGTGACCACACTCGTTCATTAGGCTTGAAAACGCTACTGGAAATCTTCCCTGCTGAAGAGGAGAGCTGGATTCGAATTTTATCCAATAGCAAATGGATTTTCTTTTCATAAACAACAGCTGTCTCAATGGGAATCTAGCAAACACAGTTGGAAATACTTTTAAACTCAATATTAGTTTTACAACCCAGAGAAAAGCCTGCACCACAGCTTCAATTGTGTTATTTTCCCTCCCAATATTTTTGACAATCATTTGTAACTATCCTTTCCCATTTGATAAAGGAGTTGTTATAAGCCCTTGAGGAAGGAGAAGGATAAATTAGCTCCCCTCTTTTTAATATTTGTCCCCCTTTGTTGGGCTGCAACAAATATTGTAAAATCTTATAGCATGCAGAAAACTCACAATTCATTTAAAATGTACATTAGAATCATTACATCAGAAGTTAAAAGTCATTTGCAATGTTCTCCGAAGTGAAAGCATGAGCAATTTTATTATTTTTTAACTTCAAGGCAAGTAATAAAAACTAACAACAGACATACACACAAATGAATACAGATATAAAATTGAAAAATGGGGAAATGGGGTCTGGAAGAGTAAAGGTAATGCAGTTTGCAAGTCTTTAGTCCTTGCATTGTTTGATTTTAGCCAAAGACCCAGCATGGCTTAATCCTTGATTTGTACCACCACAGGATGGTATCAACCTAATGACAGGATTGGGTTCTCAGTGAACATTTACTTTCCATTTTGCCTTTTTCACTAAACACTGTTTTCAAGATGATGAGGAAGGCACATAAGACAAAGAGACTTCCAGCCCTTGCCATTAGCAATCTATGTTTATTTTTCTCCTCTGCTGTTCAAAAGCATTTTCTGAAATAAGGTGTATTTGTCCATGCCCAAGTTGACTCCATTGTCTCACCAAACTGGTTACTGTGGAGGCAGGTTTTTGCCCGAAACGTCGATTTCGCTGCACTTTGGATGCTGCCTGAATGGCTGTGCTCTTCCAGGCACTTTTTCATGTCTGATATGGCGGCACGGTGGCACAGTGGTTAGCACTGCTGCCTCACAGCGCCAGGGACCTGGGTTCAATTCCCACCTCAGGCGACTGACTGTGTGGAGTTTGCACGTTCTCCCCGTGTCTGCGTGGGTTTCCTCCGGGTGCTCCGGTTTCCTCCCACAGTCCAAAGATGTGCGGGTCAGGTGAATTGGCCATGTCAAATTGCCCATAGTGTTAGGTAAGGGGTATATGTAGGGGTATGGGTGGGTTGCGCTTCGGCGGGTCGGTGTGGACTTGTTGGGCCGAAGGGCCTGTTTCCACACTGTAAGTAATCTAATCTAATATACAACATATCAGGCATGTGCAAATGTAAATAGGAGATGCAAGCTTCGTTGGAGAAAACGTAGAGTTAACATTTCGAGTCCAGTGATTCTTCTTCAACAACTGAATGCTTCTGAAAAGAGTAATTGGGCTCAGAACATTAACTTTGCTTTCTATTCACAGATATTGTCAGATCTATTGTGTTTCACCAACAATTTCTGATCTTTTTTTTATGAAAGTATTTTTACAAACTTTGGCAATTGGAAGTCATTTATCTATCAGACATTTGTTGATAAATTGAATTAAGAATGGTATGCAACTATAACCTTATATGTTTACAGTTGCAAAAATGTATTTTAAAAATTTAAGAATAATAGTTATGTTAAACAGATATTGGTTACTTCAATTTCAAAGATAAATGTCAGCCTCAGACTAAAAATTTAGCATTGCCTTATTTTATAAAATTTTGATTGCATTCAATGGCATTTAGACTTGATTCTAGATTTCAGACATTTTGCGTACTTCAGTTGTATTTTATTATTTTTGTAACATTTGGCTGGATTTCATAACTAGCAGCGTAGAGAAATGTGCTGAAAGATTTAGCATTTTGGTGTGACAAAAGCTTCAACTTTTTTAGCCAACAATGCATTACATTTAGATGAGAAGTGTCAGTCTAGAGCGAGATTGAAGTCATCAAGCTGTCTAAGTAAGAAGAAGCTTGAATCATCAGCAAAATATATTAACAGATTTTAAAACCTGTTTAAAAACCATCTTGTAAATAATTTGACACAACTGCTCAAACATGAAATAACTTTTTTTTCAGGGCCAGAACAATTGTTCAGCTGCACTTATTACTTACATCATGATCAAAGTCCCAGCTCGACCTCATCAAAACAGCTTTTTGTTTTTTAAAAAAAGAACTTTCTAATGACAGGATGGGAGTTGCAGCACAACCATGGGTCAGGTGTATTCTCAGATTGGTCCATAAAATGTAAAATTATACACTTTACTTATAAGCTTTTATGATTTGGAGGTGCCGGTGTTGGACTGGGATGTACAATGTTAAAAAATCACACAACACTAGGTTATAGTCCAACAGGTTTATTTGGAAGCTCTAGCTTTTGGAGTGCTGCTCCTTCCTCAGTACTCCACAACCACTTGATGAAGGAGCAGCACTCCAAAAGCTAGTGCTTCCAAATAATCCTGTTGGATTATAATCTAGTGTTGTGTGATTTTTAACTTTATAAACTTTTAGAGTGTTTCAATTTGAAAAATAAAGGCCAACAACAAAACTTTATATTTCAAATAAGATAAAAGGTTAATTAATTTCAGAAATGTTACTGAAAAATATTGAAACAGCATTTCACAAAACACATCACAAAAATTATAATAGGTATGAATAAAAATATTTTAATAATGAATGTAAGATCTGTCTTAATTTTCTTTCTATATCTGTTACATGTTTGAAAATTTACATTTTGAAGTGAAATTGCTCAAAATAACTGTGGTAGCTTCTGTAGTCAAATAGTTTGAGTTTCTGAATGCAGGTGAACTCCAGAGATAGAACAATTCAGGATGTGAGTTAAAGCTCCTTCTCAATAATGGTTTTGCTGGAATGATACTTAAAAACTACCTGAAATCCTCCTCAGAGGAAGAGAGAGATGTTCTCTGGTTACTGTTTTCTTAGCAGTTACCAATGCTAGACAGAAAGAGCTTAAAAATGTGTTGCTGGAAAAGTGCAGCTTATGCCCGAAACGTTGATTCTCCTGTTCCTTTGATGTTGCCTGACCTGCTGCGCTTTTCCAGCAACACATTTTTAAGCTCTGATCTCCAGCATCTGCAGTCCTCACTTTCTCCCAATGCTAGAGAGAAAACCATCATTGGCAAACATAACTAATTTAGCTAGATCTGAGGCTGGAGATGCCTTCACACAGTCTGTGCATACTCAATATATATGTTATCCAACTTTTATTCAAAGCCAAACAAAATGGCTGTTGATGTAAACTTTGATCAATCATTGTTCAATTAAGCAAAGCCCATTTTGTTGGAATTCCCTATGGTGTGCTTCCAGTCTCCTATTCATCAGTACAAATGTCTTTGTGTCTTTGCATCTCTTGAGGTTTAAATGGACAATCCTGGAATTCTTTGAAGTAGTAAATGACCTTTTGTAATTGACTCTTAAGATAATGCATTGGTGTGTCTACTTTATGCTGTAAAGAATTAACAAGTAGTCATGTGACTTATGGAAGTCACCTTGAAGTTTCCAGATCCACTTCTACAAATACAAGTTAGCCCTCTTAATAAATTCACATAGTTATGACAGTTGAAAAGCAGAAGTTGCCAGCAGGTCAATTGATTTTACTGATTAGTGGTCTGGAATGTCTCTACAGCGTGGTCTGTGGTGGATCAATGAATAACACACAAGACTTCTGTATTAAACAGCTTGCACTCATTCCTGAATATGTAGCTTGATTATGACAAAACTGTTGCAAATGTAATTCCTACTGGAAACCAATATGATTTCTAAAGGAGCCAGATTATTACATATCATATTTATGTAG
The DNA here is from genome assembly GCF_020745735.1 of Hemiscyllium ocellatum. Lineage (NCBI taxonomy): Eukaryota > Metazoa > Chordata > Chondrichthyes > Orectolobiformes > Hemiscylliidae > Hemiscyllium > Hemiscyllium ocellatum. The sequence continues at coordinate 25,301,872 of NC_083406.1, read as the reverse complement.
ATTTAAATATTCTGTTAAATATTCTTCGTTTCAAATTATCAAGATGTTATCAAGGATAGTGTTCTTAGACATAGAACATTGAGTATCATTGTTCCAACTGTGACTAAGGACTGAGGAGAAAGTGAGGACTGCAGATGCTGGAGATCAGAACTGAAAATGTGTTGCTGGAAAAGCGCAGCAGGTCAGGCAGCATCCAAGTAATAGGAGAATTGACGTTTCGGGCATAAGCCCTTCTTCAGGAATGAGGAAAGTGTGTCCAGCAGGCTAAGATAAAAGGTAGGGAGGAGGGACTTGGGGAAGGGGCATTGAAGATGCGATAGGTGGAAGGAGGTCAAGGTGAGGGTGAAAGGCTGGAGTGGGGTGGGGGCGGAGTGGTCAGGAAGAAGATTGCACGTTAGGAAGGCGGTGCTGAGTTCGGGGGATTTGACTGAGACGAGGTGGGGGGAGGGGAAATGAGGAAAATGGAGAAATCTGAGTTCATCCCTTGTGGTTGGAGGGCTCCTAGGCGGAAGATGAGGCGTTCTTCCTCCAACCGTCGTGTTGCTATGGTCCAGGACTGAGCCTGGAAATTTCCTCTGTAAATAATTCAGAGTTCCTCTCCTTTGAAATACAGGGGACATACTAATTTTGAGGGTAGTTTTCAACTTTATTACCTGGATGGTAATGTGTCAGAGTGAATTGAATTTTCATAACAAAGCTGAATCTAATTTTAGTTTTATTTTTTAAATTTAGATGGGATGAACATTGGGTGAATACTGTAATAGATGAACAATCCACACTGTGGTATTAAAAACTATCTCATAGTCCATGCCATAATTTGACACTTAAGTATTTATGACAACTTGATACATAATTGACAACTATTTGTGTATGTTTGGGATTTCTTTTGCTTTTTTGTTTGGAAAGAGATTTTGTCTTATGTCTCAGAGTTAGGACACAATATATCTTTAAAATACATGATCATGATACCATCACTGCGTCATGCATTTATGATGGTCTGAAAGTCCCAGTTCCCGACTTACTGAGCTCACTTGCAGCTTGACACCTGAGGACAGTGTACTATAATTGTAACCAAATTGCTTAGCATCAGATAAGGCAAAGCAGTTTGGCTGTAAAAGTAATACACAGAAATGCCAGGACCTATATAAATTACCTACTGAGCCTTTTAGCAGAATGTGACCCATGGCTATGGATGCAAACATAAGTATTGTCCCATCTGGAAGAACTATACTGCAAAATGTATAAAAAACAAAGGTCCATCACTGCTGCTATGACAAATCATGAGGGTGGATCAGATCAAAACAGGGTACATTGATTTTGAAATCTGGTTTCAACCAGTCATCTCTGGTGTCTTGGGCTTGACAGTGCATTTTTCTGCTGTGATATCTTGGCCTTTCCTCATGGGAATTGTCCTCAGCTTCTTCTTCATTCTTAAGAGATTGGCTGTCACTGATTTCCCCATTGTGTCCAGGGTTGTTATGGGATAGGTGGTAAAATGCAGGATTACAGGAGTAGGGTGGGATACTCTTCGGAGGATTGGCACCGACTCAATGGGCTAAATGGCATCTTTCTGCATTGTAGGAACTTTATGATTCTACTAACACCCTTCCCCCATTTTGCCTGCATCCACAACATCCTTTTTTTGTTCAACTCCAGTTATAAGGGGCATGATGTAGAATCTGGGCTGTTCAACAATACCCTGCTGGAGTGGTCATGCATCAAAATACTTCTTACATTTCCTCATTAGTAACATGCTGGATGCATTCATGGGTTTAGGATTGAGAGCTGCCACACAGGTTACTGATTGTTCGTTAAAATAATCTGTTAGCATAAAAATTCGGGGAAGCTGTAACCTTGATAGCAATTCAGATGGAATTGCAACCTAGTCTTTCTGAGCACAAGTCCTTCTCCAGCAGATGACACAGTTGGGAGGTGATAACCTCAGATATCCTTGATCAGCCCCTGCTCTTTCTTTCAGAGAGTTGAAGAAAATGACAGCACTGACTGTAGACCCGGTCACTCATTATTCCATCATGTCTTCACTTACTACTTTTCCCACCAGACTTTGTATAGCAGGCTTGCGAGGCTTACTGACAAAGTACTACTTGCTGTCTCCATCTATGTTGTCTCTGGACTTCCAAAACAGCCACAATGTCTCCAGCCACAGCAATCTCCCTGTGAGATCCGTAAGTAAATAATCTGTGGGGAATATGAGAAAGTTAGCACAATTTTACTGAAGGATCCTTCACAATCATCATAATGCAGCCTCACAAGTTCTGCCCGAATTATAGCACGGATGCTTAAATGGAGATGCCTCCTTAAGGAGATCTGAGATATGAGACTTAGCATGTTTTTATGCTACGTAGGGAATAGAGTTGCCATTAACTTGCCATGATAAGCCCAAACCTGCCTCTGAGGCATGAATATTCACCTATACTGTGTTCCCTTGTGTTACTGTCTTTGTTGCTTCCATGATATTTCAGCTTCCTGTTTTTCTTCAGCCCTTTTTTATAACAGCTTATAAATCTATCCACTTTCAAAGCTCATAATTTTAGAAATTTCCATGTACTTTTTAACCTTATACCTGGGTCAAAATCTTATAATCCCCACCCTAACAGCACTGTGGGTCGATCTATAGTGCAAGGACTTCAGCGGTCCACCAAGGTAGCTTACCATGACCTTCTCAAGTGCAACTCAGAACTGGCAATAAATGCTGGCCCAACTACTAACATGCACGTCTCATTAAAGAATGAAAAAAGCCCTCTGCACATAAAGATCAGTTACAAACACTATCCCTTATGGATCAACTTGGCGGGTCAGCCCTCACTAACCATAGATAAACCTCAAAATGATGCCTCCACAGCAACCCAAATGACTCATGTGTAATTCTTGGACTGCTTCCAATTGACCTGCAAAATTGTCTATGCTCAATCCCTGGACTCTGGTAGAACAAACTGACAATTTCCAATATTCTTGACTGGAGTAGGGCCAACACCTAAACTGATTGATGTTACTTCTGCTGACTGCAATCCTCATTCACCCTATTAAGGGATGGATGCAATTTTTTATTCACAAATGATCATTTGCTTGAAGCAAATGGAGTGCATATACTCTGTGAACTGCTGGAAGAGGCTATAGATGAGAGATTGAGGTAGTGCAGTTGTCCTCCACCTGCCTGTTCAGTATTGCTCACCATGACCATTTGCCTACCTCTCCCTCTGATCAAAAGGTTAACACAAGGGCTGGAAGCCTGAAACTGACTAGTAAAGACCTGATGTGCTAATAAAATAATAGAAGTCTCAAAGAAGCTGACAGCGTAGAAGTCAGGGAGTGTGTGCTAAAAAGTAACATGAAGTATACAGGGGCTAGTAGTCTCCAAGTAAGTGCTAAAGTATGTTAAGGAAGCATGGTAAGAACCATAAAATACATTTGAGTAGATATATGAGATTTCCCTGTGCAAATCATGGAGTCCTTTAGCTCTAAACCGAAATATTGAAGACTGGGTGTGAATGGATATAAGAGAAGGCATGATGATGATCTGGTGAGGCTGGTGGTTTACTGCTGCCGATCTTCATGAATAAAGAATCACAGGAAGATAGGAATTATTCATTTCAGCTGTAAAACCCGACAAGATCCTCCAGTATAGCAGAACAAAGCTGCTATACTGTAAATTGAAAGCCATGTAAGCAAGAAGAATATATAATTGTACTGGGGAGATGTGGTATCAGAAATAACAATAGCAGTTAGACTTAATTTCAGAGTTGGGCAAAATTGTATTTGAAATTTTAGAGAATACAATTGTTAAGAGTCAGATTAGCTTTCAAGACAGAAGTTGAACAAATTTTATTTTATATAATGCAGAATATAGATAATGACACTATAACCAAGGTTAAAAGAAGCAACAGATACTTTTGGAGAGATACTGGCTGTCTTTGAAATGATGAAATAACATCATGGCAAAATCAAACTTTAGTAGGAAATTTAATGATGCAGAGGTATCCTTGGATAATTTCATAAATTATCTCTATAGATTAATGGAAAAAATGCAACTATAGTGATTCAAAATTAGAATTTATAAGATTTAGAACATTGCAGAGTTTGTTGATGAGACTTTGTCAGACTTATTACAGTCCAAAGAAGACCTTATATGCATTCACAGAATCTGGGCATTGGAGACTCAGGCAGAAAAAGAAGACATTAATCTTTTAACAATCTGATGTCCATCTCTCCATTAAGATCAACAGGAAACTTCTGCCAAATGTGAAACTTTTCCTCACTTTCTCCTCTAAACCAGATTTTAATGTAGAGACTCAACATCACATTCAATATGGGAATTCCAGCTTTGGACCTTGAGAATGAGAGCCTTTGACAACCATTACAGCTGCACTGATATAAAAATCCTAATATATATATGGCAGTCATCCTTCTGACTCTTCTGTCTGGCTCCAAAGCTTGGACTTAGTTTAGACACCACATTAAGGCCCTTAAGATATACCATCAAAACTGTTTGAGATGCATTCTCCACATCAGCTGGGAGAATAGGCATATTAACATCAGCATCCTTGAAGCAGCTAATAGCACACGTATCACAGCCATGATCATCCTAAAACTAACTCCACTGGGCCAATGACGTGTTTAGAATGCATGAGTTCCAATTGCCAAAGCAAATCATCTTGCCTAGCTCAAGGAAGTTATTGAAAAGAGAAGGACTACAGAAACACTGCGCAGACTCTCTGGAGGCTTCCCTCATGAAATACAACATAGATGTAATTACATGAAAGACCCTCATGAAGAAAGAAACATGGAGGAACCTCCTATATTAAGGGACACAAATCCTTGAGAACACCAATCAGCAAGTGGAAATACAGAAAAGGAACTGGAAAAAGTAATGCCAATGATTTCAAGGTCATGGACCACTTCCACCTACTGCCAAATGTATGGTTGGAGATAAGGCCCTAGGATCAGGTTAGCCAACCATGCAAGGACCAAAAGAACAGGTGATGAGTGACATGGAATTTCCAAGGTGGACAACTACACTCATCAACAAGTGATTACCGCTGCTGACAATGTAAAATTTGGAAGCAAAACTGTCCTAACAGGAGATCAACAATGACGTGCAAGATGAACAGTGTGCATTCAATTCTTATGCTACAAGATTACAATAGACACACGTGAGTAGCCAGTATAGTGAGGAGGACAGACACCAAGCATTTAAAATTTATGGCAGTAGTACAGAGCAAAGAGGCCTCACAGGGACAGAAGGTGCCCAGCTATTAAATGTGAATGCTTTATCTGGTCACTTTCCAGAAAAATACTGAAGTAAGACAAGGTTACACAAAAGCTAGACAAAACCCAGACAAGCAAATTGATGGGGTAGAAGAAAAATCTTGTGTTCATAAGTGAAATCTGTGATCCAGATCTAATTTTTTTGGAAAATTGCTATTTCTTTCAATGGTCATTTAAAAATATCAATTTAGACATTGGAGTGAATGTCATTGTCAGACATTGTCAGAAATCAAACTATGGTTAAGATAACACAGTCTACATCAGACAATAAGATATGCTAAACAACTCTTCAATATAACAGATATCAAAAGCAGAAAACAAAAGTGTATTTCAAAATCAAGAATACTCAAACTTGAGTAGGAATATGTAAGATGTTGATGTAAGAATTTGGGGGGGGGGTAGGAGAACGCTTAATTTCCTTATTTTCATAGCAAGCATTCTTAGTAACGGTGACAGAGATCATACCAATCCAGAAGCAATCTTAAATAGTACAACTAAAGACAGGAGCATGTTAGTTACACTAAGGGCAAGTAAAAATGTCCAAAATAGTCAACAAGTTGAAGTAAGGAGTCTACAATGTTCTGCATATTTTTACAGGAGGGTTGGGAATAAATATCTACTGATACAGATTGAATATATTGTGTAGCCAATTCCATGGACATCACCATAGGGAAGGTACTCCGTTACTGTTACTGTGGATTTTTTTTCTGGAAGGGGATGACCAATGATTCAAGGTACTTTCACAAAGAAGTGACTAATATTGGCGATTCAGGATACTGCAAAGAATAAATTGCCTGTTTCGGGAGAGAGTACCCTCCTGCAACAGATTAAAGGTGTTCCAGTTTAAAGGCACCTTCTTAACAAAGCGAATCAGAGGCTTCCACTCAGCAATCTACTTGTCTTCCAAGTCCAAAGAGAACAGATTCTGAGAAAAGAGAGAAATGTTCACATCATTCGAATGTTCACAAAAGAACATTAGACATAAGAGCAGGAGTAGGCGTCCTGGCCCCTCAAGCATGCTATGCCATTCAATTAGATCGTGGACTCAGCTCGACTTACACACCCACTCACCATAACCATTAATTCCTTCATTGTTCAAAAATCTTTGCTTCAAAAAATTCAGTGAGGTAGCCTGAACTGCTTCACTGGGCAGGGAATTCCAGATTCACATCCCTTTAGATGAAGAAGTTCCTCCTCAACTCAGCCTCAAAATAAGAGGGAGCAGATTTAGGACAATGTCCCTTAGCTCTAGTTTCACCTGCCAGTGGAAACAACCTCCCTGCTTCTATCTTATCTATTTCCTTCATAGTTTTATATGTTTCTATAAGAACGTACCTCATTCTTCTAAATTCCAAAGAGTAAAGTCACAGTCTACTCAATGTCCCCACATAAGCCAACATTTTCAACTCTGAAATTAACCCAATGAACCTCCTCTGCACCCCCTATAGTCAAAGACTTACAGGCAGGTGGTATTGTGGTAAATATAGTATGTACATAACAAATATAATACTAAAAGAGAGAAGAAAGCTTGAAGCAAAGTGTTATATTCGGAGTGCCATAAACATCACCCACTTTGATGAAGGTATGAGCAGTAGAGTTTAGGATATCATGGGAGTATCCAAGTCCTTTTCACAGTCTCTGCAGCAATGTCTATCATATCATTGCTCAGATGGAAATAAACTACTTCGTGTTCAATATAAGACTTTTTAAAATTAGATCACCAAGTAGTTTTCCTTTACTAAACTATATCAAACAGACTGTGGAGGTCTTTGCTAAAAAGCAAATAGTGGCAGAAAATTTATTACGTGGTGACGTGCAAACTCAGTTTATCTGCACATACAACACATTAGTTGTACTAAATGCTATTTATCATAGTTTTGCCTTAATAACATGTACCTTCATTTTATTTTTCTGATTTCTATGATAAATTAAATCATATCTCCAACTCAAAAGAGCATTAAGATAATAACTCACTTTAGGAATGAACATAACAACATCTGCCATTCGCTAAGCTGGCCTTGAATATTTAGGTTAATAATTATTTATGTGACAAGTTGTTGAATGTGTGACCTGGCAATGTCATGACAAGGGAAGCTGAGCATCTGGGACCTGAGTGTAAAATGCAAATACAAGTAGCCGAAGGATTGGGAGATTAATGACAAATTAAACTCACTGTAGAAAATTGTGTCTCTCAAGTACTGAGAGGAAAGTTAAATTATCACGGAAGAATTCAATGACATATTAGGTGCAGAAAACAAGATAAAGAGAGGCAAGGAAAGATCAGAATAAGATTGAGAAAAATATCATAAAAATAATTACAAAATATTTTCAATTTATAAGATCTCAAACAACTAAGATCTGATTTTATATTGTACTACTTTTGAAATAGTTGATTTCAGTACCAGAGTCAGTTAGCTGGTTAATTACATTATGGCACAACATGACAACAATAATTTGCCTTCAATTCCTATATTGGCTGAGGCAGTTCTTGGGCTCCTCCAATTGCCCCATTGTGATGTTATGGCAGGTGCCATGATTAGCAATTCGAGGACAGGAAGAGTTCTCCATACATAGAACAAAAAGTGTAAAAACATTCAGACAGAAATGTGCAAGACACAACTTTCTGCAGTGAGTTTAATTTGTCATGCTGTCCTATATATATATATATATATATATATATCAATGGTAAAACAGACAATGAGATGCCATTATTTTAAGCTAATTGCAAAGCCAAACATTTCAGATAGTATGTCTACATCAAACTGCGTGTCTGCCCATTGCATGAAGTTTCTGAAGCATTTCTGCATAAATAACAGCAAGCACAGTTATTTGACAGCAAATTATGGCCTAATAATAACACAATCTTCCTCAGAATGAGCAGTGCCTTCCTGTGGCTTCATCCTTCATGGAAAAGACAATTTGTGGCCCGACTGATTACTCTGTCATTCACTAGGCTGTATCTATTCTTGCTCTGTCACTGTCTTTGACAGTGACAATCAGACTGGCACTAATACAACTGCCAATATTTTAGTTTAACAAGTATCCAAATGAAAACATGTTTTGATGTCTTCTGCATTGCAATATGTTGAAAGAAGGGTTAACTTTTTTTTATTTTAAATCTTACGTTTTTTAGAAACATGGATTTAAAAACCAAACCAAATTTAGAAGGATAATCTGTCATGGCCTGTGACAACAGCAATCATTCAGGATTTAAAACAATCCTCTGTGTAAATAATTCCATTATATCGACTCTTAAAACTTCTTTTATTTAGCCCTCATCAGAAAGCTTTCCTTCACAAAGCCATACTTTGTTTCTAAAAAGACAGATTGATGAGAACAAAGAGTTCAATATTTTTGTTTAGATCAGATTGGTGCTGGAGCAGGAAAATCGACATTTCGGGCAAGAGCTCTTCATCAGGATGCAGCCTGACCTGCTGTGCTTTTCCAGTACCACCCTGATTGAAACTCTGGTTTCCAACATCTGCAGTCCTCAATTTTTTCAAAGACTTCAATATGTCAATTCTACAGAAAACGTTCCCTGGGCTGCACAGTTATTGGGGTATCAACTAACTCAACACATGAACTGATTATCTCTGCTCTCACCACAAACTCAGCAGCTTCTCATCCTTTGCAGTTTGTCCTTGCCAATTTTCTTAGATTCAACCAGCTCACAACCATTCATAGCAACTTCACTTGGATTGCTCAGACTTAGAGTCATAGAGATGTACAGCATGGAAACAGACCCTTCAGTCCAACCCGTCCATGTCGACCAGATATCCCAACACAATTTAGTCCCACCTGCCAGCACCCGGCCCATATCCCTCCAAACCCTTCCTATTCATATACCCATCCAAATGCCTCTTAAATGTTGCAATTGTAGCAGGCTCAACTACTTCCTCTGGCAGTTCATTCCATACACGCACCACCCTCTACGTGAAAAGGTTGCCCCTTAGGTCTCTTTTATATCTTTCCCCTCTCACCCTAAACCTATGCCTTCTAGTTCTGCACTCCCCAACCTCAGGGAAAAGACTTTGCTTACTTACCATATCCATGCCCCTCATAATTTTGTAAACCACTGTAAGGTCACCCCTCAGCCTCTGACGATACAGGGAAAGCAGCCCCAGCCTGTTCAGCCTCTCCCTATAGCTCAAATCCTCCAACCATGGCAACATCCTTGTAAATCTTTTCTGAACCCCTTCAAGTTTCACAATATCTTTCTGATAGGAAGGAGACCAGAATTGCATGCAATATTCCAACAGTGGCCTAACCAATGTCCTGTACAGCTGCAACATGACCTCCCAATTCCTATACTCAATACTTTGTCCAATAAAGGAAAGCATATCTGTCCTCTACCTCACAAGCATTGCTTGTTTTCAGCAAGATTTTCCCTTCCTCAATCCATTTGCCTCATATGCCGCCAAAGCCGTTTCCCCTTTTGTTTGATGCCACAAACTCAAATATTTCAAGATTCCTGTGTTTGATTTGGTTTACTGTAGTCACATGTACATAGGTACAGTGAAAAGCTTTGTTTTGCAAGCAGTACAGGCTGTTCACAGCAAGCAGGAATATAGTGATCAAAAGTATGTCAAGTGATGCATATAGATTACACTGCACAGAAGGTGTACAAAGCAAGATCAACATTAGCATGATCTACATTATTTGAAGTTAGAGAGGCCATTCATCAGTCCAACAACACCAAGGAAGAAGCTGTTTTGAACCTGTTAGTGCATGTGTTCAAGCTTCTGTATCTTCTGGCTGACAGAAGAGATTGGAGAAGAAATATTAGTTTCATGAGTGTTGCTGGAAAGACCAACTTTTGTTGCTGATCTATGATTCTGAACTAATACAAATTCCACAGTTAACACCATAGGACTTGATTTTGTATCTCGAGGGCATTACTCTGGACACTTGGATTGTCATCTCAGTAACATTGCCATCAGGCTACAGTGCCCCAAAGGTGCTTCAGCTCATCCAGAACATAACTGCCCTTATCTTAAACTCCATCAAATCTGCTTTTTTCATCACCTCAGTGCCCTTGTATCTGAATAATAGCAGTTGTAACTTATAGTTGAATAGTCACATTTTCTTTATATTTTATCATCCTACATAATTCTGGTTGAATTCCTCATGACTAATTTAAGGTTTTAAAAATGTGTTTTCCTTTTTGCTAGACTCTCTGAGTACATGTCCCAGCAGGAACAATTTGTATAGCAATAAATGGATAGACAAAATAGTCCCTTAACAGTTTATGCAGGGTTTTGTCTGCATCTTATTTTTGCAAAATAATGCTGAACAGATGAAAATAAGTTTCTTTGGTGTTTATTCTATCCACCCACCTTGTGTTTTACAATCCCATAGAAAGTAATTATTTTCTCTCTCTTATGTTCTTGTCTCCTCCACTCATTTTTACATTTGTTGTAAATTGATTGCTATCATATGGTTACCTCCCTTCTCCTTCTCTCTCTCTCTCTCTCCTTTGTAGATTAATGTGATAGATATATTTTAAACCTCTTTTGCAGTTAATGTCCTTTCTAAGCTCCTTCAATACTTTATGATTGCGTGCAGCTGCCCGTTAGAAATTCTGCCTTACTCCCATCTGGCAAGATAGCAATGATCCATGGCCAAAAGATGCACAATAACAAGTAACAGTATTGATAGTATGAATTCATTTTGTTATCTTTTATCACCTTATTTGAAATGTTTCCTACTGCCAGTTGCAAGCTTAGTTTCAGTTCAATAATTTAGTTGTGATATTTGTTAATGAGCCTGATTTGTCTCTTGCGTAGATGTTGTTAATGCATTAGCTGTTTGTGATACCATATTAAACTGAAATTTGGACATCAACCAAGAACACAATAAATTCTGATTACATTTCTTGGTCTCCATTCAAGATAGCTCAGAAAGGAGGTACATCATTATTACATTCCATTTCCTGTTGCCAACTAGTATCTAAGCTTCTCAAAACTCCGATGGAGATTTATGATGGTGAAAAATTATGAGCTTTTTTCCAGAATGCTTGTAATGTTATTCCAAACTATAAACAATAAGAGACCTTCATCCCTCAAAGTTGTCTATCTTTTCCAAAACTCTATTATAAACTCAATAAATTGAATGGGAAGGTCGGATTTTGGGCAAGATGAAGAAAAGGAAGACCTGCATTTCTTTCTAAAGCCTTTCATGATCTCAGGATATCCCACACTGTTTTTCAGACAATAAATTACTTTTAAAAGGCAATTTGTTTCAAGAAACAACATAGTCAATTTGCACACAAACAACTCCTATTAAAAAATAACATGATTAGATTTGCTACTTCTGTTAGTTGACAGATAATCATCGACCCAGAGACCAGGAAAACTTCTCTCCTCTTTGTCAAACAGAGAGGTGTGATCCTTTGCACCATTTGAGTGGGCAGGTAGGGCCTCTGACATTGCAATGCTCCCTCAGTACTGAACTAGAATATCCACATAGATTTTGTGCTTATGTCTAGAGCGGCTTTTTATTTACAACCTTCTAATACAGAGGTGAGAATGTTAGCAATGGAGCCACAGGTCCATATATGCTTCTACATTTTATCCTGCCAAAAATACAACAATATAAATGATGGATTTTATGTCAGGGGTCCGCATACCCTAAGGAACATCATAACTGGCTATTTTTTCAATTCAAATTTTCATACATAAAAATTATGTCAAAGTAAGTTGTTTGGCATGACATTTTCCCAGGGCTTCTGCTGTTATTTTCCTAATATTACACTAAGATAATCCTCCAGGGAAATACCAGGAGAATCATTGCTAAAACCCATTTATTTCGGCTCTGAGATCTGCAAACTTAACAATACATGTGCACTTTAGAACAATGGCAACAGTAGACTGATATTTGAAACATAAAGTGAATTGCTGGATTTTATTTCACTGAGAGAAACTCAATTTTAATTTGCATTATTGTTCGTTTTCTTTGAGCTTATTCTGCGAGGTACCCAGCTTCATTTTGAAATCTTTCTGATAATAGTTTTTGTTTAGATAAGTATTATTCAAATATAGTGAAAGATGTATTTTGAGGTTGCCACACTCTCTTCTTTATGATTAATGTTGGCGGAAAACCATTAAAGAAGCTGATTAGGCACTATCACAGGAATACATAAATACCCAAACCCACTGCAAACTTAGCCAGCACCTTCCAAACCCATGACCACTTTCATCTAGAATAAAAAGAGTAACAGATAACATGAGAAGATCAATGTTTGCAATAAGCCCTAAAGCCTCTCACCATTCAGCATTGGGAAATATGTCTCCATTCCTACAATATCACATTGTCAAAATCCTGGAACTTCCTCCCTAATTGCATTATGGGGGTATGCACACCAAATAGCCTGCAGCTGCTCAAGAAGATGGCTCACTATCCTCTCCTCAAGGGCAACTGGGGTTAGGAAATAAATGTCGAACTAGCCATTAGTGCCCATATCTCAAGAATGAATTAGAAAATAGATCTTACTAAAATCCCTGCTCAAGAGTTGTGTGCAGAGATGCTGTGGATTCACTCAACAAAGATTCAAGGAGCATTACCCTAAAAGCAGATCTTAAGAGCCTGAGATTGCTCACTGTCCCTCAGTAAGTCACTATTCTTGACCACGAGTTCATACCATGTGCAATGTATGAATTAGTTGCATTCTAATATGGTGGATGTTTTTAATGGTCTGTCTGCCAGAGCAGCCCAGTGCACTGACATTTGAGGTGGTGCAAGATAATTGGGCAATTTTGGATCTCTGACCTTTTAGTCAGGATTGGCAGCAACCAATTTATTCATGTCATTTAAGTTCCGTGTTTACCCATAATATTCTGTCAACCAAAGAAAAACTTTTCACTCACTTAAAGCCGAATTAGTATATGAATAGAGGCACAGCTTTCTGTGTGCCACTAACCCCAAGTGCCACAATTGATTCATTCTGTGACTGTAATGTTACAAAATCAATGATAAGATATATGCTAGTTCTTTGATTCAAGGTATATATAATTCTACCAAGATGTTTAACTCTATTTCGTGAGACTATCAATGAGTCAAAGGACTATTATGGTAAGGTTCATATCGAATTTTAGATCTATGTTGGACATGCCATTTGAATGCTGGCAAAATGACTTAAGCATTAAGTTACATCTGAGAACCCCATCCAATAAGCTCCCAGTATTGTCTCTAACATTGCAGTGGTTTTCTGAGCTCTCAATAATTTTACTTTGCAAAGGGACCTACAAATTGAGTTTCCTGAAAAGGTGCCAAATACTGAAGTAAAGATTATGAGTAGAATGGAACTTATACATAGAATAGTACTTGCAAGCTAAAAAGAGAACATTAACAACAGACTAATCAGCTGAAAGTTGACATCTCCATCAGCAGAGAATTTAACTATCATCTTTTGACCTTCAATGGCATTGCCATCAGTGAATCTAACATCATCAACTTGCTGGGTTATCATTGATCAGAAAATAAAATGAACACAAGCTGTAATGACAAGAACAGATCAAAGGCTAGGAATTCTGCAGTGGGTAGCTCATTTCTGATTAATGTCTTGCTTTGGCATTTTTGGCAATAAGGAGTTATGACAGAATCATTTATACTTGCCTTGCTGAACTCCCACAACAATCAACACATTCAACATCATTCACAACAAAGCAGTCTACTTAACTGGAAACCCAACCACCAACCTAAACACTCACTCCCTTCATCATTGATGAACAGTAGCTGCACTGTATAATGTGGACAAGATGCACCTTAGCAACTTGCCAACCATCTGATGACAGGTCTTTCCAAACCAGCAGCCTCTACCAACTATGGCTTTCTGCATGTAGGGCTCTATGACTTTATAACTAGAAGGACAAGGGCAACAGACACATGGAAATACCACCATGTGGTGGATTGCATAAGATTATAAAGATGGTTCACAGCCACATTCTCAGGGGCAGTCAGGAATGGGAAACAAAAGCTGATCATTCCAGCGATGCTCACCTTCTATATAAGAAATAAAACACAACTGGAGGGAGGTGGGGGGCTGGGGATACAGACAATTAAAATCATGGTCAACAGTGGAGAGTTGAAGGAAACAGAAGAGAATGAGGTTACATTGACAGAAAAATATTTAAACACAATCATGATGTTTATTTTTATACCGTAAGTGAAATACTGTGGATGCTGGAAAACTGAACCTACATAAAGTATTCTGCAGATCTGTCAGGATCTGTGGTGACAGAAGCAAAGCAAGTGTTTCAAGTTCATGACTTTTCCTTAGAATAAACACAAATTTGGAGAAGTATGCTTAAAGCATCATCTTGAAGAGCTAGAAGTGGAAAGAGGGAGGAAATTAGACTTTAGGATCTTGGCAGCTGAAGGTATATCAGGCAGTCATAGATGATGTGAACTGGGGGATGTGAAAGAGGCAAAAATCGAAGCAGCATGGAGATCTAGAAGGATTGCAGGACTTAGCGATCTTAGACTGGGAGATGGGAGCCCATTGAGGATAAGTGAAAATAAAAGAATATATCTGAAAGTTGGAAATATCAGAAAGAAAGTAAATATAATAGAAATATGGAAAATTGAGTTCAGGGAATTGTTAGAATGATAAACAGGAACTGGTTAAAGGTGTGGCAAGGAATATGCAATATGTTTCCAAAAATAAAATCAAGATATTAAAATGAACTTCTTTCAGACAGTGAACAAAGATTCCTCACAGAAAAATAACTATAGAATGTTTGTGAAAGGAACATATTTTCGTCTCCATTAAGACTTCCAAAGCAAGTGTATTGAAAAATATATCTCTTGCCTTTAAATTTGTGAACAACAGAATAATAAGTGGAGAAACAGGAAAAGTTCTGAGGATTATAGATCAAATAGCTAACACCAAGAAGATTCATCTGCCGTATTTACACTTGTCAGAATCAGTGGTGTAAAAACAAGTTGTAAAATTAATTTGGAGTTAAACAATGTTGATCATTATCTTAAATTTAACAATACAAACATTCAGAACATCTATAATATTTTGAATGACAATAGAGTTACATGAAGGTTTGTAAAGAATATAAACCTTCTCCTATGTTCCAGAATCTTGCAAATAAAAAGACTTCTTATGCAATCAAGAAAATTAGCAGATGCAAAAGATCATTTTAGCCTAATTTATTTATTATACTATCCATATTAGAATAAATAAACTTCATATTAACTATGTAATGAGTCATATCTTTTGAATTATTATTATAAGCATGCAAACATGTGTGAAGGAGACTGACTTTCTGTCAGTGGCAGTAATTTTCTGACATGAAAAATACACTACTCTTATAAAAAAGTTTATTCAACCCTCAACAGACGTCTGGGACAGAAATTCTACTCAAAACACAGTTAGGCATCCTGTCGTACTCCCCAGTGTCTGAGTACTCCATGAATCAGATCGAAAATGATCTGAAAATGCTGGCCACATAAACAATTAGCTGGAACATTACACAACGAAAAAAGAAACTTTTTTTTTGTATTCATAAGTAGAATATGGACATAATTGGCTCGACCAACATTTCTTCCCACCTTTATTTGCCTAGTGGGCAGATAAGAGTCAACCATATTGCTGCAGGCCTGGAGTCATATATAGACTAGGCCAGGTAAGGAGAGCTAATTGCCTTCCAAAGGACATTAGTGAATTGACAATGGTTACCATCAGACTAGCTTTTTCATTTTTGCTTGCTGAGTTCAGATTTCACCATCTGCCATCGTGGGGTTCAAACACATGTTCTCAGAACATTTGCCTCAGTTTCTGGATTACTGTTATAAGACTTTTATCACTACAGTGTAAAATAAACTTAAGAGTGGGAGTTTGTACCTCATGACAGAGAAAGATATGTGATTAGAGGGAACAATGACCTCCCTGTTTCAGCCTAAACTTCTGCATTATTCCAATAAAAACTCAAAGGATATGATTCACTATACAGTTAGGAAGCAAATAATTTATAATGAATACTGTAATAAATATATCAAGCTTAAAGGATCTTTTGCATCTGTTAATTTTCTTCATTGTGGAAAGGCGTTTATTTAAATCCCAGTACCGCAAAACATAAATATGGAGAAAGTCACTTTCTATATATATATAAAAGACTCTAACTCAATTGTTATTCAAAACAGCCCAATAGTTCTTAGTGTTATGCCTATGAAAGTAAGAAATTGCTTTCTGGAAAGATCTTATTTTTAAATTGAAGTTTGTTAAATTTCAATTTGGAGCTTCTCTGAAATAAGTCTCTATCCTTTTTAACATTCAATTATGAGAATAGTTCCAGGAAATCCGAATGTCAGGTACACAGACAGAATGAAAATGCTGAGGCTGTTCTCCTTGTAAAAGAGACAAACAGGAGGCAGGAAGAACACAGCAAACCAGGCAGCATCAGGAGGTGGAGAAGTCGCATTTTGGGTGTAACCGTGACCTCCTCGTAAAAGAATCAGTTGAGATGTTTGATTGCAATATCAAAAACCAAGAGAGGTTTGGACAAATGTTATAGGCCAAGGACCAAGAACGAACTTAATTTGATGACAGAAGAAATAACATCAAGGAAAACGTTTTTATCAGTGAATAATTATGATCTTGAATGCACTGACTGCGATTGTGGTAGAAGCAGATTCAGATGTGGCTTTAATAAAGAATCGCATCATTATTTGAAGGGGGACAAAAATTTCAGAAATGTAGTTAAGAGACACAAGAGTGTACAAGCTGAACTGGCTTTAAAAGCAGCACAGACATGCTCTTGTTGTGTAAACATTCTATGATGTTATGATTTTTTACAACTATGTTTGGAAGTGTCATGAGTCGCCATCTTTTTAACAACCTCTCAAGCAGTTACAACAAACATCTATTTTAGTGTTTTTGTTTCTTTTTAGTAATCAACTATCCCACTTGAACTTAATTAACTAACAATATTAGAAATAAAGAAGGAACCAATTCCAAGGCTTTTGTGAATGAAAGAGAGTGGAATTTTGTTAACAGCAAAAATAATTAAAAGTGTGACAGCAATCAAACATCCAATGAGATTACAAAAATTTGGGGAAGGAAGAGTATCTGGAAGAGGCAGCAAGATAAATGCAATTGCAACTTGTGATCCTATAATTGTGAAAGGTGTTATATAAATGCAAGTGTTCTTTGTTATATAAACATTAAATGTTGGTGTGCTGCAATCATTTTCTCTATGTTTGTAATGAACTTCTTGATTGTATCGCGTACCTACTTACATCTCCTCATTTCAGCCAGAGAGCATCAAATGTTCTATTGAATTTTCTTTTGCTCGTGACCTTGCAAATTCAAAGGAAAGCAATAGTCTTGTATTAGAAAACGTTTTAACTGCTTTTTGTGATGAATAAGGAAAGAAAATGGTGAACTACTTAAAAGCTTAAAAGAAATCAAGCAAATGAATAGTAGTTCTCTATGCAAATGTAATGACCCTCTAGCAGTCAGGCATTCGTCACAGAGACACATTCCTTCAAAAAATGACAGCACAGAATAAGGTGACAAATGAGCACAGAAATGGCACGTGCGCAGTTTGCTTCCTGAAAAAATACTCAGCTGTGATGGAATTAAAATGACCTGAGTGACAAGGACACTGCAATCAAAGGAGTAACATTAAAGAACAGGGTGCATGGATGCAGTTTACTGACTTAGTGCCTGTAATCGCTATGACAGCTCTTAATCATTGTGTCTGTTATACTCACTTCAACCCCACTGCAATAGGCGCGCTATGTTTTGACTGAATGAGCATTTAAATTTGGTTTATGATGCCCACCATGAAAAGCTTCTCTTACGCTGTTGAAAGTAGCTTGTGCTGACATTTGCTCAGCTTAGGAACATGTAACGAAGGCGCCTTTGTGTTGTGCTAGATTTAACATTGAATAAAAATCAGTCATGCATTATATTCCCATGCAGCTGCTTCCTTCTTTAGGCGACCACAAATGAATCAAATATGCATTTTTCTTCTTTATTGACTATATAATTACATTTGGGAAGTGCAATCGATGCTTTGCAGTAGTTTGTGTTGGAGGGTTGCACATAAATCCCCATTTTCACCCTATCAATACAGCACACACATGCAAAATCAAGCTACTTGAGACTGAAGTGTCTGTTCATTTATAGCAATGAGACTTATAAGTGCCCCATTGGGAAGCCATCACAACCAAGTTGAATGAAAACGTGTTTAATTTTCTCTGCAAATATTGAACAATTACATTGTTTAAGCTGTAATAATACCGGAGACTTGAAAAGATATGTTTTATCTCCGTCATTTGTTATGCCAACTTCTTCCCTCCCCTGTTCCCTTGCTAACAACAACAGCTCTGTGTTGGGCTAAAGATGCAGCAACACCAGTTATCACCTACTATGTCATCCTAATGCCTATTTTTCATGCATGAGCATTGAATATTGACATACTGTGTTGAATTTTCCCATTTGTTTGAGAAGCACTTTTTAATCGGTAAGATTCGTGGTCAATGTTTCACCATGGCCTGTGTTGCCTTTTCTCATAGAACAAAGAACAAAGAAAATTACAGCACAGAAACAGACCCTTCGGCCCTCCAAGCCTGCACCAATCCTGTCAACTATTTTCTAAGGATCTGTTTCCCTCTGCTCCCTGCCCATTCAAATATTTGTCCAGATACATCTTAATGACACGATCGTGCCTGCCTCTACCACCTCCAGATTTCTCCAATTTCCTCATTTCCCCTCCCCCCACCTCCCCATGGCTCAACACTTTAACTCCCCCTCCCACTCCACCGAAGACATGCAGGTCCTTGGACTCCTCCATCGCTAGAACATAACAACACGATGGTTGGAGGAAGAGCGCCTCATCTTCCGCCTGGGAACCCTCCAACCACAAGGGATGAACTCAGATTTCTCCAGTTTCCTCATTTCCCCTCCCCCCAGCTTGTCTCAGTCGATTCCTCCAGAATCTACCACCTCCCCTGGCAATGCGTTTCAGGCACCAACCACCGTCTGCGCAAAGAACTTACCATGCATATCTCCCCTAAACCTTTCCCCTGTCATTTTCAGCTCTTAACTCCCTGTAATTGAGTCCCCCACTCTTCAAAAAAGCTTTTTTTGCGATCCAACCTGTATATTCCTGTCATGATTTTGTAGACCTCAAGCAGGTCCCCCCTCAACCTTCGTCTTTCCAATGAAAATAATCCTTATCTACTCAACCTCTCTTCATAGCTAGCATCTTCCATCCCAGGCAACATCCTGGTGAATCTCCTCTGCACCCTCTCCAAACATCTACATCCTTTTGGTAATGTGGTGACCAGAACTGTATGCAGTACTCCAAATGTGGCCAAACCAAAGTCTTGTACAACTGTAGCACGATCTACCAACCTTTGTACTAATTACCCAATTGATGAAGGAAAGCATGCTGTATGCCTTCTTGACCACTCTATTGACCTGTGTTGCCGCTATCAGGGAATAATGGACCTGAATACCCAGCTCTCTCTGTACATCAATTTTAGAACATAGAATATAGAACAATACAGCACAGAACAGGCCCTTCAGCCCTCGATGTTGCGCCAACTTGTGAACTATTCTCAGCTCATCCCCCTACACTATCCCAAAATCATCCATGTACTTATCTCAGGATTGTTTAAATCTCCCTAATGTAGCTGAGTTGACTACCTAAGCTGGTAGGGCATTCCACTCCCTTACCACTCTCTGCGTAAAGTGTTGCCCAGCCAAATTTCCCCAGGACTTTTCTATTTACTGTGTAGCTCGCTCTTGAATTGGATCTTCCAAAATGCATCACCTCACGTTTTCCCGGATTGAACTCCATCTGCCATTTCTCTGTCCAACCCTCCAATCTATCTATATTTTGCTGCATTCTCTGACAGTCCCCTTCACTGTCTGCTACTCCACCAATCTTTGTGTCATCTGTAAACCTGCTAATTAGACCTATACCTACCTCCAGTTCATTTATGCATATCACAAATAACAGTGGTTCAGGCATTGATCCCTGTGGAACACCACTGCTCACAGGTCTCCACTTTCAGAAACTCTCTAACACTACTACTCACCGTCTCCTGTTGCCCAGCCAATTTTCTATCCAACTAGCTATGAACACCCTGGACTCTATGTAACTTCACCTTCTCCATCAGTCTACCATGCAGAAACTTATCAAACGCCTTACTGAAGTACATGTATATGACCTCTATATGACTCCACAACCTCTCTTCATAGCTAGCATCCTCCAAACCAGGCAACATCCTGGTGAACCTCCTCCAAAACATCTACATCCTTTTGGTAATGTGGCAATTTGGTAATTTGGAGGGCAACACTCCGAAAGCTAGTGCTTCCAATTAAACTTGTTGGACTATAACCTGGTGTTGTGTGATTTTTAACTTTGGACATCTATAGGCCTTCTCACATCTATCAACTTTGTCAAAGAATTCCAGTAAATTGGTAAGACATGACTTTCCCTGCAACAAACCATGTTGCCTATCATTGATAAGCCCATTTTCTTCCAATTAATAATAGATCCTATCCCTCAACATCATCTCCAGCAGCTTTTCTACCACAGACTTCAGGCTCACTGGTCTATAATAACATGGATTATCCCTGCTACCCTTCTTAAAAAAGGGGACATTAGCAATTCTCCAGTCCTTCAGGACCTCACCCGTGTTCAAGGATGCTGCAAAGATATCTGCTAAAGCCCCAGATATTTCTCCTCTCGCTTCCCTCAGTAACCCGGGATAGATCCCATCTGGACACCTTAATGCCATTTAGAATACCCAATGCTTCCTCCCTCCTTTTGCCGACATGACCTATAGTAATCAAACATTTTTCCCCTAAACTCAACACCCATCATGTCCCTCTCCTCAGTGAATATCAATGCAAAGTACTCATTAAGAATCTCACCCATTTTCTTCAAGTCCATGTATAACTTTCCACATTTGTCCTTGAGTGGGCCAACCCTTTCTCTAGTTACCCTCTTGCTCTTTATATATGGATTTTCCTTAACTCTGTTTGCTAAAGATATCTTATGAACCTTTTTAGCCCTCTTAATTTCTCATTTCAGATTGGTCCTACATTTCTGATATCCTTCCAAAGCTTCATCTGTCGTCAGTCGCCTAGACCTTATGTATGCTTCCTTTTTCTTCTTAGCTCGTCTCACAATTTCACCTGTAATTCATGTGATTGTCTGCTTCTGAATTCATTAATGGTGCGACTGGCCTCCACAGCATGGAATCATCCATTAGGAGAGGTGGATGTATTCACCACTGCTGGGATTTGTGAGCTTTGTTCCTCTAAACCAGGAACTGCCTCTCATGGTGTTCTGTTCGACTGTCATCTCGAAGAATGCGAGCCAGAAATGGAAACTGGTGTCCTGTTTCAGTAAGATGCTATTGGATGGTCATTGAGAGAAGGGCAATGGTGTTTCCTCCAACCTGACCAAACAGGCGACGCTGTCAGATATGTCCACCTGATCGAACGTTGCAGCCCGATTCAATGTGGTCACCAGGGTCAAACATGAGGCACAGCAGAACTGACTAAAGATTTAAGATCTACTGAATACCATAAGCATAAGGACCACTAATTCTTCTCTGCTACCTCGCAGTCACAGGGTCATCAATATTCACTGTAACTCTGCTACTGAACTCACCTCTCACCAAGGGTCAAGGCTGCAACTCTCATTAGTGGAAGCACTCAACAACTTTTACTAACATCATCATCCACAACTACTACCCTTCCTGCAGTCAACACTTCTTAGTCAATCACTGGGACACCTCTTCACTTCTGAATTAGTGTGGTGCTGGAAAAGAAGATAGGCAGGTAGGACAGGTCATGGGGACGGTGCTAGCTGGGTAGCAAGTCTGTCTCAGAACATGGTTGAAGAGCTTCAGGGCAGAGGAGATGACCTGGGGGTTGCAGTGAGAAAGAGAGACTCACTGAGATTCTTGTAGAGAGAGAAGACCCGATGACCTGTCCTACCTGCCTATCTTCCTTTCTACCTATCCACTCCACCCTCCTCTCTGATCTATCACCTTCATCCCCAGTCCAATTCATCTATTGTACTCCTTGCTACCTTCCCCCACCCTCCTCTCTGACCTATCACCTCCATCCCCACCCCCATTCACCTATTGTACTCTATGCTACTTTCTCCCCGCCCCGCCCTCCTCTCATTTATCTCTCCACCCTGCAGGTTTCCTGCCTCTATTCCTGATGAAGGGCTTTTGCCTGAAACATCGATTTTCCTGCTCCTTGGATGCTGTCTGACCTGCTGTGCTTTTCCAGCACCACTCTAATTCAGACTCGGGTTTCCAGCATCAGCAGTCCTCACTTTTACCTAGTTGATTTTAACCTTACTGCGAATCCTCTTGCAAGGATGCCTGCCTTGAAGAGGTTCTCCTCCTCTCTCTACAAGAATCTCAGTGAGTCTCTCTCTCTCTCTCTCTCTCTGCAACCCCCAGGTAATCTCTTCTGCCCTGAAGCTCTTCAACTATGTCCTAAAACAGACTCACTACCTAGCTAGCGCCATCCCCATGACCTGTCCTATCTCGAATCTTCCTTTCCACCTCTCCACTCCACCCTCCTCTCTGACCTATCACCTTCGTCCCCACCCCCATTCACCTATTGTACTCTATGCTACTTTCTCCCCACCCCACTCCCCTCTCATTTATATTTCCACCCTGCAGCCTTCCTGCTTCTATTCCTGATGAAGGGCTTTTGCCTGAAACATCGATTTTTCTGCTCCTTGGATGCTATCTGACCTGCTGTGCTTTTCCAGCACCACTCTAATTCAGACTCGGTTTCCAGCATTTGCAGTCCTCATTTTTACCTACACCTCTTCACTTCTCCTGCCCTCAATCACTTCTTTAATACCCTATCCCTTAATTTTTGTTATTAGAGGAAAGAAACTGGGCAAGGAGAGGTCAGGCATGTGGTTCATGCTTCCAACTGAGAAGATAATGCTGGTGTTAGCTGGGGAAGAGGGTAACCACTCATTTTAAAATGCTAAGACTTCCATATGCAATCAAATGCATGAACTTCATTGTGTTGCACTATTATATGCCATTAACCTGAGTTCTGATCCACATCAAGTTTTTATCCTTTCTATTTCACAACACATTCTCTCTTTTCTCTTATGCAGGTTCTAGTGAGCCCAGGAAAACAACTTAGAGGGGCAGATTGGAGGCCAGCTCTTCCTATACCATGCAGGAGACAACCACTCAAACCTCAGAAGATGCTTTGGAAAGGCTTTTATCTGCACCCTCCAGCACCTCTGAGATTTCACTTTAATGGGTTCCCTATCTGGATTACAGTTGGGAGCAGAACCTGATGAGCACAGCACTGGCATGTATCTACAGTCAGAAAAGATCCAGCTTACTGGCGCTTAGAGGAGCGAAAGAAATCAGGCTCCAGCCAGAAGATCCTATTCTTGGTCAATAGTGACGACATTGAAATGCACACAGAGAGTCAGGAACATAGATTTGTCAGAAACAATCTGGATTGAATGTTGGAAGATTCCACTGATGATATCAGTTCTGTGCTGGCTCTGGCATGCAGATACTTGGCTGTTTCCATGTAGAGGTTGGCTACCACCATGGCAAACCAGGTCCAGCACACTCAGTATCTGCTGAGTATGCTTACAGACCATCATTTCATCATTGTAGCCATCGCTGCTCAGTTTCATTGGCAAGATGAGAAGTGTTCAAGAGACCTTGACTTTACTGCTGCTGCCCCTTCCTCACAGGGAACTAGAGGAAGGAGGTGCTACACTCAGGAAGCCAAGATTCTTTCTTCAGGACAGTCCCAATGTGCCTGGCCCCACCATCTCCCCATTCTGTCTGTGATCTCAATGCCTGAACAAATCAAGGAGGCACAGCTTGCATCTAGTGGGGTTGAGAACTAGGAGATGCCAAACAGGTCCCCAATAATTCCTTGGAATAAACCACTGAAAAAGTTCAGGATCAAATAACCTTGATTAATAGCAGGATGGGCAATGCACTGAGCTAGACAAAAGGTTAAAAAATTCAAGGAAGGTTCAATACAACTTTATTGATCACTTTAACAAGGAAAAAATATATCAGATGCTGCCATTGTATTTTAATTAAACTCTGTCAAACTCTATCAATCTCTTCACAGGACTCTTCTATATACAGTCTTGAACTTCTAAATAAACAGCCTCATATCTACACTAGCTAATTACTTCTGACACACACTTCCATGAATTTGTTGCACCCTAAACACAGGTCCCTACCATTGCATTTGAATTGTTTGTTTGAAGGGACAGGTAAATGGTTTCAATCAGCCTGGGACAGGCTATTTCTTGAATTTTGAAGGTTGGCTGATGTTTCAGGATCTCCAATCATCAATTTGGGCTTCTCCTCTTGTCTAGGGCTGGTTCTGTTCTTCAGGTCACCTCACAGAGGTGGTCTTCAAGGTCTGATCAGTCTCGTGCCTCGTGCTACAAGTTATATGGAGCTGGAGATGCTGTGCAGCCTGGTTGCTGGTCTAAGGCACGGTCAGGAGATGCCATTGAAGAAGGTGAAAAAGCTGGGGCTTCAATTTTTCTTGCAATCTCCCTCTTCTCAAAGATTCTCCAGCCTGTGTCCAATATTAGTATCAGGCTTGGGCAGGAAGATGCAATGAGGTGACTACTTTCTATATTTGGAGGTCACAGAATATGGTTTTGAACCTTCTATTGTCAAGTAATGTCTTTGTCAAATTATGCTTCTGGTCTTCCAGAGGCCCAAAATGGACATGCCAGCAACAAGTGACTGGAAGGGGATGCCAGTGACCAGGGACCCAGTGCGGAATATGGCAGCAGTGACCCAATGCAGAGCATGGTGGTAGCCAGCAGTCAGACCACATGGGGATGCCTCCTGTGCTAGTCTGCTGCAGAGAGCTTTTGGACAGAGACTGTGATGTTTGTCTTTTTAAAGTTTTTTTTTCTGACCTATTGTTATACTGTGCATAGCTGTAATGTAACATTTCTTTCTTCTTTTCTCTGTTTTGGAACTTAGGATTGTACCTAGTACCTTTGTACCTCAGATAGCCTTGAAAGTAGCAATTTATTAACTTTTCACTGTATTCGTTTGAGTAAATGTGATAATAAAGCGAATTTAATTCAATTCAATCCGCACTGAGCTGGCTGCCACCAAGTCCATGTAGCATTCTTCTAACAAAGTAGTTTCACTAGAGCTGCAACCAATGGTTCATTGATAAAAGTCAAATTGTTTGTTCTTCTAATATTGGTTAGATTCATAGAGTCATTGAGATGTACAGCACAGAAACAGACCCTTCAGTCCAACTTGTCCATGCTGACCAGATATCCCAACCTAATCTAGTCCCATCTGCCAGCACCTAACCCATATACCTCAAAACCCTTCCTATTCATCTACCCATACAGATTCCTTTTAAATGTTGCAATTGTACTACCTTCCATCACTTCCTCTGGCAGCTCATTCTATACATGTACCACTCTCTGTGTGAAAAAGTTGTCCCTCAGGTCTCTTTTATATCTTCTCCCTCTCATCCTAAATCTATACCCTCTAGTTCTGGCTCCCCACCTCAGGGAAGAGACTTGTCTATTTATCTTATCCATGCCCCTCATGATTTTATAAACCTCTATGAGGTCACCCCTCAGCCTCCGACACTACAGGGAAAACAGCCCCAGTCTATTCAACCTCTCCCTATTGCTCAAATCCTCCAATCCTTGTAAATCTTTTCTGAACCCTTTCAGGTTTCACAACATCCTACTGATAGGAAGGAGACCAGAGTGGCATGCAATATTACAAATGGACAAATCATAGAATCCCGACAGTGTGGAAACAGACTCTTTGGCCCAACAAGTCCACACCGACCCTCTGATGAGTAGCCCACCCAGCCCCATTTACCTACCCTATTACTCTACATTTAGAGCCGAAAATGTGTTGCTGGAAAAGCGCAGCAGGTCAGGCAGCATCCAAGGAGCAGGAGAATCGACGTTTCAGGCATGAGCCCTTTTTGTGGACGGCCATACAATGCAGAAAAGATTAATACATCAGCTAAAATTGCCCTTTTTAACACTTCATAACAGAAACTGATATTCATATGGCTAGTTTAATGTTTGAAACTGTCCCAAAATGCTCTGTTGGTTTCAGATAGTATTAGCAATCACATGGAAAAAGATGGAATAATTAGGAAGAGCCAGACTGAATTTCTAAAACAAAATCATATTTGACCAACTAGAGGTTTTTGAAGAGATAACAGAAAGGTCAATGAAGGTAACAATGTTAGTTGTGGTATACATGTATTTTCAAAAGACATTAATATAACAGATGTTATAGTCATAGTTTAAGGAATAAAAGGGACAGTAATAATGTGGATATGAAATTGGTTGAGTAATAGAAAAGAGAGTAATGGTCAATGGATATTTTCCAGACTGAAGGAATGCTTTTACTGGAGTTCCTCAGGGTCACTGTGGAGAACCTTGCTTTCCTTTATATACAGTAGCAAATTAGATTTGGTGTGAAGGACACTATCTTAGTGTTTTCACGTTATACAGACATTGAAAGCAATGAGAAGGACATTGTAGAACTCTGAAAGGACACAGACACTCTGAAAGGAGTGAGCAAATAAGCAACAAGTTCAAAGTGGATGAGAGCAAAGTGATGAATTTTGGTCGGAAGAAATGGAGAGACAACAGAAAATAAGAGATATTAAAACGTACAATACTTCAGGGAGCTTCAGAAGAAGGGGAATCTGTCTATTTATGTGCACAGGCCATTGAATGTGAAATCAGGAGAGGTGGAAAGGGACAGATTGGTACAGCACATGGTATCCTGGTCTTATTTTAATAGTGGCATAGAGTACAAGAGCAATGAGGCTATACTGAACTTATCCAAAACATCTGTTTAAAGTAACTTGGTATCTTGTGTTCACTTCTGGGTGGCACACTATAAGAACGATGTGAACATTTAAGTTCAAATGCAGAAGAGAATTACAGATGAGTTTCCAGGAATGAGTGGGTTGCACTTCGGTGGGCCGGTGTGGACTTGTTGGGCTGAAAGGCCTGTTTCCACACTGTAAGTAATCTAATCTAAACTTCAAGAGAGTCAAACTTTTCCTTCTCCTCTGCTACAGCATACCACCGTCAGAGTCCCATTCCAGGCTTTCCAGCCCACCCATGTTGCAGAGAGTGTCCTGTTCCGGGTTTTCCAGCCCACACCATGCTGCAGAGTTAATATTTTGGGTCGAGTTATCCTTTATTAGAACGGGGTCTGAAACATTAACTCTGATTTCTCTCCACAGATGCTGCCAGGCCTGCTGAGCTTTTCCAGCAATTTCTGTTTTGGTTTCTGATTTACAGCATCTGCAGTGCTTTTAGTTTTTGTGGCTTTCATTTTGTCTGGTCCTTGATGAGATCAGAAAAGGTATTTATAACTTGAGAAAAATTTTTGTCAATAATTTAATTGTTACCCTTGGAAATGTCCACTGAAGTTCAAAGGCCTCTGGTGAAATTAAGACAAGTACAGATTGGCTGCAATATGGGCTCAGGCCACAAGAGTAGTCATGTGACTTTTGGGAACCATTTTGTTTGATCCTTTAGGCTGAATCTGTGCTTTTTTTGGCTAAATCTGAGTTGCATCAGGTACTGTGAGGCATAGCGAGTTTTCTCAATGTTTCTTTCTGAAATCACCTCATTAACAACCCACTCCGACCCCTGACAACAATCTCTTTTGATTCTGCCCATATTTTACCATGCACTGTTCCCAGCACAATTCAACACTCAGTGGACATCCTAGAATTCAGGAGCACACTTGGTGCCTAGACTATTTTTAAAAGACTTCTGTACACTGGGCAAGCCCAGGGCTGCCCTGCAAGATCCCTGACATTTGGTGCAGCTTTCTTTATATTACTTTATAACAAATGTGAGAAATATAAACTATTAACAGTTGTGCAGAGAATATCATGAAGAATATAAAAGAGATTAAATATATACTGACTAAACTGTAAAAGAGAACCAAAATTTGCACAGGTAAAAGAACTTAGCTTGAGTTTTGTGTTTAAGATATTTAGCATGACAAGATACTGCCAAATCAAATCCATTTCTCTGTAAGTAATTTTAAAAAGCAAATGAATTAATTATTCAAGATTGAACCATGCACTTCATTTGATTTGAGTTCCTAACTTGGGAATTTGAAGTTTGCTCTTTATCCAGATGTGGAGTATGTCATTTCATTTCCTTTTGTTTTCTCTCTCAAAATAACATGTTAATTTGAAATTTGAAGCATTAAGAGGCTCTCTGTTGTTACGGTTGACTGCAGAGACTGCGGAATTATACATATGAATATTATTCTATTTGCCTGGATGGATAAATTATATGCAATCAAGCATGGACAACTGAGAAGAAACAAGTGTTGCTGAATACTATAAATTCCAGATCTTACAACTTCAAATAGGCTCATGTTTCAAACTGAACTCACAAATTACAAGAGCTCACAAACTGTGGAATGACTTCTCAAAGAAAATGAAACACGCTGTACTAGCAGGACTTTAAATTCATAATAATAGCAACTGATTTAGGATAAGAATGACTTGATTTGATTTAACAACCTCGGGTGTCTACAAGTGTCTTGCACCCAATGAAGTACCTTTAAGCATGGTCACTGTTATAGCGTTAGACGCACAGCAGCCAACCTGTGCACTATTAGATCTCACAAACATCAGTGCCATAATGACAATCCCTTATAATTACAATGGTTAAGAGTTAAATGGCCAGAGCCATATTTCTTCTTCGAGAAGCCAGCATTCTATAATTGCCCTTGCTAAAGTAGTGATGAACTGCTTTATTGAAACACTGCAGTCTATTTGGTGTCGATACATTCACAATGCTCTTAAGAAGGCAGTTCCAGGATTTCACCTTGCGATAATAAAAGCATAATGTCATATTTCTAAGCTAGAATGTTGGAGGGAAACATTCCTATCAACTCCAGTTTTGCGAGTGCCACATTCAGTCAAGTGTGACTTCACACCACAAGCTTGCAGTCCAACCTTCCCTTCTGAAATTCATCTCTTTTGGCCATGTTTGCACCAAGGCTGTAATGAGGTCAGGAACTGAGTGGTCCTGGCAAAATCTAAACTGAGCATCAGTGAGTTGGTTATCATTAATGTTGCTTAATAGCACTGTTGATGGCACTTTTCATGAGTTTTGTGATGATCAAAGGTACACAGACAGGATGATTAATGGCCAGGGAGAATTTTTCCAGTAGAGAATCAGAATTACTGTTTCAGGGCCGATGAACTTTTCCTCAGCGGTTCTGAGGAAGGGTCTCAGGACCCAAAACTCTGTTTTCTCCTCACAGATTGTGCCAGACTGACTAGGCTTTTCCAACAATTTCTGTTTTCCTTTTCTGATTTAGAGCAAGGAAAGTTTTTTTTGGGGGGGATTATTCCTGCCTCTGTAATCTTCCATATTATTAGGTAACCACCAGTGTGGGTAAACAGAGGAGCTTGGCTAAGGATATGGCAAGATCTGGAGCACATGTTTTAAGAATTATTGTTGGCATATTATCAGGGTTCATTGTCTATGTGGTATCCAGTCCCTTTCAGCTGTTCTTTAATAAGTATACAGGGATGGGTGAGACACATCAAATGTGCTGACTGTTCCCCATAGCCAAGGGAGAATATTTGAAGGCAGTGCAGCAAATGTTCACTCGGTTTGCTCCTGGAGTGAAACTGGCTGATCATTTAGGACTAAAGTGAAGAAGAATGACTTCACTCAAATGGTGGTGAAGCTTTGGAATTCTCTACACCAGGGCTGTAGGTGCTCCATTATTGAATACTTCTAAAACAAGGATAAGCAGCTATTTACTCTCTCAGGGAATCATGGGTGAACAGGAAAGTGGAGTTGAAGCTGTGATTGTTTTGAATTGCAGAGCCCTGTGGTCTTCTGGTACATCTATCTATAGGTTTCTAGTTTCTGAAAACGTAACAAAAATTAACAACTATGTTGGCAGGACATATCATCCAGATATAAATTAAGATTCACCCCACACTGACAGCAACGGTCGGAAACCTAATTGCAGTGTCATATGAATTTGCCAGTGACTGAAACACTACAGCAAAGTCACAAAGTTATAGAAAGCCAAATTTTACACCTTCAAAGGACGGAGAAATTATTGCAAGGTGTGTTTTCAAAAGTGTCGACCTGCTCTCTTGTCATGTCTAACTCAATAAGCATATCCTGATAGCTATTTGTAGGCTTGCTGTGAAAAAAGAACAAGGCTGCATTTGCTGTCACTTCAACAACAGGGGGCACACTTATCAGCCATGCAGTCACAGTGTCTGTGATACCACTGCTCGTGAGCTTGCAGGTAATGGCCCGCACAAATGAACAGAAGCAATTAAAAGATTTTTTTTCAAAGAGTTTAAATTAATCCAATTAAAATCCTGGGACAGTGATTTTGAAACTGTCTCACTCCCAACACTTGGCTGCTCTGTTCAGTCCCTCTCTGCTCAATCCAGTCCAGACCCCTCCCTGCTTCCCTTCCACATACCACACTCTCAAATTTTGTCATTGCAAGCAAGGGCAGTGAGTGAACGGGACTTTATGAAGGGTCTGGAGTGTTCAAAGCCATGACAATTGCTACGGAGTAAAATATTCCTTGAATATGGAGAAAGAAGATGTCAATTTTGCCAATTAGGACAGGACTCCCTCACAGAATGCTGTGTTGAGCAAGAGCATTCTTCATGTGTACATCCAACAGTGGCTCCACACATATGCCGATGACTACAGTGAATGCAGATTCCAAGCCTCAATGATATCATCAGTGCTGACTTCCATATTTTCAGTGCGGTGGCAGGAGCGAACAGTGAGAAGTTAAACATTGGCTTGATTTTTTCCAGAAGTCGGCTGTGTGCTGATTTTGGGGAGTTTCATCGTGTATTCCTCTCCAAGTGCTCCGGTGAGTTATTTTGCACAATTCTCCACTACTCAACTCATCATTTATGCACCTTAACTCTACTGCGCCATGCTATCTTCTGTTTACCAGAGGCAGAAGCACTCACCACTGCCTGGACCTTCCAAGATTTCATCTGATGGTGCCATATTTAATGCCTAGAGCTTTGCACCCGGTCAGTTGCTGCCTGTCATGAATATCCCTTTATGGTACATGTAGTGAAAGGAAAACTAAAAATAACAGCTTACAAAGGTGCGGAAGTCACCCAGGTGACTCTTCATTTGAAATAAAAGCTCACATTCAATAAATGTATTGCTACTTGACATGATCACCTGTCTGACTGACTTTCTTTGTAACTGCAGCTACAAGAATCAGCTGCACAGGCTTCTTTTCATGAATGCATACCACATTAAAATCCTATCTGAGGGAGTGGTACTCTTTCCCTAATGCTCAATGTAGCATAACATCTTCTTATTGTTCAATATGGGAAAATCACATTAGAATGTCTTTAAAGAGTTAAAAATGTTAACCTCTGTTGAATAACAGGGAAAAAAATGAAGGAGTAACATATTAAAAATTGCAATTGTTCCTGTGAACTAACTGGAACTGCTGGTCTTTCAATCAATAGCAAACTTACAGTCAATACATGATCACTCAACCAGCTCACATCCTTTGGAACTGGATGCCAATTAGTCCTGTCTAGCTTGTTGCAATTAATGCACTGCTCTATCACAATAAAGGTGATGCTCCTCCTGCTTAATGTCCTTTTCTTCCTCTTTGCCACTTTCCCAGCACTTTAACACCCATCACATTCCTTTTTGTCTGCTTGCAGGGCATGGATTACGGGGCGCAATCTGTCTGGACCATACAGCAAGATGTCCCAGACTAATCTAAACATCAGAGCTTCATGTTCAGGAAGTTTATCATCTGGACCATGATCATATGATGGAAGAATGGGCTGCATTGTAGCTATACCCTCAGCCATGGGTCTCTGATGGAGTCACCAAACTATGGTCACAGAGGGCAGTTCTTATCTCTCAGTGTCCACGCTTGTAAGGCATCCACCTCTTGAAAATAAGAAGGGGCATGAGAAGTTAGGGATGGAGGTATCACGGCACCTTCCATGTAACCTAGAAAAAACTTCTAGGATGTGGTTCCAATGGCCACAGATTACTTCTACACTGGTGGAATGGAATGTTGTGTGTTGATGAAATTAGTTGCATTATGATATGGCACTTTTAACGCAATATTTGCACAGTCTTTAGTGCCCTACAGCTGGGAATGCCAGCTATGTTGGCAAAGTTACTGCCTGGGCTACAGTACTGACCTTGTCATAGGTAAACAAGATTAAGTGGTATAGTCTATCACAAATGACATCGATAGCAACCCTGGTCCGCTTCCACATGGATTGAGGATTGAGAGATTCCGCTGAGATAACCAATAGATCCTTCGAAGCAGCCATTTGCATTAAAAATAGCATGGATGTCACCTTGATAGCCAATAGACTAGGCTAGCTAGGACCTCCACAGGTCTCAAAGTCTGCTCCAGCAGCTGACAGAGTCATGTGATGGTCTTCTGGGACATTGTTGCCTGTAGTGGCAATACGACCACACACCCTGGAGGAATTGGCATGAGGGCAATAAACTCTGGGCTTCCTGTGCATCCTGTATATCCTGAATGGACCTTCAGCAGCAATGACTTAATGTGGAGGCTGTTCAGCAATGGCTGGGAAAGATGGTGACATTGTAATAATGTTACTGGATTGATACACCAACAGTCCAGGCTTATAGTCTTTGGGCATGGGTTCAAATAAGGGCTGTTATGGTGCAGTGGTAGCATCCCCACCTGTGGACAAGGAGGCCTGCGTTCAAGCCCTGCCTGCTCCAAATCTATATATTAACATCTTTGAACAAGTTTAGTAGAAAATATCTTATATTTTGGCTGGAAGTTGCCATTGGTCCTGGGCTTGTTTGCACCTCAAGTTCTCTGTGTATATATTGCACTGCAACTACAGATGCCAATTTAGCATAGTTCTCCATACAGTGAGACATGGAGGACTCCTGCAAGGAGGATCATGGAACGTTTGCACTTGGAACTTCGACATAGGGGTCTTATTCTGATTAATGCAATACAAACCATGCTGTGCAAATATAATAAGAGATTATGAGTATAGAAGGATTATTGAAAGTTTGCACCACCTCACCTCCTTCTGAAGGAGGCAGTGAAGTAAAAAAATAAAAGCAAGGCAGAGATGCTGCGAACATCCAAATAGCTGCAAAATGAATAAGTGCGAAGGAAGTGAGATAAGAGCTTCGAGGTGCACTGTGCCTCAATGCATGAAATGAATGCATTCTCTGGGCACAGATCAACCTTGTTGCAGCATGCCAATGAAATCTGTCATTGCACTCCAAAGTACAACGCTAACATGGGTAACTGCATTCTAAGTGACATGGAGATGTGCCTTTATGATGTGGTGAGGCTGGTGCATCGCCAATGCCAACCTCCATGGATTGGGGAGAATGGCATGGGTTTGCAAATGGTCACTGCCCATGGAACATATGCTCAGATGTTGGGGATTACTGGCCTAATGGATGCCCAAAGGTACAGGTAGTGAACTGAAGCTGTCAGGTACCTATTGAACTTTCATAGCAGGTATTGTCATTGCTACACAGGGGCATAGCAACCGACATACAAATGAGGTAAACAAATTAAAATAATTATGAATAAATAAGTAATAAGTAAATGTAAATTCATGTGGGTAGACGACTTGTTGCTCACTAGTGAGTGTCTTATCTCACTGTTCAAACCTTGGATGAAAAATTGGACTTCTCGTCCCTCGATGTGACAATTATTGTTTTTCAACCTTGCCACAATTTCCCAACTGAGCCAGCATTGCCTAAGCTAGGCAAATTCATCTCAACGTACCTTGCTATGTTCTTCCTAAAAAGAATAAAGGATGAGCTGCTAAAGGCGTCCAGTTCACTGCCTTCAGAAGAGAAGGAAAGGTAATTAATTTTCAAGTGCTGGTTGTCCATTTCTTGCTGAAAAATAGATAATTCATAGTCAGGGGTGGGAGGAAAATGCGTGGGAGGGAGTTGGTGGAACTAATGGATATCCAAGGAATCCTAATGTGATGCTCTGGTGGGCCAGGTGTCATGTTAGGCATCTTCTGGGAAGGAAGCTACTTACAACAATGACAGCTTTCTATAATGGTGGTCAGACCTTGTTTGTATGGAGTGTAATGTTCCTTTGGCAGCTTTTTTCCTATTCGTAGCAGTTGTGTGCAGTTTCAACAACTCTAACTGAAGTGTGGTAAAGTATTCCAAAGTACATCAAGTTCAACAAAATCATTGATGCAATGACTTGGCTAGAAATACATGTCAAAAGTTTAAAATAAAGATCTCCGAATACTATTTTCCGGCAATTAGACAAGATTTCTAATGGACAGTAAAAGGATCGTAATGTAACATAACATGAGGAACTAGAGTTTCTGCTTTTCCACTCGTTGAATGATATTCCACTCAAGAGGGTGAACAGATAGAAAATTTTGGACATGGAGTGTACAGTAAGAATAAACTTAAACTCTTTTTCTGAGGAAGAAGAGAATTCTGGCTTTTGAATGAAGCTTACTCTGTTTAATGCAGAACATTCTCAATTTCAGTGGTAATCTTTAACCTGCTATGTGAAAAGTGTGCAGAGTGAGAATCGGGTCACTCTGGCAAGAATGTTTGCCTTATATTTCTTCCAATCCATTTGACTTTAGAGTTAATAACAGGAAAAATGAAAGTGCTTTTCTTGGATCTAGGAACACACAGGACTGAATGCACACCAGTAGGCATTTGTGAATGTAGATTCTGTATTTGAGATAATTGGGTCAGATCACAGACTCCCAGGATATCCAATGGATTGGGCCAAGGGAGACTCTTCTTTACTGAAGGTATATTATTTTCTGCATATTAGCATTGATGTTGAAAACTTAAGAAATGAAATAGCTGGGATTTGTTATAAACACATGAGGAGGAGAAACATTTCCTTGTTTTTAAACTCCTTTCTCGGTTGCAATAAATTTTTATCTATTTTTGGCCACATCTCTTGGCAGCACTATTGCTGGGTGGTATTTTGCAGTCTGCTTGTTCAAAATATGACTGAACACAGTAAAAGTGACTGTGCCTGTTGTGCCAAATTCATTCCAAATAAGAATCAAATCCCCAGACGGCAAATGTTAAACTAGTGAGAAAGGTCCTGGAAACATAACAACAATTGTAATCAGTTATTTGCAAATTAATGTCACGGTGTATTTGCATATGGGCACAGGTTAATGTCTTTTTTTTGCATAGGGAACTGGCAACCCTTATTTTTTAGCATACAGCTATCATTCGTCAATTAAAATGTAGTTTGCTAGAAAATAAAGGGTCCAATTACCAAGGTTTGCTTGAGCAAAAACAAAAGGAATTTTATAACCTACTAACACCAAGGGAAAATAATAAAATGCAGCAAACACAGATGATAAGTTTCAAAAGTTAGCAATCACACAACACTAGGTTATAGTCCAACAGGTTTATTTGGAAGCACTAGCTTTTGGAGCGCTGCTCCTTCATCAGGGGGTTGTGGAGAATAAACTTCAAAAGGACAGAGTGTTACAGAGTGGCAGAATAAACATCTTAAAAGTTTTTAGATCTCGAACATTACTAACGGCAGTAAAAATCATTAAACTCTAATAATAATACTGATAATTTCATTCACACACACAAGAAAATATTTCAGTCCATATTTTGTTCTTAACGTTTGATATTGCCCTAAGTGGCAACTTTTTCAAACAGAGGGTGGTAAGTGTATGGAATGAGCTGCCAGAGGATGTGGTGGCGGCTGGTACAATAGCAACATTTAAGAGGCATTTGGATGGGTATATGAATAGGAAGGGTTTGGTGGGATATGGCCGGGTGCTGGCAGGTGGGACTAGATTGGGTTGGAATACCTAGTCGGCATGGACGGTTTGGACCGAAGGGTCTTTTTCCATCCTGTACATCTCTAAGACTCTACTGAAAATTCACACAGTTGCTAAAAAAAACAATTAACATATAATGCACTTTTCCATGAAGGTAAGTATGCCTGGCACACCACAATTACTTTAATGGACTGAGCATCCTGCAGTTACTGATTACCTAGAACTTGCCATCCATAAAGATGGTGGAAGCAGAGATGATCAATGATTGCAAAAAAAAAGTAGATAAACACTTGAGGGAAATAAATGTTGAGGTCTATGGTAATGAATCAGGGCAGGAACTGATTAAATTATGCTGCAAAAAGCTTGCATAGATTTGTGGTGCCAGGTGGCCTTCTATGCTGCTCAACTGACTCAATGGGCTAGTATTAACTGAGAAACTCCAGCCCACAGGCTAACCAGTCAGCAGGACTCCACACTGGGGGATATAGCTACCCTGCAAACATTTAATGGATGATAGCACTGCTGGCCATTAGATACTCCTACTTCTCCAGTACCGTCTGTCAGTAATGGGGAGAAAATGAAGATTACAGATGCTGGAGATCAGAGACAAAAAATGTGGTGCTGGAAAAGCACAGCCGGTCAAGCAGCATCCGAGGAGTAGGAGAGTTGACATTTCGGATGTAAGCTCTTCATCAGGAATGTGGTGCTTTTCCAGCACCACACTGCCAGTAATAGAAAGGTGTGCTCTGCAGATGGCTTCTGGGGGAGTGTTGCACTTTCAGAGGCAGTGCCACACAGTTTCAGCTTGGGTCTCAATAAAAGAGGTAAGGTGTATATGGGAAAACTAAGCTAAAACACCAGTGGAAGTAGGAATGGGGTAGGAGGTGGCGAAGGAGCGGTAGACATTAATAGGGAGGCAATCCAATGGGTTCAGGCACTATTTCAGAGGGGCTCCCTTGCCCACTACCTGTCCACATAGGAAAACCTACTGGTCTGACAGCTTGTTGTAGGTCCCTCTCACTGCGAGATCAAGTGGTGAGATCAAGCTCTTAATTGGGAATTAATTATCTACCTAAATGCATAAATTGGGACACATGTCAACATCACCCTCCCTTCTCCCCACACCCAATCCCCACCCCTAATCCCTGCTACTTTTATTGCTGAGGGAAGGTGCAGTCTTGCCAACATGGGCAGATAATGTGGGAGTGTTAAATTTACCCCTGTGTCTATTCTCAGAACTAAACTGATTCTACTCTCACCTGATGTCACCAAAGATTAGGAATCCTGATCAATTTTGCTCTTTGGCTTGGTAGAATGTGGTGTGGCTTGTCCTTTCGAAGTTGATATCAGTTAATATCCTGCATATAGTAGTATGTGGGTTAGCACTTGCTTACCTGTGTGACTTCAGTATTTTCCACCACTACAATTTATCAGCTTAATTGGCCAGAAATGAGCCACCTGACCTTTACAAACACATCTGGTGCTGTTTTGTCTGCCATTAAGCAACAGAGAAATGAAGAGTAAGAAACAACTATAAAGCTATGTCCAACATTCTGGAGCTACATTGCTATTCAATGAAATTACAAAATAGCAAGAAAGTGAGTTGGTTGCCATTACAATGTTGCATCCTCACGTGGGTCATGAATTTGAAACAGGAATAACAATGGTAAATCAGGACAATTGAATGAGGAAATTGTAGAAAATACCTGAAATTATAAAATGTCAACCCAAGGCTAAATTACATTCAATAAACAAACCAGAGTGGATGGATTTCTGCCCACATCAAGAAACAGTAAAGAGAAATAGGCACAAATTTCATCCAACAGGTTATAACCATAAAGGAGTCAAAAGCTTAGAGCTTAATATGAAGATAAATAGAATAAGGCAATAGAAAATATCACTCTGGAAGATAGTGAGGGTATCCCAGGAAAGGACACAGCCTGAGGTTTCCTTATGGCCCCCAGAGGACAACAGTTGATTAAACTTGGCCCATTAGGATATCATCCAAAAAAATTACTTATGCCTCTTTTGGAATTATTCTCTGTTATGAAGGTGCTTTGATTATTGATACTTTTTGAGGACTCATTTCTAAATTATTGTGGGAATTGTGAAGAATTGCAGAGTACTGGGGAGATATTATATTTTCTTTTTAACAAAGGATATTGCGGGTCACCTTTTTTTCAACACTGCTCGGAGTCATGGAGTCATAGAGTAATCCAGCATGGAAGCAGATCCATGCCAACCAGATATCCTAAATTAATTTGTTCCATTTGACCCATCACCTTCTAAAACTCTTCCTGTTCATGTTCGCATCCAGATGCTTTTTAAATGATGTAATTGTACCAGTGTCTTATTAAGATATATAACTGGTCAAATTGACAACTGGATGGAACACTCCACATAAAGTTATGATCCATGGAAAGGTCTGATTCATCCAATCTCGGTCATAACAACTGTTCAAAATGACTATCGGTGCAACATCAGGTAAATAAAATCAGGTTGGAGTTTAAATATCACGACATCCTGAACTCCTACATATCTATTGGGGCCCACTTTTAAGTGATCTGCTGCTGTCAAAGGCCCCTGCTGTTAAAATGGCAGACTCAGAGAGAAATAGATATCTATTATTTCGATCAGCTCATTGCATCCAAGGTTAATGAGACTGATATCCTATCACCAAGTCACCCTTTATTTACTTGTGCACAGTACACTGACCAGCTAGCTCACACTCCATTCCCTGAACTGAGGAGATTCTAAATCTCCTGCTTATATTTTTTTTTAACAAACCAAAACAAAAACAAAAATACAAGAACAAGGAAGAAAAGGCAGGCAATGTTTCCTGGTCCAGGGAACCTTTGTTCACAGAACACTGTGCTGTGACCAGCCAGCTCGGAGCCAGTCACCTGAACTGAGAAGATTCTAAATCTCCTGTTTTTTTTGAGAAGATTCTAAATCTTCCAGTTATATTATTGACCAATACAAATTACAAACAGTTAGCATGAACAGCTGTACACAAAGAGACAGCAGTTTACAGGGAAAAGGGACGGCAAAACCAGACCCTAAACTCCATTGTTCAACCAGTTTTCAGGGAAATGAGGACAAACCTCAAATCCCACTTTCAGTCATCACAGAAGTTACAAATACATACAAGACAGTCCAATCAAATAAGAAACGGTGCATAAATTACAGACCACCCTCCCCAACTACTGAAACCCAGCAGACCACCAGTCCCTCCCACCTTCCGGCCACTCGAAGAAAGTCCATCCTTATGCCCCTTCTCGCTCTCAGTCTGCCCTATGCCCCTTCTGGCTCTCAGTCCACCCTATGCCCCTTCTGGCTCTCAGTCCACCCTGACATATCCTCTGGATGATCACTTGGTGTTGTGTGATTTGTAACACAGAGGAGCAGTTCATCAGGAAAGGTATATTTTCTCACAGGAGCTCAGTCTAATCCCCAGAAAATGTGAAAACACTTACAGAAAAGAAAGAAAACCAGAGTGCAAGGCTAAGCCCTGCCACAAATTAGCATGGTCCTTTTACTCAAAGTAAAAGAAAAAAAGTAACACACAGGCTGTAACCAGCCAGTGAAACAACAGTTCCCCAATGACAAGTGAATTACAGTTGAAATGCATTGACTGTGTAAATCAGGCAGTTCAGAAATCAGTCCTCAATAAAAAAGGAATACCAGTTAACAAACTGGCTGTGTAGATCAGCCAATTCAAGAATCAGATTCCCCCAAAAAAACAGAAACCAACAATCGTGTAGCCAGCTCAGGGTCGATTCCCTGAACTGAGAAGATTCTAAATATCCCGATTATATTTTTTTAACAAGCCAAAACAAAACACAAAAACAAAGAAGAAAAGGAAGACAATCTCCTCGTCCAGGGAACCTTTTCCCACTGTGCACTGGCTTTGGTCATACAGCTCAGAGTCAGTCATCTGAACTGAGGAGAATCTAAACCTCCTGTTTTTTTTGAGGTGATTCTAAATCTCCCAGTTACATTGGTCAGCCAGGACTTTCCTGATTTGCCCGAGTCGTCAACAAGGTCCACCTGCTTCAATCTGTACAGTTAATATTCAGTCAAAATGTGTTTTTCTCATGCTTGAAATGTTGTGTATTACTGATTTATTGTCCTTCTCGAGTTACCTTTAAGCAGTTGTTTTTTTTTTGGCTCTCTGCTATCCATCTATGGATTCAGTATGGATCTTGGACTCCATGTGAATCGCGCTCAGTCAGATTTTACTAATTGTGTTCTTCATGATGTTATGTACAAATAATATCACATGAATCAAACTGGTAGAATACTGGCATTGATGGAGTCCTCTGTTCATATTGAATATTGGAGTAGGTTCAATGGGCTAAAGGCATTCTGCTGCTGCTATTATCATCACTGGGTGAGACTGAGAAGATTCAACTGCTTGACAGATTTTTGTCATTCATGGGATGTGACTATCCCTGAGAATGTCCCCACTTCTTGCTCATTTCCAATTATAAACTCCCTGGTTGTTGGTGGTTGTGGCTGCACTTTCATTTTCCACGAAAAAAATGTGCTTTAACCACAGTTTTCTGGAGTGACACACCAATACTGACATTTCTTAAGGGAGAAAAAAAACCTTTACATGACAACGGTACAATTAAGACAAAGTTGTCTAAAATCTAGCAAGAGAAGAAATTTGATGAATTGAGCTACAGTAAAAAAAACACTTTAAACATTTGGAGTGGGTAAAAGTGCAAAACAGATTACTTTGATTTACATTTAATTAAGCATCCAAACACGTGTTAAATAAGCCAAATAAAGTGTGGAAACTTGCCATCAGCAAATTATGATCTGCTATTCAGAATGGAATGATACATATGTGGAAGGCTAAATATGATTTCTGATCCGCCCACACAGATTACTTCTTGCAACTGTACAAACTGGCTAGGGACAATTAATTGAGGTTTCAGTCACTGATTAATACGTTCACCAGACACGTGCCTACACTTAGTTCATTGATTAATATACTCACCAGATGTCCTCCTGCTTGTACTTGCTACTTGTTCATCTGTGGAGAATGCTGCCCATTGGTGAAAAGGAGATAAAGATTAGTTAGCTGCTAATATCACAGGTAACCCATTCTAGAGTTTCAAGTCGTGAGTTCTGTCGAACTAATGTGTTTGTGATTTGTATCAGTATCTGAGAGTCTTGCCTGACTCAGACAGGTGTCTCACAGGCCTGAGAAATCCCGCCCTTGAAAATTGCAACTGATTGGGACAAATCACCTCATTTCCACCAGGCAGTGAGAATTAACATTAAACACTTCCACCACACACACTTCATTGTCTAATACTAAAATCCACAAATTAACAAGACTTTATGGATTCATCTGTGACAACAAGAATAATGCAAATATTAGGTCAGGCAGGTAAGGAATATTAAAAAAATGCTTTCATATACATAGCATTTTTCACAACTTCATGCTGTCCTAAAGGGCTTTACAGTGAAATAGTTTTGAATATTGCCTGTTGTAAGTACACTGGTTCTTTCTTGTTATAACTTAACAGTACTCAAAGCATTGAAGGCTCCTGTGTAAATTGTCACAGCAACTCACCATCAACATGTTTTACTTAATCAGAGGAGAGTAACACTCAGTGTACAAGATTAGACAGGCTGCTGAGATTATTTCTTGCACTACTGACAATTCAACAGCGTTGCTGATTTTTCAGCTGCTGCAATGATTAAAATGGAGTCATAAAGTGGTAGAAAGTGACTCATAGTTGGATGGAGAGGCTAAAAGATGCATTGACCCCTGGTGCCAGAGCAGTTTAATAATCTTCTGCCTTTCTCCATCATAGATAAACAGGACACGTGACTCCATGGCACCACCTGCAAGCAGCAGTGGAAGGCAGAGCATGGTTAACCTTTTGTTCCTTCTCCTCTTTCCACTGTTGATTTTCACTGCAATCAATCCTACGATTTTGGTTGTGTACGTTGAAGCAGTTGCACAGGGTTGAAGGGCAAAAAGTCTTGTGGAGAATAGCCCTCTCTTACACCAAACCCCTGTCAATCACTGGACTAAAGCCTAAGTCAAACTTAAGGCCTGTTGGAAAACTGTAAATGAGCCTCTGGGGTTGCTTTAACACTTCTAATTTGGTTTCCCTCTTCAGGTGCTTTCGCAATTTAGCTGGAAATCCATTTTACAGTAGGTGTGGGCTCTGATTTGTTGGTGAAAACTCCAATGGCTAATTCCCTGCATAGTTACTTATTTGTAATCCAGCAAAATGGGTTGGGTGGAAGTTCTAACTCTACTCACATTTGGGAATATTCCTGCTACAAAGAAAGCCTCAGCTTAAGTCTTCCTGGGTATGTTTAAATCTTCATCATACAGGTAATGAGATACTTTGCAACAAATGTCACAGCACAGAAACAGGCCATTCACCCACTCATATGCTTACAACATTTATGTTTGGCATGAACCTTCTCATAACCCTCTGAATTTCACCCTATCAACATATCATTCTGTTTCTTTCTCCCACATATATTTATCTAGCTCCCCCTTGAAAGCTGTTGTTGCTCTTCATTTTAACCATGCAACGTTCCCCATTTCAACTGTTTTGAAATTCATCCAACTTTGTGTTGCATTTGTAGTATCATGTCTTATCATGCGTCTGCCTCTCTCTGGTCCCATATCGGATGCATATGAGGTTGATATTTTCAACTATCACAACGTTATTTGTTTTCAGATTAGATTCCCTACAGTGTGGAAACAGGCCCTTCAGCCCAACAGCTCCCTCCAAAGATTAACCCACCCAAATCCCTTTTTCCGTCTGACTAATGCACTCAACTGTCAATTTAAGCATGGCCAATTCACCTAACCTGCACACCTTTGAACTGTGGGAGGAAACCGGACCACCCGGTGGAAACCCACGCAGACACGGGGAGAATGTGCAAACTCCACACCGGAATTGAGTCACCCAAAATTGGAATTGAACCTGGTGCTGTGAGGCAACAGTGCTAACCACTGAACCACTGTGCCGCCCCACGGTTCTTCAACAATCACAGAAAATACCAGAGATACTTAGCAAATCTGCTAGCATCTGTGGACAAAGAGTAACACAGGTAACATTTCAAGTCTGGTATGCCTCTTCTTCAGAATTGTTCTTCAGCCCCTAAGGGATCGGTAAACCAATGCATTCAATTTTAATAGATGACCATTTGAGGAGATTTCTACCAAAATTTCACTGTTAGTAACTTTTACTTAATTCAAAGCAGACTCCCCACAAAATATCAGGTCAATCATAGACATTGAATAGTAAATACAACAAAAAATATCTATGAGATTTTACTGCCAGCCTGCAAGGCCCCAATTTTAGTTATATGTCGTGCATACAGTAGTGGTTGCAGATTGAGGGTGATGCATTGGTAGCACTTAAGCTGGCAAACTGGAGAAGGTCATTGACCTTCTT
Source organism: Hemiscyllium ocellatum (assembly GCF_020745735.1). Lineage (NCBI taxonomy): Eukaryota > Metazoa > Chordata > Chondrichthyes > Orectolobiformes > Hemiscylliidae > Hemiscyllium > Hemiscyllium ocellatum. Next base: position 25,258,267 of record NC_083406.1, on the reverse strand, counting down.
CCTTCAGTGCTGGCTATTCCTCCAGCTGTCTGAGACTACAGTGACCCAGGAGACAACTTCGGACCAGGCCGGCATGGTTTGGTTTTGTGGCCGCCACTGCTGGCCTTGGGAGAAAAGGAAGTCCCATTTGTACACCCCCATATGTAGAAAGGCTGCGATAAAGTGGGGGCCAGTTTCCCTCTGTTTCCAATTTCTGAGGAAAATGTCAGGAAAAGGGCAGCTCCAAGCTGACAGGGCTTGTCTGGCTGCGCAATGGTCTTTTTAAAATGGTGTGGGCGCAAGGGATGCCAGTGAATTTGGGATTATATATAGAGTGGTGAGATGTTCTGGGAAAAAAATGCTCAGTAAGACAGTGAGGGGTCTGAGGGAAGCATGTGGGAGTTATCTAGTAAGCATTAACACAGGATTTGGTAAGATTTGGCAAGAAATCCCACTAGGCCTTGTGGTGAGAAAACCTTCAAAATCTCATTGCAACTTGGAATTAATCAAGATAAGTAAGATTCAATTCTAAATATGGATCTCTGTCTAACTTTCAATTAATTTTTCCCTCATACTTGGAGCTGTCAACATTCTCTGACCCTTATTATCCCTCAAGATTGTCTCTCATAACCTATGCAGAATCTGTTGCTTTCTCTTTCTGGTTTAATTCTAGCAAAATGTTTGCAGGTGATTTTTATGAACTGAATTTCTTCCTAATCATATCGTTGTTGGATGAACAGTGCTAAGCTGAGTTACATTGACGCCTAGTGCGGAAATGCCTTAATTCTAAAAATATCTTCTTTTGAACCATTTCATTGCACGTTCTTAGTAGTGATCATGCCACTATTGGCATGATCTCGTTAACCACACATTAAGCTCTGGATTTTCTTACTTTTGGTTCTTTTTTTTTTCTTTTAAACCATCCCTTTAAGATGCACCTGATAGATTATTTATTTTATGATCCTTATGCTCACCTATCTTCATCTCACTTTACGTGATTTGGAGTGAAATTTTATTTCAAGATGTGCTTGAGAAGCTCACTCGGACAGTTTACTGCATTATGGGTTTTTTTTTATTGCAAGCTGTTGATTTAATTGTCTTTCTCTGTCATGACCTTTCTTTCTTTTCAGCCTTGGCTTTTTTCTCTTTCCCTCCCTTCCTACAATACCTTTGGGAAGGCTGAGAACTTTAAATTTTCATTTGAAGGTTAACAATTTCTTCACGGCAGATGTGCATGCTGCGGCTTAAATTGAACGGTAGTCTCCAGGTTCTGCAAGCTCTTGTGGTTTCCCCCTCTCTGACTTTTCTATCCCACTACACAAGGCGCCAGCAACACAAAACAAATATTTAAATGGAAATCTGGCATCATAATGTCAGATGAACCAGGTCTCCACTTTGTTGCCATACGCTGTCCTCCAGCTCATGCACCTACAAGGGTAACCATGGAGAAATTATTGGCTGATAGAAGTTGTGCTTCAAATGCCTACACTGATGAAGTGACATATTCCAATATGGCCACACCAGAGCCTCCATGGTCAACTCTGTCTTGCATAAACTCCACAACTCTGCTATCACATATGGAGGCTGTGAGGAAGAACGTCAGTTGATGAAGGTGGTCAATCCAGAGGTTGGCATTGCTGAAATAATTTAAAGCCTAGAGATATTATACAACAATTACTCTTAAAGGACTTATAGAAATAAATGCCTGAGCCAACCATTTATATAGAATTCACAGTTATTTGGCTCAAATGATATATTCAAGTGTTTATGTTCCCTGTGTTACAGCCCTCTTCATTTAACCTTTATCAGCAAATTCCTCTATTCCATTCTCTCTTAAGTATTCATCTCAACTAGACCATAGTTCCACATTCCTATCACTGGGTAAAATCCACATTCCTGAATGTCTTCTTGGATGTATTCCTGACCATTTTATATTTAGTTTCACTCGTATTGCTTGCTTTCATATCATACATGTTGCAAAATCTGCCCCACTTCCACTTAAAATATTTCCAGTCACAAAGATGAAAAATCATTTCAAAATACTGCAATTCCAAAATAATATAACAAGCCAGACTTTTGTGGGTCAAAATATGATTATCAGTGAAATATTATGACAGTTATCTGCTTTAATTGGCATAAATTAAATAACTTAATTGCTTTTATGTATTAGTAATTGTTTTTCCCACCCTCACCTTATTAAAAGAAAGGATTATATGTTAAGAAAACTACTGTTAAAGTAGCTAAATTAGCGTAATTCAAAGCATGACAGGTGTAAGCAGTGTACATTTTTCATGCTAAAGCACAAAATAGCTGTTTTGAGACATTTTAGCAAGAAAACAAATGTATTGAATCTGAATATTAATGTTTATGTGTTCTGCATGCTAACTAATGATGCTAACAGCATAGTGTAAAGCCAATACACAATGTTAGCTAGCTTTGTAGGCCAACAGCAGGAACTTAATGGGTCTTTTTATTGTTTATCTTCCATCTCCATATGGTTTGAGAAAAACAGAATTAGAAAAGAATCAGAATGAGCATTATTTTAATAATTTCAATGAATAATTATCTTGCTGGTGAGACGGTATTGCATCCAGACAAGAGATATAGTACAGTTTAGTGTCTGTGCTTACAAATCCATGCTATATTTTACTGTTTTGTGTTATTTCTAAATTTCAAACTCAAAGTGGCAGGTTCTTTGGGAAGTTTATTTTTGCAGATTTTTATGCCTTTAGTAAGTTCTGCACATCATTAGCACTAATACTGCTAGGCATTCTTGACAAATGTGTTAATTAAATAGATGCAAATTTTCCCAGTTTTGAAAATTACACAAGCATCTTTAATTTTCAAGGGAGCACTCCCAGCTCAACAAACCAAAACATTAGTTCAAGAATCTGCAAATGTGAAGCACGCACTGAGTTTTCGAAAAAAATATTAAATCTGAAAATGGCTTGGACTGCCTGAAAAAAGCTAACATGAGGGGGTGTTAAATAAATTCATCAAGAATGAAGTATGAACAGAAATAACCTAATTAGCCATTTCTTATTGACTAAATCTAGCTCCTATATTCCCTTTGAGGGGGTATTTGAATTTCCCCTGCTATCCATAGCATTCTATTCTATAATACATATTGTCATGGATTTTGTATTGACCAGGAAGCTACATCAAATGTGTTTACCCACAGTTGACATTCTATATTGGACCATAATGATAATATCAGATCAAACATATTTAGAATTAACTTATCATCAGTTAATGATAAATGTGCAAATTGCAGCAGTTTAACGTAAAAGTGGCAAGATCACTGGGCCACCAATGGATCATTTAGAAATTGAGAGTAAGAGATAGAAAGCAAAGCAAAAAGGCAAAGAGAGATAATGTATGAAGAATAAAAGAGGAGAAAGTGCGACAGTGAAATTGATTTGTCCAAAGACAGCCTTTGGAATTATAATCTCCAATATGATTACATCTGTAGAAACAGGTTTAAATCGAACCATGGTTGGAGTCTGCAGAGGAATAATAAAGAGCATACAAATTATCATGCAGTTGTAAATAAATGTAAGCATAATAGCTTGAAATTGTCAGAAATATAAGAAACCTAAGCTGAGTGTTATCAATAGTTTGCAAGTTTTAAAATAAATCTCTGTCCCCTATTTCTACCAAAAACTTTTAAGGAAATTGTGATTTAAATTTTCCCCTTTTTTTACCCCACTCCCTCTGTCAGTGAGCCCTGACTTTGGCAAGACTGCAACAATACTGCTGTAAAGTTAAACTGAAAGTCGGGATCTCTTGACACAGCTTGACATAAGGTTGGGCAGATAAAGAGAATGCTTTGCAACACAGGCATGCTTGCAAAGAAACAACAGAAATTTGATTAAAAAGACAAACACATTATTCATTTAGCAGCAACTAAAGAATAAACCAACCATAGGTTGCAAACTTATCGATGTCCCTGCTTTTGATATCGATTCCCAAAGTCTGAAACTGGAGTTGGCAGTGTGGACCTCCTTTGTGAAGCAGGTTGATTCACTATCCAGCAGTTCTGCAGTTGTAGATCATTTTTCTTTAAAACTCTGTCTTTACGGTCTCCTGTAGAAGATTGCAGAAATATAACTTCTATGTTGTTGAGACGAAAGAAAGTTTCATTTACAGATGGCAGAAATGCTAGCTGTATAATTATATAGATAAATATGTTTATGGGGCTTTTCCTTTGTGTCCTGAACTTAGGATTTTTAATATTTTCAGTAAATGGCCTGACCTTAACTGACTGCTGCTTCAAAGTTATATGCCAACTCCAGTTTCAGACTTTGGGAATCGATGTCAAAAGCAGGAACATCGATAAGTTTGCAACCCGTGGTTGGTTTATTCTTAAGTTGCTGCTAACTGAATAATGTGTCTGCCTTTTTATAATGGAGTTAGCTTTAGCCCCCTTGGGAGTCATGTCAACAAGCCTCCTGCTGGATTATACTGAATTATTCAGACAAATGATTGCATTGCAGATTACAATGGCCCATCTCTGAGGTTAAGCAGAAAATCATCAATATGCAGAGTCATAGAATCATAGAGATGAACAGCCAGAAACAGACCCTTCAGTCCAACTCGTCCATGCTGACCAGATATCCCAACCCAATCAAGTCCCACCTGCCAGCACCCAGCTCATATCCCTCCAAACCCTTCTTATTCATATACCCGTCCAGACGTCTTTTAAATGTTGGAACTATACTAGACTCCACCGCTTCCTCTAGCAGTTCATTCCACGCATGTACCACACACGTACCCTCTGTGTGAAAATGTTACCCCTTAAGTCTCTTCGATATCTTTCCCGTCTCACCATAAACCTATGCCCTCTAGCTCTGGACTCCCCCACCCCAGGGAAAAGACTTTGCCTATTTACCATATCCATGGCTCTCATGATTTTATAAACCTCTGTAAGGTCACTCCTCAACCTCCGACTCTCCAGGGAAAACAACCCCTGCCTATTTAACCTCTCCCTACAGCTCAAACCCTCCAATCCTGGCAACATTCTTGTAAATTTTTTCTGAACCCTTTCAAGTTTCACAACATCTTTCCAATAGGAAGGAGACCAGAATTGCACGCAATATTCCAAAAGTGGCCCAATCAATGTCTTGTACAGCCATGACATAACCCGCTCCCCCCCCACTCCGCCAACTCCTGTACTCAATACTCTGGCCAATAAAGGAAAGCATACCAAATGCTGCCTTCAACATCCTATCTACCTGCAACTCCACTTTCAAGGAGCTATAAACCTACATTCCAAGGTCTTTTTGTTCAGCAACACTTAGAAGTCCTGCTAAGATTTGTTAAGATAACTCCATCCGCCACTCTAGATTAGAGTGGTGCTGGAAAAGCACAGCAGTTCAGGCAGCATCTGAGGAGCAGGAAAATTGATGTTTCGGAAGGGCTTTTGCCCGAAACGTCGATTTTCCTGCTCCTCGGATGCTGCCTGAACAGCTGTGCTATTTTCCAGCACCACTCTAATCTAGAATCTGGTTTCCAGCATCTGCAGTCATTGTTTTTACCTAATCCATCCGCCACTCCTCAGCCCATTGGCCCATCTGAACAACGTTCTGTTGTACTCTGAGGTAACCTTCATTGTTGTCCACTACACCTCCAATTTTGAAATCATCTGCAAACTTACTAACTAGACCTCTTAAGTTCACATCCAAATTATTTAGATCAATGACAAAAAATAGTGAACACAACACTGACCTTTGTGGCACTTCCACTGGTCAAAGGCCTCCAATCTGAAAAACAACTCTCCACTATCACCCTGCATCTTCTACATTTGAGCCAGTTCTGCATCCAAATGGCTAGTTCTCCCCATATTCCATGAGATCTAACTTTGCTCATCAGTCTCCCATGGGGAGCCTTGTTGAACATCGAACTGAGGTCCATATAGATCACATCTAATGCTCTGCCCTCACCAATCCTTTTTGTTACTTCTTCAAAAAACTCAATCAAGTTTGCAAGGCATGATTTCCTACACACAAAGCCATATTGACTATCCTTAATCAGTCCTTGCCTTTCCAAATATATGCACATTCTGTCCCTCAGGATTCCCTCCAACAACTTGCCTCCCACTGACATCAGGCTCACCGGTCTATAGTTCACTGGCATGTCCTTACCACTTTTCTTAAATAGTGGCACCACGTTAGCCAACTTCCAGTCTTCTGGCACCTCAGATGTAACTATTGATGATACAAATATCTCAGCAAGACCCCCAGCAATCACTTCCTTAGCTTCCCACAGAGTTTTAGGGCACACCTGCTCAAGTCCTGTGGACTTAGCCACTTTTATGCATTTCAAGTCATCCAGCACTTTCTCCTCTGTAATAGGGACATTTTTCAATGTATCACCATCTACTTCCCGACATTCTATACCTTCCATGTCCTTTTCCACAGTAAGTTCTGATGCAAAATACTTGTTTAGTATCTCCCCCATCTCCTGCGGCTCCACACAAAGGCTGCCTTTCTGATCTTTGAGGGGCCCTATTTTCTCCCTAGTTATCCTTTTGTCGTATATATATATTTGTCAAAGCATTTTGGATTCTCCTCAACTCTATTTTCCAAAGCTATCTCATGTCCTCTTTTTGCTCTCCTGAGTTTCCCCTTAAGTATACTAGTACTGCCTATATACTCTTCTAAGGATTCACTTGATCTATCCTGTCTATACCTGACATATGTTCCTTCTTTTTCTTAACCAAACTCTCAATTCATTTCATCATCTAGCATTCCCTATACCTACCAGTCTTTCCTTTCATCCTAACAAGAATATACCGTCTTTGGACTCTCATTATCTCATTTCTGAAGGCTTCCCATTTTCCAGCCATCCTTTTGCCTGTGAACATTTGCCCCCAATCAGCTTTTGAATGTTCTTGCCTAATACCACCAAAATTGGCCTTTCTCCAAAGTCAAACTTCAAATTTTAGATCTGGTCTATCCTTTTCCATCATTATTTTAAAACTAATAGAATGATGGTCGCTGACCCCAAAGTGCTCCCCACTGACACCTCAGTCACCTGCCCTGCCTTATTTCCCAAGAGTAGGTCAAGTTTTGCACGTTCTTTAGTCGGTATATCCACATACTGAATCAGAATGTTTTCTTGTACACAAATTCCTCTCCATCTAAACCCTTAACACTATGGCAGTCCCAGTCTATGTTTGCAAAGTTAAAATCCCCTACCATAACCACCCTATTATTCTTTCAAATAACTGAAATCTCCCTACAAATTTGTTTCTCAATTTCCCTCTGAGTATTACAATCCCACCCCTTTCCTATCTCTTAGTTCCACCCAAATAACTTCCCTGGATGTATTTCCGGGAACATCGCCCCTCAATACAGCTGTAATGCTATCCCTTATCAAAAACATCACTCCCCCTCCTCTTTTGCCTCCCTTTCTATCCTTTGTGTAGCACTTGTATCCTGGAACATTAAGCTGCCAGTCCTGTCCACTCCAGAGCCATGTTGCTGTAATTGCTGTGATATCCCAGTCTCATGTTTCTAACCATGCCCTAAGTTCATCTGCTTTCCTCGTTAGGCCCCTTGCATTGAAATAAATGCTGTTTAATTTATCAGTCTTATCTTGTCCTCTGCTTTGTCCCTGCCTACCCTGACTGTTTGGCTTGTTTCTTTTCTCAACTGTACCAGTCTCAGATTGATCTCTTTCCTCAGTATCTCCCTGGGTCCCAACCTCCCACCTTACTAGTTTAAATCCTCCCAAGCAGCTCTCACAAATCTCCCTGCCAATATATTAGTCCCCTTCCAATTTAGGTGCAATCCATCCTTCTTATACAGGTCACTTCTATCCCAGAAGAGATTCCGATGATCCAAAAATATGAATCCTTTTCCCAGACACCAGCTCCTCAGCCATGCATTCATCTGCTCCATCCTCCTATTCCTGCCCTCACTTGCTCGTAGCACCGGGAGGAATCCAGATATTACTACTCTTGAGGACCTCCTTTTTAAATTCCAGCCTAACTCTCTGTAACCACCATTCAGAATCTCAACCTTTTCCCTTTCTATGGTTCTAATGTGTACAGTGACCTCCTGCTGGGCCCTCTCCCCCTTGAGAACATTCTGCACTGAGACATCCTTGATCCTGGCACCAGGGAGGCAACACACCATTCTGATTTTTCATTGCTGGCCACAGAAATATCTATCTATGCCTCGGACAAGAGAGTTGCCTTTCACAATCGATCTCTTGGAACCTGACATACCCCTCATTGCATTAGAGCCAGTCTTGATACCATAAATTTGGCTGTCCGTGCTACATTCCCTGAGAATCCATCATCCCCAATATTTTCCTAAACAGCATACTTGTTTAAAATGATGATAGCAACAGAAGACTCTTGTACTACCTGCCTACCTCTCTCACCTTTCCTAGAGTTAACCCATCTGCGTGACTGCAACTTTTCTCCCTTCCTACAACTGGCATCCATCACACCCACTTGCTCTTGTAAATTCCTCATTGCCTCTAACTATTGCTCCAACCATTCTATTCGATCTGATAGGATTCGCAACCAATGGCATTTATTGCAGATATAATCCTCAGTATCATGTAAACTCTCCCTAAACTCTCACATCTGACAAGAAGAGCATGTCACTCTACTAAAGGCCATGTTTTCTTCTTCCAATCTGCAGACCCAGAATATAGCCCTGTTTTATTCCTCAATAAAACACTGCTCCAGTTTAACTTAACATTTATGTCTTATATTTTTAAGTTTAATCAAGAGACATATCGCAATTAAACATATAGTCAAGAAAGAACCCACTCTATTCATTACTACAGGCTTACAGCTGGGCCCAAGGCTACACTTAAGAATATCTGTCTCTGTGCTGCAACCTCTCCCAAACAGGTTCCTCCATGATCAGTTGTGAATTTCACTTTTTGTTAATTTTCCCAGATGTACTTTGGTGTCCAGTGATTCATGAATTAAACAGCAAAGGCAGTAACTGTGCAGGTTCACTGCTGTGTCATTTAGCAGTTTGGTTGTCTCTCTGTCCTGCATTGACCATATGCTTCCTTTGTCTGTTTCTCTCCCTTTTAAAAGTGCTGTTGTTTTGACTTTTTTCCCCTAAGTTCCAAAACAATGCAACAGCATATAAAACAGTAATTGCTTCTCCTGGAATTCAAGGAAATCACTCCAACACCTAAAATACCTCAAAAAGGAGCAGCAGCTGTTACAGCCGAAATTTTTCCCATCCTCCATTGTGGATTACCCAGAAATTTTTGATAGTCTTGAAGATCCATTGTGTAGGGTTTCTTTTCTCTTGGAGAAGTCTTCTCTGTGTGAGTTTAATACACAATTGTTGACATTCCAGTTTTATTTACGAAATACATGAGGCATTAATTGGCTGGCTGATAGAATCATAGCATTGTACAACATGGAAACACACTGATTCCGACCAGATAGCTTGAATTAATTTGTCCCATTTATGAGCATTTGGCTCATTTCTCTCTATGCCCTTTCTATTCATGCACCCATCAGATGCCTTTTAAGTGTTGCAATTGTACCACCCTCCACCATCTCCTCTGGCAACTCGTTCCATACACACATCATCCTTGATATGAAAAGGTTACCCCTTACGTCCCTTTTAAATCTTTCTCCCTCAACTTAAACCTATGCCCTCAGTTTTGGATTCCCCTACCGTGGGCAAAAGACTTTGGCTATTCATCCTTTCTATGCCCCTCATAACGTTGCATACCTCTACAATGTCACCCTTCAGCCTCCAGTACTCCAGGAAATGTAGCCCTAGAGTATTCAACCTCTCCTTATAGCTCAAACCCTGCCACTCCAGCAACATTTTTGTAAATATTTTCTGAACTCTTTCAAATTTCACAATATTTATCCTATAGAAGGGAAACCAGAGTTGTATGCAGTATTCCAAATGTGGCTTCACAAATGGCCACAATATGACCTCCCAACTCCAATAGACAATCCCAAGGTCTCTTTGATCCGCCACACTCCCCAGTACTTTACCATTAATGTGCTTGTCCTGTCCTGATTCACTCTAACAAAATGTAACACCTCACAGTTATCAAAATTAAAATCCTTCTGCCTCTCCTCAGCCCAACAGACCATCTGATTAAAAAATGGGTTCAACTGTACTTTGAGATAACCTTCTTTACTGTCCATTACATCACTAATTTTAGTGTCATCTGCAAACTTATGAAGTATATCTCCTAATGTCATATTCACATCATTTATATAAATGACAAAAAGCAGTGGACCCAGTACCAATCCTTGCTGTACACTATCACCCTCTGTCTCCTACCTTCAAGTCAATTTTATACCAAAATGGCTAAATCTCCCTATATTCCACGTGAACTAAACTTGCTCACCAATCTACCATGCAGAACTTTGTTGAATGCCTTGCTGAAGTCCAAATACTCAATGTGCACCACCCTGTCCTCATCAATCTTCTTTGTTACTTCTTTAAAAACCTCATTTAAGTTAGTGAGACACAATTTCCCACACACAAAGCCATTCTGACTATCCCTGATCAGTCCTTGCCTTTCCACATACATGTAAATGTTGACTTTTAAGGAACATCTGGAAGATTATTGGTAAATCCAGTCACATGATTATAAATGTGTATTTAAGCAGCCAATAACATATTATTATGTATTAAAGTTTTCTTTTATTCTTTAGTGACAATGGACAGAGTTGAACAAAATATGTCCAGCAACAAAGTAATTAAGTACATTAGTCCATTAGAAAACATAGAAAAGTTGCACTGAAACTTTGTGTTGCAGGTATTCATGAATTATCCAAGCAAGAGAACTGCAGATGCTATGAGATTCCAATTAAACGTATCGCTAATGGCAAATTAAGATATCCAATCAGATGTTAATTGAACACATTTAAATTTTCTGCCTTATTTGTTGGAGTAGTTATTGCAGTAGCAATTACTCCAATGTTACAAATGTGTCAACATGCTCTACTGAAAGTTTAATGATTCTTTTGTTTAAAACTGCATTTATATAGCAACTTTCATGCCACAGGTTACACCAAAATGCCAAATGAGTCCATTTGTTGTGTAGTAATTGTAATAAGATAGGAAACATTACTATCAATATGTGACCGCTATTCATAATATATTTTTATGATTTCCATTGAGGGATAAATATTGGCCATGAGTCCAGGAAGAATTTCCCTGCTCTAGTCTAAAATAGTATCATCATCACATTATGTTCTTGTTAGCAGACAGAGCTTGAGCATAGCATCTCATTCAAAAGTGCCATGGCCACAGGTTAGAATTCTGAAGTACAGTGAACATTTTCAACTCGTAATTCCAAATTAAGATTTTATTTTAAAGAGGGCTGGTGTAGTCAACGATGGCTGTGGAGATACATTAAGTACCTGACTGGAGAGAAAGATTCATAGAATGTCATACCCTATGGATTTGAAAAGAACTTTAAAAACAGCCCTTTACAGGCAGGTTTAGCCTCTTAAAAACTGTGCTATCTTGTGTTCAACAAAAAATAACAAGGAGTTGATGACACGCTGCTGAACAGAAAACACCTGCTATGGATTATGTCCCAAGCTGTAGAGGTGTTTTGTGTTTCTTTCTCTTTGAGAAATTCACAAGGGTAAAAGTTAAAAAGCCAGTTTTAACTTTACTGGAGTGCACTAGTGGGACTGAACTTTCTCATGTGTACAAGCTTATGCTTGAATGTTCACATGTTGTGAAGATCACAGTCAAAGAACTATTCCCCTCATGACTGCTGTGTGACAGATAAAGAATCTCTCTCACTCCAACTGCCAGACATCAGTTAGATAGATGTTTGACAATAGACAATAAGGACAACAAGAGGACCCTCTTTCATTTTGAAAGCCTGACTGTTATTATGGTTGAAAGGAGTCAGAACTACAGATCCTCAGCCAAACTATAAAACTAAGGATCATGAGCCTAGTCTTCAACTTCAAATAATAAAGTTAAAAAATCACACAACACCAGGTTATAATCTAACAGGTTTATTTGGAACACCAGCTTTCAGAGCGCTGCTCCTTCATCACAAACACCTGACGAAAGAGCAGTGCTCTGAAAGCTGGTGCTTCCAAATAAACCTGTTGGAGTATAACCTGGTGTTGTGTGATTTTTAACGTTGTACTCCCCAGTCCAACACTGACACTTCCAAATTACAAATAATAATGTTAACTGGATCCTCGACTGAGGTACTCACAACATTCAAATATCTACTCCGTGTGAGTAATTCAGAGAATAATCTGCTGATTTGTGTATTTTAACTTTTAACTTTTTGGACTCCCCTCTCATTTCTAATTTGTGCATCCATGTGTTGTGTTACTGTTTTTTTCTTGCATTTACTTGGTAATAAACTCACTCTTTGTGAATTGTAGAAAGCCTGGTTAAATTGGCTCCTTTTTAAACTTACATTCATTTGGCTTTGGGAGAAGCTCATTGTCAAGGAAAAGGATCCTTCATTAAATTAACATTGTGTGACCAACTGAGGGGACAGGTGAGTAAAGAAGGAAAGTCAGTTCATCCCTCCTCACGTGGTAGCTTGAGTACTTTTGGGTATCCCATCTGGAACCATGACAAACTGGGAACCTTCATCAGAGTCTGAACATAAGAAAGGACAGGAGAACTGACAGTCTAGTGCTGTCTCAGAGTTTCAGCTTGGATTTTGTGCACAAGCTGCTGGAGTTGTATTTTAACCCATAACGTCCTAAATCAATATTATGTGTGTTTATGAGTCATAGCTGACACTAGAGGAAGGTAATGCCAAAGATGACCATATAGCAGAGCCATGGTTTGCAATGCCTATGACAGACTTTGCACCTAAATATTGAATTGGCCATATGGGTGATTTACTGGTTGGAGTTAGTAGTTCAAAACAAAATAGAAGTCACAGTGATTTGGCGATGGGGAAAATAAATATTCAGTTTTGTGTGATAGCACTTCCAGGAAAAGAAAGACCAGCTATTTCCAAAGTCTAAATTATTCATATCAAATAATCCTCTGATTTCTTTCTGTGTTTGAAATTGCAATATTCAAAAGTTTCTTCGTGTAACTTCAACAATTTTCCTGACCTCTCTGAAGATAATTTGCTTGTCCAAATTATACCCATGACCTCAAATGAGTGGCAAAAAGTCATGGCAAGCAATTCTTTCATATTAGAACAGTAATGAAAAATTTGAAATGAAAAGTTTTCCTTTTAGAAATAGTCATGTATACCTCTGTTATAGAGTCATAGAGACGTACAGCATGGAAACAGACCCTTCAGTCCAACCAGTCCATGCCGAACAGATAACCCAACACAATCTAGTCCCACCTGCCAGCACCTGGCCCATATCCCTCCAAGCTCTTCCTATTCATATACCCATCCAAATGCTCTTAAATGTTGCAATTGTACCAGCTTTCACCACTTCCTCTGGCAGCTCATTCTATACACGTACCACCCTCTGTGTGAAAAAGTTGCCCCTTAGGTCTCTTTTATATCTTTCCCCTCTCACCCTAAACCTATGCCCTCTAGTTCTGCACTCCCCCACATCAAGGAAAAGACATTGCCTATTTACCCTATCCATGCCCCTCATAATTTTGTAAATGTCTATAAGGTCACCCCTCAGCCTCTGACGCTCCAGGGAAAACAGGGTCTCCTTATAGCTCAAATCCTCCAAACCTGGTAACATCCTTGTAAATCTTTTCTGAACCCTTTCAAGTTTCACAACATCTTTTCGATAGGAAGAAGACCAGAATTGAATGCAATATTTCAACAGTGGCCTAACCAATGTCCTGTACAGTGGCAATATGACCTCCCAACTCCTGTACTCAGTACTCTGACCAATAAAGGAAAGCATACCAAATGCTTTCTTCACTATCCTATCCACCTGCGACTCCACTTTCAAGGAGCTATGAACCTGCACTCCAAGGTCTCTTTGTTCAGCAACAGTCCCTAGGACCTTACCATTAAGTGCATAAGTCCTGCTAAGATTTGCTTTCCCAAAATGCAGCACCTCGCATTTATCTGAATTAAACAAGTTTAATAACTTTTAAAAAAAACGCTGCTGAAGCCTATTTGTTCTCGGCGATTTTACTCCTACATCAACACAAAGCTGCCAGTCAGAATTTGTTATCTGTAATGCTCATTTTTCATTTCATAAGTGGCTAAACAGCACTTAACAAGTCAAGAACTAACTGGGGCTATTCATTCAAATGTTGAACGCTCTTCGTGTACCTTTCTCCCATTCAACAATCAACACCTAATGAGGGTCATATAGATTGCACTTTTCATCTCAGCTTTAATTCTACTCAGCTGTACTTCATTCTTCATGTTGCTAAAAGGGCTCTGACAAGGTGTCTTGCTAATGATGATGAAATCCTCTGTGTTTGGATTATAATTATATATCTATCAACCTATTGTACGTATAAGAAGTGGCAATAGTTCAGCAGGATTTAAATATCTTTAAAAATGTATTCACGGCCTCTGAAAGCAAAGTTGGCCATTTCTAATTGAGAACATGGTGATGAGTCACCATCTTGAACCATTACACTCTATATAGTGTAAGCTGAGAGTCAAGAGGCAGAGATGTTATTTAAATATCTCATGTTGAGGTCTAGTGTATATCAGCGAGTGTTGGTTTTCTCATATTCCTCTTTTCTTTCATTTGAATATAAGAACAGAGGAAAGAAGAGCTGGATGCAGGCCATTAGGACATTTGAGCCTGCCTCATCATTCTGTAAGAAAATGGCTGTTCACCTATCCTAGCTTCTCTTTAATGTACATACTCCACATCCCTTAACTTCCTTAGTACTCAAAAATATAGTGACTACTGTGTTGAGATCATCATGATTTTTCTTTCATTATTTTTGGTTTGGAACTGTGGGTTGCAGTTGAGAATTGAACTTTGAATTTTGTTTTAGGTAAAGAGAAGAGAACAAAAGATGGAGTTTTATTGTTGCGGACTGTCAGAGAAAGATGATGTAGGTTAATCATTCGTCTAAGGACACTGTAGACATGTGGACGAATGGTCAGTAGTGAACGGCCTTCTTCACTGTGTCAGGATAAATACTATATTCTCCATTCTGCCACTACAACTCATTCAGTATCTGCTATTGCACCCACCTGTCCCTAAGACTTATGCTCTACCACTCTCACGATTACATACAACGTTACTGTTCCTTCGTCCTCCCCTTCCTGAGTTCCCATACTACAAACCTTGCATGGCTTCTGCACTGCTTCATTGCCAGCTTTCACACATCTTTACTAGCTCCAAAACCATGTCACCAATTTTGTCTTATTCAATCCCTCTCTTTCTCTCAATGCAGGAGAAGACAGCCAATAACAGTTCAAAGTAAGAGCATACAGGTGGTGGGGAGCCAGACATTGGGTTCCACATACAAAGAGAGAATCTTTGACTGCGTAAGAGAAGACCATGTCTGCTCCTGCAGAGATGTCAACCATGTAAGTAACCATTCTTCATTCCATTGCAACTCATACATTTAACTCTCTGGTTAGTCTCATTCATTGAACACTAGTTCTCACTACTGTTCACATCTCTTGGATGTCTCACAGGTACAAAAATAGTATCTCCACCATGAAGCACTCAGTTTTTCCAAAACACATCACCTTGAGTTTTGAAAATGACTATGCTGACGCCTTCAAGATAAGACTTCTCAAAACCCCACCATCCCAGATACAGACACCGCATTGAAGACATTAGACTTGGAAGATTTTGGTGCACAATCCAGTGAGTCACTCACAGTGAGAGTTCTGCAGATAGCTGAAAAGGAAATTGCTGGAGACCAAGAAACTGCACAGTCGCAGGCAGGAGAGGACCCAGTACTGTCAGCAACAGCAACTTCAACATTATGCATTGGGAGGAACAGGAGCATCAAACAGGTGTGCAGAATGTAGTGACCTTCATTACCCAAATTCTGCAGTAATGCAGTGAGTCACGTGACCATCTGCCTCCATGGACACGTTGGTGACTGCCATGGAGAACTATGGCTAGCTCCTTCACGGCTTGCTGTAGAGACATATACACTTACAATCCATCACCCTTGCCATTGGTCCTCAGGGATTGAAGGCATGGCGACAGAGGATTAGAGAGCACCCATCCCAAAATGTCCTTCCTCAGAAAGTAACAGGATGGTTTCATGTTGACTTAGCAGGAAGAGAAGCCATTCATTATCTCCTCAGATATCTCCTGTCAGAATACTCCACAGGTGGGGTAAGCTGCCACCTCCACCCTGTCAGCCCACAAAAGGTCCTTGCATGTTGAAGCTGAGATGAATGAACATATCTCTGGCAAGAAGACCCTTGGTATTCTGATCCATCTGATATAGACATTTCTGGAGTCACCTGGCCAAATCTCCAAAGCCAATGGGCTCCACTGCCAAAAAGGCCCTTCCATTTCAGCTGCAGAAACTAAGGAGTGCCTAAAGATGAAGGGGAAAATAAAAGTAGAAGACTACTGAGACACTGTGGTAGCCTGGGTGAGAATGTTCTGTATTTTGCACTTTCTTATAAATGTCACTGATTTCACTTTCTATCTCTTGTTCTTCTCCATGTGTAGCCCCAAATAGCATTATTATTGCATCAGGCATTACTTCATGGTCATAATAATTCATGCGGAGAGTCTGCATAAGGATGATCAGGAAACAAGGACCCCACAGCTCTGTGCCATGTACAGTACATGGCTCGATATACCATATTGTTTCCCTTTAAAAGCCTAAATATTAATGGACCCTGCGTCCCCCCTCAGCACCCTGCCCCTTCACAGGTTGAGTCATTTACCCAGTCCACACTGAATGTGATTGCAATCATTTTCTTGCCAATAGTGCACTTTCGATTTGCAGCCTGATGGAAGCTGACAGTGAGTGCCTCTTAACTATTAGCTTGCAACCTCTATATCAATGTGTTGGTAAGCCACCAAACATCCAAATTCTTTTTTGGTAGTTTAACTTATAAACCCCATACAATTTACGTCTCCTTAAAAGACCATCCAACCCATTGACAAGAGTTTGCACCACTCCACTCTTGAAGTGATGGTGTCAGGTGTAATGATTCACTGTCCCTCTCTTGAAGTCAGGATGTTCCTGACCCAGGACCTCCTTTTTATCCATACGTTATCATATTACTACCTTATAGATACTGTTTCCCACACTCCCTCACTTTCAAAATTTTCATACTCCCTTTCCCTTTGCCTGCAGCATCAGTTCCAAAGACTAACGCAAGCCCATGGCCACACCAACTCACACCCATCCCACCTACCTTTCCTCTTAGTTTCTATAGATGGAGCAGATGCATTGTGGCCCAGCCACTTGAGTGACTGCCTAGGGGAGCACTGTCCAGACCCCAGTTATTCAATTCCCCAACCTTGCTAGCCCTGGCCCAGACTGACTGCCATGAATTACAAGACTGATCACAAAACACTCCCGGATTGCCAAGACATGAAACCCTTGACCGAGATCCACAATTCAACACCTGTCTGTATTGAGGCTCTAACCCTTTCAAAATGGTTGTCATGGTACATGAGAAGGCCTTCTGTGCAGGAGTAATCCCATAGGGGAACCAATTGATGCATCACCTCTCAAACAGCTTAACTAATATCTCAGCAATTTGAACACATCATCTGAGCATAGTTGCTAGAATTATTTGTTGACATCTAACTGAGTAAAGACTAAGCTTGTCACAAGTTTTGTGAGCCTTTCAGCTACAAATGCTCATGTGAAGCGGATCTCTCTGTCATGACCTGTAAATATGGTTAAAAGCCAAATAAGTATTCTTGAATTCAAGTTCCTTCTGTGTTAAAATAATGGCAACCAATTTTCATCAGAAAGGTGCATCAAGCAACAATGAATTAATAACTGGATTATGTGCTTTTTTAGCAAGTTATTTGAGGGACAACTATTGGTCAGACTACTTGGGAGAACTCTTGGACACTTCAAAATAGTCTAATGGATTATCTCACATCAATATAAAAGGGCAGGCTAGCCTTTGGTTTAGCACTTCACTGGAAAGGGCATCTCCAACAATGCATTACCCTCTCATAACTGGAGATGCTCAGCCTCTATTTGGTAGTCAAGTCTCCAGATTATGACTTGAACTCACAACTTACAGTACAACTGAGTTCCACCGAAATATAGCACAAACCAGATCTATGGTTCTACCATGTCTACTTACACTTATAGACATCTGCACTTGGTAGATAGGAATCAGTCATTTTCAGGATTAATGGGTATCAAGCAGTAACATAACAGCCATGAATATCAAGTTCCCCTTTGTCCTACTTCTTCCAGGGAGACAACAGTCAATTGGAGATACACATACAGAACATTCTTTATTATGCAGCGCACAGCATTGCTGTCTTCCTGCTTAACTTTGCTGGTTATATGCCTTAAAGTTCCCCTTAGTGATCACAGCAATGGAATTTATGCTTACAAACTTCAAAACACTGTCAAATATCAAGAATATTTTCAAATGTCCTGAAGCAAATATTAAAAATAGTGCATAATTTTATCATTCAATATTAATAAACAATAAAGCAGGAAATTAAAGACTGAATTTTAAAATAATGATCCCAACAATTTGTAGCATTTTAAATATCCAAAGTTATAAATGAAAATTCTCATAGTCTGCAATTAAACACTAGACTATGTACAATACAAACATGTTAAATAACAGGTCACACATTTCCATGTATAATGGTCTGTTCATTTATTTTTACATAAATGCTACATCGGAAATGTGAAGTGTGACAACTGGTGCATTAACCTATTGCTTTACTTCAGATTTCTATTGACCTATTGTGCATTTTCATAATTTTCAATCATTTCAAAAATATCAAATTGTATTCATCATTTTGAAATACTGAACCAAGTTAATGCTGTGCTCATAGTGCCAATTAAATAAATATACAAGTCATGCATACCTCTCTCTCTGCCTCTTCAACCTCTGTTACTGGTAAAATAGAGGAGACACTAGAATGCTCTATATCATTGGTGCGTTACTATATTTAGTTACAGTGAAATGGAGGGAACAAATAGAATATTGACCTGATATTGGAAATGTAACCAATGTCATTGGAAAATATATGTTTCTGTCCACTGAGTCCAAGCTGCATTACATAACAGTACTTTTTTTCCAACTTATAAACAAACGAATGTTTCTGAACCATGTACATATTCATGATGCAGAAATTTTCAATGGATCTTTCACTGCTTTTGTCTATCAAATCCAAGGAGGAATTCTCCTTTGAAATTTCTTCATCACTCCAGTATTCCATTTTCAGCACTGGGCTCTCATTTTCCATGACGCACAATGGAAAAAAAATCATAATTAATAATTCATAATAATTTTGTGGCTCATTCTTGATTAGTGCCCAAGAATATTTTGCATATTCACTATTATGCCATGCATAATTATGTTTGTTGTAATACTGGCAAATAAATCACACATTCAAGTACATTCTTTGTCCAATACCAAGCATCTTATTATGGGTCCTACAATGCTCCCAAATAGTGTTTTGTAGAATGCCTTATTTATTATTTTAAATTTGTTTTTAGAGCTTGGGTGTCACTGGTAAGGCTGGCATTTATTGCATATTCGATGTTACCTTGAAGAAAATAGTGGTGATCTCTTTATTTTACTTGTTCATGGGGTGCAAGCTTTGCTAACAAGGTAAACATCTCATCATGAATTGCACTTGAGAAGATATTCATGAGTCACCTTCGTGATCTACAGCAATTTGTTCCTTCAATGTAGAGAGGGTGTAGATACAGTTCCAAATTAGGATGATGTATTACTTGAAGGGGAAATTTGATGGTGTTGCCCCCCATCTGCCTTTATTCTAGATGGGAAAGAAAGTTGAAAGAAATGAAACAAAATGTTTGTTTCAAATGTCTTGTTTAATATTGGCATTCTGATTTTGATCTCCATGATAGTCCTTAAACTGGCAGTTACAGTGCTTTCCATAGATTTTCTTAAGCCTCTCAATTGTGATAAAACATGTTGAATAGTCTCTTGTTCTTTGTACCAGTTTTGGCTGCATATCAGTCAAAACACCTTAAAGAATCATGACTATACATCCAAATATTATATAAGATGCAAATATATATAATCCACTTGTTTCTCACAGCATAATTAACTGCTGCGCTGTGATGAATCTTCTGTTGCAAAATTGGCTGAAAGCTCTCAGAAGTATTTGCATCTGTTGTGTCAGGTGTTCCAGAGAATTACTCAAGAACATTGCAAAAGAGTACTGCTTGTTTTATTTTTGTTCAGTTATGTTTCAGTATGCTATGCATGTTGCTGTGCTTGCTTTTGTAACCCAAATGCAGACATTGTTGCAACTGTGCATTATTAGCTCCACCACAAAACATTTGTATTGAGCAATATGAGATACCTTGCATACAAACGATGTCTTTGCTATACAGGGAATGCACTGAAGGTTTACCAACCTGAAATGGCAGGACTGATGTATGACTGATTGAGGTTTTTAGGATTGTATTGACTGGAGTTTAGAAGAATGAGGGAAATCTCAGAAATTTTTTGCAGGTGTGAGGAGGTTAAATGCAGGAAAGATGTTCCCTATGGTGGAGGAATGCAGAATCAGGGGTCATAGTTTGAGGATCAGACCTTTTAGGGCTGAGATAAAGATAAATTCCTTCACCAGAGAGTGGTGAGCCTGTGGAATTCACTACTACAGAAAATGGTTCACTCCAAAACGTTTTATGTTTTCATGAAGGATATAGCTCTTGTGGCTAAAGGGATCAAGGGATATGATGTAAGGCAGGAATAGATATTGAGCTTGATGATCAACCATGATTATGTTGAATGGCAGAGCAGATGTGAGAGGTTGAATGGGCTATTCCATCTCCTATCTTCTGTGTTTCCACATAAACCTGCACATTTCAAAGGACAACAACAACAAAAGGAGTACAACAAAACTGCAAGTTCCACTCCAAGTCACACACCATCCTGGCTTTGAACTATATCCTGGAACTCTCTCTTGAACAGCATTATAGGTGTCCCCATGGACTACACCAATTCAAGAAAGCAGCTCATCGTCACCTTCTTGAAAATAGTGAGAAATTGACAAGATATGCTAGCCTAGTTGTAGTGCTCAAATCTCATGATATATTTTAAATGAAGAAACCAACACAGAAAATGGTGGAAACAGTCAGAAGATCTGGCGTTTCAAGTCTAGTATGACCCTTCTTGGGCAGCTTCCATTCCAGCTTAGTTTCTCCAGCATTCTCTATGTTTGATTCGGATTTATAAACATCCATAGTATTTTGCTTTTATTAAAATGATGAAGTTGAGAAAATTACTTTTGCTTTATTCAATCATGTGCATTGACCATGAGTGGTATTATTTCAGAATCTACTAAGATTGAAAAAAAAACAAAAACTGTCAAGGTTTAAACTTAGTTTTCACAATACACCTCAACAAGTAACAAATTTGAATACAAAATCAATTGCTAAGAATTGAGGGTTGAAGATTTTGCAGTATAGCTTTGATGGAACTTTGACAGCAGCATTAACATGCATTTATATAGTAACTTAATCGTGATAAATTGAGCCAAGTGTTACAGCATGGATGTCAAAAATAAAAGCAATAAAAGTCACAGAAGAGATCAGGATTAGAGGAGAACATGTTGTCATACTGCAGGACATAACTTAAATAGAGAAGGGCAATGCCATTGAAGGTCTTGGAATCAAGGGTGAGAATATTAAAATCAAGTCATTGACAAGTGGGAAAGTCAATGTAAGTCAGCAAGTACAGATATGATGGTTAAAAGGTACTTGCTGTGAGTTACCATACAGACAATTGAGGTGCAGATGAATTCAAATGCAAGATGTAAGTTTGGCATCTAACCATACAAATGGGGATCACAATAAACTTCTAAACAATTATGGACCCAAAGTTTGGTAAACTTTACAGCAATAAAAGACACAAGCTTTTGTCACAGATAGAATTCATGTATTTTCTTACTGATCATGATCAGTGCATACTGTATGGTTGTACTGGTTGAGGTTACCATGAAAGTTCCTCCTTCTCAACCTCATGAGAGAAGTCATATGTTCCTTTGGAACCATGGTAAATTTATCTTTCACTTTGTACATGAGCTGTACATGTTTTCTTAACCTCAGATAACTGTCCTGATTTATATAATTCCAGCAGAAAGCTCTTTTGTGAATTTTAAATAAGCAATATTATTTACTTTCACACACTTACCCTGGATGCTTAAAATACATTGATGAAATCTTATGGAGAGATCTGAGGGACATGTACTTGTGATCTATGACTGTCTGGAGCTGAAAATGTGAAACATTTCATGATTTGTAACAGTTTGCACGAGTTAAACATTTCAAAGTATTTGCTGAAATTCCATCATTGCATGGAACATAACATCTTGAATATTAGTTCTTTGATAACAGAGTATGCAAACAGATTACTTTGTATGTTTTTATAATCATTGCATGTAAACAGTTAAATACTCATTGGGTTGATAAGCATATTATTTCAAGCAAATAAAATGTTGCGGTCAAATGAGGCGTTTGAAGGCAAGGCTGCCATCTTACTACTCCTAATTATGACACTTGAAAGTTACAATCCTCATAGAAATCAATAGTTTTTAGAAATTCAAATTTCCAGTGATTAATCGGAAGGATTACATGAAGGTTTTACTGAAGCAAACAAGCTAAAAGCAACAGTGACTAAACACCATTTCAGTGGGCACATTATATTCATGGGAAGAACCTGTATAGTGGACTAGTAACTCAGGATTGAAAATGTGTTGCTGGAAAAGCGCAGCAGGTCAGGCAACATCCAAGGAACAGGAGATTCAACGTTTCGGGCATAAGCCCTTCTTCAGGAATGGAGAAGGGCTTATGCCCAAAATGTCGAATCGCCTGTTCTTTGGATGCTGCCTGACCTGCTGCGCTTTTCCAGCAATACATTTTCAGCTCTGATCTCCAGCATCTGCAGTCCTCACTTTCTCCTAGTAATTCAGGATCCCAGGGTAATTGCCTGGAACCATGGATTCCAATCCCACCATAGCAGCTAGAGGACTTTAAGTTCAATTATTTAATAAAGCTAGTCTCATATTGAGCAAGACCTGCAAGGCATTCAGGCTTGTACTGATAAGTGGTGCATAAATTTATATCAT
Organism: Hemiscyllium ocellatum; assembly: GCF_020745735.1. NCBI lineage: Eukaryota > Metazoa > Chordata > Chondrichthyes > Orectolobiformes > Hemiscylliidae > Hemiscyllium > Hemiscyllium ocellatum. The sequence goes on along the minus strand of NC_083406.1, from coordinate 25,235,130 downwards.
AAAAATTTCAGGCAATGATAGTCTGCAACAAGTGAGAATGCAAACATTTGCCTTTGACAGTCGAATGCAATAGCTTTGCTAAATCCCCACTATCAACATTATAAGGTAATCATTTACTAGAACCTGTACTATACCAGCAATCTAAACATTTTGGGAAGCTGGGAATTCCGAGGCGAATAACTCACCTCCCACTCCTCACATTCTGTACACTATTTAAAAGGCAGAAATCAGGATTGTGATGAAATACTTTCCTCGTGTCTGAATGAGTACAGCTTCAACAACCATCATCTGCTACTATGTCAAAGATAAGGGCAGCAGAGACATGGAATCAACATCTGCAAGTTCCCATTCAAATCATGAGTCATCCGAATTGGATCCTGCATCACTATTCCTTCATTGCCCTTTGCCAAAATTGTGGAACCCCCTTCCCGGGAGAACTGTGGTTGCACCGACACTATATAAAGGAGTTCAAGAGGTGGCTCTCCATTACCTTCTCAAATACAATTGAGGTGTGCAACAGATGATGGCTTTGCCAAAAACGTTCAATCCCATAGGAAAACCAACCTCAAAGAATGCATATAAAAATCTATTTGGGACATAAAACAATCCTGTTAACTATGGCTCAGCACTTATCTCTTAATTATGCAGTCACAGGTTCACAAGCCTGCTCCAGAAATTGAGCAGGTAAATCAAAAAACTGAGACTCAATAAGCAGTAATAAGGGAAGACTAGCCTGCTAGAGGTGCTAATTTTTAAATGTGCCAGTAAAGCAATACCCTAACTGACTTCTCAGGATGATGTAAGATATTCTATAGTGCTAGTTTGAAAAAGAACAGGCGTTATCTCCTATATCAGAGTCTATTTATGCTTCAATAAACAAAGAAGTTATCTGATCATTATCAAATCACAGCTTAAAGGGCCTTGCTATCAGCAACTTGGCTGTTATACCTTCTACAATAAAGCAATGAACATATTTTGAAAGCACTTAATTGGTTAGCTGTAAAGCACTTTGAGGTATCTGGTGCATATGAATGGCATTATATAAACACAAGCTTATAAATTGAATAACAAACATGATTTCAAATATATAACAGAATAAAACTGAACTGTCTGAAACAGTAAGTGAAGGTAAAAACTTGGGCAATGTACTCACCGTTGATTCACACTCTAACTCACACATGTAAACAAATGAAAGAATACTTGTTAAGATGTGCAAAGGTCATGTTAAAGCTTTTCCTGAGAGAACCATGTTCAATTGTGCAGAGTGGACATGAATGAAAAGTAAATATATGAGTCCCAAGCTCACATTCTGTACAGGGATGTCATGCTAAGAAAGTGCAAGGAGCTATTGAAATATATTCAGTAGTAAATAATGCAGTAGCCAGTGTCAATCATTTGATGGAGCAGAGATAGCTGGAGGATTAGATCCCTGAGAGTGTAGGAGAGATTGAACTTACACAATTCACAAAATAAGCTACTCCCGTGCATGAATCTATCTCAGCAAAGTCCCCCACACTGAAAATGCCATCGGGTCATTGTATGATGAGGCTCAGACTGTCATAGAATTGGTTCTTCTGATTCACAAAGGCCGGAGGCATACTCAATTATCTCTGCTGCAATATCAGTGATAGTGAAGCCCCACTATTGTCCTCAATTTGTATGCTAAAGGCACCTTCTTAAAAACAAATGGAGACATGGTAGGAACCATTTACTATATCATTCCATGGTTCCAAGAATATGTCGACTTTCACCCTGTTTTATCTTGTTCACATGCTCAATCAGTTGATCATAGCTTGAAGTAGATGTAAATGTAGAAGAACTTTTTCTATACTGGTTGTTCTGTCTATCAATCACAATATCCAATGTAGTTCAGGAAAAAGTGCCATTATAGGTTTGCACAAGATGGACCTTTCAAATTTAATGTAGCCTTATGACAAACCATGGGAATTTCCTCAAGGATCCATCTGAACAACTGCTGCACCTGAGCAAAGGAGCCACAATAACCTTAAAAACACAATTAAGGATCACAGGGATGTTGGATTTAATGGTGGCCTTTCATGTTGAGCCTATTGGAGTTTGCTGAGTGGGGGAAGCCCATTATTTTGCATGGATAGATGGGCATTGTTGTTACTTTGGCACTTCTCCAGTACCTGCTAAGGAAATCACCTCCCACTCACTAGGGATGATACTTCTCAGGTTTTCCCTAAATCCTTGCCTTGAGAAAGAAAATGGACTTACTTGGACTGGTTCCCATTGGTGAAGCTCATGTGTTAACTCCTTGAAACCAATATGCCTCTATCTGCTTGCTTTATTGGCCATGTTATATCCCAATCATGTTCAGGACAAGAACATTTTGTTCAGTCCTTACTGTAACTTTATGTCTTCCATCTACTATTTTACAAACATGGAAAACAGGTTCCATCTCTTAAAACAAAGAAACTCATGTTTTCCTCAAGCTTTTCAGGAAGGGTGACAGTGCAAATGCTCCTCTTATTGACTTGTGTGGAATTTCAGCATTAATATTTATGCAAGCGTGAAACACAGTTTTCAATAAGATGAACTATTCAGCATCACGACAATCAATTTAAGAGGTTCTATTTATATAAAATATGTTGATCGGTCACCATTTGAGTGGGATGGTACATAATTATGGAATCACAAGTGTTCGTTTACAGGCAGCTGAAAGTTGCTCAGTCCAATGTCTTCAAAAATTGTTACCTTGATTAATTTAAAAGTTGTCATCTTATTGAATTGAATTTATTGTCATGTGTACCAAGGCACAGTGAAAACCTTTGTCTTGCAAGCAATACAGGCTGATCACATAGTTAAGTTGCATAGATAAGTAACTAATAGGTAACAGCGACAAAAAACAAAAACACAGTTACAGGTGAATGTTAAGAGTTTGTGAGTCCATTCAGTATTCTAACCATAGGGTAGAAACTGTTTCGAAACTGACTGTTGTGTGTGTTCAGGCTGTTTCTTCCAGGGCACACAACATACAGATAAGGTGGCACCTTTGCTTTTTAATAATGAGTCTGAGGCAAGGTACTGTCACAGGTAAAATTCAGCTTTTGATGATAAGTAATGCATGTGATCCAGCAAGAATTGATCTTGTCTGGAATGCTTTGCTGGTATATTTAGATGTATAACAAACTTATACAAAGATAGTGTTTTGAACTATCGTAGTTTGCCTGCCTTTAGAACAAGATGCACCCTTGTTAAAGAAGTTTAAGCTATATCTGCCCTGAGGCTGTTAAAACCCTCAACGTTTAATTAATTTTGCTCCTTCACTCATGAAAGAGGCTGCACGTCATTTTGCTGCAGTCCTTGCAATTAACAACATCTCATAGGAACACAGGAATAGATGTTCATCGGAATATAGGAACATGAGTGGACCACTCAGCCCCTCGGGTCTGTTCTAGGAGACCATGGCTGATCTGTGGCCCAACTCCATAAACCAGTCTTAGGTCCATATCCTTTCATACCTTTGCTTAACAAAGAAAAAGTCTCTCTCAGATTTGAAACTGACAACTAATCTAGCACGCACTGCCATTTGTGGAAGACTGTTCCACACATGTCTCTTTGGACATCTGCTGTATTTAACTTCATATTACCTAGAAAACACGCTGTTCATCCTTTTTCAGTGCAAAATGGATAATCTCACACTTGCTAATGTTGAGTTCCATCTGCTGCTGTTTTGCCCATTCACTTAGTTAATCGATATCCTTTACAATTTTATGCGAAAATCTATACTGTTTGCAATGCCACCTAACATTTTGTTATGAGCAAATTTGGAAATATGACTGCTCAGGTCATTAATAAACATTGTGAATACTTGAGCCCTGACCACAGATTCCACTGGGAATCCACTGGTCACATCCTGCCAATTTGAGTACCTGCATCGTCATTACTTCCTGTCACCGGTCTACCTCAACAAATTTCATAACCATGTTCGTAATTTGCCCTCAATTTGGGAGGCTTCTATCTTAGTTAACATTCTCTTATGAGGGTGAGACTTTATTAAATACCTTCTAGAAATCCTTATAAACAACATTCATATACATTCCTCTGTCCACTACCTTAGTCACCTCTTCAAGAAATTCAATGATTTGGTCATTTGGTCCCTCAAAACTGTTCCACCATTCAATGAGATCATGAATGGTCTGTGGCTATGCCTCCATTTATCTGCTTTTCGCCTATTCCTCGTAATACCTCTCTTTAACAAAAAAAAATCTGTTTCAGGTTTGACACCTACGTTCGGGACACCACCCACGCCCTCCACCTCCTCCATGATTTTCGCTTCCCCGGTTCCCAACGCTTTATCTTCACGATGGACATCCAGTCCCTGTACACCTCCATCCCCCATCACGAAGGACTCAAAGCCCTCCGCTTCTTCCTTTCCCGCCGCACCAACCAGTACCCTTCCACTGACACCCTCCTTCGACTGACTGAACTGGTCCTCACCCTGAATAACTTCTCTTTTCAATCCTCCCACTTCCTCCAAACTAAAGGAGTTGCCATGGGCACCCGCATGGGCCCCAGCTATGCCTGTCTCTTCGTAGGATATGTGGAACAGTCCATCTTCCGCAACTACACTGGCACCACCCCCAACCTTTTCCTCCGCTACATCGATGACTGTATCGGCGCTGCCTCGTGCTCCCAAGAGGAGGTTGAACAGTTCATCAACTTTACCAACACCTTCCATCCTGACCTCAAATTCACCTGGACTGTCTCAGACTCCTCCCTCCCCTTCCTAGACCTTTCCATTTCTATCTCGGGCGACCGACTCAACACAGACATCTACTATAAACCGACTGACTCCCACAGCTACCTGTACTACACCTCCTCCCACCCTGCCCCCTGTAAAAACTCCATCCCATATTCCCAATTCCTTCGTCTCCGCCGCATCTGCTCCCAGGAGGATCAGTTCCAATACCGTACAGCCCAGATGGCCTCCTTCTTCAAAGACTGCAGATTCCCCCCAGACGTGATCGACGATACCCTCCACCGCATCTCCTCCACTTCCCGCTCCTCCGCCCTTGAGCCCCGGCCCTCCAACCGCCACCAAGACAGAACCCCACTGGTTCTCACCTACCACCCCACCAACCTCCGTATACAACGTATCATCCACCGTCATTTCCGCCACCTCCAAACGGACCCCACCACCAGGGATATATTTCCCTCCCCTCCCCTATCAGCGTTCCGCAAAGACCACTCCCTTCGTGACTCCCTCGTCAGGTCCACACCCCCCACCAACCCAACCTCCACTCCCGGCACCTTCCCCTGGAACCGCAGGAAATGTAAAACTTGCACCCACACCTCCTCCCTCACTTCCCTCCAAGGCCCCAAGGGATCCTTCCATATCCGCCACAAGTTCACCTGCACCTCCACACACATCATCTATTGCATCCGCTGCACCCGATGTGGCCTCCTCTACATTGGGGAGACGGGCCGCCTACTTGCGGAACGCTTCAGAGAACACGTCTGGGATGCCCGGACCAACCAACCCAACCACCCTGTGGCTCAACACTTTAACTCTCCCTCCCACTCTACCGAGGACATGCAGGTCCCTGGACTCCTCTATCAGCAGAACATAACAACACGACGGCTGGAGGAGGAGCGCCTCATCTTCCGCCTGGGAACCCTCCAACCACAAGGAATGAACTCAGATTTCTCCAGTTTCCTCATTTCCCCTCCCCCCACCTTGTCTCAGTCGGTTCCCTCAACTCAGCACCGCCCTCCTAACCTGCAATCTTCTTCCTGACCTCTCCGCCCGCACCCCACTCCAACCAATCACCCTCACCTTGACCTCCTTCCACCTATCACATCTCCATCACCCCTCCCCCAAGTCCCTCCTCCCTACCTTTTATCTTAGCCTGCCTGGCACATTCTCCTCATTCCTGATGAAGGGCTCTGGCCTGAAACGTCGAATTTCCTGTTCCTTGGATGCTGCCTAACCTGCTTATCCAGCAACACATTTTCAGCAACTGAATCAGAATCTACTATCACTAGTGCAAGAACGTTCCAGACATCTCCCAACCTTTATATGTGGTAGTGCTTCCTAACACCTGAACAGTCTCATAACTATAGTCAACAGATTTTAGAAGTCTTTGGTGAGTTTTACACATATTCTTAAAACTATGCTCAATTCTTACCGCACTTATAGAATCATAGAGATATATAGTATGGAAACAGATTCTTCGTTCCAAACCGTCCATGCCGACCAGATATCCCAACACAATCTAGTCCCACCTGCCAGCACCCGGCCCATATCCCTCCAAACTCATCCTATTCATATACCCATCCAAATGCCTCTTAAATGTTGCAATTGTACCAGCCTCCAACAAATCCTTAGGCAGCTCATTCCATACACGCACCACCCTCTGCCTGAAAAAGTTGCCCCTTAGGTCTCTTTTATATCTTTCCCCTCTCACCCTAAACCTATGCCCTCTAGTTCTGGTCTCCCTGACACCAGGGAAGAGACTTTTTCTATTTATCCTATCCATGCCCCTCATAATTTTGTAAACTTCTATAAGGTCACCCCTTAGCCTCCGACGCTCCAGGGAAAACAGCCCCAGCCTGTTCAGCCTCTCCCTGTAGCTCAGATCCTCCAACCCTGGCAACATCCTTATAAATCTTTTCTGAACCCTTTCAAATTTCACAACATCTTTCCGATAGGAAGGAGACCAGAATTGCATGCAATATTCCAACAGTGGCCTAACCAATGTCCTGTACAGCTGCAACATGACCTCCCAACTCCTGTACTCAATACTCTGACCAATAAAGGAAAGCATACCAAACGTCTTCTTCACTATCCTATCTACCTGCGACTCCACTTTCAAGGAGCTATGAACCTGCATTCCAAGGTCTCTTTGTTCAGCAACACTCCCTAGGATCTTACCATTAAGTGTATAAGTTCTGCTAAGATTTGTTTTCCCAAAATTCAGCATCTTGCATTTATCTGAATTAAACTCCATCTGCCACTTCTCCACCCATTGGCCCATCTGGTCCAGATCCTGTTGTAATCTGAGGTAACCCTCTTTGCTGTTCACTACACCTCCAATTTTGGTGTCATCTGCAAATTTACTAACTGTACCTCTTATGCTCACATCCAAATCATTTATGTAAATGACAAAAAGTAGAGGGCCCAGCACCGATCCTTGTGACACTCCACTGGTCACAGGTCTCTAGTCTGGAAAACAACCCTCCACCTCCACCCTCTGTCTTCTGCCTTTGAGCCAGTTCTGTATCCAAATGGCTAGTTCTCCCTGTATCTCATGAGATCTAACCCTGCTAATCAGTCTCCCATGGGGAACCTTGTCGAACACCTTACTGAAGTCCATATAGATCACATCTACTGCTCTGCCCTCATCAATCTTCTTTGTTACTTCTTCAAAAAACTCAATCAAGTTTGTGAGACATGATTTCCCATGCACAAAGCCATGTTGACTATCCCGAATCAGTCCTTGCCTTTCCAAATACATGTACATCCTGTCCCTCAGAATTCCCTCCAACAATTTGCCCACCACCGAGGATAGGCTCACCGGTCTATAGTTCCCTGGTTTGTCTTTACTGCCCTTCTTAAACAGTGGCACCACGTTTGCTAACCTCCAGTCTTCCGGCACCTCACCTGTGACTATTGCTGAACAAATATCTCAGCAAGAGGTCCAGCAATCACTTCTCTAGCTTCCCACAGAGTTCTCAGATACACCTGATCAGGTCCTGGGGATTTATCCACCTTTAACCGTTTCAAGACATCTAGCACATCCTCCTTTGTAATATGGACATTTTGCAAGATGTCACCATCTATTTCCCTACAGTCTATATCTTCCATTTCCTTTTCCACAGTAAATACTGATGCAAAATATTCATTTAGTATCTCCCCCATTTTTTGTGGCTCCACAGAAAGGCCGCTTTGCTGATCTTTGAGGGGCCCTATTCTCTCCCTAGTTACCCTTTTGTCCTTAATATATTTGTAAAAACCCTTCAGATTCTCCTTAATTCTATTTGCCAAAGCTATCTCATGTCCCTGTTTTGCCCTCCTGATTTCCCTCTTAAGTATACTTTCTTTATACTCTTCTAAGGATTCACTCGATCTATCCTGTCTATACCTGACATATGTTTCCTTCTTTTTCTTAACCAAACCCTCAATTTCTTTAGTCATTTAGCATTCCCTATACCTACCAGCCTTCCCTTTCACCCTGACAGGAATATACTTTCTCTGGATTCTTGTTATCTAATTTCTGAAGGCTTCCCATTTTCCAGCTGCCCCTTTGCCTGCGAACATCTGTGCACAATCAGCTTTTGAAAGTTCTTGCCTAATACCGCCAAAATTGACCTTTCTCCAATTTAGGACTTCAACTTTTAGATTTGGTCTATCCTTTTCCATCACTATTTTAAAACAAATAGATTTATTGTCGGTGGCCCCAAAGTGCTCCCCCACTAACACCTCAGTCACCTGCCCTGCCTTATTTCCCAAGAATAGGTCAAGTTTTGCACCTTCTCTAGTAGATACATCCACATCCTGAATCAGAAAATTGTCTTGTACACACTTAAGAAATTCCTCTCTATCTAAACCTTTAACACTTTGGCAGTCCCAGTCTATGTTTGGAAATTTAAAATCCCCTACCATAACTACCCTATTATTCTTATAGATAGCTGAGCTCTCCTTACAAGTTTGTTTCTTCTTACAGATTGTTTGGTTCGTTGCATTTCAAGAGGAATTTGAGACATCTTAGGAAATTCTGAAGAATTCATCAGCATTTCATCAGCATTCATTCTGGAAATTGAGTGTTTCAACTGACAGCAGTAAATGCTGTTCAATTGTTTGAAGAACTTACCTGACAGTTCCTTGACATTAATCACAGGTTTTTTTTGACAGAGCTGCAAAGCTACCGCACGTGTTCTTGTGCATACTATGAGGCATCTCCTGAAGGGCACCCCATTGAAATTCTCACTTGAATCAACTGCAACAGCACTCCAATGAGCTAACACCCGTAATTCCTTTGTTCCTTGACCTGACTGCAGCCCATTTAGATTCAGTGTCCTTCCACCTCAATGCCATCAGCTAAAGTATGTGCAGTGTCATGTCTGAGCTTGCAGCTGAGTGGAGGAGTGAGTAATGGTGTTTCCACTTGATCACTGTTCTGCCGTTCTTTCATTTCTATCACTGCTTGATGAGGTTGTAGTTCTTTGGTACTTAAAAGGAGAAAAGCACAAAAGAAAGTTTGTAGTAAGTATAGGATGGTAGGGGAGCATGTTGATGCCATCTGCCAGTTGGGAATCAGAAGAGAGTGTGGAAGAGCAGAAATATGGGATGTGAGAAAGTAAATTAGGTAGGAGGATACCAAATATTTCAATGATTTTGGCTTTGCCACTGTCTACAATTTCAGACATTACTTTTTCAATGGTGATAAGCACCATCTGTCTGACCACTTAACACTTAATGGCAACAACAATCTTCTGCTGTTAAGAATTCCATAGATTCACTTCCCTTTGAGAGAAGAAACTCCTCCTCAACTCTGTCTTAAATGTGAAATCCCTCATTCTGAGATTATGCCCTCTGGTCCTAGACTGCCCCATGAGCAGAAACAAACTCCCTGGACCTACTCTTTCTATTGCCTTAAGAATTGTACACATTTTCCTAAGGTTCCTGCTCATTCTTATAAATTCTAATGAGCACAGGCCCAACCGACTCAACTTCTCATAAGATAGTCCCTCCATTTTCAGTATCAACACTATCATTACTCCCAATTCCTCTGTCTCTTGTTGTGATTCTGTTCGCCGAGCTGGAAGTTTTTGCTGCAAACGTTTCGTTCCCTGGCTAGGGAACATCATCAGTGCTATTGGAGCCTCCTGTGAAGCGCTGCTTTGATGTTTCTTCCGGTATTTATAGTGGTTTGTTCTTGCCGCTTCCGGGTGTCAGTTTCAGCTGTAGTAGTTTGTATGTGGGGTCCAGGTTGATGTGTCTGTTGATGGATGTTCTTGCCGCTTCCGGGTGTCAGTTTCAGCTGTAGTGGTTTGTATATGGGGTCCAGGTCGATGTGTCTGTTAATGGAGTTTGTGGATGAATGCCATGCCTCTAGGAATTGCCTGGCTGTTCTCTGTCTGGCTTGTCCTATGATGGTAGTGTTTTCCCAGTCAAATTCATGTTCCTGGTTGTCTGAGTGTATGGCTACTAGGGATAGCTGGTTGTGTCGTTTTGTGGCTAGCTGATGTTCATGGATGCGGATTGTTAGCTGTCTTCCTGTTTGTCCTATATAGTGTTTTGTGCAGTCCTTGCATGGTATTTTGTAAACTACGTTAGTTTGGCTCGTGCTGGCTATTGGGTCCTTTGTTCTAGTGAGTTGTTGTCTGAGTGTGGAAGTTGGCTTGTGTGCTGTTATGAGTCCTAAGAGTCGCAGTAGTCTGGCTGTCAGTTCTGAGACGCTCCTGACGTATGGTAGTGTGGCTAGTCCTTTTGGTTGTGGCATGTCCTCGTTCCGTGGTCTATCTCTTAGGCATCTGTATCTGCTCCCAGGAGGAGCTATTCCACTCCAGGGAATTTCAAGGATCATAATTTCCCATCCCATATGATCAACATTGCCCTCGAGAGCATCTCCTCCACTTATTGCAACTCTGCCCTTCAACCTCACCCCTCCAACTGCAACAAGGATAGAAACCCCCCCCCACCCCCAGTCCTCACTTTTCACTCCACTAATCTCCAGATCTAGCACATTATACTCTGCCATTTCCACCACCTACAATCAGACCCCACCACCAGAGATATATTTCCCTTCCCATCCAATTGCATTCCACAGATACCATTCCCTCTGTGACTCCCTCGTCAAGTCCACACACGCCCCACCAACCCACCCTGTACTCCCACCACCTTACCTTGCCATTGCAAGAGGTTTTGAAACCTACCCACACCTCTCCCCTCACCTTCATCCAAGACCCTAAAGGATCCTTCCACATCTGGCAGGGATTTTCCTACACTTCCACACACATCATCTATTATGTGTCCATAGCTCTTCATGTGATCTCCTCTACATTGGGGAGGCAGGACTCCAACTTGTGGAATATTTCAGAGAACATCTGTGGGATACAAGCACCCAACAACCCCACTCCCTGCGGCCAATCTCGTCAACTCCCCCTTCCACTTCACCAAGGACATGCAAGTCCTGGGCCTCCTCCTCCACCAAATTCAAGCCACCCAACGCCTGGAGGAAGAACACCTCATCTTCTGGCTTGGGACCCTCCAACCATACAGCATCAATGTCAACTACCTCATCCCAGATCCAACCCTTCAACTCATCACCGCCCTCAAGTACTGTCCTAACTGTCCATCTTTCTTCCCACCTATCCACTCTCCCTTCCCCCTAACCTGTTACCATCAACCTCCACCTGCATCTACCTATCACCTTCACAGCTACCTTCCTCCCACCCTCACCCCACCCTCTTATTTATCTCTCAGCCCCCTTCCTCCTCTCCCCCGCTCCACATTCCTGATAAAGGGCTTATGCCCAAATCGTCAAATCTCCTGCTCCTCAGATGCTGCCTGATCTGCTGTGCTTTTGCAGCACCACATGCTCGACTCTGATCTCCAGCATCTGCAGTCATTACTTTCGCTCATTGCCAGTCTCAGCCCAGTGAACCTGTTCTGTCTTGCAAGAGATGGACATTTATTAATGAGTAGGGTGCAATACATTTGGGTGATGTAATGATCATTTTTCATTAGGTGGCAATATGTGCAAGTAGAAAAATTAGGGGATGAGGTGAACAGCTGTGCTAGAGAAACTATCAGCATTATACATGAGCAGATTGGTAGCTGAGTGATAGAATTGTAGTGCATTGAGCAACATGTGTGTGCAATTCTGGTCTCCTTTGTATTGGAAGGATGTTGTGAAACTTGAAAGAATTCAGAAAGGTTTGACAAGGATGTTGTCACGTTTGGAGGATTTAAGCTATAGAGAGAGGCTGTATAATCTGGTGTTGTTTTCACTGGAGCATCAGAGACCGAGGGGTGACCTTATGGAAGTTTATAAAATCATGTGGGGCATGGATAGGATAAATAGACAAGGTCTTTTCCCTGGAGTGGGGGGAGTCCAGAACGAGAGGGCATAGGTTTATGACAAAAGGGGAAAGATATAGAAAGGACCTAAAAGACAACTTTTTCACACAGAGGGTGGTGTTTGGATGGAATGAGCTACCAGAGGAAGTGGTGAAGTCTGGTACAATTACGGCATTTAAAAGGCATATAGATGGGTATATGAATAGGGAGGGATAGAGGGATATGGACCAGGTGCTGGCAAGTGGGACTAGATTAGATCAGGATATCTGGTCGGTATGGACAAATTATAGAGTTATAGAGTGATAGAGATGCACAGCACGGAAACAGACCTGTTAGTCCAGCCCATCCATGCCGACCAGATATCCCAACCCAATCTAGTCCCACCTGCCAGCACCCGGCCCAAATCCCTCAAAACCCTTCCTATTCATAGACCCATCTAGATGCCTTTTAAATGTTGTAATTGTACCAGCCTCCACCACTTCCTCCAGCATACACATACCACTCTCTGTGTGAAAAAGACACTGCTTGGGTCGACCAGAGGGTCTGTTTCCATGCTGTACATCTCTATGACTCTATGTGTGGACAGAAATATAATTAACAAGACAAGGCATTTGAAGGTGTTTTCATTGACCTTGATCAATTGGGTTAGGTAATTCAAACATTTATGATACTACTTCTAAATCATGGGGAAAGATTTCAGGTATTGGCCTTAGAGGTATCTCCATCTCACACAGTTTATCTGCTGCAGATTGAAATCCTCTTACATTCTTCCATATGTGCACCTAGTGCAGCAAGAAATAATGTTGGAGTCTGTATTGTATCCTGCTGTACCGTGAGTCAGAGTTCTTCTTGTTCATGCTCTCTTCTGCAAATTATTTCATCACCTGCACCAGTCAGAATGCACCTTGTATTTTTGTTATAGCTTGATTTGTATGAGATATTGGTGCTGTAGCACACAGAAATCATGCAAACCAGGATGCAGCGAGAAATTTGCGCCATTCCTGAACTTCCAAAGGAATATCTTAGTTTACCAACACTTCCATAAGTTAGGCTTTGAAAGACCACTGGTAACAACATCCTTCTAAAAATAAGGTGTTCCAAGAACATTTTTCACCTATTCCATTGACTCTGTGTAATTATATCCAGTTTCTCAAGGGAAAAATTAAGAATTAGTCCAAAATTTTAGTTTCTTTCTGACATTGTGTACCACAGGATGAATAAAACAAGCATTAATTGTTTAGGTTATAATTTAAATACTTTAATTAAAATAAATTACTTTGCATTGATGTAGTCTCAGTGTGCCTTAAAGTCTTTTATCAGCAATGAAGAGGTTTGAAAGCAATATCAGTTGCTGTAAACAGTCATGTATCTGGCAGTTATGTCATCAAATTCATGATTCACTGATTTATACTGTTGCCATACTGCTCTAACTGGAAGACATTAACAACAATGAGAAAAATTGCATAATTTATTTGTCATCCAAGTCTCCATTGTAAATGCAACGTCCAAAATGATACTGTACATAGAACAACGTTAGCCAAACATTATTTTACATCATCAATAGTGCACAACTTCCCAAACTATAATAAAAGCAAACTACATCTTCAGGAGTGGACAAGTTTATGAATCTTATTCCTAATGGAATCCATAATAAATAATGCATGAGCAGCATTTTAGAAAGAAAAAAAATCAAACCCTTTTTTGATTTCACCTTAATGACTTAGACTTGTGTGACCAGTGTTTTCTCATATCTGATGCAGAGAAGCTGAAGCCTTTTTTAAAATGACTGCTCCATTTTGCAGACAGAATATCCCACAGGATTGGAATTCAATTTTTTAAATTGGTTTTCCAAGACATCTATAAGGTGTCACTGTGTATTTATGTCAGGTTTTATCCAGCTAATGTAGCCCATTGGTCTCAGACATATCATCAGGATGCACATTCAGTTTGTTAGGTTCTTCAAAGGATCCTTTGTTGTCTTTGATGCTTAGTTAGTTCAATAGAAAGCCAATATACAATACAATAAGGTAGCTATGCAGGAGAACTGATGTGCTAATCGTATAGACAGCAAAGTAGTGCAAATTATATCTTGATTGGATTACTGAAAACAACATTATCATCCAACTTTTACAAAACAGTGTAACATTTTATATTTTGATTTAAATAACTTAGGCGTTCCGAATGTGCAATCTTCTGTTACAACCTTCAATTTTACTATCATTAAGTCCTCCAAGCTAGTGATAATATTATCAGTATTTATTGTTTTAAGCAAAAATAATGAATAACATAAGCAAAAGTGAACAAAATAAAAATTCTAAAAATGCCATGAGCACCAAATTTACTACTCAGGTTATCAGATTATTGAACAATTGGTTTCAATTCATGGAGTCATTAAAGAAAGAGGTCTTCTGCCCATCAAGTTCATGCTGGCTATTTGCAGTACAATTTAGTCAGATACTTTCTGCTATTCTGTTATTATCACCGTGAAAGATTATTTTGCTTATGTGCTCAACAAATGTTGTAGCTAATTTACAAAGTTATTTGCTCAGTGTCTAGATGGTGCATACTTATCAACAGAATCTGTCTTATTGCTTAGTGCTCTTGCATACTAAATTCAGACTAGTGTTTAAGATAAAGAAACAAGATGATGTTATATATGGAAACCTATAAGGGAAAAGTATTTGTATGTTATTGAGAGGGAGAACCAACAATCAGTTGCAGCACATAATCTATCAGGCATAAAAATATGCCGTAAAATTTCTGTTTGATAATTGTCAGTCTCACCTCTAAAAATTTGATATTTTTTCCCACCAGTGAGATTTCCTCAATCTTGAAAGCCTTCTTCACTTTTAGGGTGAGAAATCAACAAACGCAAATTTGACAACGTGGCTTGATTAAAGACCAGCACTCGAACTGGAATGTAAAGTTACATCGAAACTTTTTCAAGTACATCTTTATGGTGTATTGATCTGGACTGAGGTAAGGAATTATGTTTGGTAATCTGTTCATAATAGATTACTTTCACGGGTTACTTGGTCATACTATTTTGTCATTTCCTGGGCACCAACATTAATTCTGAGCTTGGTCAATGCCCTGTCTGAACCAGTCTGTTCATAACATTGGGTCCTGAGCTTTATGATCAAGTATACCAACATTCCCCTCTGTAACATCATCTGGCACTCATCCTACATCAGTTCAAACTCTCATTCATGTCACATTTTACCTTTGGACTTGACTCTTCCAATGCTCATCATATCAACCTCTTCTTTGAATTTAGGCTCATCCAAACTTCTACTGTCCATTTTCTAAGTGGAATGTAAGAACATAAGAACTTTAAAAACTTAAGGAATAGGACCCTTTGAGCCCATTCCACCATTCAGTATGACCATGCTGATCTTTTCATGGCTTTAGCTGCACTTACCCATCATCTCTCATAACCCTTAATTCTTTTACTGTTCAAAAAAGTATCTATCTCAGCTTTGAAAACATTCATTGAGGAAGCCTCAGTTACTTCACTGGGCAGCGGATTTCACAGATTCATAACCCTCTGGGTGAAAATGTTCCTTCTCAATCTGCTCCCTCTAATCTTGAGGCTATCCCTTCTTGTCCTAGTTTCACCCATCAGTGGAAACATTGTCTCTACCTCTACCTTATCTACTCCCTTTATAATTTTACATGTTTCGCTAAGACACCCCCCCCCCCCCCATTGTTTTAAATTGCAATGAATCTAATCCCGGTCTACTCTGTCTCTCCTCATAAGCCAACCCTCTCAACTCCAGAATCATTCCAGTGAACCTCCCCTGTACCTTGTTTAGACCTCTTTCTCAAGTAAGGAGACCAAAACTACACACAGTACTCCAGGTGTGGCCTCACCAGCATCATAAATTGATGAAACATAAACTCAATCACTTTAGCAATGAAGGACAAAATTCCATTTGCCATTTTAATCACCTGTTGCACCTGCAGACCAACCTTCTGTGATTCATGCACAAGGTCACCCAGGTCCCTCTGCACGGCAGCATGCTGCAACTTTGTACTGTTATTCCTATCAAAATGGATGACTTCATATTTATTAATATTGTACTCCATCTGCCAGTCCTTTGCCCATTCACTCAAAGTATCTGTGTCCCTTTTCAAAGTCTTCTACATACTATTCCCTACCACTCATCTTAGTGCCATCTACAACCTTTGATACACTACACGTGGTCCCCAACTCCAAATCATCTATGTAAATTGTGAATAACTGAGGTCCCAACGCAGATCCCTGAGGCACACCACTAATCACCGATCGCCAATCAGAAAAACACTCATTTATTTCCACTCTTCATTTCCTGTTAGTTAACCAATCTTCGATCCATGTTAATACATTACCCGTAATACCAGACATCTTTACCTTGCGCAGCATCCTTTTGTGCAGCACTTTGTCAAATGCCTTTTGGAAATCTAGATGCACTACACCTACTGGGTCCCTGTGTCCACTGTGCTTGCAATGTCTTCATAGAATTCCATTAGATTAGTATAGCACTACCTGACTTTATGACCTTACACTGCTTTTGCCCAATGGGACACTTTCTATCTTGAACCAAATCTGTTGACTCATCATCCCTGTGTCTGCTGATCTATACAGGTTACCAAACAGTGCAACATCTTGACACTGGTATTCTCAGCTGTCTTTGAAAATATATTGCGGCTTTGGCCCTTCCTGACTCCAAAATATCCTTCAGATACAGAGCCTTCTAGAATCTGTCAGTTTTGTGTATCACATTTTTCATTATGCCAAAACTGCTGTCCATACCTTCAACCATTCATGTATGAAGCTCTCCAATTTCTTCCCTAAAGCTTTCCATTTCCAGACTTCTTAATGTTTGTGTAGAGGTTGGAACCAGTGGGTGGATCTTGTTGATTATGAGATCCTTGGTTGGGGTCATTAATCGAGGCTAATCAGGAAGCCTTGGCTGACCCATATAAATGGGGGATTCAAAACCTCCTCACTTCAAGGACTGCTACAAGCTGGCTGGCCACAGCCAGTGTACTGTGACATGTAAATACAGGGTCACTTGGTGAAAGTATACTGGCCTCGGTGCAGTTATTCCAGTTTGATATCACTTCGATGAACATCTTTGGAATGCCTGTTTAAACAGAAAAAGGAATGTATAAACAAGAGATCAAAGAGCTGGAGGAGGCCATTTGGAAAGCTAATAGAACCATGCTCTGTTCAGATTGAGAATCATCATTGAATACATTCTTTTAAATGTGCCTCTGGCTACATAAGATCTCAGTTGGTCTGTTCCTCTACCTTAAGTTCTTCTGCCTTTTTGGTTTTTAATCAGATCTGAGTGTCCTGACAGATTAATCACAGAAGTCTGGTGTGCATATGCAACAAGGAACCAGGAAAGCTAATAGAATATCTTGGTTTATTGTGAGGAAAATTTAATGAAAGGCTAGAGTTGTGAATAGGGTGAAGAGGAGATGCTTTAGTGTACTGTGTACAGTATTGGTCATGGTACCTATGGAAGGATATTACTGTGTTGGAAGCAGTTAGTTTGCCAGCTAATACAAAAACAGTTATTCTCTGAAGAAGGGTCACTGGACTTGAAATGGTAAATCTACTTTCTCTCCACAGATGCTGCCAGTCCTGCTGAGTTTCTCCATCAATTTCTGTTTTTGTTTCAGATTTCCAGTATCACAGTTCTAGATTAATACCTGGAATAAGTGATAATCTTATGAAGAAAAGCTAGACTGGCTACACCTGTTCCCTGCATAGATTGGAAGAGTCAGAGGTGACTTAATTGAGGCATATAAGATCCTGAGTGAACATGGCCGAGTGGATTTTGAAAGCATGTTTCTTCCTGTAGGAGAATCTAGAACTGGGGGTGGTCATAGTTTAAACATAAGGGGGTGGCCATTTATAACAGCGATGAGGACAGTTTTGTTTTCTCTCAGAGAGTTGTGAAACTTTGGAAGTTTCTTTTCTAAGAGGCAGTGGACGCAGAATGTTTAAATATTTTTAGAGCAGAATTAGACAGATTCTTGATTATCAAGGGGTGGCGGGGCGGTGGAGGGAGGGGTGGTGTGAAAGATTATTGGAAATATGCGGCAATGTAGAGTTGAGTTAAAATCAGATCAGTCATGATCTTACTAAATGGCGAAGCAAGCTGAAAAAACCAAGAGGCATAGTTTTGTTCCTTGTCTAGAGTTATAACACTACTTGATCTGCTGAATCATATTTCAATCACCCCTGCATACAGAGTTGTCAAACTTTTGTGCACTCCTCATCTGCTTGCTGAGTTGCATGCATTTCTGAGTTTTCACTCTGTTACCTGCAGTATACTAGTTATTCCCATAAGTCTGACTCGACTTTATTGATAAGAACTAAACCTTCCTTTTCTGTTTAATCATTTGCTGCCCTGAAGGATATTTCGGGTGTTATATGTGCCTTGCCTGGAATGTACATTGCTAAGTAATGGTAATTCATCAGTCTAAGCCTGAATCTTTGCATTTTCAATTGCATTCTTGCACTCCCCTTTGATGCTAACAGTGTTATTAATGCCTTATTATTTGTTTCAACGTGGAACAATCCTATGACATTATTTGCAAACATTACTTATCCCCGCATAACTGTCAATGCTTCTTTTTCAATTGATTTGAACCTCAGTTCAATTTCCATTTAATGTCTCGATGTGAATTGTGTAGGTTTCTTTATTCCAGCAGCTTGCACCTGTATAAAGACTCCTCATGCTGTGGATAATGCATCCATGGCCACTATAATAACTAAGCCCGGATTTTAATGAGCCAGAAAATCAGTGGAGTGCAATTTCAACTTAATTTTCTGAAAATCTGCTGTCTGTTCTTGACTCCAGTATCATTGCTGGCCTTTATTCATAACAGTTCTCTTTCAGGTTAAGGGAGGCTAGCCACATTTTGAATAAACCATTCCTGAGAAATCTTCGAGGAGCAAGTGAGGTCTGCAGATGCTGGAGATCAGAGCTGAAAATGTGTTGCTGGAAAAGCGCAGCAGGTCAGGCAGCATCCAAGGAACAGGAAATTTGACGTTTCGGGCTTATGCCCAAAACGTCGAATTTCCTGTTCCTTGGATGCTGCCTGACCTGCTGCGCTTTTCCAGCAACACATTTTCAGCTTCATTCCTGAGAAATGTTGTGCATCATTTACACACTTAAGTGCTAAACATGACCATGCAATTCCTGTCTTCCTTAGATTTCCAGCAATTCCTTTCTCATGAATTGTATATCTTAAACATGTGATCATTATTTTGATAATGGCATTTCATACCTAGCATTAGGCGTGTGTCTTAACACTGTCCTGAACCTCTGGTCATGTTCCTTCTTCACTTGACTCTATAGTTCAGATGGCTCTGACTCAATGTTTCCCTTCCAGAATTCACGACATTGCTCTCTGAAACAATTCTGGGGCAGTGAAGGCTCCTAATGGTAGACAGTTAATTCAATGGTGTGATGAATATAGTCAGAAACAGTGGATCGTATTCAAGAGGTATCTGCAAAATCCACTGCTTGTGTTTAATTTAGCAAAGAACATTGCTTCTTGCTAATTATACCAAGCTATCATCCACTGAAGAAATATAGTGGATCTCTGTCATCCAACTCTTCTGTTAAAATCTACACAAAATCTTGTTTCACCATTTGGTTCAGAAACTGTAACTAGCCCTGAGCATCACTGGGTCAGCTTTGTCACTGGTCTGAAAGAGTTGTGCTGAAAGATTTTTCGATCTGTTGCAGTACTGCAAAGTTGTGTTTTTTTTCCATTGTCTTAAAGACTGAAGTATAGTAATGTTACTTCCTGATATTGTTTTCTGGATGTGTTTCCTCACCTTTTTGGAGCAAAATGAAGGCATCCCGTTTTCTGCAGCCAAAATGGAAATTTCTCTCCTTTTGTGACTAGAATAGAGCTCCCCACCTTTTTGTGAGCAAAATGGATGATTTTGTGTGTTTTTCAGAAAAGGCCATGAATCAGTCAATCAAAGCATAAGATCATACCTATCTTTTAATCTCTCCCTTTACACCATTCATCACACAAAATGTCCCATCCAGATAAAGCAACTGAATTTTTTTTCGAATTTACAATTCCTGCTTCATTGATCAAGATGTGTTCTTTACCACAATGGGAAGGCAGAAGGCTAGTTTGATAAATACTTTGTAGAACACCAACATTTGGACTACAAATGTGACCATTGAGGTTCCAGTCACCTGTCATTTCAATTCTCCATCCACTCTGATGCAAAGCTTCTCACCGTCAGGAAGGAGAGATCACATGAAGAGTGAGTGAGCATTTAATTCAGGGAATTTAGATTCTGTGTAGAAATTTGGTGCAGAGTGGAAGAGATGCATTTTGCTGGCTCTGTAAGGATTTTTTTTAAAACAGGATAAATTAAAGCCCAGGATCAGAATGCTAGCATAAAGGAATTATATCACCAAAAGTTCATTGGTTGGTAATAATGATTAATTTGACTTTGTTATAGGTTACTTTCAGATTGAAGGTAAAGAGGGAAAATATTTACAGTTTACAAACTAAAGAGACCAATAGGAATTAGAAAAATACAAATTAAGTAAAGAAAATAGAGATGTCAAGCCAATTGATGTGTTGTCACTGCATGAAGTGGAAGCTCATGGTCTCCGTTGTGGCCCGCAGTGTCTATGTCTGTAGGAAGTGTTAGCTGCTTGAGATACTCCAGTACAGAGCTGATGAGCTAGAGCTTGGGTTTTGAACACTGCAACATATCAGGGAGGGGAGAGTTACCTGGATGCTGTATTTCAGGAGGCAGTCATATCTCTTAGATTAACTACTTCAAATGTGATAAGGGCCAAGAAGATGTAGATAGCAATGAGGTACATAGAGGTATCCAGGGAAAAAAAATGTCACCATTACAATAATCATGGCGGATCGGGAAAATCAGATTGGTAACAGATCTAAGAAAAGGAATTTGTGATATGTTCATGAGGTTTTTTTTGAGAGCTTGTGGTTGAGTGCACTAGGGAACGAGCAATTCTGGATTTGATGATGTGTAATGAGGCAGACTTGATCAGGGAGCTTATAGTGACGGAATCCCTCTTGTCAGTGACTACTATATGTGAGAATTCATTCCGTAGTTTGAGAGGGAGAAGCTG
This sequence comes from Hemiscyllium ocellatum, assembly GCF_020745735.1. Taxonomy (NCBI): domain Eukaryota; kingdom Metazoa; phylum Chordata; class Chondrichthyes; order Orectolobiformes; family Hemiscylliidae; genus Hemiscyllium; species Hemiscyllium ocellatum. Next base: position 25,213,938 of record NC_083406.1, on the reverse strand, counting down.
GAATCTGATGTAATAGTATTAAAATTGAGTAAAGGTAATGACAAAGACATGAGGGAGGAGCGGGCTGAAGTTGATGAGATGGAGACCCTTACAGGGAAGATGGTAGAGCAGCAATTACAGGCGTGTCTGGGTGAGGGATGAGGGGCATAATTTGAGAGACATAGCAAAAATTCATCCCAAGAAAGAAGAAATATACTCAGAACAGGACAAGACCACCATGGCTGACAAAGGAAGTCAGTGACAGCATTAAAGCAAAAGAGAAAACCAACCATGTGATGAGGATTAGTGGAAAGCCAGAAGATTGGGAGGCTTTTTAAAATCCAGTGGAGAATATTTTTAAAAGAAATAAGGAGGTTTGAGGTGTGGAGGGAGAGATGAAATAGAAGAATAAGCTAGCTAGTAATATATTGCAGGAGTCAAGGAAAATGAATCTGGAGAAATAGTAATAGAGAACAACTAAATGGCGGAGGAACTGAATTGATATTTTGCATCAGTCTTTATGGTGGAAGACAGAAATAACATAGAGAATAGCACGAGGATCAGCGGGCAGAGATGAGTGCTGCGAGGAGAAGGTGCTGGGGAATTTGAAAGATCTGAGGCTGTTTGGACTAAACTCTAGACTTCTGAAGGAGCAAGCTGAAGAGATTGTATTGGTGGCGATCTTTCAGGGCTCATTAGAGTCAGGGAGGGTCCTAGAGGATTGAAATACGGCTCACGTAACACTCCTGTTTAAGAAGGGAGAGAGGCAGAAGACAGGAAACCATAGGCCTGTTAGCCTGATCTTAGTCATTGGTAAGGATTTAGCGTCTATTGCTAAGAATGGGATTGTGTAGTGATGGCAAATGTATGGTAAAATATTACTGAGTCAGCATGGATTCATCGTGGGGCGATGATGCCTGATAAATCTATTGAAATTCTTTGAAACGGTAATGAGCAAGTTAAACAAAGGAGAGTCAGGGACCATGATTTATTTGAATTTCTAAAAGGCATTTGACACGGTGTTGCACAGGAGGCTGCAAGACTAGCTAGGAGCCCATGGTGTTAGGGGCGACGTATTGGTATGGACAGAGGATTGGCTGATTGGCAGAAAGCAGACAGTGGAGGTAAACAGGTATTTTTCAGGATGACAGCCAGTGACAAGTGGAGCTACACAGGGGTCAATGTTGTACCACACTGTTAATGTTGTACATTAATGATCTGATAGACCTGAGATGAGGAAGAATTTTTTCAGCCAGAGGGTATTTAATCTGTGGAACATTTTGCCGCGGAGGGCTATGGAGACCAAGACAGAGATAGATAAGTTCTTCTTTGTTAAAGGGATTAAGGGTTATGGGGAGAAGGCAGGAGAATTAGATTGAGAAACATATTAGCCATGATTGAAAGGCAGAGCAGACTCAATGGGCTGAATTGTCTAATTCTGCTCCAATGTCTTATAGTCTTATGGGCATAGTTCTTGATGAACATTGTCTCATCTTTCAATTAGACAGTCATCCTTATCAATGAGTTCAACAAATTTTGATCACGAACACTGTTCCATTTTTTTTTCCATTTGGATGACTGTTCTGGGTGACGATTTGGAGGAGCCAGTCTTGGACTGGGGTGTACAAAGTTAAGAAATTACACAATACCAGGTTATAGTCCAATGAGCTGTTGGACTAAAACCCGGTATTGTGTAATTTTTAACATTGTTCTTGGTGACAATTCTCTTATTCTTATCTACTACTCCTCCAGACCCACCTGTAGCCAGTTTCATTCTCATTTCGATTTATTTTTAATCAACTAATTCAGATGTGTTAGGACACACCTCTGGAGCAAATGGGACTTTGCATCTGGGTCTCCTGGCACAGTGGTAGAGACATTATCATTGGACCACAAAGGCTCCATCACCATATCATTCTGCCTAGCTTCTGAAAATTAACTGAAATGACTGTGGCAGGTGTTTCAATGTTGAGTAAAAACTGGATCAAGCAACACTGAGATGCTATACATAGTTGATCAGCTTGCTGACATTTCTCATTTGTCGTCACTTGGACTGAGGAACCAGAGAGATCTCTGTGCGTGAGGAAGTATACCTTTTAAAAACATATCTCCTTATTGAGAATTCCAAACATTTTGTTCATGTTATTTCTCAATACTTCTGAAAGCAATGGTGGCTTTGCTATAAGCAAGAATCAATTCTTTCATGTATTAAGTTAAATCTGAAATGGTGAGACAAAGTTATAAAGGATTTACTTATACATTTAAATATATCTTAAGCCTTTAAGTAAATTACTAAAATGTTTGTGGCTTCTTAGCTCAATTTTTACTTTCTACTGATACCAAAAGGGGCTTTTTTATTTTCGAATGAATTGATTTAATGGCTCTCGAATAATGATGAAAATCTATTTTGGAGAATTTTCAGAAATTAATTCTATTGCCATTTTCATCTTGAATTCAAAATACTCAGATTTAGTTCCCTCTTGACTTTATAGAATGCATTTATTCTGTGCAATATTGTTAGATTTAGGCCTGACAAATAATCGTTCTAGTTCACAGCTCAGATGTGGAGGAAGGGAAAGGGAAAGAAATGACTTGTTTCTATAAACCCAATATTCAATACATTTGCCTCATTCCTTATCACCATAACTTAGTAGAATTGCCGCTTTGTTTTGCTTCTTCTCTGACTTTCTTCTGGTTGACCACAGCTCAACATCTTCCATTCATCTGATTTTTCTTTATCCTTCAATTTTCCTTCAATCGTTGTCAGGACAACGCTGTCAGTTTTCATTTCTAGTGTCCAAACCTTGTAAGCTTTCTCTCTCCAACCGCATTTAGCAACTCTTTTGATTCCTAACTTTCTACTCTTGATCGAACCCACTTATTTTCTTTCTGTCCATTAATCGGATTCAGAGCATCCTCCAACAGATGCACTTTCTAAAAGCTGTCATCGTCCTCTCATCCTCTTTTATCACAGTCCAACTTTCCCATCCTTAGATCATAACACTCAACACAAATGACTATACTAAAACATTTTTCAACATTAATAATCACAAAGAAATATATTAAGCACTCCTGGTGTCAATTGAAAATTGCATCAAATCAATGCAATATGTAGTAGAGGTTGAGAGATGATCACAATGTGAATCATTCTGTTGATAACCTTTAACTGAAAAGGACAGAAAATATATTTATACTAGCTTGCAATTTTCCATATTTCAATCAGCTAACACTTACCATGATAATTTATTTCTAAAAATGAAAAGAATGTTCAATGTATTACAAAACTGTTTTCCCAAACCCTACAGTAGTGTATCCTATGCAATGTAATAAATTTAAAATAACAATGTACTTGTGATTCTATCCATGATTTATTTGTAACAATTCTCATTTATGAGGCATCTTCAATGTGATGAAACATATCAAGGTGATTCAAAGGAGTGGTATCAAGCAGAATTTGACACCAAATCACATATATTGAGAAAGTTAACAAAAGGTTGAGATTTTACATGCCATCTCCAAACGTGCTTTCCCATAAACTGGCATCTCACCTGCTATATTTAAATAAATACAACTAAGGGTTAATCAACTTATTAGCAAGTCAATTGGCCCCAGTGATATGCTGCTCATGCCATTGTACCATAGTTTTGACCAAACCATTAAAAGCAGGCAATTTGTTTTCTTTTGTAAACTTTTTTTAAAAAAAATGCAAGGGAGGCTACTATCCCACTCTATGCATTTGGGTAGCTTTCCCCAAAGAAATTGCCCCAATACCCTTCCAACCCACAGGCATTCTTAAAGCTACTGATTCATTCCTTTATTCCTGCATCCTAAGCTGGTCAAATCAGTCCACCTGAAACCCAGGACTGACCTTACTTAAAAGGGATCCATTGGACACTCTCCTTGGGACTGATCGCTCTTCTGGTAGTGCTCAGTACTGGGTTTTTGATGTTGGCAGAGCTGCTGGAGCAACTGCCTGAACTTTGGGGTGAAAGTCCCACTCACCATCAATTTAGCCCGTCTACAGTGTAGTATGGCTGCGAGTGGGCCTCGCCTCAGTCCGCCAGCTTGCTGATGACTTTCCTTCTAGAAGGGGGATGAATAGTCCACTCCTTGTTAAATTCTGTTTCAAAATTGATTTAAAAATGTAGACTTTGAAGAGTGTCAGGGTGCAGGAAAAAGGAGCCTGAGAAGCACATAGGTTGAGGCAAGGAAGTCCAGTGCTTAGAGTTTACGCAGCCAACTACATGGCTGCCAATCTTAGCACTGTAATGATCAAAATAAATTGCACAATTTAGCTTACTCTTTAGGGAATCCCAGGTTGATCATTTGTAGGTGACCTGGAATCAGTTATAAGGTTTCTGTCCACTGTGATAAGTTCAGTTGCTGAGGATCATTGAACAGTCTTGCAATGTTCACCATCTCTGTAGACTTGGGACACTCTTGATGCCATTTTTTGAAATACACAAACTGCAGTTCAAAACTTCCAATTTCTCTGATTTTTATTACAGTGCTTTTGTCAGATGAGGAGCTGTTGAGACATACTGAGAGTCCTTGTCCTTTCTATGACTAGATGTCAACTCAGTTTTATTTAATATCATGGACCAAATATTAGCGCACATATCTATAAAGGCACCGCCACAAACCACTCCTGCCCACACACACACACACACACACATTCCAGGTTTCAGACATATTCAAGGCCAGAGAAAATCCAGAAACAAATATTACAAATTTATTTGAATCACTCATGCACTGAATTAGTGTTCTCTGAATGTTTAGAGCATCACAGTAGTATGTCTTCCAATTCCCATGTTAGAAGTAATCGTAATTTAGGTTTAGGAATGTGAAAGCCCTTTGTGTTCAATATGGTTTGTCATTTTGCCTGGTAAGAACAATGCTTTCAACTGGTGACCTGTTAAGGCCATATGATTCTCCAGTGCTGCCATGAGGGTGACCCTTCTGGAATATTTACACTTTACAATTGACTTCTTGCTGATGAGTTCCTAGCTTTTTATCAACAGTATAATAACATATAATACATCAATAAATACTAGAATACTTAACCCTATTTTAAAGTCCTGCCCCATATCATTCAAATACATCTGTGTTTCCCATATTTTTAAGACATTAGCAAAAGATTGTCACTCTGGTTTGAATTAATCACAACATACCCTCCTTTCACAAGAGGAGTGTACTTTATTACTATCTCCACGCCTAAAATATCATTTTTTTATTGATGTCATCTCTGTCTACTAAACTGAATTAGAAATTAATATGCATTTTTCTCTTTTTTTAACAACAGGTATTAAAATGCAGTAATTGAATTCTTATAGTAGTATTCAAATAGGGGAAAAAAAATTGTTCCTTGGTTCAAAGCCAAAACCCATCGACTCAAATACAAACATCTTTTAAATTGCATTTTGACTGACAACACTTATGAAATGACAAGGATACATTTTATCCCCAATGTTTTTTTTGTTCAAATAAATTTGAAATGAATCAGAAATGTATCTTCATCTCAGTTACCAGTCAGAGTCAAAGATAGGTTAAAAGACATGTACCATCACTACTCAGAGATTCTGTCTTCATGCCCATCTGCAGTTAGAGTTGGTACAGGAGTAGGGCTTCTAGTATTTGTTATTCTGAAGTCAGTAAATACTGTGTCTATTACTGATCCGGTACTTTGTATAACACGGTACTTTTTAGCTACTTAGTGTTCAATAAATATGTCTAAATGTCTCTGGCATTACAAAGTGAGCACGTCTCAAAGTTTCTTCACCGGCTGTAAAGAGCTTTGGTCCACCCTGAGGTTGTGAAAAACACCATATAAACCCTGACATTTCATTTAGTAGATAGCCTACAGTGCAATCTAACTAAATATTTACGATTCAGTGCACTGTTGGTAAAGAACCCACTTGAGGATATGTGATATATCGGGCAAACAGCAATGCCGTGACAAAGATTTTCATTGAAAAGTCTGGGCTCACCACATTTATCTTCCACATACTGGACAACAAACGTGTACTATAGATGGTGGTAAACAAAGATAAGATCTAGGATGCTGAGGCCAAGGAAAATATGCAAATCCAAAAAACGAAGATGGCGAGCAGTAAAATATTGATGTTGGATATTGTTTGCAGACCAAAGCTTTCTTCTTCAATTCCCTTTCTAAACTTTGGTCCAACCACAGACCATGACCTTCAAATTAGGTAGGATAAGGAGACAGGTCCAGAATCCACCTGAGCCACGGATGTACCACATGCTTTTGGCACACCAACAGTCTGTGGCACACCAACCAAGCAAAATACAACCTCCACCCCACAAAAGTCTTGGCTGCTGTGGCAACATAGAATCTTATCTGCATGTTATAGCCTGGAGATATCAATACTAATGGTACAGTTTCCAATGCTCTTTCCATCATATGGCTGACCAGGAATCTCACCTGTCTTCCTTGACCATCATTGTTGTATGTTGGAAAGATTTACAAGCTGATACTCAACCTGTTTTTGTGTGGTGTATCCACCTTCCATCTCATCAAGTGTTGGAGTGGGACTTGAATCTGGACCTTCTGGCTCAGAAACAGGGATGTTATTCACTGTGTTAAAGATCTCAGCCATCACTGATTTTAACATGGAAATAAATTGAAGCATATATAATAGCAGTGCATGTATTTTATTTTGAGTGTCTGCAAGAATTCAATGTTTTGAAGGCATTGAAACACAGAAACATAGAATATAGGAGAGGGAGTAGGCCATTTAATCTTTCAAGCCTGCTCTGCTGTTCAAGATGATCCTGGGTGATCAACCATCTTAAAACCTTGTTCCCACTTTCTCCCCAGACCTTTTGTCCCTTTTGCCCTAAGAACTATACCTAACTCTTTCTTGAAAACATTCAAAGTTTTCACCACAACTACTTTCTATGACAGAGAATTCCATTGGTTCACCACTCTGTTGGTGACAAGTTTTCAACCCAAAGCTTGCAAAGCGAAAAAGCAAAACAATAGGCCACTTAGAAGGGAAGGAGTGAGATGCTTTGAAGAAGAGAAGAAAGGTCACAAACTAAAGAAACCAGAACACTGATGTAAACTTTATGTTGATGAAAAGGAAAGGCCAGTATAGATTTGAAATGGAGAAATGCAACATTACACTGCAAGACTGAGTGAATCCTTTGTTGACTAACCTTCAATATACTGACTCACTCTGACATTTCTCTGTAAAGCTAATGACACTAATATAGCTGAAGGCCAACTCTGTGTACTAACATGCTGTGGTCAGGTGACCTATAATCTTTGGCATTGTCAAAGAAATATTGATATCTTATGAGCATGGATAAAATGGATAAGTCAAGTTTAAACCTAGCCACACTCTGCAACTTGAAAACTGCTGAGCTGGAACAGACTGTATTCATGCAGCTAGGCCTTTGACAATCATGTCGAAACTAGACCGGTCTGGAGCTGCCTGGCCATGTACTCACAGTGACATTGTTTCAGAATTAACCTTGTTTCCACCTCACCTGCTTTATTAGAAGAATGCTGCACAGATTTGGTGGCAGCCAGCTCAGTGGAAGGCCAGAGGCAGAGTATGACAAAGATAGCATTTGACAGTGAAAGGTTCGAAATCATGCCTTTGACCTCCAAATATGGAAAGTAGTTACCTCATTGAATCTTCCTGTTCCTGCCCAATGCTGGTATTGGATACAGATTTGAACTCTTCAAGAAGGATGTGAAGAGGTTGATAAAAAGGCCAACCTGGAGGCCCAGCTCGCTCTGCACCATCTTCAACAGCATCTCCAAAGAGACCACCTTGGTGGGATGGCCCAAACACTAGAACTGGCCCAAATCGAAGACTGCAAATCTTGAAATATTAGCAGCTCTCAAAGACAGAGAAACAACATGTCCCAGCCTTACTGAATGATTAATTCCATTCTTTTCAAACAAACAGTTCAAGTACATTGGTAGGAAACTATGGATAAAATGGGGTTAATTCTTGGAAACAAATGTCATATGTAGACAGTTAGTACAGATCTGAGACTGTCTACTTAGAAATTTAAGACTGTCTAATGAATAATCCTGTGAAGAGATTGATAGACTTTGATAGAATTTATTTAAAGAACTAGTGTATGATAAATACTACTTTTCATTGATAAAGAACTCAATAAGGTTGTGTCGGATCTTCCCCGTTTTGTCCCCATCTCACCGTGTAACGTGCCTGAGTTAAAAAGGGTTAACATTAACTGGTCAAGGTTAGTCAAGGCACATTTATCCATCTTTCACTTTACAGCACTGCAGACTTCAAAAGCAAGTTCAGATTCTCACATTGTTATTTATTTCAGTGCGTAGAGGGAAAGTAACTATGTTTATTTGAACTCAGCAAAGTCCTTAATGTATTGCCTTTCAGACATTTTGGAGTCACTCTGCATTTATTTGGCCTTCGGAGAGACATTCATTGCTGTTATAGAAAGTGTAGTATCGCATCGTGGATATGTGAACCAGTAGCCTCATAGTAGCATGCTATGAATAATTTACATGTAAGTAAAGGATAGTAAGGTAACTAAGGAATTACGAAAAGAAGAAATGAAATGCAGATACTGTATCATGATTGCTTTTCCTTTTAAAAATACAAATAAAATGTAGATTTCATAAAATTTTGACTGTTTTATGAATTGCAATCTCATTTTTGTCAGTGATTCCATAACATTGTGGCACAAAACATAAAAGCCAACCTGCAGAATGACATAATTTCTGCGACTGTTTAATACATAAAACCTGAAATCAGTTCACACATCAAGCATCTGCAGTGTTTCGCTTTGGTGTAAAATTTCTGCTACAGAACCCCAGTGGGATTTGATGCAGCATATTTTAGAAAACAAGTTCAACAGACACAAGCACCAGGGACTTTAATTGCACTTTCTACCATGCCATGTCAAATTGCTGTCCTCACAGAAGATATGAATTTTATAGCCATGTTTATTTGCAAAGAGCAAAAATAGCATTATTTCAAGAACAAAAGAATTTAGTAGATAATGATAGGAGTCGGCCATTCAGCCCTTTGAGTCTGCTCGGCAATTCTGTATGATCATGGCTAATCTTCCATGGGGTAAATGAAGAGTAGAAACAAAATATATGTATATAATAATTTGCCATGAATTGTACTAAAGCTGTGGCTCAGTAGATCTCAACTTGTGAGCAGTTGGAAAATACATGCCTTTTTGATATTTTATTGGACTTTTTCTTGCATTCTTTTAACATGAATAAAAACCTTTACAATTGAAATGGCAATAGGATTGAAGGAAATGGATTTTTAAAAATCATGTCAAAATCATGGAGTAGATGTTTTGAAAAGCTGTTTCCCCCAGCAGGAGGATTAATTTCCACAGGCCACAGATTTAAAGCAATTGGCAAAGTAATTAGAGATGAGATGAAGTGATTTTTTTTTTCTTGACTCGCTGCATTATGATCTGGAATTCATTACATGGAAATGTGGTGAAAGATTCAATAGTAACTATTAAGAGGGAATTGGTCAAGCACTTGAAAAGGAAAGAAAATACCAGACTTTGGAGAATGTTTTGGAACTAACTGGATAGTCTTTTCAAAGAGCTGAGTCAAGTGTGATGGGCCAATTGATGCCCTTCTCCATGTCTAGATTCTGTGATGTTTAGCATGCATGCAAATGCTTTGTACACTGTTTTCCACATCAAAGAGGCCAGAAAATAATGTAAAGAAGCAAAAACAAAAATTGCTGGAAAACCTCAGTCACATTCTGTGACCCTTCTTCAGAACTGACAGTAGCTTGGAAATGTTAGTATAGCTGGGGGAGAGAGGGAAAAGGAGTGAGCAGATATGTTGAGATGGACACCTGAGAGAAAGAAAGATGAATGATGGTAAGCCAGGGAGGAAAACAAAACCTAATAATGGGGACCATAAGTAGATGTTAATGTGTTGTCTTTACTGAAAGCATCCCACTTCATGACAGGGTCTGAGATGTGGAAGTGGATAAAGGACATGGAGGAGATGTTTGAGCTTTAACATCTCCTTCTGGTCTCTGTTTCCACCTCCCCGCTCATTCTTGCTCCCCCACCCCTGTCATTAACATATATACTACCTTTTCCTAGCTACTATCACCGGACTCAGAATGTCAACTCTGCCTACTCTCTACAGATGCTGCCAGTCCTGTTGAATTTCTCCAGCCACTTCTGTGTTTGCTTCAGATCTTTAGCATTCGCAGTCCTTTGTCTTTAACTAATGTAAAGAAAATGTATCATGACATTGAATCATCATCTGATCTCTGAGTCTTGGGATTCTATCTCCTCACCCCTTTCTCTCCCGTAAAATGTCTCATAAGCTGAAATGGGCTTTCTGTAGCTGAGCGTCTCATGTCAGCTGTAGCTCAGTTGGTAACACACTTGCTTCTGAGTCAGGAGGTTTTGTTTGACCTCTGCCGATGCCAAAGTGATATTCTAGGCTGACACTCCAGTGTAGTACCACGGAATCGGGAGCTGTTGCCATTCAGACAAGATGCTAAACAGCTCCTCCATCTGCTTTCTTCGGCAGATGTAAAAGATCCATAAGAATGGAACAATAGACCTCATAGCAGTTTGTGTCACGGCTGGGGTGTTTCTCCTAATGAAAAGATTATGGCGGCACGGTGGCACAGTGGTTAGCACTGCTGCCTCACAGCGCCAGGGGCCTGGGTTCAATTCCCGCCTCAGGCGACTGACTGTGTGGAGTTTGCACGTTCTCCCCGTGTCTGCGTGGGTTTCCTCCGGGTGCTCCGGTTTCCTCCCACAGTCCAAAGATGTGCGGGTCAGGTGAATTGGCCATGCTAAATTGCCCGTAGTGTTAGGTAAGGGGTATATGTAAGGGTATGGGTGGGTTGTCGCTTCGGCGGGTCGGTGTGGACTTGTTGGGCCGAAGGGCTTGTTTCCACACTGTAAGTAATGTAATCTAATCCTGGACTATTATATCAAAGAAGCGCAATAGCTATCTCTGGTGGTCTGGTGAACATTTGTCCTTCAATTAACATCACTTAAATAATTGATTGGGTGGAATTTTCCAGCCTCAGAGGATGTGAGAAGAATAATGGGCAGGAAAACTTGAGAGCTAAAAGATAATTTTCTTGCTGGCAGGATAATCTTCTGCATTTAAGTTTGCTGATTCTAAAAGGCAGCAAACTTCCTGACTGCAATTATCTGTGAGCCAGTCTGCAAAAAATTTGCATCTCATTAAAACTTGCTGGAATTAAGTGCTCACTCTTAATTAACTTCTGTCCAATTGAGAAATCCATCCCTTCAAATACCTAACTGTATACATGTAGATATATATGTGTGTGTGTGTGTGTGTGTGTGTGTGTGTGTGTGTGTGTGTGTGTGTAGGTTTGTGGCCTTTACTTCTCTTTCTGCTGTTTGTCCTGGCAACGAAAGGGCTTTAAATGAGGCTGAATGAGGCAAGGTGTGCTGTCCATAAGAATGGAACAATAGACCTCATAGCAGTTTGTGTCACGGCTGGGGTGTTTCTCCTAATGGCTTACAAGCAAGAGTCACAGGAAACTGAGTGTTCAGTACATGGTTCTTGCAGCAGTAAACCTATTTCTGGGATATGTCTGGTTGGCTTGAGGATCAGACGGTATGTTTAAAGACATAGACGTGAGCTTAATGTTATCGCGTTAGAGTTGGAAGGTCAGGATTAGGTAGCATATAATCTGTGGGATGGGACTGTCAGGGAAGATGGCAATGGGGGTGATATCAAGGACAGGAGGATAGGAGGTAACGAGGGGCATTAGAACTAGGACAAATAGTGGACTTGAGGTCAAAATCAGAAAGCTAATATATAAACCTTGGAATCGTTGATCGACTGAAGGGCCGTTGTCACATTGATCATTGATCCAGTGAATGAGAATCAGGATGAATTGGGTTCCATTCCCAATGAACCTTCTCAGCTCCAGAACTTATGTCATCACATTCCAATGAGATCACGTGAAGTCATGGAGGTACAGAACAATGCTGGCTAATTGACATCTCATGATATCTGAAGTGAGGCTGCAAACATGGAGGAATGTGGAGAAATTCAATATGCCTTGTTGGTGTAGGGACCAGGTCAAGGGTTGGAAGAGCTGCAATCCTGTCTGCAAGCTCTTTCCAGACAAGGGAAAGTGAGAAGGTGAGGTATATGATTTGTCTTTCATGCCAAAGAAAAATTAGAGCTATGTTGTATTATTGCACAGATCTCAGAAAGACACGCCTTTAAGACAGCCTAATGTCATTGGACTATGTGATATTCTAGCATAAAACATCTCCATCTTACTCTCTCGATAATCAGCTCTTTAGCCACCCAAATAACTTGGTACATATGTTAGTATTCTAAAGAAACAAAAAATTGAGACTGCACATGTAAGTTTGGGACATATCAGTTTATGTAGTTGTTTATTAATAAGCTTGCAGATATTTGATTCAAAGGAATCCCAGCTCTTTGTGTCATGTGTTACATGAACTAACCAATAAAAGTCCACAAAACACAAAAGGTGACAAAAGTGATAGCAAATGAGTACAAAATGACACTGATAACAAATGTGTATTAGAAATGGTGGCAGAAAGTTGGTCTCCAGGAATAGAAAGATAATTTCAACAGTTGTGAAAAAATTACTTTTTCTAGCAGTCACCAATTAACCATTTAAGTTGAGAGTTGCTATTACAACCAAAGAAAGAAGGCTATACCTATACTGAGCTGAAACTGTGTTGCTGGAAAAGCACAGCAGGTCAGGCAGCATCCAAAGAGCAGGACAATCGATGTTTCTGGCATGAGCTCTTCTTCAGCCATTCCTGAAGAAGGGCTCATGCCAGAAACATCGATTCTCTTGCTCCTCGGATGCTGCCTGACCTGCTGCGCTGATTTGATTTGAAGAACGGGCATTTTAAAAAGTACTGAAAGGATAGCTACAACTTAAGATCCGAGAACAAAATACAGATACAAACACTTGCAAAAAGATCTTAATGTTAAAAAAAGTATTAACCATAACTGGGTATAAATTGCCTGTGCCATCCTGACTCTCGAATAAAGTGGTAAAAAATGAGGTCTGCAGATGCTGGAGATCAGAGCTGAAAATGTGTTGCTGGTTAAAGCACAGCAGGTTAGGCAGCATCTCAGGAATAGGGAATTCGACGTTTTGGGCATAAGCCCTTCATCAGGAAATGATGAATAAAGTGCAAAGAGAAAAAGAAAAGATGCATATGATGCCACATTTGTTTTTTGGCACAAATGTCACACATAGATTCAACCCTGCGATTTTCAAAGCTATTGTATAAGAAAAAAAAGAGTAGTTAGTCTCCCAGCAAAATAAATAAAATTAGACAAAGCATCACCAAACAACCCAAATTTTCACTTTGTTCCTTTTAGGAACACAAAGAAACTAAACAAGGACAAAAAGCCAACATCTGAGCATGGACTGGGTATTCCAGTGATATTCTGGCCATAATTTATTTGAATAAATTTTCACTCTATAGAATAACAAATAAGGAAAATAACAAAAAAGGCAAAGCTGCCTATCTTCTTTGGGGAATAAAGGGTTGAGAAAAAAATCATTGCGCCTATATTTCACATGATGACCTTTAAGGTCCAGACAAGGCTTTCCAAGTCATTGAGGATCAACTCAAGATCTCAGTCACTGTCAGCATACACAGGCTTGAATGCATACCATACCATGACAAACAGGTGAAAATGTTGATCAATTCATTTACAGATCTAAATGCAAATCTATAGAAGGTGACTTCCCTGAAGCTAATCTAGCTGAACGCTGATGGAGCTGGTCATTGCCATTACATCTTCCAAATCTTTCTGAAAAGCACTTCTGGACAAATCTAAAACGTGTACCAATAAACACTGCTAAAAGAAGGACACAAGTTCAAAGCAACTGTAGCAGGCAGCAGCATCTGCAGCTGTTTGGTACTGCAAATGTTATTGCAGCTGTCAAGCATGATCAGTAAAACATCTACGTCTTGAGCCATGTATAATTTGTCTCATCTACTAAAACACTGTTCAGCATTTTGTCGCACATGCAAGCTATGTTGTACAAGAGACTGTCAGGCTAAAGTGTGCAAGATGTCCAAGTGTTCATAGAAACATAAAGTATAACTCAATTCTGCATAGCAACATGTGAAGAAGACCCAACCAAAGTACAATTTCAGTCACTTCCAAACTTCCATACATGGTACTCAAACATGTCAAAGAATTCCAATAGGTATACTGTCTTACAACTTGCCGACTCAAGTTAGACAGCACATGTTTTCAACCTAACAGCACAGTGGTTAGCACTGCTGCCTCACAGTACCAGAGACTTGGATTCAATTCCTGCCTCAGGCAATTGTCTGTGTGGAGTTTGCACATTCTCCTTGTGTGTGTGTGGCTTTCCTCTGGGTGCTCCGATTTCCTCCCAAAGTCCAAAAATGTGCAGGTTAGGTGAATTGGCCATGCTAAATTGCCTGTAGTGTTAGGTGAAGGGGTAAATGTAGGGGAATTGGTCTGGGTGGGTTGCTCTTCAGAGGCTCGGTGTGAACTTGTTGGGCCAAAGGGCCTGTTTTCACATTGTAAGTAATGTAATCTATATAGATTTTGTCAGAAAAGTTTCAGAGACCATTAGGGATTTCTGTTGAGTTTCTAGTTCAGAGACTCATAAATTTACCTGAGAGGTGACTGATGCACTTGTGCTAAGGGGAACAAATTTGTGAAGTCTCCATTGGATGTAGGAAGCCAAGCAGCAAGACAATGGAGTTGTCTGCTGCTGCAGTGTTTGCATAAGTGCAAGGTAGTAATGATTGCAGCCACAATACCCTCAGAGCACTCTGGATGCAGCCATCTGTTTTAAAACATAAGAATGGACGGAGGTTATTCAGCCTATCAAGCCTGTTCCTCCATTTAATATGGTCTTGGCTAATCAAACACTTCAGTACCTTTTACTCTCCCCATCCCCATAATCTTGTATGCTATTGATAATGGGAGCTCTTTCAATTTCCATATTAAACATACTCAAAATCCAGGATTATGATAGAGAATTCCAAATGTCCACAACCCTCTGAGTAGGAAAAATTCTCCGCAACTCAGATCTAATTGACATCCCCCTTATTTTTAATTTGTGCACTCTCATTCCAGACTTGCCGAGTGGAAACAGCTTACCTGCATCTACCCTGTCCACCCCTTTAAGTATTGTGCAATTTTCAATGTGATCACCTCACATTCTTCAAAATTCTAGAGAATGCAAATTCTGTTTTTCCAATCCTTCTGTATAGGACAGTTCAACCATTTCAGGAAAGATTCTGGTAAACTTTTGTTGCACTCGTTCTGTCACAATAATATCTTTAATGAGATAAGGAGACAAAAACTGTGTATTGTATTCCTGGTTTACACCAGTTGCTATACAATTGGAGCAAAACCTCATTAGGTCTGTCCTCAAATCCTCTTGCAGTGAAGGCTAACATTTCATTAAAATTTCTAATATCGTGCTGCAATTGCATGATATTAGATTAGATTTCCTACAGTGTGGAAACAGGCCACTCGGCTCAACAAGTCCACACCCACCCTCCAAAGAGTGACCCACCTCCCCACATTTACCCCTGACTAATGCTCCTAACACTATGGGCAATTTAGCATGGTCAATTCACCTGACCTGCACATCTTTTGGATTGTTGGAGGAAACCCATACAGACTTGAGGAGAATGTGCAAACTCCACACAGACAGTTGCCCGAGGCAGGAATCAAACTTGTGTGTCTGGGCTATGAGGCAACAGTGCTAACCATTGAGCCACGGTGAGAGCCTTCAGTGTCTTATTGACAAGGGCACTTTGGACCTTATGTCCACCTACACTTTCTAATGTCTTACCTTTTAAGAAAGGTTGTTTATCTTACCAAAGTTGATAGCATCAACTTTTTCTAATTATATTTCATCTGCCATGAAAGATTTAGAAGTGGCCTAAGGGGCAACTTTTTCATACAGAGGGTGGAATATATATGAATGAACTGCCAGAGTAAATGGTGAAGGCTGGCATTATTATAGCATTTAACAGGCATCTGAAAAGGATATATGAATAGGAAGGGTCAAGAAGGATAAGGACCAAATGCTGACAAATGGGATTAGATTAGTTTGGGTATCTGGCCAGCATGAACAAGTTGGACCAAAGGCTCTGTTTCTGTGCTTGTACTTCTCCATGACTCTATGACTCTATGTTCTAGTCCATTCAAAAGTCTGTCTGAATTCTCCTGAAGTTGCTTTGTGTTTTCCTCACAACAAACATTTCCATTTAGCTTTGTATCATCTGAAAATTAACAAATATCACATTTGGTTCCCAACTCCAAATCATTAACACACATATTGTGAACAATTGGGGCCCAAGTACAAATCCTTGTGATATCCCACTAGTCACAGGCTTCCAATGTAAGAATGATCCATTTATACCTACTTTCTAAATGCTATCTGTTACTTTATCATTAATTCATGCCAATACAATTACTCGTATCCCATGTGCTATATTTTTACTAACCAGATTCCCGTGGGGAACTTTGTCAAAAATCATTTGAAATTCTAAATGTACTATGTCCATCAGATCTTTTTATTAATTGCGTCAGTAAAATCTTCAAAAATTCCACCAAATTTGTCAAACATGATTTTCAATTTGCAAACCCAATCTGACCATTATTAACCAGGTGGTGTTTAACAGTTTCCCTCCTATCGATGTAAGGCTAACATGTCTGTATTTCACTGTCTTTTCTCTTATTCTGTTCTTCAATAGTGGGGTGACATTTCCTACCTTCCAGTCTACAGAAATCATTCCAGAATCAATAGAATTTTGGAAGATAATCAGCAATCTCTGTAGCCACTCTCTTCAACAGGCGATGTAGACTATCGAGTCCTGGGGAATTATTAAATTTCAGGTCCATTAAATAGAATAATTTTCTCATGAATGTTAATTTTTTTCAGCTCCTCAGTCTCTTTATCCACTTGGGTCTCTAGTTTTCAGACAATTCCAGTATCTTCCTCTGTGAAAACAGACACAAGGTTAACATTTAGATTCTCTCTCATTTCTGTAATCGCTTCTAGAAATTCTCTTGACTCTGAAATAATTCCTATTTTTTAAAATTCATATATTATGGGCTTTGTTGGCCAGGCTGACATTTTTTGTTCATCCTGAATGGCCTGGAGGGCAGTTAAGAGTCAGCCACACTGCAAAGGCCTGGAGTCACACGTAGGTCAGATATGGCAAGGCCAGCAGAATTCCTTGTCTTAGGACAATCAATGGTCGTTACCATCAGACCTTATCTCTTAAGTGCTATTACACACATTGTTCTTCCAATCTGAGAACCACTCTACTAATATACTGACCTCATCCCTTATTGTCAGTACAATTCCACTTCCTTCCTTCTGCTCTGTCCTTCTTAAATTTTGAATATCAGTTCCTTGTCCTGGTCACCATATCACCATGTTTCTGCAATGGAGTCTCCATGTATCTCGATTTGTGCCCTTACATTGTCCACCTTATTGTATATGCAGTACATATTCAGACAGAATGCCCTTAAATTTGTCTTTTTAACTTTGGCTTTGTTATTAGGAAATGAGCTCCACTCCCTCAATATCTAGATAACATATATAATTATCATAATTGCCAAATACTCCAGGTTTGCCCACAGTCCTATAGGAGGATGCTGTGAAACTTGAAAGGGTTCAGAAAAGATTGACAAGAATGTTGCCAGGGGTTGAAGGGTTTGAGCTATAAGGAGAGGCTGAATAGGCTGGGGCTGTTTTCCCTGGAGTGTTGGATGCTGATGGGTGACCTTACAGAGGTTTATAAAATCACGAGGAACATGGATGGGGTAAATAGACAAGGTCTTTTCCCGGGTTGGGGCAGTCCAGAACTAGAGGGCATAGTTTTAGGGTGAGAGGGGAAATATTTAAAAGGGATCTAAGGGGCAATGTTTTCATGCAAAGGGTGGTACGTGATGGAATGAGCTGCCAGAGGAAGTGGTGGAGTCTGGTATAATTGCAATATTTAAAAGGCATCTGGATGGGTATATGAATAGGAAAGGTTTTGAGGGATATGGGCCAAGTGCTGGCAAATGGGGCTAGATTAATTTAGGATATCTGGTCGGCATGGACGATTTGGATCAAAGGGTCTGTTTCCATGCTGTACACCTCTATGACTCTGTGACTTTATGATTTTAATGTCCAGGAAATTGTCACAACATGTATATCGTGGAGAACTCACAGATGGCTGAAGATTTTAATACCTAAACGTTCAGCCTGTGCTTCATTGGGTTATGAGAACAACATCAGGCACACTTTTTGCTGATGATGTGAGACAATATCAAATGCTCTGATGGAAGATCAAAATCATTTTTGATAGGGAAGATGTTTCGCTCCTTTCATTGCTGATAATCACATCAGTACTCAGTGCCATAACTACAACACAGCAATTTTTACTACAGTGGAGGTAAATATGTATGAACAGAAATGCAGACTCAAGACATTTAATGATCACCCATATAGTCACAACACCTTATTTTCTTTGCTTACCACTATGTCAGTATCTGCAGCTGAGGTGGAAGAACCCGACTGACTTCTCTGGTCTGGGGATGGTGTTGATCTTGGTGGGATGGGGGGTCAAGGCCAAGAGGTCCTGGTCTGTTGAATTTCCTGCACAGGTACACGTATACCTTTCACAACCTGACGTGCTGGAGGCAATGGGGTTACGAGAAGAGAGGCAGTCAGAAGATAGGATGCATGTGGAATGCCCTGACTTAAAGCAGTGGTATTTAGCTGTCATTTCCTCCTTCATGCTCTGGAAGCGTTTTCACACCTCCCTGTAACCTTGAAATGAAGAGGTGCCTGGTGTGAAGTTGAGGCCTTCACTTCCTGTCTCTCCTTATCATGCTGTGCACTCATGTAGGTTTAGGACCATATCCAGAAGCTATTCTGCATTCAGTTGGATCTGTGTCTCAAAGGCAGCTTTCACTTTTTCTATGGTGGCAGCTGACTGCTCCTGTGCCAAAACCATAAGAATGAACAGAATCTGGACAACTTCCTCCAATTTTCACATAACACTACCAAGGGCCTCTGGCATCACTGTCTGATGCTCCTCTGCCAGTCTCTGCAAGTATAACATGCAAATTATGCAATCTGCAAGGACTTAGCGGATGCTTGATCTTCAGCAGTCCTCTAAGTGATGGGGAACTGCTGTGTTTTTCCGCAGGCAAGTGACTAAACTTCAACTTTACATCATTGGTTTTAAAGTCTCTGAGGCAGCATGAGTATGAGAAGGGCATTTTATCCATGCAAGTCTCACTTTCTTTTCATTGTCTGTCAGGTCATCGAGTGGATGCAATTGCTCTTCCACTATCAATGGCAAACATTGGCATTACCAGCCTTGGCTTCAAGCTGGAGTGAGATGGTTCAGGTGTGTCTCCCTACAATCCATCACCTCGCTTATCCCTCTCTGCTGCTAAGTCACAGCTGGTGAAATTTTGGAAGATAACAGATGTGGAACTGCTTCCCTGACATTAAGAGTTTTACATCAATACAGAGAAGTTACACACTCAGGAGTCCAACCTCTTCTGGATGATCAATGTATCTGCTTCCTGAGAGGAAAACTTTAAATGTCTGTGGACATCATCAAAGTTCCCACCGCTCAAGGAAGTTAACAAACTTAGGAACACAGTCCCATCTCTTTGTTTTTAATGGAAATGTAGATAATAGCATAGTGTTAATGCATTTGTATTTTGGAGGTCTGAACAGAATTTCCAAAGATGTGAATTCAGATCTTACCATAGCAACTGGAGAACTTAAAATAATTAACATATCTTGAAAAAATGCTAGTCTTAGAAACTATTGGATTGCTGCAAAATCCTACTAAGTCTATCGATATCCTTTAGGGAAGTAAAACCATCAACCTTACCTGGTCTGTCTTATACGTGACTCCTGTTCAACAACAGTGTCATTGTCTTTTGAATGCTGAAGCAAGCCACTCAGTTATCAAACTGCAAGAGGAAAGAAAATGGCTGAGGGTGTACTTACACCATGTAGACTGCAGTAGTTCATAAATGTGGCTCAGCACCATTTTTACAAAAGCAATAATGGCTGAGCAATAAATGCTTGTCCCAAAAATATATCATTATGATGGTGTCTGATGCCTGCATCTATCACTCATTAAATAAAGGTCCTAATCAATGTTGCAGATAAACCAAAAAACAAAAGCCTCAGGTTAGCTTTGTTTAACTGATACATCCTTTCAAACAGGAGACGATAGGTTCATACCTGCCTGAAATGTTACATTGATATTTTTTCACTTGTTGATTTATGGGCTTGAGCATGAACAGCTCCTGGAAAGGTTTACAATATATCTGTTCCCTTCATGAGGGGAAGAAGGATGAGAATGTTGCAAGCCATCATTGTGGGGTATGGGGGAAAGGTAAGGGAGTATGAATGAATTTGCTGCAGCTTTTGGTCAAGGTACATCATGAGCAGTTTCTTCTTTCTCTGCTTCGCCTCTTTATCAAAAATGTTACGGAAGCTAATAGAAATGCATATTAAAAAGACCATTGCAATCTGTTGACCTCCCCATTACATTGAAAAGCCTATCAGGAGCTGCAATATTACTTGGAAATGCTTAAATAAATTTGGGTGGCAAATTGGAAAAACTGAGGATCTTAGTCTTGGCTGCAAACATGATACTCCAAAGATTTACCAGTCTTCCAAAGGTGGAATGAGAGCAATGAGTCAAGTCAGTACTATATGATCAAGGACCATGATGACCATATAAGCATTGTCAATTGTCGTAAAGATCTATTTAGTTCACAAGTGTTCATTCGGGAAGAAACTCTGTTATATTTACCCATTCTGGCCTGCATGACATCCAGAGCCATACAGTGTAGTTGACACTTAACTGCTGGCTGAAGTGACCTAGAATGTTAATCTGTTCAAAGGCAACCAGGGACAAGCAACAAATGCCAACCTTGCTATTGATGAAAGCTCAAATCCAATACAAGATTAAAGAAAACTGCTCACATCTTGTTTTGTTTTTCATTTCAAGTGAATTTGACGAGTAAGCTGGCATAGATCTAAGGCGTTTGATGCAACTAAATTATGATAATTGATTTTTCAAAGTGTCCAATGAGGATTTCAGTTCAATAAACTAGAGTCTAGCCTGAAACTTAGCATTACCGATATATGTCATAAAGGCATCAAATGTTTTTTGCACAGGAGAAGAACAAAGGCCAACTGATGTGAATACATAATTCCAATGATGCCAGTTACCAGGAAAATTGTTTCCTTTAATTATCATTCAAAGATTTCATCAATATTCACATTATTCTGAGATAAACCATTTTCTAAGTGGACTTTTGATATCATAACTTCAGCTTGCTGCCTTTGCCACTATGGGACTTGTAAGCTGTCAACACTCAGCTGATAAATTACACCATTCACTTCTTGTGACTAACCACATCTTTCTTTAAAATTCTGTAATACCGATTGAAATCAAAAAGGACTTAACTTCCCTACATCACAGTCATCCCAGCAATCCTTGAGGATTAAACTGTTATCAATAACATGCTTTCTCTAGCTCCTTTGTCCAAAAATTCTATCTGACTGCAGCCTTTTTTTATGGCAACAATAGCAAATGCAATGCTTATCTAGTGATTTCCTTGTAAATGTGCAATTTGTTGTTAGGAATTCTTTGATAATGGACGAGATGAGGAGCAAGTAGCTGCTATTTTTATCACAGTGACAGAACACAAAAAACGTTAGGGTCTTTGAATTTAGACCCCCATCCCCCACATTTCTGTTCAGGAACCTCTAATGCAATCATATCTAGTAAATTTGAGTAATTCTATTATTTCCTAATACAGCATGCAGTTAGGTTGCAGTAAATTCAATAGCTTAAAGTACTTGTAGCACTACCAAAGAGCATTGAATGAAAGGTCAAACCATAGCCTTGCAGTAAGTAATTATATAATGGACTGTCTACAATAAAGGGAATTAACTCCATAAATAATGTTCACCTTGTTAGACTTTTTTCAAACATTGCTTTTTTTTCTTATTTATTACATTCAGCCATCAAAGGGTTCGAGGTACATCAATGGTGTAAGTAAATCTTAAATACATCCCTGCCATATTCAGGTTTTTAAAAGTTTTATCAAAGTTTATTGAGAGAATTAGTTGAAGAACTTTGGGATCTATCTATTGATGGTGAGCAGTAGAATTTTAATGTAAATTCCTCAGAAGAAATTGTGTCTCTTTATTTTTGAATTAAAACAATTACTGGATCTGAATTATTAAAAAGCAAAAGCAGCATTTACAATGTGGAACAAAATCTGAAGTATTTCAACAACAAAGTGTAAGCTATCTAGACATAGATTGTGGACTGTATGACAAAAAAACTTCTACCTCGAAAGAAACATTCATAGGAATGCACACTGAGTGTGTCCACTAATCAGTTACATAATGACTAATATGTATCTTGACTCCATCTACCAGCTTTTGTTTCATATCCCTTACTATATTTACTGAATCAAAATTTGTGTCAGTTTTGATATTTTTCAATTGACTAAACAGTTTTTCATGTGGTAGAATGCAAGGGTTCTATTGCCTTTTGTGCTAAGCAGTTCTTGACAATATCAAAAAGTTATAAAGGTATAAATTAATATAGAGAGGATGAAAACTGTACACTGAATAAATCTCATCTACTCATATTAAAACAACATGGAGAGAGATGGCCAAGGCTAGATTGTGGAATTGTTTCAGAGACTGGCTGATAGCTAACGTAATATGTATGTGTTTTTTTTAAAGTAGTTATTAAGTCTAGGGAACAATAGATCAATGAGTTTAGCTTTGGTGATTGGAAAGATGGTGGAGCTCTTTTTCAAAGTGAAACAAGAAAACATCTCAAATTGAAAATATGTTGAAGATGAGTTACAATTCACCATCGTCTTACCAAACCATTGGGCTGCTTTCTCAATAGAGAGACGGATGTCTGATGGTGGTTTAACCTGAGGATCACCTTGCCTCAGGTGAGGGGAAAGGTTGAGAAGGGAGTCCTTTATGATAACATCAGCTGGTGCGGAAATTGAGCCCTTGCTGTCACTTTGCGTCACAAACCAGCCATTCAGCCAACTGAGCTGAATAATTCCCAAACGATGATGAAGTGATACATAAAGATAAAGTCATCATAGCCCTACCAGACTATAGGGCTACTGTCATTAGATTAGGTGAATTAACGTGAGGGTCACCATTCCTCAGGCGAAGGGTGAGATTGACAAGGATAGCCCCCATGACAACCTCAGATGGTGCGGGAATTGAATCCATGCTGTTGGCATCACTCTGCACCGCAAGCCAGCTGTCCAGTCAACTGAGTTAACTAACCCATCTCCCCAAATCAGTTAACACAGATTCCAAAAAGGAAAATCATGCTTGACAACTTTATTGAAGAAGTAATAGGGAAGGTCAATATAGGTGATGGGATAGACGAAATATATTTAAACATCCCAAAAACATTTAGTAATGTTTCATACAATACACTCAAAACAACTGTCACAAAACATTGAGTCAGCTGACAAGAACCAGAATACCTCAGCTACAAAGCAGAGAACAGATAGTTGATGTTAAAGCTAGCTACAAAGGCTGGCTCGATAAGGAACAGGGCATTTGATGAGGATGAGAGTTATGAGGACTTGCTGACAATTCATATAGACAATTTCAATGAGGGAATTGGAAGTCCACTTTTAAAATTTGCATACCTTATAAATTGGTTCATCAGAGTGCAATAACAAAATACAGGAAGAATAACATAAGCCAATAAAATTGGTGCAAAAATTAACAAATTAACTCCAGTACAGATTTAGTGTCTGCTGGTATACTTTAGTAGGAGAAACAAAGATAAAAATCATTAATTGAAAAAACAGATCACAGATGCACTAATTACTAAACGTATCATCACAGAGTAGTTAGGGCATGAGAAAGCAAACACAGCATTGTGGATCATCATTTAGAGGATGGTTTTGTGTAACAGGGAAGTTAGGCTAAGTTAGGTTTGTTACATGACATTTTGAGTACAGGTTACATTTTATTGCAATGATAGAAAGACACTGAAGAAAATGATTTTGACTAGAGTTCTGTCAGAACCACTCAAGAAAATCAATAGTATGAGGTTCTTTTCTCTCAAATAAAAATGGTGTTACATTTTCCTTAATTTTGGCTGTGTCAATTTTGGAGTTTCCTTTTGTGAGCCCACGGAACTTTTCTTATCCAATTCACCGCTGCGAGCACCATGGATTATCAACTGCAGCTTATGACTAAATTATGCCAACACTCATGCTGTACTATGCCCCCATTGCTGTCAGGGTGATTGGACATAGTATGCCAAGACAAGGCAGAGATGTTTTGAGCACCCAAATTGATGCAAAAGCAGTGAGCACGATTAGGGAGAAAATGAGAAATCCTAACACACACATCAGTCCAGCTCATGAGCTAAGTGCCTGCCCCTGTGTGCAAAGTGTCTTCATAGCAACCTTCCAATGAAAGTTTCTGGTATGCTCCAAATGCAGCATTGAACTGCAGAACTATATTGTAAGTGGTTTGGAGATGTGCCTTGAGATTGCAATGAGGTTTGTCCATGTCCTATCCTAATCTCCAAGGACTGAGTGGGGGTGGGGTGGGGGTGGGGAGGGGGTGTGTGTTTGTGGACAGTCTTTGAGATATTGGGGAATGCTGTCCAAAGTGGAGGCCCAGAGGTGCAAATAGTGAGCTGGAATTGCCAGTATCTCCTTTGACTTTCATGTCAGGAATTGATACTGTATAGTTTCTATCCATGGGTAGGGGAAGAGGAAATTTTATATAAATGGGGGACCTCAAGTAATAATGACATGCTATTTCATGCAAAAAGTCTCTTGCCACTCGCTCATGGGTGAGATTCTCATCTTGCCTTTCAAAACCTGATTGTAGAATAAACATTTTAGCTCCAGGCATCAAGAATTACATTATTGCTGAGCTCATCCTATTTTGCAAACTTTCTCACCAATAAATCAGGACCGGGAAAGATTCTACACAAAATATCTGTTCAACATTTTCACCATTTTCTCATTCCCCATGGATAATTATCCAAGCTTAATTTTTAATTGGAAGAATGCTCATTTTAGTTAATCTTTTCCCTTTAACTACTTGCAAAAACTCTTATTGTTGTTTTTATACTCCGAGCTAGTTTTCCCTCATGCTTCAATTAGTCCATTCCTATTAAGTTTTTACTCATGCTTTGCTGGCATTTAAATTCAGTTCAATCTTCTGACCTGCCACAATCCTTCATAGAATTCAATGTTTTTCTTTCAATTTAATATTATCTGTTACTTTCTCAGTTAGCCACGGGTTGTACATTCATCACTTAGATTCTTTTCTTATTGGAGTGTATCTTTGCTGAATGTTCCAAACTATTTCTTTAAATATCTGTCACTGCATTATGACTGACCTATCCTTTACCAATTTTCCCAATTCATTTTATCCAGCTTCAATTAAATATTTCCTCTCTATTTACTTTATCATGGTATTTAATCATTAGAAATCCCTCAATTTCTTTTGAGTACACAGAGTGCAAACTTTTTTCTCAGCAAAGAATCATAAATATTTTCAGCAAAACAGAAAAAGTACCTATTTCCTAAAATTTTCTTTGAGAGCTCGAGATATTTTTTTAATAGTGAAAATGTGACTGGGAGATAAAATATGTTCTTCCCATTCTTGGAAGATGACAAGGCTTCAATATACAGTGAGTAAAGTGTTATAGGGAGGTTGGAAAGTGAAGTTACAGCCATAATTACATCAACCATGGTCTTATTGAATGGTGGAACTGGTTTGAGGAGCTAACTCAATTTTTACAGCAAGATGGAGAAACAGAGTAATCACAGTCCACTCCATCAGATCACTGGACCACTCAAATGTAAGAAACCTGCGAGGAAGTGGGGCAAGCATGCTGGCCTGCTAGTAAGACTGAGACTGTGTGGTTTCAAGACCCCCCACTTCCCAACTTACTCCCAGCAAACCTACAATCTCTGGAGAACAAGATGGATGAACTCAGATCACAACTCAGCTTCCAGTGTGAACTGTGGAACTGCTGCACACTCTGCTTCACAGAAACCTGGCTCAACCCATCCATTTTCAACTGTGCACTTCAGGCTAATGGTTTTGTTATCTATCGTGTGGACCTTACAGTGTCCTTGGGTAAGACAACGGGAGGAGGAGTTTGCTTTTTAATCAACAACTTGTGGTGCACGGACATTGCGACCCTGGGCAGCCATTGCTCCCCAAACCTTGAATTTGTCACTATCAAGTGCTGCCCCTTCTATCTACCATGGGAATTTACCACTGCTATTCTAACTGCTGCGTACATACAGCCATAAGCAAAAGTTGAAGAAGCACTGGATGTGCTGTACTCCACCACTAACACCCTGGAGACGGAACAACCTGAGGCCCTGTTATTGTAACTGGCGACTTCAATCGAGCCAATCTAAGGAAGGTGTTATCCATATACCACCAGAACATTAACTGCCCCACCAGGGCCAGCATATTACTGCTACACCACTGTGAATGATTCCTACTGCTCCATCCCCCGCCCCTCATTTCGGGAACCCTGACCATAATGCCATGTTTCTTCTCCCAGCTTACAGACAAAAGCTTAAGCAGGAGACCCCCCCCCTCGCGGATACAGGTCCAGTGCTGGTCGGAGGAGGCAGAGGATCAACTCCAGTGCTGTCCAGAATTGGCTGATGGACCATGTTCAAACAGACTGCAAGTACCTTGGACGAGTATGCCACCACCATCACAGACTTTATCAGCAAATGTGTGGAAGGCTGCATACTGAAGAAGTCAATCTGGGTATTTCCCAGCAGGAAACCCTGTATGTATCAGGACATACAGAATCTGCTAAAAACCAGGTGTGAGGCCTTCAGATCAGGAGACCCACTCAAGTATAAGGAATCCAAGTATGACCGTCACAGAGCCATTAAGACATCCAAGAACCAATACCAATCCAAACTACAGACCCAGACAGATAGCTGCCAACAATGGCAAGGACTGAATGACATCATAAGTTCTAAAAAGAGGCAATGCAAGATAGCAGATGATAACACATCCTTCCCAGATCATCTCAATGCCTTCTATGCTCACTTTGAGCAGAATTTCAGCAGAGAGGTAACACCTATTCCAACAAGTCCTGACTAACCTATCCCAATAGTCCCTGTATTGGAGGTCAGATCCATTTTCCTTCATGTGAATCCAAGGAAAGTGATGGGACCAGGCAGAGTACCAGGCCGTGCACTCAGAGCATGCACAGATCAACTGGCAGAGATGTTCTTGGACATCTTCAACCTGTCCTTGTAGCAGGCCATGTCCCTGTGTGTTTCAAAAGGGCCATCATCATGCCTAAGAAGGCTCATGCAGCATGTCTCAATGACTACCGCCCAATGGCCCTAACTTCAGTGGTCGTGAAGTGCTTTGAAAGGCTGGTCATGGCATTAATCAACTCCAACCTCCCCACTACTCTTGACCCACTCCAATTTGCCTAACGGACCAACAGATCCACAACAGATGCAATATCACTTGTCCTTCACTCCTCCTGAGAATACCTCGACACCAAGAACAGCTATGTAACAATCCTACTCATTGACTAAGTTCAGCCTTCAACACTATTATCCCCTCAAGACTGATTACTAAGCTTCATGATCTCGGAATAAACTCCACTCTCTACAACTGGATCCTCAGTTTCCTGGCCCACAGGCATGATCAGTGAAAATTGGGGACAATACTTCATCCTCACTAACATTCAACACTGGAGCCCCCCAGGGGTGTCTACTCAGCCCCCTACTGTACTCATTGTATACCCATGACTGCATTGCCAAATACCAGACTAATGCCATTCACAAGTTCACTGATGACATCACCATAGTCAGTCGAATCTCAGATGGCGACGAAACAGAGTACAGATGGGAGGTGGAAGATCTTTAAAAATGCTGCACTGAGAACAACCTAGCTCTCAATGCCGGCAAAACCAAGGAACTCATTATTGACTTTCGGCGGGATGCTACTCATGCCCCCCTACACATTAGCAACACTGAGGTGGAATGAGTGGAGAGTGTCAAGCTCCTGGGAGTGGTCATCCACAACAAGCTTTCTTGGACTCTTCATGTGGATGCACTGGTCACAAAGGCCCAACAATGTCTCTTCTTCCTCAGGCAGCTGAGGAAATTTTGCATGATGGTGAATACTGTTGCCAACTTTTATAGGTGCGCCATTGAGAGCAATGTGTCTGGATGTATCAGTACCTGGTATGGCAACTGTACCATTCAAGATCGAAGACGATTACCGTGTGGTGAACTCGACCCGGACAATCACAAAAGCCAACCTCCCATCTGTAGAATCCATCTACCAGGCCCGCTGTCAAGGAAAGGCTGCCAGCATTCTCAGTGATCCATCCCACCCAGGTCATGCTTTTCTATAACCTCTTCCATCGTGGAGAAGGTACAGAAGCCTGAACACATCCACCAGCCAGTTTCGAAACAATTTCTACCCTATTGTTGTTAGAATAGTGAATGGACTCACAAACTATTAGCATTTGCCTGTATCTGTGTTTTGATTTTTGCCGCTGTTTACCTTTTATTTACTTATCAATGCTATTTCAGTACACATGACAATAAATTCGATTCAATTCAATTCAATTCAATTCAAATGGAGAACATCTGCAGAATTGTAAAGTGCAGGGTTCCATGTGTTTCAGTGCATGAATTGCAAAACATTAGCATGGACATACAAGAAGTTATTAAGAAAGCCAGCTATCCTTTGTTATAAGAGGAATTCAACATTAATGCAACAATGGCATACTTCACTTGTACAGGGTTTTGGTGAAATCACACAGGGTCATAGAGATGCACAGCAGAGAAACAGACTCTTCAGTCTAACTCGTCCATGTTGATCAGATATCCTAAACTAAACTAGTCCCATTTGCCAGCTCTTGGCCCATATCCCACTAACCCTTCCTATTCATATACCTATCAAGATGCCTTTTACATGTTGTAATTGTGCCAGCCTCCACCACTTCCTCTGGCTGAAAGTTTAACTGAGAGAGATCTCAATAAAACATATTGAATACCATGTGCAATTTTGGTATCCTTATTTAAGGAATGATGTATATGTATTAGAGGCAATACCTAAGAAGTGTACACACTAGATACTTGGTATGAGCAGTTTATCTTATGAAGAAAATTTGGAAAGACAGGGTTGGTTTATACTACAGTTTCGTTTACTAAGGGGTAACTTGATCGAAAATGAATAAAATTCAGAATAGTCTAGACAAGATATTAAGTATACATAAGAATATAAGAAATCAGAGCACATGATCAGGTTCTTACCTTAATATATGATAAGATTAAATGCTTTAACTTTTACACTTTGTATTTTGTTTTTTTTAAATAGAAAGGCATTGATAATTTTGTTACCAAGTTGGCACTTACAAATTATATATTTTTGAGTTTAACAATTCTGTAGCAATCTTGTGAACTCTAAGCATGCATGAATCTTTACTGTTCAATATGCAATTGAATAATCTCCCCCAGGGCTCAAACACCCATTGTCACATCTCCTGAACACTGCAGCCTCATAACTGTTGCCACATATGTTAATTCTCGGAAGACAATCAAATGTATTGCAGTGAAATTAGGTCAACCATAAACCGAAACACAACAAATTCATTTCTTTTTACTTAGAATGTGTCAATGAATAAAATACAATGAGCCAGTCAAATTCAATCCAGTCAATCAATTCTGTACTGCTCCATTTAGCATGTAAATAATGAATTATACAATTTTCTTCTTTTGTATGGGTTCATGAGTTTTTGATCCTGGAACCGTCTTCCACAACTCATTCTGACTGTTGCAAACTGTTCAGCAATAAAGCAAAACTTTGCCTCTTTTCTCAGCTATTCTCATTGACTGTCTCTTCAATCTAGTCTTCAAATCTATTAACTTGAATGAGAAATTTCTTTCATCAATTGAGTTAATTCCAATGGTGGTGTATCTGAATGGAAACCAAGTCAGGACAAGCCCCCTGGACTTGAGCTGTTCACCCAAAAGCCATTCAATGGCAATGGGAATTTAATCTATCCCTTCAGTTCCACTGTGTAGGACTGGCAGCAGTGTGTGATGGCAGCCAGCAGTCAGACCATGTGAAGGCCCTCTGCGCCCGTTTGTTACAGAGAACCCTTGGAGAGAGACATGGATATTTGTTTCTTTAACTTGATTCTTGTTTTTCTGATCGATGGTTATAATGTGTTTGGCTGTAATGTAACTTTTTGTTTTCTCTATTTTGTAACTAAGGATTGTACCTAGATACATTGTACCTAGGATGACATTGTGTTGGTAATACTATTACACTGTAACTAACCTGTAACTGAAGAAACTATACCTAGGTACCTTTGTAACTAAGATGGTGCTGTAAGTGGTCACTCATGAACATTTCACTGTACTTTTGAGTACATGTGACAATAAAGCCAATTCATTCATCCATCCATTCATTCATTCATTTATTCATTCATCCATTCATCCATCCTACCTCTGAGAACTGCCTCTGAGCTCTACTACAGAGCAAATTATGGAATCTTTAGTGCAGTCAGTTCAAATATTAGAAACTATTGCAAAGAAGTGAGATTGTGTAGTTTTTTATGTTAAGTGGAGTAATATGGAATTGATCACCTGTTTTGAATAAAATTGGAAGTTGTATTTTCTTTGTTCACAAATTTCATGGCAAATAGATCTGTTCTGGAATTCTACAATGCATTTTGGAGCACATTAGCACCTTTCATTAGAATACTGCTTGGAATAGAATTATCTTTTTGTTAATTTAGAGAAATTTGGCTTTGGGGAAAAAATTATTTCTTGGATTAAACCACCCTATGCATCACCACAGGCCTCTGTTTTGACCAATAACAGGAATTCTGATTATTTCTATCTTTATTGTTACACTAGACAAGGTTGCCCCATGTGTCAAATGTGGGGTGCTGGAAAAGCACAGCAGGTTAGGCAGCATCCGAGGAGCAGGAGATTCGATGTTTAGTGCATAAGCCCTTCATTAGGCAATTTGTACAGAAAAATTTTGAACCATTAATGGTACAAATTAAACAAGACTTCAAACAATGGTTTCTTGAATTGTCTGTTGCTGCAAAAATTAGCTCCATTAAAATGAATATTTTTCATGATTTTTTAATTTATTTCAATGCATATCAATTATTACAAAGGATAAGCAGATCACATTGTTTTATTCAATGCAAGATTCTACACCATGCCCACTATAGCAAAGTTCGTCTTGCAAAAATATTTGAGGAGGTGTCTCCATCCAGTGAACGGTGCCAACAAACCACAGCAAATTCTATGCACATGTTCTGGCTTTGCCCTTCTTTAATTAGATATTGGACTTATATCCTTGACACTTTAAGATATCTGGCAAATCTCTTGCTCTTAATGCTATTACTGCTTTGTTTGGGGTGTCACCCTCTTTACCTAATAATTCTTCCTCCAAAAAAGACACGATAGCATTCACTACCGTATGAGCCCGAAGGTTGATATTGTTAAAATGGAAATCCCTAATTCTACCTACTCATACACACTGGGTTAGAGATGTGCTTTACTTTCTGAAATAGAGAAGATTAGATTATCCTTATCTAGCTCCTCTAACAAATTTACAAAAATCTGGAAACCTTTTCTTTCATATGTTAAGGGTGTTGTCTTTTTATTTGTTCCAGACGGAGGTATGTTTTGTTGTAGCATTTTTTTGGGGTTTGTTTTTCCCCTCTTTTCTTTTTCTTTGTCTTTTTGCTAATGCAGTTATCTTGCCGCTCGTCTAATTTATTATGGTTTTGTGCTTTGTATATGTTTATATTTATTAGGATTGTTTGTCTTTTTTATCTTTGTAATTTGGGGGAGGTATATGCCGTGTGGAGAAGGCAAGGGTTTTGTTCTCAGTTGTTCATTGCTTGTGATTGCACCTTGTTCTGCTGTCATTTTCTTTTTGGAGAAAAATCAATAAAATTAACAAAAAAGGATACAGTTGCTAGGATACTTTGTGCACAGGGGTAAACGCCTATTTTATGGTTGAGGCTTCTCGCTTGCTTTCTTAGCACTCACTCTCTTTGTGCTTTCGGTGATACTCACTACATCTTTCGTTTGCCTTGCCTTTTTTGTGTTTTGCCAGAGCATAAAGGCTCACAGTACTTCTGTCTTTCCTTGCTGCTTGGCGCAGAGCCAATGCTAGGCAGCTTGTCTTGGCTGTCAACAGTAAAGGGGTGGATATCTTGCTGCACAGCACCATGCTCCATCAATCTCACACCTGTAGCATGTGCCAGAGGCATGAATGGCAAATGCATGCATATACTTCAAGCATACAGACACGTTGGAAACTCTACTGCAAATCCTTCTCACCAGAACGTCCAGAGTATGGGTAGACAGTGGGTACAGTGACTTAGCAATGGCATATAATGTTATCAGCCATCTACCTTGATCAAGATCCAGCTATTGTGAGGCCATAAAATTCCAGCCTGTGAATTTATATCAGAGTGGAAGTAATTAACATTCCTTCTGCATAGATTTGGAAAAGAGGTGCCATGCATAACCAGCCTAAATTTCTAGTTATAAGTGCAGAGAATGCTGGAGAAACTCAATAGATTTGGCACCAGCTGTGAAGAGAGAAATAGAGTTAATATTTTGAGTTCAGAATGATTCCTCTTCAGAACTGAATGGCATTGGAAATTTATTTTATATACTTATGACAGAGGCGAAGGAAAAGCAAGGGGCAGATAATGTTGAGGCCCAATGGAAAACACAAATGACTTGTTAATGGCAGTGAAAGAGAGAGAAAAAAATGTAAATGTAGTGTAAAGTAGAGCCTGAAAGGGAGAAAATGGATCCTCACTTCGAAGAGCAAAATAAACAAAACACAAAATAGTCAAGATTGAGGCGAGGAGGTGTTGGATAGAATGGGAGAAAATGAAGACCAAACAACACAGTCAGTTTCTGAAGGTGTGGAATTCAATGTTGAGACCTCGAGGCTATAAAATGCCGAAATAGAAAGTAAGACCTTGTTCCTTGAGCCCGACATTGTGTTTCATTGGAACATTGCAACAAACCTAGGGCAGAAATGCTTGCATAGAGCAAGGTAATTCATGAAACAGCAAGCAATGGGGACGTCAGGGTTGATCCTATGGATAAAGTGGAGGTTTCTGCAGTTTGATCAAAAATTTCCAGTTAGCCTTACTTTCAACTGCTCCTTCTTTTACCCAATCAAACCAGATAAATAATTGGAATTCTGTGGTTTAACGGTGTATTGTAGCTTGAACTTGAAATTGTATCAGATACAAAGTATCAGTGAAACCAAAACAAAATCCTTCAAGACCAACCAAGTTAAAAACCTCAAAGAGAACAATTTTATCCGTAGCTTGGACGGTGGACAAGGGAAATGCTGATTCGACATGCCAGACACTGGGGAGTTTTTTTTAAACCAATCCCAGCAGTTGGGAATCTGACAGGATTAAGTATGATATTATGTTTACAATCCTCATCAGCAAATCCCCCACTTTGCTGTCCTGCAACCAATTTTATGTTTGGTTGAAGTGAGAAAGTAATATTGAGCAGATGTAGAATTAATATTAAATCTGATCCTATAGGTTTTTCACCCAGTGAGCTACGGTTACATTTCCTTTATATATTCCAGAATTCTTAAAATCATAGAGATATACAGCTTGGAAACAGACTCTTCGGTCCAAATTGTCCATGCCGACCAGATGTCCTAAACAAATCTCATCCCATTTGCCAGCATTTGGTCTATATACCTCGAAACCCTTCCTATTCATATACCCATTCGGATGCCTTTTAAATTTTGTAATTGTAGCAGCCCCTACCACTCTTTCTGGCAGCTCATTCCATAGACGCAACATCCTCTGTGTGAAAATGTTGCCCCTTAGGTCTCTTTTAATCTTCCCCCCCCCACTATCTTAAACTTATGCCCTCTAGTTTTGGACTCCTCCACCCTAGGGAAAAGACCTTGTCTATTCACCCTCAGCCTCTGAAGCACCAGGAAATATAGCCCCAGTCAATTCAGCCTCTCCCTATAACTCAAACCCTCCAACCCTGGCAACATCCTTTCAAGTTTCACAATATCCTTCCAATAGGAGGGAGACAAGAATTGCATGCAATTTTCCAATAGTGGCCTAACCAACATCTTGTATAGCCGTAACATGACCTCCCAACTCTTACTCTCAATGCACTGACCAATAAAGGCAAGCATACCAAATGCTTTCTTCAGTACCCTGCCTATATGTGCCTCCACTTCCAAGGATCTATGACCCCATACTCCAAGTTCTCTTTGTTCAGCAACACTCCCCATGACCTTGCCATTAAGTGTATTATTCTTGCCCTGATTTGCCCTTCCAAAATGCAGCACTACACCTCCAATTTTGGTGTCATCTGCAAACCTACTAACCATACCTCCAATATTCACATCCAAATCATTTACATAAATGATGAAGAGCAGTGGACTCAGCACTGAACCTTGTGGCACACTGCTAGTCATTGGCTTGCAGTATGGAAAGCAATCCTCCACCACCACCCTCTGTCTTATTCTTCAAGCCGATTTTATATCCAAACGGCTAGTTCTCTCTCTATTCCTTGTGATCTGACCTTACTAATTAATCTATCATGACGAACCTTGTTGAGTGTCTTACTAAAGTTCATATAGATCACATCCACTGCTCTGCCCTGATCAATCATTTTTGTTTCTTCAAAAAATGTAATCAAATTTAGATTCTTGTGGCAGAACCTTCCCAGGTCCAGACAATGTGAACTGTGGTGAAAGTTTGTAAGAATTACATGAGAAGTCAATGAGGCCTTTCTTGACATCATAACCAACAAGTTGTATTTTCCAACTAAGTTCTGGATGTTGGGATGAAACTCTTACTCAAGAGCACCATCAGGCCAATTGAAGAGGGTTATCACTCATTATTACTTAATCCCGCTTCATTAATATATACTTGCCTGTTTTACCATTCACTCGACGATTCCCAAATTCAAAATTCTCACTGCTGATTCATCCAGAGTCATCTTGGATGACAGACATTGACCTCTCAGGCCATGTTCCAGTTACTCTCCCTCCAGCTCACATTTGAAAACATTGGCACATGACACAGGCTAACCTCCCCACACCCTCATGTCACAGCTTTGATCCAAGTGTTGTGTGCTTCTGCACCCTATGCTGAATTCTGGGGTGCACAGCCACTTGTCATTGCAATGATACTGCAAGGACGCTGAGTGCCCCACCTCAGGGATTAGACCAGGCTGCATCTCAGAAATCATTGTGCATTCTCTTAGCACAGAAATCTCCACCTTGACTTGTCTTTTCACATTTTTCCCCTCATCTTGAGCTAACAGACTCATGTACTTCTGTCCTGACTTGTTTCTTAGTGCATATACAAAGCCAAAAATTTTGTTATACTTTCAAGCGAGTGGAAATGTTATTGTACACCTCCATGATATATTAATCTCATACCTGCACTGTGTGCCACCAAATATAAAGTGAATATGTTTCAACTAAATGGCCATATCTCACAATCTAAGGGGAGTAGTCCTCAGTCAAGTCAAGAGAGACACTCTTCAGTTATGGAAAACCAATTGTAAGGCAAAAGTAGCCTCAAATTTCAGTCCATAGACTTGGGCACAGTCCAATTGCTACTTGGAGCCTTCTGAAAATTATTTGGCTCCATCCCTGCTGCTTCAGGTTGCTGGTTCTGGTTGTTTGTTGTAGTGGTCGGTATATTGGGTCTGGGTCTACATGCTTGTTGATGGAGTGGGTGGATGAGTGCCATGGTTCTACAAATTCTCTGGCTGCCCTCTGTTTGGCTTGTCCTATGATCATTGTTGTACATGCCAAGAACTGACTACTTATCATTATTCTTTTCATCCTACTGGATTCAGGATGCATCCCATGTCATGGTCATTGGCAAGCCACAGATCCACCAGTAAGTTGGTCATTATGTGTGCTTTCACTTGGTTTTGTGGTTTGCTGATATCTCAATGGCATGTGAATTCATTCCTGAGGTCACTTTCCCCTTTGATACTGCTGCACATTCTGAGACGAAAGTACACCATATATTATTGCACGCTCTTCCCTTCTATTGAAGTAGCATATCTAAATGCAAGGCTAATCAAGCAGGATTCTCTGCTTTAGTAAATGATGTTAATGCCTTAATCTCCCTCAATCATTCAGAGCATCCATCAAGTAAAGGAAATGAAAAAAAAAAGTGTTTGAAGCCAAAGGTCACACATGACACAAACATGACAAAAATGTTTGGATTCATGTGCAGTATGTTCTTCACTGCACAAAAGAACAACAGACCACCCACCGTCAATCCACTTCATTTAGCAAGATGGAAATGTATCTAATTTATAGCTATAATGGACAAAGGCTGAAGACATGAATCATATAAATTAAATGCAGCACCTGAATTTGTTGAATATCATGTGCATTCTAATTACCAAGGAGGTCTCTTATAACTGATGAGTAAATTTAGCTGGGCTTCTTCGCTAATGGAAATGTCCTCTCCTAATCAATTTGGGAGTGGTAAGATATAGGACAATATTTAATCTTGACATAACTGCCAAGTGCATGAGCTGCCTATCATTCTAAACCAGGAATGATGGCTTTCTGAAATCCGTGCGAATTTGCTACTACTTGTCAACAATGGTCAGGCACATATATTTGCTTGGCAGTTTATGGCATGTGAGCAGGAAAGGAGTAAACAACCTTTAAAAATCATGTCTAGGTAGAATAGTCACTGGAGGTTGAGTGTAATGACATGGAGTTTTTGTTGCTCAAATAGGGTAGTCATATTTACACTAACATTCAAATAGTTGTCAGTACACAATGGGTTCCCAGAAGGTTTGTCAAATGTATGTACCTTATCACCTTACTGTCCATTGAGAGACAAAATTGTAAGACAGTTATCCATCACTGTCAGGAGCAGGGCATACTCCTCATCACTTGCTCTATCTTTTGGCTACTCATTCAGCATGCAGTTAAGTTTTTTTTACTGTGGCTTGTTATCGTTCCTGTTACCCCATTGATAACATGCAATCGCAGAACAGGCACCGGCAGAGTTACAAAGAATTCTTGCTTGAATGTCTCTGACAAGCAAATGTGACAAAGCAAACATTTGGATACTTAGATGTGAAAAATGATATTGTGATGCTGCAGAACAATTGTGGAAAATGGTGAAAGAATATCATAGTATGCACAGCATAGAAACCATGTTTTTGACTCACTCGACCCTCTTCATCTAACCCTATGCACATAGTAATCGACGGTTTTTTTACCTCAACTACTCTTTTTCTGCATGGTGAAAAAAGATCACCTGAATTCTTTATTAAGCTTAATGATGAATATCTATTTTTTTTATTACACTTAACTATCTTTCAGTAATTTGATTGCTTATCTCAAAACATGATAAGGTACTCACTTTGACAACAGAGCAAAGAAAACCAACATGAAATTGATTCCCCTGCCAAAGGCTTAACTACTTTGATGTTGTTTACATTATATTTGCTTCATGCAGCAATGGGCAACATTTAATCTAATACAGCAAATGGATCAAAGTTATCTGGGCAAACTGTACACCAGCTACTATTTGATTAATTTATTTACTTGCACATATGTACATATGCAAATACTGAAAGAAAAAACCTGAACTCTTCCAAAAGTGCAATTAGTTACAGCTTTTGGCATGACTCAAAATATTAGTTGGTTCTTGCACTAGAGGAGGCATATTAACTGCCTGCTGAATATATAAATGTTACTGACAAACAATTAAGCTGCAAAGCCAGAAGCACAATATAAATTTATTGGGTAAATACTGTATCCATCAAATATCAAACACTGGGTTATGTTTAGACAAATATTAATTAAAATCCACAGGGAAATATTTGTGCCAATTGATATTTATTCAACTCATAAAACATATCTCCCTGACTGCTATATCTTCATAAAATCACATAAACGCTTTAAAAGTTTAATTTAAATAAAGATCTACAGAAAGAAAATGAAGCAAAAAACCCACCATTTTCAATTCGAATTTTGGAATATATTTTGTATCACTGACAGATAAACAATGAGAAAATTACTTAGAATATGAAGACAGAGCTAGCAAGTTAAGTTTTCTTCATTTGGCTGATAGTCTGTATTACAAGTACTTGATGGTAACATTCAGCTACACCTGGCAAGATGGAAAGAGTGAATCAGTTATCTTGTCGATGAAAGCTGAAGATTTAGATGCGTTATAACCATCAAGGAATGAAAACCTTAAATATGATAAGATCAGGCGGTGGGGTGCATAGGACATTTGATCTTGGTGTAATTGATTTGATTCCCTAGCAGATACTGTATGGTTTGAGGAAGGTGATATACAACAGTTCATCATTGACATTTAATGAAAAATAATCTTGAGGGTGAAAAAAATAGAAAAAGTGAAAGAGAAAATAAACAATGTATTGTCTGCCTGACTACCTCAAGGAGACAAGAAGAGCCATGACAGGAACAATATTAAAAATAAAGTTGTACGACTGAAGGAAGACAGTGAAAAACAGTTAAATATTAACATATATATGAAAATGGAGAGAATGTATGAAATCTCTATTCAGAAGGATATTTAAGGAAAACCAAACTAAAACAAAACAAAAAGGACTGCATTCCATTGAAGATAAAGCATGAACCTTTGAAGTAACAAGCAAAATATTAAGTAGGACTTGAGCGAATGTTGCCACACATGTCACAAGATAAATCTAAAGACAAAGAAATGAAAAAAATACAAAATAATTAAAGTGAAATAACATTCTTCTCTTTTGCATGGAAGGAGAGAGTTTATATCTTGCATATTTTTGGCTGTCCACAATAAATTATAGCCAATTCAACTATCAAAGTGTTGCAAGACTATTACCATTTATCATTGAACGGATATCTTCTGCTTTTCAAATGGATTCTGCTGGCATAATGGAATGTGTGTAAGCATGTTCCAAGTAGAATGATTAATGGATTGACATCTACCAGCAACTTTTCTTCTCAGAATTCTATTGAATTTAATTACACAGTCTCAATTCTTTCTTTCTCTCTGTTTATGTCTTCTACAAGCTTTTTCAATCTGCCACTCCACTTTTTTTACCTCATTTTTGTCATCTTCCATTGTTCTCCAATCTCTCTATCTTATACTTCCAAGCCAGCATTGCTTCACTTTGTTTCATAAGACCACAAGGCAAAGGAATAGAATTCAGCTGTTTGGTCCATTGAGCTGTTCCAACATTCAATCATGGCGGATCTGTTTCTCAACTCCATTCTCCTGCCTTCTCCCTGTCAATAAACCATAAGGCATAGGGACAGAGTTAGGCTATTTGGCCTCATTTTAAATAGTGAGCAGGAAAATGATCGGGCAAGCTAGCTATAAAGGAATTCTCACCCCCTTCTTGTCACCTAACCAAGCTAATCCTGAGTGAGAATTTCCACTGGGGACCTTTCGATCTGCTGGCAGAAGGTATTTAAGTGGTCAATTAACAGACACTTAAGGTATTCACCTCACCACCTTCCTAATTACCTGCCTTCTCAACTGGTTTCCTGTCTAGGTAACTAGTCTAACCTGCCAGCTGGATGGGGAGTCGGGAGAATTCATTTCACCCAATCTGGTCTGAAGAGATGGTGGTGTTGGGAAGAAAGGATGGTCAAGGGGATGGCGTCTGACAGCTTGCCCTCATCTCTGAACCCCATAGACTCACTTTCCTTGCAGTCACATCTGATATGAAACAAATGAGAAAGATTCACCTTCTTATTGTTGGATCCCCTGAAACATATATATTCAATGGCCTTTAGGACTTAGTTGCTGTTGGTTTCTGATTTGCTGGTAATTTCAGGAAAGCTGGGATGCCAGTGTCAAGGTCTGGGACAGGCTTAGAAGCTCAGAGATGCTTGTGGGTCAGCTTGTAACAAGCTGATTTCTCCATGATACAGAAGGCCTTATCTGCAGTGTGAGCAAGAGTTTAGTCAAGATCTAACGTATCCTCCCATACTTTGTCTGGTAATGGAAAAATCAGCGTCATGGCTCAAACTTCTGAACAGCAAGCTCCTACAAACATCCATATGATATGCCAGATAATCTGTTTTTAGAAAGCTAAAAATCACAAAACATCAGATTATAGGCCAACAGGTTTATTTGGATGCACAAGCTCTTGGAGTGCTGCTCCTTCATTAGGTGGTTGTGGAGCATAAGATCGTAGAATAGAATTTATAGCAAAAGTTTATAATGTGATATAACTGAAATTATATATTGAAAAAGGCCTAGATTTGTACTTTCAGAGTTACATTTCATTTTGCTCAAAAACTGCATGAATCCATGTAAAATTCTGTAAATCCCTTCTTTAGATTAGAATCGGTCTGAACATTGGTGCACAGACCACTTCACACAAGGCACCTCACACCTTCAATGCATTATCTGGGCAGACATGGCACCTATTGTTAAAGTTGACTTGAGAATGCAACTTTAAGAAAGTGATGGGATTTACATATGAAAGAACTGAACCCAACATGCTCATTCTAAAAGATGAGAGACTTAACAAAAAATCCAAGTCTTTTTCAATATATAATTTCATTTACATCACACTGTAAACCTTTGCTATAAATTTTATGTCCTATGATATTATACTCCACAGCCAACTGATGAAGGAGCTGCGCTCCAAAAGCTAGCGCTTCCAAATAATCCTGTTGGACTATAATCTGATGGTGTGTGATTTTTAACTTTGTACACCCCATTCCAACACCAGCATCTTCAAATCATGTTTTCAGTAATGTTGATTGATGCACAAATACTTACCAGAACACCAGAGAGATCTTTCCTGCATAAAACTTTCAAACGAAAGGGCAGACAGAGTGGTTCAACATTTCAACTAGAAAGCGACACCTCCATTAGCCTGTTCCACAGTGTTATAGAGTCATAGAGATTTACAGCATGGAAACTGACCCTTCAGTCCAACTCATCCATGCCGACCAGATATCCCAACCCAATCTCGTCCCACCTACCAGCACCCAGCCCACATTCCTCCAAACCCTTCCTATTCATATACCCATCCAGATGCCTCTAAAATGTTGCAATTGTACCAGCCTGGACTGAAATTTTGTGCTCATTTTTGCTGAAGTGTGACTAGACGCATAAACATCTGATTCAGAGTAAAGTACAGTAACCTAGCCATGGCGAGGAACAAGAATAAATTTAATGTAATTCCCAGCTGACCAAAATGAAAACTCATTTCCTTTCGACCACTTTGTCAGAGAATGTACTTAATGACAGATTTGCCAGAATGATACTAGAGGTGAAGAGTTTCATGATTGTACTGGAAGTGAATCAGTAACCAAGGATTACATGTTTGCCACATTGTTGAAAAGGCCATGGTAGAAATGGCGAGTATTATTTTGATTACAAAAGCCCTGCTTTAAAGAGTCATATAACCAACTTTAACCATTCAAAAGAAAGTTGGATATTATCTTAAAAGAAACATATTTTCCAAATATGGAAAAAGATCACTGATTCTGAGAGCCAATACAGGCATAATGAGCCAACTTGCTCCGATTGTGCTGAATGATTCTTTTTTCATTTTAAATTCCAGAATTTTGTCCTATTCCCAACAAAACATTCATGCCATTAGCATTAATTTTAATTAATGTGGTGTTCATTTTTAATAACAGACCACAAAGCGTTAAACAGAAAGAAATTGACATCTGGGAGTGAAGATAGGATGGTAATAGCATCAGGGAGAGCAAGGCCTGTGCAATTTATGATGAGAATCTGAATCTTGAGATTAGATAACTCCCTTGTACCTATTACTTTTTATAACATATTTTGTTCCTTTCCCTTGGGGCTTTATT
The DNA here is from genome assembly GCF_020745735.1 of Hemiscyllium ocellatum. NCBI lineage: Eukaryota > Metazoa > Chordata > Chondrichthyes > Orectolobiformes > Hemiscylliidae > Hemiscyllium > Hemiscyllium ocellatum. The sequence continues at coordinate 25,171,963 of NC_083406.1, read as the reverse complement.
CAGTTTTTTTTCTGTTTTTGTGCTAATGTCAGCTGTTGGTACAGAGACCAAGGGACATTATATCACTATTTTGACATTCCAATTTAATTGACAATGGCAGATTAAGTTACAACAGTCAATATACTTAACTACCCATCTAAGAATCTGCTAGGGTAACTGACCAACAACATTCTCTTGTTGTTTAGGGCAAAGGGCTGGCAAGTCAATTGAAACCATATTAACCTATTTGAGGGCACTGATGCTGCACATAGCCACTGTATGGAACTGACAGCACAGCATGTTTCATTATATTGCTCACACATTACATATAACAAACATGGAGGCCTTGTTAACATTATAAAGATCAGTACTGCAAGAAGCATGACCTTTGGTCACCCTTAATTTAAGAAAACCTACTTTAAGAATACTCTGGCATGTGTAGAATTTCGATTCTGTTTCCAGTTCGATACATGACACTGTATGGTTGCAAATGACTTGTGCACAAATGCTGTGAACCACCTAAACTGTATGCCTACTAGAATATGGCAAACAATATTCAAGGCAAGATAATTTGTCGTCAAAAAAGCCTGTTTTCATTTTTACGGATCGATGGAAGGCAAGCTGATCTGCCAATGGAAGTATCTCTGGAGAAGCAATGTACACCATAACGCAAATTGTGTACAGCTACCGAATAATGTTCATTTACAGACATGGTCATGTCATCGTTTGAATGGTGCATAGTGTTTATGTGACAGGTATAATGAGCAATAAACATGTCTCAGAAACAGTTTTTCCCAAGTGTCATTAGGACGTCAAGCATATTGGCAGCTATGGAAGTATTTAACAGGAGGCTGGAAGAACACAGCAAGTCAGGCAGCATCAGGAGATAGAGAAGTCAACACCTGATATGTCCATCCTTGGCATCCTCCATTGCCACAAATTCAACAGCAAATTGGAGGGAAGAAAACCTTATCTTCCACCTGGGTAACCTACAGCCTGGAGAACTTAACATTGAGTTCTCCAATTTCAAATAATCTTCCCACCCATCCACTGGCTGATTTTCTAATCCTGCCTCTTCCTTTCCATTTCACCTACCTACCCTTCGTTCCACCTACCAACCTGATTTATCCCTCCCATCGACCAACCAGGTCGCACCCACTGCCTATGTTTACCCATCACTACCTCACCATTCTGCTTTCTCTCCACCAGATCCCCCACCTCCCATGTCTTTTCATCTGCAGCTCCCCCTACCCCCACATCTAGTCCTGTACAGGGTTTATACCGAAAACGTTGACTTAACCAACTCCTGATGCTACCTGGCTTGCTGTGTTCTTCCACCCTCCTGTTTGTCTACTTTGAATTCCTGCATCTGCAGTTCTTTTGTCTCTGTGGAAATGTTCAAGACTTTAAAGAATTGTATATTTAGAAAGAGGCTATTAAATCCATATTGCTTATGCCAGTTTCTGGAAAGTGTCATGACATTGTCCCACTCTTCAGCTGTTTCCTCATAGCCTTTTCAAATATTATATCCAATTTCCTTTTGAAACTTACTGCTGAATTAAATTCAGCATTCTTGAGTCAACATGAAATACTCGCTTTTTCCCTTGGCTTTTTAAAACATGATCGGAAATTTGAATTGTCTCGTTATGGACAGTTCTGCTATTGGCAGAATTCTATCTACTCCCTCAAAAAAAACCTCATAATTTCAAACACATCCATATTCCTAGTTTGCAGTGTCTTCTGATTGCTTGAAATAGGCATTTTGTCGGTATCTAATCCCTTAATGTTTCTTTTCTTGTCAATCTTTGTCAGTACCTATGAGATCTAAATGATGACCTTCTGACTTGCCACTGCTGTGCAAAACTCAGTTGAAAAGTTATGACAATGCTTTAAGTCATGTATGGTGATGGAATATTTCATTACTACAAAATCATTGTATTATATTCTGATTCCTTGAACATTTCTGCAGTTACAGTGTATGTACAGCAAACAACTAGGGAGGCAAATGTTTGTTTGGCTCATATTTCTGTTCCTGAATCAGACAGGACCTTCATCATTCCTGATGAAGGGCTTTTGCCCAAAACGTCGATTTTCCTGCTCCTCGGATGTTGCCTGACCTGCTGTGCTTTTCCAGCACCACTCTAATCTTGACTAGCATCTTAAGAACTCAATTATTGGAAATGGCACCTCACACTTCCCATTTTTGATCTGGGCCTGCACATTCTGAGAGGAGCTGAGGCTCTCTATCTGCTTTGAAAGGATGTTATTAAACTGGAAAGGATGCAAAATGATTGACAAAAGAGTTACCAAGATTGGAGGGGTTGAGCTCCAATAAGAGGCTTGAAGGTTGGGACATTTTTCTCCAGAGCGTAGGAGGCTGAGGAGGTGACCTTATTCTGGCTATTGAGGGAGTGCAGCTTAAGTTCATGAGGTCAATTCCTGGAATGGCGGGACTATCTTATGTTGAAAGACTGGAGCGACTGGGCTTGTATACCTGGAGTTTAGAAGGCTGAGAGAAGATCTGATTGTGACGTATAAGATTATTAAAGGATTGGACATTCTGGAGGCAGGAAACATGTTTCCGCTGATGGGTGAGACCCGAACCAAAAGACACAGCTTAAAAATAAGGGGTAGGCCATTTAGGACAGAGATGAGGAGAAACTTCTTCACTCAGAGAGTGGTGGGTGTGTGGAATGCTCTGCCCCAGAAGGCAGTGGAGACCCAGTCTCTGGATTCGTTTAAGAAAGAGTTGGATAGAGCTCTCAAGGATAGTGGAATCAAGGGTTATGGAGATAGGGCAGGAACAGGATACTGATTGAGGATGATCAGCCATGATCATATTAAATGGTGGTGCAGGCTCGAAGGGCAGAATGGCCTACTCCTGCACCTATTGTCTATTGTCTATTATCGAGGTTTATAAAACCATGAGAGGCATAGATAAGGTGAATAGCCAAGGTGTTTCCATAAGGGTAGGAAAGTCCAAAACTGGAAGGCATAGATTTAAGGTGAGAGGGGAAAAATGTAAAAGTGACCTGAGGGACAACTTTTTCACACAGAATGTCATGCGTGTACAAATTGAGTTGCCAGAGGAAATGGTGGAGGTGAGTTTGACAAGTACAAGGATAGGAAACATTTAGAGGGATATGGTTCTAATGCATGGAAATGGGACTAGTTTAGGAAATCTGGCTTTGCATGGTCAAGTTGGGCCAAAAGGTCTGTTTCCAAACTGTATGCCTCTATGAGTCCATGACACTGTGCTGGTTCTGATGGCAGAATGCCTGGAAAGCCTGGGTGGGAACTCTGGCACTGTGATCAATGTCTAAAAACAAAGTTTAAAACATAAGACATCTTTCCTACTTTCATCTCTTCACTTCCCTCGCTCTCCATGTATTATCCACAACAATCCATGGACCCGAAAGCCCTACACTCAGTCCCAATGTAGCCACACCATCCGTGCAAACCTAACTCCCTGCATCTGATGCCTGGCCACTCATACATGCTGTATCAACTCTATCCCTGAACCCACCTCTAATGTCCTTCACACTTTTTTGCCAATTTATCTCCATCTAACCATCCTCTTGGCTCCTCAAGTCCCCTATGCCATTTTATGCCACCAATCATCCTCATGGCCCTTTATAGTCCTTATGCCAACTCACTGCTAATTCATCCTGACCCACCTATCCCAATTTTCTCTTCGCTCTCCATTCTAGCTCAACTAGTATCCACCATGAACAAATCTCAGAAGGCAAGCTGTCAGGAAATAAAGTTGATGATGGCATTTTTGAAAACGAACTCATTGCTCCAAATAAGTCAATACATCTAAATGTATTAAACTCACTTGTAATGTAAATAAATATTTCACTTAACAGCCTTTATATAAAGAGGCATTTCTATTCTCTAAACAGATCCAGCATTGCATTGTAGGTCCTTTGACAGACAGCCTACTGTGAAGAAAAATGTTTCAAAAATTAGCTGTGCAGGGTCAATCATGTTATGGGTCAAGTCAAGGGGCACATTGAAATAGTTAACCCCTAGACAGGGGACGAAATGTCTGCAACACAAATTCCCAGCTCAGCGAACAGAACCACAATGTGAGCACCTGAGCTACAAATCTTCTCACAAACTTTGAACACCTATGGGCGAGAGATGCAAAGACAAGCCAGGAAATGGGAATCCTGTGCCAACCGCCTAAGGACCACAGACAAACAACTCTGGTTCTTGCACGAATGCAGAAAGAATCAAATCCTTCGACCATGTGTCAGATACAGACCACCAGTCAACAACACACAAGCCAGGGACACAGCCAGACAGAACGGATTCAGGATGATCCAGGTAATGATTACAGACGGTCCCAACAGTCTTCACAAATACAGACAAGAAATTGCACGTCAAAATCGTTAATTTCAAAAACCACCAATCAGGAATGGACCTGGACCATAGAACAGGCCATCACCATAGGACAGAACAGGACCACACACCGCAAAAAAAAAGCACTAAAAGAAAAAAATGGCCAAACTAACACACAACAGAGAGGACACCACAACACACACCTGGGTTAGAAACCTCTCCCACAGACAGCTCACAGACACGGAAAGAACAATACTGGCCTACGGACTCAACTATAACCATAGGTACGCCAAGACAGCAGACTTCCTAGCAGCACTAGAATGCACACTCAGGAACAATGAACTGACAAAATAGACACAACAAACAGTGAGACAAAGTATTGTACCCCTGATAACAAGGAAAAAAACAAACACATAACCTCAACACCAAGGAGAGGGAAGCACTAAAGTCACTAAGAAAAAATAAAAACATAATCATACTACCAGCAGACAAAGGCAGAATGATGGTCATCCTAGACAAAGCAGAGTACATCCAAAAAGTGCAAAAACTACTTGTAGGTACGAACACCTACCAAAAGAGGGAGTTTGACCCCACGCCACAGCTCACCAATAGGATAAACAACACACTGAGGAACCTACAAAAAAATGGACAGATAACCAGGTTTGACCTACAGAGAATGAAACCTGAAAGCAAAAACACCCCCAGATTCTATGGATTACCTAAAGTGCACAAACTAGACATCCCACTCAGACCAATAGTATCACTACCAGGGACACCATCACACAAACTGGCTAAAGAACTACAGCAGAAACTGAAACACCTGATCAGCGGATCCAGACACTCTATACAGTCAACACAGGAATTCTTGGACATCATCAGAAATATACACATAGACAAGGAAGAAACTATGGTCTCATTTGATGTAACGACGCTGTTCACCTCTATTGACAAAACCCTAGCTAGAGAAACAATAGCCAACTTGCTGGACATACAGAACAGACAACAGGACGGTGAACTTATCAACAAAGATGGCATACTCAAACTACTGGATCTGTGCCTCACAACACACTTCACATTCAACAACCAAATATATGAACAAATCAATGGCCACCCATGGGCTCACCCATCTTTGGACTCATAGCAGAAGCAGTAATGCAAAGATTAGAACAAACAGTCTTACCACTAATTCAACCCAAACTCTGGGTCAGATATGTGGATGACACCTTTGTAATCATTAAAAACACAGAAATAGAGAACACACACCAGATCGTCATTGCCACACTCACAGGAATCCGATTCACTAGAGAGGAAGAAAAGGACAACCAACTCCCATTCCTAGATGTGATGGTACAGAGAACACCGAATGGAGAATTCACCACAAAGGTATACAGGAAAGCCACACACACAGACCAAGTCCTGAACTACGAAAGCAACCATCCCAACACACACAAAAGAAGTTGCATCAAGACACTATTCAAAAGGGCCACAACACACTGCAGTACACCAGAACTGCAAAAAGAGGAGTAAGAACACCTATACAATGTATTCCCCAAAAACGGATACCCCCGCAATTTCATCAACAAATGCCTAAGAGAAAGACAACGGAACGAGGACATATCGCAAACCGAAGGACTAGCCACACTACAATACATCAAGAGCATTTCTGAAATGACAGCCAGACTACTGCGACCACTAGGACTCATAACAGCACACAAACCAACAGCCACTCTCAGACAACTCACCAGAACGAAGGACCCGATACCCAGCATGAGCAAAACCAATGTAGTGTACAAATTCACATGCAAGGACTGCACAAAACACTACATAGGACAAACAGGAAGACAGCTAATGATCCGCATCCATGAACACCAACTAGCCATGAAATGACACGACCAGCTATCCTTAGTAGCCACACACGCAGATGACAAGCAACATGAATTCGACTGGGACAACACTACCATTATAGGACAAGCCAAACAGAGAACAGCCAGGGAATTCCTAGAGGCATGGCACTCATCCACAGATTCAATCAACAAACACATCGACCTGGACCCAATATACCGACCACTGCAACAGACAGCTGGAACTGGCAACTGGAAGCGGCAGAGACAAACCACTATAAATGCCAGAGGAAACATCACAGAAGCGCTTCACAGGAGGCTCCCAAGCACAGAGGATGTCACCTATACAGGGGACGAAACGTCTGCAACACAAATTCCCAGCTCGGCGAACAGAACCACAACAACGAGCACCCGAGCTACAAATCTTCTCACAAACTTTGAAGTTAACACATTTATTTTTACTCCACACTTTTTTGAGACAAATCCTTGACAGCTTTGTCAACTTTGAAGTTTCTTGATAGCTTTGACAGATTTAGCAGCTCCTTTGAGAACTTTGACATTCTAATTAATTACTGCCCATTTTTATGGCCCACAAGCATGCTGATTTTTCAGAATCCAAGGTATCTTTGTCTCCCAAAAGGTGCCTTACCTCCAACAAAGGGCAGCTTATCATCCTCAAACATGTCCTCTGACTAGATTCAAATGGATCCCGTACCTCCTTTCACAATCATCATAAAATCTATCCAATACACTGGCAGTATGCTCTGGAAACACAGACTTGCAATGCAGCCCACACCAGCAACTAGCATTGAAAGGTAACAGCCAGGACACTTTGCATACATGGAGAGAAACCTTACCTTGTCTGCCTATTAGTGTAGTTACATAACCAGTTAGAATTTCTTGCTGGTCAGCAGTTCTCGGTCAAGGGGGTTAGACAACTGCACAGCAGTGTGTACTATCAATTTGTCACCCACATCATTTGCCAGCAGTGTGTATGCAGTAAGTAAGCAACCTTACCTCAAAGCCTTGGAGGAGTAGTTTTTACAGGTGTCAACAGAGATACCTGTTAGTTAGTGAGTCCCAGCAGAGTAAGTCCAGCATATTGGCCATGGTCAGGGGATTCTGTCAATAAGGGCTATGTCACAGTCAGCCCTGTGCATTCATAGTGACCAGTTCTGCACACAGTGCTAATGAGCCTGGCATTCTACTTATTGCATGTCGACTCCAACAATTCCAGAAGACAGCTACCATCACTTTCTTAAGAGCAATAGGGACAGGTAATAAATATTCGACCAGCCAGCAAAGCCCACATCCCATGAGTGAGTGTAAATGAAACAAGCCATCAATCAATGCCCAGTGGCATTTGTAGCCCAGGACTGTCAAGGAGATGGGCCAAAGTCAGTTCATTGAGCGCTTACAAAAAAACTAAGATGAAAGTGGGTGGGGAACAAGGATTGTGTGCTGCTATGGGATGGAGACTCAGGAACCTCTTAGTTAGGTTTGTGTCTGCAGACTTGGGGAAAAGGGGAATGAAAGCAGGCAACTGTTTATCTTTAAGGGAGAATATAGATACAGCATGGATGGAACAGGATAATGTGTGATGGAAGTTTGTCCAGGGTCAGGAGCACTCTGCTTTGAAGTGGGGGACAGTGTATGATGTTACTGTGATGGTATGCTGAAACCTAAACTCTGTTATTCCCAGAATATCATCAATGTTAAAGACTTTATAAAATAATGCAAAATTCCCCAATTTAGTTGTCTTTTTAGAGCCAGGTTAGAAGGAAGCATAAATTAGGTTTCTCGACTTAAGAATTATTATTTATTACAAATGAATACATTTTAGGTACAGGTAATCATTTACAAACCATCAACATATAACTGTGCCAGTTAAAACTCTAAGGTCCTGATAAATATTCACCTGAAATACACATGTAGACAGTCACAGGCTGACAGGCAAAAATAAACATTGGTTTAAGGAGTGCTGGATTCGCCAGGAAGGTAGTTGAGTGATCCTTATCCATGGAGCTTGTTAAAATGGTCCTTTTGGCTTGTCAAGACCTGCTAATTGTTGTTCTCTCTTGCTTAAGGTGTTTACTCACTTCCTTGCAGCAAGTATAGAACAACTGTTTCACCAAGTATAAGGTCTCTGACTTATTAGTTAAAAGTCACAGCTTATGGTGACCGATGAGGGAAAACTGAGAGGCTTTCTTCAGGTTTTAGGTGATGCTTTACTGAAGAGGAAAGCATACTGCTTCCCCTTCCAGAGGTCTGAAGTATTCTGGCTATCCCGTTCACACACAAAAGCTGTTCAGATATTTGGAAGCCAATCACATAGTTCTTGGCAGACAAATAGCCTTTGTAATCGATAACTGGCCATCACACCAAAGCACAATCAACGATTTGTTGCTGGCAGAACCTCATTTTTATAAAAAATCTCTGATATTGCGATATCAGTCACTAAAACTTCCTCAGCAGGTGAACAAACAACAGTGTAAACAGCACTTACAATAAGGCCTGATAGCTTGCTTTTAAACAAAAACAGCAATCTTTTCCAGAATAGCCAGCTTTTATCGCAATCTTCCTTCCCCATTTCAATTCACAATCTGAAGCTCAAAGAATTTGCAAGATACTGTCATCGCAATGAAAGCATCTTAGCATGATGTTAGCCATGTGCCAAGATGGGAAATGAAGGGTGGGTTTGCAAAAACCGTGTCGTCAGGTTGTTCGGGGCCTGGGAATGTGTAAAGCCAATGGGGTATACAGGAAGTGTTGATAAAACGGGAATCTGAATATTTGCAGCTTCACCTGTATAATGCAGTATAGGCTGCAATCCATTGGCTGAAGAGCATTCCATGTCATCTTCCATTTTGCTGGAATCCAAAAGTATGTAATGAGAAGTAAAATGTTGCAAGCATACCTAGAAAAAGTAGGCTAAATGACTTGACCTGTGAGGGAAGGGGAATTCCTAAAAAGGAATCCCTATGGTGTGGAAATAGACCCTTCTGTCCAACAAGTCTACATCAACTCTCCAATGAGTTACCCACCCAGATCCATTCCTCTACACTATATCTACCCTCACTAATGAACATAACCAACACATCCCTGAACACTATAGGCAATTTAGAATGGCCAATTTACCTAACCTGCACATCTTTGGATAGTGGGAGGAAACTGGAGCACCCGGAGGAAACCCACACAGACGCAGAGAGAATGTGCACACAGATAGTCGTCCGAGGTGGGAATCGAACCCAGGTCCCTGGCGCTGTGTGGCAGCAGTGTTAAACTACTGTGCTGCCCCAAGGGGGCTGCAGATCTCAGCAATGTGAAGCACTTCAAAGGCCAACAACATTACTCAAGAATCTATGCACTGTACAGGAAACAAGCCAGAGGAGTCCTTGATCCTTAACGAGTCTAATGCATTGTTATTCTGTATGCTCAACACATCCCAGTCTTGGACATCACTAATCACATCATTCACACCAGTCCTTTTGGACATTGAGCTCAGGGAAAGTGTAGAGATTCTTTAACATGAGAAGCAATGCTCTCAGCATAACACATATGCACCTTGGACATCTTGTTCCCATATGCTGCAGCCACCTCTGAACACAAACATGAATCCATAGTACATCCTGTTAAATTCAGTAGCATGCTTCCAAACTTATACAGAGATTCAAACAAGTACATAATGTCAGAGAACCATAGAGTATGGAAACAGACCTTTCAATCTAATCAATCCATGCTGACCATAATACCAAACTAAACTAGTCCCACTTGCCTTGCTTAGCCCATATCCCTCCAAACTTTTCTGATTCATGTATATATCTAAATGTCTTGTAAATGTTGTCACTTTATCCACAGCTGGAAGTTCATTCTACACATGAACCACTTCCTGTGTAAAAGAATTGCCCCTCATGTCTTGTTTAAATCTTTTTTCTCTCACCTTAGAAATATGCTCCCTCGTCTAGAAACCCCCCATCCTAGGGAAAAGACGCCTGCTATTCACCTTATCTATACCTGGCATGATTTTATAAACCTCTACAAGGTCATCTCTCAACCTTTTACACTCCAGAGAAAAAGGTGTCTCACCTATCCAACCTCTCCTGTTAGTCAAGCCCTCCATTCCTGGCAACATCCAGGTATATCTCTTCTGAATCTTGTCAGCCTAATGATATCCTTCCTACATTGGGGATATCAGAACTGAATGGACTACTCAAAAGTGGCCTCACCAAAGTCCTATACAACCTCAACATAAGGTTCCAACTGCTATACTCAAAGGTCTGAGCAATGAGGCAAAGTAAGACCATGAAGGCAAATGTATAACAACGACAGCCAAATGTATACAATCCTCAGATAGCTAATCTATGAAGAGAGATTGGACAAAGTGAAACTGCATTCTATTGTGTTTTGAAGAATGAGAGGCAATATCATTGAAGCCTACAAAATATTTAGAGACATAATCAGGGTGGTGAGGGGCATGGGAGATTGCTTTACTCAGAAGGGTGTGAAGCTTTGGAATTTTCTACCTCAGAGGCTTATGGAAGCTCAGTCCTTGAGTATGTTTAAGATAGAGATTCATAGATTTCTGATTGCACATGGCCAACGTGATTAGATTGATTCCCTACAGTGTGGAAACAGGCCCTTAGGCCTAACAAGTCCACACCAACCCTCCGAAGAGTGACCCACCCCCCTCTGACTAATGCGCCGAACAACTATGGACAATTTAGTATGGCCAATTCACCTGACCTGCACACCTTTGGAATGTGGGAGGAAACTGGAGCACCCGGAGGAAACCCACACAGACATGGGGAGAATCTGCAAACTCTACACAGACAGTTGCCGATGGGTGGAATTGAAACTGGGACCCTGGCGCTGTGAGGCAGCAGTGCTAACCACTGAGCCACCGTGCAACCCCTTTTATGGAGGATTATGGGAATAGGATGGGTAAAAGACATTGAGTGTTCAATCTGCCTTGATCATATTAAACAACAGGGGAATCTCGATGGGTTACTTCATAGCTTTCTGTTTCTAATTTCTTAAATGTGATACTTCATTTATAGTGTAATGCAACCTTCAAAGTACCCAAAATAAGTTTCCTTCTTTCTCACTGTACCTCAGAATTGTGCCAGGTTCCATTGTTGGAATGGAGAGAGCCTGCTCAGAGGTGATGCCAGTTTCCCTGGAGGTTTGGTTATGCAACCCTGCAGGTGCCGTGACTGGATGGAAGAGCAGAGAGCTTTCTTTCCAGGATCATTGGATCCTTCCCAGTTCCAATGTCCAAGGATCAGAGTGGAATAGGCAGGGTGGATTTGGAAGGTCCCATCACTTCTGGAGTATCCTGAGAGAAGACTTCTGAAGGGCCTGCAATTCGTTCCACCACAAAATGGGTTTATGCTGGCACTGCACAGTTTCCTAGCGAGGAAGGGACAATTGGAACATACCAATTGCGACGTCTTTGCTCCTGAGGATAAATGGCTTGGGAAATGGAATACAAGTGGAATACAAGCCAGAGGTTGATGGACTTGTGCTCCATGCCAATTACTATGCATGGACACTCAGAGCAGCTGTACGTGGGCACAACTATGCAGCTTAGACAGGATGTTGAAGGCAGTCAAAGGTCCCATACTTGGGGTAGCTGAGTATAGCACAGTTACACTTGTACAGCCCCTGGGCTATGAAGGCTATTGCATCCTGCATGACTATATGACACTCCAGTTCCTCTTTATGAGTTTTGATGAATTCCCTGATTGCTGACACAGTCCTCGCCTGCCTAAGGCTGAATATGTGTCAGGTCTCTGGCAGTCCTCTGGGTCCCAATGGCTTGAGCATTTCTTCATTGGCCAACTGTGTTGTGGATGCTTACCAATGTGTGCTCACAAACCTTCTAAGGCTTTCATTCCCATTGTACCTGTATTGTGGAGGGCATAACAAACAGCCTAGCTGGTACTTTCTTTGAGGCCATAGTGCTCCTGTCCTCAGAATTCGAAAAAGTGGTTTCTGATGGAACCAGCCATTTCTCCACCAAGGTTGTAGATAACTGACATCCACTTGGAAGACACAAAGGAGAGAAGTCCAAGTGGCCGGTGCTGAGAAGAAGCATTAAACAAATGACTGACAACAGGATGATACTGAGAGTTGCAATGCATTGAAGAGATGAAGAATAGTACTTACATAGTTGGCAGGACATGGACAGTGCATAGGAATGGTGCCGGTCCTCCCCTGCGAAGGCCAGGATTCTTCTCTTATTGGGGACGAGGAGCCGAATGGCAGGTCACCCTCAACCTAGCTGAGACCTTTCTGCTGTATTGCGGGCAGTCTTCTTCTGTAATGACAGAAAGGCAGGGACTGAGCGAGATGAAAGTGGGTGACATAGCTGTTAGTGCTGGTGCATGTGAGGGAAAATGCTAAAGTGTTCTGGATAGGTGAGGAATCAATGCACAAGCCATGCAGGATACATGGTGTCGAAGGTTGCGGTGTCGGCAGCTAGGGAGGGAATATGATACAGATGATGCTGAGAGTGGCACTTTGGTGGTAGACAAATGTATTAACATGTACAAATGACCGTGATGTAGCACACAGAAGGGTGAGCTACTTATCCTGGTGGTGCACAGAAGGTCACTGACCTACTTGCATCACTGCTGACAATTTCTCCACATTGATGAAATCTCCACATTCTCCACAGTGAGGATTGCAGATGCTGGAGATCAGAGTGATGCTAGAAAAACACAGCAGGTAAGACAGCATCTGAGGAGCAGGAAAATCGATGTTTCGGGTAGGAGCCCCCCCACCAGGAATGAGCTGCACATTGTTGGTAAGACATTAATCTGGGTGGTGACCTTAGACCAAGCTGCCAGAACCTGGTGGCATGACCTTCTTTGCCAGTACTCTGGGAAGAGAGCACCTGTGAATTGCATGAATACATCCAATAGGATTCTAAGGCCCTTATTGGAGGATCACAGTATCATCTGGTTCTTAACCAATATCTTTGTACTGCATCTGAAACCAAACAGGGCAGCTTCAGAATGCCGGAGCTCATCTGGATGCAAAATTCTGTTTGACTTTTGGCATGGGTGCCAGTGATTTCAGTCATTCCAAGGATATCCACTGAGTAGTTGCAGGTAATAAGATGGTGATGTAATAAGATGTGAGGGTTGCTATAGAGGGAGGGCAGGGTGTGTAATTAATGATCCGAGTTTGGAAAGATATTGCAAATAATCTCACTAGGCCTCAAATGAATGTCCCTCCAAGAAACTCAAATGCAGTTCAAAAAACAGTTCAAATCTCTTAAAAAAAGTGTTCAACCATTTAGATTGCAATGAGAGGTAACTTCAGAAATCAGATGAGTGTGGGTGTTTGGAATTCACCACCCAGTTAATTTTGAAAATTCATCATCGAGCCTATTTCACACAGATTTAGAGCATTAACAAAATCTTAGTATCAAAAAGAAGTAGCTGATCAAATTAGATCTAGTTGGACAGCAGAATAGCTCAACTAGTACTATGAACAAATCCTTCTTCTATTTCACATGTAGTTATATTTTGTAGTTTTTTCTAAAGTTAAGACACTCAGTAACGTGAAGGAGTGTTTAATGCATTTACATTCTGAATCAGGCCTTGCAGAGTGGCAGATCAACACATCATTGGAACAAATCTGCAAACCACAAGGAATATAATGGGCCATTTAACACAGTTAATAAGATATTTACAACTAAAATTATTTTTATAATTGTTTTTATTTTGTTGTCTTCCATAACATAAAATGGATATCATCAATCACGTATTAACAAGTTAGTACTTTCATTGCATGAGATTTTACGGTCGATCTTTTCAAACATCACGCCCCAAAAGTTCAACAATGCAAACAATTTTGGTTCAACATTGTTATACCAAATGTGTAGTTGACAACTATTCTCTCAGGCTTTGGATTTGTTTATGCGATGCTAAATCAATTAAGAATCTTAATATTATTATTAATTATAATTACTTTTATAATGCCCTTATCAGAATAAAGTGTTCCGAGTTTTCAATTTCTGCATTCCATAATTTCTATTCACTCCAAACTACATTCTATGCTTCAGGTCATACAATTTTTTCAAATTTGAATGTGATGACATCCATCAACAACTTAGATTTTTTTTGTACTTTTAACATATTAAAATACCTCATAATCTTCACAGGAGGAATAGCAAACATTTATAACACTTGATCACGTAAAGCAACATTTGGATAAAGGACATAAACTTGAAAAAGTACATAGATTTTAAGGCCCTTCTTATGTTTCTATTATTTTTAGACTGATGGTTCTAAGTGACCAAACTCCCATTTTTCATCTACAAAGACTGAACGTCTACAGTCCGACTTGCACTAAGTCCTGTTTGCCCATTACCTTTTGCTAACTGGCTTATATTGACTCTCAGTTGGAGGAACTTTATAGAATTTTAAATTATCATAAATTTCTTTCAAATCTCCCCACGGTTTTCCCTGTCTCCTCATCTCTTATCTCATTAAAGTCCACAACCTTTGAGGATATCTGCACCCCTCCAAATCAGGCCCTTCATTGTTCCCAATTTTAATTGCTTCACTTTTGGTGACCACTCCTTTAGTTGTTGAGACCATAGATCTGCAATCTCTGTCTAAACTTACTTTTGTCTTTACCTTTCACTTTTGTGTTATTACACCCTCTGAAGCCTACCTTTTGATTATCTGTCCTGATATCTCCTGACTTGCTGTTAAATTTGCAGGCCCTCCCTTAAAGCATTGTTAGATGTTTTATTCTGTAAAAAAAAAGTGCTATCTAACTGCTGGTTATTGTTGTTAAAGGAAGAGCACTAGATAGGCAGCATGGTTTCAGCAGGGACTTCCAGATATCAGGACCCAGCTAAACGTACAGCCATCAAAATGGAGAAAGGCACAGTTTTCAGAGGATTAAAAGATGGAGATATTTACAAATATAGAGAGAGGCCAGATAATAGAGAAACTTGAACATCAGGAAAGGAATCATAAAATTCAGGTGTTGCCTGATGAAGGTTAATACGATGACATGAATTCCTGGCTATGTGAATTCCAGCATTTCTGGACGGTGAGGAGTGGGTTAGACTAGTCAATGTAAGCCAGCAAGACTATGATTGATGGGTGGTGTGACTCGCCATGATTAAGGGAATGGAGCTGCAGTTTATGGAAAATGAGAAATGGGGGCTTCAATTCTGAAAGTAACAAATGCTTGTTTAATGGTTTGAACAGAAATTTGCTGAAGCATAGACAGAGATGGGTCAAATTACCAAGGTAGACATAGATGGGTTTGATGATGGACTGGATATTGAAGAAATGTGGATTGCATATTTTTCACTATAATTGGAGATGTGGGTAAATGTGGCAGCCTTTATCCTTTTCAAAGCGATTTTCTTCCAATATCCCAGTCACAAATACTGACACAGATGTGAGCAATGGACAAACAGCTCTGCCTTCTAACTGCTCCTGCTTCTGTCCTGACATACAAATACCAATGTTTTCAAAAGCAGCATTGCTCATCAAATGTTTTGTAATAGTTCTGCGTAGGAGAATAAAACAAAAGGATAGAGGTGACACACATCATGTCTGGTAGAGCAAGGCTGTTAAACTCAACTACTTCATATAAATATTTTAGTAACATACGCATTTTCCATTTCCAAAAAAACCTTAAGAGATAATTTACCGAAGAGCAAGAAAACACTCAAGTTAAATTATGGTATGTTTGAATCTGTTTGGTGGACAGTGTTACAAATATGCAGCAATATTATAAAGGCAAGTCATATTTTTCAACATCACAATGCAAATGAGAGTTTAATGCTTCTGACACTCGAAGAACTAAAAAGGCTGACAAAGTGTATTTTGACGATAATAAGATAACCTCAACAGTTCTCTTCCTTATATCTACATAGAGACATAAATTTTATGCAAAGGGCATTGATTATTTTCAATCTTCACATTTATAATTTTGTATGCGTGAAGGATCAAAAGGGAGAATAATGGACAACCTTATAAAATATTAAAATTATGGTACTCTTGCTACGTGTGTTGAATGGATTGGTTTCCCAACTCAATGAAATAAAAAGTTTACCCATGCTCTTAGGGAGAAACAACATGGAATGTTTCTTCTTGCTCGGAACACTTATAACCAATGGTTGGTTTTCAATTGCCCAATGCTTTGAATTTACCTAGTACTCAGAAGAAAATGGAGTAACCAACAGCAGACTAATAGTTTAATACACATTTGATTAATTTGGAAATTGAAATCCCAAACCTGCAAAAATTGTTCAATAAGCGAGTGACTAAACAAATATTACAGAGATAGATATTGCAAATTTAATGAAAGTACATATCCAATTGAAAGCCAATGGAATAGAATCTGATAAGCTTACTGTAACATTGTAACAGATGTGATGAATTTTAGGCAATTTCTTCAGAAAACTCTATGAACAAAATGGAATAACAGTAAAATATTCTTTATAACTCAATTTAAATATGGTATTTCCAGAAGCGCGAAGAAATATGGAGTAAGTAATAGCTAAATTAGGCAAATGAGAGATAATTAGGCAACAAAAATGCATTCAATGATGTGCAACAAGAAGCTCACATTTAACAATAATAATAAAAATAATGCACAGAACAAAACTTAAAGGCTGGTGCTATGTTGCAGATAATGCATGTACTTCAGTCCAGAAAAAAATTGAAATACTGTAGTGTAATCAGAATACAAACTAGTGTTTGTTTTACTGTACCATTTGTGGATTAGTGGAATATCAATAAGTTCATCATAAACCTATAATCCTAATGTAGAGACATCTTTGGTCAACTTTTTTTTATTTTCCCTCATGTTGTTAGTCTCTAAAGATTTCAACAGAACTGAGCCAGCAGATGTAAGAATAACTTTACCTCCCTGGCGACATTTTGAAGAAGCCACTTTTTAATCTTATCTTTTAGGGCATGGATCGAATTGTATAGCAAAATATTTGGACGCTTTAACTGACATCACAGGCGTGTAAGTAGTAATATTCTCATTGCAAAAGACTGTATCACAAAAGAAATTCCAATGCAACACAACATAATGTTGAACAATATGATATATCACCATTCATGAACACAATGTGTAGTATGTTATGAGCAAAATCACTGCTGGCAATTTTTATTTAGAAAATGATCCCCAGACCAGGTAAGAATAATGGCAGAAATCCTTAAATCCCATATAACAAAAATGCAATTTAACTTACTCAGTGGATCCAGTTATCTGGTAGCAACATATGAGTTTTGGAACTGATATCATAAACATTGAAGGCGGAGCTTCAAAGGTTTAGAATATTATCTCAAACCCAGGTCATCAAATAAATTTACCATAAATCATCAAAGTATGTTAATCTGCAAACTGCATTCTGTTTTTTTATTTGTTGCATTGGTGTCATGGAAACTGCAGTGGAAGGGAGAGTAGAAAATTAAATTGTAATTTTTCAAGCAGGGATACTCTGTTCTCAACAAGTAATGATACACAAAGTTGTCTCATAGCAGTGATGCTAGGACTAATGCCACTGACCACTTTGTTAAAAAGATATTGGTTTCTCAATATTAATGCAACAAAATGAAATTACAGGGCTACGAGAAAGATTTACATGAATTGTGTGGAATGTAAGGCACAGAAGCAGAATTTGGAGGAGCCGATGTTGGACTGGAGTGGATAAAGTTAAAAATCACACAGCATCAGGTTCAAGTCCACCAGGTTAATTTGGAAGCACTAGCTTCCCAAGCAATGCTTCAACCACCTGATGAAGAAGCAGCACTTCAAAAGCTAGTGCTTCCAAATAAACCTGCTGGATTATAACCTGGTGTTGTGTGATTTTTAGGTGGTCATGGATTTGAAATGTGCTGACTGAGGACCCTTAATGAGTTTCTGTTCTATTCTTGTCATACTGTACATACTGCTGTCACTAAGCCCAAAGTTGAATATACAAATCTTCCTGCATATAGACATGGACTGTATAAGTATAGGAATTTCACAAATGGTTCTGAACACTTTACAATCATCAGCAAACATCCCCACCTCTGACTTTATTATTTTTTTATTTTATTAACTCCCACACTACCGCCTAACTGCAGTAGTGCTTATTTTTCCCCAGCACCTACGGTGTGTGTGTGCAGGTGTGACATAGTGAGAGACGCAAGGTGCACGAATCTTTATTCAATTTCCACCACCAGGAAGAATACTCCTGTTTATTTTTTTCTTTTTTTTGTTTTTTTTCCTTAAATTAACCCCCACACTACCGCCTAACTGCGGTAATGCCACCTCTGACTTTATAATGGTAAGGTAATTAATGAAGCAGCTGAAGATGGTTAGGGCTAGGACACTACACAGATCAACTCCTGAAATGATGTCCTGGAGCTGAGATGATAGAATCAATCAGCCACAACTATCTTCCATTGAGCTAGGTTTGTCTGCAACCAGTGGAGAGTTTTCCCTGGATTCCTATTAACTCCAGTTTTGCCAATGCTCCTTGAAGCTAGACTTAAATGCTGCCTTGATGCCAAGGGCAATCATTCTCATCCCCCTCTGATGTTCAGCTGTTTTGGCCATATTGAAGCAAGGATATAATGAGGTCAAGAACCCCAAATTCCCTAGCAGAAACCAAACTGACTCTCAATGAGCACGTTATTGTTGAGTAAGCACTGATTGAAAGTATTGCCGATGACCCTTTCCATTACTTTGCTGAGTATGAAGAGAAGAATAATAGGGAGGCAATTGGCTGGGTAAGATTTCTCCTGCTTTCTGTGCAGAGAACATACCTAGGCAATTTTCCATAGTGCTGGGTAGATGCCAGTATTGTACCTCTGGAATTGGCTGGAGACTGACATCTGTTACGCTCAGAATCCCATTAGGGGCTGCAATCAATTATCCACATGACATTTCTGACTAAAGGTAGTTGTGAATACTTCAGTTTTGTCCTTTGCATTTGTGTGTTTGATTCTCCCATCATTTAGGACATGGGTATTTGTGAAAAGTCCATCTTGTGCTAATTGTGCCATAATTAACGTGTGAGGATTGCAGTGCCTAGATGTGATCCGTTGGTTGAGGCACTGCTTGGTGCTGTTGAGTGGATGTTGCTCCCACAGTCTGGCATGCAAGTAATACTATTTTGTAACTTTACCAAGTTGGCACCACATTGTTTCAGTATTCCTGGTGCTGCTTGTGGCATCCCTCCTCCTCTCTTCATTGGAGCAGGTTGATCTCCAGGCCTAACGGTAATGATATTATTTGAGGTATGTGGAGCCCTGAAATGACAGATTGTGATTTAATACAATTCTGCTGCAGCTAATGACTCACAATAACACATGGTTATGCTTAGTTTTTAGTTGATAAACCTAGTCAATGTTGATCCCATTTAACATGTTGGCAGTGTCCACAAAATGGTAGACAGTAGTTTCAATGTGAGGATGGAAATTTGTTTCCATGAGCTCTATGTGGTGGTCGTGCCTACTGATGTTGTCATGGACAGATGCATGTGCAACAGATAGATTGGCGAGGATGAGATCAAGGATTTTCCCCCCCCCCACAGTTTTTGATTCAAAAGTCCAGAGTAGCTTCATTTGTCATTTCTACCACATACAACTGATACAGTAGAAACGAGACAGCGTTCTTCCAGGACCAAGGTGCTACATGGATAGCACAAACTACAATCATAAACAGGGCAACATGAAGTGGATAAGACATGCAAAACACACAAGACAACACAAAACACGAAAGATTCTCTCACCACCTTAATTTAGCTGCTATTTCCTTTTGTGCATGACCATCTCAGTAAGTAGTGGTGCGACTCAGCCATTCATGCTTCTGAACATTCACTTCATCAACTCAGAGTACACTCTGGGCACCTGTTACCCCCACTATTTCTTTCACTTGGTGGTTAACACGGAGGCCGATCAGTTCATCAGCAGAGAGGTGTGAAGAGCATTAGGGATAATCAGCAAAGGTTGATTTGCCCAAGTTTAACTTGAATGCCATGAGACTTCATGGGATCCAGAATCAAATATTCTGAACTCTCAGGACAACAGCTTCCCCACTGTACATTACACTTCCACCATTTCTCTTCTGCCAGAACAGGATACATTGAGGGTGATATATTGGACATAATTGCATGAGTATTACTATGCCAGGCTGTTGCTTAACTAATCTGTGTGAGATAGCTCTCCCAATTTTGTCACTAGCTCCCAGATATTTGTGAGCACTGTTTTACTTTTGCCATTTCTGGTGCCTAGGTAAATGTTGAGTGGTCAGTACAATTTTACTCCATTGTTTAAATTTTGTAACAACTGAATAAAACTTAGTCACTTGCTAGGCTATGTTAGAGAAATTAAGAACATAGAACACAGAACAGTACAGCACAGTATAGACTCTTTGACCCGTTATATTATGCTGAGCATTTCTCTTAATTTAAAATCAACCTAACCTACACACCCCTCAGTTTTAGTGCCATCCATGTGCTGGTCCAGCAGCTGTTGAAATGTCCCTAAGGTCTTTGACTCTACTACTACCATTGGCAGTGCATTCCACATAACCAACATTGTCTGCCTAAAGAACCCACCTTTAACATCTCCCTTGCACCTTCCTCAAATCACCTTAAAATTATTACCCCGGGGAAAAGTCGCTGGCTATCTACACCGCTCATTACTTTGTACACCTCGATTAAGTCACCTCTGTTCTTTCTTTCCAGTGTGAAACACTCTAGCTCATTCAAACTCTCTCCTTAAGACAAGTCTTCCAATCCAGGCAGAACTCTGGTAAATCTCCTCTACATTCTCTCTAAAGCATCTCCATCCTTCCTATAATGAGGTGACAAAAACTGGACACAATAGATGTAAGTTTGCTCACTGAGCTGGAAGGTTCATTTTCAGACATTTCATCATCATACTCGGTAACATCAGTGACCCTCCAGTGAAGCACTAGTAGCCGTCTGAGAAAGAGGAAAGGAAAGGACATCACCAATACTAGAAATGACATAACTACAGTAAATGGCATCATCAACCCAAGGAAGCCTAAACACAGTTTATACCAGTGCTTTTCTGGATGCTCATTGATGATGTTATTTAGTGTGGTGATGGGATGTCTCAAAATGAATAGTTCAGCGAGCAAACTTACATCCAGAATCTCAATCTGAGGTACAAATCTTCTCCAAACTCACTGAACACAATATTCCAAGTGCAGTCTAACCAGAGCTTTGTAGAGCTGCAGCAAAACCTTGGAGCTCTTAAACTCAATCCTAAGAGTCAATTACATTGCATTGGGTCCGGAATCTTATTTGGGGTAAACCAGGTAAGGGCAGTGGATTTCCTTCTCTAAAAGATGTTTCTGAATGAGATTTTCTTTCTGACAATCAGTGTTTTGAATTCTAGTCCAGAAGCATTATTCATGTACCACCACATCTCCCAGATAAGGCTTTGCCTTTCTGCTTTGCTCCCCTTCCTGGCGACTGAAGGATCCAAAAAGAGAAAGGTTTTTGTAATTTTCAGTGTCTCTGTAAGATCATCTATTTATATCCAAACTAAAGCTATACAAGTAGTTACCTTGTTGGGAAGTCGACGTTTCGGGCAAAAGCCTTTCATCAGAAAAGAGGCAGTATCTGCTCCCAGGAGGACCAGTTCCACAACAGTACACACCAGATGGCCGCCTCCTTTAGAGACCGCAATTTTCCTTACCACGTGGTTAAAGATACATTCCAATGCATCTCATCTACATTGCACCCCTCCGTCCTCAGACCCCACCCCTTCAACCGTAACAAGGACAGAACCTCCACTGGTATGCACCTTCCATCCTACCAACTTTTGCATAAACTATCCGACGACATTTCCACCACCTCCAAATGGACCCCACCTCCAGGGATATACTTCCCTCCCCACCCATTTCCGCTTTCCACAGACCGTTCGCTCCGTGACTACCTGGTCAGGTCCACGCCCTCCAACAACCCACCCTCCCCAGACTCTGCAGGAATTACAAAACCTGCACCCACATCTCCTCCATCACCTCTATCTAAGGCCCCAAAGGAGCCTTCCGCATCCAAAGTTTTACCTGCACATCCACCAATATCATTTATTGTATCAGTTGCTCCCGATGCAGTCTCCTCTACATTGCGGAGACTGGACACCTCCTAGCAGAGCGCTTTAGGGAACATCTCCAGGATACCCGCACCAATCAACCACACCACCCTGTGGCCCAACATTTCAACTCCCCCTCCCACTCTGCCAAGGACTTGGAGGTCCTAGGCCTCCTCCACTGCTGCTCCCTCACCACCCGACACCTGGAGGAAGAACATCTCATCTTCCGCCTTGAAACACTTCAACCCCACGGCATCAGTGTGGATTTCACCAGTATCCTCATTCCCCCTTCCCCCACCTCATCCCAGCTCCAACCTTCCAGCTCAGCACCACCCTCATGACCTGTCCCACCTGCCTATCTTCTTTTCCACCTATCCACTCCACCCTCCTCTCTGACCTAACACCTTCATCCCCACCCCTACTCACCCATTGTACTCTATGCTACTTTCTCCCCCCCAACTCTCATTTATCTCTCCACTCTGCAAGCACCTTGCCTCTATTCCTGATGAAGGGCTTTTGCCCAAAACATTGATTTTCCTGCTCCTCAGATGCTACCTGACCTGCTGTGCTTTTCCAGCACCACTCTAATCTAAACTCTGGTTTCCAGCATCTGCAGTCCTTGTTTTTACCTTGCTGCTCTGATGTATCACAGATGTTAAGTGGAGATCAAACACTTAAGTAGTTACCACCAAATTAATTGAAATCACCTGCAAAGAAGCTCTTGGAACAAATACAAGGAACAAATGCCTTTTGGGTCAGGAAGCAGGTGTGACCAGCAGTAAGTATAACTGAAGTGTTTTGCCTATTATTTCTTCAGTGTCCTCAATTGTCACAGTCAACTTGCCTCATTTTCACTGGTGAGTTCCAAGCAGTCTGGGAATATCACATCAACACCTAAAACCTGGTGTTTTTTTGAAAAAAAGCTCTTACTCATCGATAGATCAACCCCAACCCAGCTCTGATGATGGCTTCTGGAAGACAGCTTAGCATTACAGTTAAACGAGGAGGCTGCTGGGTTAGAGTTTAATCTCTAAAGCAGTTCAAAACTCACTAATTCTTGGAAGTTAAAAAAAGGCCCTTCATATTCTTTTGTGAAAAAATGTTTTTTTTAAGCAATAGGAGGTGTTTCACTTTTCCACATGTAAATACGGTTGTTAGCCAACAAAATAAAATTATATTTTTCTGGAAACTGTCACAATTACCAGAGACTCGCATTTGGAGAGAATTTTAGTGGTGAAAAGTTTATTGAAGAATAATCTAACATAAATGTTTGAAGATCAGACTTTCATATGCCAGTGCTACACTTGACTGACTGAAATCTATCATATTTGACAACATTAACAAGCAATTTTCTAGCAAGAATTAAATAATAAATATATTTGACATTCTGGCATGGCATCTTACTTTGATGCTTTTCTTTCCAGTTACTCTATATCTCTGACATATTTCAGTTAAGTGATTGCATTTATCCAGGTTAACTAGGGATAATATTTCTTAGCTTAATAAAATAAAATTAGACAGTCTCTGAAATGCTGCTCCCTGATGTCTTTCCTATAATGAAACAGGGCCACACTTTAATAATGTCATCGAATTTAAAGGACTGTGGGATATTCTGAATTTGTGAACAGTAGCATGGAAAAGACAAGCATTCTTTCTTTCATCATTAATGGTCATACTACAGGAAGACTGCTTTCCAAATGTAGAATACAGCCTCTTTTTGGGATCAAACCTTTTCCTGAGGACAATCTTAATATGTCATATTAATAGGTCACATGCAAAAGAGGCCGCCGAAGTGCAGAGAAGGATGCAAAAGCACTAAATATTTGCCCGTCAAGGACATAGGAAGGGTGAAGCTGGCCAAAAATAAAAGCTCTAAATACAATTTAACTTGAGTTGACCACCTCCTCCACCCCCCCCCCCCCACCCCCGCCCCCATCCCGCAATGTGCCAAGATACACTGGACTGCCTCAGTGCAATCAATACTGAATAAGTCAGAAGGAAAATCAGGTAAGTTAAATTTCAAACGGGAGTGTGGTGCTGGAAAAGCACAGCAGGTCAGGCAGCATCCAAGCAGCAGGAGAGTCAACGTTTCGGACATAAGCCCTTCATCAGGAAACCCTTTACCTGATGAAGGGCATATGCCCAAAATGTCGATTCTCCTGCTCCTTGGATGCTGCCTGACCTGCTGTGCTTTTCCAGCACCGCACTCTCAATTCTGATCTCCAGCATCTGCAGTTTTCACCTTCTCCGAAGTTAAATTTCAGGTAAGTACACCAGTTCCACTCTGGTACAGTGGAAGTGCCCTTACTTCTGAGTCAGGAGGCCTAAATTCAAATCCTACCTACTTCAAAGGTACACATTAACAACTCTGAACATGTAGATTAAAAGTACCTTGAACTACCTGAGTTTTCAGGCTCTGCCAGTGATCTAGTGAATACAAAGAAATGTTTAATACATGTTTCAAATAGCGGGCTGCCGGGGTCCAGAATTGTCCCATGACACCATGCTGGAATAACAGTATGAACTCATAATTATATTTCTGAAACACGTTTAACAACCTATTGCACTCCTTTGGACCATGAAAATAGATGGCGTAACAAGACATTCGGAGTCTGAAATTCAAATCCAAGATCATACACAGCCCTAGGGCCAAGATTGTGGGGGAAAAAAAACTGTCAACTTCAATTTCAAATCAATCTTTCTATATCTTCTTTACAATGTTGAAAATTTAGCATCCAGAAATTTCAATGATGTGTCTGTTGGTGAGCATTGCTTGTTAATTATTATTTGTTTCATTAGTTAATTGGTTAATTTTGTTGTTTAAAAATACTGAGCTGGGTTTTGTGGCTACAACATTGCCCAGATATCCTTGGACAGAGAACACATGATGTCCACCAGTACCCACAAAACATTTAAAGCTAGGTGGCACCTGGGTAGCACATGGCTGGAATGCACCATTTCCCTCTCCAATACTTTTTTAATGTAGCTGCTGCCTCTGTATCCTCAGTTTTTTAAAAAAATATTGATACACTGCCCCCTGTAGGAAGCATTTGTCAATTTTTAATTGGGTGAATTGATAAATTGATGGTGGGTTATCTTAAGAAAAAAGAAAAGAGCTAAGTTTCACACTTGTGTCCATGCCTTAATCTCCTTTGGAGAGGGAGAATGCTGTGTCCACAAGTACCTTTCAGGTTTTTAGATATAATTGGAAACTGTGAGTACATTGATTCACACTCCACCTCCGTTTCAGGAAGACATAGGCACTTACGGGGATTGGTGTGCATTATCTCCCTTCAATGTTGCTTGATTTAGCCCTTCACTTACTTCCCCATCACCCCAACATAGTGCCCTTGAGATCTTGTTATTGTTACACTATTCCTGAAGGACAGTTATAGTGATTTGGTGGTGGGTTCTTCAAGTGAAGAAAACAAAAATGAGATGGATTTCAGGGATTTTGTGGTCTTGCCCCTATATCTGGGTTGGACGGTTTAGGTTCAAATCCCACTTGTCCCATACACTAATTATGACACCTCTGCAAAGGTTGATTAAAACAACGGTTAGAATAAAAATCGAGAAGAACCAGTTAAGGGGCTGAACACTTTCTGTGTGCATGGGTGTTTAAAATAAAGCTCTAATTTGAAAGTGAGTGTGTGTCTGTGTGTTGTCTGTGTGTGTGTGTGTGTGTGTGTACTTTGTCTAACAGTATCACTCAAATAAAGAATTAAAAAGAGCTAGGTTTCTTGCACCTCTTTATGCACCTGCTTCTGGACATAAAGTAGCCATTAACAGATCCTTGTAGCTGGTCATGTTGGGGTCTGTGATTCCCAGCTGTGTAAGAAAAGCAGGCAGTTATGTCAATGTCCAGGGATCCTTGATGCTGGAGAACATGGAATCCACCAGCAATTTCAAAGCTTTCAGAGAGAGGTGAGTACCATTGGGGCTGGGGTATATTATTTCCCCAACCAACACTATTTTGATTTAATCCCCTCCTTTGTTTCCCACTTCACAACAATTTTTGACTTACTTTTAATATTAAACTGCTTTATTAAATTTTGTTCAAAAGTAGGCTCGGTTTCTTGAACCTCCTCTTGGGCTTGCTCCTGATGAAAGCAGCCTTCAATGCTCCCAGGAAGGAGGGCATGGCAGAGCTCCTTACTGCCTGCTTCTCTTCCATGGCAACTTCCATGACCGACTATTCATGGGTATGGAGCATGCAGTGCCACCAGTCGCCTCAAAACATTTAGGGACAGCTAGGCACCAGAGTGCATGGTGTGTCCTATCTTCACTCCCTTAAAGTCCAAGAAGTAGTCAAGGATTTGTAGAGTGCTACATATGGACTGATTCATATCTCCACTGTTGACATGCTTTGACTTCTTTACACTCTGTTTATTTCCCATTTTGATTTAGTCTCATCCCTTTGCTTCCTCCCCTTTTTGATTTTTATTGTCTCATACATTTAATAATACGTGAAGCCAGGATTATAAAAATGTTCTTGGAGCAAAATGTCCAATGGAAGATACCTGATCACCTTAGAGTATTGTAAATGTTAACACATTTTGTTTCAATGTTCCTAGTCTTGTGAATTTTAACTTTTTTTTTCAATTAAAATAAATATTTTTTTGGAATATAATTTATACTGGTTTCTGACTATCAAAAGACTTATTTAATTTTTAAAAATCACCTCATGAATTAGTAATGATTGGAGAGAATAATGAAATCATGTTAATTCAAAATTAACTATGCAACCAATGAAACAGCCACAAACTCCTGAAAAGTTCAAGAAGCAGACATGGATTTATAAAGTACTATATAGACTGACATCACATCTGTACTATTGACATCCTATTGCTACTTCACTCTCTTGACTATTCCTGAAGTATGCAGGTCTGACTGAGTCATTGTCTCTTTCTGTTCTTGGTCAAATAAAGCCTGGGCACATTTCTGGTGACCAGTTCCAGGCCCACTAAAATCTCTCAATTTGTCCCTGTTTTCCCAGAAATAAGATACTAGGAGTTCTGGTCTGCAAAAGGGTCTTATTTGACTACAACACAAATTAGTACATGCACGCATTTATTGTGTACCATGTAAATGTGGATTTATAAAGAGGAGTACTTGAAGTGCTGTGCCAAAATTAACATCTGATTGAACGTTAAAGTAATAATGAAGTTTAGACATGTGTTATCTTAATCTCCAAACTGCACAATTTAATTAGATACTAAGAACCTGCATTATGTTTCACCCTGAGGATTCCGCAGTGAAGGGAAGTTTTGGTGCCATTTTTAATTAAATGCATCCTTTGCAAAAGCAATGTGCTTTCATCCAAGAATGTTTTTGTAGATGGTAAGGTCTGAAGGATCATACATTTCCAAAGGATTATCACACATGAATTATTTTGAATAGTATTGAAAGTTCTGGATATAAGAAAATGCAATAGTATTGTGGTCAGTTAAGATCTTACATAGTAAATGTAACTTGGACCTACAGCATGCTGTGTCATAAATCAGGGAATTGGAGATACTGTTGTTGCCCTTACTAAAATTGACCTAAGACATGTTGGTATAGCATCTTAATCTTGGATTATACAGATTTTAGTCCCAGAACCTCTACAGCAGCATTTTTGCCCTGAAAACTCTCCATGAGAAGAGCTTCTAACTAGGTCTTTGGGTCAAACTTTGCTTTCTCTCTAAATAAAGAGTTAATATTCTCCATGTTTCAGAAAAAAAAATCCATCAATGTGGCAAAAATAAGCCAAAGTAGTTAGTGCTAAATCAGTCAATCATATTACAACCATAATGAAGGTCCTTACTTCCTTAAAAGAAATTGTGAATGCTTCCTCCATGGATGCTACCTGACATGCTGAGTATTCCCAGCACTTTTCTGCTTATGGTAAGCCTTTTCATACTTATTGGCCAATTAAAATGCCACTTAGATTTCAGTGCACCAAACCTTTCTTTCACTGCTGTAAAAAAAATCACTGTAGGTCTACTCTCTCATTAAAGAGAGACAACTGGTGGGAGTTGAACCTAAGGGGCATTATATCTCAGGCAAGGGGAGAGACTGAGTAGAATCCTGCATGGTAACCACAGACATTGCAGGAATTAAACCCACACTATTAGCAATGCTCTGTGTTACAAACCAATGGGACCTAAGGGGCAACTTTTTTCATGCAGAGGGTGGTACATGTACGGAATGAGCTGCCAAAGGAAGTGATGGAGGCTGGTACAGTTACAACATTTAAGAGGCATCTGGATGGGAAAAAAAAATAGAAAGGTTTTAGAGGGATTTGGGACATGTGGTGGCAAATGGGACTAGAATAGGTTAGGATATCTGGACGGCATGGACGAGTTGCACTGAAGAATCTGTTTTCATGCTGCTCATCTCTATGAATTCTCAAGCAGCCAAATTGTGTGAAGCCAAATTGTCACTATTTTCCGACAATGATCATGTCTCCTGAATTAGAGGTGGCAGTGTTTATGACACTGGCCATAATCATTCAATCTTGCTTAGAATTAGGTTTGTTAACAGGGGACACGGAATTGCAATTGTTAAACACTTGTGTAAAAATGGATGGAAGGATAAACTCAGCAATCACGTGATAGTCAGTTTAACATCAATGGTGGGAAGGCTATGAGAAATGGCGGTCTAGGACAAACTTAACAATCATTACAGATTAATTCAGGAAAATGAGCACCGATTTGTTAAGGATAAAACAGGTTTGATGAACCTGATAGAAATCTTGCTGAGGTAACAAAGAATTGATTAGGGTGAGCTAGTCAGTATAATGCATGTAAACAAGTATGTAGAAATGACATATGCATGTATGTAATTGTTTTGTTCACATAATTAGAACCCATTGACTACAAACGATACATCATTGTCACAAAGTTGACTGAGTGACAGAAAACAGAATGAATAGTGAGCAGTTGTATTTTTGGACTGGAGGAAAGTGGAGTTCAAGGATTTTACAGAGAACATTGCCAAAATTTGCAAACACAAAACTGGGAAATGCTGCAACCTGTGAGGAGAATAGTGATGGACATCAAGAAAACACAAATAAGTTGCTTAAATAGTGACAAGTAATGCATCGAGTTTAATACAGAGAAATGTCAAGTGACATATTTCAGAAGGAAGAGTGAAGAAAGAAATATAAAATAAAAGGTATCATGCTCAAAGAGCTGCAGATGAGGAAGGATCTGGGAGTGCATGTACATCATTCATTTCAAGTGACAGGGTATGTTGAAAAGTAGATAAAAGACATGCAAGATCCTAGGGGTTTATCATACAGGCATAGAGTACAAAAGCAATAAGTTCTGATGAACCTTCATGAAATATTGATTTAGCCTCAACTGGAATAGCATGTCTAATTCTGGGAGACACACTTTACAAAGGATATGATTGTTTTGGAGGTATACAGAAACATTTACGAGAATAATTCCAGGGTTAAGGGACTTCAGTTAAGTAGATAAATTGGAGAAAGTGTTTCAGTTCTCCTTAGGGAAATGAATAATGAGAAAAGGTCTGGGAGAGTTGTTCAAAATTAGGTAGGAGCTGAATAGAGAGAAGCTGTTTCCATTGGCAGCAGGTTTGAGAACTAGAGGAGCCTAATTTAAAGTGATTAGCAAAATAAATCAATGGAAACATAAGAAAAAGATTTTTAACACAGTGGGTGATTTAGACCTGAAATGTATTGTGTGAATTATGGAATTAGATTCAATCATGGCTTCCTAATGGGAATTGGATAATTACCTGAAGAATGAATATTTGTGGGGCTCCAGGGAAAGAATGTGGGAGCTTGCAGCTTATTGGAGCTTGTAGCTATGCAGCAAAACATCAAATCTGCAGTGTCTGAAGGGCACTGATAAATTACTTCTTACATGAAGACAAGTGAAAGTGTAAAATGACTCCACCTATATGTCCCATTTGGCATACAACATTCTTGATTCTAGCTATAACAAGTCTCCAAAACAAGAGATTTTATTTTTATTTGACTGATACATCTCCTCACAGAAGTAAAAGTTGAAATTTGTTGAAAATTGCCTCAAACTGTTTAACTGGTGTGTGCTTGAGAACGATCAGAACATTTGAGAAATCTAACCAGAAGTTGTTCCTTCCTGATTCTGTCAGCCTACTTCAGCTGTGGCAGATTGCATTTAACCTGTGAATGGGAGACTGGCTGGTTGAAGTAGCCCACTGCAGCCCTCTTGCATTGCATGAGTGTTGTTGTGACTGCTCTGCCGTGCTTCAGGACTCATGTTGAATATCAACCTATTTTTTTTTCAGAATAGGTTGCATGACAGACTTACCACTATGGCTGTACTATTAATCCACAAAATTCAAAATATATATGTGAGGCTAGAAATCACACATTTCCAGAATTAAAATCCATTTGAAATATAGACAAGTGTTGTTTCTTTTTTTTCTTTGCAGAAAACAAAATTGTGCAGAGTCTCTACACGTTGAATGATATACTAAGACACAACAATCAAGGAGGAATCTAGTCAAGACCATAGCTGCCAGAAGCCTCAATACTGATGCAAGTAGGTTCATGATGCCTGAGCTGCCAAGTAGTTTGGATAATTGGAATAACAGTCAGTGCTGAAAGCTGGTAAAACGATGGAGAATCAAGTCCTAATCACTATCATGGAGTGCAGGGCTCTGGTTTGCAATCAGTAATTTGCTGACTTAGGTGGTTCAAATCACCCCCAGATCTCAGGTTCTAGACCCTGGACTTATTTCGGGAAAATTAAATGAAAAAGGCAATAACAAGGTGTTTCAAAGCCATCGAATTCTATGTTTATTTATAATACAAAAGGGAAATATAATGCAAGAAATAAAGATAAATGGAATAAACAGTGAAATTAACACAATCAATTATGTAGAGGATAATAACATGGTTAAATATACTATTAGCTAGATTAAACACTATTAGAAATTAAAACAAAAGATTTAATCACAGAAACTTTAATCAGGCTTCCTGCCCTTAGAGTCGCATGCATTGTCACTACCCACCTTTCCCTCCCTGCTAGCTAGGTTGGAAGTTTTGGGGTCTTGGGAGTTTCAGGTTGGCCTGTGTGTCCCACTATCTCCCCCCAAATCTGTGTTGTCTGTTGTGTTTCTGGTGTTTCCTTCTGATGTCAATTAGTTTCCTGATTGTTAACAGTATCGTGAATGGATTTCAATTGAAGTTGAATGTTCAGTATTTCTGTAGACCCTACAATGTCTGTGCTGGGCAGTCCAAGATGTAGAAGCCTTCTCGGGTTAGCATCTGTGTCAGTTGATTGTTTTTACAGAGCGGAGGTGTAAATCGGAATTGCAGGCTAGGCAATGGTCCCAGACAGCCATCTCTTTCCATGAGCTGTATTTATGTATTCTCCACAGAGCTCATTCCAGCTTCCATTTATCTTTTAACAGATTTGAATAGTCCAGTGTCTCATCCACTATTTTAGATATTGGGAAAAGTCTAGGATTTTGTCCAGCATTTCAGATGATGGGGATTTTTTGCTTGACCCTCCAGGAGTCACTATATGCATTCAGTCCTTCAGCTATATGTATGCAATTTACTATAACATCAGCAAGCACAGAACTCAGGCTTTGTGTAATTCTGTGATATTGTAGCCACATGATTAGTTATTGTTATAAATGAACTTCAAGATGTCTGTCTCAACAAGAATGCACCACATTTCTGAGATTTCCGTTAAGCAGACAAACATATAGAAAACCTCAAAGCACATCAGCAGCAAGGCTGAAAGAGTTGGCACAGAGAGAACACAGAGTCTAGGATAGACTAAAATGCCAGATGGGAGTTGAGAAGTGGACAGTGGAAACTCAAGGCTTTATGTGGCAGGACTAGGCCATGAGAAAAGTTTATTCTTTATTTTTCAGATAATAAGTGTTGCTCTCGAACAAAGAATGCTGCCAGTAACAGAGTTCCCCCGACTGATGATCTGTTTTTCTGATGCTGAGTAAGAAATAAATATTGGTCAGTAGATACCCTGCTAAGTCTTCAAAATTATTTCATGGGATCTTTTACATGTTGATGGGAAAAACTTGCATATCACATTTCAGTTGATGTCATGACAGATTTCATTTAAATGTCCGAACAACTATTGCTAAAAATGATTGACATTTTTCAAATGGACCTTTTGCAATAGAGCACTATAATTGTTGGAAACTATTGTCATCAAAATGATGTTCTTCCTTCATATGCTTAGCGTGGTCTAAACTTGAGACAATTCATAAATGCATGCAACTCCGAATTTAATTATTTGTTGGATTAAAACAGATGCTTTGATTCTTTTATTCCTCTGAATAGAACTCTTTGATATTAAATATACAATTAAATGGGTTAATTCCAGCTTTTTTGTCCCTAGTTAATCCAATTAATGAAAGATTTTTCTACCCTGGTAATAGGATTTTCTCATGTCTCAGTGTTAATTAGAATCTTGGGAGTATAGATGGGAACATGTTAGGCTCAGTTTCAAATCTCAGTCAGCATAAATCAAGGATCATTCAGTAATGAAGGTCTGTTTTCCCACGGATGTGAGAAATTCCTAAATTTGAAAGGAATTGATAGATATGGGAATATAGAATATCACATCAGCGATTCAAGGAAGAAAGATGTGCAACCAGAAAGCTAGCAAATAAAATAAATGCAAAAGATCAGACAGGAAGAAACATAAGGAGGGAAGTGTGTAAAATTGAACATGCTATGAATAGAATGCTGGTCAGTGAATGACAAATTTCTAGAAGTGTTGTCATTTTTTGAAAGACTCTGAAAATTATGTCTCAAAAGAAATGGATTCCATTGTAAATTTTTAAAAAAGGAGGATCAAGACCAAATATATCCCCAGAAGAATGATTCATGTATTATTGCTGAAATTTAGGAACTTCTGACCAGGAGTCATTCAGTACATAAATAGTTTTGGAAATATTTTTTAAAATGAATACACTTTAGGGCTTTCATCTACTTATTTTATATACATTTACTCTCTTGAAAACACATTTTAAAAACCACCTTGTATCTTTACTTTTCTTGAAAGCTTCCATTAATGGATGAGCAAATAAAAAGCACAGGAAAATCAACAAGTAAACGGAAATATAGATGGAATGTGTTCAGCCTGGAGCTTGGTGACCAATGTTGTTCCACAGGGATCGGTTCTGGGACCTCTGCTATTTGTGATTTTTATAAATGATTTGAATGAGGAAGTGGAAGGGTTGGTTAGTAAGTTTGCCATCATCTTCTTTCTGGCAGGGATCTAAAGAGCCTTCATGATCGAGTATGACAGAGAAAAATCAACCAGAAGTCTAATGAGAAGTATTTCTTGCTTTTAAGCAAGATTGATTCTATGATTCTATGTGGAAACAGGCACTTTGGCCCAACAAGTCCACACCAACGCTTCGAAGAGTAACCCACCCAGACCCATTCTCCACTACTTTACATTTGCCCAAGACTAATGCACCTCACCTACACTTCCCTGAATATTATGGGCAATTTAACATGGCCAATTTATCTAATCTGCATATCTTTGGATTGTGGGAGGAAACAGGAGCACCAGGGGGGAACCCACACAGAGTGTACAAGCTCCACACACAGGCAGTTGCCCAAGGCTAGAATCGAACCCATGTCCCTGGCACTGTGAGACAACAGGGCTAATCACTGAGCCACTGCACTGCTGTTTGAAGGAAGTTTAATAAGCATCTTAGACATTGTTACTGAGACTGCGAGGCCTCCGACCTTATGTTCAGTCTGATTCCTTCAAGCTTCTGTGCCCCTTGTTTCTCCTTACTGTATTGTGCCTCGTGGTGTCCACTTTGTATATTAGGGATGCTGGATCTGAACTATTAGAACTCTTCCTTTCCTTCCAACCTTCCCAGTCAGGAATTCTGCACCATTTTCTAAGGTTTGCCCTTCATTAGCAGGGATTTAACTTTACTTCTGTGGGTTTGGGTACTTGTTGACTGTTCAGCTGTACCTTGATTCAGGACTACACAGAACATTTAGTGGCACCCTGTATTATCTACAACTGTCTTAGAATGACTCATACTCCAGATCCACGAGTTCCTAACTTTCTTGCTCTATGCTCCTCTTATCAGGTATGAAATACTCTTACCATTGAGTGTAGATACTGTTCTGTTCTCTTCTATCTTGGGTGTTCTACTCTTCCTATCACTGGCTGCATGCATAAGCAGGATTGTTAAAGTTCTGTCTGAAGAAATATTTTGACCTCCACAACTGTCAACCTGAGGGAGCTGAGTGGAATCTGGTCACAGCTTCTCATGCAGTATAAACAGTGCTCGCTATGGACAATGCTATTGTATGAGATGGTCTTCACTGTTGCTCATTATAGGGTATGTTTGCTGCCTTCATCCACTTTCAGGGAATGGATCTGCAGAAGTACTCACCTGAAATAGAAGAAAACCATTTAGTGGTCTAATGGGAAAAGGGTTTTTTTCTTAAGCAAAGTGCAGTTTATTATATGTTAGCAAGTTGTGGAAGTTACACTGACACTATAAGCATTATCCTAGATTTTCCATTGACCAGACAGTCATTAGTCCAGGATGGATAAAAATTGTATATGGAGACCTGAAGGAATCTTCTTCATAGTACACTCTGAAAGTAGTACTTGGGAGATTGATATTTCTACTTAGCAGTTCGATTGCATCAGGAATCCTCTCAAACATGACTTAAATCAGAGAATTTGGATGCTTTCAATCAAAAAAAAAGAGCAGTTCATCATAAAAGGTTACACTATTAAATACATTAACCCATGAGTAACCATTAAACTAAACATATACTATCTCACAAACATAACTAACCTCCATAGCCCTTTTACGGACTCCGAGTCTCTGACCCAACTCTCCTTTCTCCTAGCAGGATTGAATGCCCCCCCAACATTCCGCACCACCACTCCCCACCAACCTCACCACACCTCCCAGGCTTGTTCCAACCTAACTGCCACCTCTGAATCTCATCAGACTGGATTGGATCCCAGCTGTCCCACTGGCAACAGATCTAACCTGACATCCACAACAGCTCCATCAGATACAGCAAGACTCAATATCCACCCCACCCTGCTGGACCTGGGGCTCCACTTGAAAATTGTTTGCATTTGCCAATCTCCTCTATGTTAGGGAAACAAAGCGCAGACGAGGTGATCGCTTTGCAGAACACATACCACCTGTCTGCAATATAGACCCAAGCTTCTAGTTGCCTGCAACTTCAACACACTACTTTGTTGCCTGGCCAACATCTATGCCTCAGGTTTGCTGCAGTGCTCCAGTGAAGGTCAATTCAAGCCGGAAGAACAGCACCTCATATTCTGCTTGGGAACTCTGCAACCTCTTGGCCTTCGTATTACATTCAACAATTTTGGGGCTTGAGGCAACCTCTCCCATGTCCTTACCCAATTCTGTCCTTATGCCAGGACTTGTCATCACATGGGCTGCTATCACATTCAACCCCTTGTATCCATTAGCATTTATTCATTCCCCCAGACTGATATTTACCAAATCCTTTGTCTGTCCAACTCCTTTTCTCTCTCTCTGGGTTCCAATTATCATTTACTCTCCACCTTCTCCCCCACCTATCTTCTACATAAATACCAACTTTTTCCTAGTTGCCATCATTCAAAAGGAGGACCACTGGACACAGTGGCTCAGTGGTTAGCACTGCTGCCTCACAGCATAAGGGACCCAGCTTTGATTTCAGCCTTAGACGACTCTCTGTGTGGAGTTTGCACATTCTCCCTCTGCCTGTGTGGGTTTCCTCTGGATGCTTTAGTTCCCTCGACAGTCCAAAGATGTGCGGGTTAGGTGAATTGGCCATGCTAAATTACCCATAGTGTTTAGGGATGTATAGTTTAGGGGAATGTGTCTGGGTGGGATACTCTTCAGAGAGTTGGTGTGGACTTGTTGGGCCAAATGGTCTGTTTCCACACTGTAGGGATTCTATGTGAACACTCCTCCTGATCCTATACTGTAGACCATTGAGTCCTATTCCAGCCACCACCCTCCCCCACGTCCACACCACCCCCACCATGATGTTGCCATGATATTAAGGGTATCATTTCCCCATGAATGTAAGTTGTTTTTTTAAAATAATGGAACATTTGACCTAAAATGCAAAAATCTATCAGGATGCAGCAACTCACTTTAAGAGCCATTCAGATACAGGACTGTCTGAGATATTGGAAAATGCCATGTGTAGCTAAAATTGGATTTCTTGACATGAAGTCAACAACACAGGGAAGACAGCCCGACTGCTTGCTGCTCTCTTGCAGTATCAAAGTTCATGAATAATTTAGAGATATAAACCAAAATGTAATCGGTTTTTTAAAATGAAGTGAGATTTTGAAATGGTCTTTTGGCCATTTCCCTTTTAATAAATCAGATGGATTTGCACTCTAGCCATCAGGGTTTCTTATTCATTCACATTTGTTTACATAGAAGGAATTATGCAGCAGAGTATTTTGACCTCCTTTTGCTTGTTTTGCCTCAGAACTTCCTTTATATTGCACTTTTAATCCATCCAAATCTTTTATACCTATCAGCCAAGATTTACTGGTGCAAAATGGAATGCAAAAATCAGTGACAAATATTATTACAACATTATGAAATATAAACAGAAAAGAGAGGCAGGCAAGACTCAAAACTAGTCTAAGTACACCACTACATGCACAAATCCATGTTTGATTTGCCTCCAGTAGTTTCCCCAAAATAAACATAATGGACGGGATCTTCCCAGTCCCTGAATAATATAAGTTGGTGATCAGCTGGGAAAATAGGTGAGATAGCAGATTCTCGCTGTTGAGAAAAAGTTTCCTTTACTCATTCGTGACACGTGGGCATCATTGGCTTGTCCAGCACCTATTGCCATTGCTTCGTTGCTCATCAGCAGGTGGCACTGTACCACTGCTGTCCATTTGGTATAGGGGGACCCTTTCTACCATTAGAGAGGGAGTTTTAGGATTTTAACTCAATGGCACGGAAGGAATGGTGATAAGTTTCCAAAATAATGAGATTCTTGGAGGCAAAATTGCAAGTAGTGGGGTCCCCTTGTACCTGCTACCCTTGTTCTTCTAGTTTATCGAATGATTGTGGGTTGGAAGGGTCTTGAACAGTGAGACAAGAAACTCACTGGTGAGCGATGAGAGGCATATTTGTACCTATGTGCATGTTATTATCATGTTAGTGTAACCTTATTACTTTGAAGTTACCTGTTCACCCACCACCAAATAGAATGTAAATCGCGATGATTTCCAACATGAAATCAGAGTGGTTACCTGGCAACACCATCTCCAGTAAATAGAATAAGTGAACTTCCCAGATAGGTTGAGGAATGGGAGAAGTCACAAAGGTCCCCAGTTCCTCTTTGAAACTATTTGCTGCATTAAAAACTCGGGGCAGCTGTCACCTTGACAGAAGCAGTGGTGTGATGCTAATGTTACAGGACTTGTAATCAGAACCCAGGTTAATATTTTGGAGACAGTGGAGACTATTCAGGAAAAATAGAATCATGAAAGAAATTGAGATTACTGTTACAAGCTTAGACAGTGGGAATCAACCAGAAATGAATAGTTGTAATTAAGGTGGATACTGACATTAAAGCTATATGTAGCTAGATTCATTCAGTAAAGCTAATAAGGAGATAGAAATCATTTACTCAGGCT
This sequence comes from Hemiscyllium ocellatum, assembly GCF_020745735.1. Lineage (NCBI taxonomy): Eukaryota > Metazoa > Chordata > Chondrichthyes > Orectolobiformes > Hemiscylliidae > Hemiscyllium > Hemiscyllium ocellatum. The sequence goes on along the minus strand of NC_083406.1, from coordinate 25,134,022 downwards.
GTGTTTAATGGGATTTATCCAGAGAAGCCAGAATAAAAGGCAGCCCTCATCTCGTTTAGCCACAGAGAGTGAGAATCCTCCATTTTGACCACAGTAATTCTGGATAATCCTTTAGTAGCAGCACAGAACTATACCACCAGTCCTACTGTAAAATAAAAGCCTTTTAAACAAAGAGAATAAATAATCACATTAGGAATTGGCGACATCAGAAATAGTATTGCCAGGATGATTTAATTTCAGAGGTGGTCCAAATCAAGCACAATCTTAGAAATCATTGAAAAAACAACTTTTAAGACGCAGAAATGCTTTCAAATTAAAATCCACATTAGCGATGAACAAATTACAAGCAACTGGAAGTATAGCTGATGAGGTAATAGCTCACCACGTTGTAAAATAAGCAACCGATACTTTTGAGGAAATACTGAAAGCATTTGACAATTACTTTAACCTCAGAACAAGTACAATTATTGAAAGAACAAGATTCAACAGAAAAGTTCAACATCCAGGAAATCCCAAGGCTGATTTCATTAATAATCTCTACAGATTGGTGGAGATATGCAACTATTGCGATTTAAGGTCAGAGTTCATAAGAACTAGAATTGTTATAGGAATTGCTGATGAGTCTTTGTCAAATTAATTATAGTCAAAAGGAGACTTGACTCAAGACAAAGTCATACAAATGGTAATTGAAATCACAGTCTGGAAGTAGCACAAATCAAATCTGATGAAGAGAAGATCAAATTTATTACAAAAATCATCGTAAATGTTTAGTTGTTAAGGTGCAAAACCACAGAAGACACAAGACAGAAATCAGTAGAGCAAGCAGGGAAGACACAGCTGCCAAAATTCCTCATGAATGCTGTGAAGGACGAAATCCTCACATGTAACGAGAGTGCCCAGATAAAAAGGAAATAGTATCTGGAAAACGATAGGTACATTCAGAAAATATGACAAAGTCGGACATTGTTATAGGAAGGCAAGAAGTCAACAAGTTGGGTGCCATGATAGCTTAGTGGTTAGCACTGCTGCGTCACAGCACCAGACACCCAGGTTCAATTCCATCCTTAGTCTGTGTCAGGTTTGCACATTCTCCATCTCTGCACGGGTTTCTTCCCACAGTTCAAAGATGTGCAGGCTAGGTGGATTCGTCGTGGGAAATGCAGAGTTACAGGGATAGGGTAGTGAGAAAGGTTCTGGGTGGATGCTGTTCAGAGGGTCTGTGTGGACTCAATGGACCAAATGGCCTGCTTCCATACTGTAGAGATTCTATGATTCTAAGTGCAGAAAGGTTAATAATGTAGAATATTCTACAAAAGAAGAAAAGTATAAAGTGCTCCTTACACTCAAAGAAGGTGAAGAAATTCATGACATTCATGGCCTTGAACAAAATTCAGGTGGGAGGATGGACTTGGGTCAGCACCTGGTAGACATAGGCCAAGTAGCTCTCTTCCTCCACATCTTGGTGACATGGTTAAAGGATTGTTCCAAATTCTTTCAGACGCTGAGCTCTTCACTAGAACCGGCGACTTAAGTATGACTTAAAGTAGAGTGTTTCCAATTTTCTCACTCGACTGACCACTGAATGTGGTGTTAGTCTCTTTGATGTGGGACTTTGAATTTTGATACTCATTGTGAATGTTTGTTGTAATGAGACTTTGTTTTGAAGAAGGAATTAAATATAGTAAATAGGGTTTTAGGATTTAGAATGTCTATCTCAGTACAATGAAATCTGCAATGCATTTCCTTTCATTTATTTTTCTCAACTGTGCATGAATTTTGAGATCTGCCCAAGGTAGAGTTGGTGTGGTAGATGAAAGGGAAAACAAGCAGGGAAGTGGGATTGATGGCTGAGTTTATAGGAAGTTGCTGTTGGGGACTATAAAGATCCAAAGGATGGGTACTGGTGCACAGATTGGCATGGATAGTAACAGCAAACATGTAAGTAGGAATAGGATATGGATTTGAATGGAACAATTGGGAGCTTGCAAATGTGTGCTTTACGAAGACAGTTGGCCACTTATACCATCAGTCATTTCTACTTCTGTGTGATTTTGGTGAAATCTTTACTTTAAACCCTAAGTGCTCAAATGGAGTAAGTAGGAGCAGGCTTGAAACTTATGGGTTCATTTGGATAATGAGGGGATGATTACAGAGCATTAGGTGCTAAGGGTTGGCATTGAAGTAGCATGGTGTAGAGGCTGAGGGCTGAGGAATTGTTTTATTGTTAAATTTTATTTTCACAACTTTGAATACACCTTCAAAACACTATTGTAATCTTTACATTAATTCCGTATTCACAATAGGCATGTGTACTCAGATCTTCACGGGTCTCCCAGCCTGACTTCGAATCCAGTCCATGCTATGAAAATCAGGATGCAATTCAGATTTGCTAAGACAGAAAAGATTTTCAAGTCGAAAGAACATGAGCAGACCAATTGGCTAAGCTGAAATTCTCAATGTCTACTGGTAGGACGTGAGTTCACATCTATAAATTACAAGGTCTTTGGCATAACCACCATGCCACCATACCATAATCAATTGCAGTTTTCAGAGTTGAGAGGAGAAGTGAAGCAGGGTAAAAGTATACTGACCGAGATTAAGTCAAACAGCTTGACTGATTGAAGAGTACCTAGCAATGATAGGTAATAATGTCAATAGGAAATTAAATCAGCTTGTTTACCTGCAAAAGAATGAAAATTTCAATTATAGGCCAAAAATTTAATCTGAAGGAGCAAAAACTTAAAAGGAGAGTAAGAACAGTCTAGACAGGAAGGAAAATGATTGAAGAAGGAACTGAAGGAGCTTTTTTAAGGTTTAATGGAAGTTAATTCCACTCATAGGATTTTCATTTGGAAAATAAATGTTTATTTTGTGGGCAGCTTCTTAGTGATGCAACTTCCATTTCAAGATATCAAGCTGAAAAGAAATTCTGAGTTTAGCTGAGGAGACAAAAGGAAAGATTTTCATACTGATTACAGTTCTGTTGTCCTTCATAAACATATTGGATCCAGAAGAAGAAACATTATCTTGTTATGTTGATTACAATGGTCAATGTTTTTTCGAATTAGGTTGACTCAGGAGTTATATAAAGAAAAGGCCTTATCTGAGCTAGGTAAGAACAACACCATTCCCGGGTTTTCTGATTTTCAGCAGTGCCCTTTGAAGGTACGTACTGGTGCAATTTGTAAGCCTGCACTCCGATCTGCAGAACTGGCTATCTCCATTGCAGCATTGGACATATCCTACATCTCTTCAATTTTTGATGGAGTTGGACCAGGTTTTTAAAGGATTGTGGCTTCCAGGACATACCAGGATTGTGAACCATCATCTGGATGAATGAAGCTTCTAAAAGACAATTTCAAATATCCTCCATATGCTCTCCAAGAGACTGTCAGATGTTGGCATAATGGGCCATATGGAGTTAGAGAATGGCTAAACCCTAGCATAAGAAGCAGGAGGTGCAAGAATGGTGCTTGGGAGCATGTGATGGCATGGATGGGGCATGGCTATATTATGAGAATGTAAATGATAATGGGAATGGTTGAAAGAGTTGGACAGAATGCAGAAGGGATTTGCAAGCATGGTTCCATAGATGAGAAACTTCATTTAAAAGGATAGTTTGAAGAAGTTGTATTGGTGACATCAGCAGTCATGTATAAAATGTTGTGAGGATAGGATACATAGTGTGTACTTGTGAGGCATGTACTTGAAACAAACAGGATTTTGTACAATACTGCAAACAGAAACCTACCAGAATTGGAAAACAGTCACTCATAGGTGAGGGAAAACCATTACAGACCACAATCAGATGAGAAGGCTGTAGGAAGCTCTCAGATCTCCAGAATAGAACCTTGAAATGCCAGCCTTTAAGGAACAGAAACAAATTGGTGAGGATGGGATAAGGGTGTGTGACCTATAAGGGATGCAAGGCCTGTCTGTTTAGTATTCCAGTGAGGATGGAGGGCCACAATATTGGGGCAAGCCTTCCAATCAGCAATCCACAGCAAAAAAAGATTGTGCCTCAGGTGCCAATATTTTCTGTGGTGAATATAAATCTGGGAATTTTCTGGTACCCATCTCATGGATGAAAATCCTGCCCAGTATAAAAATAATCCACCTTCTGATATCATTCCAAATGCCAAATGTAGTATCACCACTGAGATTTTGGACTGTTTTCTCTCCCCAGCATCAAAACAGAAACAACCAAAATATGCATTGATTCTGGACAAATTATTCCCTTAACTTCTCTAAGTCTCTAGCATCCTACGACATTTATCCCTACCACTAGTGTTGACATTCCGCTATACTATTTCAAAGCAGTTTTAACTCTAGTTTTCCTTTTTCCAAGAGGACAGAAGGGAAAAAGCAGTAGATGATAAACACAAATTGTATAGAGTGTAAGGGTCTGAAAAGGTTCATACAATGATGTGCATTAATCCCCATCCATTATGAGGATGTCATATTTGTGATGTTGGTTTTGCCTTCATTAGGGTATCTTTATCTGAGGTAACAGCGGTTATGTTAGCTCTCATATGTTAATAAACTAGACAGGAACAATGTGGTTTTGAATGTTCCAACAAATGTTGATGGAAGCTGGCTTTTATACACAATTATTTATTTTCACATGATATTAGGCTCGTATTTGATTATTCATTGACAGAAGACTACCATATTTCTAATACCGCATCACACATCAAATGGTCCCAAGTAAGGTAGAGTCTGAGACCATTACATCCTCAGACACATGCTATAATGCATTCATGATACCATGAGCATGCCTCTCGAAGGTGTTTTACCTTTTGACCAAATGACATAACACAACATTCCTCTTTCACCAAAGGTTGAAGGGCTACTAAATAGCTATACGTAACTGTACTTATGTTCATACCATTAATTTGATAATTGTGTAAACAGGTGAAACAGCATTTACAAAATTGACATTTCAAATTCAATGCAATGCTTTGAAGGCCTGACAATTCATCATCATTTGTGATCACATTCACATCTAGAGCAGAACAGTCTCCATGTGTAACATAAATAGACCCAAAAACCTTAACTTAAAAATGCTGAATTGACTCTTTGTGTTGTTAAATGTCAATCCATGTTGTAACATCACTGCCATTCGTATGTGCCTTTGTCTTAGCCATGACAATGATATTTTTAGTTATTCAAGCAAAACCAGATACATTTTCAAAGATCCCATCCATGTATGATGCTGGAATAGACACTGGCTTACTGATAGCTCAAATGGTAACAATCTGAAACAGTACCATCAGACAGCAATTTAAGTGATCCATGAAGCAGATGTTGATAGGCAGCATAGATCAATTTCAGGAGAAAAAAAATTATCCTTATCACAGGACATCTGCAAACTTTATTCTGATTTTAAGATATAAAATTCTGAAGGACAGTCATGCGAAACTAGTACAGCAAGCAGGACAAGTATTAACAAGTAAACCTCACAAACACAACCAGGGCTTGGCTAGTTTTATTTAAATGCTGTACCTGGAAGTAAAAAGGTTATTTTCTGAAAATGTGGTGAAGTAGGACACAGTCAGAGAATGGCAAGATGTCAAATAGTTACTCACACACTAATGAAGTTGAACAGTCAACAGTAGAAGAAAAGCCAAAGTTAGTCCAAAGAGAAGTACATGGTCTAGACATCGTTTCACAAAAACAATTCCTGTCAGTGAACACTTTACTCATTTCAGGCTTAATATAGGGACAAGCATCATATTTTCATTGTTCATTTTTTGAATGTCGGTGTTCTGACCAGCATTTATTGCCCATCCTTAATTACCCTTGGTGATGAATTGTCTTCTTGAACTGTTGCAGTCCATTTGATGTAGAGCCACTCACAGTGCTGTCAGACAGGGAGTTCCAGGCTTTTAACTCAGCAATACGAAAGGAATGGGGAAATATTTCCAAGTCTGGATGCTGAGTGCTTTGGAGGGGAACTTGCAGGTTGTTTTTATCTGCTGTCCTTTTCTTTCTGATGGCAGAAGTTGTGGGTTTGAAGGTGTTGTCTCAGGAGAACTGGTAAATTTCTGCAGTGCATCTTTTAGATGATATACATTGTTGCTTCTTAGCATTGGTGTTGGAGGGAATGGATATTTATGGACGTGGTGCCAACCAAACAAGCTCCTTTGCCCTGAATGGTGTCAAGTTTTTTGAGTTTTGTTGCAGCTACATACCTTTGAGCAAGTGGGGAATATTCCATCATACTCTTGACCTGTGCCTTACAGGCTACGAACAGGCATTGAGAAATCAGAGGATTCCTAACTTCATACCTGTTCTTGTATCCAGGATATTTATATGGTTATTCCAGTACAGTTCCTGGTCAATGGTAATCACTAGGATGTTGATAATCAGCGATTCAGAGATGTGAATGCCACTGAATATCAATGGGTGATGCTTAGATTATCTGTTATTGTTGAAGATCATTATCTGACATTTGGATTACTTGGCACTTTTCAGCCACAGGGCTGAAAACACAGCGGTCAGACAGCATCTGAGGAGCAGGAAAATTGACGTTTCAGGCAAAAGCCCTTCACAGGAATGAGTAGGGAGCCTTCGGGGTGGAGAGAGAAATGGGAGGAGGTGCGGCTGGGGAGAAAGTAACCAAGATTACAATGGGTGGATGGAGGTTGATATGAAGATGATAGGGTGGAGCAGATAGGTGGGAAGAAAGATTGGCAGGTAGGACAGGTCGTGAGGATGGTGCTGAGCTGGCAGTTGGCACTGGGATGAGGTGGGGGTAGGGAAAATGTGGAAACTGATGAAGTCCACATTGATGCCATGGGGTTGAAGTGTTCTGAGGCAGAGGATGAGGCGTTCTTTCTTCAGGCGTCGGGTGGTGAGGAAGTGGCAGTGGAAGAGGCCCAGGACCTGCATGTCCTCAGCAGAGTGGGAGGAGGAGTTGAAATGTTGGGCCACAGGGCAGTGGGGTTGATTGGTGCGAGTGTCCTGGAGATGTTCCCTGAAGTGCTCTGCTAGGAGGCGTCAGTCTCCCCAGTGTGGAGGAGAATGCATCGGGAGCAACGGATACAATAAATGACATTGGTGGATGTGCAGGCCATGGATATGGAAGGCTCCTTTGGGGCCTTGGATGGAGGTGAGAGTGGGTGGGGGGGGGGGGGGGGGGGGGCGGTGGGTGGGTGGGCATAGGTTTTGCAATTTCTCTGATGGCAGGGGAGGGTGCCAGATTGGGAGGGTGGGTTGTAGGGGGAGGGTGGACCTGACCAGCTAGTCATGGAGGGAACAGTCTTTGTGGAAAGCAGAAAGGGGTGGGGAGGGAAATATATCCCTGGTGGTGGAGTCCTTTTGGAGGTGGCAGAAATGTTAGCAGATGATGCGGTTTATGTGGAGGTTGGTAGGGTCGAAGGTGAGCTCCAGGGGGTTCTGTCCTTGATGCGGTTGGAGGGGTGTGGGTTGAGGGCGGAGGTGCAGGACATGGATGAGATACGTTGGAGAGCATCTTCAACCACATGGGAAGGGAAATTATGGTCTTGAATTCTATGGTGTGTTCTATGGTGGAATTCGTCCTCTTGGGAGCAGATACGGCGGAGGTGGAGGAATTGGGAATACGGGCTAACATTTTTGAAGGAGGTAGGGTGGGAAGAGGTGTAATCCAGGTAGCTGTGGGAGTTGGTGGGTTTATAAAAAATGTCAATGTTAAGTCAGTTGTCATTGATAGAGATGGAGACGTACAGGAAGAGGAGGGAGGTATCCGGACAAAACCCACGCAGACACAGGGAGAATGTGCAAACTCCACACAGACAGTTGCCCGAGGCAGGAATTGAACCCGGGTCCATGGTGCTGTGAGGCAGCAGTGCTAATCACTGAGCCATCGTGCCGCCCAAAGGCAGCCACTTTCACCTTACTGCTGGAATTCAGATCTTTTGTCTCTGTTTGAACAAAAGTTTTAATGAGATCAGGAGCTGTGATTCACTTTGCCAAGGTGATTTGACTGCTCTTGAGGGTGACACATCTGTTAGCTCCATTTATTTTTAACTTGAGCTTGAAGGTTCTCTCTGATTAGTTAAACATGAAGGTAGAACGGTTTGAGAGAGCCTCAAAGGTAACCCCTCTTAAAAGTAGTGGGAGGGGTTGGACAGAAAGTCTCTGCTATTTGACACGAGGCTGTACCCATTAACTTTGAAGATATGGTTTTAACACTTTCAGCTGCTTGAAATTGATACAAATTGAATTGAGACAAGACAAACTAGTTGAGAATACAAAGACTACATCCCCTAAGAAGGGAGCTGGACGTCAAAATACATTCTGGTTTTCCAACCTCAAGCGGATATATAAGAGGATGTTGGAGGTGGAGGGGGGTTACATTTTAGAGGACAGGAGCAGAGGACTGAAAGCTATGGGTTTGATATGACCATGGGGAGTGTCTGCCTCAATTGGACATAGGGCTCTCCGAAGAAGGTTCATTCCCTCTTGCATAACACTAGTCCATTCAATAAAATCTCCAGGCCACCCACCTGACCAGGGTATCTCTCTGCCTCAGGTTCAATAGAAGTAAATGCAAAATGAGACACCTAAGTTGCCATTAGTTAACCACATAAGAATCTCAATAGGCCAAGAGTATGTTGGATGCCTATTGCCTCCTGTGCACCTGTAAAATGGGAGAAAGGCAAAGGCTAGGCAGGAAAGCAGTGCAATAGGGACTTGCTGCAGTAATAAACAAATCATACTTGGCACTGGCAGGATGGAAGGATGTGGAAAGAAAGAGTTCTTTTAATCCAGGGTCATCAATTTATTATCGTCTCGGAAAGACATTAACAAGTACAAATTATTGGACATTGACACCATATTGTCATAAATGGACACACCTTAAAGAAGCTTTTAAAAATACATATTGGAATCTGTATTTCAAGGGACTTTGCAAGAGTTTATGTGATTAATGAAATCAAACTGCTTTCTTCACAATTTTCTCTCTCTATCTCAAAGAAACCGACCCCAGTTCCCACAGAAATAAAACCAGTGGAGAAGCATCAAAATCTGAAAGCTCTAAAAATAATGTAAACAATTCACTACTCCTGACAGCATCCAAGACACCAACTGGCTAAACTTGATCTCAGATTAAAATCTTACCGCCCAAAGACATACATTTCTAAACTGCATGCTGTTTTATCATCCTTTGTACTGGATATAACTTTTTAAAATTTTGTCTGTGTGTGAGCTTGCACATATGTGTGTGTATGAGTACTCAAGTACTGAAGTAAGGACTGTATGATTGAAATTGTATCTAATATTTTTCTTGGAATTAACAGGTAATAAATTTGTTCTTTATTCAACTCAAGGAAATCTTGGATTTGCTTTTTTGATTAGATTATTTACAGTGTGGAAACAGGCCCCTCGGCCCAACCAGTCCACACCGACTCTCCAAAGAATAATCCACCCAGACCCATTTCCTTCTGACTAATGCACCTAACACTATGAGCAATTTAGCATGGCCAATTCACCTGAACTGCACATCTTTGGACTTTGGGAGGAAACCAGAGCACCCAGAGGAAACCCACACTGACGTGGGGATAATGTGCAAACTCCACACAGACAGTCACCTGAAGCTGGAATCGCACCTGGGACCCTGGTGCTGTGAGGCAGCAGAGCTAACCACTGAGCCACCGTTCTTTATTGATTACAATAAAAATAATTAAACACCTTCTTTACTGGATGGCATCATTGCAAAAAGAAAAGCCTTTTTTTTCACGATCAAAGAGATTGGAAGATAGGAACTAATCTACCCTTTCTGACCTGCTTGTAACATATTATACAAACTAACTGGCATGAGCAGAACTACATAGACTACATGGCACATAAAACAGAATGTCAGTCCAATCAGTTAATAGTTTCACTTTCTTTTATGAAATCATGAGATGTTGAATGATATTGGCCAGGGGTCAGTTAAAAGTCAGCTGTTGGTTTGGAGTCACATGTAGGCTGAACCAAATCAAGATGGCAGTTACCTTCCCTAAAGAAGGAATTAGCTGAAAATGTCTTGCTGGTTAAAGCACAGCAGGTCAGGCAGCATCCAAAGAACAGGAAATTCGACGTTTCGGGCATAAGCCCTTCTTCAGGAATTGAAGGTACTGATAATACTAGATCATCACCTCCTCAAACACAAGCTTCATTTCAGCTTCCTCCACTCTTTCCTCACTTGAATTCATTAGCGGATCTCCTTTTGCTTCTTCACATGTTTGTGTAGCTTCCCAAAACATTGCATTGATTCTATTTGTTTCAACCATGTTATCAAGTTCTACAGTTTCAATGCTTTCTGGATTATCACTTATTTTAGAATTTGGACTTTGAACTAGTAGCTTCTTTTTATTCACTCGTGAGACATGAACATCACTGGCTGGCCAATATTTATTGCCCGTCCCTAGTTGCCATTGAAAAAATGGTGGTGAGCTGCCTTCTTGAATTGCTGCAGTCCATGCACTATAGGTTGACCCACAATGCTGTAAGGGAGAGATTTTGATCAAGCAACACTGAAAGAACGGTGATATATCATCAAGTCAGAAAGGTGAGTTACTTGGAGGGAACTTATAGGTGCTGTATGTATTGCTCTTGCCAATTTAATTGGGAATTGATAATGGATTTGGATGGTGCTGTCTAAGGATCTTTAGTGAATTTCTGCAGTGCATCTTGCAGGTAGTGTGAGCATCTGAGCATCAATAGTGGACGGAATGAATCTATGTGCATATGATAGCAATCAAGTGGGCTGCTTTGTCCTGGATGGTGTCAAGTTTCTTGAGTGTTGTTGGAACTGCACCCATCCTGCAAGCAGGGACTATTCTATCACATTCCTGACTGATGCCTTGGAGCTGGTGGACAGGTTTGGGAGTCAGAAGGTGCATTACATCCTGCAGTATTGCTAAATTCTGACCTGCTCCTGTAGTCACTCTATTTATATGGGGAGTTCAGTTGAGTTTCTGGTCAATGGTAACTCCCAGGTTCTTGATAATGGGGCACTCAGTGATGGCAAAGACATTGAGGCAGTGGCTACATAGTCTCTTGTTGGAGATGATCATTTCATGGTATTTGTGTTGCACTCATGTTCCTTGCCACTTGTCAGCTCAAGCCTGGATTTTGCTGCATTGGACCATGAACTGCTTCAGTATCTGAGAAGTCAGGAATGATATTGAATGTTGTGAATTTATCAACAAATGTCCCCACTTCTGACCTTATAATGGGGGAAAGGTAGCTGAAGATGGTTGGGCCGAGGACAGTACTCCTGCAGAGATGTCTTGGAACTGAGATGCCTGATCTTCAACAACCACAACTAACTTCCTTTGAACCTGGTGTGGACTCCAACCAGCAGAGAGTTTCTCTTTTGATTTTCACTTACTCTAATTTCTCTAAGGTTCCTTAATGTCACACTTGAACAAAGCAACTTTCATGTTAAGTGCAATCACTGTCAGCTCACTTCAAGAATTCAGTTCTTTGTTCGAAGGCATTGAAGTAGGTCAAGAGCGATGTGGCTCTGGCAGGATTATAAATGAACTTGATGCTATTACTAAACAAGTTCTGTGTGATACACATTTGATAACCCCTTTCACCAATTTACTGGTGAGACCAGATTGTTTGAGTGGTAAATGTCTCGTTGGATTTGCCCGGCTTTTTTATATACAGGACAGTCATGGGAAATGTTCCATCTTGTGGGTTGATCCCAATGTTGCAGTTGCACTGGAACAGCTTAGTTACAGAGTGTAGCTATTTATGAGCCACAATTCTTCAGTACTATTGCTGAAATATTGTCAGGTCCTATTGCTTTTGCAGTATCCAATACCTACAACTTTCTCTTCATAGCACATGGAATTAATCTATTTCGCCAAAAACTGGTATCTCTGAATCATCTGCTCAGCACTTCTATCACAAACACAACTGGATTTGCTACATAAACACAATGCCTACAAGATCAGGTCAGAAGTTAGGAATTCTGCAGTAAGTAACTCAGCTCCTGAATCCCCACATCCTATCCATCATTCATAAGGTACAAGTTAGGAGTGTGATGGAATACTCGCTATTTGCTTTGATAAGTGCAGCTCCAACAACACTCAAGAAGCTTGATACCATCCAGGGCAAAGCAGCCTGGTTAAATGGCACCACACCCACAAATATTCACACCCTCCACTACCCACACTCAGTAGCAGTGTGCGCTATCTAAAAGGTGTACTGCAGAAATTCACGAAAGATCCTTTGATAGCACCTTCAAAACCCATAACCACTTCTATCTAGAAGGACAAAGGCAGCAGTTACTTGATAACATCACCTGCTAGTTCCCCTCCAAGACATTCACTATTTTGACTTGAAAAATATATCATTATTCCTTCAGTGTTGGTTACTCAAAATCATAGAATTCCCTTCCTAAGGGCACTGTGGGTCAATATGCAGGACGGGAACTGCTGTGTTTCAAGAAGGCAGCATATCATCACCTTCGCAAGAGCTACTAGGGACAGGCAATAAATGCGGGCCAGCCAGCAGCACCCACATTTCACAAATGAATTTTTAAAAATTGGCCCCATTTTCAGTGTTTCTCTAATTTGCGTCATCATAGAGCTGTGAAGTCCCTTTCAAAACAGTTTAGGTTTTGCAAGTCATCGGAAGCACTGATAGAGAAACAAGTAGTCTATATCAGCAGTGACATTTGTGCAAGAGAGCTGACTCTCTTAAAGCATCATTAGATCAGAAACGCCTTCAAATCTGGACCAGATGTTGTTATTAGCTTTTCACCTTCACCTCCCTATTGGAGCTCAAAAACTGCAATCTTACACTCATTAATTTCCTTAAAACCTGTAAAAATATCACCTGGAGTTTGAAGACGTGAGATGATTGAAATGTAACAAGCAAAATTCTTAAGGGGCTCAACAGGGTAGATGCTGAGAAATGTATCCCTCAGTGTGATGTAGAGAATTAGAGGTCACAGCCTCAGAATAAGAGGTCAGTAACTTAGGACAAAGCTGAGGAGAAATTCTTTAACCCATCAGGTTGTGCATCTTTGGATCCTATAAGACAGGCAGCTGAGGATACCTAGTCATGTAATATATTCATGAATTCAAGCAAGTGATGAGCCTTTGGATACAACAGGAGAATATGAGGGAAAATAAAAAAAAACAAAAACAGAAGTAGTTAGAAAAGCTCAGTATTATGGCAGCATCCATGATGAGAAATCAAGCTTAATGTTTCAGGTCAGGTGACACTTCCTCAGTTACAGCATCTGCAGTTCTTTCCGTTTTGATTCAGGGAAAATAAAACTGGAGTAGAAGGTCAGTTACAATCTTGTTGAATGGTGAAGGACTGATCGACCTAATGGCCTCCTCCAGGTTCTATTTCTTAGATTATTTATACTATTACTGAAAAATTATTTCAATTGGTAGACCCATCAAAAGATAAGCCTTTGGATTTTTTTTGTAAGGAATGCTATAATGAGCCACTTGATCATTGAGATAAGTCGAGGAACGCACAAGGTCATGGTGACATACTAAAAGTTTGAATGCCATGGGTGAATGTATAAGTCACAGCTGAATAATACAATTGTGGGGGAGTCTGTAGACTAACCTTCAAAAATATTAATAGGATTAATTCTGTGGTTTGCAGAACAAACAGGCTTGCTGTCCCAATTCCACACTTATATCCTCTGCAAGCTAAAGCATAATAAGTTTGCTTTTCTCCCTCATTATTCACAAAGGCTACCTTACTCCAATGCAATCACACCAACATCCACCTTTTTCTGTGATAAAAAGTGAAGATACAGATATTTCTGAGCAGATGAGAAATAGTCAATGTTCCCTTTTCACTCATTTTCTTTGATAGTATCCCTACCTCTGAGTCAGGAGACCTGAGTCCAATCCCACCTATTCTAAGTGCAATAGCATCTCAGAACCAGTTAATTAAAAATATCCAGAAAGATGAAGAGGGGAACTCTTGGGGTGCAGTTGTAGCGTCCATAGCTCTGAGCTGGAAACTGCAGCTTGAACTCTCACTTGCTACAGAGGTATGTCAGAACAGATTTATCAAAAATATCTGGAGGTATGAATAGGTTTAGGAAGAGAATCCCATTGAACAGGGCCCATTTTTTGCTTCGCCCCCACAAAATTAACAGTTTTAGCTGGATTGTTTGCTTCTTCTGAAATAGCTGTCACCAACTTATCGCAACAAAATTCTCAGATAAATCTATAGGCATACTGTGATTGGTCTGTTTGGAGGTGTCATGACAAGGCAGTGAACGTCTCTGTTAATTAATCAAATACCCAGAAATGCTCAACTTGCCTCGTAATCTATTAAAATGTGAGTGACAGAGAACTCCAAAATTCGACTATTTAAAGAAAATCATATCAATTTATTCTTTAACTCTAAAGGTGAACATTAAACAACTATTCACAACTCTAAGTGCCCCTTTCTCTTAACTGCTTATTATCTGCCTCCAACTCTGTAACAATACACTGTTCCAATAAAACACTTAATAAAGACTCTCTCTCTCTCTCTTGCTGGCAGTTACTCTCTCAATAACAGTTTTTCTGACTGACTTTCAAACAGCCTGCCTGTTTTATACCCCCAACATCAGATCGTCTAATTAGTTTGATGTTGGCCAAAACAATAAATTCAAACTCAGTTGGGTTTTAGTACCCTGGGGCATAATTTAAACTGATCAGTTACATTTGAATTGTTGTCAAAACAGCAACCAACTCAGATATCTATTTCAGTCAAATATTACATATTTTCAATTTTCGTGTACCCTCTGATACTGCAAGTCAGTCATATTACAGGTGCTTGCAAGCTCTGAATGCAAAGCAACATTCACTCTCTCTTAAAGATACAGTACATGACTTCAACTTCATTACATCTCCCCCCTTAAGAAAATAATGAACCATCATAATGAAAACATGGCTTCATATTTTATTCTAATTCTTAATCCCATTACAACGAAATACATAGGACATTAATCTAAGTTCGTATTAATTTCTGCAAACATATATATATATATAGCATTGACATCTGTTTAACCTTATTTATACTTTGTCTTTTAAATCTGTGATAATGTACCAACTATCACATTTTTATGACTTGCAACATGTACAATTTGTAAATTAAAAGTCTGTAACATAAGACTCCAATGAAATAATCTCATATTCTTGTCTTTAAATCATTACAAAAATTTAAGAAGATTGATGGTAGAGTATTTTTTTTTCTGGTGGGTGTTGAGTTTCTTTGCAAAGTAGCCAACTGGTCATTAAGTTCCATCATCATCTTCCTGTAGCATTACAGCTCCATCTCCTGTATCACTAGCATTGATTGCAACTTTGAAGGGTTTCAAAAAATTGGTGTAGCTAAAACGGGTGTAGTGGTTAATATTGCTTTTACATTCTCAAACATCTCCTGGCATTGTTCTGCCCACTTCAATTTTGTGTTCTTCTTCAGTAAATCTGTAAGCGGTGCCACCACACTGCTGAAGTTTAGAACAAACTTCCCATAGAATCTGCTTAGACCCAAATATCAAAACACTCTTTCTTTGAGAATGGTGAAGGAAGTTCTTCACTGACCTTCATCTTGGCATTTCTTGGGGTCAACCTTCCATGTTATGTCCCAAGAACGTCACCTCTGCCTTTGTGAATTCTGTTTTCTTTAAGTTTATTGCCATTTTTGCTTCTTTTAGTCATTTAATGAGCCCTGCCAACTGTACCATGTGATCATTCCATGACTCGCTAAAGATCACTATATCATCCAGACAAACTGCACAGTTTGTTAACCCAGCCACAAATCTGATCATGAGTCTTTGAAATGTGGCTGGTGCATTCTTCATTCCAAAGTCATCATTTTGAATTAATATAGCCCATTTGAGGTTACAAACCAAAAAAAAAGCTTTGTTTGCTTTCCTTGAGAAAGGGACTTGCCAATAACCACACAGTAAATCCAACTTTGTGATGTAACTGGCTTGTCCAACTTTCTCTATGCAGTCCTCCAATCTTAGTATTGGGTTGACTCTGATTTTGTTACAGCATTGAACTTCTGATGGTCCATACAAAATTGTTGAGTCCAGTCAGGTTTGGGAAATAACACGATCGGCGAACTCTACTCATTCTTACTCAGTTCGATGATATCAACTCCACTTCCTTCTGGAACTGTGTGGCTTTGAGAGGATTAAGTCTATAAAGGTATTGTTTTATCAGAACCGCATTCCTACATCCATCTCATGCACAATAGCATTAGTTCTCTCCATCTTATTGTTGCATATGTCCTCATACTGCTGTAACAAATCTTTCAACTGGGTTCTTTGCTCCTGAGACAGATAGTTCACTAACCTATCCCACTCCTCAAGGAGTTCCTCATTGTTTAACATATTTTGAGGCACATCAAACTGCACAGCATCTGGATTTGATTCCTCACAATGCAGGGCAGTAACTAACACCTGTTTCTCCAGTTCCCTCTCTCTATTATAATAAGGTTTCAACATATTCACATGACATATCTGATACTATTTTTTTCTATTGGCAGCTTTACCAGATAGTTTACATGACTCAGCTTTTTTTCATTGATAGGGACCACTAAGCCTGGCTTTGAAAGGATCTTTCACCACTTGTAACAATGTTAATACATCATCACCATTGGAAAACATCCACATTTCAGAGCTATTATCTGCCACCTGCTTCATTCTATGTTGTGCCCTCTTCAGGTGTTGTTTAGCTAACTCACCTACCCGATATAATTTCTCCCTCACCTCTGATTCATAATCCAAGTATGAGATCTCTGACTTGGTCCTGTGAATTTCTCTTTAATTAATTTCAAAGGCCCTCTCACTTTGTATCTGAGTATGAACTCAAAGGGAGTAAACAGAGTAGTTTTTTTGGGGCATCTCTAATGACAAACAATACAAATGGAATACCTTTATCCCAATCATTCAGGTAATCCTGACAATATGCTGTTAACATGATCTTCAGGGTCTGATGTCACCTTTCTAAAGCTCCCTGGGATTCAGGATTGTACGCACTTGATTTGAAGTGCTGTATGCCTAAGCTTTCCATACCTCCTTAAACAGCCTCGCAGTAAAATTAGACCCTTGCTCCAACTGAATCTCTCTGGGTAGCCCACACCACATAAAGAAAGCTACTAACACGTCTACTACCTTTTTGCCTTAATACTCTGTAATCTGGTAGATACATCCATTATGGGTAGCAATTTTGGTTCCCACTTCCAGTTTTCAGGAGGGGACTTACACAATCAATTATAACCCACAGGAAAGGTTATTTGAATGTGAAAATTGACAACAAAGGTGCTGATTTTATTACTGCCTGTGGTTTACCTACCATTTGACATGTATGACATGTACGGCCAAATTTAATCACATCCTTGTACAGTCCAAACCAATAGAAATGCTTTTGCAGCTTAACCTGAGTCTTCCCTACACCTAGGTGACCACTTACTGGTAGTCACATGTTACCCGCAATACTTCCTGTCTGCATGTTACCAGCAACACAATCTGGTGCACTTCGGCCCATTTCTCCTCTGCACTAACCTGCCATGTTCTCCATTTTCACCTTAGGATCTATCTTTAAGATAATAACTTTCAGGAATACATTCTGACTCCCTTTCTGAATATGCAGCTTTTATATAAATTTTACTGTCTTGTCTTTCATTTGCACGTCCGTTAGCCTTTCAGGACTAAACACTTCCGCCTGACCCACTGCCTGTTCAGGTTTTTCCTGTACCATTACATCAACAGGTTATTCACTAACTGAATCACAGCTCCTTTGTCTTTCTCTTTAGTTTTTGCATTGTGCTGTGACTTATGATAATGGGATCTTGTTATTACACAGTCTGGAAACATTCCAGGGTCTCTTTCTTTTAACTCCTCAGTTCTCTGGTTTTCCTTTGGCTTCTTCACAACAAGGGGTGTCACTCCCGCCTTCGATCCTGCTAAATTATTCCCAAGAACAAACCAGACTCCTGGAATTGACACTCTGTCAATCACTCCCACTGTTACTCCCCCAGTCTTCAAGCTGTCCAACCTGATCTAAGATAGGCGAATGCTAAATTTCTGTCCATCCAAACCACAAATTAACACTCTCTGGTAATAGGTCAGAAAGAGTGCAAATGAATTCATATCTTACTATTAAAGATGATTAGATACCGCATCTCTCAAAGCTATAACTTCTTTCCCTTCTCCCCCTCTTCTTTCTGAGCAAACTTTAGCTATACAGACAACGTTTTATAGAGATCAGGCACTAAATCCTTACCCAGCTCCGCCTAGGTGATGCACTCTCGGGGGTTCCTTTAATACTTTCACTAATGCTACTGGCTTAGCCTCTTTTACCACATCTTTTCCCACAGTGTCTTTCTTTAACGGCAAGCACTGTGATTTTATATGTCCCACTTTACTACAGTGGAAACACTTAAGGCCTTTCACCTCCTTTTCACTCTCTTGGGCTTCTTTTGCACTTGTGGTAAATTATTACCAGCATGCTCTAATCTTTGTTTTGTAGTGTAGGACCTCTCCTCTCCCAATTTCTATCCCTCACAGGATGTAATTCTTGCCAGAAGCCAAATTTTGCCTTACGCGCGAATTTATATTCATCTGCCATCTTTGCTGTTCTTCTCACTTCTTGAACTTTCTGTTCATCCACATGAATGCTTATCATCTCTGGAAGTGAGTTTTTAAACTCCTCCAGCAGAATAATCTCTCATAGAACCTCATTGGTCTTAGCTATTTGTAAGGCCCACAAAATTACTATTTTTAATTATTTCAAACTCAACATAAGTCTGACCCAGTTTCTTCTTTACATTTCTGTACCGCTGTCTATATTCTTCTGGTACCAAATCATAAGCACCTAAAATAGTCTGTTTGACATCTGCATCATCTCTTGACCCCTATCATCTGACAGCATGGCAAATACCAGCTTAGTCTGAACTAGCATCACCCATAAGTTCTCTGATCACTCCATGTGCATAGCCAATTTTTCAAATGAAATAAAGAAGGCTCCAACATCTTTTTCATCAAAATGTGGCAATGCTTTAATATATCATTACCTTCTCTCTTCATCTCGATCCTGTTATCTTGTCTTCCCTGACTAATTCACAACTTCAGCTAAGCACCTTTTCTCTCTTTGTTTTTCCTCTCTCTCTCTTTCTTCTCTCTCTGTTAATCTCTCTCTCTCTCTTTCTTTCTGTCTCTCTCTTCTCTCATGGCTCTTCTTTCCCTTTCTTTATCTTCTAACTCCATTTTCCTCAATTGTAATTTAAGTTTTTGTAACTCTACTGCACTTGGCTGTTTCTCTGATACATCTAAGTGCTTGACTAACTCCCTTACAATTTCAGCCAACCTGTTGTCTCAGTTAGATCATATTCTAATCTATTTGCTAATTCTAAAAGAATGTCCTTCCTCTGTCTTTGTAAACTTACTTGGCAAATTTGGGAAACATCTTGAAACCCCAGAACTTCTTTAGCAATTGTAAGAGCCATTTCTGTCATTTTAGTTTAACCAACTGCAGGTAACCAAAATTAAACAAATTGGCTCATCTCCATTTTATTTTAAAGACCTCGGACACTAATCGGCAAGTGTTTAAATCTGCTGGGATCTTTTGTACCCTAAATCCACTCTAATCTGTCCAAATCTCAGACTGGATCTGTCTAAACCTATCCAAATCACAGACCTGAGCCCCCAGCCTGTTACAACGTGGGGGTGAACCCCTCTGTTAATTTAATCAGAAGAGCTCACCCCTCCTCATAACCTGTTAAAATATGAGTATCAGAGAGCCCAAAATTCCAGTATTTAAAGAAAATAATATCAATTTACTCTTTAACTCTAAAAGTGAACATTAAATAACAATTATTCACAACTCTAACCCCCCTTTCTCTTAACTGCTATACCATTATACGTTCCAACAAACTCTAACAATATACTGTTACAATAAAACACTTATTAAAATTACATCATCATAATTTCAAAACCATACAGATGCTGTCGTTGCTGGTGTCTGTCTTCTTCTGACTGAAGATTCCCTTTTGTTTTACTGTGAATATGTTTGGTATGAAAGTGTTTCAATCTTCTCTCTCTCTCTCTCTCTTACTCTCTCTTTCTTTCTCTCTCTCTCTCTCTCTCTCTCTCTCTCTCTTTCTCTCTCTTTCTCTCTCTTACTCTCTCTCTTTCTCTCTCTCTCTCTGACTTTCAAACTGACTGCCTTTTTTTATACCTCCAACATTGAAATGTCTCATTGGTTCAATGTTGGCAAATCAATAAATTCAAGCTCAATTGGGTTTTCGTATCCTGGGGCATGATTTAAACTGATTGGTTAAATTTGAATTAGTGCCAAAACAGCAAATAACTCAGGTACCTATTTCACAAGCCAAATAATACATATTTTAAATTTTCCAATACACTCTGAGACTGCTAGTTAGACATATAACAGGTGCTTGTAAGCTCTCAGTGCAAAACAACATTCATTGTCTCTTAAAGGTACAGTACACACCTTCAATTTCATAACAGAGGATATTATTATTCAAGGTAAGCTTCATCCTGTTTCTGCAATTTAAGCAAGACATTTATGAGCAGAGTACACAGAAATTGGTGTCTAACTAAATATATCTATTTAATACAGTCAATCAAGATTTGAATTCCTGCTTTCTTCTATCTCAGTCTCAATAAAGTCCGATAACTGTTAATTATTTTATTAGAATTAGAAAGCCCAGTTATTTACTAACAGATTGAAGCCAAACTATTCATGATTTATGCAAAAGAATTTTACTACACAAAAATCAAAAGAACATGAACCATAATATAATTACAGCTAAAATAGTCAGTAATATTAAAGATAATAAAAATACAAGGAACACAATTTCTTCTTGGATTAAATTCCCGACAGTGTGTAAACAGACCCTTTGGCCCAACAGGTTTACACCAACCCTCCAAAGTGTAACCCACCCCAACCCATTTCCCTCTGACTAATGTATCTAACACTATGGGCAATTTAGAATGGTCAATTCACCTGACCTGCACATCTTTGGACAGTGGGAGGAAACCGGAGTACCCGAAGGAAACCCACACAGACATGAGGAGGCGGGAATCATACCCGGGTCCCTAGTGCTGTGCGGCATTAGTGCCAACCACTGAGCCACCGTGCTTACTAAACAAACTTACTGGAACCCAGTTGTTTCCAGAAATCAGATGTTGGTTTTAAAGAGCTGATGTTAAATGTAGGGAAGAATTTTCCCATATTCAGTGAGATTCATGGTGCATGGTATTCCATGGCTTGGAGTGACTTTTCTCAAACAATTTGGGCTATTTGCCTCATTAATTAGGCAACTAGGCTCTTGGATGTCTTTAATCTGGGTATCAGCTTTCCAGAGAGGCATAGGTACTCACCACCCCTGGGTATTTCAGCCACTGGCACCACATTTAAATTTCAGCTGCACAACACTTCAAATTCTGCAAGTCAGGAATTGCCCAGAGGGCAGTTTGGAGTCAACAGTATTGCTAGAGATCTGAGGTCATGTGTAGGTCAGACCAAGTTATGATGGCAGACTTCCTTCCCATAAGATTTCCTTCATTGGAAAGAAGAAGTCTAAGGGGAGATTTGATAGAGACATACAAGATGGTCAGAGGATTAGATAGGGTAGACAGTGAAAGACTTTTTCCTAGGATGATGACGTCAGCTTGTACGAGAGGGCATATCTACAAATTAAGCGGTGATAGGTTCAAGACAGATGTCAGAGGCAGAGAGTGGTAAGGGCGTGGAATGCCCTACCTGCTAAGGTAATCAACTCAGCCTCATTAAGGAGATTTAAACAATCCTTAGATAAGCACATGGATGATTTTGGGACAGTGTAGGGGGACAAGCTGAGAATAGTTCACAGGTCAGCGCAACATCGAGGGCCAACGGGTCTGTTCTGTGCTGCATTGTTCTATGCTCTATGTTCTCAGGACAATAATGACTCAGATTAACTTTTCTAAACAATTGATGGTGTTTACATGGTCACCACCATGTTTTCCACAACAGATTTTGTTTTAGTACCAGTTCACTGATTTTAACTGTCATTATTTCAAGCATCATGTCCACTCAATAGCTTTCACACAAATGATTTGCACAAATGATCAAATTTTCTTCTCTGTGCACTTTCTACTCACTCGCTGGGGACACTTCAGCACCTCTCCAGCTCCTGGATCACCACTAAGTGCTCTCTCAATCACGTCCATCAGACTCAGTTATTCTCTTTGTATAATTGCAGGAGAAAATGGTCTATGACTGGTCAGGGGAGAGGTGGTGGGTGGAAGGGTTGCAGTTGGATTCTGAATTTGGGATTCTCACTCTCTATGAGAAAAAAAGTATGGATCTAGCCGAGAAGAGTATAAGCCCACTTTAGGGGGAATGGTTAGATCTCAATGACCAATCAACTCAGTAAACATCACTATGCTGAGTTGCACTGCTCTGCTATTAACACCAGTGGCTACTCATACTGTCTCTGGAAAAGGTTTTATCCTTCCTGGACAACTCATTTCCTCACTTCTCTGTCATGGACTCAAACAATATTTAGCAAATCCCCACCACCAATGCCAAAGCTCCACTCCATCTCTGAAGAGAAAGCCACTGAACCCTCAGAGGATGCAGCAACAAGGTGTTCACCTACCTTCTCCTGCAGTTTAGAGATTTTGTCCTCAATGTGTACTTTACATAGATTGGATTGGCAAACACATTCTAGTTGATTATATCTTAGTTGAAAATGTGTTGCTGGTTAAAGCACAGCAGGTTAGGCAGCATCCAAGGAACAGGAAATTCGACGTTTCGGGCCTGATGAAGGGCTCTGGCCTGAAACGTCGAATTTCCTGTTCCTTGGATGCTGCCTAACCTGCTGTGCTTTAACCAGCAACACATTTTCAGCTCTGATCTCCAGCATCTGCAGACCTCACTTTTTACTCGAAGATTATATCTTAGCCACCACTCTGTTGCTGGCTGAGGAAGAAAAGTACTAAGCTGCTGGCACTTAGAGGATAGAAACTGGAGACTAGGCATCTACTCAGCCTCTGGCCTAGGACAAGCACAGCTAAGAAAGGATTACAGAGGCACTCGGTAGGCTGCATCAAAGGATCGAGGAAACCAACATTTTCAGTAACTTGTTGCCTGCAGCATATTTGCAGCTGGCTGTCTTTGTGGATAGGCTAGCAACTATTATGGAGCCAGGTACAGCACAATCAGTGTCTGCTGGATATGTTTGCATACCTGCTGTCCTTCACAGCTGGAGAGCTGGACCTCTAGATCAGAGTCTGCCCCCCCAGTCTCAGAAATAACGATGGCAGCTAGACACTGGGAGGTGCAAGAAGAACTACTGAGGACTTTTATGGAGCATTTGTGAAACATCATTATAAATAACCTATCACTTTTGTGAATATATGTTCACTTTCACTCCTTAAAGTCTTTGCTTTCATATAATTTTTGCTGTCAGGCCTGGTTCAGTAACACCCTTGTGAGAAATGAACAGCCTTTTCAGCTATCTCAAGGGTGAGAGAACCATGTTCATTTCTCACAAGCAACTAACTCCTTGACAACACATAATGTCAGGCACCACCTACCCTTGAACCAAGATGTTGGTAAGTGAAGCCAAAGCATTGCACCTTCATGTGCACAATGCTAAGGCAAAATGCAATGTTGAGGCATTGTACCAGAGCTTGACTTACACACATTGTTTCACACTTATGAGTTTGCCTTATGAGTTGGAGTTAGCAATCAATGAGGATTACACACATTTCTGCAGGAGACAGTTCATCCTAGGTATTGGCTTTTCAAGGGAATGTGTTGTCATTTAATACTTGGAGGTGTACCATGGGTAGCTCAAATGTCTATTCTCCCTCACAGTATGTTGGTCTGCCAAAAAATAATTGTACAATGTGCTTCCTCTCACAGATTTGACACTCTTGTAGAGAATGCTCGAGCATTTAAGGACAACCCAGCAGTCACTCTTAAACATTGAAGAGTTTGCAGGAATGGAATGGTGAACAGTTTCTGAGGATTCCTCTCAAACTGTTGGCTGTCATAAGAGACTTTGTTACACAGCACTTTGATTTTATATCCTGACAGAAACCTTAAGAGCTACTTAACCTTAACATCATGCAATGTTGGTACGCGGTCTCACTGATTACTGTTATTCTTTTTTTCCTGACAGCCAGGAGAACCTGAAATGTATTGCTGGTTGAAGGTTGGGATCAGGCAAAGATATAAAATGTATGTTCAGATGGATAATGAGATATTTTCAGTGAAAGATCAAGGTCAACATATTATTTGCATTTAGCAGAGCTTCTTGCCATACTACCAACAGCTTTTTAAACAATTAACCAAAGTCTAAACCCAAGCTTAATCATCCTGGAAGTGTGTTTCAGTTAAGTTGTCTTTGCTATATTGGGCTTGGCAATGCATTGTTTTCTCATGATCTCTTGGGCAGCCAATGTGCTCAATGTCCTGATCCTCATTCTCATCTTGATCCTCACAATATTACTGTTATTCCCCCACATTGATTGCATTTAGGATATCGCCACTCTTTCCGTTCCAGTGGTAAAGGTGAGATGACAAATTTCTTGCTGCAAGACTCTACATCTTAAACAGACTAAGGGTCTTTTCCACTTTGGCCCTGTTAGAAGTATGCACAACATTGTATTTTCATTCTGCATCAGTATTATAACACTATCATAATCACTTTCAAAGAGAGTGTCCTTGTTCCTGACATCTCAGGGTGGCACGGAAGCATCGTTTATGGAATGAGCTGCCAGAGGAAGCTGTGGAGGCTGGTACAACTACAACATTTCAAAGGCATCTGGATGGGTAGGAGAATAGGAAAGGTTTAGAAGGATCTGGGCCAAATGCTGGCAAATGGGACCAATAAATTCAGGATTTCTTGTTGATATCGAGTTGGACTGAGGGTCTGTTTCCATGCCATACTGGCTCTGGCTCAGTCACTGTGTGTCAGTTTGCTGACAGTTTTCAGGACATCACAGCTAGACCTCCAGAATTTGGTAGCAATGCTCCCATTTAATTTGAACATTAATAGATTGAATTCCTTTTCAATTGATACATTCTGCAGATTGGTGATACAGTACTTTGAAAGCTGAATGGGCAGAGTCTACACCTGGGGGAAGCTGGCAATGAAGGAAAATATCATGGCTGGAGCTGCTTTACTCTGCTTATTTTCGGGGTTGGATACGAACATCCATATTCTGGGGAAAATGGTCATGATTGCTAAAGGCCATAAGTTTTGAAGTGCGTTCTTAGACAATGAACAACTTACTGATGACATTTAAATTAAAGCCAAATGAATGGTGTTCTGATCAGTGTTTGCAAGACTATTGCAATGAAAGCTAGCTGAGTTTCAAATTCCAAATATTTTCCTCTGACACTCCCCCAGAAGGGATTAACTCTGCCCACACCGCGCACAATGCCAGCTATTTTGTGTTGATAGTGAACTGGCAACTTTCAATCCAATGTGGCATGGTTCCAACTTTGTTTCAGTGAGACTGACATGCAAACTCTGCCCATGACAAATGAGTTTTGCTCCATTGCTCCACCCTTTCCCTTTTGCACTACCGTCCCTGACGTGAATATGATCTTTCAGTTTCCCGCTGTTTCCAATGTGGCCACTTTATGTAACTAATGGCGTGAACTTCTGGATATAAAAAAAATCTGATGATGTACCCACTTCATCACTAGAGCTAATGATGTTGAAACTTCCGAGGCCTATGTTGGTCCTCTAACCCGTCTCCCCACTCCCTCTTACTCCATGTAGAATTTTTTTTAATATTGCGATTCCTGACACACAACATTGGATTTTGAAATTCTTTTTACAGCAACTTCCATTCCTAGAAGCCAATGTAATTAAAGCTTTAATTCCCATTCAAATGCTAATCATTACTGTAATTGGGATGATCCAGAAGTTCATACAAGAAACCTGCTGCTGAGTTAGTGAAAATATGTGGTTAAAAGTCTGAATCTATGGGCCGTTGGGAGGTCTCGTTCCTGTTGAGAAAAATTAGAAAGGTGATCAGATCACATTCTGGGTGAGTTTGCACAGTCGGGTGTCTGATATAGGATGACTTTGGGTGGCAAATCAGGAGCAGGTTTAATGGAAGGGAGGAATGAGCTTGGTTGGCTGGGAGGAAACATCCCTGCCCCTCCTGTATCACAAACAATGCTGTAAGCTAAATGTACTCTCTTTTACACAACATTTGCCTTGAGCTGCCAGATCCACTGAAGCTGAGAAAACTTGGTTGCCAAGATTTAAACCAGCAAGTTGCATGTCTCATTATGCTATGTAAATGGGCGCTCTCTCGGGGAGGGGTGTGGACTCAATGATTGTTAAAATCTTGCTTCTGCTAAACCAGAAAGAGATGACTTGGGGGTGAAGATTTTTAAAGTAATTTAACATCACACAAGATCCCAATTCACCTATGTTTGGGGTTAAATTTATTCCCATTGTTACCTCTTTCGGTCCAAACAAGTAGCTTGCAACCTCATCTGGTCTCAAAGAATTTTCCCAGCAGGCCTTGCTTTGAATTGGCTGACCAGTGATGCAGAATGGAGGATGAAAATAACCTTCCCACTGCTTCTCTGCCTATTGCTGCCATAGCAATTGTGCATTCAATTAATGCCACCCTTGCTGATCTCTGTTGAATGACAACTACAAACCGGTATCCTCACTCTCTGCAACAAAGGCCATTAGTGCACTGAGAGACTTTGCCAACTATGCTGAAATGTTTCTTTAATTAAGACTTGAGCTTTGATTTATGTTTCACTAAATATTTCTAAAACACGTTTCACATTCGCCTTGTGTTCTTTTCTTCCACTTCAACAGTCAATTTAATTTTGCTATGGCGGCAGTAACCAAAGACTTCTCACTAATCATGTCAATTAGGAGGCATTAGTAGAAATTATTTTCTCACTTGTGACAGCTCTTCAGTCAATTGCATTAAGCATTTCATTCCAAGGCGAGAAAAAAAAAGCAAGCTGGATTAGTGCCAGTTCATGGTGAGGCATCATCTCTGCAGATCCCATTAACTCTATTACAAATGACTGAGAAATGCCAAAATCAATGTTACTTTGCATTGCTTACACTGCCACAAGTTATCAAAGCAATCCTTCCTGCAAGTTATTTGAAACATTTAAAGGAGGGGGAATGCTTTCAACATAGTGTCTTGTGACATGCGATCGACTAAGTCAATTATTGTCATGCCCAGCGGGCATGAAGAGGAATCATAAGTTATTTCTCTTAACTCAATCCCTTCTGTATTTACTTATTTTTATAAATGGAGATTTACTTGTCTCAGGACGGCTAGTTGCAGCCACAGAATATACTCCAAAAACTCTCACAGGACAAATTAAAAGCATCATCCTCTTGCGTTTACACATCTTTGCCTTGTATAGAACAATCTCAGTTATCTGAATATCAATTATTCGAATTTCCAATTATGCGAACAAGATCTCAAGGTCCCTGTACGTGTTCAATTGAAATAGGAAAATTCTATTCCTCATCCACTTAATGCATCATTTTGTGAATTTGAACTGGAATATAGATACAACTATGCTTTAATAAATAATTAACTTCAAATATATACTCAAGACATGATGTTAGAGTTAAGTCTTACACTTTGTATAAAAAGGCTTTTCGATATTTATTCTCCCTGAGGACAAAGCTTTGTGACTGTGAACACACTAGAACAACATATGTGTAAGCGAGAGCTGTGCACTCTAACAGCAAGATTCCCTCTCAATATTGATTAGCTCCTTTTTGCAAAGAATTTTTTTTCCTCAGGAGAAAGTGAGGGCTGAGGATGCTGGAGATCAGAGTTGAGAGTGTAGTGCTGGAAAAGCACAGCAGGTCAGGCAGCATTCAAGGAGCAGGAGAATCAAAGTTTCAGGCAAAAGCTCTCCATCAGGAATTTCTTCCTTAGCTCATTCTCCAGAGAGTTAAGTCAAAAAATGCCCTTGCACTTCTTGATTCTGTTGCATTTTCCTCTCGTTATCCCATAACGACTCTTTTTTTCCAAACAAAAAGTAGTTCAATATCTTTCAGCTGTCAAGAAAATTTAATGTAATAACATCTTTTGATGGGGGACAGCAAATCGTAGTGAGTTAGTACACATGAAAATAAACAGAAGGAAAACTTGATGGGAGGAAACACGAGGAAAAGATTGCCCCCCTCAAAAGAAATTGATGAGAGGACGGAAACTGAAGTCAGCAAAACAATCTTCTCTCTCTTTGTCTGTCATGTTCCTCCTGTATTTTGTGTCTTTCTCTTCTCTAAGGGCTCAGTGATCACTGAGGAGGGAGGGACAACACTTGGTTAGTCTGGACGGTGGAACAACACCGAGCAGAAAGATGACGGCTGCTGTCGAGGACTGGGATAAAACCGAGGAAAATGTCAGCGAAAAATTTCACAGATTTCTGTCAAACTGTAGCCAAAAAGTGATTTTATTTGTAAATTATCATGAATTTTAAGCACTATCCAGTGTTTGTGCACATTTTATCAATTAAATGAAGTAAAAACTCTGTAAATATGTTTTTTATGTAATTATGTTCAGTATGCCTTCCTTTGTTTGCGATCAGATTAGTCTTCTGAACAGAGTAATCCTCGCCCGTCTTGTTCAGATAATCAAAGCTGTTCTGTATAGAACAATCAAGTCAAATTAATATAAAGAACCCTAATAGCACCAAATCAATTACATTTGAGCTGGTGTTAACAGCCCCACTGTTTATCGCTGATAATGCACAATGTTTTTTGACCAGATGCTTTTTACATTAGGGCAGAAAACAGCAAAGCAGCTGCAAGCTAGCAATAGCCTGCCTCTACTCTCAAATTCTCTTGAAATATGACAACTAGAAAGAATCCAGTATTTCACCAGTGGAGTGAACAAATTCCCAGTTTTGAAGCATTAGATTGCAGTGCCTTCAGCTGCTGCCACCTACATCTGAGCTCTAATCAAAAGGTATTCTGCAAGACCAGCCAACTGAAAAAAACCTACAATACATTGACCTAATGGACTCTATGTGAATTAGTACCAGTATCATTGATTTTTCAGCAGCTCATAATTATACCTCCTCGTTATTCATTTTTTTTGTTTCATCTTTGTATCCATCTGTGTGTGTTTATGTGTCACAATAATGCCCCCTCGCAAGGTTTGACTGAACTAAATCCGATTTTGTTTTGACACTAAAGAATTTACTGCAAGTCATTCTGAAATTTGACTGAACAAGCAGAGTAGAGGGAAACCTACCACTGTCTACTTCAAAATAAAAAAGGAAAACAAACAATACTCTAAAAATCTTCTCTCTTCCAGTCAGAGGAGCGGGACCATAAAATAACTCAATTCACCTCTCCATCTTTCCCATGATACTATGTCAATATAAACAGAATGCTCTAATTTTTGCAGACGATACTCAAATGCTGTCTGTGGGATAAGCCAAAATTATATTGCGCATACAAGACTGTGCAAATGATCAATTCAGTGAGACAGACAAATCTGTACTATCCAAAAAAAGATACATTTTGAAACAAGCTTACATGATAAAGGCCCAGAACAAGTTATATTGCATTGTATGTGTCTATACTCCCCATATACAGCCCCACTTTTCTTGTAAACACATCCTGGATCACATAGCACCATTGGGAATCATATTGCTCCAAACACTATGGACCTACAAATCTAGAAGATGGATAATTATACTGTTCTCTGCCAGGTTTGAAGATCAAAATGTCTCAGATGGACAAAAGTAGTAAAACCATTTTAAGCTTGCCTGATTTTGTTTGACAACTTCATTTTTTTATGTAAAGAGGGAAAGCACTTTGCCTTTAAGCTGTTATTATGTAGAAATAATATTTGCAATGATTGCGAGTTTGACAATGTGTTGATGTCTGCACCAATACATCTTCTAAAATTTGGATCAAAATTTTGATCTGAGGCTCATTTCTCTGTGGTTTTCACATTATATATCCACAATCACCTTTGTGTATTTGCCAGACATATTGCTTACTCAATATTATGCAGTAATATGAAGCAGTCACGTTGAAACTGAATGGAATTGACACCTATTTTTCTTTCATATGAAATTTTCACCATTTCCTTTTATTTAACAAAGTGAGATATCAATAGAATATGTCGGAATATAAACTGTAGGCATATTTTTAGTTGCTATTACTTACATCCACTGCTAATTGTCATCACTGAATTGTTGTTACTCTAATAAGTCACAGGAAACAGCCTGTGCCAAACAAGAACTGAGATGATTTCCTGAAACATTATGGCTTAGTAAACCCTAACAGATTGACCATGTGTCACCATTAGTGTGTTTGTTTATTAGAGTGTTTGTTTCTTCCTTCCTCTGTCACTCCAGTTTCTTCCTTTCACATCCTCAAGGTACTGACTCATGCTTGAATATTGCTCCACAGGGGTGAAACATTAGCCCACTAAGAGAGGAGAAGTAAAAGCATTTTAACTCCAGATTATGGAGATGCACTTTCTTCATCATTGGAATAATTTACTCTGCTAATCAGTAAAGCCTGTTCAATCTTTTTCTGTTGGCTCCACATTGAATAAAACATTTTCCTTCAGACCACCTGCCAATAATTCAAAAAGCTCCAGTCCTTTCTCTGCACAATATGTGTATCTTTAGAATGCGGTCTCCCAGAGTTGAATTTTCACTGACTTCAACTGGATAAACTGTAAAACAGATGGTTAATCCGATTCTCATGGCCTTGCATTAAATAAGTCTGGTTAAAATGACTCACTTTTCAGCTTTCCATTTTCTAAGGTACCAATGATGTTCTCATCCCGAATTTTTCATGTCCTTGGCTTTATTATTTTCTCAGGTCTCAAATGAAATTCTTACATTACACCTCCTGTTAAAGCTACTTCTCTGGAACTTGTGTTCTTCTTTCATGACAAATAGCTCTGGAGCTCTTAAAAGCCCAAATGCATCCATTAATGAATACTGTTACCGGAACTGGTGAGGCAGTTGTAACATTTCTATTGTTCTTAGGTGTAAAGCAAAATAAATTGTTACTTGATAAGTTATATCTCTTTCAGCTCTAGCTATCAAGCTATCTTGTTTTTCTGATTACCATCATTAAGGTAGATTAATATAGTTATTCCTCTGAATTTGACATTATTATTTTCCCTAACTTGAGATAAACCGTTTCATTTTTCTGTCCTCAGTCTTACACTTTTTCTCCTTTGAATATCACATCTTCACGATACTCTTCACAGTTCTCTGTAGCACTACCGCCAGGCTAAGTGGGAGAGATTTCAAACAGATCAAACAATTCAAGACTGGGTATCCAAGCGTGTTGTCAGCCCTCAGCAGTAGCAGATTTATACTGCAACACAATCTGTAAACTCACAGCCCAGCACATCCCTTACCATACCATTATCATCAACACAAGGGATCACCCTCGTTCAATGAAGAGTGCAGGAGGGCAACACCAGGGGTACCTAAATAGAGGCGTCAACCTGGTGAAGGTACAAGATAGGACTACCTCCACAGCAAATAGCATAAGCAGCAGGTGCTAGACAGGGCTAACAATTGCAAACCACCAGATCTACTCTAAGCTCTGCAATCCTGCCACATCCATTCATGAAATAAGGTAGAAAATTTAACAATTCACTGAAAGAGGCTCTGTGGGTGGCATGGTAGCTCAGTGGTTAGCACTGCTGATTCACCGTGCCAGGGACCAGAGTTCAATTCTCGCCTCGTGCAACTATCTATGTGGAATTTGCATATTCTTCCTGTATTTATGCAGGTTTCCTCTGGGTGCTTCAGTTTCCCCCCACAGTCCAAAGATGTGCAGGTTAGGTGGATTAGCCAAGGAAATGCTGGGTTATATGGCAGGGAATTGGGTATGGGTGGTATGCTGTCCAAAGGGATGGATTGGACACAATAGGCCAAATGGACAGCTTCCACACTGTGGGGATTCTATGATTCTGTGAAATATCTATATCCTCAATGAGGAGGGAACCCAATGAATCAGTGGAAAAGATAATGCTGAAGTATTTGCAGTAATCTTCTGCCAGAAGTGCTCACTGGATGATCCATCTTAGCCTCCTCCAGAGATCCCCAGCGATGTATCAAAGATGCCAGTTTTCAGTTAATTCGATTCACTTCTCGTGATACCAAGAAATGGTGAATGGAATTAAATACTTTAGGGCTATTGGCTCTAACAACATTGAGACAGCAGTACTGAAGACTTATTCTTCAGTACTTGCCTCACTGTGAGCCAAGGTGTTCCACTATATACCCAACAATGTTGAAAATTATGTTCTGTACATAAAAACCCAGATAAATCCAACGTGGCCAATTACAGCCCAACCTGACCAACATGAATAGAACTCCAGAGGGGAGGAGGCAAGAAATGCCCTTGACATGAAGACACTTTTTATCAAGTGTAGCAGCACAAACACCTGGCAAAACTAAAGTCCATGAGAATTGCAATGAATACAGTCTGCTGGTTGGAATCATGCGTTGCACAAAGGAAGATGATTATGGACATTGAATGTCAGTTATTTCTGTGGAGGACATCTTTCCTGAAATTCCACAGGCCCCACACAACTATTTTTATCTGCTTCACCAATGCCCTTCCCACATCATAAGGGCAGAAGTGAGGATGTTTGCTGGTGACAGTACCGTTCATGATATGTCATCCCCAGATAGCAAAGCTGTCTTTGTCTTGATCCTGTTGCATTTGGAAAACATCCAGACTTGGCTAACAAATTGCAAGTAACATTCCACCACACAATGCTCAGAAATGACAGTCTTCAATAAGAGAAAATCAGACTATTGTCCTTCGATATTCAATGGCAGTATCATTTCTGAGTATCACCCTCTGTCAAAATCACAGGTGATTCCGTTTACCAACAACGTAACCGCAAACCTCTACAACTATTCACTCCCACCACCACTGATGCAGCATCAATGTGGACCTACCACAAAATGACCTGTAGAAATTCATCAAAATCTTCTTAGACAGCACCTTCCAAACCCATGATCACTTTCATAGAGAAGGACTGGAGTAAAAGAAGCTTGAGAAAGTTCTCCTCTAATCTACTCACTATTAGGCCATAAGTTGGATGAGAAATACGCCATTCAGCCCATCAAGTCTGCTCCCCCATTGAATGAGAACATTGCTGATCTGCTCATTCTCACATCCACTTTCCTACCTTTTCCCCATAAGCATTGATTCCCTTATTGATTTAAAATCTATCTCAGCCTTTACTTTACATAATGTCCAGTCCCTCAACAGTTAAGAATTTCATAAATTCATGACCTTTGAGAGAAGAAAATCATCTTTATCTGTTTGAAATGCCCAGCCCTGCCCTCTGATTTTAAGGAAAGCTTACTTTTAGAGGGATGGCAGTGCAGAGAGGGCAATGTTCCTCTTGCAACATGTATGAGGTGAGGGAAGCCATCAGCGTCCCTGCTGAGTACACTTGCAAGAAGTGCACCCATCTCCAGCTCCTCCAAACCCGTGTTAGGGAACTGGAGCTGGAGTTGGATGAACTGCGGATCATTCGGGAGGCAGAGGAGGTCATAGATCAGAGCTATAGGCAAGTAGTTACTCCGAAAGTTCAAGATAGATGGGTGACAGTGAGGGGGAGTGGGAGGAGGAAGCCAGTGCAGGGACCCCCTGCGGTCATTCCCCTCAAGAACAAGTATACCGTTTTGGATACTTGTGGGGGGGATGACTTACCAGGGGCAAGCAACGAGGTTCAGGCCTCTGGCACGGAGCCTGGCCCCGTTGCTCAGAAGGGTAGGGTGGAGAAAGGTAGAGCAATTGTTCTTGGGGACTCGATAGTGAGGGGTACAGACAGACGGTTTTGTGGGGGCGACAGGGACTCACGTTTGGTATGTTGCCTCCCAGGTGCAAGGGTACGTGATGTCGCTGATCGTGTTTTCCGGGTCCTTAAGGGGGAGGGGGAGCAGCCCCAGATCGTGGTCCACGTTGGCACCAACGATATAGGTAGGAAGAAGGGTGAGGATGTAAGGCAGGCTTTCAGGGAGCTAGGTTGGAAGCTCAGAGTTAGAACAAACAGAGTTGTAGTCTCTGGTTTGTTACCCGTGCCACGTGATAGAGAGTCGAGGAACAGGGAGAGAGAGCAGTTAAATGCGTGGCTACAGGGATGGTGCAGGAGGGAGGGATTCCGGTTTCTGGATAACTGGGGTCCTTTCTGGGGAAGGTGGGACCTCTATAAAAAGGATGGTCTACACTTGAACCTGAGGGGCACCAGTATCCTTGGGGGGAGGTTTGCTAGTGCTCTTTGGGAGGGTTTAAACTAACTCCGCGGGGGCATGGGAACCAGGACTGTAGCTTTAGGGTACAGGACCTTGAGTGTAGGGAGGTTAGGAATAATGCAGCGATCTCTAAGGAGGGTGACTGTAACCAGAAAGGTGGATTGAAGTGTATATACTTCAATGCCAGAAGTATAAGGAATAAGGTAGGTGAACTTGCAGCGTGGGTTGGTACCTGGGACTTCGATGTTGTGGCCATTACAGAGACGTGGGTAGAACAGGGACAAGAATGGCTGTTGCACGTTCCAGGGTTCAAATGTTTTAGTAGGATCAGACATGGGGGTAAAAAAGGGGGAGGCGTGGCATTACTTGTCAAAGACAGTATCACAGCAGTGGAATGGACGATGGAAGAGGACTTGCCATCTGAGGTAGTTTGGGCTGAGGTTAGAAATAGGAAAGGTGAGGTCACCCTGTTAGGTGTTTTCTACAGGCCTCCTAATAGTCCTAGAGAAGTAGAGGATAATATTGCGAGGATGATTCAGGAAAAGAGTGAAGGTAGCAGGGTGGTTGTTATGGGGGACTTTAACTTCCCAGATATTGACTGGGAGAGCTATAGCTCGAGTTCATTAGATGGGTCGGTGTTTGTACAATGTGTGCAGGAGGGTTTCCTGACACAATATGTCAACAGGCCAACAAGAGGGGAGGCTATATTGGATTTGGTTCTAGGTAATGAACCAGGCCAGGTGTTGGACTTGGAGGTAGGTGAGCACTTCGGGGACAGTGACCACAACTCGGTGACTTTTACTTTAGTGATGGAGAGGGATAATCGTGTGCCGCAGGGCAAGAGCTATAGCTGGGGGCAGGGAAATTATGATGCAGTGAGGCATGACTTAGGATGTGTGGATTGGAAAAACAGGCTTCAAGAGAAGAACACTAATGAGATGTGGGGAGTGTTCAAGGAGCAGCTACTGCGTGTCCTTGATAGGTATGTACCAGTCAGGCATGGTGTAAAGGGCCTTGTGAGGCAGCCGTGGTTTAGTAAGGAATTGGAGTCCCTTGTGAAAGGGAAGAAGGCGGCATATGTAAAGATGAGGCGTGAAGGTTCAGTAGGGGCGATAGAGAGTTATAAGGTAGCCAGGAAGGAGCTAAAGAGAGAGCTAAGAGAAGCGAGAAGGGGACATGAAAAGTCTTTAGCTGGTAGGATTAGGGAAAACCCAAAGGCTTTCTATAGGTATGTCAAGAATAAAAGGATGACTAGGGTAGGTATCGGTCCAGTCAAGGATAGTAGTGGGAAGTTGTGTGTGGAGGCGGAGGAGATTGGAGAGACATTAAATCAGTACTTTTCATCAGTATTCACTCAGGAACAGGACACTGTTGCTGATGTGAATATGGAATCACAAATAATTAGAATGGATGACCTGGAAATATGCAGGGAAGAGGTTTTGGGAATATTGGAAAGGATGAATATAGATAAGTCTCCTGGGCCTGATGGCATTTACCCCAGGATCCTATGGGAAGCTAGGGAGGAGATAGCAGAGCCATTGGCCTGGATTTTTATGTCATCGTTGTCAACAGGAATAGTACCAGAGGACTGGAGGATAGCGAATGTGGTCCCATTGTTCAAGAAAGGGAGTAGGGATAGCCCTAGCAACTATAGGCCAGTGAGTCTGACTTCAGTGGTGGGCAAAGTCTTAGAGAGAATGGTAAGGGATAAGATTTATGAACATCTGGGTAGGAATAACGTGATCAGGGATAGCCAGCATGGTTTTGTGAAGGGCAGGTCGTGCCTCACAAACCTTATTGAGTTCTTTGAGAAGGTGACCAAGGAAGTGGATGAGGGTAAAGCAGTAGATGTTGTGTATATGGATTTTAGTAAGGCGTTCGATAAGGTTCCCCATGGTAGGCTAATGCTAAAACTTCGGAGGTATGGCATTGAGGATACTTTAGAGGTTTGGATTAGGAATTGGCTGGCTGGAAGGAGACAGAGGGTAGTAGTTGATGGATTATGTTCATCTTGGAGCGCAGTTACTAGCGGTGTACCACAAGGATCTGTTTTGGGACCATTGCTTTTTGTTATCTTTATAAATGATCTAGAGGAAGGACTTGAAAGCTGGGTAAGCAAGTTTGCGGATGACACAAAAGTCGGTGGAGTTGTGGATAGTGAGGAAGGAAGTGGTAGGTTACAGCGGGATATAGATAAGTTGCAGAGCTGGGCGGAAATGTGGCAAATGGAATTCAATGTAGCTAAGTGCGAAGTCGTTCACTTTGGTAGGAATAACAAGATGATGGATTACTGGGCTAATGGTAGGCTACTTGGTAGTGTGGATGAGCAGAGGGATCTTGGTGTCCATGTACACAGATCTCTGAAAGTTGCCACCCAGGTAAATAGTGCTGTGAGGAAGGCATATGGTGTACTGGGCTTTATTGGCAGAGGAATTGAGTTCCGGAGTCCTGAGGTCATGTTGCAGTTGTATAAGACTCTGGTGCGGCCTCATCTGGAGTATT
This sequence comes from Hemiscyllium ocellatum, assembly GCF_020745735.1. Lineage (NCBI taxonomy): Eukaryota > Metazoa > Chordata > Chondrichthyes > Orectolobiformes > Hemiscylliidae > Hemiscyllium > Hemiscyllium ocellatum. The sequence goes on along the minus strand of NC_083406.1, from coordinate 25,097,258 downwards.
GTGTGCAGTTTTGGTCGCCATACTATAGGAAGGATGTGGAAGCTTTAGAACGAGTGCAGAGGAGGTTTACCAGGATGTTGCCTGGAATGGTAGGAAAATCTTATGAGGAAAGGCTGAGGCACTTGGGGCTGTTCTCATTGGAGAAGAGAAGGTTTAGGGGAGATCTGATAGAAGTGTATAAGATGATTAGGGGTTTAGATAGGGTAGATACTAAGAACCTTTTACCGCTAATGGAGTCAGGTGTTACTAGGGGACATAGCTTTAAATTAAGGGGTGGTAGGTATAGGACAGATGTTAGGGGTAGATTCTTCACACAGCGGGTTGTGAGTTCATGGAATGCCCTGCCCGTATCAGTGGTGAACTCTCCTTCTTTATGGTCATTTAAGCGGGCATTGGATAGGCATTTGGAAGTTATTGGGCTAGTATAGGTTAGGTAGGATTCGGTCGGCGCAACATCGAGGGCCGAAGGGCCTGTACTGCGCTGTATCCTTCTATGTTCTATGTATGTTCTATGATCCTAAACTCTCCCACAAGGAGGCACAACATTTCCATATCTATCCTGTCAAGTCCTCTAAGGACCTTGCATGCTCCAATAAAATCACTTCTCATCCTTCTATCTTCCAATGAGCACACGCACATCCTACTCAACATCTCCACATAAGATATGTGCATTTCCCCACCTTACTAGAATCCTCATTTGGAGCTGTGAATACAATGTATCAAATTGAAAGAAGTACAAATGATTCCTTCTTTCACCTTGAAGAAGCGTTTGGATTATTGAGAGAAGAGAGCAGGCAAAAGGACAGTTAAATTTCAAGACTTTGCTGTGCAGATCATTCAGAGTTTGAATATTTGTTAGCTTCACTAGCTTTTTCAATATCTTGTTGCATTTCAAAATCTATGTTCCGTGTCACCTATCTGCCACGTCCTCATTTATCTTAGTTTTTTCTTTTACTCTATTCGACCTTATTTCTTCATCCTGCTCAACAGACCTGACCCAATCACATTGGTTTCTCAATTGTATAACAGTTACAATGTTCCAACCCTTCAGAGTGGGCCACAATATTTCTTAATTTAATTTGTGACACGCATCAGAAAATACCTTTCAAAATAAAATGTATCTTTCCACTAGGATATTATAAGAATCGATTTGTCAAAATGTTGCCCCACCGTCATGAAAGTAGCAGCTGCTCTGACAATCCAAATGATCTGTCACAAAAAATGCAAAGTGTTTAGAATGCCAAACATTACTGTTTTATTCTGTCAGCCAGCCTATCACTAACTGCTGTGCACAACAGAAATACACATGTAAATGCCATGATTTGAAGAAAAGATCCGATTTTCAAAGCAGCAACTGTTCAATAACTCTGTCAAGAGGATGCGTCTTCCCAAATGGGAATCTTCCCATTTCTGTGGGATTATTTGAGTACATCATCTAGAAGTGACAGATCTGAAAGTAAAATCTGAAAGAATGCTTGGTCCTGTAAGCCAATTGCCCAGTAGCACAGGGATAGGTGTTTCAAACCTTTCTGTTCTTTCTCTGAACTTTCCCCTTGAAGTCATGTAAAAAATGAGGTCTGCAGATGCTGGAGATCAGAGCTGAAAATGTGTTGCTGGTTAAAGCACAGCAGGTTAGGCAGCATCCAAGGAATAGGAAATTCGACGTTTCGGGCATAAGCCCTTCATCAGGAATGAGGAGAGTGTGCCAAGCTGGCTAAGATAAGTCATGTTCCTTGTTTATTCCCACCAAGATCTTATTCTCTGAATTACCCCTCATGTAATTTAGTTGGATTGAACATATCAACAATGACGACATAATTTTGACATCAACTAACATATGCTATCAAGACACAAAAGTGACTGGATTAGAAGAACTTTACGAGAGAACTGTAATCAGTATTCTCTATCTTAGAAGGTGCATAAAGAGTTCCTAGAACCCACTGAGAGTCAGACAATAACTGGTCTTAGATCATTTCAAGACAGACTGAAGCAGACTCAGAGAAGGGACAGTCTTGCCACAGACTTAAGTGGGCTGTATAAACAATCAAACACAATGGTAGACAATATCCATGAGAATTGAACAGTGCAGGCTTAATTCTGTGGAAGCAACTCAGACCATGGTGACAACAGTATTTGTATAAATCATCTTCAAATTGTTGTACAAATAGGAAAAGAGCTTGTAATGTCATTCATTGAGAACATTTTGCATCTGAATTCCATCAGCTACTTTGGTAATATGTATTTTTCATCCTTGCCTGGCAAAACTTACACTTTCTAAAGAAGGGCTTATGCCCGAAACGCCCGATTCTCCTGCTCCTTGGATGCTGCCTGACCTGCTGCGCTTTTCCAACAAAACATTTTTCAGCTCTGATCTCCAGCATCTGCAGTCCTCACTTTCTCCTAAAACTTACACATCTCAAATTTAATATGCTTTGAATATAATGTATTTTGCATAATAGCATTGTTTGCTGTCTTAGTAAGGAACATGAACTTTATTTTGAAAATTAAAGCATCAGGTAAGAATAACTAAGGAATTTACAACTTTATGTTAAAAAATTAAGGTATCAAAAACATTTTTATTACGGGGCAACACGATGGCTTAGTGGTCAGCACTTTTGCCTCACAGTGCCAGAGATTGGGGTTGGATTCAGCCTTGAGTGACTGTCTGTGTGAAGTTTGCACGTGCTCCTTGTGTTGGTGTGGGTTTCCTCTGGATGATTTGGTTTTCTCCCACAGTCCAAAGACATGTAAGTTAGGTGAATTGGCCATGCAAAATTGCCCATAGTGTTCAGAGATATGTAGGATAGGTGCATTGGTCAGAGGTAAATGTAGAGTATTTGGGAATGGGTTTGGATGGGATACTCTTTAAAGGGTCAGTGTGGACTTGTTGGGCCAAAGGGCCTGTTTCCATACAGTGGGGATTCGATGCAATTATTCCATTAAGACTTTCACAATCACACAACAATGGGACTACAATCTCACTATAATGGGTCGGAGTTTGTTACAGTAAAGCATCTACCATTTATCTCTACATTGTTTACGCAAAAAGAAATTCCACAATTATCTTGAAAGTGTTAACAGTATAGACAGAGAAACAGAGGGTCTGGGACCTGAATGAACAGGGCAACCAACATTGTATCCAATTCACCAAGGACATTTCAGGATTAGGAAATTAACAAACTGAGAATGAAGGTGTCTTAAAGAGGGTGAATTCAACATCAAATAAATGAACAGAAAGAAGACAAACTAGGGGAAAGAAGATTGAATTAACGAGAGAGAATGAAAAAAAAATAAACATGAGAGAACTAATACAAATGAAAAGTTGATACTTTTTAAAATTTAGGAAAGAAATTCACAGCCTAAACGATTGAGACTGTACGCTTATCAAAGACAAATATTTGGTTCTGGAACGAACAATTAGTTGTCCTTAACACCAATCATGTGATTAAAGTACTCTTATGTTTGTGAACTTGTCTTGAATATCTGCAACAGATTTTATTTTTAACTACCATACAAATTTTCTCACTTGATAGTGTCGAATGCATGTCAATAGTAAGGCAAGAATAGAGGTATAACTTTTGCAAAGTTGCATCATCATCATTGACTCTTCATTGCCATTAATTCACACTCAGGTAGCAATTTCTGGTTATTATTATAGCTATAAAATGTTTAACGTTTACTTTTGACTTCCATCTCCTGATTTCAATAATTGGACTCTTCATGGGCTAAAATAGTTTTAAAAATAGAAAAAACCTCTGATGAAAAATGGCCACAAAAAAATCAGGTAATCACGTTTGCCCCCGATAAAATTATCAAGAAACACAAACCAGGCTGAACTAAAATTAATCTTTACATAAAAAGGCATGAACATAAAATCTGTTTCTCCTATTCAATTTAAACTTTTTGAATAAGTTTCATATCCTGAAGATGAAAGTCATCTGCAGATTTTCCAATTTAGAGAAAGCAGACATATGAATACACAAATATGTATTTCAGCCAAGATGCTTTTAAGGAGATCAGAAAGAAATGTTTGGGTTTGTAAAACTAGAACTGAAGATTCTCTCGATTCCCCCACCATTTCCATTTCTCTGTCTCTTGAAAGACAACATTTAGGGAAAAGTAAATTAAAGAAACAACAATTCACTGAGAATGTAAAGATATTTACTAATGTTGCTATTGCTGAGGATACAAATAATCAATTAAATACGCATGGTCTCAGGTTAAAATCTAACACTTTATGAACACTAAGACTTAAACAATGCAGAGGCTGCTGAACTACAAGATGATGCAAGTGTGAGTGTTGTCACAAACATATATAGGCCTAGGCTGTAATGCTGAAAGAATGTCAATGATCCTATCTGCTCTGCCGGGGTAAGTGCTGTACTCTGCTCTGTGATACCACACTCTCATTTTATGTCTACACTCTCCCCCTAAGGCTCATGCTCTGACACACTCTGTTTGTTGCATGTAACAGCTTCTTTCAGTTGCTTTTGTTCTCCCCATCTTCCAAAATCATTAATCGCATACCCTCTTCTCCTGGAACACTTCAATGTCTTTCACCTACATGCACCAGCACCAGTAGTCATGCTATGTACTTGTGCCTTACTTGCCCACCCACTTAAAGTTATTCCAGGAGAAGAAAGCCCAAAAGAGGTTAGGAATGCCTAATATCCATGCCCTCACACCTTACAAGGAGAGAATCCTTGCTTTCATGGGAGCAACCTGAGTCCACTCCTGTGCGGTATTCAGAGATATCCAGGTCCCACAACTGAATGTCCACCACTTGTCATTTCACTGCAAAGCTGATATTAACCAGGGTTCATCACCTTGCATTGGACACCATTTCTAACTTCTAGCTGCACTGCCTTCTGTTTCTTGTCCCTTCCAGGTGCAGTCACCCTTTTACATCTGTGGAGAACTGTATGTCTGCCCCAGAAGACACAGCCTCAATCTTTGAAGAAAACAGTGCTAACATTGTTGCTCTGATACTTGTTGGTCTTCCAGAGCAAGGAGATGAACTTGATAGAGTGTTGCAGACCGGCACTTTTCAAGGTCCAGGACGACGTGTTGAGATACAATTAAGCTTGGGGCAGCTACCACTACGATGCAATGGGGAAAGATCACTTTCAAAGACCTTTCTGCTGAAGTTAAATGGTGGGGGGGATCCATTGAGTTATCGGACCCCATACCCCCATGCCTCAAATGTATATCAACATAGACTTGGATAAACAAGAAATGCCTTGGGTTTGTTTGTTGGATGGAGTCAAACTCCAATCTTTATTTTATTCCTCCATATGCTAGTGTGTAGAACTGAACTGTTTTAGTGACTATGTCTGTATATAAAAACATTTTTGAAAAATAAAATTGACTCCTGCTCTGATACTAACCCCCTGATGGAGTTGATGGGCAGACAGAGAGTGAGGCTGGTGAGCACAATGCAGTAACTATGAGCAGACAGGCGATGGAGAAACACCCCAGGCCACTAATCCTGGAGTACTGCTGAAGACAAGACGCCTGCTCAGTCTTTAGTAGAAATGGTTTCACACTGAAGCAATTCTCTCACATGCGCAAGGCAGATCTAGAGAGGAAAACTGGCATCTGGGACACAATGGTCCTTGTCGTATAAAAGCTAAACTAATGCAAAAAGTCACCTGATTGTCTGTCTGCATCTATAGGCAGGTTGGCAGCTGACATGGTAAGATAAGTGCGGTATTCTCAAGCCATGCTGAAGAGGTGCACACACTTGTGCATCATTGCCTTAGCCACTGGTCCTCAGGACTGAAGACATGGTGAAAGGGGGAAGAAAAACTTGACCTTAATCCAGGGCTCCCCGTCCTCACTTGGAGGCAAAGCAGTGCCAGGAGGCACTCAGTCAAATATGAAATCACCCAGGTCTCTCAACTATTTCCACTGAGAACACTACAGAGGGGAATGGGACCTCAACGTCTACTCAGCGTGATTTCCATGTCAGGTTTTCCTGACATCTAGATTGTTGGGCTGATTTGGCAAAATCAGAAACAAAAATGCAATTTGGTCCAAAAAGCTTAATAAACATTAAACGCCATCAACTTGCAGCTTGCCACTGTCTGGTATGAATCTTGCCACACTGCACGTGTAATGTATATCAGATGAAGTGAGATGGTCTCAACATCAAGATGGGCCTCACTGGACTTCTCGCGAAATATTTCCATTTTCCATATCACACAAACCCCAATAAGATTCTGCACAATATTTTTATTGTGGCTAGCTGAGGGGATGGAAAAGAGGAGAGCTGAACAGAACAAAATGCACATTTACTCATACATACTACCTATGTTTAAGTAACAAGGAGTGCTCAGCATTATTTTGACTGTGGGATTTGGCTCTCATCTTCATGAGCCTCAAAACCCACTTAAATTTGCCTTGAATCCTGCATTTATTCACTTGCACCCACTACTAAAATGTTGAATTTCAAAGCAATATGTTTCTGTATACTAAAAGAAAAAAAAGTTGGTGTACTATGCTATGACATACTTTTCATCAGTATGGAATTGTTTCAGACAAATACAATAATTCCTCTGTGAAGCATGTGATACTTTTGTTCTGCAGCTGGCCTTACAATGTACTCTCAATTTATGATCAATTTACTTCTCGCTCTTATATTAAGTAACATCAATGTTGATTTTACATTGTTAAGATAATTGAACATAGAAGTTATAAATAACAGTATTAAGCTGTGTTTTAATCAACATTTGGAGACATCCCAGGCACCAACTGAGTTTTGCTTTTGTGGTCGAAGATTTTATCTTGATTTGTAATTACATCCTTCTTGTTCAAAATTATCCAGAAATCTATATGTGACAAGGTCACCTTTATCCTTCTGTCAATGATTTATTACTGTATTTATCTATCACAGAACTAACGTAACTAAGACATTATTTGTCATTATCACATGGCTGAACTCAACCCTGTTTCCAGACCAATGGGGTTGAGCATCATTGACGCTAGCACTCGTTCAATGACGATGATGAAACAATTTGTTTCCTCTTCAGGAAAAATAAACAACCTTTGTTATTGGATGGGACTACCCAAGGTTACAAATAAGAAAGAAGCATTCCAACAGCTCAACGTTGCTGTCTAAAGACAAATTCAGAATTTAAAATACATATGGTGGCAAGGGAAACCCTGAAAAATTGAAAAGTAGGCTTATTGTCATGACATGCAGTGCTTTCAAAGAGCCACCAGGGCCATGCAAAGACCAAGGTCAAGTGGACAACTCCCTCAATTCACAAGATCGTATTTCTCTTAATCCTCACAATGCCATTCAGCAACACTGTAAGGAATACTCTAACAACTCCTGAACTATGAATCCAAAGTCATTGCTGACAATCCCCAAGTTATCCCCCAAAAGATCCTACTGTACAACCCTGGGATGCACCCAATGAGAGAGTAACAGCACGTAATCAAATTGATGAAAATTAACCAAGTCCGCAGCCTTGAAGATATTTTAGCCATGGTCCTTGAAGATTTTGCTTGCTTTAGACTCAAAGTAATCTTTCTGCAGATCTGGGATGGAAAGGAACAGTGCCTCATAATCACATCCCCTACACACACACACACACACACACACACACACACACACGTGCTACGTAAACTGTCTAGGTATTTTCCTCTTGTCCATCGACGGGAACACGCATTCTTCTGAATTGCTTACTTCCTGCAGCTGAAGGAATCCAATCAGAAACATAGTATGCCTCAGATCTTCCAGAAGAATCTCACACAAGGTCTTGTTGTCTAGCAAATTCAATAAAAATGTGGAGAACAATGCCAAGAATACTTCATTATATTAACCTACCTGACCAAAATTTGGATTCAGCAAACTGAGCAGCTCTGTGGATTGTTCTCCAGAGATTTCAGTGTCCAAGATATTTTACTAGACTCTTGAATTCCAACTTAATGATACAACCACAACTGTACTGAATGGGACATCTGAAAAGGATTACTTCAAAATCAACACAAGTTTTGATAGCTCCTGGATTGTTTAGAATCTGCCTGATTGTGGTTATTCCCCTCATCAAATGTCAACTCCCCTCTGGTATCAGTCTTAAATACTGCCTAAATGCAAATTTGTTTAACTTCAGTCACCTCAATGCCAGAACAAAATGAGCTTCTGAATGTATATATGACCTACTGTATGCTGGTGACTACTGCGTCATTTTCCAGTCTGAACAGATTTGCAAGTCACACTCGTTCTCTTCAATTTTTCATTCAAGAGACTGTGCATGTTTTTGAATGTTTCCAGGACAAAATGCAAATATCACAGATGGGGTCAGTCAACTTCCCTTGTATGTTAAAGGACAGACTTTTGACATATGTTGAGCACATCCTAGACATTTGCAGTGGCTTTACCAAAAAGGCCACTGTTGAGAAGGAAATCCAACAGTGGAAACTCAGTTCAGCCTTGTCCAAGTTACAACAAGGAGAGTGACATCAAGAATCTCCATAAATCAACAAAAGCTGTGGTATCCAGAATAATTGTCATCAATTCATTTCTATATTGCAGTGAGATCTGGACTGTAAGTAAGATGCGTAAGATCACTGAAGAAATTTCACCAGCAATGCCTTTGCAGCATTCTCTGAATTCAATGGGTAGACCATCAAATAACATTAGTTTGTGCCAGAAACCAGATAGATATGTAAGTATTCAGGCAAAACCCTTACAAAATCAATTATATTGGTGAGGACACTGTGCCCGATGGATGAACAGCACAACCCCTCAGCAGATTCTGTTTGCTCAACTCAAACGGCCAACATTCAAAACAAAAAACATGCTAAAAGTCAAACTCGACCTCTCCTTAAAGCACAACAGCATTAAAATTAATAACTTGGAGAAGATTGCAACTAATCACAAAATCACAACAATGTGTCCACCAAGCTGCATCATGCTTTTCAACCCCAAAGTGTTAATGATGAGTCAAAACAGCAGCAAAAACAGAAATAAGAGGGCATATATCCGGAACTCTGAATCCAACTAGCTTATGGGACATTCTGTTCAAACTATCCATCAATCTACTAGGCAGGAATCCATCTGTTCACGCACATAATGACATGCACCAGAAACCTGAAACCCTATTGAATTGAGGGATAATCAATGATGGTTGCTCATTGTTGCAATTAATATGTATTTTACTCATGTATGTTGTATGCATTATATTTATAGACAATATATAAATACACTTTAACTATTAGCCATGTGAAAATACATTTGCAATATTTTTGTAACTGAGCTGACTTAGTTTTGTGAGTCTTTAAGGCTGATGTTCATTGCAATGCTAAATAATGCTGCTCTGTTGGAGGTGCCATCATTAGATGAGTCATTAAATCTACTGCCTTTCATGATTTCCCATTTTGCAACTAATGAAGCAAGGAGTCAATATTTTCATGAGGGAAACATAGCAGCAAATTTGAATACATTAAGTTCCAAAAAGCCAATAATGGACAACAACTAAAGAATTTGTTTTTCTAATTCATACTTAGGGATAGGTCCTTTGTTCTTCTTGAAGTAGTGTTATGAGAACTTATACATCCACCTGAGACAGCAGACAGAGGCTCAGTTTAACATCATACCCAAAAGATAGCATGACATTTTGTCAATATTTCAACAGTATTAGCCAAGAGTTTAGTGCTTGGAGTGAAACTTGAACCCACAATTTCTGATTCAAAGAGGAATATGCTGCCAATTAAAACAATACAGTGTGGAAACAGGCCATTCAGCCCAGCAAGTGCACATTCACCCTTGGAAGAGTAGCCACCCAGACTCATTCCCCTAACCTACACATCCCTGAACACTATGGGCAATTTGGAAGGCCAATTCACCTAACCTGTACACCTTTGAATTGTGGGAGGAAACCAGAGCACCCCCACATAGACATGGGGGGAATGCGCGAACTCCACACAGACAGTCACCCAACACTGGAATCAAACCTTGGGTGTCTGGTGCTATGAGGCAGCAGAGCTAGCCACTGAGCCACCATGCCACCCAAGTTAAGCCACAACTAACACTATCATCGACTTTTAGTGATACTGGTTGGTTGCAAAGTACTGAAATGTTCTTTAAATATATTTACAATGTTCAAACAGGAAACTGTACCCTATTATTGCAGAAAGAAGCAATTCGATAACATACCATCTTTGCCAAAGATGTCACTTTTGCAAAGAATAACAATAAAATGATCAGGACAATTCTAAAATGTAAGATGAGAAAATGAAAATATTGTAAAAGATGGAAATATGAAATAATAAAATTGATTGCAGAAAAACAAGCATTTACATATGTTTTTCTTTGTTGGGTTCTATCAACAATTACTGAAGAGCAAATCAGTAAAAATGTATGAAAGCATTTTAAAGAATGAAATGCAGTTAGAACCTATTTCTGTCCTTCAATGTGTATTGAAGTTACAAATCAGGGACAGGTAAAGATAAACTTTAGAACTTCCAGAATGTTCTCCATCAGCTTCAACACACATCCATCCCTACTTTTCAGTTAATATATTCTTATTCAAATTGAGGAGAAAAAATTGTTTCATATCGCTCCTGTGAAGCACTTTGGGAAGTTTTATTTTAATAAAAGTGGTATTAAACTGAAATTAGCCGTTATTCAACGCACATTTAGAATATCGTAACTTGACAGTGCAGAGTGAAACAATATGTTCAATTATGTCTATATTAGGTTGAGTTAGAGCATTACAGCACTCAATCCATTTGCTTGCTCATTTCCTGATTATACTGCATTATCCTCTGCTTCCAAATCCTAATCTACTGTTGTTTTACTGAAAATGGGATCATGCTGCCAAAGGTTTTTCTTTGACTTGCACTCACCAGGACAAACACAAAAATGTGAAATTTCAAATTATCACAAAAATTGACACTATAGGATAAAAGAGTTCCAAATGATTGGTAAGTTAATTGATTTCCAAGATGTTCCTTTTGATTGTAAAAAAAACAGTTGGATCATACTCAACCAATCTGCATGTAAAAAACTCAAAACAGGAAGTCTTCCCTCAGATATGCTTTTGTAATTGGGCAACAATTATTGTGTCAAATTCTTAATGTAGAACAATTATGCTTGCTCCAGGCATAAAACTTTCATGCACAGGGTTCCGCTCTCTGCAAAAATAGGCAGGAGTATGTTGAAGCCTTTCTTTTTATTGCTTGGATATTTGGGAACAATTCTCTTTTGTGTTCTCCATTACAAAACCTCAGATCATCAGAGTAAACCTGCAATCAGCTTGTGTATCTCCTTTAATGTGATGGTTGTAAAATTTAAGTTTAAGATTTGATATTCTTGCATTTGTTCTGATGTGTGCAAAAGAGAAGCCGTCAGCAACTTGTCTTGTTATTTTTTTCAGGAAAATTCAAGCCCTGTATTACTAAGTGACTTGATCTGCTTTTGTCTTTCATGCCATACCATACTCTGCTTTGCCTGTTCTTTGTACAAAGTGTCACATTTTAAATCAATTATGTGAGATGAAATCATTTTTTTAGCAAAAGGACTACTACATATTATTGAGAAATAATGGAACTTTGGATGAACAAAAACAACTCTCTTTCCAAAATTCTCTGTCATCAAGCTGTGGTTCAGAAACATTTTGTTTGCCAATGTTGCAACCAATACATCATGTTACAATTTGGAACTCTCTTGCTATTGTGCTTGCATTACATGTTTTACAACTGCCTTTGTTTAGACAAATTTGATGAAAAACATATGGTATAAAAACAAAATTACAAGGGAGCCAATTTTTTTTCACAAAGGGCATGCTGAACTTCATTTCACTTTACACGTTATTGGAAATAATTATGACCCTAGACTTCCTATTGGGCAACAATCATATTTGAAAAATAATCCTTACTGCATCCTTTGACATGCATATCCTTGAAACTGTTCAAAATGTTTGTTTATTCAAAATAAAATGTAATGAATATACTTGAGAAAAGCCTTGAGAAATAACGACTAACAAAAAAAGCATTTTTAAACAAATCTGTTATTTTAATTAAACAATGTTGTTCTTCTAAATATGTGTGACATTTCTACATGACAGATCAATTTTGCCAGAGAAACCATACATGCTATTTTCTTGACCTACAACTGAACCAGAGGTTGATCTGAATAGCATTGTCATTGCATTCCGGCTTATAGAATGTATCGTGGGTTCTCATTTTATTTCCATTGCAGCAAAATAAACACTCTATTAACTAGAGCTAGGATTGTAAACTGCGATCAGATTTATTGAACATTAAATAGATAAATGAACATCGTTAAATACAAACAGCCAGATTTACAGTAATTACAGACTGAACTACTCTCCTTGGAATTTTGAAAACAACAAAGATACTTCTCCTGGGCTATCTATCAATATAAAACAGAAGTGGAAATCCACATTTTCTGATTAATCCATGGACCTCCTGAGGAGATTATCTCTAAGAGAATGAAACTGCAAGAGTAAATGTAAAAAAGAGAAAATATGAGGGGAAAAAAAAAGCTGAGTAATTGACCAAGAAAGGTAAAGAGAGATTAAGAGAAAAAGACTGGGAAATGAAAATAAATTTCAGATGGAGAGATAGAGAGAAAAAGGGACAAAAAAGGTGAAAAAGAGAAAGAGAAAAAAGGCAAAAAAAGTTTGAGTGTTGAGAGGAACAAGAGAAAAAATAAGGGAAGACAATGAAAAACAGAGAAAGAAAGTGAAGAAGACTGATTAATTTAAAGAAAGTCAAAGAAAGATATATTATAAAGCAATCTTCACTACTTTAGGATATTCCAAAGTATTTGGAAAGTCAATTAGTGCAACTTCAGCTGTTATGGTTCAAAACCCTCAAATGAAATATTGAATAAAGAGACATTCAGATGAATCAGAATGATGCTTGCCTGCCCAAATACAAATAACAATTAAACATATGTGTGAGAGGAGACCACAATATTAGACCCTGTCAGATTGGTGCGAAGTAGCACTGAGACAGTACAGAATCAATTGTACTGTGAAATATCCAATAACACTGCAAGAGAGTCAATGACTTTCTCCCACTGCCAGGGTGAGTGCCAACATCTTTTCTTTGTCACCTCCCAATCACTCACTCTGCTGCTGTACACAAATCCTACTGCTGCCTTACAGCGCTAAGGATCCAGGTTCAATTCCAACCACAGATGACTGTCTGGAGTTTACACATTTTCCCCGTGTGGATTTCCTCTAGGTGCTCTAGTCTCCTCCCACAATACAAAGATGTGAAGGGTAGGTGAATTGGCCATGCTAAGTTGCTCACAGTTTTCAGGGATGTGTAGGTTAGGTGCATTAGTTAGGGGTAAATAGGGAATAATAGGGTAGGGGAATGGGTCTGGGTCGTTACTCTTCAGGAGGTCGGTGTGAAATTGTTTGGGCCAAAGGGTCTGTTTCCACACTTTAGGGATTCCATGATTCTTCCCACCCAATTCACTCCATGCTATCTCTGCATTTCAACATTCTGCTTTCTACCTCGACAGTTAAATTCACCAGATTTCCTAAACAGACAATCTCCTCTTGATATTTAATGACCGGGTCTAAGGAATGATTGTGCCTAACCCCTTGAGTGACTTTACCAAACATCTCTGAACGATGAGTGACTGGACTTTTGCCTGATATCAGTCCAGCTCTCTGACTCTTTTCCTGTGATTACATAGATTGTTTGCACTGGAACTACAGGCTGACTTTAGTCCACTCCTGAGACTGTAGGGGTTTGACTACCATGAGACGCACCCTTTTCCAAATCATGCCTGTCTATATGCATAAGGTGTCCTCTTATTAATAATTCAATGGAATGCTCAATAAATGTAGCATTGATTGATATGCAGTAACGTATTGTAAGAGATTTGGAGATGTGCCTCATGGTGCGGTGAGTTGGTCTCCAATGTCAATGTCTGTTAATGTGGGATTCAGAGGAACCTCGATTATCCAAATGACATGGTTGGGGAGTATTTGTTCTGATAGTCAAACGTTCAGATAATCGAATGCCAGATAACTCAATTTAGCCAAGTACCATGACCTTGTGATCGAGCCCAGATAATCCGAAGTTCTGATAATTGAATGCCGGATAATCAAGATTCCTCAGTATATGTGAATGCTACCAATGACCAATACTGTTTGGGATATTGGTACTCGGTGTCCAAGTGGAGGTCTGAAGCAGCAAGCGATAAGCTGGAGTCACCAGGGTACCTGTTCTGACTTTCACATGAATCGATTCTCAGTGTCTAGTTTCTGTCTAATGGGTGGGAGAAGAGGAATCTGAATATCAATGAGGCGAGATTAGGAAGTAAAAAGGATGGCAATGAGTAACAACCCATGCAAATAGGCCTTTCACTGCTCACTGTGGTGAGGGCCTCATCTCACTGTCCAACAATTGATTGGAAACTGGGACATTTTGAGCTTGATGTGAGGAAGGTTTTTACTGCACATCTCACTCAATTTTCCAAAATTTCACACTATTTTTCATATTCCTGATATAGTCATGACTGAGTGGCTAAATTCAGTTCTAACTCCAATTGTAAGTTTGCTGATAATGCCGTAGTGTAGTGGGTCGGATCTTAAACAACGCCAAAAAAAAGTATAGGAAAGAAATAGACAGCTGATCTTTCGCTGACTAAAAACAAATCACAGTAGGTCAGGCAGCATTCATGGAGAAAGAACAAGCTAACATCTTGAGTCCAGATGACTCTTCATCACAGCTTTTTCTGCACCTTCTCCATAGCTTAAAACCTTATTCTGTATTCTGTCCTATTACCCTGATGTACTTATCCCAGGTTTGATTGGCTGGATAGCATGCAAAATAATACTTTTCACTGTATCTTGGTATATGAGACAATATTAATTCAATTCAGATCAAAATAACTCATGTTATTTAGGGGCTGGGAAGATTCTGCCTAATATATTACATTTACAAAGTTAAAAAATAACACAAATAAAATTCAACTTACAATAAAGAAAGGAGTTTGCTGTGATAATCGTAATTTGGGACAGTGCAGTTTTTAATTAATTCTGCATAATATTGAACCTGCAACTTTGCAATTCAGACTTTTGGGATGGATTATTCACAGTCATGCCAATTTAAAAAAAAATTTGAATGTTATGAAACTAAACACTAAATATAAAGAAAGCAACACAGTACGCTGAACAAATCTATGTTAAAAAATAATCATTTTAGAACTGGAAATGATTTCTCTGATTGAACTGTGGACAATTGATTTTTCAGGATCAAACAAGTTGGCTTATTTTGTCTGAACTGTGATACTTGAATGTTTGCTGTATCTCAGAACCAAGAACGGAATGTGTTCTGATCAATTCCTCTTTGCTCGACCACATTGTGAGATTGCAGATTGTGAATAAGGTACTAATTCACAGTGACATATACAAAACCACATTGTCATCAGCAGGAAAGAGTGTTGATTTGTTACACATTCAACAAATCTTAATCCATTTGACAGCCTGTTTGTTACATGGAGCAACAGCCTCATTTAAATTTCTTAACCTTGGTAAATCAACGACCTAGACATCCAGCCCTATACTGGAGGCTGAGGGGAGAAAAATCTATAATTTGGCACAATATCTCTGTGCTGAGGATGCCAATATTGGCAGCTGTCTCCCATTGTTCAACAGATGGTGACGTGAATAAATACAGCTGGACCCAAGCAACTGTGAGAAGCACGGAGAAGCCGTGTGCCTCCATACGGAAAATGTAAAGCGGAACAATGCGGAATCTTTTAGAGCAGAGACGAAAGTAAATTATTCTACCTGCTTCAAAGTAATTAGAAATGCTGGCAGTGAAGTTTAAAGATTTTTTAGATTCCCTACAGCGTGGAAACAAGCCCTTTGGCCCAACAAGTCCACACCAACCCTCCAAAGAGCAACCCATCCAGACCCATTTCCCTACATTGACCCCTGACTAATGCACCTAGCACTATGGACAATTTAGCAGAGCCAATTCACCTAACCTGCACAATTGTGGGAGGAAACCTGAGCACACAGACACAGGGAGAATATGCAAACTCCACACAGACAGTTGCCCGAGGCAGGGATCGAACCAGGGACACTGGCGCTGTGAGGCAGCAGTGCTAACCACTGAGCCACCAGGCCACCCTGCATTAAACTCAGGGAGATATCTTCGCCAGCTCAATGCAGTATTCCCTAACATAGTATGGTCTTTTCTTAGCATCATCCCTTTAACAATGCTATTGTAGTTCATTTTCCAAAAATGACTGTATTTCCTTATCCTCCTTTTCAGTTTTGCTTATGCAAAGCTTTACCGGTGACACAGTTAAATGGATTAAACAGATCATTTCACACTTTATTAAGGAAACTACTCAATGGAGGGGCTGCTATCGATCAGTTTCTTTCAGTCATCTTCATTGAATGAATAACTGCTACATCCACTAATGATTTCACTGCATTAGATTAAAAAGAGGATTTTGCATCCAGTTTAAGCATCCTATTTTGCACGCTTACAGTGATTCAGTCAACTATTGATCAACAACATTTGGATTTCAATAAGTTAATCTTTTAGGTCATTCAGTCCAACAATATCTCAGCGCAATCAGTAGTCTGCCCTTCTACATTTGTTTCCATAGATGAATTCCCTTGATGAAATCTCCTGGGTCTGGGACCCGTATTAAATGGAGCCAAGCAAAGAGGAAGAAACAAATAGAAGGAAAGGAAGATAAACATGTATGTAGAGGTAGCTTATGTCCAAACATCAGAAAAATCTTACTTCATGTATAATTAACTACTGACTATTATATCCCACTGTCTATTGTCATCAGGACAAATAGTGGCTCAGTGGTTAGCATTGCTGCCTCACAGTGCCAGGAAACTGGGTTTGATTCAACACTAGTGCGACTGACTGTGTGGAATTTGCACATGTTCCCTGTGTCTGCATGGGCTTCTGACAGATGCTCTGGTTTCCTCCATTTGTCCAAGGATGTTAGGTTCAATGGATTAGCCATAGGATTACGGAGATGGGTTCAGTATGGGTGGGTTTTCTTTGAAGGGTCGGTGTGAAATTGATGGGCTGAATGGCCTGCTTCCATGCAGGTGGGATTCTTTGATATATCATAACACTTTTGCACATTTGCCAGCGTCTCACAAACAGAATAGCCAATTAACAGGAAATCAAAGCAGCAACTGTTGAAAATATTCAATAGGTCAGGCAGCAGCTGGAGAGAGAAACAAAAAAGAATCATCTCACCAGTTACTCTATTGTTTTTGTGGCTTTGGTTGAAGGAAGAATTTTTGACCAGGCTGCTGAGTTATTTCTGCTTCACTTCCCTTGGGATTCTTTTGCTAGCTCTAAATTGCAATCATAAATAATCTGATCACATTGTTTTCAGTGTAATATTTCCATGACTGTTTCTGGCATCTGTCGTCTTGGAAACTGCAAGGAAATATTATGCATGAATACTTCCTTGTTTGTTTGTGTTGCATTGTTTTATTAAGCAGTGCAAACTTCATTACCAATACAAATATTTCTACAAGACTGTCTGGCAAGCGAGTATATGTTTAACACTTAGATATTGCATCTAAAGCTAAGCAACATTGAGTGTTGTCATAGAGTGTTATCTCTATCTTACTGCCATGAGGGCTACAAAAATATATCGCACCTACAATTTTCCATTTTTTTTTCCCTTTTTCCATAAAAGTCTATTTATATTTTAGTCCAGTTACACAAAATATAACATATCTGTGAATGCAATTCCTCGAAAGTTGCCCCCAAATTTCTGCCTTTCATTTGCAGTTGAAATTAAGCACTTTAAAGTAGTTGAATGCTAGGGCAGAGTTAGAGTGAGTATGAGGTAGCAGGGAGAAGATGTTGACACTTGAACTGCACACAGCTTTATTGATCTACTTCTTGCATTCCTCTGCACTGAGGCCATCATACTGACACCAGTGGCAACATCAGACCAGGCTAACAAGGTTTGGGACTAGAATCTCCTCTGGCAGTCCTAAGGACAGAGGTGGTCCTCCTCCCCACCAAACCATCCACAAGGAAATTCATGTCGTTGTCAGCAAATTCCTGGCAGCATCTCCAGGAAAATTCTTTCCAAATTGCAATAGTGAAAAGCAGTTCCTGGCTTGTGACAATTGACCAACTGCACAGTGGTGGTTTAAATATAATGCAATCAGCTGGAATCTTGGATGGTTCTGGTGGTGTCCAATATTTACACCACTAATGAGCACAACTTTGTGCGACAGCAGAGCCATAGAGGCATGGTGCACAAATAATGAGGTTAAGCAGTAGAGAATTGCATGTGCAATCTCAGTTGAGCTCACAGAGAGAAACCTCCATGAAAACTCTTGAAATTGACACTTTCAGTAAATATATTATGATAAACATTCTTTGTGATATCACAAAGAACATTGACCAAGCCTTCCATTGTTCTCCTTCAGCACATCTGTCATGTTCAGAGTTTTTCCAATATTCATTGGTCAAGTTTGGTTTTCAGCACAAATGATACCTTGCACATGCATCATGTGTACAATGTTCATGTCCACTGCTGCATAATAATCTGATGCAGTCAAGTCTTGACTGCTTTGTGTGATCAAATCCTAATAGTGAATATTTTTATGGACTTTACAGAGTCCGGGACATTGACTTAATTTGTTTTTTTTTCTTGAATACATTCCAAAGAGCAAGCAGTGATGGCAGCTTGCTTTTGTCCCTATTTTTTTGCTGTATATATTTAGGAAGATATCAAGGATGACCACAAGGCCTGAACATGTGCAGTGAAAGGTAAATGGCTTCAGAAAGAAAAGAAATGATAAGCCTTTTGTCACTATTTTTCTTCACGAGTCACTTTTACAGCAACAAATTATCCAAACAGCTTTATCAAATTAAGTACAAAAGAAAATTGCAAACTAGGAGAAAGTGAGGACTGCAGATGCTGGAGATCAGAGATTTCTCCAGCTTCCTCATTTCATCTCCCCCCCACCTTTTCTCAGTCCTAACCCTCGGACTCAGCACCACATTCTTGACCTGCAATCTTCTTCCCGACCTCTCCGCCCCCAACCCCTCTCCGGCCTATCACTCTCACCTTAACCTCCTTCCACCTATTGCATTCCCAACGCCCTTCCCCCAAGTCTTTCTCCCTACCTTTTATCTTAGCCTGCTTGGCACACCCTCCTCATTCCTGAAGAAGGGCTTATGCCTGAAATGTCGATTCTCCTGCTCCTTTGATACTGCCTGATCTGCTGCACTTTTCCAGCAACACATTTTTCAAAATTGCAAACTACCCAATCAAGGAAAACGTAAATGCATAATCAAAAGTCTTCATAGTCAAATTGCCTTTCTCCTGCTACAAACTGGAAATTGAGGCTTTTAAGATGAAAAATACAAAAGAAACATTAAAAACATGAATTAGAAGCAGCCCATTCAAGCTTCTGAGCTTCCTATACCATTCAATAAGATGTGCTTGTGCCTCAACTTTCACAGTCCCATCTACCACCAATAAACTTTGATGATTTCCATCAGCCATAAAGTAAACAGGCAGAAGAGAAATTTCAAAGTCTCTCCTACACTTTATGGCATTTTGTGATAATATGACTTGTTAACAAATCTAATATAAACTAAAACCTTATTTTAAGTTCACTTAAAATTTTAAAAATGCAAATTCCATGTTTTGCAAACTTGAAAATCATCGGCCCACAATTTTGTGAACAAAATAACAGCGCATTTCTTTGTGCACAATATCCAGCAATTTGTGGTGAGGAAGTGATAACCTGTAAGTTATGAACCATCACAAGTTGCTGTTTGATTCCTGCTCCTCTACAGTTAGCCTTGCAAAACACTGTGGGCACTATAAAACTCCTTATGATTGTAAGAATTTGTCACATTTTCCACCATAAATATGACTTAACTGTTCTTGAAGAACTTCATGACTGAGGGAATGATTTAATCACTGGATTTCCGCTCTTGTAATGACACTCCTCACTCCATCTGGTTTATATTTGGGTCCAGAATCCACAGCAATGTTGTAACAGCCCTGTGATGGCCTACTGAGACATGCAGTTGTATCAAAACTCACTAAGTCTTCTAGAATGCAGAACTTCAATAGGATGACTGACCGTCACCTTCTCAAGGGCAGTTCGGGGTGGAAAATATTTGCTGATCTTGACAACAACATGCACATCCTATAAACACAAAGATACAAAGATGTAAAGAATAGTACAGGTAGATAACGCTTTATCCGAAACTCTGAAATCTTAAAAGCTCCAAAGTCCGAAGGTTTTTGTGTGAAGCTTTTTTTCTTATTAACAAGGCTGTTTGGCGTCCAACAGTTAACCCAAGTCGACACCCACTCAATGTGTGTCACTCAGATGTGACGTGGGGGGGGGGGGCGCAAGGGGCATGGCCCAGCACTGGCAGGCCTCAATTCTGTCTCCAAGGCCCATTTTACTCAGTGAATCTGCTCCTCCGGTCAGACATTTTAAAATTCCACCATCACACTGTCACATGCTGAAATTCAAAAAATTCCCAGTTCCGAAAACCAGCTGGTCCCGAGCACTTCAAATAAAGGATTGTGCACCTGCACTGCATTGCGAACAGGCCCTTTGGCCCACCAAGACTGTTCCCCATTGAAACTTCAATCACCTGGCCTTAATGTACATACAGTGAAACATTTCAAACTTCAATGTTTCAGAAAGAGAAAAATTGAAACTGTGGTGTCTCTCCCCCAGGTGACAAATTGTCCCCACAATTTTTTTCACGTTACCTTTTCTTTTTATCACTAATGCTGTTTTACAAATCTAATTCACCATTTAGTGGTTCATGCTATTGTTTCCGTATGTAAACTGGATGTTGATTCCAAGGCTCCACTGCTAAAGTTATCACACTCCCCAAATCAAATGCAGTATTCCAACACCTTGGTGAGCTGACAAAAAAAATTGAACTGGCCGAGCTTCCATAAGGCACCTACACCACATGGTGAAAGTGAGGATTGCAAATGCTGGAGATCAGAGTCAAGAGTGTGATGCTGGAAATGCAGAGCTGGTCAGGCAATATCTGGATGGAGCAGGAGAGTTGAAGTTTCGGGCAAAAGCCCTTCATCACCTACACCTCATGACCTGCCATGGTTCAAGAGGCAGATTACTACTATCTTCTCAGAAGCAACAGATGCATTCTAAGAACGAAAAAAAAGGAGCACACTCCAGCAAAATTTGGTGCATTCTCAAGAAGAGTTCACATATGGAATTGGGGTTCCAGTTATTCCCAGCTCACTCAAGTTGGAGGATAATGAGATGAAAACGCACTCCAGAGTCAAATAGATGCAACATCATTCACAGTTTTTGGTTTGAAATCAGAAACAAAAACATTTTTTTTGTCATTAATCAACTCCCATCATGGTAGCTGATGAAATTTAAATTATTATTTCTTTAAAAATCTGGAATTGAAAGCCAGAATTAGTAATTGTACCATGAAACATCCATTGATTGTCATAAAACTGTATCTGGTTCACTAATGACTTTTAGGAAAAGCAACCTGTCACTCTTACCTGGTCTAGTTGGCATGTAACTCCAGACCAACAATGCTGTGGTTGAACCTTAACTGCCCTTGAAATGAAACTCAATGGCATTTAGGGATGCTCCAAAAATGTCAATAACACCCACATTTCCATCAAATAATTTTACAAGTCAGCTACAAGTCACCGTGGCATCACCCACAGTCTGTTTAGAATTAGTTGGGTTCTCCTTCAGCCATGTGGTAAGCACTGGGGTAGTAGAGCAAAGGTGTGCTGGGACAGGTAAAGACACATGGGAGCTGGGTGCTAAGGGAATGCTTGAGAGCAGAATGCAGGAGAAATATCACTTCTTAATCAGTAGCCACCATTTGGATTTGCTATGGTAGCTGAAATATAGCTAGTGTAGCAGAGCACTATCAAGAGAGAGTGTTATGGCTCCTGCCAAAATATTGAGTATTGACTTATCTGATGTGTTGCCCTTGGTCATTCATCAGCTGCAAGTTAAAAGTGTGGTATCTCTGTTAGTACTGAGGTTTGGGCAGATTGACATATGGGAAGTGATGTGTTGGCAGTCAGAGCAGCCCTTCACGATGAGGAATCTTGCAACCAAATAATACTGTTGTGTTTGTTTGTACTTGGCAAGGAAGAGCAAACTCTAGTTACGCTCTCAGTGAATAGAGAACCTCAGTGAGATCTCTTCAACAACAATGGTCAGCAAATGATTGCAAATATTTCAAGTTCCAAACTGAGTAGATCCAGAAGCACAGAAGTTCATCACCCCTGTCACATTCTCAACAGGCAATGCTGTTCTTGTCCTGCCTTATAGCCTTGGAAGATGGTAGATTCCAGTGAGATCGCATACTGAACACTGGTTAGACCTCAGTTGGAGTATTGTATTCAGTTCTGTGTCCCATATTTTAGGAAGTAAATGCATTGGCCACAGTGCTCAGGAGATTTACAAGAATATTTCCAGGGATGAGAATCTTTAATGATAAGGATAGATTGGAGATGTTAGGACTGTTTATTTGGAAAAGAGAAGATTAAAGGAGATTTTCCAAATCATACAGGGTCTGGACAGAATATATAGGGATAAGCATAATCCAATGAATAAAAGATGAAGAATAAGAGGATACAGATTAAGACCAATTTGCAAAAGTTGTAAATGCAAAGCAAAAAAATACTTTTTCATGCAATGAGTGATTTGGGTTAAGAATGCATAACTGAGAAACCTGATGAAGTCAGCTTAAATTGAGGCAAGGGGTATTAAGTGATTATTTCAATTGAGAAAATGTGCCAAGTGAACAGGAGATTGACATAAATCAAAATGTCAGTGAGCTGGATCAGACACAATAGGCCACATAGAATGTTCTGCACCATCACAGTTGTATGCCAGTGAAACACAAATGTCTCATGTATTGTTCCTTGCTGACCTTCATGTAAGATAAATGACCTCATATACCCTGTGTATGTATGGCCTCCTACTGAGAGCAATTCTCCTGTACATCTGTGTTCCAGCAATTGTTCTTTGTTATTGTAACCTCTGCTTATTTTCACTGTCATTCTGTATTCTAAGGGCAATAGCTACTCGTGCACCCATGACAGGGAAAAGGTGAATTAAGCAGAATCTTTGATGTCAGGACAAGCCTCTCAAGGACTTCAGCAATTTGAAACACTATAGAAAATATCATAAAATCATAACAATAGCCTGAAAAAACTCTACCAGCAAATAAAATGCCTGTAGTCGATTGCTAAATACCTTCAGCAAATAATGGCAGAGTTATCCTTTGTTTTCCTCTTATTCCTTCATGGAGTATGGATATCTCTTGCCAGGCCATCACTAATTTCCATCCCTCTTTACCCTCGAGCAGTTGGAGGTGAACTGCCTTCTTAAATCAATGCATTCCATTTGGTGTATGCAGACTCACAAAGCAGCGTCTAACCATTGCACCTTGACGTTCAGTGGCATTACAATTGCTGAATCCCTCACTATCAATAACATATGGGGGTTTACCATTGTCCACCAAATGAAATGGACCTACCATATATATGCTTTGATTACAACAGCAGATCAAAAGCTAGGGAAGGAGGTCCACAATTTTGACCAGAAACATTGATAATTCAGCAATATATTCCCAAGTCAGGACACTGAGTGAAATGCAAGTGGAATAGAACTTGCAGGTCATAGAATTTCTTGGTATTTGTGGTGGTAGTCATGGTTTTGGAAAGTGCTGTCTCATGCTGAATGAATATTTAGCTGTGTGGATACCACCTGGAGAGTTAAACTCCAACATAGCATGGCTGATGCAAAATTAATGCTGCGTGCTGTTTGAAGCCATGATCTGCTTTTCCTGCTTGCCTTCAGCATACAGTCCCTGCAGCCATTTCAATGACCTCACAAATATGTGCAGCTTGTGTAATTTACACCATCAGTGTTGCACCCACATTGTCAACCCAATAATTGGGTGTTTCCCACACACGGTTCACAATGACATTTGAGAATAAAGCTTGGATACATCACACGGTTGTCTTGCAATTGAAGAAGAAAAATCAATCCTTTTGAATAAAATGATATGAATGCAAGGGTCATGATAGGACAATACTTAGAAGTTAAATCCTAAATAAACTGCTTTAATAATGTGCCTTAGCTCCAATCATTTGATTGTTCCTTGCATCAACATCAACTCATTTTTTTAAAAAAGTTTTCTCATCTTAATGTTTGACTGCAATTATCAACTTGTGACGAACTGAGGAAAATTATGAGGAAAGTTGAGGTAAACAATGGTTACGTCCACTAGAAGGTGGTAAGTGTCTACAGTATGTCCAGTATCATTTCATAAAGAACCTATGAAGCCAAAAGGATGAAATGATTTTTTTTTAATTAGTTATGGTGGTATTGAGTTCCAGATTTTACAGATACTAACTCTGTGTGTTTCCTTGTTAAAAAGTAGCCTGATGCCCTAATGATATTCCCTTATTAAGAGTTATAGTATACGGCTTTAATCTAACCTTTACGATAGTATTTGCTGTTTGTATTTGCTGCTTTCACATAGCTGGATGTTCTCTATCTTTTTCTCAGCAAGAGAGAATCTAACCATTGGTCCTTGACATTCAGTTGCATTATTATTGTTGAATTCCTCAAGATCAATAAGGTGAGGGTTACCATTGATCAATAAATGAAATTGGCCCACCATATAAATACTATGACCACAAGACCATGTCAAAGGTTAGGAATTCTGAAATGTGTAACTCACCTTCTGTCTCAAGTGCCTGTCTATTATCAAAAAGGTGTAAATAAAAAGTGCAATAAAATACTCTCCACTTATCTGCATGGGTGTAGATCCAGCACACTCAAGAAACTCAACATCATTCAGGACAAACCAATCCACTTGACTGGCATCTCATATACCACTGCAAGTTGCCCTCCAAACCATTATTTAACTGACTTGTAAATATATCACTTTTCCCTCAGCATTTCTCAGTCAAAATCAATCCTAACAGCACTATGGGTGAACCTAACACTGAGGTCACCAGCAACTACTCCAGGGAAATCATGGATGGACAATGAATGCTGTCTGAACCAATGATGGCCACATCCCTGAATGACTAACAAAATGCCACGTTTCCTTTAAGTTCAAAACTGTTCCCATAAAACTTGACAGTTAGCCAAATACAATGGCCCTCATAGGTTGGGGAGAAAGACTGGTAACATTTCTATAATGAGCAATGACTTTTTCCTAGTGTTCTGGCTGATATTTTTAGTCTCAGTCAATATCACAGCAAAAATGATTATCTGCTTATTACCACATTGCTGTTTGTAGAAGCTTGCTGTGAGTCAAAAAACACAGCAGGTCAGGCAGCACCTGCTGTTGTAAGCCCTTCATCGGGAATGTGGTGAAGGGAAAGGGGCCGAGAGATAAATAGGAGGGTAGGGGTGGTACTGGGGTGTGAGGTAGCCGGGATGGTGATAGGTGGGTGCAGGTGGTGTGGTGATTGTGAACGGTCAGTG
The DNA here is from genome assembly GCF_020745735.1 of Hemiscyllium ocellatum. Classification (NCBI taxonomy): domain Eukaryota; kingdom Metazoa; phylum Chordata; class Chondrichthyes; order Orectolobiformes; family Hemiscylliidae; genus Hemiscyllium; species Hemiscyllium ocellatum. Next base: position 25,071,744 of record NC_083406.1, on the reverse strand, counting down.
GGGAGGGTGGAGTGGATAGGTGGAAAGGAAGTTGGACAGATAGGACAGGTCAAGAAGGTGTGGCTGAGCCAGAGTGTTGGATCTGGGATGAGGTGAGGGGAAGGGAGATTTGGAAACTTGTGAAATGTATGTTGATGCCATGTGGTTTCTCTCTAAGCTCTAAGCTTGTTATGTGCAAATTGATTGGTGTCTTTCCTCCATTACAGCATCAACTACAATTTATTGGATGGAAATCATTGAGGAATATTCTGAGATTGTGAAAGAAGCTATATTAAACTAGGTATTTAGTTGCCTTATGAATCTAACATTTAACAAAAATTTTCAAAAAATAAGACATTCCATTTATCTGCTAAAAGCCCAGAGAAAGACTTAATTGAAAAAAAGGCAAAATTGCTTAATTTATAACCTATCTGCATACAATCAGTGGAAGTGACTGAACAGAGAAAAAACAGTGAAACTAATTGTATATGGTTTAAGTCTGTCAGTGATCTTTCAAGGGTAAAGATAATGAAGACAATAAAAAGCTAGCAAAAGGATTATATTCTATAACAAGTCTAAAGAAATTCAAAGCGACTTAACTTCAAACCTGTGTTCTCAAGACTTCCAAATTGCTCTGGAAAGAAGAATCAATGCTGCTGCTTTGAATCACAGTTCCATTGAAAGAGTCATTCAGTGCCTAATCCATCGAGAATCATACAACAGCTATTATATCAAGACTGTCAGAAGCTGTAAATGCCAACAAGAAATGATAAGTTACCATTTGTGTCACTATGTTAGTGAAGTGTAATATGACTTTGCTCTCTGTATGTACACATATTATTTGGCAAATAAATATAGTGACTAATATAAGGGCAGATACCACTTTAGGCAGTGCTGAAATTATAACAGCTCTTAAATTATAATTTCTGCAATTGTACTGCAAAATTTGTGACAAGATTCTATACATTTCCTGTAAGTTCTTAAAAAAAATTAACATTTTCAACACAAAGGAAGGCATTTTTGCCCAGAATATTGTGGTGGCTATTCATTCAAAGAGTGAATAACTGATTTGCTATCCTATTCTTTCACCAAATCCTCTTGTCTAGCTCTGCATCAAATATTTATGCAATTGCTTGAAATGTTGCAGTGGTTTGCGCCTAGGCTGCTGTCCATAGTGAATGATCATTACAACCCTATGTATAAAAGTATTTCTGCTAATCTCTCAAACTGCTTTAGCATAACATTAAATTGCAGTGCTTTTCTAACACAATGGAATAATAAGGAATATAAATAAAGGAAAGTATTCTTTATCTTTCAATGCTATTAAAATCTGTCCTTCTTGTTAAAATCTGTATTAAATCTTTTGGTCATCCCTCCTTACGTAGATGTAAGCAAGGTTATATGTCTTCCTTCATATCTATTATGTTGACCAAACCTAATTTCACCTCTGCTCAACAAATCTGTGCATGATACTTTAATTAATATTAACTTATCTTTTTATCAATCTACCATTAATTTAAACTTTTGCATTCTATGACCTGTTGAGAATAGTTAATGTATTATTGACATTATATAGCTTTTATTTCCCTACCTGAATTCACAAGGCAGTACTTAATGAAGGCAACAGAGGTGGCTAATGTTCACTAATAAATGTGTAAGAGTCCCACTGTAGGATTCCCACTGTCCTAACCTCTGGAAGACCCAAAGAAATTAGGTCCTTAATTAGTAGTAGGAGCCCTGCAGGCAGGTCTCTCAGATCCACAGAGGATATTTAATTCTAGGATTTCTCCCAGCAGAGTGGGAATTATACCTTCAAGACCTCACAACTCAGAGACTGGGGCTTTCCCAGCATTGGTTGTGATATTGTTGGAACAAGGTAAATGTCAGCATAATTGTTGTCTTGAGAAGTTATTTTTGTCAGTTAAGTGGTCGATAGTCAGTGAAAAACTGTGTATCTCTACCAACACCCACATCTGTCTATTGTTAGGTCCCTTGGTCAGGCACAGAGTGCCTTTGAAAGAGAGGCATTGCCCCCTTCACCCGACACTGCCAAGAAGGCTTTAGGTAAACTTGACAGTGTTTCCTTGTTGGTCTTACCACGTGATGAGTTACAAACCCAGAAACAGGTGATTGACCACCAGTGGCAGCTGAATAAGGGCCTTAACTGGACAATAATTGCCTGTTTAAGGCTCTCAACCAAATTGTGAGAAAGAAGACTCCTGCATGCCATCCCATTCTGGGTTTAATCGCTATTGATCAACTTTCTCTTATCTTATATATCTGTGTATTTTTTAGTAAGCCTCTATTAAAAACATTTTGGAAATTGGTATGCATCACATTAATGCTGCATTTCCCTTATCCTTATCATTAAATTGTTTTTTTCATAAATTCTGTTAAATTTGCCACATGAGTTACAAATCCTTGCTGGCTACCCAATTAATCCTTGCATTTTTCAAGATCTCAAATTTTAATTTTGAACTATGGATACTTGAATTTGCCTGTGAATAGTGATCAACTTGTGTTTTCCTATTTATCATAAATTAACTACTTTTTTCTTTATTTATTTATTCACAGATGTGAGCATCTCTAGCTAAGCCAGCAGTTATTGCTCATCTCTAATTGCCCAGAGAGCAGTTAAGAGTCGACCACATTGCTATGGGCCTGGAGTCATATGTAGAGTCAAAAACTGTGGTGCTGAAAAAGCACAGCTGATCAGGCAGCATCTGAGGAGCAGGAGAGTTAAGATTTTGATTAGATTCCCTGCAATGTGGAAACAGTCCCTTCAGCCCAACACACTGACCCTCCGAAGAGCAACCCACCCAGACCTATTCTCCTAATTCTATGGGCAATTTAGCATGGCCAATTCACCTTATCTGCACATCTTTGGACTGTCGAGGGAACCAATGCACCCAGAGGAAACCCACGCAGACACAGGGAGAATGTGGAAACTCCACACAGACCTTTGCCTGAGGTTGGTCCCTGGCACTGTGAGGTAGCAGTGCTAACCACTGAGCAGAAGGAGTATAATCTCTTCATCAGGAATGTAGACCAGACCAGGTAAGGATGGCAGTTTACTTTCCTAAAGGAAGTTATTGAACTAGATGACTTTTTTCTGAAAATTGACATTAGATTCATTGACATCACTGCATTTTTAACTCCAAACTTTTATTGAATTCAAATTTCACCAGTTGCCGTGGCAGGATTTGAACCCTGATTCCCAGAACATAACCTAAGTCTCTGGATTAACAGTCCATTGATACTACCCCTAGGTCATCACCTTCCCATATTATACCATGTTAAACCAAATATTGGTATAGAACTAATATGGACTGCTTATTTGAAGATAAGATAATAGATAATCAATGGTAAACAATAGGCTATTTGGATATGTCTGATCTTCAGGACTTCTATTGTTTTCTGTCTGAAGAGTCATGGCATTAGACAGCACATCCTGTCTCACAGTGGACAGTGAACGACAACAATTTAAGTCAGATGCTCTAATAAATACAAGCACATCACAACGCAAGCAGTTGGTCTGTAGTTACCTAGTTTGTCTTACAACAATGGATTGTTAATTCAGAGACTTAGGTTATGTGCTGGGGACCAGGGTTTAATGCCAATACCCACAAATTCCACTTCTGAAAGAGATTTATTCTTAACTAATCTTGGGTCTGCCTGGTTTGCATTACCTAATAGAAGCCAAGCAGACGGCTTTAGTGAAATGTTTAATGAGGCTCATGCAAAATATAGGTTCCATCTGCTATCAGAAAATGCGCCTGCAAAGAGAAGCTCACATCTGCTGTCAGACAATGAGACTGGCATTGTAGCTACCTTCCTGTTATGCCAAATTAAAAATAAAGAAAATATTTTCAATTTGACCTACTTTAAGGAACCGGATGGATAACTCCAGAAACAAGGCTTTGGGGGAAAAAAACTTAATTCCTTGCAATGACTAAACAAGTTGAGAATAACTGAAATGTAACCAGTGGTGAAATCAAGAATAAAAAATAAACAGTTTATGAAGAAATGGGGAAGTTTCACGAGGCAGTTATGTTGCTTTACTCTAACTTTATAATTCTGTCTAGCCAATGGGAGAATCAACCATATCTTCTTCACAAAAAAGATTACTTTTTAACTTAAGATGGTAGTTCTATGTACTAGAACATCGTAGACAACTCCTAGACTGAGGGTTTGCATTTTTCCCTTTCCAACTTCACCAACCTCATCTTGATCATTATTATCAACGGGCAAGAAGGCGGAAGGAAAACACCGTGATGGTAACAGGCATTGACATTTAACTTAAATTCAACATCGCAATGACAACCAGAAAGGATTTGGAAATAATTACTGCTGAGAAAATGGCTTTAAAATAACGAAAGGAAATTGTCCAGGTGGTTCACTTGAGGTTAAAAAGCTGAACATGACCAATTTTCACCCAAACCACAGGCAAGCATCTGTATTGGAAATACATCTATAGAAATGGAAAGAATAGTAGTTTTAGCATTTTCCATGGGTTTTAAAATTGATTCTTCAGGGTCAACTTTCATTTTCCAGGGAACATTTCTGCATTGAAGTTTTTACTACAGAGTAAGTGAAACCTGTGAACCAAGACTGAACACTGACGATGAATGCAATATTGTCAAAGTAATTGGATTTCATTTGAAATCAAATTTTTTTGGAGGACTGGGAAAGGACATGAGAATAAGTATGATTAATTCTTGGCTGGGGAGGGATGCTTTGAGTTAAAACAATCAAACTGATGGGCCTGATATTGCCTCAGCGTTTAAGACTTAATCAGCAAAAGCTGGATTCAGGTTTGTCGTCAATACTGAAGTGACCTTGTATGACATTTCAAGTGACAGTGATTGTGCTAAAAATAATGGATGGAAGATTGATTTGGAGGGAGTCTTCATTTTGTGGAGAGTAACCTCCTAAAGGCTCAGAGGGAAAGTGCTGTTAAGAAAGGCATAATTAAAACTTCTGCAATTGTGACATAGATAACACCAGAGAATCATTTGATGGCAACATTACAGAGAAGTTTTCTAAAGTGCTGTAATAAGAATTGATTATAGATCTTTGAGAAGGACATAAAAGAAAAGGTTGACTTTGCTTTGTGGACTAAGAACTGAACTGTCTGTTAGCTTGAGTCAGTTGAATCAATGTAATAATGTATTGACATTCTACCATCACATTTTCTACCCCTTTCCCAACTGGCACACTACGTATCTGTTACACTGGCACCCCCACTCAAGTGACACCCTTCCCTCATAGCACCCTAACATCAGTCTTGCCTGATATACCTAAAGTTTTCGTTCAATCTTTACTTTTAGACTTTATTTCAATAAACTGTTAGAATCCTTAATGAGTATTGGTGAAAATTAGAACAGTATAATTAATTGATATTTATAACTAAACTCATAAAAGATATTGCAGCAAATGTAGAGCTCTTTGGTTTTAGTAAACTCAGCTTTTCAAATAATGGCCTAATATTGGGTGCATGCATGTTTTTCATAAACACCACTGTATTTGTTACAAAAAATGAATAATAATATAACTATTTTAACAAATAATATATCATTATTCCATAGTGGTCACATAAATTAAGTGTAAAATATAACTTAGCTCCTAATGCTCAATAGCTGTCTTAATAGTTTGTGGAAGTGTGTGTGTATGTACACATTGTTTTGGTATCAGTTGAGCTTCGGTAGCAGATCCTTAATGAAACAGTTATGTCACCAAATAGAAACGAGTGGCAAAATGAAAATTTCAAAGATTGACTTGATATTGCACGCAGATACATTGACATAATTGGCAGAGATATTTCCCAAGCAAACTATATTAATATGTCTTGAACAAAATCAGAAATTGTTGGAGATACTTGGCAGGTCTGGCAGCATCTGTGGAGAGAAAGCAGAGTGAAGACCCAAAGAAGGATCATTGGACTCAGAATGTTGACTCTTTTTTTCCATCCACAGATGCTGTTTGATGACGTTTTCCAGCAAATTCTGCTTTTGCTTCAGACTTCCAGCATCTTCAGTTCTTTGACTTTTTTTTTGTTTAATATGTTTTGACTGCACTGTTTCAGCATGCATAACTAACACTTCAATGGAAAGACCACTGATGTGATCATGTTGGAGGTGGCTATGAATCCTGAACTCTACCACTCTGCTCAGACAACCTTCCAATGTAGTAAATGTGGAACAAAGAACTCTACAATATGGTTCTAACTATCTAACAGACTCTCTTTGGTCGCTGGCCAATTACCGTCACATTGTCACTTTGGTATAAAGCAATAGTTCTGTGCATTCCCAAAATCCAAACACATCCTGGTCTAATTCTCCAGATTAAATTAAATTATACCTTCGCACTATAGTGCAAGTTGCTTCCTGTATGGGCTCCATCATCTAAAGCTCATGGTTTTTAAGTTTTGCCAACAAACAGTAGAGAGTCTGTTCCATGGAAATAACTTGGTGCAATTTTTTTTCCACATCAGGGTAGCTGTGTCTCTCACATGTTACAGCCATGCTGATTTTCTTTGTAACAGTGCAACATCAAAGTACTTGCATTTACATGACTACTTTAACATGAAGAAATGTCTCAAAGCCATTCATAGAGGCACAACCTTCACGAGGTCTGCTTTAGTTACATTTTAAAGGAGAGCTGGATGTAATACAAGAAGGAGAGAGGACCAGAAAGATACTTTTATCAGGCAAGATGAAGTAAGGTGGCTTTAGAAAAAAGTCATTGGCGCAGGAGTTTCTAAGGTCCATGCCTCAACAATACCTTTTCTTAAGACTAAGTAAAAACCAAAAGAACTGCAGATGCTGTAAATCAGGAACAAAAATAGAGATTGCTGGAAAAGCTCAGCAGGTCTGACAGCGTCTTTGGAGAGAAAGCAGGGTTAACATTTTGGGAAAAGTAACTCTTCCTCAGCAGGGTCTGCCAGTTCTGATGAAGGGTCACTCGACCTGAAACGTTAACTTTGATTTCTCTCCACTGATGCTGCCAGACCTGCTGAGCTTTTCCAACAATCTCTAATTTTGTTCCATCCTCAGGGCTCCTGTGGTACAATATACTGTCCTCACCTCTGAGCCAAGATGCCTGTGTTCAAGTTCCACAGGTTTCAGATGTTTACAATAGCTTACTTGCACAGGTTGCCCAGAAATACCTCGACTAGAAGGGGTAAATGTTCTGTTTCTGATGTGTAGATCTATGCAATTCTATTTTGTTGACTTATTTTGGTGCTCTTCCAGAGATACAAATAGATTCTCATGAGTAGTTGAGAATATGCAGGTTGAAAGTTTCCACTGCCTTGAGCCATGTGGGAAACATTGAAAATGTTAGGAAAATACGGCAAGAATGACAATGTCAGATTCCTGATGTTGAGAAATAAACACCTGATTTTCCACTTTGGGTTAACAGAACAAGTTGGGAATCTTGGCTAACGAACAGTGACTACCTTATTACTATGTATTTACATTTCTTTATTAGCTAATTTCCCCTCATTACAATGCAGTCCCAACTCTTCTCTTCATGTCCAAGAAACTAGATGATGCCAATCCCGAACATGCAATTCAGGGGAGTTGCCTGGTTGCACAGCCCATCCCTTGCTTCTGTGGGCCTGTATCCAACTCCACCATCACCAGCAATTCCATACATGGTTCCTGGACTCTGTCCTATTCCACCCTTCATCCATGAAAATGGACATTGCCAAATACCTAGTCCCATCGCATTATTGTGGCTGCTACCAGATTAATTCACAAATCAGTTCAGCTCTTCACATTGGTGTGCAGCGACTGTTAGGACTTGCGTCGTTCTGCCAAGTCACTTCGGCCATAGGGACATACATAAGGTGCATGTTATGGCTCTTATTTTACTGTTTCAGAGTTCACTCACTTTGCACTTATGTGGGTATTATCTCTGGCTTGCATTGCATTTCAGCACATAGGCTCTTTAGTGTAAACTTATAGGCTGTCAGACTGTTGCTTGCATGGCTGTTAAATGCAGAGAAAGAGACAGGCAGCTTTTCACTGTTCAGAGCATTAATCAGATAATGTATTAAATATTTTGCAATGTGACTTCAGGCTATGCCAATATGCCAAGGGAGGGGAGATAGCATTGTGGCACTGTCATTTGATTAGTAATTCAGAGACCCAAGTAATGGTCTAGTAATTCACGTATAAATTCTATATTTGAATTTGAATTTTAAAAATTTGGTCTTAAAATCTGAACGAATGACATAAAAACCCATCTGCTGCACTTTAATGAGTTAAATCTGATGTCCTTACAATGTCTAGCCTACATGTTATTAAAGACCTGCATCACTTTGGTTGACTTTTATCTGCCCTCTGAAATGGCCTAGCAAGTCATTCAGTTGTATCAAGTTGCTAAAATGTCACAAAGGAATGAAACATTTTGGATCACCTGCCAATAAACTAGGTGCTGGAGAAGACAATGACAAACTTAGCTATGACCACCCCACAAAATCCTTTTGAAGAACACTTGGGGCGAGTGTCTAAATTGGAAGAGCTATCTCATGAGACAACTAACAGTCTGAAATAGTCACAGTCATGAAATAGTGCATTGCAGACAATATTCCAACAATACTGCTGTCTGGGTATGTTCTGTTTGACTGATGCAGCTAGCAATCCAGTACAGTTGGTGGCACAGTGATACATTGTTGGAAGGGATTTGCATTTGGAGTCCTCAACATTGACTCCAGATCTTTATGGCATCAGGTCAAATATGGCTAAGGAAACCTATTTGCTCATTACCACATACTGCCAAACCTATACGTCCCCACTCCATCTTCACTAACTCCTCAAGTATACTGTTCTATGACAGTGGCAGGAACTAAGAATGTAATATGGATGGGGACTTCAAATACCCATCTCCCTGCCTCATTCCTTTTGCCCGAAAAATCGATTTTCCCACTCCTCGGATGCTGCCTGACCTGCTGTGCTTTTCTGGCACCACTCTAAACTTGACCAAGAGTGTTTTGGCAGCCTAGGTTTGAGTGTTAAAGGACATAGCTGCTCGAGTGAGCTCTCAGCAGATAGTCAGCGAAAAATTACCTCATCCTCACCAATCTAACAGGGAAAACTCTTTATGTTTTGAATCGTACCAGGCACAAAGGATTACACTTGTTGGGTGTCAGTCATCTTAGCTTCAGGGTATGAGTGTTGGGGTTCTTCAGGGTAGTGTCTTAACCTCTGACATCATCAGCTGCATTATCCATGACTGTTCTCCATCACTACTGGGGGTAATCACTAATGATTGTGCAATGTTTAACATGATTCATAACACTCCAGATATCAAAACAGTTCCCATCTGATTAAGCAAGACCTGGACAATATTCAGGCTTGGACTAATAAATGCCGAGTAACACTTATACCACACAAACACCAGCAATGAACATTTCCAAAAAGACATCAATCAAGAGGGTTGCCTTCATCATTGCCCAAGGATTGTCATTGCTGAGTTACTCACTAACAACATCCCTGACCAGAACCAGGAACAGAGTTGCATCAGCCATATAAATATTATGGCCACAACAGTAGAACAGTGGCTAAACAGTGGAGGGCATAGGTTTAGGGTGAGAGGGGAAAAATATAAAAGAGACCTAAGGGGCAACATTTTCACGCAGAAGGTGGTACGTGTATGGAATGAGCTGCCAGAGGACGTGTTGGAGGCTGGTACAATTGCATGAGAAACTCATCTCCTGACTCTGTGAAGCTGTTTCCCATTCCCAAGGCATTAGTTTTGAGTGTAGTGGATTATCCTTCACTTACTTCAATGAGTGCAGCTCCAATAACTTAAGAAACTTGACACTAATCAGGATAAAGAAGCCTACTGATTTAGCACCAATCCACAATTACTAATGCTTAGATGCAACAATGTGTGTCATCTGCTGATGCAGTGTGGAAATTCAAAAAGGTTCCTTTGACAGCACATTCCAAACACATGACTACTATCATGTAGAATGACAAGGGCAGTAGATAGATGGAAAAACCTGTGACTTTCTCCGTGGGTCACTCACCCATCCTGACTTGGAAATATGTCACTGCTCCTTTAGTAGCACTGGGTCAAAATCCTGGAACATTTTCTCTAATGGTACTTGGAAAGGCAAGGACTGATTAGGGATAGTCAATATGGCTTTGTGCGTGGGAAATCACGTCTCACAAACATGATTGGGTTTTTTGAAGAAGTAACAAAGAGGATTGATGAGGGCAGAGCAGTAGGTCTGTGAGCGGCACGGTGGCACAGTGGTTAGCACTGCTGCCTCACAGCACCAGAGACCCGGGTTCAATTCCTGCCTCAGGCGACTGACTGTGTGGAGTTTGCGTGTTCTCCCTGTGTCTGCGTGGGTTTCCTCCGGGTGCTCCGGTTTACCCCCACAATCCAAAGATGTGCGGGTCAGGTGAATTGGCCATGCTAAATTTCACCGTAGTGTTAGGTAAGGGGTAAATGTAGGGGTATGGGTGGGTTGCACTTCGGCGGGTCGGTGTGGACTTGTTGGGCAGAAGGGCCTGTTTCCACACTGTAAGTAATCTAATCTATATGGACTTCAGTGAGCCATTCGACAAGGTTCCCCAGGAGAGACTGATTAGCAAGGTTAGATCTCATTGATTACAGGGAGAACTGGCTCAAAGGTAGAAGACAGAGGGTGGTGGTGGAGGGTTGTTTTTCAGACTGGAGGCCTGTGACCAGTGGAGTGCCACAAGGATCAGTGCTGGGTCCTCTACCTTTTTGTCATTTACATAAATGATTTGGATGCGAGCACAAGAGGGACGGTTAGTAAGTTTGCAGATGATACCAAAATTAGAAGTGTAGTGGACAGCGAATAGGGTTACCTCAGATTACAACAGGATCTGAACCAGATGGGCCAATGGGCTGAGAAGTGGCAGATGGAGTTTAATTCCGTTAAATACGAGGTGCTGTATTTTGGGAAAGCAAATCTTAGCAGGACGTATACACTTAATGGTAAGGTCCTAGGGAGTGTTGCTGAACAAAGAGACCTTGGAGTGCAGGTTCATAGCTCCTTGAAAGTGGAATCGGAGGTAGATAGGATAGTGAAGAAAGCGTTTGGTATGCTACCCTTTATTGGTCAGAGTACCGAGTACAGGAGTTGGGAGGTCATTGTGCGGCTGTACCGGACATTGGTTAGGCCACTGTCTATTGCATGCAATTCTGGTCTCCTTCCTATCGGAAAGATGTTGTGAAACTTGAAAGGGTTCAGAAAAGATTTACAAGGATCTTGCCAGGTTTGGAGGATTTGAGCTTTAGGGAGAGGCTGAGCAGGCAGGGCCTGTTTTCCTGGAGCATCAGAGGCTGAGGGGTGACCTTATAGAGGTTTACAAAATTATGAGGGGCATGGATAGGATAATAGACAAAGTCTTTTTCCTGGTTTTGGGGAGTCTAGAACTGGAGGGCATGGGTTTAGGGTGAGAGGGGAAAGATATAAAAGAGACCTAAGGGGCAACTTTTTCATGTAGAGGGTGGTACGTGTATGGAATGAGCTGCCAGAGGATGTGTTGGAGGCTGGTACAATTGTAACATTTAAGAGGCGTTTGGATGGGTATATGATTAGGAAGGCTTTGGAGGCATATGTGCCAGGTGCTGGCGGGTGGGACTAAATTGGGTTGGGATATCTGTTCGGCGCGGACAGGTTCGACCGAAGGGTCTGTTTCCATGCTGTACATCTCAATGACACTATGACTCTATGACATTATGGGTGTACCAATACCCAACGTACTGCGGCAAAATGTTAAAAAAGCTCCCCACCGCCTTTAAAATGGCAATTAAGCAGGAAAGAATTACAGAATTGTTGCAGCATAGAAGTAGGTTATTTGCTCCATTGTGTGTGTGCAATGATTCACTGAGCATAATGTAAACTTCTTGCCTTTTTTCTTGTAACTCTGCATATTGTATGATTGTTAAAATAAAAACAATGCCCTCTTAACTGAATCAAGTTAAGCTGCCTCTATCGCATTTCTAGGCAGTACATTCCAGATTCGAACTACTCTCTGTGTGTAAAAAATATTTTTTCACCTTGCATTTGGTTCTTTTGCAAAACACTATAAGACTGTATCCTTATCTTTCTTATCCAAGTGGCAACAACTTCCTTCTATCTTTTCCGTCAGGACCCCTCATAATTTAAAAACAAAGTCTCTTTAGCCTTCTCTTCTCTCATCTTCTAACCTTGCATATAACTGAAGTGGCTGTTTCTTGGAACCTTTCTTGTAAACTTCGTCTAATGAGCGATGGCCACCCTCTCAAGTTATCTAATTACCCCCTTAAGATCTCTCTAATGCATTCACTTGCTTCCTATGATGTGGAGCTGAGGACTATGCACAATACTCCAGGTGAGGAATAACCAGTGTCCTGTATAACTTCATCATAATCTCACTTATACCATATTCTATACCTCATTTATTGAAGCCGAGAATACTGTTTGCTTTATTAACATCTCTCTCCACTTATCCTGCCTTCTTGAGTCATGTATGTACATGTAAAGCCAGATCTCTCTGCTCCGGCACACCCTTTTATAAAGTATGTTTTATTGTATCTGTCTAGCCAGCAGTGTATACATCCACTGAATGAATAATAAAAAAGCACACTTGCTGCATCTTCTCGTAACGTTTATGATAATCATATTGAATGTTCTTGAATGGAATGGCCTTGTCAAAGGGTCTGAAAACCAACGGGAATTGATCTTTAGTGAAGAGTCAGGGACCGTTTAAAAGCCATGGAGTACAATTACTCAAGAGGCTCACCTGAACTCTGACCAGGGGCCTGGCCACACTCAGTCTGGGGTTTGGTCCAACCAGAGTCCAGGGATTTGAATGTTTATCGTCATGCAGATCAAGTGCAACCTGTCCAGGAGTTACAGGTACATCATTCAGGTTCTGTGAAAACAGATAGCCAGAGAATGGTCTATCCTAAGTCAAGACTGTTTTCCCAAATCTGTCTTTGGGGTATAAGCCTTGCTCAATTATACGTTTTCAGGTGGTAATGGTCAGCATGCTTATCAGAAGATAGTTCATGCAGTCTTGGGAAAAGTCGGAACCTCAAATCTGTTGTTGGGTTCCTCAGTCTGAGGGAATAATGACAGTGAGCAATTTAAGATAGAGGTTGGGATATCCCAAAGTATGGAGGGTATAAGAAGCTACAGAAAGGGGTTATCACAATCATTGTGCTTTCAACATGAGAAAACCCTACTGCTCCAAAGAACATGTTAATTTACAAAGCCATGGACTCGGGTGGTAAATTGGGTTCATTAACAACTGTACAAAAGAGGCAAATGGAAACAGTGGAGGCTGAAAAGTCATTGAGACCTTCGGGACAATAACATAGAAGGGAACAGGAAGAATGAGGTGATTATCATTCACCAGAAATAGACCCTGAAACCCTGAGAGTCACTCATGAAAAGACAAAGTTGAAACCTTGCCATATTTGCATCAAACTCAAATGTGCAATAGTGGCTCCGAATGAGGAGTTAGCCACTACTTTTCTTTTTGGGGACAGAATATAATTTTTTTTGCATTTGAGATCCTGCTCAGGCAAGGCCTACTAATCATAATTCACTGATTATGTAGTGCCACTCCTCTGCTACTAAAAGCAAAATACTGCACATTCTGGAAATCTGAGATTAAAAACAGAAAGTGCAAAAGAAACTTAACAGGTCTGGTAGCATCTGTGGAGAGAAACAAAGTTAACATCTTCAGTCCATTATGAGTCTTCCTCATCTGCTGTCAAATTGAATTTCATTGAAAAGCAATTATTTTGACAACAAATGCAGATTCAAATATAAAAAGTTTCAGTTGGTTTGCTTTAATGGACACTTTCCACAGTTCACATTGGAACACAACATTTTGGAGTTAGACGTAGTATTACCAAATTGTAAGAATGCAACAACATGGTCTGTGATCTTCAAGACTTTTTTGGGGGAAGATAGGGTGGATGATATTAAGGCAGCAAGTGCCTTAATTTTATTCCTCCAAATATGCAACATGAATTTGGATAAAGTTACATAGCTTAGAGCTTCATATCGAGGCATGTCATTGGTCTCACCGTGAAGGCAAAACCTGCGATCCACACTGTGTGATACCATAACAGGTCATTTCATAGTGATTGATTGGCAGGCCCAAGAGTGCTGTTAATGATGCACTACTCCCACATTTCCTACAGAATATCTGATCACTACATAATGGAAGCAATGCTTGGAGGACACCTTGTTGCCTTTGTTAACATGCAACAAAAGTTTTGCAGAAACATCAATTACAATGTCATCAGACGGAGATGATTGGGCGGCCTCAAGAGAGGAAAGCAGCAGTTGAAGTTCTTTCAATAAAGACAGAGGAGAATGACGAGAGGCCAAAACTACAGACCTCACTGTGATTATGTGTAGCTATTGAAACATCGCACTGGCACAGACTATGACTGTCTCAAGCCATTGTCACTAAGTTTTATTACCTGTTGAAGCAGGGTTTATGCTGGGAAGGATTGCATGACCATCCCAGCCCAGTACTCTTCAAGGTTAAATTGGCCCAGAATATTTGTGTCATTGCTTGATCCAAAAGAGTAAGTGGGAACCCATGTGACAGCTCCTAACCTATATGTGGAATATCACTGCTGCTATTTTCTCCATTATTACACCCATTTTCCACCACAAGGAGAATCAAGACAGTGGAATTTTCTCATAACACTGTTTTTTCCCAGTTGCAGGAAGCTATAAAGTGCACCACGTAATTTTAAGAGCATTCTATTACTAACCTGAAGACTTCATCAACCAAAAAAGTTTCCATTCCATCAGTGCGCAGTCATCGATGCCAGGTTTGAAAGTGCATGAAAATCATGGGAGCTGTGATGATGTGTACAGGCTGGAGAACTTGAATGTTCCTTCCTCCTCTTTTCAAGGTCATTGGGACATACAGGAATGGCTACTGCATATGTTACTAATGGCACCTTTACAAAAATCCATGCAGAATGGAGATACGATGCTACCCATGCTTTACCAGGACCGTAGAGGTCGAGACTGTGGTGCCGGAAAAGCAAGTCAGGCAACATCCAAGGAGCAGACGAATCAATGTTTTGGGCATAAGCACTTCATCAGGAATGTGGTACATTTGTGCCTCTCACCTGAGCTGTGTTGTCATGTGGTGAATTTGCTTCACTTATGTTAACTTCATTTGGCTTTGAATTACTTACATTATTTTATTATACTGGCCCTGACTTTCTCTTATTCCTCAAGTTTCTCAGTTAAATCCAAGAATAGCTGCTTCTTTAAAGTAATTTTAGTTTCTAATTTACAACAATTTAAAGGCAAAGCCTTAATTTCGTACCAACCAATGAGCATACTAAAAGAGAGTGGGAGAAGAAAAGGTTTTTCCACCCACCCTTTACCAAACCCCCACCTCAGCACACTTTACTTCTTGCACTAGATGTCACGTAAAGCACCTTTCCACAAATGCATCAAATTCCAACATCGAATAAAATTCCCAGATGTACCCAAAAAAGCCTCCAGCTCTGTCTTGTCCAGACAGTTTTCCTCACAGTCAATGTGCACCGTTTATAGAGAGAGGATAGAGGCATTTATACTTGGCAAGGGCCTTAACTTGCTTTCTGCATAACTGGGCATTCCTCAAAGCCAGGGACATTGCATTGCACCAGGGTGCTACCTCTATCAAGGCCCCCTGTGTCTAATGGCTTGGACCTTTTTGTCAGTCTGGTGGAAACGGCATAGCTTAACCACCTCATTCACCAACACCTCCACCTCTCTGTCAGGAAAATAGAGTGACTGCTCTCCTTTCTGGGTTGTTTGGTTAGTTCCTGTGGTGTAACAGCGCAGTGTGAAGGGCAGTTCAGTATCTGCAGTACTACAGAAATGGGTTTTCAACATGGCAACAGCAACATGAGCACCCCAAAGTCCTGGCAACAGCAAACTTTTCTGTCAAGCCTGCCTCACAGTTCCATAAGGTTGGCACCTTAAAGGGCAGTTACATAATAATGAGCTGAAGCGCTGGATGAAGGGATAGTCTGAATGCTGGATGAGTAAGTATTAGTGCAAATAAGTCTACAAGATTGTATGATGATCAAGTGGTGGGTGTCAGTGAAGTTTCAGCTTTTGGGAACTTTTGTGTAAAGGAGGTCAGGTTGAATTTTCATGAGTTGAGGGTTAGTGAGAGCACTTGAAGTAATCTGTGTGACTGATTTGAACATCTGTAGGATAGTTAGCAAAGGAGTAGAGCAAATCTTAAGCACTGTAGCCTTTTAAGACCAGAAGAAAGCGGAATCAGCCATTCAATAGGATCATGACTGATCTGATCTTCCTCACATCCACCTTCCTGCATTTTCTCCGTCACCCTTGATTTCTCAATTAATCAATTCTGGGTAGATATTTAGGATAGTGAATCAAAGCAATCCAAAGTCTTCACTTCAAAGTCAGAGTTCATAAAAGTTTCAGAGGGATCCAGATTCTGGGTAATTACCTATCTGAAAATTAAACTTCCATGACAGTTCCTGTGTAATCAGTGTAATCTGGACTGCTGAGGGTTCCAGATTGCATCTGTAGGTACATCTGGTCACCAATGATCTGGGGAATGGAAGATCTGGGCCAGCGTTTGCACTGCAGAAATTCATCTCATATGTTTCAACACTGGAAGAGAGACTAAAATGATTCTTTACTACTCTAGATTGTTCCTACATTACATTTAGGCTTTTCCTAGGTACTTCCACTAGTTTTGAATAGAGGTGCTATGTTCACCATTTGCTTTTTAACTTGTTAAGACTACATACCAAGCTTTTGAAAAAGGGTTGCAATAATTTGCTTGCTTATGATTTGATCTTTATATTAACTTCTGAAAGTTATTGTGCAGGGACAGAAACCTATCACATGTACGCACTTTAATTGAAGAACAGCTCAGTGAATAAGACACTTAAATCGTCTAATTAGATGATTTTTAACATTCCAAATCTTAATTTTCATTTTCTGATAATTATTTGAAAATCTTTTCTCTGAAGTGTTGCTTCTTTTATTTTCAAACCTTGATCTCTTCATAGCTCAGTTCCCTTGTCTGCCTCCAGTGTCTGTACATTCCTGAACAATCTCCGATCACCCAGAAGGTAATTGTCAGGGAACTCATCCATTGGCAATGTTGAGTGGAAAAGGACTGTATTTAATTAGAGGCTACTAGTTGTTGTGTAATTCCAGTCACTGTTCTATGTTGTATTACATGCAATACTGCCAGGACGAGATTTTAAAATGCACATAATTCTGACAGCCTAAAATCTGAGTTGGCTAAAAAGCTAAACGCAAAAGTCTGATAAAACTAATTCAGGTTGATTCACAAGCTTTACTGAAGCAAAAGGGAATGTAGGGCAGCAGCTTGACAATGATTGGCACATAGCTATACAATGTACACAAATGACAAATCAAGTCAGAGCTACCACCCCATCAGATCCGAAAATCATATGATTTTCATCAGGAGTGTTGAGCCTTCCTAACCTGACAGGCTACTTAAAGAAGTGAAGGAATTGAAACAATTAAAAACAAACTTGCTTTTGTTTCTTCTGGCTGCTTGCATGTTCCAGAGAAAAAAATAGTTTGCACGAGACTGGTGTTTCAAATACAAAGAAAGTATTATGATCCCCTTCGCAAATGTTCTGCAATAATTAGAAATAATTTAGAGGCATGCTGGACTATTTCAGAGGGCTATGAAGAGTGAAATATACATTGTTGTGAATCTGCAGTCACCTGTAGACCAGGCCAGGAAAGGATGGCAGATTTCATTCCCTGAAGAATATTAATAAATCATTTGGGTTTTATTACAATTGGTGATAGTTCTCATATGTATCATGACAGAGACCAGCTTTATTGTCTAAATTTATTGCTTGAAATTAAATTCTATCAGCTGCAATATTTGGATTTGAACCCATACTTCTAGAGCATTAGATTGGACTTTTGGATTGCTAGCACAGTGACATTAATACTATATCAGCATCTCTCTATAATGAATAAATTAAAGTCTTAGATTTTCAGGGTATTTTACGACAAAAACAAATAGGCTACATTTAGATAATATTTGGCTGTCAGTTTACCACAATATTGCAAATGAACTTGGAAAAGCTGCAAAATATGAACTCATGATAGTCTGACAAACTGTGTATGAGAATATCACATTATATTGTTTTTGTATCATTTGAGAACTGTTTGTCACAGGCAAAATGAGATAATTTACAAACTTTCATGCATTATCTTTTAGTCCACAGACACTTTGGTAAATAAAACTTGGAAATGTAGTCTTGGAGTAAGTTAATCAAAAGTTATGAAGCATCAACATAAAAAAAAACAAAATACCTGACTTAGCAAATGTGTTGATACACCAGTGTGACATGAAGAAAATGCTGCAGGTGTTACATGTGCCACCATCATCAGGTGACAACCTTCCTCCTCACCCAAAGTATTCTTCCCTTCACAATTCCCCTTCCCACCTGTCTCACTAGCTTCTACTAAACTAGTCCTAGTGAGATTCTAGTAAAAAATGAGGTCTGCAGATGCTGGAGATCACAGCTGCAAATGTGTTGCTGGTCAAAGCATAGCAGGCCAGGCAGCATCAGTGAGATTCTAGCCTTACCTTTGTCATGTCCCTACTGCTGTTTTCATCATTTTAACGGGGACCTACAATAGCTACCATTTTTGGTTACATTGTAGGACAAGAAAGATGCAGGCCACTACCTGGGCAGGAGGCTTGCCTCAAGCATATTGATACCCTGATCACTGTTCAGTTGCAACAGGGCAAGTTGGCCAAGTGGAAGCATACTCATCCTAATGTTTATACAGCAGGGGGAACAAAGGTACTACTCCACAATGTAAATTTCTACCCGGTGTGACTTGCTTGTAGCTGTTTTCTAGTTTTGGGATTAATTGCAATGTGGGATGGTAGTTGCATCCAACAATGCCAAACCAATGCTTAGTTGTCTTGGTTGATGTAATAGTTTGTTATCTGTTTTCTCTCTTGTGAAGATTAAGAACCCAAAGTCCCAGAGGATCATAGTACAGCTCTCTTTTGAGACAAAAAGATGACTAGTGGTGAGTTTAACCTGACAGTCACCACATCTCAGGCAAGGGGCAAGGTTGGTAATGCCAGACCTTCATCATAACATGAGCCAGTACAAATGTTGGTGAGAATGTGAGGAAACTTTTGCTTCCTCAGTGGTTCGTAATTTTTGTTTAATCTTCACCTGAAGGGGACTTCACTTTGAGCCTTCCAATCAAGGAGTACTTTCTCAGCATTGCATTGAATTGTTCATTATGGGCTCAAATTCCTGATACAATGCCAACTCAAAACCAACTAATACAGCAGTGGGAGCAATACTAAGAAATAACTGAACTGACATTTAACAAAATTCAGAGTATACAGTGAATGTGGTAGGAAAGGTTATGCCACTTGTGTACTTTTTAGTAGGATTCTTACTTCATTAGCTAAACACTACTTGAGAAAATCTGAGTTTTTGAAATGCATGATATAAATTATCATCAATCGAACACTAAGGTGGCCATTTGACCCATTGTGTCTGTCCTGACAGTCAACACAATTAGTTCCATTCTCTTGCTATATATATGGAAGTCATTCTTTGTTTTCTTCCAGATTATAATGATCTCTGAAATTGCTTCTTTAATGAAATATGTCTTTTTTCTGCATGACATTTCATTGCTTATTTGGAATGTAAATATATTCATGTGAACATGTTTTCTTTTGGAATCTATCGCACATTAGGCCAGGCTATCCCAGCACAGTTATAACACTGGCATTGACCTGACAATAAGGGAAATTGTCCATTGATACAAGAAGCAGGATAAGCCCAAACTGGTCAGTTTCCACCCCACTCTACTCTCAATTGTTAGCAAAATGGTGGAAGATATCATCAATAGTGCTATCCAACAGGTCTTGCTTAGCAACAACCTGTTACAGATGCCCAGTTTGGATTCTACTAGGGCAACTAAGCTCCTCTCCCCTGTGTCAAACATTGACAAAAAAGCTGAGTTCCAGAGGTAAGAATGACTTCCTTTGGCACAATGCTGCATTTGACCACTTGAGGGGCATCTAGGAGCCTGATTAAAACTGGTGCCAATAGAAATCAGGGGCTTTGCTAGTTGGAATCAGGCAAGGGAGATAGTCGGCTGACAGTCAGCTTACCCCCAAGACAGTTCTGCAAGAGTACCCTAGGCCCAATCATCTTCAGCTACTTCAATAACCTTCGCTCCATCCTAAAAAAAAGTCAGAAATGAGTATATTCACTGACAAGTGTATACTTTTCAGCACCATTTGCAACTCCTCAGATACTGAAGCAGTCAATATCCTTACATAGTAGTACTTGGACAGCATCTATGCTTCAATTAACAACTGGTAAGTAATATTTGTGCCACAAAAATGTCAGACAATGACCATATTCAGGGAGAAAATTTTAACTAATCACCCTTTTACGTTCAGTGGAATTACCATTGCTGAATGTATCAGTATAAATATCCTAGGGATTACCATTGACCAGGAACTGAACTGGATAAGCCACATGAGTACAGTTGTTTTAAGAGCAGGAATCCTGCAGTATGTAGCACCTCTTTTATAGAATCGAATCCCTACACTGTGGAAACAGACCCTTTGGACCAACAAGTCCACAACAACTCTCTGAAGAGTAACCTACCCAGACTGATTCTCCTATATTTACCTCTGACTAATGCACCCAATCTACACATACCAATTCACCTTGCCGACACGTTACAAAGAGAATGTGCAAACTCAACACAGACAGTCACCCGAGGCAGGAATTCAACCCAGGTCCCTGGTGTTGTGTGACAGCAGTGTTAACCACTGAGCCACCGTGTCACCCACTAACTCTTGATTACCCAAAGCTTGTTCACCATCTATAGGCATTCAGTCCCTCTACCACTAATGCTCAGCGGTAGCACTATGTACCATCCACATGTTGTTCTGCAGAAATTCACTAAGGTTCTGCAGACTGCACTTTGCAAATTCACAATAACTACCACTTGGAAGACAAAGGCAGCAGATGCATGGAACACATCCAAGCCACTCACTATCCTGATTTGGAGGTAAATCACAATTCCTTCAGTATTTCTTGGTCAAAATTCAGTCCGTCCTTAACAGTATTGAGGAAATACCTGCCACAAATGGACTGCAGCATTTCAAGCTGACAGTTCATCACCACTTTCTCAAGGATAAACTGAGTGGGCAATAATTTCTGACCCAGCCAATGAAGCTAACATCTTGCATGTCAGTCAGCCACTCATCTAAAAAAAAGTGTCAACTGATCAAGGGAGAGCACAGACCACAGGTGAGAGATTAATCATGAGAAGGTGGATTTTGGGAAGGTTTTATGATTGATTAAATAACCTAAAGCATGAGCAATCAAAACCTTTATTCCCAAGTTTACTTGTTTGGCTACCTCCTCTTTTTATGCCCTGTCTGAGCGGAGATAACAAAGCAGTTTCCCAAATCAAGCTGCAAGTTGGAATATCAGTCAAGTCTTGGTGACAGTAGAGCCTTGTTTGCATTATTTTATATCAAAGAAGACAACCCCTTTATTTACTGAAGGGTGTTCTTCTTGCTTGCTTCGTCCATCAAGGTCAAATGGATGACCAAGTGACTTCAGTGGGGGATCTTCAGGATAAGGTTAGCCTTGTTCACGCAGTAGAAACATGTAGATGATGGAATTATTAATGTAGAATGGATAGCACTGAACAACACGTGTCAGTTTGGTGATTAGAAGAAACATTTATACATTCTGCTTTGGTTAGTTCACACTTATAAGTTGTCTCACTTAATTTGCTCATCCTTGGAAAAAATACTAATTTTATTCCTCAACTATAGTTTTATGAAAATAAATAATTCCAGAATCAGAAGTCAAATGCTAGGCCTTATATAGGTGCTATAGCACTGCATATTACATAATGAATATATTAATAAATTATGGTAATTGTGAAAAAGAAATTCAGCTGTAATTTCTTTTTAGATAGAATCTGGTTTTACATTTTCATGCCTCAACTCATCTTCAAATCGTTTAGTTCCAGGACAGGCAAAGGGCTATGTGCAATTGGTTATTCCTGTTGATGCTCTGGCTCTTTCTCATACAGCTGAATGAAAGCATACTTGCACAGGAATTAGATGTATAAAATGTCAGTTTTCCACAAATCATTCTGTTTAAGCAAGCCAGCTGGGAAAACATTGAGACTCATCTTATTTTTTTGTGATTTGCGTGTCAGTATCTTGGACTGATCAGCGCACATGCTCAATGAAGGCTGGAATCTGATCATTTTCCAAACCTATGTCCATTGCGATCCTCATTTTCTACACTAGTAGAAACAAAGATATTAGTTTGATGAGTGAATATTTAAAAGCCTTTTCAGCCTGGTCATAAATGGTAGTATTAAAGTAGAACACAGATAAGCCAAACATGAAAGTAAATGTTATTGGACTAGACAAGAATGGCCAGAAAACAACATGCAAGTTCATTGGAAAGAAAGACTCGAATTTAGTTTCCATAACATTTTTTATTATTCACATTGAACTACTCATGTATAGGTGGGCGCTCAAGGTAAATGAACTTTAAGTGTCATTTTTGTGGGGCTAATACTAGAGTGAGCAAATCACACAGCAACTTGTAATGACTGGCAATTCAAACCCCTTGCAAAAATGTTCCGACTCATTAGAAACAGGCATGCATTATTCACAAATTTGCATGTGTTGTTAGAAATACATTGATTGGAGAGCGACATTTTCAAAACAAGGTGCTATGTCCAAGCTTATTAACTTAACTACAAATTATATTAAAGCTAAAATCCATCTGACGATGAGATGCACTTTGAGATTCTACATTTGTGCCAAAGCGTTGAAAGCAATAACAAAAATGCAATGACTATGATATGGCTCTGATGTCATTGTTTCACCACAATTTTGCACTTCTGGGAAAATTACAATGGGGGAGTACAGCAGCTCCCAGAAAATTCAAGTATTTGGTTTTTATTTTATGTTCTCATTGATGTTCCCAATTTGCAAAACATTCTACAACAGAAGAATTTGACCTTTAAGTAACTGTAGCATTGACAGCATTGCACCTACATATGGCACATTTCTGGTTTGGGTTGATAAGTCATAAATAACATTTACACCACAGAAATGCTAGGCATTGATCATCTCCAACAAGAGAATGCAATTATTTCCTCTTGGCATTCACTGGAATTATAAAATCCCAAACATCAACATCCTGAGATTATCACTATTGCCCAGGTACTCAACCGCAGGAGTCACTAACACTGTGATCACAAAAACACATTAGAGGCTGGGACTTCCTTAGCTAATAACTTGCATTCTGAATCTCCAAAGACCATTTAACAATCAACAAGGCTCAAAGTCAGAATACTCTCCACTTTTCTGGAGGAGTGAAACTCCACCAACTTGCAGGAAAATCAATGTCATTCAGAATGAAATAGCTGACTTTCTCAACACCCTATCAGTTACCTTAACCATTCATTCCCTACACCAAAGATAGGCAATAGGAGCAGTATTTGTCATTTACAAATTACAAATGTAACAATTCTCCAAGGATCCTTTAACAGCTCCATCCAAATCTACTATCATCAACTTCATGATTTCCTCTGGGTGCTCCGGATTCCTCCCACAATCCAAAGGTGTGCAGGTTAGATGAATTGGCCATGCTAAATTACCCATAGCATTTAGAGACATGTAGGTTAGGTGCATTAGTCAGGGGAAATGTAGAGTAATTGTGTAGGGGAATGGGTCTGGCTGTGAACTATTGGGCCAAATTGCTTGTTTCCACACTGTCGGGATTCTATGATAGAACTGTAGATAACAGATAAATGAGAACATCACAAATGCACCATAATAACTGCTGCAGTATAAGAAGATGACTTACCAACACCTTCTCACATGAGCAGTTGGGAAGAAATGAATAACATCAATGCTAGTAAAGAACAAAGTTTTATGCTGTAGCAAAATAAAGATTTTACCTCATTTGAGCAACTATTATTATGGTCTTACATAGATGGTTAGGTAAAATATCATTGCACCTTAATTGCAAAAGAAAAACACAAACTACTATATGATAGAATTGTTATAAAACAGCCTAATCCTGACTCAGCATAAGCAATGTCAAAAAGACCAATAGCATTTGAAAGTCTTTGGAGATCTTTCACTTAAACTTCATCTCAAGCAATTTTCTATTTTTTTAAATTCAGCAAAAATAACAAATCTACTCCTATCCTGCAAGTTTTGCTGAACCCTGGGGTTAAGCTGTGAGTCCAAAGAGAAATAATTACAGCCTCATTGATCTCAGGATATATCTGACATTAATTAGCATCTGGTTGACCTCAGTGTAGATCAACTTAAAACAAATAAACTCAGTGGTCTCAAAGCAACAGGCCAGACAATTTCACACAGCTTCACTTAAACAGCCAAATGAATGCTGATACTGGGTGTTAATTGATATAACATCATACCACAGAGGATGCATTAACACACCTTAGGTTGTCTTTTGCTCACTATAATCAAACATCTCATGAAATAAACATTATCTGAAGACATGTTTTATGGATCCTGTGTACTTTGGTTTTAATTTATTTTGTCAGTATTTTAAGTCTATAAGTTAAAATGTTTCCATTAACATCCTTATGACGTGTTTTAATTGAGAAACTAAGGAGGTTCCATTGGTAAATATGTCAGTAACCAGAAGAAGAAATAATATTTTGCAGTATCCAGTGCTTCCAATCATTTTGTTTAATTAAACCAATCAAATTGACTGAAACTGGCATCTGTGATGCTGGGGACCTCCGGAGGAAAAAACGATGGCTCATCTCATCAGTATGTCTG
Organism: Hemiscyllium ocellatum; assembly: GCF_020745735.1. Classification (NCBI taxonomy): domain Eukaryota; kingdom Metazoa; phylum Chordata; class Chondrichthyes; order Orectolobiformes; family Hemiscylliidae; genus Hemiscyllium; species Hemiscyllium ocellatum. The sequence goes on along the minus strand of NC_083406.1, from coordinate 25,046,860 downwards.
TTGGAAGATTGTTGCAAATGTTTCAACGTGCTGGGCTCCCCCATCATTGAGGATATGGGTATTTGTGAAATTGCCTTCTTGACTGAGTTGGTTAATTGTCCTGTACCACATATGAACTATGTTGTTTAGTTAAAGACTGGGTCAATGTACACCAACTAACCTTGATCAGTTTTCAGTCACCTTTTTTAACTTAGGTGTGTTACACAGCGAGATCAACAAGAATGAGGGTAAGGTTGAAAAGCAATATTAATCAGACTCTACTATTGTACTTTAATTAAACTCTATCAAACTACACAAAACCCTTTAGTAAATGGTCTCAAATCTCCACTCGTTACGGACTTCTGACATGCGCTTCTGGATTCACAATACCCTATCTACAAATCCCTACCACTGTATTTGAACTGTTAGTCTGAAAGAACTGTTAATAGACATTTCATAAGGCCGGGACAGGCTGCTCTTCAGTCTTTGAAAGTTGGCTAAATTTCAGAATCAGCAATCATCAATTTGGACTTCCCTCTGTCTCGTCGAGTTGATTCTGGTCTTCGGGTTATTTCGCCAAGGCTGTCTCTCTGGATATGGATTTAAAAATCACAAAACACTAGGTTATAGTCCAACAGGTTTAATTGGAAGCACACTAGCTTTTGGAGCGATGCTCCTTCATCAGGTGATCACCTGATGGACTATAACCTGGTGTTGTGTGATTTTTAACTTTGTACACCCCAATCCAACACCGGCATCTCCAAATCATCTCTGGATATGCTGCTTGAAGAAGGCAGAATGAGCTGGAGCTCCAGGTTGACTCTTTTATACTCCCCCTTTGTGCCCTTCTTAAAGAAGGGCCTGTGTCCAATGTTCACATCAGGAGGGGGCAGGATAATCTACTTTCCATATTTTGAAGTTGCAGAACATGGTTTTTAAACTTCAACTATCAAGTTCTGTCACACTATGCCGCTATCCTCCTACTGAGCTGAGTACATAGCAGTCTTCTAAGAAAGCAGGCTGTCAGTGTTAGCACGTGGACAGGCAGCTCCAGACCTGTGTGGTTTCAACAGGAAGTGGATTGTCCAAGGCCTGGCTGCATGAATACTTTTTGTTCTAGCTCTGCGGTTTGCAACTTGCAAAGTTTGGCCAGATTTAAACTTGGTTTCCGCAGTTTGAAATTTTATTCGTGCTCATGAAAGATGTTAACTTTTCTGTCACAATCCTAGAGGTCATGAATCACCTGACCACACCTGGTTGCTGCAGATCTGCCAAGCCTAGCTTTGATTCATTTGTTTTGGAATCTCTTGGCTCTCTCTATCACTTGCTGACTATGTTCAACATGCAAGTTGTCCTTTTTGTTTTCACAACTTCACCAACGCATCACACCATTCTAGGTATGACTGATACTGCTCCTTGTCTGTCCTCCTAAACTCTTCATTGAACCTGATTTTATGCCTGGCTTGATGGTAAGAGTGGTATCATGCAGGGTCCTTGGGGTTGCAAATTGTACTGTAATGCAACTTGGTTGTTGCTTCTGGCCAAAAATGCCTTGTGGGTGCTTAGTTTAGTTCTGTTTAAAATTCATCCCATTTAGCATGGTGATGGTGTTACAACATAATGGAGTGTATCCCCAAGGTGAAGGTAAAACATTGTCCCCTCAAAGGCTTTGAAGTAATTACTTTTACTGATCTTGTGTGCAGATTCATCTGTAGCCTGATTTGTGAAAATGAGATTTTGTATTTCTTACCTACTTAGTTTCTTCCTACTGCAGACTCCATTTAGCAGGGTAAAAACAATGACTGTTGAAAACCAGAGTCTAGACTAGAGTGGTGCTGGAAAAGCATAGCAGTTCAGGCAGCATCCGAGGAGCAGTAAAATCGACGTTTTGGGCAAAAGCCCTTCATCAAGAATGCAGGCAGAGAGCCTGAAGGGTGGAGAGATAAGTGAGAAGAGGGTAGGGGTAGGGAGAAAGTAGCATAGAGTACAATAGGTGAGTGGGGGAGGGGATGAAGGTGATAGGTCGGGGGGTGGAAGGGTGGAGTGGATAGGTGGAAAAGAAGATAGACAGGTAGGACAAGTCATGGGGACAGCTCTGAGCTGGAAGTTTGGAATTAGGGTGAGGTAGGGGAAGGGGAAATGAGGAAACTGTTGAAGTCCACATTGATGCCATGGGATTGAAGTATTCCTTGGTGGAAGATGAGGCATTCTTCCTTCAGGTGTCTGGTGGTGCGGGAGCAGCGGTGAAGGAGGTCCAAGACCTCCATGTCTTCAGCAGAGTGGAAGGGGGAGTTAAAATGTTGGGCCACAGGGCGGTGAGGTTGATTGGTGTAGGTGTCCCAGAGATGTTTCCTAAAGTGCTTTTAGGGAACATCTAAAAGGAAGATGGTATATAGTAATCATGAGGTCTAGATCCAAAGCTGAGGACTCCCCATTTAACTCCCTCACAACTGTAAACCAATGTGCTGCCATCTCTGCTGGATTTGTGTTGCCAGTGAGACAGGAAGGTGAGGGTGTTGTCTGAGTGATTGGGTGTAAGGCATGACTGTGAGTCTGCTGCCGACTAGCCTGAGAGACAGCTCTCTCAATATGGGCAATAACTCAAAAAGTTGGTAAGCAGGATTTTGTAAGGTTGGCAGGGCTGAATTTGCTATTGTCATTTATGGTGCCTTCTTTGATTTCTGGTTTCAATCCCTATGTTGTCTTGAAGCTTTTTACCAATTTTGATACAACTGAAATCCTTGCTTTGCTATTTTAGAAAGCCCCTCATTCCTGATGAAGGTCCTTTGCCCGAAACGTCGATTTTCCTGCTCTTCGGATGCTGCTTGAACTGCTGTGCTTCTCTCGCACTACTCTAATCTTATCTGCAGTACCCACTTGCACCTACTTTAGAAAGCAGTTCACAGTCAACCACAGTATGGTTCTTGTGTTGCATGTAGGCCGGACAAGATGAGGAAGGCAGATTTTCTTACCAAAATGGTAATATTCTGGAGTCAATCTCAATTGCTTATCCAGCAATAATATCACTATGCCACAGCCTCTCTGAGAAAATCAGAGAATTAGAATTACCTCCTGCTTACCTTAGCCCACCTGTTTATTCCCAAACTGTTTATAATCAGGATACATCTTTACCATCCTACAGATGATTTGTCTGCAGCAAAATCAACTAATACCTCTCATGCAATGGTCAATTATTAATCTTATTTTCCTCATTGAAGAGTAGAGAAATAGTGTCACTTGCCATTTTTCAAAAGCATAACAATTTCTCACATTTTGTGAGTCTAAACTACTATTTGTATAATACTGCTGTCGGCACCTTGTTGTTTGCCTCACCAATGACTTGCATTGAAGGGTGTAGAAATTGCAACCGCACTGAATTGAAACCAGGAACCTGTTTTGGAAGCACTTCAAATCCATGCATATTGAATGAAACCTGAATTAGCTGTGAGAAATACATTTTAGCAAAGTACTCCGTGATGATGACTACAAATGAACCATCGAATTTTGACTAGAGGTCATGGTTCTTTTGGTAGAGGTAGGGACTCTGCCACTGGGCTAGATAGCCCAGGTTCATGTCCCACCTGTTTCTGAAGCAAGTCACAATGTCTGAATAGGTTGATTTTTAAACATATCAACCATTTCATTCCTTTAGGCTATAATTGGATATTAAAATTATTCTGTTCTGCTTCTTTATACAATTGTTCTTGCCCGCCTGTTTCTCTTTCTTTGCTCATTTGTTACTTAAATGCACCCCTTTTAATTTACACGATGTCAGCATTATTTAATTGCATAATTCTTCATCTGATACTGGTATAAAAATACCCTGTGGTCGCCTTGATATTCAGATCCCTGATCCCAACTTTGTCTTTCTTGCAACATTATCTGCTACTTGCACCTTTTTAAAAAATGTTACCTAATCAAGTGCACGAATGTCAATTGATTAACACAAATACAACCCGTGTGACAAAACAGAATCATGGCTCTCTGTTTCTTCGTTTGGAAAGGTTGACCAGGTATTGTTAATTTAAAATAATCACGAAGAGAAGAGAAGGAAGGTCAGAAGAGAGAACTTGATGCAGTGTGCTGTTGGAAATGCTTTGCTTTACAGTAAATAACAGCTATGTTGTAGATTATTATAACTTTGATGAAAATTCTAATCATGATTTCTAAGACAGCAGATCGAGAATGTTGTGGGGTGAGAACAGTTTGTGACTTTGCCAACTTTGTTTGGGAACAGTTGGCTGAATGGCCTTGTATAATAATGTTTAATAACACACTGTTTCGCGAAGGTTCTCGAGAAGTTATCGTATTAAAGGAATTCGGATCACAGGAAAGGTTTCCTGGTGAAATACCTGGAGACTGATATGGTAGTCCAAAAGGAAATCCAAAGTTTCAAGCGAAGAAGTGAGAAATGGAGAGAAGAAGCACACTTCATGGTAATTGTTTGCTAATTCTTTGAATTTGTGGGAACAATTGCAAATGCTTTTGGCATTGTGTCCACTGGATCATGGATCACAAAGAAGCGATTATTAGCTCTCTCTTAACGGCTGCAAACCGATCCATCCACACAAGGTCCCAGGTGGAATGTCAAAATCCAACCAGCCCATTTCTAAGCTGTAGACTTGGCAGAGTGGTCGAGTCAGTGTGCAGCCAGTTGTGAAATTTCGTCCACATGCACTAGCTGCAGGATTTTCAGTGATGCTTCAGGGTGAGCTGTGTGAGAACAGTCAGTCAATCATCCTCACAAAATACAAATGGAGTTTAAACCTTTGACTGGTTGTAATCAATTCTAGCCCTTGGAATGTATTTGCTATCCATTAACTGCCTAAAATTATTCATTCTCCATTAGTACCTCAGGCAGGCTCTTTTCCATCTCTGTCAAATTCATGACCAAAGGAGTTTATTTTCACATCCTCTTAGTAGTATATCAGAACCCAGCAGCTTAATTGAGTGCACGGTCAATACTAAACGAATAGTTAGGATAGAAATTAACATTTTGGTATATAAACATCATATGGTTATTTGTTTGAGAATAATCACGTGACAGAATTTGTAATTTGAACTTTTCTTTCATTTTCTGTGAACAAGTGATTAAAAGAATTGCTCTGATTTTTGATTTGACAAAGGTTGTTCAGTACCCTGAACAACATAAGTCAGAAAATGTAATCACATGGTCATAAGGTCATTAACTTCTTGATTTTAAGGCAAAACTTCCCCTCCCCTGGAGGAGGCAAAAAGGCGAAACTATTGGGTGTTTTCAGACTAGCAAATACCTACCCCTGCCCCATGCCCCCCTACCAGCCACCTCACCAATTAATTACTGAGCGAGCAAATCCATTGGGGAATTGTTCAATCCACTGTCAACTAAGGCACTTGAGTAATCAGTTAATGACCACTTCAAGGGCCTCAATGCAACACCATCATGATTTCTAAATTGTCAGCTTGGTGAGCGACAAAAAGGGACCATAAAACTGAAGTACAGCTTTCAGCCGGTAGAGTATGCTCTACTCTTTGATGGGACTATGGCTGATCTGTTAATCCTGAACTCCACTTTCCAGCCTAATCCCTATAATCCTTGATTCCCTGACTGATTAAAAATCTGTCTATCTCAGTCTTGAATATACTTAATCACCCAACTTCTACAGTCCTCCATGGTGAAGACTTCCACAGATTAATCAGCATCTAAGAACAGAAATTTCTCCTCCATTGCTTTCTTAGGTAGGTTACTCCTTATTCTGAGATTATGTCCTTTGTTTTTGGACAATCATAAAACCCATTTGACAGGGTAAATGAACTTTCTACATTTACTCTGTCAAATATCATAAGAATGTTTCAATAAGATCATCTCTCATTCAAAACTCCAATGAATGCAGTCTATCTTCTCAAAGCTACCCCTTCATATCCTGGATCTATCTATTGATCCTTCTCCAGATTACTTCTGATGCCAAACATCTACCCTTAGATAACAGACTAAAACTATTCAGCATTCCAGGTGCGGTATAACCAGTGCCTTGGATAGTATTAGGGGTGCTCTACCTATTGTTCTATCCCATTCTTTTCTGAAATAAAGGCTGATATCTCATTTGCTTTCTAACTGAACTTGTTTACCTGTTGAAATTTTATACTATATTAGATATATGCATGATGAAGCCCAAATCCCTCTGCACTATAGCTCTCTGCAATCTTTCTGCATTTAAATAATATGCAGTTCCTCTATTGTTGCATAAGTGCGTAACCTCATATTTCACCAAATTTTATTCCATCTCCCAAATTTTTGCCCATTCATTTAACCTGTCCATATCCCTGTACAGAGTGAGTCATCTTCTCCACTTGTTTTCTAATCTATTTTTGTGGCATCTGCAAACTTGGTTACAGTGATTTGTTTTTCTCATCTAGGGCAATAACATAAACTGCAAATAATTATAGCCCCAACACTGATTCATGTGACCATCCGTTTGGTATACTTTGGCATTCCCAAAATGACGTACGTCCTTATTCCACTACTCTATTCTATTAGTTAGCTAGCTTTCGATCCAAAGTGAGATTTTACCTTCAACACCATTGTCTTTTAGCCTACTAATTAGCCTAAAGAACGATAAGTTATCCAACAATGAAAATATATTATGTCTACTGCTTCCTCTCAATCTACACTGTTATTCCATTATTGAAACTTCTAATAAGTTTGACAGGCATGAATTCCTCTTCGTGAAGTATGCTGATGCTACTCAATGTTTTATGCTCTAATATTGCATCATTATTCCAATAGATTCTAATAATTGTCCAATGTGAAATGTTAAGCTTACTGGCAGGAAATGTTTTTTTTGTTATTTCCTTCCATTCCTAATTAAAGGTTTTACATTGGCAGTCTTTCAATCCTTTGGCACTTTTCCAGAACCTAAGGATTATTACCAGTGCATCTATTATCTCTATAGCTACTTCATATCAGTATCCTAGGATACATCCTAATCAGTTCCAGGGGACTTATTGATCTTTAGAACTTTTAGTTTTCATAATACTTTTTTTTCTTGAGAGAGTTATTATACTCTTTTTCTTATTTTCTTTTGCCCCTTGAATATTTAATAATTTTGAATGCTATTACTATCTTCAACAAAAATAAAACTACACAGTAATTATCCAACTTTTCTGCTGTTTCATAATTCCTGCTATTATTGCCTCGGTCTCTAATTGACTGTCTGCTTTGATAAAATTTGCAAGTTTTATTATCTCCCTCCTTTTTTTTAATTTCTGATATTTTGGTATTTAAAACTTCCCCAACCCTCCAGCTACCACTTTTTTTCACCATATTGTTTTCATGTTCAATTTAAGTGCTGTCCTTCACTTCCTTAGTTAGCCATGGTTGACTTACCTCTTTCCTTGAATACTCCTGTCTCAATCAAATATATCTTTATGTCTTGAACTATTTCCTTTAAATGTCTGCCATCTTTCTTCAATACTCTGCTGCCAAATTCCTTTCCCAATCCACTCAAGTTAGCTTTGCTCTCATATTTTTGGACTCAACTTTTTGAAGTTTTTCGCACAATTGTATCTGACCCAAGTTTCAAGTCCAACACATCCCCCTCCCCCAAAACAAAAGGCTAAATTTTATTCTTTTATGATCACTTTTTTCTAGGTGACCCTTAAGTTTGATATCCTTTATTAAACCTGCCTCGTTGCACATAACCAGATCCAAAATAAACTGATCCCTGGTTTAGTCCACAATATATTATTCTAGGAACAAAAACAGAAATTGATTGCACAATTCAGATCTGTTCTGATGAAGAGTCATCAAACTCGAAACATTATTCTGCTTTCTCCCCACAGATGCTGCCAGTCCCGTTGGGTTTTGCCAACACTCTGTTTTTATTTCAGATTTCCAGTATCTGCAGTTCTTTGTTTTATTTTGTGTCCTGATTGCACACTGTATTCTTCCTTGTGACTATCTCTTCCAATCAACATTAAGATTAAAGTCACCAGTGATTAATGCAGAGTCTTTGTTATATGTCTGCATTATGTCTGATTTATTCTCTGTCCCACTATATAGCTATTGTTAGGGGATCTATAGAATGCCCCGATCCATTTCGCCTTTGACTTTCTTACCTCCATCAATGTGATTTCTACACCTTCTGATCAAAAATCATTTCTTACTATCATGTTTATTCTTTCCTGTACTAACAAAGCTATCCCACTACTTTTTTTTATTCATGTCAGTTCCTTCAAGAAGTTACATAAACCTAAATATTTAATTTGCAGCTTTGATATTCTTGTAACAACATCTCTGTAACAGCAATAAGATCATACCCATTATCTTTTAGGTGTGCTGATACTGCACTTTTTTTGTTAGAATTGATAATGAGAGTTGACGTTTAAGGCTTAACCATTCATCAGGACCTGGACTCTTTTGCTCCTCAGAGCTGCCTGACCTGCTGTGCATTTTCCAACTCCACACTTTATCAACTCTGACTTCTCCAGCATCTGCAGTCCCCACCAACTCCCATTTATTTTGTTATAAATGCGACGTGCAATCAAGTTTAAGGGATATTAAAAGTGATGGCTTTCTTTTAATCATATTTTCACTTTTGACCAAATTGACTATTTTAAATGTATTTGCACTCTCTGCGCTTCTCTGAACTTCATAATTATTGAACAATTAGACGGTCAAGGCTCCTCAAATGTAACCCTTTAGATCCAAATCTGCCTCACCTGCTGTCATTACCCTTCTGTCCCTGATCATAGACCAAATAGGCTAAAGGTTGTGACCACCCTCTGAAGCGAGGAGCCAAGGTACCTTTGAACTTTCTTGATGTGGTACAATTTATGCAGCTCAGACTCCAGCTTCACCAATCTCTCCAGGATCTGAAGTTCCTTGAGCTGAGACACGTGCACACTGGATCACATTGGTGTTCAGCAGCTCCCACATGCTGCAGCAAAAACACGAGCAATCAAATGGCTAACTTCACAACTGAGAAACAAAGGTGATCTGCCTGTCAGACTGTGGAACTCCTTCAATTGTAGACTCGTACAGCTACATACCTCTCCCTGCTACTCTGCATCCCAGGACAGACAGAAAAATAAAACTTGCTGTGGAATCCCCCGAGAAATGGATCTTGACCCATGATTTTTGGACCCAGAAGTTGGCAGTTTCTGGTGACCTGGGACATCAGTGTCAAGGCCTGTGAAAAGTGGACAAAGTCTCCCAAACTCTACAATTTGATTCATATTGAGCTGATTGGACCTTAATTAGATTTTCTGGGTGGGACTGGGTGGGATTGACCTTTAACTCCCTCTAATATGCCCACCCTGACACTTGGTCCCCAAAATGGGCAGTCATAACCTTAAATGTTGAAAGGAAGGATTCAAATTGTAACATATCATAAGACTTCATGGGCACAGAATTCTTCTGAATGAAGAATTGATTTTGTTTTCATTTCAGGTACTAGCACTCCTATCTGCATTCCTCATCCTCTTTTCATCTGACCAGCCTTTTGTCCTATTCTGAAGAAGAGTAATATTGGCTCTATCTTGATTCAGTGTTTCACTTTCCATTCCTGTTAGACCATGTAAGTTTTTCCAGCACTTTGCTTGTTGATTTTCTAGTGTTTTTGACTCCACCACACTCTAGTACTTATATTCCATCATGTGCAACTCTGTGACATAATAAGCTTTGCACTAGGGTCCTAACACTCTTGCAGAATGTTATGTACGCACACAGAGGGGAACTAAATCAATCAGCAGCTCTGAGGCAGGAATTACACACCACAAGTGAGAGGCAGAAGTCCCATTACCAGCTAATTCCTTGGAATGCTAAATGGCTTTGGGAGCTGCTGTGATTGCTGCACTTGTCGGATCTTCTTGTATCCATTCCATAGGGAAATGGGGTAATATCCCTTCTAAATGGCAGTAGTTTGGATAGAGATGGACTGCTGCTGTAACGCACTGGAGTGTCATTAGATGTATGTACCCACATCTTGTAGAGTTGAACCCAGAAACACAATCCACAGGCAAGCGAGCTACCCAGTAAGCTACAAGTGAGCTTACATTCTCCCTTCTAATTAATGCTTTCATTAAAAATTACAGAACTATAAAAAAAACTTAACAAGAACAATGAGCTAAAATGCTACATGAAAATGGATGCTGTTAAAAGCTATCTTGCAGTTCTGCTCCCTACTTCAATATATTATGAATTACTGGACAGAGAAGATGGAAAGCTACAACTTTGGTAGAAATCCTTGAACAGTGAGTGTTGCTTATTGAAAAATTTGTATAATGTAGTGTTTCTCTTCTGGGTGGTTATGGATTTTCCTAGTTTCACTTCTGTACACAGTCCTTTGTTTCTTCTATTGGTTTCATGATTGATGATATCAATGTATTAATTTATTTTTATCTATTTGATCTGGTTAAACTCCAAACACTCAGTTGTTGTGTCTTTTCTTTAAATGATCGTTCCTTCTCTTTGAGCTCCGCTGCTCCACCAGACTTTAGCTCCAGCAACTCTAGTGTCTGCACATATAAAAATGTTGTAGCCTGGTTGTCTCTTTGCAGTTCATATTGTTTAACTCAGTTATGATTTGTTTGGCTAAAACTTCTAGAGACCAAAATAGAAGCTAATCCTCCATCTATTGATGACTCCCGGTAATCTATTCTGTCATGGTGATTTTCAATTGTTGCATATCATTGTTTTTTCTTAGTAGGAGAGCTGGAAGCTTAGTAGACTAATCTATATTTTCTGTCTTTCTGGTCCCGAAAGAGTACTGCCACTAACTCAGTTGAAGGTGAATCAGCTACTGCAATAGTTGGTAAATGCAGATCATAGTATACAAGGATTTCTGAGATTAGGAGTAGTTTGATTATGTCAAATACTTTTTATTTTCTTGCAGACATTTCAACACAAGGGCATTGTAGCTCTCTCAAAGGCTCATTTACTTCTAAGTTTGTGGAAGAAAAAAAGCTCTATCTGGTTCTCCAGCTCAATGATTTTTTGCACTAGAAAATTCCTGTTAGCTTTTTTTTTCTCTTTAGTGAGGTGTCTCTTGCTGTAATTCAAGTAGTTTGGGTTATGTTAACACTTTTTTTTCTATGAAAACCTTCTTTTTAAATCTGGAGTAATATCAGCATTCCGAAGTATTCTTATGACTGGTTTCCTATCATGTGTTTCTTTTATGACTCCATGTATTAGTATGCTTTTTAGGTGACATTATTCCATAAATGCCCTCCAATGTGCTTGTCATTCTCTGGGATAGTATCCTCACCAGAAAATATTCCAAAGAATACTCTGTTAAAGCAGCAACATTATTTGCTTCCAGTTTACTGAATACGGTATAGTTTGCTGGCTTTGGTAGCTTTTCACAAACTGAAGCCATTGTTTGAATCCCACATTTCTTTACTTAATTCAGTTGAATTGAATGCATACAGATTATGATATGAACCAATGGGCATTGGTATTGCAATTATTCCTGAGCACCATCTCACTGGTATTGTAACCTGTGAAATTACCACTTGTTTGGCCATAGACTATATTTCTTCTTTAACTTAATTTAAACGTGAGATAGATAAGTTGGTACAAACTTGGTTTGGTCATATACAACAGAGGGGTATTTATCTGACTGGAGGTCAGTGACTCGTGGTGTTCCGCAGGAACAGTGATGGAACCTTCATTGTTTTGTAATTTATTTAAATGATCTGAATGAAAATGTAGGTAGTCTGATTTGTAAGTTTACAGACAGCATGAAAATTGGTGAAGTTGTCAATGGTGAGGAGGGATCCTTCTATACAGGAAGGTTGGAGAGTTAGGTGGAGAACTGGCAGATGCAGTTTAATCTGGACAAGTGTGAAGTAATACATTTTGGAAGGTCAAATGCAAGAGCAAAGTATGCAATAAATGGTAGGAGCCTTAGGACCACTGATACACAGAGGGACCTTGGGGTGAATAAGTCAGAGGGAAATGGGTCTGGGTGGGTTAATCTTTGGAGGGTCGGTTTGGACTGGTTGGGCCGAAGGGCCTGTTTCCACACTGTAGGGAGCCTAATCTAATCTAATCTAAAATATACCATGCCTTGCCTGCAATGTATGAGCTAGATAACATTGAGTAAAAAGTGAGGTCTGCAGATGCTGGAGATCAGAGCTGAAAATGTGTTGCTGGTTAAAGCACAGAAGGCCAGGCAGCATCCAAGGAACAGGAAATTCGACGTTTCGGGCCAGAGCCCTTCATTAGGAATCTAGATAACATTGGCCAAGTCACATGATATCTGCTGTGCACATTGTGGGTGGTGTTCCCATGTGTGATAGTAGTATCCAAGTCGATGATCTGACATGTCTTGCAATGGTTGCCATGGCAAGGTTGTATGGTATGGTGGTCGAAGTTGTCCTGAAAGCTGGGTAGTTTGCTGCGAATGATGGTCTGTTTAAGATTTGGCAGCTGTTTGAAGATGAGAAGTGGAGGTATAGGGAAGACCTTGGTGAGGTGCTCATTGTCATTGAAGACATGTTGAAATCTGCAAATAATGTGTTCCGGGGAAGAACTGGATGATGAAGGGTACTCAATTGGTCATACTCTGTGTCTGTCTCCAAGGAGGTTGTTGGTGTTGTTCACTGTGGCATGTAGGAACTGGCGATTGATGAGTTGTGTGTCATATCCCATTCTAATGAGGATATCCTTCAATACATTCAGGTGTCCATCACATTCCTCCTCATCAGAGCAAATCCTGTGTATAAATGAGCTTGTCCATAGGGGATGGCTTTTTAAATACATTTAGAGTGAAAACTACCACTAGGTCTATGTAATTTCATTAAACCTTTAATCTTTTTCCATCATTAAATCATTTAAATTATTTGATACCAAGACACCACTCCTCAATGTCAAGTGTAAACTCAAGTTGTCCAATTACTTGCAACTTAACCTGTCAGTTTTTATTCCTAGATTAATATTTATTGTTCCAAGAAGTCATTTTTCTTTCCCTCTCGTTGGGATGGTTCTAGTTCTTGAATCTAATTGGTTTCACAGGCTTTGCCTATTCTTCATTGAGTCTGCATTAAAAACCTATATATTTTTTAAAAATGTTTCCATTCCTATGGTTCTGACTTAGTGCTCTCTTTTTCCATTCCAATCATACTGTTGGGCAAATTGCCTCTCCATTTCTTCCATGGCTTTTCAATGCTTCCTCCAATGAACACACAGTTCTGCCGACAGAGAGCAAAGAATTAACACCCACATAAGGCTGTGGAGGCTAGGTCGTTGAGTATATTTAACACTGAGATAGATAGGTTCTTGAGTATCAAGGGGATCAAGAGTTACGGAGAGAACGGGATTGGCAAACTTATCAGCCATGAATGAATGGCAGAGCAGACTGAATGGGCTGAATGGCCTAATTTCTGCTCCTATGTCTTATGGTCTTCTGGTCTTATGGTCTTACCTGCACTGCTTTTTCCAGTCTCAAATCCTTCCCGATTTGGAAAATATCTGAAGCATAATTGAAAAATTCTGACCATGATCCAGTCATAAATTAGTTCTGCATTCAGCTCCTTGTGCACAGTTCTCAGCTAGCTGACAGAGTTTTCATGAACCAATCTACTTCTCCCAGAATAAATATCGCATGCTCTTGTGTTAGATCTTTCTTCAGACCAAAGTACGCATCAAACACCCTCATTACTTCAGACAGCCCCACACTTCCAACAAGACCTTATCCTGCTGCTGTATCATTCATATCCTGACCTGATATTCTGACCTGATTTCATCCCTCTCTGTTTTCTACCTCATAGTTGCAACTGGCAACTGTTTTTAAATTTGTTTGCTGTCTCTGTGCCATCATATTTTATCATATGGATGCTGTCTAACTCAAGCCTCCAGTTATTGCTAATGTCTAACTTAACAGCTAAGAACACTGGAGTCTGGAGTTAGGTGTGGGCCAGCCTAGTTAAGTACATTAGTTTCTATTCTGAAAGGACATCAGTGAACCAGATGGGCTTTATCAACAATTGACGATGGTTTCATGGTCATCAATAGACCCCTAATTCCAGAAAATTATTCAGTTCGAATGCCGCAATCCACCATGGCAGGATTCAGACCCAGGTTCCCAGAACATTACCAAGGTATCTGGAGATATTGTTGAGTGATAATACCATTAAGCCATCACCTCCCATCATTACTACATGCAGCATACATGAATTTTCAGAAAGGATTTAATAAGGCGTCATACTGAACCTTATTGTCCATTATAGGATGTCATTAACATGGATAGAAGATTGACAGTTAGAAACAGTTTACATAAATAGATGTCTTGATTGACAAAATGTGACATCAGTGCTGGAGATTCAATCTACTTTTTGACATGTATATAAATGGATATTTCATCGATAAATTTAACTGCCATGCCTTTGATCCCTTTTCTGGGGAGTTGATTTGACCAAAATTTGACAGATGGACAAAAATGTGAAGCACTTTAGTTTGTAGGAAGAATGAAAAAGCAGAGCATGGCTTAAATGGAGTTGACGGCAAAGTTTGAGTGCATACAAATCTGGGTGTTCTAGTCCATGCATATAAATCATAAAGTTAAATACATGCTACACTTGTAATATTAAAACTAATGAGATCCTTATCATGAAAGGGATTGTATAAAGAAGGACAGATGTTCTTCCATTGTACCAGTCATTGGTGAGACACATTTCTAATGTGTGCTGTTTTAATCTTCTTTTTGGTTTAAGGATAGACTTTAGCTGTCAAGTGGAGGCATTTCAGAGGAGGTTTATTAGTTTGATACTGAGAATGAATGGGTTATCTGATGTTAGGTTGGATAGGCTGGATTTGTTTTAGCTAGGGTTTAGAAGTGTGAGGATGACTTGACTGAAGAGTATAACATCCTGAATGGTCTTGACAAAATGGATGTGGAAGCAATATTTCCTCTTATGGGTCAACGGTGGACTGTTTTAAATCAGATTTTTAACAGTTGGATCTTTCTGCTTCAGGACATAGGGTCATTTGAATATTTTTGAGCCTGAGGTAAATTCTTGTTCAGTAGTGGAATCAAAGGTTGTCGGTGATGGGAAGGTGAAGTTTGAAACACGAATGGACTAGCCATGACCTTGTTTGGCAAAGCAGGTTCAAAGGGGTCAATGGCTGGATTGATTTGTTAATTTGGCACTTTATCAGAACTCTTTAGCCAGTATATCAACATTTGTCTCTAGCAAAACCTCTGCCTCCTTCTGTTTCTTAGATTAGATTAGATTACTTACAGTGTGGAAACAGGCCCTTCGGCCCAACAAGTCCACACCGACCCGCCGAAGCGAAACCCACCCATACATTTACCCCTTACCTAACACTACGGGCAATTTAGCATGGCCAATTCACCTGACCTGCACATCTTTGGACTGTGGGAGGAAACCGGAGCACCCGGAGGAAACCCACGCAGACACGGGGAGAACGTGCAAACTCCACACAGTCTGTCGCCTGAGTCGGGATATGAACCCCGGTCTCAGGCGCTGTGAGGCAGCAGTGCTAACCACTGTGCCACCGTGCCGCCCACTTCTCTACCATGTATAATCATATCAATCAGTCTGCTGATGTCTCATTTCACTGAGGAATTGGTTTCCATTGTCGCATGTCTTTTCTCTGTATGTATTTCAATAAACCCTGCTGTACCTGTTGCAATTTCTTGTTTGCCTGGAACAACTGACTGCAATATTTCACTGTTAGTAATTTGATTTGAAGTAATGATAACTGGGCAGCGTAGAACAGAATTGTTCGAATAAACCATTATATGCTAAACA
This sequence comes from Hemiscyllium ocellatum, assembly GCF_020745735.1. Taxonomy (NCBI): domain Eukaryota; kingdom Metazoa; phylum Chordata; class Chondrichthyes; order Orectolobiformes; family Hemiscylliidae; genus Hemiscyllium; species Hemiscyllium ocellatum. The sequence goes on along the minus strand of NC_083406.1, from coordinate 25,031,125 downwards.
TATAATGCTTTCCTTCTCTATCCCTTACATTTTGGTATTATTCTGGGAATGAGGATGTAGAACAAAAGACAAGTTGGAAAATTTGATGAGGTGCTTTTCATTATGAATGATTTACTTTACTGAGTTTAATGGAAAGTAACTGATGAAGTCTTATTCCATGCATATTTTTTCATGGCAATAAGTTTGTTATAATCCTGCTTCAATTGTGAAGTCATTCACTTGATCATGAAATGAGCTCAGGTAATCAGCACCTTTTAAAGTGCTTTTTCATAGATACCTTCTAATCAATCTGTTCAGATGTATTCTGACATTTCTAAGGAATAAGTAGGACTTGAATCCAGGTCACCTGACATAGGGAGAGGGACACTTTCACTAAACCACAACAGTTCTAGCCTTGTCCTGGGGCATTTGTCAAGTAGTAGTTTTGTTATTTCCTCTTGGACTAAGTCTTTTATATTCAAATATCGCTTGTTCCAGAGGTGTATGATAACTTCTCTGAACAGGTTAATTGAAACTGTCTATAGCCTTGTACCTCCATTTTACTGCTTTTGAAGAGCGTCTCAGAACTTGCATTTGTGCAACATATCAACACTAAAACCTTAAGGTAGTCCAGAGAAGAATTATCAAAATGATGGAGACCAAGACACAATAACATTTGCGAACTGACCAATAATTAGTCAAACGTTAGGTTTCAAGGAATCACTGCAAGGAAAAAGTGAAGGATAAACCTGGAAAGACAGGTTCAGAATTCCTACTGTGTAGAAACAGGCCCTTTGACCCAACAAGTCCACACTGACCGTCTGAAGAGTAACTCACCCAGACCCATTCCCCTCCATTTACCCCTGACTCAAACACCCTGAACACTATGAGCAATTTAGCATGGCCAATTCACCTGACCTGCACATCTTTGGACTGTGGGAGGAAACCAGAGCACCCAGAGGAAACCCATGCAGACATGAGGAGAATGTGCAAACTCTACACAGTTGTCTGAAGCTAAACAAACCCAGGTCCTTGGCATTATGAGGCAGCAGCCTCCAATGGTGGACTAAACAATGGCATTCAATAATGATGGAACTTTTTTTGAAAGAATATCTTGCACTGCACATGGTGGTATGTGGTTGGAAAGTGAGTGGAGGCTGAGCAAAAGGGTTGCACTGTTTCTTTTTACAAAAAAGAATTAGCCAGATCTGTCATTTTTTTCAGATGTTCTATCAAATTCCTGTGAGAATCCAGCAGGTTATTAGACATTCTGGTCCTGAAATTTTTAATAATGACTGTGGTGTAATTTTCACCTCAAATTTGCATGTCCTGTTTAGAATAATACTCAGGTGTCTTCCATGCTGCATGACATATCTATTAACAAAAACAATGGTGTTATACTCTCACAAAATGGAGCAAGTGTTCTGTACACATTTTAATTGCTGCAAGTAGAGGCCAGAAACAGCCTACTCCAGTAAGCTACAACCTGCAACCAATAAAGAGGTAATTGTTCCCCTGTAGAATAGCTACTAGTTGTAATTTTTAAATGTTCCTCTCCAGGGTCAGAAAAATGCGTTAGCAAGAGTTCTTTATCTTTCTTGATGATTTTGTACCAAAATGGTATGCTGATTGTAAAAATATTTTAAGCCTGACATTACACAATTGTTGTCTGAATTCCTATATTTAGCTTTGTAGCTGACTTCCTGTATTCAGCAGTTGTAGGGTCGAATGCAATGATATTTATTCTACAGCAACACATGAAGCTTCTTTATTCATTTATTGGACTACTCCCAAGAAGATATCAGTTCTAATTTGTCTAATACTTACCAGTTTCACGACATCAAAAGAAGAAATGATTTGGGAGAATTCATTTTGGTTTAGAGCTCATTAGAACAGAATATTAATCAAATCAGTTCTGTTTCAGGCCATTGTCAATTTAATTCCCAACAGTAGTATCCCCTCAGCTACCTGTCTGATCTGATGACTACTATCTTTACAATCTGGAGCAGGTACCATCAGAAGCAATGAGGTCCATTCATAAGCAGAAGTTTGTGATCTGAAATTTCCTGCCTACTCTGAGGAATCAGCTCACAATTCTTGGAATTGAATGTACTGGACCTCTGTTTAGCAGCAAAAGGGATGAACAGAGCCACTTTGCTTTATTCACAAGTTAGTTTTTGTTTTGCACTCTGCTACCTTAGTGGCAGTGGAGTCAGACCCAATAGTGTTTTCAAAAAGGAAGTTGTGAAAGTACTTGAAGGAAGACTGCAGGTTTAAAGGGGCTAAGGTGGAGAAATTTAAATATTCAAGCAGGAATTTTCAAACCTGACACAATTGCCGCTGTGCTGTACAATTCTTGAGCCGCCATCTGTTTGATAGCTGCCCTTGTGCAGTAACTGAGATGGTGACTGGGATTCTGGCTTGCTGGACTGATCATGCTGATAAATAGTACATTGCTCACTGTAAACCTTTCAAATCATCAAACAATACCTGGCTATTCTGTAAAATTAGGGAGTTGCTTGAAAGTGAAATAAAATCTCCATGGCCGTAATTTCAGCTTTCAGCAAATTTAGCTCAGATGATATGCCACCAAAAATCCCAAATTTCATTTTCAGTGGAATTTCATTGACCATTGTGCAAGTTTTTTTTAGGGCAACTGCACTGTAGTATAGTTTGCCCCACCTTGCAGAGTGGACAAATGTGTTCAACTCAGTAAATAATCAAATACGAAGTATCCATCAAATTGATCTTTTTGCATATAAAAATAAATCAGTACTGACCTACTTGCTATACATCCCCATGACAATTCTATTTGGCATCCCTGCATTATCTATAATTATACAAAAGAGGCTTGTTCACATTATTAGTCTCCCTAGCAGTTGACCTGGATGTAATTGAAATTGATTTCTACTTGTCTCAGCAAATAAGACATACTTCAAACTCCAGTGAAAGATTATGATGATTTTAGGAAGTGCTTAATGACTGAAGGAAGGAATTAATACCAAGTCACTCACTGAGAGTGTGAGAGACAGAGGAGCAAAGGGTTTGTGAGTCTCTTTCCATCAGAAATTGAATGGAAAACTTCTCAGAAGTTGTAGATTTGGTTGAATGTGCTATCATGACTTCAGTAGAGGAGTGAAATGTGTTCCAAATGAGCCTTAAGATTCGTCTCGACAGAGGCAATATGAGACAGGTTTTCAGTTTGGAAAAAGTGAGGACTGCAGATGCTGGAGATCAGAGGTACTGGAAAAGGACAGCAGATCAGACAGCATCCTAGAAACAGGAGAATCGACATTTCAGTCATAAGCCCTTCATCAGGAATGAAGCTTGTGGGCCACGGGGCCTGAAAGATAAATGGGAGGAGGTGGGACTGGGGTGAAGGTAGTTGGGAATGTAATAGGTAGATGAAGGTGGGGGTGTAAGTGATTTGTCAGAGGGGAGGGTGGAGTGGATGGGTGGGAAGGAAGGAAAATGGACAGTTAGGACTGGTCGAGGAAGCGGTGCTGAGTTGGAGGCTTGGGACTGGGATAAAGTGGGTGGAGGGGAAATGAGGAAACTGGTGAAATCCACATTGATCCCGTGTGGTTGCAAGGTCTCAAGGTGGAAGATGAGGCATTCCTCCTCCAGGCATCGGGTGGTGAGGGTTAGGCGATAGAGGAAGCCCAGGACCTGCATGTACTTGGTGGAATGGGGAGAGGGAGTTAAAATATTCAGCCATGGAGTTGGTTGGTGCAGTTTTCAATTTGGCCAACTAACCCTCTAAATTAGAACCAAGTTTTAGCTGACATTCCCTTGGGGTTTTCTGGAGTTGGAGGGAATCTTTGGATTTGCTACCTGTGTTGATCAACCAGATGGAACATTGCTTTGGGAAAGTTAAGAGTGAATATCAAAGTTAAAGCAAATTGAGACAAGTCAAGGAGAACTGAGGTCTTGTGTAGTATGAGAAAAGGCAGAGTGTACTGCATTGGGAGAAGAAATGGATGGGGACGTGTTGGTATCATAGGTTAAATAGAAAGGGGTGTGTTGGAGAATAAGTAGTACCTGTAGTAGAGCATGGCCAAGAAGAAGCTGTAAAAGAAAATTTGGGGAAATTTACATTGTTAATAAGTGAGACATCTCCATTTGGGAGAAGTTTCTATGTCAAGTTGCAACAGTATCATGACAAAATGAGGCAGATCAGTGAAGTTGAAGAGTTCAATAAATTAAATGCGTAATAACACTGTATCAAACAAAAATACTGTTGAAGCTCCAGCTGTGACACTGAAACCAAACTTTCAATGGGAATTTAAATGCAAAGAAATAAAACTTAAACTATCAATAGGATATACCAGATGCATTGCAGTTTTACACTCCATATGTTAGAATAAATGATTAACCAACTGTTGTTTTTATGTGCTCTAAATTGTAATGACTTGAATTTTGTATTAAATGCCAATTCTCTCCTTGCAGCAAGGATGTATTAGATTAACATTTTTTTACTTCTTCCGTCGCTTTCTCACTCTCATCAGGCAGAAATATCTACTCCTTTTGAGTGGTGTGGGCGATGGTGAGAAATATGGAAAAAGAGGACAAAAATTAATCTGAGCAAATTTACCAAGTTTTCCCTTTTGAGTTTTAAATGGGGTGTTCTGAAACTCCCCTCATGGTTGGGGGCCATCTTTATTTCAATGCATTTATATCTCCTTATTAGCTAATCTCACTGCATTTCTAATGCAGCTTCCAATTCTCTCTTATTCATCAAGAAATTAGTCAGTGCCAACTTCCAACATGAGAGTCTGTGTGATTCCCTTGCAGCAGCTTGTTTCTCTGGGCTTTCATTCAACTGTCTTCACCACAATGTGATCCCTATATACATCCTCCTCCATCCTTCGTCCACTCATGTTGGCATCAGCAAACTTCCAGCCTCACCACTACCCCTCATGGCAGGGGTGATTCTGGACTCCCAAAATGCTGGTTCCTTGTGGACAGAAGTGATGTAACAATGGTCAATCCTATCTTGAAGCAGCGCTCATTGATAGGACAAAGGATAATGGGATCATCCCTTTGCTCTTCTTTTCCACGATGTTCTACATTCTTGATTTTTCCTCCTCAAACTAATATCTGTTGCTCAAGAAAGCAAAAAATATGTTGCAAAGGTTGAGTTCTTAGTCCTTGTAGGTGCTCTACCCTTTAGAATGAATTAAAAATTGCATCATGTATATGTTCCTACCTACAATGAATGCTTCAGAGGAAACCCACCCTTCAACTTTGTAGAATTGTGTAACATTTTACAGCACAGATTCAGACCAATCAGTCCAATGAGCCCATGCTAGTATTTAAAATCCACACTAACACTAATTAGCATGTCATTCAATGACCTTCTCCCTCGTATTTATCTAGCTACTTCTTAAATACAGCTAGCAATGAAGACTGGTGACCAATAGTTCCTTCAATGTGTTCTTGCTTTTTGTTTCCATACAAAATATATAACTGCTGGGAATATTAAAATCAAGAAGAAATGGAGGGTTGTCACAATGCAGCAATGTGGATCCATATTTGTTTCTGAGATTGGTTTGCTCAAAAATGCTTTTTAATAATGGTGCCAGGGACCTGATTCCAGGAGAAAGTGAGGACTGCAGATTCCAGGAAACCTGATCTCAGTTTCTGACCTGACCTGAGTCCTAAAAAAGGGCTATACCCAAAACGTTGACTTCTCCACCTCCTGACGCTGCCTGACTTGCTATGTTCTTCCAGCCTCCTGTCTACCTCACTTGCTGGGATTGCTGTTGCTGTTGATGTTATTTCTTCATTCACAAGCCACATCCAGCACTCCCAACCTGGCCAGTTCCATGGCATATAATATTCTTGTACAGCTTTCACAAAGTCAGGCCAGGTTTTGGTAGTTCACAGCACCCCAGGAATCAATAAAGTGTAGTTGGCATGAATGAGCTTTCTTCCTCAGGTCTCTCATGCCTACCATTTTATGACCCAGCAAAGATAATATGGCCCTCGCACCCCCACACACCCTAGCCAGGGTATACCTTCAAGACCTTTCATCAACTATATACTACATACTCTGTAGAAGAAATTAAACTTTGCCAGTTAATTTTTAAGCAATCTTAATGATTCCTTCATAACTTCTCTTTTTTTTGAAAAGGAACTCCATTCACTCGGAAGCAAGTAAGTGTCATTCTGGGATTTTACTTGTCTAGTCTTCCATCAACTGGGATTACAAATTGAGCTCTCAGGGAAAAAAATATATATAAATGACTGTAGATGTGAAACAGACAGATTGTGAGGGTCCTTGAAATGGGTATTCAAAAATTACAATGTGGCACAGCCATTCAGACCCTTTCCAGACTTTGCCTTTCAATGAAACCATGGTGATATGTAATTTGATTCCATTTTGCTCAGTAGCCAGGCTGAGCAAAAATCTATCAATATCTGATTTCAAATTACTAACTGTGTACACATCTACTGATTATTGGTGGGAGAAAGATACAAATCTCTGCCAAATCTTTCTGAATTGGCTCTGACCTCTCTCTTAAATGATCTGGACCAGATTTTGAAGGTGTTGTCCTTACTTCCTTAAGCAGTTTAAAATGTCTTTCATGATCTGGGAGTTTCTATACATTTGTTTATAGATAGATCATAACAAGGGTGCAAAATAATAGCGGCTTAATAGATTGGATAAACTTACACACAAATGAATTATATATAGAATTATGAATTATATATATGCCTATCCAGTGTCCTTGTGCATTTTGCATCAATTCTAAATCCTCATGCAGTCCACAATTGGCCAAATCTCGAGACTCTCTAGTTGATTGTACTCTGCTGATTCAAAGAGTGGAAGCAGATTCAAAGATGTAGCAGAAAAAAACATAATTTTTATTTGCTTTTAATGAAATTTGCTTTTAAGTTGTTTGAACTATTTAGAATGCTTGTTTCCTTTGCATTTTTATAGTGTAAGTTGTAATGTAAATTGTTAAGCTTTCTTGAAAACTGCTCCTTTTCAATACTTTGACCAGAAATCATTTTTTATAACTGAATTTTTTCAAAAAATCTCCCTTTCTTTTTGCAGTATGGGGTTGAATTTTACATTCAGATCTGGGTAAAATAAAGGTTCTATTCACATAATTTGACAGAAGCCTTCAATCTTTGTGGCTTTTGTTTAGTTCAGATAAATATATAGCCAGAGGACATTAATTCAGGGGAGCAAAGTCATGGTGCTCTCATCAGGATAAAACACAGCATGCAATAAGTCGGAGTCTAATTTTATGAGAGAAAGCTTTGTTCTGTTTTCAGGGTTTTTTTCCTGCTTTTAAAATTTTGAAATAAAACAAAATGCTCAATTGCTCGAGCTGTGGCCAGGTAGATTACTGGGAGGGAACAGGGAGCCTTACATCATCAAGAGCTTTCTCTCACCCTCTGCCAGCATGCTATCTCCCCAGTGTCATGAGGCTGCAACAGGATGAAAATTCCATTTGGCTTCTGATCAATGGCCTTAATTCCCCTCTAAAATATTGAACAAGCTCGCCACCAGATAGGTTAAGAGGAAACTGAAAATTCCAGGGTATGTATATTATTAAATATACTATTTTCAGATTCACCATGAGAAATTATTTTTTCTATATACACTACGCAAGGATCCCAGCCAGTTTGCAAATTTACAATTGATCTTTCAACATTTTTAATCTTCTAGTGTAGTCTTTTTTTCTGTGTAGATCATTTTTTTTACATTAGTCGGTTGAAAGTACAATAAATTGAGCTCCACTTTAGGAAAGTTGTGAATGTCTTTGATGTTTGAAGGTCTTGCCAACAGAACAAGTAAAATCAGGGAATCCCAAAAAAAAGCCTGCAGCATGAATCTTAGTGGATTGTAGGGCAAGTGGGCATTGCTGGGCTAGTGGGTATTGCTGGTCTAGTGGAAATTGCTGGTCTAGTGGAAATTGCAGGCCCAGTGGGAATTGCTGGGCTAGTGGGGATTGCAGGGCCAGTGGAGAGTGCAGGGCCAGTGGGGTTTGCAGGGCCAATGGGGATTGCAGGGCTAGTGGACATTGCAGGGCCAGTGGAGGTTGCAGGGCTAGTGGGGTTTGCAGGGCCAGTGAGGATTGCAGGGCCAGTGAGGTGTGCAGGACTAGTGGGAATTGCAGGGCGAATGGATATTGCAGGGCCAGTGGGGTTTGCAGGGCCAGTGGGAATTGCAGGGCTAGTGGGAATTGCAGGGCTAGTGGGAATTGCAGGGCCAGTGGGGATTGCTGGGCTATTGGGGATTGCAGGACTAGTGGGGATTGCAGGGCCAATGGGGATTGCTGGACTAGTGGGAATTGCAAGGCTAGTGGGGACAGCTGGGCTAGTGGGAATTGCAGGACGAGTGGGGTGTGCAAGGCTAGTGGAGATTGCACGGCCAGTGGAGATTGCAGCACCAGTGGGGTATGCAGGGCTAGTGGGGATTGCTGGTCTAGTGGAGACTGCTGGGCTGGTGGGGATTGCAGGGCTCATGGGGATTGCAGGCTAGTGGGAACTGCAGTACTAGTGAGAATTGTAGGGCTAGTGGGGATTGCAGGGCTAGTGGGGATTGTTGGTCTAGTGGGGATTGCTGGGCTAGTGGGAATTGAAGGGCTATTGGGAATTGCAGGACTAGTGGCGATTGCTGGGCTAGTGGGAATTGCAGGGCTCGTGGGGATTGCAGGGTTATTGGGAATTGCTGGTCTAGTAGGAATTGCAGGGCTAATGGGAATTGCAGGGCCATTGGGGATTGTAGGGCTAGTGGGAATTTCAGGGCTAGTGGGGTTTGCAGGGTTAATAGGGATTACAAGGCTAGTGGGGTTTGCTGGGCCAGTGGGAATTGCAGGGCTAGTGGGGTTTGCTGATCAGTGGGAATTGCAGGACTAGTGGGGTTTGCTTGTCCAGTAGGAATTGCAGGACTAGTGGGGATTGCAGGGCTAGTGGGAATTGCAGGGCTAGTGGGAATTGCAGTGCTAGTGGAAATTGCTGGGCCCGTGGGAATTGCTGGACTAGTGGGAATTGTTGGGGTAGTGGGAATTGCTGGGCTAGTAGGGATTGCTTTGTCTAGTGGGAATGGCAGGGGTAGTGGGGATTGCAGAGCTAGTGGGAATTGCAGGGCTAGTAGGGATTGCTGGGGCTCCTGGGGATTGCTGGGCCCGTGGGAATGGCTGGACTAGGGTGAATTGTTGGGGTAGTGGGAATTGCAAGGCTAGTGGGGATTGCACGGCTAGTGGGAATTGCTGGGCCAATGGGAATTGCAGGGCTAATGGGAATTGCAGGGCTAATGGGAATTGCTAGGCTAGTGGGATTTGCAGCACTAGTTGGGATTGCAAGGCTAGTGGGAATTGCAGGACTAGTGGGAATTGCAAGGCTAGTGGGGATTTCAGGCTATTGGGAATTGCAAGGCTCATGGGGATTGCAGGGCTCGTGTGAATGCAGGGCTGGTGGGGATTGCTGGGCCAGTGGCGATTGCAGGGCTAGTGGGGATTGCTGGGGCTCCTTGGGGATTGCAGGACTAGTGGGTTGCAGGTCTAGTGGGGGTTGCAGGGCTAGTGGGGATTGCAGGGCTAATGGGGACTGCTGTGCTGGTGGAGATTGAAGAGCTAGTGGGGATTGCAGGGCTGGTGGGGACTGCTGGGCTGGTGGGGATTGCAGGGCTAGTGCGGACTGCAGGACTAGTGGGTATTGCAGAGCTGGATGGGATTGCTGGGCTAGTGGGAATTGCAGGTCCAGTGGAATTGCAGGGCCAGTGGGGCTTTTGGGCTATTGGGAATTGCAGGGCTAGTGGGGATTGCAGGGTTAGTGGGAATTGCAGGACTAGTGGGGATTGCCGAGCTAGTGGGGTTTGCTGGGCCAGTGGGATTTGCAGGACTAGTGGGGATTGCAGGGCTAGTGGGAATTGCAGGGCTGGTGGCAATTGCTGGGCTAGTGGGAATTGCAGTGCCAGTGGGAATTGCTGGAATAGGGTAAATTGCTTGAATAGTGGGAATTGCAGGGCTAGTGGGAATGGCAAGGCTAATGAGAATTGCTGGGCTCGTGGGAATTGCAGGACTAGTGGGGATTGCCGAGCTAGTGGGGTTTGCTGGGCCAGTGGGATTTGCAGGACTAGTGGGGATTGCACGGCTAGTGGGAATTACAGGGCTAATGGGAATTGCTGGGCTCGTGGGAATTGCATGATTAGTGGGGATTACAAGGCTCGTGGGGATTGCTGGGCTCAAGAGAATTGCAGGGCCAGTGGGGATTGCTGGGCGAGTGGGGATTGCTGGGCGAGTGGGGATTGCAGGGCCAGTGGGAATTGCAAGGCTAGTGGGGTTTGCTGGGCCGGTGGTAATTACAAGGCTAATGGGTTTGCTGGGCCTGTGGAAATTGCAGGACTAATGGGAATTGCAGGGCTAGTGGGAATTGCAGGGCTGGTGGCAATTGCTGGGCCAATGGGAATTGCAGTGCCAGTGGGAATTGCTGGAATAGGGTAAATTGCTTGAATAGTGGGAATTGCAGGACTAGTGGGGATTGCAGGACTAGTGGGGATTAGAAGGCTAGTGGAGATTGCTGGGCTAGTGGGAATTGCTGGGCTCGTGGGAATTGTTGGGCTAATGGGAATTGCTGGGCTAGTGCCAATTGCAGGACTAGTTGGGATTGCAGGGCTAGTGGGGATTGCAGGGCTAGTAGGAATTGCAGAACTAGTGGGAATTGCAAGGCTAGTTGGGATTGCTGGGCTAGTGGGGATTGCAGGGCTCATGGGGATTGCAGGGCTAGTAGGGATTGCAGGGCCAGTGGGAATTGCAGGACAAGTGGGAATTGTAGGGCTCGTGGGAATTGCTGGTCTTGTGGGGATTGCAGTTCTGGTGGTGATTGATGGTCTAGTGGGAATTGCAGGACCAGTGGGGGTTACTGGGCTAGTGGGAATTGCAGGGCTAATGGGAATTGCAGGACAAGTGGGAATTGCTGAACTACAGGGGATTGCTGGGCTAGTGGGGATTGCAGGGCTAATAGGAATTGCAGGGCTAGTGGGAATTGCAGGGCTAGAGGGGTTTGCTGGGCCAGTGGGAATTGCAGGACTAGTGAGGATTGCAGGACTACTGGGTATTGCTGGGCTAGAGTGAATTGCAGGGCTAATGGGGATTGCAGTGCTAGTGGGAGTTGCTAAACTAGTGGAGATTGCAGGGCTAATAGGAATTGCAGGACTAATGGAAATTGCTGGGCCAGTGGGAATTGCAGGACTGGTGGGGATTGCAGGACTAGTGGGGATTGCTGGGCTTGTGGGAATTGCCTGGCTAATGGGAATTACTGGGCTAGGGGGAATTGCAGGACTAGTTGGGATTGCAGGGCTAGTGGGGAACACTGGGCCAGTTGTAATTGTAGGATTAGTGAGGATTGCAGGACTCGTGGGGATTGCAGAGCTAGTGGGAATTGGTGGGCTAATGGGAATTGCTGGGCTATTGGGAATTGCTGGGCTAGTGGCGATTGCAGTGCTAGTGGGAATTGCTGGGCCAGTGGGAATAGCTGGACTGGTGGGAATTGCAGGGCTAGTCAGAATTGCAGGGCTAGTGGGGATTGCAGGGAGGGAATTGCTGGGCCAGTGGGAATTGTAGGAATAGTGGGAATTGCTGGGCTAGTAAGAACTGCAAGGCTAAAGGGAATTGCAAGGCTAGTGGGAATTGCAGGGCTAATGGGAATTGCTGGACTCGTGGGAATTGCAGGACTAGTGCGGATTGCAGGACTAGTGGGGATTGCTGGGCCTGTGGGGATTGCTGAGCCTGTGGGGATTGCAGGGCTAGTGGGGATTGCAGGGCTAGTGGGGTTGTAGGGCTAATGGAAATTGCAGGGTTAATGGGGACTGCAGAGCAGTGGAGATTGCAGGACTAATGTGATTTGCTGGGCTGGTGGGGATTGCAGAGCTAGTGGGGATTGCTGGGTTCCTGGGGATTGCAGAGCTAGTGGGGATTTCTGGGCTCTTGGGGATTGCTGAGCTAATGAGGATTGCTGGGCTGTTGGGGATTGCAGAGCTAGTGGGGATTGCTGGGGCAGTGGGGATTGCAGGGCCAGTGGGATTGCAGGGCTGGTTGGGATTGCTGGACTAGTGGGATTTGCAGGGCTAGTAGAGTTTGCTGGGCCAGTGGGAATTGCAGGGCCATTGGGATTTGCAGGGCTAGTGTTGTTTGCTTGGTCAGTGGGAATTGTTGGGCCAGTGGGAATTGCAGCGCTAGTGTGGCTCGCCTGGTCAATGGGAATTGCAAGGCTATTGGGGTTTGCTGGGCCAGTGGGAATTGCAAGGCTAGTGGAGATTGCAGGGCCAGTGGGGAATTGCAAGGCTAGTTGGGTTTGCTGGGCCTGTGGGAATTGCAGGGCTAATGGAGATTGCTGGGCTAGTGGAAATTGCAGGTCTAGTGGGGATTGCAAGGCTATTGGGAATTACAGGGCTAGTGGGGATTGCTGGGCTATTGGGAATTGCAGGGCTAGCGGGGATTGCAGGACTAGTGGGAATTGCTGGACTAGTGAGGATTGCAGGACTAGTGGGGATTGCAGAGCAAGTTGGAATTGCAGGGCTGATGGGAATTGCTGGGCTAGTGGGAATTGCAGGATTAGTGAGAATGGCTGGGGTCGTGGGAATTGCAGGGCTAGTGGGGATTGCAGCACCAGTGGGAATTGCTGGGCTCGTGGCAATTGCAGGACTAGTTGGGATTGCAAGGCTAGTGGGAATTGCAGTACTAGTGGGAATTGCAAGGCTCGTGGGGATTGCTGGGCTCGTGAGAATTGCCTGGCCAGTGGGGTGTGCAGGGCTAGTGGGGAATGCTGGGCTAGAGGGAATTGCAGGACTAGTTGGGATTGCAGGGCGAGTAGGAATTGCAGGACTAGTGGGAATTACAAGGCTAGTGGGGATTGCTGGGCTAGTGGGAATTGCAGGGCTCGTGGGGATTGCAGGGTTAGTGGGAATTGCAAGGCTAGTGGGGTTTGCTGGGCCAGTGTTAATGGCAAGGCTAGTGGGGTTTGCTGTGCCTGTGGGAATTGCAGGACAAATGGGGATTGCTGGTCTAGTGGGAATTGCAGGTCTAGTGGGGATTGCAGGGCCATTGGGAATTGCAGGTCTAGTGGGGATTGCTGGGCCAATGGGAATTGCAGGACTAGTGGGGATTGCAGGAGTAGTGGGGATTGCAGAGCTAGTGGGTATTGCAGGGCTGATGGGAAATGCTGGGCTAGTGGCAATTGCTGGGCTATTGGGGATTGCTGGGCCTGTGGGAATTGCAGGGCTAGCGGGGATTGCAGGACTAGTGGGAGTTGCTGGGCTAGTGGGAATTGCAGGGCTAGTGGGGATCGCAGGACTAGTTGGGATTGCTGGGCTAGTGGGAATTGCAGGGCAAATGGGAATTGCGGGACTCGTGGGAATTGCTGGACTAGTTGGGATTGCAAGGCTAGTGGGAATTGCAGGACTACTGGGAATTGTAAGGCTTGTGGGAATTGCTGGGCTAGTGGGAATTGCAGGGCTAAAGGGAATTGCAGGGCTAGTGGGGATTGCAGGGCTAGTGGGGATTGCTGGGGCAGTGGGGATTGCAGGGCTAGTGAGGATTGCAGGGCTAGTGGGGATTGCTGGAGCAGTGGCGATTGCAGGGCTAGTGGAGATTGCTGGGCTCCTGGGGATTGCTGTGCTAATGGGGACTGCAGGGCAAGTGGGGATTGCAGGGCTAGTGGGGATTGCAGGGCTAGTGGGGATTGCTGGGGCAGTGGGGATTGCAGGGCTAGTGGGGATTGCTGGGGCAGTGGGGATTGCGGGGCTAGTTGGGATTGCAGGGCTAGTGGGGATTGCTGGAGCAGTGGGGATTGCAGGGCTCGTGGAGATTGCTGGGCTCCTGGGGATTGCTGTGCTAATGGGGACTGCTGGGCTGTTGGGGATTGCAGAGCTAGTGGGGATTGCTGGGCTAATGTGGTTTGCTGGGCTGGTGGAATTGCAGAGCTAGTGGGGATTGCTGGGGCAGTGGGGATTGCAGGGCTAGTGGGAATTGCAGGGCCTGTGGGGATTGCACGGCTCATGGGGATTGCAGGGCTAGTGGGTTGAAGGGCTAGTGAGGATTGCAGGGCTAATGGGGACTGCTGGGCTGGTGGGGATTGCAGAGCTAGAGAGATTGCAGGGCTAGTGGGGAATGCAGAGCTAGTGGGATTGCAGGGCTAGTGGGGATAGCAAGGTTAGTGGAGATTGCTGGGCTAATGGGGATTGCTGGGGCAGTGGAGAATGCAGGGCTATTGGGGATTGCAGGGCTAGTGGGAATTGCAGTGGTCGTGGGGATTGCTGGGCTCGTGGGGATTGCAGGGCTAGTGGGGATTGCTGGGCAAGTGGGGATTTCAGTGCTCGTGGGGATTGCAATGCTGTAGGGGGATTGCAGGGCTGGAGGGGGATTGCAATGCTAGTGGGGATTGCTGGGCTGGTGGGGATTGCAGGGCTAGTGTGGATTGCAGGGCCAGTGGGCATTGCAGGGTTAGTGGGGATTGCAGAGCCAATGACAATTGCAGGGCTAGTGGGGATTGCAGGGCTGGTGGGGATTGCAGGGCTAGTGGAAATTGCTGGGCTAATGGACATTGCTGGGCCAATGGGGATTGCAGGGCTTGTGGGAATTGCAGAGCTTGTGGGGATTACAGGGCCAGTGGGGATTGCAGGGCTAGTGGACATTGCTGGGCTGGTGGGGATTGCAGGGCTTGTGGGGATTGCAGGGCTAGTAGGGATTGCTGGGCTAGTGGGGATTGCAGGGATTGTGGGGATTTCAGTGCTAGTGGGGATTGCAGTGCTGGAGGGGGATTGCAGGGCTGGAAGGGGATTGCAATGCTTGTGGAGATTGCAGGGCCTGTGTGGATTGCAGGGCCAATGAGGATTGCACTGCTAGTGGGGACTTCAGTGCTAGTGTGGGGATTGCAGGACTAGTGGGGATTGCATGGCTAGTGGGGATTTCAGTGCTAGTGGGGATTGCAGTGTTAGTGGGGATTGCAGTGCTGGAGGGTGATTGCAGGGCTGGAAGGGGATTGCAATGCTAGTGGAAATTGCTGGGCTGGTGGGGATTGCAGGGCTTGTGGGAATTGCAGGGCTAGTGGGGATTGGTGGGCTCTTGGGGATTGCAGGGATTGTGGGGATTTCAGTGCTAGTTGGGATTGCAGTGCTGGAGGGGGATTGCAGGGCTGGAAGGGGATTGCAATGCTTGTGGAGATTGCAGGGCCTGTGTGGATTGCAGGGCCAGTGGGGATTGCACGGCTAGTGGGGACTTCAGTGCTAGTGTGGGGATTGCAGGACTAGTGGGGATTGCAGGGCTGATGGGGATTGCAGGGCTAATGGAAATTGCTGGGCTGGTGGGATTGCAGGGCCAGTGGGGATTGCAGGACTAGTGGACATTGCTGGGCTAATGGGGATTGTCGGGCTAGTGGGGATTGCAGGGCTGGCAGGGATTGCAGGGCTAGCGGAGATTTTAACAGCAGATAGAGCTGAAGTAAGGGCTGTGTTGGATGATGTTTAGGAGGTGGAAATAGCTTAGCTTAGTGATGACATTGACGTGTACTTGGAAGCTTTTAAATACTGCACCAAAATTATGAACAATCCAGTTCAACTTCACATAGTTACCAACTTAGAGGAGACTGCAGCTCAAGAGTAGAGGAGACCGAAAACAATGATATTGGTCTCCCAAAAGTTTTATTAGCCAAACTTCTACTTTTCAGTACCGGATGTCAGGCAAATAGCGTTATAGTTTTGAAGTGCAGGGTGCTGACTGAGGTGGTTGTGTAGTGTAACTGGGTTTTGTTTCCATATGGAAACTGGTGCGTTTTGTGTTTTGGAAATTTAGGATATGACAATGTTTTATGCTTAGTGAAGTATTTAACAGACCAAATTCATAATGTACAAACCAGGGTAGTCAATTTGTGCAAAATATGGTCCCATAACTGTTCATTTAATATTAACACTATTCATTTTAAGGATGTTGATTGAGGGATAAATGTTATGCAGGGGACTGAAGGGAATACCCATGTTCTTCAAATTAGTACCATAGGTTTATCTTGCATCCTTCTGAGAAAGCAAATTGGACCTGGGTTTAGCGGCTCATTCAAAAGATGGAATATCTTACTGTGCAGTACTCCCTTGGGCTTGCTGGCCGAGTTATTTCTCTAAAGTCTCTGCAGTAGGATTTGAAGCTACAATTGTTTACCTCCTGGGTGATCAACTGAGGCACTGTCACCACACTGCAGCTAAATTCCAGCTCCTTGCCTAAAAGATAAGTCAACTTTACGCAACTTGTCAGTCATTCTATGCTATATCTCAACCTTGCAAATGATAAAATGTCTGAATTAAATTCATTAATGAAGGGAAATGGAGAAAATAACTTACTTCCAAAGAATAATGTGGAACAATCCAATGTCCAAAGCATTCATAAAAATTCCACAATATTCGAACAAAACTGATTCAGTTATTGTCAATGATCATGTTAGAACTGCAAATTGTATTAATACAAAATAAAAGTTATCTTCTGACTCAGTATGAGAAATTGCATTTAGTATCTATATTACGCAAATATCCCAGCCAGTTTCCTAACTTATAATTGATCTTCAATGTTTTAATCCTTTAGTCTACTGTTTTGTTTTCATCTTGGAGTATGTCCTGTTTCATTTTCTCCTGAATGTGGAGGCTAAAAACAGAATAATTTGAGCCCCACTTCAGGAGGATGTAAATGTTGTTGAGAGTGCAGAGGAAATTGGTTCCAAGGCTGAGAGAATTTAATTGGAATGTTGGATTGGTGAAACTAGGATCCTTCTCCTTGGAGCAAAGATAATTATGCACAGAACTTGTGACTAGTTAAGATAAGGTAGAAAAAGTGAAGCTGCCCCCATTTGCACATGGTACAAAGACCAAACAAGTATTGGGCAAGAGGTACTTTGAGAAACGTGAGATGACCATTTTTAAGCTCAATAAGTTATAATCACACAACACCAGTTTATAATCCAACAGGTTTAATTGCAAGCACTAGCTTTTGAAGCACTGCTCCTTCATCAGGTAGTTTTGGAGTACACAATTGTAAGACACAGAATTTATAGCAAAGGTTTACAGTGTGATGTAACTGAAATTATACACTGAAAAATAACTTGATTGTTTGTTGAGTCTCTCATCTGTTAGAATGACCACATTTCTTTCACATATCCCGTCTGCAATATTCATATCTTTACTCTGTCCAAGGTCTCTTTCTGGGAATATTGATCCTTTTCTCCATAGTGGTGCTTATGTTAGGCCTCAACTATTTCTCCTCATTGTGCAAAGCAAATGTTTTTGTTCTCTCAGCAGATGTGTTCATGTGGTAGGGTCTCTTATTTCGGAGACAATCCTTTCCTAATTTAATGCCCAAACTCAGGGATTCAACCAGACATATCAATACAGTGACATTATCATCAATACTCGCTCTCTCTTTCTCTCCCCCTTTCAAAATTGTAATGTTCTGATAAGACCTCTAGGGCCTTCAAAATGAACGCTGGTTAATTTTTCTGGTTCTCAGTAAGGTGTGAGATGCAATATAGAAGTCTTGCAACAGAACATATATTAACCCAGACGTGACATTGCTAGTTAAAATAAACCATTAACTCTGTTTCTATCCTCACGGAAGCTGCCAGAACTAAAACCATTGTTTGTGGAAAACAAACTTTCCTTACCTTTATTAGCTTGAACATAATTCCAGTCTCATTAGTTTGAATGGTATGGCTATTAAATTATATTCTTCTAATGCGAGATTGCATGAGACCAGAACTACCGTGTTATATCAGAACCGACTATATCATGGACTTGACAGCTGAGTGGTCTTTGTCGAGAGTGTGTTGCTGGAAAAGCATAGCAAGTCAGGTAGCATCCAAGGAGCAGGAGAATCGATGTTTTGGGCATAAGCCCTACTTCAGGAATGACACTTGTGAGCCAAGGGGGTAGGGAGATAAATGGGAGGGGGTTGGGACTGAGGGGAAAGTAGCTGAGAGTATGACAGGTAGACGAAAGAGGGGGTAATGGTGGTCGATCGGAGAGGAGAGTGGAGTGGACAGGTGGGAGGGAAGACAAGTAGGACAAGCCATGATGGCAGTGCCCCGTTGGAAGATTGGAACTGGCATAAGGTGAGGGGGAGCAGAAATGAGGAAACTGGTGAAGTCCACATCAATCCCATATGCTTGGAGGGTCCCAAGGCAGAGGATGAGGCATTCCTCCTCCAAGTGTTGAGTGGTTGTGGTTTGGCGCTGGAGGAGACCCAGCACCTGCATGTCCTCAGTGGATTGGGAGGGCGAGTTAAAGTGTTCAGCCATGGGGCAGTGGGGTGGCTTCGTACATGTGTCCCGGAGGTGTTCTCTGGAGCATTCTGCAAGCAAGCGTCCTGTCTCCCCAATATAGAGGAGCAACAGATCCAGTAAATGACATGTGTGGAAGTGCAGATAAATCTATGATGGATGTGGAAGGCTTCTTTGGGGCCTTGGATGGAGATGGGGGGGGAAGTGTGGATGCAAGTTTTGCACTTCTTGCAGTGACAGGGGAAGGTGCTAGGAGGGGAAGGTTGTTTGGTGGGAAACATGGACCTGACAAGAGAGTCACAGAGGGAATGGTCTTTACGGAACACAGACAGGGGTGGGGAGGGAAATATTTCTCTGGTGGTGGCGTCCGTATGTAGGTGTCAGAAATGTGGAGGATGTTATGATCTATCTGGAGGTTGGTTTCATGGAAGGTGATTGCGTGGGGGTGTTCTGTCCTCGCTGGGTTGGAGGGGTTGGTTAGAGGACGGAGGTGTGGGAAGTGGATGAGATTTGCTGGAGGGCATTATCGAGCACGTTGAAGGGAAAATTACGGGCTTTGAAAAAAGAGGCCATCTGGTATGTTCTGTGGTGGAATTGGTCCTCCTGAGAGCAGATGCAGTGGAGGTGGAGGAATTGGGAATAAGGGATAGCATTTTTACAGGAGGCAGGGTGGCAGCAGGTGTAGTCCAGGTAGCTGTGGGAGTCCGTGGATTTGTAGAAGATGTCCGTGTTGAGTCGGACACTGTTGATGGAGATGGAGAGATCCAGAAAGGGGTGGGAGGTGTCTGAGTTGGTGAATTTGAGGTCGGGGTGGAATGTGTTGGTGAAGTTGATGAACTGAGCGGCACGGTGGCTCAGTGGTTAACACTGTTGCCTCAGAGTACCAGTGTCCCAGGATCGATTCCAGCCTCGGGTGACTGTTTGTGTGGAGTTTGTATATTCTCCCCGTGTCTGCGTGAGTTTCCTCTGGGTGCTCCACTTTCCTCCACAGTCCAAAGACGTGCAGGCTAGGTGAATTGGACATGCCAAAATTGCCCATAGTGTTAGGTGCATTAGTCAAAGGGAAATGGGACTGGGTGGGTTACTCTTCAGAGGGTCGGTGTAGACTTGTTGGACCGAAGGGCCTGTTTCTACACTGTAGGGAATCTAATTTAATTTAAAAAAAACTGTTCAACCTCCTTGTGGGACCATGAGGTGGCATGAGTAGAAGTTGAGTGGTCTTTCTCTGTCATTGTGGTTCTAACATTTCACGTTGTATAAGTCCCCTATATTGGCCCTCTGCCTGCCAAAAATATCCAACCATTGTGTCATGAATTTTTTTTGGTTGCAACTGAGCGGGGGTTCCAGTGTAAATATGTTTGCTATATCACAGCTGCTTCATACAGTCACTAGAAATTGTAAGCCACCAGCAGAAAATCATTGGTGTTCTCTGAACTGATCATATCCTGTTGCCATGGAGCTCCAAAGAAAACTTGCAATTTAATTGTCATGACCATAATGGGATTTTAGGGAATTAGTGACTTTAATTTTTTTTCTATTTAGGAGGAAGAAAATGTTAATTGAGATTCTCTGGGAGACGTTCCTATTCTGGTATGGTGATGTCAACAGGAGTGTGACAAACTGTTTGAGGGAACAGTTATTTGGCAAGTGGAACAACTTTCAAGAAATTACCGGCTATTTACCTAACAAAGAAAAAGACCTTAGACAGTTAAAAGCATCTTGAATTAAATCTGGTATGAGTGTTCAGTTAACCAATGAATGTGGGTTACAGGATTTTAGGCAGGAAATTTTCTGCCAGCCAAAACTGCTTCTGTTCATTGGGAGTATTGCAGCCCAAGTGGAACACACCATGTTAATTTATTTGGACTGCACTGAAAGGAACCTCTTGACTGCCAATGGAAGACTAGTCATTGAACAAAAAAGCAATAAGAATTCAAGACAAAATATGATGGAGCGCTTAAGCAATAGTGATGATACATCAAGTAAAATACTATATTATCGGGAAGTGTAAAGTACAGTGAAGTGAATATTTAAGCATTTTCAGTTGACATGAGTGAACTCAAGATCACTTGTTGATTGTTGCAATTTACTGAAATTTAAATGAATAAGTAGCAAAAGCAAAAGTTGTAGCTGAAGCCTTTATGGAAAGATTTGGATCCAAATATAATTTGACAACCAAATTGGATGTGAAGAGCAATTTGATGCTTTCAGCAGGCAAGTGCGAATCAAAGCATCATGGTGACATACTTGTAACCTTACACTAACCTTTCACCTTTTGATAAGAATTTTCCACTGAAACCACAACATTGAAAAATCCCTGTAGAATATGATGCATAGCTTGTAAAATGTGTCTGTGTGTATAATGAATGAAATTGAATTATCCTCAGGAGATTCAAAGAAGAAGCTATGATTTGTAGTCCGCACATTTTTGTTTCCAAAGTAACGAAGCAATTGGAATACTTTGATAGAAAGCTAGAATGCAAAGATAATATCGAAACAACTGTGTAACCCACTTTCTACGAAAGTTATCAGAAGAGTTGAGAATGCAGATAATACCTGTGTCCAATTCTGGTCATCCTAACTTGTGTTCAGATGTGTCACACGAAAAGAAAACAACACTGCTAACTTGAAGGCTGAATGGAAAAATTATGAAGCAACTTTGGAGAAAATCAAACTTGATTAATTAGTGAGAAATTAAGACCTATATATGAAATAGCATAGTAATTCATGCATATAATATTACTGTAAAGTAAACAACATTGACCTGATCAGGTGAAATAAATGAGGTATGATCTCAGCTGACGCTCATACTAGAGAAGTCAGATTCCAGAGTGAAATATGACTCGACAGACATTAAGTTTTTAATAAATGAATTGGCACTTTGGTTACCTTGGTGAGTCAGCTTTCAATGTATATTTAACAAAAGAACATAATTGTATTATGCAAAAGAAAACCCTTTACAAAATATTTGACAAATTAGAAATATCTTAACAAACATGAAGATTCCACCTTAATCCCCACAGTATCTTTCAGATAACTCAACCCCAAGGAATTGTCACTCCTACCTTCCCTTAAAAATTTCTTACTGCCCTGACTGCAGTGGTTTCATTGTAGCGACCTACTTTAACATTCACTAAATGTGATTTCTCTATTTCTCCCCAGGACGCAAACACCCTAACTCACTGACTTCTTTCTGAATTGGTGTACTTTCAGATTGTTGAAACACCTTAAGACTTCTTTCCAGTGTTGATAGCCAGAAGATTTCCACAAGCTAAACTGCACTGCTGGTGGACCGGATCTTTTTCATCTGAACTCAACCTACTTGTAGCTTCTGGCAAACTGTCTTTTCCATGGGTCATAATTGCTGCATATTGTTGACTTGAATTTTTATCTCACCAGGTAACTTGTCAAGCCATTTAACTTGAGTAAAAACAATTTCAATGAAAGTCTGATTTAACTCTCTACTCTAAGTGACTCCTCCAAGAGTTGGATTGTAGCCCTGGAAACACAGGTCTGTGGTCTGTTGGATTTGGTAGATTAACTCAAAAATAGAGGCAGAAGAAAGAACCTGTGCATTGTTGGCATACTGGAGGGGAGGGAAGGTGAGTGGCCAATGGAATTCTTCGAGAAGTGTTTCTCAAAGATCCTTGATTTAGAGGTTGAGAATGGAAGGATAACAATTGAAAGAGCCCAGCGGATTGTGGCATGAAAGCCAGGTATGGATCAGTGCCCACGCTCTGTCCTGGTGAGGTTTCATCATTATAAAAGTAAGCAGAGGGACATGGAAGACTCTAGAGCCAGGGGAGGATCTTGGTATGTGGCTGCTCCAGGTCATGTTTCTCTGAGACTTCTCGGTGGCAGTGGTCCAGTAAAGGAAGCCCTATGATGATGTCAAGAGGAGAATGAGAGAACATAGGATCCAGTATTCGTTAAGATAGCCAGCGGTGCTTCAGATCAATCATAATGGATCCATTCATTTGTTGGACTCATCAGAGAAAATGAAGAACTTTGTGGACATGTTGACTTAAGTTGAACGGCCAAATAGGCATAGAGGACAGATCAGTTCGGGTTTGCTCATTTTTAAAACGGACTTGGTGGAGCCTCCTTTCTGGTAATATGGTAATACATTGTGTGAAATGATGTCTGGAATGGAGAGAATATTTATCTTTAATTTCTAAGTTATGTTAAGGGATGGGTGGCATATTTATTTTTAGTTTACTTGTTTATAATACTAACCTTGCTTTTGGGTGTTTGTTTTTTTCTCTACTGTGTAGTCGGTGTATGTGGTGTGACCCTAATGGTAATAGTTGAGGGCACGGTTGGGATGGTTAGTAGGTGTGGAGAATATGTAGGTATCCCCTTTGAATGGGGAGTAAACTCCTTCAATAAGTGCCTTTGGCGATTTTTTGTTTTTCTGCTTTGCTCAACATAGTTTTTGTAAGTTTTGCAGATTTGTTGGCTGTAGTTATTTTAGTTGGTGTAGTTTTGGGATTTTGTGGATTCTTTTGCATTAAAACTCAGTGATATATATATATATAGTTTGGGTTTTTCCTCTCTGGAGTCTAAATGGTGCTGTGGAAGGTTATTGACTAAGGATGTGTTTAAGTAGTGCACCTGGAATATTAAGGGGAGTCATTCACCTGTCAAGAAGAAGAAGATACTTTCCAGTCTTAAAAGGGAGAGGGTGGATGTTGCCTTTTTACAAGAGACACACTTGGATGATGCAGAGCATTTGAAGCTGCAACAGAATGGGTTTGACCGGGTTTATTTTTCATCATTCAATACGAGGAGTAGAGGGGCAGCCATTTTAGTTAGAAAGCATCTCCCATTTAAGTTATTAGAGTACAATAAAGACACATGCAGGAGATTTGTATTCCTTAAAGCTTTGATATATGGAAGAATATGGGATATTAAATGTTTACTGTCCCCCGGCCACCCCCTTAAACTCCTGACAGATGCACTTTCTAGACTGGTTAACCTTGCATCTCCATATATCATCATAGGAGGGGATTTCAATTATCTCGTAGACTCTCATAGACAGAGTGCCTAAAGGCCCCCTGATATCTTCTTTGCAATCTAAACAATTAAGGGATCAGTGTGCTGAACTGAGGTTGATAGATATTTGGAGGTACCTAGACCCTACTGGCAGGAACTTCACATTCTTTTCAAACCCCTTAGCTTGCTGTTCTTAGACTAAATAAGAAGAGTTAAGGAATATTGCCAGAGCGCAATAGTCATCAATACTGTCAAAGTGTAGAGAGCAATGCATCAGGGTGAGGGCAATATTGCCAAAGCATCATTTTTGGGACACATAGTTGTTATGCTGTGCTTTCAGCCTGGGCTGATGGACTCTGGGTTTATACAATGGGCAGCTAGGGGCATGTCTTGATGGGGTGATTTATTCAAAGGGCATTTATTGATGTCGTTTGACCAGTTGGCTCAGAAATATGAATTGTCCAATAGGGACATCTTTCATAACTTTCAAATTAGAAACTTCATACAAAATGGGACCACACTTCTAACTGATCCTGATAGGTTCGACATGGACAAGAGGGTGTTGAGTGCTGACAGTACATTATCTGTTAGAAACATTCATCATCTATTGGGAAAGGGTCCCTCAGATGAGACCAAAAGGCTCTGTAAGGTCTGGGAGAGGGAGCAGGATGTTAAGATCCCTTCTGAAATATGGGAGGATATCTGGCAAAATGCAAGAAGGATCTCGATTTGCAACAGGACTCATGACTAGCAATTGAAGATCCTCCACAGGGTCCATCTGGCCACAGACTGTCTCACAAAATTTAAAGCGGGAGCATCTCCAATGTGTTCTAAATGTAAAGTAAGCATGAGCATACTTACTTATCGGCTTTACTCCTGCCACAGACTGCAGAATAATGTTTTAGGCAAAATCAAGTCAGCCTTGGGGACAGAGGTGGAGATGGACCCAATGTCTCTTCTTCATGGCTTTGTTAATTCTATTTCATTTGACACACACAAAAAAAGGCATTTCCGTATCCTCACTTTTTGTGGCAGAAAGAACATTCTATTAGGGTAGGTGTCGGAAAATCCCCTGGGGCTAGCAGGTTGGCATAAGCTAGTCATAGAAAACATCCCCTTGGACTTTCTTACGAGTGTGGTGTAGCATAAAACTAAGAATTTCTGTAAGACATGGTGGCCTTTTTTGGACTACCTGGGTACACATCTACCCGCCATACTAATAAGAGCCTTTATATAGCCATGGTAATTCTATGTCATGAATCTGGTATCCAAAGAGGAGGAACTACGAACATATGAATATGTATAAATGTGTGCGCTCGATGACCAAGGGCTGTTGCTTTGTTTTGTTGAGCTGTGTTATGGTTATAATCATTATTATTATTGTTAAGACTTTTCTTGTTTAGCTTAGTTATTAGTTGATATTTTGTATTTAATTAGCAGGTTTGTTTTTTTAATGTATAGTTTGAATTATTTGGTTTTGTATTTGTGTTAATATTTGAAAGAAAAAGTTCTTCTTTTAATAAAAATATATTTTTTTAAAAATGTGCATGCAAAACTTGAGATTTAGGAAGTATTCAGATTAACTTTTGATGAATGAATTATTTTCTTTCTTGGCTTCAAATGGTAAATTGATATTTTAAATTCATCCAATTGTAGACATTTTAACAGTGTACACTTAACCGGGCTTGAAAGTACAACCAGCTGTAGTAAATCAACAGGGAAAAAACAAGTCATTCAGTCCATTTGATCTCCCATAAACTCCACATACAAAATTTAATTGTATTCATCTATCAGCCTATCTTTGTTTTGATGTCTCTTGCTCATTCAGCTTTGCATTTAATGCACTTTGATTAATCATCTAAACGATTTTGTAGTTTCTAATGATTGCCTATCAGATTTATTATGTTATAAAGTTGAAGGTGTGTACTGTACTTTTAAGAGAGAGTGAATGCTGTTTTGCACTGAGAGCTTACAGGCACCTGTCATGTCAGTCTCGGAGTGTACTGGAAAATTGAAAATATACAACATTTGGCCGTAAACTGGATACTTGAGTTGTTTTGATGACAACTCGAATTTAACCAATCAGTTTAAATTATGCCCCTGGATACTAAAAGCCAGTCAATTTTGGATTTCTTGTTTTTCCAAACCTCGAACAAATGAGTGATCCAACGTATGGAGTATAAAAAAGCAGACACTTTGACAGTTAGACAGAGAGACCAATTACCATCAACAGAGTAACTGCCAGCAAAACATTCTCTATCAAAGGTACCTTTTTCATATGAAACATCTTTGCAACAAAAACTCAAAGATGACCCAGGGAGATCTTCAGCCAGAGGGAGACAGACACCAATGACGAAGCTACTGAGTGGTTTTGCAATTAAGTTGATGTAATTTTAATATAGGTTTTTATGGAAACAGTATATTGTTTAAGAGTTGGAGGCAGATAACGAACATTTAAGAGAAAGAGATTTAGAAATGTAAATAGTTGTTGTTTAGTGTTCACTTTTAGAATTAAAGAACAAATTGATTTCTTTTTCTGTAAATAGTGGAATTTTGGAGTTCT
The DNA here is from genome assembly GCF_020745735.1 of Hemiscyllium ocellatum. Lineage (NCBI taxonomy): Eukaryota > Metazoa > Chordata > Chondrichthyes > Orectolobiformes > Hemiscylliidae > Hemiscyllium > Hemiscyllium ocellatum. The sequence goes on along the minus strand of NC_083406.1, from coordinate 25,005,318 downwards.
TTGTCACTCATACTTTAACAAATTACGAGGTGTTCTGGGTGTTTGGTTTAATTAACAGAAGTGTCGTAACAATTAACAGTTATCATCTACTGTGGCTTAGTTAGTGGTAAGATCCTGAAGTTTTATATTGGCTAACCTTTTGACTGTGTCTTTTCTAAAGTAAACATTTCCTGTCTATTTAGTCTTGTCTGACAGTTCTCTGGTATCATCCTTGTGAATGCTTTGTTTTTAACACCTTTTGCTATTGTCTCTATTAATTTGTTTTATATTAAGAGGACCTGACTGGTTATTCTAGTGCATCTAAGCAAGGTTCTGTTGCAGTTAAATTGGGACATTGCTGTTCAATTCCAGGCCTCAAGGATTATTGATAATACAAAAGTATCTTAATCACCTAACGTGCAACTCATTACTTCCTGGTGATGGGAGTGTGAAATAAAATATGTTCAGAGTGAAAAAGTACACTTGGAGCAAAAACCCTGGTATGTTAATCCTAGACAAGAAAGTGTGCATGTTCAATAATTATCAAACCACTGACAGCATGTTCAGTGCATTTGCTGTATTTATGATTCAATAAATACTGTAACAATGGCTTTTGTAATGTGAAAATAATTTTGGCACATCAAGAGATTTAAATGTTATGATTTCTCCCATTAAGGACAAAGTAGCTATCTTGCAGCTGTTGATTCTAATATTTTAAATCTTCAACTGTCTAAATGTGAGTATATCTCTGAAATAATTAATTGGTTATAAAGAGATTTGAGTCATCCTGAGGGAAAATTTGTTCTCACAGGTTGCAATCTACTAGAAGCAATAGTGTGTGGCCTGCCTGAGGGAATTGATGCAAGTATGTCTTGCATAAATTAATTTTCACACACCCCAACGTCATGAACGGGGCTCATTTAAATGCATGGCTTTCATTTTTTTCCTCTCTCAGTTCTACCTTTTCTTTCAACATATAAGTCAATGGAAGGAACAAACATTCGTTTTTTTTTAATGTTGCAACATTAAACTAAAAACCTCTACTTTTGAGCATTGCCAGTGATGAAGGTGCAAACTGAACTCTGAGTAGTGATAATTTGACCAAAAAATATTTTGGATCAAGTTAGTATTCAATGTCAAATCTTCCAACAAAACAGCACAATTAGACAGCATTTTTGAATATTGTGTTTGTTTTGATGGTAATTTTATAAAATATTTCAGTATATATTCCTTTGTAGAGTTGAGAGTTATAATGCTTCCATTAAAAATGGCATAGCGAATGGGGTGGCAAGCAGACAAAAAGCTGAGCAGAATGAAGGTGTGGCACAAGTGTTCTTATGGCATGCAGTGGTATGGCTCATGCACTTCGTCTGTCCCTGAGTCTTTGAGTGGCTATTACTTGCTGGTGAGTTGAAGAGAAAATAATCCAAGGACCTTTTTTTCACCCAGAACCGAATAAGTTAGGAAGGTGCAAGCATGTTGCTAGGTAAACATGGCAATTATTTCCCTGTGTCACCCTTTCTACCACTTCCAGTGCTGTCCTTGCTTTGGACACGTCAACCAGTATTTATGTCTCAAAAACACTCTATCCAAACATTCTTGTTAGTGAGGCAGACAAAAGGACACAGAATATGGTTAATGGTTCAACTTGATTTTATTAACAAAACATTCCTTATTAAAAGCACTTTTCTTAATTTCCCACAATATTTATTCTCTAGGTCTATCCATATGAGTAAAGATATTACTCACAAGGATCCATGTGTTTTGAGCTGAGCTGCTGGAATCTCCTTCCTCTTCAATGTAGGTCTGACTCTCTTCTATAAAGGTGGACCTCGTAGGTCAGGATGGATCACCTCTGAGTCTTCCTGAGTTGTTGCATGGTCTTCTACCATGAGTCTTGCTCAAGTCTTCACTCGGGGGGGGTGACTTCCAAAGGTGTTATCTTCCCCCACTTCGGCCCAGACTTTCCTGAATGTTCTGTGGCGTTTGGCAAATGGGGTCATGAACAGGGTTCAAAGCATCCAATGGGGTCAGGCTCACACTCTTCAATGTTGTCATGCCGGGGAAGTGTAATGTGCACGTCCTTTGTCACTGGCTGGAAGCCAAGATGCCTGGAAATCTAATCGAAATGTCTCCAATACACAATCCTCGGGCTGGTTGTAGCTGGTTCCCCCAAACCTTTGTGACCTTTTTGACCTTAGTTTCTGATGTTCTCTGTAACCAATAGCTGCTGGCTGCTGTTTAATTTAGTTTGGTCAATTTTCTTTCAGACCCAGTTTCTCCATCTGTGAGTGAATTTAAAATTTCCAATCTTGGGCCCATGGTTGCTTGACTATTCCAGCGAAGAGAAAATGACTCCATTTGAGTTTTTCTTGTATAATTCTGACACATTTTTTTCTCTCCAATATATTGTAACAAAATGTTGTCGGAACCTTCAAAATTGTTAAATGCTTTCTAATCATCATGACACTGCTGGAATGCATTTCATCACAAAATACCATTGAATCATAAAAACCTAATGGGCAAGAGGGAATTTTGAAATACTTAAAACCTACAACAATCCAGGGGCATGGTTTCTGGTAGCCTGCTGGACATTAGTGTCTGGACAGTACAATGGTTGAAACATCAAGAAATGCAAATAACATTTTTACAAAATCTTATCCGTGAGACTTTTTTTATTTTTACAATTAAACTTCCATTATTAACATCAAGTAAGTGAAAGCTGTTCTGTGAATTTATAAGGAGAAAGTGTGGACTGCAGATGCTGGAGATCAGCATCAAAGGGTGTGATGCTGGAAAAGCACAGCCAGTCAGGCAGCATTCGGGAGCAGGAGAGTTGACCTTTCGGGCATAAGCCCTTCATCAGGAATGAGGTGAATTTATAAATACAGCAAAGTTCAACAGTCACAACAACCAGAGATTTTTTTCATTAAAAACTTTATTTCAAGCTTTTTATATTTGTGGCAATGAAGTTTAAAACATTTTGCCTTTGCCATGATGGAAACCTCAATCACACTTGGACACAATATATGTTTCACTATGTAAAAGCAAAACAATTTTTAGTGTTCTCTGTTTTGAGTTTGTTTCTTATGAAAATGTTTTCTACAGGTCTTCACTGGAATCTCTTCCCGGCGGATTTATTTCCCATGTTTCGTCTTGTCATGATATTCAGATTAAAATGTCCTTCACGCTCGGGTTCAGGAAATTTAATTAAGTGATTTGACCAATATGGGGCAATTACACATTAGTCAGCTTATTAAAGTAATAATTTAAGGATTCTGGTAGCCTACTTCGCCGCGCTCCCCGGATATACAACAGTCACTTTTTCTATAAGTTATTTCTTGATCTTCCTCAAAACTGACAAAACATTTGGTGTTAGAATGTATTTTTTTTGCATAGGTATGGATTTTGGTAACTATTCATCGGCAAATTATTCATTGCAGAAGCTATAGATTAAAGACTATAAATATATGTTCATTCATTCATCCAAGTCTATTGAAGGCCCACTTTTGAAGAAGGGCTGGTTTAGAAGTTCAGAAAAGTTGAACTGGTATAGCACTTTTCATGATCTTTAGTTATTCCCACGAACTTTACAGAGCTAGGAAATTTGCAGCCTATGTAAGCCCTGTGTAATCTCTGAACTGGATCTGAATGGGATGCCTTTCAGATGGTTGATGCCCAAGCAACAGGCCAAATGGCCTCTCTCTGCACTGTAGGGATTCTATGATTCTCAATCACTTGTCGTCCTTGACTGAAAATGTGCATCACCATTCATTTGCTGACACTGCTTTAAAATCCTGGAACTACCTCCCTAACATGGACCACATGGACTTTAGTGGTTCAAGGGCATTGTGGATAGGGTACTCACATCTCATGAACAAAATAGGAGGAAAAAAAATCCAGTTTTGTTTACACATTATTCCTGAATCTCCAGTTGTAAAACTCATAATTGACAGTTTAAGTAGTATTGTGTTAGAGGTATTCCATAAAAGTGGTGAATATCAAATGCTACTTAAGAAGTCACTTTTATTTTCTTATCAGGATATTATTATTTTAAGGACAAAAGGTGCCAGTAAATCTTAAACAAACCAATTAAATCTTTGCCGCCAGAAGTGTGTTGAATAGATTGAGGAAGGTATCTGATGAATGTAACAATCCAAATTGATAAACAGTGGAAGCTTGAATTTCTTCTGGTTTCTAAAGCATTGCAGGTGCTAAGTCAATATTATTGGCCAGTAACTCTGGTGTTTCAACCACAGTGTTACAAAAAGGGATACATATTTGTCACTGCTGTAATGCATTCGATCCCCTTATCCTGCGTTCATGCTCACTGAAAGAAAAGGACTAATGAGTTAACATACAATCAAAATAATAAATGTTTTTCTTTCCATATAATCAGAGGATATAGAATCAAGTGGAAGATTTTACTCCAAAGCTGCCATAAAAAGCTTTGTTTTCATTTCAGAATGTGCTACAACCTGATAGAAAATCTAGATTTGTTAACAAGCACATCAATATAAAATGAAGAAAGATCACAGGACCCAGATGCAGCTTCCATGGTAAGTGATGATTCTATTTATCTGATCATTGTGAGAGTTGAATAATTATAGTTCACAATATTAATCACAGCGATGTTAGCATGTAAGAACAAAGTTTATTGGCATAAATATTATTGTTAAGTAAGATACAGTCGATGGAACAAAGGCATTTGAAAGAAAATTATTCTGCTTGAAATTGTCGTGTTGTTTTGGTTTTGGTCATGATCTTTACTGTAAACAAATATTAAGACCAAATTTTAATGGGGTGCCACACTCCTCAACTCCATGCTAAAATGTTTCAGGAGTGGGAGTGGTCCCATGAATAATTCCAAAGAATGCCATGGGATCTCTGCCTCTATCTTTGTATTCACCACAAGCTCTCAAATCTCACCAAGGCCAAATCATGCTGGCAACTAATGGGGCTACAGGCACTTTCATCATGTGAAGGATCGCATATCATTTCCAGGTTCAGGTCTTGATGAGGGGGTTAGTGTGTTAGGGGAGCTGAACTCAATCGGTTGCCATTAATTAGCATCTGACAAGATGGCGGCAGGGTAGGATGCTCCAGCCAGAGGTCATCTACTCACCAGTTCCTTTTCCATTTTCTTTTTCTTTCTTCCTCTTTGAAAGATTTATTTTCTCACACCCAACCCACCAACTTTTAACTACCCCTACCTGGAGAAAGGAGCTACAGGGAGGCCAAGTCCCAGAGTGATGGAGAGGCCCAGTCACAGAGTGATAGAGAGACCCAGTCCCGGAGTGGCAGAGAGACTGAATCACAGAGCAAATGAGAGGCAAAGTCCCAGAGTGAAGGAGAGGCCAAGTGCCAAAGCAATGGAGAGGCCCAGTTTTGGAAGGACATAGAGGCTAAGTCACGGAGCGATGGAGAGGCTGAATCATGAAGTGATGGAGAGACTGAATCACAGAACAATGGAGAGGCTGGGACCCAGCGTGAAGGAGAGGCCAAGTCCCAAAGCAACGGAGAGGCCCAGTCCTGGAGGGATGTAGAGGCTGAGTCACGGAGCAACCCAGAGGCTGAGTCAGAGAGCAATGGAGAGGCCCTGTTCCAGACTAAAGGAGAGGCCAAGTCCCAAATCAACGAAGAGGCCCTGTCCCAGAGGGAGGTAGAGGCCAAGTTCCGAAGCAATGGAGAGGCTGAGTCACGAAGCGACAGAGAGGTCGATCTCACAGCAACAGAGGGGACCGAGTCCCAGAGCAATGGAGAGGCTGAGTCCTCAAGCGACGGAGAGGCTGTGCCCCAGAGTGAAGGATGGAGCTGAGCCCTAGAGCGATAGAGAGGCCCAGTCCCAGGGCAACAGAGAGGCATAGTCCCAGACTGATGGAGAGCCTGAGTACCAGAGCAACAGAGAGACCAAATCACAGAGCGACGGAGAAGCCCAGTCCCAGAATGATGGAGAGGCTGAGTCCCGAAGTAACAGAAAAGCTGAGTCCAGTAGTGATGGAGAGACTGAGTCCCAGAGTGAAGGAAGGGGCTGAGTTCCAGAGTGATACCCAGTACTGGAGTAATGGAGAGGCCGAGTCCCAGAGTGAGAGAGAGGCACAGTGCCAGAGCGACAGAGTGGCCCAGTCCCAGACCAATGGAGAAGCTGAATCCCAGAGCAACATAGAGGCTGGATCACAAAACAATGGAGGGGCTGAGTCCTAGAGTGACGGAGAGGCCAAGTCCCAGAGTAACAGAGAGGTTATATCCCAGAGCGATAGAGAGGCTGAGTCCCAGTGCAACAGAGGCCCAGTCCCAGAGCGACGGAGAGGTACAGTCCTGAAGCGACAGAGAGGCTGAATCCCAGAGTGACTGAGAGGCCCGGTCCCAAAGTGACGGAGAGGCCCAGTCCTGGAGCGACAGCGAGGCAGTGTCCCAGAGCAATGGAGAGGCCAAGTCCCAGACCGACAGAGAGACCACATCTGAGAGCGACGGAGAGGCTGAGTCCGGGAGTGACAGAGAAACTGAGTCTTGAAGAGATGGACGGGCTGAAATCCCAGAGCAACATGAGTGACGGAGAGGCACAAGGTGGAGACGAATCCTGATACACAAAGTGCGACTTACCTTTCTGCTGCTGGGTGCCAGTGAGGGGTGGACTGGAGGCTCGAGCAATGTCGGAGTTGGACCTGGCACCACATGCTGAGCTGCTGCTTTTTGGAATTCCCAACTGAGCGTAATATAAATCCTTTCCATAATGTTACAACTACCTCATTTCTAACTCATTCTTAACTCATTCCCAGACAACTGCAAGTAATGCCACTGCTTTCTTTTGAATCCTCATTTTAAATCATAAGACTATGTTTTTCTACTCTATAAGATTTGTACCTATGAAGAAGAGACACTGTGAAAGGTAGTGCTTCCAAATAAACCTGTTGGACTATAACCTGGTGTTGTGTGATTTTTAACTTTGTCCACCCTGTTCCAACATCGGCACCTCCAAGTCATGGTACCTAAGATGGTGCCAGTGAAAGGCAACCTTTGTAAAATCTTTTTACTGTGTTCCTGCGCTGGAGTGCAAGTGACAATAAAGGATATTCTATACTGTTCTATTCTTTTATATTTGAGTGCCTCAATAGACCCAAGGGCAGGAAGACGTCTCCTAAACACCACCACACCCCACTCGTAATGTTTTTTAAAACTACGCCAACCTCCAAGTATCGAAGGACTCGAAAGTAGATTGAGAGAGGACATTCTGCCTCATTTTCGATAATATCTATTTCAGTAAATGCATGAAAATCTTCCCCTTTTGTGTGATGAAATAGTGAGCTCAATTTGCATCATAAATTTGTTATTGTTAAACAATAAAATTATTTAAATTTGTTTGTCAGCATAAAGCTGCTTTTAAAGACTGAGCATGAATATTGCAAGCTTTCAGTGGTGAACCTGTATAAAAAGGACCATAAGTTTCAGTTCATTGCATAGACCTCATCTTGATTATTATTTTTCAAGGCCATAATGGACCAGACATAGGATATTTGTGATAAATTAGTCAGCATTATAGTGCAGAGATAAACTGACACAGAAAGCTCCTTATGTTCTTATTCCAACATGACTCACTGACCTCAGAGGAATAACTGCCAGTAAATTATATTGGAGTGTAAATTTATAAAACCCTTTTTAAAGTGCACAAAAACGCTTTTGCATTATTGTCCAAGTGTAGTGACAAATATTCATGTTTTAATTATTTTGGCAATCTTAGATCTGAGAAAAACTGAAGAATCAAGTATTTATATTTTGATCACTGTCTGCAACAGAAATTAAGAAGCTAAGAGCAAAAGTTCAAAACAAATTTACTAATTGCCAGTGGGTAATTCATTAGGCTTGCTGTGAAACTTTATACCTTTTTTTTCTTGTCTCTCACTTTTCAGCTCGGCAATTAGTTAAAATGCCAGCATTGTGACACTTTACAAGCAACAGAATTCTTCAATTTTCCCCTTCACATTCAGGGTAAGCGCATTCATCAAATTAAGTGATTTTTATTTTCATTTGCATTTCAGAAGCAAGCAGATGAAATCAATTGTCTCTTAAGACATTAATAAAACCATTAGCAACCATCAATTTGGGGAGTTGCAAACGTGAATTGGAGATGCTAATGTTGGACTGGGGTGTACAAAGTTAAAAATCACACAACACCAGGTTATAATCTGACAGGTTTATTTTGAAGCACTAGCTTTCGGAGCAGCTAAAATAAATCAGTTGGACTATAACCTGGTGTTGTGTGACTTTTAACTCTGTACATGAAGGTTTTCTTTGTTCCCAACATTGGCACCAGATTAGAAAGAGATAAAGCAATAAATTGACCCAATGCCGCAACTAATTGAAGTATTTCTTACACCTACAAAAGTGGCTAAGTTTCAGTGGTACAAGGCATTAGATGTTTTATTGTTTTCAGCATGAGCCATTTGACTGTAAACATGAGAGTTCCTGAGCAATCTACATTATTTAAAGGTCCCAATGATAACTGCATGTATTTAGTGACAATTATCAGTACAGCAGGATGCTGTCCAAAAGCCAATATAAATATTCCGTAGCTTTCTGTCCTTTCTGCGGGCCAGAATTAATAATTATTGGCAAACCTTTTATTTCCCCAAGTTAATCACTATAGAGTAAATTATTTTTTAATGAGTTGTGTTATTTATGATAAATATTTATTCTTTCCCATTTTGAACAGAATTAATCAGCTTTGTATCTAATGTCCTAGCTTCACAAATCAATAAGTTTTATTTATTAAAGAAACATGCCTGATAGATTTGGAATTTTTAAAATAAATATATAATTCACCATACTGATAATTGGATAGAGAATTTCAATTTGTTGGAAGTAGATTAATAGGATGAGAGAATGCACTCCTTCAACTTCCATCATACGAAATCTACTTCTTCAGCTAAATGCCCATGAGATTTTGATTTTTCCTGAAGGTAAATTATTTATTACTTCTTCATTCTGTCCAATTACTTCTATTCCCTTTCACTTGGACCACAATTCAACAGTTGTAATCATCTTCACATTAATTTGAAGATTTGAAATCTCACATCCATACAGCGCAAAGCTCAGCACCAGAAGTTTGCAAGTGACCTGCACTTGAGAAAACATATATTGGGTGTCCTCAATACTTCCTTTTAGCTGACTCCAGAGTGGAAAATTGCTTGGCTTTTCTTAAAAGTGTCACCATGACAGTTTGTGGTCACATTCACTCTCGGAAATTGATGAATGTTTGCAATAGCCAAAATGTTGTCACTCTGATTTATCATTGTGTCATTTTTATTGTTAATGATGTTCAATCAATCTTCAAAACTTGACTTCTGCTCTCTCACTATCTTTGTTCCTTGCTTGTCTTCTGCTGTTAGGCTCATTTTATGATCATGTCTGAAGTTCTAGATGCTGTGACCACACGTGCTGGCTTCAATATTTTGGAAGAGCAGAGTTGGTGTGTATCAAACTTTCCTCCTTTGTCATTGAAAAGTACATTTTATTTTTTAATTGTTTACACAGTAATATTAATGTGACTGATATTACTGCTGCCCTTTTGTCACAATGATAAACGTAGTGTTTTTTTTCCAATATTAATAATTTATTTATTTACAGAGTACAGAATCCAGGGATAGGTTCTTAAACTTTGACAGGAAACTATCATCCATGCAAATAAGGCTCTGATTGGGATGTTTGTTCTTGTGCGGAGGTACTGGTGCTCATTTGAAGAACTCCAGCAGTTTTGCAATTAAACCTCATCGCCCTTTTACTATGACTTGCCATTATGATTTTGATTTTCCCAGGTAGCGTTTTGAGATGTTTGTGCTGGGGTTGGGTAATATAAAGGAAAGTTTAGTAAATGTGCATTTAAAGGTCATCAAAGGAGTAATGAAACAAGCTTGAATCATTGTTGAAGAGCCTTTAAAACAAAGACTTAAACATTCCAGAGCAATAAATTCAAAGTAGATGACATATCACAGAGCATGTGATATCTTTGAAACCCAACCCTAAATGTTCTGAAGAAGTATCACTGGATTTCAAAAGTGAACCCTATTGTTTCTCTCCACAGGTTCTGCCAGAGCTGCTGACTTCCTTCAGCAATTTCTCTTTTGTTTGCTTCAGATACCCAGCATCCTCAATTCTCCGTTATTTACCCAAATGTTTCAATACTCCTCTGAAGAAGGGACAAGAGGAGATGTTGTTAATTCACATGCCATTATATCGCTCTCATTTTTGATAATATCAACATTTTGTCACAGTCATGAGTGGCTTTTTCTTTTCCTGTCCATGTTAATGTGTTTGTATAAAGATCTTCACTGTGCATTTGTCTCTAGGTTGATCGTCAGACATTAATGCTTGCACTTAGTGTTATAAAGTCAGCAGTTGAAGAAACTTTATAATCGTGTGTCAAATTCCTTACATGGTCATCTTCTATGTTGGACAATACTTTTTAACCTATTGAGTCTGTGCCAATTCCCTGAGGGAGGTGTTATGTGTACAGAGGATTATCTGGCAAAATCGCAAGGTGCTGATGCTTGCTGAAACTACGTTATCCAGCATTCAATTATCCAGAATTCAATTAACCAAACTAAGTACTGCCAGCCCGTATCCTTCGGATAATCGAGTTTCCTCCGGAAGTATGAATGCTTGTAGGACTTGCCCTGATTTTACATCAGAATTTTAAATTGCCCTAAGCCATTATATCTGATCATGTTCGTCCAGAACTGGTCTTGCTGTCTTCATAACCTTCATGAAAAATGTGGTAGACACCACAATGGATCACCTGAGTATTTTTCCACCACAGTGTAAACAGGTTCAGCCAAGCTAAGGTGACAGAGCAATGACAACATCAAAGAAATTCACAATCACAATTGTAAATATTCAAACATGTTTTGCAAATCTATTCTTTCTCTGCAAGTATAGGATTTGGGAGGTCTTGTTGCAGATGTACAGGACATTGGTTAGACCACTTTTGAAATATAGTGTGCAATTCTGGTGTCCCTCCTATTGGAAGGATGTTGTGAAACTTGAAAGGCTTCAGAAAAGATTTACAAGAATTTTGCCAGAGTTGGAGTGTTTGAGCTATAGGGAGAGGCCGAATAGGTTGGGGCTGTTTTCCCTGGAGCGTCAGAGGCTGAGGGATAACCTTATAGAGCTTTATAAAATCACGACGGCCATTGATAAGGTAAATGGACAAGGTTTGTTCCCTGGGGTGGGGGAGTCCAGAACTAGAGGACATAAGTTTATGGTGAGAGGGGAAAACTTTAAAAGGGACCAAAGGGGCAACTTTTTCACACAGAGGGTGGTGTGTATATGGAATGAGCTGCCAGAAGAAGTAGTGAAGGCTGCTACAATTACAACAGTCAAGAGGAATCTGGATGGATATATGAACAGGCAGAGTTCAGATGGATAAAGGCCAAGTAATAGCAAATAGGAATAGATTAGGTTAGGATATCTGGTTGGCATGGATGAGTTGAACCGAAGGGTCTGTTTCTGTGCTATATATCTCTATGACTCTAATTCTTCATTCTGCTTGGGGGTTGTAATACTCAGACCACTTCCTTTGCTTTACTCTACTCCAAATGGATGTCTAGGCTCATATTCAAAATAGCTTGCAGATGGTATCAGTAGGTGCCAAAAAACCATTAAATGGAGGATTGGTTAGTAGCTGAAAAGTGGTTTACACTTCATATAATGTGGAAGAAATGAACCAGAATCCAAACCAAATACATTTTTTTACTATGTTGGTTGACAGCAATGATCTACCAGTTGAAATATTTATTGCTCTTTATTTAAATATCAATGAAGAATTTCCTCCAATTATGCAGATATTGTACATACTAATTTAGAATTGGCAATTGAGCCTCAGTGTGTCTGCAATAGTATTTATGTGCAAGAAGATTGCATACAAAAATAAGAATTTTGCTCTGTTTACCATAACTTTTGAAACATATTGCAATAGGTTATTTTACCAGTAAAATGCTAAAAATATCTCTTGGAAATTTTAAGATCCTTTGTTAGCCTGCATCTTTATGATAATAGCAGAGTGTGCACAAGATCTAATAACCAATATAATTAAAAGGCAGTGGAAAATGATTCCATTCCCACATAAGTGATTTTTTTTAAAAGCATTCGCGCAATGATCCGAAATGGAGTCCTATGCTTTATTCAATTTATTGACAATCTGGCGCATACTTGTTGTGAACTTTTAAGCTATTTGATCTACAACATTTTTCCACTGTGTTGCACAGAAATCCCAAATATGAACACTCAATTTATGTTTAAATTGCTTTTGACTGACAAAAAGGTCACTTTGGTTTCATGGGTCAATTGCACATCAGAAAATTACTCTTTACCAACCTGAAGAGAGTGTTCTCAGTTTAAATGGGGAGTTCTCAGATCATGTGGAACTAATTGGGATGATGGCTTTTAATTACCTCTGGGTCCTTTCTCAGTATTCCTTGATCTTCCTTTATTTGAACAAATTTGTGATCCTTTGGATTTTTTTTATTGCATTGAATTGTGGTTGCCTAGTCATTGAATATATTCAATACAGAGTTCCCCTAATTTTTTAGATACAAATAGAACTAAAGGATATGGGGAGAATGGGGGATGGTGGTGAAGGTTATCATTGAATGGTGGTGCAGCTTGGATTAAATGACTGACTTGCACGCTTTATTTCTCATGTCTTTGTGTTTACCACCTGCAAGATAATACATCATCTGAAAGAGGAAATGATATTACATTACCTGCTCACGTCTTTTTAAACGTACCTCCACCAATAGTTTATAGTCAGTGAAGAGGCACTTGCATATAAATGTCTTCGTGTGGGCAGGGGGAAAATAAGCTGCAGCTATTGAGCAGATTCCCTTCATCCATCTTTATTCCAAAAAAAGAGGCCATTTTCAGTGATACTGCAAGCATATTCCTTGATTTGTATCCTTGGCCTCTTCCATTTCCTCAATTCTTCTTTAATTAGTTAGTCTTCACCAAGTTTACTTGGTGGAGGGTCTAACTAGCAAGATGAGCTTCTGTATACAGCAGACTATGGTCTTCAAGTAAAAAGTGAGGTCTGCAGATGCTGGAGATCAGAGCTGAAAATGTGTTGCTGGTTAAAGCACAGCAGGTCAGGCAGCATCCAAGGAACAGGAAATTCGATGTTTCGGGCATAAGCCCTTCATCAGGAATGAGGAAAGTGTGTCCAGCAGGCTAAGATAAAAGGTAGGGAGGAGGGACTTGGGGGAGGGGCGATGGAGATGTTATAGGTGGAAGGAGGTCAAGGTGAGGGTGATAGGCCGGAGTGGGGTGGGGGCGGAGAGGTCAGGAAGAGGATTGCAGGTTAGGAGGGCGGTGCTGAGTTCAAGGGAATCGACTGAGACGAGGTGGGGGGAGGGGAAATGAGGAAACTGGAGAAATCTGAGTTCATCCCTTGTGGTTGGAGGGTTCCCAGGCGGAAGATGAGGCGCTCTTCCTCCAACCGTCGTGTTGTTATGTTCTGGCGATGGAGGAGTCCAAGGACCTGCATGTCTTCGGTGGAGTGGGAGGGAGAGTTAAAGTGTTGAGCCACGGGTGGTTGGGTTGGTTGTTCCGGGCGTCCCAGACGTGTTCCCTGAAGCATTCTGCAAGTAGGCGGCCCGTCTCCCCAATATAGAGGAGGCCACATCGGGTGCAGCGGATGCAATAGATGATGTGTGTGGAGGTGCAGGTGAATTTGTGGCAGATATGGAAGCATCCCTTGGGGCCTTGGAGATAAGTAAGGGAGGAGGTGTGGGCGCAAGTTTTGCATTTCCTGCGGTTGCAGGGGAAGGTGCCGGGAGTGGAGGTTGGGTTGGTGGGGGGTGTGGACCTGACGAGGGAGTCACGAAGGGAGTGGTCTTTGCGGAACACTGATAGAGGAGGGGAGGGAAATATATCCCTGGTGGTGGGGTCCGTTTGGAGTTGGCGGAAATGACGGCAGATGATACGCTGTATACGGATGTTGGTGGGGTGGTAGGTGAGAACCAGTGGGGTTCTGTCTTGGTGGCAGTTGGAGGGGCGGGGCTCGAGGGCGGAGGAGCGGGAAGTGGAAGAGATGCGGTGGAGGGCATCGTCAATCACGTCTGGGGGGAATCTGCAGTCGTTGAAGAAGGAGGCCATCTGGGCTGTATGGTATTGGAACTGGTCCTCCTGGGAGCAGATGCGGCGGAGACGAAGGAATTGGGAATAAGGGATGGAGTTTTTACAGGGGGCGGGGTGGGAGGAGGTGTAGTCCAGGTAGCTGTGGGAGTCAGTCGGTTTATAGTAGATGTCTGTGTTGAGTCGGTCGCCCGAGATAGAAATGGAAAGGTCTAGGAAGGGAGGGAGGAGTCTGAGACAGTCCAGGTGAATTTGAGGTCAGGATGGAAGGTGTTGGTAAAGTTGATGAACTGTTCAACCTCCTCGTGGGAGCACGAGGCAGTGCCGATACAGTCATTGATGTAGCGGAGGAAAAAGTGGGGGGTGGTGCCAGTGTAGTCGCGGAAGATGGACTGTTCCACATATCCTACAAAGAGACAGGCATAGCTGGGGCCCATGCGGGTGCCCGTGGCAACTCCTTTAGTTTGGAGGAAGTGGGAGGATTGGAAAGACTATGGTCACCAAGTCATTGAGCATCTTTAAACAGAGATAGATGATTAATAAGGGGTCAAGGATTACGAGAAGAATGCAGGAGAGTGGTGTTAAATAACATACCAGCCATGATCAAATGGCGGAGCAGACTTGATTGCTCTTATATCTACGGTCTTAGAAATGTCTGAGAAATTTCTCATGCATTTTGTTTGTGCTCCAAGTTCAAGCACAATGTATGGAGCTGGATCACACTTATGATAATAGAAAATAAAATGATTATTTCGACATGTGTCTAAGGATCATTGCTTATCCATTGTTTTATTCGATTTACATTTCATTCCAGCCATTAAGTTCACTGCTTGTCAAACATTGCATTTTTGATTTCAGGAGAGACAATGATCCTATAGCGTAGGGAATTCAAGAAAAATATTTAAAATTTCAAAGGTATTGATGAGGTTAACATAGATATGTTCCCACTAAGAGGGATTTCCAAATTAAAGCCTCAAGTATCTGTTAGTCACTAATCATTTCCAATGAGATATACAAGAGTATATATACAATTAAGACAATAAAAATGGAAGGATGTATTGATCGCGTTAGTCTCTCCAAATTTAAATCTGCATAAACCTAGCACCTCATATGACTGTTTCTGTAACTTTTGGGTTTGAAAGTTTTCTGCCAGGTAAAAACAATGACTGCAGATGCTGGAAACCAGATTCTGGATTAGTGGTGCTGGAAAAGCACAGCAGTTCAGGCAGCATCCGAGGAGCAGGAAAATCGACTTTTCGGGCAAAAAGCCCTTCATCAGGAATTCAGGCAGAGTGCCTGAAGGGTGGAGAGATAAATGAGAGGAGGGTGGGGGTGGGGAGAAAGTAGCATAGAGTACAATGGGTGGATGGGCGTGGGATGAAGGTGATAGGTCAGAGAGGAGGGTGGAGTGGATGGGTGAAAAGAAGATAGATAAGTCATGGGAACAGTGCTGAGCTGGAAGTTTGGAGCTGGGGTGAAGTGGGTCAAGTGCACGGTGTCCATTATATCCCTGATTCCAAAAACACCTTATTTTGTGTGTTTGGGCATGGAGTTTCCAATTTTTTGAGCTTGATAATGATTTTTGCAATGAAAAGAAGATTGTTCAATTTGGCAAAAATTCAGGCCTAAGTAACATGACATGCATTCATCAGGTTCACATCAAATAGTTGTATCAAAATTGAGTACGTTTAAGAAAAGGTTTCTGGATGTATGCTGAAATCTGCCCCTCTGTAACTTCAAGATGTTCCCACAATTCCTTGCTAGTCCTATAACAATGGGATCAGAGACCAAGCCCCAAGGTTTCTATCATATTTAACATTGTTATGGGGTGCATACCACCTACCCTTCTACTGTCCAATATTCTTTGACAAAATGCAAAGTTTTTTTTAATATATCCAGTTATGATTTCAACCATTACATAAAGACATTACCAGTAGAAGTGCAATATACAGCAGAAAGGCCAGAAGGCAATAGAGGTCAACAGTTAAATTGGCTGGACTTCTTTAGGTCATTTCTTTTTCACTACTCCTGTTCAACTAATTCCTTCAAGGATTATGAATAGCACTGGACTTAACTCTGCTGTCCAATGATTTATCCCCAGCCAAGTAATTATTTAACTACAGGGACAGATTGTAGAAATCATGTGTACAATTGAAATGAAAATCTGATTCAGTGGTACTAAGACCAGTCAAAAATGGTTATCTCTTGTACTGATTACAGTTTGTTAATAAAAACATATCAGAAATGCAGTTCCTGTTATTGCACCTTTTAGCTAACACTGATCGCAGTCAAAAAGATTTGTATGATTATTGTCTTTAGTTCTTTGCTTCAGTTATATATTTTTTGCTTCTCGGAAATCATGTGCTTCTGCTTTTAAGGACTGTTATACAAAACTGTTTTTAAAAATTAACTTCAAAAAAGGAGGACAAGTTTTGTATATTTTCAATCTCTATTCTTCTTCTCCCTCTTAATATTGTGCCCATATGATATACTTTCCTCACTATGTCTCTTCCTCAAATATACATCTCCTCATGTTTTCCTACATAAAATTTCATTTGGCATTTAGGATTGGATTCTTTATCCAGAGTTGGAACGAAGTTAGTCATAGAGCCACAAGCATGGAAAGAAACCCTTCGGTCTTCATCCATGCTAACCAGATATCAAAATCTGTACTGATCCCATTTGCCAGCATTTGGCCCATACCCCTCTAAAACCTTCCTATTCAGATACCCATCCTAATGCCTTTTGACTGTTGTAATTGTACCCACTTCCACCATTTCCTCTGGCAACTTATTCTATATAAGCACTACAATCTGCATAAAAAAGTTACCCCTCAGGTTCTTTTTGAAGCTTTCCTCTTGGATCTTAAAACTATGCCCTCTAGTTTTGGACTCCTTCCCACATAGGAAAAAGACTTGGTTATTCACCTTATCCATACCCCTCATGATTTTATAAACCTCTATAACTGAGGTGGGATTGCAAGGAAAAATGGTGCTGAGAGTCTGTGTCATTTCTTTGGAAAGTCGTTAGTGTAAAGTTGCACATTTCATTAACTGTGAGGATTGACGTAATTAAGAAACTCATCGGCAGCTCGCCTTTTGATTCCCCAATTTTCATGGGAACAAGTGACCATTCGGAGTTTTCTAAAGTTTACCAGCTGCAGCCTGGCAGGAATGGGGGTAGGGGGTGCTCAAACTATTTTATTCCATACATAACAAAAAATACTAAATAATAACTTTATTTTCCCAAAACAAGCTTTTTTTCCTACCCTAACCTGATTCCCAAATGTCCTGATAACTTTGAAGATGAAAAGCCTTTTTAACATTTTTTTTAAACAGCAAACTGCAGCAGTGCTGCTTTTCAGGCTGGTATGTATCCCATGCTGCTGCTGTCTACCAACTCCTCACTCTCCCCACCAATATGCTTCTTTCTCAACTCTTCTTCCTCCTCCCCCTCAATCTGCTCACTGATTAGGTGGTAAACCCAAAGCAAAGAAAACCATCTATGTCCAAGCTCCATGTGAGTGTTTCAGATATTATAAACTCTGAAATATCTTATATTAAGTCAAGGTGCTCATTTCAATTTTTGAAAGCAAATGGAAAGACCATAAACCAAGGAAATTATAAAATGGAAACTGGTATGAAAATTATTATGAAAATTTAATTGCACAAGTTGGAATACAGAGTGGGTTTTCAAACTGAAATCAAACCTACCTTCCAATTTTCATCACATGCTCCCATGGGAAAATACAGCTCTTTTCTTCCTAGTCTAGTTCCACATCTATATCCAAGCTCCATGTGGGTGTTTCACAGATCAAAAACACTGAACTGTCTTACATTAAATCCAGATTCTTATTTCAATTTTTGAAAGCAAATATAAAGACCATGAACCAAGGAAATGATAAAACAGAAACCGGTATGGAAAGTAATATGAATTCAGAGACTAATGATGAACTGATGACAAAATTTTAAAATGTGAATAGGACTACTGCCCTCAATAAACTTTAGTTACAAAACCATTGTATAATACCATATGATAACGTTGGAAATCATAATTCTAAGTTCAACTTGACTGTGAATATTGAAATTTGTGTTTTAAAACTTTTATAGATCAAGTTCATTTAATTTTTGTCATGCTCTGTGACCAATAACATGTGGTGAGCAATTCAGTAAGGAAGATGTGTTAATTCTTTAAAATCTGGAATTCATAGTTTTCTTCATTTTGCAAAATACTTTTTAAAAACTTGCATCAATTATAAATGCATCAGTTAGAATTTCTTGGATAATAGGATGCACTAGTTTGTGACTCGACCTTTCACTTGAAAGAAGTACTAACAGGAGGGAACTTAAAGAAGTCATGCACAAAAGAGAAATGCAAGCAAGGGATCTAGAGGAAGAAAGTGATCAGTGAATCATGCATACATAAAAACATGCGTACTTCAAAAAGGAGTGCAGTCAATTCTTGTGAGGCAAAAAGCAGTGTATGCTCCGGAAAACGTCAGATTTCCAACATCGTGGCAAAACATGGCAGGACATCTTGAAGATAATGTGTGAATTGGTTAATAATAGTCTAAAACATGGAAAGTTGAGTGGATATCTCAGTAATTAAAGAGTTAGATGTTTTCCTAGACAAGCCAAACTGTGAAGTGGAATGTTAATGGTTGGCTATAAAGAAGCTCTGGAAAATCCAAAGGAGAGGTTAGTCATAGAAACATGCCTTACTGATGATGATGCTACACTTGAAACATAAAAGTGAAAGCTGCTGTCAGACAGGATTCCTGTCTTGTGTAAATGAAGAGCAGCATTTTAAGAATTGTGTCACTGCAGCGTACTATACTTGTGCTGGACATCAGGTGAATATTCTTTTGTATAGACTGGTTGAAATGAAATGTACTTTTGTTTTTCATTTGGATTATCATTTTACCAGTTAATGTACATTGATTTGAATTTTCCTGTGAAAAGCAAAAGCTGCACAAAGTGGCATCTTTGGGAAGTGAGTTGAGAACCTACTCCATAAAAGTACACTTGCTTTGGTTGATACAGAGTAGCTGCTGACAGTCAGGAATCCACATTGCACACCCTAACAACTGAAGCAGAATGACATCAAGATGTTAAATCCAAAATTCAGAAGGACCAAAAGCTATTAAAAAGATAGCATTTCTACTTCTGTGAGTACAGTCAGCTGTTAACAAAGTGGTTGTGTCTTGCCATTACTAATTCATAACTGCTTAAGCTCAAGGATACAGTGATCAATTGCTTCAAATTAAAGGCATATTTTCTCAATTTTTTCCCATTTAATGGAAGGCAGCTCTGCAGTTCTAGCCTAATTGAGGGTTCATATGTTTAATTCAAGTACAATTGAAGATGTCTTTTTAATGAACAAAGACAATTAAAGCTATTTTGGGCATTTACTTCCAGTCATTTTTTTTTCTAATGAGTTCACTATCTTTACTTGCTTTATGTTTCTGCTTCCATAAATGCCACTCTCAGCAAAGAAAGACTTTCATTAATCAAGATCCCTGCTAAATTGCAACACTATTCTTTGAACAAAAAAAAATCAGTTGACTGAAACTAAAATAGTTGTGACTGGTGAAAAAGTTTCACCAACGTTTTAAAATCAGCAACAATTGCATCAAGTTTATAATCAGTTGACTGTAACTGAAATTGTTTTAACTGGTGAAATAATTTAACCAAAGTTTTAAAATCAGCAACAATTGCATGCAAGTTTATAAGCCACCCATACCCTTATTATACCAGTCTATGGGTGGCAATGATGATTTTTGGTTTTAATGAGCACAGGGCAATCAATAATCATCAATCATAAGTGCAAAAACAATTACCTAAACTATATTCCAAGATCACAATGTCAGCCATCCATACACGATACCTCAAGGTTAAATGTTACAGCATTAACATGTTCTGTAGCCAAGGATAATTTTATCTTCAGACTTCATGGTGTTTAACAACGGTCTGTAGTCTGACTGTTGATTTTGATCCTTTAAAGGTTTATTTTCTGAGGGCTTGGTGCTCATTGAAATTTGTTTTATTTATAAGCATCTTTTTTTATCATATTGCAGTTGACTTAGCACAGTTGAACCTATGTGCTTTCTTTAGATTAATTGGCCCTGCAGGATTAATTTGCCATCTAATTACACTATTTTTGTATAACAGTGAGGTTTTCCAAGGCCAAGGAGCTATTATTTGCCCCCAGATATTTTCTCAGAGGATTTCTTGTATCAAGTAATGAGGATAAAATAAGAACATGGTGCCAAAGTCTTTACTGCAAGAAATAACCAGAATAATTATTAGCTGACGGCAGGGATTTCTATGGAGATCAATGAGCACAGTGAATTCAAATTACTGAGGTTAAAGTGGGCTAGCATGATTATTGTCAACTGTAAGTCACAGCAGCTTACAAACATGATCATTTTAAGGAGCTCATGTCAAATGTTTTTCTTACTGTTCTTACTTGGTTGTCAGCCTAAGTCCTCATTGACAAAATAGAATCCTGTACTTTAATCAAGCAAATACCATTTGACTGAAGATGTCAACTGAATTGCCTTAGCAGAAAAGAATTCACACTTATTTATTGGACTTTCTTTTTTCAAAAAGAAAACACTCAAGTGCTGGTTAAATGTGGGAAGTAATTACCAGCAGCAACAAATGTGAGCATAATCATGTAATAATGTTACAGTCGGTTGCTGAAGCCTCTTTCTCTAGCCATTCAAGATGTGAGCTGTCCTAAGTGCCATTACTTCATACGTCATTGTGTGCTAAACCCGCAATGATTTTAATTTAGTTATTGAAATTGGAAGATTCTAAAAAAACACTTAGCAAGGTCAGGCACCTTGGCAACTGTGGAGATACTGAAGAAAAATTAATCTTTTAAATTTACAGCTGGAAGATAGTCAGTGTTTACGCAAGATAGACGCAAGGGAGGGGATGGTGGATTTGCTGGAAAGGTCAGAATTGGCAATGGTGAATGTGCCCTCCACTCTGATTTAAAAAAACAAATGTCAATATTAAAAATGATCAAGGAATTTGTTGTAAGAGCATGGGAGGAGTACATCATGCTTTTATCTTGGTGCATGCCTGCGTTATTTAATCATTTATACCAAATAATCATTACAAAGGACGATGTCATCATATCAACAAAAAGAAATGTCTACTAAGTACAAGCATGATTTCTGTTTCAGTGAAAGTTTTGGGTTAGATTTTATAGCAGTCTTGCTGGTTTTGTCTTCAGTAGGGGGGTGGGAGAGAAAAAAACAAAAGAGAAATTCCCTTAAATAAGGGTGGCGAGCACATCACCTAACCTGAACCCAGTCCCTACATATGGTAGGTGGGCAGATACAAACCTCAGAAGCCCAATATCATTTTTAAATGTAGTGATTAAGCTCGCTGACAAACCACTTGACCTGAATATTGCACATACCATGTAGGCAAGCAACTGTGAAGATTTTATTTTGATTCAATTCTTCAAAATGTTCTTTGTGGCAGTTATACAAATCAAGAGTATTTCCCCAACATCAGGATCCCCCTAACCTATCTTCTAATCTGCCTCCGTGTATTCTTTTCTGATCCCAAAACCTTTCTATTTAAAATGAAGGACTTCTTCGGGAGGTCATGACAGTTTTCTCCTGAGTCCACTTTCCTGTCTTAGCAGCACCTACTATCAGCTCTGGTACTGCTCGAACTGCCAGCCAAAGCATTGGACTAAATAGATTTCATCTGTACGACTGTGACTTTTTGTTTAATGTCCTCTCTGTGTGTATAGAAATCTGAAGTCGAGTTAGGTCTTGAAAAGCAGTTGTATAGGAAGTTCAAAATCTGTGCACAGACATCGTCATGTAATGTGCACTAATCTCTCACATGACAACTCAAAACCTCTGGGCGGCACAGTGGCAAGCACTGCTGCCTCACAGCGCCAGAGACCCGGGTTCAATTCCCAACTCAGGCTACTGACTGTGTGGAGTTTGCACGTTCTCCCCGTGTCAGCGTGGGTTTCCTCCGGGTGCTCCGGTTTCCTCCCACTGTCCAAAGATGTGCAGGTCAGGTGATTTGGCCATGCTAAATTGCCCGTAGTGTTAGGTAAGGGGTAATTGAAGGGGTATGGGTGGGTTTCGCTTCAGCGGGTCGGTGTGGACTTGTTGGGCCGAAGGGCCTGTTTCCACACTGTAAGTCTAAGTCTAAGTCTCTCATACTAAACTCTTACTTTATACCTGGATCACTTGAGAGAAATGGCAGACTTTGGGGCTGACTTTCAAATGGTCAACAATGCAGCGCAGAATTTTTAGCGTGTCACCCTTCTATATTATGTGTGATATTCTACGCAGCATAGAAATAATGTGAGTCACACCATCTGAAATCTGAAATATTCATAATCAGTAAAGTATGTTTGAAATAATTTTGGGTGATGAAATTTCTCCTTATTCAATCTCTAAGACCTCAGGCCCTTACAGGAACTTGGGCACTTTGGTAAGTATCATTGAACAGGTGGTGTGGGCCACTGTCAGATGCTACTTCATGGAGTAATGCAATAAAAATGAAATGAGATAGGAATGCTCTCAAAGAAATATGGAAAAAATGGCTCTGTATGGGTACGAGGTGAGGTTGACGTGAGGTAAGGTGCTGTCACTTACAAAGTTCATGTCGGTAATACAGTCCTGAACTGCATCATCTTTACTGAACTCGGACTGACTCCAAGTTGGCTGGCCACAGTCAGTGTACTGTGCACAAGTAAATAAAGGGTGACTTGATGACAAGATACTGGCCTCTGGGCAGTTATTTCAACATGTGGATGGGCTTATCGCTATTCAGGTAGGTATTACACGTGGATCACCTCGAAGCTGTTACCTTGCAAACGGGGCAGGTGCAAAACATACTTGGTCCCTAAGAGCAGCCAGAAAGACTGTCAGAAACTGTAGGCTCTCTCCCTCTCTCCAGTGTCAAGCAAACCTCAGAGTCCAAGGTGGAGGCAGCCTTGATACTGTTACCACTGGAAGAAGAGGAAGAAACTCCCAAGGTGTTCCAGACGCAGAAGGTGAGCTACGGTCCAGTACATGTCACCTGTGTCAGAGTCCAAACTGAAGGAGCTGTATTTGTGGCAAAAGTATTGCAGGAAAAGCTACAAGCCAAAGATGATGCCTACATCCCTGGTCTTAGTGATTGGAATCAGGTCGAGCTCATTGACTGCAAGGCCATTAACTGGTTAACATCCCCAATCAGGAAAGACCAATCAGGGGACTGACTCCAAGCTGGCTGGCCACAGTCAGTGTACTGTGCACAAATAAATAAATGGTGACTTGGTGACAGGATACTGGCCTCTGTGCAGTTATTTCAACATGTGGATGGGCTTATCGCTATACAATCTTATTAGCTGGGCATTGTGCATGCAGTCTGATTAAGTGACTTTTTGATGCTACTAGTTCCTCCATGTTTTTCTAGAACTGTTCGGTAAAGATGATGCAGCAAATACCTGCAACAATGATGAAAAATATACAGCAATATGATTCTTGCAGCATCAGTTTAGTGTGCTAATATACCACCTGTTACTTTTATTTAATATTACTTGTTATGATCAGATCCCGGTCAAGATTCCAGACTGCTAGCGCAAAGAGGAGCATAGAACAGGCTTTTAATTTCAGCAGTCTGTCTTTCTCTTTTGAGCGGGGAAGATGCACAACATATCTTCACCCAGTGTGCTTCTCCAAACATGTTCACAGTCTGATGGCATAACTATTTTACTCATTCATGTGGTGTGGACACTGCCAGTGAGGCCAGCATTAATTGCCTACCCCTCACTGGACTTGAGAAGGTGATGATCTGCTGCGTTCTCGAACTACTGCACCTAATTTGTTGTCAATAGATGGAATGCCATTAGGATGGCATAGTTTCAGGATATCGGCCCAGGGACTCTGAAGGATTGGACTTATGTTTTCAGGTCAGGTGACTGAGTGGCTTTGAGGGAAACCTGCAAGATGCAGTGTTCCCATATGGCTGCTACTTTCGTCTTTTGAGATATTCGAGGTAATGAGTTTGAAAGATACCATCTTTACGGAGCCTTGGTGAATTTCTGTATTGAATCTTGTAAATGGTACACATTGCTGCCACTGCGTGTTGGTGAAGGAGAGAGTGCTTGACCTGGGCATTGTCAGGCTTCTTGAATGTAGTTAGACCTGACTTGAAAGGTTG
The DNA here is from genome assembly GCF_020745735.1 of Hemiscyllium ocellatum. NCBI lineage: Eukaryota > Metazoa > Chordata > Chondrichthyes > Orectolobiformes > Hemiscylliidae > Hemiscyllium > Hemiscyllium ocellatum. The sequence continues at coordinate 24,981,022 of NC_083406.1, read as the reverse complement.
TTGTCAGAGCCCATAGTCCTTGCCATCTCCAATGTTTCTAGCTGTTCCTTGATATCACGTGAAGCAAGTCAAATTATCTGAAAACAAACCTGGGTCTTCTGGAGAAAGCAGGGATGGATTATGTATTCATCCCTTACCCTGAATAACTCCAAATGCTTCAACTTTATCTTTCTACTGATTTTCTCTGAACGTAAGGGATGGGGATATTCGTGGAATCCCCTTCTCCAATGAGTTGTTTAATTGTTCACCACCATTCATGATTTTTGGCAGGACTGCAGGGGTTAGATTGGATCTGAAGGCTGTGAAATTGTTTAGTCCTGTCTGTCACTCACTACTGATGCTTTTGGCATTCAAGTAATCCAAGAGATTCCAGAATGCATTGGAGTACAACTCTACTGCTGCTGATGGTCCACAGCCCCTCGTGAATGGCCAATCTTGAGTTGCTAGGTCCATTTAGCATGATGATAGTGCCACATGACTGGGAATTCTCAACTCCACACAACTTACATTCTGCAAACTTGTTCAGAGATTTGCCTACAGCAGCTCCTTCCCAACTGACTATCACTTTTCTTTCACATTTGCTGGATTATATCTTGTTTGTGGGAAAAGGCATGCCCAGGGTTGATTCTGGTGTTGTTTGGAACATTGTGTATTGGTCTGATTCCACAAGGGTGCTTGTGCTAAGCTATTTCATGACCAGCCTTTCTCAATCTTTGCACAGATATTAGCCTCTTTCTCAGTACCTAACGAATTTATATCCATTGGATGCATGTCCTTCTTTATTCATGGAAAAGCAATTATAAACTTGATATGAGGAAAAAGTGAGGTCTGCAGATGCTGGAGATCAGAGCTGAAAATGTGTTGCTGGTTAAAGCGCAGCAGGTCAGGCAGCATCCAAGGAACAGGAAATTCGATGTTTCAGTCTTAAGCCCTTCATCAGGAATGAAGAAAGTGTGTCCAGCAGGCTAAGATAAAAGGTAGGGATATGCCCATAAGTACTTTGGGATTCCTCTGAATCATGGCAGTCTATATCCTTTCAAAGACTTTCAGTTCACTAGTGACTAATCACCAACCTGCGTAACCATTTTAAGTGGATGCTCTTGATGTCATTCACACCATCAGAATGGGAAATGTTGTGCTGGACCAATGATCCCATGGATATATTAACATTGAGTAACCACCCAGTTAAAGCAGGAATCTTAACAATGTTATTACCTGAAAACAATTCCCAGAGAATTTCTCAGATTTCTGCTTTTATTGTGCTTCCAGCAATTCATCAAATTGCTTTCCCAACCTTCAGACAATAAAGATTTACTAAATTGTAATGCATTATTCTTCAACTGAAATATGGACTTCTCTTTTAAGGCTAGACATTCTTGAAGAGAGCAGTGGGTAAGTTCAGTCTGAGGTTAATTGCTGTTCAGGCTGGAGACCAGAACTCTTGACTTAGTTTATAAGAAGGTCGAACTGAGTGACTGCTGCTATTTGGTATTTTATATGCCTGGAGAGCTTTTCTGTACATTGCCAGTCATTACTATTTGTGGCTTTTTCTTCCACTTCAATTGTGACGAACATTTAAACAGAGATTGAAACATTTGGATTGTGACACATTCCAAAGATAGTTGTAACAGACAGAAAGTAAGCAACAAATGTGAAGATATTTATATATTGAGAGTGGGTCTCTTGTGGGATTTCTTATAGTTGGTTAGAAGACATGGGGATTGACTTTCGTTTGTCTTCACAAAACGGCTATTAATTTAGAAGGAAGAATGAATTGCTTTTCCACTGTAAAACATTTCATATAAGTCCATCTGATTTTTACTTTATTGTATTAAGATGCTGATATTAAGAACTTTTATGTATAACTCAGGGCACAGATGCCAACTGTTAGTATTTAACTTGACAGTTTATCTTAGTGCAGTGCCTGTACACATCACAGGATCACCATAAAACAATGTGTGCGACCTAGCCACAAGGAGACGTTGATCAAACTTTTAATCACCTAATCCAAGACTAGAATAGAATAGCCTTTATTGTCGCGTATACTCAATTACAGCAGTACAATAATAAGTTTACAATGTCACCTCTCATGGCACCATCTTAGGTACAAAGTGGTATACTTGTGTTTTGGGACACAACACATGTTTTTTGTTGATTAGTCAGCACATGCAAGGACCCTCTCATTGAGCTCTACTCGAATCAATGTTGTCTTCTAAGTGATCTCACTTTGCAACTGGAAATGATTGTACTCTAGGGTGAGAATATTGGAGTATGTCAATAGAAGAGCTTGAAGAGGAGAGACTTGGGGGAAAAACATTCCTTCCCAATACAGGAAGAAGAAGGAAGGCGATAGAGTGTGTGGAAGGAAATGGGAGAGGCATTACTAAAGAATGGAGAGAGAATGAGCTAACTCTAATTGAGGGGGAAGGAACAGCATTAGCAGAAACCAGCAGGAGTGAGACAAAGTGTGTAATCTTGAAGGGAATTGGTAAGGACCATTGGTAAGGTCATGTCTGGGTTGTCAAAAAAACATGGTCCACATCAGTGATTTTAATTGGCTTTATTAAATACGTCTGCATGCTGGAGACGGTGAGAAAGGAAATACCTACAGACTCTGGTCCCTGCTCCATGTGCTTTGCTGTTCGCTCCTTATACACACTCAGTCATGATTATTAAATATATAGGTAACCCCATAATCCACAAATACTGCTCCAAGTTTGTTTTTTTTTCCATAAACTCTTAACTGCATGAAAAAATTAGTTTCCATCTAACACCAAAATGATCCACTCTGTGTCCAACACCCACCCCTGTATAAACCAAGTCCCTGAGGCCACAATTTCCATTAGTATTCCTCCATTCTCCAAGAGGTTATTAAAGACATATATGCTCCCTATTTTTTGCTTGGGAGATGAACACACCAGAATGAGTTGGCAGCTTCTCATGAAAGTTGGCACCTGAACTGTGATGAAAATGTGTTGCTGGAAAAGCGCAGCAGGTCAGGCAGTATCCAAGGAGCAGGAGAATCGACATTTCGGGCATGAACTCTTCTTCAGGACTGTGACACTTGAACTGTGACACTTGCAAGGATCTGATTTAAAACTAGTTTAACTCAGCATTAACCATTATATCAATTTAACAGAGTTTGACTTGTCTCTTCACAATTTCCCCATGGAAAAATAAATCGTATTTTTCAGCAATTGCTGTTTTCGAGACAGTTACAGACTGGTGTAGCCTGAATGGCTGACTGAGCTCTGAAATGGCAGTGTCCTCTTGGCGATGCTGTTTAGTACTGGTTGTGTTAACTTCTGCTGATTGTGTCCTTTTGAACCATTTTGAGCATGTCCTGTTTCCAGCCACATTATTCTGCTGGCCCTTTTGTTTTAAATTTCCCATCTCTGTCATTTTGAACCAACCTTTACCGTGGCCAACACTTCTTATTCAACCTACTGTGTTTCCTGCTGTGGGCAATTCCCACAATTTTGTCAGCATTGTGCAAGGTTTCTCTGTGAACTGGTAACTTGGTTAGTCCTGCAGTCCCTCACCCTTGAGACCATCCTGCTGCTGGACTTCCCTTCAGGCTTGACCCATGTTTTGCTTTCCGGAAGGACAAGTCTTTACCCTGGTCATGATCAAGCTGGCATTCTCTTCTCTCTATCCCCTTGAGAGTGAAAAAGGTTAATCATATTTAGAACAGTAATACCTTACAAGTAATTGTAGGAACTGAAAGAACTGTGGATGCTGTGGATGCTGGAAGTCAGAAACAAAAATAGAAATTGCTGGAAAAGCTCAACAGGTCTGGCAGCACCTGTGGACAGAAATCAGAGTTAATTTTTCAGGTTCTGTGACCTTTCCTCAGAACTGATGGTAGCAAAGAAAAAAGTTGTTCTTTTTATGCAGAAGATATAGTGGGGTTCAGGGGCTAAGGAGTAAACATTAGGTGGAGATAGAGCCCAAAGAGAGAGAAGGACAGTTGGACAGCCAAAGGAGTCAGTCTAGGAGAATAAATAGCTACTAATGAGGACTATTAGTAGTTAGCAATCGGTTGCATGCAATAGCAGACCATGTGATAACAAGACCTGGTATGTGGGAGTTGGGGTAAGGACATGGGAGAGGGTGCACACAATCCCTAAAATTGTTGAAAACCATATGTTGAGTCCAGAAGAGTGTAGACTTCTCAAGCCAAAAATGAGGTGCTGTTCTTCCAGCTTGTGCTAAACTTTGCTGGAGCACTGCAATAAGTGCAAAACGTTAACTCCAATTTCTCTTCACAGATTCTGCCAGACCTGCTGAGCTTTTCCATCAATTTCTGTTTTTGTTGCTGTTCCCAGCACCTGCAATTCTTTTGGTTTCTTCAAAGGCATGTTTGGTATTTTTCGAGATATAGTTAACTTTCTTCACTCTATAGGAGTTAGAGAGAGGGTAAAGACTTGTTCTAATTTGATAGAGTTGGTGAAAAAGAGGAGCTCTTTAATTGGTTGGCATGAAGTTTAATCTTGAATTGACTTAATGAGATAGAGTATCACTTTGAAGTGAGGGACAAGAGCATGAACAGTTGTCAGCAGACAGACTGTTTCTGTATTAGATTTTAGCTGCAGAAATTAGATCTGGAAGGGTTGGACATTGGTGAAGTAGAAAAAGAATTGGATGTGGATGATTTTCAAAAAAACATTTGATGGACTGTTGAATCAATTGAAATCTGAACACTGCAATCTCTTTTTTTTTCATTTCAAAGCAAAGCAAATTCAATTAAATGGTGTGGAAGTGTCTAAAATGAAACAAAATGTTCTGGGGAGAATGCATTCCATTGGTAGTAAGGAATTACTTCCTCTGCCTGGAAATTCCATACAGAGGATGCACAGTCTCAAGATAAATAAAAGATTTTTGTTTAGGATTCAGCTGAGGGCAAATCTCTTTAGACAGTTGTGGATGCTGTATTGTCTTAAACATACCCAACAAAGCTGGATTTTTGGTGTCTACGTGAATCAAATGATAAGGGAAGGAAAGTGGAGTTGAGATAAATTATCAATCATTGTGGAGCAGGCTTGAGCAACTGAATGGTCTCCTTTTTATTTTTAAATTTGTTGATACAATTTAAGTGGCATTATCTATTCTAGCGCCTATTCCTATCCCTAATTGCCCTGGAGAAAGTGGTCATGAAATGCCTCTCGATAATCTATCATTCTTGGGCTGTGAGACCATCCATGTGCTGTTGGAATGGAACTGCAGGTTTTTCTCCCAGCAACTGGAAAGAAATGGTGAGATAGTTTAAATTTATGATGTGTGTCTTGGAAGGGAACTTATAGATGAGGTGGTGGATGTTGTGGCTTTAGGAGCTGGTTTTGAAATTATCTTGGTGAATTACTGTAGTCAATATTGTAGATGATACACACTGCTGCTACTGTGGGTCAGTGTTGGAGGCATTGAATGTTGGTGGTGGATAGGTGCCAATCAAGTAAATTGAATTGTCTGAGATGGTGTCCAGATTCTGGAGTGCTGTTGGAAATGCACTTATCTAGTCAACAGGAAAGTATTGCAATTCACTCCTAGCTTACACCCCAGATTTTAATGATGGCAAAATATCTACTTTGCTAGAAAAGGAAATGAAAGAAAATCTTTCCTCTAACAGCACAACATGGGAATTTTCCTTGATAAGGGCTGTAAGAAATTAATCTGTGACAAACAAACCACCAGCTTTTGAGACACACAACATTGCAGGCTCGCTGAGCAGAAACTGATAGCCAAGATAGTGAAGACACCCTCAAATGTGATCTTGAGTTCATGTCATACTAATGTAACCCCACTATACTGTTCTAGATTTGTAAAATTTTCCTCACATTATTTAGTTTATACAGCTTTGGATTACTTATTACTTTGGGTAGACCCTCAGTATTTGACTCTTATTCCTATCATGTTATTCCAACCATTTGATTTGTCTCCAGCACCATCTTATTTTTAATTTTGTGTAATTATCTTTCTGCTTCAACTAATTGGATTGTAGTTCATCTCCTTCACTTACTATTCAGCTGTTGCCACTTTAATCACACCATCTGACACTTTTGATCACCTGTAAAGACTTATTATTCAGCCTATGTACACTCCACTCACACCAATTGAAAGATCTTTTGATCTCTCAGCCCATTGAGATCTCTGCCAATAAATTCTGTGCTTCTAAGCTTTTTTTCACTTCAGCTGATGAAAGGGCAGTGCTTTGAAATCTTGCGATTTCAAATTAACCTGTTGGACTATAACCTGGTGTTAAGTGACCTCTGACCTTCTCCACCCTTCCATACACAGTTTGATCCAGGGAGCACATTCAGTTCTATCATTAGTTTGAGGAGAAAGTGAGGTCTGCAGATGCTGGAGTATCAGAGCTGAAAATGTTTTGCTGGAAAAGCGCAGCAGGTCAGACAGCATCCAAGGAACAGGAAATTCGACGTTTCGGGCATAAGCCCTTAATCAGGATGCCCGAAACGTCGAATTTCCTGTTCCTTGGATGCTGCCTGATCTGCTGCGCTTTTCCAGCAACACATTTTCAGCTATCATTAGTTTGACCCAAACATATAAAATCTGTGTACCAACACATGAAACATTGTGATAATGATTCAATCCAAAATATTTAATGCATAGATAAAATATTGTCCCAAATATCATAGTGTTGCCACTCAGTAAAGGAAGCATGTCCAACTCAGCAGTGAAGGTTTACCTGGAGGCAACAGCATATTTCAGAAGACTAATCATTTTTTGCACATGAAGTCCATTTTGTTAATTGTATTCTTCTCTTTCTGTTTGCAAGAATAAGTAATTTGCTGACTGAATAATTTGCTGCATAAACTGTCTATTTCCATCTGTAATTTGCAGAAATCCAGCTCCAAACATAATCACAACTGAAGCATATTACTAAAAAGCATTCTGCAGAATCCACCTGCAACAAATACATAAGAATTTAATACTTTTTCTGTTGGAGGTCCTGTGGCATAATGGTTAGCAATACTGCTGCAGAGTTAAAAGCTCTGGCTTTGAGCCTGATATTAGGGTGCCATGACCAAGAAAGGCACATTTAGAAGACAGCTAAACAGGTTGAGTATCAACTTGCAAATCTATGCAGCATCCATCTAAAACAGTTGGATAAGTAATTGGCAGAGGGAAAACAGGGACAAACTATTGCCTTTCTGATGAAAATGAACTGACTACTCTAAATGCCAGTGTGCATTTATATAGAGAATGTTATATAATGGTTAACATTGTGAAGTCAAAACCAAGTTGCATGAGGATTTGTGCTGTGGAGATATGATGTTCGAAGTGTCTTAACTGAAAGGTTTCAGGGAAGAGTTTAAAATTATGATCTTGTCATGTTCTTGGGTAATGATCCTGGATCACAACCTATGAACATATTGAAGTTTTAATTGCGACTTTGTCTTAGAGGAGACAGACAAAAGAAATAAGAGATAGAAACAGACCCTGGAATATCTCATCTGAGATCTGAAGGAATCTTCAAAGGGATCAAATGAAAAGGGGAAAAATGCAATACAAACATAATTGTGATCTTCTGGGGGTTATTGTGGATTGTGAACATGGTGGGAGAAAATGTATCACTCTGAGTGAGAGATATGTTTTCTGTTATCCCTTTACAAGAATAATCAAGGAACAAAGTCAGTTCAGTCTTGGACTGTGAATCGTAGTGGAAGGTACTTAGATTAACCAGCCTGACATTAAACTCTAGTGTGCTGTGAAGGTGACAGTTGAAAACCATCCTTGAGACAAGCCGACATTGCAGATAAAGGACTCTTTCACTCTGAGTGCTAAAACTCAGCAATCCAATCAAAAGGAAATGATACAAATTAATTTCAGGTGACTTATAAAGTCAAGAATTTTGAAATTGGCTATGCAACTATCAATGCTTCACTATCTACTCTTCATAGATAATCTAGGGACTGATTAAATTGGAGATACACAAAGTGCTAGCATTGAAACAATTCAGGAATATTGGAGAAGGGTTGGAGAGCTTAAGGACATTAAAGATGTGGTGGGTGTTGAACCAGAAACAGAATTGAAAATTGAGGCACAATCTGACCAGGAGCTAGTGTTGGTTAGCAAGCAAAGGCAATGCTTGCCTTTGCAATGATTAACACTTGGTCAACCGCAGACACAACAGAATATTAGATGACTTCAAGGTTGCGGAGACTACAATATTGGATGGTAGCCAAGAAACAAAACGTAAATAGTTATGTCTTGAAGTGATAAATGCATGGAAAAGGGTTTAGACTGCATATGAGCTAAGGAATGAGGACAGCCAGAAGATGCTGATGAACCGGATATAAGTGATCTTGATGATCGAGTGGATATGAAGGTGGAAATTAATTTTGGGTCGAATAAGGTTACGTCAAAATCAATGACATCAGACTAAACATTGATTTTCTCGGGTATTTACAAAGATCTGATATAACTGTGACATGGTCCTTTAAAGAATAGTGTTACGTAGCAATTTATATCATTTTTTGAGAGTTCTCCTATTTTCTCACCAAAGTTGCAATGGCTAACCTCATTTGGAACTTCAGGGGTGATTGTTAAACAATGTGAACTGTCGTTGCAAAGGAAGTAGATTCAGCCCTTTTCCATAGTATCTTGCATGATCTCATTTCTCAGGTGCTTTGCAAAAGTTGCAGAGGACGAATGTGCTTGTCTTTCTCCAGAGACCCATTTTCTAGTCAGGTTTTTAGTATAAAATGTAATTCTTGCCTATAAGCCTATCAGAGTGGAGGGTGTGGTGCTGGAAAAGTACAGCAGGTGAGGCTGCATCTGAGGAGTAGAAGAATCGATGTTTCAGGCATAAACCTTTCATCAGTCCATCAGGAGAAACATGGATGCCCTTGCTCCTCAGATGCTGCCTGACCTGCTGTGCTTTTCCAGCACCACATTCTTGACTCTGATCTCCAGCATCTGCAGTCCTCACTTTCTCCTGTAAGCCTGTCACACTGATTTCAAGTCATATCCTGGCTGTGCTCATTCTAATGTCAGTTGTGAGTTATCCCCCATGCAGATTAAGCATGCTTGGCTCATGAAAAAGATAGGCATCAATTTAGAAAGTTTATTGGTAAATCAGTCCATTTGTCATTGTTTTGTGATGATGCACGACATTCCTAACTCTCCGCACAGAATGTGCGCTAACACAGTCATCCCATCTGAAATTCCATTTTCCATGTTTTGCTTTGTAGAAATAGGGCAGGAAGGAAGAATGTTTGGATTGCAGGAAGGTGTAGCATCACCACACAAGTAGAGCTCCCCATTGCCCTACAATGTCAACAGACTATTTTGGTCATCAGGAAATGATCTTCATTTCTCAGAGGATCAGCATCTATGGACCATATCTAGTTTCCAAGGGCACATTGCAGTTGTGCAGCATACCTCAAACAACTTGTGGCTGTGTTCCAGGGGGACACAAGGCCTCAGAGAGCATTGAAGGAGACAGCTGCCAGAAATACATTTGTCTTGAGCTCTTTGGGAAGCCAGTAGGGACATCTCGATTAACATCTAGTGCATTTGACAAAGCATATTTTTGTGCGTCATTGAATTTTAGGTCATCTAAAACTGAACACCCAACAGCTTGAACTTAGGAGTTTCTCTTTACTTTTACTGGATTCCATTACTCAAAGCTATCTCTTCAAGTGTCAAAAAGTCCAATAGAAGTGATTAGGAATAAAAAGAATCTGACACATTGTTCAAATCTATCCTGGAAGTTCTTGCTGGTACATTCATTTTTGCAGGCTTCTTTTCAAAAATAAATTATTCCTACTGCATTCTGTCTATAGCTTTCTCACTTCTTTTCCAGTTTTAGGTTTTAAATGTGTAACTTGTGGAACTTTATTGAGAAAATAAAGATGGATTTCCAATTCAGGACTTAAGGAACTCTCATTTTAGCAATTGAACAATATCACCAAATTATGGACTTGGCTACCATTCCCAATCCCAGCTTGCTACATGTTATATGTTTAAGGCATGAAATGCAGTTTTTTTTAAATTCCAAATGTAGCTAATGCTTACACTGGGGAGCCTGGAACCAGCAGTTTCTACAGCAAGTTGAGCTATGTAGCAAGATAACACACTTGCTGCGTCCACAACAGAATCACTTGGGTGTGCCAGCATTCGGTGTTGAAAATCTCAAATAAAACACAAATATCAGAGGCAGCACCACGTTAAAACAATTTGACGCCCAAGAGATAGCATTGAAAATAAATTGTTAGTATTTAACCTTCTACGCAGAACTTAAATATTATTTTTTTCTTTGAGTGGTAAGCCAAGAAGAACGGAGCAGTAGAAACATTGAAGAAAACATTGTGTAGGTGTGTTTTAGCAGATTTACTAGTAGAAAGGCTTTTTTGTATCTTTGTTTATACGATGTGAGTGCTGCCAGCAAATACAACATTTATTTCCCATCCTCAATTGAGATGATGTGGAGATGTTGGTGTTGAACTGGGGTGGACAAAGTTAAAAATCACAAAACACCAGGTTATAGTCCAATTAAGGTACTAACTACCTGACGAAGGAGCAGTGCTCTGAAAGCTTATACTTACAAATTAATCTGTTGGACTAAATCCTGGTGTTGTGTGATTTTTAAATTAATTGAGGTGATGTGGGTGAATTACTCTTGCTAATCTCTGTGGTCCATTTGGTGACAGTTCATCCATTGATTTGTTGTATAGGGAGTTGCAGGATTTTTCATCTGGTGATGAATGCAAGGCTATTATTTTCAAGTCACGATGGTATGTGACTTGGGTGGAGAGTTGTAGGCTATGATATGCCCATGCATCTGTTGTTTTTCTCCTTCTAGTTGATGGAGTTGTCAGTTTGGCAGGAACAATGGAATAAGCCTGGCAACTGTTAAATTGTACACATTGCCAGTATTGTGAATCAATGGTGAAAGGAGTGAATGATTGAGGTTTTACCATTTACCAAGCTGCAGTTGAGTGTTTTTAAGACATGTATCATCCATGGAAGTGGAGATTATTCCAGTGGACTATCGTAACTATGGCAATATCATTTTTTTTTACTTGTGGCATTTTCTCCCTCCTTATTTTGCAGTTTGAGTTTTCAATTTGAAGGCTGTTCAAAGTTACGTAACATGCAATAGATGAAAATTATTTTGAAAAGCTGTTTGGGAAAAGCCAGGCTATAAGAAAACTGCTAACCTATTTAGACATGTGAAAAATTGCCTGGAGTTAGTACTAGCACTTTTTTGACCACAATCCCTGTTGCAGCACCAGTATTATTACACCTGCCCTTTGAATCAATCTGGGGTTGTCATATGAGCACAACAGGTTATGGCTACTTAGCACAAGGAGCCCAGCAGTTTGATAATAATATCCTTCAAGGCTTTTATTTTCACTTTCAACAAGTTAGCGTGGAGAAATCATTTGAAATGATTTTTAATCATTGGTTAGTGGTTAGCACTGCTGCCTCACAGCAGCAAGGACCCGGATTCGATTCCAGCCTCAGGTGACTGTCTGTGTGGAGTTTACACATTCTCCTCATGTCTGCATGGGGTGCTCCGGTTTCCTCCCACAGTCACAAAGATGTGCAGGTTAGGTGAACTGGCCATGCTAAATTGCCCATTGTGTCCAGGGAAGTGTAGGCTCAGTGTATTAGGGGTAGGAGAGTGAGTCTGGGTGAGTTACTCTTTGGAGGGTCTGTGTGGACTTGCTGGGCCTAAGAGCCTGTTTCCACACTGTAGGGATTCTAATTCTAAAATTAACACCATGCAAATAGTTGTGGGAGCCGGTATCAATCAGCCCGTGTAATTGTGCTGCTGACCAATGCCAAACACACATCAAAATCAATTTGTTTTAAGGGACATAAAAAGCAACGGATTGTACTATGAGCCCAAGTGAAAGTACTGGTGTGGATCAAATATCCTCTGGAATCTGGATGCCCGATTTAAAATTGTGCTGACTACTCTTGGAAGTTGCAGCAACTGTTAACGTAGCTAACATTAAACCATTGCCTGGATGATTGGCATTGTACATGCAAGTAACGTTATGAATCAATACTTTCACAAGTCAAGATTAACAATTAGTAAATTGATGACAGCCATGAAGCTATTGTCAATTGCAATAAAAACCCCATTGATTTCACCAACATCCTTTTTGATTCGATAAGGATCTCAGATTTTTAAAAATTTTCTTCCACAAAGCTACATACTGGATTCTTAAATACCCCTTGAAATGAGCTAGCAACCCATTCAGTCTTATAAAAACTACTGTAAAGTCCAAGAAAAGATATGAAATAGGAGGACAAGTTGCCATAAACCTAGGCACTGGAATGGGAAACATAGCCTTGTCAACACTGCAAAATCCTCCTTGCAAACATCTATGGCATTGTGCCAAAATTGGGAGAGCTATCCCATACAGTCTGAGATGTTAATATCACAGAATCAGATCTTGCAGACAATGTTCTCTTTTATCACCAACATCCCTGGGAATATTCTGTCCCACTGGCATGGGCAAAATCGACAGTTGTTCGTTTGGCGACACAAAATCAGATTGGAATTGCCTTGAGTATCTTTATGGCTGATTCTGGACCCCATGAAGTCTCATGAAATCAGGTCATGGGGGTCAATAATTTTTTTTGCTGATTTCATCAGCTACCACCTCACTCAGCTGTTGAATTGGTACTCCTTCATATTGAACACCACTCAGATGGTGAGGAAGCCAACAGAGGTAAAAACCTTGACTACGTTCTTCTCAATCTATCTGCTACAGGTCTATCTGTCCATGACAGTATTAGTAGGAGTAATCACCACACAATCTTCATAGAGACAAAGTCCTACCTTCACACCAAGGATATCCTCCATCTCATTGTGCACCAACCCCACCAGGCTAAATAGGATAGATTTTGAAAAGAGCAAAACTGCACGATGCAAATCATTTGATGCTGTGGGTCATGAGCCACAGCAGAATTGTTTTTGACCAAAATCTATACCCCCATAGTTAAAAATCACACAACACCAGATTATAGTCCAACAGGTTTAATTGGAAGCACACTAGCTTTCAGAGCGATGCTCCTCCATCAGGTGATTGTGGGGGGCTCGATCGTAACACAGAATTTATAGCAAAAATTTGCAGTGTGACGTAACTTAAGTTATACATTGAAAATTTGATTGTCTGTTAAGCCTTTCATCTGTTAGAATACAGTGATAGTTTCACTTCTTTCATGTGTAAATCAGAAAACCCTTCATTTTAAAGTTGCATTCTCGGGTTAGCTGCTAACAATGGTGATAGCTAGACAATATGTTGAAGGTGTTAGCCCCCTGTGTTCTCTGTCTAAACCTGATGTTTAGATTGATTCTAATCTAATAAGTGAGATGACAATGTTTTACATAAGTTCCTGCAATTTATGAGCTCAGAGTTCTACATGAATGTATGCAGTTTTTGAGCAAAGTGCAATGTAACTTTGCAATACAAATTCACCGCACAAAATATATGAGTGTATGTGGGTCTTTGTCTGTCTGTTTCTGTCTGTCTGTCCGGGGTGGGGGTTGTGAGTGTTTGTGTGTGTGTGTGTGTAGTGGATGCAGAGTGTTTTAAGTCTGTGAGGGGGCGCACGTGTGAGTGTGGGAGTGTGTGTGTCTATAAGGGTGTGTGTGTGTGTCTGTGTGTGCATCTGTATGTACCTGTGTCTGTGTGTATGTGAGAGTGTGTGTGTAGGAATATCTGTGTGTGTGTGTGTGTGTGTGTAGAGCAATGGTGATCACCTGTAATGTGACATGAACCCAAGGTCCCAGTTGAGGCCCTCCCTATGGGTACCAAGGGGTGGGGGTTGTGAGTGTGTGTGTGTGTGTGTTTGTGTGTGTGTGTGTGTAGTGGATGCAGAGTGTTTTAAGTCTGTGAGGGGGTGCATGTGTGAGTGTGGGAGTGTGTGTGTCTATAAGGGTGTGTGTGTGTGTCTGTGTGCGCGTCTGTATGTACCTGTGTCTGTGTGTATGTGAGAGTGTGTGTGTAGGAATATCTGTGTGTGTGTGTGTGTGTGTGTAGAGCAATGGTGATCACCTGTAATGTGACATGAACCCAAGGTCCCAGTTGAGGCCCTCCCTATGGGTACCAAGGGGTGGGGGTTGTGAGTGTGTGTGTGTGTTTGTGTGTGTGTGTGTGTGTAGTGGATGCAGAGTGTTTTAAGTCTGTGAGGGGGTGCATGTGTGAGTGTGGGAGTGTGTGTGTCTATAAGGGTGTGTGTGTGTGTCTGTGTGCGCGTCTGTATGTACCTGTGTCTGTGTGTATGTGAGAGTGTGTGTGTAGGAATATCTGTGTGTGTGTGTGTGTGTAGAGCAATGGTGATCACCTGTAATGTGACATGAACCCAAGGTCCCAGTTGAGGCCCTCCCTATGGGTACCAAACTTAGCTATCAGCCTCTGCTCGGCCACTTTCCTCTGCTGCCTATCCCAAAGTCCACCTTGGAGGATGGTCACCTGAAGGTCTGAGGCTGAATGTCCTGGACCACTGAGGTGTTCCCCAACTGGGAGGGAACCCTCCTGTTTGTTGATTGTTGTGCAGCGCCCATTCATCCGATGTTGTAGCCTTTGCTCAGTTTCCCCAATGTCCCTCCGGGCATCCTTGCCTACAACGGATAAGATGAGTCACATGAGTACCTGGCATGTACAAAGTGGGAGGTGTTCCCAAGCGTAATAGTGGTATTTATGTGCACAACCTGACACGTCTTGCAGCATCCACCGTGACAGGGTTGTATGGAGTTGTCCTGAGAGCCAGGCAGTTTGCTATGAGCAATGATCTGTTTGAGGTTTGGCGGTTGTTTAAAGGCAAGTAGTGGAGGTGTGGGGAAGGTTTTGGTGAGGTGCTCATCCTCATTGATAATGTGTTGCAGATCACGAAGAACATGGTGTAATGTTTCAACCCCTGGGAAGTACTGAACAACGAAGGGTACCCTGTCAGTTGCAGCACGTGTCTGTCTCCTGAGGAGGTCATTGCAGTTCCTTGCAGTGGCACGTCGGAACTGGCGGCCGATGAGTTGAGCATCATACCCCGTTCTTGTGAGGGCATCCTCACATTCAGGTCCAGGACATTCAGCCTCGGACCTTCGGGTGACCATCCTCCAAGGTGGACTTCGGGACAGGCAGCAGAGGAAAATGGCCGAGCAAAGGCTGATTGCTAAGTTCGGTACCCATAGAGAAGGCCTCAACTGGGACCTTGGGTTCATGTCACATTACAGGTGATCACCATTGCACTACACACACACACACACACACACAGATATTCCTACACACACACTCTCACATACACACAGACACAGGTACACACAGACACGCACACAGACACCCACACACACCCTTATAGACACACTCACTCCCACGCTCAGACATGCACCCCCTTGCAGACTTAAAACACTCTATACCCACTACACACACACACACACACACACACAGACACACACACACAACCCCCGCCCCAGACAGACAGACACACACACAGCACACATAGACAGACAAAGACCCACATGCACACATATATTTTGTGAATTTGTATTGCAAAGTTACATTGCACTTTGCTCAAAAACTGTATATATTCATGTCGAACTCTGAGCTCAAAAACTGCATGAATTTATGTAAAACACTGTCATCTCACTTATTAGATTAGAATCAATCTAAACATCAGGTCATAGACAGAGAACACAGGGAGCCAACACCTTCAACATATTGTCTAGCTATCACCATTGTTAGCAGCTAACCCGAAAATGCAACTTTATAATGCAGGGCTTTCTGATTTACACATGAAAGAAGTAAAACTATCACTGTATTCTAACAGATGAAAGACAATCAATTTTTCAATGTAAAATTTCAGTTACATCACACAGCAAATTTTTGCTATAAATTCTGTTACGATCGAGCCCTCCACAATCGCCTGATGAAGGAGCATCGCTCTGAAAGCTAGTGTGCTTCCATTGTTGTGGTTCTGCTCGCCGAGCTGGAAGTTTTTGCTGCAAACGTTTCGTTCCCTGGCTAGGGAACATCATCAGTGCTGTTGGAGCCTCGTGTGGAGCGCTGCTTTGATGTTTCTTCCGGTATTTATAGTGAAACACTACAGCTGAAACTGACACCCGGAAACGGCAAGAACATCCATCAACAGACACATCGACCTGGACCCCACATACAAATCACTGCAGCTGAAACTGACACCCGGAAGCGGCAAGAACAAACCACTATAAATACCGGAAGAAACATCAAAGCAGCGCTTCACACGAGGCTCCAACAGCACTGATGATGTTCCCTAGCCAGGGAACGAAACGTTTGCAGCAAAACCTTCCAGCTCGGCGAGCAGAACCACAACAACGGATACCCGAGCTACAAATCTTCAATCAGATTTTAGTGTGCTTCCAGTTAAACCTGTTGGACTATAATCTGGTGTTGTGTGATTTTTAACTTTGTACACCTCAGTCCAACACTGGCATCTCCAAATTATAACCACGTAGTGGGGCATGTTCCCAGCTCTAACATGAAAATCACTTGGGGGAGGATGCAACCCAATTTAATGAAGCATTCAGGAGGACATGCCAGGAACAGCACCAGTTCACATGTAGAAGTTACAATATGGGGCTACTTGCCTGTTAGGTGATGTATGCAGCCAGTGATAGCCAGGGCTAAGCAATCCCACAACTAATGGATCGGGTATAGATTAGATTAGATTACTTACAGTGTGGAAACAGGCCCTTCGGCCCAACAAGTCCACACCGATCCGCCGAAGCGCAGTCCACCCATACCCCTACATTTACCCCTTACCTAACACTACGGGCAATTTAGCATGGCCAATTCACCTGACCTGCACATCTTTGGACTGTGGGAGGAAACCGGAGCACCCGGAGGAAACCCACGCAGACACGGGGAGAACTTGCAAACTCCACACAGTCAGTCGCCTGAGTCGGGAATTGAACCCGGGTCTCAGGCGCTGTGAGGCAGCAGTGCTAACCACTGTGCCTCACAGTATAGGCTCTGTACTTCTGCTGAGCCCAGTCATTAATGATGGTGGTGAACAATTAAACCTTTCTCTGGAACAGGAGGTGCCTCAACTATCCCCCTCCTTAATAAGGCGGGAGTCCAGCACTTCAGTCCAAAATATAAGGCTGAAATATTTGCATCCATTTTCAACCAGAAATGCCAAGTGCATGATCAAATTTCGCCTGTTCCTGAGGTCCCCAACATCACAGGTACCAGTCTTCAACCAATTCAGTTCAATGGATTCTGCAAAGAATTTAAGACCTGACAACATTCTAACATTGGCATTGAAGACCTGTCTGCCAGAGTTAGCTGTGCCCCAAGTCAGTGTTCCATAAGCTACAGCAGTAGCATCTCTCTGACAACATGGAAAGTTGCCAAATTAACCCAACCAATTACTGTCATTGGTTACTCACAGCTTATCAGCATGGAACTGTTGCCAGTTATATCAAGCATCACTAGCAAAATCATAATCTGCTCACTGACATTGCGTTTGGGTTCTGCCAGGTCTACTCAGCTTCTGACTTCATTGCAGCTTTAGTCCAAACTTGGACAAAAGAGCTGAATTCCAGAGGTGAGCTGAGAGTGACTGCTCTGGGTATCAAGGCGCTCATTTGACTAAGTGTGACATCAAAAATTCCCAGCAAAACTGAAGTCTGGGGGAATCATGGGAAACTCCTCCACCACTTGGGATTATATATAAGATAAAGGAAGGTTGTTATGGTTGTTGGAGGTCAATCATCTCAGTCCCAGGACATCAACGGTCCAGTTTCTCAACATAGTGTCCTGTGCCCAATTATCTTCAGCTGCTTAATAAATGACTTTCCCTCCATAATAAGCTCTGACATGGGGATTTTATTGATGATTACACAATGTTATGTATTATTTTTGCCCAGAGTGTTCAGGATGTCACAAGCATCAATCATGCATCAATTTCCAATACACTGTAGCATCTGTGTGTATGATCGACTGCAGTAACTCATTCAGTGTCCTTCAACAACATCTTCCAAACCTTCAACCATCTTAAAGGATGAGGGTAGCTAATCTATGGATATATACCATGTGCAACTTCTCCTCTAAACTATACTATCTTCACTTGGATGTTGCTGTACTCTTGTTTTGCTGTATCAAAACCTTGGCACTCCCTTCCTAATGATATTGTGGGAGTACCTACATTTCAGGACTTCAGTGGTTGAAGAATGAAGCTCTCCATCACCTTCTCAAGGGCAATTGGGGATGGAAAATGAAATGCTGGCCTAGGCAACATTACTTACATCCAATGAATGAAGTGAATTTTTAAGAGACTGTAATATTATTTCCTGCACACTCTGAGTTGCTTTTTGTTTCCCCCCCTCCACCCCCCCCCCCCCACCCCCCAGGAATAATGAAATGTAATACAACATCTCCCTATTGCTAAAACGCTACTGATGTAAATCTTTAAACCAGTAGCAGTCTGGTACTTTACAAGCAGTTAATGAGCCAAAAAATGCCATTGAATTCAAACATCAGTCATCTGCAGAACATGTCCGATTCACCAATTCCATTCGACGTGAAGTTACTGGGACCAATACATAACACTTTAACATTTATATTTGAGTCATTTGATTTAAAGTGTTTGATTATTATTTCCAAGGCATTTGTCAGCTACAAAATATAGTTTCTTGGCAATAAAGCTATAATTTAAATATGATATGTTACGTTCCACACAATACTTTCAATTCTTTTTCATTCTTTTTAGATTTGGGTACATTGAACTACATCACATTCCAAATAATCTTTCTAAGACTATAACATAAAGTTTGCAGCTGCAGTTCGTACACAATCACAAAGCAATTCAAATGCAATTTTGAAGAAATTGAGACAAGAAGTGAAATCTTAAACCTATATAATATATTGAACATCTCGGTCATCTTCTGAATACCTTCTGTTGCTGACCTCCAGCAATGTGCTAAACCTCCCACTCAGAGGATTGAGAGTGTTTGCTAAAGCAAAGGTCATTTTTTAAATCAGCTTCTTTTAGTCTTCAGTGTTTGGGTTAGGCCCTATAGATAGGACATCCAATACTTTCCTACCTGTTTTCACTTCGACTGCTGACCACACAATAGGCTTCAGGCAGAAGTGTTCCCTCTCCAGCCCTGTCTTTGAAGGAGCTTGGGTTGATTTTATATAAGCAGAGAATCTGGGAACAGACTACTTAATAAAGAGGCTATTGGACAATAGCATGGATGGTTATCAGGTGGAGTCAGCAAATAATGGCGATCTGAAATGCAACTGCTGAACAGATGATAGAGGCTAATTCAATCATGTCTTTTAAAAGGAGAATTAATGTCCTTCGTGAAGGCTAAGAAGGAGATGTCAGAGAGTGGGATTAATTGGCAAATAGTTTCAAAGAGTTGAAACAATTTCTGTGTTCCGAATGGCTTTCACTTTAGAATTAGAATCCCTACAGAAATAGAATTAGAATCCTTACAGTGTGGAAATGGGTCTTTTGACCCAACGAAGTCCACACCAAAGAATGATCCACCCAGGTCCATTCCCCTACATTATATTGACCCCTGACTAATGCACCTACCCTACACATCCCTGAACACGATGAGCAATTTAGCACGGAGAATTTACCTGACCTGCTCATCTTTGGATTGTGGGAGGAAACCATAGCACCCGCAGGAAACCTACGCAGGCATGGGGAGAACATGCAAACTCCAGATAGACAGTCGCCCAGGGATGAAATTGAACAAGGGTCCCTGGTGCTGTGAGACAGCACTACTGATGGCTGAGCCCACTTGTCCTGCACCATTCTGCAGCTTTACAATCATTGCTTATTAAAGAGGAAGGAATGCAGATTAAAATCTGTATTGGAACAGAGGTCTAGCAGGTCACTTGACCTGAGCATGTCGAATGGTTCAATTCTTTGGAATGTTTCTGTACATTTTGATTTGAAGGAGTATTTCTGCTACACACCTGGAGAAGGGTTTGGCCTATCCCTCTTTGGATAATGCGGATGGTAACACATGAAAATTAAGATTGATTCCTGGGATGAAAGAATTACTTTATGGGCGGAGATCAAATAGACCAGGTCTTTATTCTCTGAAGAAGAATGGAAGGTGATCCCACAGTAATATTATTTTCATAAGGAGCTTGATGGTGTAGACTAGAACTCGGAATCTCAGAACAAGAGTTTGATCATGTGTGACCTGAGATGAGTGTAACTTATTCACTCACGCAATTGTGAATCTTTACTATAGTCTAGATTAGAGTGGTGCTGGAAAAGCACAGCAGGTCAGGCAGCATCCAAGGAGCAGGAGAATTGACATTTCAGGCAAATCTAGACTCTAATCTAGACTCTGGTTTCCAGCATTTGTAGTCCTTGTTTTTACCTGAATCTTTACTATACCCTACTTCAAAGAACAGTGCATGCGCAGTTGCTGACTAGATTCAAAATCATTGGATAGATTTTTTGATGACTGAAGGAATCAGGGAACAAGACGATAGTGCAGGAAGGTGAAGTTGATGAAGAGCATTGCTACATTGGGCAGTGGGTGCTAATTACTGACAGCTTCAGGTTCACAGATTGTCAACATTCTTCTTTTATTCTATATCTATGGGACTGTCTAACCAGCGATTAGTACAGAAGGACTGCTAACAAATCTTAACAAGAAGAGGTACTTGTCTTGCGTATCATGCAATAAACTGCATCTCATTAACAGTTAAGGCAAGCTATTGTCAAGTTAGGCTCCTGATCATCTCGAGCTGTTATGGCTGAGGTGCCTCCACTAGGACCTTTAAGAGGGCTGCCTTTCAAGGCAATCATAGAATCTCTACAGTGCAGAAACAGGCCTTTTGACCCAACAAGTCCACACTGACCCTCTGCAGAGTAACCCACCCAGAGCCATTCCACTACAGCTCTATATTTACTCCCAACTAATGCACCTAACCTGCACAACTTTTCTTTGGTTCTTTGGATTGTTGTTTAAAAAAGTTATGAGCCTGGATTCATCCATTTTTAGGACAGTGAAAGATTCATGATATATTTTTTACATGTCACCACATTTTATTTGCATTCACCTCTTCCAAAAAAAACCTAATTCCCTTAAAAGTCTAACACAAGACAGTTTTGCTAAATTCAATGAAAAGGGTTGCCTCTGCCTCATAATCTGCTTCAATTAATTACCAGAACGATGTCAGTGATGGTAGGAGCTAATCCTCTGAGCATTCTTTTAACCTCATCCTTGTCATCAAAGTCTGTTTGAACTGACTGGCTTTAAAAGAATGCTGGCCATCCCACTAACATGTTGCCAGAGGCCTAAGCGATCAGAGAGTGAAACCTTTGCTTCTCAGGGACAGAAGAGATTGGCTGACATCTCTAACAGAACCAGTAGTATTTAAACTCAAGACTGGATGCCACTGGAACAGCTTATGTGAAGAATGTCAATGGGAAGCCACAGCCAGGTAAGTCTCAGGTTTTTGAGTGTGAGGGTTCAAGCAGCGTAGTGAGGGAATACAGGAGTAGTTTAGGAAATCAGACAGGGAGGCACAAAATAATGTATTACCTTGAGGGTGGATGCTCCAATGCACACAGTGCTACTCTTGGAAGTTACACCATACCCTTCCCACTCACTTTTTCACCACACATACTGAAAGAAAATAGGCTTTCCACTCTCGCTGCCTGCCCACACCAACCACCTTGAGGAGTGGGCAGTATGATACTCAGATAGGTTGGCTTGACAACAGGTCCATTCATGACTTTAAAGAAAAATGACAGACAGGCAGCCACACACCTACCACACTAGGAGAAGCTGGTAGAATTCAGGTTTGTATTGAGTAGCAGCAGTCCTGATTTATAAACATGATAATGAGTAGATGTTATCACTGTGGAAAGTCATCACAATTTATTACATGGAGGATCCCCTGACAATTTTATTTGTGGCTTCTTATGAGTCATCTTAACTATTTCTCTCACTTTGTTCAGGTGCAACTGTCATTGTACACAGTCAAGAAAAAAAGCTATTTAGATCTGTAGTCAGGATTAGTTTGGATTTTTGAACAGTAATTGATTTTTCTGTACTGGAGTGAATGGAACATGACATATAACAATAATGATGAGATTAAAGATCGTGTCTCCATGATTTTCTTTACATTTTCTCTGCCAGTGATTACTTTGTTTTGTCTTATGTTCATATAATTGGTATCACAGTTTCATCCCACACACATTCACTTTCATGCTCCACTTAGATGTGTACTTTTCAGTTGACTTGTTATTTAGTATTGAGATTCATAACAATTTATACTTTTTGCCTTATTTCTGGACCTTAACTTTTTAAATCTTACCTAAATTGAAGGAAGGCAAATCTCTCTCATTAATGCACTTTGAATGATGCCCCAGAATACTCCATGTCTAAATCTATCTCTCACTTCAAGGAAATCATTAAGTCAGGATGCCAAGATAGTGAGAACTAATGTACTGCATCAGATATTGTAGTATCAGCTGTAACTCAGTTAGATGGCATTCCCATCTCTGAATAACAAGATTCAAGGTTCAAATCCCTTACTAGGGTATAAATACAAAAATCACGATTGACACTCCAATGTAATAAATACTGCACTGTCAGAGGTCAAATCTTTTGGATGTGATATTCAATTAAGGCTACATCTGTCTGCTTGGATGGATCGTCAAGATCCCATGGCCACTTTTCTCTGAGAGGAACCCAATTCTTATGTTTTGTTTTAACTCCTGGTATGTCTGGTTGTCATCTCATTGTTGTTTGTAGGAATTTGCGTGACCATTTTGTTGTCATGCTTTTTTACATTAGAACATGGCTTACATTTCAAATATACTCGATTGGATGTGAAGTATCTTGAAACATTCAGTGATGGAGAACAGCAAGATATGAATGAAAGCCTTTTCATTCTTTATAATTTTTTTGTAGCAAATATTGAGTTTGTTGGTTTTTGAGAAAGGTTTTTGTTATTCAATGCTTGAAATCATTTGACAGAATTATTTCAAACTTTGCCTTTATATCTACAGCATGGGAAAAATAATCAGGGCCAGGCAGATTAGTTATTTAATTGCAGTTTGCTGAACCAAGTTAATGAGGCTTAAGCTCTTACGCAACTCAGCATGTGTCACATTGCAGCATTTCCAATGTTTTTAACAGAGGGACTACTAGATTTTAAAGAGTACTATGATTTACTTTCAAGTTAAAAATCACACAACACCAGATTATAGTCCAACAGTTTTAATTGGAAGCACACTAGCTTTCGGAGCGACGCTCCTTCATCAGGTGATTGTGGAGGGTTCGATCGTAACAGAATTTATAGCAAAAATTTGCAGTGCGATGTAACTGAAATTATACATTGAAAAAATGATTGTCTGTTAAGCTTTTCATCTGTTAGAATACAGTGATAGTTTCACTTCTTTCATGTGTAAATCACAAAACCCTTCTTTTTAATGTTTCATTCTCGGGTTAGCTGCTAACAATGGTGATAGCTAGACAATATGTTGAAGGTGTTAGCCCCCTGTGTTCTCTGTCTATGACCTGATGTTTAGATTGATTCTAATCTAATAAGTGAGATAACAGTGCTTTACACAAATTCCTGCAGTTTTTGAGCTCAGGGTTCTACATGAATGTATGCAGTATTTGAGCAAAGTGCAATGTCACTGAGCAATACAAAATTAACCCCACAAAATACATGTGTGCATGTGGGTCTTTGTCTGTCTGTGTCTGTCTGTCTGTCTGGGGTGGTGTGTGTGTCTGTGTATGAGTGTGTGTCTGTGTATGAGTGTGTGTGTGTGTGTGTGTGTGTGTGTGTGTGTGTGTGTGTGTGTGTGTGTGTGTGTGTGTGTGTGTGTATACCTGTGTCCGTGTGTATGTGAGAATGAGTGTGTGTAGAAATATCTGTGTGTGTGTGTATGTGTGTGTGTATGTGTGTGTGTGTGTGTGTGTGTGTGTGTGTGTGTAGTGCAATGGTGATCACCTGTAATGTGACATGAACCCAAGGTCCCAGTTGAGGCCCTCCCTATGGGTACCGAACTTAGCTATCAGCTTCTACTCGGCCACTTTCCTTTGCTGCCTGTCCCGAAGTCCACCTTGGAGGATGGTCACCCGAAGGTCTGAGGCTGAATGGCCTGGACCACTGAGGTGTTCCCCAACTGGGAGGGAACCCTCCTGTCTGTTGATTGTTGTGCAGTGCCCATTCATCCGTTGTTGTAGCCTTTGCTCGGTTTCCCCAATGTACCGTGCCTCCGGGCATTTTGCCTGCAACATATAAGATAGACAATGTTGGCTGAGTCACATGAGTACCTGCCATGTACAAGGTGGGAGGTGTTCCCATGCATAATAGTGTTATCTATGTCCACAATTTGACACGTCTTGCAGCGTCCACTGAGACAGGGTTGTATGGAGTTGTCCTGAGAGCCAGGCAGTTTGCTACGAACAATGATCTGTTTGAGGTTTGGCGGTTGTTTAAAGGCAAGTAATGGAGGTTTGGGGAAGGTCTTGGTGAGGTGTTCATCCTGATTGATAATGTGTTGCAGGTCATGAAGAACATGGCGTAATTTTTCAACCCCTGGGAAGTACTGAACAACGAAGGGTACCCTGTCAGTTGCAGCACGTGTCTGTCTCCTGAGGAGGTCATTACAGTTCCTTGCTGTGGCACGTTGGAACTGGCGGTCGATGAGTTGAGCATCATACCCCGTTCTTGTGAGGGCATCCTTGAGTACTTCCAGGTTCCTCCTCATCTGAGCAGATCCGGTGTATGCATAGGGCTCGTCCATAGGGAATGGCTGTTTTAATATGTTTTGGGTGGAAGCTGGAGAAGTGTGGCATTGTGAGGTTGTCTGTGGGTTTGCGGTAGAGTGTGGTGCTGAGGTGTCCGTCCTTGATGGAGATGCATGTGTCCAAGAATGAGACAGACAGTCAAGAGTAGTCCATGGTGAGTTTGATGGTGGGATGAAACTTGTTGATGTTACAGTGTAGTTTTATCAGTGACTCCTCGCCATGGGTCAAGAGGAAGAAAATGTCATCAATGTACCTGGTGTACAATGTTGGTTGGAGATCCTGGACAGAGAAGAAATCTTGTTCGAACCTGTGCATAAAAATGTTGGCCTATTGGGGTGCAAACTTGGTCCCGATGGCTGTTCCATGTGTCTGGATGAAGAATTGGTTGTCAAAGGTGAAGACGTTATGATCAAGGGTAAAGCGGATGGGTTGTAGGATGGCGTTTGGAGATTGGCAGTTGTTGGTGTTGAGTACTGAGGCTGTTGCCACAGTGCCAACCTTGTAGGGGGATGCTGGTGTAGAATGCGGAAACGTCCATTGTGACGAGGAATGTTCCCAGTTCGACTGGTCCGTGGGTGCTGAGTTTCTGGAAGAAATCCGTAGTGTCGCGACAGAAGCTGGAGATCCCCTGTACAATAGGTTTCAAGATGCCTTCCACATAGCCAGAGAGATTCTCACATAAGGTCCCATTGACCGACATGACGGGATGTCCCGGTGTGTTGGCTTTGTGTACCTTTGGAAGGCAATCAAAGTTGCCTCCACGAGAAGTCATCCAACGTACAGCAAGGAACCGTAATGACCTCATCAGGAGACAGAAACGTGCTGCAACTGACACGGTACCCTTCGTTGGTAAGTACTTCCCAGGGGCTGAAAAATTACGCCATGTTCTTCATGACCTGCAACACATTATCAATGAGGATGAGCACCTCACCAAGACCTTCCCCACACCTCCACTACTTGTCTTTAAACAACTGCCAAACCTCAAACAGATCATTGTTCATAGCAAACTGCCCGGCTCGCAGGACAACTCCACACAACCCTGTCACGATGGATGCTGCAAGACGTATCAGATTGTGGACATAGATATCACTATTACGCATGGGAACACCTCCCACCTTGTACATGGCAGGTACTCATGTGACTCAGCCAACGTTGTCTATCTTGTACGTTGCAGGCAAGGATGCCCGGAGGCATGGTACATTGGGGAAACCGAGCAAAGGCTACAACAACGGATGAATGGGCACTGCACAACAATCAACAGACAGGAGGGTTCCCTCCCAATTGCGGAACACTACAGTGGTCCAGGACATTCAGCCTCAGACCTTCGGGTGACTATCCTCCAAGGTGGACTTCGGGACAGGCAGCAGAGGAAAGTGGCCGAGCAGAGGCTGATAGCTAAGTTCGGTATCCATAGGGAGGGCCTCAACTGGGACCTTGGGTTCATTTCACATTACAGGTGATCACCATTGCACTACACACACACTCTCTCACATACACACGGACACAGGTACACACAGACGTGCACACAGACACCCACACGCACCCTTATAGACACACACACTTCCACGCTCACACATGCACCCCCTTGAAGTCTTAAGACACTCTACACCCACTACACACACACACACACACACACACACACACAGACAAAAACCCACATGCACACATATATTTTGTGGGGTGAATTTGTACTTGCAGAGTTACATTGCACTTTGCTCAAAAACTGCATACATTCATGTAGAACTCTGAGCTCAAAAACTGCAGGAATTTATGTAAAACTGATATCTCACTTATTAGATTAGAATCAATCCAAACATCAGGTCATAGACAGAGAACACAGGGGGCTAACACCTTCAACATATTGTCTAGCTATCACCATTGTTAGCAGCTAACCCAAGAATGCAACTTTAAAAAGAAGGGTTTTGTGATTTACACATGAAAGAAGTGAAACTATCGCTGATTCTAACAGATGAAAGGCTTAACAGACAATCAATTTTTCAATGTATAATTTCAGTTACATCACACTGCAAATGTTTGCTATAAATTCTGTGTTACGATCAAGCCCTCCACAATCACCTGATGAAGGAGCGTCGCTCCGAAAGCTAGTGTGCTTCCAATTTAACCTGTTGGACTATAACCTGGTGTTGTGTGATTGTTAACTTTGTACACCCCTGTCCAACACCAGCATCTCCAAATCATAACAAAACGTGAGTCATGAGGAATCCAGGTGAGCAATGGAAAATGGTGTAGACTTTTCTTCCCTTTTTTTCCAGGTCTGTCAGGCTTACTTTGGATATCTATAGCCCAAGGCAATTCTAAGAATTCAAAGTTAACTACAAAAAAACTACAAAAACTTTGCCAAGACAATGTTTACAATCACAAGAGAATCCTTTCACTGGACTTGACTGAAGATCACACCAGAACAGATAAACAGCTCATTCTACCTCAACTTCGAGTCGTTGATCAATTGACTTCTTCCCTGAGCTAATGAAATGTTTACTGTGAGGCAAGTTTCATTTACACTCTTCCTGTACAAAGAAGGTCTGCATTTTATGTTCTCAACACTGTCCAGTCTCAAGAAAATGATCACTTTGACCACTGGCAGGAGTTCCTCAGGGTACCATTCTATGCTCAACAGGCTTTATCAATGATTTTTCCTCCATCAGGTCAGAAGTCAGGATGATCACTGATTGCCATGTTCAGTATCATTTCTGATGATTCAGATGCTCATGCAGTACACCACCATATAGTCAATATCTAGGATTAGACTGACGAATAGTTGAATGTTACTTACTGCTTCGGTACCAGGCAATAATTATCTATAATAAGAGAGAATAAAATCATTTGTGCTTGATGTTGATGTTGAATGGTATTAGAACTATTTAGTCCCTCACTGCCAATATCCTGGAAGTTACAAGTGACCAGAAACTGAATTGGACTACCCTACTTATATACTTTGGCTACATACATCAGTCAGGGGGTAGGAATTAACTTGCATCTTGTCTCCCCAGTGCATGAACAACATCTAGAATATATAATCAGGAGTATGATGGAATGCCCTTCACTTTCTCAGATAGGTGCGACTCCAACAACACTTGAAGCTGCACACAATTCAACTCACAGCAACCCATTTTATTGGGATCATATTCACCGCCTTTAATATTCACTCCCTTTACCAATAGCCTACAGTGGATTTAATGTACATTACCTTCTAAATGCATTTCAGTAATTTATCAAAACTCTTATGACAGCACTTCCAAACCTGAAAGGACAACAGTAATAGATGCATGGAAAAACTGCTGCCCACAAGGTCCTCTCCAACCTTTGTACTATTCTGATTTGGAAATACATTAGCAAGTTTTGAGCAGATTGCCATTGCTTTACTGTCATTGGGTCAAAATCCCAATATGCCCTTTCCAACAGTGTTATGGGTGACCCTACATATTAAGGACTGCAATGGTTTAAGAAAAAAACTCACTTTTATCTTCACCACAACTATTAGGAAAGGCCAATAAATGTTGACCTAGCTTAGCCAGTGATATCGACATCCCATAAATGAATTTCAAGATAAATTTTACTCATTTTCTGTGCACAAACATGCCAACTTTTCTAGACCTGTAAGGGTGCTTCATTTTCACCAAAGATTTATTCTTTCTTCTGCAAAAGTATACCCTGTCTATCCAAAAAAACAGACATGCTCTTATCTGGTCTAATTTCCAGGGTCCGAATTCCACACTCTAGAGACTCCCAAATTCCATTTCAGTGAAAGCAGATGAACCATGAAATGGACAAGTGCCTCTGGGAATCATGTATGCATAAGCAGTAGATAAGCTTCAGTATTATTCCCATAAGAACACAAGATACTACATTTTACTAGATAAGACTTTGGTATCCTGACAATTTCAGTATAGTCAAGATATAATACATAGATGTGAAATGATGGACCTCCAACTTTATTTCCACCTTTTCTACTCCATGAGCCAAATCATGTGGTGATTTGTTTAAACAGCCAAAGATGTGCAGTTAGACACATTCTGCACCATAGTTAATACAATATCCTATTCTTTAATGAAATGATTGTAAATTAATGTCCAACTATATCATGATTTCCAGGAGACATTGTTGATACTAACGTCGAGAGTGTGGTAGTGGAAAACCACAGTAGGTCAGGCAGCATCTGAGGAGCAGGAGCATCGATGTTTCAGACATAAGCCCTTCATCAGGAATGAGGCTTGTGGGCCAGGAGGCTGAGAGATAAATGGGAGGGGGTTGGGGCTGGGGGGAAGGTAGCTGAGAATTCGATAGGTAGATGAAGGTGGGGGAGAAGGTGATAGGTCAAAGAAGAGGGTGGAGCAGATAGATGGGAAGGTGATGGACAGATCAGGAGGACATTGACAAGTTGGAGGCTTGGGACTGCATTAGAGTGGGGGGAGGGGAAATGAGGAAACTGGTGAAATCTACATTGATCCCGTGTGGTTGCAAGGTCCCAAGGCGGAATATGAGGCATTCTTCCTCGAGATGTCGTGTGGTAAGGGTTTAGTGATGGAGGAAGTCCAGAACCTGCATATCCTTGATAGAGTGGGAGGGTGAGTTGGAGTGTTCAGCCAGGTGTCAGTGGGATTGGTAGGTGTGGCTGTTCCAGAGATGTTCTCGAAAATGATCTGTAAGTAGGTGTCCTGTCTTTGTCTCCCCGTTGTAGAGGAGACCACTTCGAGAGCAACGGATACAGTCAATGACATTGGTGGAGGTACAGGTAAATTCCTGCCAGATGTGGGAAATCTTTTAGGGCCTTGGACCGAGGTGAGGAGAGTGAAATGGCACAGGTTTTGCACTTCCTGCAGTGGCAGGGGAAGATGGCGGGAGTGGGGTGTAGGCTGGTGAAGGATGCATGGACCTGACAAGGGAGCTGCGGAGGGAATGGTCTCTCTGGAATGCTAATAGTTTTGGGGAGGCAAATATATCTCTGGTGGTGGGGTCCATTTGTAAGTGGCGGAAGTGGTGGAGGATGATGTGATGTATGCGGAGGTTGGTGGGGTGGAAGGTGAGGACGGTTGTTGATATTAACGTCATATGCTATCAGAATACTGATGCCCATAAGAACTACTTTTGCCAGAACAGACAATAGAAAGTTTTAGATACTTCAGCTGGATTTGAGAAACTGTAGGCTGACAACATCTGCTATACTGCTTCAAATGCGTGGGGGAATTAACAGAAGTGGTACTGGTTTCCCAAATTTATCTCCTGTCCAAGCAAGTATCAGTCAAAGACATCATCTTTCTTTATATAATTTGTTCTGAAGGGAGATAGATGGGTTACCATACAGGTACATTGAACAACACACTGTTAAGATAAATTACTGAAATGCAAAAACTTGCTAAATTACAGATTATGGTACAAAAGGTAGACAGTCAGTCCATTATGTCTGCACTGGCTCTCTATGCATTTTAAGTCAGCACCGGTATCCTGTCTTTCCCGCATTAATCCTGCAAATTGTTTCCACGTCAAAGAAACATCCAATGCCCTCTTGAATACCTTGAATGAATGTCTCCAGCACACCTCCTGGCAGACCATTGAATAATCTAACTACTCGCTGTGCAGAAATAATCCTCTCGTTTCACATTTGCTCCCTTTGTAAAACACTTCACAACTGTAGGCTCAACACATAATGACTACAAGAGCAGTTCAGAGGCTAGGAATACTCAGCAAGTAACTCACCTCCTGACTCCCCAAAACCTATCCACCATCTGCAAGTCATTCCTGATGAAGGGCTTATGACCGAAACGTCGACTCTCCTGGTCCTTGGATGCTGGCTGACCTGCTGCGCATTTCCAGCAACACATTTTCAGCTCTGATCTCCAGCACCTGCAGTCCTCACTTTCTCCTCGCAAGTTTGCAGACAACACAAAGGTTGGAGGGTTGGAGGTGTCATTGACAGTATAGAGGACCGTTGTAGGCTGCAGCATGACATTGACAGGATGGACTGAGAGATGGCAGATGGAGTTCAACCTAGATAAATGCGAAGTGATGCATTTTGGAAGGTCGAACTTGAAAGTTGAGTACAGGATTAAAGATTGGATTCTTGGCAGTGTGGAAGAAGGCAATTTCCCTTAAAATTGCCACCCAAGTGGACAGGGTTGTTAAGAAAGTATATAGTGTTTTGGCTTTCATTAACAGGAGGATTGAGTTTAAGAGCCATGAGATCTTGTTGTAGCTCTATAAAACTTTGGTTAGACCATACTTGGAATATTGTGTCCAGTTCTGGTTGCTCTATTATAGGAAAGATGTGGATGCTTTGGAGAGGGTTCAGAGGAGCTTTACCAGGTTGCTGCCTGGAATGGAGGGCTTATCTTACGAAGAGAGGTTGACTGAGCTCGGACGTTTTTCATTGGAAAAAAGAAGGAAGAGAGGAGACCTAATTGAAGTGTACAAGATAATGAGAGGCATAGATAGAGTTGATAGCCAGAGACTTTTTCCCAGGGCAGATATTGTTAACACGAGGGGTATAGTCTTAAGCTTTTGACGGAAAGTATAGAGGGGATGTCAGAGGCGGGTTCTTTATGCAGAGAGTTGTGGGAGCATGGAATGCATTGCTAGCAGCAGTTGTGGAAGCGAGGTCATTGGGGATATTTAAGAGACTGCTGGACATGCATAAGGTCACAGAAATTTGAGGGTTCATACATTAGGTTTACCTTACATAAGGATCAATGGTCAGCACAACATCATGGGCTGAAGGGCCTGTTCTGTGCTGTACTGTTCTATATTCCATGTTCTATGTACTACATTCACATCCTTTCTTTAATATGATGCCCGGAACTGGACACAATATTACAGCTGAGATTTAACCAGTGTCTAATATAAATTCAACATAACCGCCCTTCTCTGGTACTCTATACATTTATTTATGATGCCTAGAATACTGCCACCTTTAATAATTTATGTGTAATTTGGGGTGGCACAGTGGATAGCATTGCTGCCTCAGCACACCAGAGACCCTGGTCCGATTCCAACATCGGGCAACTGTCTGTGTGGAATTTGCACATTCTCCCAATGTCTGTGTGGGTTTCTCTGTGTACTCTGGTTTCCTCCCATAATGCAAAGGATGTGCAGGTTAGGTGAATTGGCTGTACTAAATTGCCCATAGTGTTTAGATATGTATAGGTTAGTTGCATGAGTCAGGGGTAAATGTAGGGGAATAGATCTGGGTGGAAGATTTTTTGGCGGGTCGTTGTGGACTTGTTAGGCTGAAGAGCCTGTTTCCACACAGTAGAGATTCTAATTCAATACCCAAATTGCTTTGCTCCATAATCTAATTAGAACAGTGCCCTTTATCATATTGTCTCTTTCCATGTTCACCCTTGTCCCAAAATGTTTGTTAATCCCTCATTTCACCAAATTAAACTTCATCTGCTCATGCATCCAACCACTCCACCAATATGTCAATGTCTTTTGAAGTTATACACTTTCTTCAGTTTTTGACACTCCCAACTTCTATGTCATTCACAAACTTTGAAAGTGCTTCCTATGCAATTGGATTCTAATCGTTAATATATAATATGAATCCTGAGGAACCCCACTACAAATGTCCTTCCAGCCTCAAAAAAATCTTCACTTAGTTTCCTATCCCTTAGCCAATTTTTGTTTCAATGTTGTTCCTGTCCTTTATATTCCATGACCCATAGCTTTCCATAGATTTGTTGAGTGGCCTTGTGTTAAATGCCTTTGGAAGTCCATGTGCACCAATTTTAACAGTTTTTGCTATTTCAATCTTTTCGGTTACCTCTTCCAATAACCAGCAAATAAGTTGGTCAATTTTCCCTGAACAAACCCTTGCTGACTCTTCTGAATCAATTCTCATTTTTCCACATGAATCTTATTTCTATCTCGGATAATTGTTTCAAGAAATTTCTCCACCACCAAAGCCAAACTTCTTTAAAGAGGTAACAAGTAGGTTAGACCAGAGAAACCCAATGGATGTAATCTACCTAGACTTCCAAAAGACCTTTGACAAAGTGCCTCAAGAGAGGCTGCTGTGTAAGGTGAGGGTCCATGGTGTTTGAGGTGAGCTACTGGCATGGATTGAGGATTGGCTGTCTGACAGAAGGCAGAGAGTTTGGATAAAAGGTTCTTTTTCAAATGGCAGCTGGCGAAACGTGGTACCTGCAGGGTTCAGTGTTTATAATTAGATTAGATTCCCTACAGTGTGGAAACAGGCCCTTCAGCCCAACAAGTCCACACCGAGTCTCTGAAGAGTAACCCACTCAGACCCATTTCCCTCTGATTAATGGGCAATTTAGCATGGCCAATTCACCTGACCTACACATCTTTGGACCGTGGGAGGAAACCAGAGCACCCGGAGGAAACCCATGCAGGCACAGGGAGAATATGCAAACTCCACACAGACAGTCACCCAAGGTTGGAATTGAACCTGGGTCCCATGGCGCTGTGAGGCAACAGTGCTAACCATTGAGCCAACGTACTGTCCATCGTTCCTATATAAACGATCTGGATGGGGGCATTCTGGCGATGTTTGCCGATGTTGCAAAGTTAGGTGGTCAGGCAGATTGTTCTGAGGAGGTGGGGAGACTGCAGAAAGATTTAGATAGTTTAGGAGAATGGTCCAAGAAATGGCTGATGAAATTCAATGTGAGCAAATCCAAGGTTTTGCACTTTGGAAAAAAGAACATAGGCATGGATTGTTTAATAAATGGTGAGAAAATTCATAAAACCAAAGTACAAAGGGATCAGGGAGTGCTAGTACAGGATTCTCTAAAGGTTGACTTGCAGGTTGAGTCCATGGTTAAGAAAACAAATGTAATGTTGTCATTTATCTCAAGAGGGTTGGAATGTAAAAGCAGTGATATGCTATGGAGACTTTATAAAGCCCTGGTTAGACCCCATTTAAAATACTGTTTCCAGTTTTGGGCCCCACACCTCAGGAAGGACATGCTGGCGCTGGAGCATATCCAGCGGAGAATCACACGGATGATCCCTGGAATGGTAGGCCTAACGTATGATGAATGGCTGAGAATCCTGGGATTCAGCGGTGGTAGTTTGGCGCACTGACCTGTACACCGCTGAAGCCAAACGCCAGCTCGCGGACGCCTCCTCTTATCGCCCCCTTGACCACGACCCCACCTCCCACCACCAAACCATCATCTCCCAGACCATCCAGGACCTCATCACCTCAGGGGATCTCCCATCCACCGCCTCCAACCTCATAGTCCCACAACCCCGCACCGCCCGTTTCTACCTCCTGCCCAAAATCCACAAACCTGCCTGCCCCGGCCGACCCATTGTCTCAGCCTGCTCCTGCCCCACCGAACTCATCTCCCAATACCTCGACACGGTCCTGTCCCCTTTAGTCCAAGAACTCCCCACCTACGTTCGGGACACCACCCACGCCCTCCACCTCCTCCAGGATTTTCGCTTCCCCGGTCCCCAACGCCTTATTTTCACTATGGACATCCAGTCCCTGTACACCTCCATCCCCCATCACGAAGGACTCAAAGCCCTCCGCTTCTTCCTTTCCCACCGCACCAACCAGTACCCTTCCACTGACACCCTCCTTCGACTGACTGAACTGGTCCTCACCCTGAATAACTTCTCTTTTCAATCCTCCCACTTCTTCCAAACTAAAGGAGTTGCCATGGGCACCCGCATGGGCCCCAGCTATGCCTGCCTCTTCGTAGGATATGTGGAACAGTCCATCTTCCGCAACTACACTGGCACCACCCCCCACCTTTTCCTCCGCTACATCGATGACTGTATCGGCGCTGCCTCGTGCTCCCACGAGGAGGTTGAACAGTTCATCAACTTTACCAACACCTTCCATCCCGACCTGAAATTCACCTGGACTGTCTCAGACTCCTCCCTCCCCTTCCTAGATCTTTCCATTTCTATCTCGGGCGACCGACTCAACACAGACATCTATTATAAACCGACTGACTCCCACAGCTACCTGGACTACACCTCCTCCCACCCTGCCCCCTGTAAAAACGCCATCCCATATTCCCAATTCCTTCGTCTCCGCCGCATCTGCTCCCAGGAGGATCAATTCCAACACCGCACAGCCCAGATGGCCTCCTTCTTCAAGGACTGCAGATTCCCCCCAGACGTGATCGACGATGCCCTCCACCGCATCTCCTCCACTTCCCGCTCCTCCGCCCTTGAGCCCCGCTCCTCCAACTGCCACCAAGACAGAACCCCACTGGTTCTCACCTACCACCCCACCAACCTCCGCATACAACGTATCATCCGCCGCCATTTCCGCCACCTCCAAACGGACCCCACCACCAAGGATATATTTCCCTCCCCTCCCCTATCAGCGTTCCGCAAGGACCACTCCCTTCGTGACTCCCTCGTCAGATCCACACCCCCCACCAACCCAACCTCCACCCCCGGCACCTTCCCCTGCAACCGCAGGAAATGTAAAACTTGCGCCCACACCTCCACACTCACTTCCCTCCAAGGCCCCAAGGGATCCTTCCATATCCGCCACAAGTTCACCTGTACCTCCACACACATCATCTATTGCATCCGCTGCACCCGATGTGGCCTCCTCTATATTGGTGAGACAGGCCGCTTACTTGCGAAACGCTTCAGAGAACACCTCCGGGCCGCCCGAACCAACCAACCCAATCACCCCGTGGCTCAACACTTTAACTCCCCCTCCCACTCCACCGAGGACATGCAGGTCCTTGGACTCCTCCACCGGCAGAACACAACTACACGACGGCTGGAGGAGGAGCGCCTCATCTTCCGCCTGGGAACCCTCCAACCACAAGGTATGAATTCAGATTTCTCCAGTTTCCTCATTTCCCCTCCCCCCACCTTGTCTCAGTCGGTTCCCTCAACTCAGCACCGCCCTCCTAACCTGCAATCCTCTTCCTGACCTCTCCGCCCCCACCCCACTCCGGCCTATCACCCTCACCTTGACCTCCTTCCACCTATCCCACCTCCATCGCCCCTCCCCCTAGTCCCTCCTCCCTACCTTTTATCTTAGCCTGCTTGGCTCTCTCTCTCTTATTCCTGATGAAGGGCTTATGCTCGAAACGTCGAATTCTCTATTCCTGAGATGCTGCCTGGCCTGCTGTGCTTTGACCAGCAACACATTTGCAGCTGTGATCTCCAGCATCTGCAGACCTCATTTTTTACTGTAAAGAGTTGTAAAGCTGCTTCCTCTTGGTTATTCACCCACTCCCTCAGTTGGTCACGAGAAGGATAATATTAAAAGATTATTTCCTTCATAAGTACCCTTCGTCCAGACCCAAATGAACTTTCCAGGGGGGCTAATTTAACCAGGCTTTCTTGAATTAGCAAAAAGAAACAGTCATTATTAAATGTGAGACGACATCATAATACAACATGTGTGCACGTGGATTAGAAATAAGAAGATAGCATGAATTTTAAAATGAAACAGAAATTTCTGAATTATTCATAATGAGCAGATGGTTGAGTATTATAGCCAATGCACAGAGTGCTAGTGGTAGCAATGACTTTGGTAGTTGAACAGTCGATTTCAAGATTCTTTGCTTTGAATGTTGCTTTGAAACTCTTTTATCCTGATTCCTTTGAACAGTGGCTGCTAGTTAGCTGGCTACTTGCACTGAGTTAGAAACTCCTACTGTTGTCCGCATTTCTTCTGACTGGTTGGCTTCCAGCAGTCAGCTTACGTATACATATTTCCTTTGTTTCATCTGCATTGCAAAAGTATTATTAATGGTTGTTCTTGAATTTTTAGCTTTCACAGAACACCATTCCACACACAAGGATATCAGACCACTAACATACACACAGGGCATGGCTGAAGCTCACTTTTAGCCAGTATTTTTATGTGCCTGGAAGAGTAAGACACAAGCCTGTGCAGGACATGGCGCCTGTTGTGAGGGGGTTGGGTAGTCAGTCTCTTATTTCTCTTTAGGCTTTTTGTAGTGATTGTAATGAGGTCAGCCAGGCGGACCTCATAGAACATGAGTTTTCTGATTGGGGCTGTTAACCTGGTCCAATCTGATATGCAGAGGTGTCAGAGTTTCTGCCTATTCTGAGAGCAGGTTCTGAGGGGGCTGGATCAGTATCAAAGACTCTCCACGTGTAAATAAAGGGTGATGGGATATCGGCCTCTGTGGAGTTATTTCACTTTCCATCTGGTTTCCCTGTCTGTACACATGTATGACATTGAGAATTCCTCTACAGATAGCCACTGAATGTATGTCCCACAATTCACTTGGCTGTAGAGACAATTTTTAAAATTTGTGTAATTTAAATTTGACATGTTCATAGGTGAACCAGAGATATGATCTGTGGTCAGGACAGCAATGATAACAGGCAATGACTATACTTCAGAAAAATAACTTAATTAGCTGTAAAGAGCTTGAAGATGTTTGGCAGTTTGAGAAGTGCTACCTAAATGCAAGTCTACCCTTTCAGTGAGGCATGCTATGGCCAGAGAATAGTAGTGATGGATACTCATACTTGTCACACTGAGTTGTGCTGCTCACCAGGTGGCTAAGAAGTGTTCTTAGCATTTGTTGTACAGGCTCAACTTGATTGGACTCAATTGCATAAATCCTCCTCAAATTCAAAGTTTTCCAGCTCTTTAGGGAATTAAATTGGCTCCAAAATAACAGGCTGGTAAATACCAGTCTTCATGGAAATATATTAATTAAGTACCTGAACCAAGCAAGTTAGTCATATTCTGGGGCTATGTTGATAACTAGCCAGGTACCTTTAAAAATACTTGCGTAAACTACAGAGGCAGATCTATCACTGACAATTGAGAAAATTATTAACCTGCATCAACTAATTTTGCAGAGCATAGCTGAGAAGATTGTATTCCCCTTTCATAATCTGTATATGATGTGGTTTCTGTGGTTTTCAATATGATTGCCTGTGGAGCACACAAAGAGTCTGAATCCTGTTAGACAGATGCATTGAACTTTACTTACAAGGCTACATTATCACAGACATGCACAGTCTGGTTCCATCTTTATTGATGTTACTGTATATCACATACACACTGGTTTCATTACACAGCGAGAGTGGTTCCTTCCCAAAGAGTGGTGTCCAGACTGAGCACTGTATGCTTGCGTACAATCACTGACCTCTGTGTTAAACACCACATTTAAAATTGTACCATTTAGCTCAACATACCTCTTGTTGTTTTTTTCTCTATCAAAACATATCATTTTACATTCTTTTTGCTTTAATTTAATCTGCCATTTTACTGCTCTGTCTTCCTGAAGTCTACTACTAATCATTTAATTGTTAACTACATTTCTGAGATTAGTATCATGTGCAACATTTGGAATTTTGTCCAAGTCCAGGCCATTCAATATATATTAGAAAGAGCAGTGGGTCAAACACCAAGCCGATGAGAAATCATACCACTGACCACTCGTCTCTAAAACAATGATTTTTTTTATTATTCTTTACTTTCCATCTCTGAGACAGTATTATTTATCCATATTTCCATTGTCCCTTAATCTTTTAAATTTTGCCTTCATCTGTTCCTTACTCATATTCAAATTTAGATGGTTCCTGGCATAATTGTGATGATTATGCAATGGATGGCTTGTTCAGATCAACCTATTGGATGAAGTTTTACTTTGGTGACTTGACTGTCGAATTTGCTTCCGAGTCTGCTTCTGCACAGGAAGGAGCACAGACTGTATCCTCAACCAGCTTGAGGATAACTGCCCTCATCTGGATGCTGATGGTGAGGGTCACAGTGTGATATTCTTTTACACGATTTAGGGTAATCACCCAAGATGCATACACACACACACACACACACACACACACACACACACACACACACACACACACACACACACACACACACACACACACACATTTCAAACAATGAAAAGTATTTTGTTCAAAACACCATTCAACTCTACCCCTCCTGTATTCTGATTTGACACTAATTACACTTCGGAACCAATTACAATCCTCCTCCACCCCTAGAAATGGTGTGATTGAGAAAGTCTATTTGGGTTGTCTCCACTTACCAGCCTCAGTTTGTCCTGTCCCCCACTGCCGACAAGGATTAACTTGTAGGTAAAGGTAAATGAGGGCATATCAACAGTGTGATGTCTGCATAGACCACAAGTGAACTCATGGCTCACCAATTATTTTATTTATTACTTTTCTCCCAACTCTTGATGGTCCATGAGGATAGGAATGGTCCTGTTTCATGCCACCTCACCAACAACAGCTCCAAATCACCAGATTAGTTTACACTCATTCTCTAGAGTCCAGGCTTGTCTTCTTTATACTAGCGTTGACTGATAAAGCCATGGTCCGGCACTAGCTTAATGCTAAGGACTGCCTCTGTAGGTAACTGATCCCCTGAAAGGAATCATGCAATCCGTGTGCATATGGATATCAGCAGGTAGAAAATTAATGCATATCCACAGGTGTTTTGTTCTGTGTTTTGTTTTTGCACAAATGTTAATTTGTTCACCTTAACTATATTACATGCAAATGGAAAAATACAGACAGTGGAATGAGTGTGACATAAACATGTGAATTCTCCAACACAACATTGCAATATTAAATTCAAGATCAATGTGTTTCACATTTTCTATATTAAGTAACTTTTGGTATATAGTCAAGGGAATGTTTGTTATCAATGCACTTAGATAAATAGAATTAAAGATAATCCTACTTCAGAGAATCTTAAAAATAATTAATAACTTATCATTTTTCTCTAATGTCAGTTCTCATTGCTCTTATTTTGCCTTTCCTAATCTTTGAATTTCTCACAATACTTAAATAGTAACAGGAGTTTCCACAAATCATAACACTGCAGACGTTTCTCATCAAATATCAACAAAAGAAATATTATATCAATACAACAGGCCACTAATTGCTAATGTTCAGCCCTTTTCACAGATTAAGAGTTCAGGATAGACAAGTGTTTTATCCACCTTACAGGTAGGCAAAGGATATAACATCAATGAAAGAGACATGGTACACTTCAACCTTTCATATCTCACCCTTAAGTCAGAGAACAGAATCCCTCCAGTATGGAGGCAGGCCGTTTAACCCAACAAGTCCACACCAACCGTTCAACGAGTAGCCCACCCTGACCCATTCCCCTATTACTCTACATTTACCCTAACTAATGCACCTAATCTTCACATCCCTGAACATTATGGGCAATTTCGCACGGCCAATTCACCTAACCTGTACATCTTTTGAGTGTGGGAGGAAACCCTCACAGACACAGGGAGAATGTGCAAATTCCACATGGGCAGTCACCCGAGGCTGGAATCGAACCCAGATCCTTGGTGCTATGACTCAGCAGTGCTAACCACTGAGCCACGATGCTGCACCAGGAAGTGATCCATTTAGGATTGTTGCTCACTACAACTGAATCCTGTAAATCTGAAGCTCTCTGTGACAATCCCTCACCCTGGATTACTAATACATCAATTTTCATCAGCTGAAAGCTGGACAATACAAATATGTAATTGGCCCAACTTTATTCAGCGATTTCTATGCTTTTCCAAAAACCTTCTACCTTTCACAGTTTTAGGTTTTGATTTAATTTATTAAAACATAACCTTGAAGCTTTTATAAGTAAGCTGAGATAAGCAAAAAGGGATTCTGTCTTTTAAACTTCACTCCTTTATTGCTCACTCAGCATAACTGAACATCTTCCATAAACATGCTAATGAAGTAATAAAGCTGTATAACTAAGATAAGCATTTCTGAATTTCAACTCATTTCACGAGGGGAAATTAACACCAATGTGTTGTTTAATAATCATTTGCTTGTTAACTCTTTAATCCACTGGTACTTCTAAATTAGCTAAAGACTGTTTCATATTTTCTATTTTCTGAAGAAAAGCCATTGGACTTGAAACATTAATGTTGTTTTCTCTCCACAAACCTGCTGAGTTTCTCCAGTAACTCATTTTTGTTCTCATCCCTTACGAAACAGTTATAGCTTTTTGGTGCTAAAGGATGACTAAGCATTATCCAAGAAGATTATTAAACACATAATAACAATATGCCTATTGCAAGGAGGAGTATCGGTTTGCTCAGTTGGTTGGATGGCTGGTTTACAATGCAGAGTGATACCAACAGATTATTTTCAGTAACAACAGAGGTTACCAAAAAATCCTTTCACCTGAGCTGTTGCGATTCTCAGTTTAAGCTCACCACCAGTTGTCTCTCTTTCTCTCTCTAATGAGAGAGCCACTCTATGATCTTCTGGACTATGACAATTTTACTTTACCTTTATTGCAAGGAGGTTAAATTAGAATCTAATTTCCCCATTGTCATCTCAGGGATAAAATGTTACATCTATACTACTTCTACATGCTAGAATAAATGTTGGAAAATTTTTGTCCTTATAACTTGCTTGTTCTCTACCTCTCCATGATCCAAAAGGGCTTACAGAGGGTCCCCAATCTACAAATGTCGAACTTAAAACTCTTGTACTTATGAACATGATTCCATACAGGGGTATAAGTTTAAAGACGGACATATGAACATTTTCTGCACTTCATGAACAGCTGCTTTCCATTGTCCTGCATTGCATTCCAACTTGTGTACAAATTAACATGCCAATTGACTCCAGAATGAAACCCATTTGCAACCCGGGGGACTGCCTGTATTAAGTTTTGAAACTTTTTTTCCAGCCGACATGAAGATCATCTCCTCAGCTCTTTCTTCGCCTGTTTCTGTAAGCTTGTTTTCCCTGCATTTAATAAACATCCTATGATATCTGTTCCCATTTTTACCTCATTTGAGATTTGCTGTAGTTCTGCTCAGCTTGTTCCGAATTCTATGTGCTTATCACAGTTCATCAGTGAAGTCCATGATGGCTGCAGGCTCTGAGAAAGGGGAATTAGTTCACTCTCATTCCAGCTCCACTTTTCTCCTTGACCTTTTGTTTCTGACAAAATGTTGGTGAACAAGACTCTGTGCCATTAAGTAATTGCTTAAAGGCTATTAATGCTAATGTTAGTAGTACAGTATTAAAACTGTTATGCTGTGCAAGTCAGTCACTTTGTAATATGATACTGGGCCAAAAAAGGCTTTCTCTTGACCTCGACTGTGTTAATTTCAGCATTTTTATTTTATTTAGTCTTTCTTTTTGGAAAGACAGGCATAGTAGAAACTTCATGCCCAACTTTAACCTGCCTTTATCTGAAAATTCAACTGAAATATTGTGTCCCATTGTGGATATTGTATAAGGTAATAATTTTAAAAGGTTTTGATGTTCATGCTACATCAGCACCATTCAGTTTACTGATGTCTCTCAGTCTGTGAGTAGAGAAGGGGAATTTTGTTCTAGCTTTTGGGGTCAGGAGATGTGTCTCTACCAGCTACCTCAGGTCTTAGTAATTATACCTAATGAAATGGAGCTATTGCTATCAGGCAATGAAACTTTTAGTTAACTAAGGACAATACATTTTCTAGAGATACTCTTTGTTGGTGTATCCTCTAAAACAAACCACTAGATAGACAGAAGACAAAACAAAGACAAAAGGAGGATTGGTGCCAGCAAACTATTTCAAACAGCCCTTGCAAAGTGACTTATGCTGGAGGTATTAGATACACACGGTGTCAGGAATGGTTACGTGGGAAAATATCACACCGGACACCATTTTTTGGGAAGGATCTGAACACGTTTAAAAGGATGTAGAAAAGATTTACCAGAGTGTTTCTAGGGATCAAGGACTTCATATGAAGATAGCTATAGGCTGGGACTGTTCTCTCTGGAGTAGAGAAGGTCAAGAGGAGATACAGTGAAAGACTGCTCCTATTGGCAGAAGGGGTGAAAATCAAAAGACACTAACTAAAGCTCTTTGCCAAAAGAATCAGTGCTGACATGACAAAAAAATATTTTTATGCAGTTGTTAGGATCTATAATCTGAGTATGTGCAGCAGGTAGATTCAACTGTGGCTTTCAAACAAGGGAACTGGATTATTATTTAAAGAAAACAAATTGAAATATGGAGAAAAGATGGGAGAACAGGACTAACTGAGTTAATGTCGCAAAAGCTGATCTGCCTTGGGGCAAAGCCATTTTATGAAATTCCACACATCCTACCCCATCTGCTTCCCCCATCCCAGATAGTGGGCTGGCAGATAGAGGGTGTGAATAACATTGGATGGGGAGGGATGCAAGCCTTTCTGCTGTCCACCTCTATGGGTATTTGACCAGTGTCAGGGTAGGTGTCAGGTGACCTGTCTGTCTCTTTGGACTAATTAAAGACTTCAAGTGGCCAATGGATGTGGCTTCCCAAATCATGGCCTTGGGAGGGGGTGAGGCTGCTGTTAGTTATGGAATTGGGTAACTCTTGCAAACTTGATATAGAGAGGTGGAAATGGGAGGTCTCTTTCTAATCATGCCTAGGTGTGCCCCTCTACTCTCACCCCCCACCACTCCCCATCCACCCTCCAAACCCAATTAGTTCTCTGTGACCGTAAAATCTGGTCATAGCTTCTTGGGTTGGTTGAGATGCGATTACCTTGACTTTAAAAATAGGTTGTTAGTACAACAGAAAATTTAATGTTATTCTAAAATATTATAGCAATTGTTTAAATAACAAAGCCGTCACTCTTCAAAATAAAGTTAAAAATCATACAACACCAGGTTATAGTCAAACAGGTTTATTTGAAGGTACAGGCTTTCGGAGCTACCTGACCAGTCCAACACTGGCACCTTCACATCTTCAAAATAATAACTCCATGTCTCATCCAAAAAATATCTTTTCTGAAAGTGCAACATACTCCCAGATTTTTGTGGTCAGTCTCCAGGGTGGGATTTAAACACAAAACCTTTATCCAACAACAAAAAATTGACCAACCTAGACATTGCCAGCAGATTTTCTCAACAATCATTAATTCCCTGTGAATCCTTCCCTTGTATTTAACTTGGTGCAACCAAGTGTAGTGATGTAGAAATTTGCAACTGTTGACTTAAGAACTAGAGTTGCATGTCAGTGTGTTTGTTTGAAATAAGAACAGTAAAAATAAGCATTTCCCAATGAGTTCCTAGCTCCTCTCTGGTTTTGACCCAGCATATAGCACTGTCTCATTGTGGGCAGAATTCTGAACAGAGTGAAAACAGAGTGTGTTATCTTCTTAACCAGACTTGTTCTCCAGGTGCAGGATGTCATGACATCCAAGTAGCACATGCCAAGTGTTTTGAATCAAGACTAATCCCCAAAATAAAGCTCTCCTCTGAGGGCTGGAGACCTCTGCTTTAGTTCAACACTCTCCTGAACATCTTTCAGTTATTTTCACAGATGTGAGGTCAAATAGGATGAGAAGTC
Source organism: Hemiscyllium ocellatum (assembly GCF_020745735.1). Classification (NCBI taxonomy): domain Eukaryota; kingdom Metazoa; phylum Chordata; class Chondrichthyes; order Orectolobiformes; family Hemiscylliidae; genus Hemiscyllium; species Hemiscyllium ocellatum. The sequence continues at coordinate 24,936,956 of NC_083406.1, read as the reverse complement.
AGTTCTGGAGACCAGCGCTGAATGGTGATAATTCTTAAGAGCTCAATGCTATTCCAGGTCACCTTAAGGGCTTTTGTAGACCCCTTCGTTTTTTTTGTTTCCCTTTCACACCACTGCTGAGTAAAGCAAGGATAATACCAGCCTGAAATTTACAAAGTATAAAGATTACAGAAGCAAATCCTATCGATTCATCGAAGTGTTGTCTTGATGGATTTTGTTTTTTGGAAGCACTTGTGATTGCAGTTGTACAATTGAAATTTATCATTACCATTGTAAATTGATCCACATTTCCTCCCTACCACAGAAATTATCAAGCACATGGTGCTCAAAATGGACTGGAAGTTATCAGTTACACTTCATATTTTCTCTTGGATAATAAAAGCAGAATCCATGTTGATGTTACTGCGGTCATCTCTTTGGTCTAACGGCCTGGTTTATTATGGTGGAGAGAAAGCACGAGTGAATCCTAAATGAGATAAAACTCTTGTTTTTAAGCCAGATAATGATTGCTATCATGCAAAACAGTTACAAGTTTTATTGCTAAGTGCTTCTTCAATTTTCATTGTTCCTGGTCTGCCATGATTATCATTTCCACCCTATCTTCAACTCTTCATCTCATTAGTTATGCATCTGGGCTGTCTGGTACCTGTCAAGTGGCAGTATATGACAGTTCAGGTGGAAGAGTTCACCGTTGCTGGAATATCATGGTTTTCCCTCTGCTGATCCCATATTTAAACCCCAGCTCCATATCACTTTAGATCTAGCCTTCACTCTGTGGTCCTTCTCCACTATCCTCAAAGAAATGGCTGAGAAAGATGACTTTTCACTGCCAGTTCATTAACAGGGACCTGGATGTGCTGGTGGGCAGAATGGACAGGAGGCAGTGCTGACCAGCAAAGAGGCCATGCCACCAGACTCCACCAGCTTGCACTGAGGTGGAATCTTGGGTCAGTACAGTAAACCAGTGAACCTACAGTAGTGCAGAGAAAAGGTTCAAGATGTTCTGTGTGTTACAAGGTTAAATGTCACCATCTTTGATTGTTAATTTGCTCTGTGGGCCACTCAGCACTCTAATCCTGCCACTGCACATGCCCTTCACCAAAGCTTGTGGTCTACAACTTTTACTATTACATGCGTTATATCCAGTCAATGGCTGTTACCCCACCTCATTTTCTGAGACTGCTAACTTTCCTGCACTCTATGCTTCCTACTCAATGGGGACATCTCAACACTTCTTCTGTTTGTGTATCACCACTAACTGCTCTTCTATCAATTTCCACGGCACTCCACCCCTCCCTTTGTTTAATTGCAGGAATAGCTGGCCGACCTCCCAGACTGTGGTAAAAGCACTTTGACTTTTACATGTAATGTCTAGACTGATTGCATTTGACCTCCAGGACTGACTGGAGTAATCCTGAGACTGCAAAGACACAGAGCCGTGGACTCTTCAAGGATGAAGTGCCTGACTGACCATATTAAAACATTTTCTCATTTACCTATTAGGAAGAAACAAAACATGATTTGAAGACTCTTAATGAGTTGCCACAAATGGTGGAATCTCATAATATTGATGTGGTTAGCTGTGTGGGTGAAGACTGATTCAGATCTTTGAAAGGACTATCCCATTTGTTTCACTCTTGATTCTGTTCCTTTTTTCATACTATTGCAAGGTTCCCCCAAGTATGCATCTAATGAATTTTTGATAATTATTAAATCTGCTTCCATTATGCTTTAGGCAATGCATTCTATATCATATCAGCACAGTGTAGAAAAAAATTCTTGTCTCGCCTCTGGTTATTTTTCACAAAATCTTAGTTTCATATTCTCTTATTGCTATTACTTTGTTCTTGGAAACAGTTTATCCTTATTTATTCTATCAAATGTTTCATGATTATAAACATCTCTACTAAATCTCCCCTTAACCCCAGAATCTCCAGCCTCTCCATATAACTGAAGTGCCACATTCATCCTGGTAAGTTCCCCAATATGCCCCAACGTCTTTTATGTAATCTAATCAATCAGTAACTTGGCAATTATTTCGCCAAATCAGGCAAATTTGTCTTGATCTTGGAGTAAAGGCAGAGATGCAAACACCATCCCAGAAGAAAAGTTGAATAAATTTAAATTTAAATTAAAGTTAAACTACATGTATTGAAGACATTAATTATTCATTATAAACCACAATAGATTGTAAGACGTCACTGCATGATAGAATTGTTACATTTTCTAAATGAATAACTACTCATGAAGTTAACTTTTGTTTTAAGTGTGTTTACAGTCTCATTTATACTGTTTTGAAACAAAAGATAAAAAAAACAAATTCCATACTTTGAACAGAATCCTAAATTCACAGGAAGTGGATCACAAAGTCTCAAATGGATAGAGGAGCCTGAGCTTGGAAACTCAGAAAACTAAAACAATTGGATGTGAATTCTGTAAAAATAAAAATGACACAATTGCTCTTTTTAAAAAAAAGGCCCAAATAAATACAAAGACATGCTCTCAACTGTAAATTGTTTTACAGAAAGATAATTTGGAAAAGGGGGTGACTGAATGGATAGCATTCAGTCTCTGAGACAGAACTCTAGTTTCAAGTCCCACTCCAGGACTTGATGGCCAAAGGATGCAAGTTCATAATACTGCCAAGCAGATTGAATATAAACTTGTAAATACTTCCAAAATATATCTTTGACAAGAAATAGGAATGAGAGATTATTCGTCACTATATGCTGGAAAGAATATTGGAGACTCAGCCATCGTTCTTCATACTCCCAAGCCATACCACGTGTTGACTTGATCATACACAATGACCATAGCCACCATTGAGTGGAATTCTATTTTGTTCAATTTGGATGTTCTCATCACATAGTTGAATTGATTTAGTCTGAAATTTAGAAGCTTCTCTTTTAATCCATGTTAAACACACTTCACTTGAGTACACTGAATACTAATCTCTTGGCATAGTTGATGCAAATCCCTTGTTACTTAAGCAATTCTAACTAAAAGCTCAAATATTACCAACAACCAGAAATAGCTAGCCAGTCACAATATCTGATGGGTGACCCTCCTTTGATCCTTTACGTTGAGATTTGTAGTTAGAAGAACAAAGAGAACAAAGAGTAAAGAATAATACAGCACAGGAACAGGCCCTTTGGCCCTGCAAGCCTGTGCTGACACATTTGCCCTTCCTTACTAAAACTCTTCACCTACAGGATCCATATCCCTCTATTCTCTTTCTATTCACATATTCATCCAGGAGTTTATTGAATGCTGGTGTTGTGTCTGTTTCCACCAATTCCTCTGGCAATGCATGCCAGACACTCGCCAACTTTTGTGTGAAAAACTTGCCTCACACATCTCTTCCAACATTGCCCTCAACCCCTTTACCTTAAACCTGTAATTGTTCCTTCTTCCCTGGGAAAAAGCCCCATTCTTTCGACTTTCTCCATGCCATTCACAATCTTATCAACTGCTGTCAAGGTGATCTTCAACCTCCTGTGTTTCAGTGAAAATAAATCTAACCTATCCAATCTTTCTTCATAGCTAAAATTCTTGATATCAGGCAACATCTTGATCAACCTTTCCTGTACCTCTCCAAAGCATGCGCATCCTTCTGATTGTGTGGTGATTAGTATAGCTCTTACACAATGGTTGGTCTGTACATTGTCTGTATAGATATCACACAGCAAAGGCTGCAAACCTACATTTAATATTTCCCTTCAGTATCTAAAATGTTTAAATGACTTCCCTCTGGTAAGGTTATCATTAACTGTTCTTTGTCACTTATCTGACTTTCTTTGAGCAATTTAACGCTGTGTTTTCACAAGATATCAGTTCTATGCAAAACAGGATAAACTGTTTAACACATCCATTGTCCTAGTACCTCTCCCACGTCTTGAACAGCTCTTGGAACAGAGTTGTGAATTGCAAATAATGGAACTGGTTCAGACTTGTTGCGGTAGTTTTAGTTCACTTTCCTTCGCTTGGCCATTCTCCTTCCCAGCACACTCCAGAAACTTCTCTGACCAGCCATTTTAGATTACACATGCATTCCTTCTAATGATTATTCTTCTGCACATGCTTCCAAGATCTGAACATGATAGTGGCTGCCGAAATGAGATTGCAATACTGGAAATGCGTTGGACCCTAGAAATGCTCTTGGGCCTTCACCTTAGAGAGAATAATGCATGCTAGAAGAGCACTGTGGACATCTTAGTGTACTGCCTAGTTGGTTAGAGTCAGACAGTCATAGAGATGTAAAGCACGGAAACAGACCCTTTGGTCCAACTTGTGAATGCCAACCAGATATCCCAACCTACTCTCGTCCCACCTGCCAGCACCTGGCCCATATCCCTTCATACCCTTCCTATTTATACACACATCTGTATGCCTTTTAAATGTTGCAATTGTCCCAGCCTCCACCACTTCATCGGGCAGTTCATTCCATACACACACCACCCTCTGTGTGAAAAAGTTGCCCCTTCAGTCTCTTTTATATCTTTCTCCTGTCACCCTAAATGAAAGACCTCTAGTTCTGGACTCCTCCACCCCAGCAAAAGTCTTTGTCTATTTGTCTTATCTGTGCCCCTCATGATTTAATAAACCTCTATAAGGTCACCCCTCAACCTCTGACACTCCAGGGAAAACATCCTCAGCCTCTTTAATGACTCCCATAGCTCATACCCTCCAACCCTGACAACATTCTTGTAAATCTCCTCTAAGCCCTTTCAAGTTTCACAACATTCTTCCGATAGGAAGGAGACCAGAATTACAAAAGTGACCTAACTGAAATCTTGTACAGCCACAAGATGACCTCCCAACTCCTGTACTCAATACTCTGACCAATAAAGGAAAGCATGCCAAACACCTTCTTCACTATCCTACCTGCCTGTGATTCTATTTTCAAGGAGCTATGAACCTGCACTCCAAGGTCTCTTTGTTCAGCAACACTCCCAAGACCTTACCATTAAGTGTATAAGTCCAACTAAAATATCCTTTCCCAAAGTGCAGCACCTCACATCTATCTAAACTAAACTCCGCCTGCCACTCCACAACCAATTGGCTCATCTGATCAAGATGCTGTTGTAATCTGAGGTAACCTTCTTTGCTGTCCACTACACCTCCAATTTTGGAGTCATCTGCAAACTTATGAACTGTACCTCCTAGGTTCACATCCAAATCATTTGTATAAATGACAAAAAAGTAGTGACCAAGCACTGATCCTTGTGGCACTCCACTGGTCACAGGCCTCTAGTCTGAAAAACAACCCTCCACCACCATCCTCTGTCTTCTACCTTTGACTGAATTAGTGGTAATAGTAGGGGTTTGATCTCCTGAAGAAAAAGAAAATCAGAGAGGCCATCATTCACTGTCACTGTACAAACTGGCCTTTTCTCTTGGTAGAGACCATACAATTTGGAAGATCCAAATCTAGAATGAACTACATGAGAAATGAAAAGTCCTGGGAAAAACTGATGTGCACAGATCTGGGTATTCAGGTCTATTGTACCCTGAAGTTGGCAACGTAGGTTGATAGAGTAGCCAAGAAGGCATATGGTATGCTTTCCTTCATCAGATGGGGTACAAGAGTTGGAAGTCATGTTGCAGTTGTATAGGACTTTGGTTCAGCCACATTTGGAATACTGTGTATAGTTCTGGTCACCACATTACCAGAAGGATGTGGATGCTTTGGAGAGAGTGCAGAGGAGGTTCACCATGCCTGGTACAGAAGGTGCTAGCTATGAAGAAAGGTTGAGTAGATTAGGATTACTTTCATTCAAAAGATGGAAGTTGAGGGAGGACCTGATTGGGGTCTACAAAATCATGAGAGAGATAGATAGCAAGAAGCTTTTTTTCCCAGAGTGTGGGACTCAATTACTCGGGGTCATGAGTTCGAGGTAAGAGGGGAAAAGTTTAAGTGAAATATGCATGGAAAGTTCTTTATGCAGAGGGTGTTGGTGCCTAGAACCTGCTGCCAGTGGAAATGGTAGAGGTGGACATGATATCGTAATTTAAGGTGGACCTAGACAGATACATGAATGGGCAAGGAACAGAGAGATATAGATCCTTGTAAAATAGGTGACAGGATTGTATAGGGGATCTAATCGGCACAAGCTTAGAGGGCGAAAGCTTGTTGTAATTTTCTTTGTTCTTTGTTCTAATTAGAAATTCTACTAAAGAAACACCTCAAATTGTCAGATCCACATTTAGAGAAACCAAAGAATGAATAGCAGAGTTTAGACTATATGTTTGTTTTCCAAGTAGAAAGAACATTGGATCAGAGCACAGGTGACTAGAATTGTGACAGGCTCCTTCAAAAAAAGTACAAGAAACTATCATTCAGTTAGTATTGTTTCATTTCTTAAACCTGGAACCATTATATCGGATGGTCAGTGTGGACGATTTGGGCCAAATGGTCTGTTTCCACACTGTAGGGAATCTAATCTATTCAGGATGAGCTTAATAAACACCGCAAGAAAGTTGGTTCAGTTAAGATCAGATTTCTCATAGCTAGGTCATGCTTAACTAACTGGTAAATGTGTCTTAAGTGGATTAGTTTAAGCAAGGTAACATTTAAATGGCTTCCTCTATAAAAATAATAACATTAACTGAGTGTGGCTCTATGAGGTAAGGATGTGCGGGTTGGGATTCTTGCAGATATTGAATTTTGCTGACGACACTAAATTGAGAGCTATGGCAAGGACAGTGAAAGATTTCAAGAGACTGGATGGGAAGATAAATGCCAAATGCAACTGAAATGTGAGACATATTGAATAATATTTTGTCAGAAAAAATAGGGAAGGAAGGACACCTTGAGTCTTCAGCTATAAATGGAGTTAAGGACTTTGATACACTGATGCAAAGAATGACATGGCAAACAGGTAAGTAAAAGAAAATTAAACCTTTAATTTTGAACCAAGTGCCAAAGCATGCAGTCAGGGAAGATTGAACTTGCTTCATATTTTAAAAAAAAACAAAAGAACTGTGGATACTGGAAACCAGAAAAAAAAAATTCTGGAAAAAGTGAACAGGTCTGGCAGCATCTGTGGAGAGAAATCAGAATTAATGTTTCAGGGCCAGCAACCCTTCTTCAGAACTGATGGTGACTATGCTTACCCCTTTGAGTGATTGCATCATAGAACATCTACACCTCCCCCCCCCCCCCCCCCCCCCCACAGCTTCCAGTTGCCTGCCGCTGCAACCCACCACCTTGTTCCCTAGCCTTCATCCCTTTCTTCAGCTTGCTTCAGAGCTCCTGTGAAACTCAACATGAACTGGAAGACCAGAACCTCATTTTCTACTTGGGACCTCAACAGCCTGCTGGACTCAGTACCAAGTTCAACAACTTTACAGCTTGAAGCACCTTTTCCCATGTCCTTACCCCAACTCCCACACACCAGGCCTTGTTATCACATGGTTTGCCATTAAACACAACCTATCATTCGCCACTAACAGTCCCCATTCACAGTTATTCATTCTCTTAGGCTGACAGTTATTCACTTTGTTGTCTGTCCAACTGTTCTTCTCTCTCTTTGGTCTCCAACTCCACCTTTCGTTTATTTCCTACTCCACCCCACCCACCACCATACCTTCTGCATCAAAAAAGAACGTTTTCCTTGCTACCATCAATTCTGAAGAAGGATCATTGGAACTGAAACATTAACTCTGATTTCTCTTCACATATGCTGCCAGGCCTACTAATTTTTTTCAGCAATTTCTGTTTTTGTTTTATATTTAGTGGGAGTGTGGCATGCTCTTTTGGACTTCTTTACAGGAAGATATGAAAGCATTGCAAGATGTATAGGAAAAATTGACTGTGATGTTACGAAAGATTGTAGAGAGAAGCTTGGAAATTTTGACATTTTCCCTGAGGCTAAAAAGGTTCAGGGTGACTGGATAGGTGTCACAACACGAAGGGTTGCTACAAGGCAAGAGAGTATTCCTCCTACTGACCCCTTGATCATGACCCCACTACTGGTCACCAAGCCATTATCTCCCAGACCATTAACAACCTCATCACTTACGGTGATCTGCCATCCACCTGATTGTTCCACAGCCCTGCCCTGTCCATTTCTATCTCCTACCCAAATTCCATAAATACCATTGCCCCAGACGATCCATTGTCACTGCCTGCTCCTGCCTTACGGAGCTCATCTTCTCTTACCTCAACTCCATTCTTTTCTCTTTGGTCCAGGAACTCCCCACCTACATTCAGGAGATAACCCACATCCTCCACCTCTTCCAAAATTTTCAATTCCCCAGCCCCCAACACCACATCTTCACCAGGCCCTTTGCACCAGCATCCCCCATGAGGAGGGCCTAAAAGCTTCTGCTTCTTCCTCCTACAGAGGCCCAATTGGTCCCCATCCACTGACACCATCATTCATTTAGCAGAACTGTTCCTCACCCTCAACAACTTTTCATTTGATTCTTCCCACTTCCTACAAATCAAATGGGTAGCCATGGGCACCCTGATGGGGCTGAGCTATGCCTGCCTCCTTGTAGAATTTGTGGAGCCATCTCTGTTCCATAACTACATTGGCACCATCCCCTACCTCTTCTTCTGCTGTGTTGGTGATTGCATTGGTACTGTCTCATGCTCTCACCAGAAGTTCAAGCAGTTCATCAACTTCATCAACACCTTCCACCCTGCCCTCAAATTCACCCGGACCATTTCTGACACCTCCCTCCCCTTCCTGAACACCTCTGTCTCCATCTCCAGAAATTGACTCATGACTGACATCCATTTCAAACCCACTAACTCCCACAACTACATCAACTACACCTCCTCCCACTCATCTTCCTATAAAAATGTTATCCCATATTCTCAATTCCTCTGCTTCTGCCACATCTACTCCCAAGATGAGGCATTTTACTCCAGGACATTCCAGATAGGGACTGTAGTTATTGAGGATTTCCCCAACTGAATCTCCTTCATTTCTCACACTTCTGCTCTCAAATCCCCTCCCCTCAACAACAACAAATATAGAGTCCCCTTTGTCCTCATATACCACCCCACCAACCTCCAAATCTAATGCAACAATCTCTGACATTTCTGCCACCTACACTCAGACCCCACCAACAAAAAGATATTTTGTTCCCCACTTGTGTCCACTTTCTGCAGGGACTGTTTACTCCGTGACTCCCTGGTCAACTGTACACACCCCACCAACTTCTTCACCACACCCAGTACCTTCCCCTGCAACCATAAGAGGTGCAACACATGCTTCCTCACCTCCCCTCTCACCTCCATCCAAGGCCCCAAACCATCCTTCCAGATCCAGCAGAATTTCACCTGGCACTTCATCCAACCTGATCTATTGTATCCATTGCTTCCAATGTGGTCACCTCGGGGAGACCAAAAACTGACTTTGGGACCAATTCGCGGAGCATCTGTGCTCTGCACGTATCAACCAGCCCGCCTTTCCAGTTGCTATCCACTTTAATTCCCCTGCCCCCGGCAATGTGTCCATCCTTGGCCTTCTCCACTGTCAGAGTGAGGCCAAATGGAAACTGGAGGAACAACACTTTATATTTCACCTGGGGAACTTACAGCCCAATGCCCTCAGTATTGACTTCACCAGCTGCAAAATCCCTCCACCTTCCAGTCTTACCCCATGTACAACCCTCCCCCTCCCCCTAGCTCCCTAACCCAACTTTTCCTGTCCATCTTCCTATTCACCTATCCACTCCACCTTTCCCACTGACCAATAGCAATAAATATCTACCTACATCCACCTATCACAAGCCTATCTACTCTTCCTCCAGCTTCACATCTCTCCCTCTATTTGCTTCTGGCCTCCCCTCTCCCTACCCAGTTAAAATACCAGGTGTTGTTCCTCCAGTTTATATTTAGCCTCACTCTGACAGTGGATTGCCAGGGGAGTGGGAGGGGGAATTAAAATGAATGGCAATTGAACATTGACTTTCCTGCTCCTTGAATACTCTCTAACTTGCTGTTCTTTTCCAGCTTCACTTCTATCGACCAAGAGAGTATTTCCATTTGATAGTGAGATTGCAGTCAGCAGGCAAAGATGTAAGACAATCACAGAATGAATTCGGAAGTTAGAAAACTTCATTTGCACAGAGGGAAGCTAAAATATCAAGTTCAGTGCCAAAACAGTCTAAAAATTATTCAAGAGACAGTTAGAGAATGGCCATAAAAAAAAGGTAGTAGAGAGTGCATAGGAGAATAATTCGTTATATAGAGCAAAGTCATTCATTCAGCTTTGGTAGGCTAAATGAATCTGCGTCTATTCAATGAAACCTTGTGGTCAAAATTTCTGACTGTTGGCAGGGAGATTCTGCTCTGGTCTGAAAGGGAGATGGTGAGAGCAGTGCCAAGGATTCATTGGAAAAGAAGGTACCTCCAATAAGCACCACCAAAAGGTCACCAAGGTCTGAGATGTCCTTGTCTTCCTGTTGGTAGAAAATGTAAAAATGTCTTTGAATGTGGGAAGAAACCTTTAATTGGTTCCTTAAGGCAGTCAAATTGCATCTGAATGGGAGATCGGTGTCGGAAGAAAATACCCATATCATCCACATCTTCCTCCTTGTTTTATGGACCAGTTTTGCTAAAATAAACTGTCATTATCCAGTTTGAAGAAATAAAATAAGATAAGGGGAAAATAAGCGAAAAGGTAGAAAATAGATTTTTTTCTCTTCCTTTGCATAGAATTCCTCCAGAGTGGAAATTGGCCCTTCGGACAAACAAGTCCACACCAACCATCTGAAGAGTATCCCACCCAATCCTATTCCCCTACCCTATATTTACCCCTGATTAATGCACCAAACCTACACAACCCTGAATACTATGGGCAATTTAACATCTCCAATTCACCCAAGCTGCACATCTTTTGATTGTGGGAGAAAACTGAGCGACCAGAGAAAACCCAGGTAGACACAGGGAGAATGTGTAAACTCCACACAGACAGTTGCAAAAGGCTGGAATCGAAACTGGGTCCCAGGCACTGTGAGGCAGCAGTGCTAACCACTGAGCCACTGTGTGCTGGCCCTTCTCTTGCGCTTCCTCTGATAGAAGTACAGGAAGGTTATGTGGAGAAAATGGAAAAGATAGTTCAGTTGCTTCTCCCGCACACCAAAAAAGAAAATAGTTGGTAACATCTACAGTGTTATAAAACAAAGAACTATAGATGTTGAAGGTCTAAAAGAAGGTTCTGATGAAGGATTACTGACTCAAAATGCCTGAGTTTCTTCAGCAACTTTTGTTTTTATTTTGCAAGTAGTCTACTGGATTAAGAGTAGTTTTTATGTACATCAGACCTGGATCATTGATGATCAATGCTGAATTAGTATTTTTAAAATTTCAGTCATACTTCTGTATTTCTAGTGGCCACTGCTATTTAAGAACTAATTGGGTTAACTGACTTACAGAAACGGCTCATAATTTCAAATCTTCCCAACAACTATGTAAAGCAAAGTGTGTTAGTCAACAATGTGAGCTAATATCTTCATCACTGTTCATGAGAATGTTACCACAGAGCACTTATAGTGCTTTGCTTGATTTATAGATGCAATGTTAGCCCTGTTTCACTCCGTGAACTGGTACTGGATTAGAATTTTTTATTTCAGATGTCGTGCATCTGCAATACTTGATACTTTTATGCTTTGTCTCCTGTTCCATACAGCCTTTGGAAGAATGTCATTTGCTATTTAGGGGCTTTTTAAACATTAAGTCTATATCATCACATTGATGGAAAGATCAAATGAAGCAGAACAGAGGATAGACAGGGAAGAAAATCTGCTGTCTTTACTTAGTTTGGCCTGTATGTGGCTGGTTTCACTATCTGTGATTATACAACTATCATTGTTGGAAAAACCCATTTGGCTCACTAATATCCATTCAGGGATGGATATCTGCCATCCTTAATCAGTCACATAACTTCACACCACAGTGATTAGGATGATTCTTAACTGGCCTCTGAAATGGCTTGAATTAAGTGAACTCTGAATTCACTTAAGGGCCAAAAAGACGAGAAATAACTGACTCAATCAACAAAGCTAACATACAAAGGACAATGTAACTTTTAACAACAAAAACACCTTGGGCAATATTTTCAAGAGAGCTGTTTGTCTTTTAAACCATTTTACGAAAAACAATTATTGAATATTAAATATTTTAGTTGTAAATGATGAATGTTGCAGTAAAAAAAGTTACTTCTAACAAGGAGTTGACATAATTACTGAGAAAAGAGATTTTTTTTGTGTGTGATCATGCTACATGGCTTAAATCTATATCTGCCTGGCACATAATTTCCTGGCACTGCTAATTGTTTGAAAGGTAAGCTAGTAACTAGCAAGCAGTCCTGGCTAAATTTGCTTGAAGGTGAGACTTTCTACACAAAATGAGAGTGTTTAAAAGTTCCAAATGATAGTGTGACTGGGATGCATAAACTTCTTCAGTTGTAAGATCGGACAGCAGTAATATTTCATTTCTGCATAATCCTTGTCCAATGAGAGCAACTTTAAAGCAGTCTGGCAAACAACAGAAGAAGAAAGAACTTCAGGAAGATGAGAAGTGATCTTTGTTTCAGGGAATTTTAACTTGCTAATTGGTGCTGATAAAACAAGAATATCCATGCCATTTTCATCTGTGCAAGAATGGACAATAAATGCTGCTGACATTCTATGACTGAATATAAAAAAGCTAACATACAAGATCAGCTCTATGCTGACTTGGACATAATCTTCCCTTTAACTTTGATTCATATGGCACAATAAATGACTGAGTGTAGACAACAGCAGAAATAAATTCCTTCTCTCTCACACGCTTTCAATGCCAAAGGAGTCAACAGGTTGCTATTTTGCATTACATACAGCAAATTTACATTCTGAAGACAGCTCCTTGGAACTGAAAAATATTAGGGAGTCACTCAGCAGTATTTTTATGCATTATTTTGATTTACAATGATGTTTCTCATGATGAGTGCTCATCCTATGCACATAGGCACATAATACTGACAATCGCAAAGTGTACCGCTCACAATCACAAAATCTCACTGCACACAAATGCAGCAACTACTTTGGGTGCTCACACAGCTCTTCCATATTGAGCCCATAACACAGGTATATAATCTTCAAAGCACTGCAGTGCATAATACAGTGCATACCATTCTACATTGTAAGTAAAATGGTGAAATCAACCACAAAGTTAGTAACTTCAAGTTTAGATGATACCTTGATGGAGATCTTATAAAAAATATCTTAATTATCTTCAATGATATGTAACATATTTGTTGCCTACAGCCTCACTTATTTCTGTGGTACGACCTGCTCATCAGTTACCTGCATTGTTGTGTCTGAGTCACAGGGTTCTGAGATTAAATCCCAATCCAAAGCTTGAGCATAAAATTATATTATAGCTTCAGTTGAGACATTAAACAAGTCCCATTTGTCAGGTTGGTTGGATGTAAAAGGTACCATAACGTCATTTTGATCAAAAGTGGTGGACTTACCCTTGTTAGTATTTGTTCCTCAATTAGCATCTCAGAAAACTAGGCATTATCATGTGCTTTTGTGGGGATAAATTAGCTGTTGCATATCATACAACAGTGACAAAACTTTACCTCATAGATTGTAAAACATCTTGAAGCATTTGAATTTATATATAGATAAAAATGATACTTTCTCTTGTATGATTTAGCAATCTAGTAGGACATCACTCATAAGATGAAGACACCTTTCTCTGCTGTCTAATGCATACAGGGAACAAAACAAAATTCAAGTCTATTTGTTACGCAAGACACACCATTGCGTGAATTGGAAAACTAAATAGAATTATCACAACACTGGTTGATTTTTGTGATGTGAAATATTGTTTACAAGAAGTAGGTCTTCATTTTAATACAACTATCCAAACAATTTCATATATAGAATCATAAAATCCCTACAGACTGGAAACAAGCATTTGGCCCAACAAGTCCACAAGTCCACAACCAACCCTCTGAAGTATAATTCACCCAGACCCATTCCCCTACCCTAATGTTCTACATTTACCCCACCTCATCTACATATCCCTGAACACTATGGGCAATTTAGCATGGCCAATTCACCTAATCTGCACCTCTTTGGATTGTGGAAGGAAACCGGAGCACCAGGAGGAAACCCACACAGACACAGTGTGAATGTGCAAACTCCACACAGATAGTCGCCTGAGGCTGGGATCAAACCTGGGTCCCTCTCTACAATTAATTTGCCAGGACACAAATGAAGACCAAATGCAACTGTTAAAAATGCTCATAAAGTTCCAAAAAATGTATTAAATTCAAATACTCAATACACCGACTTTTAACTAATATGGATTCTTTTGTGTTTCCAGCCCCTGAGGTCAACAGGTTCCTCGATAAACTATAGGGTGTTTTCATTATGCATTGACCAAGGCAGAAGACAATTGTCAAATTGATAGAAAATGTCTGAAGTATCATATTGGACTCAACTTTAATTTTGCTTCTCTCTCCACAGATGCTGCCAGACCTGCTGAGTTTCTCCTATACTCTATTTTGTTTTTATTTTAGATTTTAGCATCAACTGCGTTTTGCTTTCTTTTGCTTTGAATTGTCACATTGAGCCTGGACCACATAGGGTGGCATTTCACATGAGGTTTAATACACTGCTGTTTACTTCCTTTTTGTAATTTTCATGGTAATTTTAATGTCTTGGTTTTAATTCATTTCTTCGAGTCAAGTTGGTCTTCTTTGGCACTGCTCAGTTCAGCCAAGGATGCGTGATATTCAAATCATGCAAGAACGGAGGCAGAAGGCCAATTGCACCGAGGTGGAGGTGAGAAAAAAGATAGAGGCAGAGGAGAAAGAGATGGATGGAGAGAAAGAAGAGAGGAGAGGAAGGAAATGAGAGGATAGCAGAAGGCAAACTGAGGAACATGAAGAAGGATATGGAAGGGAATAAGGAGGAAAATGAAAATGAATTGTGCAGGTTAAGTTACAAATGGAAGAACATGGAAATCTTTCCATGACTCTAAGCAGCTATTTATCTTACTGTGGCAGACTTAACATCTGACATGATACATGCAGATAAGTTTGTAATCCATCTTTGTAATGATTGATGAGTGTTTGAATATGAGAGGTTTGTTACAATTGATGCTCACTGTGCTCGGTTAATTAAGTCTGGTTGTGGACACTGAGAAATACAAAGCTGGAAACTTGGGCTAGAAGCTTG
Source organism: Hemiscyllium ocellatum (assembly GCF_020745735.1). Lineage (NCBI taxonomy): Eukaryota > Metazoa > Chordata > Chondrichthyes > Orectolobiformes > Hemiscylliidae > Hemiscyllium > Hemiscyllium ocellatum. The sequence goes on along the minus strand of NC_083406.1, from coordinate 24,921,761 downwards.
GCAGAGCAAACATTTTATTGCACTGAAAAAATTGCTATTCCATTCATATAAGCTAGTATGCCAGCTCTGCAAAACTCTGAGAATGTTGGAAATTGTTTCATATTTTACATGAGCAACACAGAGGCCATATTTCAAGTACATTAACATCGAAGATGTTTTGCTGTTTGTTCCTCAGTAAGTGTCAGAGGTCACGAGGTGATGTTTCTCCTCCAGTGTTTTGGCAGGGAGCTTGAACAAAATCTTCTCCTTGGCAATTGTCTAGACGTTATTCAACCTGTTTGCTGATAAATTGCCAAATTATTTCTCTTGCTGCGAGAGATCACATTCTGCTATTCAGCAACTGTTTGCCATGCAACTCCAAAGCTGTTCCAGCAGCTCTTCTGTGAATAGCGACTTAAGTGTGACCTTCGATTACGGTCACTCTGTGAACTCTTGTGTGATAACTTACAAATAGGAATAAGTCGTCCATTATCTTTATTTTGAAATGTTAATCAACTTACTAAAACAAGCCTTGTTTCAATGGTTAGCTTGAAAAATGTTAATGAAGCAATATGGTAACTTGCATATAGCAACTTGAATAAAGAAAAACATGTTTTTTGAAAACAGATTTAATACCAAAGAGCTCCTACATCTTCAAGTAAAATGATTCAGGTTTTATCAATAAGTTGCTTTCCTTGAAAACATTTCATTTGTGTTCTAACACAATTACAGAAGCTTACATGAGGGTATCATTGATAATGTATCCCCTTGTGTCAGAGCTGTCAACACTAAGAAAGAGCTTTGAGCAAAATGTGTGATTATATAAAGTGAGACTAATTTCAAAGCTCTTTATATGCCTGGACTCACCAGTGCAACTCTAGTCAAATGAGTTAAACCAAGGTGAGAGAAAGAGAGAGAGGAGCCTGAGATGAGAAAAAAAAAGTGATGAATGGAACTGGAAGGATAGACACAACAAAAAGGAAGTGAAAGTACAAGAAAGGAAGAAAATGTGAGAAGGCAGTAGAAGGGGAAGAGAAAGGAAGATGAAGGAAGTGGAAGAGGTGCAAGGAAAAAAAAAATGGCAGGAATGAGGAAAGAAGATTAAAAAAGGGAAAGAAAGTGGAGACAAATGGTGAATAGGAAGATGATTTTAGAGGATTGTCAAGTTGGAAGAATTGCATCAATGGCCATTTGACTGAGGGACAGTCTTTCACCAAATGTGTAAAATGTCATTGGTTAACCTCAAGGAACATGAAATTCTGACTTCTAGACGTGAGCATAATTTTTGTATCAATCACTGAATTTATCATTGGTGGGTTGATTTTGTATATAGACATGCATTAGTTGAAGTAGTGATAAAGACCCAAAAGTGTCAACCAGTGGATCAAGAAGCATTTTAAGCGGTCACTGTCAGAGGTATTAAACTATATCTGTTTGGAACCGCTGCCAAACAATGATCAGTCTACTATATTATTTGCATATTTATATGGTCCTTATGGATAGGTATATCTTCTAACATATTAGTAAGACAAAATGGTTACTAGCACTAAAGGAACAATGATACCTAAATAAATTCATGATTTGGAGACTCCAAAAGCTACTGCTTCCAAATAAACCTGTTGGATTATAACTTGGTGTTGTGTGATTTTTAACTAAATAAATCCATTCAGCTTTCATCACTGACATCACTTTATATTTTACATTTTATAATGAACACAATTCATTTAGTAAATGAAAAATGTCATTACTTTTGGAACATAAATGTGAATTATTTCATCTGTTTTCTTTGATATTGACTGAATAAGGAACAAACAGAAACTGTTACTTCTTGACAATCACAAGGCCATATGATCAGAAAATACTTAGCTAAGCAATGAAAGCAAATTCACATAGGTGCTTGCAAGAATGGGCATGAGAAAGTTAAAAAATGCCCACACGTAACATAATTATTGGGTTTTCTTTTAAATTGATGCTTACCTTGTTACATTAATGCCATGACTGTTATGTTCATATTTATGATGTGGAGGTGCTAGTATTGGACTGGGGTGGACGAGGTCAACCGTCACATGATATCAAGTTATAGTCCAAAAGGTTTATTTGAAATCACAAACTTTAGGCTCGTTGACCCTTCGTCACTTCATCTGACAAAGGGGCAGTGCTTAGAAAGCTTGTGATTTCAAATAAATTCATTGGCCTACAACCTGGTGTCGTGTGACTTTTAACCATGTTGATATTTTGTATTATAGTGACAATGTTTGCCATTCATGCTAATTTCAAAGCTTTTACAAAATCAGTAGTAAAGGAAGCAGTGTTGTTGTAGGTTATTAATAAATTACCAGAGGTAACTGAAAACACTCGTCACCAAATGGTAGAGTTATTAAAAGTGAGGATAGATGGAGGTCAGAATTGGAAGAGCACAGATACAAAGATGGAGGGTCTGGTGGAGATTATAGAGATAGGGAGAGGTGAGTTCATGCTTTGAAAAGAGAATAAGAATTTTAAACTCAAGGCATAACCTGACTGGAAGACAGATTAGCTCAGCAAGCACAAGACTGATATGGGAATGAGACTTGCTGTGAGTCAAAACACAAGCAGCATGGTTTAGAATGATTTGGGGGAGGGTAGAATGTGGAAGACCATTGAATAGTGCGATTGAATCATAAAGTTTTGTGCTAATAAAGGTACAAATGAGGGCTTTAGTAGCATTTAAACTCAGGCAGGGCAAAGTCAAGCGATGTTAGAGCTGGAATTGGGCAATGGGGAACTAATATGAGCTTTGAAGCTCATTTCAGGATCATACTTGATCATAAGGTTGTGAAGAGAGTCACTTAGTTTCTGTTGCCAGGGAGAGGGATGGAGTTGGTAGCTAGAAAATAACGCTTCAACTAATTAATTGAATAAAATTATTAATTGGCTTGGAATTGTCCCATTTCATTAAAATTTTACCCTCAATTTTCAGTTCAGAAAATCTGGAAATAATGGATTATCTGAGAATGAAGTACCACGAGTATATCATTTTATCAATGAGATTTAAGGATTAAGAAACAAAACAAAAGCAATAACAGAATTAAAGGGTGTGAATTTGAAACAAATTGAAAAAAAATAAAGAGAAATAGTTTCTGTTACAACCAAGTGAAAAAGAGACAAGGAAAAGTAAAAGTAAGCAAATAAATTAAAATTAAATTTTAATTTTTCTAACAATTTACAATGTATAGGAACAAGACTCCAGAGTTTTAATTATTTCCTTTGAGAATTAAAAAGTTTTAGTAGCCTTCACTTTAATTCCTGATTTTAATCTGGAGCACCTTGAAGAGAATAAAAAAAGAAGAAACAATAATAAAATATTGCTTGTCAGTTTCCAAGACAAAAATTAGTTCCTGTGTCCCAAGCAGCTAGTCAAGCAGTTGGACTGGTGGCTGCTGCCAATGGCATCCTGTCTAGTGGAATGACATTGGATTTTATTAGGCAGATGAGATGGTATTCATAGAAAAGGGGGTGGCTATGAGGGCGGGGAGGATTGTCAGATGTAAGGGCAGGAGCATGGCTGTGCCTCTCGCTACTGCTGCTGGATCTTTGAATCATGTGTTGAGTGCCCATCAATGAGGGGCGTTTCACTATGATGTCAAAAGCAAATGAAATAGAATTTGCAAGAGAAACATGTTCAATCCCAATAAATTTCTTAGACAATATTAAGTTCCAGGGAGCCCATGGAATTGCTTTTAAGTGCCTCTTTTAGATATGCATTTGACATTCTGCTGCTCCTGAGTGGGATTATCTCATATGGCTTGATCAACACCGGGTTAAATTTGGGACAGTTTTTCTGACAGTGGGAACAAGACATGAGGACTCCCATTTGATTCTTACTGCTCTTATGATTCTTGTTTCAGAGGGCTCCATTAATTTTAGCTGCATGTGGATTTGTGCTGTCATTTCTCAACAGGTTTTTTTTGAAGGTTTGGGAGAGACGCTGCCAATTATATCAATAAAAAAAACTTTTTTTTGAAGCACTTTAAATTTACTTCTCCATCCAGTTAAGTTGGGAAACCCGAAGCATTCTTTTTGTTTAATTTGAATTATTGTTGTCACATGCACCTCAGTACAGTGAAAAGTTTTGTCTTGCATGTAGTACAGGCAGATCATAACAAACAAGGACATACAGCTCGTAGGGTGCTTAGACAGAGCAAGGCATATAAGGCTATGGCTGCACAGGATGTGCACAAAGCAAGATCAACTTTGGATCTGAAGTTAGAGAAATCCATTCAGCAGTCCAATAACAGCGGGGAAGAAGCTGTTCTTAAAACTATTGGTGCGTATGTTCCAACTTCTGTAGCTTCTGCATGATGGAAGAGGTTGAAAGAGAGTATTACTAGGGTGGGAAGGGTCTTTGAAGAGGTTGACAGAGAAGTGTAGATTGGGTCCATGGATGGGATGTTGGCTTCTGTGATGGTCAGGGCTGTACACACAAATTTCTGGAGTTTCTTATGATCCTGGGCAGAGAAGTTGCCATTTCAAGCTGTTACATTCCCAGGTAGAATGGTTTCCATGGTGCCTCTGTAAAAGTTGGTGAGAGTCTTTATGGGCGTGTCGAATTTCCTACACTTTTGTCACTTTGCAGAAGGCAGCAATCCCATTGTGTCTGTCAAGTGGTACATCCTAAATGGCAGTGCAAGGTTCCAATTTGACTGAATTAATTGTCAGTATCACATCATAAAGCATTCTTGATATGACTAATGCAAGAAAGAACACTTCTTCATTGTAATTTCATTAAACTGAAGCCAATTATACTAAATTCAAGGACAATTTTGCAGTGATCAATAAGCACACACAAAACACAATCTAAGACTGAAAAAGTTAACTTCTTTAGAGATCAAATATATTCTACGCATTTTCAATATTTTTGATTTAATTTTCCATTTCTCAACAGAATTATTAATAATTTAACAACCTGATACCTTTTTTGGCTATTTTAAGCCTCCACAATGCTGAAAGATTTAGTTTGAGTTTTGCAATTCATCAAGTTTTGAATTCTCTTCAACTCAGTGTACTGACCTAATTCCTGTACCATTTCAAAACATTAACGTTTTTTAATATACCCTCAATCCATATAACAGAGAAGTGCATGTGGTCTTGCATTTTAGCTTAAATCTTATAAAAGTGATAACAACCAGTACTAAAAAAGGTCATCTTTGAAATTTATAAACTGTGCTGAACTATTATGGTTCCACAGATGAAACATGATCTGGTTGAATTTTTTGGGTCACTTTTAATTCCAATAATTTGAATTATATGTATGTGTAGGGATAACTTAACTTACATGAGATATGCAAGTAATGGGATAACTTAACTTACATGAGATATGCAAGTAATTTATTCAAAACTAGCAAATCAAAATCTGGGAAAAATTTGTCTGCTTCAAAATTTTCAACAGCCTAAGAGGTGAAAATGATAAAATATGTAGTTGTGTCAACATTGATTGTTTTGCAAAATGAGAGTCAATAGGAATCATGAGAAAACTCCTCACTGTTTGGAATCATACCTGATGCAAATGAAGGTGATTGTGGCCATGAAGATCAATCATCTCAGCTCCAGGACATCTCTGCAGGAAATCTTCAGGGTGGTATCCTCAGAACCAACCATCTTCAACTGCTGCATCAATGATCTTCCCTCCATCATCAGGTCAAAAGTAGGGATATTTGCAAATAATTGCACAATATTGAGCATCATTTGCAACTCCACAGATATGGAAGCAGTTTATGTTCAAATGCAACAAGATATGGGCAATATTCAGGCTTGGGGCGATAAGTGGCAAGTAACATGCAAATACCTGGTAACGACCATCTCCACTAAATGGCATTCCATCCACCACCCCTTGATATTCAATGGTATTACTTCCACTGAATCACCAACTATCAACATCTGATGGTTACCACTGAGCAGAAACTCAACTGGATTAGACATATAAATATGCATCTCCTGACTTACCAAAACCTGTGCCTCATCTGCAAAGCACAAGTCAGGACATATGATGGAATTCTCCCCACTTGCCTGGATGGGAGCAAATCCATCAACACACATGAAGCTTGACACCAACCAAAACAAACAGCCCACTTGATTGGCACCATGTCCACCACGTTCATCAAAGATCCAGAGACAGCACCTCCCAAACTCATCAACCACTTCCACTTAAGAGGGGACAACAGATACATGGGGACATCATCATCTGCAGGTTCTCTTCAAAACCACTCACTGTCCTGACTTTGAAATATATCACAATTGCTTCACTGTCACAGAGTCAAAATTCTGCAATTCCTTCACTAACATCATTGTGGGGATGGACTGCAGCAATTCAAGAAGGCAGCTCACCACCACCTTCTCAAGGGTGACTAGGGAAACATAACAAATGTTGATTCAGTTGGTACACATACATCCCATGAGTGAACAAATTAAAAAGTATATATATTATCAACATTTGTCAAAATCCTTTTTAGACTATTTGGGTTTCATGAAGTGTTTTATTTTATTTTTAAAATTGTGCCTGGCATCAGATGTAGAATTTGAATTATAAAAGGAATTTGAGCTTAATGCTATCCATTATATTTGAAGCTGAGTTTAAGATGAAAAATGGCAAGGAGAGTATTTAAGGTGAGATTAAGAAATAAATGAATAATTCTTGACCATGCCTAGTACATAGACTGAGTGAAAGCAAATAAAATAGGTTGATTGAAATCATGGAAAACATGTAACACAGAAGTAAGTTATTTAGCTCAGTGGGACTGAACCAACTCTTTCCAAAAGCAATTTATTCTCTTCTCTTCCCCGTGCTCTTTCTTTTTCCTTTCTCTTTCAAGTACTTATCCAATTTCTTTTTGAAAGTCATGACTGAATCTGACGCCACCAAGACTTCCAATGAGTTTTAGATCGTAACCACAGTAACTACAATGGGGAGAAAATATATTTTGCTTATGTTGTCATTGGTTGTTATGGATTGCCAAGTATGGATTAGATGGAAAATTTATCAAGAGTTGGGGGATAAATAATAAATGGGTTTGAAGAAGCAAATAAAAGGAGTTTGAAAAACAGTACAAGTGTTGCAGTGCAAATGTCAGTAGATTAGTAACTCAGAGCTGCGGGATACCGTTTAGCGAACATGATTTCAAATTCTATCATGGGCAATGGTACAATTTAAATTCAATAAAAACCTGGAATCAAATGTTGGCCTTATAGCAATGAAGCACCCATTATGAATTGCAAAATGGCATCAGGCTCATTAACATCCTTTAGGGAAAGAAATCTGCCTCCCTTACTCAGTCCTTAACAAAATGTGACTCCAAGTCCACACCAATGTTGCTACATTTTGGAAACAGTCAAGAGAGTCACCCAGTTTAAGGGCAAGTAGGGATAGACAACAAAAGTTGGCCTTATTTATTGATATCCACATCCCAAAATAGAATAAAGGAAACTAAAAAAACAAGGTGCAACAAGCAGTGTTTACATTATTTTAAAAATAATGTAAAAAACTTAAATAAGAATTCTGACACTTCTAGCTCTCAAACATAATGCCAAAGAAAACAAATGGAGATGGAGGGTAGGGTTTCTTGTAGTTCAAGGGCTGTTACCTGTAAAGTATTGAAGAACAGCAATGTGATATAGAAGGTACACTGCCTCCCCTGGTTGGCCCCATTATTTCCAATCCTGCAACATCACCCAACATAATCCTCCTACCTTACTCTTTGGAAAGGAGTGGAATGTTTTAGATATTCCTTCTCTTTAAGAGAATTCAAGTGGAAGGACTCCATGTGCTGTATATATACTATGCTGTGACTGTCTGCTCTGTGTACTCTGCATATATATAAATCCACTTGGTTTGCTGTAATGTCAGATTCATAATTTATTATGTTTTATTATTTTTAATAAAGTAACCCATGGAGTTGATCAATCCGTGATGAGCAGCTCCCCATTAAACTATCATGCGTAAAATGACAAGTGGTATAGATATTTAATCAGCTCTTGGAGAATGTTATAAAGCATTCTTAAGCATTATTCCTCAGAACTTATTTTACTAACCCACATTTTTTTTCCATTATTTTCTATTCAAAGCAAAATGAGAAACATTTGGGGTAAATTTGCAAATCATAAAAAGAATTAGTGGTGTCATAAATATTGAACTGTAAGGCCTCAGACAATATTGTTGGGCTGTTCAGATGAGCAGAACAGTCGCAAATGGAACTTAATTCTCAAAAGTATGTGCATTTTGGGAGGAGTAAGAAGTCAAGGGAGCACATGATGAATGGTAGGACCTGAGGAGGTACAAAGGGACTTTGGTGCACATGCCCAAATGAAAGAAACAGAACAGGCGGATATGTTGGCTAAGAGGGCAGATGAGATAGTTACCTTTATTACCCAAGGTATTGAATGCAAGAGCAGCGGATTTGTGATGAAGCTGTATAAGATGTTAGTTTAGCCATTAACTGGAGTAATGTGTGTAGGTCTGGTCACCTCACTACGGGAATGTTGTGATTATAGTGAAGTGGATGGAAAGGAGGTTCAACTGAAAGTTGCCTCGAATAGAGTGATTCAGACATGAAGAGAGACTAGTTAGATAAGAGTTGTTTTCACTAGGGTCATTCCTGATGAAGAGCTTTTGCCCAAAACATTGATTCTCCTGCTTCTCGGATGTTGCCTGACCGGCTGTGCTTTTCCTCACGCTCTCAACTCTGATCTCCAGCATCTGCAGTCCTCACTTTCTCCTTGTTTTCCCTAGAGTAGAGAGATTAAGTGGGGATCTGATTGAGGGGGACAACATTATGAGGGACATTGATAGGAACAAATCTTTCACCCAGCAGAAAAATCAATAACTGAGAGGTATAAACCTCTGGTACAGGCAAAGAGGTTTTTCACTCAAATGGTTGTTGGTCTCTGGAACTCACTACCCGACAGTTCAATAACATAGAAGGCTACCGGCCAAGAGCTGGGAAATGGGATAAGAATAGTCTCAATTGGTGCTTAATGACCAGAGCAGGCATGATGGGCTGAAGGGCCTCTTTTTATGCTATAAAGGTCAATGTTTCTATGACGTGATGGACATAAAGGTGAAAAGCAATGTGGATCATGTCTGAGATATTTAATATAGACGTCCATTTATATAGAACCTCTAAATGCAGTAAAAAGCCTGAAATTGATACAAAAGAGCATTATCAAACAAAGTTGAACACCAAGCCACATTAGGAAGTATTGAAACATATGACAAAAATCTCAATCAAAGAAGCAGGGTTAAAGGAGCTTCTGAAAGGAAGTGATGCAGAGTTTATGGATGGAATTCCAGAATTGAAGGCACCTGAAAAAAAAAACAATGTTATAGCAACTAAAATCTGGCATGCAGATTGTAGGATTGGAGGAGGCTGCAAAATTAGGGAGGGTCAAAGTCTGAAGGGATTTAGTAACACTTGACAAGGCAATACTGCATGTTAAAAAGCCAGTTTCACAAAAATTAGCCTTATTTACTTGGCATGGTGAGTACTGTCATACTGAGTTCAAATATTATGTGTTGAATCCCACTCTGGGATTTAATGTGTTATCAGGATGCACATTTCAATGTGGTGTTGAAGATATATTTCATTCTCAGAGGTACCTTCTTTTGGCTTAGATGAGAATTAACATTCGCCCAGAATATAGCCTGAGGTTACGTGTAACAGATCCCTTGCCATCACTCTACAAACAGCTGTATGAAAGCAAAACATAATTCAGCTGGTGATCCATCTCGTTTTCTTTTGGGACAGTTGTTGTTGCAACATTAGTCATTGTATTTATCTATACATTAGTGACTACATGTAAAAATAATTGGTTGTAAAACAAATTGGGTCATCCAAATGATGTAAATAGATACTCTACAAATTCAGTAATGCCAATTTTCCTTGACTATATTATATCAATTTGTTTAAAAGCCCTAACCTGTCCATCATATGGCAAGAAATGGGTAGTTGCAAGACTGCTTCATTGCTGAAAGAGGATGCAATTATTAATTACATTTTTCTAAAGTGTTTTTAGAATATAAAAGCATAATAACTGATTGCTAATGTTTCCTTATCTGTTGCTTCCACTTAAGTTCCTTTTGCGTGATGTCTGCTACATTTAAGTGAACTTTCTGTGAATGCCAGTATCCTACAAAAACATTTTCCTATATAGAAACGTGCAGCTGTTTTATCATTAATGCACATTTTCTAACTTTATGTCTGAGGTACATTCTCCAAAAGCGTTTAATTTAAATCATCTTTAATGTTTCTGTCCTGTAATTCGCAAAACCACAATGACCATTCATTTTGGTAGAAAATGGACCAACCTGATTCAGGATTCAGGCAAGATTGACAGCTGTTATGCCTCCTGTTTAGTTGCTGCAAAGATATCTGAGACTTTATAGTGTGGAAATCAGAGATGTTACAAAGAACCACAAGGGTAATGTTTGGAAGATCCAATTACTGCTGAAATGATTGGAAAGCGGTATCTCATCAGTTTCAACATGTTTCTATCCTGACGATAGTGCCAGGGCACTTGACACTGAGGCACATTTTAGGTAGCATAATCATTGCTTTTCCAATCATATAACAATATACCATAACACTTAACTGGTCCATTTCTCAAAGTTCAATTCCTTGCTGTATATAATTTTAGCTTTGAAAAGAAAACAACTTTGTTCCTCTGTGTTAGAAACCAACATTTGGTGGCCCTGAAGTACAGGATGTTGAGACATCATTACCTGCTCCAAATAGAAATGCGACATTAGTTTTCATCTGTGCTTCACGAAAGTGATATTCTTCATCCTAGCTGTAGTTGTCCAGAGAGCTAATAACAAAATTAGAATGTGGATTTCACTATCATCTGGAACAATTGAAGCAAACAAAAGAAATGTATTTCAGTGTAAACAAGAGAAAGACATGTGGGAGGATGAAAAAGGAGATTATGTTGCTATGGTTTAATGAAGTGAAGTCTAAGGAGTCTCCTGAAATTTCAGGAGCCAATTGGACTCAAAGGCCTTTATCTATGATGTAAAGTCCATGTAATTCTAAATAGAGGCAGCTGGATCCATTAAAAATATATGAACATTTACCATATAATTATTTACAAAGTTTAATTATTAAGATCTACAAAGTTGTACAAGACAGCGCAAGACCATGAGACGATGTATCAAATTTTTAAATGACATATGCTCTCTGATTAATATGCCCCCATTTGGAATCATCCCTTTATCCTTTCCTACTAATCCAAATACTGGTCAACAAAAGAGAGATTACTATATAAGAAGCACATTGGACAACTTATTTATTAAAGCCAATTCATCTCCTTTTCTCTGTACCTGAAAGTACAAAACTGGAAACTGTTTTTTAGGTATAACAAAATCCAGATTTTCTTTGTAGGTTTATTATTACAGTAGCAGCACAGAGGATACAGTTGCTTTCTTTGTTCTTAGCATTGTCTTCATCATTCCTACAGCAGTAATTTGAGGTAAAAAATTACAGTCTCTCAAATATCTGGTGCTGTTGTCAGCCCCATCCATTAGAATTAACAAAATATTCCACTGCAGATCATAAAGTTAGCAAATTTTAGTTGTGTTCAATTCATGACAGCTATTTCAGCTCAGCCCAGATGTCCTATTGAAGCTCTGAACTAAATATAAAACACCATGGATGGTGAAAATCTGGAGTAAAAACAGAAAATGCTTCTTTCAGTAGTTCTGACAGTGGCTGTGGAGAAAGAAACAGCATTAAATTTTCAAATCCTAAGACTCTTCTTCAGAATGAAGCCACTGGACTGGAAACATTAACTCTGTTTCCCTCTCCACAGATGCCACAGGAGCTGTTGCTTTTGTCCATTAGAAGCAGCTTGTCTGTTCAGATTCTCAGTTGAGAATTGATGGAAGATTTGACAGGAGGGGGAAAGAGACACTTTTAAGATCAAAGGACAGAGGAGGGAAGTGTACTTCTGAAACTCATTGTGTGTGTGTATTTTTTTTAACTGCTGCTTTATTCAAGTTTCCTTGTGTTTATTAGTGGGATTTGGACTTTGCTTGCTGAAACTGCATTTATTGTTGGTACCTGGTTACCCTTGAGAAGGTGCCGGTGAGCTGCCTTCACGAACTGCTGAAGTCCATGCACTGTAGGTTGACAATGAATTTAGGGAGGAATTCCAGGATTTTGACTCAGTGGCAGTGATGGAACAACAATATATTTCCAAATTATGATGGTGAGTGGTTTGCAGGGAATTTGCAGGTGTTGGTGTCGCGATGCATCTGCTGGCCTGGTTCTTATAGATGGAAATGGTCATTGGTTTGGAAGGCCCTGTCTAAGAATATTTGAATTTTTGGAATGCATATTGTAAATAGTACACACTGCTACTAAGTGCCAATTGTGGAGAGAGTGGATACTTGTAGATGTGGTGCCAATGAAGTGGGCTACTTTCTCTAACTTTTTGCATTTAAGAACGAATAATCTCACTCTTTTGTTTACTCAAAGCCTGCTTAATTTACTCCTTTTTTAAACCTCGATTCCTTTAGGATGAGGGAAAAATATCCATAACCAATTCTTTTTTATTAAAAAGACTGAAAAATGCTCTCTTGACTCTGCATTATTCCAGTATAGAAATGTTTGCATTCAATCCCTGCATGTCCTTAGCACAATTACGGAAATTACTTTTGAAAATTTAAAATTATGCCCTGACAGGTTTAATAATTAAAATTTCAACTGGAAGCCAGGATACCTAAAAGTTTAAAAGGTCGTGTCAATTTTTTTTCAGTTGTTCATGGAATCTGGGTAGCACTGGCAAGGCCTACATGTGTTGGCCATCCCTAATTTCCCAAAGGGAGGTAAAGTTCCAAATCCCCATTGTTGTAGCCTTGGAGTAATATGTAGGCGAGACAAGGTAAAGATGGCAGATTTCCTTTTTAAAAGGACATAGTGAACTAGATGGGTTTTTACGGCAATCAATAATAGCTACATGGTCACCAGTAGGCCACCATATTTTTACTGAATTTAAATTACCATGGTAGTATTCAAACCCATATCCAGAGAACATTAGCCTGGGGTTTTGGATTATTAGTTTGTTTACATACTGATGCACCACAACCTCCCCTTCCAATGGAAAATTGGACATGGAAAATTACCTGACCAGAGTAACTGGAATTTGAAAGACTTCAGCAACTTGCTTTAAATCACTCGGCACAGGCATTTAACACAGAAGTTTACAAATCCTGTGTGAAATAATTTTCCTTGAAGGATTTACAAACTCCAAAACCTTCTAAATAAGAGTGCAACTCTTATTTTAGGAACAGAATGTGAGTGGACCAATTAAAGAACATACCAGCAAGGTCTGACATCAGATTACTGTCCACTGTCAATTAGATGCCAATAAGTTCATTCATTCATGTGCTAACTGACTCCCATTATCCTTGAAACACCAGTTTAGCGGGGGCTTAGAGATTAAGTGGAGAAATGAAAGGCTTTCCCCACTATTGGAAAGCCTCCTAGATGACAATCCATAGTTGCCAAGCAGTCTATGTCGAAACACGGTATCTGTCATTGGGAAGTGAGGTATGGGAGAGACAACAGGAGATTTGGGGGGGCAAGCACTGCTCACTTTACCCTCACCACCCCTCCCCAGTCTTCACCATTCCTGTAACTCTATACACCCTCCATTGCCTGTGCCTTTTAATGCCTTTTAATGGTGCACACATTGTTAGTAACTGTCCATCCTCTGGTCTTAGCATCACCAGGAGCTTCTGGCCTGGTATAGTTGTTGTTTCTTCACAGATGGGTGTCCTTCCATCAGGAACCTCATTTTAGCGAGTTTTGAGAAGATTTGTAGCTCAGATTGAGGTTCTGGATGTAGGCTTGCTCGCTAAGGAATCTCATTCTCAGAAGAAACCCTAGCTGAAACATAGTAACTTTCACCCATGCTTGAAAGATACTTGATTCCATTAAGCCCTCAACCCCACAGAACTGACAGGGCTTTCCACCCACTTTATAGCCAGTACTTCCTTGCTCTTGCAATGCCCAAAGGTATGTTTATCTTTAAGCCATGACCATCCTACATCTATGCAAAGTAAATGTTAGGCTGCATTGTACAGATTGATGCACAGCAAAGCACAATTTGTTCTTGGCTTGTCTCTACAATTCGAATGGAAATTGAACTGTTAATGTGATATGCTAATATCACTAATAATTAAACTGTTTTGATTCTTGCGCTTTACTCTTGCATCATTTGCTTGAAATAATCAAATGTACTGTCACTGTTAATATGTTTTGGTCTTCTTTTGGCAATGCCAAGTACCCTTGTTTATGCCCTTAACAAATATTTGCTTGTAAAATCATATTAGATTTGAGTATATCTGTCCACTGGCCACCACTTAATGAATTCCTTGCTTGGAAATAAAAAAAAACTAACGGGTTATTTGGGAGTTTTTTTTATTGAACAAAATTCATTCACAGCACAGCATGTAATTTCATTTTCTTTTACATTGTCATTCAGATTCATTTCAGTGACTCATGCGTAAACATCCTTTAAAGTGCAGTGTTATTAAATTTTACTGTTTTTGTTTCAGACTATGTCTTTATTGGAAAGCCTCAGCCAAATATGAGAAGCAAGGGTTTAATGCTTTAACATATACATATTGATATGACAATTGGCTGTCATGAACACACATTTGAAATGCTTTCGATTTATTGATCAGCATGTTCTCAGTGTATAATATTGTATCTTCAGTTAAACAAAGGCTTGTGTGATTAAATGCATTTCAATGAATTCCCTTGTACTTTCTTACTTTCAAATGTAGGCATTTAGATTTGCCCATGGCTATTTCCGTTTATTAACTTTTAAAACCTGCCAGTGCTTTATATGCCTGTCCCAATCACATGAAATTTAGAAATGAAGGTTCATAATGCAATACATCTTGTACTTTCAGAATATGTCTTTGGTTGTAAAGCGCTCTGGGATGTCCTGAAGTCATTGTGAGTCTATTTTAATGCAAGTCCTTTCTTTAAGTACTCTAGCACTGCAGAAGGGACACCACTTATGTGATAACATCAAAATAAATGGGATTCTATTATTATCCTCTGGAAGTATAAATCTTCACAAAATCTCCCGATACCTTTGTTATATTCAGTTGAATTTTACTCGCTCTTGATGACGAAATTCCATCTGAAGACTATACCATCAGACAAAACCAATGTTGTATGCAACTGACTCTTGTTTGAAGTACTAAAATACTCAAATTTATCTCTTTGCAACTCTAAGGAAAGTGTAAAAGTCTTGCTCCTTTGTTCTGGAAAGTCCATAGTGATTCCAATGGTGTCAGACTACTGCCAAATGAACAGAATATGAGGCATCACATACTTGTAATGCTTCAGCAGCATGGAGTATTGAACAATTTGGTACCTGCCTAAAGGGAATGCCAAACTTCAGGACAGGTAATTTTGGGTGTGCAACTAAATATGCAACTTACAAGATCATGTGCAGAATTTTACATTTGTATGAGACTCAATCCAGTCTGATCATGAACTACAAAAGCAGAATAGAAAGCCAACTAAAATCAATCTATAGTATTTTGCTATTTTTCAATGATTTTAGGAAGCTTGTCTTTCTGTCTCTCCTTCATGAGGGAATGCTGTGCACTTGCAGCATTTTCTACATGCCAGAGAGTATGTTCCATATCTGGAGCACAGACAATTTTAGTTAAAAGTGTGAAGAGGATCTGGTCATGAATCTTTTAGGTGAGGGGAACATGAGATCAACAACAACAGTAAATCTTCAGTGCATATCTATACAAACAAGGAACAACCAAACTATTTTTGGTCAACAACACTGTTACTTTACAGTAAAACCTCAAGTCATTGATAAGTAAGATTATATATTTTGTAGCATTGTCATTGATGTTATAGGAATCATCCATTCTGACTACCCTTTCAGTGAAACGTGATTCATAAGGAATTGAAATATCAACCATACCCTGTCGTCCCTAGCTATGAGTCAAGTTTTCCATTATCACAAAGCTGCAATACCCTTTCTATCACAAGATGTGAAAACTGCACAGGTACTGCATCTGTGATCTCAGAAAATTATTGAACAGATTGATCAGTCCCTTTTGATGCGAGAGGTAACAGGATCTGGGGCAGCATGGTGGTTCAGTGGTTAGAACTGCTGCCTCACAGCGCCAGGGACTGCGGTTTGATTCTTGCCTCAGGCAACTGTCTGTGTGGAGTTTGCACATTCTCCCCATGTCTGCGTGGGTTTCCTGCAGGTGTTCCAGTTTCATCCCACAATCCAAAGATGTTCAGGTCAGGTGAATTGGCCAAGCTAAATTGCCCATAATGTGTTGGTGCATTAGTCAGGGGTAAATATAGGTTAGGGGAATGGGTCCAGGTAGGTTACTCTTTGGAGGGTCAGTGTGGACTTGTTGAGCTGAAGGGCCTGTTTACATACTGTAGGGAATCTAAACTAATCTTCTTGCCTTCATACTTGCATACTCAAAATATGTGGATGTCAAACCCAGAATTTATTTTGTCTTATAGTCTTGCTTTTAATGTTCTGCATATCACCATCCCAGAAATATACATTTCTCCATTTCTGAGAATCTTACCTTTCTGGGAATATATTTTAGTCTGTTGCTTTTTCCAAAATGTAACATTTCACAATTGACCCCATTGAACATAATACTCCATATTTCTCTCCAACATTCTAATTGATATTTTTCTTTTGCAGTCTACTGCATTCTTCCTCATTCATGCCATGCATCGTATTTGAATACTTTGAACAGATGTCTCCTATATTCTCTCTGTTTCCATCAACTGAACAATTCATTCTTTTGGTGGAAAAGGAAAACAGAGCCTACCACTGTCTTTGAGCATGGCAATAGTTACAACTTGTCAATGCGAGATCCAATTATTTAGTCTTTTTCTATTTTGTACATTCCTATGCATCTAGTAAATAAAAAGAAAGATTGAACTATACTGCAGGTCTGACAGCAACTGTATAAAGAGAAACAGAATTCATGAGCTAAATTTACCCTTTTATCGTAACATCTTTTTCATTGCCATTGCACACATTGCATACCAAATGAATTACTGTGGAGGATATATGGGAAAATAGAAAATACATGAGGTGCATTGAGGTCAGACACCCAATCTGAAGGGATAGGAGTTGTCATGAGAATGGGTGGAGAGTTAATGGAAGTGAGGTCTAATATTTAGAGGGCCATGGAACAGTATTGGGAGCTGTGATGGCATGGGACAACCAAGGTGGGCCTCTTGGAGTGGCTTATGTCCATATTTGCACTCTTCATTCAAGACTGACTTTCAAACTGCACTGTAAACACGATCTTGATATGAAAAAAACAAAACTGTGTGTGAATTCACAAGTGGGTCAGGCATGCAAGCAGAAGTTGGGTTTTACTGAGTCTAGATAAGATTGGAGAAAAGCTCTCTTTCCTGAACTCTGCCTGGAATTTGATATTCAAAACAAAAACTGAAATCAAACTGTATGCTGAAAAATTGTTGAAATACTCCAATTAACCTTCAAGATGGCGCTGACACCAGGCTTCTCTTTGCGAGCTGTCTACAGCAGATTTTATTCTCACATTTCTTATAACTGAAACCACATTTGATGCCTGTAAAATGACTAATAATTTTCTTTTTCATCTATTTACATGCCAGAAGATCTCTCTGACTTCAAATAATGCTGATCTTGTTAATGTTGACCTTGCTTTGCATACCTCCTGTACAGTCAAAAAGCGTGGTGCTGGAAAAGCACAGCAGGTCAGGCAGCATCCAAGGAGCAGGAGAGTCAACATCTTGGGCACAGCCCTTCATCAGGAGTGTGGGAGGGTGAGGGAGGTGGAAGGGGTCTCAGAGATAAATAGGACAGTGGGGGTAGAGCTGGGGGAAAGGTAGCTGGGAAGGCAATAGGTGGATACAGGTGGGGTCAAATGAGAGAGTGGAATGGATAGGTGGGAAGGCAGATAGACAGGTAGGACAGCTCAAGAGAGTGGTATTGAGTTGGAAGGTTGGATCTGGGATGAGGTGAGGGAGGGGAGATGAGAAAACTGGTGAAATTGTTGTTGATGACATGTGGTTGGAGGGTCCCAAGGCGAAAGATGAGGCATTCTTCTTCCAGGCATTAGGTAGGTTGGATTTGGCAGTAGAGGAGGCCCAGGACTTGCATGTCCTTGGTGGAGCGGGAGGGGGAGTTCAAGAGGTTGGGCATAGGGCAGTGGGGTTGTTTGCTGCTTGTGTCCCAGAGATGTTCTCTGGAACATTTTGTGAGTTAGCATCCTGCCTCCCCAATGTATAGGAGACAGTAGCACCAGAGATGGAGATGCAGTTGTAATCTTGCACACCTCACTCTGTCTAAGCACCCTATGATCTGTATGTCCTTGTTTGCTATGATCTGCCTGTATTGCTCACAAATCAAAGCTCTTCACTGTACTTAAGTACATGTAATGACAATAAATCAAATTAAATGAAATATGCTCAACTCACTTTTGCATGCAGTTCCTTCCACAGTGAGACCTGTCCTAAATTCATCTCACTAAAGTGATTTTTATTCCTTTCATGGCCTCAGGATATCCAAAAGTGCCTGATAACTAATGAAGTACAGTAACAGCAGTAGGTAAAAGTAGCCGTTAAGTTGTGCACAGCAAGATCCCACAAACTGCTGTGAGACAGATGAGCAGATAACATATTTAGTCATGTTGGTGGAATGATAATTATTAGGAGAACTGTTTTGCTTTCCTCAATAGAGTCATGGAATCCTTAGCCACTGCCTTAAGGCAAGGTCAGGCCCTGCTTGATGTTTCATTCAAACCAAAAGGTTGTTCATTTACGGATTTCAATCTTTATAAATTTGCAAGAAATTCCAACTTTGCCATGGAGTTCAGGAGTGTCATTTTGAAAAATTAATGCAAGAGATTTGTTATCAATACAGTCCGATCACAGATTGCCACACCAAATACTATTCTAAAGTTGAATGGTGCTTCCTGAACTAATTTTCATTGCTTACCCAGCAGACCCTTGGGTGTGAATATATTTTACATCTATGAAGATAATTCATGGCTGCATATGATCATATTCAGGTTACCAAAATGGCTTATAAGTCCTTAGTTTCTGCTTCAAAGTTTTTATGGTCTTTGCAAATGGAATAAATAATGCCACACAAGTAAATGATACCTCCCATTTTTGTCTTGATTTGCTAATTTGGTTGTGGCAGATTATTGGCTGTGGAACATGGATTTACAAAGGTATTCTTTAGGATTTCTAGATTTCACATAGTATGATTAATTGCTCCAATTATTATCAAAATCTTAGATTTAATTAGCACTACTTTGTGTGAGACTTATTGGAAAACGTCTTTGATGCCATTCTTACGTATTATGCACTATCAATTCTCACTGTTTACCCAAAATGAAATCTCAGGCAAGAGCAAGTGAAGGTCAATGCAGTGTTTGAATATTTTTTCAACTTCAATCTAGGCCACTGTTTCTAAGCCAATATCTCAACAACCAGTCCTCAAATTCGCTTGTAGCGCATTGAGAACCCTTAATAGATACAAATTAGACATGGTTACTGGGAATTACCTCATGTACAAGTGCCACCTCAACATTTTTAATGTCTTGGACTGTAGAGACCATGACAAATCATGGAGCACATCATAACACAGGGCCTTTCCAAAGCGAGGGTTGGGACCGCAATTGGGGACATGAGTTGAAATTTTGGGATTGCAGTGGCAGCCTCAGAGTTCAGCTCTCTTCTCACTCTCACAGCTCTTTTCTTCCTTCATTCCAGCTCACACAGTTCATAGCAAGGAGTTGCAACAATTTTCTTGCTTCAAAATGGGGTCACAGTGGAAAAATGTTTGGGAAGACCTATAACATTGCCTTACCTGACTCAGGATATCCTAGAGTTACACTTGTTCTCCAGCAGGTCATTGGACTGTTTAGGAAAGTTGACATTATCGCTTTCACCACGACTTATATAACAGTTTTATTGTCGCAGACTGCAATAGGATCCACCATGTTATCAAAACGACTCAGGTGGCATGGTGACTCAGTGGTTAACTGCACTCTCATACCACCAGGGACCCAGGTTCAATTCCAGCCTCAGGCAACTGTGTGTGCGTGGAATTTGCACATTCTCCCCATGTCTGTGTGTGTTTTCAACCACAGTCTGAAGATGTGCAGGTTAGGTGGATTAGTAATGCTAAATTGCCCATAGTGTTAGGTGCAATGGTCAGGGGGAAATGGGTCTGAGTGGGTTACTCTTCGAAGGATTGATGTAGACTAATTGGGCCGAAGGGCCTGTTTCCATAGTGAAGGGAACCTAATCTAAATCAGCTGGGAAAAAGACAATGCATTGTTTTGATGCTGCAATATGAGGACATATCCACATGACTCCCAGTAGTCTGAGTATTGATGTCTAACACATAAACATAACTGCACCTAATTGTTTCAGACAAAAATCTATACCCTCATCAAGATAATGACCTCTTCTTGTTAAGGTTCATAAGTGGTCATCTTCTACCACTACAAAGCAGTAATCCTTTTATACAGTCAAGAAAAGAGAATGGAGGGAGTAAAGTGCCCCAACCACAAGCTGATTATGATGATTCACGTCACATTTTATGCCACATCGTAACAGCAATAGGCATCATTTCTTATTGCAACCAAGTAACATTCGCGCAAATTCCACTGGATGCAAGAGCAAAGATTATATGTGGACCCAGGTGCAGCATGAAACATTCAAAGACTTTTTGACTACTTAGCCAGTTGGCAGCTGCTGCTCCTGAATGCTCAAACATCCCAGAGACAGAGTCATCAATGGATCAACAAGGAACAGACTAAAGTGTGAATGTTTTAGTTCAGATCTGATGTGGAAAGCACAGAAACAAGTGTGAGCTATAAGACAGGTTCCATCAGGAAGTGAGGAGAAGCTGGAAGGAGCAGTTCAGATTAGAGGTGCAAGTAAAAGGCAAACCTCTATGAGTAAAAACAAAACTCCTTATTGGGCACGGGAAAAACATAAACTTAATAGAGCAGCACAGGCTGAGAAGGCTAGAGGTTGTAAAGATTTGTCATTAGTGTTACCACCGTAATGAGCAGATGACACAGAAAACTGCAACAATACCGACTTTTAGGGCCAAATATGTCATGTACACTGAATGTGTATCAGTGGTAATATTGTGAAACTAGAATTATTGCAAAAAAGGAGCAATTAAAATCTTAAACAGACATGATCTAACAGAGGATGACAGTAAGGAGACTCTTGAGGCCATAATTAGAGAGGTGAATCCATAATTTAAAATGCTGTTTAGGTGGGGAAAAAAATGAAGGTTTGAAAGTACCAGGCCCTGCCTGGGGAAAAGTTGGAAGAGAAAGATGCTGATTCTATTTTTTCTCCCCCCACCACACCACACCCCCCAACCACCCACCATCTTGTCAGGTGGGAAACTGTCTATTTTGATAGGGCAAAAACAGGAAACATTCATTTTGCCAGCAGAAGGCATCGTGACCATAAAATCATAGGAAGAAAGACTCAGTAACCAACACAGAATTTCAGCATTTCTACATTACAGAATATAAATGTCTTTGAAATGAGGGAGGGAAAAGTAAATTGCTGTATTGCTATATTGAAGAAATAAGAATGTACTTTAACAATAAAGTAGTAAGTACTGCAAAATTAAATGCTTTGATGTAAGAAGAGTAAATGATCATATTAGGAAGAAATGGCAGGATAAATCCTACTGCCTGGCAGATTTACTATCACAGGCCAAATGAAAAACAGAATAAATGTGTCAGAAAAAAAACAACAATTGTTTAGGTACAGAATTGCTTCCAAATTAGACTGTCACTCCCAAGCTGAATAAACAAGTACATTTGGATTCAATTGTGTCACAAAACTAGCCCTTTTTTTTTCTAAAAGCTGTTCCTTGGCTCATGGAGACATTGTCCTCGATTTTTTTCAGAGGGATAATAAACCGGGCCAAACTTGATCAATGGTGAAAAGGATTTTGAAAGGCCTTCTGTTTATATGTTAACAGATAAGACTTCAGGCTAAAATGGTCATGTTATAGAAGTGACCTATATAATGAAAGGGGAGTGGACAGCTCTTTAGCTGAGCTGAGCTATTTTTAATTCAGTTTTGATCTGGGAAGTTCAACAGGGAGCTGTGTGGAACTCTCTCTCTTTTCTGCCCTTCAACTTCAACCTATAATCATGTGTTCCATTTAAACTGGTTGTTAAAGGGAGTTTGCTTATTGGGACTGTTTTGTATATTCAGAACAGCATAATTAAGTTGAGTTGGATAGGCTGAATTCTGTAAAGACTGAGTTTTTTAATCTGTTGTTTGTGTTTCATTTTGTGATTTTGTGAATAAATTTTTTGTTTTTTTTAAATCAAGTAGTCAACCTAGCTAACTTACTCCAGGTAATTTTGACTGTACACTTACTAAAACAAATTGCAAAGTTATGGTCTGGGGCTGTCTGCTTAAGAATGTTTTGAGTGGTCTGGCCTAGTCCATAATAGTTTGGGGGCACTTTGCGGGATTTTAAACAACGAGAGGTAGGTGCTAGTGTCTTTATTTTGGGTGTTGGTTTGCTTGGGTAGACAAAGCTTAAGATAGTAACAGCTCTTTCAGTCATCAAAAGTTTTCTGGATTTAGATGATGTAACTTTGGAGGTTTTACAAAATGTGAATAAGACCAAGTTGCAAGAATTAGCAGAGAAGCTGGAATTGGAACTGTCTGTTTTTGTGAGGAAAGGAGAGATAATTTACAGCAGTTGCTCAGCATTTAAACTTGCTGGGGAAACTATCAGAATCCATAGAGATGCAAGAATTCAATTGCAAATGAAGCAGGTTGAATTAGAAGCGAGGGATAAGGAAAGGGCAGCAGAAATGAAACAGTTTGAGTTACGATGAAAAGCAGAAGAGAGGAAAAAAGAGAGAGCAACTGAAGAGAGAGAAAAAGAGAGAGCAGCAGAAGAGAGGGTAAAAAAGAGAGCAGAGAAAGAAAGAGAGAGAGCTTTTGAACTTCAAACACTGACAGTTAAAAAGGAAAGTCAGCTTAAAAGGCTGGAGATAAAGGCTGAGGTGAGGTTTAATGAGGAAGAGAGTGAGAAGGAGCAAGCCCCTGGTAGTCAGAAGCTCAGTGAGAAGCTGTTTAAGTCTGTTCAAGCATTGCCGAAATTTGATGAGAAAGATGTAGATGCCTTTTTTAAGTCCCATTTGAAAAGCTGCCTAAACAAATGCAGTGGCCAGTGGAAATGGAGGTTTTATTGATCCAAATGAAACTTGTAGGTAGTGCGAGTGAGGTATTCGCATCCCTATCAGAAGAGGTATGTGGGGAGTATGAAGAGATGAAAAAAGCCATTTTAACTGCTTGTATTAGAAGTTTATAGACAACATTTCAGAAATCTAAGGAGGGACCCAGGGTCAAACTTATATTGAGTTTGAAAGGATTAATTTTGATTGATGGATAAAAACTTTAAAAATCAAGCAAACCTATGATGCCCTTACAGAGGTAATTATTTTGGAGAAATTCAAAAATTCACTGCCTGAAATATTGTGAACTTTTGTGGAAGAGCAGAGAGTTAAAACAGCAAGGTTAGCAGCTGAAGTGGCTGATGATTATGAGCTGGACCATAAACCACGGTCTGGCTTCCAGGATCTAGTTCAGTCCATGAGTCCCAAATTGGGCAAAGAGAAGTCCTCACATACAAAGGGAAAGGTAGATCTCAGTGAAGATCATAAGGATAACTTTGCACAGTGTAAAAAAGAAACCCTTGAGGGGGATAAAGAAGTCAAAAAGGCTCCGGTGTTCTCGTTGTAATAATGTAGGTCACACGAAATCACAGTGTTGGTGGGTAGGAGAAAGCCAGCTGGAGGAAAATCGGACAAGCCTGGGAGTTTTGTTGGACTACTAACAAAAAGCACAAGGGAAGTTGGACAACTGCCTCAGAATGTGCAAGATGATCAGAGGTTGATTAAGGAGGAAGTGCCATATATATATATATATATATACATACATACACACACACACAAACACACACACACACACACACACACACACACACACACACACACACACACACACACAATGGTAATGTTTATTCACATAGACCAGGAGTAATAGGCAAGGAGGTTACAATATTAAGGGAACGGGATTTTCTCAGTCTGTAATGCTGAAGGATGAGGAGATATGCACTCCTGAGAGACTATTGCCAGAGAAGGTGCTGGAATTCATGGTGAGACAAAAAGTGCTCAGTCATTTAAAGTGAGGCTGGAGAGCCCAGAGAAAAGTGGAGAATTTATGGTAGGAGTACTGGACAAACTCTCAGCTCCAGGAATACAATTTGGCCTTGCAAATGATATAGGTGATTCACTGTTAGGTGTGCTGATTATTCTAGTTGAAAAGCCAATGGAGATCCAGGCAACTGAAGACATGGAAAATGTTTATCCAGGAATTTTCCCTGATTGTGTGATCATAAGATCACAGAGGTACAAGTTGAAGCAGGAGAGATCATAAAGCACAGATAAGAAAACTGATATTGTGTTATCTGAAACTTTCTTTGAACAAACAAGTGGAACAGAGAAGAAGCAATAGGTAAACATGACAGTATGTTTAGTTCTGCTATGCTGATTGAATTACAGCAGAAAGATGAGTTAAAACCATTATATTGAAAGTCATTTACTGAGAAAGAAAGTGAATGCATTCATGTGTGTTATTACTTAACAAGTGATGTCTTAATGAGGAAATGGAGATCAACCCAAATTCAAGCAGATGAGAAATGGGCAGGGATTCATCAAATTGTTTTGCCAGTAAGGTATAGAAAGGAGGTGCTGCGAGTGGCTCATGAGTTACCGCTTGGAGGTCATTTAGGAGTGAGGAAAACACAGACTAAAATAAAAAGACATTTTTACTGGCTTGGACTACACAAGGATGTAGTTGAATTTTGACAAATGTGTCTTACATGTCAACTGAAGGAAAACCACAAGCAGTAATAAAACCTGCACATTTAATACCTATTCCAGCATTTGAGCAAACTGTCACAAGAGTGTTGATTAATTGCGTAGGTCCCCTACCTCAAACAAAAAGTGGGAATAAGTATCGATTAACAATAATGGGTGTGTCGACTAGATTGTCAGAGGCAATCCCATTCCACAACATCATAGCTAAATGGGTTGTAGAAGAATTACTTAAATCTTTTACTACATACAGACTTCCCGTAGAGATCCAGTCAGATCAAGGATCAAACTTTACATCCAAACTATTCAAGGAGGTTATGAATAACTTGAGAATAAAGCAATTAATATCTACTGCGTACCATCCAGAATTGCAGAGAGTGCTAGAGAGATGGCGTCAAACACTGAAGACCATGTTGAGGTTTTATGGTCAAGATTATCCAGATGATTAGGATAAGGGAATTCTGTTTATACTTTTTGTGATCCGAGATACACCAAATGAATCAACTAAATTCAGTCTGTTTGACTTAATTTTTGGGCATGAAGAGAACTGTTAAAATTGATGAAGGAGAAACTAATAAGTCAGAATTCAGAGACTGCTCAATTGGACTATTTTAGAGAACAATTAAATAGAGCTGGAGAGTTGACTAGACAGCATTTAAAAGTATCAGAGCATATAATGAAACAAGAAGCAGATTAGAAATCACAAATTCACAATTTTGCAATTGGGGATGTGGTATTGGTGTCACTTCCAGAAAGCGGTGAGCCTTTAAAAGCCATATTTAGTGGACTGTATCAATTTGAGAAGAATTTGAGTAAGGGGAACTACTTGGTAAACACTCCAGACAGGAAGAAATCTCACAGAGTGTGTCATGTGAATATGTTCAAAAGGTATTTTTATAGGGAAGGAAAGCAAGAGGAGAAGGTGTTAATGA
The DNA here is from genome assembly GCF_020745735.1 of Hemiscyllium ocellatum. Lineage (NCBI taxonomy): Eukaryota > Metazoa > Chordata > Chondrichthyes > Orectolobiformes > Hemiscylliidae > Hemiscyllium > Hemiscyllium ocellatum. The sequence continues at coordinate 24,895,856 of NC_083406.1, read as the reverse complement.
TTACAGCACAGAAGGAAGAACCAAGTTCAGAGGATTCTGAAAAAGACATTTCTCAAATCAAATTGGACAATGAGGAAGTTGTCAAAAATTGGGATACATTATTGAGTTACCTTCCACAAGAAAATTGAAATGACCTGAAAGAGTTATTACTATCCCACATGGGGATTTCTGCAGAAATAAACTGGGAAGTAATAACCTAATTGTGCATAATGTAGATATAGAAGATGCTGTTCCTATTAAACAACACCCTTACAAGCATAACCCTCTGAAGTTGGCACAGGTTCAGAAGGAGATAGAAAGCATGCTCCAAGATGCATAATCAAAGTGAGTTAGAGTGACTGCAGCTCACCTATAGTCATGGTGCCAAAGCCAGATGGTACCCAACGGTTGTGTGGACTATCGCAAAGTCAATGCAGTTACAAAGACTGATGCATATCCAATTCCACAGTTGGAGGACTGTATTAAAAAAGTGGGACAAGCAAATTACATTTCTAAGTTGGACTTGCTCAGAGGCTACTGGCAGTACCTCTGTCAGACAGAGCAAACGCAATTTCAGCTTTCATAACGTCAATGGACTATATCAGTTCATTTCATGCTATTTGGTATGAAAAATGCTCCAGCCACATTTCAGAAACTGACTAATAAGGTCATTGCCGGATTACCCAACTTTGCGGTGTATATTGATGACCTGGTCATTTTTAGTCACTCATGGAAGGAACATTTCCAGCATTTATTGGACTTATTCAATTTACTTTGGAAAGCAGGCTTGATGGTAAACCTAGCTGAAAGTGAATTTGCCAAATCCCAAGACATCTTCCTGGGCCATGTTATTGGACATGGACAAATGGATGCGTGGGATGCAAAAATGAAAGTAATTGGGGAATTTCCCACACCCTCAACCAAAAAAAAGTGGTAATATGGTTCCTACAGATTTTACCAAATGTTCGTGCCGAACTTGAGCAGTATGGCTGTTCCACTCACCAAATTGTTAAAAAAGGGTAAGAAGTTTCAGTGGACGGCGGACTGTCAAAAGGCATTTGACAGCCTAAAAACTGTGTTATCCACTGCCCCAGTATTTGTCGCACTAGATTACATGAAGGCTTTCAAGGTGGCTATCTATGCCAATGATATGGGTGTTGGTGCGGTGCTCCTGCAGGAGGGCGATGAGGGAATAGAAAGACCCATCGGGTATTTTTCCAGGAAGTTGAACGTTCATCAACAGAAATATTCAACAGTGGAGAAAGAGACATTAAACTTGGTGTTGGCATTACAACATTTCAGTGTTTATCTTACCAGCAATGCATCTGAGACAATCATATGCACTGATCACAACCCATTGACATTTGTGGAATAATTTAAAGACAAAAATGCCAGACTGTTTAGATGGAGCTTGTTGTTGCAGCCATTCAGTTTGACAATTGTGCACGTGGCAGGTCATGAAAACATGATTGCTGATGCGTTATCGAGACTCGAATGAGATACAGGGGCAATCGGTGGCGGGTGTGCCGTGGCCTGAATTTGCATGTGGTTGTGCATGTTTGCATGTTTATAGTTAGTATACTGTATACGCGTGTTTAGACTACTAACTGGGGTTCTGAAGGGTTAAATATGAAGCCATCTTTTGGCACTGATGGTTAATTTTTTAAGGGTGGCGATGTCACAAAGCTAGTCCCCTTTTTCCCTAAAAGCTATTCCTTGGCTCAAGGAGACTCTGCCCTTGACTTTTTTCAGAGGGGAAATAAACCAGGCTGGGCTCTGATCCATCTGGTTTAGGACAGAGATGAAAAGGATTTTGAGAGGTCTTTTCTTTATATGTCAACGGATGAGACTTCAGGTCAAAGTGGTCATGTTTTAGAAGTGACTTATATAATGAAAGGGGAGTGGTCAGCTCTTTAGCTGAGCTGAGCTGAGTTATTTTTAGTTCAATCTTGAACTGGGAAGTTAAAAAGAGAGCTGTGTGGAAACCCTCTCTTTTCTGCGGTTCAACTTCAACCTGTAAGCATGTGTTCCATTTATACTGGTTTTTAAAGGAAGTTTGCTTATTGGAATTGTTGTGTATACTCAGAGCAGCATAATTAATTTAGGTTGGGAAGGTTGAGTTCTGTAAGGATTCTTTATTCTGTTATTTGTGTTTCATTGCGTACTTTTGTCAATAAATTGTCTATCTGTTCTAAAATCCAGTTGTCAACCTAGCTATCTTACTCCAGGTAATTTTCACTGTACATTTACTGAAACAAGTGGCAATGTTAGGTCTAGGGCTGCCTGCTTAAGAATGTTTTGAGTGGTCTGGCCTAATCCATAACAATAGGGCCTTGAGCCAACAATGTAATGATTCCTGAAGGTGCAATGGAAGGTATACATATATTTCATAAAGTTCTCTCAGATTCTGGCAATTTTTTAACTTGAGAACAAATTAATCTCTTGAAATTTCATGATTTAATGGAAGAGTTCAGCATTCAGGGGAACGCATATATATATGATTGAACTTAACGCACTAATGAAAACCTGTGAAATTAGAATTGTTGGAATCATTGTTGAGTCTTTGTCCAACTTATTATAATCTAAAGAAGGTTTGACATAGGAGAAAACTATTGTTACGACACAGCGGTGAACCCCTCTGTTACTTAAACCCAAACACCCAGAAAAACTCACCTTGCCTCATAATCTGTTAAAATATGAGCGACAGAGAACTCCCAAATTCCACTATTTAAAGAAAACAACATCAATTTATTTTTTAATCTAAAATTGAACATTAAGCAACTATTCACAGTCATATGCCCCCTTTCTCTTAACTGCTTATTATCTACCTCCAACTCTATAACAATATGCTGTTCTAAAAGAACACTTATTAAAATTATATCAACTTAATTTCAGTCGTTGTCAACTTCTATGTCTTTCTTCTTTTGGCTGAGGATCTCCCTGGGTCGTCTTATTTTTTTCTAGTGTAAGTATGCTTCAGACAAAAAGATATCTTTGATAGAGAGTGTTTCCTAATTTCTTGGATAGTAAAATGTTAGATCTCCAGGTTGATCTATCTTAATGGCAGTTGTTGTCTTTAATTTGCGAAACACTCACTTTTTTTATACTCCCAACATCGGATCGTCTCATTGGTTCAATGTTGGCAAAACAATAAATCCAAACTCAACTGGGTTTTAGTATCCTGGGGCATAATTTAAATTGATTGGTAAAATTCAAATTGCTGTCAAAACATCAAATAAAACTCAGGTATCCATTTCAAAGCCAAATGTTACATATTTTCAATTTTCCAGTATACTCTCAGACAGATACCTAGTCATACATACTGGTGCTTGTAAGCTTTCAGTTCAGAACAGCATTCTCTCTCTCTTTAAGGTACAGAACATGCCTTCAACTTCATAACACTATTCACATTATGCTGGAAGCAAAAAGCAGGAAGGATCACAGAGAAATTCAAAGAGGAGAAAGACAATCCTCAAGAATATAATAGAATAAATGTATTTTATAAAGTGTAAAAACCCTAGAGAGATACATCACCATCTAACACAAAGGATAGGCCAGACAGCAGTTTCTAAACATCAGTGGTAGTGTTGTGAGACAATTTCACAATGTGGAGAATTGTGAAACCATTTGTTTTGAGTCAGAAAAAGTGATTTTGGATATCCTCTTTATGATTTTAAGAGCTGTAGGTGGGCAAAATAAAGAAGACTTGGTGTAGCTGTTTAGAGATGACAAGATTTTCCACTCAGTCATCTGAAGAATTGACATGGAATGGAGACCAGGTAATGATGGCAGTCTGCAACCACTTAATTGTGTGGGTATGAAATTTTTATCTTGTTCTGTAATAACATGGGAAGCTCAACTGGAAAGGAACATAATCTATTGTGGAACACCAAAGAGAGCCTCTACTACTCTGGGTCAGCATTTTAAAAAGAAAACCAATATGCCTAGGATCACACACAAGCAAGCAGCTTTTCAACCACCAAACCACTATGACCTGGGCTTAATTTATCACCTTTCTCTTATCACCCTGTTCACAGATGCTATCACACACCTCTGGAACAGTTAGAATTTGAACCTGAACCTCCTAGTTCACAGATAGTAGTATTACCATTGTGCTAGCTTTGATGGCTCACGTTATCCATAATGGGCTTTGTGGGTTTTTTTTGTGTCTGCTTTGTGTTTTTATATCTGGAAGTGTTATCATGCATCACTGAATGTTTTTTTCCTAAATCACCGTGACTTTTCCTTTTGTATTTAATTATTAACTACCACTAGTAAATCACTCATGCAACCAACTGGAAATTTATGCACAATGCCCTTTATGGATAACGTGAGCCATCAAAGTGATGAAGGGGTAGGGATCGCTGCAAGAGGCGAAATCAAAATGGAGTTGGAAGAGGAAATGTGTTTCTTCCTTTTTAATATATGGAACTGTTATCCCACCGAACTGAATGACTTTCCCACCACCAAATCACTGTGACCTTTTAGTTAAACTACCAACCACCATTGGTTAATCAGCCATGCAGCCAATTGAAACCTACATATCAAGCCCATTGTGGGCACTCCAAACTATGAGAGATGTTAGGGCAAAGGGATTTTTATTTAATTAATCTATTTTGCTAATCAACTAGTGCAGTCATGCTATTGCACATCTTTGGAGCAAGCAGGACTTGAGCCCAAGTCTCTTGTCCAAGACGAGGGACACTGCCACTATACCAGAAAAGGGCTCAGGTGATGAGCTCCAGCTGAAAAGGCATTGCCTGCTATTAAGGAAACTCATATTCAATGAGCTCCACAGGAAGATTAATTATTGACTCCCTATGGGTCATGTAAATATTATCACACCTTCTCATAAGTATGCGCCACCTGAGAAACCTGTTAGTCTCCCAAAGTGGAGTGGTGACTATTACTGGGACTAAAGATTGTTCCTTAGTTTCTCAGCCTCAGAGTCAGGATTGAGTTGCATGTGGAAGTTTAGTGCAGGTACAGCAAGGAAGCCTAATAAAGAGAGAGAGTGGATGAAAGTGATTACAGGAGGAATATTGATGGCAGGGAAGGGAGGGACCAGGCAGGACCCAGGCTATGTGACCTTCCAGGATTCCCTTGAACTGAAAATCTCGCTATTGGCTTGGCAGGTAGCAGCTTTTAAGCGGTCAATATGCTGTTGATGGCCTATATTCGGACAATTGATCCCCTTGTATCATATTGGCTGACCGGAAATCCTAACATGTCTGTTAAATTAATTTTTACCCAGAATTTTAATGAGCTGAATTGACTGGCCATGATGTGGTGTGGCCTTTCCAGGTCCCAAAACTGACACTGAATTTTCCAGGCTACTGAAGAATGTGGGCAATGCTGCATCAGATGGAAAAATGTGGCAAGATTGGACACATGAGATTCCTATGATCAAAGTTTGGATGGCGTGATGTAAAATGTTTGATTTATGTATATCTTAATTGATTTTTTGAACTAATTTTGGCAAATAGGATTTGAGTGTGTCTAAAAGTATTTCATCATTAATTTGCCCAAGTATTTCTCTGGCCGAGGCAATGCTTTAAAAAAAGTGTTAGAGAGTAATGGGATTTTGTTTATATTGTAGATTTTTATAAGTGAACAAGGCAATGAATGTACTTAATTGAGCTTGCAGAAAGAAGATTCTGATTGGATGGAGAGGAGGGAGAGGTGTTGGGAAAAGCACACATAGATTGGGATAAAGTTTTTTGGTCTCAATTGGTCTCAATTTGGGCAATTTTGTGGAGGTTGAATGTATGAAACAGTTGTTTTAGAGAAAGCAAGGTAGCTTAGAATTTGAAAAAGCAAGAAGGAGTTTATTTTAAAATTTCCAGATCTAAGAATGTTTGGGAAGTATTGTCGCTAAGATTAACAGGCTGAATCTGCAACACACTCCGAAGGGTGACTGTACCTCCATTTATCTTCACCTGATCACTAACGCTCAGTGGAAATTTAGAAAGCTTACCACCGCACTTGGAATGAGTGCGTAATGTGCTTTCTTTTATTCTGGCTGAGCACATGGGTTCTATTTGTGAATGATGTGAGTCTCTACAAAGGGCAACTAGAACTTAACGTTTTGGTAAAAGACATCGATAATCATAGTACACAAAGCAAAAAATAAACATCAAATACCTGCGGATACTGGAAATCAGGAACAAAACCTAAAATTGCTGGAAAAACGCAGGAGATCTGGCAACATCAATGGAGAGAAAGCAGAGGTATCATTCTGCATCCAGTGTCACTTTTTCCAACAAATTTTGTTTTTGTTATAATCATAGTACACTGCATGTGAAAAGCATGCAGTGACCAAAGTTTTAGGATACAAATCCTGGTCACAAGCAATCTTGTCCACGTCAATACTTAGATATATTCATCATAGTCATCTCCTTGATGCAAAAATAATGACAGGCAATCTTAATAGTGTTACCTGTGGTTTACAATATATAAAAACAACCAATGTCTCAGAGGCTGCACAATAGCATACAGCTGATTTCCTCTCACCTTTAATTGTAATTACTTAACAATATGTTGGTACATATTTCTTGGGTGATTTTGGGTGGAGGTGAGGTGGTGGTGGCAATTTATCAGTAATCCTGTTGCACATACATTCCTCAACTGCATTTGTGTGGCTTGGCTTATACTGCAAACATCAGATTAAGGTCCGCTATGTCAAGGTTCATGTAGAAGCATTCTGTAGCCTTCCTTGTCATTGTACACAATGTCCCACTGTATTGAGAACTATGTTAAACCATCATTTGTGTGTGATGCAAATGACAGCTCCTTACAGTATTAAGAACCTGTTACATTTCTGATATTTCTGTTTAGGCACTTTGGAACCATCACCAGTGGATCCAACCACAGCAGGAGTCACTGTCACTGTGGCTGCAATGTAACAAACACATAAAGAAGCTTGGAACCAGCAGCAACTTTCAGCCAATGCCGAACAGCCTCCATATGAAGAAGTCACAGCAGAAGGTATCCTCAGGATGCACGGAGGTGAGGGGGTGGGGAAATTACAGAAGGCAAAGAGAATATTACCCTCAATGCCATTGATATATTGATCTTGCAGGCTGGGGATGTCCTCGGACACTGTCACATAACTATATCATCTCCTGGAGTGGGAGTTGTGATCTGAAGGGAACAGTGGCTATTAAGGTGACAGCTGCATCATCTTTTTTTTCTATTTAACTGGCTGCTTCCAATGGTCTACTGGATCTTGTGTCAAGATGTTGTGGTATGGTGGCCGTTAGATAATTGCGCACTAAAGACTGCTAGCCTGATTAGCTTCATTCTTGAGGATGTCGTTGGACTGATGATTAATAAAACAGGTGATGATTTGAAGTGCTAATATATTGATAAATGGGATATTCTGTTTGCAATAAACTGTCACCTGTTACTACCTACATACCCTAAGGAGTTATTATTTTTCATTTCCTCCACCACATCTGCAATAAAGGGCTAATTCTGACTTGCAGTGCTAGACATAGCACGGAGCTGGGGTTTCAATCTGACGGTGTATATGAACCAGAAGGTCCCATCATCAGTGAGCATATCCACTGGTGACTGTAGGATGATGCAATAGTTGTACAGTGGGAGTGTAGTGGATGAGCATCAGGGATTTCTCTCTTTGAACTTCCTGGAGTTCAAAGAGAGAAAGTCTTCCATGAAGCTCCCTGAAGTTGATACTTAGCCGTATGGATGTAGGTTTGCTCGCTGAGCTGGAATGTTCGTTTCCAGACGTTTCATCACCATACTTTGTTAACATCTTCAGTGAACCTCCAAATGAAGCACTGGTGGTGTAGCTTGCTTTCTATTTATGTGTCCCTTGACCAAAGAAACCCAAACATATAAACAGAAAGCAGGCTACACCACCAGTGCTTCATTCAGAGACTCACTAAAAACATTATTTAGTATGGTGACAAAACATCTGGAAAGGAACCTTCCAGCTCAGCGAGCAAACCTACATCCAGAACTTTAACCTGTGCTACAAGTCTTCTCAAAACTCACTAACTTAGCTGTATTTTCCTTTGGAAAAATTCAGCCCTTGAATCTTGTAGAAGTAAAAATAAATCAACTGTCTTCTTGAGCTTGACATCAAGACAAAGAGCTAAGGCTTTTTCACTTACAAACGCATAGGATTAGACACTGCTCAATTATGTCTTCGCATTATCAACAATCGAAATAATGTTAATGTTAATGTTAAATAATGTCAGGGTCCAGGTAGGGTATTTTCTGACACATTGATGCAGCCACAGCTCTCAGCTCTGGGGGAGAAAGTAGCAACAAATTAATGCACAAATGAGAGTCAGCATTCCTTTGTACAACAGTCTTCAGCTTTTCATCTGCATTTATTTAATGACAGAGGTTCTAATCCATCAGGAATAACATTAACATGATTTTTACAAAATGCTGCTCAGTTAAGGATTCATGCATTTGAAATGGCAAAATAATCTTAGTTTTTTTTTCAAATTAACTAGCCATTTCCCTTTTACCTGGAGATTAAACTGAACAAATTGCAAAGTCAATTTATTCTATACATACACACATTAAGCTGATTCTTTTCTAGCTTTGTCACTTTCTTTCAGTAGCTGATGCGTTCAAAGTTCCACTAATCCCTCAATAGATGGCCACTTTTCATGTAGGAGCACTACAATGATTGGTAGCAATAGGCTGCCAAGTTGAAAAGGATATCATTTCCACAATCAATGTTTGCAACAATGACAATTTCAGATAATTCGCTCTTCCTTTCCCAATCTAATGTAGGAACTGTTGAATCCCAGTAACAGGCTGGCTGTAGGTGACTGGCAAGGGACAGATCGAAGGCTGAACTTGTAGAACTCCTTGAATGCAAAATTAGAGGGCCAATGGGAGAATGGGGAGAACCCGAAAGCGCTTAGGCTGAATTTTACCAAAAGTCAAAAAAATGTCAATTTTAGGGAATTTCTGGAAGGTTTCTCTCAGTTGTCTCTAATAGCGTAGCTTAAGCAATTTTCTGCTGCTCACCTCCTTATGTATAATGTACATCTACACAGTGCTTTTGTTACATTGTCGTATTATGATGATGATGCTCCTTTAATAAGGTTATTTTGTCCTTGTATTTTTGAGAGGGGTCATAAAGGCAGAAGTTCCGATATGTCTGGAAATATCTACTTGAAAAGGCTTTTTAAGTTTTTTTTAAGCATGTGTAAAGGGGAGTAGGCAATCCTCTCAGTTCAGGGTTTTGTTTTTCTAGTTTTGGGCTAGGTTTAGCTGGGGACTCAAAGAAATAGCTCCATGCTGATACTCCCTCTCTCCGACATCTCTCTCTGCTGTATGAACCTTTGTTTGAACTTACTTTTTTGCCACGATGTGTTTATAGGATGGTGCAGGAAATCAGAACAGCTGTTTGTTAAGTTGTATTTTTGTGTCAGTTGGTGTTTTAAGTAGTTATGTTATTCTATTTTTTTAAATCTAATTTTCTAAATTCGGTTTTCTTTTGTTCGTGTGCAAATAAATTTTGTATTGTTTAAAACTGAGTGGTTTGCCTAGCTGCATCGCTCCTGCAATATCCACCGAACACTTTCTTAAAACAACTGGAAAAGTTAGAGTTGGGGCTACCTTCTTGAAATATTTTGAGGGGGTCAGACCTGGTCCATAAAAGTATGTTTACCAGGTGATTGAAGTCCTCACAACTATCAGGAGCTTCCAAGATCTGTGTCGCCAGTGTTATTTTAAAACCCAGCAATGCACCAGCTCATGAATTGCCCTTCACAGTGTATGTAGTTGAAGGAAATGATAAACAAAGTTTCCATGAGCACATAGATTGTATGGAAATGTGTTGTCACCTAACCTATATCAGACATATTGCCTGATCAATTTTCATTGCAACTCTAGCTGAAAGAATTAACACAGGCTATAAATCCTTCATGCAAAACCATTTCACACCCTGGTCTGATGGAGTGATACTCTTTCCTTCATGTCCAATGCAGCATAACATCATGCCATTGATCAATGTTGGAGCATTACATGTTGGAAAACTTTCAAATAGCTGATAACGTTACTTTTTTGTTAAACAACAGGAAAAGTGTTAGAAAAAAAACAAAAAATGTGGTCAGTTTGCCTGTCAAACAATGTTGATCTACAATCAGTGAATGGTGACATCATCAAACTCACAACGATTAGAAGTTGATGTCATTAATACCTTATTGAGCCCAATGCTGCACCATTCTATAGTGTGAAGGTGGCATTCCTCTTTATCTTCCTCATCAGAAGACATAAGAATCTCAGTTTTTCACTTCCACTACATTTTCCTGACTCATTTGCTGCTGCCCATGTCACACAGGGGCTGGGAGAATCCTGCACAAATGTTCATTTCTTCAGAAGGTAATGTTGAAGAAAGTTGAACTGACTATCTGTTCTGAAATTGGATGTCATATCATTCGAAAGAAAAAGGAAGCAGTATACAATAGTTCGTTGAATCCCTGACCCTAGCTAAATTTTCAGACCACCTTATGTCCTACCATCTTCAACTGTTACATTAAGTACCTCTTCATCATAAGATTAAACCTGGGAATGTTCAGTACTGATTAATCTGTATTTAGCTTCATTCCCAACTCTTTTGATAATGGAGCATCCAGATTTACATTGATCAGGGAAGAATAACATTCATTGTGCATCAGTTCCAAATCATGACCAAGAGATATTTTAACTATCTGCCAGATAGTTAAATGCATTGATAATGCAGAATCTTTCACCATCAACATGCTTGGGATTACCATTCACCAGAAACTAAACTGAAGCAGCCACACATGCTGTGATTAGGAGCATAACACTGGATTTTGTGGAACGAGTGGGTATCATTCTGATTGCCTGCAGCTTCTTCATTCTGCATTTTAGTTTGACAAATTTATTTATATAGTTTGACTGTCATTACAAACAAGTAGGGCAGCATGGTGGCACAGTGGTTAGCACTGCTGCCTCACAGTCACAGGTTCAATTCCAACCTTAGGCAACTGTCTGTGTGGAGTTTGTACATTCTCCATGTGGGTGTGCTCTGGTTTCCTCCCACAATCCAAAGATGCACAGGTCAGGTGAATTGGCCATGGTAAAGTGTCCATTGTGCTAGGTGCATTAGTCAGAGGAAAATGGGTCTGGTTGGGTTACTCTTTGGAGGATCGGTGTGGATGGGTTGGGCTGAAGGGCTAGTTTCCACACTGTAGGGAATCCAATCTAAACATTTGTTGCATTTTTGGAAACCACACAAGAGTGATTAGCCAAGCAGTGAGCTTCAAATGAAAAACAAATAATTATTAGAAGCCTGTGAACTGTGAGAAGGATAGTGTGGAACTTCAAAATGGCATAGATATGTTGGTGGATTGGTTAGGTCAGTAGCAGATGGAGTTCAGTGCCAAGAATGGTGAGGTGGTGCATTTTTGGCAGGAAGAATACGGATTGATAATATAACAAAAGGGGTACAATTTTAAATGAAGTCAAGAGCAGATAGATCTTGGTGCATATGATTTCAGTTAATTGAGTGTGGCAGTACAGACGGAGAGAGCATTATGTAAAGCAAGCAAAATCCTTGGGGTTAACAGGAGCATGGAGTACAAGAGAATGAAGGTGATGTTGAACTTGTCAAAAAGACTTGTAGCTCAGCGGAAGGATTGTGTACAGTTCTGGGTACCACATCATAGGAAGGATGTGAACTCATTAGCGAGAGTTGAAAAAAAGAGATTTTCAAAAGTGGTCCCATGTACAAGACACTTCAGTTATTAGGATAGACTAGCAACGTTAGGAATGTTTCCTTTGAAGAAGAAAAAGACTAAGAGGACATCTGATAGAAGATTTCAAGATCATGAGTGGGGTGGTCTAATAGAGTAGAAAGGGAGAAATTATTCCTGCTTGTAAAAGCATTGAGAAAGAGAGGGCACAGATTTCATGATTTGCAAAACGATCCAGTGTGATTTGAGTAAAAAAGCCACGATGAGTATTTAGAGTTGATAACGCATTGTCTGAAAGTGTGGTAGAAGCAGGTTTGGTTGAAGCAGGTTTAATTGAGGCACTCATGAGAGCATTGAATAATTGTTCTGATTAAAATAATATGCAAGTTTAAGGAGAAGACGCAAGAGAATGTCATGTAGTCATAATGATCCTTTGAAGAGCTGGTGCAGACACAATGGTCTGAATTGTCTCATTCTGCACCTTGAGACTCGGTGATCTGTTAATTAATTAAGGCTGGATATATAACCTGTAAAAGTCTGTATTATTTCATAGTACATATGATATTAAATCTAAATTGTAAATTTTAGCAATATGGTAGCCAAGAAAAGATGCAATTGGAAGCATTCGGAAATGATTTCTACAGCTTCATAAACTGAATAAAACATAAGGCATTTTAGAAATATTCTACATTAATCAGATTCAGAAACACTCTATCAAGGGCTATCGTATTAATATATGGGAAGTGTCCATAAACACGGATGACGGTTCATATATGTCAGAAACCAGTTGTACAGTTGTTAACTAATGAGTCTTTGACAGTTAGGTTAACTTGAGATAAGAAAATATAAGCTTAGGTGAGCTAAATGAAGGTTTCGAGGAGGCCATTTTGTTAATCTATTATGCCCAAGTGTTGGGAGGTGGGAAATGAGATCCCACCAAACTTCACTTTAGCCTGATCACCAGATCATGTTGTAAGAAATCTCTTTCTTGTCAAGTTAAAGCCTTTCCTCTTCTTACTGTTTTTTTTAAACTTTGTATTCTGTCATGTTAACTTGTTACAATTCTACAATTTAAATTCAATGAATGTTTTTAAATTTGCCATCCAAAATGTTTGGTCTTGCCTGATAGTTAATTAATCTGGTTCATGTAAGACTTCTGATTGAGGATTCATTGCAGTTGAAACAATGAAGTCAGATAGATTGTAACATGTAAATCATTTTGGAAAGAGAATAAATATTTCCAAAAAAAAAATGATGAGTCATATTGAAAATAATAAACAGTAGCTGTGTTTCTGAAACAAACATGTCTCTAATTGTTTTACAATGCCGCTGACTGTTCATTTCAGTTAAGTATGTCTGCTTCATTTGTGATTTGGAGATGCCGATGTTGGACTGGGTTGTACAAAGTTAAATATCACACAACACCGCACTATAACCTGGTGTTGTGTGATTTTTAACTTTGCTTCATTTGTAACAGTCTTACATATAGAAGTGATTGTGTGTTTTCAAACTGGACAACATTTCAAAGTCATAAAGTAAATCTACTTTTCTGACTTGCACTTATGCAAGACAAATGCAAGAATGCCAGATTTCAAATTCTCACATCCGCAGTAGAAAAGGGTGCAGATTGGTTGACGAGTTGACACTGATTCATTGAGATATTGCCATAGAGAAAGCAATGGGAATACAGGCTTCTGAAACTCCTGGGTAACTCAAAAAGTGTGTGAAACATTTTTGTTTGCAGAAAACTGATGCCTACGTCTGAATTTATGTCAATTCTAGAAAGCATAAATAATCCGTGCGACAAGCTTGACTGATTATATTAAATTTGTCATTAGTGCAGCTATTATTACACTAAGGATTCTTCAGCAAGGGCTGCTCATGTGTCAAATGCATCTAAGAGTAGGTATGTTGCTTCGAAATTTTACAAACATGAACTCAACATGTCATGAACAATTGAAGGTACAAGCTGTTTTACTGGATCAGCTAATCAATACTAGCCATTGCCCCATAATCCTCCTGGAATCTGAATATGTCAGCACTCTATGTGTTGGGCTTACGTGCTAATGTAACCTCTTCTCGAGCTTTCCTTACCCAGCTGTGGGATAAACCTATCCGTCATGTTGAATCTTGGGTGAGAATTAAAATTCTGCAGAATACAGGAGAAACAAGACTTCTGAATGCCCAGTGCATTGCCTTTGATCTCCATGTCTGAGTGAGTCAAAATATTAAAGCCCACATCCCTCCCCAACTGCCCCCAACCCAGTATGTGTCATTGGATAAACAAATATACATTGATACAGTGCACACACTATGCATGCATTCACATATACACAGTACATGTAAGCCAATGCATTTTGTTTGTTTTTAATGTTATTAATCACTGATTAACCATGTAACTATTTAGTCTGCATCAATGAATATAAATTAGTTGCAATCTGGCCTTGAATGCAGAGTTTGTTTCATGGTGGTAATATGATAGGTCAAGGTTAAAGAAGAACCCAGACTGAAGACATGAAACAACTGTGTTGAAGGCATGGCGGCATAAAATAGGTTAGTTAATCTGGCCAAGACAAAACTGCAACAGAATTAGGAGAAAGTGAACACTGTAGATGATGGCAATCAGAGTCGAAGAATGTGGTCCTGATGAAGAGCTTATGCTCGAAATGTTGATTCTCCTGCTCTTCAGATGCTGCCTGACCAGCTGTGCTTTTCCAGCACACACTCTTTGACCTCAATAGAATTAGCAAATTCTGCAAAATATTCCAAGCAGGAATTACATCAGAGAAAAGAACGAATACCATTCTCTTTTGCTCATCAGAGCTTATAAACCTGCCAACTCTGGAGATTATTTTATCTGTGTTAAAGATAACAAAGTAGAATAAAACCCTGCCTATATTAATTCAAATGTGGCCTTCCGTGTGCAACAAGGAGGTCCAGGCAGGAGGTATCTGGAAATAATACCGAACATGACAGTGATCTAATTCAATGAACTTAAATAGATCTTTCCTCTAACACTGAGCCAGAGAAAAGACAGGGTATAAAGAAACACAATACAAAGATAGAAATATTGCTGTGGATAGTGATCTGATCAATAACTCAGAATTTACACAGAGAGTTTGTCAATGAGTCAACAACTTGTGACAGACCCCAACTTATGGGAAAATAAACTGTCGTTGTTAATATGTGCTATTGTTTGATTATATAATAAAGGTGTATCACACGTAATGAGTGCTATAATTTTGTTGTTGATTGCCACCAATACCCAAGTTAGGTACTGGAACATTTTAGGCAGTCTTATTTATGTAGAGAGTTTTGAGAAGATTTCTAGCTGAGCTTGAGGTTATGAATGTAAGTTTGCTCACTGAGATGGAAGGTTTGTATTCAGGCATTTCATCACCATACTAGGAAACATCATCAGTGAGCATCTGGTGAAGCACTGGAACACATAAAAAGCAGACCATACCATCAGTGCTTCACCGGAGGCTCACTGATGATGTTGCGTAGTACAGTGACGAAACTTCAGAAAAAAAATCTTCCAGCTCAGCTAGCAAACTTACATTTAGATACATATAGACACACACCAACACACATACACATACATGTATACACAAATCTTTGGACACCATTTTTCGAATGGATCTAAATAGCATTCATTTTCAGAAAGCAAAAGTGGAAAGTATAACTTTTGTTTATCCCTGGAATGAGTCCTTTTAAATTAATACTGCAGACTGACTGTCTGTTGCCCTTCTAGCCCAATAGACAAGGATGATCATTTAGTCAAATTTGACTCCACCATGTCATTCAGACTACTTTGCTAAGATGTGACATTGTCTGCAGGAAAATAAAACCTTTCACCTTTTTCTGCTGCTGCAGTACCTTGTTAGCAATGTTGCTTTATTTCTTTCCTGTTTGCTACCATCACATAACACTAGTTCTAGGAATCACAGTGAGAAACTAACAGACTAAAACCAGTTGACAGATTTAACATAGTGCAACAGGGATCATTTGCAATGCAGCTGGAAAATATTAGAATCGGGGCATTTATGAAAGTTCAACTTCATTTTTATAACTTCGAGGTGATCTTCTGATAGAATCTAATAGAAGACATTATTCTGCCTTTTTAATTTGGAGCAGAATGGGGCAATATTCTGATTTAATTATTATCCTCCCCATATTATTTAAATTTATTTATGGACTGAAGGCAACATTTGCAAAGCAAGTTTATTCTATATTATGCTGACAAAGCATCTACTGGCTATTAAGACATACAGGCCAGTAGTTTGCAGTTGGTTTAACACCTTCTTTATAGATCCCTGGAAGAGCATAACACAAACATGTCTGCAGAAGATGACTCCCTACTGAAAGGGGCTTGAATAGTCAGCCTCTCATTATCTCTTCCAGTTTCCCGTTTAAAGTTTGACTCAGTACAGGTGAAACATTCCATAGATTCATAAAGAACTCAACCATTCAGTCATTAAATTTATAATTGCAATCAACTTTTCACTAAAACAGTACTCTTTTTTTCTAAAATAGTCACGTTGAAATTAAAAGTGCAATATCCAAATATGTACTTCGGGATTCTAACCCATTGCCGTGCCAACTGAACAAAACTATAACTTTATTTACCAATACTACATTGCAGTAAGTCTTGATAATTTAGCTTTTCAGGTCAAAAATTACTTTGGAAATTATATGTCATACTATGTTATTCAGTTGAGCTACAATTGTCTGAAGAAATCAGGTTGGACTTGAGCAGCTATTGCTCACCCAGATAATAAACAAAAGAATTGAATTTTAAATATTTTATGTATATAAAGAAAGAACTCTAATTTATATAGCATCTCCATGAATTCAGTATGCCCCAAAGCATTTTACAGTGAAGTACTTTTGATGTTTAGTCATTTGCAGCAAGTAGAATTTATTCACTGTCAGACTATCGGTCTTGAACTTTATGTGGCATCTTGCAAATTTATATGTTTCTCCAATTTAATTTTGATAAATAGTTATGGGTAACATTTTAAACATTATGCGAAACATCAAAAATACATTAAATTCATTGCATCCAACCAGGAAAGCAATTTAATCTGCCCTGGAAGGAGCCATCTGTTGAGTCAAATAACCCTCAAGTATTTCTGAAAGAAGCTCTACTGAAATAAGGTCACCTCTCATACCATTACAAGAAAAAAATGCAAAGGCATTCTCAAAGCACCCCTCATAACAAATACACACATATACTAAATGTTCTGATTTCTGATGCATATTATCCCTATTCTAAATAACTTTTTGTAAAACAATAAAATTCAGGAGTGATCAGAGTAGCAACTTTCTTTTGTCCAAGTATCTCTTTCATTATAGTTTGGAATGCAGCCAAAAGTTCTCAAAATCTGACCTTAGTGGTTACTGGAATGATGGAAAGAATTACAGAACAGTTCTGAATTAACATTGCGCACGTCAAAGATTTCCTGTCATCTAAAGTGTCTTCTTTCAACAATAGCCCATCTTTGAACTTATTCGGATGAAGGACACACAGTGGTGACCACTGTGATTGCTCTATTATAGGGACGCAAAGTTGTTTATGAACTTTGCAACTGTTTTTCTGTGCAGAACCTCAGCTTGATACGAGGGCAGAATTTTTGGGAAATGGATTGCTTCATGAAATCAAGATCCTGTAGTGATGATAAGCTGGAGGTGGTGTTATGTAATACCTATTGTACCCATTAAGGGATAGAAGTCCCAAGGTCACAATTGGCCGGCAGATTTGTAGTCCCAACAGCACCAAAAGAAAGAAATAGTTACTGTTGGGACTACAAGCTGTGCTGAGGAAGAAACACCAATTGCCTCCTGGACTTCAGGTAAGTGATCATTGCTGAAAGGCCCAGCAAGGGGGAGGACATGGCAAGTTGGGTGTGAGGGTGCTAGGTGGTCAAAGAGGGGAGAGACAATGGGAGGGGAACCATCTTAATGAGAGATCACACTACCCTGCTTACCCAACATAATTTCAGTGAATAGTCTAAAAGAGATAACTCTCCCCACTGTCAACCAACAGCCAGTACAGTGAGAGCTGCACGGCTATTTGCCATCACTTTACCTTTCTCTGCAGACCAAGGATTTTGGGATATTGAGAGAAGGGGTATTTCAGTTGTATTTAATTGTTCATTAATGAAGGTGGGGAGGTTGACAGATGCCTTGCCCATTCCCCATGTTTTGACAGTCAGGTTGGATGGACATGGCTAGGAATATGGCTGGTTTGCAAACCCCATTATTTTCTTGACACCCACAAATGTCAAATATTCATGTGGGGGAGGGCCATAGAATTCATCCATGACACTTTTGGCATAATGGCAGCAATATTTTGGCATAATTGTTAGAATCATTTGTATTAAATAAAATAATATTTCCAACATACCAAATATTGGAGAGCTAACAATATAGTGAAATTCCCCATAGGACCCCAGGGCAAAGCAACATGTTGGTCTAAAATAGGTTCAGAGACAGGAAACAAATGCAATGAGTGTGTGCTTTTTTAGTGTGATTGGAAGGCTGTTTCAAATGGTCTCAGTATGAATTTATACTTTATGGTACAAATAAATGATTTGAATGTAAAAGAAATAATCAAGTTTGTTGATGATGCAATAATTGGCTTATTGTTTGAATAAGAAAGCTATGAGCTTCAAGAGGAGATCAATAGAGTAAAACAGTTGAAGATAGAGTTCAATCCAGAGGAGTGTGAGGTAATTTGTATGGGGAAAGCTAACAAACATGTTAAATTGCAAGATACTGAGAAGTGTGGAAAATAGGGATTGCCTTGGTTTGCTTGTGCCCAGACTTCTGAATATGATTGGACATGCAGATAAGACGGTTATGAAGGGATATTGAATAGTTGCCTTTGTTAGTTGAGACATAGAACATAAAAGTTGAGAGGTTATACTGGAATTGTATAAAATGATTAGTTGGAGGATGACACGAGGCTCATGGCATTGTACTATTAGAGAGATTTGATTATACTGAAAGGTTTAGAACAGATTTGCAACAATGCTGCTTGGACTCAAGAGCTTTGATGTGAGGAAATATGAGACAGTTTCTTTGCAACTGAGGAGACTGGAAGGAGGTCAAACTGAAGTGTTTGGAAATTTTGATGTGTTTAGAGGCAATGAATGGGATGGCTAAGTGTCATATGATTGAGAAGTCCATGAGGAGCATGAACTTAGAATAAAAGGTCAGAAGATTAGTGAAGATCCAAGGAAATGTGATTAGGTAGAGGTTTATCAGTTCTGAAATTCACTGTCCTATATGGTGTTAAAGGTAGAAACCCTCATAATATGTACATATGAAGTGACTTAACATACAAGAGTGTGTGTAAAGAACTACAAAGTAGAATTAGACTTGGTGTTATTTGTTGATTGGCATTGACAAGATGGGTCCAATGACTACCTCTTATTCTGTAAATTTATGGGGTTCTATAATTTAGAGTCATAGAGTCATACAGCATGGAGAGAGGCACTTCAGCCCAAACTAGTTTATGTTGATCAAAATGTCCATCCACGCTAACCCCATTTCCCTGCACTTGGCACATATCCTTCAAATCATTTCCTATCCATGTATTTGTCCAAGTGCCTTACCAATGTTGTTAATGTACCCACCTCAACCACTTCTGTTGGCAGCTCATTCCATACGCATACCACCCTCTGTATGAAAAAGTTGCCAGTCAGGTTCCCATTTATTCTTTTCCCTCTTGGTGACCAAACAGGTGGATGAAGGTAAAGAGGTTGATGTGGTGTATATGGATTTCTGTAAGGTGTTTGATACGGTTCCTCATGGTAGGCTATTGTACAAAATATGGAGGCATGGGATTGAGGGGTGATTTAGCAGTTTGGATCAGAAATTGGTTAGCTGAAAGAAAGCAGAGGGGGGTGGTTGTTGAGAATTGTGGAAAAGTGTGTGGTGATTCACTTTGGAAGGAGAAACAGGAATCAAGAGTACTGGACTAATGGTAGCATTCTTGGCAGTGGAGATGAGCAGAGAGATCTCGGTGTCCATGTACATCAATCTCTGAAAGTTGCCACCCAAGTTGATAGGGTTGTCAATAATGAATACGGTGTGATAGCTTTTATTAGTAGAGGGATTGAGTTTCAGAGTCACAAGGCCATGCTGCAGCTGCACAAAATTCTGGTGCTGCCACACTTAGAGTATTGTGGACAGTTCTGATCACTGCATTACAGGAAGGATGTGGAAGCTTTGGAATGGATTCAGAGGCAATTTGCTCAAATATTGCGTGGTATGGAGAGAAGGTTTTATGAGGAAAGGCTGTGACTTGAGACTGGTTTCATTAGAGCAAAGAAGGTTGAGAAGTGACTTAATTGAGACATATAAGATAATCAGAGAGTTAGATAGGATGG
This sequence comes from Hemiscyllium ocellatum, assembly GCF_020745735.1. Lineage (NCBI taxonomy): Eukaryota > Metazoa > Chordata > Chondrichthyes > Orectolobiformes > Hemiscylliidae > Hemiscyllium > Hemiscyllium ocellatum. The sequence goes on along the minus strand of NC_083406.1, from coordinate 24,875,767 downwards.
GCAGTGAGAGCCTTTTTCCTCGGATGGCGATGGCTATCACAAGGGGACGTAGCTTTAAATTGAGGTGTGATAGATATAGGACAGAGAGTAAGTAGGAGCGTGGAATGCCCTGCCTGCAACAGTTGTAGACTCGCCAAACTTAAGGACATTTAAATGGTCATTGGATAAACAAGGATGATAAGGAATTAGTGTAGGTTAAATAGGCTTCAGATTCATTCCACAGGTCGGTGCAACATGTATAGCCGAAGGGCCTGTAATGTTCTATGTTCTATGTTACCTTAAACTGATGCACTCTCGTGCTTGATTCCCCAACCGTGGAAAACATACTGAGTGCACTCACCCTATCCATGTCTCTCATGTTCTTATACACCTCTATAAGGTCCCCCCTCAGTCTCCTCTACTCTAAAGAAAAAAGTCCTAGCTTGTCCAACCTCTCCCTGCAACTTAGTCCCTTGAGTCCTGGTAACATCCTTGTAAATGTCTTCTGCACTCTTTTCTGTTTACTAACACCTTTCTTATCGCAAGGTTACCAAAACTGAACACAATATTCCAAACACAGCCTCACCAATGTCCTGTACAACTGCAAACTGTATACACCAGTCTTTAAACTGCTGCAAGATTAGATTCCTTACAGTGTAGAAACAGGCCCTCCAGCCCAACACCAACCCTCCAAAGAGTAACCCATCAGCCTCTGACTAATGCATCCTATACAATGGGCAATTTAGCATAGCCATTTCACCTGACCCGCACATTTTTGGACTGTGGGAGGAAACCCAAACAGACACGGGGAGAATGTGAAAACTCCACACAGACAGTTGCCCAAGGTTGGGATTGAACCTGAGACCCTGGTGCTGTGAGGCAGCAGTGCTAACCACTGAGCCACTGTGCCACCAGCAAGAGCTGAATTTTCTTAAAATAGCCTTCCAAACTTGAACAAAACAGGCAATAATTGGACATCCACATGGCTTTTGATTGAAAATTCAGATTACGTTTCTCAAAATCCTCACTCTAGTTCTTGCTGTTTCCTATCTAACCAGTGGCATGCTTCAAATTTGATTGTCAAGGTAAAAAACAAACTCAGTTTTTAATTGAAAATTGAAAAAGAACAGCAAAGTGTAGAGACTAACAAATTGGTAACAGAATGGTGGATCACTTCTCTCAGCATTGATGATGATAATCAAAGGAGAAGGAAATGGATGGTTACAATACTGGATTTAGATGAGAAATGATGGGAGAAAGCTTGAGTGGGGTAGAAGCACTGGTAGAGGCTGGTTGAGCAAATGGTCTGTTTCTGCATCATATATCATGTGTAATAAACCATCTGTCCAGTCTTCAAACCTGTCTGTATATGCATCCACTGACTCTCTTATTGCTTGTCTTGTGAACCTGTAAAGCTGCTCTTCAGAGGGTAATGTCATTCACAAAAAAAAAGCACAATAACACCCGCCAGGCCATTCAAGAAGTTGAGAAAGAAAGAAAATAATAAGAGAAACCTTTCTATAAGTATCATGGTAAAGGAAGGCGACTATTTCACTACGAAGTTTGCAGTAGTCTGAGATGTTGCTTTAATCTCATTAATGGCTCCACAAATAAATAATGAGATGCGAACTTCTAAATGAGGGAATGCCTTTTTTTCTCAAGAAATTTGCACTATTTTAATATTAATGTTCTTTTGAAGCTAAAGTGTTCCAGTCCGCCTTGCAGATTTGATCATGGATCATTAATTTATTGAATCCGTTGAAGAGATCATTCCTTCCCCACTCGATCCCTACATAAAATGTTTCCTGCAGTTCTCAGCACTGTGGGATTTTACATTTTGTAAATCGTGCGGTTTTAGTCAATTGCTGGTTTGTTCAGTTGTCAGAACTGAGCTGTATTAGACAAGGTCTTCATATCCTTCACGTTTAATCCAGGAAAGACAGAAATTGGAGCACAATTGGTTCAGCATTAAATGATCTTGCATTGTTAAAAGTACAGCTTGAAAATAGGCCTTGTTGCTTATTGATCCAGTCTAGATTTTGCATTTGGCACTTGATGTAGTAGATCGATCCATTTTATCCTTTGTATCTGATTCCAACACAACAGAATCATCAGAGGTCACAAATGGAAGGATAAACTGCAGGATCTAATTGATATGCCAGACTGATGAAGCCTGCTTGAGTTCACCACAGTGGTGATTTTCAGTTGCTCAAAAATGCATGCTTTGCCAATCCAGCAGAAACATCAGTGATTTGCTTTCAAAATCATCATAAACTACATTGCAAATCCTCATATAATCAAAAGTCACTGGAAATGTATTATAAATATACACATTTGCAAACAAAACATTTTTAAAGCAACATTGTAAATATCCTGAGCTTCTAATGCATTCGCAAAAGAAAACGCTCCATTCATCATTTCAGAGGAACACTGTTGCAACCTCTTTGAAACAGAACAGCAGCAATGTTCACTTTAAGATGCCATTTGTAATGACAGCTAGATACCGAGTTATGACAAAGTTAACATCTGATATTTTTCTTTACTGAGCATCGCCCTGCTGAAGAGAATTTGAACCAAATACTGTTGGTATTTGATAAGAAACTATTGTTAAGGCAGCAACTTCACAATTTACTTATTTTCAGAAAGGAAGTCCTTCAATAATTTTTTTAAAATACTGCTTTATTCATACTGCCAACCCAGCCACAAGGAAGGGATAACATCAATGCTTTCCTAAAGAGCTGTCTTCAATCTAGCAAAAAGAGTGAGTTGCCTTTCAGTAACACTTCTGGAAACACTACTATTCCATATCCATATTGTTAATAAAACTGGACCGCACACAAAATGTGAAAGTAGCTGTCTCCTAGGCCAACAGTAAAACAATCAGTTCAGCACATTCTCTGGTTTTGCATTAATTGGGCTGTATGTACATTCTGCAATTACATTATGCTTTCAGTCACAACTTAAGCCCTGGCAAAGTTATTTTTACTGCGTTAACTAACAGCTAATGTAACTCAGTAAATTCTTACTTAACGTTACTTTTCCAAAATCTATTTTCCAAAATAGTTCCTTAGTTTTCACAAACCATGAATTGTCTCGAAGAAAATAAATTATCCATCCAAAAAATGCTCCTTCAGTAAATTAATGATTAAAAGAAAAACTTATAAATAATGCAAAATAAAACTTGCTAAGCAACTAGGTGGCACGGTAGGTGTATTGTAATTTCATCTAAATTTGAATGTCTGGCTAACCGGATGAAAATGTCCTCTGACACTTGCAGAGGATCAAGGTTTGGGGAGTCTATATCAAGGTACTAGGATGACTGGCACAATTCACTGTTAATTGATGCTAAATTGATATCCACTCCGAGAGATCAGAGGGATGACTAGGTCAAAGAAAAATAATTTCACAATGTTTTCATGGTCATGATATTTTGCAGTTCAGGCTAAGTCAGAGTTATCAGATATGATAGAGGCAGAACGGTTCTATAGATGAACATTGGCATACATGACAATAGACAATAGGTGCAGCAGTAGGCCATTCGGCCCTTTTAACCAGCACCACCATTCATTTTGATCCTGGCTGATCATCCACAATCAGTATCCTGTTCCTGCCTTATCTCCATAACCCTTGATTCCACTATCTTTAAGACCTCTATCCATCTCTTTCTTGAAAGTATCCAGAGACTTGACCTCCACTGCCTTCTGAGGCAGAGCATTCTATATATCCACCACTCTCAGGGTGAAGAAGGTTCTCCTCAGCTCTGTTCGAAATGGCTTACCCCTTATTTTTAAACTGTGTCCTTTGGTTCTGAACTCACCCATCAGCGAAAACATGTTTCCTGCCTCCGGAGTGTCCAATTTTTTAATAATCTTACATGTCTTAATTAGATCCCCTCTCATCCTTCTAAACTCAAGTGTATACAAGCCCAGTCACTCCAATCTTTCAATGTATGATAGTCCTGCCAGTCTGGGAATTGACCTCGTGAACCTACGCTGCACTCCCTCAATAACCAAAATGTCTTTCCTCAAATTTAGAGACCAAAACTCTGCACAATATTCCAAATGCGGCCTCACCAGGGTCCTGAACAGCTGCAGAAGGACCTTTTTGCTCCTATACTCAATTCCTCTTGTTATTAAGACCAGCGTGCCATTAGCTTTCTTCACTGCCTGCTGTACCTGCATGCTTGCTTTCATTGACAGATGTAAAAGAACACCTGTATCTCGTTGTACTTTCCCTTTACTTAACTTGACTCCATTTAGATAATAATATGCCTTCCTGTTCTTGCCACCAAAGTGGATAACCACACATTTATTCACATTAAACTGCATCTGCCATGCATCCATCCACTCACCTAGTCTGTCCAAGTCACCCTGCATTCTCATAACATCCTCTTCATATTTCACCCTGTCACCCAACTTTGTGTCATCAGCAAATTTGCTAATATTAGTTTTAATACCTTCATCTGTATCATTAATATATATTGTAAACAGCTGCGGTCCCAGCTGTTTACAATACCCCACTGGTCACAGCCTGCCATTCTGAAAGAAACCTGTCTATCGCTACTCTTTGCTTCCTGTCAGCCAGCCAATTTTCAATCCAAGTCAGTATTTTGCTCCCTATACCATGTGCCCTAATTTTGCTCACTAACCTGAAATTGCAGATGATAGAGCCCATAAGTTTAAAAAAAGTTTCCAATTTATCAACACATAGAAAATACAAAGAGAAATGAGCAATAATTTAGAATTTGATGTTCATTATATGTCAGCATATTTTTAATTGCTTATGATATTTTTGTGCATTTTTGCATATTAAAAGCTGTATGATCAGCAGACTTATAAAACAAAATTACAAGATCACAATTACTGCTTTAACTTTAATACCGAAAAATTTAATATTTTTAATATCAAAAATTATAAGGCAACACCTTGTCAATTTATCAATTGAAGTAGCATGTTTTGCTTGTTTGCCTATATTTTTGATAAAAGTTGCCATCACCTAACTTAACCACTATATCAAAAAGTTTTGCAATTGTCTTATGCATTGATTACAGTCTTGGAGAACTTATGAAAGACATAAAGTCATACGGTATGGAAACAGACCCTTCCATAACAATTTGCTCATACTTTTTTTTTCTTGTTTTTATCCATTTGTAGTTACAAGTAGAGCTGGTATTGTTTTAGTGTCCTTCTCAACCTTTTGACCTTCAAAAGTGTTTCAAGATAAAGATGTACACTTAAGATGCAATCATTGCTGAGATTGGGCAAAACAGCAGTTACTTAAAGCACAAAGAAACCCACAAACAGCAATGAAATAAATGATAGGATAACCTGTTTTACTGATATCGTTTGATGAGAAGTGTTAAGCTGGAGAAAGACAAGAAAAATAGCTGCAGCTCAACTTCGAATGAAGTCTCTCCTGTTTCTCAGTGTTGCCTCTTCCAAGTTTGTGAAATAAACTACTATCCAACAGCAACTTATTAAGAAAGAGCAAGAGCGCTTGTCTTAGATGTCCAATCTACTGGTGTAATTGGCCCAACACAAACTGAGCACATTAGCTTTTGCACTGAAAGTTCTTCATTGAACAGGTTTGTTTTGGCCAGAGAATGTAAAATAAATAGTAAGTCCACTGCATTGCAAATAAAGCTTCATGTTTCATGCTAACTGCAATTTCTTAGATAATGCATTTCCCACATTGAAATCAATCATAACTGCTCTTCTCTGAGTCTTCCATTGCACTTCATATTTCTTTTAAGGAAATAAGTGATCCCTGAACACTTTCAATATACAATGTTCGAAAGGAGATCACCTAAGGTGGTCATCATAAAATGATTGGATAACATCAGGATGCTGATTTGACTTCTGTTTGCACTTCACAGAAATCTCACCAAACCAACATTTGACTCTTTTGTTTCTCACTTTAATCATTTACAGTCTTTCAGTCCCAGTAAACAAAGTAGAAAGCTCTTGGGTCATAGCATACAGCCTTGTTGGAAAGGTTATTGTGGTGCAGTGGCAATGACCTACCTCAGAAGATCTGGGTTCAAATCCCATTTGCCCAAAAAAAGTGTCATGATATATCTGATCAGGTTATCTGAAAATATCTACGTCTTGTTTGAGGACAGAATACGACATGGGTAGACTTTGCAACCCCCACACAGTATGTACAGACATATTGTTTTCTTTATGAGATGAGGACAGAAAATATTCAGTCAGTTGATATTTCAGTTTCTCTATCCAATTTCTGGGGCTGGCCATTTTTTGCAGAGGAAGTTTCAGGGTCTGGATCCCCATGTGGCAGGCAACCATCAGTCTCATTGAGGGGCTTGTTGAGCCATTTACGGGAGGCTGACTGAAACGTTCTAGGCTGCTTTCCAGTTTGCCAACCTGATCAGAGGATGCAGATTGCATGCAGATTGGAACCCAGTGGTAGTCTGAGATGGGAAATGTTACAGCAGATTCTGCTTGGCAGGATGCCGGTCAGAGTTCCACACTACATCTTCTAACACCCGTTGTTTTCTGTTTTACTTAACTGTTGTGCCGCAGTATTTTTATTCTTTGATTAACTTTAAATTATTGGTAGTTAATCAACTGATTGGCACTTCAGTTTCAAGACCCTCTAAGTGTTTTGAAACAGCCTTTTTGGATGCATCATGACACACTTATGATGCAGGTGGGACTTAAATATGTACCTTTTAGTGCAGAGGTAGCGGGTCCACCATTGCACCACAAGAGCCTTTCTAAATAATTTCTAGGCTGTGTTTAATTGGACAAAAATCTTTCCCCATGTCAACTGAGGGAATATCTCTATAAAAAATGTAAACAATGATTATCACACTGCCTTTTGTGGGAATTTGGTGTTTACAAGTTTGTTGCTGTGTTTCTTACATTACAACAGTGACAATATCTCTGAAATAATTTGTTGGCTGTACAACATTACAGTTGTTCAAGGCACAGCATAAAAGCATGACTGTTTTTAAAATAAAAGTTACTAAAGTTTTGTTATAACTTAAAAATATGCTGAAAAATGAAGTGCACTTCAAAACAAATGGTCACAAAACCGATATATTTTTGTTCACTGGATTATTTTAAAAGATATGGATTATGCATCAGATTTTGTGCACTCATCATTCATTTTTCCTTAATTAATGTAAAATCCGGCAAGTTGATGTGTTCAAATTTGATATTTACAACAGGTCCTGCACATTGCTTTTTATCATATTAACAAGGTTTTCAGGCAATTATATTGAAACACTTCAAATTGCATAACACTTACAGGTGATAGAAATCAAACCCAGAAAAGTTATTGACTAATCAATAGAAATGCAATTAGTGCCTTTGATTTTAGGTTTATTGAATTTAAAATGTATATTTATTCTGTGATAATAATATTCAGTTCTGTATTTCAGCCAAGGTAATTGTGTTATCCTGAAAAAAATAGAATTTTATACCAATTAACTATTATATTTATTATAAATGTAATTATTATAATAAAATGCAATAGGTACATCTAAGAATCCATGTTGTAAGTTGATAGTTTATTTTAAAATACACTCTTGGTAGTTAATGTTTTTGTGGTAGACTCCTGCACGACCTAATCCCCTTTACATGACAGGATTGTGGCTATGTGACTGTCTCCTGTTCTCATTTAACCAGTTATACAGCCTGATAGCTGGTAGTAGAATTACAAGTCAATCCCATTGGCCAGCTCTATAGGTAACAATATGTCAAGGATAACTCAATCATCTCAATGCCACTTTAAAGCCTGCATAGTGTATCTAGACGCATCAGAATTATGAAATGTTATTTCTAGGTTAGTATCATATTCAATTCCATACAAAGGCACTCATGCATGTAGACATAGGCTGATAACCTGCACAATCCATCTGATATTGGTAAAAGATGCTTTTCTGTATTAAAAGGAAAAATTCTCACTCATGTACAGTGCAAGTGAATGTGAAGAACCTGAGAATGAGAAAACATATAAATGCAGAAAATGTTCAAAAATCTGTCTGAATTACATTTTGCACCAAACTGACAATTAATCTATCAAGTCAGAGAGTGTAATATTAAATGCACAATCTGTAAAATCTACATGGAGACACAATGGGTTGGATTTTCCAAAGCTTCATGACCCCAGTGTTAGGACCAAATGAGGGTGCTGAACCTGCAATTGCCTGGAACTGAAGCACGAAGAGTTATTCTTCAAGAGACCACCAACTGAGAACAATAGTCATACTGTTAGTACCACTGACTTAATCATAGGGCTGATAGTCTGAAGGCATCACCAATGAGAGTGGGATGCACACTAGGGACCACAAAGCCACCTTAAAAATCGATGCGCCCTCAGAGACATACAATCCAGAGGGGCCAAGCAGGCAAGCATGTCATCATGCCAACAATGTTTCAATCATGAGTTAAGCTTTTTTGTCATCTGCCCATTATTGGAGGAATCCAAATATGGATCCCATTTAACACCAGAGAGGCTACCTGGCAATTCTGGCAAAATGCCAGCAGACAATCTTAATCACTTCCAACTGGGCCATAATAATTTGTGACCGTTCACTAGTCAGCAAGTCACTACACCAGCCTACCTGCCCTGATGCTGAGCATTCATCCAGGAGGAAGTTGAGTCACTTCCCCATTGATTCTCCATCTCCAAGCTTGCCACCCCAAATGATGAGAGGTTCTTCTCCGTGCATATCAATTTGAGTAGGAATCATTGGTTCCTTTTTATCGCAACAGAAACTTTTTTGATACATTTTAAATCAGCGTGTTAAACCTGGGGCCAGTTTTCTCAGTTTGCTAGATGGTTGACATACGGATCAGATTAACCAATGGCACAGATTTTCATCTTTTTGTTAGAGTTATTGGACTAGTGAAATCCCAGACTGAAATCTGGTTTAATAGATCATATTTTGAATTCTTTTTCCATTTAGCTGCCTGGCAGTTTACTGAAACATAAGCAAGAAATAACAGAAATTTGCTATTAACTATAAAACAGAAGTTTATCCTGTGAAAGAACTAAAGGCAAAATGGAATAAACTAAACTGTTAACATCTAACAAATTTGAAAAAGTCAACTCAAGGTAAAATACAATTACCCAGAGTTTTTCTCATCAGATAACTGCCAAATCTTCTTGTTGCCTGGTATTCCATAACTACTTTTCACCCTGTCATGCAACTTTCAATGACTTATGCACATGCATTCCCAAATCTCTCTGCTCCTGCATCTACTCACAATTCATATCCTCTATACCATGTTTCCTCTCCTCAATCTTTTCCACCAAAATGTAACACTTCACACTTCTTTGCATTAGATCTCATCTGTCACATTTCTTCACATTTCAACAGCCCATCAATGTCCTCTTGAAGACTATGACTGACTTCCTCAGAGTTCATAATGGTTCTAAGTTTGCTGTTATCTAGCTTGAAACTGTATCCTATACACCCAGGTCTCGGCCATTAAGATAGGTCAAAAAAATCCGATGGAACTGGTGCCCTTCAATCCTTGCAGTGCCCATATCTACATTATGCTCCAGACTAAAGAATGACCATTTCTCACTAATGTGCTTCATGTCACTCAGCCAAGATTATACATTTTACTTGCTGAAGAGCCTGGTCTGTAGCATCTTATCAAACTTCTTTTGGAAATCCCATGTACACCATATCATCATCATCATCTCTCTCTGAAACTTCACTTTAAAAACTTTTTAAATTAGTTAAGCCCAATGTGCCATTAACAAATCTATGTTAGCATTCTGGCTGCATCACAGGATTAATAGGCATCAATTAATTCTTTCCAATGAAGGGCTATCAACCTGAAGTGTAAATGGTTTTATCTTTACAGATGTTGCCAGCCCCACTGAGTATTTCTAGCTTTCTGTTTTTATTTCAGATTTCCAAAACCTGCAACATTTTACTTCAGTTAGATTCAACGTTCAGTTTTCTATATTGTGTCATGTGCTTTAAATCTTTTATATATCTGTCAAAATATATTTTTATATGCTGAGTTTTCCAACTCAAAAGATAAGGAAGAATACCAGGGTTGGTAGCAGTTATTAATCAATTTCTTTTATTAAGCATCGCTGTCCAAACATTAAACCATGGATCTGTACTTTGTGTACTTATAAATGTACAGTTTTCACAAAACTAGAGAACTATATATGATGCAATCATATGGTTAAAAAATTCTTTTGACAAAGTACACACAGTACCTTTGACATAGAAAAACTTCCCAAAATATTTCACTAAGTGTGATCAGAAAGAAGAGATGCTAGAATGGCTAACATAGTTGAATGAAAGAGTAGTTTTTAAGAAGTGTCTGAAAGATGGTGAATATGAGAAGAATTGAATGATAGGCTTGTATGTGAACATCTGTGTGTATCTGTAACTGTGTGTGCACCTGTGTGTGTGTGTGTGTGTGTGTGTGCATGTGTGTGTATGCATGTTTGCATGTTTGTGAGTGTAGGTTGATGAGGGGTTGGCGGCATCCAGAGCTTAGGGCCTAGGCAGATGGAAACATGGATGTGACACAATCATGTGGTACACTGGAAACCTCTTCTACAGTGTTTCAGCTGTACTTCTGCTAAAGAGGACACCAACAGAGCATGAGCTAAACAGACAAATCCTGGTCTCTAATTAGTGCTCTATTTTCTTTCAGTGTTACAAGGATGCAAAACCCTTACTGCCGAGAACAGTTTCATCTGCCACCAAGATACCGGTAAAACATGTCAGCGCCTACACTAATTTTCTGTCCCTTAACCCTCTCCCAATTTCATACACAGCATAAGCCTGTAGTTATAAATATCTGAAACATTTAGAAGGCCAAGTTACATTGCTTCTGAAGAAAAGGTGCACAAAAATATGGCATCATGTTGACATAATTAAGGGAGAACAATTTTATCTTGTGAAAAGCTTGCAGGCCTTATAAATGTTTATAAATCATTATGCCTGGCCTTTCCTCAGTTGGGAATTGCTTGGCAAGCAAAACTGTCATCAAAAGTTGGCTGTTTGAAGTTCATCCTGCCAACTAAACTCCACTGAGCATCACAAATGTCAAGTGTTTAAAGCAGCTATTCAGTTAGCTGTGATGGTGTTATTTCTGGTTAATCCTACTCTTGTGCTTTCTCCAAATGATTTTGAGAAAGTGTTGTTCACAATTCTAGACTGATTAACAATAACATACACTTAATTTTTCTGTAGTTTTGCACAAGCAGAATGATAACCTGAATGGCAAAGTCAGTGAAGGATACAGCACTTTCACAAAGTACAGCTATTTAGTGACTGATTAAAAGCCTAGATAATTAAACTCAATCAGACCTATATTCATGTAAGCAAATTTCGGTCTTCTATCAGATTTGGATATGGATGTGTACCAATGCATTATTACACAGGTTATGTTCAATTCATAATTGTAGCTTGTCGCTCAACATGCTCCTATGGATTAATACGTTATGGTGACTGGTCATCATAAATTATTGAGTGTTGGACTGTTGTGCTTAATGCGCTTATTCTTTAAATAAACTGAAGAAACTTCAGTAACTTGTGGGTAGAAAATAGCCTGCTGGCACCAAATGCTCCATTTTATCTATTGATTGATTGTTGTCTGATCCAACATTCTCTGCTGCTTGTGACTGACCTGTCAGCACATCCTGGGTAGCAGATTACTGCTACATTTTTGTAAATACTGACATCGTCCATGCTTGAAATTTTAATCCAAACACCGTTGACTTTAATGGTGATGAGAGGCAGAACAGCACTTGGCATCAAAGTGCCCTATCTTCTGCACAAATATTTCCATGTAGCCATTTTAAAGTGTACTCATTTGATTAGCAAAATATGGAACAGTAGTTATTTCCAAATTGGGTCTCAGTTTTAAATCACATTTCCTTAAGGATGCTAACAAGTTCACTTTCATTCTCACCACCGGTTAATCTCAAAAAGTAGCAATAAACCATTTACAGCTGCAATTCTAGGGAATTTGAAGGGAAAATTAGAGGTCATGATTTTCTAATGGTTTTGCTGCTGTTATTTTTATCAGAGATAAATCTGTGAGCTACAGGTTTATGATATCACTCGTTCTTGATTGGGAAAGCAAAGAAACATTTCTGCTGAATTTGGTGTCAGGCTTCAATTTGCCCACAGATTGAGGTGGATGGTGGACAAGATGGTGGCTCCTGAAAGCCACTCTGCTGCCCTTGCTTCTGAACCCTGCCTCCAATAGCCTTTCCTCCACAATTCTCATCCATGTTAAGAATGATGAAAACTTACTTTCTCAACATTGGATCCTCCAATGAATAGGTTTCAATGAGCTATCTTTAGGACCCAGTAGCTACTGGCATCTGATTGTCAGCATCAACCCCGTGATTGAGTAAGATACTCATTCTTATTGCCTGTCAACTTCCAGTGAGCCAAGTAGCAGGCAATAAGGTGCATTATCTTGCCTTATTGTGATGTGGTAGTAGTGACCTGATGTGCTTATCTCCATATTTCAGAAAATTGTGGTAAAAGTTTGCTCAGTGTCCTCTGTAGTGATGCTATAATCACAACATTTCCATGATAGTAGAAACTGGACGCTGAGTCTCATTCATTTGCATAATGGTTGCAGTACAGAACAAAGCTATTGGCCTTTTCTAAACATGGCAGCTCTCTGCAAGAATAATTTGTTGACTCCACTCCCTCCTTCTTTTCCCTTAGCCTTCATCTTTTTTTCTTCAAGTATTTATGTAAGTCTTTTCTGAAAACCATGCCTGAATTCTTCACCAATACACTCTTAGTTGGTGCATTCCCAATAATAACCTCTTGCAGCATGAACATTATTTTTCTTCTTGTCGTCTTTGGTTCTTTTGCCATTCACCTTTAAATCTGTGCCATTTCATTCTCAATCCTTCCATGAATGAGGGCAAGTCTATGCTATCCAGACTGCACACAATTTTAATTCCTCCATCAAATCCCAACTTGTTCAATTTATCCAGGTCACCCAAATGACTCGTTTGTGGAATCATACTAATAAGTATTTTCTGCAGCCATTCTAAAGCATTCACATCATTCTTGAAGCATCATCCCAAGATTAGAAGCTAAACTATCCTTTATAAATGTTCATCATAACATCCAGTCACTCTGCTCCTGCACTCCTTTAGTTATAGTTTTCCCTTTTCCTCACAAATGTGTTATTTCACACTACTCTGTATTGAATTTCATCACCACATGTCCACCCATTCTATCAGTCTGTCTATAATCGCTTGAGGTCTATAAATTTCCACCTCCCAGATCGCAAGCTTCTATGTAAGTTAAAATAATCAAAGTTTAGTATCATTATTAAATTGTGAAATTTTGCCCTGTGCTTGAAAATCTAAGTCATGAACATATGTCAAGAAAAGGAGTATTGCCAGTACTGACCTCTGAGGAACCTCTTCAGACAGCTTTCACCAATCCATAAAAAACAGTTCACCATGACTTTCTGTTCTTTGTCATGTAACCAGCTCCATCTCTGTGCTATCACTGATCCCTTTATTCCATGGGCTTCAGTGTTTCTGGCAAGCCTATTGTGTTGTAGCTTGTCAAATATCCAGTGCAATTTCATACTGGTTCACTGACTGCGGTTTCCTCATCAGCTCCCAGTGACTTCAAGCAAACTGACTAAAAACCATTGGCCTTCCTAAAATCCACACTTTTTTTTTCCTGGTAGTGACGTTACTAGGCTAGTAATGCAGAAGTCTAAACTATGAGAAAATGGGTATAATTCCAATCATATCAGTTGGTAGAATTCACAAAAACTCTCAAATAGTGCACACAAAATACCTCTTTTATTCAAATTTGCTAGGTTTCCATGAGAATTTGATTCTGTGTTCCAGTATGACTTCAAATGCGAACCCTTTTGACTAGTTAATTAATATTGACTAGTTAATTTGCTTATTTGTTTCCATGATCATGCATATGAAAATAGACTGCAAGGACATTGGTGGGAGTAATTTAGCAGCAGTGAGGTGCAGATATTTGGTGTTGGACTCTATGAACATACATATTAGCAAGACAAGGATCTTTGTCTCATGACATACTTCACAACCAGACTTGGATCCAATTAACAATTACACAGAAACAAGGAAGATAGGAGCTGGAGTAGAGCTGAAAAATGTGTTGCTGGAAAAGTGCAGTAGGTCAGGCAGCATCCAAGGAGTAGGAGAATCGACATTTCGGGCATAAGCCCTTCTTCAGGCTTATGCCCGAAACATCGATTTCCTGCTCCTTGGATGCTACCTGACCAGCTGCGCTTTTCCAGCAACACATTTTCAGCTCTGATCTCCAGTATCTGCAGTCCTCACTTTCTGTTAGGAGCTGGAGTAGGTCTTCCAGCCTTTCAAACCTACTCCATCATTCGTTATGATCATGGCTGATCATCGAACTCAAGATCTTAATCCTACCTACCCCAATATTCCTTGTCACTTTTGCCACAACAGCGACACCTACCTCCATTTCCAAAATGTTTTAGCCTCAGCCACTTTTTCTGGTAATACATTCCACAGGCTCATCACTCTGTAGGTGAAAAAATTTATCTCCCTCTCAGTCTCAAAAGTATTACCCCTTATCCTTAAATTATGACTCTGGTTCTGAACTTCCCCACCAACGGGAACAGTTTTCCTATATCTAACCTGTCTAGTTCCGTAAGAAATTTATAAATTTCCATGAGACATCCCCCCCCCCCCCCCCCCTCCCAATTCTTCTAACCTCCAGTTGATACAATTCTAACCAACTCAATCTCTCCTCATACATCAGTCCTGCCATCCCAGGAATCAGTTCGGTAAACCTTTGCTGTACTCGGTCCATAGCAAGAACATCCTTCTACAGGTAAGGAGTCCAAAACCACACACAATATTCCAGGTGGGACCTTGTCAATGCCCTGTATAATTGCAGCAATACCTCCAGATTCCTGGATTTGAATCCTCTTGCTAGGAAGGTCAATATACAGTTTGCCTTCTTTACTGCCTGCTGCACCTGCACACTTACTATCAGCAACCAATGCAGGAGGACACCAAGGTCTCATTGAACATTCCCATCTCTCAATTTACAGCCATTAAAATAATAATCTATGCTTTTTTTTTGCTAACAAAGTGGATAACTTTATGTTTATCCCTACTATAACTGTCATGCAGTTACCCACTCACTCTGCTTGTCCAAATCACGCTGCAACATCTCAGCATCGTCCTCACAGCTCACCCTCCTATCCAACTTTGTGTCATTCTCAAACTTTGAGATATTATATTTAGTTCTCTCATCTAAATCATTGACATAACTTGTATATAGCAGGGATCCTAGTACCAATCCATGCAGTACCCCGCTCGTCACTGTATGCCATTCTGAAAAAAAAGTATTCTACTCTGTTTCCTGTCTGCTTACCAATTTTCTATCCATCTCAACATATTAGCTCTCAGTCCCATGTGCTTTAATTTTACGTATTAACCTCTTATATGGGACTTCGTAAAAACCTTTAATTTTATACATTAATGTCTTAGATGGGAGTGTCCAAAAATGAGTCTTTAGGCAAATCCATTTACTCCATATGATACCAAATGCTGTCTAAATACACTGAATACTGTGAATTGCTATGGGTGTTGACAGTATCCTGGCAGTAATATTGAAGAATTGTACACCAAAATTTGCCACACTCCTAGCCAAACTGTTCCCGTGTGGCCACAACATTAGCATGTACCGAGCAACGTCAAAAATTACACAGGTACTTCCTGTATACTAAAATCAGGACAAATCCAATCCAGCAAATGCTACTCCATCAATCTACTCTTAATCATCAGTAATATGGTGGAAGGTATAATCGACAGCATTTGCTTTTGAATAACCTGTTTACTAATATCCAATCTGGATTCTGACAGGACCACTCAGCTCCTGATTTCATTCAGCATTCATTCAAGAATGGATAGAACAGCTAAAGTGCAGAGGTGAGGTGAGAGTGACAGATTAACATCAAGGTTGCATGTGACCATAGAACATAGAACATACAACATTGCAGCACAGTACAGGCCATTCAGTCCTTGATGTTATGCTGACTAGTGGAACCAATCCAATGCCCATCTATCTCACACTATTCAATTTTCATTCATAT
Organism: Hemiscyllium ocellatum; assembly: GCF_020745735.1. NCBI lineage: Eukaryota > Metazoa > Chordata > Chondrichthyes > Orectolobiformes > Hemiscylliidae > Hemiscyllium > Hemiscyllium ocellatum. The sequence goes on along the minus strand of NC_083406.1, from coordinate 24,859,676 downwards.
GTTCATCTTATGACTGTTTCAATGCCCTTAAAGTTAGTGAGTCTACTACTCTAGCAGTCAGTGTGTTCCATGCCCCTACTATTCTCTGAGTAAAGAAACTACCTCTGATATCTTCGAGGAGAAAGTGAGGACTGCAGATGCTGGAGATCAGAGCTGAAAATGTGTTGCTGGAAAAGCGCAGCAGGTCAGGCAGCATCCAAAGAGCAGGAGAATCGATGTTTCAGGCATGAGCCCTTCTTCAGGAAGATGTTTAAGAAGGTTCCTGAAGAAGGGCTCATGTCCAAAACGTCAATTCTCCTGCTCTTTGGATGCTGCCTGACCTGCTGTGCTTTTCCAGCAACACATTTTCAGCTACCTCTGACATCTGTCCTATATCCATCACTCCTTGATTTAAAGCAATGACCCCTCATGCTAGCCATCAACATTCAGGGAAAAACCCAATATCCACCCTATCTGACTATCTTACATGTCTCAATTAAGTCACCTCTTGACCTTCTTCTCTCTAATGAAAACAGCCTCAAGTCCCTCAGCCTTTTGTCATAAGACCTTCCCTCCATACCAGGCAACATCCTAGTAAATCCCTTCTGAACCCTTCCCAAAGCTTCTACATCCTTCCTATAATGCGGTGACCAGAACTGTATGCAATACTCCAAGTGCAGGCACACCAGAGTTTTGTATAGCTGCAGCATGACTCTTGGCTCCTAAACTTAATCCCTCAACCAATAAAAGCTAACACATCATATTCCTTCTTAGCAACACGATCAACTTGGGTGGTAACTTCCAAGGATCTATGTACAAGGACTCCGAGATCTCTCTGCTCATCCACACTACCAAAAATCTTACCAATAGCCCGGTACTTTCTATTCCTGCTGCTCTTTCCAAAGTGAATCACCTCACACTTTTCCACATTAAACTCCATTTACCGCCTCTCAGCCCAGTTCTGTAGCTTATCTATGTCCCTCTGTAACCTTCAACACCCTTCTGCACTATCCACAACTCCACCGACTTTTGTGACATCCGTAGATTTACTACCCATCCTTCTACGGCCTCATCTAGGTCATTTGTAAAAATGACAAACAGCAGTGGCCCCAAAAACAGATCCTTGTAGTACATCACTAGTAACTGAACTCCAGGATGAGCATTTCCCATCAACCCTCACACTCTGTCTCCTTTCAGCTAGCCAATGTTTGATCCAACCCACTAAATCATCCTCAATTCCATGCCTCCATATTTTGTGCAGTTGTCTACTGTAGGGAATCTTCTTAAACGCCTTACTGAAATCCATATTCACCACATCAAATGCCTTACCCATATCCACCTGTTTGGTCACCATGTCAGAGAACTCAATAAGGTTTGTGATGCACAACCTTCCCTTCACAAAACTGTGTTGACTATCCCTAATCAACTTATTCCTCTTTAAATGATTATGAATCCTATCTCTTATAAACTTTTACAATACTTTACCCACAACCAAAGTAAGACTCACTGGTCTATCATTTCTAGTGTTGTCTCTATTTCCCTTTTGAATAAGGGACAACATTTGCTATCGTCCAGTCTTCTGGCACTATTCCTATAGACAATGATGATGTAAAGAACCCAAAGGCTCTGTAATTTCCTCCCTGGTTTCCCAGAGAATCCTAGGATAAATCCCATCCGGCTCAGGGGACCATATCTTCCAGAACTGCTCACACATCCTCCTTGTGAAACTCAATATCATCCAGTCTAGTAGCCTGTATCTTAGTATTCTCTTTGACAACATTGTCATTTTCCATTGAAAACACTGATGAAAAAATATTCATTTAGCACTTCCCCTATCTTGTCGGACTCCATGCACAGCTTCCCACTACTATCTTTAGTTGGCCCTAATCTTGCTCTAGTATTTCTTTTATTCCTGATATGCTGATAGAAAGCTGGGTGGCATGGTGGCACAGTGGTTAGCACTGCTGCCTCACAGCGCCTGAGACCCGGGTTCAGTTCCCGACTCAGGCGACTGACTGTGTGGAGTTTGTACGTTCTCCCCGTGTCTGCGTGGGTTTCCTCCGGGTGCTCCAGTTTCCTCCCACAGTCCAAAGATGTGCGGGCCAGGTGAATTGGCCATGCTAAATTGCCCGTAGTGTTAGGTAAGGGGCAAATGTAGGGGTATGGGTGGGTTGCGCTTCGGCGGGTCGGTGTGGACTTGTTGGGCCGAAGGGCCTGTTTCCACACTGTAAGTAATCAAATCTAATTTCCTTGATATTACATGCCAATGACTTCCCATGTCCCCTGCTGGCTCTTCTTAGCTCTCTCTTTAGGCCTTTCCTGGCTAACTTGTAACTCCCAAGTACCCTAACTGAACCTTCACATCTCATCATAGCATAAACCTTCTTCTTCCTCTTGACAAGAGATTCAACTTCTTTAGTAAACCATCGCTCCCTTGCTCAATCACTTCGTCCCTGCCTGACAGGTACATACTGATCAAAGACACGCAGTAGCTGTTTCTTGAAAAAGCTTCACAGTTTAATTGTGCCCATCCCCTGCAGTTTCCTTTCCCATCCTATGCATCCTAAATCTTGTCTAATTGCATTGTAATTGCCTTTCCCCCAACTATAACTCTTGCCCTGTGGTATATACCTATCCCTTTCCATGGCTAAAGTAAACATTACTAAATTGTGGTCACTATCACCAAAGTGCTCATCCACCTCCAAATCTAACACCTGGACGAGTTCATTACCCAGTACCAAATCCAATGTGGCAGCGCCCCTTGTTGGCCTGTCTACATACTGTCAGGAAACCCTCCTGCACACATTGAATGAAAACTGACCCATTTAAAATACTCGAACTAAAGTATTTCCAATCAATATATGGAAAGTTAAAGATCCCCAAAACATCGACCCTGTAACTCTCGCTCCTGTCCAGAATTAACTTTACTATCTTTCCTCTTTATCTCAGGAACTATTCAGAGACCTGTAGTAAACTCCTAACAGAATGACCTCTCCTTTCCTGCTTCTAACCTCAGCCCACACTACCTCTGTAGACGAGTTCTGAACTGTCCTTTCTGCCACCGTAATACTGTCTTTGATGAACAATGCCACACCTTCCCCTCTTTTACCAACTCCTCTGTTCTTAATGAAACATCTAAATCCTGGAACTTGCAACAACCATTCCTGCCCCTGCTCTATCCATGTCTCTGAAATGGCCACAACATTCACATCCTAGGTACCAACCCATGCTGCATGTTTACCACCTTATTCCGAATCCTCCTGGCATTGAAGTAGACACACTTCAAACCACCTTCCTGCTTGCCAGTGAGCTCTTATGACCTTGAAACCATATTTCTGACCTCACTACTCTCAACCTCCTGGGCACTTGAACAACAATTTAGGTTCCCATCGCCCTGAATTAGTTTAAACCCTCCCGAAAAGCATTAGCAGATTCCCCCCCCACCCACTCATCCCCCCCCCCAACCACCACACACCCACCCCCCCTCCCCAGGATGTTGGTCCCCCCTCTGGTTCAGATGTAGACCATCCTGTTTGTAGAAGTTCCACCTACCCCAGAATGAACCCTAATTATCCAGGTATCCAAAACCCTTCCGCCTGCACCATTCCTGTAGCTGCATGTTTGATTCCTCTCTTTCCCTATTCCTCGCCTTGCTACCATGTGGCAGTGGCAACAAACCAGAGATAACAACTGTTTGTTCTAGCTTGAAGCTTCCATCCTAGATCCCTGAATTTCTGCCTTAATTCCCTATCCCTTTTCTTACCTATGTTGTTTGTAACTATGTGGACCACAACTTGGGGCTGCTTCCCCTCCCCCTCAAGGATCCTGAAAACACGATGTAAGACACCTGGAAGGCAACACACCAATCATTCGTGAGTCTCTATCATTCACACAGAACCTCCTATCTGACCCCTAACTATGATGTCCCCAATGACTAATGATCTGCTCATTTCCCCCCTTCCCTTCTGAGTACCAGGGAGAGACTCTGTACCAGAGACCTATACCCCATGGATTACCCCTGGTAAGTCCCCCCTCCAGCATTATCCAAAATGGTACACTTATTATTGATGGGACTGGCCATAGAGGATCCCTGCACTGCCTGCTGGTTCCCTTTTAATTCCCTGACGGTAACCCATCTGCCTCTTTCTTGCACCTGAGGTGTGACTACCTTCCTGTAATACCTATTAATAACTCTCTCCATCTCCCGAATGAGCCAAAGTTCATCCAGCTGCAGCTCCACTTCCCTAACATGGTTTTCAAGGAGCTGGAGTTGGGTGCACCTCCCACAGATGAAGTCAGCAGGGACACTAGTGGTGACCTTTACCTCCCAAATTCTGCAGGAGGAGTATTTAACAGGCCTAACCACCATCCCGCTGTTATAAAATCCCAAGGAACCTGTAGAGAAATAAAGAAAAAAAATTGTTACCTTACCAATCTGGCACACAGAGCCTTTATTTTAGCTAAAGGAGGAAGATGAGTGGGAGACACTACCTAAGTAGTGATTCAGGTAATGCAACCACCCAAATATATTACTTCACTTACTCAGCAGTCCGTTGTCTGCTCCTGCTCAGCATGCACTCCACCTATTCACAAAGTACATTTGTATAATTTCCCTTCCTGGCAGGCCCCTGTCCTTGCTATTGCTCCGCACACTGCTTTGACTACTGGAGAAATGGGCCATGTGGTACCAAGGAGTCTTGGCAAAAAACTAAAGCCAATGGGAATCATGGGATAACTCTCCACTGATTGGAGTCACACCATACACAAAGATAGATGGCTGTGGTTCCTGGATGTCAGTCATCTCAGCTCCACAACATCTCGACAGGTGTTCCTCAGGGTAGTGACCCAGGCCATACCATCTTTAAGTGCTTCATCAATGAATTGTCCTTTATCATAAAGTCTGATTTGGGATGTCGCTGATTAATGCACAACATTCAGCACCATCCATAACATCTTAGATACTGAAAAAGTTCATGTCCAAATGCAGAAAGGTCTGGACAATATCCAGGTTTGTGCTGTCAGAGTTGTAAATAACATGCATGCCACTCACATGCAGCCAGAGAGAAACTAACCATCACTCTTTGACATTCAAAGGCATTATCATCACTGAAACTCACACTAGCAATATCCTAGGGGTTACCGTTGACCAGAAAGTGAACTGGACCAGCTGTATAAATTGTGGACATTTAAGAGCAGACCAGAGGCTATGAATCCAGCAGCAAGTAATTCATCTCCTGGCTCCAAAAGCCTGTTCACTATCTATCAAGGCAGAAGTCAAGAGTTTAATGGAATACACTCCACTTGCCTGGATAAGTGCAGTTCTAACAATGCTCAAGAACTTTGACTCCAATTAAGCCAAATAAACCTATTGACTGGCATTATATCATGAACATTCACCACTGACCCAATGGCATTACTGTGTACCATTTACAAAATGCACTTCAGAAATTCAGCAAACCTCCTGAGACAGCACCTTCCAAACCTGTAGTCACTACCATCAAGAAAGCCAAGGGCAGAAGAGCAGGCACATGAAATATTTTCTTCCAAGTAACTCACCATTTTGACTAGGAAATATATTGCTGTTCTTTCACCACTGGTGGATTGATATCCATGAAATCCCTCCCCAGACAGCATTGTGAGTATACCCAGAGCAAATGAGATATAGTGGTTCAAGAAAGAAACTTGCTCTCACCTTCACAATACCAACTAAAGATGGACAACAAATGCTGACCCAGTCAATGAAGTTCACACTCCCATATGAATACAAAAAAAAGGAGAGTGTCTCCAATGGTTAATGAATCATATAGAGAGGGTACATATATAAGGTGACTGACAGAAGAACTAGAGGATTCATGAGGAAATGTTTTATTTAGCAATAACAGTGAGGGTTGAGAAAGCCAAATAGGCTGGTGAAAAGCAATTTAGTGTTAGCTTTCAAAATAAAACTGGGCAATTTTCTTATAAGGAGAAATATCTAAAAAGATATGGAGAAAGAGCAGGAGAGTGGGAATGACTAGACTATATTTCAACAGAGCTGGCATAAGCTCAATGAGCCAAACATCTTTTTTTTCTAAGCTCCAATGACTCGATAATGCCATTATGGTACATGGGAAATTGGTTAATGGCTAAAAGCTTAAGCTTTAAAAAATAAAGACAGCTAAACACCCTGTGTAAATTCTCTAAATGCCCATTACTTCAAGTGATTAAATGATTTTTAAAAAAAAGTCAATTCAAGCAGTTATACAATCAGTGAACTCAGGAGAGAGCCAAAATTGGAAGAATTCTCTGAACCAAGAGATCAGAAGCATGATGGTTTCACTGTATATTAGTCACTGCACTCACTGTACCTTGTAGGATGATAAGTAAATCATAAGCAATCCATTATAAATGTACCACCATTGAGGTTTTACATTTCAGTCTCTTGATGTCTGAGTGATTGAAATCTATTTTAATTTTTCAGTTGGAGTGTTCAGTCGCTTAAGCACTCACTAATTGGAAATTACTATCAGTCTAAAGAACGGAGCAACTGAAATCTCACAAAGTACACTTGAACTGGACAATTTCCTCGTTAGCTCCTCCTCTGTGGGGATTGTAATGTCTTTAATAAAATGTTCTTTTTCACTTGTCTGTTTACAATCCTCATTTTTCTATCATGTACTTTAATTATATTTGGTGACTAATTGGACCAATATGTACAAAAGCGAGCAATTCAAGCTCACTCAATTCTGCTTTCATCAACAATAAAAAATATAGGGAAAACTAAACAATCAAAGGCTTTCTCTTTCAAGATGACAAGTTAATTTCAATGTACTGTAATGATTCTTGTTTCTGAGTAACTTGTTTGAAGTAAATGTCACAATGTGCTGGCATGTGTTAAACTTAAACATGTGGGGAAAGCAAACTAATGAGTAGGAATGTAACAATTGTACACAGTGCACAAAGAACATGACAGAAAAAAGAAGTCATTTATAATATGCCTTTCTTGACATCTCAAAGCACTTTACAATTAAATGCCTCTAAAGTGTGGTCATTTTTATAATATCAGAAATGTACTAACTGTAGTATTTTCTCAAATGATTATTCCTTGCACCTTGTGGCATTTACTAACTCTACCAATATGTAGTAGGTAGTTCACTGTTACTAATCCTGCTTTGTCCTTAGTTTGTCCGAGATGTATCTCGTAATTAGTGGTGGAGGATATACTATTGCTGATTAAGTACAAAAGAGGTACTGCTCTTAGATAACACATAGATTTATTGCCTGTTAACAAGTGCAACTTGCCAGAGATAAGTAGTTGGACCTTAGGGAGCTGGTACAGAGATATTTCCTTCCTCTGAAAACTGGGGTAGATCTCTTCTTCTCTATCCACAGACTGTGTGATATCAGCAGAATAGATAGGGCAAATATACCATGAACATTAACCCCTTCAGAACCATGGTCTTATTCAAGAGTAAACAACTTGCTTGCAATAAACTCCCACAAAACATGTAATCATTGCCAATTAATCTGTTATTCTGATGTTGATCGAGGGGTTAATATTAGCCAGGACACCAAGGATACCTCTCTTGCTAGGAGACGCAGCAGAAGAGGGAGAAAAGGGCTTGAGTTGAATATCTCATGCAAAGAGAAACACATCTTCAGTACTACACTGGAGTGCCAACTTAGATTGGGCTCAAGTGCGATTTAAACCCATAACATTAAATGTAGAAGAAAAATGCTGTCAGCCAATCCATGCCAATCTCACCTCAGGCAAACTTGAACAAATCAATTACTCAAATCAATTGAGTATTCTGCCTGTGCACATTGGCTTAGTTACAGGGAAACTAGATAAGGTATCACTGATTAGATCCGAAGGAGGCAGAGGAAAAATATTTCATGCACCTCTCAATGTGTTCAAAATATTTTTTTTAAACATTTCCCAACCTTTGCCAAGGCAGACTGGAGGAAAAAACACAGCAGACTAAACACTGTGGGAAGGCAAGCAATTGTGTAAAGGCACAAAGTAGAACTTATAGGCAAGGAGTGGAATATTGAAGCCCACTTTTTATCTATCAGAACAAAAATGTGAGAAGTCTTTCATTATCGGGAAAGTCATCAACTTGAAACATTGGGCAGAAATGCTCTGCTCCTCTGAATGGTGTTGGCAATCTCGATACACTACAGCAAACATTGAAAAATCAGATTCTTGAATTCAAGATAACAATTTCTGATTGTCCCCCCAAGGAGTGAACAGTAATTTCTGAATCTCTCCAATGAGTGATGAAAATGTGATTTCTGTGCATTTTCATCAATCTCTAAGCAAATCTTACCTAATTTTATGCAGTTCCCAATTCAACTCTCCTTTCATGAGAAATTAGATAGCACCCATTCCCAACCTGTCATTCAGAGCAGTTACCTGATGGCAGCAATCCAGAGTTGCTTCCCCTGGACAACTCTAGATTCCAATATGACATCCTTACTTGCTCCATGGACACCATCCCTTTTTACCCTTCACACAAGTCAGCATCACCAATACACCAACATCACCGCAACATCATGGCTGCTTTCTGCTTACCACAGCCACTAGCCCAGCCCTTCAGGACTTCACTGTGGGGCTCAGGGGTGCTTACAACTTGTTTTATTCTACCATGTCACATTGTGCACAGAGATATACAAGCATCTCATACAATTACGTGGGATGGATTTTATGGTTCTTTGCACAATTTCTTAAAGCTCGCTCTGGGGACCTGGGGTAGTGTGAAAACTATGGAGGTCAAGGGAAGTGTTAATAGGAAAGGAATCTGGATGGTTGAGGCCTCACCAACGACTGGAGATGGTGGCTGGAAGTCACTGGCTACAGAGTGTTGTCTTCTGTTGAGATAGAATTCAAAAGTACACGATGGGAAGGAATGGACAGTGTAAGTGTCTTGACCTGTGAGGGAAGGGGTTACAGAAGCCATCAATGTGTCATCCTTTCAAAGGAAGCTGCGCTGGGAGGCGATGGCCTAGTGGTAATGTCAGTGGACTGATGACCCAGGTTAAGCTCCGGGGACTGGAGTTCAAACCCCACTACAGCAGTTGGTGGAGTTTGAATCCACTAAAAAAATCTGAAGGTAGGAGTCTAATGAGGGCTTTGAATCCTTTGCTGACTGTCAGGGGAAAAAAATCTGGTTTTCTTTAGGGAAGAAAACTGTCATCCTAACCTAAGTTTGACTCCAGACCCACAGCAATGTGATTGATCCTAACTGCCTTCTGGACAATTAGAGATGGTCAGAAATGCTGCCTGGTCAGAGATGCCCTCATTCCATGAAAGCACAAAGGGGAAAAGACTGCACACATCCATACCCTGTACAAGATATCAACCTGTAGGATGCTCTGCCCAGAGTAATCCTATGTCACTGGATCCTTGTGTGCTGTACATCACTATGCTCTAGATATCATTGATCATCTCATTCACAATAATGCTGTATGTCATAGAGGCCACAGAAAAAATAGGAACATTTTAGAGCCGGGAGGAATGTTGTCAGCAGAGCCCATTGCCCAATACACACTTTCTGGATCAGTGGTGCTGGAAGAGCACAGCAGTTCAGGCAGCATCCAACGAGCAGCGAAATCAACGTTTTGGGCAAAAGCCCTTCATCAAGAATAAAGCCTGCCTTGAAGAAGTTTTCCTCCTCTCTCTGCAAGCTTTATTCCTGATGAAGGGCGTTTGCCTGCAACGTCGATTTCGCTGCTCGTTGGATGCTGCCTGAACTGCTGTGCTCTTCCAGCACCAGTGATCCAGAATCTGGTTTCCAGCATCTGCTGTCATTGTTTTTACCTATACACACTTTGTTCATTTTGCTTCTTCACGCTGCAGCAGGCTCTCATACAAACATTCTACGTGGGGATGAAGTAGGCAATGTGTTGGCACAATTTCATTATCAGTTACACAGAGACTTAAACCATATTACATTTAGCTATTGGAGCAGAATAAGATTATTCGGCCTATTGAGTCTGCTCCACCATTCATTCATGACTGATATTTTTGTCAACATCATTCCCCTGCCTTCTCCCTGTAACATTTTCTCCACCTGCACTCTATGCAGGCCTCTCAGTATTCTTTAAATTTCAACGAGATCACCCCTCATCCTGCTAAATTGCATCAAGTATAGACCCAGAGTCCTCAACTGCTCCTTATATGACAAGCCCTTCATCCCTAGTCATCTTGAAATGAATTCTAACATTGCATTTGCCTTCCTAACAACCAACTGAAGCTGCACATTAACCTTAAGAGAATCCTGAACCAGGACTCCCAAGTCCAATTGTGCTTCAGATTTCCAAAGCATTTCTCCATTTAGAAAATAGTCTACGCCTTTATTTTTCCTACCAAATGTAATCTGATATTTTCCAACATTGTACTCTATTTGTCACTTCTTTGCCCACTCTCCTAGCCTGTCCAAGTCCTTCTGCAGCTTCCCCACTTCCTCAACACTTCATGACCCTCCACATACCTTTGTATCAACTGCAAACTTAGCAACAATGCCATCAGTTCCTTCATCCAGATCTTTAACGTATAACGTGAATAGTTGTAGTCCTAAAACGGACCCCTGCAGAACTCCATTAGTCACTGGTTGCCATTCTGAAAAAGACACCTTTATCCCTACCATAGTCAGCCAATCCCCCATCTATGCCAGTACTGTGCTCCTGACACTATGGGTGTTTATCTTATTTAGCAGTAAAAAGTGAGGTCTGCAGATGCTGGAGATCAGAGCTGAAAATGTGTTGCTGGTTAAAGCACAGCAGGTCAGGCAGCATCCAAGGAACAGGAAATTCGACGTTTCGGGCACAAGCCCTTCATCAGGAATGAGGAAAGTGTGTCCAGCAGGCTAAGATAAAAGGTAGGGAGGAGGGACTTGGGGGAGGGGCGATGGAGATGCGATAGGTGGAAGAAGGTCAAGGTGAAGGTGATAAGCCGGAGTGGGGTGGGGGCGGAGAGGTCAGGAAGAAAATATGCAGGTTAGGAGGGCGGTGCTGAGTTCGAGGGAATCAACTGAGACCAGGTCAGGGGAGGGGAAATGAGGAAACTGGAAAAATCTGAGTTCATCCCTTGTGGTTGGAGGGTTCCCAGGTGGAAGATGAGGCACTCTTCCTCCAACCGTCATGTTGTTATGTTCTGGTGATGGAGGAGTCCAAGGACCTGCATGTCCTTGGTGGATTGGGAGGGAGAGTTAAAGTGTTGAGCCACGGGGTGGTTGGGTTGGTTGGTCCGGGCGTCCCAGAGTAATGTTACTCATTACATTACATTCTCAAAAGAGTTCTAAAAAGATTTGTCAGATATAGTCTCTCCTTGACAAGCCTGTGCTGACTCAGTCCTATTTTACCTCGCACTTCCATGTACAGAGCAACCTTGGTTATCCGAACATCAATTATCCGAATTTCGGATTATCCAAACAAGATCTCAAGTTCCCGAAGTTTAAGATCAGAAACCAGACTCTGTCACAACCTGCACAAACTCTCTTTCCAAGACAGACTGCCCACCAATGAACTCAGCAGCTTCTCTCTCACTCTGCCTCTTATTTATTTATGTAGTTATTTATTTTCTTTCTTGCTTCACTGCCCTTCTGGGTCTTTCTATCTCTCTCACATTGACTCTTCCCCCCTTCTCTCTGTTCCATTCTATCTCTCTTATTAACTCTCTCTCTCTGTCATACACTGCAGAAAGTTATTGACAGCTGTTCTTTCAGAAGGCATATTTACAGACTTCTTTCATCGTACTTTAATTACAATCTGATGTATTCAGGTACCTCATTCAATGACCTAAATAAGTGAAACATGGCTCTGAGCAGAGACATTGACAGAAACCCAGGCACACGTTTGAGAACCACGTAAAACTACAGCAAGTCAGAGAGTGCCAGAGTGCCTTTCGATTTGATTTGATCAAGTTGACAGGTGTAATACACAAGTTGGTGCTTCTGGCTATGGCTTTGTGTCACGTGTTATATTTACACTTGAGAATGTTTGCTTTGTTTATAATTAAATCAGTTATCCAAACAATCAGTTATCTGAACAAAATACTCCCCTCCTATCTCATTTGGATAATCAAAGTTGCTCTGTAATCCATAATCTCATCCTTAATAATGAACTAACAAGTCCTATGAATGATTAACTTCAGGCTAACCAGTCTATAATTTTCTATCTTCTGGCTCTCTCCCTTCTTAAACTGGGAAATTAGCCATTTTCCAGTCCACTGGAACATTCCTGACTCCAGTGATTCATGATAGATCACCATTAATGCATCTAAAGTCTCCTCAGCTATATCCTTCTGAACTCTGGGGTGTACTCCATCTGGTCCGGGTGATTTATCCAGCTTAAAACCTTTCAACTTCCTCAGCACTTCGGTGATGCCCACTACACCCACCTCCTACCCCTAACTCTCTTGAAGTTCTGGTTTGCTGCTGGTGTCTATGAAGGCTGTTGCAAAGTATCTATTCAGTTCCTCCACCATTTCTTTGCTCTCCATTACTCCTTCTCCAGCCTCATTTTCCAATGGTCCAATGGGCACTGTTACATCTCTCTTCCCATTTCGATATTTAAAATAACTCTTGCAATTTTCTGTTATATTACAAGCTAGCTTGCCCTCATATTTAATCTTCTCCCTCCTTATTGTTTTTTTGGTTATGTTCTGTTGGTTTTTAAAGGCTTTGCAAATCTCCAACTTCCAACTAATCTTGTGCACATTCTATGCTTTTTCCTTTATGTTTATGCATATTCAGACTTCCCTTGTTAATCATGGTTGTGTTGTCCTCCCCTTAGCATGTTTCTTCTTCTTTGGGATGAATTTCTGTTGTGCCTCCTGAATTACCCTGAGAAACTCGAACCATTGCTGCTCCAGCATCTTCCCTGCTGGGTCCCCTTGCAACCAACTCTGGCCAGGTCCTCCTTCATGTTTTTCTAGTTATCTTTACTCAATTGTAATGCCATCACATCTGATTCCAGCTTCTCCTGCTTAAAATACAGTGTGACTTCAATCATTTTATAGTCACTGCCTCTTTGTTCCCTCACTTTAAGCTCCCTAATCCAGTCTGCGTCATTGCACATCACCAAATCCAAAATTGCTTGTTCCCTAATGGCATTCACCACAAGCTGCCCCAAACATCCAACTCATAAACATTCCATGAATTCCTTTCATTTGAATGCACTGGGCCAACCTCATTTTTCAAGACCACCTACATGTTGAAGTCCTCCCATGATTATTGTAATGGTTCCTTTCTTACATGTATTTTCTATCTCCTGATTTATTTTCTTCCCCATATCCTGACTATTGCTAGGAGGCTTGAGCAAAATTCCTATCAGGATCTTTTTACCTTTGCAGTTCCTCAACTCTACCCATACAAATTCTACACCTTTCAATTCTATGTCACTTCAATTTAATTTAATTTCTTACTATCAAGGCAACCACACCCCCTCTGTCTATTTGCCTGTCCTTTCAAAGACACATTTCCTTGGATATTTATTTCCCAGGCTTGATCCATTGCAGCTGTGTCACTGTGATACCCACTACATTGTACCTGCCAATTTCAATCTGTGCTATAAGCTGTGCAAATTGTACATGGATTTAAGTACAACATCTTCAGTTCTGCATTGACTGCTTTCCTTCTTCCTTCAACTAACCTGCTGTTCCTGAAGTTAAATTCTGGACTCTTACCATACTCTCCATATTACTTGCTCTGGAAATGTAAATAATCTCTGCTGAGCCCCCCACCACACCCCCCACCACCTAATGTTTTCTGAGTGACTATTTATTTAACTGTCATAAAAGTCTTCAAATTCTTTGATTTAAATGGTTACACTCAGAGGGCTCCAAATTCTTCAATCTACAATTTCCCAGGCAATTCCTTCAGAGTGTGGTGTGATGGGCATTCCATAAGAAATTTCCATCTATGCTGTAAAATTAATTATCTAGCCATCAGAAAATCTGCACTAATGTTCCTACATCCTTGATGTAGAATGGCTAATTGTAGAATTTTCACCTTCAGTTCATAAACCTGCGTATTTTGCTGTGATGAGGACCATGAGAACTGTTTTCAATATTAAATTTAAAATAAATTAAACCATCCTTACATCTGTCAATAAAATGATGCATAGCAATGATGGAGCAATCCTTCGCTATTTGTGCTTAAGCAATAACTCACAGAAAGTATAAAATAGAATCATGGATCATGAATCAGTGGCTGAGAAAGAGGCAAGTGAACATGTCAAGTGTGTAGAATCCTGATTGTCAAAATACGCACTCTTTCCTCATATTCTACACTTTATTTTTTCTCCTCCAGATGTTTATCCAACTTCTTTTGCCAGTTACTACCAAATCTTTATCCATCATCCTATCAGGCAATACATTCCAAATTCTTAACACTCATCAGTTAAATCACGATTACCTCATCTTGACTCTGGTACCTTGTGGTGATCACATTAAATCTGTGTGCTCTGGTTATCAACCCTTCAGTCATCGGAAACAATTTCTCTTGTGTACTCCGTTGATATTCTCAAAATTCTAAACACCTCTACCAAACATCCTCTTAGCAGTCTCTAAACTAATGACCACAACCTCAGCTTCTCCAGCCTATCTATTGTGTATTTCTGTAACCTACCAGCCTCAATATCCTCCAGCACATCTACATCACTACCTCTAGCATCTTGAGTATCTGGTTTGTTAATTACTACACCAGTGGTGATTGTGCCTTCAGGAGTTTAGCCCTAAACACTGAAATACCCTTACTGGACTTCTTTGCTTCTCCCTTCAATATTCTCTTTTGAACCCACCCAGTGGTTGGGTGTAAGGGGAATTTGGAGTTGAGAAAATGATCAGACCTATTATAATCTTATTGAGTGTTGGAACAGACTGAAAGAGTTGGATAACATTTTCTTCATATGTTTGGATATTCATATAGCCCTCTTTGACCAGGCTTTGGACCGTCTACACTAACATCTTCCTAAGCAGCTGTGTTAATTCTTACTTTGCGATCTTTTATTATTAAAGGTGCTTTATAAATGCAAGATTTCACTGTAGAAGAAGGCAGACAACTATTCTTGAATTTGATTTGTGACACTGGGAAGAATTTGACAATCTTGAACAGTTGATGGCATTTAGGGATAAATTTAGATTGCATGTCCAAAGTTTTGGCTTGCTACACAGTTTCCTGATTTTCTGGTCTTCCAGTTAAGACACCAACTCTGCATTTCCATCTAACTAAAGACAAAGGGTGGTGCCCTGACATGAGAGACCCAATCAAAGGGCCATGAATTAGGAGAGGAGTACATTATTCTTAAGTCTGGTCCACCACTCAGTAAGATTATGGTAGATCTGATTGTTGCTTCATTTTGACATAGTCTCCTACTCACACCTACTAGGTAGGTTGTCAGGTGTGTTTAAAGAAAGAGAATTGGAGAGTCAAGAACAAAATTATTCTTTTATGTGTGGGATCCAGGCTTCACCGGTTCAACCAAAATTTATTACCCAGCCTAGTTGCCCTTGAAAAGATAGTGATGAATTACCTTCCATCTCCTTGAAACATTGCTACCCCATTCAGTGTAGGTAGGTCCACAATGCTATCAGGGGGCAGGAGTTTGAACCACTGACAATGAAGGAATATATTTTGGACAGCTGGAAGCCTCAATAGGAGAAGTGGACACTGCTGAGGCAGACAGGCTCTGCATGGGTACTGGACAAAATAAAAAGGACCCTGTTGTGGCATTCTAAAAATTCAAAAATTAACTAAAGCCACAGCTGTCAATTCTACCATTATAGTCCCATCCTTGTGGGCAGTGTGTGACCATTTCATTGCAGTAGTTCAGAGCTGAGGTGATTAAGAAATGGCTCTTGGCTGAGCAAAGTAAGCTGTCTCCATTTTCTTGCTCACCACAGGAAGCCCTATCTTGCCCTTCGGAAGATCATTGTGGAGTCAGAATCATGCCCCTTGATGGGCTAAAGCAGCTACCAGCTCTTGCGGGTCTGACACAGCTAGCAGGCAGCAAAGATGCTTGGGGGCAGGATCACAATGCCTCCTCTGGTTCTGTTTAAGACTGGAAATTCCACCCATTTTGCAGCTTCCCCTACATTGAAAATGTCTCCACTTCTTTTGCTCTTTTCCCAGGCGTATGGAGAATCTGGCACTATTTGAAGGATTTTTAATGGGAAAATTATTGCAATTTATTTAGAAGTGAATGTTTCCAATTATAAAGGTTAAAGCCTGATTTATAGGGATTCATTTGAAGCTTTTCTAGAAACGCGGTTCATATTAACACAAGATTAAAGTGGAACAAATCAAACTGTTATAAAATAAATCCAGGTTCACAGATTTACATTATCTAATTCTTTTGAAAAAAGAAGTACCAAAATGATCTTGAGTTTTGAAATGGTCATGGAAATTAGTTTGAAGTATAATTAATAGCTTTTTTTTGGAATATTATAGAGGATGTTGGAGCAGCACCTAAGTACATGAAGCTTTGAAAACAAAGTAAAGATAATGGCTTTAGTATGGGGTGGCATGGTGGCTCAGTGGTTAGCACTGCCGCTTCACAGCACCAGAGGCCTAGGCTTGATTCCAGCCTCAGGTGACTATCTGCGTGAGTATCCTCCAACAGTCCAAAGATGTGCAGGTCAGATGTATTGGCCATGCTAAATTGTCCATAGTGTTAGGTGCATTAGTCAGAGGGAAATGGGTCTGGGTGGGTTACTCTTCGAAGGGTTGGTGTGGGCTTGTTGAGCCAAAGGCCTGTTTCCAAACTGTAGCGAATCTAATCTATTTGTCCTGCCACAGTCGTAAAACATTATTAGTATGAATATACCTTAAGTAATTTCATTCTTGCGACATATTGTTTGTCCTGCTACAAGTTTTCAGACACTAAATAATATATCCTCTCACTGACCAATGAGCCTTTTTTTTTAACAAGAAATGAAACCAGCTAGTCCTTCATTAGATGTGACTAAAAGAAAAAAAGAGATAGCTTGTTTGTTTTTAAACCAGTTGCCTGTCAAGGAAGGACACCCACCCTTTGATGTTGTTCCTACTTATCTGTCTGACCAACTCATCATTTATTTTGAGGAATACCTGTTTCTCAGGAATCTCTTGTGGGTTACAGTTCTCGCAGGATTCCACGTTACAGTGTCAGCATAAATGTTTTCGATATTGTTAAAAAATTGTTAACATAGCAACAAAGAATGTGATAGTGATGGAAAAGGCTCCAACATTCTTTCCAACACATGACCAATCAGGAATCTCTTTTGCTCTCTCCCTGTATCATTGGTGCGTGTTGGAAGGATTTGCAGGTTGTTTCTCAACCTGTTCTGTTGTGTTCAGAATGCATCTTCGGAGCCATTGAATCCTGGGAGGGGAATCAAACCCAGACCTTCTGGCTCAGGAGCAGGAACAGTTCCCACTGTGAAGCAAGATCTCCCAGCTAAACTTACATGGCCACACGTCACTATCTCATCATACTCTGATCATATTCCTACCCTCCAATTCTTTTTCATTCTTTCTCTCACACATGAATTATTTGCAGTTAGCCAGGGGCTTAAGTTTCAGTAAATCTTAGATGCCAGCACCTACCTTGATCCCTCCTTTTCTTTTCACCGACCTTAACCCCATCACCTCTAAGATTCCCACTTTCTGATCTCCCATTCTGACTGATCCTCGAGGACTAATATTAACTCCCTTCAGCAACAGGGAGTTTGACATAATGCTGAGGTCTTTTCGCAGCAGCTGCAACTTTTGGCACAACCTCCCTGCCGCTTCCTTGACCTTGACATTCAGCTCTTCAAACATTTTGCTCCGGGAGATTTTCTCACATTCATCCCACCACTGAGTAAAATGGAATAGAATCTTCATAGAATCCCGATAGCATGGAAGCAAGCCATTCAGCCTTTTGAGTCCATACTGGCCTTCTGAAGAGCATCCCTCCCATACCTACTCTGTCCCTGTAACACCACATTTCCCGTGGATAATTCACCTAGCCTGCACATACCTGGACACTATGGATATTTTTGCATGGCCAATCCACCTAACCTGAACATCTTTGGGGTGTAATGAGCATTAATTTCTGCAATTGTTTCTGAACTCACTTTTGGACCTTGCTCCATTGGCTACACCCCAATGTGCCCCCATATCCACTCATCCTCTGACCTCATAGCTCCCATCGATTGCACAGCCTATTTTTATCTCCTTCAAAACCTCCAGCAATATGACTTTTTGAGTTGACCTACGGTAACGAGCTTCATTCATTTTAGGTGCTCTGTCTCCTTGGAACTTGCTTCCACTTACCTGAACGATTTCTTTTCTCCCTTTGTCCAGTTCTTAACCACCCATTTACACTGCTCTACAAAACATTGGAACCACATTAATAAATGCAGTTCTCTGGCCCTTATTCTCTCCTACTCATAAGGAATGTACAATATTTCTGACCATCAATCATTTACTGTGGAACCTCCACTTCTTAGACCATAAGAACATAGGAAACAGGAGCAGAAGTCGGCTGTTCGACTCTTTGAGTCTTCTTTGCCATTCAATAGAATCACGGATGATCCAACGTTCCTCATGTTCACTTTCCTGCACTTTCCCTATAATCCTCAATTCCCCTACTAATGAAGAATCTATCTATCCCAGTCTTAAATATACGTAAGGACTCTGCCTCCATAGCTCTCTTTGACATGGAGTTCCAACCATTCACAACCCTCTGAGAGAATAAAATCACCCTCATCTCAGTCTTAAATTCGCACCCCTTTATTCTGAGATTCTGTACTGTAGTCCAAGCCGCTCCCATGAGGAGAAACATCCTCTCAGCAGTTATCCTAACAGGATCCTTAGGGCTCCTATATATTTCAATGAGATCACCTTTGGTATATCTGCATTAATAATGCCACTTTCCTCCACCATGATGCACAGGGCTCTTATTCTATTCTATCCCATTTCTTGCAGTTTGACTCGTATCTCTTCCTGCCCTTTGTAGAACTGTAATAGCCTTAGCTTCACATTTGGCAGGATGCCTCTTGCCATTCCCAAACATCACCTGACCTTTTGGCATACCCCAATGAAACCACTGTCATCATATGCACCCTCTTCTATTTTCCTATGCCAGTGATTTCCATTTGAATCTCAGCTCACTGTTCATTCCCTCTCACATCACCATTCAAAACCCCAACTATTTCTAACAGGAAGGGCAATTTACTTGTACTTCCTTCATTCCATTACACGCTCACCAACAAGGTGCAGTGTTTTTTATAATGGTCCCATTATATTTTCAAATGGTTTCAATGGATGAATCATAGAATCCCTATAGTGTAGAAACAGGCCCTTCGGTCCAAAATGTCCACACTGACCTTCTAAGGATTATCCCATCCAGGTCCATTCCCCTACTCTATTATTCGACATTTATTCCTGACTAATGCACCTAACCTACACATCCCTGAACACCATGGGCAATTTAGCTTGGCCAACTCACCTAATCTGCACATCTCTGGATTGCAGGAGGAAACTGGAGCACTCGGAGGAAACCCACACAGACACGAGGAGAATGTGCAGACTCCACACAGACAGCTGCCCGAGGCTGGAATTGAACCCGGGTCCCTGGTGCTGTGAGGCAGCAGTGGTTAGTGATGGGGGTTCAGTTTGGTTGAGTTCACTAGCAAAGCCGAAACGCAAACAGTGCAGCCTGGTCTGAAACAATATGCTGCACACCACATTGAGTGTTTCTCATTGGTGTAAGCATTTTGTCTTTATTCCATTGTCAGCCTAGTCCGAATGCTTTTGCTAAGTTATACATTTTGTTTTCTGATCAAATTAAACAGACCACCAGCAGGACAATACTGTACAAGTCCAAAGTGAATATTGCAATGTTCTCGCACAGCAGAAATTGGCATTAGCACAAAGATTTACGCTATATAACCTGAACACCCAAGGGAAGAGAAAATTGAGTTAAATACTTCTCCAAGTAAAACATTTGTTTTTTCACATTATGGCAATTTCGCTTTAATACGATCAATGGGTGAACTTGAAGAATGAAATCAGAACTAAATGCTCATTGACAGAATGCTTCCAGAGATAAAAACAAATCAGCTTTTTAGATTAGCTTGTTCAATAACGATAATGTATAAATATGACTCTGTAATTAATCTCTATGTACATTATACAAATGTTGAACATTGGTGAAAAAAGGCTTCAATAATGATGTGCTTTTGATGTTTGCAAAAATTCCACTTCTGGTGACTTTTTCATATTTATCTTAGTTTTTTTAAAAAATTCCATTTATCAATTAATTTCTGTGCTACAGGAACAGCTTATCTGAAGCTCTGTAAGTGATGTAATCATTTGGCATGTATTAAGTAGAAAAATATAGCATGCCTTGTGAAGCATTTTGATCTTACTTTTAAATTGCATGAAAACACTCGCAAAATCTGATTTGAAATTCATGCGCATCACAGAAAGGACCATCTGCAGCAGATGGTTAAGAATCGTAAATGTTTTCCATTCTCACATCAAAGAAGATTTGATTTGTTGTGTGCACGTTGAAGACAGGCTAATGTCAAAGGAGCAAAAGCAAACATTCATGGCAAAACTCAGCAGGTCTGGCAGTATCTGAGGAGAGAAAGCAGAGTCAGCATTTGGGTCAAGTGATCTTTCTTCAGAACTGTTCAGTTCTGCCAGATCTAGTTTCTCCAGCTATTTCTGGCTTTGTTTCTGATTTTCAACATCCATGGTTTTTCTTGGTTAATGACAAAGAAACGTTTTCTCCACAGACCACTGAAAGGTTTAAATAATGCGAATGGTATTAATGATCAAGGCAAAAGTATTCCTGCAATGAAATTACATGAATTTAAAAATAAGCATATTTAACAAGGAGAAATCCACATTAATGTGCAGTAATAGTGATATCCTTCTAAATATGACATTATACATTTCAACAGATGTAGATGTAAACACAGTGTTTGCCAAAAAGCTTTTCTTGATATTACACCCAAGATGGATTGAATACACTGTAAATGTTAGTAAGCTGGCATAAAGCTAAGGGCTGCAACCCATGTTAGTTCTCAATGTAACTGCTGATCAAGCTGTTTCAAAACTGCCATCCGATCAATGGCATAAATTGTGAGTATAAACCTTACAAAAGCTCTTTATTAATATCAACAAAGCTAAAAGTGGATCCAGAATTTTGCTTCCTCAGCAAAACACTTCAGTATCCAACTCAAAAACTCCACTTTCGTGGACAATTACTCTGTCTGCTAAATTTCTCCCATACCCTTCTCATGCCGGTATACTTCAGCTGGCAGACACATCCCTGTGGCCAGTATTTGTCAGATTGAATGGTGAACATTCCTCCGATTATTTGGCTGCCAGCTTGGTTGAATCCTCACCTGGCATCGTGACTATATCAGGTGCTGTGAGACAACTCCTGCAAACCTTTTGGCTCTTTAGAAATGCTGTAACACACAAACAACCCACTACTATTGACACATTTCTTGATTGAAATCAACTTGCTCAGGCCAACGCAGGAAATTAAATCCAAGAGCATCTTCTGCATGTTCTAATGACAAGAGGAGACAATATTCAAGGGACACTTTATCACATTCTAAGATTATTTTATGGGCAAAATTACCATGTAGATGTCAAACTTAAAACAAAATACAGCAGATGCTGGAAATTTGAGACAAAATAAAAACAGCAAGTGCTGGAAAAACTCAGCAGCTCTGACAGTATCTGCAGTGAGAGAATCAGAGTAAATGTTTTGGGCAAAGTATGACTCCTCTTCTGAAAAAGAAGAAAAGTCACAACTGGACTCAAAACGTTAACCCTGTTTCTCTGTCCTTAGGTATTGCCAGACCTACTGAGTTTCTCCAGTGCTGTCTGTTTTTAGTGCATTTGTTAAAGTTTTATTATAAGATAATTTGAGTTGAACTGTTACTAATTATACATTTTGCATCAGCAATTGTGCAGCAGAATTAAGGTGGAGTTTGGTTGGGCTTAGTTTTAATGATTTACAGTCTGCAAGACATCTCATTTTGGGAAGTGAAGAAGGGAATGGGGATGGGGGTTGAAAATCTATTTTATCTTCATTACAAGGAGAGGAACAATTTTACCACCATAGTGGAAGAACAGAAAATCATGAATGGTTAAGAGCAGGACACTCAGTATCCCATTTAAAAAGATCTTGCTGTTGAAAGGACTCAGTCTCTCAGCAAGCAACTGTGGAGAAAGAAAAGCAGGGCTCACATTTCACCTCACTGATCTTTTGATAGAACCTAATATTCACCTAATCTTAATATCTCCAGAGAGACTACAGATTCTTTCTAGATGGTTTCTAGTTTTCTTTCAGATTTTCAGCATCTGCCTTATGTCTCTTTTTCTTTAGTATCCACACAGTGACCACAGCCTGGTGCAAAGTAAAGTTTGAAAAGTTTTTAAATCATTTGTAAGAGAATTCATGAATGTGGAATTCTGTTTTCCTGATCTGAAAGTGATGTATGACTGGTAATTTAATTGTCATCTGTTGGTCCCAAGTCACTTTCATGAAATTTTAATTTCAAATCAATATCAGCAATAAACTAACAGCTTTAAAATTTATTTTCTATCAGCAACAAATGCATTGCTATTGAAGCAAGAATAACCCCTATTTTAATATCTTATAATTACTTTCTTTTTCATGATCTTAGCAATCACAAGATGTGCCCACAGGGTAAAACCTAAATCTTACAATATTTCCTTTCAAACAAACTCCTTATGGGCGGCACGGTGGCACAGTGGTTAGCACTGCTGCCTCACAGCACCTGAGACCCGGGTTCAATTCCCGACTCAGGCGACTGCCTGTGTGGAGTTTGCACGTTCTCCCTGTGTCTGCGTGGGTTTCCTTCGGTTTCCTCCCACAGTCCAAAGATGTGCAGGTCAGGTGAATTGGTCATGCTAAATTGCCCGTAGTGTTAGGTAAGGGGTAAACGTATGGGTGGGTTGTGCTTCAGCGGGTCGGTGTGGACTTGTTGGGCCGAAGGGCCTGTTTCCACACTGTAGGTAATCTAATCTAATCTTATTTGGAATGTGTTTTAGTTTTTAGTATACATTATATTTTTTTATCTAGTTTAGTGTAATATTATTTATTTGAAGTTTCTTTGTTGTCATATAGTTCCCATTAGAATAAGTTTAACTGTGATCTTTCAAAGAAAATGAATATAATATATCTAGTAACATGTTTTACAGTGCGTTGCCCAATATGTAAGCCACTTGGTTAATTGCGAATGAAGTTGTGGCACCAACTGCATTTCTAACAAATAAGTAATTGACATTGTTATTAGGCAAGTGATCTCAATTGTTCAATTTCAATTGCTAATGTTTGTGCATTTATCCATTTTTTTGTTTATCGGTGAGCTAAAGAAACAAAAAGTGGAATATGTAAATGAACATCTTGAATGATTTACTTCCTTGGTTTACTGTTATGATTTTCCACTTTTCTTAAACAAGCAAGGCATGTAGGAAATATATTTAGCTCTGTCTATGGCTCATCAGCAATTTTAAAAGGACAACACCAATATCAAAGAGGATACTTAAACAAAATTAAAAGAAAGCACATAATATGATTGACCGCATTCAATGTAACTTATTGCAGTGGGAACATTGTGACCGGAACCGCTTTAATAATGATAATGGCCCTGCCCTGTGTTAGCTTAGATTCCCGAAGGATGGAAACAGGCCGTTCGGCCAAACAAGTCCACACCACCTCTCTGAAGAGTAACCCACCAGGCCCACTCTCCTATTCGATATTTACCTCTGACTAATGCACCTAACACTATGGGCAATTTAGCATGGCCAATTCACCTGATAATTTGAGAATGTATGTGGAATTCTGTTTTTCTGATCTTTTGGATTGTGGAAGGAAACCGGAGCACCTGGAGGAAATCCCCGATGACACAAGGAGAATGTGCAAGCTTCACATAGACAGTCGCCCAAGGAGTGAATTGAACCCAGGTCTCTGGCACTGTGAGACAGCAGTGCTAACCACTAGTGGTAGGATGTCCATTGTGTTCATCAATGAGCCAAGTGACACCATTATCTGAGCCAATCACAATTTAGTAAAGGTCATATGCTTTACCTGAAGCTCAGAAAGCCACCAAACAAAGCCTGTCAGATTTCTCAAGGGTCCAGTCATTGGAAAGGGAGTTGGGAAAGCATAGAAACACATCCCTTGTCTTCCGTCCCTCTTCTCTATATCACCCCACTCCATGATCTCCATCCTACGATGATGCAGCTGCCACTTCTCTCACCAATGTTGCTGGTATGAGAAGCAGGTAACCTTTGACTGATCAGAAGCTGTTGCAGGTGACTTCAGCTCACCACTGCTCCCCTGTCTGTTCATATTGAACGTGAACATCTCTGGGAGTATTCCATGGGTAGTACCACATATCCAAAGACCTTGGCATTTGACACACACCAGCCTCATTGCACCATCACAGCACATATCGTTGCACTTTCAGAACAGTTCTGTGCAGGGATTGGCTTCAACCTCATGGATTGGACCAGGCTGCATCTCAGGGATCTTCACAAACTCTCTTAGTGCTCACTCACCTAATGCCTATTTTGACCTTCTTATCTTGCTTTGCCCTTTTGTACTTTGTCACTTCATTGAGAACTTAAAGAATCACAGTAATTCTATGTAGAATTGCATTTTAATGATTAGACAAAGCCAGACAGCTTGTCAGCGTCATCAGTCAAGAGTGTGAACATCTTGATGTATGGAATTGTACCACATCCCATCTCCAAACACTCTTGAACATATCATGCAGTGTGATATCAACACTACTTAAAGCCTGTGATGCACAAACAATATATTGCAGCTTGGAAGTATTCACCTAATTGCCAAAGTATCAATTGCCTTCTGAGTTCCTGTATCATGCACAGAGTGCAGTGCTACTCATTTTGCAAATTGAACCAAAGCACGTCATGTAGCTCTAAGGTTGGCTCGGGTCTGTACTTGGGATAATGTGAGGACTGCAGATGCTGGAGATCAGAGTCAAGATTGTGGCACTGAAAAATCACAGTAGGTCAGGCACCATCCATGGAGCAGGAGAATTTAACATTTCGGGCAGAAGTCCTTCATCAGGGTCTGTACCTTCAATGTTATACCTGTGGCTAGAGAGACATTTACAGATACAGCTAATGATGAAAAGTCAAAATATGTTAATAAATGTGCAAAGATATTTGCAATAATTTTTCATCGGAGGTATCCATGTGCACTTACTAGTTTTACTTTCTTTCTCTTCCACCACACCTTGGAGCAGTACCATGGACTACACTTGGGATAGAGGCAGCCTTCCCAAGCTGTGGAATGTGTTGGCCTTGGAATTTTGCTTGAGTGGTCCCAGGGTGTTGGTGACCAGAAGATCCAGATGTGCTGAGTGTTTCCTTTCCAAGCACCTTAGCTTGACCTCCCACAGGACTGAGCATGGCGGGTAGAGTCGAAATGGAAGGATGCCCATCTCTGGAATGTTCTGACAGGAAACCTCTGGAGGGTTCTGTATGTGGTTCCTCCCCTGACCAGGTTCCTACTGGTACTAACCTGTCTCCTTGTGGGCCTGAGTACCTGAAGTGAGGTCAAGATCCTTTGTTCACCTGGCACTTCACTGTTGGTGCAGAGCAGGTCATCCTGTACATGGCATGATGCCAATTTTCCCTTACCTACCATGTGCAGAGCAAATGACATAAACCATGTATGGTGCTCTGGACAGCTAGTGCTTTACTCAGGTTTCAAATGTAGCAGTGTGTCCAAGAATACCAGGGGATCCCGGCATTGAGGAGTATGTCTGCCTACAATGAGTGGCAGGTTTGGATGGGGCACCACAATAGCACATGGTTATGAAACAAGTTTGAGATAATTGTGTGAGAATGCTCATTATTCATGCACCTTGACAACTCTGATTTAGCTGATTTAGAAGATGACACAAACTTATTTGGTAAGACTTGGCTTATTGTATTTGCATCTGCTGTCTGAGGATTTTAACATTTGTGCGAGTCCCTTGCCTTTTCCGTTAAGCCTATCTGATCATCTAATACCGCTGTAAATGCCCTAATTGAAGCTGCCATCAACACACCTCCAGGCAGCACGTTCCACACCTAAACAACCCTCTGTATGAAAAAGAGTTTTCTCAACTTACATTTGCTTCTTTTGCATAACACTGTAAATTTTGCCCTCTTATTCCTGATCTTCCTAGGATTGGAAACATTTTCACTCTGTTTACACAATCCACAGCCCTAGACTTTTTAAAAACCTCGATCAGATTTCCTCTCCAGGAAAAACAATCCAACTTCTCCAATAGTGTTATGTAACTGAAGTATCTTATATCTGAAATTATTCCTGTAAGCGTCCTCTGAACTGTCTCTACTGCATGCAAATAATTCCTAGAGTGTTGCGCTTATGAGTATAGACAAGCCACCACAACACAGATTCCCTCCCTTTGACATCCATAACCCATAGCTCCTTGAACAAACGCTATCTGAGCTCAACGCAACAGCTTAGCTTCTTCCTCTTGGTCCCACAATGTTTCCCACGCAAGAACATCGGCTCCTACCCAAATCCAGCAGGAAAGCTACCTCACCAGCTTCATGCCACCTTTTATCATGAAGGCACAGATTTATCTTCTTGCTACTTTCAATCAGGAAACTATCTTTAATCTACCACCAGCATCATTCCCAACTTTCATCTCTCTGTTTGAACACATGCTTCCTGTGTAATTAAATGTTCCTAACTGTCTTATTTCCCACTCCTGCAGACTTTACTAGATTCCACTTTACATTTTTAGAATATTTCCAACTAATCTGATATTAAAGAAGCATCTAATATCGTTATCAAAAACAGGACCTAGGGAAAAATTTGACAGATATGTCCTCAGTTTATGTTTAACTAAATAAATGGTTAGAGTTTGTAAGTTAGCTCAAATCAAAAATGGATCAGAAGAGCCTGATTACTGATAATGTGAAGGGAAAAACAAGTATTTGGGCAAGTAGTTATTGAATCTTACAGCACAGAAACACACCCTTCGGTCCAACTAATCCATGTCAAACATAATTCCAAACTAAACTAGACCCACCTGGCTGCTCCTGGCCAATATCCCTTGAAACCGTTCCTATTTGTGTACTTCCTGATGAAGGGCTCTGGCCCGAAATGTCGAATTTCCTGTTCCTTGGATGCTGCCTAACCTGCTGTGCTTTAACCAGCAACACATTTTCAGCGCACTTATCTAAATGTCTTTTAAACATTGTGATTGTACCTATATCCACCACTTCCTCAGGAAGTTCATTCCACATGCAAACCACCCTCTGTATAAAAAAATTTACCCCTCCTGTCTTTTGTTAAATCTCCCTCCTCTCACCTTAAAAATATGTCCCCTATTCGTGAAATCCCCCATCCTAGTTTTCTCATCTTTTTACAGGGTAAAATAAAGTACAGCCCCTTCATCTGAATTTTTAAAGAAATTATTGTGTGAGTTTTATACAGACGTCATGTTACTCTAACTCTGAGCAGACTACAGATGCAGGTTTGTCTGGATACTAAATTATCAAAGTTTAATTGTTAGAAACAACATGGAGAAATTAAAATGTAATATGTCAGACTCATTCCAAAGTGCAAATGGAGTGAACCAAAAGGAAATAATGTCGAATCTCGAGTGCCATTCTTTAGAAAGACAAGGTTAATGATCACTGAGAATTACAAAATCTTAAATGTCATAGATCAAGCAAATCCTGAATATTACCCTGTAGTAGGTCAGGCTCAGAGGCTTGAAGGATGTAAACTCAAATTAGTGAAAAGGAAATTTGTGACACTTACTTGAAAGAACATCTTTTTTCAAAAGATGATAAATGTTTGAAATGATCCACAGGGCAATAAAGCAGAGACTGAACCATTAGAGTTTTAAAAATTACAGATTGATACTGGAGTGGAAGATTTAAGATCATAGAGGATTTAGTATTGATGAACTGACTGGTCTATTCTTATCCTCAACTGTGATTATGTTCACATTACTTATTGGATAGATAAAGAGTTTTAAATAGTCTCAGTTTCCTTCAATTTTGCAGTGATGCATCTGCAAACTTGTATCCAAATATATCTAATTTCTATCTCTCAATATCATGAAACAATTTGACTGTGTGCATTTCCCACTTAACATTGAATGACCCCACTGCATCTCATGGAAATCTGATTTTCACTTATATTTGATTTACTCATATTAAACATTTGTCAAACAGCAACAAATCACAATATGGGAACAGAACACCTTACAATCAATAAACAGTAAACATGAATAGAAAGTACCAATTGAGCATCAGCTGTCAGCATCAACCAATAATACTCTGCACCAATAATACTTCTTCATTTTTCACGTCCAACTTCTAATACAGTTAGTGTAATAAAATCTACAATTCCTTGGAAAGAAAAATAAAATTAACTCATAACATTGGTTGCTTAAAATTAAATCTGCCTCTGGTAAGTTGTCCTCAAAAAAGACGTGACACTATTTTATTCCATTTGATCTTGAAATGTAGACATCAACAAGGCCATATTTATTGTTGCACATGCTATTCTAAGGGTATTGTGTAAATCTATGGGTACAGAATTTCCCCAAACTGCATAATAAGCAAGCTCTTCATTAGTTTAAACATGTTTCCAAATCTGACATGCCGATGGCAATTTATGAAAACATTTCCAAGAGAGCTAATTTGAATGCATTTGAGTGAAACAATCGTTGTGATTCATAAATATGGATCAGGTGCAAAGCAGGACCAGTACAACAATAGGATTCTGGGGTGACCTGTTGTAGTCTGCCTTTAAGGGAATTTGCCTTTAAATACTTCACGTGCTGTATATATGCAATATTATGACTCGACCTGACTGTTAGTCTGCTTTAGGTCTGCAAGTTTCTTATAATGTTTGCATCACAAATTCCAGGTCGTTTCTGTTATAACGCATGTTTCATAAACACAAATTCACTGCAACACAATTGATGAATTGGGAACACTGTTTCCAAAGCATGAAATATTAAAGTGTGTATTGATTATAACGCAATTCCTGCTCCATTCGTTTAAATGGTGCAGCTATTATATGATTTTCTTATAACACAGGATTACATGAGAACAGAACTATGTGTTATAGCAGAACTGACTGTATAATGGGTTTTGCTGTTTTAAAGTAAGAAAACCTATTGACTAATTCATTTGCTAATGAGCAATTGAACACTAAGCCATTATTATTAATGCAATGTGATGACAACATCATGCTGATGAAGCCTATCATGATAGAACAGTCAGCAAACAAATTAATGCACACAGAAACATTTGCCCAATAGTCTAAAATAATGTGGAAGTGCATAAGACAACACTTGACATTTAAGTTTGTTATAGCATTAGAGAGATTTTTATTAATTCAAGAGATGTTAGCATTGCTGACTGGGTCTGCATTTAATTGCCCATCCCTAGTTACCCTTGAGAATGTGGTAATAAATTACTTTCATGAACTACTGCAGTCCATTTGCTGGAATTAGATCCATTATGTATTACAGAGGAAAAGCCAGGCATTTGGCCAATAAGACTTAAGGAACAATGTGATAATTTCAAGGCTGGATGGAGATTGGGTTAGAGGGGAATGGCTTTCAGATGGCGCTGTTTGCATATATCTTTTGACCTTGTTCATTCTATATGGTAGTGATTGTGAGTTTGGAAGGTGATATCTAAGGGTCCTTGGTGAATTTTTTGTAGTGAATATTCCAGCTGAAAAAACAGTTTGCCATAGCAGACAAATTCCTATGAAAAAGCCAGCTTAACTCATTTCAGAAAAACAAATGATGAGGCAATGTGCCTGATTAATAGCAAGCAAAGGGAGTCCAAAGACATATTGTCAAAATGTCTACAAAGTTCTCTACAACATTTTAAAAGGGTTAAACATTTTTTAGAACAATGATTTCCAGATTTAGATGGGCTTAATGCAGACACATTACAGTTAGATTTGGTTAGTGATTGGGAATCAAAGTCTACACAGTCTTAAGATATCAGAATTAACTACAGTACAGTTTAAAAAAATCACAAGGATATGCATTGCATATTCACTCACAAGAATTCATGCAATTTAAACAGAAGTGCAAGACCACTTTATAAGCAGATGCAAAGGAAATGGGTCATTATGTGATTGCACTGATGGAGTGGCAAATCTTGAGGAGGTATTGAACAAGTTAGACAAAGGAGAGCCAGTACACAGAGAATCATAGAATCCCTATAGTGCAGACAGGGCACGTGATCTATTTGGATTTCCAGATGACCTTTGACAAGGTGCTGCATAGCAAGCTTCTAAATAAGATAAGAGACCATGGCCTTAGGAGCAAAGTACTATTATGGATAGAGGACTGGCTGATTTGCAGAAAACAGAGAGTAAGGATAATGGGATGTTTTCCAGGATGGCAGCTGGTGACAAGTGAAGTTCCTCCTTGGTCGGTTTTGGGAATACACCTATTCACAATGTACGTTCACAGTCTGGATGAAGTAAGTGAGAACATGGTTGCTAAGTTTGCAGATGACACAAAAATAGATGGAGGGTCAGGTAGTGTTGAAAAAGTGGGGAGACTGCAGAAGAACTTGGGCAGTCTAGGAGAGAGTCATAGAGTCATGGAGATTTACAACATGGAAAAAGACCCTTCGGTCCAACCCGTCCATGCCGACCAGATATCCCAATCCAATCTAGTCCCACCTGCCAGCACCCGGTCCATATCCCTCCCCATTCATACTCCTATCCAGATGCCTTTTAAAATGTTGCAATTGTATGAGCCTCCACCACTTCCGCTGGCAGCTCATTCCATATGCACACCACCCTCTGCCTGAAAAAGTTGCCCCTAAGGTTTCTTTTATATCTTTCCCCTCTCATCGTAAACCTATGCCATCTAATTCTGGACTCCCCAACCCCAGGGAAATGACTTTGCCTATTTACTCTATCTATGTCCCTCATAATTTTGTAAACCTCTATAAGGTCACCCCTCAGCCTCCAAGGCTCCAGGGAAAATAGCCCCAGCCTGTTCAGCCTCTCCCTATAGCTCAAATCCTCCAACTCTGGCAACATCCTTGTCAATCTTTTTTGAACCCTTTCAAGTTTCAAAACATCCTTCTGATAGGAAGGAGACCAGAATTACAGGCAATATTCCAACAGTGGCCTAACCAATGTCCTGTATAGTCGCAACATGACCTCCCAACTCCTGTACTCAATACTCTGACCAATAAAGGAAAGCATACCAAACACCTTCTTCACTATCCTATGTACCTGCAACTCCACTTTCAAGGAGCTATGAACCTGCACTCCAAGGTTTTTGTGTTCAGCAACACTCCCTAGGACCTTACCATTAAGTGTATAAGTCCAGCTAAGATTTGCTTTCCCAAAATGCAGCACCTCGCATTTATCTGAATTAAACACCATCTGCCACTTCTCAGCCCATTGGCCCATCTGGTCCTGACCCTATTTTAATCTGAGGTAACCCTCTTCGCTGTCCACGACACCTCCGATTTTGGTGTCATCTGCAAACTTACTAACTGTACCTGACACACTCGCAAATTATTTATGTAAATGATAAAAAGTAGAGGACCTAGCACCGATCCTTGTGGCACTCCACTGGTCACAGGCCTGAAAAACAACCCTCCACCACCACCCGCTGTCTTCTACCTTTGAGCCAGTTCTGCATCCAAATGGCTAGTTCTCCCTGTATTCCATGAGATCCAACCTTGCTAATCAGTCTACCATGGAGAAACTTGTTGAACGCCATACTGAAGTCCGCTTAGATCACATCTTCTGCTCTGCCCTCATCAATCCTCTTTGTTACTTCTTCAAAAAACTCAATCAAGTTTGTGAGACATGATTTCCCACGCGCAAAGCCATGTTGACTATCCCTAATCTGTCCTTGCCTTTCCAAATACATGTACATCCTGTCCCTCAGGATTCCCTCCAACAACTTGCCCACCACTGACATCAGGCTCACTGGTCTATAGTTCCCTGGCTTGTCCTTACTAACCTTCTTAAACCATGGCACCATGTTTGCCAACCTTCAGTCTTCCTGCACCTCACCTGTGACAATCGATGATACAAATATCTCAGCAAGAGGCCCAGCAATCACTTTTCCAGTTTCCCACAGAGTTCTCAGGTACACCTGGTCAGGTCCTGGGGATTTATCCACCTTTACCCATTTCAGGACATCCAGCACTTCCTCCTCTGTAATATGGACATTTTGCAAGATGTCACGATCTATTTCCCTACAATCTATATCTTCCATATCCTGTTCCACAGTAAATACTGATGCAAAATACTCATTTAGCATCTCTCCCATTTTCTGCGGCTCCACACAAAGGCTGCCTTGCTGATCTTTGAGGAGCCCTATTCTCTCCCTAGTTACCCTTTTGTCCTTAAATGTATTTGTAAAAACCCTTTAGATTCTCCTTAATTCTATTTGCCAAAGCTATCTCATGTCCCCTTTTTGCCCTCCTGATTTCCCACTTAAGTATACTCCTACTGCCTTTATACTCTTCTCAGGATTCACTCGATCTATCCTGTCTACACCTGACATATGCTTCCTTTTTCTTAACCAAACCCTCAATTTGTTTAGTCATCCAGCATTCCCTATACCTACCAACCTTTCCTTTCACCCTTACAGGAATGTACTTTCTCTGGATTCTCATTATCTCGTTTCTGAAGTCTTCCCATTTTCCAGCTGTCCCTTTACCTGTGAACATCTACCTCCAATCAGTTTTCAAATGTTCTTGCCTAACACCGTCAAAATTGGCCTTTCTCCAATTTAGAACTTCAACTTTTAGATCTGGTCTATCCTTTTCCATCACTGTTTTAAAACTAATAGAATTATGGTCGCTGGCCCCAAAGTGCTCCCCCACTGACACCTCAGTCACCTGCCCTGCCTTATTTCCCAACATTAGGTCAAATTTTGCACTTTCTCTAGTAGGTACATCCACATACTGAATCAGAAAATTGTCTTGTATGCACTTAACAAATTCCTTTCCATCTAAACCTTTAACACTATGGCAGTCCCAGTCAATGTTTGGAAAGTTAAAATCCGCAACCATAGCAACCCTATTATTCTTACAGATAGCTAAGATCTCCATACAAGTTTGTTTCTCAATTTCCCTCTGACTATTCGGGGGTCTATAATATAATCTCAATCAGGTGATCATCCCTTTCTTATTTCTCAGTTCCACCCAAATAACTTCCCTGAATGTATTTCTGGGAATATCCTCCCTCAGCACAGCTATAATGCTATCCCTTATAAACAAAATGTCACTCCCCCTCCTCTCTTGCCTCCCTTTCTTTCCTTCCTGTAGCATTTGCATCCTGTAACATTAAGTTGCCAGTCTTGCCCATCCCTGAGCCATGTTTATGTAATTGCTATGACATCCCAGTCCCATGTTCCTAACCATGCCCTGAGTTCATCTGCCTTCCCTGTTAGGCTCCTTGCTTTGAAAGTTTAATTTATTAGTCCTATCTTGTCCCTGCCTGCCCTGACTGTTTGACTCGAATCTGCCCTCAACTGTACCAGTTGCAAATTGATCTCTTTCCTCACTATCTCCCTGGGTCACCCAGCCCCCAACACCCACCGCCCCCCCCACCCACCCCCCCCCAAACCACCACCACCACCACCGCCTTACTAGTTTAAATCCTCTCGAGCAGCTCTAGCAAATTTCCCTGCCAGTATATTAGTCCCTTTCCAGTTCAGGTGCAATCTGTCCTTCTTGTACAGGTCACTTCTACCCCAAAAGAGATTCTAATGATCTAAAAATGTGAACCCTTCTCCCATACACCAGCTCCTCAGCCATGCATTCATCTGCTCTATCTTCCTATTCCTGCCCTCACTAGCTCGTAGCACTGGGAGTAATCCAGATATTACTATCCTTGAGGCCCTCCTTTTTAAATTTCTATCTAACTCTCTGTAGTCTCCTTTCAGAATCTTAACCTTTTCCCTTCCGATATTATTGGTTCCAATGTGGACAATGACCTCTTGCTGGGCCCTCTCCCCGGTGAGAACATTCTGTACCCTCTCTGAGACATCCTTGATCCTGGTACCAGGGAAACAACACACCACTCTGTTTTTTCACTGCTGGCCACAGAAACGTCTGTCTGTACCTCGGACTACAGAATCTCCTAACGCAATTGACCTCTTAGAAGCCGAAGTACCCCTCATTGCATTAGAGCCAGTCTCAATACCAGAAACTTGGCTGTTCATGCTACATTCCCCTGAGAATCCATCAACCCCTACATTTTCCAAAACAGCATACCTGTTTGAAATGAGTATAACCACAAAAAGACTCCTGCCCTAGGTGTCTACTTCTCTTACCTTTCCTGGAGATAATCCATCTATGTGACTGTATCTGAGACTTTCCCCTCTTCCTATAACTGCCATCCATCACATACTGTTGCTGTTGCAAATTCCTCATCACTTCTAACTGTCTCTACAATCGATCCATTCGATCTGACAAGATTCACATCCAACAGCATTTATGGCAGATATAATCCGCAGTAACCCTTAAAATCTCTTTAAACTCCCACATCTGACAAGAAGTACATATCACTGTACTAAAGGCCATGTTTGCTCCTTCACAATCTACAGACCCAGAAAATAACACCATTTTATTCCTCTACAAAACACTGCCCCAGGTTATATTAATAGTTATGGCTTATATTTTAAGTTTAATCAAGAGACATATCTCCAAAAACATATAGAGTAATAGAGTCATAGAGATGTACAGCATGGAAACAGATCCTTCAGTCCAACTCGTCCATGCCGACCAGATTTACCAACCCAAACTAGTCCCACCTGCCAGCATCCAGCCCATATTCCTCCAAACCCTTCCTATTCATATACCCATCCAATTGCTCTTAAATGTTGCAATTGTACCAACCCCCACCACATCCTCTGGCAGCTCATTCCATACACACATCACCCTCTGTGTGAAAAAGTTGCCCCTTAGTCTCTTTTATATTTTTCTCCTCTTACCCTAAATCTCCGCCCTCTCATTCTGGACTCCCCGACCCCAGGGAAAAGACTTTGTCTATTTATCCTATCCATGCCCCTCATAATTTTGTAAACCTCTATAAGGTCACCCCTCAGCCTCCAACAGTCCAGGGAAAACAGCCCCTGCCTGTTCAGCCTCTCCCCATAGCTCAAGTACTCCAACCCTGGCAACACTTTTGTAGATCTTTTCTGAACCCTTTCAAGTTTCACAACATGTTTTCAATAGGAAGGAGATCAGAATTGCATGCAATACTCCAACAGTGGCCTAACAATGGCCTGTACAGCCAGAACATGATCTCCCAACTCCTGTACTCAATACTCTGACCAATGAAGGAAAGTATACCAAACGCCTTCTTCACTATCCTATATACCTGTGGCTCCACTTTCAAGGAGCTATGAACCTGCACTCCAAGGTCTCTTTGTTCAGCAACACTCCCTAGGACCTTACCATTAAGTGTATAAGTCCTGCTAAGATTTGCTTTCCTAAATATAATCAAGAAAGAACCCACTCTACTTACTACTGCAGCTTTTCTATTGGACACACTTAAAACAATAATTAACTTATCTGATTCTGTGTTGTGAACTTTGCCCAAACAGGTTCCTCCAAGATTAGTTGTGAAATTCACTGTTTGTTTATTTTCCCAGATGCACTCCGATGTCCAGTGATACACGAATTCAAAACAGCAAAGGCAGTAACTGTGCAGGTTCTCTCTCTTTCTCTCTCTCTCCTGCACTGTCCTCACCATGTGCTTCCTTTGTCTATTCTTCTTCCTTTTAAAATTGCTGTTGTTTTGACTTTTGCTTTCCGAGTAAAACAAAAAGCAAATGGAATACAATGTGGGAAAGTGTGAAATTATGCACTTTGGTAGGAAGAAGGGAGACTTAGGTTATTTTTTAAATGGTGAAAGGCTTTGGAAATTTGAATAGATTTGGGAGACCTAGTTCAGGGTTCTCTTAAGCTTAACCTGCTAGTTCAGTTGCCTGTTAGAAAAGCAAATACAATGTTAGAATTCATTTCAATGTGACTAGAATACAACAGCAGATATATACTGTATGAGGTTGTATAAGGCTGTGGTCAGTCTTCACTTGGACATTGTAAGCCCCGTCTCTATAGAAGAATGTACTGGTATTGAAGGGAGTCCAGAGCAGATTTTTAAGAATGATCTTAGGCTGAAGGGATTGTCATATAAGGAGTAGTTGAGGACTCTGAGTCTATACTGAATGGAATTTCGAAGGATATAGGGTAAGTAATTTAAACCTACAGAACATTGAATGGTGTGGAGAATGTGGCTATGAAGAAAATGTTTCCACTGGTAGGAAAGTTTAGAACCCAAGTGCACAGCCTCAGAGTGAAGAGACAACTCTTTAGAAATTAAATGCTGAAGAATTTCTTCAGCCAAAAGATGGATAATCTATGGAACCCATTCCTGCAGAGGGCTGTGGAGGCAAAGTCACTGAGTGTATTTAAGATAGCAATAGATAGGTTTTTGATTGGTAAGGGGATCAAGAGTTGCAGCAGTATGGGATTTTGAAACATATCAGTCATGATCGAATGGTAGAGCAGACTTAATGGGCTGGACAACCTAATTCTGCTCCTGTATATTACAGTCTTATGGGTACCAAATAAACATAGAAAATGCTGGAGTAACTCAGCAGATCTGACAGCATCTGTGCAGAGACAAACTGAGTCAGGAAGTTCTGAAGTTCTGAAGAATAGTTACATCAAACTTAAAACATCAACTTTCTTTCTTTCCCCACAGTTGATGCCAGACCTTCTGAATTTCACCAGCATTTTCTGTGTTTGTACCAAATTTCTAGAAACTGCAGGAATTGACCTACAATATTTAAGAGATGTTGAAGGTTGAACATACATATTAAGCCATATTCGCAATTCAACAAAGCTATAGGTCCTAAATACAAGTTTAAGCATTGATACAATTAGTAAAACATCCAAACATACAGGAAGGTATGGCATTTTTCAAGCATTAAGGACATGCCCAGCAAAGTGCTATGCACTTACACAAATGCACCGCACAAAATGAATATCGCCAAGCAACATTATAGTCATCTGGTATATCGCCAGAGGCATGTACATGAAGTATGTCCACAATTTGATAATGGACATGGCAAGAAAAGACTGTTGTACATGTTTCACATTGTCAAACTCATGGAAAACGTCAGTGTCAGCATGCTATCTAAAGTGGTTGCAAAATTTCAGAAAATCTAGAACTCAGAAAACTGGTGATACTCATTATTCACTAAGATTGACACAGGAGCAAGTGCTGATATGGGATCCCTGCATTTGTATTTAAGAAAAGACTATAACCAGAGACATGGGAAGCCATGATGACACTTACAGATGTGAAATTTTCAGCATACTACGTTTCAGTAATTTCATATGCAGGATTGGTGGATCTGGAGTGCAAGTCTGATTGTTTCACGTTGCAGAGATTGCTGGAATAGCTATTCCAGGTATATCAACATGCCATGTCCCTGCACCAGTCATAATCCACAGATTCAGTCCAACATCAGAGACACAGACAAAAACATTGCTAAGTAGAGACAGGATGTTGAATTGTAATCATCAGAAGTATGGTGTAAGAAACAGACTGGAAAAAAGTGACACATTTCTGAACAACATGGGAAGTGGATGCTGATTAGTTGGGTCATCATTAGCACAGAAATTTAGCAGAAATTGGCCGTCTCTATCACCCCTTTGCTATGTATCTACAAATTAATTTTGCCTGCATAAAATAAGGCCCTCTGTATTTAGAGATGTAATTTCTAATAGGCCCACTGAAGCCCACGGTAACACTTGACCAGCCAGAATCTATTTGCAGCAACTACTGCTTCTTTAGCTGTGAGGATTTGCTGCTTCTCGAAATGTATTGCTAGTTTGTAGCTAGGCAATTTTTAAATGGTTCCAGTAAAATTAATTCAGGTAAATCATCATAGATATGCTGTATTTTTAATGTGTAGACCCACAGTTGAAAGGAATTTTGTTTTGCATTTTAAACACTGACCACACATGAGTTTCTTTTCAGCATTACTAAATTACTGGAGATAGTGCTTCTGGGACCAACTCTTATACACTAAAGATGGCTACTTTTGTCTGATTATAATCAACACATCTGTCAGGGGGTTAGCCTGGAATAGATATCTTGGACAGTTGGTGCCATCTAAACCTGAATCATGAAGATACATATTTCTTTTAGCCATTGTAGTTATCCTGCTACCCTTTCAAAGAAATAAAGCAGAACTCCACACAACCCTCTTCAAAGTTATGAATGAATCTACAGTATTTGACTGTTTCAAGGTTTGCGTTTAAAGTTTGTTTATGCTCTAAAACTTTTAAATATTTTGCAAAAAAAATGTTTAGTGAGAAAGAACATTTACAGCACAAATAGATAGTATCTGCAATGCCTTATCTGAAAATATAGTGGTGTTAGGTTCAACTGAGGCATTCAGAGGGCACTTGATGATTATCTACACAGAAACAATGTGCAGGGTTATGAGAGGAACCAGGACATTATCTCAAAATCAAAATGTTTGGAGTGCAAATGAGATAGTATGGTGGCTCAGTGGTTTGCATTGTTGCATCACAGCACCACGGATCTGGGTTTAATTCCAGTCTTGAGGAACTGCCTATGTGGAGTTTGCACATTTTCCATGTGCCTGCGTGGGTTTCTTCCCACAGTTCAAAGGTGTGCAATTTATGTGGATTTGCCATGGGAAATATAGAGTAGGGAGGCAGCTTTTATGGGATGCTCTTTGGAGGGTCAGCATGGGCTGAATGGCCTGCTTCCACATTTTAGGGATTCTATATGATGGGAAAAATGGCTTATTTCAGCACTGCAATAATCTTGTGTTTTTTTTTCTCTGTGAGAGGGATTTGGACTGTTCCTTGGTGAAGAGGTGCTTTCCCTCGTAGCTTCCATTCATCTAGTGTCTCCTTGAGTTTGTAACACCACGTATAATTTTCAGGGTTGAGAAGCCTTAGCCTATTCTCTCTCCCTCTCCCTCCCTCTCTCTCTCTCTCTCTCTCTCTCTCTCTCTCTCTCCACTTTCTCTCTCTAATCTTGAGCTCCAACCTGTGTTTTGCCAGTTCCATGCTGAGCATGGGGGAATGAGTCAAAATGAGTTATTCTTTCATCTACCTACTGTGAAGTAGATTTCGTCCTAGATGATCAGTCCACACTTCTAAGGGATTCCATTTTATTCCACTGGGTAATTGTCTACCTACCATCTTTAACTGGTTTGTGCTCAAGATCGCAAGGATTTTAGCAATACAATTATCCTGTTTGACAAATGTCTTTGATCGAAAATATGCCTTTTTCAACATATTAATGCCAGAAAAATTTGTTAGGGTCATTTATATTGTTCTACAAATCATTTTAGATGTCTAGTTTCCTAGTTATTGGCAGCAGCACTACTGACCCAGCTGGTTCATTCCTGAAGGACATAGTTGCTCGACCGTGTCTGTAGCAGGTGGTGTGGAAACCAACAACAGGGAAATCCATACTTGACTTCATCCTCAGTAATTTGCTTGACACACATGCATCTGTCCATGACAATTTTGGGAACATAACCATGGCAGTCATTGTGGAAAGCAGAACTTGTGAGTTTGAGTGAGAAAATATAGAACTAAGAGGAAGGAGGTACTGCTCTGATCTTTCACAGAATAGGGAGCTCTATGAGAGACAAAATGGGAGACAACAAGGCCTGATTGCTGAAATCTGGAGGCATTCTGGAGATAAGTAATTGCTAATTTTTAATGTTCCTTTCTTTCTCTAATTTGGGCAGTAGTTCAAAATGTATTGGGGAAATTTTAGTGCTGTACGCATTTTATAGCTTACCTAGTTAATCCATTTAATGTAAGTAAAAACTTTAATTGAATGGTATTTCTAAATAGGAGATCCTAATTTGTTAAACAAAATGCAATAAAGATGGCAGAGCAGATGATGTGTTCTGTCTTTAGCATGTGAAATATGGTAGCTCCAGTGTAATCAAGAGACAAATGATCTCCTATTCCTATTTTCTTAAGTTCTTGCTTTGACTCACATCATGCGATAT
The DNA here is from genome assembly GCF_020745735.1 of Hemiscyllium ocellatum. Lineage (NCBI taxonomy): Eukaryota > Metazoa > Chordata > Chondrichthyes > Orectolobiformes > Hemiscylliidae > Hemiscyllium > Hemiscyllium ocellatum. The sequence continues at coordinate 24,819,592 of NC_083406.1, read as the reverse complement.
TAGGGCACAACACTTAAAGCTTTGTTGAAGAGGGAGGGTTGGATAAACACAAGCTTATAGACCAGATGTGGAAGACCAGTCAGATGTGCTTTGGAGTAGGTGATTTTGGAGGTACTGAAGACATTGATGAGGTTTAAATAGTAGATAAGGTAAGACATGGACAAAGTCAAGTAATGGAGCTAGAAATAGGTACCCTCAGTGGTGATACAAATATGAGATTGAAAGTTCCTCTCAAACCAAATGCAACAACAAAGTGACAAACAAACTGTCTTCCTGTTGGACTGTTGTCAGGGAAAGTGATGAAGTTGGTAGTTAAGGGATGGAACTTGGAGTGGGAATTAAAACACCAGCTTCGATCTTCCCTATATGTAATTGAAGGAAATTTACGCTCTTCTGGCACTGTTGCATGTTGGATCAGCAATCCTGTCTATCCAATCCAGTTTGAGGAAATACAATTTAGCAAACTCTGTGTCAAAGTCTACAAATCGTGACAAAACAAAATTTGCTGCAAAAGCTCAGCAGGTCTGGAATTATCTGTGGAGAGAAATTGGAGTTTTCTGAATCAAAGGTGTTCTGAAGAAGGGTCAGTGGACCTGAAACCTGAACTCTGATTTCTCTGCATAGATGCTGCCAAACCTGCTGAGCTTTTCCAGCGATTTTCCTTTTTGTTTCTAATTTCTAGCATCCGCAGTTCTTTCAGTTTTCATTTAATCTATTAATTGTCAAACAGCTCAATGACTCTGAGCCTACTCGTAACATAAGCATTTTCCATGTGCTATCTGGGATATAAATTTTCACATTCTTCAGTATTTTGCCATGTTTGAGGAATCAGAATATGTATTTCCCTCATTGCAATGGCGCAGAAAGGTGCTAACTATGAACATGCATATCCAAGGTCATAGTTAGTACAAACAACACACTTACGTTTAGACATAATTATCAGGAAATTTAAAAAGCATTGAGAGACAAGTTTTGGAATCACTTTGTGATGATGTCCAACCTAGAAAGACCCTAATTGTATCCTCACTGCCATTTAACAATTAGCAACACACGTTGGACAGGTTTGAAGATCAAGTTCAATAGCGAGCAATACAGAACAACCTCCATTATCTGAATGATACAGGTGGGGAGTATTTTGTTCGGATAATTGATTGTTTGGATAACGGATAAACTGTTTACGCGATGTTGAGATCTTGTTTAGATAATCCAAATTTGGATAATTGATATCCGGATAACTGAAGTTGTTCTGTACTTCTAAAGAAACACTAATTTTCAGATTAATCAGTCAAAATTATTTACAGAAATGCGTGAAAAGCTGATGTCTCCGAATGATAAGATGTATAAAATAATCAAAGATTTAATTGAAGTAAAAAATAAATCTGGGTGAAAACAAGGACTGCAGATGCTGGAAACCTGCTGTGCTTTTCCAGCACTATCTAATCTAGACTCTAAAAAACAAATCTCTCCAGCTAATAACTAAAGTAAACCAATTAACTCAAATGTGCAAAATAAATAGCACATGAAAACACATCTACGTCACCTTCTGTTTGGACTCTGATATGTCAGATTTCCTCCACTGGAATTTGAGATTGAGGTGGTAGACTTTATTTTTGATTATTTCTACCTCAACCTTCATTCTACTAAGTACAATGTCCCCCCTTTTCTGGAGATGGCCTTGTTGTTTCTCCTTATGTCACCTCTGTCCTTTTTCCCTGCCCCCCTTTTTAAATATAAGCCCTTTTAGCTTTTTGTCTGGCATTTTTGCTCTTTCCTCATACCCAATACCTGGCCTCACCCTTAAAACACTACTGTTCAATCAGTTCTATGATTCTATCCCCCTCCTCAGCACACTAAGTAACACCACTTCTTAATATCATTGTTACCATTGCCTCTATTAATTTAAATCCCCACTTTCAATCCAAGTGTGCTGCCTCCATTTCCCAGGATCCTTTCACTGTCTCCTGACAATCAAGCCTCTGATGTTGCTGTCCTTTCCTTTGTGCCCAGTTCACCTGTCTGTGAACCTTTGTTTTTATTATTGATACCCCTTATAGGTCACTCCCCCATTTAAGTAAATGGTCTGTTTAAATTTATCTCTCTTTTAAATAACATGTGCTTGTCTGCCCTAGCAGATTTATTTTTTCTGAGCTAATATAACTGCATCATTAGTGGAAGCTCATGGGCCTTCAGTATTAACACTGTAATAATCGTATTGCAATTCACCAGAGTTTGCTTGTGTCTCCTTATAATCAACTGAATATGGAAAGCCTTAACCATTCACACTGGAAGTTGTTTTTAAATACAAAGACCACGAGTGTGCATCAATATGTCCTTCTCATGACTAGCTGAATGTCAAAAAGTCTTTGCCACTAATATTAAAAGCATTTGTGCAATGGAATAATAGCTTGTTTCTAAAGGAGACAAGTTATAGGTTAATTTTACTCACTGGAGCTGGAGGGAAGCTGTCTACTCGTCTAGAATGTTGTAAATGTAAATGAGTTTATGAAATGTTTCTCTGTTGTAGCTAACAAAATTACCCCCATCGACATGATTCCAATGGGCTGGGACATTAATAAGGATTCAAGACAGTTGACTGAATGCAAACTGGTTCCTGACCATGAAATTCAGAAAACTGACCCACCTAAACGTTTCTGAGTACCTAATATAAAGATTTAACTATCACTCGCAAACAGAAATGTTGCCTCTTGCTCATTAAGCTCCCTCACACAGCTAACCTTCTAAAATCTTTAGTCAAGCCTTGAAAATTCCACTCTTTGTGTCGGTTTACTTATTTTGGAGTTACAAATTATCAGCAATCACAGATCTTCTGAAGAAAATGTTGAAAATAAGCAAAAACGCAATGTACAACAAGGTATGAAAATGAAGCTTGCATTACTGCTCTTGTAAAGTAATAGCACAAGCCATGATGGGCTGAATGGTCTCTTGTACTGCAAGCATTCAATAATGCCAAACATTTGGGAGTCAGAACCATAAATCTCAGGTTTGACAGGAAAAGCCTTTAACAGCTATGTATAAATAATCTAAGAAGATATTCATAATTGCACCCAACATTAATCTACAAGACAGGAATAGATTTATCTTGTTCCTCAATCTATCATAATTCAGATTCAATCAGATTCATGCATAGGTGTTTCTTTGAAAGATATGTATCATGTAGAGTTTTGACCATTTTCTCATCCAGTTCATGACTTTGTAATGTTTGGCATAATTTATTTCTCAAAGTTGTGACAAGTGTTCAGTGTCCAGACCAGCTCTCCACCCTCAGCCAGTGCTACAACAGATTATTTGTTGTTTTTAGCAATTCCAAAGCACACCAATAATGATAAAGAAAAGAACTACCTCCCACCCTGAAAAATTAGATGGAATTAATGGAGAAAATCAAACTTTTCAAAACTTTTGCTGCAACCAACATCAATATAAAATTACACATGGTTTAACAGACAAATTGTTATCCACTCAAAAAGATTAATTCCATTTTAAATAATCAATACAATGAGATATACCTCACTAAATTACAAACACTTATATCACTCAATACACCAATGTGGTACAACTTGCATTCTCAATCTTTCCAGCTCAGCCTTTGGTAAATGTGATTTCACATGTTTCCTCCTCAATGGATTTGCCCCTTAGATCGCTTTTGCCAGCTGTTCCATTCTATCTGAGAACCTAGTTATGGTTAACATTAAACAAGAACATGTTTATGAAGCCTCTGTCACTCAGTTCATGTCAGTCCTGATCAAGCAGTGTCCATGGCTCCTGTTGAACTAATAAACCAGCAACACCCTTTTGCCCTGTCTAGTCTTTCGATAGAAGCACTCGTCTCTTTAACATACCTGAGTTATTCACCTTGCTTTTAGGATTCAGTCCCTTTAATTCACTTACATTTTGTTTCATCAAGAATTAAGGGCGGCACGGTGGCACAATGGTTAGCACTGCTGCCTCACACCTGTAGACCCGGGTTCAATTCCCGACTCAGGCGACTGACTGTGTGGAGTTTGCACGTTCTCCCCGTGTCTGCGTGGGTTTCCTCCGGGTGCTCCGGTTTCCTCCCACAGTCCAAAGATGTGCGGGTCAGGTGAATTGGCCAAGCTAAATTGCCCGTAGTGTTAGGTAAGGGGTAAATGTAGGGGTATGGGTGGGTTGCGCTTCAGCGGGTCGGTGTGGACTTGTTGGGCTGAAGGGCCTGTTTCCACACTGTAAGTCTAATCTAATCTGTAAGTCTAATCTAATCTGTAAGTCTAATCTAATCTGGAGATGTGTTTTCTTCTTACAGTGAAACCAAAGATTTAGCTTCTTGTACAGAGCTTTGCTTGCTTCTTCACAAACACACTGAATCTTGCAACAGCACAACAGGCTATAATGTGACAATCCCCCAACCTAATTAGTTTTAATTAGTCTTTCTTTGAGATGGCATCCCCACCACAAATCACCCAGAATCTTACTTCTCAGAAGTGATGTTGTAGCCAAGAAATCCAATTACTTCCCTCTTCTACATTACAGACTTCATTGTACATGGGGATCTCAGAAATACAAGCCTTTGCAACATTTTGTGTTCATCACATGTTACATTAGAGAGCCTTCTAATCAAAAGTCACAAACTAAAGGTGGCTTCCAAAAGAATCTGACATGAACAAGACAAAATGCAATATGGGGTAGGATTTAGAGCACTCACTCTACAATAGTGCTAACAATGTTCAGAAGTTTCTTTCACAGAGGAATTGGATAAATACCTGAAGGAGATAAAGTGTACAGGAATATGGCAAAAGAGCGGGGTCATAGGTCTAACTGGATTGTTCATTGAGAGACTAGATGCAGACTCAATCAGCCAAATGTTCTCTTTCTGTGCCCTCCAATTCCTAAATTCTGTCTGCTGTCTGTGGAGCTTTGTCCTGAACAACTGCCTGACATATCCTCTCACAGAAACATAACTGGGTTCGAGACAATAAACTGCAGATGCTGAAATCCAAGGTAGACAAGCAGGAGGCTGGAAAAACACAGCAAGCCAGGCTGCATGAGGAGGTGGAGAAGTTGATGTTTTGGGTATAACCCTTCTTCAGGACTGGGGGTGGGTGTAAGGGAGCTGCAGATAAAGGGGATGGGATTGCAGGGTGGTGAGGAAGGGATGGGTGAACACAGGTAGAGAGTTCAACCTGGTTGACCATCGGGTCGTACACTGTACCTGTGTTCATCTACCCCCATCTCACTCCTCTGATGCTGCCTGGCTTGCTGTGATGTTGCCTGCCACAGAAATATAGCAGCATTTCAAAATGAACATATGGGGTACAGAGTCTCATATTGATATTTTTATCAAGAAAGGAACAGATAAATTTGTTGCTCATGAACTGCGTTGTGAGATTCTGAAAAAATGATGACGTTGTATAGAAATGAAAGTTTATTCACTCAGTCGAAAGTCAGCGATGTTGGTACAGAAGGTCTGCGCTTTCTCATTGTATTTTTCAGAAGGTGCCTGAGGGTAAACATATGTTCTACTGTGCCTCCATTTTTATTGAACCCGCTCTGTCCATTATCAAACAGTGAATCAATTTTGCTAGTAATTTGATTTGTAAGACAGTCATGAATACTTTACAAGTACTACTCAGGAGAGTAATTGCATGACAGATCTTGAACTTGCTATTACCTCTTTCATTTGTCCAAAAAACATCAGTACTGTTACTTTCCCAGTCCTCAAGGAGCTGTTTAATGTTCCATATTTTACTGCAATTTGTGAATAGCTTCATCACCAATTTCCCTGGATACCTCCTCCATTACTGCCTAAACAGTATCTACTTCAGCAGCTTTAAATCATTTTCCAATTTATGCATGGCAGCCAGCATCACAATCTTTCAAAGTTTCAGGAGGAGAAGCAATTCAAGATCTATAATATCTTATTGTTACATCTTGAAAAATAGAAGAACAAATTATGTCATTTGTTCAACTTGCTCATTCCACCTATTCTCCATCTGTGTTGTCCAGTTTTGAGTATTTGTCTATCTTTTTGCAGGATCTCAAGTCTCCTAAATGAGCAGGTTCATTTAGCCCATTTTAGTTGCAACTGCTTATGGCTGGAAATTCTTGCAATAGGAAGTGAAGGATCCATTAGTCTTGATTTCCTTCGGTTTTAAAAACATAGGCAGGGCAATGAAGGAGGTTCTTTCTACATGGACAGCATGGGGAACTAAATGCCAAGTTAGAAAGCCAAGCCTCCAATATCATTGTTGGGGGTGGGGGTGGTGGTACGGTGGCTCAGTGGTTAGCACTGTTGCCTCATAGCACCAGGATCCCAGGTTCAATTCCTCTCTTGGCTGACTGTATGGCGTTTACACATTCTCCCTGTGTCTGTGTAGGCTTCCTCCAAAGATGCATAAGTTAGATGGATTGGCCATTCTAAATTGTTCAGAGTGTCCAGGAAAGTGTAGGTGAGGTGGATTACTCATGGGAAATGCAGGGTTACAGGGTTAGAGAGCATCTGGGTGTGAAGGTCTTTGGAGAGTCTATGTTGACTCGTTGGGCTGAATGGCCTGCTTCCACACTGTAGGCATTCTATGAATCTCTGGATTATTAGTTGAATTATCTGTAAATTAGCAGAGGGAAAATCAAATAAGGGAGAGTATATGGCTCAACATCTGGTGTGGGCAAAGTGTGTTCAAGTTCACAAATCACTGACATCAATAGGGAGAAAGTAGGATCTATACTATTGGAACAATCTCCCACCCAGACCATAGTGATCTTGTGTTCTTACCAACCTGTGATGATGATGCTCCCTTAACAAGATTATGTTGTGCTTGTTTTTTTTTCAAGAGGGATTGTAAAAAGCAGAGGCTCCAATTTTTCTGGGTTTTAGCCACTTTGTTAATGGCTAACAGGTACTTCCCAAAGCAAAATCAGGGAAAAGGCTTCTAGGTTTTGTTTAAAACAGTTGTATAATGAAAGGAGATGGGCCAGTTCACCCAGTTCAGGGATTTTTCTAGTTTGGTTTAGTTTTAGCTGGGGACCTCGGGAAACAGCTGCAGTGGAAAGAGGCTCCATGCTTCAGCTAATGATCTCTGACTGATCCTCTCTCTCTCTCTCTCTTTCTCTCTCTGACATCTCTCCTGTCAGAACCTGTGTTTTTATTTACCTTTGTTTGTCAAGGGTTGTGTTGACAGGGATGTTGCAGGAAATTGAAACAGCTTCTTTGTTAAGTGGCGGGGGATATCGTGTCAGTCAGATTTTCAAATCGTTGTTATTCTAAATTCTGTTTTCTTTTGTTTGCATTTCCTTTGTGGTGTGTAAATAAATTGTTTTACTTGAAGCCAAGTGGTTTCTCCAGCTGCATCACTCCTGGGATATTCACCTTACATCTGCCTAAAACAACTAGAAAAGTTGTTTTTAACCTTCTTAAAATATTTTGAGGGGGTCTGGCCTAGTCCATAACAAGTGCATTTCAAGTGTAGTACAGGTTCATTCTGCTATAACTTGCATTTTATTAACATAAATTCGTTATAATGTGATTGACAAATTAGGGACACTGTTTCTGAATTGCAAACTTTTAAATGTGCGTTGGCTGTAATGCAAATGCATTGCCAATACATTAAAATGCTGATCCTAAAGCATGATTTTTCTATTACACAGGCTTGCTCATGAATGCAACCATCGTGTTATAGAAAAACCACCTGTGAAGGGATTTTAAATTGAATGGTGGGGACAACGGTAGAGAGTGATCAATCAAAGATGAGATTTAAGGCTAAACTGAAGGGTATTGTTACAGGAAATCATAAGCAGACTGTGACAGGAAGGGATAAAGAATATTAAATCTAAGAGTAAACTAACAGATCAGACCAACATTTGTGAAAAAAGTAAAACTATACTTTCCAAATCTGAACACACACACAACATTCAAAATAAAACAGATGAACTGAGAAGGTACATAGAAGTGGATAAGTGCAATCAGGTAGCTGTCACAGAGATGTAGCTACAGAATGACATGTACTGGGATCTCAATCTTCAATAGTACAAAGTTTTTAATAAGGACAGAATGTTAGAGAAAGTCGTGGAGTATTGCTGTTAGCTAATGATGGTATTCATAAAAAGGATAGGTATGAATTAAGTTCAAGAATCCAGGATGTGGAAACATTTGGGCAGAGATAAGAATAATAAAGGTAAGAAGTCATTTGGGGGAATAGTTGCAGGTCCATTAGCAGTAACCACATATAGAGTTGAGTGTAAAGCAAGAACCAACAAGGGCTTGAGAGTTGTTAAAAAGGCACAACCAATAACCATGAGAAATTTTAGTTGACATATTGACCAGAAAAGACAAACGGGCAAAGGTAACCAGCTGAGAAGCTCAGTATTTTCTGGATAGTTTTCTTTTAGAACTTCTTGCTCTGGAGCTCACCAGAGAGCAGGCTATACAGACATGGTATTGAACAATGAGATAGGACTAATTATAAATCCCATAGCAAAGGTAGCAATATTCATTCACAAAATGAGGCCTTTGCTGGCTCTACTATATTGATTGCCCATTCCTAATTGCCCAGAGTGCAGTTAACATTACATTTACTATGGGTCAGGAGTCAGATATAGGCAAGACAATGTGAAGACTAGGTTTTACTTCATGACATTTGGTAATAATTCATGGTCATCATTAGACTCCTAGTTCCACATTTATTTTTTAATTGAATTTAAACTTCATCAACTGCCATTGCAGGGTCCAAACCCAGGTCCCCAGAACATTGCATGGGTCTTGGGATTAACAATCCAGTGATAAAATCACTCGGCCATTGCCTCCTAATATACTCTAACATGATTGAATTTTACATTCAGTTTGAAAGAGAAAGGGTGTATTCAAGACTTATTTTAAAAATGGTAATTATGACAGCATGAAAACAGAGCTGGCTGAAATGAATTGTCAATATCAGTTAAGGAGAAGATCAATAGGGATGCAATGGCAAATCTTTAAGGGGATATTTTAGAATACACATGATAGGTACGTTCTAATATGAAAGACAAATTTCCAAAGGAGAGATCTTATGGTTAAGTAGAAAAGTCAGAGATAATGAAAAGAAAAATATATAACTGCGCAAACATCAGTGGCAAGTCAAACGATTGGACAATATTACAAAATACAGTGGAGAATGGCCAATAAATGAGAACATTTGACTGTGAGAGAAAGCTAGTTGGAAATATAAAGTGAGAGTTTCTGTGAATATTTAAAAAGAAATGTGAACAAAGTTAGCATTGTTCCTGTGAAAAGTGAGTCTGAGCCATTAATAATGAAAAATCATGAGCTGCCAGATGGATCAAACAAGTATTTTGCATCAGTCTTCACCACAGATGAATCAAATAATGTCCTAGAAATCAGCAATAAGTCAGGAAATCTAAAGGAGGAAGGTAATCCATATCAATAGTGATATGGTTCTGCCTGAATTTTTAACATTGATAATTGCCAGAGTTGTGGTGGACTTTCTTTCCATAGTTTTCAATGAAGTAACTAGTGAGGTTGTTGATGTATTGGATTTAATTTCCCAAACTCCCTTGATTCAATTAAGGTCCCAGTGGATTAGAGAGAGTAAATATAAATATTTATTCAAGAAAAGCGGGAGAAAGAAAACGGGAAATCACACCTCAATTAGCTTAAAATCTGTCATTAGATATATTAGTTTCTACTACTAAATAAGTTAAAGTAAGACAATAAAATAAATTGAGAAGGTGATCAGACTAAGCCAACATGGCTTGGAATGGGATGGAATGAATGGAATGATTTATTTATTGTCACATATATCTTGAAGATACAGTGAAATTTGTTTTGTTGACACAATATAAGAAATATTATTTGAAAAATCTCTTGGACTTCATTCAGGAGATAACACATGTAAGAACAAGGGAAAACTAATGGATTTATTCTATTTAAATTTCCAGAAGGGATTTTATATAATGTCACACCACAGATTATTGTGGAAAATGAAAGCAGATGGTATAAGAGGTAACATATTGCGATAGATAGTAGGTTGTTTGATTAACAGGACGTGGAAATTAACCTTGAATGAATCTTTTTCAGGTTGGCAGGATGTAAAGAGAAGTGTGCCATAGTAATTGATGCCATGAACCTAAACTATTCACGACTTTTATAAATAACTTAAAAATGATAAATGGACCAAGGTGTGGTTACCAAGTTTGCTAATGATACAAAGATAGGTAGGAAAGTAATTGTGGAAAGGGTATCAGGATGCTGCAGAAAGATATAAATAGGCTAAGTGAGTGGGAAAAGATATATTAAACAGAGTATAATGTGGTAAACTTTGAAATTGTCCATTTTAGCAGGAAGAATGAGGAAAAAAGCATATTATATAAATGGTGAGAGACTGCAGAGCTCTGTGATACTAAGGAACCCAGGTGTTCTAATGTATGCATTACAAGAGGTTACAATGCAGGTCCAGAAAGTAATTAAGAAACCTAATGGCATGTTATCATTTAATGCAGGGAAATGCAAAAGTAAGAAGGTTATGCGTCTTGAGTACTGTGTCTCTTAAAATATGCAAATGCACTGGAGGTAGGTTAAAGAAGTTTGACCAGACTAAGACTTGGAATGAGTGAGTCATCTTTTGAAGAATGGTTGGGCAAGATAGTGTTGTATTCACTGGAGAGTAGAACAGCAAGAGATAATTTGAGTGAAACAGATATGACTCTTATGATATATGATGACAGAAGGGGTCTTGGCAAGATAAATTTGTTAGATGTTTCTTTGTGTGGAAGAAACTAGAACTAGAGGTTGCTCTTGAAATATTGGGTGTCACTCATTTAAAATAGAAATGAGGCTTTCTTTTCTCTCATGAGTCTTTGGAACTCATTTCCTGAAAAGGTGGAGAAAGCAGAGTCCTGGAATATTTTTAAGGTAGAGGTAGGTAGTTTCATGTTTAGCAAGGGGATGAAAGTTTATTAGGATGATGGGAATACGGATTGAGATTACATTCAGATCTGACTGAATGGCAGAGTAGGCTCAAGCAGCTGAGTGACCTAATCATGTTCCTTGTATGTATGCATCTTCCTTTATATTTGGAAAGACACTAAAACTTCACCCACAATTCCTAATCATCCAAATAATGTATGTTAGTCCTGAACAGTTGTGATCCCAGCACTAATCCCTGTCGAAATGTACTTGCCACCTTTGGCCAGCTTCAGGAACTAAACTTTGCCTTTATGCCCAATTTTTAACACAAGCATAGATTTTTTAAAGTCGATGTGTAGGTGGACTATAACTCAATTTCATTTAGCAATCACAAACAGGTTGAATGAACAGAAAATCAGACAGCCAGACTGATGTGTGAAGAGAGATTAGTTCTGTTAGAGTTATATTCACTAGATTTCAATGAATGAGGTGGATCTCAGGAAAATCTATAAATTTCTAACAGGACTAATTAGGGCAAGCTGGAAGGATGTTCTTGATGACCAGGGAATAGAGAACCAGGGATCGCAGTCTTAGGATACCGGGTAGGCTACTTAAGACTAAAATGAGATTTTCTTCACCTAGAGAGTGGTGAGTACGTGAAATTCTCTGTCACAGAAGGTGGCCAAAACATTGATCGTTTTCAAGAAGGAATTGACATAGTGCTTTAGGCTAATGGGATCAAAGTGTACGGGAGAAAAGGAGAACATGTTACTGACTTGGATAATCAGCTATGATCACACTGAATAGCAGATCAGGCTTGAAGGGTCAAATGTCCTATTTTGTCCATATTTTCTATGTTTCTATGTTTGAGTACCTCCCAATGTTGTGGGGAGTAGAACTGGACACAGTATATAGAAAGTAATAGAATGATTTGAAAAACAGATAGTCTTCTCAAAGAGCCTATTTGTTTGATGAGCTGATGACTATTGTGCCACGAAACTGAGTTGAATTACAAAGCTTAAGTTTTTCTTTAACCAAAGCTTCAAAATTATTGTTTCACTTTGCAAGATTGGTAACTTTATTGTGAGTTTTGTTTTGTGGGATACTTTGAATTTGTTTAACATGGACCAAAATATATAATGACAACATCGAATGTTGCATCAATTGCAATTGCTGATTATTCCTTGCGTCTTGAGTTTCCTTAGATAAGGCATTCTTGCCTCTTTCTTGCCATATTATACATATCAAAACAAAAACTCTTTCAATCTTCTTTTATTTTTCTAGCCAGCTTACCCTCATATTTCGTCATTCCACCCCATCCCTTATTTCTTTTTTAGTTGTCCTCTACTGTTTCTTTCACAGGCGTTCAATAAATCTTCATCACATTGTATACTTTTTCTTTGGCTTTTATGCTGTCACCAACTTCTCTCATCAGCCATAGTTGCCTCATCCTCCCGTTAGTTTGCTACTTATTCCTTGGGATAAATCTCTGCTTTTTATTATACAGACAGTAAGTGATTTACAGGGAACAATCAAAACAAATACTATGCATATCAATCTCAGTCATGCAAAAACAACAAATAATTCTGTTCAGACCGTAAGATTTTTTTCTTGCTGCACCCTTGTGTTATGTTATTGTATAATTATTTGTGTGGGTGCATTCCTGAACAAAAGATGTTTTAACTACTTACAGGATTGATTAACAGATGCTACTCAAAAGGAGAAAGTGAGGACTGCAGATGCTGGAGACCAAAGTTAAAAAAAGTGTGGCACTGAAAAAGCACAGCAGGTCAGCCAGCTTCTGAGGAGCAGGAGAATCGATGTTTCGATCATAAGCTCTTCATCAGGAATGTGGCATGGTGGTGGTGGTGGTGGGGGGGTGGAACTGAGAAATAAATAGATGGGGTTTGGGGCTGGGAAGAAGGTAGCTGGAATGCAATAGATAGATGAAAGTGGGGGGTAATTGTGATAGTTTGGAGAGGAGGGTAGAGTGGATATGTGGGAAGGAAGATGAACAGGTAAGATAGTTCATGAGGGCGGTGCCAAGTTGGAAGGTTGGAAGTGGGATAAGTTGGGGGGAGGGGAAATGAGGAAACTGTTGAAATCGACATTGATCCCATGCAGTTGGAGGGTCCCAAGGCAGAAGATGAGGCGTTTTTCCTCAGACATCGGGTGGCTAAAATTTGGCGGTGGAGGAAGCCCAGGAGTTGCATGTCCCTGGCTGAGTGGGTTCAGCCACAGGACAGTGGGATTGTTTAGCATGTGTGTCCCAGAGATGTTCTCTGAAATGTTCTGCAAGTTGCTGCCCCAATGCAGAGGAAACCACATTGAGAGCAATGGACACTTTAGATGACGTGTATGGAGGTGCAAGAAAATCTCTGTGGGATGTGGAAGGATCTTTTGGGGTCTTGGATGGAGGTGAAGGGCAAGGTTTCACACCTCTTGTGGTGGCAAGGGAAGGTGCCAGGAGTGGAGGGTGGGTTGGTGAGGGGCGTGGACCTAACATGGGAAATCACAGAGAAAATTGTTTCTGCAGAATGCAGATAGGGGTGGGGAGGGAAATACATCTCTGGTGGTGGGGTCTGTTTGTAGGTGGCAGAAATGGCGGGAAGATGATGCATTGTATCTGGAGGTTGGTGGGGTTACCCAAAATTCACAAACCTGACTGCCCCAGTCGAGCCATTGCCCCACCGAACTTACCTCCTCATACCTTGACACCGTCCTGTCCTGCTTGGTCTACACACATGCAGGACACCACCCTATGCCCTCCACTTCTTCCATAACTTTTGTTTCCCTGAACCCCAATGCCTCATCTTCACCATGGACATCCGGTCCCTCTACACATCCATCCGCCCTGACAAAGGCCTCCAAGCCCTCTGCTTCCTCCTCTCCCTCCACCTTAACCAATGCCCTTTCACCGACACACTCATTTGATTGGCTGAACTGGTCCTCACTCTCAAAAATTTCTTAGTTGAATTGTCGCATTTCTTCTAGACCAAAGCGGAAGCCATGGGCACCTGCATGGGCTCCAGCTATGCCTGCCTCTTCATCAGATATGTGTAACAGTCCATCTTCCACAGCTACACAGATGCCACCCCCCATCTTTTCTTCCTTTACATTGATGACTATATCGGCACCACCTCGTGCTCCCATGAGGAGGTTGAGCAGTTCTTCAACTTCACGAATACATTTCATCCTGATCTCAAGTTCATCTTGGATGCCTCCCTCCCCTCACTGGACCTCTCCATCTCCATTTCCGGCAACCGACTCAACATGGATATCTACTTCAAACTGACTGACTCCCACAGCCACCTGGACTAAACCTCATCCCACCCTCCCCCTCTGTAAAAACGTTATCCCTTACTTCCAATTCTTCCGTCTCCGCCGCATCTACTCCCAGGAGGATCAATTTCATCATAGGAAGCCATCTGTGATGTTCTACTTTAAGGAATGCAATTTTCCCCCCAGTGTGGTCAACAATGCTCTCCAAAGCATTTCCTCCACTTCTCACACCTCTGCCTTTAAACCCCATCCCTCCAATTGCAAAAAGGACAGAACTCCCCTGGTCCTCACCTTTCACCCCACCAACTTCCGGATACAATGCATCATTCTCTGCCGTTTCCACCACTTACAAACAGACTCCACCACCAGAGATATATTTCCTCCCTAGCCTAAGTGCATTCCGCAGAGACCACTTCCTCAGCAACTCCCTTGTTAGATCATGCCAGCCCCCCACCAACCCACCTTCTACTCTTGGCACCTTCCCTTGCCACTACAAGAGGTATAAAACCTGTGCCCACACCTCCCCCCTCACCTTCATCCAAGGCCCCATGGTTCCTTCCACATTGATAGAGATTTTCCTGCACCTCCACCCAACTTATCTACCCTGTCCATTGCTCTCGATGTGGTCACCACTGCATTGGGAGACAGGATGCCAACTTGCAGAACATCTCTGGGACATGCACTACACAACCCCACTGCCCTGTAGCTGAATACTTCAACTCCCTCTCCCAGTCCACCAAGGACATGTAAGTCCTGAGCCTCCTCCATCGCCAAATCCAAGCTACCCAATGCCTCGAGGAAGAACACCTCAGCTTCTACCTTGGGGCTCTCCAGCCACACGGGATCAATGTCAATTTCGCCAGTTTCCTCATCCCTCTCCTACCACCTTATCCCAGATCCGTCACCATCCTTTTGAACTGTCCTACTTGTCCATCTTTCTTTCCACCTATCCACTCTATCCTCTGCTCCGATCTATCACCATCATCCCCAACCTCCACCTACCAATCACATTCCCAGCTACATTCCCCCCAGCCCCATCCCACTCCCACATATTTCTCAGCCCCCTTGGCTACTTCCATATTCCTGATGAAGAGCTTATGCTCAAAACATCGATTCTCCTGCTCTTCGGATGTTGCCTGACCAGCTGCTCTTTCCAGCACCACACTTTCTGACTCTGAGTTGGTACCCAAAAGAAAATCCAAAGCAGGCTACAACACGTAACATGTGACTTTAAGAAACCTTGCATTTTTTCGCAAACTGAATTTTAACAGTAATGTTTCTTCATATTTTTGTATATTTAAATAAATGCTGGTTTTATCTTGAATACATTGATCAAGCACTTTGGAAGACATACTAATACCAGCCTGTGGTTCGATTCTATGTAAGGATTTGAAAAACAAAACAATTGGTAATATACGGTTTCCTACTTTGTGTTCTTAAGCTGTTAGAGTAAAACAATTAAAAGATACTTAACTGGCACTAAAGTACTTTGAGAAAGTGAGGACTGCAGATGCTGGAGATTATAGTTGAATTTTGTGCACTGGAAAAGCTCAGCAGTTCAGGCAGCATCTGAGGAACAGGAGAATCAACATTTCCGGCATAAGCCCTTCATCAGGAATGTTGGGGGGCATGGGGAGGAGAGGTGGCTAAGAAATAAATAGGAGGGTGGGGGCTGCAGGGAATGTAGCTGGGATGGCGATAGGTAGATGTAGATGGGGGAGATGGGTTAAATCGGAGGGGAGGGTGGAGCAGATAGATGGGAAAGAGGATGGACAGGTAGGACAGTTCCAGGTGGTGGTGCCAAGTTGGAAGGTTGAATCGGGGATAAGGTCAGGGGGATTGAACCTTTGCAGCAAGAAGAGAGCCTAAGCTTTTAGCTATCGTAACAGAGGGAGAGAGATGCAGCAGCTTTCACAACCCCAACAGCTACTGAAAGTTCAAACTAAAATCTTGGTTCTGTGGGAGCTTGACCTCATCCATTCTGGCTGCTTCTGTTCCAACTTTTGCACAAAAAGAAGACCCCACAAACTATTTACTTCATTAGCTTTGAGCAGACTGCTCTATACCTCTGAATCAACCACTCTTCATAAAAAAAATGTCAGGAAAAAATATACCTCTCAAAACCATTGCACCATCAAAGCTTCCCACTGAGACATGCCGTTTCCTGCTACTTGAAGGCAACAGCATGGGAGATTGGAATATGACATGAATAAAGACTAAGAACAGGCAAATTTAAGACAGTCAGTGTAGAAATGGAAAGGAAGAATCTCCAATCTGATGAAAGTCATTATTTTTCATGACAGTCTAAAATCAGTTCCAGGAAATTCCTTTGGTCGTCAACATAGCCAGTTTCTGAAGACATCACTTCGCACACAATTCCTCTGAAAAATCCCCTCATGTTCTGAAACCTACATATCAGATAGAGCCAAAATAATGCCAAGATATACACTTGGAAACAATCTACTTCATATTGCTTCTCAGTTATTGACATGATGATATTACATCCCCCAGCATGATGATCCAGCATCTGCAGTCCTCGCTTTCTCCTGACATTGCATCTAACATAGCTTACATTCACTTTAGCTTTGGCTTTGTAATAATGCAAAAGAAAGCTTTCATTATGTGCTCTTTGTACAAGATTTTGTCAAACTGAGAGTGCATCTGCCCCACAAAGGCAGAGGTAGAACCTCCCACAATATAAAGGAATCTCTCCACAGACACTTTCAAAAAAAGGAGGCAATTTCATGAATTGGATGTCATCAGGACTGGAGCAGTTACAAATTGGTTATCGGAAGGTCTTATGGTGCAGTCATCATGTCTCTGACCTGTTTGAATTCCACTTTGAGACATGATAATCACGGAAGATTCATTCATAAGACGTCAAAACAGGTCTGCTGCCAACCAGCAGATCCTTCCAGTAAGATCGTGCCAGACATTATGAGCTGGAGAGTCTCCTGGTCAACCACATAGTAGCACTGGGGTAATGATGCTCATATTAAAATATTCCCCTCACAGGTCCTTGTCATGGGCTATGCGCTGTGGTGAGTGCCCTCCTTGCTTTAAGGGACAACCAGAGAGGGATTAGGATTGTTATTTCCAGCTACAAATACTGAAGGGAAATAAAAGCCAAAGAATAAATTATTTTTACTAATTCAGTGGCTGATTTCATGATTCATGACTCATAATTCCGGACTAATAATGGTAGTAAATCATTTTGGGTAAGCCAGGATGCTTAATTGAACAGATATTGATTAGTTAAACAAATCATTGAAGTGTTCCAGATAGTTTACAGCATGAAATTCAGATGTAAATTATGCAGATGTAAATATGATGCTCAGTCAATTACTAAAATGTGATAGATTGAAAGTGTCGTGCATGCTAAATGTGACACTATAATCAGATCAGCAAATCTCCTGAGTCAGATATTGCAAGGGTCAATGGTTATGTAAGTAACAGAGAACATGATACTTTTGGGAAGGGAGATGCATATGAAATGATTTGTTGGGCCTTTGGTAGGGTCATGGACATGATTGAAAGGACTTGACAAGATGTTTGAGAGAGATAATTTAACATGCACAGCCTTTTTTAGACCAGGAAATTGAGTGTATTTTCTTTCACTCAGGCAGTCAATGTTCCTTGCACATCAACAAAATTAGGGAAATGAATAATTAAATCATCCTACAGTTCTATGACTAAAGAATCTTTTTTTCAGTATTGTTACTTATATTAGTTTATCTACCAAATGTTTGCAGTTAAATGATCAAAATTTTATGTTTGTCTTATTTTGATAATTTTGCATAAATTTCCAGTTGTCCTGTTTCAGATATTATTTGCCTTAAAAATTTAGCATGCTTCAACATTTGTCAATTCAGTGAATGGAACATCTAATTCAGCATGTTTTACAAATGGTCAGCCAAATTTCTAAAAATCAATCATATTTATTTTGCATGTGCTTCCAAAATTATTATTTTTTCAAAGAGAAATGTTTTAAGTCTATTTTAGATATTTCAAATTTGGTTTGACAGGAATTCTTAAATAAATTGAACCTTCTCTTACATTGTCATGGTTGTTCATTATTTCTTCCTCAAATTTTCTGAAGCTTGGCTCTCCTTAAAGAGAATTTCTCTCTAAGCAAATGATCCTCTTAGCTGGAGTATTGTCAATTGCCACAACTACTATGTTCAGATTAAAATGCAATCATTTGCAAATGTATGTCCTTATCTGCCTTAGTCATGTGATTTTTACAATTGGGCACACACCAGTAGGCAGACATCCGAAGCTTCACTTCAACAAACACCATTATAATTGAATACACTGCGATGTCACACACTCAAAACATAGAGTCAAAAGAGGTACTGAGGTGACTTCCAGGGCTGAAATTAAAATAATTGCTACAGAAACGTAAACTGCCACTGAAAAAAACAATGACGATCACAGTGAAAGCCCTACTCTAGGGAAAATGGCTGCAGTGTTTGCCGAACCAGCTCCTGTTCAAATAATAAGATATAAGGTGAAACTAAAAATCCTTCCATGAGCAATGACAGATATAAGACAGCTACATATTTGTTGAGCAAACCAGAGCAAATACAAGTCATGTCACTTTTAATGCCGTTTGCAAGAGACTCTTTCAAACTATATTCCACCCAAAATCTCTCTGAAGAGTAGAAGCACAACAATTTTTTTTTAAAACTTTGAAAGCATACTTCCAGTCCAGAGTGAACAGTAAATATGGCTGGTGTGCATTCAAAAAAGGAAACAAAGTGAAAAAATTCCATTGATCAATTCATAACATCATTCACCCAGTTTGCAGAAATCTATGAATTTGCATAATTAAAGGATGAACTAATTAGAGGTAGGAATGTATGAGGAATAAGGAAACCAAAAGTGAAAATATGCCTACCAAGAGAAGACAAACATACACTCAGGAGAGTAATTGACCTGTGCAGAAGTGCAAAAGTTGTGAATCAGCATACAAAGAATACTTATGGCTGAACAGACCAGGTTTTGCAGGCACAGATACTGCAGGCACACAGGACAGAGCAATTACAGACAAGGGACAGGATACAAATACTGCAGAAGACATCATGCATAAGAGAAGACAGTTCAGCATAGGGAAACTAGTCTTCTCAAGGCTCTGGCAAAATTCAATACACATTGAAAAGCAAACCATTCTGTCTATGTCTTAGCAGACTTCACCAATAAGTCTTTGAGTCAGGCTTTCCTTTCATCATTTCTGGCAGACATTTTTTTCCTGTTTGCAAGGCAGCATTGTAGCCAGAATCAAATGTTTATTGAAGGGTCTCTCAGGTAACTGCCTGGAGTGGATGTATCTCATGTTGGAAGTCACATGACTATGACAGATCAGGCAGAATATTTGCTCCTCATTGTATTTTAATCCAAACATGGCCCATTTTATACAAAAAGATTTTTAAAAACTGAACTATTATCATGTACATTTTAAATTATCCCCAGGTTAACACAACTGTTCTCATGCACTAGCAATTTGTTATTTTTATCAGTTTCTACATTGTATTATATTCTTTAAATTGTGGTGATCTCTTTAGGGTACATATGTGTATTTTGTTGGCTGTTTAATCCTCTTGTTCTCATGCAATTTATTGCTGCTGTAGCATCTATTATTGTTCAGTTTCTGTGATTGGATTCTTTTGGACCTCTAGGTTTGATCGTTGATCGATGAATTGTGTAGGAAGTCATGTCTTCCTGATCATCCTTTAAAGAACAGCTTCTCTAGTTGTGTAAATTTGCTTATCATTGCAGTGGTTTAACTGGTCGTTCATCTCCGCCATATGCAATCAAAGTAAAAATTGTTTGATGCAGGTCAGAAGCTGCGACTTGCGCTGACTTTTCTTGACGGCTTTGAAGATTTTTACTCTGGATCTCCAATTTTCAAATCTGACAATGGTTTTTCAGAACCAAAAACAGAACTCTGAGTAAAGGTCACTGGACCTGAAATGTTAACTCTGATTCATTTCCACAATTGCTGCCAGACTTGTTGAGCTTTTCCAGCAATTTCTGTGTTTGTTTCTGATTTCCAGCATCCACAGTTATTTCATTTCTTAATGATTTTTCAGTCTTGTCAAAATGAAATACAGCTTGTTGCCGTTTCACCTTAATTTTGTTACTTATTTCTGCTACTAAATCTGGCTTCAGTTTTTTTCTGTTATTGGAAGAGTAGTTCGGGTCAAATTTGCTTGATTTCTTTATGACTGTTTGATAAATTTTACTGCCACTTCAGCTTTTCCATCTGATTGGAGGTATGGTGGAAATAATGGATGGTGTTGATTTCTTGACTCATATATTAAGAGCCATTGTCCTTCCTCACAATGTGGAGAATGCCGGCATGGCCAAAGAGTACTTTAAGACATTCATTAATCTCAGCAGTAGTTTTCAGGGCCAGTTAATCCATCTCCGAATAGTCAGAATAGATATCTATGGTTGATAAGCTAATCATTTCCTGTGAGAATGAGGAGGTCTACTCTCAGCTTTATCCATGGTCCACCTGGGATGTCATGACTGGCTCTCTAGCTTGCTTAGCTTGGTGATGATTTCAAGCAGTGAACTGGCTGGTGTGATCATTGAATTTGTTGCTTATGTTTGTGTGGAAGAACACATTTCTTCCTTTCATTAGATTTGACTCAATTCTTTATTGGCTTGAATAGATGCATTTTAACATCTTGCTTCTCAACTTCTTAGAAAGAATGACAATATGCAATCTTGGGCTGAAATTCACCTCTTCATGTCTGATGCACACTTATCATAATAGGTATGTCCCTTGATGCTTTTAGGCCATATTTTCACCATGACTTCTTGCAACATTTGGAGAGTTGCATCTTGTTGAATAGTTTTCTTGATTTGAGTGAGTCTCTTAACTGTTATCTTTAATGTCTTTTCTCAAATGATGACTTTCAGAACATGACAAAATGCTGCCTCATGTTGGATTTGGAACACTTTTCACTATGTTGTTGCATCCTCTGCCTTCAGCATCAGGAGAGGTGCTCTCAACAATGTGCATCTGCTTCCCTTGTTTACGTGACGTATGTCTGGGATCTCTGAAACCAGAATAACATTGGTTGAAGACACTTGGGCGAGGCACTAATATTGAGGAAAATGCTTTGAAAAAACTTGTGGTTTGACTCTACTGTTACTTTGTCTCTTCCAGGTAGGTATCAATGCAAATGTTTTCAAGCAAAGATAATATGCACACAATCTTTCTTGATATGACCAAGGGTTATTTAATTTGTGATAATGCCTCAGATAACTGTCCTTGCTGCATTAGGGTTTCCCCAAGTCCTGCCTTGGTGACATTAGAAATTACCATTTTACACAGGTGCTGCTGTCACCAGTTGCTTGATTTTAGTGAATGCTGTTACTTTTTCCTTGTTTCACAATCAATGCATGTGCTTGGTTGTAAATTGATATAATGGTTCGCATCCCAATGACAAATTAGACAAGGATTTAGACAAATAATTCACAAACTCACTAAACCATAGCACTGCCTTTACATCTGCTTGCCTCTATGTCACTGCTACAGGTCTTAACTGTGTAAAGACCTTTTTGGCTGTTAGCACACAGTATAAGGACTTGACTTTGGGCATTTTTCTTTGCATTTTAACTTTGTTTTCTTAAGCTTCAGGTTCATCTGGTGAAGTCAGTTTAGCAGGTTTACTTGATCATGAAGAGCAATGGTTTCTTCCATTGTATCTCCATATTCATGAACTATCAGATCATCCAGAATAATTTTCACTTCAAGAAGATCTGTAAGTATCTCATGTTGTCCATATTGATATTCCTCTGAAGCCATGTGCCAGATAGCATGTACAATTATCTATATCTCCTAAACAGCATTCAGAATACAGTTAGAAATCTTATACTTCCATACAAATTTAGCTGCCAATAACTTTTTACTTGCATCTCGGATTGTGAAGATTTTTACCCTTGTACATTGGGGAAAAATTCCTATTGGGTTGTGAGATCTCTTCAGAGTTTCATTCATATCCATACTCTCAGCTTTCCAAATAGTTTCACAAATACAGTGCTGGTAACCCACTCTGTAGGAGCTGTCACTTTGATTTTCTAACTTTTCGATCTTGTCTTGCAGACTAGCTGAGAGGGGAGCTGAAACTTCCCTCAGCAGATGCTGAATTGGTCCTACACTTTGATGTGATAGTCACCAGGAATCTAACCTAAACCTGTAAATATATTATTGTGTTTCTCTAGATCTAGTTCACTGAGCTGTAACACATTGCCAATCTCATTTGGCACATTAAGGATGACTAGTCCAACCTTTCAACGGATCTGGCCAAGATTTTACTTGCCATGTATGATCTGGAATTCCATATCATCATTCATATATTGGACTTACAGAGTAATCTGTCTTCTTGACACAAGTATAGGGCCATCATTTAGAATCAACCTTACTCTTGAGGACTAATTTTTGGATCCCACATTGACTTACGGGTGTTTGAAAATCATGATGTTGCAAAATGCACTGATGTCTAACTGACACCTTGTCCTGTCCTGATGGTCTCCCTCTGCAACTATCATTCAAGTAGTCACAAACATACATCACTCTGGCTGAACCTGTTGAAATGATTCATCAGAATCTTCATCTTTAGTGAACATATGTACTTACTTGTTCTGCTTCCTTCTAGCCATTCACTTGCATACAAAATAAGTAGTGAGGATTCTGCTTTCCGCTTTCTGGAAATATTTTGCTCCCTTTTGCAAGATGTCCTCTACATTATTTCCCTCCTGTTCTTTGTCTACGAGTGTTTTGTCCTTTGGGCCTGAATTATCAATCAGCATCAAGCAAGACCGTATCTATTCTGTCATGAAAGTGCTATAGCTGTTGATTGGCTACCTCAGTACTTCTGTACTGCAGGATCTCTACTCCAGTCCTGACTTTAGCTCAATAATTAGTAGTGCTAATTCATAAGGTGCTGCAAGCTCAGGTACTCTGATAAGGTTGAATGAAAGGGTCTCTTTTCTCTTTGAACCCTGACTTGAACAAATACAATTCATAAGCAACACTCACTTGGGGTTTAAAGCATGCTTCAAGACTTTTAACATTCTTGTAATCTGTTCTTTTCTTCAAAACGAATCAGGGTTGGATACACTTGCAAAAGTCTCTTCCCAATAATGATAAAAGTTTAGTGATTCATAGCTACCGTGATTTGTTAAACAGCTCTGTTGCTCGTCCATACTTTTGCAACTGATAGTTTTGCTTCATATCACCTTTCATTTTGACCAGAGTTGGGAAGTGAAAGCTACGGTTATTTTACCCTGGTAGTGTTTTAACTGTGGCTTTGGATTTTCTTCAGTTTACTTCTATTTGTTATGGCTGCTCAGAATATATATGTGTCACTCTGTCAATTGCTGACTCTTTTTACAATTCTTCCATACTCAATTTCAGCTTCACTTTTGACACCATGTTTGTAAAACAATAGTCAGGTCAGGGTGGAGACTTCAAAGCATTTGTCAGAGGCTGCCTGTTGTGTATGTGCTTCATAGTGCAGTCACATGACTATGGCAAATCAGGAAAGACATTTGTACATGAGTGCATTTCAATCCAAACAGATTTCATCCTTCAAAATGAAGTTCAACCCATCACATAGTGCTCAGCAAAAAAAAAAATGACACTAAAATCCATTGACGAGTGGATGGGTACATTGTAAAATTAGAACATGCTACCAAAAACACAGCAGATCAATGTCTGAAAAAAGAAACACAAATGAATGTGTTATATATATTTTTGCATCCCAGCTGTCAATCTGTTTTTCTTTTTCAAGTCTTGATGGCATTTCTGGTTAATAGTAACTATTTTTCTGACTGCTGGGGAATCAAGTTGCATTCACTTCTTTTTCACAGTGTGCTTCATTTGACCAATTTGAACAGAAGAAACCACCTAGCTGATAAGCTTTATGGTGGAACTTTAGATTGGTCAAAAGTCTGTGGGTGTCAGACAAAAAGGGCATTACCAGATATGTTCCAGAAAGGATATGCTCTATTGACGTACATGAGTGTAACAATTAGCAGAACTAAGGCAGTGGCAAAGGCAATGTCCTGTTCCTCAGCTTCTGTTGTTTCTGTACATAATCTGTAGTTCCTGTCTATAACCTGGAAATATACCCTACATGAAATAGAAAGATTTTTAAGGCACTCTTTGGTTAACTGTTTAAAGAGTGAAACCCTGTAGGATGAATTTTGTAGTGTTCTGGATTTTAAATCAAAGACAATCATAGAGTCATAGAGATGTACAGCATGGAAACAGACCCTTCGGTCCAACCCGTCCATGCCGACCAGATATCCCAACCCAATCTAGTCCCACCTGCCAGCGCCCGGCCCATATCACTCCAAACCCTTCCTATTCATATATCCATCCAAATACCTCTGAAATGTTGTAATTATACCAGCCTTCACCACATCCTCTGGCAGCTCATTCCATATATGTACCACCCTCTGCGTGAAAAAGTTGCCCCTTAGGTCTCTTTTATATCTTTCCCCTCTCACCCTAAACCTATGCCCTCCAGTTCTGGGGTCCCTGACTCCAGGGAAAAGACTTTGTCTATTTATCCTATCCATGCACCTCATAATTTTGTAAACCTCTATAAGGTCACCCCTCAGCCTCCAACGTTCCAGGGAAAATAGCCCCAGCCTGTTCAGCCTCTCCCTGTAGCTCAGATCCTCCAACCCTGGCAACATCCTTGTAAATCTTTTCTGAACCCTTTCAAGTTTCACAACACCTTTTCGATAGGAAGGAGACCATAATTGCACACAATTTTCCAACAGTAGCCTAATTAATGTCCTGTACGGCGGCAACATGACCTCCCAACTCCTGTACTCAATACTCTGACCAATAAAGGAACGCATACCAAACGCCTTCTTCACTATCCTATCTCCTGCGACTCCACTTTCAAGGAGCTATGAACCTGCACTCCAAGGTCTCTTTGTTCAGCAACACTCTCTAGGACCTTACCATTAAGTGTATAAGTCCTACTAAGATTTGCTTTCCCAAAATGCAGCTAGCATTTATCTGAATTAAACACCATCTGGCACTTCTCAGCCCATTGGCTCATCTGGTCCAGACCCTGTTGTAATCTGAGGTAACCCTCTTCACTATCCACTACACCTCCAATTTTGGTGTCATCTGCAAACTTACTAACTGTACCTCTTATGCTCGCATCCAAATCATTTATGTAAATGACAAAAAGTAGAGGGCCCAGCACCTATCCTTGTAGCACTCCACTTGTCATAGGCCTCCAGTCTGAAAAACAACCCACCACCACCACCCTCTGTCTTCTACTTTTGAGCCAGTTCTGTATTCAAATAGCTAGATCTCCTTGTATTCCATGAGATCTAACCTTGCTAATCAGTCTCCCATGGGGAACTTATCTAACGCCTTACTGAAGTCCATATAGATCACATCTACTGCTCTGCTCTCATCAATCTTCTTTGTTACTTCTTCAAAAAACTCAATCAAGTTTGTGAGACATGATTTTCCACACACAAAGCAATGTTGACTATCCCGAATCGGTCCTTGCCTTTCTGAAAACATGTACATCCTGTCCCTCAGGATTCCCTCCAACAACTTGTCCACCACCGAGGACAGGCTCACCGCTCTCTAGTTCCCTGGCTTGTCTTTACCGCCCTTCTTAAACAGTGGCACCACGTTTGCCAACCTCCAGTCTTCTGCCAGCTCACCTATGATTATTGATGATACAAATATTTCAGCAAGAGGCCCAGCAATCACTTCTCTAGCCTCCCACAGAGTTCTTGGGTACACCTGATCAGGTCCTGAGGTTTTATCCACCTTTAACCGTTTCAAGACATCCAGCACTTCCTCCTCTTTAATATGGACATTTTGCAAGATGTCACCATCTATTTCCCGACAGTCTATATCTTCCATATCCTTTTCCACAGTAAATACTGATGCAAAATATTCATTTAGTATCACCCTCATTTTCTGTGGCTCCACGCAGAAGCCGCCTTGCTGAACTTTGAGAGGCCCTATTCTCTCCCTAGTTACCCTTTTGTCCTCAATATATTTGTAAAACCCCTTTGGATTCTCCTTAATTATATTTGCCAAAGCTATCTCATGTCCCTGTTTTGCCCTGATTTAGTACACTCCTATTTTCGTTATACTCTTCTAAGGATTCACTCAATCTATCCTGTCTACACCTGACATATGCTTCCTTTTTCTTAACCAAACCATCAATTTCTTTAGCCATCCAGCATTCCCTATACCTACCAGCCTTCCCTTTCACCCTGACAGGAATATACTTTCTCTGAATTCTTGTTATCTCATTTCTGAAGGCTTCCATTTTCCAGCCGTCCCTTCACCTGGGAACATCTGCCTCCAATCAGCTTTTGAAAGTTCTTGCCTAATACCATCAAAATTGGCCTGTCTCCAATTTAGAACTTCAACTTTTAGATCTGGTCTATCCTTTTCCATCACTATTTTAAAACGGATAGAATTATGGTCGCTGGCCCCAAAGTGCTCCCCCACTGACACCTCAGTCACCTGCCCTGCCTTATTTCCCAACAGTAGGTCAGGTTTTGCACCTTCTCTAGTAGGTACATCCACATACTGAATCAGAAAATTGTCATATCAATTTCAATCACAGTGTATTATTTCACAAGATGGAATGGAATTGATAAACTGCTCTTTTGATTCATTTTAATACCATTTCTTCTGCAGAAACTCAGCAAACAGCATCTGGTTTTGACAAAGGTGCTACAGAAGCTGAACACATTTCTGTGACATTTGCATAGCAGCAGGCTCCTTATCTACAAATGTTTAATTAAAGCCATTAGGCCATAAAGTGAGTGATTGAGAAAAGTCACCAGAGGGTCACAAGTTTGTTTTCTCTTTAATAAAGAGGAGATTTTCCCATAAGCAAAAGGAAACAACTATAATGTAATAACCGTAACATAAAAGGGTAGATGCTATCGACAATGGATTCCTGTACATACTAAGCACCTCATTAACCTTTCTGTGTCCAGGCACAATTATCTCAATATTCTTACGATATTGTTCTACAAAAATGTGAAGAAAAGTGTATCATCTGATCTTGATTGCCGTCAGCATGGATGTTCATCTCATAATGGCCATTGTGGTGCTTGCTGCGCTTTGTAGTTCAGTTCATTTAACTTGTGCCACCTCCTCTGACAAGCAATCATTAGGATTGAGTAATTTAGACTACACTGGTATCTTAAAACTTTGCTCAGTTACCTTCAGGCTGTAAGGAGTAATCTTCCTTAGTTTTATCTTGTGTCTGTTTGTGTCTGTTCACCTCTTTCAAGAGATAAATTGGAGAGAATAATTTATTGGTTTGAATAGTTTATTAGAAACCATGGAATGATGAACCATTTAGTCTTTTTACATTTCCGAATTTGGTCTGATCTGATTTTACATGAATCTCTGTGTCAACTGTGGCTCACTTGTCTCTTAGTCTTGTCTCTAGTTGCAACAGTCTGGATTGAAATCCCATTCCTGGCCTTAGGTATAATAAGGAGAAAGTGAGGACTGCAGATGCTGGACATCAGAGCTTGAAAACGTGTTGCTGGAAAAGCGCAGCAGGTCAGATAGGCAGCATCAACGGAACAGTAGAATTGACGTTTCGGGCATAAGCTCTTCTTCTTCCTGAAGAAGGGCTTATGCCCGAAACATCGATTCTCCTGTTCCTTTGATGCTGCCTAACCTGCTGCGCTTTTCCAGCAACACATTTTTAAGCTTAGGTGTAATAATCAAGGTTGACACTCTTGTGCAGAACTGAGGGAGTGTTGCATTGTCAGAAATGCTATGTTTGGATAAGATAATAAACTGGGTCCCTGTCTCTCTGCTTGAACGGATGTAAAAAAAAATTGTATTTGTCAGTATTTTGAAGAAGACCAGGGGATTTATCAATAGATGTAACCAAATACCTGTGGTTAATCCTTATTCCCCAATCAACATTAAAGAAATAGGTTATCTGGCCATTGCTGATGTGGAAGTATGCTAAGTGCAAATTGACCACTATGCTTCTGACAGTACAACAATGATTGCACCTCAACAAGTACTTCATTGGCTGGTAGGTGCTTTGAGACAACTGGTGGTCATGAAAGGGTCTGTACAAATATTCATCTTTCTATTTTCCCTTTTCCATTGTTTGAAACTCAAAACATAATTGTTCATCAGTGATTTACAGTGAACATTACACTCAAATAAATGTGTTATGTTTCTTTTCATTTTTTTTTCAGGATTTAAACACCTGTGTATGTGCTTACTAATTAACAATATGAAACAGATAACTCACTTTGGAAGCATATGCCATTTGGGAATCTTAGAGGTGGAAGTAATGGGACTACTGAAGTTGGTCTAGGACAGAAGACAGTAAAATAATAGGAAGCCCTATCTCTGATCAAATCTTGCTATTTAATGTAGACTCGATGTTTCTATATGTGGAGAGTTCAAAACTAGAGGTCAGATGTATCAAAATATCATCATAACAGGGTATTCAGGAAATCTTGTTTACCAAGAAAATGATGAGGTTATAGAACTTGTAGTTGAGGTAAATAGTGTTAATATATCTTAGGAAAATCTAGATAAATACATGGGAGAAGAAGGGATAAGAAGGTGATTCTAAATGCTAAAACAGGTAAGCTCTTGGGATTTCAATAAGGTGTCATAAAGTAGAAGGTTCATATTGTGCAAAAACACAAGCAAGGATCAATTAGGGTGAAAGTCCTGAATTGGTGCTGTAAAACCCAGAGGGAAACTTATGGTTTTTGTTGACTGAGTGAGGAAGACTGACCCAGAAGTTCATCAACTCTCACGCCCATTTTTTGTAAAATGTGTAGCAGCCGAGCAACATGCAGTACTGTGGTAAATTATTGTGGCATAGGAAGCTCACTTCAATATGACAGAAACTGTCCCTTTCTCTCTTCTCACTTTGCAGTTAGTACCAGAGCCAGCTCCTCGTGTATGATTCTAAATGCTAAAACAGGTAAGTTTTTGAGATTTAAACTATTATAATAAACTGTATCATGCTGACTTTATTTGTTGCGGATCCATTCACACTGCGATATGAATATGATTTGGTGTGATGAGCCTGAGAATCAGCAGTGCAGGACGATATGTCAGGGATAGAATTAAGAAGTCCTTGGTAGCTGAGTCAGTCTTTATTAATTGTTTCAAAGGTGCAGAAAAGGTTGAAAATGCATCATTGAAGGTCTTACTGACACTGTCACCTTCCCCCAGCAGGACCTGTTGTTACATTCAGCCTAGGTCCATGTGACAGGCCTTCTCTGCTGCCTTTGTGCCATCTTGTTTTATCCTTTCCTCTCTCACGTATTTATCTAGATTTTCCTAAGACATATTAACACTATTTACCTCAACTACAAGTTCTATAATCTCATCATTTTCTGGGCAAACAAGATTTCCTGATTACCCTCAATCACAAACAATCTTAGTTTTCGATGCCCGAAAAACAATGGGTAATGTGTATCCTTGTGGATTGTTTTATTTCCCCCCCCCACTATCTAATGTCAATACTATTAAAACAATGCAGTTACTGAACATCTTATCAACCAGGCTTTCTCATCTGTTTAGCTTTCAGCCATACCAATTGATGGAGATAATGCACGCAAGTGATGTCAAAATTGGATTAAAAACTAAATACCCATCATTATGGCAGATCAAATTTTGTCAAAAATACGCCCAGGTGTTTCCTAATTCAAGCCAGATTGCCTCATTAAAAGGTGGCACAAAAGCATGTACACTGTGCCATGTTTCACATACTGTCAGCTGCCCGACATACTGGCAAGTGGTGAACAGGCATCTGGTGTTTGTTGTTAGATGCAACAATACAATGTTACTTCACCAAAAAAAACTTAGGTTTAAATTAGATCTCCAAATTCTGGTGGAATATGCATCAAACGTCAAATAATCTCAGTTTATTTGACATAATTGAAGACTGAGATTTTCCCCTTAAACATGTTTTCTGGCAAGACAGCCGAAATGAGCCGAAATGAGCACATTTCAGATGAAGCACGACTTTATTTTATTCCTTCATGGGATGTGAGTGCTTCTGGCAAGGCTAGCATTTGTTATTTATCGCTAATTACTCTTGAACTAAGTAGGTTATTAGAGTTGACCATATAACTTTGGGTCAGGCAGCATCCGAGGAGCAGGAGAATCGATGTTTTGGGCCAAAAGCCCTTAATCACGAATGAGACTGTGAGCTGAAGGGGTGGTGAGATCAATGGGAGGGGGGTGGGACTCTGGGAAAGGTAGATGAGAGTGCGATAGGTAGATGGAAGTGGGGGTAATGGTGAAAGGTCAGAGAGGAGGGTGGAGAAGATAGGTGGGAAGGAAGATGGACAGGTAGGACAGGTTATGAGGGCAGTGCTGAGTTGAAAGGTTCGAACTGGGATAAATTGGGAGCAGGGGATATGAGGAAACTGGTGATATCCACATTGATGCCGTGATGTTGGAGGGTCCCAAGGTGGAAGATGAGGCGTTCTTCCTTCAGACGTCAGGTGGTTAGGGGTGGTGATGGAGGAAGCCCAGGACCTTCATGTCCTTGGTGGAGTGGGTGTTGATGGTGAAGTGTTCAGCCATAGGGTGGTGTGGTTGGTTCATACGGGTGTCCTGGAAATGTTCTCTGAAGCGCTCTGTGAGTAGGCGCCCTGTCTCCCCAATGTAGAGGTGCCGGACCAGGAGCAACGGATACAATAAATGACGTGTGGAAGTACAGGTGAAATTTTGATGGATGTGGAAGGCTCCTTTGGGGCCTTGGACAGAGGTGAGTGGGGAGGTGTGGGCACAGGTTTTGCAATTCCTGCAGTGGCAGAGGAAGGTGCCAGGAGGGGACGGTGGGTTGATGGGGGGCATGGACCTGACAAGAGAGCCGAGGAGGAAATGGTCTTTACGGAAAACAGAGAGGGATGGGGACGGAAATATATCTCTGGTGGTGGAGTCCATTTGTAGGTAGTAGAAATGACGGAGAATGATGCAATGTATACAGAGGTCGGTGGGGTGGAAGATGAAGACCAGGAGGGTTCTGTCCTTGTTGCAATTGGAGGGATGAGGTTCAGGGGCAGAGGTGTGAGAAGTGGAGGAGATGGGCCAGAAAGTATCATCAACCACGTGGGAGGGGAAATTGCTGTCTTTAAAGAAGGAGGTCATCTGATGTGTTCTGTGGTGGAACTGGTCCTCCTGGGAACAGATCCGGCAGAGGTGGAGGAATTGGGAATAAGGGATAGCATTTTTACAGGATGCAGGATGGAAGGAGATGTAGTCTAGATAGCTGTGGGAGTCGGTGGGTTCGTAGAAGCTGTCAGTGTTGAGTCGGTATTCGTTGATAGAGATGGAGAGGTCCAGGAAGGGGAGGGGCGTATCTGAGATAGTCCAGGTGAACGGAAGGTCAGGGTGGAAAGTGTTGCTGAAGTTGATGAACTGTTCAACTTCCTCGTGTGAGTACGAGGTGGCACTGATACAGTCATCAATGTAGCAGAGGAAAAGGTGGGGAATGGTGCCAGTGTAACTACCGAAGATGGACTGATCCACATAACCAACAAAGAGACAAGCATAGCTGAGGCCCATGCGGGTGCTCATGGCTACCCTTTCGGTCTGGAAGAAGTGGGACGATCAAAGTTTGGGAGAAGATTTGTAGCTCGGGTGCTCGTTGTTGTGGTTCTGTTCGCCGAGCTGGGAGTTTGTGTTGCAGACGTTTCGTCCCCTGTCTAGGTGACATACTCAGTGCTTAGAAGCCTCCTGTGAAACACTTCTGTGATGTTTCCTCTGGCATTTAGTGAGGACCAGTTCAACCAAACAAGTGAGATAGTCAGAGAAAGGGTAATGGTGGAATTGACAGAAGAGGAAGAAACAGAGGGCTTGGAGGGTCTCGTCATGGCAAATGGCAGTGTATAGGGACTGAATGTCCGTGGTGAGGAAGAGATGTTGGGGGCTGGGAAAACAAAAGTCTTAGAAGAGCTGGAGGGTGTGTGTTGCGTTGCAAATGTACATGGGGAGTTCCTGGACCAGAGAGGATAGGACAGTATCAAGGCATGTGGAGATGAGACCGGTGGGGCAGAAGCAGGCTGGGATGATGGGTCATCCAGGGTAGTCAGGCTTGTGGATTTTGGGTAGGAGGTAGAAGTGGGCAGCGCAGAGTTTCCAAACTATGAAGTTGGAAGCTGTGCATGGGAGATCCCCTGAGGTGATGAGGTTGTGTACAGTTTGGGAGATGATGATTTGGTAATAGGAGGTGAGGTTGTGGTCGAGAGGGCAGTAGGAGGAAGTGTCTTTGAGTTGGTGCCTGGCTTCAGTGATGGAGAAATCAGTGCACCAACTTACCATTGTGCACCCTTGTCTTCTGATTTGATGGTGTAGTTGGGGTTGGAGCGGAGGGAGTGGAGGGCTGTGCATTATGAGATTGGACTGGGTGAGGGGGGTGGACAGGTTGAGGCAGTCAATGTCCCAGTGGCAATTAGAAATAAAGAGGTCGATGGTGGGTTAACAGACTGGCATGGGGTGTCCAAGTGGATGGGGTGTGTTGGAGGGGGGAGAAGGTGGATAGTAGTCTTACTGGAAAAAGTAAGCCCGGAGGCAGAGGCAGCGGAAGAAATGTTCGATGTCATAATGCACGTTGAATTCATTGATCCAGGAATGGAGGGGGATGAAGGTAAGTCCCTTGCTGAGACTGATCGTTCATCCTAGGTGGGGGGTGGGTGGGGGAGGGGGGAGGTGGGTGGGTTTGGGGGATGGTGAAGTCTCGGCAGGGCTAGATGCGAGGACCTGGTGTAGGACTGGAGCTGGGAGTGGGGGTGTAGACTGTACCTGATATGGGTGTGGTAGTAGAGGGACCAGGGGTGACGTCATTTTCAGAAATTCCTCCCACGTGGTTGATGATGCCCTCCAATGCATCTCATCAGCTTCCTGCACCTCCGTGTACATTGCATCATCCTTCGCCATTTCTGCCGCCCTCAAATGGACCCCACTACCAGAGACATATGTCCCTCCCCACAATATCCACTTTCCATAAAGATCATTCCCACCGTGACTCCCTTGTCAGGTCCAGGCACGCCATGAGCCCACACCTCATTCCCTCACCTTTCCCTGACATCGTAGGAACTGCAAAACCTGTGCCCATGCCTCCCCCCTCACCTCCATCCAAGGCCTCAAAGGAGCTTTCCATATTCATCAAAGTTTTACCTGCACTTGTACATATGTCATTTACTGTATCCATTGCTCCCGATGCAGTCTTCTCTACATTGGGGAGACAAGACACCCACTCACAGAGCGCTTCACAGAACATTTCCTTGACTCCCGCACCAACCAACCCCAAAGCCTCATAGCCGAACACTTCAACTCCCCCTCTCAGTCCACCAAAAACACGCAGGTACTGGGCTTCCTCCATCGCCACTCCCTAATCACCTGACGAATGGAGGCAGAATGCCTCATCTTCTGCACTGGGATCCTCCAACTCCACAGCAACAATGTAGATTTCACCAGTTTCCTCATTTCCCTTCCCCCCACCTTATGCCAGTTCCAACCTTCCAATCTCGGCACCACCCTCATGACCTGTCCTACCTGTCCATCTTCCTTCTCACCTATCTGTTCCATCCTCCTCTCCGACCTATCACCTTTACCCTCATCACAATCCACCTATCGCACTCTGAACTACCTTCTCTCCAGCCCCATACCCCCCTCCCATTCATCTCACCACCCCCTTTGGCTCACAGCCTCATTACTGATGAAGGGCTTTTGCCCAAAATGTCGACTCTCCTGCTCCTCGAATACTGCCTGACATTCAGCACCACACTCTTGACTCTAATCTCCAGCATCTGCAGTCAATGGACAATAGACAATAGGTGTAGGAGTAGGCCATTCTGCCCTTTGAGCCTGCACCATCATTCATTATGATCATGGCTGATCATCCTCAATCAGTATCCTGTTCCTGCCTTATCTCCATAACCCTTGATTCCACTATCCTTGAGAGCTCAATCCAACTCTTTCTTAAATGAATCCAGAGACTGGACCTCCACTGCCCTCTGGGGCAGAGCATTCCACACACTCATCACTCTCTGGGTGAAGAAGTTTCTCCTCATCTCTGTCCTAAATGCTCTACCCCGTATTTTTAAGCTGTGTCCTCAGGTTCGGGGCCCACCCATCAGCAGAAACATGCTTCTTGCCTTCAGAGTGTCCAATCCTTTAATAATTTTATATGTCTCAATCAGATCCCCTCTCAGCCTTCTAAACTCAAGGGAATACAAGCCCAGTCGCTCCAATCTTTCAACATAAGATAGTCCCGCCATTCCGGGAATTGACCTTGTGAACCTACGCTGCACTCCCTCAATAGCCAGAATGTTTTTCCTCAAATTTGGAGACCAGTACTGCACACAATATTCTAGATGCGGTCTCACCAGGGCCCTGTACAGCAGCAGAAGTACTTCTTTGCTTTTATACTCAATCCCTCTTGTTATGAAGGCCAGCATGCTATTAGCTTTCTTCACTACCTGTTGTACCTGCATGCTTACCTTCATTGACTGGTGTACAAGAACACCCAGATCTCTTTGTACTGCCCCTTTACCTAACTTGACTCCATTTAGGTAGTAATCTGCCTTCCTGTTCATGCCACCAAAGTGGATAACCATACATTTATCCACATTAAACTGCATCTGCCATGCATCTGTCCATTCACCTAACCTGTCCAGATTACCCTGTAATCTCCTAACATCCTCCTCATATTTCACCCTACCACCCAGATTTGTATCATCAGCAAATTTGCTAATATTACAATTAATATCATCTTCTATATCATTAATATATATTGTAAAAAGCTGCGGTCCCAGCACTGATCCCTGCGGTACCCCACTGGTCACCACCTGCCATTCCAAAAGGGAGCCGTTTATCACTACTCTTTGTTTCCTGTCAGCCAACCAACTTTCAATCCAAGTCAGTACTTTGCCCCCAATACCATGCGGCCTAATTTTGCTCACTAACCTCCTATGTGGGACTTTATCGAAGGCTTTCTGAAAGTCCAGGTACACTACATCCACTGGATCTCTTTTGTTCATCTTCAGAGTTACATCCTCAAAAAATTCCAGAAGATTAGTCAAGCATGATACCTCTTTCATAAATCCATGCTGACTCTGACCTATTCTGTTACTACTATCCAGATGTATCGTAATTTCATCCTTTATACTAGACTCCAGCATCTTTCTCACCAATGAGGTCAGACTAACTGGTCTATAAATTCCTGCTTTCTCTCTCACTCCTTTCTTAAAAAGTGGTACAACATTAGCCACCTTCCAATCCACAGGAACTGATCCAGAATCTATCGAACTCTGGAAAATAATCACCAATGCATCCATGATTTCTCGAGCCACCTCCTTCAGTACCCTGGGATGTAGACCATCAGGCCCCAGGGACTTATCAGCCTTCAGACCTAACAGTCTCTCCAACACAATTCCTGGCAAATATAAATCCCCTTTAGTTCAGGTCCTTCAGCCACTGTTACCTCTGAGAGATTGCTTGTGTCTTCCCCAGTGAACACAGATCTGAAATACCAATTCAACTCTTCTGCCATTTCTTCTTTCCCCGTAATATATTCCCCTGTTTCTGTCTTCAAGGGCCCAATTTTAGTCTTAGCCATTTTTTCCTTTTCACATACCTAAAAAAGCTTTTACTATCCTCCTTTATATTTTTGGCCAGTTTACCTTCGTACCTCATTTTTTTCTCTGCGTATTTCCTTCTTAGTAATCCTCAGTTGTTCTTTGAAAGTTTCCCAGTCCTCCATTTTCCCACTCATCTTTGCTATGTTATACTTTTTCTCTTTTGACTTTATATGTTTCTTAACTTTCCTCATCAGCCACGGCCACCCATGCTTCCTCATAGGATCTTTCTTCCTTTTTGGAATGAACTTCCTTTTTGCATCTTCTGCATTATACCCAGAAATATCTGCCATTGTTGCTCCACTGTCATTCCTGCTAAGGTATTGCACCTTTGAACTTTGTCCAGCTCCTCACTCATAGCTCCATAGTTCCCTTTATTCAACTGACATATTGTCACTACCTTTTGTACCCTCTCCCTTTCAAATTGCAGATTGAAGCTTATTGTCTTATGGTCACTACCTTCTAATGGCTCCTTCACTTCGAGGTCCTTGATCAATTATAATTTGTTGCACAATACCAGATCCAGAATTGCCTTCTCTCTGGTAGGCTCCAGCACCAGCTGTTCTAAGAATCCATCTCAGAGGCACTCCACAAAGTCTCTTTCTTGAGGTCCAATACCATCCTGATTCTCTCAGTCTACCTGTATGTTGAAATCCCCCATAACAACTGTAGCAACATCTTTGTGACAGGCTAATTTCAGCTCCTTATTCAACTTACATCCATACTACTGTTTGGGGACCTGTAAATAACTCCCAAGAGGGTCTTTCTACCCTTAGAATTTCTCAGCTCTATCCATACTGACTCTACATCCCCTGATTCTAGGTCTCCCCGCATAAGGGACTGAATATCATCTCATACCAACAAGGCCACCCCACCCCCTCTGCTCGTCAGTCTGTCATTATGATAGTCATCACTTTCACCATTTAACTTTGGAAAAGGAATCATATGTCAGCCCCACCCTAATTGCTGATAAATCCCCATCAGATTTTATTGCTTTGTTGAAAAGATTATCAAAATGCAGTAGAGTTTTAGCTAAACATTCTAAGGTGGGAGTTATTTACAGAATAAACACATAAAAGTGAAAACATGCAGCAAACAACAGAATCAGAAAATAAATTAAAAACGTGAAAAAGGTTGAATATGTAAGAAACTATTCCTGTTTGAGCTGAACAGTTTGAAATTCCTATTAAATCTAACCAATGAGATTTCATGTCCTAAATTTAGTTTGCAGAAAGACACTACTTTGAAGTAAACAAACAAAAGGTATCACATTCTGTGTGCATAGATTTGATTACCCAGTCCAGCCCATTTCCTCTAAACTTCTCTTTTAACAGCTGACGAGGTTGAAATCCGTTCCATCTGTAACTCTGCCCACACTGTTCTAACTACCATGTACATTGTTTTGGTTAAATCCTTTAATTCGTCTGCTTAGAAAGCAATGAAAAAACACTGAGCTGAGTAACTTCCTATTGAGTGCACTATTACGCCCTACACAATCAATTATATTTATAAGTGAGGCAGTACAGTGAAAAAAGAATGAATTCTTTCCAGAAACAAGTTGGTTGAAGCCAATGTTTAAGATACACATTACCTGCTCACCCCACAGCTTTCTGCTCTGGTTTACCCATCACATTCCCAGTAATCCAGATATAATATACAAGATGTTTCATGGTTGTCACTCACTAATATCAATAATGATGTCAGTACAAGTGGATAAAATCATTTTGATAGCTTTGTTGTTCAGCGTCAATTATTCCCAGAGCAAGCACATTAGGCCCAATAATACGCCAGCAGTGACTTTTTTAATGACGGGATCCAGCTTTGTGTCAACTGGACGTATTTTTCTATCCATATTTTCTCCATACTTTTAATAATCTGAATATGACTATGAATGTGTGTCAAATTATGATAGGATATTGTTGTTGCATTGTGCTAAGCGTAGATTTAACTTTGAGCATCAAGCATTAACCTCTTATCTTTGACAACTTATTTCGCATATACTTATCAAGTTACTGTATAATTACTTAAGTCCTGCATGTTAGCTGATATTCTAACTGATATAGCACAGTTTACAAATCCAAAGAAAATGAACTTCTTATACCATGCAGGTGAAGTTAGAAAAGTTAGAAAACTATTTACCTTTTTTAAACTCCTTGAAAGTGTGCATCACTTTTTCATAATTTTATATGCTAAAAGCAGAATTCTTTTGGGTTGTTAATCACAATTAATAAAACAGATTTTGATTGCTTTTCTCAGACTTAATTGTTAATGTGCTAATTGCATACAGTGGAAATGGAAAATCAACTTTTACTGACATAAACAAATAAATCAAATGCAGAATATTTAAGTTGTTCAATTGCATTGATAATGTAGAAAGGATTGCTTGAGCACATGTCAGGATTTGTTTTAAGTAGGGAAATTAACAACATGAAAGAATTGTTCAGGACTTCTTACCAGTACTGCTCAAGGATGAACAATATTGTATCATGGTTGGTAACAGCTTTGATTATCACTTTCATTATTCTGCACACAAAAGATGGTATATATCCTCCATTAATAAACTTTATGTGGAGATGCTGATGAAACATAACCATCGCCATAGCAAAATAAAAGAATCACCTGCGTGTTTTGGGAGATGGATGGTTAATTCTCATATCCCTCAAGATGGCCCTCAGTTTATGATCTCAGCAGTACCATCTGATGGAGGAAGCCCATTCTGGGACAGAAGACCAAACATCTCCCCTCAAAATTATCAAACACGTTTGCCTGCTTGAAAAATTAATGATATTATCTGCACATTATCTTTATTAGAAATGGAAAATAGTGTCACAAGATTGCTAACAATGAGCTACATGATTCACAATGGTAAAACTAGCTGTGCCATAATACAGTAAATTGAATACAGTAGGCCACCGCCCCCCACCCCCACCGTACCTGCGAGAAATACATTCCAAGACCTATCGTGGAAGCCCAATAACCCAGATAGTCACAAACCCATTCATTTAAAAGGGAAGTTTATCTTCCCAGCAGCCTCCAGTCCCTGGTTCTGGAACGTTCTCTGTAATATGTTCAGGTCAAGGGGTAACTGAATCCATGGAAACAGGACCGCAGATGTGGAAATCCGCGTTTGGCCTGTGTTCATACCTGTAATAGCCAACAGTTTGCTCTCTAATTCTCAATGTTACTATTGAAAAAATGTAGAATAGAAGATTGACGTTTTTCCACTAAGACAGAATTAGAGACTCGGTAAAATCCTGCATGAATCCAATGTAAATGATCATAGTTAGTTGGACTCCTTGTTGAACACCAAACTGTTAAACTTTATGACCCTATTTCTGACTCTGACCTGAACAAACAAATCCCCACATACGTTAAGATCAGTTTTGCACTGGAGATTCCTGGACAAAAGCCTTGTGTTATGAAACGGTAATGACCCATCCAGGAAATACCGGAGCCAACAGAGGAGAGAATTGTAGTTGAAATCGCTTTTCCTGCAGTAATTGTGATATATTTTGAAGTTTATTCGTCCAGCACAGTCAGCCACTTTGACAATTACTTTGAAAATGTAAACATGTAAAGTAAATGTAAGCTTTTAAGTGATATTGCATTCGGGTGTCGGATGAGTGAGTGAGTAGGCTTGATGTCCATGGATGCATACTTTGGATAGATTCAGGGGTTGGGTAGTGATGGTGTGAGGTCCAGCAGGAACTGAGAGATTGAGGGTGTGGGTTGGGATAGAATTGAGATATGCTGAATTCGATCAGTAAAAGTGCGGGTGAGATTTGTTGATTTGGCCTTGGGAGATTTAAGATATGTTGGGGAGGTGTGTCAGGTCTGATTACAAGAGGACAGGGTCATCAGCTCACTACGGCCTGATAATGTCATTTGGGGAAGGATATCAAGGTCTGGTGAATGGAGGTTATTTCATATTTGGAAGAGGTGTTGGGTCAGGTTGAGATGGGAGTTAGGCTTGGAGTGTCAGGGATTACTGCGAGTGATGAGTTCAAAATTCAGTTGAATAGTTTTCAAAGAGTTATTTAGGCTTGTAGTCCTCAAAGATTTTCAGGATAAGCAGTAAACTTAGTTGAGTCAAAATGCTCTGAATTCTTCATCTTTAAGGGACTTTTTTTCAGAGGATTTGAGATGCAGGAGAAATGCCAATTGAAATTTTCAATGTCCCCAGGGCGAGCTATGTTGTGGTTCATTGGTTGTTTTTCCGAATTCAGGACAGCAATGAAGGAAGGGATTGGCGCATATTTTCAGAGGAACAGACAGGAGGCGTGGCTATCACTGGACCTCCTGTCTTTGCAATGTCCAGTCTCTCAATCAGATGCTATTTGCCATTGATCAAAGTCACCCTATCATCTGAGGTGACAAACAGCTGGCAGACTCTGCCTGTTGTGCATGCTGCATAAGAGCAAACACATTTTGTCATTGTGTTAATCTCAGCAGCAGCAGAATGATGCCTCCAGTAATCCTTAATTTGTCACGTTAGCAGCAAAAAATTGTCTGCAGTATGATCATGCAACGGCCAACCAATTAGCTGCGAGTGAGGCACAGGCTGGAACATGGGGTTGACGGTCTGCAAAGCACATAATGAAATCTGGATAGGCAGCATTTCTTCCTTGCAAACCAGATGTTTCACTCTGATACTCAGTGTGGAAAAGAATAATGTTTGTCAGATCAAAGTGTCAGCTTGTGAAGCTGGAGCAGAAAGAGTCACTTATATTTAGTGTCTTCAGATCTTAAAAATTATTTGCATGTGAATATAGTCCTGCAACACTTAGAGTCAAACGCTCACCATGCTGTGAGGGCAAATATAGTGAGTGGAAGTAGATGTATCCCACAAAAGCCTAAGGCTGTGAACAAATCGCACAAACAACAAAGCACTCAGCACAAGTTGTCTGGCAACTTTGAGAATATTGGATACTTGTAATTGAAACAACATTCATATCTACTCGATCAATATTAAAATGTCATACAGAGCTTTCTGAAAAAAATCCTGATGAAGAGCTTATAATCGAAACATCAACTCTCCTGCTCCTTGGATGCTGCCTGACCTGTTATGCTTTTCCAGCACAACAGCTTTTGACTCTGATCTCCAACATCTGCAGTCCTCACATTCTCCTTTTTTGAAAAAATGTGTCTTGCAAGGATACAATTATCATACCATCCTTGAAAAAGTCAGTTCTTTTTTAAAAACTAAAACAAGGTGTGACCTTCTCTTTGCTTGAAGGAATGAAATATTTGGATTATTGGTCTAATTGACAAAAAAAATAAGATTTGCATCAGCAAAAATGACAGAATATTTTGAGTCAGAAACAATAGTCTGAGGTGTTAACCATTACTGGATCAATTAATCACATTGATGTTAAATGTAACATCCATCACAGCCATGATTATTATCAGACAGTATGATCCAATTGCTCAGAGATAACAAGGAGCTAAAAACTTGATGCTGAAGCAAAAAACAAAATAGGTAAAGAATTCTAAAAAAAAAACTCCTTCCATAGAAGTACAAATGGTAGACTTAGTCATAATGGTTCACTGGAAATGGTCTTATTTCATGAAACTGAAATGGTTCTAATGTTGATTAACAGAAGAAGGTTAACAGAGGCAGGTCCCTCAATAGGCAATGGTGAGTTACCAATTAAGATGAATTATAGAATGTTAAACACTTTAATTAGTTTCTTATTTTACAAAATGCAACAAACAAGCTAGATCCTGAGAATTCTCAATGTGGAAGTCAGAGCAATACCCAGTAACTTCAGATTATCATTGGCTGTGAGGAATTTCCATGTTGCTCAGAAGCAAACAGCATGTCAGGGCATAGTCCATGGGCAGCAGCCGAACACACCTCTCATTCACAGGTATTGACAGCCAACATCTCCAAAACACCTCTGTGATCTAAGTGCAGGACGCTTAGGAAGCATGCACAGATTTGCATTGCAGGATGCTCTGGCATTGAAAGGCTGTCACAAAGACATTTGTGAGAATGGGTAGGTATCCAGCTCACGGATTGCACAGGGCTGCATCTCATGGCGCCATTAACATTCGCTCATTTAGCACTTAACTGCATGCTCACAGCATGCTCTATCATGATCTGCCTTGCCATGCCAAACCAGTTAATGCAGTCACATAACTAGGCCACTTGCCTTGCCAGTCAGCAATTCGCAGTAAAGGGGTAGTATAACCTGCCATGTGGCAGTTTGGTGCATCAATCTGATACCTGCACCATAAGCCAGCAGCTTACGCAACAAACACACTGCATAAGTAACAAGCAAACTGCTGGGTCTCAAAACCTTAGGGGAATATGTCTCATCAAATCCATGGAGGTATCTATCCAGGCAGAGGGTTCTGGCACAGTAGGTCAAAGGCAGCAACCATATCAGTCCAGCAGTTTGGACCAGTTAAGCATCTGGGCAGGGTGTTCTCAGTCAGGGTTGTCCATGCTTCTGCAGTCCAGGGATTGGTTCACAATCAGATCAATGGCTCAGTAACAGCCAGTCTGTGAGATAGGGCTTACACAGTTGGTAAGGCACACTGGCAATAGTGGGTTATCTCCTTCTTGGGCCTTATTCAGTGCCTGGTCTTCAGTGGTCCTCTGAATGCCAATAACCTGGGGAGGTTAGTTCCTCTGCCTGCTTAGGGATTGTCACAGTAAGGTGCCCAGCAGCTTGTGCGTGGAAAGATTTGAAGGCTGACCTTCCCACTGAAGCATTAGTATCTGAGCTGGTGGGGCATGTAGCCAGCAGCCCTACTGATACCTACTCTGAAACTTGGGTCCTATCATTCTCAGAAATCAAGGAGGTAGCTTCTGGTGGGGCTGGCTGTTTCTCCACTGAGGCTATGGACATCCCACTGGTACCTGCATAATTCAGGAAAGAAGGCATCATAACCAATGGCTCAAAGGGGTGTGCAATGAATGATACCAACTGTAAGGTTACTGTAAGATCTGCAGTGGAATGAAATGGGGTACATATTTGGCTGGTGGGGCATAGATGTCTCACCATCCCTGAAGCTATCCCTGTCTTCTGTGAAGGAAAGGACTTTCTCCTTGTAGTGAGTGAGCAGTCTGATGTAGGGTACCCCTCAACCCAGCCGAGCCCATTCTGCCCTTTTCATGGGTTGTCACCTCCTAGAATGAGGGAAAGGGGGCAAATAAAAGAGTTGGAAGTGGATGGCATGGCTGTTAGTGCTGATGCAGGTGATCGAAAAGTGGCAAGATGTTCCGAGTGAATGAGGAAACAGCGCAGAGTCCAAGCACTGTTAGTGCTGTGGGAGATTGTGAAAGATGGGGTTGACAGCATGTGAGGGATGGTATTGCAGGCACTTGGGAGAGTGTTCGAGTCTAAGGCTTGTTGGGAGCTGGGTGCAGTGACAGCAATAGGGTGAGTGTGTGAGGTAACAGAGAAGAATGTGGCACTTTCTCTGACAGAGTGGAGACGGTCTTATCAAACTGTTTGCTATTTCTCTGCATAGTGGCTGCACTGGAGAGGCTAGTGACCACAAGCCATGCTGTCATAGTTTGGTGTCATGATCTCCTCCTCTGACTAGAGGGTGTTCTTCCTCTCTACTTGCTGCTCCACTGGGACCTCCGAATCTCTGTAACAGAATCATGGTACCATCATCCCCATGTCTGACATTTTCAGATGGCATTTCTATCGCCATGTAGGATAGTTTGGAATGCCAGTACCCATCTGGGTGCCCACCAGTATTGCCACCCTTTTGTCAGATATCTGCTGTGTGATAAGTTGATCCAAGAAGGAAGCTTGGTGAGATGGAGAAAGTGAGGACTGCAGATGCTGGAGACCAGAGTTGAAAAGTGTGGTGCTGAAAAAGCACAGCAGGCCAGGCAACATCCGAGGAGCAGGAGAATCGACGTTTCAGGCATAAGACCTTCTTCTCATTCCTGAAGAAGGGCTTATGCCCGAAACGTCGATTCTCCTGCTCCTTGGATGCTGCCTGGCCTGCTGCACTTTTCTAGCACCACACTTTTCAACAGCTTGGTGAGATGGGTCTAGGATCAGACAAGAGGGACATCATAGGGCCAGGTAGGTGTGTGGTGAGGTCAGTTTGGTAAGATACGATGAAAAATTTCATCAGTCTTTGGAGTGAAATATGCTCTACCAACTCAGTGCAATTGGCACTTCGCAAAATTTCATAAATTTCAGTCCTTAATAAAAATGCCTGTACTTCAGAGTATTTGATATGAAGGACTTACTGTTTGTGGTGATTACTAAGATGTCCT
Source organism: Hemiscyllium ocellatum (assembly GCF_020745735.1). Classification (NCBI taxonomy): domain Eukaryota; kingdom Metazoa; phylum Chordata; class Chondrichthyes; order Orectolobiformes; family Hemiscylliidae; genus Hemiscyllium; species Hemiscyllium ocellatum. The sequence continues at coordinate 24,775,493 of NC_083406.1, read as the reverse complement.
TGCTTATAATAGTCATATTTTTGTTTGATGGTGCAATCAATTAAACAAAAAGGAATTTGCATTTGTTTGGCACCTTTCATAACCACATATTTCCAAATGAAGTGCTTTAGAAATATCTCCATTGTAACCTAGGAAAGTTTTGGTACTATTTGTAATTTGCTGATGTTTTGATTTATTCTCTGTGGCCCTGAAAAATTATGTATTGTCATGGCAATGGGGAATTATCAGATGTAGTAGTTCTGGGATAATGCGTGTTACAGCAGTGCAATTTGGCAACAACATTGCTGAAGAATTAGGAAATGGTATTTTCGAGAGCATTTACCTCCATTCGCAATAGCACAATTCCAGTGGGGAATGGTTCATGTGCTTCATTTTGAGCATGCGCCATGTCCACACCAAGTTTTCTGCACCAGTCTGCACATGGGCCAACATCCGTGCCATTCTGTGCATGCACAACGTTTGTACTGGTCCTCATGCCATTCTGCATATGCACCAATGTCCATGCCATTCTGCGCATGCACTGATGTCAGCTGCTGGCAGAGCAACTTTTTTGAGAGGTACTGTACATAGAGCACCTTTCTTACATTTTTCAAATATACTGTATTAAATTTACTTTTGTTTTGTTAATAAATATGATTTCAACCTTCACTCAGACTGTTATAGTTTGTGTTTGACTTTTGGGTGATTTTGCTGGTCTGCCTCTCACCCTACTTTTCCCATCGGCCCCATTATTTCGATTAAGTGATTTTCTATTTTCACTCACACACAACTATTGTGTCAGAGAAGAACTATCTGTAGTTGCCACATGTTGTCTTCCAGCTAAAAGTATTTCCCTGAGACAGCATAGAGATAATGTACTTCTTTGGTGTTGATTGACAGGAAAGTATTGCCAAAGGCAGCAGGATAATTTTCAAAATGGTGCTGTGGGATCCTTTACTTCCACCTAAGAGAACATAAAGCCCATTTATGAGGTGATATCTCTAACAATGCAGCACTCCCTCAGTTCTGTAGTGGATTGCCAGGCAAGATCTTTGCTCTTTAATTCTGGAATTAGGACTTGAACCGACAACCTTTGCACTCACAGATGAGACTGTTACCAACCGAATCACCTCAGTCCACTTACTAGGCCATAAACCAAGGCTAATGCATGAATCATATGAAGGAAAATGAAGCCCTATAGTTGGAGGACAACCAGGGTGAAATTATCTGATAATTTCCCAGTGCCATGATAACAGTATATTTCCAGGTGCTCAGGACAAAAACCCTCAACAAATTATAAAATTTGGTCAAAGCTATTTTAAAAGTTTTATTTCTTTATTCAGTTTAGACCTTCGCTTTCCATTTTTTTGATTTTCTCCCAAAGTGTTTTGCAGTAAACTAAATACTTTTGAATTATCACACTGTTGAAATTTGGGAAATGATGATGCAAAATAATATCTCAAAACCACCTCATGCAAGCTAAAGCAATTTTCCAGTTTATTATAAGTTTAAAAACTCATTGAAATAACTTGTATATCCACATTGCATATAACTATATGAATTGTATGCCTATAGTTTTCTATTCTTTTCTTTGTATACTCCTGAAAATATACAATCTTAGAATACAGCATTGATGAAAACATTGCTATAGTTATTTTCAAAAATAAAATCACCTGTCCATCAAAGTTTATACTGCTGTAAATTGAGTGCATCATCCAGATTGATGCTCACGTACATGACTGCGAGTGTTCTGCACTGTCAAAGGTGCCATTTTTCAGATACAATTCTACATCAAGGCTTCATTGGGTAGTCGCAAAGTCTTGAAAGAGAATGGAAACTCTCACTAACATTCTGATCAATATTTAGTCCTTTATCTCAGAATAAGAATAAGCCATTTGTGACTGAGATGAGGAGGAATTTCCTTACTCAGAGAATGATGGATCTTTGGAATTCTCTAACACAAATGACTGTGGATGATCAATCCTTGAACATGTTCAGGACAGAGATCAATAGATTTCTGGATAGTAATGACACACAAGGATATTGAGATGGTGTGTGGCAATGACATTGAGGTAAATAATGAATGGCAGCACAAGTGCAATGGTCTCAATGGCCTACTCTTCTTCATATGTTCTTGTGGTAAACATCACTAAAACAGATGATCCAGTCACATTGCTACTTGTTGGAGCTTGTGTGTCATTTGACAATCACATTTTTCACATTATGGTAATGGTAATACTTCAAGAATATTTCACTGGCCATAAAAATTGTTGGAGTGTCCCAAGATTGTGCTAGGTACTTCATCAATGCCAGTTCATCATGATACATTTGTACAAACACTTCAATGTCTCAAATGTTAGTCCCTCTTAGTGAATCATTAGTCAATATGCTACGTATTTCTCTGAAGGAAACAAAATACTTTATGAGTTTAGTTTCCAAGACATTGAAGATGAAGAAACTTCTCAACAGGTCAACTGACAGACAAAGAGTAAACTACCCCTTTTCCAGAATATACTGGGCACCGGGCTCAGTGGAGTTGATACAAATTAGGCTACTGTCTCTAAGAATGATACAATATCTAGCAATCACTTGCAAAAGTGTCAGTAAATAAACATTAAATCAGGCAAGCATAACAACACACAACAGAGAAGATTCACAGTCTGCTCAAAGTCCAATATCACAACAATCATCTAATTGAGGATATTGTTCATCTGGAATAGATGAGGGGATAGATAGCCTTCGATAAAAGTCATGGAATAATTGAATAGTAGACAATTGAGAAATACCCATTTTTGGAACTGGTTGTCTTTTATTAGTTCAGTACTTTCTGATGTTCTTGGGGATATAGATAGCTATGAAGGAAATTGTAGAAACAAGATAGTTAGAAGGTAAACAAAGATCTAAGACTGAGGCAGTGGAGAAAAAATCTAGAGATGTTCTTTTATATTCCCAATGAGAGAAAAGCAATAAGGAAGGCTAGTAAATGGCGAAATATTTCAAGAGCTGGCAGAGTTACAAATGCATTTTTGAATAGTACAAAATGAACTCATAGTAAAAATAATGCAACTTGTAAGATCATGGCAATTTTAATATAATTGGGCCATTTCAATTCAAGGAACATTAGCATTTTTAATTTCATATACATGAGCATATAATGTCAAAAAAACTGTGCAAATATGCGAGTTGAAAGGAAGAGTAGATTGGGTTAAATAAAATGTGCAATTCTGAAGCACTGAAAGTTAACAAAAATAATGAGCCAACTGATTTTAGACCATGTGTCAAGTCTAAAAAAACCGCCTTTGCACAGTTCTCTTCTTCGAAGTACTTAAAATTCACATCATCATTAGTTTAGAGACGACTTATCAGAAAAATCAATATTCCCATCTTCAAAGCATGAGCGTTTTTAAGAAAATGTTGTGATAAGATATGGGGAAATGCACGGGAGCCCTGACTGATGATATAATTTGCATTCCTTATTTGACAAATCAGGACCAATGTATTTGTTAGTTTTATAAAATCCGTCAGTCATGATCTTTGTACTGCCAAGCAATTGCAATGCCAAATACAGTGAATATTGCAAATTAAAAAAATTAAAGCAGAAAATTCTGGGAACACTCAGTAAATCAAGCAGAATCTATGTAGACAATCAGTGGTAATGTTTTAGGTCCTGTCTTTTTTCTTCTGTAGCAGTGGAGAAAAAGCTGTGTAAATATTTCCAATCAACCTATTCAAGGATGCTGTAACACAGATGGAACCTGAACCATGCCCTTTTATGTCTAGAGTAGGGACATTACCAGTGTGCCACAAGAACAAAGCTGTGCTAAATGCACTTTGTTGTTGGAGCCAAAGGGAATATAATTCACTTTTCCAACTGTAGCTGACAAACATTGCTGCAAATTTTATCAGTGAACATTTACTGGAACAAGAAAAGCTGCATTTGCTGAGAACACCATTGCAAATTTTAGTCGGAGCTGGCTATGGCACAAGTAAAGCTCACATTAAGCCCAAGAACAATTGGATATTATGGACCATGCTAAATGTATTTCACTGATAAATGCAGATGCACAAAGCTAAAAAAAAAGAAGCTATAAGGCAAAAATCGTAACTATGAATGTGAATGCATGTGATCTTTTTAGTATTTTGTATGGAACTGTGTTAAACTGAGTAACTTTATACATTTATTTATTCATACTTCTCTATCTGATTTATCTATTCCCTTATACTGCTTTAGGCCAATGTATTTATTTCTGTATGGAGTGAATACCTTCCCCAATGGTGATTTCAATGACGTTCCAATGAGAGGGATATAGTCCAAGTGCTGGCAAATGGGACAAGATTAATTTAGGGTCGGCATGAATGAGTTGGGTCTGTTTCTGATCTGTACATAGAAAATTATCCTAATATCAATGCAGAATTTCAAGTTGGACGTTAAGAGCACAGCTCTCTCAAACTACATGCGATCAAGTCATTGAACTGATGGCTGATTGTGACTTGAAAGTCAAGGGTGTTTTGATCGGATTCACTCACAATAAAGGAACTGTACAAGGTGGACCTTGTCACAGCAAAAGAGGGTTGCTATAAGCAGAAACTGTCAAAGGATGGCCGGTCACAAAACATCAACCAGTCTTACATTGACTTGAACAAGACAAGAAGAGAATGTGATTTAAAGGACATGTGGAATGTCATGGACATCATTCAAAATATGATTAATCCTTTTCATCCCTTCCTTGGAGACAGATCAGTTGTATCATATCACATCAGACTGAGTTGCATCAGCACCTATAGTCAAGGACCTTACAGAGGACAAGAAATAGGAAAAGAAAGCATTCATGACTTATTGTCAGAACCGACTGTAACATTATGATCTGAGCTTTCATAATCCTGTCAAGAAGATGAAATGGAAGACTTTCAAGGACACAGAAAAATGCATGAAAACCAAAATAAGAGATAAGGAGATGGTTTAGAATTAAATATTATTCAATTAAATATTGGTGTGGTGACAAAATTGAACATCAGTGACTCATATATGAGGGAAATTAAGCTTATCTGCAATTAACCATGATGAATCCTCATCAAGACAAACAAAGCAAAGCTCTTATATTTTCTTTAGAGGTCAGTCAACCTACTATTTGGTCCTCCCAATTGTTTTTTTTGAAGTTTAAGGCATGCTATAGCATTGATTCAAGCCATTAAACTTGTTATGATCTGATGAGGAGGGCTGGATCAGCTCCCCACTTTTCAATCTCCCCAAACATCACAAAGATTTTTGTTTTTTTTAGTATGAGATTACACTTTTCTCCAAATGGAATGCAGTTAACTAATCTGCAACAGTAAGGGAACAATCCAAACAAAGAAATTTTATCCGCGCTGAAAATGTGTTGCTGGAAAAGCGCAGTAGGTCAGGCAGCATCCAAGGAGCAGGAGAATTGACTTTTCGGGCATGAGCCCCGTCGATTCTCCTGCTCCTTGGATGCTGCCTGACCTGCTGCACTTTTCCAGCAACACATTTTCAGCTCTGATCTCCAGCATCTGCAGTCCTCACTTTCTCCTAAAGGAAATTTTATCACCTGCTAACTCTGAAAGAAAAATAAAATGGAGCGTCAGGCATGCCACCTTTGTGCAGTCATTCACATACACACAGACACACACACACACAACCTTTAGAAAAAGAATATGAAACAACATATTTTATTGTTTATCAGGTGTCCCTGGGGCACAAAGTTCTATCCAAGACAACAGTCAGTTAGTTAGATTCATGGATTATCAACAGAAGTGAACAGAGCAGTTATCTTTATAGTTTGCAATTTCCTTATGATTCTTTGTGGTCAGAGCTTTAGCTATGCACTTTACTGCTTGAGAGACAGAGAAAGAGCCTTCAGGGAACTCGACAGTTCAAAATCCATTCTTTCTGCTCTCCCAAACAGGGAGTTTCTTGTTTGTAAATTCCATCTGATAAGCTCATTGTGTCCAGGCTTCATAATTGTAGGTGATTTTTCATTTTTAATGTGAAGATTTTCATAAGGGTGTAAATCAAATCAGAGATTAGCACAAATTCAAAAATCTGTCATGCTGACTGGCTTTAATATTGTTGTGAATAATGTTACATTCAGCTAAAGTTGCCTTGCTTTCAAAATCTTGGCCTACCTGTGTCAGTCAGCTGAGTTCTTTGGTCATTTTAAGTCAGTACTTTGATCTCTTATAGAACCATTCAATTAATGAGTGTCCCAAATATAAAATTGGACAATGGAATGCAAAGGTCTCCAGTTCACATCTGACACTATCATGACAAATTGCAATCAACATTTGAGTACTTTTTTTTAATAAAAGCTCAGAGGTCAAGCATTGTTGCACAAGTCAAGAACAATTCTGGACTATTAAAACACTCACTGATTTTTTCATTATTTTAATTTATTTAGTCAATTGTAATTTGGAGCTATAAACTGGAAATTGTGAGCCAAAGATGACTTGTGGACTTTGGTAAACAGCATGTGGTAAAAAAGAAAAGAACAGATCAAATAATTTTTTATTTGTTTGCGAGGCCAGGCCTGGAGGTTAATTGCAGACTGATTCTTCAATAAGAGGGTTCCAAGAGATGCAGCAAATCCGGGAGTTGGCTATTTACAAAGTCAGTGCATTGGAATTGGTTCTGGCAAGTCTGTCAGGGGCTCTATATTCAACCAGATGGCAGAAGTTGAATGGTAATTGAGGCCACATAAAAAGAGACAAAACAAAAGTGCAGATGCTAGAATCCAAGGTAAACAAGCAGGAAGCTGGAAGGACACAGCAAGCCAGAGAGCATCAGGAGGTAGAGAGGTCAATGTTTCGGGTATAACCCTTCTTCAGGACTGGGGGTAGGTATAAAGGGAGTAGAGATGCAGGGTGAGGTGTGGATAAGTGGACACAGATAGAGAGTATGATCTAATTGGTCAATGGGAGGAATGAATCCAGTTGGTGGAAGGGTTGGTGAGAGGAATGGAAGGGAGGGGAGGGGGAGGGCCTGAGAAGGGAGTTGGGGAAGGAGAAGGGAGGTTATTTGAAATTGGAGAACTCATTGTTGAGTCCTCCAGACTGTAGGCTGCCCCGATGGAAGATGAAGTGTTGTTCCTCCAATTTGCGGTCTGATTCACTGTGGCAATGGATGACGCCGAGGATGGTCCTGTCAGAAAGGGAGTGGGAAGGGGAATTAAAATAGGCAGTGACTGGGAGTTTAGGTTGGCCCCTGCAGGCCCAGTTGAGATGCTCGGCAAAATGTTCCCTTCGTTTAAATTTAGTCTCCCCAGTGTAGAGAAGACCACATCGGGAGCACCTGATGCAGTAAAGTAGGTTGGAGGAGAGGCAGGTAAACCTCTGTCTCACCTGGAAGGACTGTTTGGGACCCTTGATGGAGGTGAGGAGAGGGGTGATATGCCAGCCGGTTTTGCACCTTTTCTGATTGCAGGGTAAGGTTCTTGGAGGTTCAGGGGGGTTGGTGAGGGAAGTGGCACAAACCAAGGTTTGGCCAAGGGAACAGTTCCAAAGCTACTACCGGCTCTGATGCCACTTCTGGTTCCAGACCGTATCTGAGTCTGCACAACCACCGACTGGGACCTCCAAGTGCTCATCCACAACCTCTATGTCTGCTCCTAACATCTCCTGCAATGCTGCCCCAGATTCTGCCAACAAAAACACCCAGACCAGCCTTAACTTCATTCTGGCTTCACCTACATTGGCTCAACATTTCTCGATTAGAAAGTAGCTGCCTGAGTGAAGTTCTAATTAAATACCTGGAACTTTTTCAGGAAGGGCTAGGGACTGTCAAAGGTGCCAAGGCCACTTTGCATGTTGACCAGGAAGCAATTGCATGATTCTGTATGGCCCACCAAGTGCCATTTGCCTTACCAGCAGAAATCAGAAAGCTGGAAAGCAGAGGAATCATCAAACCAGTCCAGTTTATGAAATGAGCAGTACTGGTCATCGTGATTTTGAAGCCTGATGGATTGGTTTGCCTTTTGTGGGGATTTTAAACAAATGATAAACATCTTGTCACAGATGGATAAATACCCAATCCCTCACATAGAGGATTTCGATGAGGATTCCCAGAAGTATGCTACACTTAATACCCATTAGGGTTTGTACCACTACATGAGACTGCCATTTTATATATATCATCAGCCTGTGCAATTTTTCAGGAAACAATGGAGAACATTTTTCAAGGTCTACATAGGTCGTTATTTATCTAGATGACATGTCCATAACAAGGAAGACCAATAAGAAGCACTCAGAAAACTCACAAATAGTCCTTTGGTATTTCTCCCAGACATGCCTGAGTAGGGAAAAATGTATGTTCCAGGTACCTCCAGTGACCTATGTTTGCTACAGAGTTGGCATGACTGGATTATACCAGTTAGAAGACAAGGTGAAGGTAATCAATGCTGCCCCAGCTCATATATCTGTACTGGAGGTTAGATCTTTCTGTGGGCTGATGAATCATTACAGAAAGTTCATACATAACCTGGCCTCCATCCTGGCACTTTTGCATCAACACTGAAAAAAGGGCCAGCCTTGCAAATGGTCACATAGCCCAGCCATCGTTTTCAAGGAGGTGAAGAAACAGCTGTCATCCTCTGAAATGTTGGTAACTATGATCCCAGGTGAGATCTGGTATTGACATGTGATGCCTTCCTGTATGGCATCGGGTCAGTTTCAGCTCACTGATGGCCCAATGGAGAGGAACATCCGATAGCGAATGCATTCTGGATTTTGGTTAATGCAGAGATTCGGCAATCATATTTAGAGTCAAGAATTTCCACCAAACCTTTACACACATAAATGTGTCATATGAACTGGCCACAAACCCCTACTAGTTCTATTTAAAGAGAACACTGCAAGGCCGCCCGCTTCAGGCCAAATTCAGTGGTGGGCTCTAGTGCTACGTGCATATAATTACAAGGTGGAACACTGTCCGGGAGGTCAAGATGCAAACGATGATGCATTAAGCCCCTCTCACTGGCAGATACACTGCTGCTGGCACCACCATTGGAAGATTCTGCTATGGTTTTAAATTTTCTGGACACACTTCCAGTCACAACTGACAATATCAGACTTTGGATGCAGAAAGAACCGGTCCTGGCAAAACTGAAACAGCCGGTGGTGATAGAGGAAGCTAAAAGGGCCGTCACAACCAGAATCTAAACCTTTTTGGACCCAGATCACAGTAAAGGACAGCATATTGTTATGGGAAGTGATTGTCCCAAGCAAAAGTTGCTGCTAGAAACGAGGATTACCCAGGGGTTTCCAAAATGAAGACACTGGCGGGCAGTTACATCTGGTTGCCAGAATTGGATGCAAACATAGCTGTGGTGGTGGAGCACTGCCCAGAGTATGAACAAGGACAAAAATTACCACCAGCAGCCCCTCCACATTCATGGGAATGACCGAGTAAACCCAGGACTCAGTTTTACTTCAGCTGTGCGGGTCCAATCAGAGTCTCAATGTGCTTAGTCATTGTGGAAGCCCACTCAGAATGGCTGGACATGCATAAAGTTTATTTGCCAAACACAGGGATGATGCAGAAAAGCGGCATGCAGTTTTTGCAATACACAGACACCTGGAAGTGTTGGTTACAGATAACAGGCCATCATTTACCGGCAGGGAGCTTGAGCATTTCTTAAAATTGAATGGTATTCAACATGTAAGGACAACTCCATACAATCAATTATCCAATGGTCTGGTATAAAGAGCAGGTCAAACTTTGAAGGTGGGTTTAAAGACATAGCCCACAGCTTCATTAGTTAACAAACTATCCAGGTTCCTATTTGTTTAGAGGATCACCCCTCATGCAACTACAGGGATAATTCCAGCAGAGTTATTAATGCAGAAAATGCTTTGCACTAGGTAAAAGCTGAACTTTCCAGACCTGGCAAGGAGGGTAAAACAGCATCAGGAACATCAGTGCTGGACACAAGACTCTGCTAAGCGAGAGAGACAGTTTGCTTCAGCGGTGGAATTTTGTGTTGGAGCTGCAGGAATGGCACTGTTTGGACAAGAGGTGTGGTCAACCTGAGATCAGGTCCAGTGACATATAAAGTTCGGGTTGGTGCAATGGTCCTGTACAAACACGTACACTCTATTAAAACTGCAAACTCACAGACAATGCAGGAGTAAACTTGCCCAGCTCCTCAACAGCCTTTCTGACTCTTCCACAACCCATGGGTTTTCTCTCTCCCTCAAGGGTTGAAGATGCCTCTGAATCTGAGATGGACACGGTGGTGTCACTGCCTCAATGCCTTTGCCGTCTGAAACGGAGAATGGATTTCTTCCGAGAGGCTTCAAGCCCAAGAGACCAGCTGCTGTGTCTTACAAACCACCTTTATCAAAAGCAGAGTTGGAGAAACCTGACCTGGTGCTAAAATACCTCAGGAAGAGCTACAAAAAAAAGGCGCATGTCTTTGTATTCAGAGAGGAAGTGATGTAATGACTGTGACAAAGTCAGCCAGGTAGACCCCACAGAAAATGATTTCCCTGATTGGAGCTGCAAACCGGACCAGATGAACTGGCTGAAAGATAAGAACAGAAGTGTCAGACATCCTGGCTCTGAGGGAGCTGGATCATGACTAAGGACTCTCCACATGTCAATAAAGGGTGACTTGGTGATGGGATACTGGCTTCTATGGAGTTATTTCAAGAAGTATTACTACCTTTTCCTGAGTCTACATGTATGCCTATGAAATAAAGCATCACATTGAGAAAACAATTTAAGTAATTTGACCAGTTTGGTAACTTTCTTTTATTAACTGTATTTGTTTTTCCATCTGTCTTTTGTCTGAATGGTGGCTGAAAACAAAAGTTTTGGATTTAAACCATAGACAAGATTCAGATTATCTTGCTGTTTAATTTTTTGCTCTCTGCTAAACCATTGAAGTTATTGTATATTTAAGCAAATGTTAAAGTTGTTTATTGCAAGTCTGGGATTAGTTGTTGAAAAATTTGGTTTGGAACCATTGATGTAACAATTGAGATTCTTCAAAGGTTTTTTTTAATGTGTTGCAAATACAGAAGTGGGAAGGCTGATATGGTTTGGGGGTTGGTCTCCATGTCATAACTGTACAGAGATCAGAGAAATAATGGTGAACTGACATCAGCTGGAGGAATGCAAACCACCAAAACTCTCTCTCCTGATCAGAAAATCCCAAAGAACAAAATAAATGTGTTGCCATGTAGTGATAAGGAAAATCTATCCCAGTTTTCTATGAAAAAGATAGTACAAGCATGCAAGACAGATCAATGCTGACATAATACCTGAACATGGTTTTACATGGAAGTGAGTGTCATTCTCTTCATCAGAGTGATAGCAAGGCAGTTCTAAGGGAGTGCCAAGTACAGAACTATTCCCTAATGCACAAAAAGGCCAATATGACCATTGCTTCACATGCACTTCCAGCCAGTTCCAGGAAGCACTTTAGGGAACAAAGAATATTACAGCATAACAAAAGGTCCTTTGGCCCACCAAGACTGCACCAACACAATACCTTCCTAAACTAAAATGCTTTTGCCTCTACACTGTCTATACCTATGCCTGTTCATTTATCTCTCAAGATGTATCAAACATTGCTATTGTATCAACCTTCACCGCCACCCCCAGGCAGACACTTACCACATACTATGTTAAAAAAAACTTGGCTCTCACTTCCCCTTAAAATTACTCCTTTTTGCCTTAAACCTATGTCCCCAATCTTCCTGCATTGCATGAAAAACAACACTTTTAACTGTATCTTGGTACGTGATCATGCTCCGAGCAGGGTTGTGGTGGAGCAGAAAATGGGATTTTGAAGATGCAATTTGGACCAGTTTAGCAGGAACCTCCAGCATAGCCGATACTGAATGTGCCATATCATCCTGGAGTACAATGCTATGCACAATTGAAGCAAGCAGTGAGGCAGCATCTTAGATGCTGAGGAATGAGAGAAGTCTTGCATAGAGGAGGCTAAAGACACGAACGACATTGTGCATATCAGAGCCAAGTGGTGTTGGACACTACAAACCAGACAGGATCTGACTGAAATTCCTATCCAGGAGATGAGAGCTGAGTGTAGCAGACCATTATGGAAAATTGAATAGTCATTAGTCATGACGCCAGTATTTCATTTGCATTGTGGGGACAAACTGCAGCCATTACTCATTTTGTTTGCGAATACTTTTGATAGCTGCAAATGGAAGTTAATACGTGGAATGTCAACTTGATTAGCTGCTTCTGATATTCACCAACTCAACAATGGCAAATGCAGTGGGCAGTAATGTGGTTACATCACCGCCGAACCAAAATTGGGCATTCTTACTGGACCCACGGCTGCAGAATAAATTGGTCAAACTAAATTAAACAACAGTCAGCCGCTCACGGCAACAGAGACCAAAGAGGTCACAAAGGTTTGGGAGAATGATTTACAACCAATGGTAAGGTGACGGCTGAGTGAGACGCTCCAGCCAGAGCCTCTTTTTCTTTCTTCCTTTTTCTCTGGTGCCATTATAAAACATTGTTGCATATATTCTATGCATTTCCTGCATCAGTACTGTGCTATGAAACTCAAAGTCAAGACAAGAAAGCAGACTTTTTTTGAATGATCTATTTGAATTTGAAGGTTAAAGCCATATTTCAGGATGCTGATTAATATATAAGTCTTCCTGGGAATATTGGAATTTAGCTAAGAATAACATTAAGGCAATCGGCATTCATTGTTATTATTGAATAAATCACTTGGCACTTAAATATAGAAACTTGAAAGTTGCTGTTGGTGTCAACCTGCTCTCTGACACTGGTATTTCACAGATGAACATATATAAAGGTGTAAAATTGCACGATGGATCCAATAGTGACTACCTTATATTTATGGCCTTTAATTTTGAATTTATTCATGTGATTACACTTACTTTGTGTCTAACTTTTCAAAAACATTTTTGAAGACCTCAAACGTTTTCTTTTAAGATAAGAACACAACTGGTTTATCCTTTCTTGATAAGTATATCCTCAGTTACAACCAAGTCCAGAGGAGTAAGTAAATCTCTTTTCACTCTTGATGTTGGTAGAACAGAGAATGACTTTTTGTTTTAAGTAGTTCCCTTTTTTCAAATTTTTTTTTAACTTCAAGATATGTAAGATAGGAAGAAACAAGCCAGCAGATCTTTTAAGTTAATGAGCAGGTAGTTCTCTTTGAAAACCCACTTTGTTAAAAGTAGAAATATTTTTAAAAGGTAAAACTCATTCAGATTCCCATGGCATGCATATACACATGTGTACACAACAAACAGCAAGTTATGGGTGGAGAGAGATGGAATTTAAAAGTTAACGTACAGAAAAAAAAATAATTAATCTTGTCAAATGTTTCTTTAGTTGTTCAGTGGTTTTGCAGTTGATGAAAATTGATTATTCTGGACTGAAAAATCAGTATTTTTCAGAAAGAAAATGCCTGTTGAAGTCCATTTTATACTTAAATTCTCTACCACTGTGATGCATTCCATCTTGCATCAGGGATAGCATCTGAATTTGACAAAAATGTTGAGAAAACTGCTGTACGATTATTCCATCCTGCAGGCATTTTTGATGTTGCTGTCTTTCAGTAACAAACAATTTTATAATGTTGTAAAAACATGCTTATAACATCTGCCATATATACAATATAAAAACAGGCACTGGTGACCTGAAATAAAAACAGAAATCAGTTCTGGTAGCATCTGTGAAGTCAAAAGTTATGTTGATGTCTTGAGTCCAATAGCTCTTCTTTGGAACTATGGGAACCTTCTAACATCATAAGCTTCAGTTCTTCCTAGATGGAGTGAGAGTATATTTCCTAACTATTATAGTGGCATTGGCATATAGTGGTAGCAACCCATATTGATGAATGTGTTTCAATCTTCCATTCACAAGGCCATTAAGATGCCATCAAAACAGAAGTGGTGCCTTCAGCAGTATCCTTTTTCTGCAGCCTTGAGTACCATGAATAATGTAAGAAAGCAGGATATAGACGATGAAAATGATAAAATCAGATTCTTAATGTCAAGAAAAAGAATTTGATTTTCCCTTTAAGGTGTAAATGGTGAGTTCTGAATCTCACTAATGAGGAACACCTACCTTACTTCCATGGATTTGCAACATGCAATTAATCCATCTTGCCTCATGCAGCACCAAGTTCTCCGCTCTTTCCCTAAGAAACTGGATATCATGGACAGGAAGTCAGGGCTTGTTTCCCGATTGCAACAGCTCACTGCTCGCTTGTCTGGGTTTTTCAGACAACTCTGACTTCACCACCATTCTACCACATGTTCCATGGATACTATCATTTTCCACTTTTCATCCACACGAGTCAGTAACAGCCATCCACCAGCCTCATCACATCATTCATGGTTGTTTTCAAACCAACTCACACACCACTTCAGCACATCTGCATAGCACTCTGGAGCTCAGGACAAATATGACTTGCATGCTTCTGCCAAGACAATTTGAGTGCAGAAACACTGATGATATCCTGCTTTAAGAGGGGTATTTTGTCCTGCTTTTTTATATGAAGGAAGATTAAGTTAGAGGTGTCAAGCAGCCCACTCTAAAACCAATGAAGTAAACAGCTTGTGAGGCCTTGTTTTTTTTTAAAGTTGAAACAATAGAAGCAGCCAGAACGAGTGGGATCAAGCTCCCACAGAACAGGATTTTTGGTCTCAGCTTCAGTAGCAGTTTCTGGAGCCTTGAAGCTGGATATGGAAGCTTTTATTCTTCTCTCTGTTATAGCCAAAGGCTGGAGTTCACTTCCCGCTGTTCAAATTGCATGCGAGACTATATTTGCCACTGCTACTGGTATGTATATGGGATGCTATTACATTGGAACAGTTAATTAGTAATAATTAATACATATGTAATTTTGTTAAGCATTTCAATACAGTTATAATTTACCTTTTTAAAAAAATTTTGTCTGTATTTTGATTTATAGTGCGTGAATAAAGTGTGTTTTCTTTCAAGCCTGGTAGTTTAGCCAATTGAGTTGAACCCAAAACGCAACGTCTTACACTTACCTTTACAATAAGAAAAAGTTAGGATCTAGACGGGCCACTTAATATATTTTGAGGGTGTTTGGTCTGGCCCATAGCAGCAAATTTGCACTTCATGAATGTAGACATGATGAATCTCATGGATCCGATTTTATTTTCTGCGCACTCAATCACTTTGTGCTAACTTGGTGGCGGCAGGCTTTATGGCTTGATTTTTGTTTGAATCACAGTCTCCTCAGTGCTCTGTTATGAGCTACCAGCTCTGTGAATGCATTGTTTTTTACTACAAAAGTGAGGCAATCTCTGAGCAGTCATGTGAGTAGACCTGCCACTCTATGATACCAAGCAATGTCAATGTTACGCCATTACAGCAGGTACCAGCAGCATATGTGCCAAACACACTGCATGTGCTTCAGAGAAATGGTCCTGTCTGAAAGTCAAAGGGGCTCAGTTCCTTGATGGATTCTAGGAGGACTATGAGACAGTAAGGACTGCAGATTGGGAATTCAGAGTCAATAGATGTGAAGCTGGAAGAACATAGCAGGCCAGACAGCATCCAAGGAGCTGGAAAGTCAATGTTTTAAGCTGAAACACTTATTCAGAACTGGGGACGGGGAGGGGAGCCCATAAATAAATAGAGGGAGGTAGTGGACTAGGGGAAGAGTAGGTAGGATGGTGATAAGTGGATGCAAGCAGGGGATTATTGTAACAGGTCAGTGGGAAGGGTGGAGCAGTTAGGTGAGTAGGAAGATGGACAGGTTAGAACAGATCAGGGTGGGGCGAGACATGGGATAGGGCTGGGAGAGGAGGGACTTTGAAGCTGGTAAAGTCGATGTTGAGGCCATCGGGCTGTAAACTTCCCAAGCTAAATATAAAGTGCTGTTTCTCCAGTTTCCATTTGGTCTCACTCTGTCAGTGGAGGAGGCCAAGGATGGACATGTCTCCAGAGGAGTGGGAGGGGGAATTAAAGTGGATGGGTCAGGTTAGATAATGCATGCAGAGCATAGATGCTCTGTGAATCGATCCTAGAGTCTGATTGGTCTCCCTAACATAGTAGAGGCCACATTGAGAGCAATGGATATAATAGATGAGGTTGGATGAAGTGCAGGTAGATTTCTGTTGGATCTGGAAGGATTGTTTGGGGCTTTGGACAGAGGTGAAAGGGGAGGTGTGGGGGCACATGTTGCACCCAGAGGACAATGGGCAGTCAGATCAGGGATTGTCTGATCCCAGTTTTGGGGACGGCCAGGATAAGTCAGGCAGATGGTCCAATCAGATTCTGGTATTCAGTCACTCTGCAGTCCAGGATTTGGGCCACAGTTATCCCTGCAGGACAAGAGCTTGGAAGCTGAAAGGAAACTTAAATCATTGCATTTTCTAAGTGAGCGTGTTTTTCATCAGTAACAATCGTTACAGTGGATTTCAGAAAAGCTCTTCTAAACCAAGTGAAGATTTAAAAATACTGACTGTATAATTCCTCTAATGAGAATTTAATATTTGAAGGCAGAAGATTTAATTAATAAAAATTGTTTAAAATTTGAAACAAATCTTTGTTGTATATCCAAATATACTTAAAGGCATAAAACAGGGATCAATGTCTTTTCTCTTCATTAAAGGTTGAGAAATCTGTCATAAAACATGGTAAAATTATAACAATCTTCCATCTTAGTTACTTAGATCAAAATCTTGAATTGAATAAGAAATGCCAAATTTACAAGACTTTAGAGTCTTCAGTCAATTAAAAGTAACTATAATGTCAAAAAAAAAACTTCTTCAATTGGGAAATCCTCCACAAGTTTTACAGGAATTTATTTTAAACATAATTCAAACTTGGAGTACCCAAGTTGAAGATGCAAAGAATACATCTAATTTTAAAAAGCTTTCTGAATTTAAAATCAATAATTTAAGTTAAAGAAGGAAATGGAACCAATTATTACACCTGCAGGAAAATTCAAGATCAGCAATTCATATTTCCTAATTACCAAGGTTAAAGGCCCTTCACACAGAGAATTACATTGCTTCTTCCATGCTAAGAAATCTACAAAATACTGAATTGCTTTGGGTGTGCATCAAATTACAAGCAGACAAAACTAACACTGCCTTATTTTGTTGGACCATTTGTTGACCAAGCTATGAACAAAGAAAAAGTTATTGAAGAAAATTTTGATACATTTAGTAATGTCCTAAAAGTATCTGAAAATGATTTTATTTTCAAAACCAATCACATTATGCAAAGAACAAGATTCTATAAAAGAGTATAGTTTCGAGGACAAACTGTTGACAATTTCATTAGATCATATGATACAGGAGCAGAAACAAAAGCAGAAGTTGCCTGAAAGGCTCAGCAGGTCTGGCAGCATCTGTGAGGAGAAATCAGAGATAACATTTCAGGTCAGATGACCTGATCTGAGGAAGGGCAATCGGACCCAAAACGTTAACTTGGTTTCTCTTCACCTGCTAAGCTTTTCCAACAACTTCTGTTTTTGTTTTTGATTGACAGCAGCCACAGTTCTTTTGTTTTTTTTATTCAAAATTGGGCTATTCGGCCTTCCCAGTCTGCCCTATTTTTCGATCAAGGATTCGCTTATGACCTTGGTACATTGTAGGCGTTAAATCAGAATTAATTAGAAATAGAATTGTTATTATAATTTCTGATTCATGTCCTTTAGAGCTTTCCTTAATTCAGGGGGAAAGGCTATCTAGATTGTGTTAGAAACCTATTCTTAAAGACCACAGAAAGATCTAAGGATTGGAAGAACAAGCATGCTCTAGAAGATTACTCAAACCTATCAATTTCATTAGCTATAAACATTCCAAATAATCACATGACAAACCAACACAAAGTTTGTTTTTTTTTATGTTCAGGATCACAGTCATACATGGAAAGCAAAGAAAAAGCATAAGCAAATTTTCACATGTGGAACAGATTCAATAAACGTGTTTTTTAAAAAAAGCAGAAACCATCCTTTTACAACAGAAAACAATGCTGAGATGTCAATATTTTATGCCAAATGCCATTCAAAAATATTTTTACATACATGGTACATTTTTTCAGAATATGTATTCTGAAATGAAGATATATCTTCTGCAGCCATTCCACAGGCAAAAAGGTGACCAGTCTGAACCAGTCAGGAATGGGCTCAGATTTGTTAATCCAACTCAATTAAGTTTGATACAGGAGGGAATATCTCAGTATTATCTGACAAAACTCTGGTTGGAAAACACAAAATCACAACTTACCAATCTGACAGGGACATAATTGTTTGAAGTTTTCATCATATATGCATAAGGTGATTAAGAAGGCATTTAGCATGCTTGCCTTCATTGTTCAGAACTTTGAATATAGGAATTGGGACTATATATAGAATTTGGGGTGGTGATAATGTGTTGCTGGAAAAGCGCAGCGGGTCAGGCAGCATCCAAGGAACAGGAGATTCGACGTTTCGGGCATAAATCCTTCCTCAGGAATTTGGGGATTATGTTGATGTTTTACAGGGCATTAGTGAGCTCTGTTCTGGAGTACAGTGTCCAGATCTGCACATCCTGTTATCTGAAGGTTATTATTATGCTGGAAAGGGTTCAGGGAGATTTACCAGGATGTTTCTGGTAATTAGATTAGATTAGACTAGACTTACAGTGTGGAAACAGGCCTTCGGCCCAACAAGTCCACACCAACCTGCCGAAGTACAACCCACCCATAATGGAGGGTTTGGGTTGTGGAGGGAAGCTGGAGAGGCTGGGACTTTTGTCACTGGTGTGAAGGAGGTTGAGGGGTGATCTTACAGAGGTTTATAAAATAATGATGGGTATAGATAAGGTGAATGGTAGGTGTCTTTTTCATCTGGTGGGGGCTTTAAAGACTAAAGGTCATATTTTTAAGGTGAGAGGTAAAAGATTTAAAAAAGGCATGAGGTGTATTTTTTTTTACATAGAGAATGGTTAATATGTGGAATAAAATTCCAGAGGAAGTGGCGGATGTGAGTACTGTTACAATGCTTAGAAGATATTTAGATAAGAAATGTTTGGAGGGATATGAGCAAAGTTCAGGACTAGTTTAGTTTGGGATAATGGTTGGCATGAACTAGTTGGACTGAGGGGTCTGTTTTCATGCTGTATGACTTTGTGATTCTATGACATTAAATGGGTCAGGCAGAACAACCGCTAAGATTAAAAGAATGTTAAAGATTTGAATAAGTTTGCAAATATGTTTGTGCTGTCAAGAACTAGAAAACTTCAGCTCTGAGCAAGAAAACATATTTTGCTGTAAAAATCTTGAAATTTGAGGATTGGTTCCAACAATCCAAGAACTCATACACCATTGAGCATTTTGTCATATGATAGCAACAAGAAGAATTTACTCAATAAAATGCTTGTAGAATCCAGAGAAAAAAAACACACACTATTTAAGACCATTTATGTTGGCATTAAACAACTAATCCACATACCAACATAGAGCAAGATGTTAATTTCACTGGGCCGATAAAACAGATTTCTTGTTCCTTAGCTTTGAAAGAATCTTTCAGCAATTAACTTGCAGAAAATTCTGGGAGAACTCCATCTGAAATGATTGCTGAATTCTTAAAACAATTGGGCCAGGGAATATAACCGTAAAGAGGAGAGATTGTCAATACTGCGCAGTCAATTCCACTGACAATGATTAAACAAGACAAAGTAATGATATTGACTGAAATAACAGATGTCATAGTGGAAGATCATTGCCTTAATTTGCCTCATGACAAAGTCAAAGGTAGAAGATTATTTCTTTCACCAACAAAATTGTCTTCCGTTACAGGCTTTGAGGAAATTAAAGAATCTCCAGAGGAAACAACAGTCCACTTGCAAAGCCAACAGTAAAAAATATCTTCACTTAAAGACATGCAAAAACAAAAACACCAACGACTGACACAGAATGACAAAGAGAAGTACCTGTGAAGACCATCCTCAAGCAAATGGTCACCTACTTACCTCAACCAAA
Source organism: Hemiscyllium ocellatum (assembly GCF_020745735.1). Taxonomy (NCBI): domain Eukaryota; kingdom Metazoa; phylum Chordata; class Chondrichthyes; order Orectolobiformes; family Hemiscylliidae; genus Hemiscyllium; species Hemiscyllium ocellatum. The sequence continues at coordinate 24,755,530 of NC_083406.1, read as the reverse complement.
AAGACTTGGGCATTGCGGTGGCTCAGTGGTTAGCACTGTTGCCTCACAACACCAGGGAAATAGGTTCAATCCCACCCTTGGGCGATTGTCTGTGTGGAGTTTGCACATTCTCCCCGGCTGCCTCCAAGTGCTCAGCTTTCCTTCCACACTCCAGAGATGTGTATGTTAGGTGAATTGGCTATGTTAAATTGACCACAGTGTCCAGGGATGTGCAGGTTAGATGGATTAGCCACGGGAAATGTAAAGTTACAGGAATGGGATAGGGGGTGGATCAGAGTGGAATATTCTTCAGAGGGTCTGTATAGGTGAAATGGCCTGTGATGCACTGTAGGGATTCTATGAATTCACAAAGTTGAATCATTGGCAGCGTTGGATTCATTCCTCAGCCATTGGAAAGAATGCAGAAAATATTTGCAAACATGATTCCAAGGAGGGGACTTCATTTATGTGAATGGATTGGCAAAGTTGGGGCTGTTGTTCTTTAAGGAAGAGAAAGTTGAGGGGTGATTTGATTGAGGTGATCAAAATTATGTGAGGACTGGATAAGGTTGATCCTGAGATATTGCTCCCATTTTCAGAAGGGTTAAAATCAAGACAAAAGAACAAGAGACAGGATAAGGAAAAACATTTTTACACTTGGTTGCTGCATATTCAATCTTAGTTTTCAAATGGGATAATTATCAGAAGAAAAAAAAATGCAGGGCTATCGGGAAAGGGCAAGAAAATGGGATTAGCTGGGAGCTCTTCCAGAGAGCTGACACAAATAAAAAGGATTGATTGGACTCCTCTGTGCTGTAACTACTAGTGATATGACAATTCTATGTCTACTACATTACCCCTGCACACACATCCTCCTCTGTCTTTGAAGAACTCAACAGTGCTGCTCAAGCAGACTTTCATTTCTCCAAGATATTCTTTTCCTTGGCACCAGATAGGCAACCAAACCTCATGAAAAACTCAGTCACAGCAGCAACGGATGCTATCTATCCTCCTAATGATCAAATTCCCAGGGACTTTAACAATTCTACTGTGCTTAAAGTTCCTGCTGCTTCAGGGTACCAATATATGAGCTGAAATATGAATTATATTTAATAGCAGAAAGAAATGGAGTGGCTGACAGCAATGTTCCTATCTATTATAAAGTTGCTCCTTTAGTACCTAACCAAGCCCTGTGTGCCACACAGTTCATATGGCCAGTTGATTTATGCTAATATTCACAGAAATAACTCCTACATCCGGAGGCAATGCCAATTTGCAAGTATGGTGACTGTCTCTCTCAGCAGTTTCTTGTGGAGCTGTTGTGCCTGCATTGCTCTCCAGTCATAAAAGATAAATTGATGTTAACAACAAACTAATTTGTCATGAATTCTGTTAACAATTTCTTGTTTAGGTTTGCAGACACGGTGCTTTCTCATTTTCGTAAATCAAACAGAAGTTGCTTTGATGTTAAAGTGTGAACCACTATTTAATAGATGCTTATCGTTTTACATGTTGGATTGTCAGGGGAATCAGAAGAGACAAAAGGGAAAAAAATAGTGGAAATTAGACTTTGAGAGGTAGCTCACATATCAAGAAAAGTGGAAAATGAAGAGAGAGGTAGAGTATTTTAGACTTCTTTCTTGGCTCAGAGCCAAACAATATGTTACACTATTCCCATCTGTTTTCACAGCATGCTTCCAAGGTATAATCTCAGGTATAGTGTGTTGCAAAATCAAAACAGGAGGCAGGCTCACAAATCTTTTACTTCAATAAAGTACGTTTTAAATTTTAATTAATAGTTTTTGATCCTTCGGGATCATGAGTAGCCTAATTAAAAGTAGGATTCGATTTTAACTGTACAGGTGAGGGTTTATGTTATGTTATAGATATATAAATATATCAAGATATATATAGTGATATAGAGAGATACATGGTGAGATAGAAATAGACAGAGAGAGAAATGAGAGACAGAAAGTGACTAATACCAAAACAGATATTTTTGATCGCAGTAGGATTGTTGAATTAGCCCCAGTTTAAAAAAAAAACAGAATGGTTCTTGCAACTGTGTGATCCTTATTGACTGCGTGTTGAGGATCAGATCAATTCTCCCTCTGACCACCAAGACGCTGAAATTGTTTAATACAACTTTGACCATTTGTGCACCTTCAGAGGAGATAGTGTCATACACGACGTCACTATGAGTGTAACCCAGTGGATCAGATAAAGCTCTGGGGAATAGGTTCAATTCCATCCTTGCAGCTGGTAGAATTTAAATTCAATTTCTCAACCTGGAATATAAATGTCATCTCAGTACTGGTGACTATGATAAATGCCATTAGTATTGTGAAAATCTATCAGGTTCACAAACGCCATTTTTGGATGGGCAATCTGTTGTCCATAAAGGGGTTTTGCTCTTAACGTCGATTTTCCTGCTCCTTGGATGCTGCCTGACCTGCTGTGCCTTTCCAGCACCACTCTGATCTAAACTCTGGTTTCCAGCATCTACAGTCCTCACTTTTGCCATACGTAAATATAGGCAACTTACTGCAGGTGCACACCTTCATTTAAATTCATTCACAACTTCATTGTTCCATAAACACCATTATCTCTCTCTTTGTTTTTTACTGCAGGGTCTTTCACAAATACTATTCCTCCCCTCTGTTAACAGCATAAAGCCTATCATTTTCTAGCTCCTTGCAGATCTGAAAGAGAGTCACATTGCATCCACAACATTAACTCTGTTTTTTTCTCTCTCTCCAAATGCTACCAGACCTGTTGTGTTTCTCCAGCACATTTTCTTTTCATTTTTGCTGTCCTTACCTAGACCATTTCCAGAGAGTCCAGATCCATCATTATGTGATTGCCTCATGAATGCCTTCTGAAAGTGTTTACTTCAAAAGCAATTAGGAATGGGCAACAAAATCTGGCCTTGCTAGTAATGCATCGAACATATCTAAGAATGAAAAGAAATGTAAGCTATGCAACATGAATATAGCATACAAAATAAAAGTCATTGAATATAATACAATACTAACAAAAATAATCCAACATTGTCCTTAAGATTGCTTCCAAAGAAAAAGTTGAATTGACTGATGAGCAATATTTGGAGAAGATAGAAGCACAAATATAGTCCATGGTAAACTCAAGCAATCTGCTGGAGCATTGACTTTACAGGAAAAAGATACCTGACAATTACAGTAGGAGATTCAAAAGAAACCAAATTGTCCAAGTTTTATACGGGAACTCATCAGAAAGCAAAAGGAAATCCATAAAATGATCAGAGACCTTCTTTCAATTTTATTGCCTGTTATTACAACCAGATGAGGAGCAGATCGTATTGCAATCACAACAAATATATTCCTCTGATTCTTTCTTTTGTACATGACTTCAATTTAACTTTGAACCAGATCAAAAATGATCCCAACTGAACCCAAGAAATATAAGAAAATGTGACAACTAACACAGATACATACGACAGTTATAAAAAGCTGACAGAAAGATGGGGATGGCGTCATTACAGGTGAGTGAGATAGGTCCCAAAACATTCCTCAGATGAACTTCTCATAGTGGTTCTGACCCACTCTGCAATGTAGGTGAAACCCAGGTCAATCTGTCTCCCACATCATTAGTTGAGGTCCTTAAGTCGCCAGTTAATGAATAATCTTCCCTAGTTAGTGAATGATCTTCACTAGTTGAGGTCTTTAAGTAGCCAGTTAATGAATGATCTTCACTAGTTAATGAGTTCTCTTCACTAGTTGAGGTCCTTAAGTCGCCAGTTAATGAATAATCTTCCCTAGTTAGTGAATGATCTTCACTAGTTGAGGTCTTTAAGTAGCCAGTTAATGAATGATCTTCACTAGTTAATGAGTTCTCTTCACTAGTTGAGGTCCTTAAGTTGCCAGTTAATGAATGATCTTGCCCCATTCTTCTGGGCCTCGCTGCTTTCCTTGCCCTGTGATGCAGCAGGAGAATTCAAACTCAGGGCTTTGTAGTTATCAAATGCTATGCCATTCCACACAGTAAACTCATTTCTATGTTAATGACTAGAATATACAATTTGAAAGCAACTATTAAACTAGCTAAGATTTTAACATAATTCAGCAAACACAAAGCACCATAATATTTAGAGGATGGGAACAGAAATTCCAAATTTCTTGAATGATATCTCCTTAATGTTACATAATTGTATTACATTCTCTATCTTGGTGTAAAGCACCATACATTAATTCTCTCCCGCTCTATGTATCTTGCTCTCTCACTCAGCATCTGTCATCATTTATCATGATCAGTTGAATGTTGGCTTCTGTTGACCTGTTTGTCTACAATGCACACTGTGATTGCTGCAAACCTCTTCCATTTTGCAGCCCATTAATTTTACAAATTTTAATTGTGTCTATTTTTGACAGCTTTAATTTTCAAGACATTTGGGCAAGAACCTAGCTTTTCAAAAACGTGACTCCAATTTAATGCTTCCTAGTTGTTTCAACAAATTTTAGTATGAGATGATAAACAAGTGAAACCATAATTCAGTTGTGCAAAATATGCACTTAAGCCGAATAACCATTTCAAGTCCTTTTAATGTGAGCAGTTTGAATCTCGGTTTGTGATTATTATTTTTGGTGGGTTTTTTTGCTTAATTAGAGGTTGTAACATTGTATTCTGATGCCAACATTCAAATCTGATCACTTATAAACTCAACAGAATAATAACTAGAGGGGATAAAATGCAAATCTTCAGATGGACTTGACAAAGAACCTCCATGAAGGCAGAATGGTAGACATTGTCTATATGGCCTTCAGCAAGGCTTTCGACAAAGTTCTCCATGGTAGACTGATTAGCAAGGCTAGACCATGTAGAATCAGGAGTTGCTAGCCAGTTGGATACAAAATTGGCTAGAAGGAAGGAGACAGAGAATGGTGGTGGAGGGTTGTTTTTCAGATTGGAGGCCTGTGACCAGCAGTGTGCCACAAAATACGGTGCTGAGTCCACTTCTTTTTGTTGTTTACATAAATGTTTTGGATGTGATTGCAAGGGAAGTGGGCAGTACGTTTGCAGATGACACCAAAATAGGTGGTGTCATATACAGTGGTTGGGGGTTAAAGGTTTATACTTCTTTGAAAGTGGAATTACAGGTAGACAGGGCAGTGAAGAAGGCATTTAGTATACTTGTCTTTATTGGTTAATGCATTGAGTATAAGAGTTGTTGATTCCACAGCATATTGGTTCGGCCGCTTTTGGAATACAATGTTCAATTCTGGTCTCATTGGAAAAATGCTGAACTTGAGAGGATGCAGGAAATTGTTTTCGCACAGAAGGTGTGCAAGTATGGAATGAGCTGCCAGAGGCAGTGGTGGAGGCTGCTACAATTATAACACTTTAAAGACATCTTGATGGGTACATAAATGGGAACATTTTAGAGGGATATGACCCAAATGCTGGTAAATGGGACTAGATTAATTTAGGATATCTGGTCGGCATGGATGAGTTGGAGCTATGGGTCCATTTCCGTGCTGAGCAATTCCATGACTTCCTTGTTGGCATATATTTTTTATAGAAGCAATCAAAAGGAGGCTTTTGTTCCATTGATTTTGCAGGCACTTTGGAAAAGCTACTAATTAACCTCGCATGCTTGAAATTCCACCAAAGTCCTGAAAATCCTTTGTTTCCAAGAATTTGTCCAATTCCGATTGAAACATTGCACAATTGTATTTGCTTCCACCATCTGCTCAGGCAATTTATTCCAAAACATACCAACACACAGCATAAAAATATTTCTCCTCATTTACCCTCTGGTTCTTTTACAAGTTAATGCAAAAGCAAAATCTAGGGGGATTGCTTCTCATTTAAAGCATTCCCTTATTTTATATTGAATGATATTAAAATTCTCCGCTGATATTTTACAACCTGTTCTCACTTTCTTGCCACATGGGTATCAACAACCTAATATTAAATTATTTTACTGTCACTCGTGAAGACTGACTAATTCCTTTGCACTGGAAAGCACAAGACTGATGTAACCTTGTCTTGATTAGATTACTTACAGTGTGGAAACAGGCCCTTCGGCCCAACAAGTCCACACCGACCCGCTGAAGCGCAACCCACCCATACCCGTACATGTACCCCTTACCTAACACTACGAGCAATTTAGCATGGTCAATTCACCTGACCCGCACATCTTTGGACTGTGGGAGGAAACCGGAGCACCCGGAGGAAACCCACGCAGACACGGGGAGAACATGCAAACTCCACACAGTCAGTCACCTGAGTCGGGAATTGAAGCCGGGTCTCAGGCGCTGTGAGGCAGCAGTGCTAACCACTGTGCCACCGTGCCACCCACTCTCATCTCTGTTGTGTATAGGGAATCTTGTGTATCTGTGCGTACAACTCAAAATGGCAGAAATTATTAAATACAGTCTGTTGTACTCAATTGTATAATGAAATTGTTCCTGTTTAATTGTACCTAATCACATAGCAAAGATAAGTTTCAAAGCTTAGCAGTTTGTCATACCTTCAGTGGAACATAAGTCTTGTTTATGCACTCGTGTCTTGGAAACGGTTTAAACTCAACATTGTGAATCATGATGAGAGTGCCACAGACTGAGCTTTTCAGATACTCGAGTTGGAGAAAGTGAGGACTGCAGATGCTGGAGATCAGAGTCGATAAGTGTGGTGCTGGAAAAGCACAATCGGTCAGGCAGCATCCAAGGAGCAGGAGAGTCGACATTTTGAGCATAAGCCCATCAGCAGGAATGAGGCGGCGACCCAGAGATGGCTGAGAAATAAATGGGAGTGGGGTAGGGCAGGGGGTAAGGTATCTGGCAGTGATAGGTAGATGAAGGTGGGGTGAAGGTATTAGGTCAGAGACGAGAGTGGAATGGAAAGGTGGGAAGGAAGATGGACAGACAGGATCCAACTTTCCAACTCAACACCACCCTCTTGAACTGTCCTACTGGTCCATTTTCCTTCCAACCTATCCATTCCATCCATCTCTCTGACCTATCACCGTCATCCCTACCATCAAATACCAGAGTTTCACAGGCAAAAAACAAATTAATCACCTTATAATCACATAATGCCTATGACATTATTTTAGAAAAAGGATCATTATACAGCAAGATTTGGGGCTGATCATATTAGGGAGGATAATCAAAGGCTTGGTAACGGGGGGAGAGAGAGATAGGTGTATTGAGGGAATTCCAATCTTTGGGTTTGGGTAGCTGAAGACATAGCCACCAACATAAAATTTATAGGTTACAACTCAGAACCATTCACAGCTCAGTTGACCTGAGCAAACAGTGAGTATTAGTGCAGAAGTTTATGGGTTACATTAAATTATAGGAGCAACAGACAAGTACTGGGGCATTCATTATTTTATTTTTATTTTTCCCTCATTTTTAGTTGGAACTTTGAGCTGTAAATTGAGGTAATCTTTAAACAGCAGTTTGTTTTAAGAAACGAAAAGCAACCAATCTGATATTTGTTTATGGGATTTGACCTGGGAAGTTAAGTCCTAGGTTGATTATTGTTCAGTGAACACTGCAGATACTTCGGATCCAGAGATCCATTACCCTCAAAAGCTGGCAAATGTTTGGATGTTAAAAGGGACCATCACAGGGATGCTGGTGCCAAGTAGTCCAACAAACAGAATGTTGAAAAAATACAAAGAAAATCCAAAGTTTGAACTGGTTTAAACAGTGCTCTTTTTTTGACAGTAAGGTTGTGACTGTGAAAGCAGCTAGAAGGAGTTTTGGATGCTGTCCTGTTCTCCTCCCAATATGGACTTCTTGAAAGCTCGGAGAATAGATTCCCTGTTAAGAAATAAGTGAACATTCCTTGAAGCCTACGTAAAGCTGTTTGAACTGAGCGATGCCTTCAGAAAGCAAACAGGATACAATCCCATGTGCCTGTGATTCGATGTATCACTGAAACTGATTGAGTGAGCTGGCTAGTTAATCCTTGGTGTGTTACTTAATTTATCTTTTACCTGTATCTGTCTTTCTGTCTTAGTGTCAGCGGGCCAAAAACCAATGCAGGATGGGTTTAAATCATGCACATTAATGAGATTAACTTGTTGTTTGCTTTTGCTCTGCTAAAGTTACAGTATTAATAATGAATTGTTCATTTTTGTTTGAGCTATGAACCTGGTGTGTGATATTTGGTATTTTTAAATTAGGAACCATCAGGGTGATGTTAAGGGTCTTCAAATGTTTTACTTAGTGAATACAGGGTTTAGGGAGGCTGATTGAATTTGTCCTGGTGTTATAACACAAGGTTGAAGTTTACCAAAAGTCAGCTAAGTGTCAATTTCAATAGTTCCATGAAGGATTTCTCTCTGTAAGCTCTGGGCAGTATCTCACACAATTTTTTGTTGCTTACTTATTATGTATGCACCCAGTCTCTCCAGTGCCACACTATCAGGCACTCAGCAATGGCAGAAATTCTCATTAATGCCTAGACCTCATGAGATTCACATAACTGGTATCATTTTTAATGCCAAACCGTGCACCAGGTCTAACTCTGCCAGCCAGGAATAACCCTTCACAATCCACAGTGGGAGAGAACAAGAAGGCAAAGGTTCTGAGGAACATAAATTATATGGATGAGGCTTCATTGGTGGTAGAATACCACAATCTAAAATAATATGGCTCTTTACATCAAATATCTAATCAATAGTACCTGCAACTTTAAGAATGAAGGTAGGGAGCTTTCCTCCCATTGCAGCATGCCATGTTTGAGCCATGGATTGCTCCATTCTCCTCAGTACCCAATATAACAAAACACCTTGTCTTTGCTCAGTGTGGGAGCATAACATGTTGGAAAGCCTTCAACAGCTCATTACATTTATTTTTGTTGAACTGCAGAAAAACTGAAGGAAATAAACACAAACAAAAAAGCTGTACTTTCTTCTGGGACTAAACTGCGAGTAGCTCCTTGCTTTCTGAATTACAATAAATTTACAGTCAAGATTAATGACCTCTCCCAACTCAGATCTACTGGAAGTGTATGTTAATTAAATCCTTACTGGCTTGTTATGTCTCATGCTTCACTGGTCTACCAATCTGATCAATGTCCCCATCTTCCTCCATGAAAGACTGCTGCCTCTCTCTCACCACTTCATTATCCATCCTCTCTTTTTTATGCTTCAGTTGTACAGAATACAGAATGTGGAGAATAATGTGACACTGTCTGTCTGGAGTCAACTGCAAAGCTGTCCCCAGTCCAAGCCAAGCAGTTGAATTTCATCTTGAGCAGGGATATCACCTGCTCCACGTTCAGTCCATTGGAAAAATGAGCTCAATGGTATCCATATTTGATCACAGTTAGTAGGTTGCATTACGGAGTCATCAACCATGATACCAGTGAATAGATCTTGTCTCCAAGGTACCATCCTTATAAGGCATCTAGCACTTGAAATGAAGCAGCAACATGAGTGTTCTCTATCGCATTGGCACTTTGGCAAAGTCTAGGGTATTTGGCACAGACCTCTAAGATGTGGTATCAATGATCACAGATGACTTGTACTGAATGGAAGCCTTTTAAATTGATGAAGTTTGCCACATTACAATTTGCTGCTCTCAACGCATCAACTCAACTCTGTGGAAAATTGCCCAGGTACATCCTGTACACAAACAAAATGATAAATCCAACCCAGCCAATTACTGCTCCATCGCTCTACTCTTGATCATCAGCAAAGTGGATGGATGATGCATCAGTTGTGTAAACAAGCAGCACCCACTCAGCAATAACCTGCTCAGTGATGACCGTTTTATGTTCCACAAGGCCACTTAGCTCCTGAACTTATTACAGCCTTGGTTCAAACATGGATGGAAGAGCTAAAATCCAGAGAGAAGGTAAGAGTGACTGCCCTTGACACCAAGGCTAGATTTGATCATGTGTAGCATCATGGAGCTCTATAAAACTGGAATCATTGGGAATGGGGGGACAAACTATCTGCCGGTTAGAGCCATACCTGGCAATTAGGAACTTGCTTTTGGCTGCAAATCCACTGCAGGACATCTCTGTTGTAATTCCTCAGGGTAGCATCCTGGACCCAACCATCTTCAGCTTCTTCATCAATGACCTTCCCTCCACCATCAGGTCAGAAGTGGGGATGTCTGCCGTGATTGCTCAATGTTCATCATCATTCACAACCCCTCAGATACTGAAGCAGTCGATGATAAAATGTAACAAAATCTGGACAATTTCAAAGCATGGACTGACAGATGGCAATAAATATTCACTCTGTACAGATGTCACACAATGACCATCTTCAAAAAAAGGTAATCACCAATGATCAGAAACTCAACAGACTCAACCACATAAGTACAGTGGCTACAAGAATGGGTGAGGAGCTAGGAACACCACGGTGAATAATTCACCCTCTAACACCCCAAATCTGTCCTCCATCTACAAGGCACAAGTTAGGAGATTGATGGAATGGTCCCCACTTGCCTGGATAGAAGCAGCTCCAGCAACACTCAAGAAGCTTGACACCAACGTAGTCCACTTGACTGACACCAATTCCACAAGCACTTCCAACTACCAATGCTCAATAGCAACATTTGTATTATCCACAAGAAACATTGTAGACAGCATCATCTAAACCCACAACTGCTTCTATCGAGAAGGACAAGGGCAGCAGTTACCTTGGATAACTATCATCTGCAAGTTCCCCTCACAAGCCACTCACCATCCTGACTTGAAATTATAACATTGTTTCTTCACTGTCACTAGGTCAAAAATCCTGGAATTCCCTCCCTAAGAGCACTGTGGGCCAAACCATCAGGACATGGACTGTAGCAGTTCAAGAAGAAAGCTCACCACTACCTTCTCAAGGGCAAGTGGGGATAGGCAATAAATGTTGGCCAGACAGCGATGCCTACATCCCAGGAGTGAAGAAAAATAGCTTGGAGATCATCTAGAAAAAGAATTTAAATTAATAATTTAGAGTTAAAATATTCAATTTCATAACCAAAATGTCATTGCAAATTAGAGTTGCTTTATTTTGAACTGTAATTGAGGGATATTGAAAGTGATTTTTTTTTATTCAACACTGTCAATAAGGTCCTTGTGGTAGACTGGTGAGTAAGGTTAGACCATATGGAATTCAAAGAGAACTAGCCACTTGGATGCAAAACTGGCTCAAAGGTAGAAGACAAAGGGTAGATGGAGGACAGTGATGGCAAAAGGTTGATTTACAGACTGGAGGCATGTGACGAGTGGTGTGCCACAAGGATCGGTGCTGGGTCCACTGCTTTTCTTCATTTATATACATGATTTGGATGTGAACATATGAAGTATAGTTAGTAAGTTTGCAGATGACACCAAAATTGGAGGTGTAGTGGACAGTGGAGAAGATTACCTCAAAGTACAACTGGATCTTGATCAGGTGGGCCAATGGGCTGAGGAGAGGCAGATGAAATTTAATTTAGATAAACGTGAGGTGCTGCACTTTAGCAAGGCAAATCTTACCCACTTAATGGATATCTGGTTGACATGGAGAAGCTGGGCTGAAGGGTCCTGGGGAGTGTTGCTAAACAAAGAGACCTTGGAGTGCAGTTCCTTGAAAGTAGAGCCGCAGGTAGATAGGATAATGAAGAAGGCATTTGGTATGTTTTGTTTATTGGTCAGAGCATTAAGTATAGGAGTTGGTAGGTCATGTTGCAGCTGTACAGGATATCACTGAAGCCACTTTTGGAATATTGTGTGAAATTCTGGTCTCCCTCCAATATGAAGGATGTTGTGAGACTTGAAAGTATTCAGAAAAGATTTACAAGAATGTTGTCAGGGTTGGACGGTTTGAGTTATAGGGAGATATTGAATAGGCTGTGGCTATATTTCCTCAAGTGTTAGAGGCTGAGGGGTGACCTTATAGAGATTTATAAAATCATGAAGGGCATGGATAGAGTAAATCGACAAGGTTTTTATCCTGAGGTTGTGGAGTCCAGAACTAGAGAGCATAGGTTTAGGGTGAGAGGGGAAAGATTTAAAAGGGATCTAAGGGGCAACTTTTTAATGCAGAGAGTTGTGCATGTATGGAATGAGCTGCCAGGGAAAGTGGTGGAGGCTGGTACCTTTAAAACATTTATAGGCATTTGGATGGTTATATGAATAGGAAGCATTTGGAGAGATACGGGTCAAGTGCTGGCAAATGGGACTGGATTAGGTTAGGATATCTGGTTGGCATGGAGAAGTTGGGCTGAAGGGTCTGTTTCTGTGCTGTACATCCCTATGACTCTGTCCTTTTTTTTGCCAACCAAAATAAAGCATGACTTTTCAACGCCTGTTTGCCAAATTGTGCTAACTCCAGGACTTAGCCCCCTCTGCTGGATAAATAAGGACCTACATAAAATAACCTGAAGAAAGTATAAAGAGTCTAATTCTGTCTCCACTCAGGACAGGTGTCACAAAATTTCAAAAACCTAATCAATTTATCTTCAAGCTGAGACAAATTCACAATATTGTTGCTCTGCTAAACATCATATTATCAGTTATATTGAGCATCACTTGGAAGATGCCCTGAAGAACATAGACCATACTCTGGATGGTGTTCATCAGTGTGCATCGCAAAGTGTAACACAGTAGTGCTATGATAATGCGAATGATATAATAATTAATTGATCATCAATGATTGATGTAATCTATGGGTTAGATTAATTATGAGCAATAAAACAGACATTGCAGCATGATAACTAATTTCTGTGTGTGTGTGGTTTACACATATCAATACACTGGAGTAACTGATCAGTAAAATCATATCTTTGTATACAAAGACTCTATGGAATACTTCCAAGAGAAGTCTCTTAAAGTCACGGTCTATGTACAACAGGCAGCACTGCTTTCAACTGAACTAGACAAGTCCTAAAGGACATAGCATCAGATTCAAGATGAGGTCTGATCTCCGACTTCAGCTAAGTGATATCAAGCAAAAGTTGGAGGCACTGGAAAGTGCAAAGCTCTGGGCCCTGACGACATTCTGACAATGGAACTGAAGACTTGTGCTCCAGAATTTGCTGTTCCCCAGCCAAGGTGATCCAGGATAGCTACAATCCAGGCATATCCCTACCCATATGGAAAATTGCCCAGGTATGTACTCAAAAAGCTGGACAAGTCCAAACAGCTAACTGCCGCTCAATCAGTCTACTCTGAAACATTAGTAAACTAATTCGTCTTTAACGCTATCAGTAGAAGTGGACACCACATGGTCTTTGTGGAGTAAAAAAAATCAACTACACATTGGGAATGGTTCTCGATTGCATTGTCTGGCACGGTGGCACAGTGGTTAGCACTGCTGACTCACAGCGCCAGGGACCTGGGTTCAATTCCCGCCTCAGGCGACTGACTGTGTGGAGTTTGCACATTCTCCCCGTGTCTGCGTGGGTTTCCTCTGGGTACTCCGGTTTCCTCCCACAGTCCAAAGATGTGTGTAGGTCAGGTGAATTGGCCATGCTAAATTGCCGTAGTGTTAGGTAAGGGGTATATGTTGGGGTATGGGTGGGTTGCGCTTCGGCGGGTCGGTGTGGACTTGTTGGGTTGAAGGGCCTGTTTCCAAACTGTAAGTAATCTAATCTAATATGTAATCTAATCTAATCCCTGCAAGGTCCCCTCACCAAAGCAAACACCATCATGTCTCGGATCTATACCACCATTCTTTCCTTGGGTCAATACCCTAGAACTCCTTCCCTAATAGTGTACCTACACCACATGTCTTGCAGAGATTCAAGAAGGGAGCTCACCACCACCTTGTCAATGGCAATGAGGTAGAGGCAATGAATGCTGGCTCAGCCAGTGATGTCACATCGCATGAACGAATTCAAAAGCAAAGTTGCCAGCTTTACCTTATACTGCCTTTTCTCTCTCTCTCACACACACACACACACATGTGTGTGTGTTTTTCTTTGCTTTATGTGTATAAGAAAGACTTGCACATGACACAACCAGCAGTTGCCCAAGAGGACTTCACAATTAATGGAGTGCTTTTGAAATGTAGTTACTTTTATAAAGTTTGGAACACAGCAGCCAGTTTACACAAGCAGGCCCTTGGAGAACAGCAATATGATAATGACCATTATTATCTGTTTTGGCAACATTGACAGAGAACTCCCTTGGTCATCTTCAAAGAGTTCAGTGCAATTGTCTTTTGTATTTGCTGAGAACACAGACAAGGCTTCTAACATTTCTTCTGACAGATGGCACCTCAAACAATGCAGCACTCCCTCCGTGTTGCACTTGAGTGTTCTGCCCATTTTGGTGGGCCATATTTCCATTGCTAAGACAGATAACATGAACTGATGAATTTCCAGATTCATCACATCTGCTTTAGAAAAAGTGTGTAGTTGTGACAATTTTTACCTTGGGTGGAGCTAGATTTCCCCGGGTATAAATTGAACATGTTCAGAGGGACTGCTGACTGCCAATATGACTGACTATGCATCAATTTTGTCTGGGGCTGAGATTGTTCCATAAATTTTAGATACGTTAGCCATCACTTTCATTTCCCTTCACAGCTCCATTCCACACTATGTGCATAATTCATGCCAACTCATGTCAGCTGTTGTCCCCAGCCACCCCATGGACATGTATAGCCCCCACGCCAACTTAACACAAATCCTATCAGCAACTCCCTGCCACTGTTATAACCTGCAAGACTACGTCATTCTATTTCATAGTAACATTAAATACTCCATGGCAATACTCAAATGGCAAGGTGACCTGGTGAATTATGTTGCAATGAAATAAATGAATTGTGTAACTATATGTTTCAGCTTTTCCCATAGTTAAAAGAAATCTTTGTTCCATAAAAGTTCATTCCAAATTCTTTTGCCATAAAGCCTTATAAAAAAAACACTTCTGTTTATAGTCAATCATCTTTTTAAAATTCATTTAGAGGATAAGGGCCTTGTTGGCTCAGCCAGCATTTATTCCCCATCCACAATTTCCCATCAGGCAGTTAAGAGTCAAATACACTTTAGTGGGTCTGGAGTCATATGTAGGCCAGATCATATCTCCCAAAAGATATCAGAGAACCAAATGTTTTTTTTCCCAACAATCAATTTATGGTCATCATCAGACTATTAATTCCAGATAGTTCTTGAATTTAAATTCCAACATCTGCCATGGCAGGATTCAAACCAGAATCCCCAGAGTCTCTGGATTAACAGACTATTGATAATACCACAAGGCCATCGCCTCCTCAGCCATGAAAGTCATCAAAGTTATCTTTCATAACCCTTCAACTGTCAATCAAAGTGAATTTAAGATCCCTATACCTGTTTTGATAATGATTAGTTGTAAAAATAACCAAGGGTTAATAATTACCTAATAATAGCTCTTAACATAATAAACTGCAATTATAACTGCTAGAATAGATTTGTTTTCAATTCCCACTTACTTAGGGAATCTATTTGTAATTTGAAATCAACAGGGCATTTAAATAGCATTGCAAGTTGATTTTATTTTAGCCAAAACTGACACAAGCAGGCTATCCTTTAATTTTTAAATGGCTGGGGATTTAAATAACTTTGAAACTTCACTGTTCTACAGAGTTTATCCACCAATTATGAACAGTTACGTCACCTCTAAACATGTGTAACTCCTACACTGAAGGTTAAGGCTTTTGCTCGTTTAAAAATTGAACCTATTCACCCTTGGCCCTGCTGAGTGTAGATCTCCTTTGTGAACTTGAATGAGTTTTTTTTTGAAGAAATAACAAAGAGGATTGATGAGGGCAGAGTGGTGGACGTGATCAATATGAACCTGGGGAAGCTGTGCCCTAAACTTTTGCCCTAAACATTGATTCACCTGTTCCTTGGATGCTGCCTGTCCTGCACAACACACTTGACTTCGGTAAGGCATTCGACAAGGTTCCCCATGGGAGACAGGTTAGCAAGGTTAGATCTCATGGAATACAGGAAGAATGTGCCATTTAGATACAAACTAGCTTGAAGGTAGAAGACAGGGGGTGGAGGTGGATGTTTGCTTTTCAGACTGGAGGCCTGTGACCAGTGAAGTGTCACAAGGATCGGTGCTAGGTCCGCTGCTTTTCTTCATTTATAAACATGATTTTAATGTGAACCTAAGAGGTATAGTTAGTAAGCTTGCAGATGACACCAAAATTGGAGGTAATGTGGACAGCAAAGAAGGTTACCTCAGAGTACAACGGGATCTTGATCAGATGGGCCAATGGGCTGAGGCATGGCAGTTGGAGTTTAATTTAGATAAATGTAAGGTGCTGCATTTTGGAAAAGCAAATCAGAGCAGACCTTAGAGTGCAGGTTCATAGTTCCTTGAAAGTAGAGTAACAGGGAGGTAAGATAGTGAAGAAGGCATTTGGTATGCTTTTCTTTATTGGTCAGAGTACTGAGTTTAGAGTTGGGAGCTCATATTGCGGCTGTATAGGACATTGGTTAGGGCACTTTTGGAATATTGCGCACAATTCTTGTCTCCCTCCAATAGGAAGGATGTTGTGAAACTTGAAAGGGTTCAGAAAAGATTGACAAGGATGTTGTCAGGGTTGGAGGATTTCAACTAAAGGGAGAGGCTGATAGGCTGGGATTGTTTTCCCTGGAGCGACGGAGGCTTAGGGGTAACCTTATAGAGATTTATAAAATCATGAGGAGCATGGATAAGATAAATAGACAAAGTCATTTGCCTGGGGTGGGGGAGTCCAGACATAGAGGGCATGTGTTTAGTGTGAGAGGGGAAAGATGTAAAAAGGACTTGAGGGGCAACTTTTTCATGCAGAGAATTATGTGTGTACAGAATGAGCTACCAGGTGGAGGCTGGTTCAATTGCAGCATTTAAAGGGCATCTGAATGGGTATATGAATAGGAAGGGTTTTGAGGGATATGGGCTAAGTGCTGGCAAATGGGACTAGATTGGGTTGGGATATCTAGTTGGCATGAACGAGTTGTACCGAAGGGTCTGTTTCTGTGCTGTACACCTCTATGACTCTAAATGACTCTAAGTGTAGGTCACACCCCACTCTCTTTCCCCTTCCAGCAAAAGAGAATTCTGGACTAAGAAGAATATTCTTAAATCTCCATAGAAATCTAGCCTCTCAAATCAAACTTAAACCCACAACCTTCTGGCTCAGACCTGACTACGATCAGCTGAGCAATAGATAGTACAAAGCTACATAGCACCCATGCATTAAACTCTTTAGGAAAACTTTAAATGGGTGTTAGTCAAACTGTCTGACTTTAAAGCATATTTTATAATATTATAATTATTTACAAGAATAGATTGCAATGTGATCATTTTTCAAGACAAAGGAATGTAGTTTCTGTGGTTTGGCAAACCAAAGGTCTCCTGATACCCTGTCTAAATTTTTCTCATGATTTCATTTACCTCATGATTGGCATTACTACATTTTGTTTCTTTTTTATGTCTGAAAAAGTGTTTTTTCTCTGTGTGTGCTGCATATTGTAATGTCAGTGAATGTCCCTTATTTCCCTGTAATTCAGTATCCTTGACATCAATTATGCTGTTGAGAGCTATGACATTGCACATTCATTTTTCATCATTATGGTGGCCAGCTCACTGCACAGTCAGCACTCACACAATGTGGCCCTTTTTATTTATGGATTGATTTGGATGGGAAAAGGGATCTCTACAGATTATACAAATTAGCACAGTCAGGATGAGTTCAGCTTTGCAGAAATAACATTGTCCTTTGATTTTGGAAGTGCCTGTTGCCTGTAAACCTAATTAAACTACAACAAAATATGTTACCTTGCTTTTCCAGAGCATGTTTTATTATTTATTATATAACAAAGGTAAAATTATAAGGCTGAATCTTTGTGACCACTTCCTGAAGAATGTCTAACCACACTTGGACTACTGTGTATTGTTCTGCTGTCATATTTTTAAAATAAATGAAAAATTGAAATGAAAAGGTTTGCAAAGATGATACCACACTGTGAACTAAACCTTGCAAGTACATGTGAATTGAAAAGAAACAGCTAAGGGACAATCTAATAGAGCTTCTTTGAAATGATGGAGGATTTTGATAGTGTAAACTTAGAAAACTTTTCCTTTTGTGAGGAAGAGAAGTTCTAGATGCAATCAATACAACCAATATAAGATATTTGCCACACAATAAGAAAAGGCATTCAGGAGAAACTTCCTTACCCAGAAAAATGGGGTAGAATGTAGAACTTGGTACCAGAGGGAACAGTTGAGGCCAGTTCAAATACATTTAAGATGAACCGAGATAAACACATGAGCGAGAAGGTAAATAAAGGTTAAACTCATAGCATTGGATGTGGAATGCACAAGTGGAACATAATGGCTGGAATAGACTGCTGGTGCAAGTGGCCTTTAACTGAACTCTATGTTTCATATAATCCTTTGCAAGACAATTTGATATCAGAACCAACCCATTAATGAAACAAAAACGATGCTACCTTCCGATCTGCCCGTGTCTCAGACTATCTGAATTATAGATCAACATTTCAACATTTACAACCTCTTCAGATACAATGTGCTAGGTACCCAAAAGTAAGGCTGATGAGCCAGAGTTGGCCCATGTAACCTCTTTTACAGAACTGCGTGAAATAATGTTAAGAATTCCTCAGGTAATGAAAAAGGGATCAGAATCTTGGTATAACAGATCTCTGCTGACTGCTTCCTGACTTTTACTTCCACACAATGGATATTTCCAGGGCAAAGGTCCAGAAAATCAATGCTTGCAGATTAACCCTTCTGTGGCAAAAATCTATTCTGGCCAAAATTACTCGCTTAATTGCCACAATCAAAAGAAAAAGTGGAATAACCATCCACCCCATTCTTGTTTGTTGAATTAATTGTGCATCCTATCTGCACAAAAATAGTCACTATACTTCTAAACAATTAGTTGAATATTAAACATTTGGAAACATTGCTCATGAGATGTAACATAAAGATTAAATTGCCTGCAGTGTGGAAACAGGCCTTTCAGCCCAACCAGTCCACACCAACCCTCCAAAGAGCAACCCATCCAGACCCATTCCCCTAACACTACAGGCAATTTAGCATGACCAACTCACCTAACCTGCGCATCTTTGGACTGTGGGGGGAAATCAAAGCACCCAGAGGAAACCCACACAGACACAGAGAGAATGTGCAAACTCCACGCAGGCGGGAATCAAACCTGGGTCCCTGGAGCTATGAGGCATCAGTGCTAACTACTAAGCCACTGTGCCACCTCAACAATTGCCTATCTACTCACATGCACCTTACTTCTCCTTTTTGAATATTTTCTGAATATTTGAATATTTTCTGAGCTCAATTTTATCTCATTACATTTTAGGAACAGGCCTTTGGTCCATTATATCTGTGCCGACCATGGTGCCACCTGTAATCCCTATTCATTGTCTGTTCATACGTCTGTCTAAATGCATCTTAAATGCTGCTCTTGCATTTACCTCCACTACCTCTCCAAGCAACGTGTTCCAGGCACTTACCTCACACATCTCTCTTAAAATATGCCTCCTAAAATTTGACATTTCAGCTCTGGGAAAAAGACTCCAACGATCCACCCTATCCATTCTCTGGATTCGTGCACAAGGAATCTACAGCTCACTGGTTTCAATAAAAAGCTACTTGAGGTCTAAGATTAATTATTTCTATCCTAACCTCTGCACTTTGTAAATATTAACAAAGTGTAGGAAATGCAGTATTGATTAACCAGAAAGACACCTGGATTCCAGTTTAGATTATGAAGAGAAATTTATAACATTAAGAGTGATTTAATCATATGTTAAAAGTCACAAGACACCAGATTATCGTTCAACAGGTTGATTTGAAATCATAAACTTTTGGAGCACTGCCCCTTCATCAGGTTTAATGATTTAATCACAGTTCTCAAAACATTAAGAGGAATAGATAATTAATTAGAGAAAAATATTTTCTGTTGCACTTTATTCTAGTCTTTATCCTCCACTGTTAAAACCAATGGTGGATATCCTTACGTATTTCTGGGCTGTTAGTGATGACACATATGCTCTAAGAAGTTGCTGACTCCTTGCCCTAAAGCAAAGTTCTTTTACTGCTTCCATTACTGAAACAATCTTTGGCCTAGACTTTTTAATAGCCAGATAATCCTTTCTTTCATTGGGAGGTGCATCTGCAAACACTGTATAATCCCCATCATAGCAGATTCTGAAGGAGTTGCTTTGGAAATTGAAGATTCTGCTGGACAGTTTGCTGACATCTGGAACCCTCTAAAAGTCTCCATTTAAACTGGTGAATTAGAAGGGTTCATTTGAAGTTTCGTAAATAACGACTCACGAAAATTTAGACTATTAAATACAAAGTTCCTGATTAATGAACTGATTGACTCCATCCTTAGTTCATTCACCCCCAACTAAATTTCCCCAAATCCTCTACATTTTCAACCACAAGAGGCAACACCATTCTTCTACCCTTATCTTCCCTACTGCTAGATCTGACCTATCTCCATCTCGACCTTCCACACCCTGGAATCTACTCCCCCACCTTATCCCTGGAACTGGTATCCATCATAATCCCAGGGTTTGACATTGTATCCTGTCTCTGGACCCAAGACCCTTACTGCCAGGTCCACAAATGGTCTCTATACTCACAAGACCCAAAGCCCCCTGCCATGCTGCTGCCCTTGATACCTCTCACACCCTCTCAGAAACTGACTATCCATCTCTAGTTCAGAAGCCAACATCCCTTTTCCAAGCACCAGAGCTCAACCCTGGACACCCCACTCAACCCCTCCAGGGATGGGACACCCTCCATTCCCCTGCCCACCACCAGCCCTGATATATGCTACCGCCACATCTAGGAACTTTATAGCTTACCTGTTCAATGTGCCACCTTGCACACTCATCCCCTACTTTCTTCGCACCTTCTCTACTTGTTAGTCCACCCACTTTGGCACTCTGCCTAGCTGGTATTCTGTCTCCTACTTACTGAGCATCCTACCAAACTGGCACACTATTTACCTAGTTCCTTAAACCCCAACCCACTGGCTCCTTACCCTCCTATCCATACTAACCTCACACTTACCTTGCACACAGTTTACTAGCAGCTCTCAAGGTAACTGTCTGTGATTCTGGATCTTTTAAATTGCTGAATACACCAATTGACTGATCTGAGAAAGGGGGCATGGTTTCTCTTCCCTCAAATGTTACACACTACCAGAGACCTGTCAAATGTAAGCCTTTACATTTCAGAATGTGCTTGACCAGAATCTCCCGTCAGAAATGTGAAGCCCTTTTATTGCCTGAAAATGCTTGGCATGCGATTTTCACCCTTGAAGAAATCCAATCCTTCATGTATAATGATAACTCCATGTTACTGAATAAAGCTTTCGAATGTGGAGTCCAAGACCAGTCTTGTTGCGTGCTTCTTTCTAATCGGATCTCTACTTCTGCTGATATCAGACTAATATCATTAGTTATATCATCAATTGGATACTCCATTATAATACAATTTGGTTGGGAAACCATTGACTATGTGGACATAGTCTAAACCACGGCTTCACAAATGGGGGAGTTAGGACATCAAGAGGGGTCGCAAGCTGAAATTGTGAGTTGCAAGTTCCATACGAGTAATGGCTGTAATGGAGCTCCAATTGAGATACAGCAGTCTGCACTCGCTTCTTCACTCTCACAAGCTCTTTCCTCATCCGGACCCAACAGGTCTCCCAACATTTCAGTTCTTTACCCTTCCCCCACTTTGCTGGTCTTGCAGTTCTCATTGAATGATAGCAACAACATTCCAGCCTCAAAATGGGGGATCATTTTGGGGGAATGCTTGGGAAGCACCAATCCAAACATCAGAACCATAATTTCCAAAAGCAATATTAGGAAACACCTGCACATGTGTTAGAAGGTTGAATGCTCTTCATCAAACAGCAATTAATGCTAAACAATTAGATTACTTACAGTGTGGAGACAGGGCCTTTAGCCCAACAAGTCCACACCGACCCTCTGAAGAGCACTCCCCCCTCCCCCGACCAATTCCCCTACATTTACCCCTTAACCTAACACTATGGGCAATTTTAGCATGAAAATGTGTGCTGGAATTTAGGAAAGGGCTTATGTCCGAAACGTCAAATCTTGGATGCTGCCTGACCTGCTGCGCTTTTTCAGCAACACATTTTCAGCTCTGATCTCCAGCATCTGCAGACCTCACTTTCTCCTCGCGATTTTAGCATGGCTAATTCACCTAACCTGCACATTTTTGGACTGTGGGAGGAAACCCACACAGACACAGGGAGAATGTGCAAAGATAGTTGCCTGAGGTGGGAATTGAACCCGGCTCTCTGCTGCTGTGAGGCAGCAGTGCTAACCACTGTGCCACTGTGCCGCCCAATTGTTAATTGTGAATTGTTAATTTCCAATCTGAGATATATTGAATTTTGATCAACCAAAGATATGTGGGTTATAGGACCAAGACACTCACATAGAGCTAGATTGCAGAAAATCTTATTGCATGGCAGGACAAATTGGTGGTGCTAAAGGGATTAAATATCCTAGGTCTAGCATCTTTACTGGATTCTTGAAGCTTCTAGAGACCATATCTGCACAAACCCCATTCAAGGTTTTCACAGTTGTAACAGGATGAATTGTAAAGCTGAAGCAACTTGTTTACTTACTGGCACTAAAGTCAAAACCTTGTGACTTATTGATTATTTGATATGTTTATTATTATTTCATTTCAGCAAAGACTACAGCAACAGCAGTGGAGAAGACTGTTTGTGTCATTCAAGGATTTGACCTCATGACAGAAAAAATAAAAGAGCAAGGGCTACTGAGCAGACTTGCCAGTTTGAATTTTAATTCTGAAAATGTATAGTCTGAGTGGGGTTTTGGGGTGTGGTGTGGAAGGGGTGTGGTGTAGAAGGACTGTGGGATGGCTGTGAGGACAAATTCTCCACGGAGAGCAGAATAGGAGGCCTGGTATGCTTTGACTACTCAGGGAATATTAACATGCACCTAATATGTGTCCAGTCTGGAAATGTTTGATGTGGTCTTGATATGGTGTGAATTATAGGGCCACTGTCCAAGAGCCTGAAGTTGTGATTAAACAATGCTATTTTCTGTCAGCATTGATACAATGGGCCAAATGGCTTCCTTCTATCATAAATATTTCCTGACTTGAATGTTTCTATGAGCGACATTAATGACAGTGTGAATTCTTGTATCAGATACCATTACATAAATCTAGTGCTGATGGGAGAGGAGTGGCAAGAGAGTTGAAAAAGACACTTGGATTAAAAAGTGGTCAGATGTATTCTTAGAAACTCTACCACATCTCTGTCATCAGCCTCTGTACTTCTATCATTGATCAGCCAAACCCTTCATGCTCATGATTCACTTTCGTTTACCTTACCATTTTTCTATTAATGTCTCTCTGACTTTTTTGCTTGCTTGCAAAATAGTAATTCCTGGAAGCTTTAGTCATGTCTTCAATCAGACATTTTTTTTTTAGGTATCATCATGTGGGCAGTTCTTATGCCAGAAATGCAATCTTCATTGCAAATTCTGGAAAATAAAATGAATTCAAAAAGAGGTATCTTCAAGCTGTTCCTGCCAATGTTGACTTCGGCTTTCCTGCGCAGAATATTTCTCCATATTCATGGCAATGACATTTGTTATTAATGACTAGATGAAAACTCCTGTGATTGGAGAATTACAGTATATCTTACATCATAAAGAATTTTAACAGAGCACACTCCAAGCAGTGAAGTTGCTGATTCAGTACAAAGAAATTTTGCACTGCAATTAATCACACGATTTTATAAGCCTGTTATTCTTTTTATATTTGTGAGTTGATCAGTGAAATCTATAACTTTGCTCATTGTTTTTACCTTTCAGAAGACCTTCCAGTTAGCTTGCAGTAAGTTCTGGACAATATCCAGGCTTGGGCTGACAAGTAGCAGATGATATTTGTGCCACACAAATGGCAGATCATGACTATTTCCAAAAAGGGGACATTTTAATCACTGTCCCTTGATATTCAATGGAGGTATCACCACTGAATTACCCCACAATCAACTTACATTGACCACAAACTTAACTGGACTCACCACATAACTTAATTACCATAAGAGCAGGTCAGAAGCTAGGATACTGCAGAGTAACTTATCTCCTGACATCCCAAAGTCATTTAGTCATCTACAAGGCACAAATCAAGAGTGTGATGGAATGCTCCCCATTGCCTGGATGGGTGGAATTCCAACAACAGTCACGAAGCTCGACACTATCCAGGATTGCCCATATCCACAGGCATCCACTCCCTGTTCCACTAATGAGTATCAGTGTATACTGTCAACAAGATGTCACTGTAGAAACTCACCATAGATCCTTCAACAGCACCTTCCTAACATACAACCATAGAGTCAAAGAGATGTATAGCACGGAAACAGACCTTTCGGTCCAACTTGGCCATGTCAACCAAATATTCTAACCTAATCTAGTCTCATTTGCCAGCACTTGGCCCATATCTCTATCAACCCTTTCTTTTCATATACCTATCCAGATGCCTTTTAAATGCTGCAATTGTACCAGCCACCACCACTTCCTCTAGCAGTTGATTCCATTCAGGTGCCACCCTCTGCTTGAAAAAGTTGCCCTTAGATCTTTTTTAAATTTTTCCCCTCTCACCCTAAACCTATGCCCTCTAATTCTGGACTCCCCATCCCAAGGGAAAAAAAACCTTGTCTGTTTATCCTATCCATGCCCGTCATGATTTTATAAACCTCTATAAGATCACCCCTCAGCCTCCGATGCTCCAGGGAAAACAGCCCCAGCCTCTTCAGCCTCTCTCTTTAGCTCAAATCCTCCAACCCTGGCAATATCCCTGTAAATCTATTCTGAACCCTTTCAAATTTCACAACATCCTTCTGATAGGAAGCACGTTCATCTGGTAATTCAAGGGCAGCAGACATGATAAAAAGTGGAGCAGGAAAGGCTCGGAATTCCAGCACCTACAGTCTTCACCATTTCCAAGCAGCAGATACATGGGCACACTACCATTTACAATTTCCCCTCCAAGTTGCTCACTGTCCTCACATGGAAATATATTGCTTTTCCTTCACTGCAGCTGGGTCAGAATCCTGGAATTCCCTTCCTAATAGTATTGTGTGTCCACCTACAGTGCACAGAAAGCAGCAACCATCACCTTCTCAAGGATAACTAGAGACAGGCAATAAATGCTGACCTGCTAGAGACGCCTGCATCCCACAAATAAATTATTAAAAATCAGGAAGGATTTGCTTTAATGTCAACTTGAATATTAACCAGCAGCTGTACAAATGACTCCTCTGTTGAGTGTAAATGTGAATGGGCCTTGATAAAGTCACAAAGAGGAAGAGAGTGAAAAATAATTAGTTCCAGATAATACTTCAGTTGCACCTCTACATGCATGGTTCGACATCCTCAGTTCTTGAAATAATAGGGGGAAGTTATTGATAATCACCATTCCACTGCCCAGTTAACAGTGTGCACTATTGCTGGAGTTATAGATTGTGGATTCTAGTCCACCCAAATTTTTGAACACGAACATTTAGGATGACAGTGCAGTTCAATGGTGTCTTTTACATGAGCCATTTAACTGAGACCCATCTATCCTCTCAGGTAGAGGAAAAAGATTCTCTGATTCTGTATCAAAGAACATCCAAGCAGTCATCGTTCAACCTATATATATATATTGTGTGTGTGTGTGTGTGTGTGTGTGTGTGTGTGTGTTTATATTTGACATTGCTATTGTAAAAGTTGTTGGTTGCAAACTGATTGCTGCATTTCCTAGATTATCGCAAAACCATTTCATTGACTGCAAAACACTTTGCAGGACACGAAGGCATAAAAGATGCTATATAAATGCAGATCCTTTATTTTAATAACATGGTTGATCTGTATCTCAACTCCATTCAATCACTAATACCCTTGACTGACAAAAATCGACGAAATTATATTTTGAAATTTTCAATTAACCTCAAGCTGCGGCAGCATTTTGGGTGACGGTGCCAGAATTTTATTGTTCTGACTTTCCCACTCCAGTCCCCAATCTTGAAAATATATTTTGTTTATCCGTCTATCCCTGCTATTATTTGAAATACTTCAAATAGATCGCTGCTCAATATTCACAGTTAGTTTTCTGATTATCGGTGAATCTATTGGATTGTCTTCCAGTAGTAGGATTTATTAAATGTTAGTAGAAATGAAAAGTGTGGATGGGGTTTGCAGGCAGCTTCAGGAGAGTTGATGGCAGCCAGACTTTCCCAGAATTCCATTTTACTTCCTGTCGAAGACAGAAGCCCATCTATCCAAGTTCAGGATGTCATTATTTCCAAGGTACAATAATGCAGGAATGCTGCGTCTAGAGATTATGAGTACAAACCTTGGGAGTATTATTATTTCACATTAGTAAAATGAGCACATCACAGCTGCTGCTTTGTGGTGCCAGATTCTTATTGTCATGAATGATATCTTAACAATCTAACAGAAAGTCGACATTACTGCTTATTTTCCTGTCAGGTTCCTTGGTGTGGTGGAGAGGAGGTAAAAAAATTAAGTTTCATTGAAAGAGATGACATCTTTTGTTTGGCCCCGTGTTCCTCTTTATCCTTTCACATACTTACATTATTATATTTGACTGTAGAATTGTGAGTCCTTATAAAAGAGAACACAAGCAAAACAATTATTGCAGGTATTGTGGAGAGAATATATGCTGACATGGAAATCATATGTGCTGAGTCTCTGATAAGATTCAGTGAGGCAATGTTCTCTCCTGCTACGTTCACATGTGCCATTCTCCTGCAACTTCATCTTATCCTATTTCCTCACATCGTATCAAACCTCAATGAGCTACGACCCCATCGTAATTGACCTGCTGTGACTTACATTTTAATCTGAAGTTCTCATTCTTATGTTTAAATCTTTCTTGCACCTAGCCTTATCCACACAAGCCTAACAACCATTATCCCCGTCTCATTAAATCCCTCTTCCCTCAGCAGCGTTATTTCAAATCTCTTGCCCTGTAAAGATTTTGAAACACTCATTGACAATGCAACAAAATTTGGCAAAGACTAGGGGTTCCATGAGTAGGACATATGGTCTTCAATGAGGTTGTTACAGTCTGTGAGGTGGGTTGATTGAGCTTCTGGACCCCAATCCACCAAGAATCATTGTAGATCAAGATGACGAAAAAAACCTCAAACTCAAAGAGATCAATACCA
The DNA here is from genome assembly GCF_020745735.1 of Hemiscyllium ocellatum. NCBI lineage: Eukaryota > Metazoa > Chordata > Chondrichthyes > Orectolobiformes > Hemiscylliidae > Hemiscyllium > Hemiscyllium ocellatum. The sequence continues at coordinate 24,728,355 of NC_083406.1, read as the reverse complement.
ATGCAGTCCCATAAAATAGCTAGAAAAGAGGAAGACATTAAGGGTTGCATAGGCTAGTAGCATGTGACACAATGGGAGACCATGCCCTCAGGGAAGCGAAACATGTCAAGATATTTCACAGATGCTGTACCTGGGCCAATACTTAGAAATGCCCAGATCTCAGTGATCGATCTTCTGAGAATGGTCAGATGGAAAACACATGGAAATATCAACTGCTCAGAGTAGACGAAATGATCATCAATGATATAGATACAATGTCGATGTTTGCAATATTGCTACAAAACAGGGCTAGTGGGGATGTGCTCTGGACTGTCATCAATTCATAGAATCATAGAATCTCGACAGTATGGAAACAGGCCCTTCAGCCCAACAAGTCCACATCGACCCTCTGGAGAGCAATCCACCCAGTACCCTATTACTCTACATTTACCCTGACTAACGTACCTAACCTACACATTATTGAACAGATGGAGAATTTAGCATGGCCACTTCACCTAACCTGCATATCTTTAGATTGTGGGAGAAAAGTGGAGCACCCAGAGGAAACACAGGGACAATGTGCAAACTCCACACAGAATTTGCCTGAGGCTTGAATTGAACCCAGTCCCTGGCACTGTGAGGCAGCAGTGTTAACAACTGAGCCACCATGCCTCCCCCTGTCAAAAAACATATAGATCTGTGTGCCTTCTTCATCACATAATTGTGCCTCACCAAATCCAAACTGCAGCTGGGAAATATTGAGCAGATAAGACCTTGTTTAGAAGATAGACCATAGAACAGTACAGCACACTGCAGGCCTTTCGGCCCTTGATGTTGTGCTGACCTTTTACCCTACTCTACGATCAAACTAGCCAACAGACACTTCATTGTAAAATCTTCCATATGCATTTCCAAGAGTCGATTCAATGTCCCTAACATATCTGAGTCTAAGATCACTGCCAGCAGTGCATTCCATGCACCCACCACTCTCTGTAAAAGAACTGACCTCTGGCATCTCCCCTAAACCTTCCTTCAATTACCTTAAAATTATGCCCCCTCATGATAGACATTTCCACTATGGGAAAAAGTCTCTGGCTATCTATTCTATGGCTGCCTCTCAACATCTTGTACACTTCTATCTTATACCTCTCATCCTTATTCACTCCAATGAGAAAAGCCCTATTCTTCTCAACCTTTCTTCATAAGACGTGTCCACCAGTCCAGGCAGCATCCCAGTAAATCTCCTCTGCACCCTCTTTAAAGCTTCTACATAATGAGGTGACCAGAACTGAACACAAATTTTCAAGTGTGGTCTAACCAGGGTTTTATAGAGCTGTAGCATAACCTTGCTGCTCTTAAACTCAATCCCCCAGCTAATGAAAGCCATATACCATATCATATACCTTCTTAACAACCTTAACAAACTTGGTTGGCAATTTTGAGAGATCTATGGCCATGGACCCTATAATCCCTCTGTTCCTCCACACTGCTAAGAATCCTGCCTTTAACCCTGTATTCTGCATTTAAATTCAACCTTCCAAAGTGAATGACTTCACACTTTTCCAGGTTGAACACCATCTGCCACTTACCATCCCAGTTCTGCAACCTGTCAATGTCCCGTTGTAACCTACAACAGACCTCCACACAATCCACAATTCCACCAACCTTCATGTCATTGCCAAACTTACTAACACACCCTTCCACTTCCTCATCGAAGTCATTTATAAAAATCACATAGAGCAGAGGTCCCAAAATCAATCCCTGCTGACACCAGTGGTCACTGAGCTCCAAGCTAAATACTATCCATCTGCCATCACACTCCATCTTCTTTGGGCCAGCTAATTCTTTATCCAGACAGACAGGTTTCCCTGTATCCCATGCCTTCTTACTTTCTGAATGATCCTACCATGGAAAGACTGACCAAATGCCTTGCTAAAATCTATGTATACTACATCCACTGCTCTACCTTCATCAACATGTCACATTCTCAAAGTTTTCAATAAGGTTTATAAGGTTTGACCTGCCCCTCACAAAGCCATGTTGACTTTCTCTAATCAAACATTGGTTTTCCAAGTAATCATAAATCATGCCTCTCAGAATCCTCTCCAATACTTTGCCCACCACTGATGTAAAACTGAATGGTCTGTAATTCCCAGGATTATCCCTATTCCTCTTCTTAAACAAGAGAATAACATTTGCCACCCTCCAATCTTCTGGTACTACTCCAGTGGATAGTGATGACGCAATGATCATCGCCAAAGGCACAGCAATCTCTTCTCTCACTTCCTGTAGAAACTAAGAGTACATCCCATCTGGCCCAGGTTATTTATCTATTCTTATGTTTTTCAAAATTTTAAGCACATCCGCCTTCCTAACATCAACCTGTTCTAGCATATCAGTCAGTTTCACGTTGTCCCCAGAAACGTCAAAGTCCCCCTCAGTAGTGAATACTGAAGCAAAATATTCATGAAGGACCTCCCTTACTTCCTCTGACTCCAGACACAAGTTCCCTCCACTATTCCTGATCAGCCCTATCCTCACTCTGGCCATCCTCTTGTTCCTCACATAAATGGAGAATGCCATACAGTTTTCCTTAATCTTACCTGCTAAAGCTTCTTCATGCCCCCTTCTAGCTCTCCTAAGTCTTTTCATCAGTTTCTTCTTGACTACCTTGTAATCCTCTAAAGCCATATTTGATCCTTGCCCCCTCAACCTTAGGAGAAAGTGAGGACTGCAGATGCTGGAGATCAGAGCTAAAAATGTGTTGCTGGAAAAGCGCAGCAGGTCAGGCAGCATCCAAGGAGCAGGAGAATCGATGTTTCAGTCATGAGCCCTTTTCCTGAAGAAGGGCTCATGCCCGAAATGCGATTCTCCTGCTCTTTGGATGTTGCCTGACCTGCTGCGCTTTTCCAGCAATACATTTTCAACCCCTCAACCTTAAGTAAGCATTCTTATTCCTCTTGACTAAGTGTTCCACATCTCTTGTCACCCAAGGTTATTTCAACCACAATCTCTTCCATGTCTCAGTGGGACAAACGTGTCCAGCATTATCGGCAAGTGCTTCCTAAACAACCTCCACATTTTTATGTGCATTTCCCTATCAACATCTGTTCCCAATTAAGGCACCCTTTTTTCTGCCTAACAGCATTGTAATTCCCTTCCCCCAATTAAATACTTTCCTATACTGTCAGCTCCTATCCCTCTCCATGAGTATAGTAAAGATCAGGGAGTTGTGATCACTATCACCAAAATGCTCTTCTTGCCTTCTGGCTTCCAACCTAACCCCTGTATTACCTTTTCAGCACCTTCTCCCTTTCCCTACCTATGTCATTGGCACCGATGTGTACCACGACTTCTGGCTGCTCTCCCTCTTCCTTAAGAATCTTGTCGCAAAGATAATATGGGGGTTAGGTTGGAAGCTAGAAGGCAGGAAGAGCAGAGTAGTAATCTCAGGATTGCTACCACTGCCACATGCTAGTGAGGCTAGGATTAGAGACTGACTGCAGATGAACATGTGGCTGCAGGACTGGTGTAGGAGAGAGAGCTTTTCTGGAGAAAGGAGAAAGGTTCCTCTATTAATTGTGGCATGCTTTTGTTCTGAAGGAGAGTCATATTGGACTTGAACCATTAAATCTATTTTTCTTTCATAGATATTGCTTGATCTGCTGTGCTTCTCGCGTAACTTCTGTGGTATTTGTTTCAGATTTCCAGCACCTGCAGTATGTTGCTTTCTTCCTGGGGGTGTAATGTCTACTTTTAGTATGATGTGATTTGCACTGTTCAGTTTCCACAAGCTTTCAAAGAGTTTTGTGAATTATTGCTGAAACTGATTTGCCGGTTCTTGGATGCAATGCTATCATCTTTAAGGATGAGGTCGAGGGTGATGCAGGCTCTTCTACTGAGCACTAAAGATAGCTGGGTGTGGATAAAAGAATTTTTTCAAAAATTTCTGTGAGGCAAATTTTACCAGAAAGTGCCATAGGTCAGTTTTGTCAACTTTTATGGAGGGCTTATGTCTCTGAGGCTGAACAAGGATTTTCACATTGTTATCCCAAACGTGCCTCATTAACTAGGTAGCATGACCATGTGGTGCCCATCCTGTGCAGTGCATGCTAGATTCTCCCACTTGCTGTTGAGGGAAGTTCTTGCCACTGCAAGGGATATCCTGGGATCCCTGGTGGCAGTATGCTCTTTGACCCTAGCCATGCACCCAGTCAAGATTTGGCAGTCCAGACTTGCTTTATCCTGTCAAAGTGGTGACACAGTAGGCACAAACTATTCACGACAAACTGTTCTGGCATCAGCATTGCAATGAAAGTTACTATATTCCGAGTAAACTTCTATGATGACGTAATGAGTCCTGGACATGTTGGATGCCAAAGTCTGTGGACAGGCGAGTATGGAGCCACCTCTCATGGAGCGTGCTCTTAAATGTTGGTTCCAGATGTCCATGGTGGAGGTCTAAAGAAATAAAGTGTGAAGTGAAGTCACCAGATCACTACTTAGACTTTTATCTCAGGTATTGTCAGCATCTATTTTCTATCCAATAGGTGAGAACCTACACTTTAATGAGACAATATTAGACAGTAATGAAGATGATATTAAGTGATAATCAAAGTTAATAAATCCCTTATTGCTCACTGGTGAGAATTACAGTCTCAATATCACAAGGTTCTCATTCAACATCTTACTTGATTTTCTCAAATTTCTTGACAAAGCACACTTTGTTCAGAGGCTGGAAAGATTCCACACTCTATCATGTCCTAACGTTGCCTGAAATTGACCTTTAACCTTAAGACTGTTCCCTCCTAGACCGTGAATTGAATCAATGAAGGCTTTCGGGCTAATTCTACAGCCTTTGATGATGTCTGTCAGGTCAGTGACTCCAGCCCTACATTCAATGTAAAGTATGTGGAATGTCTATGAACAGCAAATCTTCCATTGTCTTAGTCTCTGACTTTTCCAAAAGCAAAAAAAGTGCTGTGCAGGCCTGTCTTTAATAATATTTAGTTTGTGTTGCCTTAATGCCTTTTGATGTGTAAATGTATTACAATGCCTACAACCAAGATGTTATACTGATAGGACAGGGTTTTTTTTCCCGGCATTGGAAACATTCATGCCAATTTGAGAATCTTGCAAACAATGGTCACAACCTTTGCACATATTTTCTCTGTTTCTGCAATGGTACACATTCAATTTTGCACCAATTCTGCAACTCAATCCTTGTTCAGCCTGTCTGGAGTCTTGGAACATTTTTGGGTCAGCAGAGTGGTCTGGGATTAGCTTGACCTTGAAATCCTTCATCCACAGCTTTATACTGCCCTGAGCTGGTGTTCAAGTGTTTCCCCAATTCTGTAGTCAGATCACTGGGCCTGCATCACCCTTCAAACATAGCACTGTATTACCACTGGGTTTCATCTCAGAAGCTCCTCATCACTTGTCACTCATTCAGTGAGTCTGGACACATATTAAGATCTGGTCCATGCTCAGCCAAGTTGAACATTAAAAGACTTCATTAAACATGAGTATATGCCAAGGCTGGTAAAACAGGATACCCTAGAACCTCACATAATCAGGTTCCAATTTCACATCATCTGACATTAGTACACATAGACTCTGATGCACAAGCCCAGTAACTATTATTAGAGTAAAGTGATAGTTAACCCTTTGTTCCACATATTATCTTATTACATTAACTTCTTATTAAAAAAAAACTATTTTAAATTCTTTCATGAAATGAGGATGCCTCTCAGGAGATTAGGATTTGTTGACCATGTCTCATTGAGAAGTTGGTGGTGAACCATTTTTTTTCAACGCTGCATTCCACATGGGGAAAGTGCAACCATTGTGCTGCTACAGAAGTTAGTGACAGGTATTTCATCCAGCAACAATAAAGGACTGGCGATGTCGTCAAGATGAAGTGTGACCTGGAGAACTCGCAGGTGACTGGTGAACCCAAACATCTACTTTGTCCTTCAAGGTGATCGAAGTTGTGAGTTTAGAAGATGTAGTCAAAGAAGCATTTGATTTGCCACTGTCAATCCTGTTATATTATTCCTAAGCATGCTTTCAGCTGTTTGGGTCCCATGCTACATCATCCTTGAAACCCCTCCCTATATCCTTCTCTTCTATTAGCATCTTCCTCAAAAACTCATGTCATATGGTCACCTGTCCTCATCTTTTGATCTTTGGCTTGACTTCATTTCTTCTTTACATCTCTTGTGCATGTCCTTGGAATTTTATTGAAATTTGTCCTTATTTTCCACAGTAACTCTTCAGACTTTAACCTTTCAGATTACTGTGCCAAATATGACCTTTAATTCTGAGGACAACAGTTCAAAGTCAGATGGTTTTAATCAAGGTAATTTATATATGTTCTTTTAAAATGACTGCTTCAGTACTTTACTGCCAATATGACACTTGCTGTGATCTCTTTCTAAGGCACAGATTTTGTTTGGTATGTTGATAGATCTCTGATTTAGAAAAAAACATCAGAATCATTATTGTTCAAATGAATTCATGCTTAGTAATTAAATTATCCATTCTCTTCTGTACTAAGGAAAGCTGTCTCCATCAGTCAACAGAATAAACAACTGCAACTACTGTCAATGAAGCATAAATTCCATATATTTTACCAAATAGGGGAGGCTTTAGATTATCCTCATTGCATTGTTGCTGGAGATGCTGATTGAAGTGATGTTTATAATATCACTAGCTATAAATTACCATTCTCTTTTCTCTGAGGGCATGATTTTATTCCATTTTGTGATGGTGTTAATGCTTCATATAGCCATAGTGTGGTGCTATCATTGCTTATTTTGCTGTTTACAGTGTGCTTTCAACTTTCACCTATCATTGCTATTTGTATTTTCCAAAGAATACTACTGCATTTTACATTTAGGAAAGTAAGATACATGGTATTATGTCTCGCACGTCTTAAAATGAGAGTAATCGGTATTTCCTGCACTGATACATTTTCAAAGCATTAAAACTTAAGGAATTGTCGGAAAAACCAATTACCAGGTAATGATATCAAAGTGGTTGATGGATTCCTGTTTAACAGTCAAAGCAGATTAAGGCGATGACTACAGTCTCGAGAATGTACAGAGTATTTTCACAGGCTGGTCTGACAGCCACTGACTGATGCTATAGGATTTTATTTAACAAGCAGATGCTGTATGATGTCCTTCTGTTGTTGGTGAAGGTGACTGCAGTTCTCATTGTCACTGGCATTTTCAGACACCGGTAGATGGTCATCATGGTTTCAATCAATCAGCAGTGTACTTCCATGGGTCACTGCCACCTTTCTCACAAAAGTTGACTGCCTCATTTGCTGTCCTTTGACCTTTCAGACGAGATTGGAATAAGAGGCCGTATTGCAAGGTTTTCGGATGTCTTTTGAGCCACGATGATATTCCATGTCTCCTTCTGTGTACTCTCACAAAATAATTTTCAGAAACAGGAAAATGATTCATTCAGTGAAAGTGCAGGTATCATTTAAAATTCTTGATAGCATCAAACGTGTGTGCAATTTCTCTCCCTCTTGCGCAGTTTATACAAATCATGTAATCATCCTTTGCCAGGTTTTAGACTCAGATGTGTATAATATGAACACATTATAAAATTATGATTTATTTTTCTTTGTGTGTATTGTGGCATTTTTGGTGTCTTTTATTGCTGCTCTAATACAATGGCAAAGGTATCTGATATTTGGTAAGTTTTAAGTTATTAATTTTCAACTGGTTACTGGGCAATATCAATGAAGGCAATGATTAACAACTTAAGTATTCATGTGTCAAATCGACCACTGTCAAGGATATTGCTATTAAGTAAAACTTAAAACTAAACTGTGCACAAAACAATGGAAAATGTAATTGTAGGAAAGTGATTAACCATAGTAAAGCACTGATGTTACTTTACCATATATACTTCAAAAGTGAAGCCATTCTTTTTTACTTGCTTGATTTACATGAAGAACTTGTGCAAATAAAATCTATCTCCATAAATAAAGAGAAACCTTTACAGATAAAACACTCTGTATATTTATTATTAGCTATTATACTGGAGTTCTTTGTTGATGATCATGACAGAGTGTTTATTTCTCTCTGCATTTAAAGAAATCTCTGCTTTGCACATCCCCATTAAGTGCGGTGACTGATGTGGTGTTGTTCAGTTCATAGCTTGCCTCAAACTGTAAGTGTTCAAATTGTGAAGAATCTTAGTCATAGAGTTGTAGAGTTACAGAGTCATAGAATCGTACAGCATGGAAATAGACTGATCCATCCAACCAGTCCATAACTACTATGTTCCCAAACTAAACTAGTTCTTCTTGCCCACACTTGGCCCATGTCCGTCCGAAATTTTTCTATTCATGGGCTTATCCAAATGGGTTTTGTATGTTGTAACTGTACCTGCATCTTATCACTTTCTCTGGCAATTCATTTCATGCACAAACCATTTTCTGTGTAAAAAACAAATGTCCTTCATGTCGTTTTTAAATCTTTCTTCTCTCATCTTAAAAATATGCACCCTAGTATTGAACTCCCCCACCCTAGGGGGAATGACACTAGTCATTCACTTTATCTCTGCCCCTCATGATTTTATAAACCTCAATAAGGTCACCACTCAATCTCCCACACTCCAGTCTCTTCAGTCTATTTTCATATTTCCATCCATCCATTCCTGGCAGCATCTTGGTAAATCTTTTCTGAACCCTCTCCAGTTTAATAATATCCTTCCTATAACAATGTGACCAGAACTGCACAGAGTTTATCAGAAGAGGCCTCACCAACAAACTGTAAAACCTCAACATTAGGTCTCATCTCCTACACTTAAAGGTTTGAGCAATGAGGGCAAATGTGCCAAATGCCTTCTTCTGAGGTGAAGATTTTAATGGCAATTCATTTCTTTGCTCTCCTCTTCAAACCTCACAAATGAACATAAAAGATTCCACTGCACCACTTCAAAGAAAAAGCAGGGAAGCTTTCTCTCCTGCCCAATATCTATTCTTCAGCTTATGTCACAAATACAAATTATTGGACCATTTTCATATTACTGTTTATGGGAACTTGCTGACAACAAAATTAACTACCAAATTGCCTACATTTCTGCAGTGGCCATTCTTTGTCTTCATCTATCTTCTCCCTTACTCCATATCTTCCCACCTCCTTTCCTGAAATCCTCTCGTCTCTTCTCCTCCATCCTCCTCTGCCCCCTCCCATCCTCTTCTTCCCCATTCCCTCCAAACTTCATTCAAATTGCCCTTCAATTTGTTTGAGTTGCTCAGATGCAACAAAATGAAGCTACTACCCTGGATTAATGTCGAGATCCTAAAATCACGTTTTCAAAATACTTACATAAATGATCATCTTTACTTTGCTTTCTTTCCAGCTTTTTCCCTCCATATACTGAAAACTCATTCCCGAAAACTCCAGTTTTATTTTTCGAATTTTGAAACATCACTTTTATTACTCGACATTACAAGCATTAATGGGAGCACTTCCGTTGGAATCCCACTGTTACTATTGTCAAAATAACTTTTTTTTTGGATTTGGATTAAATAAATGGAAAAGATACTGTTTTAATTTAGAGAAATAAAGGTAGACGGGATTGCAGTTTTTAAAAATGAGTTGCTGGCGCTTATTCTGTGTTGTATCTGCGATGTTGCCTTATCAGGAGAGAGTTCTAGACAGAATGGCACCACATGCATGTTTGTGTCTATGTGTGAGTTCAGGCCAGTTTTGCTCAGAGACAGTCCTTTGATTTGTTTTTCAATTATCCAGTTACTGAGGGCTCAGGAGGGCTCAACCCAGTAACAACCATTGATTGGTACCCAAGCAAGTGGCTACAAGCCAGTATGTGAACAATAGAGAGAAAATTCTGGTTTGACAGCACCTGAATCTCTCTCCCTCCTGTGTGGCGAAGTAATAGAAAATCTCCTGATGGTTGTTCTCACTCACTATATGCCTCAAACTGCTCTCTGCAAATTCCCTAGATGAAAAGAAAAACAGGAAAATCACATTGAAAGGGTGATTCCTTAACTAATGAATGAAAGGTTGAAAATGCACAGCCCTACCAATAGTTAAAAAAATTAGAAGGAGCTGGAAGAAATCAACGTCCTGAGTCCTGTGATCCAGATTGGTACCAGAAGTGTGCTTCCATGATTTGTTTTCCTTCTCCAACCATAATATTTGTGTAATATCTGTTTGTGTGTCTGTTGACATGTGAATGAGAATTTTGAAACAGATGCAATACGTGTTTATTTCTTGCTGTTGATTAAAGAGCTTGATTGCAATAAGTAGCAATTGGAACGAGGTCAGCGAGGTAGTCCTCATAGAATAGTTCTTTGAGAAGGTGACTATGGAAGTGGATGAGGGTAAAGCAGTAGATGTTGTGTATATGGATTTTAGTAAGGCGTTCGATAAGGTTCCCCATGGTAGGCTAATGCTAAAACTTCGGAGGTATGGCATTGAGGATACATTAGAGGTTTGGATTAGGAATTGGCTGGCTGGAAGGAGACAGAGGGTAGTAGTTGATGGATTATGTTCATCTTGGAGCGCAGTTACTAGCGGTGTACCACAAGGATCTGTTTTGGGACCATTGCTTTTTGTTATCTTTATAAATGATCTAGAGGAAGGACTTGAAAGCTGGGTAAGCAAGTTTGCGGATGACACGAAAGTCGGTGGAGTTGTGGATAGTGAGGAAGGAAGTGGTAGGTTACAGCGGGATATAGATAAATTGCAGAGCTGGGCGGAAATGTGGCAAATGGAATTCAATGTAGCTAAGTGCGAAGTCGTTCACTTTGGTAGGAATAACAAGATGATGGATTACTGGGCTAATGGTAGGCTACTTGGTAGTGTGGATGAGCAGAGGGATCTTGGTGTCTATGTACACAGATCTCTGAAAGTTGCCACCCAGGTAAATAGTCCTGTGAGGAAGGCATATGGTGTACTGGGCTTTATTGGCAGAGGAATTGAGTTCCGGAGTCCTGAGGTCATGTTGCAGTTGTATAAGACTCTGGTGAGGCCTCATCTGGAGTATTGTGTGCAGTTTTGGTCGCCATACTATAGGAAGGATGTGGAAGCTTTAGAACGAGTGCAGAGGAGGTTTACCAGGATGTTGCCTGGAATGGTAGGAAAATCTTATGAGGAAAGGCTGAGGCACTTGGGGCTGTTCTCATTGGAGAAGAGAAGGTTTAGGGGAGATCTGATAGAAGTGTATAAGATGATTAGGGGTTTAGATAGGGTAGATACTAAGAACCTTTTACCGCTAATGGAGTCAGGTGTTACTAGGGGACATAGCTTTAAATTAAGGGGTGGTAGGTATAGGACAGATGTTAGGGGTAGATTCTTCACACAGCGGGTTGTGAGTTCATGGAATGCCCTGCCCGTATCAGTGGTGAACTCTCCTTCTTTATGTTCATTTAAGCGGGCATTGGATAGGCATTTGGGAGTTATTGGGCTAGTATAGGTTAGGTAGGACTCGGTCGGCGCAACATCGAGGGCCGAAGGGCCTGTACTGCGCTGTATCCTTCTATGTTCTATGTTCTATGTTCTAATATGAGTTCCTTGACTGAGGCTGTTAATCTAGTCCAATCAGGGATTCTTGGCTGACAGATATAAACAGGAATGTCAGGGGTTCTACTCACTCTCAGAGCTGGCTCTGTGTGAGCTGGGTTAGTGTCATGTACTATGTGTAAGTGAAGGGTGACTTAGTGACTGAATACCAACCTTCATGAAGTTATTTCACAATATACAGTAATTTGCTTATTAAAAATAAAACTGGTGCACATGTTCTTTTAACTTCGATTAAATAAAACTGGACAATTCCTTAACACCTTGAGACATAGGAGCAGAGGTAAACCATTCCACCCATTGAGTCCACTGCACTGTTCAATGCGATCATGGCTGACCTGATAATTCTTAACATCACTTTTCTGCCTTTCCCCATAACCTGATTCCCTTACTGATTAAAAATCTGTCTACCTTGAATATACTTAATGATCCAACATCAACAGTCTTCTGCAGGGAAGAAATCCATAGGTTCTCTAACTTTTTGAGAGACGGAATTCCTGCTCATTCTTATTTTGAGATTGTGGCCTCTATTCCTAGACTCTGCCACTATGGGAAACAATCTGCCTGCATTTATATCAAAACCCTAACAATGTTGGATGTTTGAACAAGATTGCTTGTCATTCATCTAAACTCTAAACAGTACAGGCCCAATCTACTCAACCTCTCCTCATAAAAACGTCCCTCAAAACCTGGTATCAGCCTAGTGAACTTTCTCTGGACTATCTCCAATATCAGTGTGTCTTTCCTTTGATATGGAGACAGTATTCCATTGGGATAATCAACATTTTAATGTTTGTGATGATACAGGGAATAATGAACTTTGATTTCATGTGTGCTTCTGTGGTGAGTTGTGACAATATCGAGTCATAGAATTATACAAAACAGAAACAGATCCTTCAGTCCAACTCATTCATGCTGACCAGATATCCTAAATTAATCTAAACCCATTTGCTAGACTTTTATCCATAACCCTTTAAACCTTTCCTATTCATGTATCCATCCAGATACCTCTTAAATGTTGTTATTGTACTACACCACTTCCTCTGGCAGCTCATTCAACATATGCACCACTCTCTGCGTGAAAAAGCTGGCCCTAAGGTCACTTTTATATATTTTCCCTCTCACTTTAAACCTATGCCCCATAGTTTTGGCCTCCCCATGCCACAAAAAAGACTTTGGCTATTCACCCTATCCATGACCCTGATTATTTCATAAACCTCAATAAGGTCACCTCTCAGCCTCGAGAGAAAACAGCACCAGCTTATTCAACCTCTCCCTATAGCTCAAACTCTCCAACACTGGCAACATCCTTTTAAATCTTTTCTGCACCCTCCCAAGTTTAACAACATCTTTCCCCTAGCAGGGAGACCAGAATTGAATACAGTATTCCAAAGGTGGCCTAACCAATGTCCTGTACAGCTACAACATGACCTCCCAGTTCCGATACTCAACGCACTAAAGGCAAGTGTACCAAATAGGAGAAAGTGAGGACTGCAGATGCTGGAGATCAGAGCTGAAAAATGTGTTGCTGGAAAAGTGCAGCAGGTCAGGCAGCATCGAAGGAATAGGAGAATCGACGTTTCGGGCATAAGCCCTTCTTCAGGAATGAGGAGGGTGTGCCAAGCAGGCTAAGATAAAAGGTAGGGAGGAGGGAGTTGGGGGAGGGGCGTTGGGAATGCTCCTCTACATTAGGGAGACAGGCCGCCTACTTGCGGAACGTTTCAGAGAACACCGCTGGGACACACGCACCAACCAACCCAACCGCCCCGTGGCTGAACACTTTAACTCCCCCTCCTACTCCACCAAGGACATGCATGTCCTTGGCCTCCTCCATCACCAGACCAAGGCAACACGACACCTGGAGGAAGAGTGCCTCATCTTCCGCCTAGGAACCCTCCAACTACAAGGGATGAATGCAGATTTCTCCAGATTCCTCATTTCCCCTCGCCCACCTTTCCTCAGTCCCTCCTCCTGATCCTTTATCTCAGCCTGCTTGGCACACCCTCCTCATTCCTGAAGAAGTGTATCAAATGCCTTCTTCACTATCCTGCTTACCTATGACTCCAGCTTCAAGAATTATGAACCTACACTCCAAGGTCTCTTTATTCAGAAAAACTCCCCAGGATCCTACTTTAAGTATTTAAGCCCTGCCCTGATTTGCCTTTCCAAAATGCATAACTCCCTAATATTTACATAAATTAAATCCCATCTGCCCATCTGATCAAAGTCCCATTGTACTCCAAGATAGCCTTCTTCTCTGTCCACTACACCATCAATTTGGTTTCATCTGCAAACTTACTGACCATTCCTCCTATATTCACATCTCACAATGCCATAATATGAAGTAAGTATGAGATACTAAGGGGCAATGGGACAAAAATACATAAAGAGCAGAGCGAAAACAGAACACTCTTCTTACCTCTACACATTTAAAGCCATCAATATTTGACCTGATATTGTATTTAGAGTTAAAAACATTGGTGTTTAATTTTAGTGTGAAATAATTGGCTTCAGTTCAATCTCTGATGTTGGCAGAGGTGTTTGGCGGGTGAATCAATGTTGCTCATTTTGCCCACATTTTAATTTAATTTATCACCAGTCTACTTTAAAGAACTAAGATTATACAATAAAATCATTTTTTTCAGTCTTTTTTATACTGTCCAGGAAAGGATGGGTCAGTGTCATGCACTATGCATGTGTAAACCAAGGGCGACTTAGTGACTGAATAACCAGCCTTTGTGAAGTTATTTCACGATATACAGTAATTTCCGTATTAAAAATAAAACTGGTGTGCATATTCTTTTAACTTCAATTAGATAAAACTGGGCAATTTGGAATTCTCTACCTAAGGAGCTGTGGAACTCCTTCACTGAGAAGGACGAGGATAAGAAGATTAGAGTTGAGTAGGGCAGAAGAGTAGAGTTGAATCCTGAGATCTCCCATGATGGCATTGAGTGCAGGAGCATGTATGAGAGGCCATGTAGTCCATTTCTGCTTCTGTTTCTTGTGAAACTTTGAAAGAAAACCCAGAATAGATTCAGCATTTATCGTGCAAGATGCAAGCAATAAATCAGGCACAAATTGCTAAGCAGACTGTGGCAAAATGCTGGACATTCCTGATTAACACTTCATATAAAAATAATTAACATTTATCAAAAAAGGCCTGAGATTTTTTTTTAAATTTGGGACAGGAAATATACTAGAATTTTTCCTGAAGGGACACATTATGAACAGTATTCACAATGCAATTCCAAAATGTTAAGAATTTGCTTTATGACTGTTTGAAGCCAGCCACAGTAAGTTTAAGTGGCTGCAGTCAAGACTGGTTAACACCACCCCAACTTTTCCTTACATGGATATCATCTTCTCTTATTACTTCAAATCCATCGTCACTTCGTGGAAGGAAACAATGGTTGCTTTGAGGCATCCCTGAGGCAGTGATCACACAACGACAAAACTGAGGCCTATTTTTGTTTACAAGGCAATCTTTGCAAAATTCTGTGTGTTTAGACAGGAGATTTGTAGCTACTCTTCCATGGTTTTTCAATGTGAAGGTGGATTTGTCAAAAAGAATACCAATACTTGATTTTCTGAAGAGAAAGATGAAAATCCTGAAAAGGGCTGACTTTGAGATCCTGACGACGGTTTATCTTAAGCAAGAAAGCTAATGGGACAAGAGGCCTCCATATTTACACATTATGGAGAGGGTGCAATTGAAGGTGCAGTGATGAACATTCTCATACTTGAGACAGAAGTTGGTTGATTACTGACCCTAATGACATCAAAGGAAATGAAGACAGTGCAGGCATATGGCATCGAGATAGGTCATCAACCACAATCTAATGGAATGGTGTTGGCTCAATGATCCCACTTTCTCAGAAGAACAGCCTCTAGTGGCAAAAAAAGTAAAGCAAACGCTAAGAACAGATTTTTGAATAAATAAATGCTGACTTACCACATAAAATCACTTTAACTGTTTCCTGTCTCACATTCCCTCTCATTGCCCAAGTCTAATTCCAAGTTCCTCAGAAAAATTTCACCATAGATCCAACCCACATAAGTAGAAAGATTATTCAGAAATTAACTCACAACTCTACATGGTCAAGATTAACTTGCTTGATCAAATAACTTTTCCATTTGCGACAATTCAGGGAATAGTGGAACTTGATTTCAAGCACACTACCCAAGTGAATTATGACGATAGTACCATATTATGAAATAAGTGTAGGATACAAAAGAGCAATTGGAAAAAGGACATAATGTGCAGAGCGAAACAGAACACCCGTCTTATGTTTCTACGTTTAAGTCTGTTAATATTAAACCTGTTAATATACAACCCTGTCATGGCAGGTGCTGCAAGATGTGTCAGAGTATGGACATGGATACTACCATTACATGTGGGGACACCTCCCACCGTGGACTTGGCAGGTACTCATGCAACTCAGCCAACGTTGCCTATCTCATACGCTGCAGGTAAGGATGCCCTGAGGCATGGTACATTGGTGAAAACGAGCAAAGGCTATGGCAATGGATGAATGGGCACCAGACAACAATCAACAGACAGGAGGGTTCCCTCCCAGTTGGGGAACACTTCAGCGGTCCAGGACCTTCAGGTGATCATCCTCCAAGGTGGACTTCGGGACAGGAAGCAGCAAAAAGTGGCCGAATAGAGGCTGATAGCTAAGTTCATAGAGAGGGCCTCAACCGGGACCTTGATTTAACGTCACAATACAGGTGACCACCATTGCCTATACACACATAGACACTCATACACACACACGCACACACACACTCTTACACACACACACATACTCCTATACGCACACGTACACACACACAGACACACATAAACACAGACAGTCACACACACTCACACATGCATCCTCTCAGAGACTTAGACACTTTACACTCTCACACACACATATACACTCTCTCACAGACACTCACAACGCCCCACTCAAGACACACACACAGTCCTACAGACAAACACGCTCCCACACACACACACGCATCCTCTCACAGACTTATACACTTTTAACTGACACACACATGTATACACTCTCTCTCACACTCACAACACACACTCCCAGCCCAGACAGGCGGACACAGACACACAAAACCCACATACACATATATGTTTGTGGGGTGAATTTGTACTTGCAGAGTTACATTGTACTTTGCTCAAAAACTGCATGAATCCATGGAAGAGTCTATTAACTCACTTTTTAGATTAGAATCAGTTGAAACATTATGGCACAGACAGGGAACTCAGGGGGCTAACCTTCAACATCTTAACATCTTATCTGCACTGATACCAATTGTTACAGTTAACCTGAGAATGTAACTTTTAAAAAAGGTTTTGTGATTTACGTATGAAAGAAGTGAAACTATCATGGTCATTCTAACAGGTGAGAAACTAAACAAACAATCAAGGTATTTTTCAATGTATAATTTCAGTTAAATCACATTGTAAACTTTTGCTATAAATTCTGTGTCTTACAATTGTGTATTCCACAGCCACCTGATGAAGGAGCTGCGCTCCAAAAGCTAGTGCTTCCAATTATATGATGTGGCGGTGATAGCCTGGTGGTATTATCCCTGGCCTGTTAATCCAGAGACCCAAATAATGTTCTCGGGAACAAGGTTCGACCCCACTGTGGCAGAGGGTGGAATTTGAATTCAATTTTAAAAATCTGGAATTAACAGTCTAATGGTGACCATAAATCCATTGCTGATTGACAGAAAAACACATCTAGTTCACTGAAGTCCTTTAGGGAAGAAAACTGCCATCCTTACCAGGTCTGGCCTACATGTGGCTCCACTCCTTTATGTGATTGACTCTTAACTGCTCTCTGGGCAATTTTGGATGGGCAATAAAAATGTTAGCCCAGCCAGAGATATCCTCATCCTGGGAATGACTAAAATTAAAACAACATTAATCATCAAAGTTAATTCCCCATTTAACTCCACAAAATCATTTAAGATAATTCACACACTCTAAATTTGAAGCTGTGATGAAGCCTGCATGCAGTGTCAGAAGGGGAGCAGAGCAGGGAGTGACCTACAATGTTCCCTTGGAGCCTGAGATGTATGAGGTGACTATTACCTCAGGGTAGTTACTGATCCAGTGAGATGAGTTTCCAGACATGTGGTGTTTGAAGTAATAAGGGATACCTGGGCTATGTCTAGAACTGCTTTCGAAGGGAGCTTTTAGGAATGGACTTGCTGCAATTCTGTGGGGAGAAAGCAGTGTTTGCATCCAGACCATACAGATCAGTGGTGTCGGGCACGAGCATGGTAACAGCTCAGATCATTGTGGATTCGAATCCTACACCAGCATTAAAATCAAGCTTATGTTGGAGGTCTGCTGCACTATTGAAAGTACCAACTTTCAGATAAAATGCTACTTCGATGCACATCTGATCTCTCGGTTAGGTGTTAAAGGATCCCACTACACTATCCTGAGGGAGATCAGGTGCTAATTTGATGCAAATGTTTTACCCATCAGAAAATCCACATAAGTGGATTACATAGTATATTTATTCATTTGTGAGATGTTGGTATTTGTGAGCAATCCTGAACTATCTTAGGGAGCATTTAATAGTCAGTAATGGGCCTGGAAGTGCATATAGGTTAGACCAGGTAAGGATGGCAAATTTTCTAAAAGGACATCAATGAAAAATTAGGTGCATTTTTTTTTAAACAGTTAAGATCTTCATGGTCACCATCCTAGAGATTAATTTGCAAATTCACACATTTTTTTAAAGTTGAATTTATTAATTAACTACATGTAAATTCCACCAACTGTCTTGATGGGATTTACACCCTGTCTCAGGATAGTTATCCTTGGGCCTTTGAATTAAGAATCCTATAACATTGCCACTACATCACAATTGTACACCCTTATTCTCATTGCAGCTTTTAGCACCTTGCTATATGGAAATTGACTGTCACTGTTCCTATGTTACAACAATGGCTACACTACATCAATACTTCATTGGCTTTGAAGAGCTTTGGAACATCCAGCAGTAATGAAAGACAATATATAAAAATGCAAGGCTCTCCTACTTTCATCTGTATTTGGAACATTCCATCTATGAGAACATGTCTTCCTCCAAGTCAATCATAACCTGCAGCATTATCAATACAATTCCTGTGTTACTCACTGCTGTGAGTTCTAATGAAGCAGTTAGTGGCAGCAACAGAGCTGTGGGAAGAGATAGCTGAAAAAAACTTGCAATACAAAAATCATAACAACCGTCATCGCAAGATGCTTTACATTGAAGGTAAAACAGATCAAACTCTGTGAAAGTGAACAAAAAAAATGCTTTCATCTGTCAATCATACTTTAAGCTATCAAACCTTTAAAGGCCACAGGAGCAAATTTCACCCCACGCCTATGTCATACAACTGAAAGAATGAACAGGTGGAAAATATTGTTGATTTCTGCATGGTGCTGGTCTGAACATGAACTGAGTGTAATGAAACTCACAAACTTCCAGTGGGAGGTTTTCAGGAAGATAGAGGCCCTGAAAATCCATATGTTATAGTCTGTGCAGTTGTGAAGCTTACAAGGGGTCAGTCAGAGGACTCTTGATTAACATGCAGCTAATGGACTTCAGCACAATTTCAGAACCTTCCTGAAATGTGAAAGCCATGAATATGAATATGCATAGGGATTTTTATATTACAATTTATGTGCTGAAAGAAATATTTACAGTTGAGCCTTGTTAATAAGAAGAACTCAGATTATTTTGATAGTTAAAAAAAGTTCATTCAAAAGATCTGATATTGCAACTCTTAACAACCCCTCTATGGTCTTATCTCTCCCTAACTCTCATCTCTTCCAATTTACAAACCGCCAAATTTTTACATTACTCTGCTCTGGCTGCTTGGTTAATTTTTGTAATTTCACCAGGGGCAGCCATACTTTCAACTGCCTAGGTCCAAAACTCTGAAGTTTTCTTCCTAAAAATCTCTCACAGTTGCTTTAATGTTTGTACTTAAAACTCCTCTTTAACCAAACAGCATGGTTAACACTGTTACCTCACAGCACCAGGAACCTCAGTTTGATTCCAGCCTTGGGAGATGGTCTCTGGGGAGTTTGCACATTCTCCGTGAGTCCCACAATCTGGGTGCTCTGGTTTCGTCCCACAATCCAAATTTGTGGACATTAGGTGAATTGGCCATGCTAAATTGCCTATTGTGTTCAGGAGTGAGTAGATTAGGGGCATTAATCAGGGATAAATGTCAGGGAATGAGTCTAGGTAGATACTCTTTGGAGGGTCTGTGTATATTTGTTGGGCTAAGGGCCTGTTTCCACACTATAGGGGTTCTGTGAGTCTATGAAACATTTGGTTGTTGCTTCCTATAGCAGAATGTGTCCAGTCCACCAAGGTTGGATGCAATATTGGACCTGGTCCCTACAAATGAGTCGGATTAAGTGAATCAAGTGTCAATGGGGGTCATTCAGGACAGAGGGACCATTGTATCGTAAAGTTCCAAATTGTATTGGAGAATGATATGCAACAATGCAGACAAAGAAAAAGACTGGCTGGTGGAGACCTGACTTTAATGGGGCAAGAACGGAGCAGGATTCATTGTCATAAGATGTAGGCAGGATAAACACTGATGGAACAGTGGCCCATCTTGAGGACAGATGGTTCAAGTACAGTCAAGATATATTGCTTCTATTGGAAAAGGTAAGAAAAACAAACCCAGATTTCCCTGGATGCCAAGCGTGCTTATGATAGGTGTGAGGGGGAGAATACAATTGAGAATCAACAGGAATACTGAAGGTAAGGTTTGGGGGTGGGGTGTGGGGTGATAGAAAAACAAATAAGAGGAATTGAACAATGAGTAACAACTGCAGGCCAGGCAGCATCTAAGGAGCAGGAGAATCAACATTTCGGGCATAAGCCCTTCATCAGGAATGAAGCTTATGCCCGAAACATTAATTCTCCTGCGCCTCAGATGCTGCCTGACCTACTGTGCTTTTCCAGCACCACACTCTTGACTCTGATCTCCAGCATCTTCAGTCCTCATTTTTTCCCAATGAGAAAGGACTGGCAGCTATGAAAAGGTGAAGTTCTAAAATCTTCTATTGGCTTATAAATAGTAAGAGATGGGTTAAAGGAGGAATGAGGTCGGAGGGTCAAAGGTCAAAAACAGACTTACACATGGAGATAGGGGCATGGCTGATGTGTGAAATGAATACTTTGCGTCTGACTTTATAAAAGAGAAGGTTGCTCCCCAGGCCACAGTGACAGGGGAGTAAACCCTGACACTATTAGAAATTCAAACATTATAAGAAAGAAATTGATTGTTGCTGCTAAAAGAATTAAGTACCAACCCCATCATTAAAGAAGTAGTATTACACAAACAAATTGGACTCTAAAGGCAGATGATCCCCTTGGCCCTGATAGCTTAGAATCCTTACAGAAGTGGCTGTAGAGATAATGGATGCATTGATTGCAATATTCTAAAAATCTTCAGATTCTGTAGAAGTACCAGAGCATTGGAAAACTGCGCATGTGACACCGCGATTCAAAAAAGGGAGGCAAAGTTCAGGTAACTATAGGCCAATAAACGTAGCATCGTTGGAAATGTATTGGACTCAATAATTAAGTTACAGAAGTAATGAAAAATCATGATCTTATCAAGTAGAGTCAGCATGGCTCTGAAAGGAAAATCATGTCGGACTAATTGATTAGAGATTTCCAGGCAAGTTTCAATCAGAGTAGATAGAGAGGAATGTGGAGATGTGCTGTATTTAGACTTCCAAAAAAAGGTGAAGTCATAAGAAAAGAGCCCATGGTGTTAGAGGTGGTTTTGGCATGGCTAGCGAATTGACTAATGCACAGGAACTAGCAAGTGGTGATAAGCCAATTCTTTTCAGGTTGGCCACCTGTGAGTTAGAAGTAAGGAAGGGATAGAAACCCAGAATTAGGGGGCTCACATTAAAATAAGAGCTGCGACACTCAAGGTGATATCAGGAAATACTGCATCACATAAGACAGTAGTGGAAATGAGTCACTCCTGCTCAAAATCAATTGGGTGCTTCTGACTGGGTCAATTGAAAATTTCAACCTGAAATTAGTAGAGTTTTATCATGTAAGATTATGGAAACAAGATGGGTAGGTGGAATGAAACTGCAGATCTAATTAAATATTGGAGCACTTTAGGAGCTGAAGAGCCTTTTACACCTCTATTCCTACTTCTTTTGTCAACAAGGTTAATATGGTTTCAGGTGCAGTCGTTGTTGCACTCGCTGGTGTCCTAAGTTTTACCTGAAATTGGGTCTTGCATCTTGAGCTGAAGATTCTCACTGAATGACCAAAGGCACCTCACTGGTTTCAGCAAGATCACTTTGGGCCATCAGGTTGTAAGGTAGAAATCGAAGGTACTGGGGAGGCTTGGAGCCGGTGTGGTTGGCAATGTGATCCTGAAGCATCAGTAGCATTCTGTTGAATTGTCGATTCAGAGGCTGAAATTTTGCTTCACCTGAACAGACTAAACATGAAAGAAATGTTACACACCTTCGTATAATATGACCACTTTTGTTTTCAGGCAGGTGCACAGAAGGCTAGAATAGTGCAGAATATATCGTCCCTTTAGGATGTGAAGCATAATCTTCCAACATTGGACACGTTTGGCTTTTCTAAAACTTAAAAAAATGGAGAAATAGGATCCAATTGTAAGTGCATTGTCATAAGAACATACTAGCAGCAGGAGTAGAACTTGCAGCCCTTTAAGCCTCCTTCATCATTCAATATGATCATAACCGATCTTCACTTTGCTGCCCTAAATATTTAAATTTTCACAGCTCCGAAATGCTGACTCATTTACCAGGCATTGATTGGTAATTACACTGTGAACTCTGAGCTTGAACTTAAAGTAGAGTCAGGAAATGAAAATATAGAGGTGATTAATCAATGTCCTTAAGGTCTGCACTACCTAACAGAGGTGTATTGCATTAATGCAAAATGCATTCAAATTAAAATCTCATTGATGGAGATGAAGAATGGGAATTTCTTTTTGTTGGATAATAACTATTATACTGCTCGTGACATTACACTGATAGTCCATTCCTATTAAAAAGCTTGAATTTATACTTCTGCCCATTTGCTCTGACCAAAAACAACAAACCACATTTTATAGCTTTAAAATCTTATGGACCCCAAGGTGCTACACAGGAGCATTACATTAGTCACTCGATTGTAAAGAGAAATATTACGCCAGGTAACAAAATGCATGTTTCCCAGATGCCTAACACCTAGTACCTTCTGGTGTTTGCTACATTAAGCATTATCTTGACAACTGATGTTTGAGTAGTTTGCAGCCTCCAATCCTTCTTTGTCTAATGATTAATGGTAGGGGATAAAAAGGTTAAGTCTCGTTAAGAAGAGAAATAGGAACCGAGGAGCAGAGACTTTTTAGCCCCCTAATTTGTTCAAGTATTTAATTAGGTCATGGCCAATCTGAATTTTCATTCCAGCCATTCATCTTCTGTACTCCTTGTACATTCAAGACTGTGTGGCCAAATTCCACCCAAAATCCATTTACAAGTTTGCTAACAACACCAGCATTGTAGGTTTGATCTCAGACAGAATACAGGCAGGAGGTTGAGTGCTTAAAGGCATGGTATAAAGACACCAATCTCTGCATCAATGTTAGCAAATCAAAAGAGCTGTCTTCCAGAAACAGAGTGGAGGGCACACCTGACTGTATCAATGGTGCTGAGGTGGCAATTGTTGAAAACATCAAGTTCCTGAAAGTGATGATCACCAACAATTCATCCTGGCTCATTCACGTTAACACTATGGTCAAGAAAATGAAGCAGTGTTAACTGTTTTCTCAGGATGCTAACGATATTCAACATGTCCACAATGACTCATACCAATCTTTATCGATGCACCACGGACAGCATCCTATCGGGATTCAGCACAGCGTGGTTTAGGAACTGCTCTTCTCATGACCACAAGAAACTACAGAGAGTTGTAAACATAGCCCAGTCCATCACACAAACCAACTTTCCATCCACTGACTCCATCTATATTTCCTGTTGCCTCAAGAAAACAATGAACATAATCAAAGGCCCTTCCCCTATACCCTCTTCTATACTCTTCTGTCAGGCAGAAAATATGAAAATTTCAATACATGTACAAACAAAAATCAAGAACAGTTTCTTCCCTGCTATTATCAAACTTTTGAATGTTAATGTTGATCTCTCCCTTTGCACCTTCTTTGTAGCTGTAACACAGTATTCTGCACTCTGCTTTGTCTCTCTAATGCACTTTGTACGGGACAATCTTCCTGTAGAACAGGCAAAACAATATTTTTCACTGTGTCTTGGTACATGTGATGACAATAAATCAAACTCAAGTTCTTGATTACATAACTTTACATTACAAAAATATAAAATTTTGAAGTCTTCAATTGACTCAACAAATTTTGAGAATGAGTGACAAATTTCCACCACTATTTTGTGTGTTTCCTGATAACCCCTGACTGCCGCATTTCTTATTTTAATGTTAGCCCCTTAATTCTGTGTTTCCATCTTTCCTCACTTTCAAATGGTTGTCCTCCCTAGTTATTTGATCAACTTTCTTAATCATTTTAAAGGTTTAAGTTGGATTCCCCATCAATCATCTATACCCATCAGAATACTAACACAAATGTGATCTCTTGTGACATGGTGGTAGTGTCCCTACTTCAGGGCCAGAAGCCCTGGGTTCAAGTCCCACCTGTTTTATTTTATTCACTTATGGGACATGGGTGTCACTGACTGGGCCAGCATTTACTATCTATTTTTAGTTGCTCCTAAGTGTGTGATGGTGAGCTGCCTTTCGAAAAGCTGCAGTCCATGTAGGTAAACCAACAATGCTGTAGGAGAACCAGGACTTTGACCCAGTGACAGTAAAAGAATAACAATATATTTCCAAATCAAGATGGTGGTGGTATTCTCTTATATCTGCTGTCCTTATCCTTCTAGGTGGCACTGGCTGAGGGTTTGGAAAATGCCACATCAGGAACTTTAGTGAATTTCTTCAGTGAGTCCTGTAGATGTAACAAACTGATGCGACTGAGCATTGGTAGTGGAGGGAGTGGGTATTTGTGGATATGGTGCCAATCAAGAGACTGGCTTGTCCTGAATGTTGTTAAGCATCTAGAGTGTCATTTCCATCCAGGCAAGAGAGGGGTATTCCATCACATGCCTCACACAAGCCTTGTGCACGGTGGACAAGCTTTGATAAGTCAGGAAGTGAGTTATTTACCACAGTGTTCCTAGCCTCTGACCTGGTCTAATGGCCATTCTACTTCCATGATCAGTCCAGTTTAGTTCAGTTTCTGCTCAATGGTAACCTACAGGATGTTGATAGGGGGGAATTCAGTGATTGTAACACCATTGAAAGTCAAGGGCAATGGTTCAATTTCTCTTATTGAAGATGATCATTGCCTGGCATTTGTGTGGCATGAACATTACTTGTCACTTTTCAGCACAAGCCTGGATATTGTCTCGGTCTTGCTGCATTTGGACATGGACTGCTTCAGTATCTGAGGAATTGCAAATAGTGCTGAACCTTGCAGAATCATCAGCAAATATCCCCACTGATGATGGAGAGAAGATCTCCATGAAGCAGCTGAAAATAGTTGGGGGTTAGGACTGTACCCTGAAGAACTCCTGCACAGATGCCCTTGACCTGTAATGACTGACCATCAACAGCCAATATCATCTTCCAATGTATCATATATGATTCTATCAATGGAGAATCTTCCCATTAACTCACATTAATTTCAGTTTTGCTCAAGTTCATTGCTGTCACATCCGGTCAAATGTGACCTTGATGTCAAGGACAATCACTCTAACCTCACTCTGGAGTTCATCTCTTTTTCCATGCCTGAACCAAGACTGTCATGAGGTCAGAAGCTGAATGATTCTGGCAGAACCCAAACTGGGAGTCAGGGAACAGGTTATTGCTAAGCAAGTGCTGCTTGATAGAACTGTGTGTAGTTCATCTCCAAACAGGTTGATTGGAAAATATTTACAAACAAGAATTGATGTAGCTTGTCTTGTTTATCCCTTTAAACCCATGATTCAATCCTTGGTTACAGGATATGGTGCTAAATGTTGAACCTATATCAGTATTGATAACAATGCATAAATGCTTAACGTGTTCATATTTCCTTGTTTGCTAACCTAATGAAGGAATCAAATCAATTAAAACATTGAAATAAAATCCTGATAAATTAGAGCACTAAGGAAAGTAACCCATTAGCATGTGAATTTTGAAAAAAAAATTAAAGCAAAATATAAGACAATTTCAGGTTTACCAATGACTTTATGAGCAAACTACAGTCAATGGAAAAATAGTGTTTGAAGGGATAAAGGTGCTTTTAATACAATTAATATCTCTCAACAGTGATTATTTTTATCAGTACAATAAATATTAACTGCCAGTAAATGTGGAAAATCAACAAATGGCAAATTATTAGGCTTTTCATTGTCTAAACTCCAGTTGGTCAGTTTTCTGGTTTTTCGAGGTCTTTACTGCATAAGCATTTATCAGTTACAATTCAGCAAGACTTTGCTTTTGACAGCTGCTTAAAGATTGGTGTTCCACTTGTGACAGAATGTACAATATATCATTATTATTTAAGCATTATAATTCATTGTGGAGCAGTTACCAAAAATTGCTCCATGCTCCAATATCTCAAGCAAATTGCTTTGAGTGAACAGTTACAAGGAAAAACAAAATTACAACTGCGATATTTTGTTGGGGAAAAAAAACAATGTCTAGCTTTCAAATAGTGGAGGCCAAGATCCTTTCTACATTGATACCTTATTGAAAGCAAGCCTTAAAGGAAACTCATGTGACACAACATTTCAGAATTTGTAAGCGCTGCAGAGAGGAGGACACTGAGGCAGCATACTGCAAGTTTTTAATCGATATGTGAAATCTGAATGGACATGAGGCTTGAATGAAAGCAGAAAAAGCACGAGAAAGAAATTGGAAAAATGAAATTATTTGGGTAAGGAAACCAAATGAAAATTCACAAATGAATAATGCTAGTAACTCTGATTATATTAAAGTCTACTATTATCAACATCCCTGCAATGCTCTTTCAACTTAAATTAACGCTAAAATGTCCACAACATATTTTGTTTTAAATTCCATGATACATAAATCAATAGTTCTGCACAAAATAATAGTTATGCTTTTGCTAGTTAGAGTTGAATGAAATGACTTTGAGGAAGGTGTGTTTTATTTTCTCAAACTTCATCTAACATTGGATGTGTTGACCTTGTTCTAAATGTGGATTGATCCACCAGTATGATACTGGGGCTGAAAGCATTAATTGAAAATGACTCAGCTTGTGTTATCATGATGACAGAAGGCTAAGAAATGATCTGATCCGGGTTTTCAAGACATTAAAGAATTGAATAGGATACATAAGGAAAAAAATATTCCTTCTGATGGGAGAATTTAGAAACAAGGGCCCTAACCTCTCAGTTTGAGTCAGGCTGTTCACAAGGTGGTGCCAGTAAACATATCTCCATGCAAAGAATATTGGAAACTGGAACTCCCTATACAGCCTGGGTGATGAGGTGAACTGAAAATGAGAAATGGGTTGTTAGCTTTTCACAGGTAAAGGTAATAAGTGGCATAGGACTATAGTGGATAATTTGTTTTCAGATAGAGACCAACTATTATCTAATAGGAGAATATGCTTGGAGTTGGGGGTTGGTGGGGTGGGGGGGGGGGGGGGGGGGTTGGAATGTTGGGAGGAGATGCGGTGTGGTTGAATGACTGACTCTTGTTTCTGTATTTATTCCTTCCTCAACCATAACAAGTTTTGATGAAGGACCACTGGACTGAAAACGTTAACTCTACTTTCTTCCCACAGATGCGGCCAGACCTGCTAAGTTTCACCAGCACTTACTGTTTTGTGTAAGTACTCTATTTGGAAAAAAAACTTATTTTATCTCCATAAGATAATTAGAACAAGTTCAGAGGATCACCAAAACCATGATGCACATTCTTCCCGTGTCTGCGTGGGTTTCCTCCGGGTGCTCCGGTTTCCTCCCACAGTCACAAAGATGTGCGGGTCAGGTGAATTGGCCATGCTAAGTTGCCCATAGTGTTAGGTAAGGGGTAAATGTAGGGGTATGGGTGGGTTGCGCTTCGGTGGGTCGGTGTGGACTTGTTGGGCCGAAGGGCCTTTTTCCACACTGTAAGTAATCTAATCTAAATAATGTTAGTTGCCATGGGAAAGAAATTATTAAACTCCTTTCAGACATTGAATACTCTTATATAAAGAAAAGCCTGCCCACAACTACTGTATTCCATACTGGAATTCTAAATGTTCAACATCATTGTCACCATCTCTGGGTACGTGTTCTCCCACTAACAGGGCACACCCACCAGACATGGTGACACAAAGGTATACAGTCAGGAAGAAGTCCTGAACTTTGGCTGCAGACCGCATGAAATCTCACAGTATCACGTTAAACATGAGCAAGGAAGCCTCCTGCTAATTATGACACACCACTCCCCTCTCTTTGTCTGATCAGTAGTCCTCCATGTGAAACATGACTTGAAAGAAGTACTGAAGGTGGCAAGGGTGCAAAATGTACTCTTGTTGGGGGACTTCAATGTCCATCACCAAGACTGGCTGAGTAGTACTGCTAGTGACTGAGCTGGCCAGGTCCTAAAGAAGTAAAAGCAAAATACTCTGGATACTCAAAATCTGAAAAAAAAATATACTGAAGAACCTCAGTAAGTTTGGCAACATCTGAAGAGACAGAAACAGAATTAACCTTTCGAGTTTGATGTGATTTTTTTTCTACAGAAGTGAAAGATGCAGGAAAATGCTTGTATTTGTGCTGATGGTGAGAGTGCTCAGACCAAAAGACAAAGGTAGTGCCAAAGGTAATAGTGGAGAGATGAAATGGTAAAGTAGATGGAGCTGATGAGTGTGATTAGGAGAAAATCTGCTCTGATGAGAGCAAAGGTGACAAGACACGAACAGCATATAGCGGGGGAGAGGGGTAATTTAGTCAAAATAGAAATCAAAAGTTATATACTGAAGTCCTGGGGGCTATAAAGTGTGTAAGCATAAAATGAGGCTGTGATCCTCCAGCTTGCACTGAGTTTCATTGAAACATTTCCAAAGTCCAGGACATAAATGTTAACATGAGAGCAAGATGGTTCATTGAAAGGTCAAGTCTTTCTTACAGACAGACCAGAGATATTCTGCAAAGCAGTCACCCAGTCTGAATTTAGTCTCATCAATGTTAAAATGACTGCATTATGAGGTACAGTTAACGAGCTTGAAAGAAGTACAAATATTTAACCTGGAAGTTGTATTTTGAGCCATGGACAGTGAGGAGGGAGGAGGTGGAAAGATGAGTGTTACACATTCTATTATTGCATGGGGAGAGGTACTAATGTAGAGGGGGAATTGCTGGATGAAGTGTTAGGAGCAATGGAGGAGTAGAGCATGGTGTTGCAGAAGGAGCAGGCACTATGGAATGTGACAAGACAATAAGATGTGTTTTGATGGTGGCATCCTGCTGGAAGCAGTGGAAATGAGGATAAATGCAAAGACAAGTGGGTGAATAGTAAGGACAAGGGGAATCCTCTCATTGTTCTGGGAGGACATTATGGGAGGGGGAAGATGCAGAGATAGTCCTGAGATGATTAATAACCTGGGCTGGTACCAAGTGGTGAAGTAACCAACCAGAGAGAATAATCTAAATTGCTTTCTCCTCAGCAAATTATGTGTTATAGATGCTTCCATCATGATAGCATTAATAGGAGTAAATACTGCACAGTCTTTGTGGAGATAAATCCCCTTTTATATATTAAATATATACTCTCTGTCATCACTACTTAATGGAGGGCACTTCAAACAGATTTAGCAACTCCAAACTGGTTATCCATGAGGTGCTGTGGGCCATCAGCAGCAGCAGCAGCATTGTGTTCAATCTGTAACTTAATGGCCCAGTACATCTCCCACTCTACCATTACCACCAAACCAGGAAATCAGCTCTGCTCCAATGAAGATGCAGGAGGACTTACCAGGAGAAACATCAGGCATATCTAAAAATTATGTGTTGACAGCTGAAGATGCACTTCTGGGCTACTTACATGTCAAGCAACAATAAGAGCATGCAACAGACCCCATAAACAATCCTACAAATAATAGATTAGATATGAGACAGTCCTGCCATTGTTAATCACGAATATTAGTGGAGAATTAAACAAATAACAGAATGAGAGAAGCTTCTTAAATGCATTTAACATCAATGATAGGTATGAAGGAAAAGCTGCATATATGTGGGAACACCGTCCAAGTCACACACTGTTCTGACTTCAAATTGTAATTTTGTTCCTTCACTGTTGCTCAGTCAAAATCAATACTCATTCTAATTTGATTTTTATCAGTCCATGGACCTTCAAGGATCATACATGACAGCAACTTTGGAAGCTGGAGGTCAATGTGTCAGGATACTGATCTCACAAATCTGCTTGTGCAAATTCTTGGAAGCTCCTTGTAGCGGCTGCTTTGCTGTGCAGTTTAGAGAAAATGCTGGTCAACATCCTGGAACTCTCTTGCCAATAGCTCAAAGGACTGCAGCAGCAAAGAAGGCAGCTCACCCCCTCCTTCTCTAGGGCAAAAAGTGCTGGGCTCACCTGCAACACATACATCTCATGAAGGAATAAAAAAAGCACTAAGATCTCCTCGTGTGGCTCTATGTCAGCTCCAATTTGATAATGCTTCCCTGTAGCACCTTGGGACACTTAACTATCTTAAAGCTGCTAAATGAATATAAGTTGTTGTTGATGGCTTAAATTGGATCCAACAGTCTTGATAATTGACTATGAATGTTAGATGCCACTGTTACTCAGGAAAAAGAAGATAATGCTAAATTTGCAAAGTTATAATTTTGTTTTTGATAGTTTGGTCTCTGATAATTGATGTTTTAAGAGACAGCATGTTTACTCTTTTCCAATCACTGATTCATCACAGCACAATAGCATTGATTGTATTTTTTTTCAATTGTAGTTAATTAAAGTGGTGTTAGTAATAGATCACTGTGTCCAGCTTTCTTGGTTGCTTTGGCAACTAATAATTATGAAATAGAATATTAGAATTATAGAATGCATATGCTATCTGAGCATACCAGCTTGTTATATGAGGTTGCCTACATTATTACTCACCATGAGTTGGTTTGCTGTCCTTATCTTTTAGGATAGGGATCTACAGAGTCCGCTTCTTCTGGCATGGTTTGTAGTGATTGCTATGAGGTTAGCCAGGTAGACATCGTAGGATATGGACAAGTTATAGTTTGTTGCATATTAACAACAGTGTACAAGTTATACTGTTCTGATTGATATTGTTACAAACACTAAGGAGGACATACATAGTCAGTCTTCCTTCTTTGCAGTCCTCAGCTGCTCTTCCATCAAGTTCATATAATTTCATCACGATAGGTGGTGCTGAAGACAGTATCCTCTAAATTACCTATTTAAAACTTTTCCCCAACAGATTCTAATACAGATCGAGATTACTTGGCCCACTATATTTCTTACCCCTGAATCTACTCTTGTAAATCTTACCTGCAACCTCTGTAATACCTTATATTGCCTCAAGTGTGGACTCCAAATTTCAACAGTAATTTATAATGGTTCACCGTAATGTCTTTGCTTTGCCTCTATTTATAAAGCCCAGAATTCTGTCTGCCTCATTAGCTGCTTTCTCAACCTAATCTGCTACCTTCAATGATTTTGCACAGATACTCGAAATCTCTCTGCTCCTATACATACTCTTTGAAAATATGTCCTTTTCCATTTTCTAGTTTAATTTACTTTACTTTTCTCTCGTCATGCATTCATTCAGAGTTAAACTGAAGTCATATTGTTGATTAATTTGTTTTTCCAATTATTGAGATATTTTTCCATTTATTTTACATACCAATTCAATATAACGCAGCCTACATATAAAATCAAACATAAAAACAATACTCTAGGCAGGAATGAGAAATCTTTATCCATTCTCAGATGTACCTATTTTGGATGAAGTAATGTTCGCCGAGCTGGGAGTTTTTGTTGCAAACGTTTCGTCCCCTTTCTAGGTGGCATCTTCAGTGCTTGGGAGCCTCCTGTGAAGCGCTTCTGATTCCTCCAGCATTTATACTGGTTTGAATCTGCCGCTTCCGGTTGTCAGTTGCTGTCCGCTGCAGTGATCGGTATATAGGGTCTAGTTCGATGTGTCTGTTGATAGAATTTGTGGATGAGTGCCATGCCTCTAGGAACTCCCTGGCTGTTCTCTGTTTGGCCTGCCCTATAATAGTGGTGTTGTCCCAAACGAATTCGTGTTGTTTGTCATCTGAGTGTATGGCTACTAGGGATAGCTGGTCGTGTCGTTTCGTGGCTAGTTGGTGTTCATGGATGCGGGTTGTTAGCTGCCTTCCTGTTTGTCCTATGTAGTGTTGTGTGCAGTCCTTGCATGGGATTTTGTACACTATGTTGGTTTTGCTCCTGCTGGGTATTGGGTCCTTTGTCCTGGTGAGTTGTTGTCTGAGAGTGGCTGTTGGTTTGTGTGCTGTTATGAGTCCTAGTGGTCGCAGCAGTCTGGCTGTCAGTTCAGAAATGCTCCTGATGTATGGGAGTGTGGCCAGTCCTTCGGATTGTGGCATGTCATCATTCCATTGTCTTTCCCTAAGGCATCTGTTGATGAAATTACGCAGGTATCCGTTTTTGGTGAATACCTTGTATAGGTGTTCTTCTTCCTCTTTTTGTAGTTCAGGTGTGCTACAGTGTGTTGTGGCCCATTCATAAAGCAGAACAACTACTTGCAGACACCAACACCTACCAAAAGAGGGAGTTTGACCCCACCCCACAGCTCACCAATATGATAAACAACACACTGAGGAACCTATAAAAAAACGGGCAAATAACCAGGTCTGACCTACTAAGAATGAAACCGGAAAGCAACAACACCCCCAGATTCTATGGACTACCTAAAGTACACAAACCAGACATCCCACTCAGACCCATAGTATCACTAACAACAACACCATCACACAAACTGGCTAAAGAGCTACAACAGAAACTGAAACACCTGATCAGCAGATCCAGACACTCTATACAGTCAACACAAGAATTCTTGGACATCATCAGAAATATACACATAGACAAGGAAGAAACCATGGTCTCATTCGATGTAACGGCACTGTTCACTTCTATTGACAATACCCTAGCCAGAGAAACAATATCTAACCTGCTGGACATACATAACAGACAACAGGACGCTGAACCTATTAACAAAGATGGCATACTTAAACTACTGGACCTGTGCCTCACAACACACTTCACATTCAACAATCAGATATATGAACAAATCAACGGAACACCCATGGGCTCACCGATCTCCGGACTCATAGCAGAAGCAGTAATGCAAAGATTAGAAAAAACAGTTTTAACGCAATTACAACCCAAACTCTGGGTCAGATACGTGGACGACACCTTTGTAATCATTAAAAACACAGAAATAGAGAACACACACCGGATCATCAACGCCACACTCACAGGAATCTGATTCATGAGAGAGGAAGAAAAGGACAACCAGCTCCCATTCCTGGCTGTGATGGTACAAAGAACACCGAATGGAGAATTCACCACGAAGGTATACAGAAAAGCCACACACACAGACCAAGTCCTGAACTATGAAAGCAACCACACCAACACACACAAACAAAGTTGCATAAGGACATTATTCAAAAGGGCCACAACACACTGCAGCACACCTGAACTACAAAAAGAGGAAGAAGAACAGCTATACAAGGTATTCACCAAAAACGGATACCCGTGCAATTTCATCAACAAATGCCTTAGGGAAAGACAACAAAATGAGGACATGCCACAACCCAAAGGACTGGCCACACTCCCATACATCAGGAGCATTTCTGAACTGACAGCCAGACTGCTGCGACCACTAGGACTCATAACAGCACACAAACCAACAGCCACTCTCAGACAACTCACCAGGACAAAGGACCCAATACCCAGCAGGAGCAAAACCAACATAGTGTACAAAATCCCATGCAAGGACTGCACAAAACACTACATAGGACAAACAGGAAGACAGCTAACAACCCGCATCCATGAACACCAACTAGCCACGAAACGACACGACCAGCTATCCCTAGTAGCCATACACTCAGATGACAAACAACACGAATTCGTTTGGGACAACACCACTATTATAGGGCAGGCCAAACAGAGAACAGCCAGGGAGTTCCTAGAGGCATGGCACTCATCCACAAATTCTATCAACAGACACGTCGAACTAGACCCTGTATACCGACCACTGCAGCGGACAGCAACTGACAACCGGAAGCGGCAGATTCAAACCAGTATAAATGCTGGAGGAATCAGCACAGAAGCGCTTCACAGGAGGCTCCCAAGCACTGAAGATGTCACCTAGAAAGGGGACGAAACGTTTGCAACAAAAACTCCCAGCTCGGCAAACAGAACCACAACAATGAGCACCCGAGCTCCAAATCTTCTCTCAAACTTTGGATGAAGTAAAGCAGACTTACCTCCTGTTAATATTAACCACATAATAGAAATTCTGATTTGGGAGTGTTGAGTGGGATTTAAAGTTAATCATAATGTAATCATTTCATTAATACAAGCACCTGTATTATATGACAAACCCAATACTGTGAGCAAACCAAGGAATAGTTAAATTTGTAAATTCAAGAAACACAACCAAATTACAGAGAATAATGAATATTTCAAAATACCTAAAAGGTTGAACCTTAATGCAAATTGGTCTGAAAAATAAGACAACAAATTGAAGTCAAGATGACCCGAATCATTCATTTGAATGTAATTCATACATGTTGTGCATTCATTTTTTTAAAAAAATCATGATTAAAATGCAAAATTACTTAGCCAAGACAATTTATTTAAAATAAAAATGCACGATAAGATCTCAACCAGTGAAGAGACTGTGTGATTTCACATTCCATCAAAGGAAACCAAAAGCTTTTTGTGTTGTATAATCATACTGCAGTCTAAGCATTGGGATACTATGTCTAGAGGAGGCACCCCATTGCTTTGTAATATTAAGACTCGATGTAACAAAGTCTCATTTAATAGCCCTCATCTCCTACTGCCAGATAATTAAAACAGATTTCTATAAATTTTAATTATAAATATATTTCAGATAGAATATGTAAAATGGAAAGACAATTCTAAATTTTTGTAGAATTAAATAGAATTTATAGTGCAGAAACAGGCCATTCAGCCCAAAATGATTGTGATGGTGTTTCAACTCCACTGAAGCCTCCCCTAACCTTCAGCATCAGCTTTGATTTTAATGTATTTATCTAGGTTCACCCTAAGTGCATTCATGTCATACTCACCTCAACTAACTAATCTGAATTTCACATGGTTCCAGAAGTTCCACATGGTTCCAGAAGTTTACCACTCTCTGGGTAAAGACGTACTTCCAAAATTCCTTATTGGATTTATTAGTGATAATGCTATTTTTTATGGATTCTAGTTTTGGAATCCCCACTAGCCAAAGGTTTTCTTCACATGGTAATTTCTTCATTTAAATAGGAAAGTTTTCATTATGCCATCCCTGAGCCCTTCAATTTTCTAGAAATTAGGAATGTCAGTCCTATATTGCCATTTTGAAAGATCCAATTGTTAAGGGAAAATGGTTGCATTAAGGTAATGCATAACTAGCAACCTTTGCATTTCAGCAAGATGACTATAAATTCAGCAATAAATTTTCTTATAAATTGCGTTGTACAGCTGGATTGTACTTTATCCTTTCATGCCTGGCATAAAGGTTCCCAACTGCTGCCAATGGTATATCAAGTGATCTTGAGCAGTTTCCAGTCCAATATTCAACTGTATTGCTCCAATACAGCTATAATTCTGGCACCTACTACTTGACAATGTATAAACTTTCCTAGCTACGTCACCAATAGCCGGTGAGAGGCTGGGAATTCTGTAGTGAGTTACTGACATGTAGACCACACCCCCAAAGCCTGGCCTCCATCGACAAAGTATGAGTCACAAGTGTGAAAGAATACTCTCCACTTGCCTGGATGAGTGCACCTCCAACAAAACTCATTAAACATACCATCATCGAGACTAAAACATTCTGCTTGATTGACACCCTATCCATCAACTGAAGTATTCACTCACTTCAGCATTGATGCAGAGTGCAACATTTTGTAATATACACAATGTTCACTATAACATCTTGCTGAGTATTGTTCAACTGCACATCCTAAACTTTGAACCTCGACCAGCTAGCAGCTCAAGAGTAGCAGGTTGATGGGATCACACCACTGAAAGTTTTTCTCCTAGCCATACATCATAGTGAATTGGAACTATAACACTATTCCTTCACTGTTGCTCAACCAAAATCCTGGAACTGTCTTCCGAACTGTGATTGCCCCTAAAGCTCAAGGATGGCAAAGGATCGAGAAGGTGGTTCACCAACACCTTCTCAAGGGCAATTATCAATGAGCAAGAAATGCTGGCCTTGATGATAACACATACAATGTCACATCAATTGTTACACACAATATTGTCTGGTCTGAGAATTCACAAGCAACGGTGAATGTTCTTCTGAAAAGAGTTGATGTAAATCACTGAAGTTGAGGAGAGAGACCTTTGCTCCACATTGTGACACCCAACCTGGGAATTGATCACGTAATGGGAAAACTCAAAACCGTACTATCAAAATGCTAATCACTTTATTATAGTAGAAACCAAAATCAAAATATGTTTCTTTTAGTGAAATTACTTATAACCAATCCTCTTATAGAATCATATAATTATTCAGTCCAGGAGAAAACTGTTTGATGTATCCTGTCTGTGCCAGCTCTTTCATAGAACTTTCCAATTTATGCCAATCCCTAAGCATTCCTTTTATTCCTGCAAATATTTCCGTTTCAAGTATAAGATATCTGCCTCCAGTTTGAAAGTTCCTATTAGACATGCTTCGATATCACTTCAGCTTTTTAGATCATAAAACTAATGGGCAAAAAAAATGCTCCTCATCTCCACTTTAATTCTTAATCACCTTATGGTTTTGATTTTTCACCAAATGAAAGATCTTAAACTTAAAATGCTAATTCTGTTTCTCTCTCCTCAGATGTTTCCAGATCTTTTGATTATTCTGTTTCTGTTTCAGATTGCCAGCATTCAAAATATTTTGTTTTTGTGTTAGGTCTGCGTTTTCTGATGAGCAACCTTCTTGCTGTTGGAAATAGTTTCTCTTTTATTTGCTCTTTTCATTAAATCTCTGCTTAACCCTCTCTGCGCAAACAAAAATAATCCCAGCTTTACTCAACTTTCCACAATATTGTAACCCTTCATCTCTGATACCATGACTGTAAACTTGCTCTGCACCATCTCCAAAGCCTTAGCGTGTCCCCAAAGGTTCAGTGCTTAAGACGGGACACACAAAATGGTACAACCACCAAGATCCTGCACTTCTCACTATAAAGAAGCAGACACCCAGCTATGAACACTGTGTGCCATTGCACAGGGAAATGTACCACAAGGACAGGGATTGAACTTGACATTCCAAAAGAAATGTCTGCTTGCAAGTCTTGACCCTAGAGATATGGAATCTGTCTAAGCTATGCTGTGCAGTACATTTATAGAATCATAGAATCTCTTCAATGCAGAAACAAACCATTCCACCCATTGCATCCATACTGACCCTCTGAAAAGCATTCCATCCAGACCCACTTACCCACCCTCTTCCTGAAACTATGCATTTCCTATGGTTAATCCATCTAACCTGCACATCCCCTGACACTATGGGCAATTTGGCACAGTCAATCTACCTAACCTGCACACCTTTGGCCTGTGGGATGAAACCAGAGGAAATCCACATAGACACAAGGAGAACGTGCAAACTTCACAGAAACAGCTGCCCGAAAGTGAAATCAAGCCAGGATCCCTAACACTGAGAGGCAGTAGTGCTAACCACTGAGCTACCGTGCAAATGCAAACACTAAATATCAACAACTCTTGTTCATTTTACAACCAATAACTGTAGAAGAGAGGTGAGTGTACAACTCCGTATAGATACCATCATTCTTGGACCTTTCTCTGGAAAACTAATCAGTTAGCTTACATTCACTAAACCCAGAGATAGGCTGATTGTTATTTTTGGCAGAAGCCAACAAAGTGGCTGTTATGAATAACTGGGCTTTGAGGAATCTTCAGGCCCAGGAGTTCACTCCTTCCCCACTCTCTGAAGACAACCTTTTTCTGACTGAGGTTTTCATCCCAAAGAAAGTTATGTGCTTTCTGCAAGCAAGGACAGAACTGAAGATCTCCACTTCATGTCTGCTTCATAGCTCTTGCATTGCACACCAACCAGCCTAGTATTTCAAGAAAATCATTCAACCAAAGCAGCTAGTATAACAAACAGTTGACAAAGGAAGTCAATTCTTAATTTCCTACATGCAGTGACCCTTGCACAAAAGCTCATTGTCATGCTATAGAACATGGAACATAGAACAGTACAGCACAGAACAGGCCCTTCAGCTCATGATATTGTGCCAAGGATTATTCTTAATCTGAAACAAATATCCTAACCTACGCATCCCTCTATTCACTGCTGTCCATGTACATGTCCAGCAGCCACTTAAATGGCCCTAATACTCTGCTTCCACCACCACTGCTGGCAATGCATCCTGTGCATTCACAACTCTCTGTGGAAAGAACTTACCTCCAACATCTTCTCTATACCTTCCTCCTAAAACCTTAAAACTATGAACCCTCATGGCAGTCAATCCAGCCCTGGGGAAAAGTCTCTGGCTATCAACTTTATCCATGCCTCTCATTACCTTGTTCACCTCTCTTCCTCCTTCTCTCCAGAGAGAAAGGTCTGAGCTCAGTCAACCTCTCTTTGTCAGACAAGCCCTCCGGTCCAGGCAGCATCCTGGTAAATCTTCTTTGCACCATCTCCAAAGCCTCCGTATCTTTCCTATAATAGGGTGACCAGATTTGGAAACAATATTCCAAGTGTGGTCTCACCAGGGTTTTGTAGAGCTGCAGCAAAATCTCATGGCTCTTAAGCTTGATCCACCTGTTAATGAAAGCCAAAACACCAGATGCTTTCTTAACAATCCTATCCACTTGGGTGGCCACTTTGAGGGATCTATGAGCTTGAACACCAAGATCCCTCTGTTCCTGCCAAGAATCCTGTGTTTAACCCTATATTCAGATTCAAGTTCGACTTCGCATTTATCCAGGTCAAACTCCATTTGCCACCCTGTCTATGTCACACTGCAGCCTGCAATAGCCCTCAATACTATCAACAGTACCTCCAAACTTTGTATTATCAGCAAATTTACTAACCTACCCCTCAATCTCCTCATCCAAGGCATTTATAAAAACTACAAAGAGTAGAGGCCCAAGAACAGAGCCCTGCAGGACACCACTCACCACTGACCTCCAGGCAGAATACTTTGCATCTACAATCTACAGCCTTCTGTCAGCCAACTAGTTCTGAATCCAGATAGCCAAATCTCCCTGTATTCCATACCTCCTGAATTTATGAATAAGCCTACTGTAGGTAACCTTATCAAATGCCTTGCTGAAGTCCATGTACACCACATCCACTCTCAACCTTCTTTGTCACATCCTCAAAGAACTCAATAAGATTTGTGAGGCATGACCTTCCCCTCACAAAGCTATGCTGACTGCCTTTAATCATGCTCTGCTTTTCCAAATAGTCATAAATCATATCTCTCAGAATTCTTTCCAAAATCTTGCTGACCATAGACGCAAGAGTGACTGGTCTGTAATTGCCAGGGATTTCCCTGTTACCATTCTTGAAAAGAGGAAAAACATTCACGTCCCTCCAATCTTCCGGTACAACTCCCGTGGAGAGTGAGGAAGTAAAGATCTGCCAGCGGCTTAGCAACCTCCTTTCTCATTTCCTGAAGCAGCCTAGGATAAATCTGGTCTGGCCCTGGGGACTTATCAATCTTAATATTTGCCAAAATTTCCAGCACATTAAGTTAATCAATTTTGACATGTTCAAGCCTATTTCCAAGCTTCTCATAGTTCTCATTCACAATAAGGTCCCTTTTCTTAGTGAAAACTGAAGCAAAAAACTCATTTAGGGCTTCCCTTATCTGCTCAGATTCCAAGCACAAGTTCCCTCTGCTATCCCTGACCGGCCCTATCTACTCCCTGACCATTTTCTTATTCTTCACGTATGAGTAAAATGCCTTTGGGTACTCGTTAATCCTTCCTGCCAAGCCCTTTTTCATGCCCCCTCCTGGCTGTCCTCAGTCCATTTCTGAGTTCCTTTCTAGCAAGCCTGTAATCTTCTAAAGCTGTGCTCAGCCCTTGCTCCCTCCACCTTACACAAGCTGCCTTTCTTCCTTTTGACGAGAAGCTCCTCTGTTCTCATCATCCAAGGCTCCTTAATCTTACCCTTTCTTGCTTGTCTCAGAGGAACAAGTTTGTTCATCACTTGCAACAACTGCTCCTTAAACAGTCTCCACATGTATGTTGTGTCCTTTCTGTGGAACAATTGCTCTCAATCTGTACTTTCTAACTCTTATATGATAGCATCACAATTTCCTTTTCCCCAATTAAATATCTTGCTTTGGTAACTGCTCTTATCCCTCTTCATGGCAAAGGTAAATGTAAGGCAGTTATGGTCACCAAAGTGTTCTTCCACCGCGAGATCTGACACCTATCCTGACTCATTGTCAAGCACAAAATTCAAAATAGCCTCTCCCCTCATCAGCCTGTCAATATACTGAGTAAGAAATCACTCCTGAACACACCTGATAAAAATGGCTCCATCCAAACCATCTGCACTAAGGGGTTTCCAGTTAATATTGGAAAAGTTGAAGTCACCCATAACAATAACCCTGCTATATCTGCATTTTTCCAAAATCTGCCAGCCTATGAGTTCTTCAATCTCCCTACTGCTATTAGGGGTCTGTAGAAAACCTCAATGAGGTGGCTGCTCCTTTGCTGTTCCTAACTTCCACCCATACTGACTGACTCAGTAGATAAACCTTCCTCAACAATCTTCATCTCTATAGCTGTGATGCACTCTCTAATTAGCAATGCTACACACTCTCCTCTTTTTCCACCATTCTTGTTCTGTTTAAACGTTCTAAACCCTGGAACATCTAGCAACCATGCCTGCACATGTCAAACCCACGCCTCTGTTATGGCTTCTACATCATAGTCCCAAATATTGATCCATGTTCTTATTTCTGACACTCTTTGCGTTAAAGCAGACACACTTTAACGGATCCCTTTGTTTCATCACATAAGAAACATTCAATACGATAGATTCACTACATGCTTTCACTGCCCCATTTACAACGACCCCTTTCTCAGATGTGCAGCTCTGGTTGCCAACCCCCTGCTAAACGAGTTTAAACCCTCCCGAATCTTCAGTTTAACTTCAAGCAAGCCATCCATTACCTTTCATAGAGCATAGAACATTACAGCGCAGTACAGGTCTTTCAGCCCTTGATGTTGCTCAGACCTGTGGAACCAATCTGAAGCCTATCTATCCTACACTATTCCATTTTCATCCATAGCGTTAACCAATGACTATTTAAATGCCCTTAAAATTGGCTGTTGCAGGCAGTGCGTTCCATGCCCCTACTACATTCTGAGTAAAGAAACTACCTCTGACATCTATTCTCTACCTATCATCCCTCAATTTAAAGCTATACCTTCACGGGTGTAGTTTTAGGTTGTACAACACTGAGAAAAGCAGGGAAGTCAAATGCTGCAGATTGTGCTTGTACATGCCTGATACTGTTGTGACTTAGTAACCATGGCTGTGGGAATACTTCATGCCTGCCAGTCAGAATGGTGGGACATTAGTAAAAACCTTCTTTTATATAGCACCTTTAATGTAAGTCCCAAGGCACTTTCTGCTTGCACAAGATGGCTGGCCATGCAACACTTTGAGAAATGTCAAGCTCAGGAGACAATTGCAGCTCAAACTCCAGATCTGAGGGAAAGCGCCTTTTCAGTCTCTATAGCAACCTTATTTATTTGAGTCTTTTGCTATCTCCGGGAAATAGTGTTACAAATGTTCTGGTCATTCTGTGGAATGGTTATACCAGTATATTTTAAGCCCATTCCATAGGCTGTAAATAAAGGGTTGCAATCTCATTGATACTGATTTGCAATCACTTGTGATTTATTGTCATCCTTGTTGCTGATGTCTGAACCTCTAAATTACCTAACAGCCTGAAACCTATCCCAAGTATCCACTATTCTCTCTTTTTGCACTAAATCATTCTCTTCCACTTCCAGAAACACGCCTTTGAATTATTCAGTCCACTAAACAGAAATTCCACCCAGTGTTTAAATATGTCAGGTTGAATACGGCAGTGAAATCCCAGCAAGTTATCTATTTTTAACACTAGGCGATCCTCTACAGACAGGCAGAGCACGATCTCTACAAAACAACAATGTAACGGTACATGTTGGTGCCTGCCCAGTGCACCGAATTTATTTGCATTATAATTGCCAAGCTGTAACACAGCAATTAGTGTTAGCGAGTCATGGGTGCATTTAGGTTTGTAAAATGGGAATACATCCCCAAAATTAGCATTTTCACTGTTCACAAAGGTCTCTGCCATCAAAATATATGGAAATAGTTAAAAATTTACTCCACATTAAAAGAGCAAAATTCACATTTGCATTGATAAATGTATTTATTGCAGCTGGTTCTCTGTAATGATGTGAACAACAGTCATGAATGTGAGTACTAAAAGATAAATTACTTACACAGTCTCAACTGTATTTGAGATATTGTTTAATAATTAATACACTGAAACCCAGATTAACTCCTATAACCTCTGCCCCACTTTTATCAGCGCTTAGTTAACTCTGGGCCAATTATGTTTTATATTATGGCTTCCTTGTGAGGTGCTCGCTTGCAAAAAAAAATCCTCATATTAGCTATCTCATGCTCACCACTTGTATGAAGTGGAGTTCGATTTAAATGGAATTCCTTCCCTGGGGGATTGTAATCTTGCTGGAAATCCTGCTCAGTGGAATGAATTTCTCTTTCTGAATATAGTGGTTCAATGCGGTTTTTAATTCATGACATAATTCAAATAGAAGTCAATGATTGGTTGTTCAAGCAGGAATATGAATTAGCCATGATATACCCTGAACACATTCTTTTCAGAACTCTTTCCAGCACAGCCCTCCATTGGGTATTTAAAGAAAAGAAAGCCTATTTGAATCGTCCCTATCAAATCTCTCAGAATTGTTTTACAGTTCTTATTCTACACTGTTGTTATGTTGAAAAATTTTTCACATAGTAGTTGGTGAATTATTTATTCACATGCTAATCAATAAAGCACTGTATTCTTAGAATGGTACCATGGAATTATTAATGCCCAGTTGAGGCACTGGATCAAATCAATTGGGCCTCATTTTAACATCAACACCTTTGACAACACAGCACTCCCTCAGCACTGCACTGGAGTGACAACCTACTATGTTAACTTAGATTATGTGTAAAGCTTGAACACACGATATTTCAATTCAGTGTGTAATGATTTGATCCAAAGTGTCACAATAGGAAGAAAATAAAGACTCATGTTTACACAGTGAATTTCATCCATAATGCTTGGCAAAGTGTGTTACAGTCAATGATTTTGTTGCAATGTTAGAGACACAACAGCCAATTTATATACAGCAAATTCCCATAAACATCAAAGTGAGAATGGCCAAACTATCTTTCGTTTAAATCATGTTGATTAAGAGAGTGGCATTAAACAGTGGTAGGTTGGTTAGCCTATTTGGCTAGACAGCTATTTTATGAGGCAGAATGATGCCAATAACATGAGTTTAATTCGTGCACCATCTGAGGCTATCTTGAAGTACATTTACTTCCAGTCTGTCCCCTCGCCTAGGGCATGGTGACTCCAGGGGTCTAATGAGAGAACAGCCCTCTGGTCCTGTAGAACTATGTCGAGAGAGTGATGCTGGAAAAGCACAGCAGGTCAGGCAGCATCCAAGGAGCAGGAAAATTGATGTTTCTGTAGTCCTCACTTTTTCCTATAGAATTATGGCAACTTTACCTCTACAGGGCATCAAGAAAAAAAAAATCTTTGTGACAGCACCATTGATTTTTAGGTGTAACTGAGAGATCAGACAGATCCATGGTTCAATATCTCATCCTGAAGACAATGCAATCAACAATGCAGAACATCCTTATTACTGCAATGGCATGTCAACCTTTATTTTTGTGCTCAGGTCCTGGAGTGCGTCTTGAACACATGATTTTCTGACCTAGAGGCAAGAATAGTAAAACTAACCTACAGCTGAATAAAGCAACATACATCTTCTGTCACCTTTTGTGTATGATCATTGGAATTTTTGTTTACTTATTCACCTTCAGCATAAGATAAGGTAGAGTCTCATGGTCCATGGTGATGACTATATGTTCATTGCTGTGTGAAAGCAGATGCTGTATGTCTGAATAATTGTTACAATCGTCATTCCTTCTCACTCTATTTCTCACTTTGTGTTTCTCGACTAAGTGCAGCGAGAAACCAAATAACTTTTCATTTTGAACACAGCTCTAAATCCTAATTTATTTATGGATCCTGGCACATTTCTGTTGAAT
Organism: Hemiscyllium ocellatum; assembly: GCF_020745735.1. NCBI lineage: Eukaryota > Metazoa > Chordata > Chondrichthyes > Orectolobiformes > Hemiscylliidae > Hemiscyllium > Hemiscyllium ocellatum. Next base: position 24,684,100 of record NC_083406.1, on the reverse strand, counting down.
GATTTTGTGTTTTGATGCATTAACATTGTTGTGCCTCCAGATGGAGTTTTCAACAGATGGTGAAGCTGTAACAATGATGATTTTTAAAATGCAATGTCCTACAGGTAAAACAAACAACCGACAGCACACCAATGAGTGAAATGCCTGGTCTGAAGCAGCCTTCTTTCTGTAGGCTATAGCACCTGCTCAGGTTTCTACAATTGCACCAAGAAATCATGTTTCAGTCCTGCTAGGTGTATCATTGATGTGAACACAGAGACTGGATTGGATCTCAGGTTATAACCACTGTAGAGTGAAACAATGTCATTCAAGTCCTTGTCAAAACCAATCAGTCGAGTGTGGCTGCAAATTATGGTAAATTATATCAATGTCAAGTATCTCTGGGAACCTCAGTTATGAAATCAATTATTATTATCAATACTAATGAGGAGGGGGAATGATACATCTACTGATACAGTTGCAAATATTTCACTTAATTACTTATGCAAGAGAAGGCAGCCTTTGAGAGAGGTTACATCATTGACATATAAAAAACTTTGCAGTGACACTGATTTGTGTTCAATGGCAAAGTGATAGTGCTCACAACTGAACTCAAAGAAAGCTGCTTATATTAATCTAGTGACTTGTGTGATGTGAATCTCCCCTTTCCTCAGGTTAAGATGAAATCTGGTGCCAAGTGAAGGGGATCTGGAGGTTTCAGCAGCAGTGCTGACATCAGTTACATCAAGCTGCTAATCACATTGACGTATTCACACAGACAGCAAACCTAAAAGTAAAAGCTGTTTATCCTTCCCTTTAAATTTTTTTTTACAGACAGTGAAATAACGAGCATTTATAAAAATAGGAACGGGACTAGGTCATCTGGCCTCTTGAGACTGCCATCCAGTACAATCATACTGAGACTAACATTCATCTTAAAAATGTACGTCCAGGACCTGAACACAAGGTGATATTTCTCCAGAAGAGACAATTGAAGAGACAATTCACTATCACCATCCCTCATTCTCTGTGGCCTACCAGGGATTAGAAACATAGATCATCCCTAACACGCCAATCCACAGGTTTTATTTGGTAACTTTAGAGCAGTTGCCTCAATGCCTTGAATTTCAGAAGCAGTTGCTTGCTGCTAACCTGAGGGAGATAATTGTACTTTAGGATACTCGTGACATTAAAGTCATACTAGAGCCCAGAATAGTCCAAAGTCAGTCAGGCTGTAAGTGGCTAAAGCTCCTCAAAGGGTTTGGATTTGGGGGAACTTTCTCTTTATAATCAACAAACATGTAATCAATGTGTCTAAGTCTACATGAAATATCAAAGTTTGACCAGCAGTTTAATTCAGTATTTACTTGCATTACTATCAGTTTGGCTACACTACAGATTGTCCATGTTCCTATTATCAAGGAAATCAAGAAATAGGGGAACATGGAAAATCAGAATCCCTGTAGAAATTCGTTCATGATTGTATTGAATAGTAGAACAGGTTCAAAGGAGTGTAATATCTACTGCTGCTTCTAGTTTTTATATTGTTTTACATTTGCAAATCTAAAACCCGAAATGAATTGTCCTACCTCCTGGAAATAATAGGGCAGGTTACACAAGCTTTGGAGGGGATGGGGGAAAGTTTCACATGATCATCCCCCATCAGGATCCCAGCTTGTCCCACATGCTATGCATTTGGCCTAGATATTCCTAACCTCTAACTTTTGCTCTTGACAAGTATCTTCCAGGAGATCGCCTAATTGACAGGGTTGGCTTTTGCTTGGTTGTGAGGTACCTTGAGGGATTTGTTCAAATCTTCCCTGGAACACTTCCAATTCTCATGAAATCCAATCATGGTTTTACTTGTATTGGGATGACTGATGAAGTGGGAGTTTGTGGGACTGGTAGGAAGCACTGCCATTCCTCCAGACCCACAATATGTCTGGTACTTTTTTCCAAAGAGGTCATTATTGCCCTACCCATTCCTCATCCCTTCATAACTGCTGGAGTGTCAACAGAACAACGAGGTGATATCTGAATCCTTGAAAATGTTAGCAAAATTCCAGTAAAAGTTGGGTAGGTATGAAGACAATAATACACGCTTACTGTTTTATGCATCGAGGCATTAGCCTGGATTTTCCATTTCAACTTGGTCAGTTTGCAGCTTCAGAAGCACAAGATGTATTAGAAGTTGTGGTAGAGTCCATCAGTCTTCCTTTCTTTGCTGAATATAAAACCTCTCTCATTTCCAGTGGTGCAGCATAGACCACTGGTGAGTTTTGACAAGATGATGCACTTTGTCTTACATTGAAAAGCAATTTATTGTATGAAAGCAATAGATATGAGCCACATTGCCTAGGTAGATATAATCACCTAAGACTACCAGGAGCCAGGTATATCACTTGTAACCTCATTGGGATTTTGTGCCACACTGCCTGAGTCTCCAACCAAGGCTGCATGATATCATCAGATTGAAGCATACAAAACTGTGAGGGGTCTTCACAGGTGGATGTGGAGGCAGTGCCTCCACTTATGGGAGAGTATACAACTAGGATTCACTGTTAAATAATCAGGTGTCATCCATTTAAAGCAGAGATGAGGCAATATTTTCTTTGTTTGAGAGGGTCATGAGTCTTTTGAACTCTCCCTGAAAAGGCAATGGAAGCAAGGTCAGGGAATATTTTTAAGGCAGAGCTGGGGAGATTCTTGGTAAGCAAGGGGGTGAAAAGCTATCAGGAGTAGATGGCGATATGAATTTGAAGTTACTATCCAATTGAGACATGATCTAATTGAATGGCAGAACAATCCTAAGGGGCCAAGTGGCCTACTCCAGCTTCTTGCTCATCCATTGCAGGTTATGGGTGGAACTTAATATAATCTCCAATATTAACCCTTTTGGAACCATTATATTCCACGACATCAGCCCCCAAACTCATGTCCTCTTACCCTTGCTGTTAATCCAGAGACCAGGTACTGTTCTGGGACCAAGATTCAAATCCCACAATGGCAGATGGTATAATTTGAACTCAGTAAAATCTGGAAATAAGAGTCTAATGATAAATGTGAATCCATTGTCAATTGTTGGAAAAACCATTTGGTTCACTAGTGTCTTTCAAGGAATGAAACTGCCATCTTTACCGGGTCTGGCCTACATGTGACTCCAGACCCACAGCAGTGAGGTTGACTGTCAACTGTCCTCTGGGCAATTAGGGATGAGCAATAAATGCTTGCCTGGCCAGTGATGCCCTCATCCCACGACTGAATTTTTTAAAAAGCATAAATATAATTAATGAATTATAATTGAACAGTCATGAATATACTTAATTTTGCACTATACTTACCCCAAGTCTCTGAATTTATGAATGCAGGCGACCTAACCTTCGCAACTATCTGGAATGTGTTCATTTTAGATCAGGTGTCTTTGGTTTAAAAACTGTTTGCATTGTTCTCAACTCCTGTCAATCATTTCTCCACTAGGGAATCTTCTATCTTTTGGATATCCTGCTAAGCACAGTAGCTAGTCCATTATCTTACCTGGATGACCATTAAACTCCTGAATTCCCTCTACAGTAAATCTCTTTCCTGCAAACTCAGATAGTTGTCCCAAGACCTCATCTAGGGGATTTTTAATTTCATGAATATCCATCATGGAAGATAGCTGCTCTGTTAAAACAAATGTATTTTCCTTGCAATATCTACATTTCCAGACCAGGCATTTGCTTTTGGCTTTGAATGGCTGTTGTCTTTCTTTTTGTATCTTTGATGCTCAGACAAAGCAATTTCTTATTTTTGACTGTGTCCTGAATCTGCGGTCATGGGGCTGGCTTCCAAGAAGTCATATACAGTTCATCTCTGTTTTGTTCAAGCAAATCTTTACTCTTAAATGAAGTAAATAAGCTCTTTGTTTCAACTTGTTAGATCAGTTGGATGCCCTCAGTTGCTGTCTATAGTTGTCTTCCTGAAGAGCTAGATGTGTTTTACATTCTTAGTCATTTTACTGGAAGATTCCTGCTCAGTCATCATTATGTCTGTCACTGGTACTGACAATTCTGTTTTGCTAGAGAACAAATTCAAATGTTCTTCAGTGATGATTGGAATGGAACACATTTCAACCAGTCCTAGAGAACTCATGACTCATTTCCTGTTGGCAGGATGAAACCACTTCCTTGTGCCAACACAAGTAGTCTCATTAGATTCGTTATTCTATTTGTGTTCCTCTGTGAGATAGGGGAATCCAGTAAGTTTTTCTACTGGCTGTTCCTTGAGCAGTTCATCAGTGACTAGTTATTTCTTGACCAGTTGCTGTCAGGGAACTAGTTGAACTCCTCCTACTATTGGAAGAATATTGAGGCCACGATATTTGCAAATGCTAAAAGGGAGAAATAATGACAGTGAACCACATGCACATTATCAACACATACACTGTTTGTATGATAGTGTCACTTGGGATGTTGTTCCACGTTCATCATGCAACTTCATACTTGGAAACCGTAACTTCTGTTTATTCAGCCATGCCTCTGATGTAACAGAAGTGTGACACCGACTTGTAGGTCAAGCCTAAAATGAATGCGATGTCCAAATACGTTCTATAAACTCAAATCAGTTGAATCCCCGATTTCCCCTTGGAATGCCCCATTTATCTTCTCTAAAGAATGAGGTTCTTTTGCATTAACCTTTATATATGAGTAAGCACTTGACTTTTCACTGCTGTGAAACTGTGTCTTCCATCTGCACATCTTCTGGAGGTGACCTATAGTTTTAAAAATGTAACACACCTTTCTCATGGCTTGGCATTGCCAGTATATGTGAACCATTGTTCTATAGCGCTGATACTGATTCTTATTATCTTCTGTTTAGTTCTGCTTTTTGTGTTAAGTTGCCACATGTGTCTGTAATGTTTCCACCTTATATCTTGGACACATTCTGTTGGCCTGTTTGATAATGTTTTACTACTTTTTAAAAATTTGACTGAGTAATTTTGGTTTCTCCTTCTAGCATTATTTAAATCGTTTTTTGCAAAGTCTTTTTTGGAATGCAGTGCATCCTTTTAAAGGGAGGGGATGGCACAGCGGTATAGTTACTGGACAGATAATCCAGAGACAAGGTTACAAACCCATCCATGGTGGATGGTGGAACATTTTATCTTTATTTCTTTATCGGATGTCGGCATTGCTGGATGAGCAACCATTTATTGACCCTTGATCTGAGTGGCTTGCTTGTGTCATTTCATTGAAAGGTTTAGAGTCAGCACATTGGTGTGGGTCTGGAAGGCAGCCCAAGTAAGGATGGAAGATTTCCTTCCCTGCAGGATATTAGTGAAAACATTTGACAATATATTTTTTCCTTCTGGTCACCATTAGGCTAACTTCTAATTCCAGATACAATCATAGAGTCATAGAGATGTACAGCATGGAAACAGATCCTTCGGTCCAACCCGTCCATGCTGACCAGATATCCCAACCCAATCTAGTCCCACCTGCCAGCATCTGGCCCATATCCCTCCAAACCCTTCCTATTCATATACACATCCAAATGCCTCTTAAATGTTGCAATTGTATCAGACTCCACTACATCCTCTGGGAGCTCATTCCATACTTGTACCACCCTCTGTGTGAAAAAGTTGCCTCTTAGGTCTCTTTTATATCTTTCCCCTCTCACCCTAAATCTATGCCCTCTAGTTCCCCCACCCCAGGGAAAAGACTTTGTCAATTTATCCTATCCATGCCCCTCATCATTTTGTAAATCTCTATAAGATCACCCCTCAGCCTCCGATGCTCCAGGGAAAACAGCCCCAGCCTGTTCAACCTCTCCCTGTAGTCCAGATCTTCCAACCCGGCAACATCCTTGTAAATCTTTTCTGAACTCTTCCAAGTTTCACAACATCTTTCCGATAGGAAGGAGACCAGAATTGCACGCAATATTCCAACAGTGGCATGATCAATGTCCTGTACAGCCACAACATGACCTCCCAACTCCTGCACTCAATACTCTGACCAATAAAGGAAAGCATACCAAATGCCTTCTTCACGATCCTATCTACCTGCAACTCCACTTTCAAGATCTCTTTGTTCAGCAACACTCCCGAGGACCTTACCATTACGTGTATAAGTCCTGCTAAGATTTGCTTTCCCAAAATGTAGCACCTCACATTTATCTGAATTAACCTCCATCTGCCACTTCTCAGCCCATTGGCCCATCTGGTCCAGATCCTGTTGTAATCTGAGGTAACCCTCTTCACTGTCCACTACAGCATTTGTGGGCGGCATGGTGGTTAGCATGCTGCCTCACAGCACCAGAGACCTGGGTTCAATTCCCGACTCAGGCGACTGTGTGGAGTTTGCACATTCTCCCCGTGTCTGCATAGGTTTCCTCCAGGTGCTCCGGTCTCATCCCACAGTCCAAAGATGTGCAGGTTGGGTGAATTGACCATGCTAAATTGCCCATAGTGTTAGGTAAGAGCGCAAATGTAGGGGAATGGGTGGGTTGCACTTCGGCGGGTCAGTGTGGACTGGTTGGGCCAAAGGGCCTGTTTCCACATTGTAAGTAATCTAATCTAAACCTCCAATTTTGGTGTCATCTGCAAACTTACTAACTGTACCTCTTATGCTCACATCCAAATCATTTATGTAAATGACAGAAAAGTAGAAGGCCCAGCACCGATCCTTATGGTACTCCACTGGTCACAGGCATCCAGGCTGAAAAACAACCCCCATCACCACCCTCTGTCTTCTATCTTTGAGCCAGTTCTGTATCCAAATGGCTAGTTTACCTTGTATTCCATGAGATCTAACCTTGCTAATCAGTCTCCCATGGGGAACCTTGTTGAACACCTTACTAAAGTCCATATAGATCACATCTACTGCTCTGCTCTCATCAATCGTCTTTGTTATTTCTTCAAAAAACTCAATTTTATTGAATTCAAATTTTACCATCTGTCATGGTGGAATTCAAATTGTGTTCATAGGACATTAGCCTAGAGTTCTGGATTACTAGTTGCATGGTATTGCCACTATGCCAAAATGCCATTTGATTTTTTTTTAAAATTTGTAATTAAAAGTGTCATGGTGAAAGAAGTGATTGCCATAAAAACCCACATATTTTACTAATGTTCTTCAAAGAATGGAACTGGCATCCTTACCTGATCTGGCCTACGTTTGTCACCAGACCCAGAACAATATGGCTGACACTGAACTGCATTTCAGTTGAAGAAGAGTTATACCCAAAACACTGACTTTTCCAACTCCTGATGCTGTCTGGCTTGCTGTGTTCTTCCAGCCTCCTGCTTGTCTACCTTGGAATCCAGCATCTTGAGTTTATTTTTTTTTGTCTCTAATTCAGTTGTATCAGCCATAACAAATCTCAAAATAGTCTCTAGACAGATTTGCTCAAAAAGAGGCCTGGGTTTTTTCTCATCCAAGGACTTCTGGACTCATAAAAATGCCAGTTGAAAATGTAAGGAAGGCAGAGGAAAATTGTTTTTCTTGCAAAAAAAGTATTGTTTTGCTATCCAATTCCCAACCCTGTCAGAAGGCCAATATCTGGCCCATTGTCCCTTTTAAACCCAGACTCCTCTCTGACAAGAACAGTAAAATAATAACCTAATGAGAATAGTATTTATTTATATTAATTTATGATCACTATTGTCTCGGCCTCAAAAATTAATATTGTAGATAATATTTAATGTCCTTCCCTTCTTGTCATTGAGTGATAGTGAGCTACCTCATGAACCTCTATTGGGTATGTAGGCCCGTAATGTCATAAGGAAACGAGTTCCATATTTTGACCGAGCAATACTTGAGGAATGGCAAAGGGAACTTGCAATTGTGGCATACCCATGTATCTCCTTCCCTTATCCATCTAGATGGTAGTGGTGGTGGGTTAGGAAGGTGCTGTCTAAGGAGCCTTGGTGAATTTTAAAATGCATCTTATAAATAGCATACACTGCTACCATTATGCGTTGGAGGCAGAGGGAGTGGGTGTTTGTGCAGTGGTGCCAATCCAGGGGCACCATGCTTTGCCTGGATGGTGTCAACCTTTTTGACTGTTGTTAGTGCTGCATTCATCCTGGCAAATGGAGATATTTCATTACACTTCTGACTTGAGCCTTGTAGATGATGGATAAACTTTGGGGAGTCAGGTGGTGAGTTACTTATGGTAAGATTCCTAGCCTCTTGCCTGATAATGTAGCCTTATTACTTATATTACTAGTCCAGCTCAGTTTCTGGTGAAAGATAACCTTAGAATGTCAGTAGTGGGAAATTCAGTGATTGTGATGCCGTTGAGTGTCAAGGGGCAATGATTAGATACTTTCTTGTTAGAGATGGTCATCACTTGGCACTTGTGTGGCATAAAGGTTACTTACCATTTTTCAGGCCAAGCCTGGATAATGTCCAATCTTGCTGCATTAGGAAATGGACTGCTTCAATATCTAAGAAGTCCTGATTACTGCTGAACATTGTGCAGTCATCTAAGGACATCCTCTCTTCCTGTGAAGTTATGATGGAGGAAAGGTCATTGATGCAGCTGCTGAAGATGATTGTGCCAGGGGCACCACCCTGAGGAACAGATGCAAAGATGTTCTTGTGCTGAGATGAGCCATAGTTAACAGAATTAATTTTAATTCTGTTATGGGATCAAAGCATTGCTAGCTAGGCAAACAATGGTTACTCAAACATAAATGAGAAGGTTCAAGTGAGCCATCTTCTTAAACCGCTGCAGTCCATGTTATGTAGGAACACCCACAATGCTGTTAGGAGTTTGAGCCAGTGGCAGTGAAGGAACAGCTTTGTAATTCCAAATTAGGATGGTGTGTGGCTTTGAACAAAACTTGTTAATGGTGGGGTTTCTATCCATCTGCAGTCCTATTTTTCTAGGAAGTAGGGATCATGTGTTTCGAAAATTTCTTTGAAGGAGGATGGGTGAGTTACTGCAGCAATAAACCTTGAACTTTAAGAGTTTAATGCATAAATCTTACTAACGACTAATTTTACAATCATTATAACGGACTGAAATGATTGAAATATTGATGAACCTTTGGTTGTCTATTATGACAATACTTACACTTATCATGAATATAAATGAGAAATGATAGATTTCAGTTAAATTGACCGCTGTTGCATTTGCGAGGGTGACCTTTATGGTGGTAAGTTTCATGGACAACCTTTCCTCCCTGCTACCTGATGAGGACCTTATAAGTGGTTAAGGTTCCATGGGGGAATCTGACATGCAAAACCACTCAGTCCTTGATTGATGGGCCTGGCATTGGGGCAGGGGTATGTTCTAACTGCCATCATCCTGCACCACCTACCCTGTTCATAGTGGCCTCTCTAAACCACCTGCTATTAGATAATTGTGCCTGTGTCCATCCACTATTGGGTGGTGTCATACTGGTAGAAACCATTGACTCTCTGGCAGTATTAATGCTCAATAGACACACCGACCTCTGGTTGCTTGGCAACTTTCGATGGTTGAGACTTGCATCCTAGATGTCCTTAATGTACAGTTCTCTCCATCTCTCCTGATTTGGATCCATGTCTCCAGAAGATAAACCTGCCGATTTAGTTTACAAGTCTAGTGGCATTATCACTGTCCCAGAGATAGTCTGGCCACAAGGTCTCCCCCACTTGAAACCAGCAAGATTCTAGGAATGGTTTCACCAATCACCATATATATGTATATATAATTAACAGCAGGTTCCTGGTCATCAGTATTGGAGCAGATTCATCTCATTCTCCCTACAACCTCAATACAATCTCACAACAGATTGTACCACTGAGCTACCTACCATGAATCATCTTTTCTTAAAAGAGTAGTCAATTGACAAGAAGGAAATTTAAGACGTGCCTGAAGTGGATAAGAAAATCAAAAAACATGCACCATGGCTTTTTGCATAACTCATGTTCTCTTGACATATTATTCATGACCTCACTTCTTACCATTTTTATAATAAATGTTAGTGAAATATGGATGTTATTAATACATCGTTCATCCATATTTCATGCAGCATTGCTAAATACAGACCTAGCTGAAGCCAAGAGTATTAAATTGTCAATAAATTACTTGTGATATTTTAAACCTTGTTAGCATTTTTATTGAGCCCTTGTGTTAGCATTTTAAGAAACAGACCCGTATTAATTACAAATTTAAATCTATACTTCGGTTCCACAGGTCAATATTAAATGGGTCATTTCTGCACTGATGCATCTTTCCAACCACAATATTTCAATTTCAACACATTTTGGTATTAGTAATTAAAGTGCTCACATAGCATAGGTTATCCATCATAATAACTAGACAGTATGTGGCATTAAAATGTTAATGTGAAAGATGAAAGGTAACATAATTTAAGCTTGTAAATATTTCCTCTTTTTGTATTTTATGAATCTGGATTTCCTGTTAGTGACTCATATTGTGAAAAAAAAGGCTTTAAAATCATGTCAGAGATTGATAGGGTAGACAGCGAAGATGTCACTGCATGTGGAGGAGGCTAAAATTGGGGGCCATGAATATAAGATAGTCATTAATAAAGAATTGAGGAGGAAATTCTTCACCCAGACAATGTTAAGAATGTGGAGCTTGCTACAATAGAGATTAGTTGAGATAAATAGTGTACATGAATTTAAAGGTAAGGACATATGAGAGGGGAACAGATAGATGTAAAGGGTGGGGTTTAATGGGGAGCATAAACACTAGCACTAGCTAAGCACTGACTACTCCATATATAATGTAAATTCCACACTTAAATGGATCAAGAATGAGAGAGCACAATTTAAAAGTGTTTTGCAAAAGAAGCAAATGTGTAGTGAGCGAAGTCTTTTCTCATACAGCCAGCATGTGTGGTAGAGGCAGGTTCCACTGAGTATTCAAGAGGACATTGGATGGTTATTTGGATAGAAATAATGTGAAGGGGTGTGGGACGAAAGTAGGAGATTGTCAGTAGGTAATGGTTATTGAGCAAGTCAATACAGGCACGATGGGCTGAATGACCACAGTAATTCTTAAGTGATTCATTGAACTGCGCTCAGTGGGATGCTGATAGAAGAGGTCTTAAAGAATTTCTCTTCTACCTTGTGCTGGAATTGACCTGGAAAATGTCAATAACTTCAAAATAAGACCTTGCCCCTATGATTCTCCAAGCAAGAGTAAGAATGCTTTTGAATTCCAGCCACTGATAATTCCAAGGAAAATGAATGTACTGTTGTTTGCAGATGAAACAAAAAAAGGGAGAAAATAGGTGGGGAGGATGAAACAAAAAGTCTGCAGAAGGATATAGACAGGTTCCACTAGGAGACAAAGACTTGACAGATGGAATATAATATGGGAAAATGTGATGATATGCACTTTTGCAACAAGAAAAGAAGAACTGAATATTATTTGGATGAAGAAAGATTGTAGAAAGCTATAGAATAGGAGGGTTAAGAGTCCTCCTCAATGAATCACAAAAAGCTGGTAGCCAAATTGAGCAGGAAATGGGAAAGACAGTTGGAACTTTGGCCTTTATTTGAAAAGGGATGGAGTATAAAAGTAGGGATGATTTGCTAAAATTATATGAGGCACTAGTCAGATTGCATCTGGAATATTGTGAACATTTTTGATCACTTTATGTAAGGAAAGATATACTGGCAGTCCAGAGAAGTTCAGTAGGCTGATATCAGGAATGAAGGGGGTGTCTTATGAGGAGAGGTTAAGTAGGTTAGGCCTGCACTTGTAAAATATTGCATGAGAGGCGATCTCATTGAAAATTAAAGAGATCCTAGAGACCTTGATAAGGTAGATATGGAAAAGTTCTTTCCCCTTGTGGGAGAGTCTAGGGCCTGAGGGTATAAACTCAGAATAAGGGGTTGTACATTTAAGAAGAGATGAGAAGGAATTTCTTCTCAGAGAGAGTTATTGGATTGTGGATTTTTTTTAACCACAGAGGACTGTTGAGGTTGAATTATTAAGTATATTCAAGTCTGAGATAGACAGACTATTAATTGGTAAGAAAATCAAGAGTTGTGGTGAAAAAGCAGGAAAGTGAGATTGAAGATTATCAGATCAGTCATGATCTCAATGAATGGCAAAGCAAACCTTATGGGTTGAATTAATGATTTCTTCTCACATCTCTTATGGAATTCTAGGAGAGGCCTGTGTTATAGAACAGACTAAACCCCCCTCAAAATATATTAAGAAGATAGCCTAGACCTAACATTTCCATAATTTATAGATAAGTGTAAGGCATTGCATTCCAGATGCAATTCAATCAGTTAAACCACTCGATGTTTAGTAACAAAAATATCATTACACTTTAGTTGAAACACAGACAAAATAAAATTAAAATAATGGGGTTAATTGTAACTTTGTTGAAATGCTTAACAAAATAATAGATACATTAATTGTTATTGATTAACTATTCCAGTGCAGTAACATCCCATAAATACACCTGTTGCAAAGGCAAGTCAGTAAAACAAATGATCTCATATACAATTCTAGCAACAGGAAGAGAACCCCAGCTTTTAGATGTAACAGAGAGGGGAATAAGAGTTTTCCATCTAGCTTCAAGACCCCAGCAATTGCAGAAATCTAAAACTACAATTTCTGGTTTTGTGACAACTTGACCTCACCCATTCAGGCTATTTTTGTTATTCCTACTTTATAAAAAAGACCAAGGCCTCACAAGCTGTTTACTTTATTGGCTCATCACCTCCTTCTCATCGGAAAGAGGAAACAAAACTATACCTCTTAAAGTCATTGCATTGTCACGCCTTTTAAGATTAATACGTTGAGTAGTATTCTTACATCTGAGTTGCAAGGTTCTGGGTTCAATTGTCACTTCAGGGCTCAGTGCAAAATGCAAAGGTGCCATTTCAATACAGTTCTGAGACTGTCTGGCACTTGTGATGAAACATTAAACAACTCTATCTACCCAATCAAATGGTTGTAAATGGTCCCATGGCACACTTTCAAATAAGAGAGTTATCCCTTGCTCTCTTCTCAATTTTTACCCTTCAATAAATGCAGGGAAGGTGGTTTCTTGGTTGGGGGTTTAAGAAGATAAGGACGAAGTATCAGGATACAGTGTAGATCATTTAGACCAAGTTGATGAAAGACTTCTTCACTCAAAGAATAGTGAGCCTGTGGAATTTTCTAACATGGAAGGCTCTGAAGATGAAGTCACTGAATATATTCAATAACGTGATAGATAAGTTTTTGATTTTAGAGACTTTAGTGGGAGAAAGTGGGAATACAACATGGAGATAAAGGATCAGCCATAATCATATTGAATGGTCAGTAGCCTTGAAGGGTTGATTGGACTACACCTGCTCCTGGTTTCTACGATATCTGTATCTCTACTCAGATGATCGAGCTTAGGACATTAGCTGAAGGAACCCCTGGGGTTGGGATGACTGGCCTCCAGTAAACACAACAATCAATCTTGTGCTCAGTACATATCAGCAATAATGAATTTGTGAAAAAAACTCTACAAATATTGTTATACCATCAATGATGAATTTGTTAAAAAAAATCTAATCTTAGTTCCAGTTTGCCTGGTATTTATTTTGCTGCTGTTAACTGAAGTGCAAATTACCATGGAATCCCTGTGATGAGGGAGAAAAAGGCCAATTAAGTGAGCTTCATCTAATTGTTTTCCTCTGACTCATGTAGAGAGTATGAATGAGGGAAAGTTCCAGGTGAGACATGGTTGTAGTGCTCCCCTGGTTACAAAGCCAAGTGGTGCACATTGTTCCGGGTCACAAAACATTGAAGGAAGGAGTTGCTTTGATGCAGTATTTTGTCAGAGAAGCACCCTGAAGCACTTCACATGAAAAGCATTATAAGAGCAAAACCAGAGTGGATCACAGCTTTAGGGGAAGATTAAACAGATTGGGACATTTTTACCACAGGAAAATAGAGACTTATAGGAGACCTAAAACAGTGAATGGTTTGAACAGGGTATGTTTCCACTCATAAAAGATTCCATGCTAGGAACCATCGACACACGATAATGGTTAATTAACCCAACAGGGAAATAAGAAACAACTTCTTTACTTGGGGAGTGGTTAAAAAGGAACTGCAGTTGAAGCAGATAACTGAAAAGCTTTCAAGAGGAATCTCGACAAGTATGAGAGAAGAGGGAACAGAATAATATGCTGAAAGGTTGATATATTCAGATTTTGATTTGGATTTTATTGTCACATGTACTCAAGTACAGGAATGCAGGAGTACAGTAAAAGTCTACATAGTCACCATTTTCCCATGCCATCATGGTATACAAAAGACGGGATTAAAAACTAAAACAGAAATAAAAGAAACAGCCAAAAGGAAAGGAAACATCCAGATCACTCTACCGCCCTGCCATTTTTTCCTGGCCACCAGAAAAATAAAGCCACAAAGTCCATCCCTCAGTGTGCAAACTTTCAGGTGCTCTGAGTCTATGCACAAAACACTGGAATACTACCACCTCCATTCATTCAGTACCAGGATGAAGTCACTGGAAGAAGAGGAGATCTGTGTGAGTTGCGAAAACCTACCCAAGCTAATTGGGCTCAATGGTAATGTATGTATTGTTTACACCATGTAATAATGAAGGATATGCAGTAATTAGTTGTGTACATAGTATTTAAGATGGAGTTAGGATGGGATTTCTTCTCTTGGATTCCTGTTTGTGTTTGGAATTCTCTTCCCCAGCAAGCAGTCAAGGCCAGGTCCTTAAGTGTGTTCAAGGCTGTCTTAGAAAGATGCTCAATTGATAAGGGATTCAGGTGCAATGGAGGCATGCTGGAAAGTTAAAGCTGGAAGCAGATTAATCATGATCTTAGTGAATAGTGGAACATGTTCAAGTATGCTACTGCTCATTTTGTTTTAACATTTTTATGTATCACAGTCCCAAAATTAGCAAATAAAACAAACAACTAATCGATGGTGTGCTGAACAAAGGACACATGACTTGAAATGTTAACTCTATTTTCTTTCTACAGATGCTGCAAGACCTGCTGGATTCCTTCAGCAATTTCTACTCCCACACATAGGAAGCTACTTTTGTTTATGTTGTTGGAGAAAAATGAGGAATGAGCATTGACCAAAGTATCAAAATATTCAATGTTGTTTTACAGATGGTCAGAACATGCAGGTGGACCCCTGTTTAAACATTTCATCCATGCAACAGCACCTCTGATAAAGGAACAGTTCTTCAGTCCATCACTGAAGCACCAACCTGGACTGTCTTACTCATATCCTGGAATGGGCTCTGAATTTGGAATTTTCAGATTCGGAGATATGAATAGCGCTAAGCTGAAATTTTCAACCAGGCATCTGTGCATTGCTGGGACCATAATTGTATATCAGCAGAAGAGAGGAAAGTGAGACATCATGATGAAAAATCCTGAAACAAGTTTCCAAGAAAATGTTAGCAGCAACTAAAGGAAAATGTGAAATACTTTGTGAAGCTAGGCAGAAGTATATGTGATAACCGTTATCAGAATTAAGACTACTTGTGTCCTGAGTCAGGCATTTTTACATTGTGCAAGGCACAGTTATAAGTAAAGGCTGGAGAGACTGGGTTGTTTTTCATTGGAGTATGGGAGATTGAAAGGTGACCTTACAGAGTTTTATAAAATTATGTGGGGAATAGACAAGGTGAATGGCATGTGTCTGTTCCTGGGGTGGGGGATTTCAAGACTGGGGCATATTTTTAAGGTGAGAGGAGAAAGATTTAACAGAGACATGAGGACCAATTCTGTGAGAGAGCGGTTCATGTGTGGAATGAACCTCCAAAGCAAGTGGTAGATGTGGGTACAGTTACAATGTTAAAAAAGGCATTTAGAGAAGGACATGAATAGGAAAGGTTTGGAGGGATATGGGCCAATTGCAGGCAGATGGGACTAGTTTAGTTTGGAATTATGGTCGGCACAGACTGGTTGAACTGAATGGTCTGTTTCTATACTGTATGACTTATGACTGCATAATGTACTTTAAAAAGAGCAGTTGATTCCTTTAAAAAAAGTTCACTCTTGCCTTCATCCTGTTCTGGACTTAACCTTCAGGTTGCTGCTGGGAAGGCAAGTGGCTAAGACAGTTATACAGTCAAACTGGATGGGTGGCATATAACATAGTGACAGTGTAGGCACACGTAGCAGCTTGACCAAATTAAGAAAATGTGGCCTGAGGCCCCAAATTCAGACAAAAGGTGCAAAGTTCTTGAAAACTAGGCACAACTAATTTCTAATATGACAGCTTTGGAATTGTCCATGCTCTGATGTCTTGCCTGCTTTTGGTTTGTGATGAAGAAGGTGGAAAAAGAAAATCATTTGTGTGTTCCTATATCTGTTAGGTATGGGTTGAGACCACCTCACAAATCCTTTAGTTGTTAGATCAATAAATATTTCATGAGAAATGTGATCAAATATAATTTCAAAGTACCACAGAGATGTCCTCAAAATCCTATAGCTGTTCAGGCAGAAGTGTGGAAAATGTATGAATTTGAAAGTTCAAAGGCATTGCGGGCAGCTTCAAGATGTAGAGCCTGATATAAAAGAAAACAAGCTGCAAAGGTCTCACTGAGAATCGTTCCCTTCATTTTTATTCTAGCTTGTTAGGATTCAGCATTGGCTGATTCCTTGATGCTAAATTCCCTACAACAAATCTTCCTTGTGTATTGTGCTTGTCTACGTTCAAGATATTTTATTATCAAAAACCTCACATCATCCTGACAAAGATTATAGATATGCTTCAATTCAATTACCTTGCACTTAATCTGTTCCTAAGTAGCAAATTCAGAAATGTAACATTGTCAATGTTGATTGTGAGCCAGTTTAAAGTCATTTTTGGTTGAAGGAACATCAACAAGATGAACATGATGATTGAAATAACTCCCCAGATGTGAATATCTCATCATCTATCAACCCTTTATTTTTGCATAGCGTGTCCTTGACACTGATTTAGCTCCCTCAGAGCCAGCTGATAGAGTGAACAGAACCCCTGACACCCCTGTTTATAAGTGTCAGCCAGGGTTCCCCTGATTGGACCAGATTAATAGCCTTAATCAGAGAACTCATATTCCATGAGGTCCACTTAGTTGACTTCATCACAATCACTACAACCCTCCGTCTCTGAGTCTGAGCACATAGGCTGGTTCTTTTTTTTTATAGCTCCTCCTGGGGTGTTTAGCACTGGGTCAGGTACCATCTTACTCTCTGATATGGACAGTGTATAACACACAGTAGCTCGCCTCTGGTGTCCAGATCATCAGGGGAGAAATTTATTCTCTTTATCAGGTAGCAAAGACATCAAGGGGGCAACATTTGCCTTGTCCATCTCAGATTCCTTGCCTGATGAAGAGGAAGAACCCATCAGTTCTAGAACAAGTGGAAAAGCTGTTGATGAGTCAGTATGTATTGTTCCCACACAGTTTTCGAGTTTGAAGTTTTCACATGACCCATGTGTGTGTTCAGAGCTATTACATATACCCGAACTTCATATATCTGGTCAACTATGCCTCTTAACTGGGTAGGGCTATTCCTATGGTTTCAACAGCAGACTTTGTCCCCTGAAATAAACTGTCTCTCTCACTCCATGGAGTCTTGCATCTGCCATTGGTGTTCCTGATGCCATTTCACTCTCTCCCCTCCCCTGCCGCCTCCCCCCCCCCACCCCACCTCAGTCCAGGAAGACCAGGTTTAACCTGGTGTGAAGTCTTCCACCATTGGCAACTCTGCTGTAGTTGCATAAAGGGGCGGTCTGATAATCAAACAGGAACTGGGACAGTTTGTTTTCTTCAAGCATACCTTCAAAGTTTGGACTGCTCTGTCTGCCAGACCATTATATGATGGACGGTATGGAGCTGTCCTTATACATTTGACTTCCGGAAATACTGAAAATCCCTGCTGATAAACCTGTGATCAACACTTCTAGGAGTCTATGCATTGCAAAAGATGTGTGCAGTTTTTCTATTATCATTCCCATGTTGGACGAATAAACTCTATGCACATCCAGCCTCTTTGAGTGGGTATCCACAATAACCAAGAGCATTGAGCCCCTGAAAGTACTTGCATAGTCTATGTCCAACCGAGTCGAGTATATGCCCAGCCATTTCCATAAATGCACTGCTGGCAGTAATTTTTGTCTTTGCTTGCAATTTGGGGACTGCCCTACCATCGCAGCTATGTCTGCATCCAATCCAACCACCAGACATAACAGCTCGCCAACATCTTGATTATGGAAACCCACCGGGTGACCCTGGTCGAGTTCAGCAAATATCTGGCGGCAATCTTCACTCAGGACAATCACTCTTGCTCTCCGTAATAATATGCCGTCCTGTGCTGCGATGGTCTCTCCAGGTCTAAAAATGTTTCAATTCTGGTTGCTATGGCCCTTTGGTTTCCTCTATCACCACCAGCAGGTTCAGTTTTGCGAGGACCAGATCTTTCTGCATCCAAAGTCTGATAATGCCAGCTGTGGCTAGAATTACGCCCAGAAAATTTAGACCCATTATGGCCTCTTCCAGTGGTAGAACCACTGATGGTGTGTCTGTCAGTGGGAGGTGGCTCAACGCATCCATATTTGCTACTTGGCCTCCAAGACAATGTTCCAATCTCTAATTGTACGGATTTAGTATTTGAGCTGACTGCTGAATTTCACCTTAAACTATAGGCAGCATTCATTGTCTTCTTTAAGTACACCTGGCAGCCTGTTAGTATTACAAGTTTAGGTGCGTAAAGTATTGGTGGATCTTCCTGATTTCAAATATGTCCGCCAAACCTTTCTCCTCCATCTGGGTGTATTTACACTCTATGTTAGCCAAAGTCCAGGGTGCTTATGCTGTTGAGCATGCCTCTCAATTGGGCCACCTATGAGCTAATATTTTCCCAAGGTAGACAGCACATGTCAGTACCAGATCTTGCTTGGGGTCATAGTGTGCCAGCACCTTACAGGATGGTAGCTATTCTGTCACTTCCCTGAAAGCTAGGGCTTGGCTACATGACCATTTCCAAAGCTGATCTTTTTTTGAGAATTGATGCAAAGGTGCCAGGATGGAGGCCAGTATGAACTTCCTGTAATAATTCACCAGTCCAAGGAAAGGCCTAAGCCTCGACATGGGAGGCAGGGTACCTTTGATCACTCTGGCTTTATCTTCCAGAAAGTGTGACCTGGTTTTGTCAGCCAAGTAGTTCACTTCAGGTGCCTGCAACACACATTTTTCCCTTCTAAGGCCTACACTCACCTGGGAGAAACAACTAAGGATGATGTCTAAGTTCTCTCAGTGCTCTTTCCTGTTATTACTATGCCATTTGGATAAATGGCAACCTCGGATAGACTTTGTTCTCCATCATCCATTGAAAGAGTGCACAGGCTGACAATACCCCAAATGTCATTCTCGCATGTTGGTACACTCTCGTATGGGTGTCAATTGTAGCAAACATCTGGCAGTCCTCATCGAGTCGCAATTGCAAGTACACATGGCTCATGTCCAACTTCGTGGAAGACAGTTCTCCCTGCCAGCATTGTGTATAAACCCTCTATGCAAGGAATTAGTATTTATCCGGCTGCAAAAAGTAGTTTACTGTCTGTTTAAGATCCCCACAAAGGAAAAGTGATTCACTGGGCTTCACAATGGGTATGATACAATGGGTTTGCCCATCCTGCAAACTGTTTAATGATTCCTTTGTTTTCTAGCCTTCTGATTTCTGCCTCTGTTTTTGCCCAAATGGCAAAAGGCATTCAGCAGACCTTGCAGAATCGTGGAATTGCTTCCTCGTCAACACGCAAGGTGGCTTTGTCTCCTTTGATAGGCGCTCGACATTTGAGAAAAATCTCTGGATATTTAACTCGGATGTCTCTCAGGCAGCCATTTTTTAATTGAAGAATGTGGAGCCAGTCTAGGTGAATCTGTCTCAACCAAATTTGCCCCATCAATGTTGGTACTGAGCATTTTACTTGCAGCATGCTCCAGAGAACATCTCTGCTCCACCCGCACCAACCAACTCCACCATCTCCTGGCCGAACACTTCAACAGCCCCTCCCACTCCGCCAATGCCATGCAGGTCCTGGGTCTCCTCCATCCCCAAACCCTAACCACCCAATGCCTGGAGGATAAACACCTCTTCTTTCACCTTGGGGTCCTCCAAACACATGGTATCAATGCGGATTTCATCAGTTTCTTCATTTCCCCTCCCCCCACCTTATCCCAGATTCAACCTTCTAACTTGGCACCGCCCTCACAACCTGTCCTACCTGATCATCTCCCTTCCTACCTATCCACTCCACCTTCCTCTCCCATCTATCTCCATTACCCCCACCTTCATCTACCCATCGCACTCTCAGCTACCTTACCCCCAGCTCCACCCTCCTCCCATTTATCTCTCCAACCCCTCGGCTCACAAGTCTCATTCCTGATGAAGGACTTTTGCCCGAAACGTCAATTCTCCTGCTCCTTGAATGCTGTCTGACCTGCTGTGTTTTTCCAGCACCACAGTCTCAACACTGAGCTTTTTATGACAATCAACTGTAACCGAAATAGCAGATTCATAAATAGATCAGAAACGAAGTTGTACTCTCAATTTGTAAAGGTTCCCCGGTACAGGTTTTCAGTCTAGTCAAGGTGTTGCACAAACTTAAGGGTTGGGGTCCAGAGCAAATTTTGTGATCACTGAAACAGCTTCACCTCCATGAGAACCAGGGGGCCATTTAACCAGATGCTTTTTTTAATTGGTTCTGACTTGGGTATTGTGAAAGAATTTTACTGTTCCAAACCAGCTGGAGATGGTCTTTCCAGGATGTTAATTTGCAGGATACCAACCTATGAGTTCTTTTACTCAATTTAGGTCGCATGGGACACTTTTGTTGTTGCGAGTCCTCCGACCAGCTGGCCCCGATCCTGAAGAACATTTAACTATTTGGCCGAGGCTTGGCTTTGTTTCAGATTTTCCTGTGGGCCGACCCTGGAGTCCCTGTGTTCAGGATATGACCTGACTGAGGCTATGCAAACAGGGTGGCACAGTGGCTCAGTAGTTAGCACAGCTGCCTCACAGTGCCAGGGATCCAGCTTCAATTTCAGCCTCGGGTGACTGCGTGGTGTTTGCACATTCTCCCCATGTCTGTGTGGATTTCCACCAGGTGCTCCAGTTTCCTCCCACAATCCAAAAGATGTGCAGGTTTGGTGAATTGGCCATGCTAAATTACCCATACTGTTCGGTGCATTAGCCAGAGGGAAATGGTCTGGGTGGCTTACTCTTTGGAGTGTCGGTGTGGACTTGTTGGGCTGAAAGGCCTGTTTCCACACTGGAGGGTATTAAATTTAACTGTACTTGGATTTCTAGAAGGCATATGTTAAGGTGCCACATCAATCTCGATGGAAGAATAGAGAAGTTTATCGTGCAAAGGGTAAAATATTAGCATGGGTAGAAGATTGGCTAGCAGAAAACAGAGTATGCATGAATAGGAATTAGTCAGGGTGTGACAAGTGGAGTCCCATAGGGGATCTTACCTTTGGGGTGGCACAGTGACTCACTGTTGCCTCATAGCGCCAGGGACCCAGTTTGATTCCTGCCTTGGATGACTGTCTGTGTAGAGTTTGCACATTCTCCCTGTGTCTACATGGGTTTCCCCCAGGTGTTCCAGTTACCTCCCACAATCCAAAAGATGTGCAGGTCAGGTGAATTGGCCATGCTAAATTGCCCACAGTGTTAGGTGCATTAGTCAGAGGGGAAGTAGAGGGTAGGGGAATGGGTCTGGGTAGGTTAGTCTTCGGAGGGTCGGTGTGGACTTGTTAGGCCAAAGGGCCTGTTTCCATACTGTAAGGAATCTAATCTAATCAAGTGGTGTTCCCCAAGCTCAGTCAGACTGGCAATGTGTCCACCTCCATCAGAATATTCTGCAACCCATATGCTCCATTTGCTGCATTATCCAATATTAAAACCAGTAGTAATGCCTGTTTGCAGTGCAGTTGGGGTCCAGCTAATAAACGCTTTTGAACGGTTACATCGTTGATCCCACATACCAACCTACCTTTCAACATCTAATCAAGGGAAAAACCAAAGTCACAGGTCTCTGCCAGCTGTCTTAACCTAGTCAAAAATTCCAACATGGATTTCCTTGGTCCTCGAAATTGCCAAGTAAAACTAACCATATCTTGGAATTAGAGGAGGGCTGGGTTTGTAATATCCTTAAACTAGATCCATCATCTCCTGGAAGGTTTTATTATCTGGTGCCTTGTCTGCAATGAATGAAAAATGTGTGGGTCCACAAGCTATCAGGAGAATTACTCATTATTTTTCATCTGCCCCAACGTCACTTGCCCAGAAAAAATAATGCTTTTTTTCCATATTCTGGGCCCAGTAATCAACACAGGATCAAGCAAGTCAAATGCCCTATCTGGCATGATGCCTGAAATATTGACCCCAACTCAAAATTGAATTATGCTTTTCTCCACAGAGATTGATATCCCATCACCAATTCACCCTTTATTTAAACGTGGAAACTTCTTGACACTGATCCAGCACTTAGGAATGTCACGATATCTGACACTCCTGCGCTTATCTGTCAGCCAGGTCTCCCCAAGTGGGCCAGATTAAAAGCCCCCAATCAGGGAACTCATATTCTGTGAGGTCCACCTGGCTGTCCTCGCTACAATCAGTGCAGCGATCATTTCCGAATTTGCACCGCCAGTCACAAAATATATGTTGCCGGTGAGAGATTGCCTACTCCCATGCCCCAAAAATTAATGAGAACGGATTTATCAGCATAATGAGAAAGGTTATGATTGGGAAACTAGAGAATCTGTTTTTTTAATGAATGTGGTGGATCTTTAAATCAAGTGGTGATGTTCTCCAAAAGAACACCCCTTTCAAAGATCAGTTAACATGTGGACTGAAACAACTCAAGATTTTGAAGGACAGCGTTGAACAGTGTTAGTGGTATTCACTGAGGAGTGATGAGAACCAGGGATTTGTAAGTGTTTGAGAGGGTCGCCAAGGATAATTCAGAATTCGTGGACAGAGGTAAGGGATTTTGCGGAAGTGTCAGAAATCGGGATTCTGTTTGTTGCAAGATGAGTCCGCACCACAGTTCCTCCGGGTGCAAGATCATTTTGGTGGATTTGCATCCATTATCTCTTATCCTGATTCACAGTTTGAGGTAGTATCGTAGACGAAAACTAAATCGTGGTTTGAACATGATGTGGTGTTTTGCATGATCACAAGCAGACAGATAGGTCTGCTCCTGGATCTGGCCAGGCTGGATATGTACAGATCCAGACAGTGGGCTGTGAGGGGTGTCACAGCTGCTGACTGCCCCTCTTCCATAGTTATGTTCATCCCTGGGGATCATTAGAGAGGAAACATATATTGTCTTTCAGGTCCCTCGATATATTTAAAGAGAAATGAGCACCACAGGGGATGCAATCCTTTATTTCCCCCTCCAACTCCATTTTGATTTAGTCCTTTCCCATTCTCTCTACTCCTTTCACATTTGATCGTTTCCATTTCCCATACTGGGCTTTGCATGCAAATATTTAATAAGTTACATGGGTGATCACTGGTGGTGGTTAGTAGCTTAAGAACAAAAAACAACAGAAAATGTCATGGTGATTTACTGATGGGAGAGATGTTTGGTTATGTGTAATTGCACTTCCAGATATAGAAAACAAAACTAGTCACATTAGTAAGAAAACCATTGGGGAGAATCTGTTGGGGTTTGAGTGGTTTGGACTATGATGTGATTGTTGGCAGAATTAGATAGAATTAGAATAGTGGGCAGCACAGTGGCACAGTGGTTAGCACTGCTGCTTCACAGTACTGGAGACCCAGGTTCAATTCCCGACTCAGGCGACTGACTGTGTGGAGTTTGCACGTTCTCCCGTGTCTGCATAGGTTTCCTCCGGGTGCTCCAGTTTCCTCCCACAGTCACATGTGCAGGTCAGGTGAATTGGCCATGCTAAATTGCCCGTAGTGTTAGGTAAAGGGGTATGGGTGGGTTGCGCTTTGGCAGGTCGGTGTGGACTTGTTGGGCCGAAGGGCCTGTTTTCACACTGTAAGTAACCTAGGTGAGAAGTTCAGTGAGGCCTATCTCAATATTGGGTATATCTAATGCTTTTGCTGATGGAGTGGTAAGTTTCTCACTAGGCAGTGGCAAGTTGCCAAGATAGATAATAGCTTACTAAATCCCTTATCAATTAGCTCACCTCATTGATATTCAACTTGTTGTTTTACCAAATCCATCAAACAAATCAGATATCAAGAAATGTTGATGTGAAAATCAGAGCAGGTACCTGGCAAATGCAGCTTGCTGTTTGCTCCATATACCACGGAGACAACATATTCTTCCAGAGTCTCATTTGCTGCCACAGAACCACCTGTCAGTTCCCCTTACAAGGTAAATACAATGACTGCAGATGCTGGAAACCAGATTCTGGATTAGTGGTGCTGGAAGAGCACAGCAGTTCATGCAGCATCTGAGGAGCAGTAAAATCGACGTTTCTGGCAAAAGCCCTTCATCAGGAATAAAGGCAGTGAGCCTGAAGCTTATCTCTCCATGCTTCAGGGTCTCTGCCTTTATTCCTGATGAAGGGCTTTTGCCCAAAACATCAATTTTACTGCTCCTCGGATGCTGCCTGAACTGCTGTGCTCTTCGAGCACCACTAATCCAGAGTTCCCCTTACAACCCAGTCCCTTATTGTGAAAGCACTCCCAGTCTTTTCCCTCCCCTGCTGTACAGCAGAGCCAACTGTGTTGGCACAATCCTCTCTGCTGCTGCTGCTTTCTGCGAGAGGATATTCCCCAACAGTATTCAACGTGGTGTATCTGTTTAATAGCGGAATGGACACAGAGGACTCTTGCACTGCCTACTCAAACTTACTAGTCTTCCTGGTAGTCACCCAACACTTTTATGCCTGTGAGGCCCTTATGTCTGTTGTGACCAACTCACGAAACATGCATTCCATGACGTTCTCAGCATCGTGGATGCTCCATAGTGAGTCCATTCACAGTCAATCAGGAGCTACAGCTGACCACATTTCCTGAATCTGTGGTCACCATGGAGACTGGATTTGTCCCTGATGTCCCACATATTCCAGAAGGAACATTCCACGAGGCCGAGCCACCCTGTCATTGTGAACCTTATCAACTGCAACCAGTAAACCATGAACCATTTGCACAACATTATCCATTACTCACCCAAACAGATTTCTCTCTGCCTCTCTATCTCTCCGTCAGATCCTAACAAATTACAACCCACAGAAATATGAGCCCTAAAATCTCTCTCCTACCTGGCATTACTCACTCAGTGCCTTCCCAAGCAGCCAGTCCTTTTGACCCACATCACTTTTCGAATTGTGATGTCACCTCAGGAGTTCCACATTTGCGTTCATCTCTTGTTCACTCCCTGGTACATCCCTCTCCCTCTCCTCAGATTCACCCCCAGGTTCACTCCTCTCCCTATACCCCCACACCCCATTCACCCTCAGGTTCCCTCCTCTCCCTCAGCCCCATTGACCCTCAGATTCATTCCTCTCTCTCTTCCCTCCCCCCCCAATTCACCCCCAGGTTCATTCTTCTCCCTCTTTCCCCTACCATTCTCCTGACCCCCACCCCACCCAGCTTCACCCCCCCCCCAAACACCACCACCACCAATTCATCTCTGATTCACTCTTCTCCTTCTTCCCCCCAATTCACCCCCCTCCCCCCACTCCCAGGTTCACTCCTCGCCTTCTCCCCTCATTCACCCCCCAGTTCATTCCTCTCCCTCTCCCCCTCTATTCACCCCCAGGTTCACTCCTCTCCTCCTCCTTCCCCCATTCACCTCCTGCATTCAGTCCCTCTCCCTAATTCATTCACTCCTGTTCACTCCTCTCCTGCGGCACACCCCCCCCAAACACCACCACCACCACCAATTCATCTCTGATTCACTCTTCTCCTTCTTCCCCCATTCACCCCCCAGATTCACTCCTCTCCTTCTCCCCTCTCCCCCATTCATCCCCAGGTTTGCTCCTCTCGTTCTCCAGCTCCTCCATCTGAGCAGGGGCCAGTATTTATTGCCATCCCTAGTTGGCCTTGAGAAGGTCTGAGTGAAGTATCTTCTTGGAATGTTGCATTCCGTTTGGTATGGATAGCCTCACAATGCTGTGGGGGAGGGAGTTCCAGGAGCTTGACCACGTAACGCTGAAGGAAGGAATTATAATACTGCAGCAAGAACATTGTCTTCTCAGGGATACGCACTCAGTTCATTAACAAAAGCAGGTTGCAGCCCGTGGCTTTTCACTCACTGTCAGAACACACATTCATTATAAGTGTCCACAGATGCTCACCACCTCCTTTCCTTGCATTTTCTTACACACTTTGCCCCCTCAGCCAGAGATGTGAGGGTCAAATTACTTCTGTCCTCCATTTCAGGCAGACACAAACCAAGACACTTGCCTTGATTGTCAGCATTCCTTAGTCATCCCAAGGGAGATAGCCTTCATTCAAGGGGTCCCCACACAGTAAGTCAAAAGCAGCCTATGATATCAGTCCAGGAACTTGGAAATAGTGGGTCAGTCACTCAGTGCAGTCAGAGTCAGGATGCTGTCCATATAACGGATGAAGAGCTGAATATTGGAGAGTCTACTGTCCACCTTGACTCTTTTTGTCCTCCTGTGGGCTGTTTTCCTTCAGGAATGACAGAGAGGCAGGTTTTACCAGGGGATGCAAGTGTGTTGCATGGCTGTTACTTTGGTGCAGGTGGGTGATGTACCAAGTGAGTGACTAAACAACGTTGAGGAGACATAGTGTGAGTCATGTCAGGGGATAGGGTGAGTGACAGCGAGTGAGGAAAGATGTTGCAGGCAATAATGAGAGAGACAAAGTATGAGCCTTGGTGGGAGGTGGGCAGAGGAGCACAGGTATAGTGAGGGCAAGGTATTGTACAGAAGATGGTGGCACTTATGTTGGCAGAAATAGTCGTTCATGTTCTTCCTACATTACTGTGCATCCCTCAAACAACTGATGCCTCACTGATCCAGGTGGCAAACTTGAACAGCCTCCACCCCCAGTCCCTGGGGGAAGAGGAAGCCTCACATTTACCTCACTCCATCCAGCAGGACTTCCAGACCCCTGCCCATGTGCTTGAAACGTCGATTCTCCTGCTCCTTTGATGCTGCCTGACCTGCTGCGCTTTTCCAGCAACACATTTTTCAGCTCTGATCTCCAGCATTTGCAGTCCTCGCTTTCTCCCTGCCCACAAAGCATGGTGACAATAGCCCCCCCCATTTGCCATAGCTGGGGCAGCTCAGGACTGCCAGAGTGTGCCTGCCTCAGATTGTCAGTAACCATGCAAAGTGGACCTTTAAAGGCGATACAAACATCAAGGATGCCAGTCTTTCGATAGATAACCAGTGAGTGGCGAGACTTTTACAGGAACAGTGGGTGATAAGTCGTGCTAGAATTGAATGTAATACCTAGAGTCGGAGCAGGGAAGGAAATTAATTATGTGTCTTTGGCAAGATATGGTAAGAACTCTCACTGGGGAGAATCCTTCCAAAAAAGTCATTGAAATTCACACTGAGCTTATCAAACAATGAGATTCAGACTGAGACTATGAGGGCAATCTTGATGTTAGGCCTTATTTGTTTGAGATCCAAACTCTTCCCCGAACCATGTCCATGTGACATCATCCCGTTAGCCATTACTTACTTCAATCCTCAGCATTAGCCCTTTCAGACCGTTACTCATTTATACCACAGTGTTGGGGAATTTGGGGAGAGTTACAGACATCCAGATACAAAGCTGGGGTTGATGTTGGGGGGAGTTAGAGATGATGTGCATTGACCATGTGGTCTTTGGAAGCTTCTATTCCTGTCAGTACATGTGAGCAGGCTTCAGCAACAGAGAGGAGAGAGGCAGGAGCCAAAAAAAAGCAAATTATAGTTATAATATCTGCATCCAAACTCACTTTAATTTGCCTGTCCAATGTCTTCCTTGTTCCCTTCCCCTTGAATCTAGGTCAACATAATCAATCTCACCCAAGTCCTTCCCATTATCTCTTCGATTTGTAAAATGATATCTTTCAAACCAGGATCAGGTCAGTTGTAGAATTTTATTTTCTAAATGTCACATGTCGGAACAATACATTTTAACATTCATGTTTTCTAAATGATACAATAAGGTTGCTGGCTCACTATGACCTCTTGGAATCCAATACACAATTGTCCCTCAGTCAAAGGACATTATTGAGAAACAAATTCAAATGTGTGGCTTGAAGCGTTATCTCTTGGGCCAAAATGAATATAGTTCATTGTGCCTTATAATACTGATACAAACCAGAGGTACAAGCTACTCTGGTTTTGCTTTCATACCCAAATTTGTCAGTTCTCAAAATTGAAGGCTTTTGTCTCCCTAGAGGTTCACCCATGGGCCAAGTCTCAGCTTATTCTATTGCCTCTGGTCAAGCCTCCAAAGTTGACCTTAACAAAACTTTTCCTGTCCCAAGCCCCTTGGGTAAGTCCCTTAATCAAGATTAAATGGAAATTGCTATTAATTCCCAGCAGATCTGGCAGCATCTGTGCACAGGAATCAGAGTTAATGTTTCAGGTCCAGTGACTTCTTCTGAACCGACGGTAGCTAGGAAAATGTTGTTTCTTTCGACAGAATATAGGATAGGGGAGAGGGCAAGGAATAAATAATAGGTGGAGATAGAGCCGAAGGAGAGAAAGAACAGTTGGACAGGCAGGGAGTAGATAATGGTTAACCCTGGAGAATGAATGGCTGCTAACTGGGACTATTAGTGGCTAAAAATGGGTAGGGTGGAGTAACAGACCATGTGATAACAAGGACTAATGTTGGGAGTTGGGGTAAGCACATGGGAGAAGATGCCTGAAGCCCTAAAATTGTTAAATTTGATACAAAGTCTTGTAGGCTGTCGAGTCCCTAAGCAGAAAATGAGGTGCTGGTCTTCCAGTTTGTCCTGATCATCGCTGAAGAACTGCAGCAGGCCTGAGACAGAGATGTTGGCCAGAGAACAAGGCTGTGTGGTGACGTGGCAGGCAACTGAAAGCTCAGAGTCTTTTTTTGCACACAGTATGTAGGTGTAGTGCAAAGTAGTCACCCAGTCTACGCATTGCTTTCCCAGTGTAGAGGAGACCACATTGTGAGCAGTGAATGCAGTAGACTAGATTATGAGAAGTGCAGGTAAAGTGCTGTTTCATCTGGCAGGTGTGTTTAGGCCCTTGGATACTAAGGAGGGAGAAAGTAATAAGGGATGTTGATGTCAACAGGGAAGCAGTCTGATTGTGGATCTGAAGGATCGTTTTTATCTTAGAAAGAAATATTTATATTTATTTAATGTTTTTTTCTGAACCATCAGATGTCCCAAAGTGCTATACAGTCAAAACATATTGTTTGAAGTCTGCTCACTGTTGCAACATGAGAAGCACAAAAATTTCAAACAAACAACTTCCTCAGACACCAATTTAACAATGTCCAGATAATCCCTTTGACGTGACTGCTGGTTAAAGGATAAATATTGGTTAGAATGTCAGAATAACTTTCCGATCTTCTTTAACAAAGTGATATGGTATTTGTTTGGTCAAACTAAAAAGGACTCAGTTCACCATCTCATCTGAAAACTTCTAATACTCTACCAGTTGCACACTGGAAAGTGCAAGATTTTGATGCTGAAGTTTCTACAGTGGGACTTGTACCCACAGCTATTGAGAATTTTGGAATAAGAATTAGCTTTATTGTCACATGTACTGAAATGAGTACAGTGAAAAGTTTACAAGTCACCACTTATGGTGTCAACTTAAGTACAAAAGTACCTAAGTACAGATTCTTGAGTACAAATTCTTCGGGAAAGATAATTATAAAAATACAGAAATAAAAGTCCAGCATTAAAGATCTTAGGAATAAATTAGGAAAACAAAGAAATAAAAAGTACACAATCACTATCCTTCCAACCCAGTCCACACCAGGTCTTGACTCCAGACTGCATTGGGCTTCACCTCGAAGCTCTGAGCTCAGAAGATCATTCTGGAATCGTCTTGAGGCCGAAAGTCCAAGTAACTCAAAAGTTAACTATCACCAACTGAGTAATGGGTTTTCTCTGTTTTCTAATGCTATATTTGAACATGGGATATTGGGATCTGCTAAAGACTCCTAAATGGAGACCAGTTTTAACTGCTTATATCTGGAGATAAATGAAACCCATGAACTTCTCGCTGGGCTGATGCCTACACAGCTGGCGTGCTGAATGTGCTTTGCACCTATTTCATGCCCAAGATGAAATGGGCAGAGATACCGATTATTATTTGATAACCTCTTCAAATGGTGAGCTTAGTTCCAGTTTTCTTTCATTTAACACCTATGAAGCTCAAGCAGCTTAATATTTCAACTAATGTGTTCTAGTCCATTCTCAGGATCAGTCCTTCTGCCAGATCTTTAAACTTTTGTATTTCATCTCACCTGTAAGTTATTCAGTTAATAGGTACCTGAAAGTGTGTGAGCAAAGTGAGTCTGTATTTTGTGCAAAAAGTGAGTTTACGTCTAAATTGCTCTATATTCTAAAGGTAATGACTCTTCCTCACCTCATTAGAGATTCCCCCATCTACGTCAAGGTCTCAAGCAATCTGGAGAGGTGTGATAAAGTGATCTCATTATTGGAGCGCTCTACTATATATTGTTAAAATATGCCACGAGAACCATTTTTAAACAAACTGTTTCAAAGACCAAGAAAAAAGTTTGTCATAAATAGAAGTACTTTCTTGTATGCCTTGACATTTTTGTCATCACAAGAGATTCTTCAATTTCATAGCAGACGAGCACGGTCTCATTATTTTCAGACTGGAATTCATGTCAAGGATGTTCTGCAGCTGCTTTTTCTGGAACCCTCAAGCTTAATGGCTATATAGTTAACTGACCTTCCAGTTAATATATTCTGGTGACACTTTCCATCTGTTAAACTGACAAGGTCTGCTGTTCGTCTCCAGAAAGCTGGGATCACAAACAAGGTCAGGTCATCTCAGTGGGTTAGTCGTATTGATGGCAATTTAACACATAACCGACTTAACAGTGCTACTTCAGATATTCAACATTGTTTCCTTTTAACAGCTCACACTGTACTTTTGTTTTACTCATTTCACTGATAGCCTGGATAAGAAGTGACACAGCACACTGTTTAACTCATACCAAAGCTTCATCCAACTGATGCTACGTGTGTTTTGTGAGGTTTTAAAGTGTGGCACACATTAATATATATTAACTGAGACAAAGAACAACCGTCATTAATTTTCCATGCCACCATTGAAACAAATTTCCCATAGGAAGCAAACAAACTAACCAATGGTTCCCAAATGAAAAGAAAAGTTAATATGGAAACTGAAGGTCAGTAGAAGGTCTGGCAAACCTATTGAGTTTCTCCAGCACTTTCTATATTTGTTTTAGAAACATTTACATGTTGGTTTCAACTCAAGAAATCCACATGTTATTCCAAATTAGTAGCTTTTCAATTTTTATCAACTTATGTATCACATCAGGCCTGTGTGCAGTTGCTCTTCCTTGCCAAGAACAACTAGAACATTCTGAGGAAGTGGCTGCCAAAAATCTCTTAAATATTTGCAGAAATCCCAACTGTGTTGGAAGCATAATGCACTGAACATAGCCCCATCACTATCCACACAAACAACAGTACAACATAATTCACCTTGATCAGATTTCTATTTTCTATGTTTTGTGGAGATGCTAATTAAATCCTACCTAGCATCCAGTTCAAGCCAGAAGCAGAGAGATCAGCAGGTATCCCAAATCCTGGAGCAAAAAGTGAGGTCTGCAGATGCTGAAGATCAGAGCTGAAAATGTGTTGCTGGTTAAAGCGCAGCAGGTCAGGCAGCATCCAAGGAACAGGAAATTCGACCTTTCGGGCATAAGCCCTTCATCAGGAATCCCAAATCCTGACCAAGTGTCCATTCTTTGTGGGTTTTGCATTTTGGTTCTCCTACCCTCAGAAAGCTGTGGAAGTGGATTAACTGAATATATTTAGGGCAAAGGTGGAAAGATTCTGATGACAAAGGACTCAAAGGTATTTGAGGTAGGAATGTGTAATATGGATAGGTCACCCTGGGCCATGACAAAAACGTTGCCATGAAACTGACTCAACACCATGTTAAAACGTCCAAAGTGTGAGATTTTATCTCAGAGCAAGGAACATGTCAGATAATAAGATGTGTTAAAGAGAATCATCAGAGCAGCAAGAACTCAAACACTGACTGAAATACTCACTGTTGTTAATGACTTAAGACACCAACGAGGCAACAATGGCCTCAGCTTAAAGCCTTACGCCGGAAGTACATTCCAGGGACCCTAAATCTTATATTTCTTTCATCTTCTTGCACTCAACACTTTCCTTTTTAAACTTTATACCTGTGTGTCTCATCTTTATGATTTTTTCTTTGCATTAGCAAGTAATAAATTAGTCTTTGAGTGGAAAAAAGTGTAATTGGCTCCTTACTGCTTTAGTAGCTATTAGTTAACTACAGTTAATTGGACAGGGATAGAGTCTCATGCTAAAAGAACCTAAATCTTTGTTTCAGATAATGGGGCAGTTTGAAAAGTGGAGAACTGATTCACCTCTCGACATTTAGTTGTGGCAGTCACAAGTAAGATTGGTCTACATGAGTAGAAAGCTGTAATTAGATAATTTCCAAAGAGTTTTTCTTCCCATTGTGAATTTGTCATATGTGAGGTATCTACAAAAATTAGAGCTTAAAATTGCATTGGGGATGGCAATTTCACATTTGTAGTTAAAGTTCTTCTGTACGAGTCAAAAATTTAAGATCAACAATCTAAAGAGGATAGTTATGTTTCATTACTTAACTCACGTAAGATAAAAAATCATGATGTGTGCCTGATTGCTTTGAAATGGAAGTCAGTCAAATTTCTGGATTGTTGATATTTAAATTTAGTCTTCTGCACAATAATAAAGATAGTAAAAGATTGAAATTCTAACAAAGTTTCTTCTCAAGCCATTTGGTAAATTGCAAAGGGGTCAGTGTTTTTTTTGTGCTTGTCTATGTTCCTTTGTAAAATTTAAGCACAATATTTTCAGTCTCTATAGAGGTCACTAACTTATAAAGAGGAATTTAAACATACAGTTAGTAGCTGAACAGATGACAGAACATGGTGCATGTTTAAAGACTTTTACCTTAGCAAAAGTTGAAAAAAACTCAGTTAACTAATACGAACACTAACCAAAGAACGCCAGATGCTGGAAATCTGAAATTGCTGGAAAAAACTCAGCATGCCGAGAAGTATCTGTGGAGAAAAGGCAGAGTTAACATTTTGAGTTCAATGACCCTTCTTTGGTTCAGATTCACTAATACTATCCTTGGAGAGAATTTATACTTTAAACTACTGAACAAATACACTACTTTTTATTTTTATCACAATCAAAATTGCACATGACAGGGAGTCACCGATTTACAAACATTCTATGTACCAATGCCCATTCTTACAAACACGATCTCATTTGAGAGTATAATTTTAAAGATTGGATGTACATACATTTCCTCATACTTATGAACAGCTATTCCTGAAAAAGGGCTCATGCCCGAAATGTCGATTCTCCTGCTCCTTGGATGCTGCCTGACCTGCTGCGCTTTTCCAGCAACACATTTTCAGCTATTTTATGTTACCCTGTATTGTGTTCCGACTTATAAATCGTAGAATCCCTACAGTGTGGAAATAGGCCCCTCAGCCCAACAGGTCCACAGCAACCCTCTGAAGAGTAACCCATCCAGAACCATTCCCCTATTCTATATTTACCCTTGACTAATGCTCCTAACCTACACACCCCTGAACACTATCGGCAATTCACATAACCTGCACA
Source organism: Hemiscyllium ocellatum (assembly GCF_020745735.1). NCBI lineage: Eukaryota > Metazoa > Chordata > Chondrichthyes > Orectolobiformes > Hemiscylliidae > Hemiscyllium > Hemiscyllium ocellatum. Next base: position 24,650,299 of record NC_083406.1, on the reverse strand, counting down.
TCTTTGTGATTGTGGGAGGAAACCAGAGCACCCAGAAGAAATCCACACAGACATGGGGAGAATGCTCGAACTCAGCACAGTCACCCGAGGCTGGAAGCGAACCCCGGTCCTGGAGCTGTGAGGCAGCAGTGCTAACTACTGAGCCACCGTGCCACTTCTTACGTGCAAGTTGACAGTTGAGAAGACGCAAGAATGGAGCCCTATTGCAACCCAGGGACTGCCTGTAATCTTATAACACACAGATTTGTTACAGCAAAAGTATTGAATAAAGTTGATCAGGTTCATTTAAATTACTTCACAGGCCTGTTAAAGAATGTATATCTAGAATATGCAGCAGCAAGTCTTTCATATCTTACTTTTTAAAATGCCAATAAAGCTTATAAACAGCATTTCAGCATTGTTACTTCCCTATCATTGATAGGAGAAAACCAATTACACATCAACAGGAACGTAGAATCTATTTCTGTTTTTCAAACTAAAGCATTCCAATCCTGTACATTTCATTTGTTATTAATCCTTAAGTTATAGATTAAGTCATTGCTTTGCACAATTCCATACAATGCATTAGGAAATTAAAGTCAATGCCAAGACAAGGTTCCACTGAAATGTTTCAGGTCTATATTTTTATATGTATTACAATCTTTTAAATAGGGAATCTTAACACATGCCGCACAATATACCTCCTTCTCTATTAATGTTCCAATAACAGAAACATGTGACTATATTTCATAATAAAATGAAATGGCTGGGGAATTAATTCACTTACAATAAAACTGCAGGTTTTATACACTGAATCGTTGTCTTAAATTATATGTAAAATGTAACTGATATAGATATAACTAACTAATGGTCTCTATGCCCAGTATTATAGACTGAGAAACTAATAAAAAAAACATATTTAAACATTATACAGTGGACCTGAATTTCCAAATTCTAAGTGATACGAAGGAATCTTGTCCTCTGCCAGCATCTGTCATCAAATCACAGATCTATGATTGTCTATTTATTATAACAAAAGAGCAAAACAATTATAGTACATGTTGGTGCTGTATGGACTAATTTCTTTGCTGGCATCATGACTCCAAAAATGGGTGCCCATGACTTTTCTTTTCTGAAGTAATATGGACGTAGCCATCATTATTTCTAAAGATAGTGATTTACTAAAATTGTCTTAGCAGTGCTGCTCAGTGTCTTGACCAGATTAAATGATTCCTGCAAGCAATGATTGAAGTGGGTTAGAACATGTTTTATCCTGAGGTTGTTTCAAAACAAAATACAAAAGAAAACCAAAAACAGAAGTTGGAAATCTGAAATAAGAACAAAAAGTATTTTGCTTTTTTAGTTTATTGTTTCAGTTTTATTTTGCAACATACCTGACTTTTGCTTCAAACATTTTGCTTGCTGCTTCAAAATATACTTTAAACTAATGTCTCCCCACACCAAAACCGAAGGGATTTTAACATTGACGAAATAAACACTTTCACAATTTATTCACACATTAGGAATGTTAAACATCCCAAGGAATGATATCTACAGAGTCAAATGTCATTATTGTGCCATAATGTTGTGTCCTCCTTTTCTCCTGTTTCCTAAACTCTGATGTTCAATAATTGGGTTTTACCATGAATGTAATGGAACTTGCCACATAAATGGCCACATAAATCATAAACTCATGCATTGGGGATTCTGTTGAAAATGGTTCATGTCTTAAATTCCCAAAGCTTCTCCATCACCTACGCATCACAAGCCTAGTGTGCCCACTTGCCCAGATGAGTGCTATTGAAAAACCTTCTCAATGCCAATCTAAGTCAATTCAGTCTGCCTGACTGGCACCCATCCACAAAGTTAAGCATTCATTGACTAATGCACCATATTTGCAATGTGTTCCATTCACAGGATGCACCGTAACACCTTTATAAGACTTGGTGTGGTTCTGTTCACCGGGCTGGGGATTTGTATTGCAGACATTTTGTCTCCTGCCTAGGTGACATCCTCTATGTTTGGGAGCATCCTGTGAAGTGCTTCTTTGTTGTTTCCTCTGGCATTTATAGTGGTTTGTCTCTGCTGCTTCCGGATGTCAGCTCCAGCTGTCCGCTGCAGTGGCCGGTGTGTTGAGTCCAGGTCGATGTGTTTGTTGATAGAATCTGTGGATGAGTGCCAGGCCTCTACGAATTCCCTGGCTGTTTTCTGTTTGGCATGTCCTATAATAGTAATGTTGTCCTAGTCAAACTCATGTTGCTTGTCATCTGCGTGTATGGCTACTAAGGATAGCTAATAAGACTTCTTCAACAGCACCTATTATACATAAGATATCCACCACAGAAAATTAGCTAGTGCAAATGAACACCTGAGGAATCTCTAGTTTTTGTTTCAGACAAAGTTTTGCTCTAAATCAAATTCCTTAATGACTGTTGAGTTAAAGTCCTGAAATTCCCTACTGGAATTCCCTAAATCTATTGTGCAAGTATCTCCACTACATACAGAGCTGCAGTTTAAAATGAATGTCCACCATCACAATTTAATGAGGACAATAAATGCAACTTTGACAGAAAAATTAATATCTCAAAACATTTGTTTTGAAGTAGATATTCTTTTGACTTCTCTACATAAAGTAGTATTAATAATTTATTTCTATATTCTGACAACTGGTGCACACGTTTCATTAGACTCGGGTACAAATGGATGATCATGGAGAGTTCAAATTTGTCCATTTACTTTTTAACTTCTTCATTAATATGACATAGTTAAAGTTGCATTGCAACATGTCTTGTGCAACAGAAGGCCACTGCCGGTCAGAAACTAGATGCTAGACCAAACCTAAGTAGATCAGCCAGCATCAAGTGTACAAAAATGAACACAGCAGGAACTGGCAGGAAAAAAAGTTCATCGCTTGGCCATCCTTACTGTCACTGTGCTACCTTACATAGACAGTGTTTAATGACCCACTTGCAGTGCTAAGTAACAGTACGGTGATGGGATAGAATTTTCACTTTTACAATGATCTGGGCATAAGTTACACCCAAGATTTTGAGAAAAGCATTCATTTCATTCTTCTATGCTTAAGCCCATTAGCATATCTGATTAGATTCCCTACAGTACAGGAACAGGTCATTTGGCCCAACAGGTCCACACCTACCCTCCAAAGGGTTACCCACCCTGATCCATTTCCTTCTGACTGATACACCTAACACTGCGGGCAATTTAGCTAATTCACCTGACCTGCACATCTTTAGATTGTGGGAAGAAACCCATGCGTGTAAATGCACACAGCCAGTTACCCAAGGTTGGAATTAAACCTGGATCCCTGGTGCTGTGAGGTAGTAGTGCTAACCACTGAGCCACCGTGCAGCCCCATACCAGTAAAGAGAAAACCTACCATGAATTGTTGCAAATTGAACATTGTTTTAAAACTTATTTCTCCCTTTTACTTTGCTTTAAATAATATTATTTGATACATTTCCAGTAACTACCAACACAGTTGAAATGAGTTTATCACAAAATAAACAAAACATTTTAATCAGTGTTTGTTGACCACCTCCAAATAATCCATTTAAATTGAATCAGAAATGATTTTAAAATCATCTGCACAGATTCTTTTGCTAGTTACATTAGATAACAGTAATTTGTTTCTTGGAAAGTTAAAACAAAATTACACTGAATAGACTTTAAGAAAGTGCCTCTTAGTTTTCCTGCAACTAAAAATACATTGCTTACTTTTATGAACCTCTTCAAAAGCTTGAGGAAGGTCAAAATATTACCAGAGATTTACAGCAGGGATATGATCACTTTGTGAAGGTGGGATGCTGACATTTTCTTTATTTATTCAAAAGATGTAAGCATTACTGGCAAAGCTATATTTATTATCCTTCCCTAATTGCTCTTCAGAATGTGCCTATGAACTCTGGTCTAGGTGGTGTAGACGCTCCCCACAAGTTAGGACGGAAGTTCCAGAATTTTAACCAAGTGACAGTGACGGAATGGTCATATAGTTTCAAGTCAAGGAGGTTTGTGTCTTGAAGGAGAACTTGCAGTGGTGGGTATTGCATTGCAGCTGTTGCCTTTGTCCTTTGAGGTAGTCTAAGTTACTGTCAAAGCAGCCTTGATGAGTTGCTATAAGATGTTTTCTGGATGTTGCATCAGTAGTGAAGGGAGGAATATTTAAGGTGGTGGATGGATCGTGGATCAAGTGGGATTTGTTGACCTAGATGCTGTCAAAAGTCTTGAGTGTCAGTGGGGTTTTACTATCAAAGCAAGACAAAATTATTCTGTCACACTCCCAAGTTGTGCTATGTACAGAGGAACTACGATTATCCAGCATTCAGTTATTCAAATTTCAGATTATCTGAACAAGATTGCAAGGTCCTGATTCTTGGCTAAACTGCGTTATCCTCATTCTTGCCTCATGCCTCATGCCTCATGAAGGGCTCTTGCCTGAAATGTTGATTCTCCTGCTCCTCGGATGCTGCCTGGCCTGCTGTGCTTTTCCAGCAACCCAATCTTGACACTGATCTCCAGCATCTGCAGTTATCACTTTCTCCAACGCTGTCTTATCCAGCATTTGATTATCTGAATACTCAGTTACCAAACAAAATACTCCCCATTAATGTCGTTCGGATAATCGATTGTGAATAGAATTTGGGGATTCGGGAGGCTAGTTTCTTGTTTGAATACTCAGTGACCTTTGTAATCACTGTCATACTATGGCCAATGTAGTTCAATTTCTGGTCAATATGAATATAAGTAGTGAAAGATTAAATGACAATAATAGCACTGAATGTCAAGGCAAGATGGTTAGATTATTTCTAAATGAAGATGATCATTGCCTGGCAATCTATTTGTTGTGTGATTTCTTCTATTTGGAGATCTACAGAAACTCAAGTAGCATTATGTTTAAAATTCTGCAACTTTCTTTGATGGTCTGGCCAGTTGTGTATCATTAGTGCTGAAGGAGCTGAGTGGAAGCTTCAAGTATGCAACATTTTAAACTGAGTGCCAACATTGACTCAATTTACATGGGGCAGATTTACACGCAACTAGTTGTGGCAATTTAAAACCAGAGGAGGCAGAAAGATGACTTTGATCACCTCAGCTAAGGTCTTTGAACAGAAAGAGAAACAATCAGCTGCATGATGGAACAGAACACGAACATTGCTGAAAAGAGAGGCAAGTTGCCAAAGTGTTGCATACTGCACTCTTAGAACAAATTAAAAACGGCAAATTTCAAACAACAATTTCCATTCCAAGAAAATGAGGTAAAGACTAGTTGGTAAGTTGGATTCTAATTAGCTGAGACATTGACACAATTGCCAATCTTCTCAGTTGCTTCCTTTGGTTCATGCTTTGGCTCATTAGAACTCACTTGTCAACCAAAGAACACCCTTTCATCCTCTAAACTGTGATTGTTCAAAATTTGGCATGTATCGCTTTCACCCTGCTGAGTACAAAAGGCTTGTGACATGTCTCTCTTTTCAGTAAAGAAACCATTCTTCAGCAAGTATTTTGCCTTATCCCTGAATAAATAAATACATAAGCGCACAAATTTCTTTCTTTAACAAATTAGACAATCTTTTTATTGAACTGGGAATGTTATTTACCATGCATAAAACTTCCAAACAAATAAATCTGTGAAATTATGCACCCTTCGTTTTCCCTTCATTGGAATTCTATTCAACTTTGACTATTTGCATTCGAAAGATGAGATTCTCTTGTTCCCAAAAGACCCAATATCATAATGTTTTATAGAATATGTGATCATCTATGCCGAGCACTTACTTCTTGCTTAGAAAATAAAGTGCCAGGAAGATCCTTTAATGAGTAAACAGAAGAAGTAAAGCATGTTATGTGCAGAATGCGGATGCACTATGTAATAGGCAGCTTACTTATTCAAAAGACGAAATTGGTTGCTCCTGTTTAGACCTTGAGTGGATTTTTTTTATATTGTTTACTGAACTCCTTCTCTTGTTTCATCGAGGAGTTTGGCATATTGAGCTCTCCTTTGAGCCATGTCATCTGAAATCTAATTTCTTACTCTCCATAAGCTGATGATGATTTTTATTCCTTCCATGGTATCAAGGCATGGGCAGCAAGTTTACCATTTACTGTCCATCCCTAATTATTCTTGAATTGGTAGGCATGGTAGATTCATTTAAGATGCATCTGGACAGGTGCATGAGTAGCTGGGGAGCAGAGGGATACAGATGCTTAGGAATTGGGCGACAGGTTTAGACAGTGGATTTGGAAGGGCGACGGGCCTGTTCCTGGGCTGTAGATTTTCTTTGTTCTTTGTTCTTTGGTACGATTGCTAGACTGTCTCTAAGGGAATTTAGTTGTCAACAATGTTGCTGAGATCTGGAGTCACATTAATGTCAAACTAGGTAATACGGCAGATCGCTTTTCCTATAGGTTTGATAGACTTTTGCAGCAATCAATGATAGTTTCCTGGTCATGATTACTGAAGCTAGCTTTCAATTCCAATTTTTATTAATTGAACTTGAAGTGTAAGTGCAAGTTCCCATTGTCACAGAGCACTGTAGACCACTCTCGCATTTGCGGGAAATAACTGCTGATGAGTTTAGCCTGAGGGTCATCATGTCTCAGGCAAGGATTGAAAGTAAGACCATCATGGTGACCTTGTTAGGATATAAATCAAAACTATGCTGTTGGCATTTAACAACACATTGCAATTCAGCCATTCGACCAATCGGGATGAGCAACCCCCACTCTGTCAGTCACCGTGGTAGGATTTGAACCCACATCCAGACAGCATGAACCTGAACCTCTGGATTATGAATCCAGTGATGCTACCACTACATCAGTGTCTTTCCAAATGTACATTCATTAAATCCCAATGGGAATCAACATTTAAGATGACAAAAAAATATATATTTTCGTAAATTAACTTCCTCATGGTGTTTTTTTTTCCAATTTGCAATGTACAAGACGGAAACAAACCATTTGATCCAGCCTATCCATGGACATGTTTGTGTGCCATACTGTTGTAGATTTCTCATTTGTGTATACAAACCAACTATAAACCAATCAAACTGAGGGGTCAGTTAGCCCAGTTGACTGGTTTGTGATGCAGAGTGATGCCAATAGCATAGGACTCCATTTATAAACCGCATGAAGTTACATGAAAGTCCCACCTTCTCAATCCCTCACCTTGCCTGAGGAATGATGACCCTCAGATTAATCCACAATCAGTCACCTCTCGTTCCCTAATTAGTGAGCAGCCTTATGGTCCTTTGGGCACTAAGGTGACTTCACTTACAAACCAATGACATAATAAATATTGGTGAAACAGTAATGAGAGTTCTTTACTTGATCATAAGACTATGCATGCAATAATAGCGTGGAAGATATGTCAGCATCAGTGACTCTAGAGATGCTGCTGTGTTCTGTATACAGCATCATGGGATTGCATACCACATCTAGTCTTGAGATGGATAATATTGGACAACATTAAAACATGTCACAATCCATACAAATTGACCTCACTCCACACCTCTTCAGCTATTTGTGTAGTCAAATCAGATCGTCATGCAAGTGAGTGAGTATTGAAATACTTCACTGAGCATAATTATTGCCAAGGGATAAGAAGAGAGGACAGCTTTCTAGAACCTTATAGATTCAGGTTTCAATTTTATGTCATCTGCCATCACACTGATACAGCTCTTTAAACTCATGCTTTGTAGCTATTATAAAAGAGATAGCGAGAACCGCAGATTCTGGAAATTCAGAATGGATAAAGAGTGGAGCTGGAGAAAACACAATAGGTCAAGCAGCATCAGAGGAAAAGGGCAGTCCATGTTTTGGGTCAGAACCTTTCATCAGGTCATGATGAAAGGCTCCAACCTGAAACATCGACTCCCCTTCTCCTCTGATGCTGCTTGACCTGTTGTGTTTTCTCCAGCTCCACTCCTTATCCATTCCATCTACTGTAGAAGCAAAGATATAGTTAACCCATGACTCCACAATCAGTGCAGCATTCTATTCCAAAGAATATCCAGCTTCCTCTGAAATAAACACAAAGTTATGGCAGAATTACTTCATTAGCAGCAAGTAAAATCAAGGGGGCATGGAGTGAATTAAGGTAACTGAGGACTTTGCGGGTTCGGGTTGACAAAGACTGGGGCATAATGGGGTTAGGAGGAAAAGCTCACAGCTGGGGAATTGAGGGTTATGGAGAGACTGTAGCAAGTATTATCTGAATTTTAAATTAAGCAGCACTTCAGACAATGGAATTGGATCCACACACCTGACAGGTACAAATCAAGTCAGCCATGCACAGTTACAGGGGAACAATTGTAGCAGGAAATTTCTCTCAGAGTGTCTTTGCTCCCAGTGACCATCAAGGTTGATTCAGTTGTCCTTGGTGACAGGGAATCTGACTGCAGTCTTTTATTATGTTGCTTAATGTACAAAAGGAAGACAGTGAAACAAACAATGAAGGGTTGGAGAGGGAGGAATAAATAGCCTGATGTTACTTGCAGACTCATGTCTCAGCCTTTCCAAAACAGAAAAGTAATTTTCCCCCTGACTAGTTGGTAATTAAATTTTCTGTCCCTGATTGCAACCTGTGCGCAAATATATACATGTGGTGCAGTTTTGTTTGTATTCAATGTGGATCTTGGGTAAAGTGTCCCTCATAGGATTGTCTCATTCTGTTTCCAATTGATTGCTGCTCTGATGCAGCAGTGCAATAGCAAATAAAACTTCAAACAAGAAAAGAAAATGTACTTCATCGTGTGTCTTCTGGAAAGGGAAGAAAATTAAAAGAATGTAAATTAATTCAAGTTAGCAATCTCATTTCACTGTTTCTGGGCAACGATAACAGTGAAAATCACAGCCTTAATTTTGTGGTGAAAGGCAAAGTTGCAATGGTCACTGTTGACCTTGAGAAATGTTTCTGCTTTGTTTTCAGTTATAATGATTTTTTTCCAAAGCCACATGATCATATCTTCCCAACATTTTTATTTAATGATTCATTCAAATGCCACTGTTATGAACAAAATAGCATAATTCTCAGTATATATGCATTGTGTTAGATTTCATCCAATATCGTACAAAGATCTGAGGAGCTCTGGGACATGCATTTCCCCTTTCCCAACATCACTTAAAATGTGTCAATAAGTCAAGGGGATTTCCAGCTATGTAGCAAAAATGATGTCAGGTAAGCATCTAATCATAATGAAATATTCTCATAGCCTTGCAAATCCAAAATGTAAAAGCACTTCCCCTTAATTTTTAATTCAATTTTTCAGACAGTGAAACAATTGATTATTCTTATGTCTTTTGGAGCTTAGAAATAATCACAATACAAATACAGACACAAATACTGAACTTTCATAATAAAATATTTTCCACATAATTTGTGGAATGATCCGAAGCCTTTATGAAGAATGAATCCTGGCTCTGATAAGGGAAGCTCAGGATCTTCTCTGCATGGAGGCAACGACACCCATGTCTCATCAACTGAGTAAGTCCCACTACAACTCTCATGTTAACCCCACTGTCCGTCTCATTCATTGCACATCACTGCTAACCATTGGCCGCAATAACTTCTCCCTCTTTTACCTTGCAGCCACAGACAGCATCTCCAACACTCCATGGAATAACATTCAGCACCTCCAAAAACTACGTCCTGAATCTAACAATGATGCCAAAACCTCAGAAGAAACATGATCCTTCTGTACATGGCAATCCTGGATACTATTACCTCAGTGGTAATGTTAGTAAGTTTGGGAGCTCAGTCTGGTGAGTAAATCACTGAGATAGGTCCATAGCTACCTAAGGAAGAAGCGCCCCTGTCTGTTGGCATTCAGACGGTTGCTGGAAACCAGGATCCTGCTCAGTGATGGTAATCAGGAGCATCATCTACAGAAAGGCAAACAGAGCTAGCACCCTAACCTGCACTCCAGCTCCCCAGCCATTTGTCCTCTAGGAGAAAAGGCGACAGTGGGTTATATAGATATAGCAGTGTCCCTTCCTTAGAAGAAGACAGGGAGTTCAGGGGAACCACACATAACCCCCTCTGACGTCTCCAACCAGGCCCTCTACCTCTACCCTGACTGCCTTCCCTTCTCCGCTTCTGGAAACTAAGACCAAGAGTAGACTGTTCAGCCCTTCCTGGTGTTAGGGCCATCTTTGAACTGCCCACTTATTTCCCTGACCAGAGAGCCTCTTAATTGTTTTTTTTCCCAGAGCATAGCAATTAGCCCCCAGCTCAGGGCTGTCTCATCAATTCAGGAGGGCAGGCTGGATGACATGATCCACGACAGAGGAAGGTTTCTAATTAAACGGCCAGCAGTTGAATTTTTCAGACTGCATCACCTACAGGGAAGGTGAAGTGATCTGGGAAGATTCTTCCTCCCCACCAAACCCACTCCCCGCTTCCCCATCCCCTGCAGTCTTCAGTCATTCCCTAGATATTAAGCTAGGGGCCTGCAATGAGATGAGCTTTTCCAAGGCCAGGATGACAGAGATAAATGATTTAAATAATCAGGCCTGTGTGGAGGTGGCTGAGAATGTGAGCAGAGTTGGTGTGCCTCTCTAACTTGAAGGCAGTACATCAAAAGGTGGAAGGACCTTAGGAGGGCATGGAAGGTATTTAGCACAGCACACAAAATGGCACACATTTGACTGCACAGAACTGCTTAGCCTGTACACTGCACAGCTCCAATCTTCCCTCTCTCACATCGCCCCCGAGCTGGGAAGCCCCAGGTTCTCTCCCAGGCTATTGTCCTGTCACACCATTGCCTCACAGACACCAAAGACAAATATTGGCCTTCCCTATTCTGACTACAAGCCATTCCTAAACCTCTATGCTCTCTCAGCTGTCTCAACTTTATTTATTTATTTTCTTACTTTGTACTTAACATTTTGTACCTCAGATGACACGAGGAATGGTGACTTTGTACGCTTTTCTCTGTACTCCTGTACTCGAGTACATGTGATCATAAAATCTAATTCTAATCACATTCTAAGTGATCATGCAACATGGAAAGAGCTGAGGGCATGGGAGGCAGCTGGAAGCATGGGATGCCAATGTAAGAAAGGTCTTTGCTCTTCATTCCGCCTGCCTTGAAGAAGCTTGTGTGTTGCTAAAGCTGATGCTGCTGTTGAAGTGTGTTACATAGGGATGTCTATGCAATAAGCCTGCAATGGAGGGGCACAGTCCAACTACATAGGCTGTTCCTGTGCTATGTTGTGGACTGATTAGCAGCAGGAAGACACTGCTGAAATGATTAAAATGCTAATCATATGAAGTATCTTTCAGGCATTTGGCACTCATGTGTATCACCATGACCTCAGTGTCTTAGTTGTATTCAAGATAACTACCTAGGTGTGAAAGCAATACATCTACTATTAGCTAGCCTGTTGATACACAGGATGTGAGGATGTACACAGGGTTGATTTGCAAAATCGATCCTGTGGAATAACACCCCAGGAAAAATCATCCTGTTGAAAGGAAAAAGGGAAAGAGCTGGAGGATAAAAAGAATAAAGAGAAAAAGGAGCTGAATTTCAAATCCAAGTATATTCCTTAAAATTTTACTATAAAAAGGATCTGATATTAATATTGTTCCAACAGTCAGTGTGTTAAATACAATGAATTTACTCAAAAAACATTTTAGATATAAAGTCACCTTTGTACAACTAATTTTTATACCATTGTTTCCCCCATTTTTTAGGTTGAATTGCTGAATGAATGATTTAATGGAGCTGTGCTACAAAGGTTTTATCATTGGTCATATTTTCGAGGCAGTTTCAAGAAATTCTAATCCAAGTATAATTGCAATTGGAACACAGCACTCTTTGGAAATATCAAAATGTGACAAGAATCAGTTAGGCTGAAGAATATATTTTGTTTTGTTTTTAGATATCTTTGTGTGATGTTGTATGAACTTATTATCTAAGGAAATATCACAGATTGCACATGCGTTCCAGCTTGACATTGCATGCATTTTATTGAGTCTTCATATTTACAGCTCTAAAAAGCAGTATTTCATGTAATCACCTAAAGCCTTCAGCCATTTCTTACAGAAATCAGGCCTATGATTAATCTGCATTCCTACATAAACCTCAGCATTACTCAAGATTTCTGCTGTGCTTTCAATTACCTCACATTGTTATATGTGGAGTATGTACAAGATCGACAATTATTTTTACAAGATCATCCCCAATATTTTTGTAAAATGATTCATTCAAATGTCACTCTTCTGAACAATGTAACATCAGTCTTACAGATAAATATACATTCATTTTATGGTGTTAGGAAATCTAAAGCTGTTTTCTCATTAGGTCTGTTTATATTATTAAACGTATGAAAGAGTTAGCTTATAGACTAATGCTTTGGTGTGGATATTTTCAAACAATTTAAGATCCAGATAAGGCCAGTATGGTAACTGTCTAATGCTATCAGTGATTCTCAAAGCTAACATAAGGCACCAGCTGGGTAGTTCTAAATTCAAACAAAATTTCACCTTTTTGATAACACCTTTTTTTGGTTATTCAAAGAAATAACTTGCACTTCACTTACCTTTATCAAACAATAAAATAAAGTACGTATATTTACGAAATGATTTCCATAATTCAAAGCAATTTTCAGCCAACAATTTTGATGCTTAGCCACTTTTCAGTTGGAAAACAGCAAGTGCCGACAAACAGCCAAAAATGAATAATAGTTCAGTAATGAAGACTCAGAGATAAATTCTGCCAGAACACCAGTGATAATGCCACTGCTTTTCATCAAAGTAGTGCCATGGGATCATTTATATTCACTTAAGATGGATGACAGAGCCTCAATTTAATATCTCCTCTGCAAGACTGCAGCCCCAACAGTGCAGAAAGTCCTTACACAGACACGGAGCGCCTCAGCATTGATCTTTCAACTCAACAGCTGGACTTATGGAATTTGAACCTCCAACTTTCTGACTCAGAGATAAGAGTATCACTTGTATAGCCAAGCAGAAACACAGGAATCTAATGCAATAGGTGAAATTTTCCCAGCTGTATGGGCAATGGCAAGAAATGTGGAAGAATGCAGTGAGATTGAAAAGAATCTGATTCTTGATGTCAAGTAAAAAAAAGACTGATTTTTTTGCTTAGGGTTTAAATAGCTACATGAGAATCTTGCTACAAAGAACACAAGGACATAAATATTAGAAGCAGGAGTAGGCAGTCTAACCATTCAAGCCTGCTCCACTACTCAATAAGATCATGGCTGATCTTTTCATGGACTCAGCTTGAATTACCTACACTCTCACTGCATACTTTAATTCCTTTATTTTTCAAAAAAAAATCAACCTTAGCTTTAAAAGCATTAACTGAAGTAATGTCAACTACCTCCACAGGCAAGGAATTCCATAGATGAACAACTCTCTGGGTGAAGACGTCCCTACTCAGTTCAGTTCTAAACCTGCTTCCCCTAATCTTGAGGTCATGCCCTCTTGTCCTAGTTTCATCTACCAGTGGGAACATCCTATCTATTTCTAGTTTATCAATTCCCTTCATAATTTTATATGTTTCTATATGATCCATCTCATCCTTCAGAATTCCAATGAATATAAGCCCAGTCAACTCAGCCTTTCCTCATAAGCCAACCCCCTCAACTCTACAATCAACCTAGTGAAACTCCTCTGCATCCCCTCCAGTGCCAGTATATGCTTTCTCAAGTAAGGGCACCAAAACTGTACACAGCACTCAAGGTATGGCCTCACCAGCACCTTGTCCAGCTGCAACATTACCTAGGGAGAGAAAAGAGCTGATGTTTTGAGTATAACTGACCCTTTGTCAGCTTTGACAAAGGGTCAGTTTGACTCGAAATGTCAGCTCTTTCCTCTCCTTACAGATGCCGCCAGACCTGCTGAGATTTTCTAGCATTTTCTCTTTTGGTTTCAGATTCCAGCATCCGCAGTAATTTGCTTTTATGCAATATTACCTCTCTGCTTTTAAACTCAACTCCTTGAGCAATGAAGGACAAAATTCCATTTGCTTTCATAATTACTTGTTGTACCTGCAGACCAACCCTCTGTGATTCATGTACAAGGACACCCAGGTCCCTCTACATAGCAGCATGTATTGTGGAAGGATTATCTGATACTCTGAGAAATTACCAGGAGACACAGAAAATGTTTCACGAAGTTAAACTTGTATTTGCAAGCAAAAGCTGTGGCAGTCAGAAAGTGTCTACCCCTGTCTGCCCACATATTCTTGGGGTCTCTCCAGTTTATACTTTTCTAGTTCCCATGCTTATCTGGCATTATTAGCATAACCAATCATACTAGCTTGCTTTGTCTTTCTAAACTAATCACCTTCTGCCACATTGCTCTGCTACTTTACACTTAACATATCACATTACACCACCATCGTCTTTAGCATTAGCTCATATGTCACATGATTTAACTCACCTATCATAGTGTGCTACCATTATCTATTATAATCCCTCTATTACTCATCTGTAAATGATCCTATGCATGCATTACTCTGCTGAGTTAACTACATAACTGCCAAATTAACTTCCATATATTCCATACATTCTGAAACTTTTTAACATTCAAATAGGAATCTTTTTATCATTACTCCTACCAAAATGGACAACTTCACATATATTAACATTGTATTACAAAATAAGTCATAGGCATTGTACTTTGATGCTTTTGCATTACCTAATCATATATCATTTATGTACAGTTTGTGATTCTCCCATGCAAAGAAGGAGAAACCAAGATGATATCAATTCCCAAGTTTAAGGTCAGGCTGGTTACAAGGCAGGTGCAGCTCACCACTTTCCTCTCCGGGCCTCCACGGTCTCCACATTCACAGAACCGTCCATGAGCAACTACCTCTTCCCTTCATCCACGGCGATAAGCATCATCAAAACCCGAGCCTCTTCCCATCATCTAGCTGAGTTTGGATTAATTCACAACACATTTCACCATTTTACCTGAGCACTTTAAAGTTCACAGACCCTGCCTCGCAGGGACATTCATTCAACTCATGCCTCTGCACAGAATGCATGTCCTGGCTTCTTAGATGCCTTCTTAGTGCTCACTCACTCACTTTGCTCACAGCATCTCTGACTTGCCTCCCTTTTTAGCACATTGATTTTTCAATGAGAACTTACAGGCTCAGAATCTCTGATTTGATCAGTTCACTCCAAGCAGACACAAAGGCAGACAGCATGGCCTATTTGCCTCCATCAAATAGTTGGCACCTTAGTACATCACACTTCAGCATGTGCCAGCAGCTTACATGTCAAACATATTGCAATGTCAGTCTTGAAAGTGAAGGGTCCTGAATAGAGTGAAGGAGAACTTCAGTCAGTCATGGTTGTCACAATATTCAGTCAAGGACATCAACTGTCACAGTCCAGGGGTTGGCCAAAGACAATCAATGTGTGGTGTTACTAAGGTCCAAAGTGCAGAGGTGTCGCTGTTGGACTAGGGTGCACAAAGTTAAAAATCACACAACACCCATCATACAGGGGACCCCCAGCTTCTGTCGTGACAATACAGATTTCCTACAGAAAGTCTACACCAACTGACCAATCAAACCAGGAAGGTTCCTTGTCACAATAGACATTTCAGCACTCTACACCAACAACAATAGCATCACTGCAACAGCAACAGTACTCAATACCAACAGTTGCCAATCTCCAGACATCATCCTAGAATTCATCCATTTCATCCACGACCACAATGTCATCACCTTCAATAACCAGTTCTTCATCCAGATACACCGAACAACCACGGGCATCAACTGTGCACCCTAATGTGCCAATATTTTCATGCACAAGTTCAAACAAGACTTCTTTGCTGCACAGGACCTCCAACCAACACCACACACCTTGTCAACATTTTCTTCCACTGAACCCATGGCAAGGAGTCACTGAAACAATTACACAGTGATATCAACAAGTTTCATCCCACTATCACACTTACCATGGGTTACTCTTTAGATTCAGTCTCATTCATGGACACATCCATCTCCATCAAGATCAGGCACCTCAGCACTTTAGTCTACCGCAAGCACACGGCAGTTCTCTAGCTTCCATCCTAAACATATTAAAACAGCCATCCCTTGCAGACAAATCCTACACATACACAGGATCTGTTCAGATGAAGAGGAATGCAATGGACACCTGAAGGTGCTGAAGGATGCTCTCATAAGAACAGGGTATGATGCTCAACTCATCAATCGCCCATTTCCACATGCCATAGCAAGAAACTGTGACGACCTTCTCAAGAGACAGACGCAGGAATAGAGCGGTAGGGTACACTTCACCATCCAGTATTTCCTGGGAGGGGCGAAACTACGCCATATTCTTCACAGCCTGCAAAACATTATTGATGAAGGTGAGCACCTCATCAAGATCTTTCCTGTACCTCCTCTTTTCACTTTTGAGCAATAACTAAACCTTAAACAAACCATTTTAGCAGCAAACTACCCACCTTCAGGACAACATCGACCACAACACTATACAACTCTGTCAGGGCAACCACTGCAAGACATGTCATAATGGATAATGCCATTATATACGGGGGCACCACCCACCACATGGCTAGGCCAATGTTGTTTATTGCATACGCTGCACGCAAGGATGCCCCAAGGCATGGCATATTGGCAAGACAAAGGAGAATGGTCATCGTGCAACAATCACCAGGTAGAGGTGTTCCCTCCCAGTCAGGGAACACTTCAGCAATCGGAGACGTTCAGCCTTGCATCTTCGGGTGATTGTCCTTCAAGGCGGACTTTGTGATGCGCAATCAATGCAGAGGCTGATAGCCAAATTCGGTAACCATGAGGACAGCCTCAACTGGGATCTTGGGTTCATGTCATACTCCAGGTGACCCCACTTCACTATACACTCTCGCACTGTCACTCACATGCAAGCACACACACTCACACACTCTCTCCCTCTCTCCCACACGCATGCATACACAAATTTAAGTGTATGGGATGAATTTGCATTTGTGGACTTGCATTTTCAGATACATTTTATCTTGTTCAAAAAGCACACAATCTTTAGTCAGTCAGTCATACAGTCATAGAGTCATAGAGATGTACAGCATGGAAACAGACCCTTCGGTCCAACCCGTCCATGCCGACCAGATATCCCAACCCATTTTAGTCCCACCTGCCAGCACCCAGCCCATACCCCTCCAAACACTTCCTATTTATACACCCATCCAAACGCTTCTTACATGTTGCAATTGTACCAGCCTCCACCACATCCTCTGGCAGCTCATTCCATACACATATCACCCTCTGCATGAAAAAGTTGCCCCTTAGGTCTCTTTTATATCTTTCCCCTCTCACCCTAAACCTATGCCCTCTAGTTCTGGACTCCCTGACCCCAGGGAAACGGCTTTGTCTATTTATCCTATCCATGCTCCTCATAATTTTGTAAACCTCTGTGAGGTCACCCCTCAGCCTCCAACGCTCCAAGGAAAACAGATCCAGCCTGTTCAGCCTTTCCCTCTCGCTCAGAACCTCCAACCCTGGCAACATCCTTGTAAATCTTTTCTGAACCCTTTGAAGTTTCACAACATCATTCTGACAGGAAGGAGACCATAATTGCATGCAATATTCCAACAGTGGCCTAACCAATGTCCTGTACAACCGCAACATGACCTTCCAACTTCTGTACTCAATACTCTGACTAATAAAGGAAAGCACACCAAACACCTTCTTCACTATCCTATCTACCTGTGACTCCACTTTCAAGGAGCTATGAACCTGCACTCCAAGGTCTCTTTGTTCAGCAACACTCCCTAGGACCTTACCACTAAGATTTGCTTTCCCCAAATGCAGCACCTCACATTTATCTGAATTAAACTCCATCTGCCACTTCTCAGCCCATTAGCCCATCAGGTCCAGATCCTGTTGTAATCTGAGGTAACCCTCTTCGCTGTCCACTACACCTCCAATTTGGGTGTCATCTGCAAACTTACTAACTGTACCAGTCAATGTGACATTTTATAAATTCCTACTTTGGAAATAGAACCAGCTTGTCTCAAGGTTGGGATACAGGCAGACTCTAACTTCACACTTTTACTACATTGTCTGAGCTGAGGTATCACCTTTTTTTTAATATACTGATAAAACCTGAAGTTATCTTGGGACTGTGACTTGAAAGAACTTCTGGGATTTACATATTAATCAATCAAAACCTGCATCCCCATTATAAGTGACTAAAGACTTACCAGCCAGCTAAGTTTGTTCAACACATCGCATCAGTTGTATGATACTTTCATCTTTTACTATAAATTCTGTATCCTATGACCCTCTAGCTACCTGACGAAGGAGCAGCACTCTGAAAGCTTGTACTTTCAAATAAACTCGTTGGACTGTAAACTGGTGTTGTGTGATTTTTAATTCAGATCTAGAGACACATGTTCCCTCAGACACGGTTTGGTTGTAATTCCTTGCATAGTAATACTCATATAATCTTCAGTTCGAGAAGACATTGAACAGCTGAGTTCTCTCTGAAGCCCAATCTACCAACAAACATCACTCGCCTAAACTTAAAAAGAATAAACAAACATAGTTTATTGCCACAAAATAGTCAACAATTAATTGTTCTGCACAGAACATCTCACAGGATGTGTTTTCTTCACAAGCATAACTGATTGACGTGCATTTTTACAGAGTAAAGGTATGTAATGAAAGACAAGTAAATGAAGTTGGAGTGCAGATTAGCTGTTGTCTAATTGAAAGGCAGAAAAGGTTCAAGAAGCTAAAAAGCTAATTTCTGTTGCTATAGTATATAGCCCACACTACGTATATTAAGTGCTGCATTTTTGTTATGTCTTTTACGATGCAAAGATGTTTTAAAGCACTTTACAACCAGTGATGTACTTACAAAGTGTAGTCACTTCTGCAGTATAGGAAATACAAATTCCAATTTGTTCACAAAAAGCTCCCGCAAGCAAAAATGATGAGTGAATCTGTCTTTTTCATAATATTGAATGAGGGATAAATATTAGTCAGGACATTAGAGATAACACTCAAGACTGTTCTTCATTACAGGGAGCATTTTGCAACCCCAGTGATGGGGAACAGGGCCTCGATTAAAGGGCATCTTATCTGCAAGAAGCCGCTTGTGATAGTGCTGCCCATTTCTAATACTACACTGAACTCTCAGCTTGGTTCTTTGCATTTGGACTTAAACACAGAGTGTTCTGATTCAGTGGCCAGGGCACTACGAAAGGGGGCATGCAAAAAAAAATAAATATTGTCGATAATCAGTCCTCAGTCAAAAAGATATAATAATCTGTTTGTGCCCCTTCTTCAAAGCATATGTGAGGTAGGCTCTACAGATTAACATAGACAATACTATACCCTATGCAAGAAACAATTTTTTTTGGAATCGAAATGTGCAAATGTTGCTGGCAATGACCAGCAAAACCTATAATTTTTCAGAGATGCCAGTGTTCTATTTTTAATTCAATCATCGTAAAGCTATGGAAGGTAAGTAGACTGTTACATGCCTTAATCCTAATGTATTATTTAACCACCCAATATGGTATCTTAGGACACCCAAGGTTTCCATCAGTTACATTTTACACTTTGCCAGTAGCTATTATTAATCACATTCAAAACACAGAAGATCATTTTTGGGGGTTTCATGCTGTTTGTGAATTTGAACAGAATTTAATTAACATATTCCTACCAGTCTGAGTGTCAAACCATACAGAGCAGGAGCCTCTCGAGATCTAGACTATGCCTTTTTAAATATTCCATCATTCACTAGTTGATGCAGAATTCTAATAAGAAGAGTTGAGATCCTTACAGAACACAGCATGTCAGACCTTAATTGTACTTATGCCTCATTAAACATTGCATTTGCCATTAAAATATCAAAATGATCACCTTATTTCTTGCTTTCTTTTTCATACAATCTTTCATCAGTGGCTAGTGAGACACTGTACAAAGTTTCTTACATTCTTACACCCACACATATACAGTTGTATTATTTCTTCAAACTCATGAAAAACCTTTAAATATTTTAAATACTTAAAAACAAATTCAGTGAAAGGTAACTTTCACAAAGATAGGCAGGGAAATAATTAGCCATTTTCTGAAAATTCAAATACATCACAGTTGGTGAATAACTGCTGGAGGACAAAGACAAATGCTAAAGTCTACAAGAGACAGTATTTTGAATGATAGGTAACACTTCATAATTTATTAATTAAATGATAAACTTGCGGGTGTCAACATCAGAGACAGGAACATCACTGGTATTCTTCAAAGTCAACATCATTGTTTAACAGATGATTGAAAAATGTAACTTCCCACATCCAGATGCTCCATTTATGCTCCAGGATATTTGTACTCTTGTCATCCAGGAGGTCTAATGGTCTATTTTTTTCTTTCTTTTTTTTCTACGTTTTACAGTGTATTATACACCGGGAGATATTATTCATAAATGGCACTAATGAGGTCTGAGCTGTGATGCGGGGAGTGTTGGAAATTGTACCATTAATAACCAATGTAATTAAGGCTTTGTCAGTAACATGCCATTTTATGACAGCAATGGATTAGTTACCCTGGTCCATGTCTGGCAGCCATGCAGGCAGCCTGTAACTATAATGAATGGCAACAATTTAGCACAGGTTTGCAGCAATAAGACCACCTGCATGGTACTGGCTCACACCTTGTGCATTTGAATGGGATGGCACTCAGCACTTTGAAACAGGAACAGTGTTTAGATTAATGTGGCTACCTCAGACAGAGTGATTAGCCTTTGCCATTCTGCATAAATTGCTTTGGAACAGTTGTTGAGATGTGCCAATTCAGTTCAGGGCCAAAACTTAAATCTTTGCACATTGCAGTTTTGAATAAGTAAAAAGGTAATTATTCAGAGAAACAGAACCCATTGTTTTCGCTGTTAGAGGTAATAGCACTGATATTCTGTTGATCAATTAATCAACTCCCATAATGGCTTGTGTCAAGCAATTATTCGGATAATTTCTTCCCTATCTTTTCCACTTTGTTTCAAGTCATGTTGAACTTAAGCAATGCAACTCAGCACAACTAAATAAAATGCACCATATTTTCACAGTTTACTTGAAATTCATTGTTGACTTTCCACTGAAGGCTCTGTGATCAACAACAACATTTATAATGGGCTTTTAAAGTGTAAAGGATTCCAAGTTCTTTCAAAGGAACATCACAGACACAAGTTGACACCAAATCATAGAAAGTGATATGAGAACAAATTATCAAAAGCTTGGTCACAGACATAGGCTTCAAGGAGTAGCTAAACCAAGAATAGAGAGGGAAACAGAGAGGGAGGGAGGGAGAGGAGACAGAGAGAGTGAGAGGGGAAGAGAAAGAGAGAGAACATTTTATGAGGGGAACTCAAAGCAAAGGGCTCAGGCACAGCTGCCAAAATGGAGATACGGGCAACTGGGGGTGGGGGGAAGGGGAGGAATGGGTTTGAGGCCATAACAAAATTAGAATTTCAACATTGAGGTTGTAGTCAGTAAGTACTGATAATGGATGAGCAGGACTTGATATGAATCAACAGAGTTTTGTCTGGATTCCCATTTACAAATCAGAAAATAAATGCAAGTTTAGTCATACCTCAACAGACCATTCACTGTACCTCAACTGATTTGATTACAATTTATGCCCTTGCAGATCAAGGCATTACTTTGAGTCATTTCTGTTCTTTAAGACCTTGTACAAGGTATCAAGTTGTTTTCCAATTTGCGACCTCTTTACTTGCAAAAGGGTTTAATTTATTTTATCATTGACAGTGCTCTGTAAATAAGAACTGCTTTCTGGTTTGATTCTGGGATAATGGCACTTATGTGCAATGATTTTGGTATTTACATTATTGAATCCTTAGGATAAGATAGTTGAATGTAGCAGAGATAGCTCATGGACATGATTGTCATCAAGTCCAATTCAAATAGGCCATCAAAAAAACTGCTCTACATGTAGTACTGCCGATCTTAAAGTGCAATCTGAAGCAGGCAGCAAATCTGGGGAGTCTAGGCATATGGAGTACCATTTATGTCCTCGGGCTTCAGGGAAGGAAAAAGCTGTTGGTATTATCAGGGGCCAAGAGAGTAAGGAAGCCTTTGGTGAGGGAGGTTAAAGCAATCCTGCTGTCTTTCCGCAAAGATTCCTTAAAAAATAAATAAAAGAATGTAACTTATCTGGTATGCAGTATTTATAGATATATGATCAGCGATGTCAGATGCACGGAGGATGTTTTCTGTGACTGGGGACTCCAGAACCAGAGGTCAGGATATGGCGTCGGCCATTTAAGTCTGAGGTGAGGAAATATTTCTTTATTAGAAGATTGTAGAGGCTAAGTCACTCTATTGTGAAAAAGATGGATAATTTTTGAAATAATACAGAAATCAAAGGCTATGGGAGGAATGTGGAAATATTACATTCAGAGAGAGGATCAGCTATGATTGTGTTGAATAGACGTAAAGGGCCGAATGGCCTGACAATGAAACCTTCACTGCTCCCTTGCTGAAGTTTCGAACTAAAATTGCAGATCCCCCAATCTGTATATGTAAAGAGAGCCTGGGGCTGAAGAGCAGAGTGATTATGTCAAACAGTAAGACAGCAGGATTGCTGGGGGCAATGAGAAGGTTGTGACTTGTTAATTAAACTGCACACACATTTATATACACTCCAGTTTCCTTCAAGTGGTTAAACTCAAATTCTGTAGTGTGTTGTGTTTTCTGCAGGAGATCAGCATTTCTAAAACTATTAAAACGGGGACCTTAAAGAAGGCTGGATTGCATATTGAGCACTATCTCCTGTAGCCTTAACGGCAGAAGAGTCTAGAGGGCCCTAGCTGTTTGTAACACCTTTGTTTAAAGTTTGCTCTGTGCACAGCAAACTCAAAAATCCAGCAGATGTGAGCAATCTAGCTCCAAGTGCTCTTTTTTTATTTAAATGTAGATCAGCTGTAAATAATAATTCAGAATAAGAACTGATCATAATAACTAGCCGCACAGCAGACTGCACTTATTTATTATTTAGCAAAGTGGCATCACTATTGTAATGTTTCCATACTTTATGAGATTAGTTTTTTGACAGCACACAAGAAAATTGCACACAACCATGTTTAAAACTACACAGGGAGATGCAAGAACATTTTGGCAAAGACCAATTAGGAGCTTGGAGGCCTGTCACCCTCAATGAATTGCTGATAGATTTGTGGAGAACAGCTTATTAATGTGGAACATATGGTGGTTCTAGTTGTCTCTACATTAACTATGTTCAAGTCTTCTTCTGTAAAACTTAATGAAACTCCTGGTATTTGCTAAATTATAGTCAACCACTGATATTGTAAAACGTGGTATGAAATCTCTGCCACAAAGTCCTCAATTAAGATGCGACAAACGATGGAATCATTTTTGTATTTCACATTTGTCATTCCTTTCAATTAAACTGTTCACAATTTCAAATGGAGTTTTGTGGCATTCAGACAGCTGTAATTCTCTGTTCAAGCATTACTCATTGCTTAAAAGTACTTACGAAAATACAACAGTGGCTCAGTGGTTAGTACTGCTGCCTCACAGCACCAGGGACCCGGGTTTGATTCCTGCCTCAGATGACTGTCTGTGTGGAGTTTGTGCATTGTCCCTGTGTCTGTGTGGGTTTCCTCCTACAAGCCAAAGATGTGCAGGTCAGGTGAATTGGCTGTGCTAAATTGCCCATAGTGTTCGGTGCATTAGTTGGAGTAAATATAGGGGAATAGATCTGGGTGGGTTATTCTTTGGAGGGTCAGTGTGGACTTGTTGAACTAAATGCCCTGTTCCCACACTGGAGGAAATCTAATCCTCCTCCTTCCTTATCTCTGTAATTTCTTCCAGCACTGCGATAATCCACCATTTCTAGCATCTTGCACAGTCTCAATATCCAGTTGCTACTAGTGCTGTGCATTCAGTTCCCTCAGCTCAAAGTTTTGTAATTAAACTCTCTTCACTTCTCTGCTTCTTTCTTCAAAAGTTTTTTTTTGACATTTGTTCACTTGCACTTTCATCTCTTTGTCATGCTTGTTGTCAACTTGTCATGAATTTGTGTGCCTGGTAATCATGATTTGGTTATTTTTTACTCGACTAACGTCTCCATTAAAAATCAATCACTGATCAAAAGTGCATGTTAAAATAAAACATTTAAGAACTCATCTATGAATAATGTCTAATAGTTCATTCCAGCTTCATCAATCCAATTTTATTCAAATTTTCCTCCATGAACATGCTTACCTGCTATTGCCTTGCACATTGGTAGGTTTCCATTATTTAATCCAGTTAGTTTGTACTCTAGTCTTTTTATTTTTAAAATTATGTATTCATTCTGGAGATACAACATCACTTGCAATGATAACACTCATTGCTCAACCTTTCCCTTTTATTGATGGCCCACAGTACATGTATTGTAGATGAACTCACAGTGAAGGAATTTCACTGACCTTTGTGAGATTATAAAGATATGGTGATATTTTCCAAGATGGGATGCTTTGCAACTTCATGGTGAATTTGAAGGTGTCGATTTTCAAATATCCAGCCTCTCTCATTTTTCAAGGAAGTTGAAAGTTTGAAGTTCAGGAACTATTTTTGAGATAACCCTGGTTCATTGCTGGAGTGTATTTTCTGGATAGTCACATTGCAAATTTGGTGAAGTGACGGAACTTTATGGTGGTGTTTAGTCATGGGTACTGCGGAGCTTCCTAAGCATTGTTGCAGGAGACTGACAGATTAATGAATGACAATAAGCTTCCCTCCCTGAGAAGCCAACATTCAGCTCAAACGACTTTTCTTTGAGTCTAGTTTGGATCAGTTGATAATAATCTGACGTAAAAACCTAGGATGTTTTTTGGACTGAAGAGTGATATTATGTGGATTCCCCAAGTGTTGTTTCACTATGTGATAATATCTTGTATTGTGGAATAGGGTGTAAAAGCTACATTCATACCAAACCTAGAGGAATGATAACAATGGAAGTGATTCAATTTGTATGCATCAAGACATAGATATGATAGCAGAATGGGGAGAAATGTGGCAGATGGCACTGAATGCACAGAAGAATGAAGAATGAATCTTGGCAGAAATGATGATAGAGACTTAAAGGTCCAATTGTAAAGAATGTGCAGGAGCAGAAGGGTCTGGGTGTACATGAATCAATCTTTTAAGGGGGTAATGTATGATAAGGGATTGATTAACAATGTACATAGGATTTTGGACTTTTTAAATAAAGAGAATCAGTACAATGCTGAATCTTTATAATTCTTGGGTTAGTTTCAACAAGGGTATTGCAATCGATTATAGTCACCACATTTTAGGTAAGATGTAAAGGTCATGGAAAGGTTACACAAGGTAATAACCAAAATGTTTCCAGGGTTGAGGAGGGTTTTGTTACAGATCAGGTTAAAAAGGTTGTGGTGCTCACTTTGGAAAAAATCCTGCCATGTTGAGGACGTTTGATAAATGTGACCAACAGGCCAAGTGAACAAGCTAAGACTGTTCTTGCTGACTGATTACACAGGACTAGGAGCAAAATATGCAGGTAAATGTGAGAAAAGCTTTATTATGCAATGAGTGGTAAAAGCCTGAAACTCTGGTGAAGAAGGTGATAGAAGTGGAAATAATCAATGAGATGAAAATCAAATTGGATGGAAACTTAAAGGAAATAAATGTACAAGGCTGCTGAGTAAAGGAGGGTACTAGACTGATTGGAGCGCCCGATGTTAGATTCAGTGTTGCAAATAATTCCATGATTTTATTCTTTTCCTCTCTGTAATTCTGAATTGAATATTTCAATTACGAACTTAATTGTCACACAAATGTTTCCCTATCCGCAAGTAACTACTCTCCTAAAGATCACAAAACCAACTTTTGTCCCTCTGTTAACTTCTGAAGGAAGTTGTAACACTTACTCCTGATATTCCAAGCTCCATATTAAACCTTTATGCCACAATTAACTTCTGCTTTGGTCCTCCTCCCAGACTCACCCAGAGTCTTTGATTGTTGACCTACTTGGCTGCTTTTGCTCCACCACTTAATTCCAGTCCTTCTGACTGATGGGCAGCCTCTGGGGCCATGATTGGAGCACAAGAGATGAGCAAGATTCATTATTTTGCACACTTTTCCCTTGCTTTGCCGGATTTATCTCTTGCACACTGAGTCTACCATCAAGGTTTAGATTAACAGTTAACATACAAGCAGGCAAAATAGGAGCAGAAGTAGACCATTCAACTGCTCAAGTTTGCCCTGCCATTCATTAAGACCTTAACTTACCTGTTTGTGTTGTGAATTTCATATTCCCATTCACCCAGACATAATTCAATTTCTTGCCTAACAAGAATCAATCCACTGACGGCAGGCATAAACCGCCCCGTGTTTACCGTGGAGCAAGGCCCACATCGGGAAAACCAGCAGTATCCATTTTAAGCCAGCAGTATCCATTTTAAAGCAAACAGTATTCATTTTAAGACAGCAGCTGCCAGCCCGACCACGTGATCGGGAGAAGGGGGCCCAAACACAGATCCAAATACACACCAGACCAGACACTAGTCATGACTCCAGACAATGGTCATGACTCACAGATCGAAACCCACCTTATAATCTCGTCAAGGTTCCAACTGACACACACCCATAACCTGATCATGCAAAACAGTCCTACACAAAAGGCAAACACCAAACAAACAGGATGAACCTAACAGACACTTTGGAAGTAACAAAGGGGGGTGCTAGCCTCCAGCCCTCATGGAGAGACAAGCAGATAGCACCCGGACCCATTCACATAAAGATAAACAGCACACCTTTTGTGTATGCTGCCGACTCTCCGAGGACGGCAGGAAGCTTGACATTCACACATACTCCAGCCATGATTACCACCATTCACAGTCATTCATACCCAATCTCCAACATCCTGACACATGAAGTATATAACTTGTAACATCGCACGGGAAACGTTAGGGCAATCGAGATTCGGACCTCGGTTGGTCTCCGCCAACGTTAAATACTTCAATAAAGTTACCGATTGTCGAACCGCACTCTGGGCTCGGACTGAGATCATTTCATCCGCGCTAACACCACCATTGTGTTACAAATAATAAATGACCTTGTTTCCATAGCCTTCTGAGGCAGAGAATTCCAAACTGTCACAAGCTTTTGACAAAAAAAAATCTCCTGAGCTCTGTCCTAAAAGGGAAATACTAATTTTAAAATTGGGCCTCCTAACTCCAGACTAATCCACAAGAGGCAACATCCTTTCCATGTCCAACTTGTCATGGAGAAACTCTTATAGAAAATGTGCTGGAAACAAGCCCAGCCTGTTGAACTGAGCCTCATATGGCAACCAGCTCAGTCCCAGTATCAATTTACATTCTTCCTGAAATAAGGAGACCAAAATTCCACACAGTATTCAACATTCGAGGGAGATAATCTCATAAGGGGATTGTCACTGCATGTGTAATTCAGAAACTGTAGACCTCAATGCAAATCCCACCATGATGGAACTTGAATTCAAGATTTAAGAAAAAAAAATTAAGAATTAATAATGATCAGGAAGGCATCTCCAATTGTCATTAACAACCTGAACTTGTGGAGACAAAGTTGTGCCTTTGCATCCATTACATTGTGTGGCGCTACTAACTTATGAAACATGATTGACTTTTAATGGATCTGTCAACTTAAGCAAATGCATTGATGAAGCATTATGGAAAATCAGAAGCGGCAGAATTATACTTCAACGCAATCTACAACTTCATGGCCTGGCATATCTCTGATTTTACCATTACCATCAAACCAGGGAGCCATATGCATTTCATGAAGAATGCAGGGGGCATGCCATGATCATCATCAGATGTATATTTTAATATAGAGTCATAGAGTTATAGAGATAGACAGCATGGTGACAGACCCTTCGCCCCAACTCATCCCTGCTGAATAGATATCCTAAATTAATCTTGTCCTATTTGCCAGCACGTGGCCCGTATCCCTCTAAACTCTTCCTTTTCATATACCCATCCAGAGAATTTCTAAATGTTGCAATTGTACCAGCCTCCACCACTTCCTCTGCAGTTCATTCCATACACATCCCACCCTCTGTGTGAAAAAGTTGCCCCTGAGGTTTCTTTTATATCTTTCCCCATCACCTTAAACCTATGCCCTTGAGTTTTAGATTCTACCACCCTGGGGAAAAGACCTTGTTTATTTGCCATTTCCATGCCCTTCTGGATTTGAGAAACTTGTATCAGGTCACCCCTCAGCCCCCAAAGCTCCGGGGAAAATAGCCCCAGTCTATTCAACCTCTCCCTATAGCTCAAGCTCTCCAACCCTGGCAACATCCTTGTAAATCTTATCCGAAACCTTTCAAGTTTCACAACATCCAATATGAAGTGTAAATTGTGGTGAAGTTACAACTACCGCATGCCAAAAAGCATAACCAGCAGTCTATAGGCAGGGCTAAGCAATTCCTCAACTATCGGATCAGATCTGTGGTCTACAGTCCTGACACATCCAGTCATGAAAACCTTGCTATTTCTGAAAACAGTACACTCATAAAAGGGTATTGTAGCTTCTAATAAATTTGTGGAAGGTCAGTTTTACTGTAACCCAAATGATGTTTCATGCTAAATAGGAAACACTAAATATTGAATACTGAATGGATGCGGTTTGAAAAAAGCCCCCATTTCCAACTGTCCACCCTTGAGAAGGAAATATCCTTATTGACTTCTCACAACTTTCTTAACTGATCTATTTATTTCTAAGATGCAATATTGGTTCCCTAAGTTCTTGATTATATATGGCAAATAACTGAACAAAACTACTGGAATTCTTCACATCAAACTTTGAGCAACACTAAACATAAGGCCAGCATACTAAACCCTGGAGATGATTGACTGACATTCAAAACCAGGCACACTGTCCTCGCTTTCAAATTTCTTTTTCAATTTCATTGTTTGGTTGGATCATTTTAATCACATATTTTTATGAAATATTGGTCTTATCTAGTGTTGATCAGACATTTAGTGGTTAAAAGGGGAATTGAGTGTCCAAATTCAGATATGACCTTAAGTGCCTCAAATATCTCCCCTATTAGTCTCCCTAATTGTGATTTTCTTTTTCCTTACATCAAGTTGATGGATTTCTTCTTTGTTCTACACTGAAACTATATTATCATCCTTTCAGAACTTTGGATCATCTTTAGCTGGTTATGATACATTCAACTACAGGAACAGATTATACATGGATTCAAAGGATTCTCCAGCTCTCCCTTCACCTGTATTGACTTGTAGATTTTTCTCATTAAGTATACTCTCCTTTATCGTCCTAAGCCAAAATAATTTTTACTTTAATTCTTACCCCTTCTCACTATTACCATGTTGGTTGCTTTAAAGTCAGTTCCTCTATTGAATATGTGTCAGTGCCTTATCATTTAAACAATGTTTTCCAGTTTCTTAGGCCTCAATAACCATTTTGTCAAATGGATGTCCAAACTTGAGACCCATTCTTCAGTGCATTTTCCCTTCGCATTCCCTCTTGTTACTCACTTTGGATAAAATGATTTCTGCATGCTTTCCTCAGTATCCCAAATCATGCCGTGCATCCTTGACATTCAGGGGATACTTTTGACACATCAAAAGAAGCCTCAGCCCCTGGTCCCAAACTTCTGAATAGTGGCTAAATTCGGTCTGTTAAAAAAAAACTAATTAGCAAAGGTACAAACATCTCCAAGAGAAAGCTATTATTTATTTAACTTTGTCTACACTTTCACTTAATGTATTCATTTAACTACATCTAAAGTGTTCCATTCCCTTCCCATTCCCAGTTGATACCATGACACATTTTCCCTGTCACTATTCTTTTATTCAATGTTGGGCCAACCCAGTAATTACCATTCAATCTGATTCAGGAGCTCTGACACGAGTGATTATTCACAGTTCGGGGTTCTCCTCTGTCTTCAAAGAGTTTGTCTCAGCATGTTCTTAAAACCTATTTGAAAACATGAAAGCAAAATCCCTTTGGTTGTGGAAGAAGCCCAATAGGTTAATAATATATAGAGAGATAACTTTCTGCTGTTCTGAGGAGGAATGTAGCACAAGTCACCAGGCGACATCATGTCATAATGTGTTTTAGATTCCTTTCACTTGTACCTCTTATTTACATTTCCTTTCTCCTGGAAGGTCGAAAAGATACTTGCATGTTCAAATTGTTTGTCAGCCAAATGTTCACTTATCTCTATGTTTTTGGCACAAGTCTTTTACAGCGCAGATTTTTTTAAAAATTAAAATTGAAAAACAAAGTAATATCATTTTCAAACTTGTGAAACATTTCACTTCTTTCTCAGATCAATTTCATTTTTTTTTATTTTTGCAAACAACATCCTCCTTGAGCTAAGTCATGAACTAAATGTAAGAAGTGCTTCCTTGTGAATACATTGCAATTTTCACTGGTCACTCCTTTGACTCCACTTGGGAATGAGGACTTGTGCAAAGCTGTGACTTCTTGTTTAATTTTCAGACGGATCTCTCTCTCACCTCTGCTATCTCAGGTCTAGCTGTGTCCTTCTGGTATTGTACTCCAGCTTCATCTCATTACATTGGACAGCTAGAGCAAAGTAGTGAATGTTTTCATCAATGCTCCATGCCAGCTGGAATCACCCACAATGTATCAGACATGTTCAAGACCTCTTCTGCAAGATAGCAGCTGTAATTGCCTGCCATTTGCAGATATCTGCTGGCACTTTCTTTGTTCTTGTAGATCCCATCTACATTCAACTCAATGACAAGATGCCCCTATAAGGAACTTTGTCAAAACTTATGGTGAGCCTTTTGTTAAGTCTGGCGGGAGGCCTAGATAATGGTTGTGAGGAAGTCAACTAATGTGAATTGCTACCTCCACTATCTACAGTACAAACTACTTGTCTCCTGCAATCTTTATTTTGCAAGAGAAGACAATAATGCTCCCTGGAGGAGTCATAATGGATTCTGACTTGTTCACCTGATGTTTTGGATAACAACTGCAGTGAATAGCTGAGCCCTCTATCTCATCCACATTGACCCTATTACTGCTTCTCAATTCTCGAGATGCTGCTCAACTGGGTCAGGACTTAGCAGAACTCAAGAGGTGGGAAGCAGAAATTGCTCTTCATATCAATTTCTTCTGCATCCTGTTTACTATGACAGTCTCGGGGATAGAGGCCCAGTTTATAGAATGGAAACAGCAAATTTGGATCCCTTTTTTGCCCAGGACTATTAGTCCTGACTTCCAATTGTGCAATGTGCCCTCATCAGCTGCTCTGTTGGGATTACCCAAACTCCAACAAAGTTTACTACAGACCTGTTCCCAGGATGTGTCAGCATATAGAACCAATCATTGCAGATAACTAGTTACTGTTGGACATTCTCAATGCATTCTGGACTGATGGCTGGAGCCGTCTCAGAAAGAGGCTTTTAACACTTGAGGAGCCTATCTGGGTCCTCTCCCTTCTCTAACAGGGTATTTCAGTAGGAGCCAAGATGTCTCTCTGCAAACACACCGGGACTTTCATTTGGTGACCATTTGATACTAATATTTGATGGAAATCAAGGTCTGTTTTCCTCAATGCCCTTCTTATATCCACCTCACTTTCCCTAAGCAAGCTTTTTGATATATCCCTAGTTCAGTTCTTTTTTTTATGTCAGGTGAATAGGCAGCTGGGAGGATCTGATGAGAATCAATACCCTCCAACACGAGGTATCAGATTCTAAACATTTGCCACTTCAGCATAAGGAGAAGGAATTTTGGAACCCGACTCTATTGTTATACTCAATTCTTCCCTCAAGATCCCAACTTCAAGTGATGACAGGGTCTGTGTATGGTTGTGAATTCCTCTTAAATCACAGCAGTCGTTCCCTCTTGCTCTGTTTTCAGGCACTTGTAACTACAAACACAAGCCTTGCTTCAATATACAAGAGAGGCAAGCCAGGGGAGTGCTTGTTTTCACTTATACTCTTCCAACAGATCCTATGATCCTGCTGCACTAGCTACCTGCCAAATGAGCAGCACTCGGAAAGCTTGTACTTCCAAATGAACATGTTGGACTATAACCTGATGTTGCGTGAATGTTAACTTATTCCAACTAAGCCAGAGATCACCAGGAAAATCAGTTTCATGCTATTTTTCCCAGCTCCTATCACAGTCACCAATCTCACGAGTAGAAACTGCAGCTATCACTGACTTTTTTTTCACTAACCTTCAAGTGGAGTTTTTTTTAAAACTTTGGCTACAATAAGCTGTGTAGTCTGTTTCCTGAGAGGTAACTCTTCTTGTCAAATTAATTCATTCGGGGCACCCCTTAGATCTTTGAGTTACCACCCCTCACTGTCACATTCTCTACTCTCAACTCTGTGTCTTATTCAATATTTTCTGTATTTGCGACTATTTCCGATATTAATTGAGAACGTTCCCTGTCACTTTCCTTTTGTAGTTTGTTCCATAGATTCCATGGATTTTCTGGTCAGTTGTAAAGTGTACATATGAGTGTTGTATGCCTGTTTATTCCAGACTTATTTTTACCTTAATCAAACCCTACTGAACCTTCCGAGAGCTACAAAAATAGACCATTAAACTTAATTGAAATCTTTCATTACATCGAATGCATCTTTTGATCCATCTGCCTGAGTTTTCACAATCAAACCTTTTAGCAACTGCTGTCTTGCACACACAAAAGCCATGGTTTGCTTAAGAACTACTCAACATGTGTAATCACAATCTAAGACTGCTGCTTTTCAACTTCTCAAAATAAAGGCTTGACTTCTGTGACATCACACTCCTGATGTCACTTGTTGATTTTGGCCATTTGCAGTCATTTTAAAAAGTTTTTTAGTGTTCTTTTACCTACTGTCTGGAGAGAGCTCAGTCATGGAGACGGCAGCGATGATAGACCATGCCAGCGGCTGGAGGGCAGAGGCAAAAGTGTATTGGAATACATAGGTACTGCAGGCAGGCAGGGTGAATAATTGTCAGCCACAACCATCCTGATTTGAATGGGGTCATTGCAGCACAATGGTTGACATGACTAAATTATAAGCTGGGAGTCAGGGAATAATGTTAGGAAATGAATTTGTAATTCAAAGAGCTGCATGGAAATGTGTGGAACTCAGTACAGATGGACTCGACAGGAAGTGTAAGAAAGAAATGAACATGAACATTCGGGAGGGCCCCTGATTACCAGGCTGTTCTGTGAGTCACTGTGCCAAACATGACCTGTGTTGCCTTCCATTCTTATGTGAAATTTGAATGTGCAATGGAAATGCAAAATGCACCCAGAGAGTTTGAGTTTGTGCTTTAATTCTGTCCAAGCTTTGTGGGCTCTACCTGTGGGTGATGTGAGGTCCTTCAAGGGGCAATTGCAATCATCAGGCACTCACACAGTATTGGGTGAAGTCATTTGTAATCAAAACACCCTGCTTATGAATTGCAAGCTGAGTCCAAATGTGCGGAATACAAATCCTGGTCACAAGCAATCTTGCCCATATCATTGGTTATTACAGATTGAAGATAATCATCTCCGTGAAATAGAAGTCATCTGAGTAATCACCTGCAGGCCACTATTCACAAAGGCAATTCAAGATCACATCAGCTGCACAAGGGCACAGAGTTGTTGCCTCTCAACTTAAACAGTAAGTGTTCACTCACATGACCACTTATGCAATGCTGCTTTTCTTGGGTGATCTGCGGCTTTAGGGGGACAAGGTATCAGTAACCCTACAATTCTGACAATTTCCTACCATATTTGCATTGCATGGCTTGAGTTGCTTTCATTAGAATAACCGCCCTATATTAAAGTTCCATGTGAAACCATTCCTTGGCCCTCCTTATTGAAGTCCTGGATGTCTCATTTATTGGAGAACCATGCTAAACCATCACTGTGTGTGATGGCAACATTGACCACTGACATTTTTCAGGATCTATTCTGTATCTTACATTCTCCAGAAGATTCATTGGAAGCGTGATTGATCAGTCCAGCCACAACAGAGATCATCAACAAAAACACAGCAAAATTGAAGAGGAACAGGTAGGTTAGTGAGCCCAGGAGCAGGTCATCAAGCTCCAGCTGGGGACAAACAGCCTCTTTACAAAGATGTTGCAGCTGAAGGTCACTCAGTATGTGCAGGAGGTAAGGAGGCCTAGAATCAATAATCATTGAAGCTATTTCCTACAGGTGAATGAGGTGTATTACTGCTGTATATGGAGGATATCCTGAGACATTGTCACAAAACTGTACTAGCTGATGGGCCAGGCCTTGTGACCTGAAGGGTTGGGTGGCCATCATATCAAGGGGTCCCCTGAAGGTAACAACTGTACTTAACAATTATGCAACTAGCTGCTTCCACTGGAGACCTTTGAGGGATCTTGCAATCCTCAACCCACATTTGGATCAAAGCTGTTACCTATGCAATTAGTGCCAGATCATATCATTCCATCTTGTTTCGCTGCAATGATGTCTTTTGTCTGTAGCCTGGGCTGTAAGCTTTGCTAACATAGATGGTTCCACGTGTGGAGAGGACTCTTGCCTATACACACTTAGCATTAACAGCTCCTTATGATAATGTGACTGACTTCAACAACAAAAAAGGATTTGATTCCCTCAATATTGAAACCAACTGTGCTCATCAGTAACACATCTCAAAATTTATCCAGGAAGAACTTTGAAGTCAAGAATCAATTTCTACAAGACAGACTCAGATTCTTCCAAATCAGAAGAAAACATGTTTGGGAAGAACAATGAAACCTCCAAAGTGACTGAATCTGTGAAATCAAAGATGGGGGAGATGTGGTAGTCTGTAAATATAAAAATATGATTGTATGTAATAATAATATAATAATTGGGATTATCACTGAGATGATGTCACTCCAATAGTCTACAGAAAGTTAGACAGTCTACAGAGAGACATCAAGTTCTTTTTTAACCTATGTATGGTGTGGTAAAGTTATAATTATGTTATTTACCTCACCTATCAAAATACCTACAAGCTAGACTAAAGAGGTGTATGAATCCGTTCACCATAGGCATGAGTGCATAATATATTGGGACAATTTATGGGCTGACAATTAATCTGTTTGCCCATGTCAGAACACATCCCTTTCATAGCCCTTGAATTCCAGTGTGGGATTTGAACCAATCTTTTCTAGGCCATAGATCGGAACACTACCATTCAAGTCCTCCTCCAAACCTATATGTAACAATGTGAATGTCCCTGGGCCACTGCATTTGAAGGTTTAGAAAACTATTTCATCCTGACTGAAATCTAAGGCACTAAAACTGATGCAACTAATTTGAGATGCTAATCTTTTAAGTAATCCAAATATTTCTGTTGTCAGTCTCTAATAAAATTGTATGGAATGCTGTTGTCAATGCAGTAGTAATTAGATCTGTGCTATAAAAAAATTCTTCAAGTTTTCTCCAACTAGAAGTACCAATTATCAAATTAGCTTGTGATCAGAATCTAGCATGACTTCAGCTGCCTTTAAAAATATTGCCCCCTTATATTCCTCAACCTGAAGAAAAATAGCCCTTGGCACCAAAATAACTATTAGTTCCTTTCCTTATTTTCCTGCCTGCATTTATTAATACCTTTCCTGCCTTATATTTTCCCATTATGATTCACTTGTGTGCCTTGCTCTTTCACACCACTTCACTCTCACTAAGCACAGTTGAAGCACTGTGTGATTTGAAGTTGGAAGGCACATGCTAGCACGTCCCTTCACATTAATCCCATTGCACTGTGAAGCGGCTCTGAGTTGAAAGTATATTGATTTCTCCAGAAGAAAGAAAAAAAACTCTCTGCATTTATAAAACACATTAGCCTTTTGGCTAAATGAAGTTAAGTGAATAATTTACATAATTGCATAATAATCATTTGGGGCACTTAATAAATCCATCAACCTCACATTTTCACCTCCAAGACTTTCGGACTTCATGCCTCTCCTAACCTTGTCTCCCTGAACAGCGATTACATAATTGAATTATCTGATCTCACCTACGTTAAATCAATAGCAAGCTCCCTGACTTCCTGCAGCAAAAATTGATTGACATTGATGGACAGCTGCAGTGAGAGAGCTGAAAACAAATGCTCTGGCAGATTGTATGTGAAGACAAGAGGTTTCATCTCCCTCCCTTCTCGCAACCATGTTGTCGATGACATTTGTCCATATCTATGTGGGGGAGAGACAGGCCTGTCATCAGCAGGACGAGTAAGGAATCAGGGAATGTATGTGATTGAAGCATCCTGTGGGACACACTGTGTGTAAAAGGATAGGTCAGACCAAATCAGTAAGTGTCTGTGACCTTACTGCATGGTCCCATCAGTTAATCTCTTACTGTGGAAACTGATGCTCAGCATTGGATGACACATAGCCTGATGACATTGCCCGATATGAAAAGGCAAGGGCTGCTATTGTGAGAATGGTTTTGCGTTTGCTCAATATATTGAATTGATTTTTTACAGTCGGCTTAAAAAAAAGTTAGAACGCAGCAGCAAAGACAGAAATGATATTCAATCTGTTGTGATAACACTTAAGGGAATAGTGGTTGCTTTACAGATGTATTATATCACTCCCAATTACATTTACGATACATTTTTTACACACCAGTGAAAAATACACCTAGGGACCTATTGATTTCTGTCTATAGAAAAGTTGTGGATGAGAAGAAGCCATTCAGTCCATCATGGATGATGGGGAAGAATGTGCACCGGGATTCTCTCTCAATTCTCCCTAAGTCTTCCATTATTGTACCCAGGACAAGTAAGCATTTTCTTTGGAGTTAGGGTTTTGAAGGAGGCATGGGGATGGGAAGAGAGTCAGGGTGGCTGTGGAAGATATTCAATTGGTGCTGAAAACCAGTACAGAATTAGCATCATGTGGACAATGACATCAGCAGAAGGGCACACATAACCTGCTTTGTAAAACTGATCCGATTAAAATTGTGTGTCTGGTAGCACACCATTGACAGATGACAGATTAGTAGGGCATGCAATTAGTCTTGGGAGTCATCTTTTAAATTAAGCCTTCAGTGCTTGAAGGGAAGGCACAGATTTTTACCTTCATTTTGCTGAATTGGTGTAAAATTCCTTTGGTGCATTGGCAGTGCCCCTAGCTCTGAGGCAGGAGGCCTGGATTCAAGTCCCACCTGCTCCAGTTGTGTGTCATAACATCGCTGAACAGATAAGTATCTAAAATTCAGGTGAAGCAAGTGTCATGATTCTCCTCTTCCCACCCACTACACCCTCACCACACGTTTCATGCCTATCCCCTGAAGGGGCAGCACAGAGATTTTAGAAAATGATAATTGAACAGATTTGCACGTTGTTGAGTTTTACTTGAGGTCAAAGGGCCTCCAGACTCACTAATTCAAGCAGAGGTTTTGTATTAATAAGATCTTTGGAGTCAAAAGATGCAGGTCTAAATTTAGCAATGGAATGCAGTGATCATCACAAAAAGTACCAAAGCCATAGCATTGTCAACCATGACAATTCAAAAGTTCTTTTTTGGCTGCAAAATGCCTTGAGATGCATTGTGATCGTAAACGATGCTGTGCAAATGTAAGGCTTTCTATTCCTTACAAAATAAAATTTAATTGCATCGCCAGTTCTACTAATGTAAGATCACTACTTCATCTCCAAAACTGGAATGAACTAAGCTTGTCTCTTATTTATTGTCACCTCCTCTCAATTGTATGTGAAGATGGCTTGCAATGATTACCATCAATAGCCAGTACATTAAATGATATTCTTTCCTATTGATGTACATTATTGAAGGGAGGTCATGCAGTTCTCTAGATGTCATCTATGACAATAATTACTGAGGCTTGCTTGATGCACCTGCATGCAGCTGGTCGGTATATTAAAGATATGACCTTTGTTCTGATTGTCCCCATATTTCTTTATAACTGATTTCAGTCGCAATCTAATTTCAATCTCATTCATCATTGACCAATGAGCAATATCCACCTTTATCAGTGTTAAATTGAATAATTAATCAATTAAGGGTCAGCAGTCTCAGGGGGTGGTGTTGGTAGGAAGGGTAAATGACAGCAGGAGCAATTATAACCAGCACATAGGCTTTCTACTCAGAGGCTGTGGCGTATCTTATTGTCAACAAGAGTCACACATACTATTGTTTTGCAGCAGCAGCAGGAGCAGTGAGACTGAGAACCAGGGGGCTGCCGGGAAGGTGGATTAATTGCCTAAAAGCTTACCTCGTGTATAGGCCAAGTGCACGCTGAGCAGGAGCGGAAACGAGACATTAGGGAACTGGATGAACTTTGAATCATTCGAGAGGCTGAGTAGATAATTGAGAGGAGTTACAGGGAGGTAGCCACACCTCAGGTACAGAAAAAAGGGAGATGGGTTACAGTCAGAGGACAGAAATGCTACAGGCAGACAGTGCAGGGATCCCCTTTGGCCATTCCCCTCAATAACAAGTATACCATTTTGCATACTGTTGAGGAAGGGGGAACTTACTGGGATAAACCACGGGGTAAAGATCTCTGGCATAGAATCTGTCCCAGTTGCTCAGAGGGGAAGGGGGAGGGGGAGGTGGAGGAGAGCATTCGTCATTGGGGACTCCATAGTTAGGGAGACAGATAGGAGATTCTATGGGAACTAGAGAGACTCGCAGTTGATGTGTTGCCTCACAGCTGCCAGGGTCTGTGATATCTCAGTTTGTGTTTTTGGGATCCTTAAGAGGGAGGGGGAACAGCTCCAAGTCATGGTCCACATAGGCACCAATGACATAGGTAAGAAAAGGAATGGGGATGTACAGCAGAAATTCAAGGGGCTACGGTGGAAACTTTGAGTTAGAACAGAGTTGTTATCTCTGGTTTGTTACCCATGCCAAGTGCTAGCGAGGGAGGAATAGGGAGAGAAGCAGTTGAACACATGGCTACAGGGATGGTGCAGGAGGGAGGGATTCAGATACCTGAATAATTCGGGCTCATTCTGGGGTAGGCGAGACCTCTACAAATGGGATCGTCTACACCTGATCCAGAGAGGTACCAATATCCTGGGGTTGCTAATGCTCTTCAGGAGGGTTTAAACTAATTCAGCAAGGGGATGGGAAT
This sequence comes from Hemiscyllium ocellatum, assembly GCF_020745735.1. Classification (NCBI taxonomy): domain Eukaryota; kingdom Metazoa; phylum Chordata; class Chondrichthyes; order Orectolobiformes; family Hemiscylliidae; genus Hemiscyllium; species Hemiscyllium ocellatum. The sequence continues at coordinate 24,611,201 of NC_083406.1, read as the reverse complement.
GTGAATTGTAGCTCCAGTGTACAGGAGGAGTTGTGAGGTCAGAAATGTGGTTTCAAGGTCGCAGGAGAGTACCAGTAGGCAGGAAGATGGTTTGAAGTGTGTTTACTTCAATGCCAAGAGCATCCAGATTCAGATGGGTGAACTTGCAGCATGGGTTGGTATCTGGGACTTTGATGTTGTGGCCATTTCAGAGACATGGATAGAGGAAGGACAGGATGGTTGTTGTAGGTTCTGGGATTTAGATGTTTCAGTAAAATCAGGGAAGAAATTAAAAGAGGAGGAGGTGTGGCATTATTAGTCAAGGACAGTAGTATGGTGCAGAAAGAACGTTTGATGAGGACTTGTCTACTGAGATAGTATGGGCTGAGGTTGGAAACAGAATAAGGGAGGTCACCTTGTTGGGAGTTTTCTGTAGGCTTCTGTAATGTTCTGGGGATGTAAAGGAAAGGATTGCAATGAGGATTCTGGATAGGAATAAACGTAACAAGGTAGTTGTTATTGGAGACTTTAACTTTCCAAATATTTACTGGAAATGTTATATATATATAGCTTGAGTACTTTAGATGGCTAATTATTGTCCAATGTGTGCAGAAACATTTCCTGACCCAGTATGTAGGTAGGCCAACAAGAGGCGAGGCCACGTTAGATCTGATACTAGGTAATGAACTAGGCCAGGTGTTAGACTTGGAGGTAGGTGAGCACTTTGGTGATAGTGACCACAATTTGGTTAAGTTTACTTTAACGATGGAAAGAGGTAGGTATATGCCACAGGCAAGAGTTGTAGCAAGGGGAAAGGCAATTATTATGAATTAGGCAAGATTTAGGATGGCTAGGTTGGGGAAGGAAACTGCAGGGGATGGGCAGAATCAAAATGTGGAGCTTGTTCAAGTAACAGCAACTGCGTGTCCTTGATAAGTATGTACCTGTCAGGCAGGGAGGAAGTGGTCGAGCAAGGGATTACTAAAGAAGTAGAATCTCTTGTCAAGAGTAAGAAGGAGGCTTATGTAAAGATGAGACGTGAAGGCTCAGTTAGAGTGCTTGAGAGATAGAAGTTTGCCAGGAAGGACCTGAAGGGAGAGCTAAGAAGATTCAGGAGGGGACATGAGAAGTCTTTGGCGGATAGGGTCAAGGAAAACCCTGAAAGCTTTCCATAGGTATGTCAGAGATTAAAGAATGCCTACAGTCAGATTAGGGCAGCCAAGGACAGCAGTGGGAAGTTGTGCATGGAGTCTGAAGAGATAGAAGAAGCCCTAAATGAATACTTTTCATCAGTATTCATACAGGAAAAAAGACAATGTTGTTGAGATACAGGGTACTAGACTAGACAGGATTGAGGTTCATAAGGAGGAGGTGTTAGCCGAAAGTGTAAAAATAGGAAAGAGCCCTGGGCTGGGTGGGATTTGTCCTAGAATTCTCTGGGAAACTGGGGAGGAGATTGCGGAGCCTTTGGCTTTGACCTTTATGTCACCATTGTCCGAGGAGCAGGAGAGTTAACGTTTTGGGCAAAAGCCCTTCATTAGCCCTTCCTGATGAAGGGCTTTTGCCTGAAATGTTTACTCTCCTGCTCCTTGGATGCTGTTTAACCTGCTGTGCTTTTCTTTGACTCTAATCTCCAGCATCTGCAGTCCTCACTTTCGCCTTTATGTCATTATTCTGTATAGGAATAGTGCCAAAACACTCGAGGATAACAAATGTTGTTCCCTTGTTCAAGAAGGGGAGAAGAAACAACCCTGGTGATTATAGACCAGCCAGCCTTACTTCAGTTGCTGGTAAAGTGTTGGAAAGTATTCTAAGAGATCGGATTTATAACCATCTAGAAAGGAATAATTTGATTAGGGATAGTCAACACCATTTTGTGAAGGGTAGGTCGTGCCTCACAAACCTTATTGAGTTCTTTGAGAAGGTGACCACACATGTGGATGAGGGTAAAGCAGTGATGGATATATGGATTTCAGTAAAACGTTTGATAAGGTTCCCCATAATAGGCTATTACAGAAAATACAGAGACATGGGATTGAGAGTGAATTAGTGGTTTGGATCAGAAATTGGTGAGTTTTAAGAAGACAGAATGTGGGGGTGGTTATGGGAAATGTTCATCTTGGAGTTCAGTCACTAGTGGTGTACCGCAAGGATCTGTTTTCGGCCACTGCTGTTTGTTAATTTTATAAATGAGGGCATAGAAGGATGGGTTAGTAAATTTGCAGGTGACAATAAACTCGGTGGAGTTGTAGATAGTGTTGAAGGATGTTGCAGATTACAGAGAGATTTAGATAATCTGCAGAGCTGGTCTGAGAAGTGGAAAATGGAATTTAATGTGGAAAATTGTGAGGTGATTCACTTTGGAATGAGTAACAGGAATAAAGAGTACTGAGCTAATGGTAAGATTCTTTGTAGTGTGGATGAGCATAGAGATTTCAGTGTCCATGTGCATAGATACATGAAAGTTGCCAGGTTGATAAGGTTGATAAGAAGATATATGGAGTGTTAGGTGTCATTGGAAGAGAGATTGGGTTTTGGAGACAGGAGGTCATGTTACAGCTGTACAGTTCCAGTCGCCGAATTATAGGAAGGATGTAGAAGCATTGGAAAGAGTGCAGAGGAGATTTACCAGGATGTTGCCTGGTATGGATGGAAGGTCTTATGAGGAAAGGTTGAGGGATTTGAGGCTGTTCTCATTCAAGAGAAGAAGTTTGAGAGGGAATTTAATATAGACATACAAGATGATCCGAGGATTAGGTAGGGTAGACAGTGAGAGCCTTTTTCCTCTGATGGTGTTGGCTAGCACAACGGGATGTAGCTTTAAATTGAGGAATAATAAATATAGAACAGATATCAGAGGTAAGTTTGCTACTCAGAGAGTAGTATGGTTGTGGAATGCCCTGCCTGCAACAGTAGTAGACTCGCCAACTTTAAGAGCATTATAATGGTCATTGGATAAACATATGGATGATAATGGAATGGTATAGGTTAGATGGGCTTCAGACTGGTTTCACAGATCGGCGTAACATTGAGGGCTGAAGGGCCTGTACTGCTTTGTAATGTTCTATGTTGTATGTTCTATTTTCTAACTTGGGTCTCTGGCACTGTGAGGCAGCAGTATTAACCAATGAGCCGCTGTGCTGCCCTTGGTAGCCCTGATCCAATATGGAGGATGGCACACTTCCAGCACCTCCTGCCATAATTGTGATGAGTTAGGAGGCCACGTAGTGCCTGATAAATAGGCATCATATGACAGCGTTTTCAGGCCCAAATTTAGGGTACAATTAAAACTTAGATATTGTTGCATCACAAAAAGAAATGAAGCTATATTTCTGAGACTATTATATTATTCAGCATTATTCTTTGTGATCTACAATAAAACTGTTCAAATATTGAACTAAAAGAACAATCTCCATATAGATCAGTTATAAATTGCATTGAATATTTGTTTTGCTTTTTCTCAAAATTTTTCACCACTTTGACAAATGTTTTGGATAATGCTCAGAAATATTTCAAAGTTTCTCGCAAGTAGTGCAAATGGGTCTAATTTTTTTCCATTTTTATGATGTGTCTACATTGTCTTGCTTCTTGTTGAGAATTGATTTCCACCACTGGTTAAGGAAAAAAAGAATAAAGCAAAGAGAGCTTAAACAGCAGCCTGCTTCTTGGGCAATGGCAGGAATCTGCCCTGCTCTTGCTGGAGTCCTGATGGTAATAGGATAAGGCTCTTAAGTGTGAATTAATCCCTTGACGGTAGTCTACCTGACACCACCCTTGCTGCTGGTATATCTCCAGTTCAGGCAGAAGCAAGGAATTTGGTAAGCAAGTGAGCTAGTAGATTTAGCAAGATTCCTCCACCTTCAAGCATGCTGATGGGGGAAGAGTTAATCCAGCTCTTCAAACCACATGCAAGGAAAATACAGGTAGTTCTCCTATAACACTGTAGTTGCATTCTAAATTAAAGCAAAGAGAGTTTAAACATCAGCCTGCATCTTTGGCAATGGCAGGAATCTGTCCTGCTCTTGCTGGAGTCCTGGTGGGACTACGATCAGGCTCTTAAGTGTGAATTAGCTTCTAATATCAGGACCTCAATTAATCCCTTGACAGTAGTCTACCTGACATCACCCACGGTATATTCCCAGTTCAGGAAAATACAGGTAGTTCTCCTATAACGCTGTAGTTGCATTCCAGCCAAACCATACTTAATGGAAAATCGCTTAATAATGGAGCCAATGGGAAAAGTGGGGTTGGGGCAGACCAGCAAAAAATATCACTCACGATCACTCATAAATCACCCAAAAGCTTAACAAAGTATAGTGCAGCCTGAAAGAGGGTTGAAATCATATTTGTTAATGAAACAAAAGTAAATTTAACATTGCGCATTTAGAAAATGTAAAAAAGCTGCTGTCTGTACGGTGCCTCGCACAGAAAGCTGCTCTGTTGACAACTGACTGGTGCATACACAGAATGACAAGAACATGGACACAGGAGCAGAATGGTGTCGAGACTTCGGGATGGACACTGGTGCACACACAGAATGACAAGAACATCGACCCATGCATGGGATAGAGCAGAGATTTTGGTGCGCACATCGGTGCATGCACAGAATGAAGCAAGTGAACTGATCCCTGATGGAATCGTGCTTTTGGCAACAGAGGAAAGTGCTCTCCAAAATACTGTTCCCTTATTCTTCAGCCATGTTACAGTCAAATTGTGCTGCCAAAGTGCAAGTTATACCAGAACTACCTGTGTCCTTCTGATATCGTGGACAATACTTATCTCTATCAATATAACTGAAACTGTTGATCACAATCACATTTTGCCATGTGAGACTTAGTTGTGTGGAAACTGGCTGTCACATTTTCTACAGGACAACAATGTCTACAGTTCAAAAGTACTTAATAGGCTATAAAGTGCCTTGTGATGCTCTGTGACCATTAAAGATGCAGGATAAATGCAAGTCTCACTATTCTTTACAAGTTGACACTAACTGTGGTATTCTTGATATAATTGATAGAATTGAGCCACAACCATCTTTGCATGCAAAGGGAGCAGTGGATAATGTCACCCCCACCCCACTCCTTTTTCCTGTGTTTGAATGGTGAACCTCTAAGCTGTCCAGGTATTGGACTTTCAGACTCAGTATATCTTGCTTTGGAAGCATGAAGAGTCCATCATTGATGCTTGCTAACAACCCTGATGTGACTGATTGAATAATTGGTCAGAGATTAAGGTAGAGACAAGATTTGGTATCAACACTTGGCGTTGACGGTTTATGTCAGCCCCTGTCTGGGGTCAAGGGGGTGACAACAGGCTTCAGTTTTGAGGAGCAAACTGAGGCAAATCTGGGCCAATTGGGAGGTTGCGGATTAGGGAAGATATGTTAGATTGGAACCAAGGATCAGGGGAAAGACTGAGACCTGCAGCATGATAGAAACTGGGTTAGGCGTTGTGAAGGTGACCCGAAATTGGGTCCTGGGTTGTAGGGAAAGGCCTCATACTTCATTCCCTTCCTGCTTCTAAAACCAGGTGTGTCGATTGGACTTACTTATTGTAATGAACAGAAATTTATGGAGCCCTAGAATGATTTCACCTAAAATGTAAACCATTTGGCCCATCATGTTCATGTCAGCTCTCCAGAACTCTGCAAATGTTTTCTGTTCAGGTAATTATCCTATTCTCTTTTGAAGATCTCAATTGAATCTGTCTACACCAAATTCTCAGTGCACTTCAGTGGGTTTTATTCTGCTGTTGCCTCTTTTGTCATTCCTCTTTGATCAGTGTCCTTTGGTTCTCAATTCTTCCACCAATAGAAATAGTGTCTCCAAAGAGGAGCCTTAGTTGTCTGCATTGTGCCTGTGAAATGGGTCCATTTCTAAGTTTACATTTCTCAAAGCATTATCAGCAACAGGACAAGATTAAATATTCATATACAAGGAGAAAGAAACAAACAGAAATTGATTTTGTTGAACGGTATAATAAGTATTGGCATAAGTGGCTAAGCAGATGAAAAGCACATTTTTATGGGATGCATAGGCAATGAATTTGCTTCTGAACTAGGCTAACATACTTCAATCCACTAAAGAACTGATCTTTGCAAAAGGCTGTAGTACGATTTATGATGTCCTGTCCAGAAGAATTAGGTTTTGCTTCTATCTATAAATTTAACTCCAGAATTCCCAGGTTATGCCGCAGCTTATTCTGGCACTTATTGAACTTTAACACTGTAGCAGTGCCTGTATCGGTTTAATGTTCTGCAAAGAACGAGAAATGCAGCAATCCAAAACAAGAACCGATTCCTCTTCAGGCAAAATCAGGATCAGGGTGCAACTTCTGATCAAATTTATGCTTTCTTTATAGGCTGTGTTTGCATATTAGCAAATATAATCGAGAGCAATCTGAAAGCTAATGAAGTGCTTTTTTCTGAAAACCATTCTTGTATTCGAATACAGACTTTGGTAGATCACAGACAAGAAACTTGGTGCAGTTTCATTAATACAAGCAAAAAGGAGTTTGTCATTCACACGAGAAAAGTTTGAATCACCAACTGTGAGAAATTTGATTTAAGAATAGAAAATGACTTTAAATAAAATCATTCAGAACCACATTGGTATGCAGTCATCAGTTTGAGTATTTGTTTTAATAGAAACATAAAAACATGCCCATTAGCTCTATTGTAGCTGAAGAAACATTTAATTTTGAAAACCTACTCAAAGGCTTTCAACAGGCGTAATGAAAGGAAGGTCACCATGGTGATTAATTTTGGGGTGGGGAGCTCATGGGGATGACCTCAATTTTGCACACAGCCTGCTTTCCAGCACAGTGCTTTTTAAGCTAACGCAGGAGCATGCAGAACTTGATTTGCACTTGCTTTTTAAAATTAATTCTCATTTGTGTTGGTTGATCAATTGTTGGCAGATTACACAGAATAGGCAATGAATCCTAATGGAGTATTATTAATGCAAACTTCAGTGTAGGTGTTTGTACCACACTTCTGTATAGTATCCTGGGTATCATTTCTCTCCTTGAATTGTTAAACCTTCCTGCAGTTCTACTCCATTCTAAGAATGGAGAAGATGGTAAGGGCCATTTTAATTCATTGCTGCGCTGACAGGTGATGCTGAGAATATATTCAAGATCGATTTCAGACCTTTGCTGATATTAATGCTGATTTAAATTCTTGTCCAATTGTTACTGTCTGGACTGCCAAAACAGATATAAATTGCGACTCATTGGTCAGGACAATCCTGTCAGCTCGTGATTCTATTGCAAGGACCAATAGAAGAATTCACTTGTGGAATCAAAAAATAGTTATAACAAAGACAGAGGCCATTCAGCATACCAGCCTATCCCAATTCTCTGGAGAGCTATTCAGCTAGCCCGGCAACCTTCCTCATCATCTTGCATTTTCTTTCTCGAGAACATTACCTAATTCAAATGTGAAAGCCATGATTGACTCGAGCTCCGCCTCACTCTATACGAAATATTCCATATCCAAGACAATTTCTAGATTTGAAAACTAAAAGTTATTCCTCATGCATCTCTAGTTCTTTTGCAACCACCCTGTGTTGGTGATGTCAGATCAGTAACCATTTCACCAATGGGAATAATTTGTATGACCCGTACCTAATCAAATCTACTCTCAGCTGCCTGCTCTTTAAAGGGATCAGCTCCGCCTTCTCCAGACTATCCACAAGGCATAAAGAATATCGATAATGAAACCTTTACTCCAAGTTATGCACCATACATAGGTTATAGAGATATTGATTCATATTGAAAGACACTGCATCCGCCCTGTGGGTCCAGAGCACCAGATATCCTCCCTTATCGTTCCTGTTTATGGTCATGTTCACTCTCAAGAACATAGATTCCACATTACTACATGGTGATAATGGTCAGCAGATGCACAGAAATGGAAGTGAGTGAGAGCTGGATGTGAAACCCAATGATGTCGACATGAAACCAGTCCAGCAAACTAACTCCAGAGGTGGAGACATACTTGAAGTAAATCTCAGCAATGGCAGAGGGCATCTACTGCTGTACTTTCAAATGTATCTGGACACTGAACTGCCGAATGGGAAAGTACAAGCAGAAGGTGAAGAAACAGCAGAAGTTCTACAGCAAAGTAGGTGGTTCACAACACTGAACTAAATCAGCCAGCCAGAAGTATAGTAACATAGGGAAAGAAATAAGTGTGGAGCAAACTCGCTATTTGCTTTGAAATTGAAACTGGAAATGATGGACAAAGGAGGCACCAAAGAATGTGTCAACCAGCTACCAGAGAGCTTTCCAGACAACAATGTGTTCTTTCAGAATATAGCAACAGAGATGAAAACCAACACATAAGTTGATAATTTATTCAAACCTGAAACGCTGGACCATCCTATTCTATTGGAATCAGGGCACACTGTTCCTGAAAACGTAATTGTCTCTTTGTGTAGTCCAGGCCAGTAAAATGTCTTTGTATTTTAGCCTGTGTTTTCCTCACCCCAAATGACCTCCAACTGGTAGTTCATGCGCCACTTGCAGCACCTTCCTTCTATACCCTACTGGCAAACCAGTTTGATGAATCTCTGTCCATTCTCATCTGCTTAAATGTATCATGGCCTCCATTTCCTCATTAAGACATCATTTGTTAAATGATAACATATGGGGATGCATTCACTCCCCTCTCTGTCTATGCCTTTTGATACAAATGTTTTAATTTCTCATTTGCTGCTGTAACTCAATGAGCATAGCAGAGCTAAAGATAGATTACTGATTAGATTGCTTACACTGTGGAAACAGGCCCTTCAGCCCAACAAGTCCACACCGACCCTCAGAAAAGAATCTCACTCAGACCCATTCCTCTATATTTACCCCTTCACCTAACACTACAGGCAATTTAGCACAGCCAATTCACTTAACCTGCACATCTTTGGAGTGTGGGAGGAAACCAGAGCAAACCCATGCAGACACGGGGAGAATGTGCAAACTCCACACAGACAGTTGCCCAAGGCAGGAATTGAACCTGGGCCTCTGGCACTGTAAGGCAGCAGTGCTAACCACTGTGCCGCCCACTTGCATGTTTACAAAGTTGCTCCTGCTCTGTCCCACATATCTGATCAAAAAATGTCTCAGATAAAAGTATGTCTGCTTCCTTATCTGCACTTTTTGATCTCTTCTGCTTCTTGCGACCTTGTGATCACACAATCTGGGAAAATTCCTGGATAAACATCTTTCATTTCTTCAGTTGCCTGCAACTCCACTGGCTTTTCAACTAGAGTAGGCAGCATGCCTACCGGTGAAACAGCTATATCATTTGCAAAGACCATTGTATTCATGGAGCTGAGAGTTTGCCCAGTATTCCATTCACAAATTCTCTCTGGCCTCATTTTACATAATTGAGCACTTCTTGTCTCACCATGGATTCCTGTTACCAGTACCTTTCCTGACAGTAGTCCCTCAAGAGTACATATCTCCTCATCCCTCAGCATAGGATCCTGTGTCTCTTAATATTGCAACTTCTTTACCTGCTGCTCCTGGCCTATGTGAATAAACTTTACCCTTTCATGTATATTTTTTAAGCAAATCTGGCACTTCCTCCTTAATCAACCTCTGGACATCTTGTACACTCTGATGCAGTTGTCTATCTTCCCTTGTGCTTTTTGTTATTAGTCCAATGAAGCACCAGGCTTGGCTAGTTTTTCTACATCTGGCTTTCTCCTCGCCCACCAACACTGTGATTCCATGTGGCCCACTTTATAACAATGAAAATTCCAGAGCTTTTTAACTTCTTTGACCCCCCTCAAGGGTTCTTTTTTACCCTGTGCTAAGCTATCCTTATGATCTTCACTGAGATCTGCCTCTCCCTTTCCATGTGAAGATTTCTCTTTGCTCCAGTTTCTATTCCTCATGGACTGAAATTGATTCTGGAAACCAAACCGTGTTTTATGGATCAGCTCATAATCATCAGCCACTTCAGCTGCTAACCTTGCTGTTTTAACTCTCTGCTCTTCCACATGAGTTCACACTACTTCAGGCAGTGAATTTTTGAATTCCTCCAAAATAATTACCTCCCTAAGGGCATCATAGGTTTGTTTGATTTTTAAAGCTCTTATCCATCTATCAAAATTACTCTGTTTGATCCTTTCTAACTCAATATACGTTTGACCAGGGTCCTTCCTTAGATTCCTGAAAAGTTGTCTATTGGCTTCTTGGGCAAGCACTTAAAATGACTTTTTTCACCTCCTCATACTCTCCAGATACCTCCTCTAATAGTGATGCGAATATCTAACTAACCCTACCTAAAAGTTTTGTTTGAACCAACAAAACCTACATTGCCACTGGCCACTACAATTGTTTAGCCATCTTTTCAAATGAGATTAAAAAATACTTTCCACATCATTCTCATCAAATTTCAGCAATGCTTGAAACAGTTTCTCACTGAGCTTCTGACTACCAGGGGCTTGCTCCTCCTCACTCTCTTTCTCACTAAGCCTCCCCTCAGCCTTTATCTCCAGCCTTTTAAGCTGACTTTCCTTTTTAAGTGTCAGTTTTTGAAGATCAAAAGCTCTCTCTTTTTCTTTCTCTTCTGCTGCTCTTTTTTCTCTCTGTTCTGCTACTTTCTATTTTTTCCCTCTCTTCTGCTTTTAATTGTAACTCAAGCTGTTTCATTTTTGCTGCCCTTTCCTTATCTCTCGTCTGTAACTGAAGCGGCTTCATTTGCAATTGCCATCTCCATAGATACTGATGGTTTCTCCAGCAAGTTTAAATGCTCAGCTACCACTGTAATTATTAGTCCTTTCCTCACAGAAGCAGGCAGGTCCAATCCCAGCTGGTCTGCTAATTCCTGCAGTTTGGTCTTATTCACCTTTTTGCAAAACTTCCAAAGTCACCACATCCACTTCCAGAAATCTTTTGGTGACTGAAAGAACCATCACTTTCCCAAGCTTTTTCTACCTAACCAAACCAACACCCAAAATAAAGACACTAGCACCTACTATTCACCGTTTAAAATCCCGCAAAGAGCCCCCAGGCTGTTATGGACTAGGTCAAACCACTCAAAACATTCTTAAGCAGGCAGCCCAGACCATAACTTTGCAATTTGTTTTGGTAAGTGTACAGTGAAAATTACCCGCAGTAAGTTAGCTAGGTTGACTACTAGGTTTTAAAGCAGACAAAAATATATTCACAAAATTACACAATTGAACACAAAGAACAGAATGAAGAACCTCTACAAAACTCAATCGATCCAAGCCAGTCTTAATTATGCTGTTCTGAATATACCCAACAGTTCCAATAAGCAAATCCCCTTTAAAGAAACAGTAAAAAATGGAACAAATACTTACAGGTTGAAATTCGAAGGGCTTGAGGAGAGGGAGAGTTTTTAAGCAACCTGTTTCCACACAGCTCACTGTTGAATTCCTAACTAGTTCTGGACTGAACTGGTCAGCTAGAAAGCTGACCACTCCCCTTTCATTCTACAGGTCACTTCTAAAACATGACCACTTTAGCCTGAAGTCTCATCTGTTTACATGTCAACAAAAAGGCCTCTCAATATCTTTTAAGCTATGTACCAAACCAGTTGAATTGGAAGTGAGAGCTGTTTACGACTTCTCTGAGAAAAACCAAGGACGCAGTATCCTTGAGAAAAGGAAAGCTTTTAGAAAAAAGGGACCAGCTTTGTGACACTAGTATGACTTGATACATTAACTCTGTTTCTTCCTTTGTTACAGATTCTGCCAGACCTGCAGAATTTCCCCAGCATACTGTGTTTGCCTTGGATTTCCAGCATCCATGGTATTTTTGTTTTTTTCAAGAAGAATTAGCATTGTCTACTTATTTCTTGGCATCCGCTCATGAGGTATGACAACAGCAAACATTAATGGCAAATGGAAACGATCCTCACAAAGTAGAAAGCCACATCACTGCAGGGAATCAAGAAAGTCACTCCATATTAGTTCAATTACTAATGAAAGAAAGTGAAGCTTCAAAAGTGTCTACAACTAGTAAAAATTACAACCAGATCTGTGATGTCCAGAATATAGCATTAAAAATGAGCATCAACTTGCTGGAGGTCTCAGACTTTCCAGAATGAGCAATTATAGAAACATAGTAAACAGGTGCAGCAGTAGGCCACTCAGCCCCTTCAAGACTGCACCACCATTCTACACAGTCACAGCTGATCGGGCAATTTCAGTGTCCCTCTCCTGCTTTCTCTCCATACCCTGTGATCCATTCAGCCAGAAGGGCCAGGTCCAGCTCCCTTTTAAATATATCTAACAACCTGACCCCAACAGCTTTCTGTGGTCCAAAAGTCCACAAGTTCACAACTCTGAGTAAAGAAATGTTTCCTTGTCTCAGTCCTGAATGGCTTACTCCTTATTGTTAGACTGTGACTCCACATTTTAGACTTCCCCAACATTGGGATCATTCTTCCCACATCTAGCCTGTCCAGTCCCATCAGGATTTTATATGTTTTTATAAAATCTTCACCCTCATTCTTCTAAATTTCAGTGAGTGCAAGCCCAGTCGAACCAATCTTTCTTCATACGTCTGCCCTGCCATTCCAGGATTCAGTCTGGTGCCCCTTCACTGGACCCCCTCAACAGCAAGAACAGCCTTCCTTAGCCTAGGAGACCAAAACTGCAAAAGAACAAAAAGGCAAATTTGATGCAGTCTGAGAAAATAAAATTAAACCTCTGAAGTAACAAGTGCAAGCAGCTGATAAACTATTCAGGTAAGACGAGAAGCTTGAGTCAAAATTGGATCAATCCAATCTTGGACATTGAGAGAGCATTAATTTTGATCTGTCAAGTCAACTGAAATCTACCAAAAGTTGTATCAGCACATTGTGTAAGTACTTGAAGGACCTCTCGGTATAAAAACAAGAGTCCAAATTTAGAGCCCCTACAACAGAGGAGTATATTAGAAAAGCATAAAGCCACACATCAAATGGAACTTGATCATGCTAAAACTAGTTAAAAATCACTCAACACTGATGTGTCATCCAACAGGTTTATTTGGTAGTATAAATATATGAGTGATGTTTAACTTTGTCCACTCCAGTCCAACACCGGCACCTTTACATCATGTTAACAAGAGTACATATTTAAAAGATCCTGCTGAACAGTCACCCCAGTTATCAACAGTCACACAGCATTATAAAGCCTCTGAGTTTGAAAAGGAAGAGTTTCTTAAGGAAATTGAATAGATGCAGCTATTATTGGATATGGACACAATGGAAAAAGAAGACCTCCATGTGTTATACTCCAGCATCAGCCATCACCTGACAGACATTCAAAGGAACATAGGTCCATAGAGCATGGAAACAGACCCTTCGGTCCAACCTGTCCATGCTGACCATAATTCCAAATTAAACTGGTCTCACCTGCATGCACTTGGCCCATATCCCTCCAAAACATTTCTAATTCATGAACTTATCCAAAGGTCTTTTAAATGTTATAACCATACATGCATCCACCACTTTCTCTGGAAGTTTGTTCCATTTATGAACTACTCTCTGTGTAAAAAAGTTGCCCCTCATTTCTTTTTTGAATATCTTTCTACTCTCTTTTTAAAAGTATGCCCCCTAATCTTGAAGTCCCCCATCCTAGAGAAAAGACACCTGCTATTCACCTTATCTAGACCCCTCATGATTTTCTAAACCTCAACAAGGTCACCACTCAGTCTCCTATGCTCCAGTGAAAAAAATCCCAGTCCATTCAGTCTCCCCTTATAACTCAAATCATCCCTTCCCAGCAACATCCTGGTAGATCTTTACTGAACCCTCTCCAGCTTAATAACATCTTTCCTTTAACAGAGTGATCAGAATTGGCCACAATACTCTAGAAGAGGCCTCACCAATTTCTTAAACAACCTCAACATGACGTCCCAACTCGTATACTCAAAGATCTGAGCAATAAAGGTAAGCTTGCTAAACTCCTTCTTAACCACCCTTGTCAGGAGTGACACAATGATGTGAACAAACAACTGCTTCAGGAACAGCGTCAAAAAGTGTAATGCTGAAAAAGCACAACTGGTCAGGCAGCATCCGAGGAGCAGCAGAGTCGATGTTTCAAGCATGAGGTCTTCATGCCTGATAAAGAGCTTATGCTTGAAACATCGACTCTCCTGCTTCTTGGATGCTGCCTGACTGGCTTTGCTTTTCCAGCAACACACTTCTTGACTCTCAGCTCCAGCATCTGCAGTCCTCACTTTCTCCTGCTTCAGGAACAGGTAGAGTTGTTAACTGTCCAAAGGAATATTGTTGGATAAAAACAGTAATTTACAACAGAGTCTTCCATAAATGCTGTGAGGAAACAGCCAGAGATCTTACACAGTTGACACATCCGAGAGATTTCCTGATGGGAGAAAGGCTGTCATGGATGAACAAACCTTCATTTAAGGAATATGGTCAAATGAAGAATGGTTATGATTTTTGAAGAAGGAATTTAAAAAGGGTGTAGAGGAATGTATAGAATTTAAGTCACAAACATCTTACCAAGCCAAAACTGCCGATGATATCAAGCCTAATAGGGAGTTGATAGACTCTACACATCCTGCCACCAGATCTGCAGATCAGGGTATTGCAGAAGAGCTTCCTAAAATTCCCATCCCAGATGAAGAAATCCCAAAAGGTCCGTTTTTGAATTCTTCAGAGGCTCAACATGATGAAACTCTGTTTTCCCGATATGCCGAGAACCTTGATCTACATTGAGTAGGAGCATCCAGTTAAACTGTGTGACCATCACAGCACTATTGAAAGAATAAACAATTCTTGCATTGGGTCCAGAGATATTGTTGTCCACTCTAGGCCATCCTCAAGTGCATATGAATGGGAAAGCAGTTCCATCGTCTATACAGGTCTATGATCAGAAGCTTGAATTCCACTCAGAAAAAGATTTGTTTTCCAGTCTAAGGTCCGATGCAAGAAATACGTCGATCTCACCCATCTTCAAGAAGCCATGATTATGGTTGGAAATTCAAACCTTGAGCAAAAAGACTTTGAGGGTTTGTAGGAGGAGGGTGGTGGCATTGTGAGATTGGTACTTGAAATCAGAGTAAAGAGTTTAGAGCGGGTTAATGTATGCATTAGTCATTTAATAGTTCAGAACTTGAATACCCACAGGGAAAAAAAGACAAGCTTTCTCAAAGATTTTCTTTGTGTACTCATCAAGACAATTAGTAAGAACACCAATTCAATTGAGAAACCAGTATTTGCACTGCATGAGAGGGGAATTCAGTTTGGTTTTCAAGTGGACCTGAATTGGTACAGGTATTGCCAAGGACAATGCATCCATTAATGCTGATTGACAGATAATTACCAGGTTTTGTTTAAATTTTAAACCAGGCAAGTTGACTCTGGTCAAGGCATTTCCCTGAGAAATGAAACAGCGAATGGCCACTTACAACTTCTGCCACTAATATTGTTGTGATGGAAAAAAGGGACTGTGAATCTACTTGTTCTCCTCATCTCCAAAAACAGAGCCCAGTGTATTAAAATGAGACTTCCACTGCATGCACTATTGCTATCCTACAAATTTGCATGACAAACATAACAGTGTATTCCCTCAAACATAATGCAGCAAATATTGCAGAATCGCATCTTATATAAGACACCGTTGTGAGATTTCTAAGTGCCAGCTGATTGAGAATGGTCAGTATCTTGCTTGTTGTGAACAGCCAATAGGACATGTTGTTTGATACAGTCCATCACCTTTGGAACACATAGCAGAGTGTTCGACTGTGATTCTGCAGTCAGATATTTTCTGGACAATCCAGGATGTTGGAGAACTAATTTTGGGATGTTAGTTGGGTTTGCACTGTAACATAAATTAAACATATCTGGTTCTTTGCAGACAGAATATGTACATGCTCTGCACCTGTTTCAACTCAGTTTTTTTTCAAAAACGGTGATGGTTATTCACCCGTTCATTTCTCAGGTCAATATTTCAATAAATCAAATTCAAACAGTCGACTCTAATTTTTAAAATAAAGCCTGCCAGCTAACTGTCAACCAGCATTGATTGCTATATCCCTCTGGCAACACATCTACCAATCAAAGTTCATTTGGCTTTCTATCTCTCCCTTTCTTTCTTTCTCTCTTTTTCTCATTTGCTCTCTTTTTCATACTCTTTTGTTTTGTTTGTGTCTCTCTCTCACATGCAGTATAAACATTATTGTTTCCCCATTTCGTGGTATCCTTGTTACTTGTTTTGATTGCAAAACAATGCATCTACAAAGTGTCTTTTTCTCAGTGATCCTGTGACTAATTACATGTGATATTGTCAGAAAAGGGGAGGAAGATTTCGAGTAAAAGTAATTAGACATTTGTTGTAACTAAAGCTACTGTGCATAAAGTTTGTCATGTTGACATCAGAGCACATACCACGGCAGTCTGGGTAAGTAAGGTACCCCTACTCTCTATGTAGTCACGCTAAACTTTTCCTGTTCCTTTTCACTTACAAACATCTAGATTGTACATTACCACACAATTAATTCTTGTATCCATAGATTAAAGTTGTTCACAAATTACACACTTTTCTTTTTTGCCAGTTACAGTACCTAACTGATATTTCAATTTACTTCTCAGCTTACTGGGCAGTAATAAAATTTGTTTGGATAGTTTCTACTGATGGCCAGGGCATTGATTAAATCCAAACAGTGAAGAGTGGTTTTAATTCATGTTTGGGGTGTGGAGTTGTCACAAACAAGAAAGCCCTTCCCTAACTGATCTGGTAACAATGAGGTAAAAGTGAGGACTGCAGATCAGAGTCAAGATTAGAGTGGTGCTGGAAAAGCTCAGCAGGTCAGGCAGCACTGAGGAGCAGGAAAATCGAAGTTTCGGGCAAAAGCCCTTCATCAGGAATTACTGTCTTCTTGATCCACTGCTGTCCTTTGACTGTACACAGTTCTGATAAGGAGAGAGGGAGTGCTAGTAATTCGATCCAGAAGAAACGACAACATGGTTTCAAATCAGTTTGGTGTAACTGGGAGCTTGCAGGTGATGGTGGTCATACCTGCTAGACTTGTCCTTTTAAGGCGATGGGAAATTTGGGAAATTAGAAGTTGTTGTCAAAAAACTGCAAAGTGGTGCAGTGCATCTTGTTCATGGAGTACATTCAGGTGCCTTCACATACTGAGACTGTTACTGGCATTTTTGCTGACCCTTTTACTTGAAGAGGTTACAGTGTAAGCACTAAAGCTTGCTGTCCTCCATTTTTCATTTTAACACCATAATTAGCATTTACAGAATCTCAAAAATATTTCTGAATTAAATATGTGTATCTCTACTTATTAGAACTCATCCCGGCCCTTTAACTAAACATTAAGGACAAAAGGGTAACTAGGGAGAGAATTGGGCCCCTCAAAGACCAGCAAGGCGGCCTTTATGTGGAGCCGCACAAAATGAGGGAGATACTAAATGAGTATTTTGCATCAGTATTTACTGTGGAAAAGGAAATGAAAAATATAGACTGTAGGGAAATAGACGGTGACATCTTGCAAAATGTCCAGATTACAGAGGAGGAAGTGCTGGATGTCTTGAAACGGGTAAAGATGGATAAATCCCCAGGGCCTGATCAGGTGTACCCGAGAACTCTGTGGGAAGCTAGACAAGTGATTGCTGGGCCTCTTGCTGAGATATTTGTATCATCGATAGTCACAGGTGAGGTGCTGGAAGACTGGAGGTTGGCAAACGTGGTGCCACTGTTTAAGAAGAGTCGTAAGTACAAGCCAAGGAACTATAGACCGGTGAGCCTGACTTCGGTGGTGGGCAAGTTGTTGTAGGGAATCCTGAAGGACAGGATGTACATGTATTTGGAAAGGCAAGGGATTATGGATAGTCAACATGGCTTTGTGCATGGGAAATCATGTCTCACAAATCCACACTGTAATCTAATCTAAACTTGATTGGGTTTTTTTGAAGAAGTAACGAAGAGGATTAATGAGGGCAAAGCGGTAGATGTGATCTATATGGACTTCAGTAAGGAGTTCGACAAGGTTCCCCATAGGAGACTGATTAGCAAGGGTGGATCTCATGGAATACAGGGAGAGCTAGCCATTTGGATATAGAACTGGCTCAAAGGTAGAAGACAGAGGGTGGTGGTGGAGGGTTGTTTTTCAGTCTGAAGGCCTGTGACCAGTGGAGTGCCACAAGGATCAGTGCTGGGTTGCTGGGTCCTCTACTTTTTGTCATTTCCATAAGCCATGGATGCGAGTATAAGAGATGCACTTAGTAAGTTTGCAGATAACACCAAAATTGGAGGTGTAGTGGACAGCGAAGAGGGTTACATCAGATTACAACAGGATGTTGACCAGATGGGCCAATGGGTTGAGAAGGTGGCAGATGGAGTTTAATTTGCGAGGTGTTGCATTTTGGGAAAGCAAATCTTAGTAGGACTTATACATTTAATGGTAAGGTCCTGGGGAGTATTGCTGAACAAAGGGACCTTGGAGCGCAGTTCATAACTCCTTGAAAGTGGAGTCAGAGGTAGATAGGATAGTGAAGAAGGCATTTGGTATGCTTTATTTTATTGGTCAGAGTATTGAGTGCAGGAGTTGGGAGGTCATGTTGCGGCTGTACAGAACATTGGTTAGGCCACTGTTGGAATATTGCGTGCAATTCTGGTCTCCTTCCTATTGGAAAAATATTGTGAAATTTGAAAAGGTTCAGAAAAGATTTACAAGGATTTTGCTAGGGTTAGAGGATTTGCTTAGGGAGAGGCTGAACAGGCTGGGGCTGTTTTCCCTGGAGCGTTGGAGGCTGAGGGGTAACCTTATAGAGGCATACAAAATTATGAGGGACATGGATTGGGTAAATGGGTAAGTCTTTTCCCTGAGGTCAGGGAGTCCAGAACTAGAGGGCATAGGTTTAGGGTGAGAGGGGAAAGATATAAAATAGACCGAAGGAACAACTGTTTCATGCAGAGGGTGGTGTGTGTATGTAATGAGCTCCCAGAGGATGTGGTGGAGGCTGGTACAATTGCAATATTTAAGAGGCATATGAATAGGAAGGGTTTGGAGGGATATCGGCTGGGTGCTAGCAGGTAGGGCTAGATTGGGTTGGGATATCTGGTTGGCATGGACGGGTTGGACCGAAGGGTCTGTTTCCATGCTGTACATCTCTATGACTCTATGACTGCCATTTATCAGATCTTCATTATGAGGGAAGCATCATTGCTTAGTAACCTCAACTTTCATAAAACCCTACCCTGATAGTGTAGTTTTAATTTGCTATTTTTTGTCATGCAATTTCAAACAGTCATTGGTGTCATGTGTGCCGGTTGAAATATCACATTGAAACATCTTGGTTTGAATGTTTTTTCACCCTTGGATTTTAGATAGAAAAAGCTACTTAGGAGGAAATTCATAGATGTCGCAATTACATTACATTACTCACTATTTCATTACTGTAACAGTTTCTTACATAATTCTTGTTACATTGATTAAAATATTCATCACTGATGAAAGTAACCCAACTGTGCTGAGATTATATAATTATCCTGCTAAGAGTTATGGATAGGTGATTATTCCTCTGCAAAGCACATCTTAATTCCTCTCCCATTAGCGTAAATGTTTCATACAGAGAATGCAGTGCCCAGTGACTGTCAGTGTGCAGGGCCATTAATTTCATGTCAATTAGTAGCTAGAAAAGTTATGCCAATAAGCAGGTATGGAATAATAAGCATAACTGTTTGGAGTATGTAAGAGGAAAAATTTTCCTACCAATCAAACAGGTAGTCAGTAAAGTGATTTTAAAAACTAAAATCGCCTTGGCAGCAAAGATCCTCTCCCTTTTAAACATTTACAAAACTAAATCCCTTTAATTTGAAATGTTGATTTCGAAAGTACAATTTGCACTTTGCAAGACAAGGCACAAGATTGAAATATTTGTTTCTGTCGTTTTGCTTTATTTAACAGGTACGGTGATTTTCCAAAATGTAATACAGCGTTTAGTTTGAGTCATTTCAGTTTTGTTACATTTCCATCTTCTTTGGCATGTTTTCATTGCAGGTTTGAATTTTAAAAGCTTAGTAATAACTTTGAAGATATTTCAAACTATCCATTGCTATACTATCATGTCTGCTAAAGAGGTTTATAATTTATTTGGAGCCATCGAGATATATAGCACGGAAACAGACCCTTCAGTCCGAACAATCTGTGCTGACCAGATATCTTAAATTTTCTGCCTTAGAAATTTTTTCTTTCTGGATATTTTGAGGGGTTTCAGATTATGCAATCACATGTTACATTATGGGATTGAACAAGGGGAGCAATTGTCTCCTAACTGCTGTTCAGTAACTTCCACAAATACCATATTATACAAATGAATGACTCACATATTTTCTACGTTGGACTGTTGTGTCAATTGTACACATTTTTTAAAAAGTACCCTTTGTACTGAAGTCTTTGGATTGAGGTTGTTGTCTTTGTGCACAAATTGCTAATGTGCATGTCTGTGCCTCTGAACTATAAGTAATGTCCACTGATTATATCCCAATTAAGTTCCGAGAGTTTGAATACTGGTCATGATAAATCAATTTGCAAATGTGGGGCACCTCCAGGCAGCCTTTATCACATCTGAGTTCAGCAATGAATTATAAAGCAAAACTGCTCCATCAGAAAGAATATGCTGAAAGGCAAAACACAGAACAAGGCAGTACTCTTGCTAGTCTATTGTGGGTATGAAAATGACTGTTAAGAGGGATTGTTGCCTTTTCAGAATTCATTAATTCATTGCTGGGAGCCATATTTATGAAGCACATTGTTCCTTACCACTTGCAATCAAGCAGATGATAAGGTACAAGGCTAAGATCAGAGCACATCTATAACCTGCTGTCAGCTGTATAAAGGATTCCCTCTCAAAGTCTGGATGAGTGCTATAAACCAACTGTTCTCATGCCCTGAAAGTAAATTTAAAAAGTTACTTGCCCTTAGTGAATGAATGAGATGAATGAGCACATAGACATATATATTTCGCTCAAACCATGCAAATATATTTTCCACAACATTTCCAAACATGCAGTCACTCAAAATAGCAGAAAACAGTTCATCAATTTGCGTCCACAAAGCAGTTTAAGATGCCGGAATTTTTGAGTTCACAGAATCTTTAATTATTTACTTTATTCATTAATGGACTTTAAAATTAGGTACAAGTGTATATTGTCACAAAACCAAAGCAAGACAGTGAAGGACAAATACTGGAGATGCAATCAGCTGGATGGACTTACTGATATGTGTCATGAATTTGTCTCGTTTCACTTGCGAAAGGCAATAAGTTAAAACCTTCACAGTACATTGTCTGGAAACCTTTAAAGCAGCAATAATAAGGGTGCTGTAAAAATTCCCATTCCAAAAAAAGCATGTGGCCCATAGTGATTGGTGCCAAAGCACATCAATTCAGCTAATGTGTATTTATTAGCATTAAAATACATTCAACTACTATCAAGTAATCAATTGTAACCAGCTCTGTGACATCTGGAAGTGACCTGGCTAAATTTCAGTGCATGATGTGTTTGCTAAGAAACATCACAGCCATTGCTGAAGCTTGGGTTTGTTTGAACCACAAAGGTGACCTGACAGCTGTTTGCCCATTTAAAGGAAAACTACCCCACTATGTGGGTCAGTTACTGAGACAGAGGAGAAGAAAAAGCCCCCCAAATGAGAGTGATTCAAAATGGATGAATAAGTTTATAACATCAAGGTCCACAGAGATGATTAAAAATTAGGTTGTTCATTAATGGAAAATTGAAGTACCAAGTTGAATATGGAAATCTGAGAAAGGTAAAATGAGTACAAAATGGCCATGGAAAAGTAGATAGGTAAATGATAAATATAAAGCTTCCTGTCTGAAAGTGCAAAATCAGTTTCAGTTTGTGTTGGTTTTTCACCAGAACACACACTTTTCTCCATGAGTGTTTGGCAAATGAGTCAACAAGACCAATTTTAAAAATTGTTAATTGAAAGGTAATTGTACAAAATTTACAACTTAGGCCATTTGGCCCAACCGAATATTGGAATGTTTATGGTTTTTGGAAGCTAACTCCATTCTTTCTTTAACAACAATAAAATAGTCAGAAAAGTTCAGCAGATCTGGCAGCATCTGTGGAGAGAAATCAGAGTTCATGTTTCAGATCCAGTGACCCTTCCTCACAACTCGACCTGAAACGTGAGCTCTGATTTCTCTCCACAGGTGCAGCCAGACCTGCTGAACTTTTCCAGGAATTTCTGTTTTGGTTTCTGATTTACAGCATCCGCAGTTCTTTCAGTTCCCAACTTTCTTCACTTCATCCTATTAGCATACAGTTCTATTTACTTTTTCCTTGTCTGCTCTTCTAGCTTCTCCTCAAATGTATCTACGCCAATAAAAACAAATAATTCTTTCTCAAATATCCTTTTGTCAACAAATTCTTTCCTGGAGTTATCCTTGATATATGGTGATATTTAAATTCTTCAACTGGCACAGATTAAAGTAAAAGTGGGGCTCAATTAATGTCAATTATCATTAGGACTGGAGATCTCTTCTTTACCTTCTGCTGTCTGAAAAGCATATACTCGTGAAATGGTTTCACTGCCTCAGGTTTTCATAAATGTGTGTGATCCTTGAGAGTCAGTATTAACAAAGTATACAACATGCTTGAGCATCACAGTCAAGCCTGCTCGAGGAACTTGGAAAAGGCAGCAGACTATTCAACCTCTCAAATGTTTCTGACCACTCTTTAGGTCATAACCTGATTCTTGATGCTAGTAGAATAGAATCATAACTTTTTGGCACTTGTATTTATGAAAATGCAGTGAAAAATATATAATTTGACATAATCCAAGCACCACTTTAATTACAGAAATTATAAAAAAGAAGTAAATGAGATAAAGTTAAGATGAAGTCCATCTTTTGCTCCTTCCATGTTTCCTGGAGTGGCTATAGGGTGCCATCACCGAAGCCACTCCAGAGGCAGCCACAGCATTATTCCCCATTAGTTGTTATGGGAGCAGAGCCAGGGGTCCTCATTACTATTCCTCTCCCTATCTCGTAGTTGTGCATTCCTCGGCAAGATGCAACTGAGAAAAGCCAACTTAGCACAAAAACTTCTGAGACAGGGGACGTCCACATCTTGATTGTACCGAAAACTACCTTGCTGGTATCACTCAGCTGGTCACTGAATGATTTTGCTGAGCGGTATGTGAAGTCAATAATAAATCTTCACAATGCATTCAGGAATATTGACATCATAATGTATTATGTAAAACCATGTGATATTATCCAAGGAAATATGGTGTCATTCTTTTAAAGAGCAGAACTGGCTATTACTCCCTTCAGAGTGCTAATGTATCCCTAAAATATCAAATAGAAGTAACCGTGTCAAATGGTAAGCATTGAATTAGCTAAAGATGGTTCAAATGATTTTGCAGGATTCTGCTCCCAAACTTCACTTGATGGCAGGGTAGTTTGGAGAATCAGACTTTCAACTTACTTTCAGATCAAGCAAGCATCTGTCAGGGCAATTCAAAAGAAATCGTATCACAGAGTCATAGAGACGTATGACATGAAACAGACCCTTCGGTCCAACTCATCCATGCTGAACAGATATCCTAACCTAATCTAGTCCCACTTGCCAACACCCAATTCATATCCCTCCAAACCTTTCCTATTTTTATATCCATCCAGATGCCTTTTGAATATCGCAATTATACCAGCCTCCACCACTTCCTCTGGCATCTCATTCCATACACATACCACCCTCTGTATGAAAAAGTTGCCTCTCTCATCCTAAACCTATGCCGTCCAATTCTGAACTCCCCCATCCCAGGGAAAAGACTTTGTCTATTTATTCTATCCATGTCCTTCATAATTTTATAAACTTCTTTAAGGTCACCCTTCAACCTCCGACGTTCCAGGGAAAACAGCTCCAGCTGATTCAACTTCTCTCTATAGCTCAAATCCTCTAACCCTGGCAACATTCTTATAAATCTTTGCTGAACCCTTTCAAGTTTAACAACACCTTTCCGATAGGAAGGAGATCAGAATTGCGTGCAATGTTCCAAAACTGGCCTAACCAATGTCCTGTACAACCACAACATGACCTCCCAACTCCTGTACTCAATAATCTGAACAATAACAGAAAGCATAACAAATGCCTTCTTCACTATCCTATCTACCTGCAACTCTACTTTCAAGGAGCTAGGATTCTGCACTCCAAGATCTCTTTGTTGAGCAACACTCCCTAGGACCTCACAATTAAGTGTGTAAGTCCTGCTAAGATTTGCTTTCCCAAAATGCAGCACCTGGCATTTATCTTATTTGCACTCCATCTGCCACTTCTCAGCCCATTGGCCCATCTGGTCAAGATCCTGTTGTAATCTGAAATATCCTTCTTCGCTGTCCACTACACCTCCAATTTGGTGGCATCTTAAAACTTCCTAACCACACCTCTTATGCCCACATCCAAAATATTTCTCTAAATGATGAAATGTTGTGGACTCAGTACCGATCCTTGTAGCACTCCACTGGTCACAGGCCTCCAGTCTGAAAAACAACCCTCCACCATCATCCTCTGTCTTCTACCTTCAAGCCAGTTCTGTATCCAAATGGCTAGTTCTCTCTGTATTCCTGATAAATCTAACCTTGCTAACCATTCTCTCATGGGGAACCTTGTCGAATGCCTTACTGAAGTCCATATAGATCATGTCTACTGCCCTGCCATCAACCAATCCTTTTGTTACTTCATTAAAAAATTCAAAAATTCACGAGAAATTATTTCCCATGCACAAAGCTAATTTGACCATCTCTAATCAGTTCGTGCCTTTCCAAACATGTGTACATCCTGTCCCTCTGGACTCCCTCCAACAACTTGCCTACCACCGAAATCAAGCTCACCAGTCTATAGCTCCCTAGCTTGTCCTTACCACCTTTCTTAAATAATGGTACCGTGTTAGCCAACCTCCAGCCTTCCAGCACCTCACCTGTGACTATTGATGATATAAATATTTCAGCAAGAGGCCCAGCAATCACTTCCCAAGCTTCCCACAGATATCTACGGTACACCTGATCAGATCGAGGGGATTTATCAACTTGTATGTGCTTCAAGACATACAGCACTTCCGCCTATTAATATGGACATTTTTCAAGTTACCACCATATATTTCCTCACATTCTATATCTTCCATGTCCTTTTCCACAGTAATGACTGATGCAAAGTACTCATTTATTATCTCCCTTATTACCTGCAGCTCCACACAAAAGTTGCCTTGCTGATCTTTGACGGTCCCTATTCTGTCCCTACTTACCCTTTTGTCTTTAATGTATTTGTAAAAACACTTTGGATTCTCCTTAAACCTATTCACCAAAGCTATCTCATGTCCCATTTGTGCCCTCCTGATGCCCCTCTTAAGTATAGTCCTACTGCCTTTATACTCTTCTAAGGATTGACTCGATCTATCCTGTCTATACCTGACATATGCTTGCTTCTTTTTCATAAGCAAACCCTCAATTTCTCTAGACATCCAGGATTCCCTATACCTACCAGCCTTTCATTTCACCCTAACAGGAATATTCTGTCTCTAGACTCTCATTATCTCATTTCTGAAGGGTTCCCATCTTCCAGCCATCCCTTTAACTGTGAACATCTGTGCCCAATCAGCTTTTGAAAGTTCTTGCCGAATACTGTCAAAATTGGCCTTCCACCAAGTTAGAACTTCAATTTTTAGATCTGGTTTATCCACTTCCATCAGTATTTTAAAACTAATAGAATTATGTTCGCTGGTGCCAAAGTGCTCCTCCACTGACACCTCAGTCACCTGACCTGCCTTAGTTCCCAAGAGCAGGTCAATTTTTGCACCTTCTCTATTAGATGCATTCACATACTGAATCAGAACATTTTCTTGTACACACTTAACAAATTCCTCTCCCTCTAAACCCCTAATACAATGGCAGTCCCAGTCGATATTTGGAAAGTTAAAATAGATAATGAGATCTCCTTATGAATTTTTTTCTCAATTTCCCCCTGACTATTAGGGGGTCTATAATACAATTCGAATAAGATGATCATTCCTTTCTTATTTCTCAGTTCCATCCAAATAACTTCCCTGGATGTATTTCCAGGAATATCCTCCATCAGCACAGCTGTAATGCTATCCCTTATCAGAAACGCCACTCCCCTCCTCTCTTGCCTCCCTTTCTTTCCTTCCTGTAGCATTTGTATCCTGGAACATTAAGCTGCCAGTCCTGCCCATCCCTAAGCCATGTTTCTGTAATTGTTATGATATCCCAGTCCCGTGTTCCTCACCATGCACTGAGTTCATCTATTTGGCTCTTGCATTGAAATAATGCAGTTAAATTTATCAGTCCTACCTTGTTCTCTGCTTTGTCCCTGCCTGCCCTGACTGTTTGACTTGCTTATTTTCTTAACTGTACCACTCTCAGATTGCTCTCTTTCCTCACTATCTCCTTGGGTCTCAGCCACACCCCACCCCCCACCTTACTAGTTTAAATCCTTCCGAGCAGGTCTGTAAGTATATTTAGTCACCTTCCAATTCAGGTGCAATCCGTCCTTCTTGTACAGGTTGCTTCTAACCCAGAAGAGATTTCAATGATCCAAAAATGTTAATCCTTCTCTCATACACCAGCCCCTCAGCCATGCATTCATCTGCTCTGTCCCCCTATTTCTACTCTCAGTAGCTTGGAGCACTGAGAGTAATCCAGATATTACTACTGTCATGGATTTCCTTTAAAATGCCTGCCTAACTCTCTATATTCTCTCTTCAGAATCTCAACCTTTTCCCTTCCTATGTTGTTGGTTCCAATGTGTACAATGACTTCTTACTGGGCCCTCTCCCCTTTGAGAAGATTCTGCACCCTTTCTGAGACATCTTTGATCCTGGCACCAGGGAAGAGGCACACTGTTCTGAATTTTCATTGCTGGTCACAGAAACATCTGTCTCTGCCTCAGACTACAGAGTCCCCTAAACAATCAATTTCTTGGAACTCGACGTACCCCTGATAGCGTTAGAACCAGTCTCGATACTAGTGAAGTTAACATTTTAATATTGATGTTTCAACACCAACGCTTCCACAAAGAAGTAATAACTTGTATTTATATGGCAGTTTTAACTTAATGCCAAAATCTCCAATCTGCTTCATGGGAACTTTGTCATGCAAAACAATCACTGAGTCTAGTGAGGGAATGAAGACTAGATGGCCAAAAGCTGAGTAAAAGAGATAGGTTTGAAGGTGCATCTTAAAAGGTGGAGAGAGAAGTGGTAAAGTATAGGAGGGGAATCCTAGGTCTTAAGACCCAGGCAGCTGAAGGTATAGTTATCATAGATACTACAATTAAAACTAGAGGCATAAGAATTGGAGAAGCACAGATAATGTTGTTAGGCTGGAGGAGATTAGAGATAAGCAGGCATGAGGCCATGAATAATTGGAGTTGTGGCCAGAGTTCTCTCAATGCAGGTGGCGGGCAGAGTTGGGGCGGGGAGGGGGCAGTGGTTGGGAGGGGTGGGGTGTCGAGATTGGTGAGAACCTTAAAAGTGGGCACCCCCCTATCCACCTTGTTGGTTGAAGTGGAGTGCTCAAGACTTTCACCTCGCGACTTTTCCCTAGTGTGACAGACGAAATGTAGGGAACTGATTCAGAGTTTAATTCAACAAACCTTTTTTAATTTAATCCTTTAAGTACCAATATTCCATATAAAACATAAGTTGAATGCAACATTTACTTCTCACTTCATCTAACTTAACTTCGACTTTAACACACTTCATTTAACTTCACCTCACTTGAACCTAATCCAGATTTAACCTTAACTATTACTTTAACTCAATAAGTTTGGCTTGAATCAAATACTACCCCGATTTGAATGAAGTAGTCAACTTTGTTCTCCGTGTGGGTCTCACCTCATTGTTCTTTCTCCTCTCCGAAGACCTCGTCCGGGCATGTGCTTCTCATATGTGATCTTGAAGGCCTTTCAGAAATGTCTTTGTTCTGTCAACAAGGACACAACAGTGGTGAGGTATGGCTTCTGAGCCCAGGGCTCACCTGTTCTGCTCACTTACCATTTTGTTTCTTTTCTTCTCTCTCTTCTATTTTATTCCACTCACCACTTGGTGAAGAGCTCGGTTATGACAATGACATCGGTGGCAGTGAGTCGGTCCAGCAGTGCAGACTCGTGGCTGCGGCAATGAAGGTGGGTTTGGGTTCCAGATGGCATCTGTGTCTGGCCCAGATTCAAGGAGGCAGCGATGGAGGTGGGTTTGGGCTGGTTTGGTACTTGGCGACATTGGTGGTGTCTGGACTGGTGAGGTCCATCAAGGACTCATACTGGTGAGAGCACCTTTGGAACACGATGGTGCCAAAGAGTGGTGACTTTCAGTCCAGCAGTAGTGGTGCAGTGATGGTGACTTGTGCCTGATCACCAGGCCCGTGACAGAGCACTTAACAAGAAGGACGGTAAAGGTTAATGCTTTTTCTTTCTTTCTTCATTTTTCTGCCTTTCTATTTAGCGATGCCTGACAATCAATAAATCAAATTAGACTTACCTGAAAATGTGCACCTTTCCAGAAACATTTCTGGCACTTATTCAATGAATTGATCAAATCCTAATCTCATTGTTTTATACCAAACACTGGAATATGCTGGGAAACAACTCCCAAATGTTTACGCTAAGTTGTAAACAACATATTTCACGTACCATGGAAAGTAATAGTGATGCCAGCATATCTAGTGACCACCATGACACTTGCCTTATTTAGTCAACACAGGAAACTAGAGGTCACAATGTGTCCTGGCTGCAGTTTTTTTTACTTCTGTTTATTTTTTTTCTACCCACACTACTGCCTAACTGCGGTAGTGCTTATTTTTCTGGCTGTAGTTTTAACTGAGGTCATCGTTTATATTAGTTTTCCAAAATTCCCAGCATATTGATTGTAGCTCTTAACCAACCTAGTAGCCATTTCTGCTGCTGGTTACCTGACCACAATCCCATTCAATGGACCATTTTCTCAGAGAAGGAAGTAAAGGGAGGCATTGAGTGAGATATAAGTGGTTCATACAGTTATTATTGGTGCAGAAGTAAAAAGGTGGTGAGGGGTCTCAAATGAATCAACAGTGCAAAGGTCCTGCAGGATTGGTAGCCAGGAGTTGCTGGGCTAGGTGGGAACAAGTGAGGGAGGATGTTGCATGTAATAGTGAGAGCGCGGCAGCATGAACCTTGGTGAGAGGTGGATTTAGATTGAATGTGAGTTCAGACAAAAGGTGATGGCACTTAACCTGGCAGAGCAGAGAAGGCCACTGATCTTCTTCACACACGTTTGGGCACTTCTCTGGAAAATTGAGACCATGCTGACTCGGATTAACAAAGTCAGTACAGGTTAGGAAAAAGTGAGGACTGCAGATTCTGGAGATCAGTGTCGAGATTGTGGTGCTGGAAATGCACAGCAGGTCAGGCAGCATCTGAGGAACAGGAGAATCAACGTTTCAGGCATAAGCCCTTCATCAGAAATGAGGTATCTGATGAAGAGCTGACTCCTGATGAAGGGCTTATGTCCAAAACATTGATTCTTCTGTTCCTCAGATGCTGCCTGACCTGCATGTCCTTTTCCAGCACCACACTCTCGACTCTGATCTCCAGCATCTGCAGTCCTCACTTTCTCCTAGTTGATTTCAACTCTACTGTGAAGCCTCTTCCAAGGATGCCTCCCTTGAAGAAGTTCTCCTCCTCTCTCTACAAAGTCTCATTCCTGATCAAGGGCCTCTGCCCAAAACGTCAATTCTCCTGCTCCTCAGATGCTGCCTGATCTGCTGTGCTTTTTCAGCACCTCACACTCGACTCTGTACAGGTTAGCATAGTCTGGTTTTGTGGCCTCCTCTCCCAATCCTGTAGTAGAGAGCAGGCCACATCTACACTGCCCCATTGATCAGGCCCTCCAGTTCAAGATGTGGGAATGCCATGTAACTCCTTATTTGTCATGTCTGAAAGAAGTTAATCGAACTGTACAGTGCAGGTCTATTCTTCCAGCATTTGACTGGATGGCAATCATACCATCTGTAATAAGAATCCTCGGAAATTGCGGTAGATGGAAGTACATCCACCTAAAGCAAATACTTATACCTACACCAAGTGGTAAAAAAATGGAGTAGTTCATGGGCAAATAGACAATAGGGACTATGGTTCTAGATTAGAGCGGTGCTGGAAAAGCACAGCAATTCAGGCAGCATCCGAGGAGCAGGAAAATTGACGTTACAGGCAAAAGCCCTTCAATGTCAATTTTCTTGGTCCTTGGATGCTGCCTGAACTGCTGTGCTTTTCCAGCACCACTCTAATCTAGAATCTGGGGACGGCACGGTGGCTCAGTGGTTCACACAGCTGCCTCATGGCACCAGGGACCTAGGTTCAATTCGAGCCTCAGGTGACTGTCTGTGTGGAGTTTGCACATTCTCCCCATGGAGTTTGCACATTCTCTGGGTGCTCCGGTTTCTTCCCACAATCCAAAGACGTGCAGGTTACGTGAATTGGCCATTCTACATTAACAATAGTGTTAGGTGCATTAGCCAGTAGGAGATGGGTTACTCTTCAGAGGGTAGGTGTGGACTTGTTGGCCGAAGGGCTTGTTTTCACACTGTAGGGAATCTAATCTAATCTAGTGTGAGAAAACTCACTCGGGCTCTTGGAGAGAAACCTCCCCATAAGATCCCAGAGTGGCACTCAGCTGATTTCTGGTAAGGTTCAGGTTTTTGTCTTTTTTGATGTCATAGAAATTTGAGTGGATTTGTCAATGGCTTGCAGAATATTTTCTGCCTCATGAAATTAATGATGACAAATCCTGCCTGGTTCACTAATAACTATAAGCTTCTTTTGGTTATGCCAAAAAGCCTCCATAAACCAGGAGATAGTGAGGATTCAGATGCTGAAGATCAGAGTTGAGAGTTTGGTGCTGGAAAAGCACAGCAGGTCAGGCAGCATCCAA
Organism: Hemiscyllium ocellatum; assembly: GCF_020745735.1. Classification (NCBI taxonomy): domain Eukaryota; kingdom Metazoa; phylum Chordata; class Chondrichthyes; order Orectolobiformes; family Hemiscylliidae; genus Hemiscyllium; species Hemiscyllium ocellatum. Next base: position 24,580,277 of record NC_083406.1, on the reverse strand, counting down.
GGAGCAGGAGAATCTACGTTTCAGGCATAAGCCCTTCATTAGGCATGAAGCTTGTGGGTCAGGGGCCTGAGAGATAAATGGGAGAGGGTGGAGCTGGGGGGAATGTAGCTGAGAATGCAATAGGTGGATGAAGTTGCATGGGATGGTGATAGGTCAGACAGGAGGGTGGAGAGCTCATGTGGGAAAGACGACAGACAGGTCAAGAGAATGGTGCTGAGTTGGAGGCTTGGGATTGGGATAAGGTGGGGGTGGGGGGGGGGGGTGGAGAGGAAGCTGGTGAAATCCACATTTATCCACGTGGTTGCAGGGTCCCAAGTGGAAGATGAGGTGTTCTTCTTGCAGGCATCGGGTGGTTAGAGTTTGGTGATGGAGGAGGCCCTCAACTTGCACATCCTTGGTGGAATGGAAGGGGAAGTTGAAGCATTCAGCCACAGGACAGTGAGTTGTTTGGTGCAGGTGTCCCAGAGATGTTCTCTGAAATGATCAGCAAGTTGCCATCCTGTCTCCCAGATGTACAGGAGATCATATCGGGTGCAACAGATACAGTAGATGACATTTGTGGAGGTACAGGCAAATTGCGATTGGATGTGGAAGGATCCTTTGGTGCCTTGGATGGAAGTGAGGGGGAAGGTGTGGCCGTAGGTTTTGAACTTCCTGCGGTGGCATGGGAAGGTACCGGGAATGGGGAGAGGCCTGATGGGGGCATGGATCTGACAAGGGAGTAACAGGGGGAATGGTCTCTCACCTCCAACAGTATTTGTAGAGTTCTTGGAACTCTCTGGTACAAAAATTAAGACCATTTTTACATGTGTTTCTGCCAGCTAATAAACAAACACGGTATCACTCTATCTAACATGAAAGCGATGCCATTTGTGGTTTGCTGTGTGTTGTTCTACATAAAATATATCACAGTCAGGTTTTTCTTGAGTCAGATATCTGAAGTTTATTTACAACCCTAACTACTGACATAGCTACCATGTCACAGACTTTCACACAGAGTCCTTGCTGAGATTACAGGACATTATACACATAACTGACTGTCTAAAGCAGATGCTGGTCCATTTTGACTAAAACATCACATATTATGATATAATTTAATTGCCTGAATTGTACAGGCCTGTCAGGTCTGGAATCTTTGCCACAGTATAGCTGAAAGTACTGAGGCAAGAGTCAGAGGAAATATAAGTCTAAAACAGAAGAAAGTAGATTTCAAATTCAAGATAATAAGACAGCGGGAAGAGAAAATACCAAAGGAATAGAGATTGATAAACCAGAAGAATAACCATTCTTCAAATGATGTAACATTTAGATGCTTTGTACTCTGTGACTTTTTTTTATACAATATGTGTTGTGAACCTTTGAAGTTCTCTACCACAGAAAGATGTTGGGGCTAGAGCACTAGCTACACTCAAGAGGCAGCTGGATGTGGCCTTTCCTGCTGAAGGGATGGAGGGGTATAGAGAGAAAGCAGGAATGAGATATTGAGATCGCATAACCAACCATGATCATGTTGAATGGCAGTGCAGGCTCAAAGGGTCGAATGGCCTACTCCTGCACCTACTTTCTGTGTTTCTATTTTTTAAATATTATTTCTGATTTATGAATAGCCTGATTACGGTAATACTTTTTTGCAGCATAAGTTAAGACAGGTGGGTTAATTAAAGGAAATAAAACTTTATCTAACCTGCTGAGAGATTATAGGTTAATATCTATTTATCATCATTTCCATAGAGCACCATGATGCCCTCCACTAACAGTACAAAAGTAGACCCTCATTAGTTGTCAATACTTCAAACATATTGCATTTTATTTCTCATCAGGCGTTAGCCATTACTGCATTGTACTGTGGTATTGCATGCCAGCTACCACATTAGTGCCTTTGTCCAGTCAATGAGCCACTGTTTCATAGCAATGGCATTAGTTATGTTGTGCCACATATAACCCCATCAGTCCTGATAAATAGTTGAACTTTGTCTGTAAATTGACAAGTATGAAAGTTCACAGCTTTCCCATTAATACCCTGCATTTTAAGACCGCAGCAACAAACAAATTAATCTGCTATCATAACCTACTGGAACCTCAGGCAGATTGACTCTGACCCTGTGAAAGACTGATCAACAGTGAATGAAAATATAAACTAAGACCGAATGACTCAACAAGAACATAAGATCATAAGAAATAGATGCAAAATTAGACAAATTGTTCCCTTAGATGTACTGTGATTGATTTGATTTGATTTTTCTTCCCTCTTGCATGCTCCTTGATTCACTTGTCAATCAAAAATCTGTCCAGTTCAACTATTAAATACATTCAATGATCCACTCTCCACTGTGTTCTCTGGGGAAGAGATTTCTAGACCAACCAAGAAGAAAAGTATTTCCTTGACATTTTCATCTTAAATGGGAGAAACTTTATTTTGAAACTGTGTAAATTTGATCATTTTAGGGAAATGTCTCCTCAGTAACCAATCTATCAAGGTCCAACCCTCTTAGCCTTTGCTCATATAACAGACACCTTACTCGAGAATCCAGCCTGATGAAGGTTTTCTGAACTGCTTCCAGTGCAAATATGTCCAATTGAACTAATGTGACCAGGGTTTTACACAACACTGTAGGTGTGTTTTCAAAATTGGACTATACCATTGTAGCAAGCATTTCCACAAGGCATAAGGGTAGTTTAAACATGGCAACCAATGAAAATTGCTGTTGTGGGACATCCTGAGGCTAATTGTGACAGGTGCTATATAAATGCTAATCTGTATTTTGCTTGATCGATTCATGTCTTTAAGAAAGTGAGAAATGTTTCTCCTAGCTTTCAAATGATGCCCTCATATTACTGAACTAACCTGACCTTCAGCACATTTGATACTGGTTTTCCCAGTGCATGCTTGGAGTGCAGGAGCTTTCTAATGGTAGCATCTTTTGAGCAATAGTGATTGACATTCCTCAGCTTCCCATCAACGAAAATAACATATCGACAAAAAAAAAACACACATAAGATACCCCATGAGTTATCAAAACCTGGTCCTAGCAACTGAAGTGTAGGTTCAGGAGGTAGCACTTGAAATACTACCCCATTTACATTGTTATATTCTTTCATATAATGCAGCAGATCAGAAATCATCTGTAATGTTAGATACAGAATAAATTGACTCAATGTCTATCAGCCTCATCTGACTTTATAACTATTTTGTGTTTACATCTTTTTGTTAAAGCTTAAACATCATAACATCATGCACGTAGGATTTTGAGGACTGCTGGATATCATACCTTAGCTTGCTAATGAAGAATACTCATTATTTTATTAATTTCAATTCCTGCTTCAGGAGTTCTGGTTTTATTTACATCCTATGGTTCTACATTCATGTATCCAGTAAAATAACCTTTGCTTCAAGCAGCTTTATGACAGATTCGTTTTATCTAAACTAAGAAAACCGAGGTAACTAGGTTCAAATAGCAGATGTGCTTACGTATGCTTCTTAGAATAAAGAAAACTGACATTACAAGGCCATATTCTGAGAACTGTGTGCAAGAATTACTGTAATTCTGACTTGTATATTATGTGCTATTAAGTATGCATGAATCACTTTATAATAGCTGGTTAGAGTTTGTTTTTTAATTCTCTGGTCTTTATGCTAATGAGTATAATTAAGCTGCTTCACCTCAGTTTTGGACTGGGAGTAATGAGCCAGACAGGACTGAAGTCTGTGTTGATGAAGATGGAACAGAATGAATGGAAAAAAAAGACAATCATGGATTTAGCCCTGATATCAATGCAATAGGTTGTTAGGATTGGACTGGCTCAATTGAAAAAAAACATTTCATGCAGTATATCAATAAACATTGAATGATACATAATTCCTCCACTTATCAGAGCTCTATTTGGAAATAAAGGCATCAAAAAAATCACAGTTGCAGAATCTAAATTCCTGCTGGTAATGAACTTTTATATAACAGGAAAATATCAGGCAGAGGCTCCAATATTTTAAAAAAAGGAAAACATTGCCAGCTCCTCAGTATTTTTTGCTCTGCGCAAAGATTTCCTCGCCTACCTTTCTGCTGTCTGTGTCCTCTCTTACACAGAATGCCCGAGTGCTTTATTAGGCACAGACACTCTGTTCAAATTATAACTTAATGGACCAGCCAATGTCTCCACTCACTCCTGCACAGTGACAAGGTGGCACATTTAAAATAACAATGCAAGGCTAGCAATCTTATTGCCTGTCAGAATAAATCCTTCAAATATACATCACCATTATTTCCTGCTGCTACATTCCAAGATATATGAAAACCTTTCATGCTGATGTCCAAAAAAAAATGTAGAGGTTGAATGAAGACATTGTTAGGAGTAGTGTATACATTCCCAAACTGTAGCCACTCTGTAGCAAGTCAACAAATGAGAGGAGCATGTAATAAGAATAAAGCAATAATTATGAGTGACTTTAATCTTCATGTTGATTGAGTTAACCAAGTTGGAAAGGGTAAACTATGACACTGAGTACATTATTTCATAGAGTACATTAAGAATAGTTTCATAGAACAATATATCATGCAAACAGCAAAGGAACATCTTATCCTGGATGTGGTAACAGTTGGGGCAGGCATAATAAATTACCTAGCAGTAGAAGTTTGTCTAGGAAGTAGTGATCACAACATGATGGAATTTAATGTTCAGTTAAAGATTGAGAAGCTTGGGTTGGAAATAGCTGTGTTTATATTAAATAAAGGGAATTACAATGAAATGAGGATAGAGTTAATCAAAGTGGACTCCGCACTTAAATTAGCAGAAAAGACAGTAAGCAAGCTGTGATAGTTATGTAAGGTTTCATGATTCTCAGCAAAAGAAAATCCCAGTCAAGATTCTAAGAGGAAGATTAAAAAGATACGGCTGAGCAAGGACGTTAAGGGGCGTATTTAGAGGCAAAATTTAGTGATAGCCCTGAAGAAAAGGATAAATTCAAAATCCAGCAATGGAGGACTAAACAGATAATAGAGAAAGAAAAATTATACTGCAAGGATAAGATATCGAGAAATATAAAAACTGACAATAAGAATTGTCATATCTATACAAACAGGAAGAGTAAGGTCAAAGTGAACATCAGCCCCTCAGCAAATAAATTTGGGAAGATTCTCTACAGTGTGGAAACAGGCCCTTCAGCCCAACAACTCCACACTGACCCATAACCCACTCAGATCCATTTTCCTCTGATTATTACACCTAGCACTATGGACAACTTAGGGTAGAAGAAACCCACACAGGCATAGGGAGAATGAGCAAACTCTATACAGACAGTCACCCAAAGCTGGAATTGAACCTGGGACCTTCGTGCTGTAAGGTAGTAGTGCTCACCACTGAGCCACCATGCCACCCCACATGGGAACCAAAGAAATGGCAAAGGAATTCAATAAATATTTCCATCAGTTTTTTTCCTGTGAAAGATAGTTTGCACATCCAATTAATATTAAGGAATACAGGAGAGGAATTAAATACCATGATTATCATCACAATGTAGAATGAAACAAAATAATGATGCTAAATACAGGTAAATCCTTTGGCCCTGAAGGCTTGCATCTTAGGGTCCTAACAGAAGTAGCTACAAAGATGCATTGGTTATAATTTTCCAAAAGTCCCAGGATTCTGGAGAAGAACAAGAGGATTGCTAAACTATCAATGTATCACCCCTATTCAAAATGTGAGGGAGGCAAAAGGCCAATTCGTCTAACATTCATTGTTGGAAAAAAAGTTGGAATCAATTATTAAGGAAGTAATAGAAGCACATTTGGAAAGTCCATAAGCTAATTAAGCAAAGTCAGTACAGCTTCATGAAAAGAAAATTGTGCCTGACTAATTTATTGGAGTTTTTCAAGGGAACCTCAACGAGATGGATGGCAGGGGTGACAGACCAGTAGTTGCACTTTATTTGGACTTCCAGAAGATGTTTGACAAGGTACCTCATGAAGATTAAGTCTGAAGATAATGGGTCATGGTGTTGGAGGTAGCATATTGATGCACATCGAGAATTGGCTAATGGTCAGTGAACACGATTTTTTTTCAAATTGGCAACCCCAATGGAGTTCCACAGGGAGCAATGCTGGGACCATGGTAAGTATGTTTACAAAATTTATTAATGACTTGGAGGAAGAAGCGAATGTAGCATAGTCAAATTTGCTGACAACAGAATTTGCAGGTGAAAGGGACGATTGGGAGTGGGGACAGAGTATGAGCAGTTTACAGTGAGCTATTGATAAGTTAAATAAGTGGGCACAAAGCTGCAAATGGGGCATGATGTGTGAAAATGTTAAGTTGCTCATTTTGGAAGGGGAAATAAAAGACTGGACTATTACTTAAATAGAGTAAACTGTGGAAAGCTGCAACACAAAGGGACTTGGGGCTAGTTGTGCATGAAACAGAGAAAGTTAGTGCACAAGTGCGAAAGATAATCAATAAGGTTAATGAAATGTTGGCCTTTATTTCAAACGGGTTGGAGCATAAGGGTAGGGAATTCTAACTGCAACTGTACAAGCTGCTGGTGAGAGCAAATCTGGAGTACTATGATCAGTTCTGGTCACCTGACTTAAGATATTTCATTGGAAGCAGTGAAGAAATGGTTCACTAGGATGATATGGAAGGATTCTCTTATGAACAATGTTTAAACATCTTGGGACTTTACTCACTAGAGTTTAGAAAAATTAGAAGTGATCTCATTGAAACATGTAAGGTTCTTAAGGAACTTGACAGGGTAAAGTCACCTCATGGGCGAGTCTAGGACGAGAAGGCATAGTCTCAGAATAAAGAGGCGCCAATTTAAGACTGAGATGAGGTGGAATTTCTTCTCTGATGGTTTTGAGCCTTTGGATCTCCTTGTGACAGAGAGCTATCTGGGTCAAATCCCGGTGTAGATTTAAGGCTGAAATGGATTCTTGAACAGTAGGAAAATCAAGGGATGGGGTGAAAGGCAGGAAAGTGGACATGAAGAATGACCAATCAGACATGATCCTATTGAATGACAGCGCAGACTCGAATAGATAAACAGTCTAATCTTGTTCCTATTTCTGATGATTATGGTTAAGATATACAGAGAAACAAGATGGCACTGCATGTTACATTGACTTCATCTGCTTCACTGTCATCAGGCGCACAAAGCAAGTCAATTAAAATTGTCCTGGTTTAGGAAGTAGTTAGGTTCCTTTTATCTGCTGCAAGGCAATCTATTGGCAGTGTTTACATTAAGGAAGGCACTACAAGTTCCTTAGGTAAAAACAATATGGTAAAAACTATGACTGCAGTTGCTGGAAACCAGATTCTGGATCAGTGGTGCTGGAAGAGCACAGCAGTTCAGGCAGCATCCAATGAGCAGTGAAATCGACGTTTCAGGCAAAAGCCCTTCATCAGGAATAAAGACAGTGAGCCTGAAGCGTGGAGAGATAAGCTTGGGGAGAGTGGGGGTGAGGACAGAGTAGCATAGAGTACAATGGGTGAGTGGGGGAGGAGATAAAGGAGATAGGTCAGAGAGGAGATGGTGGAGTGAATGGGTGGAAAAGGAACTAGGCAGGTCGGACAAGTCATGGGGACAGTGCTGAGCTGGAAGTTTGAAACTAGGGTGAGGTGGGGGAAAGGGAAATGAGGAAGCTGTTGATGTCCACATTGATGCCCTGGGGTTGAAGTGTTCCGAGGCAGAAGATGAGGCGTTCTTCCTCCTTGTTTAAAGACAATTGGTATTCGTTTTGACTGTGAACTAAAACAAAGGAAGGAGACACTGGTTTAAGTCAGAGAAACTGAAGAAAGAAATTTTGCAGTTTTTAAAATGCATTTCTGGAACCTATTGTACATGGACACGTGTGTGTGTGTGTGTGTGTGTGTTTGCTCAAGAGGACTCAGCATAGAAACAACCACTTGATTGGTTCCTGAGAAAATAGCTACAGCTTGATTTGTGGATAATATGAGGGAGCCATCGAGTCTGCAAAGAAAAAGCACCTAAGTCCCTTTTTCCCTCCTATGTGGAGAAGTAACCAAAAGCTTCTTTGTTGCTATCTCGTTATTTTCCTATGAATGGCTCTCTTTGCAAACTCCCTTGTTGAAAGGAAAAGGGGGAGAAAGAATTTTTCAGTAACTGAAAGGGAAAATGTTAACCAATGAATGAAAGTATGCGAACATGGTGTCTTCATCAAAGACTTGAAAGGAACTGAAGAAAAGCAAGTCATCAATACAGGCAGGTGCCAGGACTATGCTGGCGTATTATTTATGTCAGTTTGTATTTTTTTTAACAGGTATAGTTTAAGCTACAGACCTATAAGTTAGTAATTCATGTTTCTTTCTTGTCATCAGTCATCGTGTTTAATTACAATGAATAATGATATTCTTATTGACGTTAAAAAATGTTCTTTTAAACTGACTGAAACAGTTTGGTAAAATTAGACCTTTTTTTATAATTTATTTTTATTAAGAAAAAATAGATTTTTAAATGTTACAACAAATACAAAACAATACAATTCAAAACAGGACCAAAATAGTACAAAACTAAACCAAAATAATAAAAAATTTCCCCAACCCACCCTCCTTTGCAAATGTATAAACATATATAGAGAAGTATAAAATTAAAAAAACCTAAACTAGCTACTTAATTAAATAAATAAATACCTAACAACAAACAAATAAGTAGTAATAACTCAGCCCAGCCAAACAAAACACTCATACATTCACAGTTCCTCCTCCCTGGATATTGGAATCATGAAACACAATCGTTACGGCTATATAAAAGCCCTTGTTAGTGTGGCAGAATAATCTGTGTCTAGATATTTCAAAAAGGGTTGCCATGTCTTGTAAAAATTCTCAGTTTTGTGGTATACCATATTTGTGAGAAATTCCAGGGGAACATGCTCCATAACAATCTTCCGCCAACCCGACAGGCCTGGGGGATTTCTGATATCCAACCTAGCACGATATTCTTCCTTGCACAGAATGTAAGAATATTGAAAGGTTTTGCCTGATGCGAGTCTGCAGGAAATATAATAGGTAGGCCCAAAAGGAGCAAAACAGGGTCCTTCTCCACCTCTACACTTAAAATCCTCTCCATTGCACCCCACTACAGCACTCCAATATGTTTTGAAGCCTGTCACAAGACCAAAGGCAATGGGTAAGAGTACCCATACAAACCTTGCACTTGGGGCATGCTGAAGATATCCCGGTTTAAATTTTGACAAACAGTCTGGGGCGAAGTGGACCCTGTGGAGAATCTTCAACTGTAAAGCATGGGTCCTATTCCAAATTGATATCTTTCTTGCATTCTCCCAAATATCCTCACCTTGTCCAAAAACAGCAAACTGGTAAGGGGGCACCTTGCCTGGGAGACTTTGATATCTCGCCATATTGAAAGAGGGTCCCCACAAACCCAATCACTTACATAGGTCAAAAGTGAGCTTAATTGGTCATTTTTAATGTGCGGAAGATCTACTCCCCCCAATCTGTGAGGCAACTGCAGTTTGGCTAATTTAATGAGGGGCCGTTTACGGTGCCAGATAAAGGAGCTGAACCCCAGTCTCCTGAGTGTTTGTTTATTGAAAATCAGGGGGAGCATCCGTATAGGGTATAGCAAACGAGGGAGAATATTCACCTTAATAAGCGCTATCCAACCCAACCATGAGACTGGAAGTGCCTCCCATCTTTGGAGATCTTGTTGAATTTTTTCAAATAATTGAGTAAAATTGGCTTTGAGCAGCCAATCTAGAACTGGAGTTTTGAATATGCCCAAATAAACAAAGCCCCCCTGTGACCACCTAAATGGGAATCTATAGTCACTCCCAAGAGCCAACTCTTTTGTAAGACCACTCATAGACATAGCATCTGATTTAGCAAAATTAATCTTATAGCTTGAACAAGCACCAAACGTGTGAATGCATTGTCTCAGGCAAAGCACTGAAACTGCTGGATTTGTCAAGAAAATTAGAACATCATCTGCATACAGCGAGATCTTATGTAATTTTGACCCCACTTCTGGAGCTGATATATTGAGATCCCCACAAATGGCTTCTGCCAACAGTTCAATCACCAACGTAGAAAGTAATGGTGAAAGGAGACAGCCCTGCTGGCAGCCTCTAGAAATATTAAAATTGCTTGATCGTACCCCTTTGGTGATGACCGCAGCAAGAGGTACACTGTAGAGAACTTTTACCCATCTTATAAAAACTTCGTCCAGACCAAACCGGTCTAGAGTATAGAAAAGGTACGGCCACTCAACTCGGTCAAATGCCTTCTCTGCATCTAAAGAAATCACCACTCCCATTATTGACTGCTGTTGCCATGCTTGAATTACGTTAAGCAGCTTCCTAATGTTACTGGAGGATCTGCAACCCTTTATGAAGCCTGTCTGATCCTCTTTAATAATATAGGGTAACACAGTCTCCAGCCTTAACGCAAGAGCCTTAGAGAGGATCTTTAAGTCCACATTTAAGAGCAAGATGGGCCTGTATGAAGCACAGTCTTCCGGATCCTTCCCTTTTTTAAGGATAAGTGAAATATTGGCCTCTCTCAGAGATGGTGGGAGACAAACATGACTGTATGAATCATTAAACATATTCAGCATCGAGCCTGACAGTATACTTATAAATTCCTTATAGAATTCACTGGGAAGTCCATCAGGACCGGACACCTTTCCACTCTGAAGCTGCCTCACAGCTTCCTGCACTTCTTGCTCTGATAATGGGGCATTGAGAAAGAACTATTGTTCGGGACTCACACATGGGAGCTTCAGATCTCTGAAAAAGGATTCCATTTTGGTCTGCCTCTCCTCACAATTCTCAGACTGATATAATTTAGAGTAGAATCTCTTGAAGGCCACATTAATCTTTTTAGAATCACATTTAGGTTCCCAGACCCTTCCCTCATTGCTGTAATGGTTTGTGGGGCACTTCTCTTTCTGGCATGGTATGCTAAGTATTAGCCTGGCTTGTCACCATACTCGAATAACCTTTGCTTTGCAAAGGCAAGCTCCTTCTTTGCCATCTGTGTGAACACAGAATTTAGTGCAGACCACAGTGCCGTAATCCTCTGTAGATTGACCAACGAGGATCTGTCAAAATAGGCTGCCTTCAACCCTGCTTTAAGGAGACATTGCTGCTGACCCTGCTGCCGCTTCCTACTTGTGGAATATGAAATAACTAACCCTCTGGCATAAGCTTTGGCAGTTTCTCAGAGAACAGATGAGCTATCAACTGAACCTACGTTGATGTCTAGGAATGCACAAAATTTCCTAGAGAACTACTCCACAAGCTTGCTGTCCATGAGAATAAAGGGGTCCATTCGCTAGTACCTTGAATCCACTATAACATCCTTAATTTTAACCATGAGGTACACTGCATTTAATATTTAAAATGCCATATTCTTCCCCATTTATCAAGGCTTTAGGAATTACAAACCTCCCGTATGTGTCTTTAACACATTCCAACAATTTAAATTAGAGATTTTTCCGAACCAATATAGCCACTCCCCTACTTCTGGTATTAAATCATGAAAAATAAATTCGGTCAAAGCCATTCTGCTGTAATTTCAGATGCTTCTTGTCATCCAAAACAATATCCACCTTCTCCTTTCTAAGACTCAAGAGTACCTTCTTCTTCTTAATTGTTGAGTGACTTCCCTTGATACTCCAGGTACACCATTTAATCAAATCGTTAGCCATAATCTTTTGCAATTACATTTAAATTCCAGAGAGGAGGAACCCGAACCACAAATTGCTAAGCTTAGTGTCGCATGATCCACCAAATATAGAAACTACATAAACTAAAACTACTGCATTTAACAAACGTACAAAATTATTAAAAATAAAAAACAACAAAAACCAGAAAACAAACCAACATATAAAGCGCCAATAGCACTGAGTAGGGGAACTCACCCCCTGCCCGGAGGGGGCAACTACCTGTCCCGAGCTGCCCATAAATGGGCATCTAACCATCTCAACCACCTTCACTTCTCCCAGCTAGAGCCGCATTGCAGGCACAAGCTAAAAAGAATAAACACCCCATAGAATATCAATATGAATTAAAAAAACATTCTTTTATTAAAAAAAGGGGAAGAAATACCCCACCCATCCTTTGGTATGTCCTAACTTAGAAATTTAAAATGTACGTCTTAACCACTGCCAGACATAGTTTGAACCAAATTATAATCGATAGAGGAAAAAAAAGGGGAAAAACAAAGCTTCAACCAGATTTCCTCCATTTCTTTTACAGAATGATAAATGCATACCCAAGCAACACTATTTATACATACTACAATTGTTTAAATTAGGTTAGTTTGGCCACAAAGTCTCTTGCCTTCTCCGATCTGTCAAAGAGATGCATGGATCCCTCTAAGGTGATCCGAAGCACTGCCGGATATCTCAGGGAGTACTGAATCCCAAGCTCCTTCAATCTTCTCTTGGCACCATCATACGATTTTCGTTTCTGGATCACAGCCACTGAAAAGTCCTGAAAAAACATAATCTTAGACCCCTCATAAATTAGAGCCTTTGGATCCTGCCCCTGGAGTCTGGAAGCCTCCATGACTCTCTCCTTATCCCGATAATGATGGAACCGCACCAGGAAAGGACAAGGGCGTTGACCCAGACCCGACCTCCGTGCTGCGACTCGGTGAGCACTCTCCATCTTCAATCCTCTCATGCCAGTCTCCAAGTCAAGGAATTCTGGAAGCCAATCTTCAACAAATTCCGCAGGCCGCTCACCTTCCTTACCCTCAGGCAGACCGATGATCCGAATGTTTTTTCTCCTGCCCCTGCTTTCAAGATCATTCACTCGGTCACGCAAATTATGAACCTGCTTCTTCAGGGCTTGGATCTCATCCTTGAATGAACTGGCATCAGCTTCCACCACTGTGACCCTGTGCTCCACCTCATCCGTCCTCTTTCCCAGGTCTCCCAGCTACTGCTCATGCTTCTGCAGCATGAGAGAGACTGGAGCCAGCTTCTCTTCAATCTGTTTCCCCAACATCTCGCGAGATTTCGAGAGCTGGTCCACCAGGTCCTGGAGAGTAATCTACTCTAAGGCTGCTGAAGGCTGAGCTGCAGGCCCGGCCTCAGATGCTCCTCCTCCCTTTTTAGGCATTTCTGGACTGCTGAAAATACCAGTAAGTCAATTTTTAAATGTTTCTTGGGGTTCCACAATCTTTCCAACACCCCAAGAAATCCTGATGACCTGGGTTGGGTGGGTTAAAGGACTGTCCTGCTCCTGCTGCAAAGTGAAGCTCTGCCGTGTGATCTTCTCAGATCGCCGCCATCTTAGATCCCCCAAAATTAGGCAATTTGATGATTTATCAAAGTTTCACACTTGTGTTGACTTCGACAATAGTGGAATGTGTATCCCAACCAATAACCCAGTGAGTTGTGGTAATCTGTCTGAAGAAAGGACCTTGGCGTGAAACATTAACACGATTACACTCTTCACAGAAGCTCAGCCAGTTGAGTATTTCCAACATTTTCTAGCCTTATCTCAGATCGCTAGCATGTGCAATGTTTTGACGTTTTTGAGTCAAAGTCACTGCCCATACTCAATGTCAATGTTTCCTTCTTCCTTCTGTGCTGGAATAGGGAGCATCAACAGAATAATTTTATTTTCTACTCTCCAATGTAACTAGTAAGGGATTGATGCATTGTTGCTCAAAGCTAATGATTTTATTTCCTTTCTATTGAACAGAAGTGCAATCAAGACAACATTACCCAGATTGCACTGTACCAGGGTTTCCCTCACCTTCACCTTCTGCAAAGGTTATGCAGTTTCAAAGTTCTTGCTTCTCCTCTGATACCAGAAACTCCTCCACTTCACTTAGTCTCAGGCTCAGGAATCTAAAATAAAATATGACTGCCAGTGGTCGAGAAAAATTAAAATTAGACTGTGCAAGAAGCCAGAATGACGAAAATGCAGTGTGTTAAAGTTGGAGCAGGTTATGGAGTTAGGGAGAAGGGAGGCACGAAGAGATTTGAAAAAAACAGGTTGAGAATTGGTCAATGCCATGAACAGAAGTTATACGTACCACAGAATTGTACTTAGACCACTTGAAATAGTTAAGATTTAGAAAGTCATCAAGGAATAATGATACAATCCACAAATATTAATCATAGAACCAGGGTCTTGAGTTTAAAATAGTTACCATCCAATAAATACACCACTGGCAGTAAATGACGACATGCAATTCAACTTTCAAGGAATGAGGACACTTGAAAGGTCGCAAACCAGCATGGGGTAATAAAAATTCAGAAAGTTTCAAAATTCAATCAATGTTGAAACAGCTTGACTAGATGAACAGGTAATTCTGGAGCACAACATCACAACAAGGAGAATGTTGGGACCATTGGCTTTAACTGTATCTAGAACGCATTGCTATTTCTTGATTAGATTAGATTCCTTACAGTGTGAAAACAGGCCCTTCAGCCCATCAAGTCCACACCAACCCCTGAAGAGTAAACCACCCAGACCCATTTCCCTCTGACTAATGCACTGAACACTATGGGCAATTTAACATGGTCAATTCACCTAACCTGCACATCTTTGGATGGAAACCAGAGCACCCGGAGGAAACCCACGCAGACACAGGGAGAGTGTGCAAACTCTACACAGACAGTCTTCCAAGGTTGGAACCAAACCTGGGACCCTGGTGCTGTGAGGCAGCAGTGCTAACACTGAGCCACTGTGCCACCCTACTTTTGTTTTAAAAATGTATTCCTTCTTTGAACATGCATGTCAATGACCAAAACCAGCATTGCCTTTGAATTGAATGCTTCATGAGGATAATTTAGAAGACAATGAAGAGCAAATTATATCACTTGAATCACATTTAAAACAGACCAGATAAAGTTGGCAGATTTCCTGCATAAAATTATATTAGTGAACCAGGTGGCTTTTTTAATGACGATTATGACAGCTTCATGGTCATAGTACGAAAAGATAGTGTTTAATTCCTAATTGTATTAATTGAATTTCAATATAACCATTTGTTTTGGTAGATTTTAAATCCATGTCACCAGTCATTAATCCAAACCCTGGATTGCTAGTCCAGTGACATTATTCCGACCTCCTTCATCATATTGATATGAATTTGGCTGGAGACCAGTATCTTTGATGTTGGGCACCTCAGAGGGAAACACAGCAAAGCAGTGAAGTTTCCATTCATACAGAACATTAGACGTCTTCAGTCAAGGCTCTGCATATGCCCATTTGTCCTTTTCCGTTGCACTCATAGCAAGCAACAGTCTATACTCTGTCTTCAACAAAAAATTAAGACCCTTTTTCATACTGCACCAGAAATCTTCAGCAGCCAAACATATTTTGTTCTCAGTTTTCAAAGCAAAGTTACTACTCTTAAGGTTTTGCAGTATACAAAGATCACTGCCAAATGCTTCGACTCCTATCTCACACCAGTTATGTTGACAACACATAAGTTAATTGCTCCCATGTAATCATCCAGGTTCTGTAATTCTCCAGTCAAGTTGTTAAGCAAAGTGAATAGTGGTGTTTATGATGGAGCAGATGCAGGGTCACAAGTGCATGTGAATTATGAACCAGAGCAGGCCACTGAGCTCTTCAAATCTGCTCCACTTTTCAATAAGCTGATGGTTGTTCTGATTGTGACACAATCATTCATCCATAATGTTTGATTCTTGATTCAATAAAACATCTAACTCATCCATAAATATATTCAATGATCCAGTCTCTATTGTTTTCGGAGGAAGATTTTTTTTCAAACAAATTATCTTCTTTGATCCTTACGGGAAAGTTCGCTAATTTTTAAATCATACTCCTCAGTACTATAATTCCTACTCAAGTGAAATTTCCTCCGAGAATTTTTCCTGTCAAGTACCCTTAGTATATCTTTTAAGGTCAACTCTTAATTTATCAAATTCCAGTTGGTATAGACCCAGCCCACTCAACCATTCCTCGAAATCACACTATACGTGATGAAAGAACTGCAAAGGGCTTTCACACTAAAAAGGCAATGCACAGAAAGTTTAGGGAGTGAATTTAAAATATTCATTAAGATTCATAACTACCTTGGTGATCAATGGACAGAGATTATAGTATAATACAGCTTGGCTACCAGTGACAGATGGGGACATACAGTAGATGAAATGAGGCAACACATGGTTTGGCATCTTTGTACTTACAAGGCCACTCTTTGTGAGCCTTGCTTCACTGTGGCAGGTGAAATATCTCTCTGACTACAGGGATTATAGCCCTGTGTTGGCCAGATATAAGCATAACATTTTAGTGAACATTATGTTGGGAACCTTGCATACTAAAAGTGACCCTTCTGAAGGTTATTTCACAACACAATCTTACAAAGTAGTCAGGGCAACAAACCCAGCAATTAAAACATTTATAAACAGTACTTCATCAAAAACCATTCCATAGATCAGAAACGTGCAATATTTATTAAAACTAGATCATCAATGTGGTCTGGTTATTTTGACAAAAAAAATCTCTGAAATTGAAACAGCTTTTAGCATACGAGGAAGTTGTTTCTTACTTAAAGATGCTTAAATTACAAGCATCAAAAATGACTGATAATGATGATGGCAGGATATGTATTCGTATGGCTTTGCTCAGCCTTACATAGTAACGGACATCTGAAACAGTTTATTCTACATGAGTCCATGTCATGGTTGAAAAATAAACACAGGAAAGTCACTTTAAGCTTTTCTAGTAATAGATTCAGCAATCCTTTTTGCCTAGATTTTTATGGAAGATTTTATTTTGACTTCTAGTACCTCCATTGGTCATTTTGCCAATCATGTAAGTTGCTTCTAATTTTTACTTCAAATTAAACATCCCATCTGCATTTTCCTTTGCCCTTTTTAACAATCAATGCCTTTCTTCCACTCCCCCGAAAGTATTCCACCATCATTATCATTGGCATCAAATATCTAGAAAAATCTTTTAGAATTTTTTTTTTGTTTTCAACTTGGCCTTCTAATTCATGACTGAATATTAATGCTGCAGTTAATTGTGGTATTCAGATGCAAAATGGGAAAAATCAATATTTAAAATCACAATACAAGTCAGGATCTTTGTTGAAAAAGTAAAGAGACCAAGATTTTGTCATCATCAATAAACTTACAGCTTATCAACTTGGCTAGTACTATTTCAGAATATGTTCCCCTCTTTTTAAATAATAAGCTAATAAGCGATCAGACAGAGATGGTCACAGTATGAAGCAGAGTTCCTCTACATTGCACCATGCATTCCTCAGTGAACCTTTGTGAGGTTTTATGGTTTATCATAAAGCATTCTTTCCTGATTGTTTTCCTTCTCCAGTACACTAGGGCTGTAATTATGCAACATCTGGTATGCTTATTACAGGGTTGCCAGTAAAACATCTCAGAATCCTTTTTTTTGTCTCTCGATATTTTCTTTAAAAAAAAACAGTATCGTTAGGGGCCATCCTAATTTGTTCATTGTTTCAACCAGAACAAAAAGATTGCTCATTCAGTGCTGTCCCACCAACCCCAAAAGAGTAATTGAAGAGCTTGTTATATTTTTCAGTCTCTCCCAAATTTCTCCTTAAAACCAGAAGATTTTTCAGCTACCTCACATTCCAAGATTTTTCAGGAGGCAACAGTGGTTTAGATTGGGGTAAATTATTTGCTTCCTGATGATCTGGAGGCCTGGGGAGCTCTTAACTTGAGCCTAAGTCTACTAAAGGTGTCAGGTATACTACCAATTCACTAGTGAGGCAATCTTCCACACATGAAAATTTTACAAGGCAGAAACCAAAGCTGAGTTTTAATGCAGCGATATGTGTTCCAACAGTGTCTTTTAAGATGGTAAAAGTGCTTAATGGGAATAATATAAAAGTTTGACACTGAGTCACAAAGGGAGTTATCAAGGTAGATGATCTAAAGATGAGAAATGATAATAGGTTTTCAGTGAAATCATAAAGAAGAAAAAACAGATAGAGAACATTGAAGAGAACTCCATCACTTACAGTTGGGAAAGCAAAGCCACTGTTGGTACAGCAATTTAAAATTGTGGATACTCAAGAGGCCAGAAATGAAGGAGTGCAGATATCTCCGAGAGCTAGAAGAGATGATGGAGTAAGGACATAGATTTAAAAATAGTGGGAGGGAAATTTAAAACCCATAACTGGAAACCAGCTTTGATCAGCAAACACAGGAATGGACATGGCCTGGGTTTGGACACAGGCAGCAAAATTTTAGATGATCATAAATTTACCAGGCTAGAACATAGGAGACCAGCCGGGAAGGTAGCAGCTTAAATGAGCCTGGAGGTAACAAAAAAGTGATGAGTGATCCAGCAGCAGCTGAGCTAATATGGCCTTGATTTGAGCAATGTTACAGGTTTGGAACCATCAGTGACTGCATGGATACGCAGTTGGATGAATATCTCAGGGTCAGATATGATGCCAGGGTTAAATACATCTTGGCTCAGCTCCACACAGTGGTCAGGGAGAAGAGTGGAGTCAATGGGTAGGGAATTGTGCTTGTGCTTGTGGTGGGGATACAATTATGAGAGTTTTCCAATATTTAGTTGGAACAAATTTCTTTTTATCTAATACAAGCTGTCAGTCTTTCTTACTCATGAACATTGTTAAGTGCTGATAGGTGCTTTGATGGCTATTTGGGGACAACTAACTGAACACTGCACCTGCAGAAATCCTGAATGCATGCAAAGCCAGTGCCCTGGCTGCTTGACCCCCTGGATTCAAGTGGAAATTTATAAATATGTGAACCTTTGCAAACACAGCGTCAGTGAAAACCAGAATTCATTTACAAGTGGATGTCTGTGAGATTTCACAGAGGTTCCTACTGGATCCCTGAAATAATCCGTTGGGACTTTATGGAGAATTGACGGCCTGGAGTTATTGTCACTAGACTGTTAATCCAGAGACCAAGATAATGTTCTGGTGACCTGGGTTCAAATCCCACCATGGCACATGGTGGAATTTGAATTCAACAGATATCTGGAATTAAGAATCTAATGACTGCTATAAATCCATTGCTAATTGTCAGAAAAACTCATCTGATTCACTAAAACTTTTAGAGACGGAAATCTGCCACCCTTAACTGGTCTGGCCTACATGTGACTCTGGACCCACAGCAATGCCTCAACTGCCTTCTGGGCCATTAGGGGTGGGCAATAAATGCTGCCTAGTCAGTGACAGACAGCGTCATTCCATGAATGAATAATAAAAAAACAATCACAGGGCCACTGTCACCTTCAAGGCAACCAGAATGCAATTCCCTTCCAGTCTATGAATTTGCAAGCTCTCATTCAGCAGGTGGAAGATTTAGGAGACAAACTTCTGGGACATCCTGAGACACAGACAATGTTGCGAGCCTGTCATATACTGATTGATGTATGGAGCCTGCAGACGCAGGACTTTGGCAAAATCTTGCCATTTTGTTGGTGCCTCAGGTACAGACTGTTGTGGCTTTGTAGGCTGGCCCACAGTCAGTGCCAGTTCCTGTTCTTGCTGCTGGTCTTGATCTTGCTGATGCTGGAGCAGTGTCTTTTTGAGAATCAAGATGAACAGATGCATGGCAGGATTGCGTCATTGTGAATTTGCAGATTTTCATCAAAAACGGAAATTGCTGTCAAGGAGCATCTGGTGGAGACAAAGCAAGATTAACACTAGCCTACTGACCCTTCATTTGTTCAGGACTATTCTGAAGAACCGAAAAAATGTATTTTCCAGGCACTCATGACCAGCTTGGGCTAAAGAGTCGACAGGACTGGGTTGGAAAATAAAGTGAGGACGATCAAGTGTGCCTTGCTCCCACGTCTGTACCAGAGCTTAGATCTTTCCTTGGGCTGGTGAATTATCACTGAAAATTTATGCATCCTGGCACCTTTACATCAACTCTTAAAAAAGGATCAGCCTTAGAAACAATCACGTAGCCAAGCCATGGCTCACAGGGAGGTGAAGAAACAGCTCTTATCCACTAAGGTGTTGGCACACTATGATCCCAAGTGAGATCTTGTATTAACATGCGATGCCCTCCCGATATGCATTGGGGTAGTTTTAGCACATAGATGGCCCAATGGAGAGGAATGCCCAACAGTGTATGCACCAGGACTTTAGCTA
The DNA here is from genome assembly GCF_020745735.1 of Hemiscyllium ocellatum. Lineage (NCBI taxonomy): Eukaryota > Metazoa > Chordata > Chondrichthyes > Orectolobiformes > Hemiscylliidae > Hemiscyllium > Hemiscyllium ocellatum. The sequence goes on along the minus strand of NC_083406.1, from coordinate 24,560,189 downwards.
ATGCAGAGAATAAATACATCGAGATAGAGAAAGAAGGCTTGGTAGTTTTATTTCAAGTCAGGAAGTTCCACCAACACCTTTATAGATGTAAATTTGTAATAATAAAGAACCACAAATCTCTGCTAGATCTAATTGAAGAGGACAAGACAACGCTGCCCAGAGCTTCAGGCTCAATTCAATGATGGGCTCTAATGTTAAGTGCATAAAATTACAGGAGGCCAAGTAGCAACTGCATTGAGCCTCCTCCCACCACTGGAATAATCTGTAATGTCTTTAGATTTTCTGGACATGATTCCAGTCACAGCTGACAAAGTCAGACCTTGGATGCAGAAAGATCCAGTCCTGGCAAAACTGAAATAGCTGGTGGTGGTGGGGGAAGCCAAAGGATCGTCTCAATCAGAATTTTGGACCAGATCACAGTGGACGACGGCATATCATTATGGGGAGAAAGAGTGATTGTCCCAAGCAAAGGTTGCCGATATTGGCTAAACTCCACCAGACTCATCTAAGAGTTTCCAAAATGAAGATGTTTTCAACACATAATATCTGGTGGCCAGGATCAGATACAGATATAGCTGCTTTGGTGGGGCACTGCCCAGAGTGCCAACAAGGACAAACATTACTGCCAGCAGCTCCCCCGCATTTGTGGGAATGATCAGGTAAACCCTGGACTCAGTTTCACATCAATCATGCCAATCTTTCATGGGCCCATATGTTCTGAATCATTGTGAATGACCACTCAAAGTGACTGGACGTACGTAGAATTTATTGGTTTAAAATAGAAAACCTGCAAGCATCTTTTGCAACACTCCGGCACACGGAAATATTAGGAGAAAGTGAGGACCGCAGATGCTGGAGATCATGCTGAAAAATATGTTGCTAGAAAAGCGCAGCAGATCAGGCAGCATCCAAGGAGCAGGAGAATCGACGTTTCGGGCATAAGCCCTTCTTCAGGATTGAGGAAGAAGGGCTTCTCCCGAAACATCGATTCTCCTGCTCCTTGGATGCTGCCTGACCTGCTGCGCTTTTCCAGCAACACATTTTTCAACACGGAAATATTAGTCAAAGATAATGAATCATCATTTACAGCAGGGAATTGGAGTATTTCCTTGAGTTAAATGGTATTCACCATATAAGGATAGCTCCACACCATCCATTATACAATTGTCTGGCAAAAAGAGCAGTCCAAACTTTGAAGGCAGGCTTAAAGAAATAGCTTACAGCTTCACTAGAAAGCAAACTGTCCTGATTCCTATTGATTATAGAACTATCTCTCATGCACTTACAGAGATAGCTCCGATAGAGTTGCTAATGTGGAAAAGACTCCACAACCAGGTTAAATCACATCTTTCTGAAGCTGGGAGAGTGAAATAGTATCAGGAACACCAATGCCTGACACAAGACTCAACTAAGCGAGACAGTTTACCTCAGAGGATGAAGTTTGGTGTAGGAATGGCCCTACATGGGTAAGAGGCATGATTGACACGAGGCCAGGTCCAGTGAGGTATAATATTTGAGTAGGTCATAGATTCATAGAGTCATAGAGTCCTACAGCACAGTTTGGCCCAAACTGGTCCATGCCAACCAAAATGTCTGTCCACATGAATCCCATTTTCCTGCACTTGGCTCACATCCTTCTAATGCCTTTCTACCCATTCTCCTGCACTTGGCCCACATCCTTCTAATGCCTTTCTATCCATGTATTTGCCCAAATAGTGGATAGTGAACATGTAAACTCCACACAGATAGTCACCTGAGGCTGGAATTCCCCAACCCTGGTAAAAAGACGAAGTGCATTCACCCTATCCATGCCTCTCATGATCTTATACACCTCTATAAGTTCCCCCCTCAGTCTCTTATGAACTAAAGAAAAAACTCTGAACTTTTCCAACCTCTCCCTACCACTCAGACCATTGACTCCAGGCAGCATCCTTGTAAATTTCTTCTGCACTCTTTCTGGTTTACTAACATCCTTCCTATAACAAGGTGACCAAAGCTGAACACAATATTTCAAGTGTGGCCTCACCAATGTCCTATATAACTGCAACATAACATCCCAACTTCCATACTCAGTGCCCTGACTGATGTAGGCCAATGTGCTAAAAGCCTGCTTCACTGCCCTGTCTAACTGTGACTCCACTTTCAGAGAACAGTGAGCCTGATCTCCAAGATCCCTCTGTTCCACTATGCTCCTTAAGGCCCTACCATTCACCATGAAACTCCTACCTTGATTTGACTTTCCAAAATGCAAGACTTCACACTTATCTATATTAAATTCCATTGGCCATTTCTCAGCCCACTTCCCCACCTGATCAAGGTCCTGCTGCAATTTCTGAGAACCTTCCTCACTGTCCACAATACCGCCAATTTTAGTATCATCTGGAAACTTGCTAGTCATGCGTTCTACATTCTCAACCAAATCATTGATAGTGATAACAAACAGTAATGGGCCCAGCACTGACCCCTGAGGCACTCCACCAGCCACAGACCTCCAGTCCAACTAGCATCCTTCACTGTTACCCTCTGTTTCCTACCATCAAACCATCAATCCAGATCCTGAAAAACCTCATAGACCATATGAAATCTGCAAACTCTCAAATGGTTCAGGAGTAAAACATACCTGGCTTCTCAACTGCCTTTCTGACTGTTCCAGAACCCATGACTTCACTTTTGCTATCAAGCATCGAAGATACCTTCGTGTCTGAGATGAACACGGGATTGTAGCCTCCAATGCCTTTGTCACCAGAAGAAGAGATTTAATTCTTCTGACATGCTTCAAGCCAAAGAAGCAAGCTACTGTGTATTACACACCACCCATATCAGAGGCAGAGTTAGACAAACCTGTCCTAGGTGCTAAAACGCCTCAAAGGAGCTACAAAAAAAAAGAACTGGCCCATATCCTTGTACTCAGAAAGGGAAGATTTAGTGACTGTAACAAGGTCAGTCAGGCAGACCTCAAGGAATGTGAGTTCCCTAATTGGGACTGTTAATTTTGTCCAGTCAGGGAGCGCTGGCTGACAGATAAGAACAGGAATTTCAGACATCCTGTTCACTCTGAGAGTTGGCCTGAGGGTTCCGAATTAGTGTCCATGGCTCTCCACATGTAAATAAAGTGTGGCTTGGTGATGGGATACCAGCCTCTATGAAATAATCCCACAGACTAGCCTTTTTTTTGCAAACAATTCTTATCCTACACTTAATAATTTTACATCAATTTAAATAATGCAACAGTGCCAAACTATCTTATCAAGATGTGTTGCTGACTGAGGAAGCAAGACAGCCCTGTAAAAATGTAATTATGGCAACAAGGGACTTAAAATCTCTCTTATCAATTAAACCTAATGGCCAGGTATAACATTGTTTAGGTTTGGATCAAAATACATCTCCCTTTTAGTCTGTTCCAAGAGATCTTAACCTCATCTTCAGAAGAGCAGCTTCCCATACAAGCAAAGTGATATTTTAGCTCATACAACGGTGATCAGTCTTAACCGGGGTTACAATATGGTGTCAATTAGTGCCAAATTATGCACTACAAGCTCACTTTCATTCGACACTGGGCCGAGATCATTCAATTATTTCACATGGGACTCTTAAAGTTAAGTGAGAGCAAATGCTTTCGAATCCATCTGTCTGGTCTAGACTGCAGCCATAGTCTACCTGCGAAATGAGCTCATAAACCACGTAGCCGCAATCTCTTCAGTGTTGCTGTTTGCAATTTACTGTACAATCCACGTGTAACCATGTTAGCCGTACTTCAAGAAGAATCGACAAATTCTGTTGGCCGTGTCCGCCATTGAAGGTGCGTCCAAAAGATGGGGCATTATGTAAAGAAGTTTATTCCAGTCTTCTGACCAATTGTGAACCCTCAGCTGGTACCTAAAAGCAGACAATCTGATCATTTTGTGCATTGCTGTCTGTGGGAGCATGCTGGGTCCAAATTTCCTGCCCGATTTCCAATGGAACAGCAGTGACTATACTTCAAAATGTACTTAATTGGCTATAAAGTATTTTGGGTGTCCTGTGGTCAGGAAAGCAGGAAATTTAAACCAATTTGTCTCTCCACTTTTCTCTCCTGCTCTTTTTAAAGACCATCCTACCTGTTTAAGCAGCTTTTGGTTACCATTTCTGAGAATCTCATTGAGTTCCAATTCTGACGTTTTTCTGATAATACACATGTGAAACACTTTGGAATATTTTACCACATCAAATGTCATAGAAATACACATTACTCTGTTACTGATTACACAGCAGTCTTGATAATAAAAATGACAGAATAAGTGTTCAGCCCACTATATAATATGATTGCCTTTTGGAACAGTGTTGCGTGACTCTATCCTTGCCTCCTCTTCTGTCCATCGGTGGTTCTATTGACTCTGCTAATTTGTGCATGTTTAATTGTAACCTACGTTATTTCCATGTCAGCAAAACGTTTCATGTTTCTACTTCTACTATTTAATTCTGTTGTGTAAGGTCATGGCTCTGAAAGAGTTAACATTTCAACAGTCCTGAGTCCCACCCTGCCTGATGATATCACACAGCCTCAAAGTGGAGAATTAGTTGGACCCTCCTAATAGAGATACATGTGTCTTCTCTACCTCTTGTTGGCAATAGTTAGTTTTGTCAAAGAGTTAATGGAGTGTAGATATTGCTGCTAAGATGTCATAAACTATATCTTGTTATCTCAGATAAAAGCTGAAAATGTGTTGCTGGAAAAGCGCAGCAGGTCAGGCAGCATCCAAGGAACAGGAGATTTGACGTTTCGGGCATAAGCCCTTCTTCAGGAATGAGGAAAGTGTATCCAGCAGGCTAAGATAAAAGGTAGAGAGGAGGGACTTGGGGGAAGGGTGTTGATATCTTAGCCTGCTGGAACTTATCGCATCACCAACGCCCCTCCCCCAAGTCCCTCCTCCCTACCTTTTATCTTAGCCTGCTGGACACATTTTCCTCACTCCTGAAGAAGGGCTTATGCCCAAAACGTCGAATCTCCTGTTCCTTGGATGCTGCCTGACCTGCTGCGCTTTTCCAGCAACACATTTTCAGCTCTGATCTCCAGCATCTGCAGTCCTCACTTCTTCCTATCTCAGATAAAAGCCTGTACCCATAGGTGGTCTATTGTCCACCACACATGAGTGAAGAGCATCTTAGACAAACAAAAGAAGGAGGATTGTTAGCAGCATTCTGTCCCAACCACAAACTGCTAGTGGTTTGTACCCAAGCATCTCACCATAATATGACAAGCTCCTTCATGCCCATTGTTTCAAATCTCATTCTAACTATGTATTGAGGACCGATTGCAGAGGTGGTAGTCTTCCTACCTTTGAGCCGGAAGCTCTGGGTTCAAGTTTTATTTTATATCCATGGACGATGTGCTCATTACATGACCATAAATCCTTCCAATATGTCTGATGGCAGACGGTAGGAACAGGAGAATTTCTTAACCAGCAGCACGACTGAAGGCAATGACAAACTGCAGTATTTTCCCAAGTATAATCATAGACCAGGAAAGTCCATGGTCACCAATGCCCTTTCAATGGCATTCTACCTGAAGGGAGAGATAGAAAAAGCACGTATCTCTGCGATATTGAAATATATTTATGGATGGTTCCTTGCTTTTGAAGTTAATCTTCACACCATGATAAAAATGTGTTATTGTGGTTTATAAAATCATGAGGAGCACGGATACAGTGATTGGCCAGGATCTTTTCCCTGGAGTTGGGGAGTCCAAATATAGAGGTCATAGGTTTAAGGTGGAGGTGAAAGATTTAAAAGAGATCTGAGAAGTAACCTTTTCACACAGAGGGTGGCACGTGTATGGACTGAGCTGCCGGATAATGTGGTGGAGGCTGGTACGATTGCAACATTTAAAAAGCATCTGGATGGGTATATGAATAGGATGTGTTTAGATGGATATGGACCAAATGCTGGCAAATGGGACTAGATTAAATTGGGATATCTGGTCAGAGTGGACAAGCTGGACTGAAGGGTCTGTTTTCATGCTGTACATCTCTATGACTCTCTGACTCTTTCATATACCCTAGAGGGTATGGCTCTGTCTTCATAGAAATACTGCGAGTTCATTTTCAATCATATTAAATGTAATTGAAGTTATTGTAATGCTTGTACTCAGAATTTATATATATGAGGCTGAAATCTTTTTATTGTGCCTTGTGAAATGTAAGTTGCACACAATAATTCATATATTTGGCTGGGCATAAGTCAAGGACACAAAGCAGCAAAAACTAACTCTTTGATTTATTGTATAAATATATTTCCTCCTTGTCATTCAGCATTTACTACTTAAGCCGATTAGCTCTAAATGTGTTGTCCCTAAATCGTGATCTTTATGATTCCATCATGTTTTTTGCGAATTTTTTCTCTCTGAAGTGATTTAAAACTAAGCTCATGGTACATAACTGGAGTCAGAGAAAGTCAGATTTCATGTAAAGTAGCACCTAAAGCCTAATAATTTTCTACTGAGGCAAGATGTCACTTTGCAAGAAATTTACTGGTGACTTATAATTCTTCCTGTTTCATTAAGCACCCACTAAATCATTCTCCTCAGTGTGACAAACACTGACAAAATGTTTGGGTGAGTGCTTTGACTCCTGTGACATTTTAATTGCAGTCCTTTAAGATAGAAGGTGAAAACGGTAAAGATTTAGACTATTGAAAGAGCATTCATGAGTGGGGGATGCTGCACAGTGCAAGGTTACTAGAGAAGCCCAGGGATATGAAGGATCCTGACAATCTAAGCACTTGAATAATATCCTGCCCAACAGCTAGCTAGATCTCCCTCAACAATAAGTCGCCAGAATTTAATTCTGAAACTCAAGAACAGCTAGAATTGGTAGAAATACTCACTAGCATGAGTCAGTACATTAGAAAATACAAAAGAGAAATGGAATTCCCACCTGGGGCCCCCTGACTTTGGAATTCACTGAATGCATCTGTGACTTAGCTTTCTGTACCTTTTCAGTCTGACGTGAATGTGTAAGTGAAGAATAAGAAAAGGCTACTCTACCAAATCTCATTATCTCCCTCATTATGCTGTCTGATAGTATTTTAAATAACTCCATGTGTTTTTGCCTCAATTATATGCTCATTAGATTGTTCCAAACATTTATTGCTGGCTGAGCAAAAATGCCTGTCCTGATGATTGTTCTCAACTGCCTTTAATGTAACAGTGACTAACTGCACAGAAGGCTTGCAAATCCCCATAGCTTTACAACTGAAGCATGTTCAGTGACATGATTTACTACAATGGTTAAGGAAAAGCTCACAAGAACAGAATAAACAGGATGAGATATAGGCCATTCAGCCCATTGAGACATCCCAAGTGTCTCTCCCTCATCTTCCCTTATCTTGCCCATTTCCTTTGACTCCTTTATTACCCAAATATTTGTTAATATGAGCCCTCTAAACATCAGTTTCGTATTTTAAAAATTCAAAAGATTCATCCTCATTTGAGTAAATTCCCAATGACTAATCCCTTATTGCATATTTGAATGATCTGTGAAACTTTGTGAGACTATTCTTGTCAATTTTTTGATGGATTGGGGTTGATGGTATGTTGTCCAGGGAGGAACTAGATTTCAGGTGGCAACAGAAAATGGGTGCTTTTGAATAGTCAGCCTGTTTTATAATGTGCTGTTGACTTTAAGCTGCTAATATCGGAGTACTTAAAGCTATCTATATAGAAGATAGGGAGACAGTCACCTAAGTTCTCTGGAAGCAGACTCCTAGGTATTGGATATGTCAGCAAGAAAGCCCAGATTGGGTGATACGGGAGGAATGCTTGCTTCAAGATAGAGCATTCATGCTCTTGTTCATGAGAAACTACAATAAATTATAGAAATATGCCTTTATGTAGCCAACCAGCTTTTTCTACCTTACCACAGCCCTTTCCTGCCCTAGCCATCCACTCAGGAAGATCTGACCTGTCAGGAAGTTGTGACTCCTCCTTTGAACCAGCCTCAGAGGAAAACATGCTGTAGTAACTCACTAAGGTTCCTCTAACAGCAACTTCCAAATCTGCTACCTCTCTCAAGTAGAAGGATAAGAGCAGAAAATGCACATGGACATGGTCAACTGCAAGTTCCACTTCAAGCCACCACCATCTTGACTTGTAAACCTATGTCACTATTTCATCACTGTCACTAGGTCAGTATCCTAGACATCACTCCTTAACGCTACATAGATTGCAGTGAATCAAATCAGCAGCTCACTCCCAACTTTTCAAAGATAATTAAATAAGGAAAATAAATGCTGTCTTTGCTGGAGGGCAGATGTTCCTGCTGGTTGCAAATGCAGTTGGATAGCTCAGGTTAAGAAGCAGCAGGTAAGTGTCCTACTCTGTTATAAGTCCTCCTAATCCCCATCCCCTATCTTCTGAGACATTATTTCTCCCAGAGAAATAGAATAAAAGTCAGATCAATGATTCTATAAATGTTGTTTTAAACATGTAAATTGGCTAAAAATGTCTTTACTTATTACTGATGATTACTTATTACTATTAGAATTAATTTGTAATTTCTTTTTGAGTCCAGATATATTAATGCAAAATAAAATGCTGATCAAGCTACAACATAGCCACTGATTCAGTCAGCAAATTTCATTTAAAGTTAGCATGAATTTGCTCTGCTAAAGTTAGACTTTAAGTTTCTGTTAAAACAATATGATCACTGTTCCCTGAACCCTTACAAATGGGCAACATAAGAGGACATAACTGTTTATTTCTCTTCTTATCATTCCTTGATGCGTTTAATATTTAAAACCTGATGTAATTTTATTAATACACTTGAAACTATATTTAAGACAAAAGATAATTAATTTTATCAAGCGTACCTAGCCCATCACCTCTGAGTTACTGGATTTAAGATTACTGAATTATTTTATTCACTTGTAAGATATGGGTGTTGCTGGCTAGACCCATATTTATTGCCTGTCCTAGTTGCCCTTGAAATAATGGTACTGAGCAGCCTTCTTCAACTGCAGCAATAAAAGTGTCTATTGTTTTGCTTCAAAAGAATTAGTCGCCTTGGAATCAATGCAATTGGTGGAATTTTATAATGAATTGAGTAGACAATAGGTAGCAAATCTGGACAGATTGAAATGTGAGCAAGTGCGAAAAATGACAGAAAACAGGAATGCAGGTGGTTTTGTCAGGCACTCACGTTTGATATCTCAGTCATTTCTGCCATTTTATCTGATTGGAAATGGTCCATGTAAACTCCATCTCTTCCTTGAAAAGAGTTGCTGAAATTTCCTAAACGTTTGCCTCAGGAGACAGTGGTAATTCCAGCTGCCTGCTTGAAAGCCCAATCATGTTTTCCGCCAGAGGGAAACACACCAGTGAGTCAGTACTTCAGAATTTATTGTTCCGCAAATCAGAGACTCAGTTCAACTCATTCCAGGTTCCCAGGTGACGTGACTTTTTTTTTTCTGTTCAGAACTCATATCCAGCCAGCTGAGCAATATTAGGACAAAAATGCTTTCTATTTAGGAAGCAACAAGCTTAGCATTGTATGCAGTGGCATTGAGTGGATCACGAATGTCACACGATTGAGCAGAGTGGAGGGCAGAGGGAACAAAAATTAAAGTTTCTTTTGTAGTCAGTGCTACTTTATGTGTTCAAAAGCTCTGAGTAGAAAGTGCACAATCTGGATTTCCTGAACATTGCAGTTCTAACTGTGAAGAGTCTCCATTAATTCAATCACTATGAAGGTATAGTGGACTAATTAAATACTTTTTTATTAGCAAAACTGTCAGCAAATCGTTACAACCTTCCTGCTATTTTGTATCATTCTTTTTCTCATGTCATTTTCATCAAGATTCGAAATCCACTGCTGTGATTTCGCTCATTTATCCTTAATGGAGGTTTATTGTTATACTTCCCTCTGGTGTTACCCTGTCATGAGAGTGAACTACAAAGTCAGGAGCCACCTGGTGTCTGCAACCTCATCCTGTAATATTAGCAAATTACTCTTGACACTCCATACCGATATGCAGCATCTCTCAGCAACCGATTTCTTTTTCTAAAGAGCCTTATAGTGATTATTCATGTGGATAACTTTCAATAAGGCAAGTTTTACTTTGTCTCTCACTGTGTGCAGAGAGAAAGGGGAGAGGGTTGGAGGGGGAGAAAGAAATCGCTCCCGATATCTCAATGGCATCCTGTAACCCACGCTTGCCTTGCTTAGCTGGATTGCTGAGGAGGGCAGAATGGAAACTGTCCATGTCACTCCAGAGCCTTCACATTGGTTTTGAACAAATTAAGGGGATGTAAAATTGTGTGTGTCAAAAGTCACAGTGATTGATGGCACACACTGTTTCAACAAGTCCTCATCTGCATGCAAAATCACTTGACATGCAAGCTGCCAGAGACATGGAAAGATTTGCACAGGGAAGAGCTTCAATGAGTTTAATCTCCACAGTGCATCTGCACAATAAAGTGAGATCTAATAGGTCCCAGAGAAAATTGGCTGAGCGAGAATGAGAATTCCAGACCACAAAATTAAATAAAATGGGATTAGTTGGCAGGTCATAGCAGGCAAACAGTAAAGCATTAGCAGATCAATACAGGACGGGGCTAAAACCTGTAACCTCATGCACAGCTACCTAGCAAGGATTGGGCGATTGATTGCTTATTCCTCATATACTAATGTCACTTGTTATCTTTCATTTGATGTTAAGTTTTCTTTGTAGCGAATACCTCTCCCCTTCCCCTAAGGATTGATGGAAAAGAGATTCAGGAGGAGACACAAGAACATTAATAAATAGCTGTGATCGAGTTCAAAATTTGTCTGACTTTAATCTTAGTGCAGGTTGTGCTGGTTGTGCAAGGGGTATATTTGCAGTTTGAAATGATTGCTGCCAAGGAGGTTATCCATTGCTTAAAATCAACAGATGACTTTCATAAATCTGTCAACATGACTAGTTGGAAAAGACATGGATTTCTTTCTGGAAAAATAGAATTTAAATGGCCTATATCACATCACGTCACATCACATCACATCACAATGTCTTGTCGCGATATGGGACACTTTACTCTCTTAGGAGAAGGTGGCAACATTGCAATAATGTTAGCAAAAAAGTGATCCAGAAATAAACAGGCAAATATGCTCAGGACATGATTCAAATCCCATGGGAGCTACTGGAGTTTGAATTCAATTAATAAATCTGGAATCTAGCCTCACTAATCTTTGATTTAAAATATTCTGATTCCCTTCATGGAAAGAAATCTGCTGGTCTTTTCCTGGTCTGACCTATATATGCCATCAGACTCACAGCAATGTGGTTTCATCTGAGAAGGCCAAGCAGGTTATTCAGTTCAAAGGGAATTAAAGGTGTGCCATAAATGCTGGCCTTGTCAGCAACACCCACATTCCATGAAAGAATATAAAATTATGTTGCTCAATATTGATTGAGTAGAGATTTCTGGGGAGGGCTTCCTAGGCTTTCTTCTGTCTTTCCCCCATGTATGTTTCCGATATGTTTAGGAATTGTCCACATGGAATATTATGACAGTAAAGTCCAATCTCCTGCTACATCATAGCATAGCCTACTGTCATCACACCAGGTCAGAAGCTTGGAGTATTATAGCCCTGACTTCAAATGTGTTTTTAAAAGTGATTACAGGCAGGAAAAACAAGCAATTGAGTATCGGAGTTAGGAGGTCATGTTGCAGCTGTACAGTGCATTGATTAGACCACTTTTGAAATATTGTGTTCAATTCTGGTCTCCCTCCTATAGGAAGGATGTCGTGAAACTTGAAAGGATTCAGTAAAGATTTACAAGGATGTTGCCAGGGTTGGAGAGTTTGAGTTATAGAGAGAGGCTGAATAGGCTGGGGTTATTTTCCCCTGCTAGGTGAGAGGCTGAGGAGTGTCCTTATCAGGATTTATAAAATTAATTTGAGACACATTGGGACAGCATTTCCACCTTCCTTGTTCAGTCAAAGTTCACCATGACAACCACAGAGATGGGATCACTTTTAAACATGCATCCATTCTCACAGCACCCAAGTAATTGTGGGTAATCCAAGATGGAGAATGGGAAAAGATTGAAGCTGTAAAAGTTTCTCTTTTTTTGAGGTATTTTTAAGTGTTGGAAGTGATTTCCTCAAATTCCAGAAGCAAAAATTACTGTTGTATATGCTGTTGCATTGTTTTGGAACTTTGGAGAAAAGAAGTCAAAACAATGGCACTTTTAAAGGGAGAAGGACAGACAAAAGCCAGTACATGGTCAGTGAAGGAGAAAGAGAAAAAAAACCTGCATTGCTAACTGACACACAGTGAATCTGCTCAGTTACTGCCTTTGCTGTTTGAATTCATGTATCACTTAACATCAGAGTGCATCTAAGAAAACTTAAACAGCAAAATAACAGATCTTAGAGGAGGCTGATACAGTAGTAGTATTTAAAAGGCATCTGGATGGGTATATGAATAGGAAGGGTTTGGAGGGATATGAGCACAGTGCCGGCAAATGGGACTAAATTAGATTGGGATATCCATTTGGCATCGACGAGTTGGACTGTTGGGTCTGTTTTCATGCTATACATCTCTATGACTCTAGATGCACCAGCACATCTGAGAGGATAATCCTGAAGTCCAAATGTGGGCTCAAGAATATTAGCCCTGTAATTTTCTTTGATTTACCCTTCAGAGGGACAAAGAACACAATACATGAATGAGTAAAACAGGTTGTTAGTTGTTCTTTCCTTTGGAATGTTCTTTTCAATGAAACTTTATGTTGTTCTCAGTAAATATGAGCCTGGCTGGACACATCAGTGATGCTTTCAGCATAATCTGCCAGGGCTATATCCTCTGCAGCTTGCTAAATCAGTGTCAGCTGGAGTACTAGAGCCATTTATGATCATCATATTTTGGGAGCAATATCAAGACATTAGAGAAGTGTTCCTCGTGAGGTTAATTAGGCTTGAGCAATGAATGAGATCAGAAAGTTTGGTCAGGTTTAAGGCGATTTAGTATAGGTGTTCAAAATCCTAAAGGGTCTATAGAGTAAGCAAAGAGAAAATATCTCCACTACAGGATGATAGCAGGTGACCAAAGGACAGATTTTATGATAATAGACAATAGACAATAGGTCTAGCCGTAAGCCATTCTGCCCTTCGAGCCAACACCACCATTCATTATGATCATAGCTGGCCATCCTCAATCAGTCTTCTATTCCTGCCTTAACCCCATAACCCTTGATTCCGCTATCCTTAAGTGCTCTATCCAACTCGTGCTTGAACGTATCCAGAGACTTGGCCTCCACAGCCTTCTGGGGCAGAGCATTCCATACACCCACCACTCTCTGGGTGAAGAAGTTTCTCCTCAACTCTGTTCTAAGTGACCTACCCCTTATTTTTAAACTGTGTCCTCTGGTTCTCGACTCACCCATCAGCAGAAGCATGCTTCCTGCCTCCAGAGTGTCCAATCCTTTAATAATCTTATACGTCTCAATGAGATCCCCTCTCAGCCTTCTAAACTCAAGGGTATAAAAGCCCAGTTGCTCTAATCTTTCAGCATAAGGTAGTCCCGCCATTCCAGGAATTGATCTCGTGAATCTACGCTGCGCTCCCTCAATAGCCAGAATGTCTTTCCTCTATATTTGGATACCAAAACTGCCCACAATATTCCAGGTGCGGTCTCACCAGGGCCCAGTACAGCTGCAGAAGGACCTCTTTGCTTCTATACTCAATTCCTCTTGTTATGAAGGCCAGCATGCTTCTAGCTTTCTTCACTGCCTGTTGTACCTGCATACTTGCTTTCATTGACTGATGTACAAGAACACCTAGATCTCGTTGTACTGTCCCTTTACCTAACTTGACTCCATTTAGGTAGTAATCTGCCTTCCTGTTCTTGCCACCAAAGTGGATAACCATACATTTATCCACATTAAACTTCATCTGCCATGCATCCATCTACTCACCTAGCCTGTCCAGGTCACCCTGTATTCTCCTAACATCCTCCTCACATTTCATCCTGCCACCCAGCTTTGTGTCATTCAAGGGTTGATATGGGAAGATGAAGGAAAATGCTGTGCCTAAGAGAATGGTGGAAACAGATTCATGAGCAACTTTCTAACAGAATATGTTTTTAAAAAGGAAATTTTGCAGGACTGTGGAGATGTAGTGGGGGAGTGAAACTTATTAGACAGTTCTTTCAAAAGGCTGGCACAGGCAGGTTTAGTTGAAAGGCTTCCTTCTGTGTTCAATAATTTTATGAGAGCGGGAACAACTCTGGATTACTGGAGCATTGCAATTGAGTTGGGAATAATTCTCACTTCGCTTAGAGTACAGTTCCTGAACTTGATTAATGGCATGAAAGCATGATGGATTTATGGCCAGCTGCCAGGGTTTGGACAGTGCTCTGCTCGTATAACTCACACATTTTCAATTGTTATACATTTTTAATCCACACAGTTCATTCAGTTCCCCGTGGAAGAGTAATTTCGTGAAATTGAATTTTTTCATTCTTTTTCCTCATCACTTGATCCAATAGTTGATCTCAACAGTTAAAATCAACACCTGCTTTTGTTGAAATTCAATCTTTGGCTGTCTTCAATGCCCAAAATAATTAGATATGAGCCATTTTGCAAAGGTTGTCATATTGCACACTGGAGTAAAACTTTGATGAAATGCCATATAGGTATACTGTGACTATGGTCTGGGATTTGGCAGTTCATAGCAACATAGTAATGATGAAGTACTGGTGAGCTAAATTTCAAATGCTATTGTAGCTCCAGGAAATAATAATATCAATAATTAACACCACTATGTGATTCATCAAAATTTTCTATCCCAGAGGGCTGTGGATGTTCAGTCATTGAGTACATTCAGGACCAAGATCTCTTCATAGACTTTTGACCATCAAAGAAATTAAAGAATAAAGAGAGGGGAAAGAGAAGTGAAATTGAGATGGAAGGCCAGCTATGACCTTATTGAATGTGGGAGCAGACTGCAGGGGTCCTATTATCTACTTTTGTTCATGGTTCTTGTGTTCTTAATGCACAACTGTATTTTTTTCAGTTACTTGGACAAGCCAAGAGGAATTTACAATGCAAACTTCAATCCCTTGCTCTTTGCTAACCCCAGGTTAAGGAAAGGTGAGCTGTCAATTTGTGTCAATTGAACTGGGTTTGTCTTCACTTGAAACTTTATTTCACAGAGCTGATGAAGAATGAGGCTCAATGAATCAGTTACTATTGGGTGAAAATATCAAAGCAACATTGAATGACTCTTCTGGTGATTCAATAGCAGACATACATAACTATATACAGTCAGTTCTGCCATAACATGGTAGTTCTGTTCTCGGGCAATCTCGTGTTATAAGAATATCTTTTAATAGCAGCAACATTTAAACTAATGGACCCAGAATTGCATTATAACTAATACACACTTTAAAACTTTTCACTTTCGAAAATGTCCCCATTTCATCAATCGTGTCATAGCGAATTTGTGTTGATGAAATGTGTGTGCAGAACAACCTGTGGAGTTATACTTCCATTATGAGAGGTTCCTTCAAATATTCAATTAATTTATTCTGACAACAACCAGCCAAGTCATTGCAAACAGTGATCAGTGCTGCTCATTATTGCTCTGGGTTTAGAATGAAACTTGAATTTATAATCAAAGGTTTGAACCAATGACAGAACACAGAATCAGTTGTAATTCTGTTTGTGATTGGACTGTGAACATTTAAAGGGAGTTGTGAATTATCAGTACCACGCTGAAAAGAACTTCAAGGGTGGCTTTCAAGAATACTGAAAGTTATGTGTTGATTTGAAAGGTCAGCCGTTCTGGTCTGTTTTTGTAAACAGAAGCAGGATCCCCATTGAGCGAGAGAATTGCCGTCCCGGAATGAACATGAACTGTGTTTACAGCTGGTCATATCTGAGCTGCAGGGTCTTGCCAACGCTCCACGGATCACTCTGAAGTATGATACAGTAATTCCCAGCAAAGATGGTGTCAGATCATAGCTGAATGATCACAGTGAATAGTGGCCCTCCTCAGGTTAAGCCAACAACACCATTTCACCAAATCCTGGGACTGACTTTTCAAATGCAATTGTTTTCTCTGAATTTGTAAATAAAGTTTTAAATTGTGCAGGACCAAACAATTAAAAGAGCATCTCTGACAAAGTAAAATGTCTCCCCGCTGCTTTGCAGGTACAAATATTCAGTAGAATTTGAAAACAAGCCATATAAGGGAATACTCAGACAGGTGATCAATGGTCTAGTCAAAGAAATAGGTTTTAAGAGTCATCTTAATAGAATAAAAAGAGGTAGAGAGATGGATTAAACAATGAATTCCAAAGTTTGGGATCTAATCAGGTGATGGCATGGCTGCCATAATGAAATGAAAGAAATCAAGTACAAGAGACCAGTACTGAATGGGGTGCGGTGATCTGAAGAGGGTAGGAGTGTAGAATGTTATCGAATTAGCAAGGCAGCAAGGCATGAAGTAATGCAAACACCGGATGATAATTTTGAATTTGTTGCACAAAAGAACAAGCTAGCCAATGTAGCTTAACAAATACAGTATAGAAGGGATTGGCAAACAATGATCACTATAAGCCCATTGTCCTGAACAGCTCTACAAGTGGACAACATATTTACCTACTGCAAATTCTTTTCAAATCTTATATACCTCAGTTGTATTACCGTGTCCATTTACACAAGCCCAGTTTATTTTTGGAAGCAGCAGCAAAATCCCCACTGAGCGAGAGAATTGCAGTCTCAGAATGAAAATGAACTGTAACAATTTAACACATAAAACCCCTTCTTCAGCTGGATCTACATGTTTCCTTATACTTTATATTTTTGTCCATTAGGTCATTGCCAGACATTTGTGTGATGTAAATGATATTTGCCACTTTTCAGTCCAACCCTGAATATTGTCCAAATCTTGTTATATTTGTTTGTGGTCTGCTTTCATATCTGAGGAGTTGTGAATGGTGTTGAACATTGCAGTATCATTGGTGAACATCCTTACTTCTGATCTTATTGTGGAGGGAAGGTGATTGATGAAGTAGCTGAGATGGTCGGGCCAAGGGAAACTACCCTCATGAACTCCTGCAGAGATGTCTTGGAGCTGGGATGACTGACCTCCAACAACCATTTTTCTACCTGAAAGGTATGATTCCAACCAGGAGGGAGCTCTTCCCTGACTCTGATTGGACTTCTGTCATCATTGGAATTCCTTCACCTATTGCATTGTGGGCCCACCTACCACACATGCCTGCAGTTTTTCAAGATGGCAGCCTACTACCATTTCTCAAACACAACTCGGGAAAAGCAATAAATGTTGGCTTAGCCAGGAGTACCTTCATCCCATGAGTGGATAAAAAAAGGTGCCACATAAATATATGTATTACAACTGCTGACAATCAGCCACAAATAACAACTATAAGAGAAAGAAAAATGTAATTTTAATTTTTCTTCATTTTTTAAACACAGTATAGAAAATTTTAAAAACATTATTGAAAACGTGCTTAAAAAATGCTACTTTGCACTTCAAATAGCCATGAAATCCTCCATTTCAACTTCCTAATCCAAAGAGTGGCTAGAATATAGAGCTTGCCATTGCAGTAAATAGTGGAGGTGAGCAACATCAATGCATTTAACAGTTATCAAAGAGTCATGGAGTTATGCAGCATAGAAACAAACTCTGTAGTCCAACTCATCCATACCGACCAGATATCCTGAATTAATCTAATCCCATTGGCCAGCATTTGGCCCATATTCCTCGAAACCCTTTGTAAGTATATCTACACATCCAGATATCTTTAAGTTTCATAATTTTACCCACCTCATCTGGCAGTTCATTCCATACACACTTCACCCTCTGGGGAAAAGATTGCCCATCAGATCCCTTTTAAATCTTTCCCTCTCACTTTTAACCCTGTAGTTTTGGACTCCCTCACCCTAGGAAAAAATACTTTGATTATTCATCCTAAGCATGCCCCTATGATGTTATAAACCTCTGTAAACACTACCAATGCTCCAGGGGTAATAGCTTCAGTCTATTCAGCCTCTCCTACAGTTCAAACCTTCCAATTCAGTTGAATACATGAGGGAGAAAGGAATAGGTTTTACTAATTGGATTCCATGAAGTAAGATGGGACAAGGTCTTTGTGGAGCAGAAACATAAAGGCTGAGCAGTCCTGTAAATTCTATGTACAATAACTAGGCTATATTTACCTGAATCCATTGGCTAAGCCCATGTACATCAAAGAGTCAATTGCCAATATGATTACTTGATACCAAAGAATGCAGAAAATACTGAACCAACGTCGTAGCTCCTCACGTTTGACTGGACTTCAGGCTACAGCACAGCCTTTTGTCAAACTTAGAGTCATAGAGTCAGAGAGATGTACAGCATGGAAACAGAATCTTCGGTCCAACTCATCCATGCTGACCAGTTATCCTAATCTAATCTAGTCCCATTTTCCAGCATTTGATTCATATCCCTCTAAAGTCTTCTATTCACATACCCATCCAGATACCTCCTAAATGCTGCATTTGTATCAGCCTCCACCACTTTCTCTGGCAGCTCATTCCATACACGTATGCGTGAAAAAGTTGCCACTTAGGTCTCTTATATTTTTCCCCTCTCACCCTAAACCTATGCCCTCTAGTTCTAGACTCTCCCACCCCAGGGAAAAAATATTCTGATCTATTTATTCTTTCATAGAATCATAGAGATGTACAGCATGGAAATAGACCCTTCGGTCCAACCTGTCCATGCCGACCAGATATCCCAACCCATTTTAGTCCCCCTGCCAGTACCTGGCCCATATCCCTCTAAACCCTTCCTATTCATATACCCATCCAAATGCCTCTTAAATGTTGCAATTGTACCAGCCTCCACTATATCCTCTGGCAGCTCATTCCATACATGAACCACCATCTGCGTGAAAAAGTTGCCCTTTAGGTCTCTTTTATATCTTTCCCCCTCACCCTAAATCTATGCCCTCTAGTTCTGGATTCCCCGACCCCAGGGAAAAGACTTTGTCTATTTATCCTATCCATGCCCCTCATAATTTTGTAATCTCTGTAAGGTCACCCCTCATCCTCCGACACGCCAGGGAAAACAGCCCCAGCCTTTTCAGCCTCTCCCTATAGCTCAAATCCTCCACACTGGCAACATCCTTGTAAATCTTTTCTGAACCTTTTCAAGTTTCACAACATCCTTCTGAAAGGAGGGAGACCAGAGCTGAATGCCATTTTCTAAAAGTGCAGAACCAACGACCTGTACAGCACAACATGACCTCCCAGCTCCTGTAATCAATGCTCTGACCAATAAAGGAAAGCATACCATACTCCTTCTTCACTATTTTTATGGAAATAGACTTTAGACAGATGCTTCAGTTTTTTTTCAGAATGGCAATGTGAAAAAGTCCAGTGCAACAGGATCAAAAGCTTACATCAAAACACCTAATTAATCTTGAAACAGCATGACAATATCAGTTAATCAGTAAGGTCAGAGATAAGGTTCATGTAGATCATTTCTAGTATTCCAGACATTACATACTTCTTCAGTTCTTTCTGCTTCCTTGCAGCACTTGCAAAGAGCGAATACTCATGAACTGTCACCCATGGTATTAAAAATATCGAAGAACAAAACACGCTACAAAGAGATGCGGTGTTACCTGAGGTCGAACATGTGTTCACTGATCCCAAAAGACCAATTAGATGGCTTCATACCATTGTCGCTAAGGGACTCCCAACTACATAGAATGTCTGCTTTGAGGTCTCATCGTAGCAAGCAGATTTTCAGACTGCTTTCCAGCTACAGAAGAATTTAAACCACTGCCACCATGCAAAAAAAAACTTGCAATGATACCCAATTGCATTGTTATCTATAGAGTGTAATGGGTTCCTGCATTTAAACTGGCATCTGATTTCTCTAATACTTGGTACACTTTTAACTATTTTGCTAGCAGCATGTCTCTGAATATCTTCCAAACACAAACACATTACTCCCCAACCCCGACCCAATCCTGTGGAAACAAAGTCATCCTGATCTGCCCCTCACCTGGACTTGACCCCTCACAAACCTGACCCCACTGAACCCTGACATTCAGTCTGATCTGACATCCCCCGCCGCCCCCCCCCCCCCCCCACTTTCACAGTCTCTCAAACTGTTACTCAATCTCAGACACACACAATCATACACACTCTCACATACACTCTCGCACACGTACCCTCAGTCTCCCCTTCACTCTCACCAACTCTCTTCCACACTCTCGCATACAGATGCACACACAGTCTCACAAATTCTCTCACTCTCTCACACATGCACACCCATTCTCACTCTCACTCAATCACACGCACTGTCACACACTCATTCTCACCCTAAATCACACTTATACGTACACAATCTCACACACAATCCCTCACACACTCTCACACATTCTCACTCAATAACACATATTCTCACCTACTCACTATCACCCTAATGGACATACTCACACTCTTACAAACTCTCACATTCTCTCAGGCACGCGCACACTCTCAAACAATATTGTACACTCTTACATACAGTCTCACAAGCGCACACGTTCTCACACACTCACTCTCAGCCTTACTCACTCTCACTTACTCACACACTCACACACACCCCCTCACAGACATTCTCACTCAATCACACACTTTCTCACATTCTGTCACACGCTTTCACATATTCTCTCGCATACACATGCTCTTTCTTACACACAAACTGTCTCTCTCTGTCTCTCTCTCTGTCTCTCTCTCTCTCTCTCTCTCTTTCACACACGCACCCATACTCTCACTTGATCTAGCTGGACCTGATAGCACCTTCATCTCACTGACCCAACACACTTTCTAAATTGGCCCTTCTGAACCTGACTCAAACTGCCATTCCTTCCCCAAGTCGATGCAGACCCTTGCACGAACCTACCTAACTCAACAACACCCCCGAGTTTCCGATCTTGATTGAAATTTCCAGGGCTGACTGCCTTTTGATATTTGGCAATAGGCACATGCATATAATCTTTAAGACCTTAGGTCTCACAGACTGTGATATAAATGTATTTTTAACAATGAGCACAGGATGACCTTCCATAGACAAATTATTCTGGAAATTTCAGCACCCCCCCCCCCCACCCCCCCCACCACTGCCCCGAGTTGTATTTTGGATATCATAATCAGATGTAGTACTTTGACTCAGTGTTCTGTCTCAGACGGAAAGTTGAGGGTTCAACTCCCCACTCCAGAAATGTGAACACACAAATGTGAACTGACACTGAAGGAATGCTTCGTAGTGCTGACTCAAGTGTAAGACATTAACCGAGCGTCCAATCTGCCTTCTCCAATGATGGAGGAAGAACCCATCACAGTGTTTTATCATTTATCTCTCAAGTGAGATCACTAAAACAGATTGTTTGGTCATTACGTCCTTGCAGGGAGCATTGTGTTAGAACATTGGCTGCTGCATTTCCAACATTACACAGTGATGACACTGCGAAAGTTTTATTTCCCTTCATCAGAGGGGTGTGAATGGAGACAGGCATGCATATCATTTTGTGCCACTGGCCAATGTATTTATTTGTCAGTACCATCCGGGTCTTGGACCAGCTTCATGGAGGCAGAATCTGATGTGGAAGGTCCACAATACTTTCTGGGTCCCAATAAATAGCTGACTTTTTTTTTAAATCTCCTTATCAGCCTCTCGTTCATTTGTTAATTACATTAAATCTATGTCCTCTAGTTTCTGAACTCAGTAGAAACAATTTCTTCTTATTTACTTAAGTAACATTTTTTTTTGTATCTCTACTAGTACTGTACTGGCTATGTCTTAAACCTCTCTGCTCGAAGGAGAACAATCTTCACTCGAGTGGTCTCTCCAGATCATTGAAATCCCACTTCCCTGGTTAATGGTATTATTTACTAACATCTTATTTCTTATCACATGTGCTGTGGTTTCATATGAATATATATATATATATATATATATACTGTCTCATCCGACCAGTTAATTTTCAAATAAAATGCCAGAGTGACTCAATTTGCTTGGGAATTGACAATTATTTTTCCAGAATAAGTAAACAAGGACATAAAGGTACGTCTCTGAACAAGACAATATAAATACAGGAGACAATAGAATGTGCAGAATCACAATTTGAATAAAAGTTTTTTGGTGCAGAGACTAGGAGCAAGTGAGGACTGCAGATGCTGGAGATCACAGTCAAAACATGAGGCATTGGAAAAGCACAGCAGGTCAGGCAACATCCAAGGAACAGGAGGATCGATGTTTCAGGCATAAGCCCTTCATCAGGGATGTGGGAAAGGAAGGGGGCTGAGAGAAATAGGAGTGTGAGGGTGGGGCTTGAAGGAAGCTGGCTGGGAAGGCAATAGGTAGATGCAGGTGGGGGGTGATGATGATAGGACAGAGTGGAGGATGGAGCAGATAAGTGGGAAGGAAGATGGACAGGTAGGACAGTTCAAGAGGGCGGTGCCGAGTTGGAGGGTTGGATCTAGGATGGATGGGGGAGCAAGATGAGGACACAAGTGAAATCGATGTTGATGCTGTGTGATTGGAGGGCCCTAAAGTGGAAGATGAAGCATTCTTACACTAGGCGTTGGGTGTCTTGGAATAGGCAGTGGAGGAGGGCCAGGACTTGCATGTCCTTGGCAGAGTGGGAGGGGGAGTTGAAGTGGTCAGCCACATGGTGGTGGGTTGTTGGGTATGTGTGTCCCAGAGATGTTCCCTGAAACATTCCGTGAGTTGCCGTCCTGTCTCCCCAGTGCAGAGAAGACCACATCGAGAGCAATGGATCCTGTAGATGAGGTATTTGGATGTGCAGGAAAATCTCTGCTGGATGTGGAAGGATCCTTTTGGGCCTTGGATGGAGATGAGGCAAGAGGTGTTGTCGCAGGCTTACACCTCTTGCAGAGGCAAGGAAAGGTGGGGGGAGTAGAAGATGTGTTGATGTGTGTGGACCTAACGAGGGATTCATGGAGGGAATGGTCATTGCAGAATGCTGATATGAATGGGGAGGGAAATTTATCTCTGGTGGTGGTCTGATTGTAGTTGGCAGAAATGATGAAGGGTAATGTGCTGTATCTGGAGATTGGTAAGGTGGAAGGTGAGGATCAGGCGGAGTTCTATCCTTGTTGTGATTGGAGGGATGGGCTTCAAGGTCGGAATTGTAGGAAGTGGAGGAGATGTACTGCAGTATCTTCATCACTTCTCTCACCCCTGCTCTTGAACCCCATTCCCCAACTGCAACAAGGATAGAATTTCCCTTGTCCTCACCTTCCACCTCACTAATCTCCAGATACAACACATCATTCTCCGCCATTTCCACCAACCTCACCACCAGAGATGCATTTCCCTCCCCACTCTTATCAGCATTTTGCAGAGACGACTCCCTGCATGACTCTCTCATCAAATTCACATCCCCCATCCACCCACTGTCCACTCACGGCACCTTCCCTTGCTGCTGCAAGAGGTATAGACCTGTGTCTCCCCTCTCACCTTCGTCCAAGGTCCCAAATGATCCTTCCATATTCGGTTTAGATTTTCTTGCACATCCAAGCACCTCACCTACTCTGTCCATTGCTTTCGATGTGGTCTCCCCTACATGGGGGATATGTAGAGGAGACCACATACATGCAATCAACAATGCTTTCATGATAATCATTAGCCTAGTTCTTTTTTCCTTCAGTTTTATTTTGAATTCAAATTTCACCATGGTATATGTGGTATTTGAAAACTGTCCCTCAAACATTAGCCTGGGTTTGTGGATTACTAGTCCAGTGACATTACTATTACTCCTCAATGCACTGCCGTTTACTATTACTCCACAGCCTCTTCAATGCACTGCTTTTTTGGATCAGACATTTTCACCAAAACCACCATCTATCCCCTCAGCTGTGCAAAAATAGGTTCTATTTCTGTTTGCAAGAGCTGGCTGTGAACAAATTGGCTGCCATATTTTCCACATTTACAACAGTGACTGCATTTTAAAAGTACTCAATTGCCTGCAAACATCTTTAAAGCAACTTGAGGTCAAACACAGGTCTATATATTGTGAGCGGGATGGCCAGCAGTAGAAGTGGCTACAAGACTGTTTAAGAGCTACAAGCAAGCATACTGGAACTTTGGGTCAGAGATTAAACTATCTTGTTAAAACAGCAGCCAAGACATGTTGGAACCTGTTCTGTAAGTTGTGACCTGCAGTTTCCTGTGTTGACCAAATACCAGAAGCTTTATGGTGATCTGCTCGACATACTGATGCCATTTTAGCTTGCATGGAGCATGGAATGTGGCTTTTTAAGACTTGACATAAACATTTGGGATTTGTTTACTAGTAAACTCCATTGCCCGGGATCGAAAACTGTGACCAGGTTTGGTTAATTCATTGTCTGAGTGCCAGGGAAGTTTCTGGAAAACGGGCAGTTTGAGTTAAAAGTTACCAGCAAAAATAATTTTTCAGGAGCAACCATTGCGACCAACAAATAAGAAATTTGTGCCCTCAAGTTATCTTCAGAGACACAAAGAACCACGTAGCAGTAGTTACACCAACTGGGCGGCATGGTGGCACAGTGGTTAGCACTGCTGCCTCACAGCACTAGAGACCCCGGGTTCAATTCCTACCTCGGACAACTGTCTGTGTGGAGTTTGCGCACTCTCCCCGTGTCTGCGTGGGTTTCCTCCGGGTGCTCTGGCTTCTTCCCACAGTCCAAAGATGTGCAAGTTAGGTGAATTGGCCGTGCTAAATTATACCGTGGTGTAGGGGAATGGGTCTGGGTTGGTTGCTGTGGATTTGTTGGGCTTAAGGACTTGTTTCCACACTGTAAGTAATCTAATTAAAGGTTTTGCTGCTTCTCTTGAATTGGGATGCTATGTATTGAATGTGAATTAAATTAAAGTGATGTTAAATGAGGAGAGCTAAGGCTGAAATTAAGTTGGATCAAGTAAGAAGTAAATGTTGCAATGAAGGTGTTTTGTATTGAATATCAGTAACTAAAGAGTTTGACTAAAGTCTGAATTAACTCCCTGTCTTTTGTCTGTCACACAAGGAAAGAATACCTGGGTAAAAAGTTTGAGTACTCTTTTTGAGTAACAATATTATTTTAGAAATCAAATTCTTTCTTTACTTTGTTGTCATTGTTACTATTTCGAGGAAAAGATAAAAAAAAATGGAAATCTATAGAACACTGTCACTGGGGGTGCTCAATAAATGCAAGCATAAAGTCAAGGTAGATGGACCTCTCTAGGGCTACATTTTTCTATTATTCATTCAAAGCAAATGTTTCAACAGGAAGCTGATTAGGCTGGGATTTATTGTCCATCCCCTTGGGATGGTGATGATGAGCTGCATTCTTGAACCACTGCAGCCCTTGGGATGTTAGTACATCCACAGTTTCTGTCAGGAAGAGAGCTCTGGGATTTTGACTCAATAATAATTAAGAAGTGGCTAGATATTTTCAAGTGAGAGTGTTATTTGATTTGGAGGGGTACTTGCAGGTGGTGATGTTACCATTGACCTGCTGCCCTCGTCCTTCTAGATGGTGGAGGTTGTGGGTTTGGAAGGTGCTACAGTGCATCATTAGATGGTCAAAGTTGCTGTCCTTGTGTGTCAGTGATGAGGGGACTGAGTATTATGGGTGGTGGATGGGGTGTCAATCAAATGGATGTCCTGGAAGTTGTTGAGCTTCTTGTGTTGCTGCAACTAAGCCCATCTGGGAAAATGGAATATATTCTGCTGCACTGTGCCTTGAAAATTCTGGACAGCCTTTGGGAAAGTAGTCTCGAGTTATTTTCCTCAGGATTCCTCATCTCTGACATATTCTTGTAGCTATAGCATTTTTATGGCTGTTCCAGTTCAGTTTATGGTCAATGTTAACTCTCAAGAATGTTTCAATCTCATTGAAAGTCATGGACGGACATCGAGATGTTGAGAAATTGAACCAACAAGTTACATTAGCCAGGTTGTCATGTCTATTTGTCCTAATTCGGCTCATCTTTGCCATTTCCATATGTCACTATGTCTACCTAAGTCATTCAGCAAGGCATTGTCCACATGTGCATCACATACAACATTGGCATGCAAGGAACCAAGCCAGGCTGAGACAGGATGTAGCTTTCAAAGTAGCTTGCTTAACACAAATCTTACAGTCCTACTTCTTTTCAGGATCTCCAGGTCATGAGTGTACCATGTTTTATAGGTACGACTGTATGTATTTATCACAAAGGCTAGAAGTTTCTGTGCAGTTGCTTGTTCTCTTAATCAAGCACCGAATGCATTTGTGTGATATAATACACACATAATCCCCTCCCCTCCAGCCCAATGTGAGTCCAGAAGCAACTTGCATGGGTTTTCTTGTCATAGTTGACTAAGTTTAATAAAGCTGAAAATGTGTTGCTGGAAAAGCGGAGCAGGTCAAGCAGCATCTAAGGCCTCCTTGGATGCTGCCTGATCTGCTGCGCTTTTCCAGCAACGCATTTTCAACTCTGATCTCCAGCATCTGCAGTCCTCACTTTCTCCTGTAAGTTTAATAAAGAGTTTTAATGAAGGATTCTTGATCTTATCTCCATCCACAGCCCTGCTTTTTGCATTTATTTATGAGTCACAGGTTTTGCTCCAGTACTGTTGATCTGAACCATTACTTGACATGAATCAAATGTTTGCTTGTTGGAAACATCAGTATAGTTATTTCAATGCAGTTACAGTGTCAACAGTTCTTATCAATGGTCCAGCCATGTTGACTAACTTTCTCAGTATTCCCACATATCTACTCTCCTCACATGCAATCTCATCCCAGCTGATTCTCTTCTGGTCAGTTCCTGCTTTATAATTTTCTAGTGTGCATTTTTAAATCTGAAACACGCTGCCATTTGAAGGAAGCTCATTTTTTGCAGCAGCGATTGGAAAATCAGGCAAAGGACTGGACTTAGGTTTCTAATAAAAGACAGCGTCTTCTATTTTGCTAGGCTTCTGACATGATTTTCTAAGTCTATTAAACAGACACCTTATGAAATTATAATGACCTCATATCTGCTGCGGTCTAAGGTTACTTGTTGCAGAGACTCCAGAGTCCTAGCAGTGTGCTCAAACAGTGGTTAGAATCAGGTCAACTCTCAGGATGTCAGTGTAAATTATAAATTCATAAACATATTTATTCAGGGAAAATTGTTTCTGTACAATGAAAATGTTAATGTTGCTTTACATGACTCTTTATTTCATTCTATTCTCTAATTTTCTCTTGAACAAAAGGAGTTGAATAGTGACTTTCAACAACTGTGTATTTTCTGAGCAGCAGCAGCAAGCTGTTTAGGTACGTGGTGTATCACAGCTTAACCCTATGTTGTCACCACCTCACATTTCATTATATCTTTTATTGTTGAAGGGCTATATTTGACATACAAAGCCAGCAATCGGATTCCAATTGCTCCAATTATAATAGATTAGAGGACATTATAATCTACCATTCTGGATGGAAAATCCATGTGACCAGATACAGTGTTGATTTTACACTCTGATCGATTTTATAATCACATTGTTCTGCATCTTTTGGTCTGAGTAAAGATGAAACACCATCTCTACACATGGGTGGTGCAAAAAATATTAGTTGCCTTAGGCAAGCATTTAGCCTTATGCAATCCCTAACACTTTAAGTCTTCAGAAATGAAAATTCTGCATTAGCATGAATTAAAATTCTCAAATTTAAATGATTACAGATTTATTTTATGCGATAACAGAGAAATTAACCATGCCAACTGCATATTCTACACTTCCATATGTTATGTAATAGCTAGATCACATGATATAATCCTACGCATTGCTGTTACAGTTGCAACATGATTTTATGCTCAATGTAAACAATAATCAATGCAACAGAGAGGGCTTGACTTCCATTCTTAGGTATTTGTTATGACTTCACACTTTAGAAAACGTAAAATTTGAAAAACTTGGTTAAACAGAATGAGGAAAATAAGATGTAACTTTAGGAAAGGCTAAATTATCAACACATGAATAGCTATATGTTTGTCAGTAAATGCAGATGTGTGTCAATAGGTCGAAGCATTTTATTCTCTCTGCCGAAGCCTGTATGTTTATTTCTGTTGATTCATAGATAAATTAATTCATCTCTTCATTCACTTCACTATAAATTTTATCACCCTGGACAATTGCCTAGTTTGTGTAATGGCAGCATTTGCCCTGTATTTACATCATAGCCGCACACTTTCACATTCTATTAAGATTGATTGAATAGAAAGACCAAGAAATCCTGATTATTGTTACCCATTCATAATCATAGGAGCTGATGTTGATTGGTCCTGTAATCAAACCACCTCATTCAGTTCAAAAATAGTGATTTATCCGGGGGTCATCCTATCAATACAGTCCTGGCAGTCAGCAACCCCACTGTCAATTAGCGTTGGACCAAAATCTTCCAATGTAATGTTTCTTTTTAACTTGCGATAAATAGTCATGTTGCTGAAGGCTTTTATATTCATCAAACTGAAAGAAAGAATATCAACTTGCACAAGATCACAATATATATTTGCCTTCATCCTTAACTAAGATGAGTTTCAGCAAGATATCTCTCTTTTCAGCATTATTACGTTCTCCCTCCCTAAGGTGCAGGCAGACATTTCTGTGGCCAGCTGTGGAAAATCAGAATGGTGTGTTGTCTCCCTGGTGCCAGTATCAAGGATGTCTCAAAGAAGATGCAGAATATTCTCAAAGGGGAGAGGGACCAGCAGGAGGTCATTGTACACATTGGAACCAACAATAGAGGAAGGGAAAAGGTTGAGATTCTGAAGGGAGATTCCAGAGAGTTAGGCAGGAATTTTAAAAGGTCTTCGAGAATAGTAATATCTGGATTACTCCTGGTGCTACAAACTAGTGAGGGCAGAAATAGGAGGATAGAACAGATGAATGCATTGCTGAGGAGCTGGCGTATGGGAGAAGGATTCACATTTTTGGATCATTGGAAGCTATTTTGGGGGAGAAGCGACCTGTACAAGAAGGACGGATTGCATCTAAATTGGAAAGGGACTAATATACAGGCAGAGAGATTTGCTAGAGCTGCTTGGGAAGATTTAAACAAGTAAGGTGGGTGGGTGGGAGATAGTGAGGAAAGAGATCAATTTGACACTGGTGCAGGTGAGAACAAAGGCAAGTCAAACAGTCAGGAGAGGCAGGGACAAAGCAGAGAACAAGGTAGGACTGATAAATTAAACTGCATTTATTTCAGTGCAAGAGCCCTAACAGGGAAGGCAGATGAACTCAGGGCATGGTTAGGGACATGGGACTGGAATATCATAGCAATTACAGAAACGTGACTCAGGGATGGACAGGACTGGCAACTTAATGTTCCAGGATACAAATACTATAGGAAGGACAGAAAGGGAGGCAAGAGAGCATTTTTGATAAGGGATAGCATTACAGCTGTACTGAGGGAGGATATTCCCAGAAAGACATCGAGGGAAGTTATTTGGGTGGAACTGAGAAATATGAAAGGGATGATCACCTTATTGGGATTTTATTATAGACCCCCTAATAGTCAGAGGAAAATTGACAAACAAATTTGTAAGGAGATCTCAGCTATCTGTAAGAATAATAGGGTGGTTATGGTAGAGGATTTTAACTTTCCAAACACAGTCTGGGACTGCCATAGTGTTAAGGGTTTGGATGGAGAGGAATTTGTTAAGTGTGTACAAGAACATTTTCTGATTCGGTATGTGGATGCACCTGCTAGAGAAGGTGCAAAACCTGACCTGCTCTTGGGAAATAAGGCAGGGCAGGTGACTGAAGTGTCAGTGGGGGAGCACTTTGAGGTCAGCGACCATAATTCTATTTGTTTTAAAATAGTGATGGAAAAGGATAGACCAGATCTAAAAGTTAAAGTTCTAAATTGGAGAAAGGCCAATTTTGACGGTATTAGGCAAGAACTTTCAAAAGCTGATTGGGCACAGATTGGGCGCAGCAGGCAAAGGGACGGCTGGAAAATGGGAAGCCTTCAGGAATGAGATAATGAGCGTCCAGAGAAAGTATTTCCTCTTAGGGTGAAAGGAAAGGCTGGTCAGTACAGGGAATGCTGGATGATAAAAGAAATTGAGGGTTTGGTTAAGAAAAAGGAAGCATAGGTCAGGTATAAACAGGATAGATTGAGTAAATCCTGAGAAGATTATAAAGAGAGTAGAAGTTTACTTAAACAAGAAATCAGGAGGGCAAAAATGGGACATTAGATAGCTTTGGCAAATAGGGTTAAGGAGAATCCAAATGGTTTTTATAAATACGTTAAGGACGAAAGGATAACGAGGGAGAGAACATGTCCCCTCAAAGATCAGCAAAGCAGCCTTTGTGTGGAGCCGCTGGAGACGGGGGAGATACTAAACAAGTATTTTGCATCAGTATTTACTGTGGAAAAGGATGTGGAAGATATAGAATGTGAGGAAATAGATGGTGGCATCTTGAAAAATGTCCATATTACAGAGGAGAAAGTGCTGGATGTCTTGAGATGCATAAAAGTAGATAAATCCCCAGGACCTGATCAGGTCATAGAGTCATAGAGATGTACAGCATGGAAACAGACCCTTCAGTCCAACTCGTCCATGCCGACCAGATATCCCAACCCAATCTAGTCCCACCTGCCAGCACCTGGCCCATATCCCTCCAAACCCTTCCTATTCATATACCCATCCAAATGCCTCTTAAATGTTGCAATTGTACCAGCCTCTATCACTTCCTCCGGCAGTTCATTCCATACACATACCACCCACTCTGTGTGAAAAATGTTGCCCCTTAGGTCTCTTTTATGTCTTTCTCCTCTCACTGTAAACCTATGCCCTCTAGTTCTGGACTCCCTGACCCCAGGGAAAGGATTTTGCCTATTTACCCTATCCATGCCCCTCGTAATTTTGTAACCTCTGTAAGGTCGCCCTTCAGCCTCCAATGCTCCAGGGTAAACAGCTCCAGCCTGTTCAGCCTGTTCCTATAGCTCAAATCCTCCAACCCTGGCAACATGCTTGTAAATCTTTACTGAACCCTTTCAAGTTTCACAACGTCATTCCAATAGGAAGGAGACCAGAATTGCATGCAATATTTCGACAGTGGCCTAACCAATGTCCTATACAGCCAAAACATGACCTCCCAACTCCTGTATTTAATACTCTGACCAATAAAGGAAAGCATATCAAACACCTTCTTCACTATCCTATCTACCTGTGACTCCACTTTCAAGGAGCTATCAACCTGCGCTCTAAGATCTCTTTGTTCAGCAACATTCCCTAGGACCATATCATGAAGTGTATAAGTCCTGCTAAGATTTGCTTTCCCAAAATGCAGCACCTCGCAGTTATCTGAATTAAACTCCATCTGCCATTTCTCAGTCCATTGGCCAATCTGCAATTCTATATCCAAATGGCTAGTTCTCCCTGTATTCCATGAGATCTAACCTTGCTAGCCAGTCTTCTTTGGGGAACCTTGTCGAACACCTTACTAAAGTCCATATACATCACATCTACCACTCTGCCCTCATCTTCCTCGAAAAACACAATCATGTTTGTGAGACATGATTTCCCATGCACAATGCCATGTTGACTATCCCTAATCTGTCCTTGCCTTTTCAAATACATGTACATCCTGTCCCTCAGGATTCCCTCCAACAAATTGCCCACCACCGATGTCAGGTTCACTAGTCTATAGTTCCCTGGTTTGTCCTTATCACCCTTCTTGAACAGTAGTACCACGTTAGCTAACCTCCAGTTTTCTGGCACCTCTTTATGAAAGTGACACTTTTATCTGATACCTAAACCATTTTTGGTTCTTAACATAATTGCAAGACATAAAAGAATGATTGCAATCTCCATGAAGCACCATCATCGTGCTTCATGACAAGTTTGGAAATAATACGAGATGGTTCAAACTAATAACCAGAGGATAGATTTCAAACAAAAATATGTTGATGTGTTTCAGAGAACCTCATCAACATGGGAATTTCTTTTTAAGATGCAGCATTCATTGCAACAGTGAGGAGGCCTAAGAAGCCTGCAAACCACCCCAGCTCCTCCCCTACAATTGTTCCCTAGAAATCTAACTCTGGACCGCAGTTTAACCTGAAAGAGCTGCATGGAGGTGAGTTCTCCTTGACCAAATCCTATGTGGATAGACATGAATAAGGTGAGGAGCATCAAAGTATCTCTGCTTAAAATAAGAGGTGCACACATAAACACACATATATACATATATTCACACAAACATACACTTGCTCTCTCTCTCTCTCTCTCTCTCTTCTCCCCCTCACTAGGCCAAATTCCTGGAGGTCCTTTGCTCACAAACCTGTAGGTGCACCTATACACCAAGGGATACAACAGTTAAAGAAGGCAGCTCGCTACCGTCTTCTCCAGGGAAATTAGTGTTTGCAATATACATTGGCCCAGCCAATGACAACACAGCCCAAAAACATATTTTTAAAATTACTTCTGTGTTGACTTGGTTTACCTTTCCGCCTCAGCCATGGGAGTCTCCAGTCCTTCACTAACCTCTCGTGAGACATACAGACAGTTGTGAAAACACAAATCACAAACTAGTCTGATGCATATTTGAAGTTTTTCGCACCTCCACCACTCCCACAATCCAACCCACCTCCAAATCTATATGTTTTTGGTTTTAGAAAACATTTCACATTGTCTCATGACTATATAACTTGTTGTCAATTCTAACCTTTCAACAGAAATATAATTACTCCACTAACCTTAGTAAGGAAGTTCCAATTTTACCAGTTAAGGGTTAATAATTAACATTCCAAGTGAGTAATTGGATACAAAATGCTCTTTCCATTGTTAGTAAGCCACATACACAATCTGTTGCAATAACTGACTCACAACAGAATGACAATTTGAAGAAACATATTTATAAATATATATATTCCCAGCTGCTCACAGCTTGAAATCAAAGCCAACTATTATGTGTTGTTGAATTATTTGTATTAGTTTTTGTTTAAATTTTTGCTGGGAAATTAATTTCAAAACTTGCCAACATTCAGTGTTATCAGTGTTTTGGATTTGATCTCCAACCATTCACTGAGAAAATCACAGCGACAAAGAATTATATATAATTTAAAGAGGCCACTCATCTCCTCATACCTTTTTAAGCTCTTGGAAAGAGCTATCCAATTTCTTCCATTTAATGGTCCTTTCCAAAATCCTGAAACTCCTGAAGAAATGTCACTGGACCTGAAAAATTAACTCTGATTTCTCTCCACAGATGCTGCCAAACCTGCTGAGTGTTTCCAACCATTTCCACTTTTGTTGCTACAAATTTATCTTCATTCCATTTTGATAGTAACTATTAAATCTGTCCCATCATTGGTTCACTCCAGACTGTATCAGCACGGTGGGTTAAGCAACTTCTTCTTATCTCGCTGGTTCTTTCCATCTATATCTCTGTCCTCTAGCTACTGACCACGCTGCCAGTCGAATAATTTTGCTTTTTTTCAATTCATGGGATGGGGGTGTTGCTGGCTAAGTCAGAATTTATTGCCCATCTCTAGTTGCTCTTGAAAAGGTGGTGGAGAGCTGTGTTCTTGAATTCCTGCAGTCCAATTTGCAATGGATAGACCATACCACTGTTAGGAGGTAGTTCCAGGATTTTCAAGTCAGGATGCTGAGTGGATTGATGGAGAACTTGCAGGTGTGGTGTTCCCATGTATCTGTTATCCTTGTTCTTCTAGCTGTTAGTGGTCATGGTCCCAGAAGGTACTGTCTAAGGAGCCATTGTGAATTTCTAAAAGGTGTCTGTAGATGGTACACACTGCAACTAATGAGCCCAATTATGGAGGGAATATACGTGATGCCATTAAGTGTGTTGTTTTGTCCTGGATGGTGTTGACCTTCTTGAGTATTGTTGGAACTGCATTCATCCAGGTCAGTAGGGAATGTACCATCACACTAATGACTTGAGCCTTGTAGGTGATAGTCAGGCTTTGGGGAGTCAGGAAGTGAGTTTCTCATTGTGAGATTCTAGCCTCTGACTTGCTCTTGTAGTTGCAGAATTCATAAAGCTAGTCTAGTTCAATTTCTGATCAATGGTAATCCCTAAGCTGTATTTGGTGTGGGGTTCAGCTATAGAAATGCCATAGATGTTCGAGAGGTAACGATTAGATTTTGTTTTGTTGGAGATGTTCACTACCTGGCCCACATGTGGCACAAATGTTACTTGCCATTTGTTGTTCAAACCAGGATGTTGTACAGGTCCTGCTACATTCAAACATGGACTGCTTTCGGAGCTGAGGAATCATGAGTGATGTTGAACATTGTGCAGTCATTAGCAAACATCCCCACTTCTGACCTTCTGATGGATAAAAGGTCATTGATGAAATAGCTGAAGATCATTGGGTTGAAAACACTACCTGAGGAAGATGAGGTCAAGCATGTTTCCCACCTTTTTGTTCCTCATCACATGCCAAAGAACAAGTGCAGCAATTATGTACTTTAAGACTCAATTGGTGCAGTCAGTAATGATGCTGCTCAGCCACTTTTGAAGATAGATATTAAAGGCACTAACCCAGAATACATTCTCATGCTGGTGAGACAGGATACGCTCAGGGATGGTGATAGGGATGCCTGGGACATTGTGTGTAAAGTTTGAACATTCGAGTATGACTGTGTAAGGTTGTTGTTTGACCAACTGTGAGACAGATCTCCCAAATTTGGTACCAGCCCCCTGACCTCTGGCCTTTGTTTCCCCTGCTTTGTTGTTATTATTAATCCATCCCATTACTCCGTCGTCTGGTAGTAAATAATTAAGCAATATTTCTAGAATTACAATAATTACTCAACACAAATCAATGAAAAGTACAGTTGCTTCATCATTTGAAGGTAGCTGAGAAGCATGACATGTTGCCAATTTTTCTTTTGTCTTGCAATCATCAAGAAAGTAAACATAATGCATGCAAAGCAATGCATACAACAGGAGAAAAGCATATTGATTACTTGGCAAGTCAACACTAACTGGCCAAGGTTTTGTCATGTGGAGAAAGGAATGGGAAAATGCAGGCTTTCCAAGTTCAGAAAAGCAATGTAAGGTGATCAATGGTACATGTAACATGGCACTTAGTTCAACCCACTACTATTTATTAAGGTTTGCTATAAACAATATGTGAAGCAACCACTCCTCTTCAAATAATAGGAATATTTTCATGCCTTGTGCCATTTCTGAATTACACAGGAGTTTCAGGTGCACGTTGTCCATCTTTTCTCCAGAATAATGGCTTAGGCACTCAGAGTTCATTTGATAAACAATCAGCACCATTTCCTCCTGTTGTGTTGTTGTGAAGGCTTGAAATTTTGCATTCTTGCATTCATTCTGATAAGTGTGAGATGAAAAGCATCGGGAACATGTTTTTCATTTGAGAAATATGAAAATCACCACGCTATATTTAATGCAATTGGAATGTAACAGTTGCCTTCCAGCATTGAACTGTCAACTGAGCCTAAAGGAGCTTCCCTTCAAATATGTACATGTTAAAATAAAAATCTGCATCTGCTAGATAATAATAAAAGTTAGAATGATTCCCACTTCAACAGAAGGTTATCATGTTAATGTGATCTGGAGACGATAGCATACTAACCACATCTTTTCAGTTTGATGGGTAATCAGGACCAATTTCTAGACCTAACTAAAATGACAAATCAAATTATTCCAGGCAGACACATAAAATAAACAAAAATAAAATGTTGCAGATGCTGGAGGTTTCAAATCCCAATAGAATATACTAGAAACATTGAGCAGGTCTGACAGCACCTGTAGAAAAAGAGAGTCAATGGTTCAAGTCAGAGAAGGTGGAGGAGAAGAAGAAAAGAAACAAGAGGAAAGGTCTGTACAAAGATGCAATTAGGACAGCAAGTGGCATTGTGGCACAAGATGCAAAAGGGATGATCATTAGCAAGATAAATGAATCAACTTAGGAGTTGAGGTGCTGTAATTGACAACAGTGTGCTCAAATGAGAAAACTTGCTGTGCTTTACTATGTACATACTATTATTGTTGACTAATGAGGAATTAAAGCTTATTTCTATGTTTTTTTTGTTTAGAAAACAAGTTAGCTATATCCCTAATGATGTATTGAAATATGGATGTCAGATTGGATGATTTGTTTTTGTCCATTTGGCTGATGTATTAGAGGGAAGTGAGGAACAGCTCTCTATCAAATTGCAGCAATTTTCAATGACATTGAATGTCCTTGAGCAATGGAAGAGAAAGATCAAAACTAGTGAATGGGAGGATTGGGGGAGAAGGAGAAAGGGTTTGCAATGCACTTATCAATCAAATGTTAGAATCACATAATGACAGTTGAGTTCCCCCCTCCCAGACTTGAGCATAAAAATCTAGGCTGGCACTCCAGTGCTCCAGTGTTATGCTGAGGGAGTGTGAAAATGTTGGAAGTGCTATCTTTCAAATGAGACTTTAAAATAAAGCCCAGACTGCTCTAGAACTGTCAGGTGGACATAAAAATGTCCATAGCATTATTTTGCAGATGGACAGGAGAGTTATCCCTCAAACAAATTTAGAATACCTGATCATTATCTCATTGTTGTTTGTGAAAGCTGTTTGTGCACAAATTGACTTTCTACACTGTAACAATGACAACACTTATTGCCTCTACAGTCCTTTGGAATATCTAGTCTCGAGAAAGGTGAAATATAAGTTCAATTTTTTTCACCCCTTTTCATGATTGAAATGCCCACTGACAATCCATCAAATGTATCACATGAAGGTGACCCACTCGCATGAGAATTTGATGATGGTTGTGTAATATACTTTTCAAAGAGCTGTTAGGGTGAGGAACAAATATTAGCCTAGTCAGCAATGCTCAGATCCCACAAAAAGAATAAAAGTGTCATTTTTTTAAAAAAGCATGAACCATGAACTGAATGTTTCCTAGTTGGAACCTCAGTAAAAGTTTGAAAGCACCAAATACTTCTGCAGAATCCTCTTCCTTGTAGTATTAATATAAAATGTGTTTTCGTTGTTTGAAATTCTACTGCTTCGGTCTCGGCACATGGATTCAAGGTCCAGTTCAGCAAATAGTAGTCAAAAGCTCTCATCACTCTCTTTTTGAAATCCTAGTTTCAAAGGATGGATGCAGCTTAGGAAGCCATCGAACTGTTACATTTATGCCAGCCTTCTGCAAGAGCGACTTTTGCCCTCTATTATCAGGCTATCAAAGCGTACAACAACAAAAACAGCAATATTCCTGCACTAAATTCACATCCTAGCTCATAACAAAGGAATTCACATGAAGTGAATATCGAGGGGCGGATAGGGATCTGTAGATTATAAAGGTGCTTGCAAGCATGTAAGTTGTTACAGTTTGCACAATCTTTGACAGCAGGAAATCTCAGATTTGTTTGTTAGTGCAGCATCACTTATCTGAGTCCAGAGCCAGTAACTCTCCTCTTTTTCTGATATATCATTCTTCACACTGCATGCAGATATTAAGACTGAGACCGAGACCTGTACAAAGGCTGTAGATACAAATTTACTGTTAAGGAACCCTCTGACACCCACTGCCTGAAAAAGAAAGATCTCTGCATAAAAAGCAAAGTGATTCCTCAACAGATTTCACTTCTATTGACAATTAGTCTCAGTAGTCTTGTGTTTTGCAACAAAAGACAGTTTGATCAAACGGAAATGCAATAACATTTTTCCACAGAAATGCCTTTTGTGATTCATGTCTCCTGATAGGAATGCATTCTTTTTGGCTTGTTTGCTAACTTGTAAGATCAAAATTCCATTCCATGTCCAAAAGCTCAAGGGAATGGAGACAAATTGCTGGAATGATATATCATGACTTGAAATGCATATTAATTCTGACCATGCATAACCATTGCAAAGGTGATGAGCCTGGAATGAAGCAGCTATTTGCTACA
This sequence comes from Hemiscyllium ocellatum, assembly GCF_020745735.1. NCBI lineage: Eukaryota > Metazoa > Chordata > Chondrichthyes > Orectolobiformes > Hemiscylliidae > Hemiscyllium > Hemiscyllium ocellatum. The sequence goes on along the minus strand of NC_083406.1, from coordinate 24,522,268 downwards.
ATATAACTCAGTGAGTGGAATATTTTTACTGATACATAGCCAATAAACACTAGCTCTTGTAGAGAGTAGAACCTTGATTTGTGCAGCCTTTCGAGGTTAAAGTATGTTTTCTATTATTGAAGGGTGACCCACAGAAATGACTTCTAATTAGAATAGCAAAACTGAATAAGGAATGAATAGAGTAGAAAACTTGACTCTAGTAAATAGCTCAAGAAAAATTGAAATCACTGGATAAGTTCAGCAGGTCTAGCAGCATCTGTGAAATCAGAATTAATGTTTTAGGACTGGTGACCCTTCCTCAAAACTGCTAGTTCTAGTAAACAGCTGCAGAATGAAATCTTCATTATTGTTCATGCAAATTCCAAACAAGCTACTTACAAACAGCACTATTAACAATTGAAGACAACCTCTGCCCCACCACATGCTAATACTTTTTTCAGTGTAAGGTTGGATTATTACTTTACAGGGAGATGGTGAGGCAAGCCCTCATAGCCGTTCAGCGATTACCGCATGGTGCTGGCAGCAGCTCTCCCATTTGCCCACTCTGCGGCCCATGTATTATCCTCTCTCGGGGCAACAGCCACCTTCATGTCTTTGCACTACTGTTGGAAGGTGTACACACACCTGCCTGATCAGGGAACAATTCACAAACAAGCTTAACTTGGTTTCACAGGATATCATTATAGAGATGATTTTGTCTCTTTTCCCCACAGCCTCTGCATCGGCCATCAGTCAGGTTGACCCTTTCAACTTGCCAATCTTCTGATTAGGCCAGGAACTCAAGTAATGCTCTGCCATTCTCCATTGGATATGGTCCTGACAGTTGCCAACAATAAAATGCCACCTAGCATCCCACACCTCACCCACAGTGGGCTTAAATCACACTGTTGCATCACTGCAATGTGATTACGTGATACAAATATCAATGAGTGAAACATGTCAATTTCTCTCCAGTCAATAGAGAAGCCCATTGTTTTATGAAAAGTATAGCAACTGAGTCATACAGCAAGGAAACAGACCCTTTGGTCCAACTTATCCATGCCCACCAGATATCTTAACCTAATCTAGTCCCATTTGCCAGCACTTGGCCCATATCCCTCTAAACCCTGCCTATTCATGTATCCATTCAGATGCTTTTTCAACGCTGTAATTGCCATTGGGCAGAATCTCCTTAGTTGTTAAACAACATGGGCATTGGTGAGAACGTTTGGAGAATCGTTTGAGATGGCCAGCAAGGAGCTTTTGATGTAAAGAGCAAAATGTATCATTTTCTCAAACAACCGTAGAATCTCATCTTGAAAGAGATTCTCACGAGTAAGCAGTGCGTGTCCTATTTGCATTAGCATTTATTATATCTCACTATTTTATCATCTTCTCAATGGCATGCAGTTTTCCACTCTCCTCCCCACTGGATAGAAACTAGATGATGACAATTCCTGACATGAATTTCAGGAAAATTACCTGGAGACAACAGCTTGCTCCTCTGGACATCCATCAGTCACCAATCTCTCATGGCCTACATCACGTGCAGTGACTGATTGCACCCCTGATCCAGCAGGACCTCCAGATCCCCATCGACAAAGTGGGAAACCAGTCTCTGGTCAAACACGTCAGGGGCAAAGAAAATGAACCATTCAGGGCAGGTGAAAATTAATCAGATGCAGAGGTGGGCTTTAAAGATCAATCAAGTGCCAGGAATCTCAGGAGATCCCAGCAGTGGTCAGGACTACTCCTTGAGGTGAGGGAGAGAAATTGACTAGATTAGATTCCCTACAGTTTGGAACAGCCCTTCAGCCCAACAAGTCCACACCAACCCTCCCAAACCCATTCCCCTACCCTATATTAACCCCTGACACAATGGGCAATTTGGCATAGTCAATTCACCTGGCCTGCACATCTTTGAATTGTGGGAGGAAACTAGAGCACCCAGAGGAAACCCATGCAGGCACGGGGAGAACGTGCAAACTCCACACAGACAGTTATCCGAGACATGAATCGAACCAAAGTCCTGGTGCTGTGAGGCAGCAGTGCTAATCACAGAGCCACCGTGCCACCCCTTGATGAGCAGGCCACCTTCAGGATATAATATATAGGTGATTAAGTTTGGAAAAATACCGCAAGAAAACTTATTGGGCTTCATGGTGAGAAATTCTCCATGAAGCTCGTCAAAATTAATACAGCCAGTTTCTGGTGAAATTCGGCCCTCAATGTTCAAAGATATTTTAGAACATTAGCACATTACAGCGCAGTACAGCCCTTCGGCCCTCGATGTTGCGCCGACATGTCATATTAATCTGAAGTCCATCTAACCTCCACTATTCCATGTACGTCCATATGCCTGTCCGATGACGACTTAAATGTACTTGACGTTGGCGAAACTACTACCGTTGCAGACATACCCTTACTACTCTCTGAGTAAAGAAACTACCTCTGACATCTGTCCTATATTTATCACCCCTCAATTTAAAGCTATGCCTCGTAGTGCTCACCGTCACCATTCTTGGATAAAAGGTCTCCCTGTCCACCCTATCTAACCCTCTGATTATCTTATAAGTCTCTACTAAGTCACCTCTCAACTTTCTTCTCTCTAACGAAAACAGTCTCAAGTCCCTCAACCTTTCCTCATAAGACCTTCCCTCCATACCAGGCAACATCCTAGTAAATCTCCTCTGCACCCTTTTGTATTGCATATCTATTTACTCAACTTACTTTTGTATTAATCATGAGGGATGATACATTTGCTAACATCTGTATTTTAGATTGCATCCCTGATAGTTTTAAGATAACATTCCTGCTGGACTGTTTGATTATATTCATCAAAAAGTTATAATGGAAATCTCCATAGTACTTCACTCCAGAACATTTTTCTATGTTTCCAGTTATCACAAGATTCATATGTTCTCTTTACTGACCATAATCAGTGCCAAATAAAGAAGAGACATGTGTTTTTATACCCTCGAGCTGTGCCTCCCAAATAAATAATAATTGGCAACACATTTTGTGAGCTTAAGGATGAAGAAAGCTATTTATTCTTAGTCACAGCAAACGTTTCACTCAATCATCTCACACACACACTTTCTTGCAAAGAATAGATACAGATGAACATGATACAACTTGTAATTATCTGGATCTCTTTTATAGCTAGATGTGGTTGAAGTGCAGATTTCATAAACGAAGAATTCCCAGCAGGATGTGAGAGTTCTTGTAACTGAATTTCCAGAAGGCTGACTCTGAGTTAAATTCTAAGTTGAACTCTTAATATTTCTCTTTGCGATCTTCCACCGACACGATATTCTGATAACAACTTTTGTTTCTTGATGGCTTGCACTAATTTTGTTGCTGTATGTCTCTCTGTGACACAGCTTGTGGCTGATTTCAAAAGTAGGTAACAAGACTACTCCCTTATGGTGTGACTTCCACATGTTTAAATTCATTTTATTTCCAATTTGAAGGTGGGATGTATGTGAGTTCCAACATCTCAAGTTGTTTAACCACCCGTACAGAAATTCACGCAGTCCAGTTTAGATGAGGAAAACTATCAGCTTACCATGAAAAGTTGCCTTTATTTGTCAGTGCATTGAGTATAGGAGTTGGAATGTCATGTTGCAGCTATACTGGACATTGGTTGGACCACTTTTGGAATATTGCATTAAATTCTGGTTTCCCTTCTGTTGGAAAGAAGTTGTCAAACTTGAAAAGGTTCAGAAAAGATTTAGAAGAATGTTGCCTGAGTGGGGGAGCTTGAACTACAGGGAGAGGCTAAGTTGGCGAGAGCTATGTTCCCTGGAGCAGAGGAGGCTGAGGGGTGACCTTATAGAGGTTTATAAAATCATGAGGGGCATGGATAGGATGAATAGCCAAGGTGTTTTTCCCAGGGTATGGAAGTCCAAAACAAGAGGACATAGGTTTCATGTGAGAGGGAAAAGATTTAAAAGGAACATAAGAAACGATTGTTTACAGTCAGATACTGGTGCATGTGTGGAACGAACTGCCAGAGGAAGTGGTGGAGGCCGCTACAATTATAACAGTTAAAAGGCATTTGGATGGGTACATGAATAGGAAGGGTTTAGAGGGATATGGCCCAATTTCTGGCAAATAGGACTAGATTAATGTAGAATATCTGGTCGACATGGGTGAGTTGGACTGAAAGGTCTGTTTCCATGCTGTACATCTCCATGACTGTAAGTTGAATCCTCTTGCAAGGATGCCTGCCTTGAAGAAGTTTTCCTCCTCTCTCTACAAGAATCTCAGGGAGTCCCTTTCCCACTGCAACTCCCAGGTCATTTCCTCTGCCCTGAAGCTCTTCTACCATGTCGTGAAACACTCTATGCTACTCTCTCCCCACCCCACCCCCCTCTAGCTTATCTCTCCATGCTTCCAGCTCACTGCCTTTATTCCTGATGAAGGGCTTTTGCCTGAAACGTCGATTTCACTGCTCGTTGGATGCTGCCTGAACTGCGGTGCTCTTCCAGCACCACTGATCCAGAATTTGGTTTCCAGCATCTGCAGTCATTGTTTTTACCCTGTAAGTTGAGAAAGTCCATTCAACTCTGTCCTACACAAGCATTGAATTTTCATGTTCCTTTTTGTTCATGTCAAAACAGAGAGGCAGGCCACTGGACTTCGAGAGTCCTTTAAGTAGATCCACACTTAAATAACAGGATGTGTGAACTCCCTGGACGGCAGTAAACTTCTGTATTGTACTAGGCATTTGCTTAGATTTAGTGCTGTCTGAGATGGAAATACTGTATGTCATATAATTGACAGTGGCCATTTTAGTCGTCTGTGGCTAGATCAGCAATTATGAACTGAAAGTGCACAGTATGTTAGGATATACCATTGTAGAAGTGTTTTAAACAATCTGAGTTCAATGAAATGTTCATTGTTTAGATTGACATTAGGGGACATTTTAGACCAAGCTGACCTTCAGGGAACTGAGAGGATTAAATATTGTCCTGGTATTGCACCCTAACTAATTCTGTTCACTTCCATTCTGAAGCCAGTTGGGCTGCGTATAAAACTGATGTTACCCATGATCAAATGGAGTTTTCCATGTGAGCACTAATTATTATGGTACCCCTTATGTCTGACATATAATGAATGTTATGAATGTCAAAATAATTTAAATCGTAATGAGGCACCATAGAGTGGAACAAGCTGAATGGAAACATGTTGAATTCCATTACACTTACAGTAATTTTCAAATTGAAATGTTTTGATGAATGTTTTAAAATGTTCTTTTACAAATTTAATGAGTAAAGTATATTTTAGGGAAAAATGTCTATATTCTTTCCTTGTGCATCAATGCTTAATTAATAGGCCAATGTTGCTCGTGAAAGTAATCCAGCAACTTTTCCCACCTGCAGTTAAATTCACATTATATTGAGAGCAGAAGTGTTTCATGAGGAGTTGAAGATGGCAGAAAGAAAAAGCAGAGAGCACAAGTGCCCTGTTTTTGCCTTGAGGACAATTGAGCTATTTATTGCAATGCGAAGAGACAAGTGATTCTATTTCAGAATAGTTTAAGTTTGACTCAATCAGAACAAGCTTAATTGGCTGCAGTTGAAGCCCACGTGTGCTTATGTTGCATCTGTCAGACAAGCCAACAGCTGAGATGCCCTGCAGGAGTGCAGGAAAAATAATGGAACGTCCTTTTTTCCCCTCAGCCAGCAGTGTTACTGAAGAATTTTGAGTTAGTCACAGAGAGTTTCTCAGCTCTCTTGTCTGATTTCCACAATTAGGATATAAAAGGGAACAGATAGTTTCTTTTGAGAGTGGAGGGAGAGAAGCAAAGGGTTTAAAATCAGAAAGCGATGAGTCAAGTTTGAGTGTTTAATAGCACAAAAAGTTTACTGTAAAGTATACATCCGAAAGATAAGAGCTATTTCTAAGGCTGTCCTATGTCTCACAGTTAGTATGTTGGTTTACCTTTAACATCAATATGTATCACAGAATGTAACCTGAGGATATAAATATCTTGATTCCATCTTAACTTAGGCCACTTAAAGCATGATATGGTGATTGAAGCATGTTACTCAGTGTAACCAAAAAGGTTCATGTTAGCTCATGCTTTGATCTGTCTGTGAATGTATTATTTCTGCACATTAGTGAGCTGCAGTAAACATCTGTTCGATCTTTCAATACCATGTTACCACACCTGAGTTTCTGATGTCATGAGGGATAACTAAGAATTACGACATACTCTACCCTGCTGCAGGCAACACACATCAGTCAAGTTCTACTTTAGTATGTAACTAGATACTGAAACAACCAAATGCACCATAATTCATTATTTCAAACTGCTTACATTTTCAAATTCTGTTTTCTCCATTGTACTTAATAAAGCAAAATTATACCACACTCCCAGAAGGACATGGATGCTTTGGACAGAGTGCAGAAAAGGTTGACCAGGATGTTGCCTGGTATGGGGGACTGTTTGTTTTCACTGGAACATAGGGGTTGAGGGTAACCTGATAGAAGTGTATAAGATTATGAATGGCATAGATCAAGTGGAAAGTATGATGCTTTTTCCCAGGGTAGAGGGTCAATTACAAGGAGACTCTGGGTCAAGATATGGGGTTGGAGTTGGCGGGGGAGGTTGGTGGAGTTTTGATTGAGATGTACAAGGCACGTTTTTCACACAAAGGGTGGTGAGTGCCTGGAATGTGCTGCCAGAGGAGGTGGTGGAATCAGAAACAATAGCATAATTACAGAAGCACCTGGATGAATACATGATTAAGAAGGGAATAGAGGGATATGGATCCTGGAAGTGAAGACAATTTTAGTATGGAAGAGCAAAACATGTGTGCATAGACTTAGGGGACTTAAGGGCCTGTTCCTGTGCTGTATTGTTCTTTGTTCTTCACTCCTAATTTAACTGATAATAACTAGTATTTTCAGAGATTAGTTTGTACAGCCAGAACAACATTACACCTTTATCATCATGATCTGCAAACCCAACACTTCTTAAGTTTCACCTTGACAATTCAGGATCTGTCTATTAATGTTCCACATGGTTGAGAGTTGAGAACTGAAATCCTCAATTGCACCAACACATTTTCACGTGCTTCTAATCCTGCTGTATATTTGTATCAGCTGTATTGCTTTTTAACTTCACGGTTTGAGCATAGAATGTAGGCTGACACTCCCAATGCAACACCAGGACTGCTGCATTCCTGAATATGCCACCTTCCAGATGAGACGTTGAAACAAGACACCATCTGTCCTCTCATTTAGACATAAAAGACCCCACTGTACTATTCAGTGAACACCAGGGAGGTCTCCTCATTTTTTGGTCGATATTTATTTCACTAGCAGTATCACTTATAAATTTTATATGATCTTCACAGTCTTGAATCATACTGACCAGAAAGCCACATTTTATTCCTGTGAGCTTCGTAATCCAGTCCCTATTCTTAACTGGACATGCTTACCTTGGAAACAGCCTCTATCTATGATTTAGCACTAATCATTTATAGGGTACCAGGAAGACACATTAAGAAGCTATCATTATTTATCATATTAAATTACAAATGTTCTGCATTTGTAAAATTTTCCATCTCCCTTGGTAATTGAATTATTTCAAATGCTTTAAAACAGAACCGTGAGGGAAATCAAGGGAGAGAGAAGCACAGAACTGAAACAGGCCATGAGCTTATTGGCTGTCATTTCATCCTCATATGCTGGCGTTTTATTTGGTATTGGCCCTTCAAGAATATATTGGCTAACTTCAGTCTGTTAGACCACTGAAGTGTAATGGCTCAACAATGTAATCAAATAAAGAAATGTCATTATTGGGATGGTTTACCACATAACTGGCAATTCATGCTAACAACACCATCTATACCGTCTTTGTGGTTTGCATATTTTAGGCAATGCTATCTTATTGTATTTGTGGATTACCTTAAATGAGGTTATTTTTGGTGATTATCAGTCGAAGTGAACTTGAGAACAATACAGGAAATCACTAATACAGAACAACCTCGGTTATCCGAACATTGATTATTCGATTTCGGATTATCCGAACAAGATCTCAAGATCCCGATGCTTAGGTAAACTGTGTTTCTCGAACATTCAATCATCCAAGCTTTGATTATCCGTCAAAAATACTCTCCATCTGTGTCATTTGGTTAATCAAGTTTGCCCTATATATTTAACATGTACCTTTGAAAAAGGATAAATATGCACCAATAAACAATTAAGAAGCTAATAACAAATCTTATTAGCAAATGTCCCATGCTTGCATTCATCTTGCAAAACATGAAGGGGTCCTTGAAAATTTTAGATAGCTTAAATTTACCTGTTCAGACATGTGACACACACTCATTTCGGTAGGTGTTCATTTCTGGGCTTTTTAATCAGAGAATCATAGAACAGAATCCCGACAGTATGAAAAAAGGCCATTCAGCTCGTCAAGCCCACAACAACCCTCTGAAAAGCATCCCACCCAGACCATCTAGCCTGAGCATCCTGACCTCTACATTGCTGTCAAGATTTTGTCATGCTGATCTTGGGAATTTTTTTGACCATCAAGACATGTGGTTTAATCAGAGGAGTTTTTTTTACCCCAACTACTCATTCCTACCATTGAAGATGATAGCCTAAAGGAAGTCGAAAAAAGCAATGTTGTTTGAGATCAGCAGTAGTTTAAAGATCCTTCCACTTCCCTGAATTTTAAACATGATCCCCACATTGCCTTGGTTTTCTATGCATATCTTATGCCCTCAAGAAGCGTTTCTCTTTTATTTTGTGGACAATTTTAGCAGGACACTCTGGGTGAGCATTAAGCAGGAACAGGTTAGATTAGATTACTTACAGTGTGGAAACAGGCCCTTCGGCCCAACAAGTCCACACCGACCCGCCGAAGCGCAACCCACCCATACCCCTACATTTACCCCTTACCTAACACTACGGGCAATTTAGAATGGCCAATTCACCTGACTCACACATCTTTGGATTGTGGGAGGAAACCAGTGCACCCGGAGGAAACCCACGCAGACACGGGGAGAATGTGCAAACTCCACACAGTCAGTCGCCTGAGTCGGGAATTGAACCCGGGTCTCAGACACTGTGAGACAGCAGTGCTAACCACTGTGCCACTGTGCCACCGTGCCGCCCCAACAGGAACAAAATTTGGCTGTGACATAAAGTGAGCATTCGAACACCTGTTATTCATTATTCGCCAGCAAAACAATTAAAATGAAAACCTTTTGTGATTTTTCAGAGCTGAATTAAACTTATATTACACTTCCATCATCATCATGCTCAGTTTTTGGCCTGCGTCTTTCATCTTTCATGGTACTTCTCAACTATGGTGCCACAGTGGCTCAAGGGATGGCATGGTGGCTCAGTGGTTAGCACTGCTGCGTCATAGCACCAGGGACCCAGGTTCGATTCCCACTTTGGGTGACTTCGTGGAATTTGCACATTCTCCATATGCATGCACTGGTTTCTTCCCACAGTCTAAAGCTGTGCAGATCAGGTGAATGCACTAATGCTCCGAAGTGGTAGGCACATTAGTCAGGGGTAAATATGGGAATGGGGCTGGGTGGGTTAATCTTCAGATGGTCGGTGTGGACTTATTGGACCAAAGGGCCTGTTTTCATACTGTCGGGAATCTAATCTATGTCTTCCCCTGTCTGCAAGGATTATAGAAGCTCTGAAGGGAGTCCAGAAAATCAGGTGGGGTTGGAGGTAATGGTTTACAAAAATGACACCAAAATGAAAAATTTATAACTGTTAAGAAATACTGAACAGGCTGGGGCTATTGTTTGGAAAGAAAAAGGCTAACAGTGACCCAAAAGAGGCTTTGCGTGACGAAAAATTTCAACACAAAGAGAAAATGTTTACATTTCTGGTAAGTACAAAACTGGAGGCCATAGATTTAAGATAATCATTAATATGACAAAGAAGAAACTCAAATGCAGCTCCTAGCTTTGACGTATTTAGGGAGAAATTAGATAAATGCATGAGGAAGAAAAGGAAAGAAGGATTTATTGATCAGGTTTAAGTGAAGTAAGGGCAAAATGAAATAAACAGAATGGAACGAGGTTTACACAATGATTACTGACAGCATAGGCTGACTACTCAAATGGGAGGCTGAGTACATAAACAGGAGGCTAGAAGAGCACAGCAAGCCAGACAGCATCAGGAGGTGGAGAAGTCAATGTTTTGGGTATTAACCCTTCTTCAGCAATGGCTGAGTGACTTGTTTTAATAGTTTGCATTCATTACGTTACATTTCATTGTAGTTTTTTACCAAACTTGAAGAAATCTATAAGTAAGTTATATTTACAGAGGGTCCTCAATTTAAGAATGTCCAACTTATGAGTGCTGGTTCTTATGAATATGATCTCCTTCAGCGGTATCGTTTTAAAGATCCAACATTTAAATATTCTCTCTACTTACAAGCAGTTCCATCACATTGTTCTGTATAGTGTTCCAGCTTGCAGACAACTCGATGTGTGAACAGACATCAGAACGGAAAAAAAATGTTCAAACTCAGGGACTGCTTGTATATCTCTACTGTATATATTAAATTTTGCAAAAACATGGCACGGTAGCTCAATGGGGCGACATGATGGCTCAGTGGTTAGCACTGCTGCCTCACAGCGCCAGGGACCTGGGTTCAATTCTTGCCTCGGGTAAATGTCTGTGTGGAGTTTGCACCTTCTCCCCATGTCTGCATGGGTTTCCTCCAAGTGCTCTGGTTTCCTCCCACAGTCCAAAGGTGTGCAGATTAGGTGAATTGGCTGTGCTATATTGGCCGTAGTGTTGGGTGCATTAGTCAGGCGTAAATGTAGAAGAATGGGTCTGGGTGGGTTGCTCTTCGGAGGGTCAGTGTGGACTTATTGAAGTGCCTGAGTCCACACTGTAGGGTATCTAATCATAAAAAAAGGGCTCATTTTCTTAAGTGAAAGTTACTCCTCTATTTGGTCAGTAAGATGGTAACAATTTCTATACTTTTTTGTTTTAATGTATGTGGCCATTGCTAGGAAGGTCAGCATTTGTAACCCATCGCTAACTGCCCTTGAACTGAGTCACTTGCTCAACTATTTCAGAGGGTAGGTCAGAGTCAACCGCATTACTATGGGTCTGGAGTCAGCCACCTATGGGCCAGAGCAGCTTAGGATGGCAATTATCCTTTGCTAAAAGAATGTTCTTTAAAGTTATTTTTGAACAACTATATGCTTTGATTCCGCACTAGGGCCGATGGGGCTTGAACCCAACCATCTAGCCCATAGGAATGGACACTACCATCATGCCCCAGAAATCCTGCAATTATTAATAGACTCAATAGGTGTCATAATAATTAGAGAGGATGGGGAAGATGAGGCAATTGACCAAATCAAAAACCTCCTGTAGCCTATTTGCAAAGGTTTGGAAGCTCAGGATTGTCTGTCTTGGCTTTCTTTCAATTGCAGGCCAATCTGTGAAGGAGGTCCCAACACTTTACCTCCTCAGCCACCTTTCTCCCTCTACTACCTTCCCTCAGTCCAGTGCAGACCAGTCACTGAATGTACATTTTATTTTATGTGTTTGAAAAGTTTGGAAAGCCTTCCATTGGCTCTTTAGCCTCCTGAGCCTACCCTGTTATCCCCACTTTGACAGGGAATTCGCACTCAGACCTGCCAATTTAGGAAGATTTACAACGACTGATTGTTTCCCATACAAGCCTGGCATATGAACCCCATCTCAGCCTGATTGTGGGGCTCAGAGACCACAGAAAAATCCTATTTTTTGCTTGGTCACATATATTTTCTATAATTATCTACCAGATGAAGGGTCCTAAACTTATGTAAATGAGAATGTGAAATTTGGATCCTTTGACTCAGTGTTATTTAGAGTAGTTTTAGCATCTTGTCTTATTCCCAACTGCTCATGTGAGAAGTTTGTGTTTACTTCCATCAGTAATGGTATAAGCAGACAAAGTGCATTCTTCTTCCAAATGTCATTGTAACCAATAACATCACCTGACAAGATCTGTATGTGAAGAAACATTGGTAAATGCTTGAATGGCTGGACATAGAACTATTTCCGTAACAATGTTTGGATTTAGCGCTGATTGCAGGAATCGTGATGTGAGAAATTAGAAATCTGGAAGAATGTAATAAACATTTTTTCAAGGGAGCTGAGCCACTGTCTTGTTGAGAAAACAGAAGAAGCTGTAAGGAAGGAGTTGATAAAAATCAGTATAGTTGAACTGTATATATTTTGGCTTGCACTTGAACCTTACTATTTATTGCCACTTGGTATTATTTTCTTCATTTTGACTTTTGCTGTCTTTCCTTTTCCCCTCCCCCTTTCATTCCAGCTGTGGGTGTGCTCGGACTAAATGAAAGTATTTTCAATGTCATTGTATTACAGTCTGGCAGTGTACTATTGGAAATAGTTTTGGCCAATAATGTAATTATTTTACTTCATCCACTAAAAAGTCCTGTTATCCATGACTTTGTTGAGCTAAGCATCTTTATTCTCATCCATTCGTCTATATTGACTAGATCAAAATATCTAAATGTATGTGGGCCTGTAAATCTTAGCCACCTCTTTTTTGGCATATAACAGTATGACAGTTGCTGAATTCCTTCACTGCCAGCATCCTGGGGGTTACTGCTGACCAGAGCGTAGTCTGTATCTTTTGTTTATTCATTAAAAGGAAGTGGGTATCATTACTTGGCCAGCATTGGTTGCCCATCCATAACCACCCTTGAGAAGGTAGTGGTGATCTGTCTTCTTGAATTGCTGTAGTCCTTGGATGAAGGTGTATCCATGTACTTGAAGGGTAGGCACACCACTGACCTCATAAATATTGTGGCTCCAAGAGCAGGTCAAAGGCTGGGACTTCTGCTGTGAGTAACTCACTTTCTGATTCATCACAATCTGTTTATCATTTAGAAGGGACAAATCATGATTGTGATAGAATAATCTAGCTCGGTAAATGCAGCTTAAAAAATCCAGCTATTTAACACACTCCAAAACAAGGACGCCTGGTTGATTGGTGTTCCATTCAATACCTTCAATACTTACTTCCTTCATTTTTGATGGACTGTAGCAACAATGAGAACCATCCAAAAGATCCGCTGCTATAACTCATCAAGGCTCTAAGGATTTGGAAGGTGACTTGAACGGATGTCATCATTTAGAGCCATAAGAGTTGTATAGCACAGAAACAGACATTTCAGTCCAGCCAGTCCATGCCAAACATGATCCCAAACTAAACAAATCCTGCCTCCCTGCTCCTGATCCATGTCCTTTCAAACCTTTCTTATTCATGTACTTATCGCAGTGTGTTTTAAATGTTGTGACTGTGCCCACATCCACCACTTCCTCAGGAAGTTCATTCAACACACAAACCGCTCTCGCTATACAACAAAATGTCCCTCATATCATTTTTAAACCTTTCTCCTCTCATCTTAGTGCTCCTTAGTCTTGAAATCTCCCATCCTAGGGAAAAGACACTTACCATTCACCTTATCTGTACTCCTCGTGATTTTGTAAGCCTCTTAACCTCTTATGCTGCAGTTAAGAAGGTGCCAGCCCATCCTGCCCCTCTCCATCACTCAAACAGTCCATTCCCTTGAACCTTGTTTTTACTTTTATCCAAATAGTCACTCAGTGCCCTCTCAAACTGAACTTGATTCCACCATCTTTCCAGGCAGTGCATTCCAGACCATAACAACTCACAGTGAAAAATAACATTTCTCATTCACCCTTACTTTGTTTGCAGGTCAATTTAAACCCATGCCTCTTTGTTCTTGCTCCATTTATGAATGGGAATAGTTTCTTACTATCTACTCTATGCAGCCTGCTCATGATTTCAAAAACATCTATTTCTTTACTGTAATGCCTGGAATACCTTGCATCACAATATTGGATGTGTGTGTAACTACATGGACTGCAGCAATCCAATAAATCATGTCTCACTGTCACTCTTCCTTTCAGGGAATATGAATGATCAGTGCTTACCTTGCCAGTGATGACAAATCTCAATGAATGAAAGGAAAGTATGAAATCTTAACACACAGCACAAAAAGAAATACATGCCTGAACTCAAGATATTAAACAGAAACAAATTGCTGGAGAAATCAGCAGGTCTGGCAGCATCTGTGGAGAGAGAATAGAGTTTATATTTTGAGTCCAGTGATTCTTCTTCAGACCTGATAGCCTTGAGGAATAAGTGGTATTTCTCCTTCATGAAATGGAAGGAAAAGAGTGGTGGAGAGAGGGCTGAAAGAGAGAGACAAAGATGAATACTTAGACTGGTAAAGAGATTATTGACAGTAAGGCAGAAAAGAAAAGCTCGATAGATAATAACAGGAACTATGAGAGGTTGAAAATGGGTGCACAATTCTGAAAGCAAACCATGTCATGACAGGAGCTATGGTGTGAGAATGACTAAAATACATGCTATTTCAGGCTTGCTACTGTGCTCAAGTGAGGCTCAACACAGACTGGAAGAACAACTTCACATTTTCAGGACTGTACCCTTCAGGCCACAATATCAAAGTTCAATAATTTTAGAGCCATGTTTTCTGTGCTAAATCATTTTTACCCTCTCACAAACCCCATTATCACCTGTCTAAGTTTATCTTCTTCCCTGACTTACTATCATATTGTCGGCCTAACTTTTGACCTACCCCTTGTTGGTTCCCCCACCCCAACCTGCTTATTGCACCCCGTTTTCCAGCCCCACCTCCAGCCTCCTGTCATAAAGATAAATACCAAATTTCCCCAGATGCTATCAATTCTGAAGAAGGGTACTGGACTCAAAACATTGACTCTGTTTCTCTCTCTACAGATGCTCGTTTCTCCAGCAATTTCTGTTTTTGTTTCAGATTTCCAGCATCTGTAGTTATTTGTTTTATTTTATTGTACTAAAAGTATTCCTGTCATTTGCTCAAATACACATGTGGAGCAATTATTAGTTCAAATGCTTGAGTTATTTTGCATTCCTTATTACTGCTCCATCCTATGTGGATCTCATGCAACCTATGACCAAGAAAGCAAATCTTACTGTCCCATACTTAATTAATCTTCAGCATTGGATAATAATCGTAACAGGAATTCTTGTGTGGTGCAGGAACCTTTGGAGCATCATAAATATTATCGATTGTGCTCTTGATTGATGCAAAGCAGATTGAGAAACAATTTATTGACATCAGGTAAAAAGTGAACAGAATATAGTTTTTACAATACTAAGAGACAAGTATCAACATTATTGACTTTTACATGCACAGCCTTACTTTCAAGTTCAGCTCTATGCTACTGCTTTAAGAGCTGAAATGTTAATAAGCTAACGATCAGGATGAGACCACACAAGCAAAAACCAGGAGAAGTGGAAGCTGTAGCATATTAGACTAAGACAGCGCAAGTAAGTTCTCTATAATTGCAAGTTGTCAGTTTGTCTGGTAAATAAATCTGTAGTGAGACATTTGATCCTATCTTGAATCCAGTATGACTGTGGTAAATTCTGTATTAAGGAAAACAACAGATGAGGATGACGTTCTGAAACTAGTTACTCTGGAATTTGTGTTATTACAGACGGTCTTGTCCATTTTGTTTGAGAGCCAGGATTTCTTAAGACCTGGATTTCAAAGAGGTGACTGTGGATGAATAGTTTAGATGTTAATGAGATAAGGAGGTGACCAAAATGGAGCCGCAGTCCTTAAGTTGTAATGCAGGCTGAGCCTGCCATTTGTGCAAGACGCCTTTCACAAATTAGTAATGCTGGAATCAAGTATTAAAGATGGCCTTCAGAGGATTGTTAAAGGGCTGATTCACAATAAATTGTCTGTTGGTATTCATTAAAGAGGCTGCATGCTATTATGGTGGATAATGCTTCGTTTAATGACTTCTTCTAAATCTTGACCAGGTAATGGGAGTAAACAAGTCATTGCCTGGTATTTTGAGCACTGCTTATAGATATATAACCTTTAAGTGCTCACTAACTGTTAGAGACTGAAACACACTTGCGAGCCATTGATGTACAGTCTGGGTCTCACTGTTGTTCAGGGTAAAAACAATGATGAAGGGCTTTTGCCCGAAACGTAGATTTTACTGCTCCTCGGATGCTGCCTGAACTGCTTTGCTTTCCCAGCACCACTCTAATCTAGACTCTCACTGTTGTCCAGCAAATTGGTGACAATAATTGTTCTCTACATTAAGATTTTAGTTTACTTATGAAGATCTTTACTGTCGAACACTTACTGCTAAGATTTTAAACATGGGAGCCAGGAGCAGGAGGAAGAAATTCACTCCTTTGAGTTTACTCTGTCATTCAATCTGTTCATAAACATATATGTTTAATATATTCAGTGACTTGGCCTCCACAACCTTCTGTGGTCAGGAATTCCATAGGTTCACCGCCCTTTAAGCGAAGACATCTTTCATCATCTCAGTCCAAAAATGATCTATCTTGTATCGTGGGATTATGCCCACTGGTTCTAGAATCCCAAAGCAGGCAAAATACCCTCCATGTATCTAGAATTCCTGTAAGAATTTCAGTGAGATCTCCTGACATCCTTCTAAACTCTAGTTATATTGTCAAGCCAATCTCTCCACGAAGGTACCTGCAAAATTATCTTTGATTACTCATGACTGTTCCCTTCACCAAGTCCGGATCTGCAATGTATGCATACTCAACATTGCAGAGGAGGACAAAGAAAAAAACTTGACATTCTGAAGTTGTTCTTGAATGACAGCATCATTGACCTTAATGACTGGGAGGAGCTTGCTGCCCATTGTTCAGAATAGTGACTGCTGGTATGATGCTTCAGTCCCAATATCTCATTGAAAATTGAGCCACAGAAGGGATGTCAAGGAAGCATTTCCTTCACATTGGATCTCCTTACCTCTTAGATATCCTGCCCAGTGACCAAGTTCATTGAGTTGAAAATTGGCCTGTTCAGTCACACGAAAACGCATGGAAAATCCAGAGATCCTGAATAGATATTATCCTTCAAACAAATAAAAATCAGCATTGACAATGCTGTTGGAGATCTAAAGAGGATTTTAGAAACACACTCAGGTATTTTCTGGGGAACTCTGTCATGACTTCACCAACTCCTATTGATAATTTTGTCTGGAAATTCTCTGAGAGCTTCACCAAAAATGGGGTTATTGATACGCTAATTGATATTATTAGGTACCTTTTTTGGAATCAAAAGCAGTTGTTGGTAATACCTTTGCAATTTCCTTTACCCTGCTCTGGGCTCAACTTTTGTTTCCTTATTTGTTTTATTGCCATCTCCTTTTCCTTTTGCAAGGTCATTATATATTTTACATACTCTAAACTTCTCTCTTATCATCTCTTACCTTTGCTCTTATCTCTCTTAACCATTTGGTTTTCTCACTTCCATCTTTCTCTGCTTATGCACTTGGTTACTGTCTGTTACAGCTCCCACTCTTCCCAGTTGTAATGAAAGGTCATTGACCTGAACTGTTAACTTTGTTTCTCACTCCACAGATGCTGTCTGACCTGTAGTATAGTTCCAGAATATTCTGCTTTCATACTTATTTTTAAGAGTTATTCGTCTCTAGGTTTGAGGCAAAATAGAATGAGAACACCAAGCCAGAAATGTCAGCACTCTTTGCTGCAGCAAAGAGGGACAGGAATGATAGGTTGACTCTACAGAAGTAGCATATTTCTCCTCCTCCTCTTGACTAGATTTATCCAGGGCCTTCACTGCTAATGCATGGAGGTCACCCAACTACTGTTTGTCAGCCAGCACATTTCCCACCTTCAGTGCTGTGGATGACCAGAACAATAAAAATTGTGCTTAGCCGGTACCAGATTGATAAAAGTTTGTGGGATGATGGTGTTAAGTGGTAATGTAACTAGAGATCCAGGCTAGTGAAGCCTGGAGTCAAGACCCAGTTCGGACTAGAGGCTGGGTGCCAGCTGATCTGGGTTGGAACACCATTGTTCTGAATTTTCATTTCTGCAATACTGGACTTTCTAGACCTTTATTTTCTAAAATATTGTAACTGAAGAAGCTATACTGAGGAATTTTTGTACCTAAGATGGTGCTGTAAATGATGAAACTTTTCACTGTACGCATTTGAGTACATATGACAATAAAGCAAATTCAATTTAATTCAGGTCAGTCAAATCAAAATATTGCAGATGCTAGAGCTCTAAACCAAACACAGAGAACCCTGGAGAAGGTCAGCAGGACTAGCAGATCCGAGGAGAGAGGAACATGTGCTGAGCTTCTCCAGAATTCTCTGTGTTTGTAGATGCTCTGTGACAATGATTCAAATTTCATCATGGCAGACAAATTCTGATGGTAATAAATACATCTGGAGTATGAAGCTTGTCTCAATAATAGTGACCTGAAGCTACTAGCAATTGTTATAAAAATCCATCCTTCCACCAATCGTCCTCAGGAAGGAAATCTGCTCCCTGACCTGTTTGGCCTAGAGGTGATTTCAGATCAACATGGCTGACTCTGAACCGTCCTCTGAAAAGGTAGACCCACAAAGTCCAAGGTCAGGAAATGCTGGTTTTGTTGGCAATGCCCACATCCACTGAAATAATTCCTTTTGCTTTGTCAAAACATGCAGATTTGAAGTTCGACACAATTGTAGTAAATGTATCATCAAGATGTAAGTTCCAACAGACATTTCTAATGAGTATATTTTGCATTTAGTACCTGTTTTTATTAGAATAACTGTTTCTAGTGTTCAAAATGTCACTCTGGCAACCATTAAGAGTCTGAAACTGAACTTAATACTAACTCCATGGGTAAACTGCACAGCTCATTGTTGGGACTCAGAATCATGGCCTATTAGCATTGAAATAAATTGATCTTTCTGATCACCGAAGTTCAATATCTGTTGATGAATCTTGAAGTCTCTCACTTTGTTAAAAGTTAGAGGATCGATTGAAAGTAAAGAATGCTATGACTGAAACATGTATGACTCATTGCAGTTCCCTTCCTGACTAATGAACAAAATGTTGAATTTGACATTTTGCAAATTTTTTTTTGGAAATTAGTTTCCAGTTTAAACAAAGAACACACATTATATTCATTTCTGTTGAATGTTACTGGATTAATGATGGGGATATTAATAGATGTTAATTCATACAGGATTAATCTCAAAATAAGTTATTTTCTCAAAATCATGGCTAGTTGGCATTATATTTCAGAAATTCAGTTTGCAAAGTTTCATTTTTCTGTTGTCAAAGTGTCCACAAATTTTACAAGTTCTAAAAGTGTTAGTGGACTCCTGCAGATGTACATTTGAAGGCACAGTCTATTAATTTTTGCCATTAGGTGCAATTGTGCCTTTTCTATCTCTGCGTTTATAGCACTTTTCTATTATCTATTCTGTAATAATGCATAATTCCTCTCATGATATTTCGAGATACGAATTCTGTTTGGCATCCATAATAATCAAGGTAAGATTTTACAATTCACTGACTTGTGCAGTTTGTGCATTCCTGTGATGCTGTTATATACTGACACTGCCTAGTATGAGCAGAATAAATGACCCAAGTCTTTAACAGTAATTTGCCATCAGTTCCTAAATATATGACTTAGGTACAGTCAATGTAACATGCCAACATAATTTAAGGTAATAGCAGCTTTCAAAATAGGAGCTGTGCAGTTAAATGCTACAATGCATGTTTAACAGTCATGTAATGAAGCAGGCATTTCTTGGGAGATACTGCTGTTGTGTCATTCTAAACCAACAGTATATGGAAAACATCTTTTTTTTTCTGGATGGTATAATGTCTTTTAGTTGTAGTCAATCAGTTGCATTGGTACAGAAACACTTAATTGCCTAGCCCTATTTAACATTATAATTATAGCACTTTTTATGATTTGTCAGCAAGCCAGCCTGATTTTTGTGCTTGAAAAATCCTACATTGTCACTGACAGAAGTTAATTTTTGCTGCTTGTAACCTGCTGAGCTTCAACTAGTCTACACTGTCAACAAATTAAATGAAAGCGTGCTTCAGAATTGGTCCAGATGAATTTAAACCATCAGTATTTTTAAAAATGTTTTTGCAGTCTGTTATTAAAGACACTGCTTGAAAGGGTGGTGAAAGCAATTCAGTTGTAACTTTCAAAGTATAATTTGACAAATACTTGCACAAGAAAGAAATTTACTGGCCTATCGGGTATAAACAGGGCAATGAGAATAATCATATAGCTCTTTCAAAGAGTCAGCACAGATAGGATGATTCAAATGGCCTTCTGTGTGATAACATTCTATGGCAGAATCTGCTGGGCTTTGTCCCTGGCTGACCAGTGGACTTAACTGTAACATTATCTTCACCCCTATAGGCTCCTGACCAGGTAGGTCATGTGAGTGAGGTGAAGTGTTTTTTTTGTCAAAGGAAGAATTTCAAATGAAACAAATCATGGCTTCGTTTTCAGCGTTGACAATGTGTGTAGTTTTGAGACTGCAGGAACCACGGAAATGGAAAGTGCACTTCGAGGCAAGCTGACTTTTGGATCTCTCATTCTTAAACAGATATACAGTTGCATGATGTGAGAGACTAGCTCGACAGGGAAGGGAGGAAAGGAACAACCATTCCAACCAAACAGAAATGAATGGAAGTAGACAAGAAAGAAGAGTGCAGTGTTTGGATATTGGACCAGGAAGATCTATGATCTCTCGAGAACATCATAGGTAAATGATATAATACCTCATAGTATCAACAAACACTCTGAGTTCTGCACATTGCACATTGAGCCAACACACTTTGCAGCTCCATGCATTCATCTTTCTGCAGGTACTACAACACATCCTCATCTATGCATCGTAACAACACACTCACCCTCAACGTATTTCTCTTTTACGCTAATCCCTCACAATCACTCTCCATAACTGAAGACCTTTCCTCCCCTCCACACAACTCATACAAAAATTCACCTCCTTCTGTTTTTGCCGCTTCCAGAAGAGAGGGTATCCATGATGAGAGGTGGAGAACCGTGGAAATGGAGAGGGAAGTTTCTCTCCAGTGCCAAGCACCTTATCAGCTACTGGCAGTATGTGTCCATGTGATGGAAAGAAAGCCTAGTTTCTGGAGAATGCAGAGGTATTCTACAGTCTGCTATTTGAATCTGGTCTTTTGCTGGCCTATAGATCCTGCATATGAGAGCTAAACCTCTGCTTGTGGATGCTGTGTTGGGTTTTCGGCTCTTTCCAACTGGATCTCAGTGTCCGTCTGCTTTTCCCATGAAGCTGCAGGTATTGTTCCTGCTGCTGCTGAAGCAATTAGTGGTGGTGTGACCTCTGCAATTGATACTCTGCATTGTAAGAAGACAAAGCTGGATAAGCTGCTCCCAAGTCATAATGAGGAATGGCAGCCGAGAAATGCAGCCAAAGATGTGCGAAGTGAAAGATAGGTGATGGGCCCTTTAAGATGTTAATGTCAAGCAAGGATAGAACTCATTGAGGAGAGAGAATGACCATGGCTGGAGTTCTTCAGTTTCATTGACCAGACTTCCTGGCCTATCAATTTCACTGAAGAAGCTGTTGTTACTCTGCATTTGCCTCGTTTGGTCTTGATAAGTTGTTGATAGTTTGGCTAACAGAGTTCTTGGCTGGGCAATTCAAAATTCGGGATACAAACAATTCTTATTTCTTTTCAGTACCTAAGTTATTTAGCAGACAGGCCTGAGGAGGTTCCCCATTCTTCAGTACTTTTACGAATGTGCCACATTAGAATACAGAGAATGTAAAGAATATTGTCATCAACATTTTCTTCATGACAACATAAAAAAATGACAAATAAATGAAGGTGTATTTTTGATTTTACATGTAATTGAAAATAATTCATTTACTTATATTATTACTTTGTTTTTTTTCTTTTGGCATCCCGAAGAATGCACCATATTCTTGGCAAAACATAGAGCAAACTTGCTGATCTCTGTCATATTGCCACTGTTCAGCTGGTTGCTTGGAATGCATCACAGAGCGATGGTGTGATCTGTCCTCCAGGGAAACTAGTTCTCATGTTGTCACCTCTTATTTCTGACTGCACATACAAGGCTGAGAACTGACCAGAGAGATCTGAATAACAACAGAGACAAAAAAAAGATGACAAGTATTGAAGATCTGACCCAACGCTCGTCTTTTCTGTTTATAAATGCTGATTGATCACTGGACCTGTCCAGTTCACCACAAGATCACTCACAACCATTGAGAATACTTGAAAGTAGCATGGCCAAGTGTGAGACCTCACTGCAGCATTTTTAGATGCGAACATATGGAAGTAAAATTGAAAGCAGTGAGTTAGATTATTTCCAGCTCAGGAGCCCAGAAAGATAGATCAGTAAGAAAGGACAGTCAAGATAAGAAGTGGTGTAAGATTTTATATGTGATACCTGCATTTTAATGGAAGTTTTCCCAAACACCTTTTCTTTCTCTCCCTTTGGATATGCACATTTTTTATTACTTCATAAAATCATAGACTCCCTACAGTGAGGAAACAGGCCATTCATCCCATTGAGTCCACACTGACCCTCCAAAGAGCATCCAACCCAAACCCAGACCCAGCACCCTACCCTACCCCTGTAATCCTGAATGTCCCATGGCTAATCCACCTAGCCGCCACATCTCTGGACACTGTGGCCAATCCATCTAACTTGCACATCTTTGGACTGCGGAAGGAAAGTGGAGCATCCGGTGGACATCCATGCATACACAGGGAGAATTTGTAAACGCCACACAATCACTCGACAATAGAGTCGAAACCAGGTCCCTGATGCTGAGGTCTGTACTGCCTATTATCTAGTTTTTGAAATTAAAATCTCATCTCTTTGGCATCACATTTGCTTGTTGGCATCACAGTAACCAGGCTTGCCTGGCTGTCCAAACTTTTCTTCTTCTATAAATTTATATGTATAGATTCAAGGGTTCAGGATTCCAGTGATCTGCTACAGAAATGTGCAACTTCCACCCGAGCCATAGTATTGTTGCAACACTTCTTCAAAGCATGATGAGACTCTTGCGAGTGTTGGGGTGGCTCCCTCAAGAGTGTCATAGGTCCTGCCTGGCCCTACATCAAACACGCTGGCGGATCTGTTTCCTGACTTTTGGGGACAAAATTCAGTAATGTTCAGATTAGTTACGGGGATTGCTTTGCAATATTAGCCTGTGCCTGTTGCTTCCAATGGATGGTAGCTCATCAAATATATATGACTTGTGTGCTACCTGTCTCAGTCAATACTATGTGCACTGTTGAGTGGATGCAGACTTTAGCAGAGGGGTTTCAGTTTGCATACAACCAAGACCACTTAAAGCAAGCTTGGACCTATCTTAGCATGGGCATCCAAGATTTTGCATGATGGGCAACGTTTACATTTTATTTTAAAATCAGGCTTTGTTCGGGGGATGGGAGATGGTGATGGATTGCTTTCGAGACCAAAGGAACAGAGCTTCTGCTCTCAGGCAGATGCATTGATCATTTATGCAGGAGAAATCCTTTCCCCACCCTCACTCTCTCACTCTCTGCCACTCCCATGTCTCTATGCACTCTCTTTCTCCCCTATCCATCGGCACCCTCCCCACTCCTTCCTTCCCTGTCCATCTTTTTCCCTATTCACCATTCCACCAACCATTTTCTCATCTCTCTCTCTCTCACTTAAATATATTGATGAATGCCATACCACAAACTACATCATTTGTTTCACACACTGCTCAATGCAACACCACCTCAACCCAACTCATCTGCCAACAATCTGTCACATTCATGGTTAAAACAGAATATTCACAGCTTTCTCTCTCTGTCTCTGTCACACAATAAACATGGCTTCAAGCCTCAATTTGTTTATGCTGCCAGTTATTAAACTAGAACTATGGTTATCCAAAAAGGTTACAACACAACTTATTTTCATCTTTCTTCCCTTTTGTAGGAGAAGTTGATGCATAATTAAGGAGAACCTAACTTGTTTTAGTTCCTTGCCCACATCTCTGGAGTGAACATCACTGAGGTTATAATTAGAGGCAATGCTGAAACCATCAAATGTCATGGTATCTGCCCAACTCGCTTCTCGTTTTGTATGTATCCTCCCCCTCAACCCACAATTCTGATTTCGAAATGTAAGTCTCCTGCCTCTCAACACCCCAACACCAACACCAATCCTTCCTCCTTTCAGATGCAAAAAAATCAGGCAATAGTGGAAGACAAAGAAGTAAAGGAGCAGAAAGACCATGACGATGAAAGAACATCATCGCTCAGTCTCACACTCACAGCAACCAACTAAGATACTGGCACTGTGTATAAATTAGAGGATAGTTTCCAGACACTTGGTGAGACTGCAGCTGTGCCTGCTGCCAGGGCAGGGACGAGGGAAGCATAGATGCCAGCTTGTCGGTCAACAAGGTTGCACATGGCTTCTACCACAGGAAACCGGATGAGACCTATTTTGGGACACTCTGCCGAAGATGGTTGCATTTGCACATATGCTTAGAACAAAATGCTTGGTGCATTGGCAGACCAATCAGAGAGACTTTAGTTACTGTCAAGGGTCATGTACCAATCCAGCACAGTGGCAAAGGGCTTTGAACAGAAGTTGGAAACCAGCCTGACTCCATTAGCACTCTTGTGCATCAAGTCAAGATGCAGTGTATGACAGTCAATGTCTTAGCATCCACTGCAGCATTAGCAGAAGCCAGCTAAAATCTGGATACTGCAATGGAAGATCTGACTTCTGTGAAGCAAGGTTGATTGCTGTCAT
The DNA here is from genome assembly GCF_020745735.1 of Hemiscyllium ocellatum. Taxonomy (NCBI): domain Eukaryota; kingdom Metazoa; phylum Chordata; class Chondrichthyes; order Orectolobiformes; family Hemiscylliidae; genus Hemiscyllium; species Hemiscyllium ocellatum. The sequence goes on along the minus strand of NC_083406.1, from coordinate 24,497,570 downwards.
ACAAGTTCAGACTTCTACCAATACACCTACATTTTCTCAGAAGCTTGGAGGGTGCCACAGCTACCCAGCAACCTGTCCTGAAGATTATTAGGGATGCTGAGACCCATTCTAGGATAGTGGCAATGTCAGTTTTACAGCAGTTGGTAGCACTGTGTTGAGTTAGAAGGTTGTGGGTTCAAGTTCCAGTCCAGAAGTTGAGCAAAAAAATCAAAGCTGACAGTCCATTGAGAAAATACTGCACTGCTCGATCTGGAATTTTCAGATGAGGCATCAAGCCAAGACACCAACTGCTTTTAAAGAGGGATGTAAAAGATTTCAGTTTTATTTTGAAAAAGAGCTGGTGAGTAATCCTAGAGTACAAGCCAATATATTTCCCTGAAACAACATTTAAAAATCTCTCATTGCTATTACATTTCTATTCATAGAGTTAGTTGTATGAATGTGATGCAATTTAAAAGTACTTCATTAGTTGCAATGAATTTTGACACTGTTCCTGACACAAAAGGCACTGTATAAATGCAAATCTGTCTTTTCTGAGAATCCTTGGAGAGAACTGTATCTTCTTCCCAGTCCTGCCACTTATTATTGTCTGCCAGATGGGACCAGACTGCTGCCACCCCACAGTGATTTGTGCAGTTTGCAGCTTGATCTTCCAGACCCAGAGCTGCTTGAGATCATCCTGCAAGGCTATCTGCAGCCATCCCACTGAAAGTTAGCTGCCTTCCTGCTGCCACTGGGTAGGGCCATACAGAAGACAAGCTCGAAGGGAATCTGGCATGGTTTTCAGTCGATGTTTGTCTGAGACTTTCATGGTTTGGTTTCTAAATTTGATTCAGCTAGCAAAAGAGAATGAAATATGTTTTTATTTCATAGAGTCATAAAGTCACAGAGATGTACAGCATGGAAACAGGCCCTTCAGTCCAACTCGTCCACAAAAAGCAGATATCCTAAATTTATCTCGTTCCATTTGCCAGCACTTGGCCCATATCCCTCTAACCCTTCTTATTCATATACCCATCCAGATGCCTTTTAAAGGTTGCAATTGTACCAGCCTCCACCACTTCCTCTGGCAGCTCATTCCATATATGCACCACCGTCTGCGTGAAAAAGTTGCCCCTTAGCTCCCTTTTAAATCTTTCCCCTCTCATCCTGAACTTATGCTGTGAAGTTCTGGACACCCCTCACCCCCTCCCCCACCCAAAGGAAAAAAAACCTTGTCTATTTATCCTATCTATGCCCCTCATAATTTTGTAAACCTCTATAAGGTCACCCTCAGCCTACTCTGCCTCTTCCTATAGCTCAAATCTTCCAAAGCTGGCAATATCCTTGGAAACCTTTTCTGAATCCTATCAAGTTTCACTTTTACTTTTACATTGTAATCATGTGAATATCGTGATGAGTAATAGTCAGATTAGTTATTTTATAGAATCCCATCCGGGAAGGAACTGTGTTGGCTGCCTTCTCTCTTCTCTTTCTCCTCCTCAACTCCTCGCAGTACAGTTAACAACCAGACCATGTTGTGCGATGTATAACAACAAATCTTGGAAGGAGTAAAAAATGAGGTCTGCAGATGCTGGAGATCACAGCTGAAAATGTGTTGCTGGTCAAAGCACAGCAGGCCAGGCAGCATCTCAGGAATAGAGAATTCGACGTTTCGAACATAAGCCCTTCATCAGGAATGAGGACTCCAGAAATCACCAAACTCTTCTGGGAGCAAGGCCGAAGAGTGTTTTCCTTCCTTGCTGAACGTAATATTTAACTGTATGTGTTTCAGATAAGGTGCTCACTTAAGTGTCAAACGCTTAATATCCTGGCCTGATTTAAGAACTGGCAATTTATCCTCATTTACATCATGATCTGTTTCCTTGTAGAGGACGCTGTCTGCATGCAAGCCAAAGCATTTATTGAAATGGCATCTGCCATGCTTGCATCAGAAATGCTCACTACGCTGCGAATGCCATTTTGAAGCAAAGCAGCACATGTAGCATCAAATAAAATAAGGGTTAAGGAGCTAAATTTTGCAGCCATAGAAACCTCCAGCACAAAATTAAGCAACATGGCCAATTGACTATCCTGACTCTTCTGCAAATTAATACACTTAGGCTAACTCTATGTTTCTTCTTCACATCCCTTTTTTTTCAAATAATTATCAAATTCCCTTTTAATGGTTACTATTAAATCTTTAACCACCACCCTCACATATAATCATTAGTTGTGGAATAAGTATTTCCTTTACACGTCTCTGAGTCTTTTGGCATAAAACTGTGCCGTTTTATTACCATCTCTTCAACTGGAAACAATTAAGCTTTATCTGCTTGATTTAAATCCTTCATAAGATATTTAACACCTCGAAACATCCTCAGTTGATACAATGCTGTCACTTAAGGAAGGACAACTGAAAGTTTCCCTCCAAAAATTAACAAAGGAGTGAAAGTGGAAGAAAGAACCATCCCATGAATCCAAGTTTTTCAAGCAGCAACAACAACAGAATCTTCCCAAGATTTTCCCAACCATTTTTGAATCCTTGAGCTCTCCACAAGATGAAATAGAAGTGCAGAATTACAACACGTATAACTTTTGAATCAGGATAACGAATGGACCATCCAACAGTGTCTCTGGCTACATAGCTATGCTGTTATATCATTTTCATCTTCATTTGTTCCATCATGTTGTGTCGCACTGTCACTGTGCTAAATGGGACAGACTTCAAACAAACCTAGCAACTCAAGACAGGGGCACCCAACAGGCATTGTGATCTGTTAGTAGCAGCATAATTATCAGCAAATACATTGAGCATCATGACCCAGCATATTAACAACACTGCCATTATGATTAAGCCAGGGGATCAACCCCGGTTCAATGAAGAGTGCAGGAGGGCATGCCAGGAGCAGCACCAGGTACATCTAAATATAGGGTGTCAACTAGGTGAAGCCACAAGTCAGAAGTACTTTCATGCCAAATAGCAGAAGCAGCAAGTGATAGCAGGAGTCAGGGATTTCAACACCACTGGATCCAATCTAAACTTTGCATTCTTGCCATATCCAAGTTCATTGTTGTAGACAATTAAGCAACTCACAGGAGGAGGAGATCCGCAAATATACCCATCCTCAATGTTGAAGGCTGAAAAGGTTGAATGTAAGTTTGAAGTATTCACAATAATTGTCAGCCAGGTGCACATTGGATGAGCCATCTTAGTCTCCTCCAGATGTTCAGAGCATCACAAATGCCAGTTTCCAACCAAATCAATTCACACCATGTAATGTCAAGAAATATTTGGAGGCACTGGATACTGTAAAGGCTATAGACCCTGAAAACATTCAGCAACAGTACTGAAGACCTTTGTTCCAGAACTTGCCACGCCACTACCTAACCTGTTCCAGTATGGTTACACCACTGACATTTACCCAACAATGTGACAATTACCCAAATATGTCCTGTATTCAAAAAACAAGACAAATCCAACCGGACTAATTACCATCCCATCAGTCTACTCTCAATCATCAGAAAAGTGATGGAGAGTGTTATATTGCTCAGCAATAACCTGCTTACTGATGCCCAGTTCGGCTCCATCAGCTCCTGACCTCATCAAAATGCCTTTGTTCAAAAATGGAGAAAAGAACTGGATTAAGTGATGAGGCATGAGTGACAGCCCTTGACAGGCCACATTCAACTGAGTATGACATCAAGTAGCCTGAGCAAACTGGACCCAATGGGAATCAGGGACAAACTCTCAGAGGGTTGGAGTCATACCTGCCATATAGGAAGATGGTCATGGTTGTTGGAGGTCTGTTATCTTAGTTCCAGGATATAACTCTTCAGGAATTCCTCAGGGTAGTATCCGAGGCCTGATCATCTCCAGCTGTTTCATCAATGACCTTCCCTCCATCATAAGATTTGAAGTTTGCCAAGGATTGAATAAATTTCAGCACCATTTGTGACTTCTTCGACTCCATGTTCAAATGCAACAAAACCTGGACGATATCCAGGTTTGGGCTGACATAGCAGGCAATGACCATTTTTGTGGCGACACAGTGGCTTAGTGGGTGACAGCACAGTGGCTCAGAGGTTAGCACTGCTACCTCACAGCACCAGGGACCTGAGTTTGATTTGCCTCAGGTGACTGTCTGTGTAGAGTTTGCACATTCTCCCCATGTCTGTGCGCGTTTCCACTGGGTGCTCCAGTATCCATCCACAGTTCAAAGATTGAGGTTAGGTGAATTGGCTGTGCTAAATTGCGCATAGCATTCAAGGGATGTGTAGGTTAGGTACATTAGTTAGGGGCAAATGTGGAGTAATAGGGTCTGGATGGGTTACTCTTCGGAAGGTCGGTGTCAACTTATTGGGCCAAATGGCCTATTTCCACACTGTAGGGATTCTATGGGTGGTACAGTGGCTTAGTGGTTAGCACTGCTGCCTCGCAGTGCCAGGGACCCAGGTTCAATTCCACCCTCGGGCGACTGTTTGCGGGGAGTTTGCACATTCTCCCCCTGTCTGCGTGAGTTTGCTTCGGGTGCTCCAGTTTATTCCCCCAATCCAAAGATGTGCAGGTTAGGTGAATTGACCATGTTAAATTGCCTATAGTATTCAGGAATGTATAGGTTAGGAACATTAGTCTGAGGTAATTGTAGAGTAATGGGAACTGTGTTTGGGCGTGATACTTGTTGGGCCAAACAGCCTGTTTCCACACTGTAGGGATTCTTGGAAACCTGCACAGACACCCACAACCTTCCATCCCCGTAGGGGAGATTCCACTCATCACCCTTGACATTCAATGGCATTTACATTACTGAACCCCCATCAGGAACATCATTGGGATTACTGTTGACCAGAATGTGAACTGGACTTGCTATCTAAATAAAGTAGCTACTAGGGCAAGTCAGTGCCTATGAATATGTGGTGAGTAACACACCTCCGGACTCCCCAACACTTGTCCATCATCTACAAAGCACAAGTAAGGTGTGTGATGAAATACTCCCCCTCACCTGATTGGTCAGTTCCAACAACACTCAAGCTTGACACCATCCAGGACAAAGCAGCTGGCTTAATTCACACCACTCCCACAAATATCCACTCCCACAAATATCCACTCCCTCCAGCACCAATGCTAAAGTAGGAGGAGTATGATTTACAAGATGCCCTGAAGAGATTCATCAAAAGTCCTGAGACAGCACTTTCAAAATCCAAAAACATTTCAATCAAGAAGGACAAAGGCGACAGATGCAAGGGAACATCACCATCTGTAATTTCCCCTCCAAGCAACTCACCACTCTAACTTGGAAATGTATTGCTGTTCCTTCACTATTGCAAGGTCAAAATCCTGGAATTTCCTCCCTAATGGTATTTGTGGGTTTACCTAAAGCACAGAGAATGTAAATAAAGATGCCTAAGCCTATAAACACTCCTTGACATTGCTTTCTCACAGAACAGTCTGTCTTGAACCTAAAATCATGAATCCAGTTATAAAACCCCACAACAAAAGAAAACCCATGTTTTGCACCAGTTACCTTCCTAGAATGCTACCTGTTGTTCCATTCTGATACAGCCTTTATGTGATCTCAAATCCACAATGAAGTTGACTCTTGACTGCTTTTTGCATTGGCATGGCACAAAATGATGGTGCACTGCCACCTTCTGAAGGGGATGGACGACAAATATTTGCCTTGGTTATAACACCCATTGTCCTATTAATGTACAAAACATAATTCAAAGTTTGGAAAGTATGGTCTCACACCACAGATTTCTAATGCTATCTGTTACAACTAACTGAACTACTGAGAAGTGACGTAGGGAGGGTTGCGATATCGAGTGGCTTTTTACATAAGCACCAATTAAATCCACAGGTTAAAAAAAACATATCTTCTGAATAAAATTTAGTTTCCTGCTCTCTAAGAACACAACTTGGAGCTATGCTAAGGATGTGCCATTTGTGATGTAATCCATTTGCTGTTGTATCCTATTGTACTGAAGAAGGCAGCAGTCTGTGAATTTTAACATTCAAAGCCCACTAAGTACCATGAGCTGGTGTTTAACTTTATTGAATCCTGGCCAGCAATAACAGTGAGACAAGGCTTTCAATAGGTCACTCTGAACAGTTTGAAATTCATGAAAGGGGAGTTGAAAGGTTACAGGCAGTTGGAGAAGATGACAGACAAGAACAAATACAAGCTATATGATAGGCAATGTTGAGAAAGGCAGCTGAATTGCATGGTCTTCATGTAGTGAGAGGTCAGGGATGCACTACAGCAGTTGAATAATTCTGTGTAGTAAAGGCTCAGGAAACTCCTTGGATTGTAGGAGGTTCAGAGCAATCATGTGCCAATAACAGTCTGGTATTGCTGACAGAAAGGGTTATAACATTTCACAATAGTATTTGCTTGATGCAGCTGAACATGGTTGAAGCTTGGTGTGGTGTGGAATCTGGCTTCAGAACAGAGTCAGTGAGGCTACGTGTCAATGAAAAGCTAGAGTTAAACCATGTATGAGTGCTGGAGTGCCATTTTGGAGTCCAGGAGAACATTGACAGAACAAGAGCAATTGTTGATGTGGTTCTTCAAAGACAGTTTCAAGGCCTGATTGGCAAATTAAACAATTGTAAGTTTATGAAGTTTATTGAGGTTTAAAGACCCACTGAGTCATCACTAGCTATAGAAAAACACATGGGATCTGTCTTGATCACAGTTGCTACTTGGTGTGCATTGGATTTGATTTGATTTATTGTCATGTGTACCTTATTGCATTGAAAAGCTTCTTTGTGGGCAGTACAGGCAGATCATAGTAAGCAAAGACATAAAGATCATAAAGTGCTTGGACAGAGTGAGTCATACAAGGTACAGTGCGCAGAAGGTGTGCTATTACAATGTGTTAATTTTAGACGTTAAAGTAAGTGGCACGTGTAGATTGCATTACTGTTTGAATGTTGTATAATAAATTTTATTATTTTCTGTTCCAAAAATCATGGAACCTTGTGGTTTACACTCTTAGTACATTCGCTAGATTTCTTACCTTGTCGATTTTTTTTTAAAAAGTGTTGTCATTATCTAACTAGATCATATCATAAATGTTGTAGTCCGCAACTGAATTGTAGCATGATGTCCAAGAAGGTCTGGTTTTGGTAAATTCAATAAATCTTGGCCTTTAGATCATTCAGGTAACAGAGTGGCTTGAAAGATCAGACTTCAAATTAGAATAAATAAATAACCAACAGCAATTGCAAATCATCTTTGTTATGTTTTCTTAGCCCTTTTTTCTTCTGTGAATAGTAGAATAAGGTAAAATCCAACACAACATTGATAACTCTGTGTATTCAATTTGAAACTCAAATTACTGCTTTCCTTTCAAGTGTAAAATAGAAATATACTTCTTTCCTGCATTTTAATTACTTGTCAAACTGCAGCAAAATAATACAAATACTAATGATTGAACTTCACAATATTTCATTTTAAAACAATCTTATTATTCAGTGCAGGTTTTTGCAGACTTAAGTGAATCATTTTATTTATTGTGTTTATATCTATATAAATAAAGCAAATAACTATTAATACAATTAAATCTGATCATTTGGAGGATAAGCTTTTAAGGTGGGACTTTAATTTTTCATATTACATTTAAAAATGCACTGTACTTAAAGTACTAGACTACACAATGCCTTCTATAATTTAGTAACATTGCATTTGAACAAAAATGTTTCTGCATCATTTATGTTTGACTACACTCTAAGTGCTGACAAGCTACTGCATATATGAATAATGCAAAGTACTTACAGGAATGGCCTTTTAAATTCTAACCATGTGCTGCATTTTCTCTGGCATAATGCTTTATTTTCCTGTATAAAGCTCATAAGGAAACATAATATTCAGCAAAACATTTTGTATTTCCAACATATCACAAATAATCTTGATCTCAGGTCGTCACTTGAGGAATAATGATGACTAACCTCAAAGTTTCAATATTGAAGAAGCTTTTCAGAGATTTGGTCAATCCATGTCAATGGAAACTCTTAACTTTTCTTTCTTCTATTTATCTTGTTAAGTTATTCTAATCATGAGCCAGAGTTCTATCACAGGTAAGGAAGAACTGTGATATCAAAAGCATATATCTCAACAGTATCTTCACCAGCTTGCTGTTCATTCATCCTTTCTATTGGCTCAAAATAGCTAAGGATTATCAATGGCTCATCTTGGTTCACCATCATTATGTCATTTTTCAAGAAATCCAAAATTGCAAATCACTATTGTTAATTTTACCAGCTTTAGCTATTTATATTTGTTTAAATGATATACCAACATAAAAAATAAGAACTAGAAGTAAGGCCATTCATCCCTTCAAGTCTACCCCAGAATTCATTAAGATCCTGGGGGATTACCCACATAAACTCTATCTTTCCACATAATCCTAAATCTCTGTCTCCACTTCAAATCCAAAATTAATCTGTTGATCTGTGGTTTCAATATGTTCAACAACAGAATCTCTACTTCTCTAAAGAGTAGAGAATTCCAAAGATTCACAAGCTTTTGAGTGAAGAAATCCTCTTCATCTCATTTCTCAAATCCCATGCCTATGTTTGGTGATTGTTACGAGAATTAATGGCAGATATTTCCTCAGCTATTGCCTCTGCTGTGTGAATACTATGAATGCTCAAATGGATGAAGCCAAAATAACATTGTGCTTAATAACTGTACTTAATGGTATCAAGTCAACAGACTTTTATTATCCAAGCCAGTAGTAACTTCAGAAAGTACATGAAATACTAAACAGTCTGTCAGTATCTATGAAGAGAAAAACAGAGAACATTTCAAGTTTAATACAACACTTCTTCGTTAGGAGTGATAGTCAACTCAAGATCAGCTCTTGTCCCTCAACACTGATACTGCTAGACTAAAGTAAAAGCAAAAGCCAACTGAAAGGATGATCAAATTAAGAGTTATTCATAGTTACTTGATTTTCACAGTTAAAAATCACACAACACCAGGTTATAGTCCAACAGGTTTAATTGGAAGCACTAGCTTTCGGAGCGCCGCTCCTTCATCAGATGAAGGAGCGGCGCTCCTTCCAATTAAACCTGTTGGACTACAACCTTGGTGTTGTGTGATTTTTAACTTTGTACACCCCAGTCCAATGCCGGTATCTCCAAATCTTGATTTTCACAAATAATGCCGGTGGAGAAGTTCCCAGCCAAACCTTATGTTGTTTAAACTGAAAATCTTCCCACTATCAAACATGTAAATAAACTAATCTACAAATAAACTCCAGTAGACAACTAGAAAGTTGCATATTGAATGTTGTAATGAATTGATATTTAATGAAAAATCTGTCTGTCCTTTACTAAAATATTTTGTTTCCTTATTTCGTTGCACCACCAATTATCCTCTCATCAAGAAAGATAAGCAGGGAGGTAATTATAACACAACACAGAAGTATAGTATTGCAGTGGTTACATTATAGGATTAAAAAATCAGAGATCTAAACTAATGATCCACACAACAAGAGTCCAAGTCCAATATGGCAGTTTGAGTGTTTAAATTCAGTGTTATAAAATCACCAGCTTTAATGAAAAGGAAAGTATTGCTAAGAACCTATCCACATCATTAATGCCTTTTAGAAAAGAACATCCACCATCCTAAACTGTTGTCGCAGTGTGTGATTCCAGATGTTAAATAGATCTTAACTATGTTTGCTTAGCAAGACATTTGGAGTGTTCAGTGGTACGTTTGCTTACACTAGCCTGCTAACTGATCCTTGTGCATTACTTGATTGCTCAAGCTTTTAGGTGGAGCTAGATAGTCCAGTGATTGACTCCACAGACAGACAGCCCAAAATAGCCTGAGCGATTTGCAAAACTACTTGTATAATAAAACTTTTCTATTAAGTTCTAAGATGTTCATAATTTTTTAATAAATAAAAGGTTTGGATTTAGAATTGCTTCAGCATTGTCCTGAGGCAAAGTGAATAAATAGGATGTGTGGCAAGTGACTCAATCCAAATATAATGAGGATGTTAGAGAACTGTTTAAATCTACAGGTCTCAGCATCATTTCTTTGTTCATCAGATCTTTCCACAAATGACATTTTATAATCTTTTGATTACAAGAACAATTTTCTTGTAATGGGCATTGACAATCTCAATAAAGCAGAGGTCAGTAACAAAGAGGAATGTGGACACTGTCATGGATTATGAGGCCAGTGGATATTAAGCAATTCCCAGATGATATGGCTACATTTGAATTGGCAAAAATGTTCTTGGAAAAGACTGTGAGCCAAAGAAAAATGTGATGATTGAATGATATGCATTCTGTCAGAGGTACCAGTAAATGGTGAGTCTGTTGAACAATATATAGCAATATAAAGGCAATTGACTTACACACATAAATTTGATTCACTATCCAATGGACTAATTGGTGATGAATTAATTTAAAAGGCTCCAATTCCACAAATGAGGGGCAATCTTCTAATGGAAGACAGTGAGTTAACCTTGAAAAGAACGATGACCTTGGCAGTCCATGCTCTCCAACCCAGTGGAGCAAAGATGGTGGCAGAATAGGATGCTCCTGTTGGACCCCCAATGCTCTGCTTGTTCTTTTTCCCTTTTTTTGTCGTTTCTTCTTCTTCTCTCCCCTTAGTACTGGAGCAATGGCAGGTGTGTGTAGCAGGTCTCAGAGAGCTGAAGCAGCGAGCAGACCAGCGTGTGGGCTCTGACCCTCTAACAACATGGGCAGTGAGTCCCGGAGCAGCGCGAGCAACGAGCAGATCAGCGTGTGAGCTCTGAGCCCTGTAACAATGTGGGCAGCAAGTCCTGCAGCAGTGTGAGCAGCGAGCAGATCTACACGTGGGCTCTGAGTCCCGTTACAACGTGGGCAATGAGTCACAGAGAACGCAAGCAGTGAGCAGATCTGCACGTGGGCTCTGAGTCCCGTTATAACGTGGGCAATGAGTCCAGGAGCCGCAAGTGGAAGAGATCCCTGAAATCTACCTTGGAGCAGCTGAGTGCCAGTATGGTATGGACTGGAGGCTGGCAGCAAAGCAGGGACAGCTGTTGGATTAAGGTCTGGCACGTGCACAAGCCCTGTGCTGAGCTGCTGCAATGTAATGTCTATTTTAATGTCACTCCCTTAATATCCTATTTTTCACTTACTTTTCAGCTCTATAAAGTAATGCAACTACTTTTATTCCTTTATTGTATCCAAGAATTGTACCCAGGTAATTGTACCTAAGATGGTGCCAAAAGAGGCAGACGCTCTAAATGTTTTTCACTGTACTCCTACAATGGAGTACACATGACAGTGAAAATATATTCTGTTCTAATTCAAATTGAATCTGCTATGCTAAAATATAAAAGGTTGCAAACAGTGTCCCTTTAGACTCAGGATCACAGACATAGGTTGCCCAACTTTCTCAAGGGTTTCTGTAAGGTTTCTGGATAAGGCGATCTCCCGCACCTCATCTCTGTCATCATGGTCAGAGACCATCAACATAGTATCCAAAATATGAAAGTTCTCACTCAATCACAATGCTATGCCATGCTTAATGGAAAAAAAATGCAATTCATGTACAAAGTGGAATCATTTTGCAAAGAGGTGCAAGTTGCCAAGAAAAGAAAACTTAATCTGTTGAACACATGACAGAGTTTTGTTTTGCGGATCATATAGGACAATAGGTTTATACCATCACAAAAGGTAAAGCACCAGATATTTTTAAGGAATGCAAATCCTGTGAGAGAGGATTTGCTCCCAATAATATATAGCCTAAAGACAAAAAGACATATTTGCATGCGACTATATGATGGTGCAAGAATCCTCTTTCCTTGATGAAGAGGCAATTGCTGATATACAACCGTGAACAAACTGCCAAGATATTTCTCAGTAATCAAGCATTTGATCTTAAGACTCAAAAAAAAGTGAGAGAAGAGGGTTTGTTTGGAAATCCACCAGCAATGTCACATTATGTGCATATTTAGTTCACAAAGTTTGGTCAGAGGGTGAGCTGTGAGCGGGATGCAGTAATGTTTTGGTGTGATTTGGACATGCTGATTAACTGGAAACATGCACATTAAATGCAGTATGATGTAGATAAATGTGAGATTATCTACAAGCAGGCGGTCAAGAGGCAAATGGCATGATGGCCTTAGTAGCAAAAGAATTTGCGTACAGGAACAGGGATGCTAGCTACAATTATACAAAGCCTCAGTGAGACCATGACTGGAATATTGTGTGCAGTTCTGGTACCTTAACTGAGAAGGGATGCTCTTGGTATAGAGGTAGTGCAGCAAAGGTTTACCAACCTAATTCCCATCGTGGTAGGACTGATCTATGAATCATAGAACCTTTACAGTATGGAAGCAAGCCATTTGGTGGTGGCATTGTACTGGAGGTGGATGGTGATCCATTGATGTTGAGGCTAATGCATAGGAGGTGAGGACAAGGAGAAAGTTATCATTGTTCTGGAAGGGAGAGGAAGGATCAAAGTAGAAGACTTGCAAGTGTAATGGACACCATTAAGGGTCCTGTCAAACATTATGGAGGAGAAAAGAAGACATATTAAGAAACATTGAATCATAAAATCTTTACAGTGTGGAAGCAGGCCATTTGGCCCATTAAGGGCAGAGCAACTCTCCAAAGAGCATCCTACTTAGACTCACCCTTTGCTATAATCCTGCGTTTCCACCTACCTTACACATCCCTGGACACTATGGGCAGTTTATCACAGCCAGTTCACCTCATCTACACATCTTTGGACAGTGAGAGGAAACTGGAGCACCTGTACGAAACCCATGTCGCCATGTGGATAATGTGAAACCTCCACATAGACAGTCACCTGAGGGTGGAATTGAACCCTGATCCCTGGTGCTGTGAGGCAGCAGGGCTAACCAGTAAGCCAACATGCTATTTGTTTGAGGGGGTATTGGATTGGTTAGAATTATATTTACTGGATTTCATAAGAATGGGGGAGGATCTCGTAGAGGTCCATCAAATTTTACCATGACTATTGGTGATATATAGACAGTGAAGAAGGTTTTCTGTGATTCAAAAGGGATCTTGATCAAATGGATCAATGGGCTGAAAAATAACAGATGGAGTATAATCTGGATAAATGCAAGGTATTATATTCTGGAACAACAAACAAGGGTAGGGCTTATACAATTAAGGGTAGGGCCTTGGGTAGTGTTGTACAACAGAGGGACCTAGGGGTGAAAGTACATAACTCTTTGAGGTTTGCGTCACATATAGACAAGATGGTTAAAAAGGAGTTTCGCGTGCTTGCCTGCATTGCTCAGTCCTTTGAGTATATGCATTGGGAAGTCACGTTGAGGTTCTTCAGGACATTGGTGAGGCCTCTTCTGGAATATTGTGTCCAGTTCTGGTCACCCACTTATAGGAAGGATATTTTCAAGCTGGAGAGGGTTCAGAAGAGATTTACCTGGATGTTGCTAGGTATGGAAGGTTTGAGAAAGGCTGAATAGGCTGGGAGTTTTTTCACCAGAGCATAAAAGATTGAGAGGTGATCTCAAAGAAGTCTCAAATAATGAGAGGTATAGATAGAACTAATGGTTATTACCTTTCCCTTGGTTGAGGGATTTCAAGTTGAGGGACCACATTTTTCAGGGGAAAGGAGAGAGATTTAAGAAAGACATAAGAGACATATTTTTTACACAGAGGGTGGTTTGTGGAATAAATTTCCTGGGAAAGTACTGGATGTGGATACAATTACAATGTTTAAAAGACATTCGAATAGATAAATGAATAGGAAAGGTTTGGAAGGATATCAGCCAAGAGCAAGCAGATGGGTCTAGTTTAGTTTGGGATTATATTCGGCATGAACTGTTTGGACTGAAGGGTCTGTTTCTATGCAGAATGACTCTATGATTAAATAGGGTAGATGTAGGAAGGATGTTCTCAATGATGACAGAGTCCAGAACAGTGTTCACAAACTAAGGATTCAGGGTAACACGTTTAGGACTGAGAGAAATTTCTTCACCAAAAGAATTATGAGCCTTTGGAATTTGCTCCCACTGAAAGTAATTGGATCCAAAACATTGTATGATTTCAAGAAGGAGTGGATATAATTCTTGGAGCCAAAGGGATCAAAGGATATTGGGGAAAAGAGGGAACAGGGTATTGAGTTGGATGATCAGCCATGATCAAAGTGAATCATGGAGCAGGTTTGAAGGGTGAAATGGCCGACTCCTGCTCCTGTTTTCTGATTCAGTGAACATCCTGTCAGTGTCATGATTGTGACAAAGCTTTCAAAAAGAACAACGGATTGAAATTGCATGTGAGAATGTACACATGGCAAAACCTTATCGGAATTTGAGAGGCATTAGTGAGAAGAGGGGGCGAGATGAATATATGAAAACACCAATGGAAGTGGTGATAGGTCATAACCTCACTGACCATTCTTTAGCCAATAAGAATATTGGAACAAAAGTGAATGAAATTACAAAGCAACAAGGTGAACTCTAAGAAATTACTCCATAAATGTATGTCTGTAACTCAGAATCATTTGATGAAAATAAAGTCATTATTTAAAAGGGAAATAAGATGTTGTGCTTAATGGTAATGTATCTGTGTTTGACAATTTAAATGTAGAAACTGAATCTTATCCATTGTTGGACGGCTTAATTCAATGGATGGATTAAGAGAATTCAGTAACTGAGATCAACCAGATAAATCAAATATACAGCAACTCAATTCAACCATAACACCATTCAGTTGTATCAACTCACTACTAACAATCACCAATTACAGTATCTGTGTGTACTGGGGGAGATCTGAACACATCCACCTGTGGAACATGTTGTACAGACAAATGCTAAAAACAGAATCCACTGTTTTTTCTTTTATTTGTATTGGTGCAAGGTTGAATAAAGAGGCTGCATAGTAAAACTGAGCATTTATATTCTGACATAAGCATGGATATCATGATGATTCTATGAAATTAATTAATACTTCTTTTAAAAATCCAAACACCCAAATAATTAACTGAAAGAGTGAGCACAAAATTCCTGGTTTTTAAAACAAAATACACTTTATTAATAAAGGGTGTCAAACAAAGCAAGCAGAGTTAACTAAACACTCAGTTTTATACTTAATTTATAAACCTAGATCCTCTCTTTAATTCAAACCAAGTAGTCCTGTGTCGATTATAAAATTTCCAAGGATTGTATTTTATCCTGGATCCTAACCCAAAATCAAAGCACAGATATATGGAATTTACTTTGATACTTTCTCTCTCAGTATTTCAGCTATTCTTTTGAGGTCCAAATTATTATTGGACCCCTGGCTCAGTGACTCTAATGATTGGCACCTTGACCAAGTGGAGCTCATTTTCTATGGGATGTTTGATTGGTGTTGCTAACCTTGGCCAATCAGGGAGCCCTGGAGGACAGATATACACAGGAGTGTCAGAAGGTCCCCTCAGTCTCGGGATTGGCTTTAAGCTGGCTTGTCATGGTCCATGTACAGTGCACAAGTAAATATAGGGTGACTTGATGATGTGATACTGACCTCTGTGCAATTCTTTCAGTGTCTCTCCAATTTTCTTTTTGAGACCTCACCACTCAAGACTCCTCAGTCCCTTATCCTGACATTGGACACACATAGACTGCTTTTTCACAGCCTAGTCTGCAGATAAAATGTCAGTGTAGCACAAGAGTATAGCAGGAAAACTCAGAAAGAAATGTCCTTATTTGCAGATTTAATCGTGCATTTGCAGGCAGCTTCTATTCAAGTTAACCTTCAATAATAATAGGCACTTTGCCTCTTTGTTATTTATATTGCAAAATCTGGACAAATGCCCCTACCCAAGGGCCACCTTCATCCTAGGAGTTTTCATAAGTTGAGACTGCCTTTGCCTATCTATTACTAATTCATTTTTTAAAAATATTTTAATATTTCAGTCCAGGCAACTGGAGAATGCAGAACAGAAGAATAACATTTGCAGATACAATCTTGTGTCCTGTCGCTGAATAGCACAACATGTTGGTGAAACAGTTTGCTGCACCATGAGGGCAATTGCATTTTGGTTTATGAAGACATTCCTGGAGTAGCAACAACCATTTATCATACTAAAACCCATTGAGGTGCTGAGTTTAAGATACTGCATAGACAAATTGGATCATTATGCTTCTTGATCTGTGTACCAGCTCTCTAATCAAAAGTTATCAGTCCATGAAGTAACCCAAATCACTACTTCAGACCAATTTAGATCAATACTTTGAATTTTATGTTCATTCTAATTAGCTAACAAAATGCTAGTTAAACCAGTTTATTAAGCTGTCTATTATTGGGCTTAGATTTGACCAGAGAAAAAGCTACAGATGTATTGTACACATTATCCCTTCTTTCACTGTTCACTGTGAATGTTTATGGCAAAACAGTTTATTTCAGTCCTGCTAATTTACCCAAGTTTGAGGAAGACAATCTAACAAGTACTGCTAAAGTTGTTAACCAATTGTTCAATATTTTTGAATGACATTTCAGCCTGCATTTCAATAGAGGTTTTAGTCCATTCATTGCAAGTAGTCTTAAAATAAAACATAACACATATGAATGCCTAAAACTTTAAGCATTGAATATTGCACAAAGGATTTTAGCATGAGTTGAAATGTCATGACTCGCAGGCAAAATAGTCTAGTAATTGAGATGGAACAATAGCCGGTAGCTATTGTTTTAGTCTCTCCATCTAAGTTTTATCATTTATGTGATTAACTCAACTTTGACATCTGAGAATGTAAAATTGTTTATAATAGAATTGTTTGAAAACAAAGATGAAAATGAAATTTCAACATTAATATAAATACTTACTGAATAACTTGGAAGAACAGTGGAGGATCATTTTGTTGTTTGTCCACAGCACTCCAGCAAGCAAACAATTAAGCATGACTCTTGCCCCCATCTATAAGTATATTTCAAAGGAAAATGACTGTTAGTCTCACTTTAAATTCAATGTTTTCATAATTAATGTCACCTGAGGATTCTGTGGAAGAAGGTTGACTCTTTAATGTGTTCTGTTATCCATGAGAAAAAATAAATGGTTTTATTGCTCCTCATGGTAAACATGTCACTGCTAGGGAATAGAACCCTCCTCCTTTTAAAGTGCTCAGTTCTAAACTCAAGTCCATTACAACTGGTATGATGCAAGCTGGATATAATAGGAGCTGGGTGAAACTGCTGAAATATGAGTTGTGCAGTGAGTGAATTAAGAATATTCATCCCTCTCTATAAACAGGATTGTAACCTAAAACCTCGAGGTAAAATGGCACTATTGGACAACAGTCATCCAGTTCTCCTTATGAGCATCTCTAATGTCTCATTAGATTGAAGCCTCTGGTTTCGTTATTTCCTATTGATTTCCCCTAGTTCTGTACAATGTGCCTGTCTGCATCCATCTTATTGATTAACACCATTCATGATACTTTTCTTGATCTTTCTTTTCCTCAAGGAATTGAATTATCTTCCTTTGCCTTCAAAGTTCAGCAATTTTATTTTTCCAAAATTTGTATCAAAGCTGTCTTCCCACTTTGAAGCATTTGTTTGTGAATGTGTGTTACATTAAAATCTTGCACTGAATATTGAGATATCCAACAATATAACTACCCATTGCCAAATTATGTGACTCTGAATATTCTAGCTATTATCATACAACATTCTTTCCTTTCTGGTTCATTTGTATTTGGGGGGTAATTTTCCAAAAATTTTATTCAGGAAAATATTTTTATCTACATTCATTGTCACTTCGCAGTTTGGTTCTGTACAATTGCATATGAAGGAACAAACGAACATTGAAATTTGACTCCATCCAACAAACAAACCAAAGGCGTCTCTTATTTGTAACAAGCCTATATTTACATGCATTTAAGACATCCAATAACTGAATGGAGCTGAAAATGTGTTGCTGGGAAAGCGCAGCAGGTCAGGCAGCATCCAAGGAACAGGAGATTCGACGTTTCGGGCATAAGCCCTTCTTCAGGAATAACTGAATGGACCCTATTTAGCTTCAGCAGAAGGACCTCGGACTATAGAATTTTCCAATGCATACGTGCATGCAGTCCATGAGATTTCTCAGTACAATGCATATTCAGAAGGTTACATTTCTGTTAAGTAAAGACTGTGTGTATCTATGTGCCAAGAATGGCAATTCCTTTAATAAAATAGATGCTTATGAATTTGGTGGAAATAACTAAATTCACAGATAATACACAATCCTGAGCCAAATCTTGCAGATTTTGTTACACATACTGTATTCAGTATCAGTATTCCTCCGCCTCCACTGTATCTGCTCCTAGGAGGACCAGTGCCACCACAAAACACACCAGATGGCCTCCTTCTTTAGAGATCGCAAGTTCCCTTCCCACATGGTTAAAGATGCCCTCCAACATATCTCATCCACATCCAGCACCTCTGCTCTCAAGCCCCACCCCTCCACTGGTGCTCACCTTCCACCCTACCAACGTTCGCATTATCCGCATCATCTGACGACATTTCCGCCACCAGAGATATATATTACCCTCTCCACCCCTTTCCACTTTCCGCAAAGACCGTTCCCTCCATGACTACCTGGTCAGGTCCATGCCCCCCAACAGCCCACCCTCCCGTCCTGGCACCTTCCCCTGCCACCGCAGGAATTGCAAAACCTGCACTCACACCTCCTCCCAAGGCCCCAAAGGAGCCTTCCACATGCATCAAAGTTTCACCTGCACATCCACCAATGTCATTTATTGTATCCGTTGCTCCCAATGTGGTACCCTCTACACTGGGGAGACTGGACGCCTCCTTGCAGAGCACTTTAGGGAACATCTCTGGGACACCCGCACCAATCAACCCCACCACCCTGTGGCCCAACATTTCAACTCCCCCTTTCACTCTGCTGAGAACTTGGAGGTCCTGGCCCTCCACCACTGCTACTCCCTCCCCACCTGGAGGAAGAACGCCTCATCTTCCACTTCGGAACACTTCAACCCCAGGGCATCAACGTGGACTTCACCAATTTCCTCATTTCCCCTCCCCCACCTTACCCCAGCTCCAACCTTCCATTTCAGTACTGTCCTCATGACCTGTCTTATCTGCCAATCTCCCTTCCCACCTATCCACTCCAACCTCCCCTCTGACCTATCACCTCCATCCCCATCCCCATTCACCTATTGTACTTTTTGTTACCTTCCCCGACCCTCCTCTCTGACCTATCACCTCCATTCCCACTCCCATTCACCTATTGTACTCTTTGCTACCTTCTCCTCAGCTCAACGTCCCCCATTTATATCTCCACCATGGAGGCTTCCTGCCTCCATTCCTGATGAAGGCCTTTTGCCTGAAATGTCAATTTTCATTAGATTAGATTACTTACAGTGTGGAAACAGGCCCTTCGGCCCAACAAGTCCACACCAACCCGCCAAAGCGCAACCCACCCATTCCCCTACATTTACCCCTTTACCTAACACTACGGGCAGTTTAGCATGGCCAATTCACCTGACCTGCACATCTTTGGACTGTGAGAGGAAACTGGAGCACCCAGAGGAAACCTACGCTGACACAGGGAGAACGTGCAAACTCCACACAGTCAATCGCCTGAGTCGGGAATTGAACCCAGGTCTCTGGTGCTGTGAGGCAGCAGTGCTAACCACTGTGCCACCGTGCTGCTCCTTGGATGCTGCTTGACCTGCTGTGCTTTTCCAGGACCTCTCTGATCTAAACTTCAGTAACAGTATGGCCAACCCTTGATCTTCCAGCCGTGCTAGTAGACAAGCATAATTGTTATTGCATCATATCTCTTCCATAACCCTTTCCCTTTCATACACTAACCCCATAAGGTCATTGTTGTCACTGTTTCCCAATAATGTGGGCAAGTTACAAGATACAATAATTTGTTCTGCTTTCTTCTTGTTCTTCCACTGCTTCTCTTCTTCCTCTGGTCAAAGGCAGGCTTGACTTATTGTTCTAAGATCTCCATCATGGGTACAGAAAAGAGGCGGGTAATAAGGTTTATTGTGTATGGTCTGCCAATGCGAAGATGAATTTTCTCATGCAATATTCCACTGGCCTGTGTAGGTCCTGTCTTGCAGATCTATGCAGCCAGAGTGGCAGCAGTGCTGGGGGTAGTTGGTTATCTCAGTTGGCAGGCCAGCTTGTTTGCAATGCAATGACACTAATGGCAGGGGATCAACTGCTGTATCGACTGGGGTCACCATGAAGATTCCATCTTGTCAACCTCACCTGAGGTGTGATGACTCTCAGATTAAACTCACCACCAATCCCATCTTTCTTGGGCTTTTGGGACAATGGTGACTTTACTTGACTGCTTTGTTATAAATGCAGCTATACAGCACTGTAGACCCAGAAACTACCTTCCACACTGTGGTCCAACACCATTATCCAGGAAGCTCCTTGACTCACCAACATCAACCTGGAAGTGCTGGTGGATTCGATGGTGGAAAGGAGGGCAGTATTTTTTCTTGCTGACAGAAAAGGAGGCCACACAACTAATTGCAACCTCCCTGGAATAAGAGAGTGTCCCAGGTTGGTGCAGAATTGAAATGCTTTTTATGCTTGGCAAGCATAAATGCCACCATCTTCTCTCTTCTACCTCACACTTACAAGGTTACCGCTAACTCTACCTCAGCCACTGCATACTCATCTTAACCAGGAATATGTACTGCATTCTTCATTATTGCATGCATCAGGTCTATTCAGTGCCTCTTATCCAGCTCATTCTCCCAACATTGTCACCCTTCCTGCCCTTTGTGGTTCCTACTCTATCAGTGGGGACAGCACACCACTGCTCCTCTATCCACTATCAACATACTCAGTCCTCCCCTTTGTCTCATTGCAGGAATATTGATGCAATCCATCCACAGCTCCCCACCTCATATGTCTGTAATCCCTGTATCTGAAAGACCAACCATGACCAAACCTCAGGACGAGAATCAGATGAGCTCTTTTAACCATGGTGGTACCACCTGACTGACCATAGTTCTTTTGACCTCATGGAGGTTTGTACCCTTTGAATTTCATGCATAGCCATTTGGTTGAAGTGCATTTTTATTTAAATCTGGATTAACAGTCTAGCAATTATACCTCCAGGTCAGTGCCTCCCTGCATATGCTGCAGCTGTGACAATCATACGATATTTTGGCATGTAACCAAAATGTGAACCCTTCAAATATTCACTACTCTGAGTCATGACAAGCTGGCACCTCTCACAATAAAACAATGCTTGCCATAGAATTCGGTAACCTCCGTATAGGTGCAAAGTGAGTCAGAGTTAAGAAGTGAAGCTAAGAGCCATAAGTTGCAAACTTTGAGTTGCATGTGATATGTCTGGCTGGCTGTCTTTGTCTACATGCAGAGTAACTTGGCAGAAAATGCAAATCATGTTGAGCTTCTGACTTCCAAAGTGTCTGGGTTTGGCCGAAAGCAGCCATGCTGATATACTGAGGCTGATAGTTTGCTGTTTCCGGCTTGTTTAGACAAAGTGTGGAAGAGTTCATGCAGTGACATTGTGGTGAAGGCAGAGTTATCTGAAGGTATGGAGAAATAAGCAGCGGGCTGCTGCCATCAGGTAATGGCTAACTCTGACTTTTATGTGGAATATAGGCATCATCCATTTTCTTGTTGAAGAAGAGAAGAATTGGGAGTTGCATATTAATGAATTGCAAGTAGTTAAAATTTAGATCCAAATACTTGGAAATAAGGCAGTTGACACTCATTGTTGAGATTCTGAACTCACAGCTTAATCCCTAAGGGGAATGTTTCTCGATTTTGAGACATTGATTTTTGCAAGTTTCCCATATTATCTCAGTTTCATGCCTTTACTTAGGTTGCTCAATGGAGTGGATAATTCTACTCAATATTAATGATATGAAATATTATTGTGTCAGGTATTTCCTCGTTTAAAGAAGGAGGTGAATGCATTGGTAGCTGTTTTGAAAAGATTTACTAGTATAATGTCTGGATCGAGCATGTTGTTTTATGAGGGTTGGCTGGAACAGCCAGGCTTGTTTAGAAGATTAAGAGGTGACTTGAAACATAAGATCTTGGGAGAAGCGTAGATCGAGGCACTCGTTGTATTTTAGATGTCACTCATTTAAGACAGAGATAAGAAGATTCTTCTAACAGAGTGGTGACAATCTTTGGAACTGTCAACCTCAAAAGGAAGCATTGCCTGACTATTTTAAAAGCACATTTGGATAGTTTTTTTTGGCGAGATAAGGATGTAAGATTATCATTTGTAGACAGGAATGCAAAGTTTCAGATCATCCATGATCTTGCTGAAAGTTGGACTAGGCTCGTAGGACTGAGTTACCTATCTCTGTTCCTAATTTGTAAGTTCATACTTATTCTGATCGTGATAATGTTGAATTAACATTATCAAAGCTGATGATATAACACCATCTTTGTAGAGGAGAGCCTTAGATTCCACCAGTTAGCAGTCATGGTAATCAGACAAATACCTCATAGCAACAGCAGTGCAGAATCAGATCCCATGCTGAGACCGCTATGGCAAGAAGAAAAATTCCAGAAGAACTAGAGAAAGAATTATTTTAAGCAAAGTGAAATTACTACTTAAAGAGCATTAACAATTTAAGAAGATGTAAACAGTAAGGCAGCAAGACAGTAATACCAAAACATAGAAAATAAAATCTATAGGAAGCCATTTCACCTTTGAGTCTGCTCTGGCATTCAATGTAATCATGACTGATCATTCTGTTCAGTACCGTGCTCCCACTTTCGTATCATACTCTTTTGAGGAACATTCCATAGGTAAGTCAACACAAAGTGTGTAGGCTAGGAAAGAGAGAAATAGCCAGAGAGAGAAGGCTCTGTCAGAAGTAAGAGAACACTCAATAAGTAGTGTTTGATATTTGGAAGGTAAGACAGGCCAAGTATACTGAAATAACTCCAAAGTGGCCAATAGCCCATCACCAAGTCACTCTTTATTGACAAATGGAGAATCTTTGACACAATCCAGCTTCCACAGAGCCAGCTGTCAGAGTGAACAGGACAACTGATACTCCTGTTTCTTTTTTTGGCTAATTTGGCCAGGCCCAGGAGTAGGCCCATGAGGAGAGCTTCTGACGTGCCCTCCCCCCTCCACACTAGGTGCCCGATGATCAGGAGGACACTCTTGTTAATCTTTTTAGAAAGAAAACCCAGAAAAAAAATCACAATAAACAATAAAGAAAAATAAAGAAATCAAAGCAAAGTCTACAGGGGGGAGAGACAAAAATGAAAACTCTCCTCCTCAATAGGAAACACCAACAGTAGTAATAAGACACACTGACTGTGTAGGACATTCTTGTTAATGTTTTTCCCTCCCTAACACAAAATGGAGAGTCCTTCACCACTGATCCAGCTCCCTCAGAGGCAGCTCTCAGAGTGAACAGGATCTGATACTCCTGTTCTTATCTATCAGTCAGGGTTCTCTGATTGAATGAGATTAACAGCCTCAAACAAGGATCTCATATTCTCTGAGGTCCCTGGTTGATCTTGTTACAATCACTATACATATGAAAATGTTACAAAGACCAGAAAGTAAGGGCAAAGTTATGTAAAAGAGAGTATCCACATCACACAATGAGCACCACCACTGTGAAGATTAGTCTCCATGCAGCACAGCTGCAATGGGCAATGAAAGAGCCAAAAAAGGAAATTTTATTAACATTGTAGAATTGGAATGTATTTATCTCAGCTGGAAAGAAGCAAATTCAAAGAAATATAATGAAAAAGTCTAGCAGAAGAATAAAGGTCAAGGGAAATTAAAGATTTAAAAGGACTGGGATTTGATCAGTGAACTTCAGTTTCAGTGCAAGATTTATAATGGCCACGACCAGCGAGTGACATTAAAATATTTACATGAAAGAAAGTGCTTGGTGTATTCAAATTAAAAAGACTGGAAGATGTCTGTTTAGCGTGGGAAGAAGCAAAAAAAACTTCACTTTAGCTACAGTAGGTGGAAATGTCCTGTAAAAGGTGGAGTTATTTCAGTATACTTGGCCTGTCTTACCTTCCAAATATCAAACACTACTTATTGAGTGTTCTCTTACTTCTGATCACTAAATAAGGCTAGAAAAGCTGATAAAAGATGGGGGAAACCACAAGACGTTAAAAGGACTGACAAACAAAATCGTTGCATTACAAACATCAGCAAACTTTACAGCAGTTGAATTTAGAACATGTGTACAATCTTAACATCTGCAGATTACAAGCACAATTGAAATTATATCAATGTAAAATGGCTGTAAGAATTAATAAGAACATTGAGAAGAAATAGAAAGAGACATAACACTTACTTAAAGCTTGAAGGCCAAGACTGACTATACAGAACACAAGGTTAGACTTCTTGCAGGAATGGATCTCAGAATACAGAACTGCTTGAATATTAAACATGAACTTTGAAATATAGCAAGCTAATACAGCATAACCTTGATTATCTGAACATTGATTATCCAAATTTTGGATTATCTGAACAAGATCTCAAGGTTCCGATGCTTGGGTAAGTTGTTAAATATTTGATTATCTGAACATTCGATTATCCGAACAAAATACTCCCCTCTCATGTCGTTCTGTATACCATTTTTTTCATTAGATCTCATTGTGGATTAAATTAATGTGCAGAATATCAAAGAGACAACAGATATCTTTGGTTTTTCAAGGCCTTCTGTTGAAAACTTTATGTTGACAACAGAAAATGAGAATTAAGAGAAGATTTCATTTTACAGGTGAATCACTAGATAATTTCAGTACTTACCTCAGAGATTAGCAGAATGCTATAACAATGGACCTTTCATGCGAGGATAAAAGTATTATTCGCCAAAAACGGATACCCACGCAACTTTATCACCAGATGCCTAAGAGATAGACCACGGAACGAGAACATGCCACAACCAAAAGGACTAGCCACACTACCATACGTCAGGAGCGTCTCAGAACTGACAGCCAGACTACTGCGACCCTTAGGACTCATAACAGCACACAAGCCAACTTCCACACTCAGACAACAACTCACTAGAACAAAGGACCCAATAGCCAGCACGAGCCAAACTAACGTAGTTTACAAAATACCATGCAAGGACTGCACAAAACACTATATAGGACAAACAGGAAGACAGCTAACAATCCGCATCCATGAACATCAGCTAGCCACAAAACGACACGACCAGCTATCCCTAGTAGCCATACACTCAGACAACCAGGAACATGAATTTGACTGGGAAAACACTACCATCATAGGACAAGCCAGACAGAGAACAGCCAGGGAATTCCTAGAGGCATGGCATTCATCCACAAACTCCATTAACAGATACATAGACCTGGACCCCATATACAAACCACTACAGCTGAAACTGACACCCGGAAGCAGCAAGAACAAACCACTATAAATACCGGAAGAAACATCACAGCAACGCTTCACAGGAGGCTCCAATAGCACTGATGATGTTCCCTAGCCAGGGAACGAAACGTTTGCAGCAAAAACTTCCAGCTCGGCGAACAGAACCACAACAACGGAAAACAACACTACCCTTAGGAAACCAACCAAGACAACAAGCCAAACACCTCATTAGATTACTTACAGTGTGGAAACAGGCCCTTCGGCCCAACAAGTCCACACCAACCCGCTACATTTACCCCTTACCTAACACTACGGGCAATTTAGAATGGCCAATTCACCTGACCCGCACATCTTTGTGACTGTGGGAGGAAACCGGAGCACCCAGAGGAAACCCACACAGACACGGGGAGAACGTGCAAACTCCACACAGTCTGTCGCCTGAGTCGGGAATTGAACCCAGGTCTCAGGCGCTGTGAGGCAGCAGTGCTAACCACTGTGCCACCGTGCCACCCACATGTTAAGGGTCAGTGGCTGCATGGACAATATGCACTCATCACAAAGGAATGCTCAATCTGTAAGACTGAAGACCATTTACAGAAGAGATACAGAATGTCCACATCCTGTGAATGAAATATTGGAAGCGCTCTCTAACACCAATTAGGGAGCATAATCAAACAGCAATATCAACTGTTTAAGTAGAAAAATAGAATCTCAGAATTGTTACAGTGCAGAAAGAGGTCATTTGGCTCATCATGCCTGCACCAGTGTGAGTGCCAATCTCCTAACTTCTCTCCATATTCCTGCACACCTTTTTTATCCAAGTAGTAATCCAGTGCCCTCTTGAATGCCTCAGTTGAACCTGTTTCCACCACAGTTCCACGCAGTTCATTCCATAGACATGGAAAATAGGAACACAAGTAAGCCCTTCCAGTATTTGAGTCTATTCCACCATTCTTTATGATCATGACTGATCAGCTAATTCAATAATCTTTTCCTGCTTTTCCCATACATCTTTTTTTATTTCTTTAGCCACTGATACATATCCAACTCGTTCTTCAAATCGTGCAGTGTTTTGGCCTTGACTGCTTTCTGGGGCAGGGAGTTTCACAGTCTCATCAGTTTCTGGGTGAAGACATTTCTTCTCATTTCACTCCTTAATAGTTTACCCTGTCTTCTTCAAATTCATGCCTCTTTCCATACCTGCATCCAAATTTAACTAAAGCAAAGTTGCCATTTTCTTACGAAAAAATAACTCTGCTCTTAATTATGACATTTAATCATGACACTTGGACCATTAGTGTTAGGCGCAGACTGTTATCTTCTGTTGTGATTTCATAGATATTGGACTGCACAGCACATTACTTTTATTGTTGCTGTTAGCAGTATCTGACACAATGTAATGGAACTCTATTTTGCTAGTTTGAATTTGGTATACTTCGTACATAGTAGTCCACTGTCAATCCTTTCCACTGATGCAAATAAATCACACTGATGCATTATGTGGCAGAGTTATTCTCTTAAACAATTCAGGGGCATTAATCTGTTTTGTGTCATTGGTTATGCTGCAGTGAGTAGCACATTATCTATGCACAGCATAAAAAACCCAATTCCTTAGCACAGGCTGCAGAGATACCATTGTGACCATGGCATGGATTGACTAGTACCCCTCAGGACTCAGAAGCGATGTGCATTTTGATTAGTCTAATCTTTGTACCATCTTTTGAGATTCAACAAACAGATGCTACGAGGAATTAAAGGAGGATTTGGAGAGGCATTCATCCACTAATTATTTTCTACCAAACAGTAGCATTGAAGTCCCTGACTGCAATGATTGCTATCAGATGAGTCACTCAACATTATTCAGACCTATTTCTCAAGCTCTGTGTTAGTTATGACTGTAATGTGATTTGCTTCTTGCAGGCTGCTCAGGGAGACTTCAACAGCCCTTCAGCTCCTAGAGTTCTCACAGTAGCGACAGAAACAAAAAGAATTTTTGTTTTGTCCCAGTTCTCAGGCAAGCAATACCCTGAAGCAGACCCTTGCAGGGACATGTCAACCACAGTCGAAAGGATTTTATTCAATAAATCTAAAGTTGGTATGTACTTTGCATATATGTATATGCCAGCCACCTCAGCTGGAAAAGCGTACCACATAATGCCACATCCTTCTTATTCATTGAAGTTTTGCTGACAACTTTTCAGGTTATTTGCCACTCAAGTAAATTATTACAATGGTCAGATGCAAACAAAAAGTCAATAAAGAAAAAAGCTTGCTGTTTTAGTTCTCCATCCAGCTCCCATTCTGCCCTCGGCCTCTGAGACAGTTTCAATGAAATTCAATGAAAGCTTGAGGGGGAAATTCACAAGTTCCACTCAGATTGTTTACAAGTTTCCAGACTCCGCAGTTTCAGATTGTAACTGGTCTGATTTTTTTTCACTTGATGATATGTATTCTATTATCACTTAATTACAACTCTCCCACATCCATTCTTTGTTTCTTTGCATGTCCCATTATTGCTTAAATTTGATTTGCATCATCATCACTTCGACTGTTTGATCAGTCCTACCTTCACCCAATCATGGACTTTCCCATCTTTTGCTCTGGAGCCCACTGTTTCTGCTTCTGTATTTGCTTAAAATTGCTACATCTCAAGCTTCCTTTGCTACATGTGCCAAAAGATGACTGATTTGAAATGCGAGGCCATGAGATGTAGGAGCAGAAGTAGACCATTCATCCCTTTGAGTGTGTTCCACTATTCAGTGAGATCATGGCTGATCTGATCATCATAGAATCATGGAACCTCGCCATAGCCAGTATTCTAAAAGGAAAGAGGTCATTTAGACCATTGAGTCTGCACCAACCTTCTGAAAATCATTCCACCCACACCTAGCCCTCCACTTTATCCCTGAAACCCTGCATTTCGCTAAGGTTAATCCACCTAGCCTGCACATCCCTGGACACTGTAGAGCAATTTAGCATGGCCAATACACCTAAACTTTGGACTAATGCTGAATTCTATTTTCCTGCTTTTTGCCCATAGTTCTGTACACCCTTCCTGATCAGAAATCTCAGCTTTGACACTACTCTCTGAGAGAAGAAATTCCACCTCACCTTGTCTTAAATGTTGACCCTTCATTCTGAGGTTATGTCCCCAGGTGTGAGACTTTCCCAAAAAGGGAAATAACCTTCCAACTCTGCTAAACTGAAATAAGTACAGGCCTAACCTATTGAGCATGTCCTCGTAAGACTCTTTTTCTGGACTGCCTCCAATGCCCGTATGCTTATTCTTCTATAAGTGATGAAAAATGTCTCACTGTATTCCAGCCGTAGCCTGATTAGAGCTTTCAAAGATTTTGCAAGACCTCCAATACTCCATTTCCTTTGAAATAAATGTCAGCATTCCATCTGACTTTCCTATTATTCATTGAAGTTACATGCGAGTATATTAAAATCATTTTATGCATGAGGAATCCCAAATCTCTCTGTGCTCTAGCTTTCTGCAGTCTTTTTCCATTTAAATAATATTTGGCTTCTCTATTCTTCCTGCCAAACTGCATAACCTCACATTTTCCCACATTATATGCCATTTGCCAAATTTTTATCCACTCACTTAACCTGTCAATATCTCTGTGCAGATTTTTTGAGTCATGCTCACCACTTTCCTTCTCACTTATTTTTGTATCATCTGCAAATTTGACTATAGAACATTAACTTTCCACATTCATATTATAGATTGTGAATAACTGTGGTCCCAGCAATGGTCTGCAAATAACAGATGGACATCCTGAAAATGCCTCCCTTATTCTAACTCTCTGTCTTCTGTTAGCCAATCCTCTTTCCAAACTATCTTCAATATAACAGGCTGTAAACTTATTAAGCAGAGTTGAGAATTGTGGCACTGGAAAAAGCACAGCCGATCAGGCAATATCACGGGCTAAGAGATAAATGAGGTGGGGTGGGGTAGGGCTAGAGGGCAGGAAGGTGGGATGGCGATAGGTGGATGCAGTTGGGAGTGATTGCGATAAGTCGGTGGAGAGGGTGGAGCAGATAGGTGGGAAGGAAGATGGACAGGTAGAACAGGTCAAGAGGGCACTGCTGATTTGGAGGGTTCAATCTGGAATGAGGTGGGAGGTGGGTAAATATGGAAACTGGTAAAGTCAATGTTGATGCCAGGTCTCTAAGCAGAAGATGAGGTGTCCTTCCCCCAGTTGGCAGGTGGCATGGATTTGACAGTGGAGGAAGTCCAGGATTTCAATGTCCTTGGGGGAGTGTGAGGGGGAGTTGAAATGGTTGGCCATAGGGCGGTGGGGTTGTTTGTTATGTGCGAACAGAGATGTTCCCTGAAACACTCTGTGGGTCTGCACTCAATCTCCACGATGTAGAGGGGACCACATCAAGAGCAACAGATGATGGAAGTGAGGTGGGAGGATGTGCAGGAAAATCTCTTTCAAATCTAGCAGAGATTTTCCTGCACATTTTCCAACCTCATCTACTATGTCTGTTGCTTTTAATGTGGTCTCCTCTACACTGGGGAGATTGAGTGCCAATTCACGGAGCAGTTCAGTGAACACCTCTTCTCAGCACCAAACATCCCACTGCCATGTGGCCAACCACTCCCTCACACTCCCCTAAAGACATGTAAATCCTGGCCCTCCTCCACCTCTAAATCAAAGCTACCTGCCACCTGAAGGAAGAACACCTCATCTTCCACCTCAGGACCCTACAATCACACAGCATTAACATTGACTTCACCAGTTTCCATATCCTCCCATCTCCCCTCTCATCCCAGCTGCAACCCTCCAACTCAGTACTACCTTCTTCTCCTGTCCGGCCCATCCTCTTCACTAACCTATCACAATTACCATCAACCTGCAACCACTAATCGCCATCCCAACTACCTTCCCCACAGCCCCACACCCCACCCTATTATTTATCGCTTAGCATCTTTTCCCATCCACATTTCTGATGAAGGGCTTATGCCCAAAACATCAACTCTCTTGCCCCTCAGATGCTGCCTGACCTGCTGTGTTTTTCTAGCACCACATTTTCTGACACTGACTCTCCAGCATCTGCAGTCCTCACTTTCTCCTAATTGCTCTAAACTTATTAACTAATCTAATATGCAGTACCTTATCAAACATTACTGAAAATCTAATTATATTACACCCACTGTTTTCCCTTTATCTGTCCTGCTTGATTGCTCCTCAATGAACTCTAATAAATTGGTCAGGCATGATTCTCCTTCGTGAAGACATAATAACCCTGTTTGATCATACTGTGCATTTTGAAATGCTCTGCTGTTATATCATTTATAATAGACTCAAACATTTCTCAATATTAAATGTTAAGTTAACTGGCCTATTGTTACCTAGTTTTTACTCTCTCCTTTACATTTTAAGGAATGTGTTGCAGTGGTAGTTTTCTAATCCTCTGTGGCTTTGCCAGAACCTAAGGATTTTTGGAACATTCCTACCTCTGCATCCACTACATCTGTAACTACTTCTCTCAATGTTGTAGGAAGCATCCCATCAGTTCTGAAAGACTTCTCAGACTTTAGCACAATTAGTTTCTGTATCGCTTCATGTCATTTTGGGAAAGCAAATCTTAGCAGGACTTATACACTTAATGTTAAGGTCCTAGGGAGTGTTGCTGAACAAAGAGACCTTGGAGTGCAGTTTCATAGCTCCTTGAAAGTGGAGTCGCAGGTAGATAGGACAGTGAAGGCAGTGTTTGGTATGCTTTCC
Organism: Hemiscyllium ocellatum; assembly: GCF_020745735.1. NCBI lineage: Eukaryota > Metazoa > Chordata > Chondrichthyes > Orectolobiformes > Hemiscylliidae > Hemiscyllium > Hemiscyllium ocellatum. Next base: position 24,466,510 of record NC_083406.1, on the reverse strand, counting down.
TTTATTGGTCAGAGTATTGAGTACAGGAGTTGGGATGTCACGTTGCAGCAGTACAGGACATTGGTTCGGCCACTATTGGCATACTGCGTGCAGTTGTGGTATCCTTCCTATCAGAAAGGTGTTGTGAAACTTGAAAGGGTTCAGAAAAGATTTACAAGGATGTTGCCAGGGTTGGAGATATAGGGAGAGGTTGAATTGGCTAGGGCTGTTTTCACTAGAGTGTCGGAGGCTGACGGATGACCTTATAGAGATTTATAAAATCATAGGGGCATGGATAGAATAAATAAACAAAGTCTTTTTCCTGGGGTGGGGGAGTCCAGAACTAGAGGGCATAGGTTTAGGGTGAGACGGGAAAGATATAAAAGAGATCTAAGGGACAACTTTTTCACACAGAGAGTGGTACATGTGTGGAATGAGCTGCCAGAGGAAATAGTGGAGGCTATTACAATTGCAACATTTAAAAGGCATCTGGATGAGTATATGAATAGCAAGGGTTTGGACTGATATGGGCCAGGTGCTGGCAGGTGGGACTAGACTGGGTTGGCTTATCTGGTCAGCATGGATGAGTTAGACCGAAGGGACTGTTTCCATGCTGTACATCTCTATGACTCTATGACTCTCTTTTCTGTTAAACGTCTTTCCCAGTCCACTCTCAGTCCTTTGTAATTGCAAAACAATCACACTATACCAGGTTATAGTCCAATAGGTTTAGTTAGTGCTTCCAAATAAATCTGTTAGACTATAACTTGATGTTGTGTGATTTTTAATCTTGTGCACCCCAGTCCAACACGGGCACCTCCAAATCATGACTTTGTAATTGCTGTTGGCATCTTTTTTTCATTCAATGGTTGCCTGACCTACTGAGCATAAAGCTTTGGGAATTTGGAGAACTGGCTATCTAGCCTTTTCAGCCTGCCCCAATATTAAATAAGATCAAAAAATCTGTTTGCTGTGATCAGTATACATTCATCCATCGAGTACCCTCGACTCCATTGTGTGGGAAGTTTCAAAGCTTCGTAACATTTGAACCAGAAATTTTCGTAAATGTTGACCCTTTATTCTGAGAGTACTTGCAGCCTTTGTATTTTATAGTTATATTAACATTTCTGAATAAAACTGGAAAAAGAAAAGTCAATTCCAATTCAGAATACAACAAACCATAACATGTATATTCCAGACAGTCAGGATAATGGTTAATTGGGAGAAACATTAATTAAAATTGAACTAGCTTTGGATTCATTATAATCTATCTATTTTTTTTCCTGATTTGTCGTGCTTCTAATTCAAACTCCGTCTTTGTGCTGCTTTATCAGTTTCCTTCCTTTATTTTGTTGTTATTACCTCAGAATCCACCAGTTTTTCTCTTAGTAGAATATCTTCCCCACTCTCTTTAGGAGCTTCAGCATCACACATCACTGTCAGTCATTCCCTTAACCTTTAGCATCTCCAGAATAATTCTGCTTTATTTATGACACATTTGTCTCGGAAACCAGGTGCAATAGGCAGCTGGTGCCCATATATCAATGTCTCAGTGGTGGACATGCATTTTTGGGACAGAAAGCGAGAAAGCTGAATATAAGGCGAGAATGGTGGGGTAGGAGTGTGGGATTATGTTTTAACTTGAATGTTGTAGCAAAGAATTGAACCAGATTTTTTTTCTTACTTTCATGCATGTCAGTAGCATGCAACAGACATTATAAATCTTATATCAGGAATGTCTTACTAAACCATCAATTTGAAATTCCAACTGACTCTCTCAGCTACAGTTGTGCATCCTTTCATTTCTATAAGGATTTTTAAGTTTGTTTATAATGTTTAAGATATGACACATTTTCATGAATATTAATTAAAAGCCATAGATAATTTAGCAGGTTACTGATAATTACTGTGTTTTTTTCCCTTTGAAATGGCGATAACGCCATTCAACCATGCACTGGTTTCATTGATATTCTTAGTGTTCATGAATAAAAATGCTGATTAAGCATTGTGAGAAAAGCGAGATTGATCTAGTACCAATGAACTCAGATGCTCTTGAAAAACAGCTATGGTTGAAAAGGTCAATTTTGGTGAACGCAAACAGTGCTAAGTATTTCTTGACTCTGCTTTTCATAAAATATACTATCGTACCTTCCAACTCAGAAAGTAAGTAGGCGTTTACTTCGTTAATCACTTTCAGGAATTCTGCTGCTAGATTTGGTCACTATTCTCAGTCTAATTGGATTGCTCCAGCAATCTGAAAGTGTTTCTGGGAATGCTTTCAGCTTCATTCAATGAAAAAGCATAGAATGATCCATTGAGCCGAGCAAGTCTGTGCTGACACTGAGAAAGAATCAGCTAATTAATCCCTTTCCCCTCCCTCTGAACCACCTCAACTCTAGTACCAGAGCCCTGCATTTTTTTTCCCTTGTTCACATTGCTATCCAAATCTCTTTCAAAAGTCACAATGGAATTTTCTTCCACTACCATTTCTTGCAGTACATTCCATGTCATAACAAATATGGCATTAAAATCATTTTGCACTTCCAGACTTTTTTTTTAACCGATGATGTTAAGTCTCTGTCCTTCTGTTGTCTGGTTACCTAATCTGTACATTTATTTTCAATGCTTCTATTAAATAATTAATAACTTTATTATTTATTTTCAAACTTGTCATTCTTAGTGATGTGAATCTCCATTTCAATTCATCCTTCTGTCTTGTTTGAATTTCCTGACCTCTTATCCTTCTGTACTGATTCCCTCTATGCAAAATCCCCAAATCATATTCACTGTTTGTTCTTCTGTTTCTTGTAAGCATATAAATCATACAACAGGGATTAGTAAAACAATAAAGTGTGTTCTTTATTTGAAGATAAGATGATATACAGATAATTACAACTGGGAGGCTGTGTGGAACATATCTGGCCTGTCGAACGGCTGCTCTGTTCTGTCTACTGCCTATATGGGATTATGTATTACATTCTGTCTTATAGTGATAGTGATGGACAGCTATTTAAGTTATGCATCCTTAAAGATACATGCATACCACATCCCTGACAGCCACCCCTCGAGAATGTTACCTCAAATCATGTAAATTCAAATATTACATTTCACCAATATCCCCTTTCACCCTACCAATCCAAACTACTTCTACAAACATCACTGCTTGGACTGCACATTTGAAATTTCAACCCTCTAGATTTTCTATTCACTGAAACATTTCTTCAGCAACAAATCTGTTAAACTGAACCTTTATCACCACTTTTGATACACTGGTTCTCAATAAAACCATTGCGATCTCTCACCCTGGCTATTCCCCAACAGGATTCTTTGCTCCACTCCCTCAGCCCAAGGGGCGTACTCTAAATTGGTATGATGGACAATTGGCTCAATCATTCTCTAAATGGATCTGTTGGTCCACAAAAAGCATTATTGGTTCCTGCACTGCTAAACCTCATCGCTATTCCAGGTTTGTTCAGGAATGCAGGGTGTTTTTCTAGTGCAAGCTGTCTTTCTTTCTTCTGCCCATGACCTCAAATAACTGGTGCAAAGAGACTAGTGACTTCTTTGCCTTTATTTTGAGGCCTTCTAAGCAGTGGTTCTGTTACATTTCATTTTGCCATTAGCACACCAGGCCAAACCTCCTTTGATGTATGTCTCCTAACCCCAAATCACCTCAACCCATCCGTCCCCAGCATTAGCTATTAGTTTTCAATTTATTCTGTTACCCTCTAAATCCCTCATGTCCTACTTAGTTCTTATCCATGAGATCCACCATTCCCCCTGCCTACCCACCACTATTCTCAAGAAACTGCTGATCACACAACTTCCTTTCATGGCATCTGATATTATTGGTGTTTCTCAAACATCAAGTACTATCTTTCTCCTTTTCAAATCCGTTGCAGTTGTCAAACTTGAAAAGAATTCTTAACCTCTCCTTAACCTCTGCAAGGAAGGTTATGTCTCACAAACTTCCTTGAGCTGTTTGAGGAAGTGACAAAGATGATTGGTGAGGGAAGGGTAGTAGATGTTGGCTACATGTACTTTAGCAAGACCTTTGACAAGGTCTGACATGGCAGGCTAATAAAAAAAGATGAAGTCACATGGGATTTGTGGTGAGTTGATAAAATGGATTAAAAAACTGGTTTTGTCATAGAAGACAGAGTGCGAAAGGGTGTTTTTCTGACTAGAGAACTCTGACCAGTGATGTTCCATAGGTTTCAGTCCTGGGATCCTTGTATTGTATATATTGAGACCCTTCAGTCCACTTCGTCCATTGCAACCAGATATCTTAACCTAATCTAGTCCCATTTGCCAGCACTTGGCCCATATCCCTCTCAACTCGTCCGATTCATGTACCCATCCAGGTGCTTTTTAAATGCTGCAATTGGCCCGGCCTCCACCACTTGCCTCTGGCAGCCCATTCCATATTCTAGATCAGTGGTGCTGGAAGTGCACAGCAGTTCAGGCAGCATCCAAGGAGTAGCAAAATCGATTTCCCTGCTCCTTGGATGCTGCCTGAACTGCTGTGCTCTTCCAGCACCACTAATCCAGAATATGGTTTCCAGCATCTGCAGTCATTGTTTTTACCTCAGCTCATTCCATACACATACCACCCTCTGCGTGAAAACATTGGCCCTTAGGTCCCTTTTGTATCTTTCCCTTCTTACCCTAAACCTATGTCTTCTAGCTCTGGGCTCCCCCACCCCAGGGAAAAGATCTTGCCTATTTATCCTATCCATGCCCCTCATGATTGCATAAACCTCTAAAAGGTCACCCCTCAACCTCTGATGCACCAGAGAAAACAGCCCCAGCCTATTCAGTCTCTCCCTATAGCTCAAATCCTCCAACCCTGGCAACATTCTTGTAAATCCTTTTGAACCCTTTCAAGTTTCACAACATCTTTTCAATAGTAAAGAGTCCAAAATTGCAGTAATATTCCAAAAGTGGCCTAACCAATGTCCTGTACAGCCGCAACATGTCTTCCCAACTCCTATAGTCAATGCTCTGATCAATAAAGAAAGCATACCAAATGTTGTCTTCACTATTCTGTCCTCCTGTGACTCTACTTTCAAAGAACTATGAATCTGCACTCCAAGATCTTGCCATTAAATGTATCAGTCCTGTTCTGATTTACTTTTCCAGAATGCAGTCCCTTGCATTTATTTAAAGTAAACTCCATCTGGCACTCCTCAGCCCATTGGAATGAGGTGAAGGAGAATGCAGGTGGCCTGACTGGTAAGTTTGCTCCCAACACAAAGATTGGGGGAACTGCAGATAGTGAGGAGGATTGCCAAGGAAAACAACAGTACTGGAGACTTGTGCAGAGAAATGACAGATGAGTTTAATGTTGCCAAAAGCGAGATGATCCATTGTGAAGGATCTAATGCAGAAGGGAAGTATACAGTAAATGGCAGAGCCCTTAGTATTATCAACATACAGAGGGAGCTAAGTGTACAGGTCCACAGTTACCTGAAAGTGACAGCACAGGTGGATAAGGTGTTCAAGAAGGCAGAGAGCATGTTTGCCATCATTAGTTGTGGCATAGAATATAAAAATTGGCAAATCATGGTGCAGCTGTATTAAACTTAGTTAGGCCAAATTTGGAGTATTGTGTATAGTTCTGGAAAGCACCAGAAGGATGTGAAGGCTTGAGAGAGGATACAGAAATGGTTAATCAGGATATTGCTTGGTTTTGAGGATATTAGCTATGAGGACAAATTGGTCAAACCTGGTTTGTTTTCACTTGAACATTGAAGAACGAGGGGTGACCTAACAGAAGTTTCCAAAATTATGAGAGGCATGAAGAGAATCAATAGTCAGTCTTTTCCCAGGGTAGAATTGTCAATTACAAGAGGTCATAGGTTTAAGATAGAGGGGGGATGTTTAATGGAGATGTTTGAGCAAGTTTCTTTTTCAACAGAGGATGATAAGTGCCTGGAATCCACTGCCAGAGCATGTGGTTGAGATGAATGAAATGGCAATGTTTAAGAGGCATCTTGGCATATATATACATGAATGCCCAGGGAATAGAGGGCTATTGACCGTGTAGACGCAAAAGAGTTTTAGTTCAGAAAGGCATCATATGTCAATGCAATCATAATGCGCCAACGGACCTGGACTTGTGCTACTTTGTTCTTTGCTTTTTATTTTCTCCATCCATGTAAGCAATAACACATCTCCGACTACTTTCACTTTGAGATCCTGAATGTGTCATTGGTTCCACAATTCAGGCCCAACTTTTTTCCAGATTTCCAAGTTTGGATCACTTCAATCAGATATAAATCCCTGCCACAGTACCATCATTATTGTTTTCAAAGCCTTAAAGGAGATCTTGTGTGACTGTGACAAGGATCCATCTTGACCTACTTATGGTCTTTGAAATGGCTGACCAGGTCATACTCCTCCAATAACTAGAGTAGAAAATGCTGAAGAACCTCAGCAGGTGTTGGAGCATCTGTGGAAAGTGAAATAGAGTTAACATTTTGAGTTTGAGATGATTCTTAAGAAGAATTCCAAAGAAGAATCCTTGGTCTTGAAACATTAACTCTGTTTCTCTCTCAGTGCTGCCAGACTGGCTAAGTTTCTCCCACATACTTCCTGAATCCACAATATTTTGCTTTCATATTCCCCTGATGCCTGTTAAATGTCCCAGGGAAACACCATCCAAAAAGCAGTATCAATTACCACATGTGCACTGATGACACACAGCTCCACCACACTATCACCACTTTTAATCCTTCCAGTGTCTCTAAGTGATTCAATGCTCTGCAATGATGAAATAATTCTCCCAGAAACCCACTGGGGATACTGTCACAAACTTTGCTCCCTCAATATTAAATTTATCCCTCTCCCGGGCAACTGTGTGAACCTGAACCAGAGTGTTTATAACATGCCACGTCAGAAACAGGTGGGTTTCTGATCTCATATCAATACCTGTTGCACATGTACCATTGCCAACATCAGCCCCTCAGTGAGCTCATGGCTGCTAAAACTCTCAGCGATGATTATTCCAATCCACTTCTAGATGAACATCTATATTGTACTTCCTATTTCCTAAACTATGCTGTCCATCTCCTAAACTGAACCCAATCCCATTCCTCCATCCCAGAGTTGACTGCCCTCCTGGGCTCCCATTTTGAAATCCTCATCTTCTCTTTCAAATCTCTCCAAACCTCACTTTCTCTGTAATCTCCTCCTATGCCACAACCCTCTGAGATAGCTGCACTCTAATTTTAGCGTCATTGTTTTCACTTATTTATTCACAAGATGAGAATCTTATCTTTTCCCCTTAACATTCAATGGTATTACCATCTGTCAACCACCCACTATGATCTTCCTGAGAGTTGCCTTTAACCTAGAAACTGAACTGGACCAGTTGTATCAATATTATAGCTACAAGAGCAGATCAGGGCTGGGGAGTTCTGCAGCAACTCTCATTGGCTCCTCTAATGGCAGTTTCTAATCCACAAACCCACCTAGAAGCAGATGCATAGGATTGAGAGGATTGACCTCCAACAAAAACAACTATCTTCCTTTGTTCAAGGTATGATTCCACCAATACAGAAAGTTCCTTCTATTTCCAAGGATTTCAGTTTCGTTAGTGTTCCTTGACACCCCACTCAATAAAACGCTGCCTTAATATCTAGGGTAGTCACACTTATTGCCCCTCTGGAGTTTAACACTCTTGTCCATGTTTGGACCAAGTCTGTAATGAGATCATGACTGAGTGGCCCTTGTGGTATCTAAATTGACTATCGGTGAACAGATTACTGCTGAACAAGTGTTGCTCAATAATACAACCAATGACACCTCCCATCATTTTGCAGGAAGTCAGGAGTGGAGTCTTGGGGCAGTAATTTACCAATTTGGTTTACTGCACCTTTAGGTGTCAGAATGCTCTTGGGCAATTTTCGGAATTGTTGGATAGATGCCCCAATTTTATTAATGCAATGGAGTAATTTGGCTAGGGGCACAGTTTGTTCTGGAACACAAGTCTTTGTAATTATTGACAGAATGTTGTTAGGTCCCACAGCGCTTGCAGTATTCAATGCCTTCAGACATTTCTTGATACCATGTGGAGTGAATTGTATCAGCTGAAGATTGGTATTTGTGATGTTGGAGAACTCAGAAGGAGGCTGCAATGAATCATCCACTCAGCATTTTTGGTTGATGATAATTGCAACTGCTTCAGCCTTGACTTATCCACTAATGTGCTAAGCTTCCCCCATCACCGAGATAGGGTTATTTCTGTCACCTCCAGTGCGTATTCAGGAGGAACATCTTCATTCAGAAAGTGGAGAGAATGTAGGAGTCATTATCACCAGAAGCAGTTCAGACAAATGCTGCAGGAAGCAAGACAAGTACATTCATAAGAAAATGACTGCTGAGTCAGAATAGTTTTTTTTTTAAAAAGTCATTTGTAGGCTGTGGGCTTTGGTTGCTACAGCTGCATTTATTACCCATTGTTCATTGTCCTTGAGATGCCAGTGGTGAACTCTGTCTTGACCAAGTGAAGCAGCAACATGTAGCTGAGTTGTTTGCTCATCCATTTTACAAAGCAGTGCAAAGTCAACTACATTGCTGAGAGCCTGAAGTCACATATAAAAGAGATCAGCTAAGGATGGCACAACAGTGCATCAGTGAACAAACTTGAAGGACCTTAAAGACCATCCAGCAACTCCATTGTGACTAGCCATCTGTCTCCAGTCAGAGAGTAGTTCTCTGATCCTCTGGGACTATGGTGATTTTATCTTTACTAGTTTTGAAATTCCAGATTTTATTAAATTTGACTGATTTGAAGTTTTCTAACTGCTGTGGTTTGATTTGAACTTATGTCACTTGTTAATTAGTCAATGTCTCCCGATTACTATTGCAGTGGCACAAGTACTATGCTACAACATCTGTGGATTGAGAGGAGGTACTTAAAATGCAAAGACCAACTGAACTAAAGGTATGTTTCTATGGTGCAAATATTTTATAATCATCATGCTAAGGTATGTTACCACACAACTGTGAATCAGTTAAATCTTTAACCTCTTAACTCAGAGGGAGGGACATTACCACTGCACCACTGCACATTCTTTGGTTGAATCAACATCACCTCATTTAAACAAACCCCAGAGTCAAAATGACCCATGTAGTCCTCCAAGGTTGATGCCGTTTTGTTTCAGTTGTTTATATTTGCTTTACCTTTTGTAGGGTTATCATTTTCAATTACGTTTCAAACATAGCTGCATTGAGAAGACGTTTCTTTTGTTCAGAAACTGTGAATTTCTTTCTTAACCTTATCCACTGTGGCTCTTTATAGCTTGAAGTTCTCAGAAAGGTAGTATATTTTCACATAAATGGTGCAGACATCTTCCATTGCTGGAACCATCTGTAAGGTTGTTTTACCACAGCAGTTACATTCCCAAAGCAACCTTTGTCATTGCACCAGAGGAGTCCAAGATACCAAATAGATTTATCTGCTAGATTATTCACCACCAGCTTGGGACATCGAATTATTTGATTAATAAAGAAAGCTGCTCTTGAACAGAAGCCCCTCTCCCTGGGGTGTTTTCTTGAGTCTGCCAACCTGCACAGTTGGTACCTATACAGAGTCATTAAACAAAATCAAACACACCAACAAGATAATGTTGTTTGCTCCTTGGCTGTGGGTCAATAACAAGAGCATGACAGTCACGCTGTTTGATTGCCCGCAGACTGTTCCTTCGCAAAACTGCAGTGCTTAGTTACTCACGGTCTTATGTTTATGTTCAGCTCCCAGCTCCAAAGGAAAGTAAATTTTGCCTGTAGGCTTACAGTGAGAATTCATTCTCAGTGAGATTTGGTTTTGGATGTTCAAGCTAACTGAATTCACAATCTTAAAACACAGATTGACTCGTAATTCTGAAACTTTGGATGGCCCAACAAGGTCACGGGCTTTATGTTCAGTGTCAATGTGAATAACATGAGCAAAGCCAGAATTTGTTGCTGATCCCTAGTTACCCCTTATTAAGGTCCTGGTGATTTATGATTGCCACACTCCTGCTGTACAGTGCTGTCTGGTAGGGATTCTTTTGATTTTAGACCAATGTTTAGGAAAAAAACTGGTGAACTCTGACTGAGTAAGGATGTGTGCAGACTAAAAAGGAGGTGGTGATGTTCCTTTGTGCCTACTGCTGTCATCTTCCTTGTTTGAAGCAAAGCAAACTGCAGATGCTGGAATCTAAAATAGACAAACAGGAGGCTGGAAGAACACAGCAAGCCAGGCAGCATCAGGAGTTGGATAAGTCAATGTTTTGGGTGTAACCCTTGACATCTCCACCTCCTAATATGGCCTGACTTGCTGTATTATTTCAGCTTCCTGCTTGTCACCTTCCTTGTGGTAGAGGCCTTAGGTTTATGAGGTTCTGGTGGAGGAACTACATTCTGTCACTACTGTACAGTGAGAAAGGGTGGATGGAAACAGTTTATGTACTTATATGTCAGATGCTAAGACAATTCTAGAAAGATCAGAACAAGCGGGGGTGTTAGGTGTACACTCAGCCATTTGATGAATAGGCTTTAACTATGCATTGAGGTGAAAGTGAGGACTGCAGATGCTGAAGATCAGAGCTGAAAATGTGTTGCTGGAAAAGCGCAGCAGGTCAGGCAGCATCCATCCAAGGAGCAGAAGAATCAACGTTTCGGTAAGATTAAACAGTGCATGATGTAATTACATGGATATTAAACCAAGGAGGCTCAATGTGGAGGTAAATAAAATAGGAGGTAAATGAAGGCTGGTATACCGTCACTAAGACATCTTTTACTTACACTTGCATTGTATATAACACTGATCCAGCTAGTTCAGAGCCGCCTCCAAGAGTGAACAGAACTTCTGACACTCCTGTTTATATCCCTCAGCTAGGGCTCCCTATTTTGACCAGGTTAACAGTCCCAATCAGGAATCTCATATTCAATGAGGTCCACCTGGGGACCTTATTCCAATCTCTACAGTAAATATTTTATTCGTTTTGTTAACACATTAGAGTGAAACAATAACGGAAAATAAACAATATAAATACCAGAAATATTCAGCGACACTGACATCAGTTGTGGAGAGAGGAACAGCATGAACATTTCACATCTTTTCTGATTAAAGGAAACTGTCAATGTTAATGCTATATCTTTCTCCACAGGGCAGCCAAATCTGCTGAGTATTTCAAGAAATTTTTGTTTTTATTTCAAATTTTCAAAATCCACAGTACTATTCTCTTGTGCAATAAAGCAGTACAGGGTTGATATTAGTAGATTGTTACTGAATGTGAATATTGAGTTAATCCTGGTATTGTATTATTGGAATATTATTGCTTCTAATTGCAGTATTTGCTGAAGGTTTAGTGTAAATCTATATGCAAATATGCTGACTTCACCTCAAAGTCAATTGTTATTTATCAAATGCCAAATAAATCAGCATATTTATTAATTAACTCATCTTTGAATGTTTAATGTCACTTTTGATTGATTTTGGAAAAAGAAGCATCAGATCGTGCCTGAGAATATGTTAGAAAAGTATTCTTGTAACAAGCAGAGAGAGTTATTGTTAGATAAATAATTGTTTCATATTGGTGGTTGGTAATTTAGAAATGGATTGCAAACAAAATAACCACCAAGTTCATGATTTTATGGATTATGTTCATCTTCATTTTTATTAAAATCTCTATTCCATACAGAACTACTTAAAATAGGGTGAAATCAAAAATCTAAGTAGTTACATTTCTCAGTGGCTTCAGTAATAATGGTAGATTTTCATTTAACAAGGGCAAGATAGTGATAAAACTAATAGTTGGCTGTTGTGATTTTTTCCAGCATAATGACTTCATTTGTGGCAGCACATTCTACAACAACTTGCTGTTTATTTTTTAAAGGTTTTTTATGTCTTTTCTGATTTTTTTTCCCATCTTTATAACTTATGTTTTCTGGCTACTATCTACTACTGAAATACACACAAGTTTCTGATGGTCAGATGGTCATTTCTGCAGTTTAGACTGAAGTTTGGTGTTGGAAGCATGCAGAAATCCTAATGCAACTGCCTATGTTTACATTACCCTGAAATTTAATTTTTTTGATTAGCAATCCCTAGCAACTGGAACACTTTGGAAAACCTACTTAAAGTTGGTGATTTCTAAGGAGTCCAACTCACTTAAACTTAAAAGATAATCAGGAAGTGATAGAAGATTAAAAACATACTCTAACTTCTGGGTAACTATTAAATGGAAATTCTGAATCAGCACTGACCCATCACAACTACATCATGACCTAACACCTTGTCTGACCTCCCTCTAGACCAACATCATCAGCCCTGGCACTATAGCCCCCTGATCAAACCCCTTCCTGAACCTAACACCATTCCTGAAGCCAATGGCCAATCCCTGGTGTAACCTGTTTAGACCAGGTTCCCCACTGACACCTTCCCCGAACAGACTTAACTCTACATGCCAAACAAGTCATGTCAGATCTGACAATCCCTTTACATCCTTTCACAAACCTTTCCCCTAAGCTGCCGTGGCTATTCATCCACTCGCCTAGCACCCTAACCCATACTGACATCCTGCCCCTCATCCATCTGGCACCTTATCACTTATATTCCCTCACATCCTATCTTGGCATTTGGCACCCTTTCTTCTCACCTTTCTGCCAATATCCCCAGCTGTCAACATACTCCTAACCGGCTCACAATCTACACCCTGTCTCAATGGCACACTTACTCCATTACCTACCTAGCTGTCACCATATCCTTTACTCACCTTTCACACTTAACTTTCCTTAATAGTTACCAAAGTCATTTTGGATGTTTTAAGTAATTTAACTCCTAAAATATGGCAGCAAATACAACTAAAACAGTTTGCCTCTTGGCCTGCAACATTGATCTTACACTAAATGAAATTCTCCCAGGTTTCCTCCAATGGCCAGTCCAGACTCAGTATTCTGACTGGAAACATCACGAACAGGTCATCTTAAGGTGGCCAAATCTATTGGACAATTCTATATAATAATAAATGGAAAATTTAGAACATTATCTTCATTCTATCAAAGCTGATCAAGATTTTCAGCATTTCTACCAACTCCCTGCTAACCTTTTCTTCAAGGAAGAGCAATCTTAGGTTCTCCAGCCTCTCCACATGACAGATTTATGAAGACAGTTGAACTCCATCAGTTACTGTGGGGATGAGTCATGCTCTTATGAATATTTCCCGGAGCCTGAGATTAAGTTGGGATTTACTCACTCCAAGCCTTATTTTCTATTTCATCATAGTGAAGATAAGTTTGATTAAAATCTCTTGAGCCTACACCAGTTCATTTAAATTTCAAAGCCTGACTGCTGTATCTTGGAGGTGAAGAGAAATGTAGACTCTACTTTAGAAATAATGAAAATGCAGAGTAATGCAACATGTTTCGCAGTTTATGATGAGTGAACTATCTGCAGTGCTGAAATCTATACTGAAAAAGGGAAATGTTTTAATTTAATGGAACAATTTTGAAAGATCTTATCCATCAAGGGGTCTTACATATGGTCAGTGAGTAACTTTTGTCAAGATGTCTATCAAAATGCATGCAAATCATCACACAGTTTATATATTGATTGTAACAATTTCCAGCCATCCAGAATTATACTTATCTGAGTAATGGCAATACAAGTTAATTCCTCCATAGCATTTTGACTTGTAATTATTGTCCAACCAAATAACAATCCCAGGTGCCCAATATTTATCTCTCAACCACATTATTAACACAGACTGTGTGATCAATATCATAATGTGGGATTTTTGTTACATAAAGTAACTGCCAATACAACAGTGACAACACTAGAAGAATAAAAATATTTTATCGGCTGTATTTTGTGACATTCTGAGTTTGTGACAGGCGCTATATAAGTGCAAATGATTTCTTCTCCAGTCAGCTAGTTGCCTCCATAAACATTTTCAAGTATCATTTCTACAAGTGTGATTTATTGCAATTTATTTAATAGGAAGCTTCATTTGACAGCTTTGAAAATTAGCATCTTCAGAAAAACAAATCTAAAAAATTATTTTAGGTGTAAAACATGCCAAAATTGCTGATCTCTGACATAAACATGAACATCTGTTTTCACAAAAGTGTTCAAATCCCAACATTTTCTTCATTTCAGGTCAACACTGACAATTATTTCCAACTCAGTGTTGTCTAAGTTTCAGCCATAATCCAAGAGTACATTTTATCGGCTTAGCAGAAACATGAATGATTAATGAAGATGTATTAAATATTCCGTGGATTGGAAATTCTGAGAAATTCCTGGCTGTGAAATTGTAAAGGGACTATAAACTGTTGGCTAAAATAATAGAGTATTAGTGCAGAGATTTATTCAAAATGACATTGCAGTTAGTGTGTGTAAGGGATGGTTGCTCTGGCAAGAGGACTTTGCCATGAATATTGAATGCAGCATTGGCATCCCTTTTGGGTTCCTGATCAATCAGTGAGGGAAGATAGATTGATGTTTCAAAGTCCAGCAAATGAGGGTCAGAATGGCTGAGCTGGAGACCTGATAATAATTCCAAAAAACCTCAAGCAGAAGATTCCTGCCAGCACCACAACATTCCCATCACAAATCTGGCAATAGCGACATTTGCAAAGCCAATGTAGGTCACCGGCTCTATGAGTATGCCTTCGCTGATCCATCCTTGCAAAGGGGACTGTGCTAAGCATATCTTTTGATCTTCAGTAATGCTAACGTGGAAAACTAATCTTCTTCTCCAAAAAGGAGAAGTGGTAAAACAACTATTATCACCAGGTTCCATTATCTATGTCATGCAGAGTTGCATGACCTTTTCCAGAGTTCAAAGCGGATTCATGCCTGTGTATGTGAATGGTTTGAACGAGTTAGAATCTTACCCGGAGTTAAGGCTGCTTTTGGCTCTGTGAGTTGCAAAAATATTCCAGGGGCCTTATGTCGGCAAGCCTTCATTAGAAGGAAGGGGAAGAAAAGGAACATATAAAAGACAAACCCCATTAGAATTTAAAGGACTGGTCAAATGCCAGAAGACAGAGTTGCTTCAAATTCTAAACTTTTTCACTCTCCATTGAAGAGTTTTTGTCCTCCCTGGTCCAAGAATTTCAGAGAACTTCCATCAAGAGAAGATGCTGTGCAAAGTATTGGATAAACCTTCAATTGTTTTATGAAAGTGAGTACTCCCAATTACAATTTAATGCTTTAACATATCACAATCTACACATTATCATGATTTCATTTTTTTATTCTAAGTGGTAGGCCTCATAACTGGGAGGCTAATCAATGTCAGGTTCATCTCTTGGTTAAGGTCCTGAAATATGTAGTAAAGCCCTTTCAGTAGATACAAAAATCCTAATTCCTGGTCCAGACATAGCTTTATCAGCCTTCAGAAAAATGGCACTTGAAATGCTCACCACTTGTCATATTGGGGTTGAGGTTTTCTAGAGTAATTGAGTCATCAGCCTTCCATTCTGCAGATACAGCCTGCTCCAATGTGCCTTTATTGGATGGAGAATGAGCTGTCCCTCATTCAGGAGAAAGATGTGCCTTAGAGAGCTGTGAGGCCAGTCCTTCTAACTCCAACACTGTCAGAAATTGCATTGGATAGGATTTGGACTGCTAGCAGTCCTTACCATTAAATAGTTAAAGACCAGGGTTAGATAGGTATTAAAAGTCTCAGGTTCAGGCGGATAGGTAAGACCCCTAGCAGTGGGGACAGGGAGTTGGGTGTGTTGATGGAGAGGAAGGGAGGGGATGGAGAGATCTCAAACAAGGTACAGATCTTTTTGGGGGAGTGGATCTTGATGTTGAGGAAGAGTAATTGATGGAGGTGTGCTTCCCATACAGGGTCTGATCAGGTTGATTTTTCAAGCTTTTCCCCTGCTACCAAACCCTCCTGTTGGCATCAAAACTGAGATCAGAGTGGGAAGGATCCATTAAGTGGACATTCATGCTGACTTAAGGGACTTAGAATGGGGAAACAGTGGGCTTACACGCCCAGTTTGTAATTGCAGATATTTAGAGGAGGACAATGGGCAGGCCAGCAAATAAATGATGTGAGCCACTCCAGTCCTGGATCTGCAAGTCTGCTTTTGGGATATTTCTTTTTTGCTCTGCTTTTCTTCAATACATTTTTTTGCCACTCCCCTTCTGACTCTGTAAGTCTCCCTCTGTGTTCTGCACTCTGCAAACCCACCAGCCAAAAATGAGAAAATTCTGCCTTGGATGTTTAAAGCAAAAAATTTCAGTTAGCTGAGAAAAAATAGAACACACAGGAAGTGCCTCAGAGTCTGAAAGAGAGTGGCAAAAAATATAATGAAGAAAAGGAGAGCAAGAAAGAAATATCCCAAAATCAAGACTAAAACAAGCACAGTAAGAAAAGAACAAATGGATTGACCAGAAAGGAGACATAATACAGATATCCGAGAACAACAGAGCAACTCCTTCAGCCAGATCATTGACATGACCATATCTACTGGTTACATCTAACAATATACATAACTTGCAAAGAAGATGACATTTCTGCAGTTATTCTGTTCTAGAAATCACAAGTACTGACAGCAACTTCAACCTCATCGGCCAGAAGACTGCTGCGAGTCTTTCCGCTTCGTTTCTGGCCTTGACAGATAAATGTACATGTTGATTAAGAAATTGCAATAGATCACCAAGAAACAATTAACAGCATCTTCTCAGTACAGGCTGCAGTCACAGAATGTAAAGAACATTTTAGCACACATGCTGTGCCAATTTAAGCTATGCCACGGAAGATCTACTTTGTATCATTAAAAAATAAATTAAAATTAATTTCAATGAGCGGAATCTTTAACTTCAGCATTTTACTGATGCTCAGATAGCTTAAATGCAATCTTTTAAAATGTCCTGTCTCCATTTAAGCTTTTGTTTTTAAATAACCAAGTCTGTTGGCACTATTCTTCGATAACATAAAATCAATCTATTGTTGAAAAGTTTTCTCATTCATATTTTTCCCATTTCCTTCTATTGTTTCCAAGAGAGGCATGTTGACCTGCTCTGTACCAGGTTTGTGATAATATTTATCTACCAACAGGTCACTTTTGGACTTTCCCTGAGAATTTTGTCTGCAGTGAAATATCTTCTATCCCAATGGATCGTGAAATAGGAATTAAATATATGGAACAACTGTGTTACAACAAGAATCTGCTAATGAATTGTTAGAAGTCACTCAGTTATAATAGGAAATTGAACTCTGAAACAACTTCCAAAATTGTGAGGTTATGTGTTTTGATAGCAAGAACACTGAAAGACAAAATAATAGGGAGATACAATTCTAAATGGGTCCAGGAGCAGAGGAATATGGGTGGTTATGAATATAGATTATTGAAAGTGGCAGGAAAGGCAGAGAGGGCAGTTAGTAAAACATACAGTCTCCTCTGCTTTATTAATAGGAGTATCGAGTACAGGACCAAGGAGGTGATATTGAACTTGTATAAGATACTTGTTAGACATCAGCTGCGGCATTGTGTACAGTTCTGGGTGCCACATTATAGGAATGTTATGAATGCACTGGATAGTTTACAGCACAGTTTACAAGAATGGTTCCAGGGATGAGGAACTTCAGTTATGAGGACAGATTGAAGAAATTAGACCTGCTGTTCTTCTTGGAGAAAAAATAGGTGAAGAGGAAATCTGATGGAGGGGTTTGAAAAATCATGAGTGGGCTGGGCACAGTAAAGCAGAAGAAATTGTTCCACTCATAAAGGAACAAAAGTAGTTAGGGTATGGAATGCACTACCTGGAAATGTCATGGAGGCAGGTGAAGTTATGTTTCAGGAGGCTGTTGGGTGATTATTTGGATAAAAATAATGTGAAAAAGAATGCAGAAAAAACAGAAGAGTGGGAGGAGGAAATGATGTTCCTTTAATGAGCCAATATAGGAACAATGGGCCAAATGTCCTCCTCTAAACTGTAACATCTCGGTGATTCTGTGAATTAAATGGATATTCAGCACCACAAAGAGCTGTGGATGATCATTAGTTTAGTTTATATGAAGCATAGAGCAATTGTGATTTCAATACAAATGGAATGACAGGACATGGGGATAATGTGGCAAGGTGCAGTTAAGAGGAAAGTCAGCCCTGGTTTATTGAATGGCAGATGGGTTTGATGGATTAAATGAACTCCTGTTTTGACTGTTCTCATGCAAAGTTTTGGCTCTCTTACCAAAAACATGTTGCAACGGAAATGGTCTACTTACTTTTTTCCTGATAGTATTCTGTAATCTTGGATATTAAATTTTACTTTGTTGTGAAATAAAACATTTTGGAAATGTTAAACAATGTTACTAAATTTTCTGTTGACCAGATACAGGCTGCTTGTCCCAGAAACAGTGGCATTTTTCTCCTCACAAGTCTCCATCTGTTTTACATCATCTAACCCAATATGTTTATCCTTCTCAGATGCAACATATAAGCTACATAAGCTAAAGAGTCTCTTGCTTTTTGTCATAATACAGCATCAAACACGCAAATTTCAAATTTTATTTATAATGCTATTGTAAGATTTGTTTTAAAAGAATTCAAAAGATTCCAGCATTTTTAAAGAAAATTCAGAGTGGGGAATGCATCTCACAGTTATAACAGGGAATTAATTATCCATTATAATTGGGATGGAAACAGTGTAAAGGGCATAGAGGGGTAAAGGTTCCTAGAGTGTGTTCCAGAGAATTTTCTGTATCAGTACATTTTTTCCCTAACAAGGTAAGAAGTATTGTTGGACTTGGTTCTTGGGAATGAGGTGGGCTAATGTGTCAATGAGAGAATATTTGGTCTCTGTAACATGGGGTTTAGAGATAGTGTGGAAAAGGATAAGTAGCAATCTAAAATAAGATTAATTAAATAGAGGAAAGCTATCTTTAAAAGGACAAGAATGGATCTGGGTTGAACAACTGCAGACAAATGTCAGCAGGAAAGCCAAAAGATTGACTACCTTCAGAGCAGAAATGGCACAGTTAATGTATATTCCCTTGAACAAAACTAGAACCTCCTGGATGACAAAGAGATAAACATCTTAATAAAGGAAAAAAAAATGAATGTCTGACATATAAAGCAAATCGATTAAGAACAAAGCTGAATACAGAAACTTTACAGGAGTAGTGAGAAAAAAAAGGAAGCTTATTTGGGAGAATGGGAAGAGTTGGGCAGCTAACAATATTGGGAATTCCAACATATGCTAAAGTTAAAAAGTAATAAAGGGATAGTTAAAAGGAGAAGTGAGGTTGATTAATACCAAAGAGTGGATTTACACATGGAAGAAAAGCACATGGCTTAAATAAGTCATTTGCAGTTGGTTTTCAAGGAGGAAGATGCCATCCAGGCTGTGTTAGAAAAGGAATAATTCAACCACAAGAAGGATATATAATTGATCAGGAGCAAGTATCAGAATGGCTGTCTATGCTTAGAGTTGATAAGCCTCGGGGATCCAATTAGATGCATTCCAAAGATATTTAAGAAAGTGAGAGTAGAGCCAGTGGCCATAATATTTCAGACTTCCTTTGAATCAGGGTGGTGCCAGAACAGTGGAAAATTAGAAATATTATGCTCTTAATTTAAAAAATGTGTGTAAGGGTAAATGAAGAAATGTAGATAGTCAGTTTAACTTTGATGGTTAGGAATCTTAACTTGCCACAATACTTACGCAGTAGTCACATAGAAAAATGTAGGTTAATTCAGGGTCTCTGATGGGAGACTTGCTGGATTTTTTTGATGATGTCACAGAGAGGGTTGATAAGAGCCATGGTTTGGAGATGCCGGTGTTGGACTGGGGTGTACAAAGTTAAAAATCACAAAACACCAGGTTATAGTCCAACAGGTTTAATTAGAAGCACACTAGCTTTCGGAGTGAGGCTCCTTCATCAGATGACAAGCCTATCACCTGATGAAGGAGCGTCGCTCCGAAAGCTAGTGCTTCCAATTAAATCTGTTGGACTATAACCTGGTGTTGTGTGATTTTTAGGGTTGATAAGGGTTTTGTTGTTTTTGTGATGTACTTGGATTTTCAGCATGCATTTGTCTGTGGTGAACAACAGACTTGTGAACAACGTTAGAGTTCATGAAGTAGAAGTGACGGGAGCAACATGGATACAAAAGTGATGCAGTGACAGGAAACCATCAATAATTGTGAATGTATCATTTACAGTTTGGGGGAAGATGGTAGAGGAGTGCAGTGATGCAACTCTAAAATTTTCCTGACTGCTTATAATGACCTTGGTGTGGATGGAGTTGGCAGATGATGTAAAAATTTGAAGCATTGTAAACTGTAAGAAGGATAGTGTTAAACTTCAAAAGGACAGAGACAAGTTGGTGGAGCAGGTAAACAGGTGGCAGATAAAGTTCAATGGCAACTGAAGGTGATAGATTTTGGCAGGAATATGAAGAGAGACAATTATTTTTTTAAAAAATGTATAACTTTAAAGGGAATGCTGGAGGAGAGGAACCTAGGTGTATATGTGCATATGTTATTGAATGTGACAGGGATGGTTGAGAGAGCAGTTAATAAAGGATACTGTATTCTAGGCTCTATCATTGTAGCCGAGAGTTCAAGAGTAAGGTGGCTATGTTGAATTTGAGTAAGGCATGAGTTTGATCTCATTGGAGTGTTGCACTTGGTGTTGGGATCTGCACTTTAGAAAGGATGTGAAGGTATTTGTGACACTATAGAGGCATTTTACAATAATTATTCCAGAGATGAGAAATATCAGTTATAATGCACAGTGGAGATCTGGAACTCCTTGGAGAAAAGATTGACAGGTAATCTGATTGAAGTATTCAAAATCACAGAGGTTTTGGATGGGTTACATCAAAAAAATGCATTCTCATTCATGGAAGGATTGAGAACAAATGGGCGCAAATTTAGAGTAATTAGTCAAAGAAGGAAAAGTGACACCCAGATATTATTTTAGAATCTAATTAATTAAGGTGTATTGCCTCAGTGTATGATGAAAGCAGATTCAATCAAAACATTCAAAAGTAAATTAGATGGTTATTTGAAAAGGAACAATATGCAGGGAGGTTACAGGCAGGAGGCAGGATATTATAAAGAGGTGACATGCTCCTTTGGAGAGCTACTACAGACATAATGGGGTGAATGACATACTCTACTCTGTAACAGTTCTTGTGGATCAATCTGACTATTGATCCGTCAAAGATCTCAAGGGTATGACTACAGTGAAGCACTTAATTAAGAACAAATTAAAGAGACTTTCAGGCTATAGAGTTCAACAGTGACCCTCATACACATGACACCTCCATGACCCTTTCACTGTGTTTCACTGCTGTGTGCTCTTAGTCAGTTGCTTAATATGGACCATCCATTGGTTGCAGTCCTGAGATGTAAAAGCACTAACTGTTAAGGGCATCAATGTCTGAGGGAATGCATTTTTAGTGAAGAGCTGGTTCTTCTAAGCTGTGATTAATATTATCTTCAGGTTCAATTTGGGTAATTACAAAAATGGAAACTGATACTTAGCATGCACCAGCAGAACTTCAATCACCATAAACATCAGACAAATGTAGTTTTAAGTGTTGTTCTGTTTCAGCAATATTTTACTTAATAAAAGAGTAATCCAATATCCAAGATTACAGAGTGTTATCAGGAAAAAGTAAATTCACCATTTGCATTATACTGCCAATGAATCTGCTTTACCAACAGAAGAAAGGCTTAGTGGAGAAATTAAACATCAAAATGCATGAGAGAGGAGCTCAAGTCACCTATTTGAGCTTGCTTCAAGATGCAAGAACATCATGACTCATCTTTAATCCCAACTCTAGCTTCCAACACAACCTTAATATTCCTTGATTCCCTTCAGCCCAAATTGTCTGGTCTTGTGACAGTCAGGAATTGAATTCATTCTCAAAAATACATGTACTTTGAAGTTTCAAAGCATTGACTCTGTGGGAACTCACTGCAAGGTTTGAACTTTTGATGGGCAGTTCTTCTGCAATTCCCTAGGACCCTCCTCAAGTGTCTCTTCCTCTCCTTAATTCAGGGAGAGATCTTGCGTACATGGCTGGGTAGTTACCCACGACACATTAGACATATTAAAACTATGTATAACTCCTGAATAACTGTAGAAATGAACACTACCCCGAACAAATCTAAGCCCTCCAACTCTCTTGACACACCACTGAGCTCATGAACTCAACATCTAACTCGCCGACCCCAACACCTCCATTTCACTCCTGAAAATCCAACATGTTTCTCTGATCTGGTTCTCTAATATCACCGGCACCTCTCCATCCCCCACCAACCCCCACCCCTACAACCTCCCCCCCCCCAACAAACACACAATCCTCCAACCTGAAACTCTGCTGTGTCCCGATCCACAATTTTTCTCTGACCTGAACTGTCCTGACCTTGCCACTCTTTTGCCCTGCCATCCCAGCTAGTTACGCACTTTAGCTCATTCTCATTTATTCAGTAACCTGGTCAAGAGCTACATAAATTTCTTAAAGCTTTTAGTGTGTTCACAAATAAAGATTTATGAGAGTACCATTGTCGTGCACTCATGCACTATAAACAAGGAATTGGATATCAGGTATGCTAAGTTTTTTTTCTGAAGATGTTGAGTTCAGAAGTCCTGCTTAGAAGTTTGGAGTCCAGTTGTAGCAGGAAAAGAAATATGAGTGTGAGTAACAATCCAGTCATGATTGCTGTTCCTGGAGGATTTGGGTTTCATATCCAAAAATCTAATGATCTCTGCTTTGAAGATACTCAATGTTTGAACATCCACAGCTCTCTGGGATGGAGAATTCCAAAGATTCACAACCCTTTAAGTGATGCAAATTTGGCTCTTGTTCTGAGCCTACCGGCTGAATTTTACCAAATGAGTGGAGGGCCTAACATGGATAGCTACAGTCAATAAATGATGCATTTAATCTTTTCAGTGAAACCTTGATAATCTGAACAACACATGCAGGGAGTATTTTGTTTGGATAATCAAACGTTCAGATAATCGAATGCCGGATGACATTGTTGTGCCAAGCATCAGGACCTTGCGATCTTGTTTGGATAATCCAAACTTTGGGTAATCAAATGTTAGATAATCGATGTTCCTCTGTACTATGTTCTTTGTTCATTAACTAATCCAGGCTAATATCACTTCCATACCCCTAAATCTTATGTTTGTTTTCTAACCTCTTGGGTGGAATCTTCTTGAATGCATTTAGAAAATCTAATGAAAATTAATCCATTGACATTTCAATTATTGTCCCTTAAATGCTTTTTGAAATATAGTATTTTTGGGACAAGCAACCAAGTTATTCACAAAAGAGTGCTGACTGTAATAAATTACAGTTAGATTTCAAAAAATGCAATTCAAAATAACTCTGGCCTTCAAAAAATATTCAAATTCATTTCACTGGGGTGCATGCAGCAAGTATAATCCTGATAGGATGCATTGCAACTCTGTTGAATACTTAATAAAATAATTTATCGTACAGTTTTATGTTTCTACACATATGGGATTTAAAAGACAGTTGCATAAATCTTGCAGGGTGGATGGTATAAACCACTCCAGTTTCATAAACATAATATATTTTAACTGCCTAAATCCATTTCCTTACAACAATAAATTAATGACACTGCACATTTAACAGTCAACATACAATAGTGCACTAGGGGTAGACTCTAATAACACTCTACAATAAGCAACATGTTATAGAAACCAAAGAATGTTCTATGTTTTGGGTTGTGTTGAATAGGTGAATGCTTAGCATTTTACTGTTGTCCATCAGTCAGCCAGCACAAGAGTCCAATCTTGCTGCTTCAGGACAGACCTTGCCATTAGCAATATACAAATGAGGGGGAATGGAAACTTGTTGGAAAACACACTTCAGAAAATCAGTGAAATTTAGGTGGCTATCAGATTGGAAACTCCTGGATTAGATTTTAAAAATTATAGAGTCATGGAGTCATATCGCAAGGAAACAGACCCTTCGGTTCAACCAGTCCATGCCAAACATAATCCCAAACTAAACTAGTCCCACATATCTGCTCTTGACCTAAATCCCTCCAAACATTTCCTATTCATGTATCCATCCAAATGTCTTGTAAATATTGTAGTTGTACCCACATCCACCACTTTCTTAGGAGTTCATTCCACACGTGAACCACCTTCTGTGTAAAACAATTGCCTGTTTTGTCTTTTTAAATCTCTTTCCTATCACTTTAAAAATATGCCCCCTAGTCTTGAAATTCCCCACCTTGGGGAAAAGGCAACTACAATGAAGTCCATCTATATCTCTCATTATTTTATAAACTTCCATAAGGTCACCTCTCAATCTTCTACGCTTCAGTGAACAAAATCCCAGCCTATCCAGATTTTCTTTATTACTCAAACATTCCATACCTGACAACATGCTGATAAATTTCATCTGAACCCTCTGCAGCTTCATAATATCTTTCCTATAACTGAGCAACCAGACTGGACACAGTATTTCAAAAGAGGTCACACCAATGCCCTGTACAAACCCAACATAATGTCCCAACTCCGATACTCAAAAGATTGAGCAACAAAGGCAAGCGTGCCAAATGCCTTTATAAAGGGGGACACAAACTTTGAAGAATTATGTACCTGTACCCCTATGTCCCTCTGTTTTACAAAACTAGCCAAGGCCCTACTCTTGTTTCTTGTACCAAAATGCAATGCATCGCATTTATCCAGATTTTTCAGCCCATTGACCCATTTGATCAGCATCCTTTTGTAACCTTAGAAAACCTTCTTCGCTGTCTACAATGCCACCAATTTTGGTGTCATCTACAAAATTACTAATCATGCCTTCTTCATTCTCATCTAAATCATTTATATAATTGACAAACTAAAGAGGATCCAGAACCAATCCCTGTGGAAAACCGCTGGTCACAGGCCTCCAGTCCAAAAAGTAACTCTGCACCATAACTCTGTACCATAACTCTGTCTCCTGTTGTTAAGCCAATTATGTATTCAATTGGCAAGCTCACCCTGAATCCCATGTGACCTATCTTTACTAATTAGTCTGTCATGTGGAACCTTGTCAAAGGCTTTGCTAAAATCCAAATAAACAACGTCTACTGCTTTGCCATCATCAATCTTTTCGGTAACTTGCTCAAAAAACTAAATCAAGTTTGTGAGATATATTTTTCCTCACACAAAACCATGCTAATTATCCCTAGTCAATTTTTGCCTCTCTAAATGTCCATAAATCCTATCTTTTCTAATCACCTCCAACAATTTACCCATAATCAAAGTCAGGCTCACAGGTATGTAGTTCCTCAGTTTCTCCTTACAACCTTTCGTATATAAAGATACAACATTATCCACCCCCCAGTAATCAGGCACCTCACTCTTAATTATAATGATGAAAATATTTCTGCAAGTGGTCTCGTAATTTCCTGTCTTGCTTCCCAAAACATTCTGGGATACATTAGATCAGGTCTCAGATTTATCCAATTTTATCTTCTCTAAGACCTTCCGAACTTCCTCTTCTGTAATGCAAACTGTTTATAAACAAAGATTATGTCTCTGCATTGCCTACACTTCATTTCTTTCTCCAATGTAAAAACAGATGCAAAATATCCATTTGGTATCTCTCCCACCTCCTGCGGTTCAACACAAAGCTGTCTTCCTTGATCATTAGGAAGCCCTGCTCTATCTCTAGTTACCCTCTTGATCTTAATGTTTCTGTAGAATCTCTTTGGCTTATCCCCAACCTTATCTGCCAATAGTATCTCATATCTCTTGTTTATTTTCTTGATTTCTCTCTTAAGAATGCCCCTACACTCTTTATATTGAACAAAGTTGTCAATACCTAAAATAAGATTTTCTTTTATTCTTGACCAGAACCTGAAAAACTTTATTCATTCATTGTTCCTTCTTCTTACTGGCCTTACCCTTCAGTCTCACAGGAACAAAATGCCTTTGTACTCTTGTCATCACATTTTTGAACACCTTCCACTCATCAATGTCCTTTTATCTGTGAATAGTCTACTCCAATCAATGTTTGAAAGTTCTTGTCTCAAATCATTAAAATTTGCCTTCCTCAGACTAAAATCTTTAACCTTTATAGAAGGCTTATCCTTTTCCATAACCATTTTTAAACTAATAGAATTACGATCGCTAGACCCAAAGTGTTCCCCCACTTTTACTTCAGTCACCTGCCATGCCTTATTGCCCAAAAGGGGTTGAGTTGTATTCCTTCTCTAGTAGGACTATCCACATAATGATAAAGAAAATTTCCTTGAATACATTTTGACAAATTCTTTACTATCCAAATTTTTAACACTACGTTAGCCCCAATGTTTGAAAAATTAAAATCCCCCATTATTACAACCTTATAATGATTACAAATATCTGAGATCTCCCTTTCCATTTCTCTCTTGCTACTGGGAGGAGGGCTACAGTACAATCCCAGCTAGGTGATCTTTCCTTTCTTATTTGTAATTTCTACCTGTATGTTTTTACTGAATGATTTTTCAGAAATATCTTCCCTAGTTACAGCAATAATGTATTCCTTAATCAAAAATGTCACCTCCATCCTTTCATGCTTCCTTTTCCATCCTCCCTAAAGCATGAAAAACCTGAAACATTGAGCTGTTAGTCTTGTTCATCTCTCAGTCAAGTTTCTGTAATAGCTATGATGTCCCAATCCCATGTTCTTTAACGTGCCCTGAGTTCATAAACATTACCCGTAAGACGTCTTGCATTGAAATAAATGCAACTTAGTTCTTCAGAGTCAGTGCATACTCTGACTGTCTCTTATCTTTCTTTTCTAACTGATTTGCTCTTCTCACATTCAGAATCTTTCCCATCAATTCTTTCATTTACACTGCTACTTAGAATTCATCCACCCGCTTGCTCTATCAGTACAAAGTCTCCTCTAATAGAATGAGCAAATCACCCTCCTAAGTTATTGGTCCCTTTTCAGTTTTGGTTAGGCACACCCTTTATGAACAGATCTTTTCTGTCCCAAAACACATTCCAATTGTCCAAAAACCTGACTCCCTGATCAGCACAACAACTCTTCATTCATTGATTTATTATCAAATGCTCATTGCTAAACAGATGAAGTTTCGACCTTGGGGGGATGACAGCATAATAAAGAGGACATTTATTAATGGCACACAATATAAATTAATAACTCCTATGCTCAGGTCAAGACCACTGCCAGCTGTCAATGTATGTCTTCTTTCCTTAATGTGCAATCACCATAATTGTCAGGGTTAGAGGTTGCATTTCCTGATGATATTGAAGATAGATTCTTTCTTTACGCATGTAAAGCAACCATAAAAAAAATTGGAATCTTCAACCCTTCCACTTAAATGCCTTGGAAACAATGCAAGTAACTCAGGAATTAATTGAATGAGTCTCCAATGTCAACAAAAGATTTCTGTCTCTCTCCCTATTGAAGACATGGTTTGAAAATCAAATCTCATCTTTCTTTGTTCGGCTTGAATTATGACTCATGGTTATTCATTTAGCTTTATTCTTCCCACCAACACAATTCAGACTTTGGCCCACTTGGCAGAATAGAAATGATCTGTGAAAAGACTATCATTAGCTGTTAACTATTTCAACTTCTTGATGTAAGAGGCTTTTCTTTTCACAATTCAATATTAAATCCTAAATGTTTTCTATAAATGATAACCGGATACGTTGAATAGTTTTGCAATAACATAACTTCAATACCGTAATTTGATTACTGAAGAATGTTATTAAGGTCAATGCTTTGTATGTATGCTTAATGTTCCAGTGAAACAGAATGTCAGTAAGTCAGTTATCATTTCAGTAAGTCCATTGCATTGAACTATAGGTTAAATTATGACAAACATGCATTTTATTCAATATGTAGTCTTACTTGAAGCATGTTTTTAATTCCTAGAAATCATTTTTTTTTTCAATTTTTGGATCACTTGGTAATTTAAAATATTACATAAACACTAAGTATATGAAATATTTTAAACAGGCGAAATATTCTTGGTCTGATAAGCACTTTGAGATAACACTGGCAGGTGTATGGATTGTAATTTATATGCTTTATGTATGATGGGGCAAGAGATATCACCAGACATTATGTAATCTGCATAATTTATTCATTGTTTCATTTTTAATGTTTTATTACACAAAATACAATCTTGTGTAAACTCAAAGCTTAATCAGGAAACCTTGGAAACAGAAATCATTCAATTTATGATAAAGCGCTTTATAAGTCTCTGGTTGACTTTGTCACTTGGGAGTTAGCAACATTACTTTCTCTTGGAATAAACTATTTATGCAACATCTGTGACAAAAATGATATTAGGTAAATTGTTGCTTTCTCAAGCATGTCAGATTTGGAAATGATTGCATTTCAGGTAAAATAACCACCATTTTGAAATGCTACTTCAAGCAGTAGGAAGGAAGCAACTGTAGCTATCTGGCAGGAACCAAAGTCCCACCCTAAATAGAATATTTGAATTATCTGAATCAACACACCACCTTGACAAACTATTTAAAAAGAAATCAACCTGCACAGACTTGCATCCAAGCTTTGTGAGATTTGAACACAGATCCTCTGGCTCAGAAGCAGACTACAACTCTGAGCCATAGACCCCACATTTAGGTCAAGGAACGAAAAGATATTTATACTTAACAGGACTCAGGCAACTCTACCATTCAAGATCGGAGACGGTTACAGAGAATGGTGAACTTGGCCCGGACGATCACAAAGGCCAACCTCCCATCTATAGAATCTATCTATCAGGCTCACTGTCAAGGAAAAGCCATTAGCATTCTTCAAGATTCATCCCATTCTGGCAATGTTTTTCTACAGCCTCTACCATCGGGGAGAAGTTACAGAAGCCTGAACACATGCACCAGGCGGTTTCGTAGTGGTTTCTACCCTACTGTTGTTAGAATACTGAATGGACTCTTAATATTTGCCTGTACCAGTGTTTTTATTTTTGCCCCTACTTACCAATTATTTATTATCCATACTACTTAACTCTGTGATCTGCCTGTGTTACTTACAAGACAAAGCTTTTCACTGTGCCTCAGTACACTTGACAATAAATTCAATTCAATTCAAACTTTCATCTGAAGTTTCCAACAGATTTCTAGTCCATCACTTTAATTGTTCATTCATAATTACAGTTCCTTAACAAAGTATATTTATGCTAAAACATAAATTGCCGGAGATGCTTAGTGGAAAAAAATAAACAGAATCAACATTTCCAATTCTAATAACCCTTCTTCAGAACTTCAGAGTTAACTCTATTTTCTCTCCACAGACTTGCTGAGCTTCTCCAGCAAGTTCTACTTCCATTACTTGCAGATCTCCAGCAGCCCTAATTCTTTGTTTTATTTTCATGTTATATCCAAGCTAAGTACTTCAGTACTAATTATATTGAATTTATTGCACAGATATAGACCATTTAGCCCAACATATCTTTGCTCGTGTTTATGTTCCAAATTAATCTTCTTCTGCCTTACGTTATCCCACATTTTCAGTAAGCCTTTATTTTTTCCTACTTGTGATTTTATAAGTTCAACTTATGGAAGTTATGTTATTCAACTTAATTACATCAGGCAGCAAGCTCCTTACCATGCTCTGGTTAGACCATTAATGCAAATGAAACACAGCAAAATCCTGCCATTGTAAGCTTGCATCCATTGTTTGGTTTATTTTCTTTTTACTATTTTATTATCTAGCAAGGCTACCCATCTCAACCCTATCACAACTGCTGCAATTGAAGGGACTAATAGAGGAAAAAAATATTAAAAATGTAATGATTTGAAATTAATGGACTGGGTAAATTGGATCTCAGTTTTAAAATTACAAGACTTTTAATTCACAAATAGGAGCTTATTCACGATGGTAGCCTTTTTTTTGGCTACCATCGTGAATAAGCTCCTATTTGAAATTCTGTATGTCCTTAAAACACAAGGCGTGGTCTCTAGATTATTCCTGCAATGATGTTATCATTATATTAACATCTCTCCAAATTGTTCACTGGTTCTCTTCACCACCAACGAGGTACATTAAAGGAGAGCTCAGTTACAGAGTGTTTGATACCCTGTTGTTACCTGGGAAGACCAGAAGGAACTGTGAAGAATGATATTTCTCTTATTCCTCTTTATTCCGACTGTAACTAATATTTCCAAATTCACTCATATGATTCCAGGGTCTTGTAAGCCTCAACCCGAGCTTATCATTTAGATTAGACTTACAGTGTGGAAACAGGCCCTTCGGCCCAACAAGTCCACACCGACCCGCCGAAGCGCAACCCACCCATACCCTTACATTTACCCCTTACCTAACACTACGGGCAATTTAGCATGGCCAATTCACCTGATCCGCACATCTTTGTGACTGTGGGAGGAAACCGGAGCACCCGGAGGAAACCCACGCAGACACGGGGAGAACGTGCAAACTCCACACAGTCAGTCGCCTGAGTCGGGAATTGAACCCAGGTCTCTGGTGCTGTGAGGCAGCAGTGCTAACCACTGTGCCACCGTGCCGCCCACGGCTTTGTTTTGCAAAGCGTGGGCAGAAGATCTTTCTCTTACTAGTCTGTATAGAAACTGGTTAAATGTGCAAACACTCAATATAACCTGATCTGCTCAGTGTTTGGAAGAGAGACTGGGCCCAGTCCTGTAGATTAAATTTAGTATATATTTTTACAAAATAATAGAAATCCACAACGGATGCATTTTTTAACACTGCTTTTGTATCATTTATGTTCACAGAGATACAAATTTGGACTCAGTACATAAGGAGAATCACAAAATTGTTACAGTGTTTTAGGAGGCCATTCGACCCATTGGCATAAATGTCGGCCACAAAAGAAAACAGGCTTAAATGATTTGACAAAAGATTCAGAGGGAGCCAAGGAGACTTTTATTTTCATGTGGCAGGATATTATGATTTGGATTACACCATGTGAAAGGTTGATACAAACAAATTCAATTTGAACTTCCCAAAGGGAACGCAACAAAAAGATAAAGGGAAAAAAAATTGCAGGGCTAAGGAAAAGAGCAGGGAGTGGAATAATTGGATAGCTTCCTCAAAGAGATGGCACAGACATGATGGGCCTCATGGCCTCCCACAGTGATGTATTTTTCTATGATTGACACATTTGTGCAATTTTTATTTTCTATGAATGTTACTTTCATGATAGTCTCAGGTGAAGATGAAAAAAATAATGTTTATTTCAGTCACATAGTTCCATTGTACCAAAGTCCTGCTGTCTTCCTTATTTATGGGTCAAGCATTACATTTCAATGTCTTCCTTTACAGGAAACAATACCTTCTTTGGATGCCCTGGGAGACCATACTGTATAGGATGTAATTTTCTGCAATTGTTGGAACACAAGAGTAGTCATCTGAAATAGCATTCGTCTCTATCTGACTTAGCAAGTAATAACATTCTGTGATAATAAAGCTAGCTAAAGGTTTTGGTTTGGAGAACCATGAATGAATACGACATTCTCATGCAATGTTAAAATTACAAAGTATAAGCACAAGCAGAATTTTACAGCTCCCCAAAGCAAGATGACAGGTCAGGAGAAGGGGGCACTGCTCCTACTGGGCCCTGCTTGCCCCAGTAGGCAAGCTTTGAGAATTGCATTCAGTTGGGCCACTTGAGGACAGTAAATCCTCCTGCTATTACTGGGGTTTCACCGTGGTGGAAAAGGCTTGTGTCACGATTTCAGTTGAAAACATGTGGACAGACAGTGGGGAAAGTGGGGGAGGATGGTTTCCCACATTTTGGTCTCCCTTGTTCATAGTATCGTATCATCCTGGTCATTCATATGTCATCCCCTACCATCCCATCCCACCATCAACTAATAAACCCAGTCTTCCACCTCCTTGACGCTAACAACCTGGCCATGGGGAAGCCCTAGACATATTTCAAACTCTGATTTACATCTTCCCCTTCCTGGAGATTTCCAGTAATCACAGGAGTGTCTTTCACTGCTGGTTGGCGCTACTGGCACAAGAGAGTTATGAAGACCCTATGACTTTATTTTCCTTATTTTTGGTAACAGACTGAAATGAGGAAAGGGTGGCTTTAAAACCAAGGATTGTGAAAGAATCACTGCACTTTTAAAAATAATTTACTAAAATTCATTGTAAGCCATTTTTACATGGCTGCTTTTATTTCAGGAATGGGGAAAGCTGTCTGTACATGGCTTAGCACCGGGCATGTGTATTAACAGTGATATTTGGATGGCAAAACGTAGCTGATTGTTTGTGCAATTTTGAGCAGTTGTGAATAGCAGAAGTCATCCACCTGACAACAATACTCTGGTTTCCTTGGTAGCTGAACAGCTTGTGGGTGTGAACAACACAGTGATAAGCATTCAGACTTCTGGAGGGAAATATGATGCGTGTGTCTATGCAGTGAAAATACCTAAAACCTAAAAAAAAACTATTTACTTCTCTCTTCCACTCTACCCGTTGCTGTAAGCTATTGCCTTTAACAAACAACTAAGAGACTTTGCAGTTTGTGTACCAATTGCCCTATGCATCTTGGAAAGAAGTGAAAAAAATCCAGAGAAAAATGTGAAGAAGAGAAAGACTTGAAAAGCCAGAAGGAGGGTCTCAGGAACTGTGTGACCTGGTGCTATTGAATTGTGGTTCCCAGTTATTTTCTCTCATCTGATGATATCAATAATAATTTGGTCTGTGTTTGTCTATTTGTATGCAAGGGTTTTAAAGGTGTTTATAGTTCCAATTAGTAAAACCATATGTTGATAATTCATAGCTGTTTACTTGCAGTTAGAATTTACTTATTTGTGGTAAAGATTAGTTTATGTTAAATCCAGGAACCTCAACAGTGTTTTCTGTTTACCTGATTCCAGCAGGCAGGAAAATTGAGGAATTTGCGCACTTCAGTTGAACCATTAACTTTCGGGATGACCCTGGTTATAGTGAGGTTTCTCAAGTGCGTCATGAAAAGAGCTGCTGGCCATTTTGTTTGTAAAGCAATACATTTTCAATTCAAGGTGATGAGCAGACATCCTTGGATGTCTACTGTTCTTTTCTAAAAGGACGCCCTATCTCTCCAAAGAGCTCTGCCCATTTTGGACCTTCTTCTGAAAGGTGCGAATCCCATGAGTCATATTTTGGACATTCCATTAGCAATAATTAAGTCTGGCCATAGACAGACTGAATTTTAACACAAGCAGCTGCCTCGATGCTCCCCTCTCACCCCTGGAAAAAATGATGGGTGTCAGGTTTGTGAGAGTCATAGAATCAGGCCCATAGTTCCTATTTGGCTAAACTAGCGACTCTCTGCATCTGAACAAAAAGTTAGAGCAGAGAAATACCTACTTTGATCATTTTTCCAAGCATAGAAAGGGGGAGTGGGGAAGGTGTGTGAGTTTCTGGGGACAAAATCCCATCCCCAATGTGTGGCATTGTGGTCCAATGCTAGTCTGCCATAGTGGGCAGCATGATGGCACAGTGGGCAACATGGTGGCACAGCGGTTAGCACTGCTGCCTCACAGTGCCAGAGACCCGGGTTAAATTCCCACCTCAGGCAACTGTCTGTGTGGAGTT
The DNA here is from genome assembly GCF_020745735.1 of Hemiscyllium ocellatum. Classification (NCBI taxonomy): domain Eukaryota; kingdom Metazoa; phylum Chordata; class Chondrichthyes; order Orectolobiformes; family Hemiscylliidae; genus Hemiscyllium; species Hemiscyllium ocellatum. The sequence goes on along the minus strand of NC_083406.1, from coordinate 24,432,970 downwards.
TGCACATTTCCCCGTGTCTGCGTGGGTTTCCTCCGGATGCTCTGGTCTCCTCCCACAGTCCAAAAATGTGCAGATTAGGTGAATTGGCCATGCTAAAATGCCCATAATGAGAGGTGAAGGGGTAAATGTCGGGGAATGGGTCAGTGTGGACTTGTTGGGCCGAAGGGCCTGTTTCCATACTGTAAGTAATCTAATCTAAACATCCTGTTTTAGGACTATTACAGTCTGCAAAAAAAAATTGGTACTTACATTGCGCTTCCTGCTATTGCTTTTTTCTTTCTCTTCTACAGCAACCTCATCAGCTAGAACTACTCAAGTAACTATGCTGCATCATAATTCAGAATACAGCAACAGTTTGCCACTCAGCCAAATATTTATCTAGCTCTAATGATGTCTGAACACAGTTGACCTCTCCAATACTCGCCCCTATATAAACTGCTGATGTCTGTATCTTGGTATTTCCTTAGAAGCATTACTGAGAACCCATTTCAGCTTTACATAACGTAATCCTTATGAATATTTAACTCAAGCTTTGTATCTATAACTATTTGGTGGGCTCCAAATGTCACAGCATCCATATGAAGCCGTAATGCTGGTTTAAACTATCCTGTGCTACAGACAATATGTGGCATCAGGTCTAGTGCGTGACTTTTTCTAACCTTCAAGGCTTTTTACCAATCCTTCTGTAGTCAACTCTTCTGTCGTTTGAAGTTTGCGGTTGCTTATTTATTTCTGTCAGGTTTTTCATTCCTCTTTACATAAGCATTTGCTGCCAAAGTATTTTTTTTAAATTCTTCAGAAGTTTAATGTGATAAGTAAATGGTGCCAGTTGGTGCAAACGCTCCACAAATTTGAAGGTCAACCAGTTCAGAGTCACAGTCATCAGATAAAACATCAAAGGAAAGCTTTGTTTGAGCCTAACGTATGATGTGAAGTCAGGAATATTGAAACAGATGCCTTTTTGAATTTATGTTTAATGTTGTGACAGTATTAAATCAGTTGAACTACCTCAGTGAGCCAGATCTCCTCAAGTGATAGACTATTATGAATTTCTCAACTTTACTTTCTCAGAAATAAAGCAAAGCTGGTAGCAGGATTTGCTAGATCAGAGTGGGTTTGTGCCAATTTTGTAGGTTTTTTTTTAATTGATTTTGCAAATCTCCTCACAATCAAATGATTGGGCTCCAGCAGTGATATAAATCACATCAACCATCTAACTTGATTTGATTTAGCAGGATATGCTGCATGTTTGCTGCAGAGAAACAGTGGAAGAGTAATTGCTAACAAGGCAAAGGTTAACAATAGATGTCTCTATTGTGCTATCACGTCACAGAAATAACAAGAATGTGCGTTTGCAGACAGCAGCAAGACTTTAAATCTGTCAAACCGACGCAGGTAGTTTCAAATCGGGATTGTGAAGATCTTTCACACTGAGAGAGGGGGATGGCTACTTTTATTTGGGGTTTGATCTCCAAATTGAGTGCATATTTATCATAAAGACAGGAAATTTATTGATGGTACAACCCAGCAGTCAAGTCAACCATGTTTGATAGGGTAAACCAAGGATGTCTTAACCCAGCTAACTCCATAGGAATTGCTCTGAAAGTTAAAAACATCGAGAGGGCTGTCACCTGGCATCTGGAACCCTCCCAATAAAAAAAAAACCCAAATCTGAAATAGAGACAGAGGCTTCTTGAGTTCTTATTGACTTAGTTTAACGGTTAGATGGAAATTGGAGCAGGTTTTAATTTCTTGAACATTTCCGGGGCAATATTCAGAACAGAGCCCTGATTCCTACAGATCTCAGTTTGATATCCCATATCAATATGATATCCCACCAACCAGAATGTGTAAGCTCCACACAATCACCCAAGCTGGAATAGAATGGGAATCCCCGGCACTGTGAGGCAGCAATGTTAACCACTGAGCTACTGTGTGTCTAGCAGCCCAGGGCTAAGAGAGTCATGGCCAGTTCCAGAGCTCCTCCATAGGTTCAGCTGCCCTGTTCCTCAGCATGATCCAATTTCCTGGTGAAAGTGAAATGGTGTTGCAGGGCTCCTCTGATGTGTCCCAACTGCACAATTCCAGGATGTCTCTGTCTTTCTTCTTTCCTGTCAATTCACACAAACACTTCTATCACCTGTTCAGGACACTGAGAGTGAAGTCAAGATCCCTCAGTGCCCTTCGCTCAAAAACTTTGCAAACCTTCTGTTCTGGGTGGCCTGCAGGAGAATGCCTGGGGAGGTATCGCTGAATTTGTAGAGCTGATTTCTGGAGGCTCTCCATTATCGTCAGAGGTGGGTGGAAGTGATGAGCTGATGTCCACTAATATTGCTGGATTGCAGTTTGAAGTCTAGCAGCCAACTAGACCACATAGAGTATATTCCTTGATTGCAGCTGTTAATCTGGACCAATCAGGGAGCCCTGCCTGACATATAAAAAGGTGACTGTCAGAGATACTGACAATCTGGTACCTGACTCTGAATGAGGTAGTACTAAAGTCAAAGACTATTCATGTATAAATAAAGGGTGACTTTGTGAGAGGTTACCAGTCTCTGTGGAGTGATTTCACAGCTCATCTCTACACTCAGTCTCAGAAAAGACAATTCCACTTGATAAGACCATAAGACTAGAAGACATAGGAGTGGAAGTAAGGCCATTCAGCCCATCGGGTCCACTCCACCATTCAATCATGGCTGATGGGCATTTCAATTCCACTTACCAGCATTCTCCCCATAGCCCTTAAATCCTTGTGACATCAAGAATCTATCAATCTCTGCCTTGAAGACATTTAGCGTCCCGGCCTCCACTGTGCTCTGCGGCAATGAATTCCACAGGCCCACCACTCTCTGGCTGAAGAAATGTCTCCGCATTTCTGTTCTGAATTGACCCCTTCTAATTCTAAGGCTGTGTCCACGGGTCCTAGTCTCCTCGCCTAACGGAAACAATTTCCTAGCGTCCACCCTTTCCAAGCCATGTATTACCTTGTAAGTTTATATTAAGTCTCCCCTTAATCTTCTAAACTCCAATGAATATAATCCCAGGATCCTCAGCCGTTCCTCATATGTTAGACCAAACATTTCAGGGATCACCCGTGTGAATTTCTGCTGGACATGTTCCGGTGCCAGAATGTCTTTCCTGAGGTGTGGGGACCAAAATTGGACACAGTACTCCAAATGGGGCCTAACCAGAGCTTTATAAAGTCTCAGTAGCACAACCGTGCTTTTATATTCCAACCCTCTTGAGATAAATGACAACATTGCATTCGCTTTCTTAATCACAGACTCAACCTCAACACTCAGTATGTTATTACTGACTTCAATAGCTTACTCATTAGTTGACATATTACTATATATGAGCTAACGCATGACCGTAATTCTCAGTCCAATCCCAACTTGCCTGAAAGAAAATTACGAGTACATGAACGTTAGATGCATTACTAGGAGAATCTCTGCCAGTCCGTGGCCCTTTCTATTCCTGTCCGTTGATTATCATTCTTCAGCCTTTAGCTTGCTATCTTTGGCTAATTTTTTCCCAATTAGTTGGCCTGTGCTTTGCCTCGAGAAAGCCCTAACAGAAAGAAACTTACCTTTTAGCCTCGCAGATCCATGTGATGTTTTCTCCTCCTCAGACTCTCCTTCCCAGTCCTTTTCCTCCCTATTCTTCTGTTCCTTCGTGTTTTCTTCAGCTTTCCCCAAAAAACATCAATTTAGCTGAATATTCACACTCCTCTCAGTGTAAACAAGTTTCTCCTGAAACCCCTTTTTTCTTTGATTACTGACTCTTATTTATAGCTCTTAGTTCTGGTTTCAACTACAAATGGAAACTTTTGTTTTCTGATTGGATCACTGTGTACAGTTCTGGCCACCCTTTTCAGGAAGGATATTATTAAACGAGAGAGAGTTCAGAAAAGACTTACCAGAATGTTGCTTGGACCGGAGAATTTGAGATATAAAAATCGACTGGAAATGCTGCGACTTTATTTCACTGGAGCATAGGAGGTTGAGTGGTGATCTTCTGGAGATTTATAAAATCATGAGGGGCATAGATAAGGTGGGGGAGTGCAAACCAGGGGCCATATTGTTCAGGTAAGAGGAGAAAGATTTAAAAAGGACATGAGATGCAACATATTTACACAAAGAATAGTTTATGGGTGGAATGAACTGCTAGAGAAAATGATGGACGCAGGTACAGTTACAAGGTTTAAAAGATACTTGGATAAGTTCATGAAATGAAAAGGTTTGGACGGATATGAGGCAAGTGCAGGCAGGTAGGAATAGTTACATTTGGGAACATGGCTGGTGTGGAATGGTTGGACCAAAGGGTCTGTTTCATTACTGTATGACTCTTTTGAGTACAAGCCTGCCAAACCTTTTCATTAACTATGAAATATCCATCAGATCAACCCTCACTCTTCTCCTACCTAGAAAAAGGAGCCCTGATACGTTCAATCTTTCCTACTAGGAATCAAATTTCAGTTATGGCTTCATTCTTATAAATCTTCTCGGTGCATTCTCTTTTAACCTCATATTGTCAGGTGTTGATAACAGCACTCCAAGGTTTGTCCAGTTTCAGTCTGTGAGTGTCTCCCCCAGGCTTCTACCCTGCCTGTCTCATTACTGACTCACCGAATCTGTAATCTGCCAAGCTGAGAAGATTATGACTTATTTGTCCTTTCTTTCCCAAAATGGATGCAGGAAATTAGATAAATATTGCAACCATTTCAGCACCACTGACTACAAAAAGTGATTCCTTCCCACTGAGGGTCAAAGATTGTGGAGGTGCCTCTTATCTTGTTCTGAATTGAGTCCGAAATAATGTATCATAGCTAAAACTGCTCACCTCAAACCTTCTTGTGGTGAACCATGTGAAGGTTTAACACAGAGTGAGGGGAGACAGGAAAGGATGAAACAAAGTTCATTACAACATGGAAGGTGACACTTTGAAGTATTTGGCATTTTTAATGTATCTAGCAGGACAGTCATGTGTCATGGATTACAGTGAAGAAAGAAATCCCTGTGTCAGCCATTTGCTGCAGCTATCAACCTACCATGGCACCTGGCATCTTCATCATTTCTGGGATGATGCAAAAGCAACCAAGAGGTTGGTTGCTGCAGTATGAGGTGGAGATGCAGGTGTTAGACTGGTGTGGACAAAGTCAGAAATCACACAGGCTATAGTCCAACAAGTTTACTGGAAATCATAAGCTTTCGGAGTGCTGCTCCTGTGATTTAAAATAAACTTTTTTGGATTATACTATCCCAGGTTTCAATCTGATAAACAGGCACTGGTGAGGCCATAGCTGAAGTTTTGAATGCAGTTTTGGTCACCCTGTCTGAGGAAGGATGCATTTTTTATAGAGGGGATACAGTTAAGTTTTACCAAATTGATTGGATGAGTTGGGGAATGGGATGCTCTTTGGATGGTTGGTGTGGACTCGATGGGTTGCATCTACACTGTAGGGATTCTAATGATTCTATGAATGTTTGAGGCACCTCGAAACTTGAGATCATTTTGAATTGGGACTAGATTGGGTTGGGATATTATGGTCGGCATGGACGGATTGGATCGAAGGGTCTGTTTCCATGCTGTACACCTCTATGACTCTATGACTCTAATTATAACCCTGGTGTCGTGCGACTTCCTAATTGCAATCAAATTACTTAGCTTAAGTTTAGCTTCCACCCAGCCTTAAGAAAGTATTAGTTTCATAAAGAATGTTAACATGTCATGTTAATTTCTTGCTATCATTGCTCCTAACTTTCAATCATCTCCCATCTTCCATTTCTTTTTCTGTTCATGTATATTCTTCATTCCCTCTGTCTCTCTTGCTATTTCTTAAATGAGACCCATCAGTCTTGAGAAAGGCTTGAAATATTAATTCAACAGTTTTCGTAAAAAGTTCAGTGATGTAAAATGTTAATTTTGTTACTCAGTATACCTGCTGAGTATTTTCATTATTTTCTGCTTTGATTTGGTATATCAAGGGCTGCTTCTCTATCTCTGTGTCTCACTGACATGTGGAATATTTCCACATTCTTAATCTTCTGTGGTTTAATGGTGACAGGTAAAATCAGAAATGGAATAATTAGCAAAGATTTTGACTTTAAGCAGCAAGGCATGTCCCAAGGCAGCACCAGGAGCATAACCAATAAAAATTAGTTTGGTACCAATCCATGAAAAAGGATATCAAAATGGAAGACCATTGCTCAGAGGCAAGATTTAAGGTGCATTTTGAAAAATACTAGCAAGGTGGTAAGTTTTAGGGAGGAAATATCAAATCTTAAGCCTAGACAGCTGAAAACATCTCCACCAATAATGAGGAGATGAAAATCACGTATGCACAAGAGATCGAATCTGCAGAAGGGAAGAGTTCTTAGTAGATTCATGCTTATACTGCACCTTATCACAAGCTGCATGCTGTCACTGTTATAACATAACCAAACAGTGTCAGATATTTTGGCACAACAGCAAAATAATGTAGATTGTAAAACTGATAGAACAGTTCAACTAACAGTTATGTGAAAATTGCATTTTTATTTAAAAATAAAGGGTCCAAAGAATTCTGCTACTCAGTCAGAATTATCATTTTCTTGCAACTTTAACATGAGTAGCTGAACAGATTGCAGCTGGATTTTACTGTGTATCTGCATACTTAAATGTTTCATATGGTTCACTGCTCAAATGGGTCAGAAATCCACAAGCAGAAATTGCACAAAAATACAGTTGAATACTTTAGCATTTTTTTTACTGGAATTTCATAAGGTATAAATGAATTATTTTTACTCATGTCTTTTTTTTTTCAAAAATTACTTATTTCCATTCAATGCTGAATAAATAGGTAGTAACATCATAGTGTTCGTGAATACAGCTTAGTTGCTTTCTGATGTATTGTAATTGATATATGCAGGAACTAAGCTCCTGATTTCTGCACATTCCAAACCATTAACATCCTTTTACCATTGTTTAATTCTTACAACTGATCACTTTTTCTTTGAATTCTGTTAAGTGGGTATTTACGACAAGAAAATAAATAACTGCATTTATGTTCTGCCTTTATGGCCAAAGGATGTTGCAAAGTACTTTATGATTCATTTTTTTGAAATTATTTTTGAAGTGTTGTAATGTAGAAATTGTGCCACCAATTTGCTCACAGTCAGCTCCCATCAACAGCAATGTATTTTGTTTTTGTAAAATCCCTTCAGCCGTACAAGTCCACAACGACCCTCCGAAGACTATCCCACCCAAACATATTCCCCAACATTTACGCCCAACCTACACATCCCTGAACACTATGAGCAATTTAGCATGGCCAATCACCTAACATACACATCTTTGGATTGTGAGGGGAAACTGGAGCACTCAGAGCAAACCCACCCAAACACAGTGAGAATGTGCAAACTCCACACAGCCACCTGAGGCCAGAATCAAAATCTAGTTCCTGGTACTGCGAGGCCGCAGTACTAACCACTGAGCCACCATGCCACCCTTGACAATAAGATGAAATGACTTGTTTGAAATAACATGATGGGATGTTTCATATGCTCCTGAGAGGGAAAATTGGACCTCTGCTTAATGTGCCCACTGGAATTTGCCACCACTAGCAGATTTGTTGTACATATGTACACTCTCTCAGTATGACAGTAGATCTGATTTCCAAGTTACTGATTTGGAAAGCAGAAGTGGGAATACTACCACCAACCTCAGATAAAATATGAATATATGTACAATCAAATTGAGAGCAGGGTTTGGTCATTTACCTACCTTGTGCAGACCTGTCATTCAATATGAATATCATTGATCTCATTTCCATGTTTCTGACTACACCTCATAACCTTTGACCCCCTTGTTAATCAAGAAACTATTTCCATCTGCCTTAAAAAAAAAGGTAGATGACCCTGCGTCTATCAACACTCTGAAAGGAATAGATTTCTCTTCACCTCTGTCCCAGCTGTGAGCCTTCTTGTTCTTAGAATAACTCCCCTTGTTCTGGTTTCTCTTGGGGAAACATTCTTTCAAAATCCACCTTGTTAAGTCTCCTCAAGATTTAAAATATTTCAATGAGATGATGCATCATTCTTTTGAACTCCAATAGACACAGGCCCAATCATTCCAAACTTTCCCCATAAGACAGGCCCTGATCCCAGGAATCAGTCGAGTGCACTTTCTCTTCAAAAGCAATTATGCCCTTTCTCAAATAACAAGATTAATATTGTATGCAGGGCGTTGGATGAGGCCTCATCAATACACTATGGAGCACTTATTTCTCCCACTAATTTCTTAATCAACAAGGTTCGATTTGCTTTTCTAATCACATATTGTGCCTACATACAATGTTTCCACAACTCTGCACTGCTGTGTGCACACTTGTTCTGGTGTTCTGTGCCCGGTGATTGACGTGGCACACTGCAAATGGCACAGAGTCTGAATCACTACTGTGCACAGTCTCCATAGTCACACAGCCAGTAAGAAAATTAGTAAAAATAAGGAGAACACTCCTTAAATACTAACTTCTGGTGATTTATGAATCAGCACACCCATATCCTTCTGTGCCTCAAAGTTCTGCAATGTTGTTACATGTAAACTTTTTTGCTACTTTTTCATTCTTCCTGTCAATGTGGACAAGTTCACAATTATCTACATTATAGTCCATCCATAGACATTGATTGCAATCTGGAATTATGATGTTGTGGTGGTGACAGAAACCAGGTTCAGGGAAGGGCAACAGGGGTGTTAAATAATCCTGGATAGCAGTTGTTCAGGGAAAATGGAGAAGGAAGGAAAGGAGGAAGGGTAACAGATTGGTTTAGAGGGCATTTGCAGTGTTGGGGAAGGAGGATGTCTCAGAGGGTTCAAAGATAGAGCCAATGTGCCAAGATTCATGGAATAAAGAAGGTGCAATTAAATTGCTCGTTGTAGTCCACAGACCACAAATTAGTGGGAAGAATGGAAAGGAACAAATCTGCAGGAAAATTACTGAGAAATGCCAGTGATATAGATCAGTTGTAAGGGTGGGAGGGACTATAATTCCCTAAATATGGACTGGGATACTGGTAGTCTGACAAGTGATCCTGGAATGTGTTAGAGTTTCCTACAGTGGTATGTGTCCCACACAACAAGAAAGAATGCACTGTTGCTCCTTGGAAATAAGGTGGGCCAAGTGGATCAAGTGTTGATGGGGATCATTTAGGATAGTGATTCTCAACCATTTTTGGGTCATGGACCCCTACAAGTTCTTCTCACGTTCCAGGCCCCTCCCCCCCTTTCAAACAGGGATACAACACGAACAGATAGACAGAATAATAAATAGACCATTTATTATTGAACGCCAAGAAAACTTGAACATTATGACATTCTGGACAAGACTTAGAAAAGACTGTATGGAATTAAACATCTATCAGGCCTCATGTTATCCTTGAGCTTGGTGCTTTTCTGCAAGTTTCATAATATCAGGGTCCAAATTACACAATGACAGTTGGAGGTCACCATTTGTTGCAACATCAATTCTGTTCCTGGACTTTGTCAAGGAAACTACCTCGGAACGAAACTATTGACTCAAATGAAGGTTGTTGCTTGGGTATTTCATCAGTTCAGTTACCAGGGCCCCCATAAATCCTTGGGGCTCCCCTTGTCACAATTTTCAGTCTGTGGCCCCCTTCAAATGTGTCAGGGCCCCTTAGGGGGCCATATTGCCCCTGTTGAGAATGGCTAATTTAGGAGATAGTGATCATTGTATCATAAGGTTCAAGTTGGTATAGGAGAATGACATACAATAATTCAGAGCCAGACAAGTCAATTGGCAGTGAGCTGACTTCAGTACAGGTAAAACAGAGCTGAGCAGGATTGATTAGAATGAGAGGTCGGTGAGAAGATTGGTAATTGAACAATGAGCCACCTTCAAGGAGCAGATGGTTTGACAACATTTGAGGTGTATTGCCTTTAATAGAGAAGGTAAAACAAACAAATCCAACATTCCCTGATGACAAAGGAGATAGAAATTAACATTAGAAAGAAAATATGTGCTTATGGCAGGTGTAGGGCTGAAATACAATTGAGAATCAACTGGAATATCAAAAATTTATAAGGAGATGAATGATCAAAGAGGAACAATGCGAAAGGCTAGCAGTTAGTATCTCGAGAAGGTGATAGCCTTGTGGTATTAATTAGACCATTAATTCATAGATTAATTGAATCACAATACAATGCATCAAAAGGTTCCCCTCCATCCATGTCACTTGTTACTTCCTCAACTCGAATAAATTAGATAAAACCAATGTCTCTTTCACAAAAGCTGCTGTTGTTGGCTGATTGTAATAAGAATTTCTAAGTGCCCCACCACAACCTCTTTATCTGCCTGATTTAATCTTCCTTACTAGATCTTGAAGCTGCCTATTCAGCATTTCAATTTGCAGGTTTCGGGCTTTTCATTCAGTGTAGAAGAGCTGAAATGGTGAGGAACTGTGAGCGTGATGAGTCAGTGATACCAGCTGTGTGGCTGTGTATGGACATGGAGAACTGCGAAGGTGGTGGGGAGCTGGGAGGTGCAGGTTTTGCAGGTGGTGGGTATTTGGGTGGACAGACTGTGAGTATTTGAGTATTCAGGCACCGAATCAGGATTGTGAGGATGGGGAGTGGAGAGGCAGGAGCATGACCTCACACTTTCCCATATTGTACTCCATCTGCCATGTCTTTGCCCACTCTCCTAAACAATCCAAATTCTTCTGAGCCTTCCTGCCTCCTCAATGCTACCTCTTCCTTTATCTGTCTTTGTATCATCTGCAAACTTAGCCAGAATGCCCTCAATTCCTTCATCTAGATTGTAACCCTATGTTGAACAAGGCTAACCCAACTAGTCTACACATATTGGACATTATGAAGCAACTTAGCATGACCAATCTACCTACCACATACTTGGACAGTACAGTTACCTCTTTATTACAACCACAACTCAGCTTAAACTATTCATTGTATCTGATTTTTGCTTGATCTCCAAATGCTAATAACACATGATGCACATACAGTATCATTGCTTTGTTATGCTGCGGACACCAAAATCCTGCATCACCTCCTCTGAGAAGAATGCTGACCATCCTCATTCCATGTTCTCCCTCTGCCACCCCCAATCCCCCACAGGCAGAATTAACTCTCCTGGCTGGGGTTATAACTGATTTCAAAAGCTGCTTGGAAATTGCTGACTTTTTAATTGCAGCAATTTTATTTATTTGGACACCCAGTGGGATGAATCCATGCGTGTGTTAGCTGGCACGGGGAAGTTAAGATCTGGCACAGATTGTCCTAAGTGCTCATTCAGCAAATTCAACAGCTGTTTTGCACAACCAACAACTGCTTATGTTGATTCAGAGTAAGCTTCTGGAGAGCCAACAGCTGCTTCAAGTGAACCACAAATGGGTCCAAATCAACTACAACATGGTTTGCCACCTTTCATTCTTAATGTGGACATCAAGTGACATGTGTAGTACTTCTGAGTCCAGTCGCTCAAAGTCTTGATCACATATATAGATAGCTGATAGGATTGGTTTTTCTTACCTACCCCCTTATTTTTCTGCCCACACACAGACAAACACACATAGGCACAGACACGCTGAAATTGCACCAATTAACTGTCCTTAGTTAGTGCAGGCAATGGAGTTGTTGACACTTCCTTCAGAATCTGCACTGTTGTGAGATTGGAAGCAATCAGTCTGAATTTTATCTGCTGGGTTACAATTCCAATATCAGCTTCATTTCTGGGTCAAGGGACTGGAAGTGGTAAATTTTGTCCCTTAGTTACAATTTTCCCAGAGGTAACCAATTAAGTAAGCACCCACCCTCAACTCATTGGTTGAAAGAATTTGTGTATATTTTGTACCTCAGAGCTATGCAGAGATGATACAGAGGCTTGTATGTGCATGACAAGAATTTATTCTCACTGTTTTGAAATGTCTGCTTTCTCATACTTACAGCAACTAGCTTCTAGATTTGTTTACTTTTCTTGCAGTTCACTAATCACCCACAGTGAGGACGGATAATAAACAGACATAATAAAGTGCAGAACAACTGAATATTACAATAAGGATGCCAGAACACACTGCATTCTTTAAAAGCTAATCATGGAAATGTAGATATTGTGAAGACATGCAGATGTTCTGCTTTGGAACTCTACAAATATTGCAAAGGCATGTCAGACAAGCTAGTTTTCATAATTTTGTACTTTACAAACTATTGCAATTATTTTAAAGGCACAGAATCCTTGGTCCATATTTTTGTCATGATGGTGAGGCACTCCATTTGAGCAAAAATACCAGAAGATATCAGGAATTCCAAATACTGCCCCCAGACCTAAAATTCTCCTTCTGAGCGGCAGTGGATTGGCCTAAGTCCATATGTCCACATGTGTGTGTTTTACAGAGACAGCTGACCATTTAACTGCTCAGCTGTCTCAGTCAAATCCGATTTTGTAGTCCCTGATGCCTGAAGTATATAGAGTCTAGAAAGTGTATAGAGTTTAGAGGCAAGAGCACGTCTGTTCTCAGTACATTTTAGTTGGATAGACAGGGTGTCCCTTTGGCACACTGGGGCTTTACTGTTGCCGTGGTCACAAGACACCTTGGGGTTGAAGGTCTGGGGGCAGGGAGTGCCAGGTTGTTAACTGTGGAGATTTAATGTAAAAAAAAGTGTATAAATCCATTGGAACTGTCGAACTTGTCAAAGCTTGTCAAGAAATGTTGACTTGTCAAGAATTAACCAGAAATGTCAAGAAATGTTGACCTGTCAAGACCTGACAAAACTGTCAATACCTGTCAAATGCATTTTAATGAACAAGAGCAATTTTCTCAATAGAGTATCTTCTGCATTACATAAATGCAAGCAACAAAACCTTATTTCCTTTCCTGTATGTGATGAGATATGCCTTTAAGGAAAAGTTGTTCTGTCCTGTTTCTCTTGAAGAGGGGTGTAGTGAATGTTTTGCTGAGGCATCTGTTCCATGTAAATCAGAGTATATAGCTTTTTTTTAGTTAGCATGGGTGGGTGGAATCAGGCTCAAACAGACCCAAGGTGTTAGTTTTTGCTTTCACTTGTTGAAGTTGGAGTTTTGGAGTTGATACAGCTCTCTCTCTCTGCTGCCACAAAAGCTTGTGTTCTTTCTCTGCTGTTAGATTCATTCTGTTAGTGTTAGTGTTAGTGTTCCTTCGCCCGGACTGGAGGAGATAGAGAGTGTTTTGCTGAATTTGCCTTTGCCAAGGGTGTGTTTATGGAATGCTGCCAAATTGGAACAGTTGAGGAGCAGTAGTTAAATAATATTTTGTTAAGTATTTCTGATAAATTTGAAGTCATGCCAATTCTTCATTTTCCGTTTGTATTTTAACTGTGGTGAAAGAATAATGTGTGCTTTGCTTAAAGCCTAATAGTTTGACCAATTGAATTGCATCCGGATTGCAGTGCCTTACACTTGCCTTTAAATAAGATAAAAGTTAGGGTCTAGGCTAATTCTTTGAGTTGTTTAAGGGGTTTTGTCTGGTCCATAACATTTGTCACTGACTACTTGTGGATACTCAATATGGTGGCATGGTCAATGAGGGAGGAAAGGGTGGTTGGTACCAATATGTACTAAGTTGGCATGGGAGCATGCAGGGTTGTGGGGATGGATAGAGTAGCATAATGTGGTAGGGAGATATGATGGGATTTTGGAGATTAGTAGGTAGCTTAAGGTGAAATTAGATGTACAGAAAAGTTGTGAATTGCACTCAAGACAGATATGAGCTAAACCTAAATTTTCTGATCCATAGTCAGATGCATCATCCATTGTGGTACTGGTCCTGGGCATAATGGATAATACATCTGGCTGTGAAATATAGGTACGTAGGTTCATACTCCTGAGGTGATGTTAGTCGCTGGTGTTGGGGCATGGGAGTGAAAGTGATTGAGAGGGGGAGATTTGGAAGAATACTTTTGTACTTTATACCTTTATTTTGATTGTTGGCCAGAATGCTGGAACCCCAAGAGATGCTACTAACCCAATCCAAACTACCAGTGCCCTCAGCTCTTCCATTGTTGTCACGTTTGACTTGCAATCCAGACTCTCAAAGTCTGTAAGTGAGGGGTGTTATTAAAGGTCACGTTTGTAGTATCACGTTTCCTTCCATCTGTGCACATCCAACCCTGGAATATCAGGAACTTGCGTTGATATTACAGAAGCTAATGGTCTGGAGATTTGAGTTTAAATCCCATTATAGTAGCTGATTACTTTGTTAAATTAAATAAACCTCGAATCAGTGATAGTAACCATTACACAACTGCATCATCATAAAAGCATATTCAAGCTCACTAACCTCTTATAGGGAAGGAAACCAAAGTTTCTCATCTGGTCTGGTTTACATATGATCCAGTTGGGTAATACCACTCTCTGGAATGAATGATTTCATGAGTTTTTGAGTTATATTCTCAATCATCTTCTAATCTCAAGAACAATTCAATACAAATAATAAATACTGGTTGTTTCAGTAACTCCCAAATCCCACAAATGAAGAAATGAATCAATGCAAAAATGATCTAGTGCATCACTTCAAACTTTAGTTCAAAGTATTAGATGGTATAAGACAAGAAAGCCAGCAGCTTCATTTAGACAAGGATTTGATGGATTCAGGAGGTGAGTGCCTTCACTCTAACCTTCTGAACACAGATGGCTGCTGGGATGGCTCCACAACCAGACACCTCATCCATTGTTGCCTTACTTCAATAAATTCCAAATTCTGCTAAACAGGACATTAAAGCAAATTGACCAGGAACATAACCTTACCGCACACTGGTGCGGATTTACCTGCTACTTCAGCATTCACTTGACTGCTATCAATCAAACTTGGTTCCAGTTATCAGTAAAAACGAAATGTCTTATATGGGAAGGTAATGGCTTAGTGATATTATCGCTATACTGTTAATCAGAAAGGAGAAAGTGAGGACTACAGATGCTGGAGATCAGAGTCGAGAATGTGGTGTTGGAAAAGCACAGCCAGTCAGGGAACATCCAAGGAGCAGGGGAGTCAATGTTTCAGGCATAAGCCCTTCATCAGGAATCAGCAGGAGATTCTCCTGCTCCTCAGATGCAGCCTGACTAGCCATGCATTTCCAGCATCACACTCTCGACTGTTAATCCAGAAACACAGCCAATGTTCTGGGCTTTTGAGTTCAAATCCTGCCATGGCAGATGGTGAAATTTGAATTCAATAAAGAATCTGGAATTTAGGGTCCCATGATGACCATTGCTGGAAAAACCCTTCTTGATTCACTAAAAGCCTTTAGGGAAGGAAATCTGACATTCTTACTTGGTCTGGGTTCCATGTGATTCCAGGCCTAGAGCAATGTGTGGGTTGACTCTGAACTGCCCTGCGAGTAATTAGGGATGGGCAGTAACTGTTGAGTTAACCAAGACACCCACATCCCATGAGTGAATTTTTTTTTAAAAATCCAAAATGGAGGATTCCTCATGACTTTCTTATTCACCTTCTCCCTCCCAGTGAGACAACTTGAACGTATTGCCAACATCTGAAACACATGTTTCCCCTGGTAGTCCAGTTTACTCCCACAGTCCAAAGATGTGCAAGTTAGGTGGATTGGCTGAGCTAAATTTCCCACAGTGTTCAGGGATGTATAGACTAAGTGCATGGTAGTTTGCTCTTCGGAGGATCAGTGTTGACTTGTTGAGCTGAAGGGCTGGTTTTCACACTATAGGGATTCAATGATTCTTTGATTCTAAATGACAATTTGAATATCAGTGAGGTTTAGTAAATACCAATGCTTGTTGCAGTTTGGTTCTGGTAGAAGAATTTTGACATTTAAACAGTTTGCCTTGTAACCTAAGTTTGCAACATGATAAGGTGAAGTGAGCTTAAATGTGTTACTGACCCCATCATTGAGAAGGAGCTGTGTTAGTAATCATAGGGTTGAATTATTCTCTCAAAGAGTATGTTGGTGGACAATGCCAAGGCAGATTCTGGAGGGCACTCCTTTAGCTATTCAACAGAGCATCGCCAAATGAATAATATTACTTAATTTACATGGACTTGGTCATTTGAGTGCATGCATTCCAAGGTGGCACTGAGGAGAGCTGAAAATGTGTTGCTGGAAAAGCGCAGCAGGTCAGGCAGCATCCAAGGAGAAGGAGAAACGTCGATTCTCCTTCTCCTTGGATGCTGCCTGACCTGCTGTGCTTTTCCAGCAACACATTTTCAGCTCTGATCTCCAGCATCTGCAGTTCTCACTTTCTCCAGGCACTGAGGAGAAAATAGTCGTGTGCAGTGTTGCTTATGTGGCTGTTTTCTTCCCATGGGTTCACTGCAATCAAATAAACTGATACTTAATCATTTGCAAATCTAAATGACATAGAATTACATCAAATTTCCAGGAGCTGCCCTGTGGTGCTACACTATTCAATGGCTCAGTGATAGAAGCTGGCAAAATTTCTGTGATAGGGTCTTGGAGGTCCAGGTAAATGATATGGTAAAGAGAAGAAGAGTGCTTTTTCATCCATGTCCATTTGGAGATAGCATTGACCAGGATAGCTAGCTCCAGGGTGAAACAAAACACCCAGCAGTACTGTTAGAAAAATAATTAACTTCTGTGCTGGGTAAAGGTAAGTGCCTGCATATTCCATCTGCTACTTCACACTGACTGGTCCTCAACTGCTCCCTCCAACTCTACCATTTTAAACACCTGTCACCATGGTTCATAGACTGCATGCAGCATACCACTCAAAGCCTCTCCATCACTTCATTCTCCCAAACAATTAACCCTCCCTACACACTCACTGGGACATATCAGCACCTTTCCTGCATCATCACTCATGCCTCTTCCCTCACTACTCAATCCCACATGTTGCCTCAATGTGGGATCCAGCAGCTGGGAATGAGAAGGAGGTTGGTGCTGAGACCCTAGCTCCAACTCCATCTTTGAGAACAAAGCCAGTGAACCCTCAGAGAATGCATGATCAAAGCTTCTAACTGTGCCATTCACCCAGCTCAGAAAGTTTCACCTTGATAAGCTGGCTTTCTAAATTAAGTTTTGGAGCACATCATCAATACATCTCCACAGTTGGTAGTCGTCAGACTGCCAAAGACCAGGCAACTGCTCTGTCAGAGTCAGAGGATGATCCTATGGTCTTGGACATTAATAACAATGTCAATTTGCACAGAGACACTTAGCAACAGCGAGCAGGTTTGCCATAATCACTCAGAAGCTGAATGGAAGAATGGGGGAGTCGCTCAGTTATCAGTTCCGTTCTGTGTTCATTGCCTGCATGATCTGCTATCGCATAGGAAATCTAGATCAGCACACTCAGTGTTTGCCAGATACGTGCACAAACCTGCAGTGTGTTTCTGTGCCATTGGATTGGTATTCAGCAAGAGGAGGGTAAGGGACATTAATGACACTGCAGAAAACCCTTCCTGTCAGGGGTTGGTGCAGTAGGCACCCAGGTGGAGGAGAAGCCACACAGAGAACACCACCACCCCTGCCCCAGGAAACCTTCACTGAGGACAGTCCAAAGATACCTGAAGCCTCCACCTTTCCTGCTTGTGATGCCAATGCTTTATAGATGTCCAGATCAAGGAAGTTGCCCTTGCATCTGGACAGGACATTTTCAGTAGGCCTGGGACCTCTAAGCCTGAAGAGCACCCAGGGACAAATAGCCAAGATTTCCAGGCCAACAACGTCAACTATGGAGCAGGGTCCCTACATCTAACTGTGGAAGGCAAGGCTGCACTTCAACATAGTGAGAAGAACAGGACAAAAAGTAAAATCTACCCAAGGTATGTAGGTGACATGGATGACACCTTATAGTGAATAATCTTGCATTTTGGTAAATTATAGTTTTACTAATACTTTTGATATGTTTCCTATTATCTTGCAGTTCTCACATCTGGTAAAGACACAACCATTTGACATCTGATCATTGTATTCAGGCTTCCCATGGATGAAAAAAAATGCATTGGATAAAAATTGCTCCTCTCTGACAAGCAAACAATTCCTTGATACCCTCAGTTGGAAGGTAGAATCAGTGATGATTTCACAGATCTATGCAGACAATGCTGCATTCTACCTTTCAACTTTACAAGAGAGCACACTGCCATTCAGGGCTGGGACATATTCAGTGGGAAGTTCATAACTCCACTTTCTTTTTCATAGCTCAGTGACTTACGGAGATTAGCTACACAACCACTGTCTCTCTCAGGTCAAAGACTGTTACATAGAATACTTCAGTACTTAAGTGCTAGGTGTACTTAAGTACTTATGTTGACAATTTGGATGCAAAATTGGCTTAGTATCAGGAGACACAGGCAGATGGTCAAATGGTGCTTTTGTGGCTGGAGGCATGTTTCCAGTGGCATTGCATAGGGTTCAGTGTTGGGTCCTTTACTGTTTGTTGTGTACATTAATAATCTAGCCATGAATATAGGAGGTATGATCAATAAATTCGCAGATGACATGAAAATTAATGCTGTGGTAAATAGAGAGGAAGAAAGTCTTAGATGGACAAAACAGTGGCAAATATAATTTAATCCTGATATGGGTGAGGTGATGCATTTTGGGAAGTACACAATAAATAATCAGAAGCAAGGAAGAGCCGAGGATCAGAGGGAACTTAACGTGAATGTCAAAATATCCTTAAAGTCAATAGGTCAGTTCGATATGATTGTTAAGAAGGCATATGGAATATTTGTCTTTATTCATCAAAGTACTGAAAACAAAAGCAGGGAGAGCTATTATTTAGACCACATCTGGAGTACTGTGTGCCATTCTGCTCACTGCACTATAGGAAGGAAGATGTGATTACTTGAGGGAGGGTGTAGAGGAGAAAACATGATGGGCCAATGAGCCATCTTCTGTGCTATAAAATTCTATGAAGCTCTGACCTGCAAAGTGCAAATTCTTTACAGTGAGAGCAGCAGGAGCATGGCTAAGAAATACAAATGTTCAAGGAGAGCAGAAATAAACAAGTCCACAAGAACTGTACACTGTCCAGAGGCTGCTTGCCATATAACTAACAGAAAGTAATACGGTGTAAGTTAGTCCAAACCTACTTTATTCCTCCTTGAAGCAATGCTCAATGATGTTCTGCTTGGCTTCACTAAGTCCTCGGTGCATAGTTATGACAAGATCTCATGGATCCCATTTCTAGTCAGTGTCCTTATCCTCATCCACTGAGGACTGTCCTCCCCATTTGGTCAGCGTCCAAGACATTTCCCCTTTGTCAGTTTCATTTGACAAGGGCACAGAATGCTACAATGATGAGGTGCACACTTTCTAGTCTAAACTACAAGGCTTCAGTGGAGTCTAAACATCAAAAGCTCATCTTAAAAATACCTTTTCTGTATTCTATTATGGCCTGGTAAAAGCATGGGAAGCATTATATCATTATTCTGCATCTGAGAATTATCCTAAAGGTGGATCCATCATGTTTTGAGGTGATAGCCCTTTTCTTTCAGTAGCTATCCCTGTTTGGCCCAAAGATCTTAAAAGGAGGTAGGACCATGTGAATTTTCCAGTATGTTCATATTATGGCAGTTCTCAACATATTTGCTGCACCCTTCCAAAATCTAGCATCATTGATCACAGATGAGCTCAACATTGATGGAATAGAAGCTTTTACTTGTTGACAAACTATGCAGTTTGGAAATAGGGTTTCCTTAAAGCAATAAGTGTGCTGTCTGCAGAACTTTGCACTGAGCTGAAAGCCAGGGATGTTGGAGAATCCTGCTGTCTGAGCTGCTTGACTCTTTTCATCATAGTGGAAGGAAATGTGCTAATGAAGTTGGCATCTGTGACATCCTGGATGCATTTGTGCTCTAAGCAGTGCTGCACAGTGCTTAGATGGAGTACTGCACACTGCTTATCTGCTGCACAGATGCCCAATTGCTCCTGCAAACAATCCACTGGCATTGAACATTTCAAAAGCAGCAGTGACTTTGATAGACAGAATGAAATGGTCTCCCAATCCATCCAAAATACAGTTCCTGACCAGGCAGATAACACAGTTTGGTGATGAACGTCCTTAGTCCCCATCTGCACTGTTTCTGTGGGGCTCTGTAGAAATGACAGTGAAGATGGTGAATCCTCTTGCTCCCCAGATGCTGCCTGACCTACTGTCCTTTCTCCAGCACTACACTTTATCTGATTCTGGCTCTCACCATTCTCCTGCTCAGGCTGTTTCTTCTCTCTCTGGAAGCTAATGCAGCTGCCAGTGGAAGTATCCCTTTTTCCTGAGCTTGGTGAACATGGTGAAATTGATGTCTTTTTGAATGTTGACAACTCATGTTCAATATCACCACAAGAAAACCTCTTAAGTGCTGATTCTATTACAGAGGAGTGATCAAATAATCTGTTGTGAACATCAGAAATAGAACAGTGTTTCAGTAATGGCTCTCCTGAACTCTTACATCAAACACAATGAAACGACATTTAGTGGCATCATACACTGAGCATGACTTTCCAAGGTGTGCCAATTTCATGCAGATTGCTATTCTGGCCCTCTTCTTACAAACGAAGAGGGCTTCCCATTTCTGAAAGGATATTCCATTCAGGCTGCTTTCTTTCACGTCTTTCATTGTGCAGAAGTGTCAGAGGAAGGCAAATCATGCCCCCTCTTCATCGCAGTCAGCTGCTCAAAACTGCATGCAACAGTCCTAACAGCCACTACGATAGCTGCTGTCAAAACAGACATACATAAGTTGAGTATAAGTGGTCTGGAGGAGGAGTGGTTGTGTGAGGTAAGTATGGGGTCTATTTTCCAGAGTAACTATTTCACATAATTTCATTTGCAACCTCTGAGCTCTCTCTCTCTCTCTCTCTCTCTCTCTCTCTCCTTGATTTTCTCAATTCAAATTCCAACCAGTGATACTGCACTTTCTGCTGCGGACTCTTAGCCTGGTCGGTCAATATTTTCATTTTCTTGTCTTTCCAAATGGATCCATTCATTCCCTGCTGTCCCTTACTGACTGGAATGGCTGAAATCTGTACAACTCAAACCAACCCTAAAAAATGTACTGCTACCAAACAAAACAAGTTTGGAACCAATGATTCCTAATAATGTTTTATTTTATTCTATTTTGTCTTGGCAGCAGCATTTTCCGTGGCAGCATGGCTGCAGAGGCGGTCAGTCAGCCTGTGAAGCCAGGAGAGGGACTCTCGCTTCCAGTGTGGAGTAGGCCCCTGAGGCTGGTATGGAGTGGGCTGGTGTAGCATGGAGCGGAACAATCTCTCCATACCATGGTGTGGGCTGATATAATTAGGAATGGACCACTCTCTCCACACATAATGTGGGCTGGTGTAACCGGGAATGGGCCACTGTCTCAACGCCATGGTGTGGGCTGGTGTAGCCTGGAGTAGAACTATCTCTCATGCCATGGTGTGGGCTGGTGTAGCCCAGAGTGAAACACTCTGTGCCATGGCATGGGCTGGTGTAGCACAGTGCGAGACACACTCTCTCTGTGCCATGGCATGGACTTGTGTAGCCTGAAGCGAGGCACACTCTCTCTGTGCCATGGCGTGGACTGGTGTAGCCCAAAGTGGAAAAATTGCTCTACACCACGGTGTGGGCTGGTGTAGCCCAGAGTGTAACAATTGCTCTGCACCATGGGGTCGGCTGGTGTAGCCCAGAGTGCAACAATTGCTCTGTGCCATGGTGTGGGCTGGTGTAGCCCAGAGTGTAACAATTGCTCTGTGCCATGGTGTGGGCTGGTGTAGCCCAGAGTGTAACAATTGCTCTGTGCCATGGTGTGGGCTAGTGTAGCCCAGAGTGGAATAATTGCTCTGTGCCATGGTGTGGACTGGTGTAGCCCAGAGTGTAGCAATTGTTCTGTGCCATGGTGTGGGCTGGTGTAGCCCAGAGTGGAACAATTGCTCTGTGCCATGGTGTGGGCTGGTGTAGCCCAGAGTGTAACAATTGCTCTGTGCCATGGTGTGGGCTGGTGTAGCCCAGAGTGAAATAATTGCTCTGCACCATGGGGTGGGCTGGTGTAGTCCAGTGTGAGACACTCTCTCCATGCCATGGCATGGGCTAGAAATTCTGAGCAGGTTACAAACTGTGGAAAGCCCTGAGCAGGTCTCTGGCAACACTCTGCTATGCCAGCTGAGAAGGAAAAGCTGGACTCTATTTAAGTTACCCTTTTTTTATTTTATTATGTAAATGATGTAAAAGACAGGATATGCTTTTCACTATATTTTATATTGAATGCATGAGACAAAAGGAGGATATTCTAATTAATTTGCCAGGCCTGCAACTCCAGAGTAGATCTTTCCTAACTAGGGGTGGTAAAATATATTTACACACCGTTTGAGGGGTCTTCTCATTGTCACGATGATAGTGTGTCATTGGCCACTCTTAGCACCACATATAAAAGTTACAGAATTGCCCAAAAAAGTCTCAAGTTAGATGTCTTGTTGCTCGAAGAAAGCATACAAGGGGATGTCCTCCCTTCACAAATGATCAGTACAGGTTCCATCAGTACAATGTTTGAGGTGTCCTTTTATTCGGGTATATAAAGATGAGTTGATCAGCTGCTTTAACTTCAAATAATCTTTCCACCTTATTCTCCTGACCTCATGCTTCTTTTGTCACATTGTTATATGACTCTCTGTCTCTTCACCTCCAGTTTTCATCTGTTTTTGCTTACATCCTTCATATGATTCCCAAGTTTAACCAATTTGGGTTTTATGTAAAGGATTTCACAATCCTCAATAACGATTCTCCCTATTCATCATTCTCCCTAAGATTACATGTACCATATTTTATTTATCCTTCTATACAGGAATAACCTCACTCTAGAATCAGGATTGATATTTGACTTTGGATTCTCACTGCAAGATTTGGACAATGCATGTATCCTGTTCTTAGTATTAAAATCATAATGAAAAGTTGCACGAACTTGTGCTTCAAAAATGCATTTTTTTAATGAACATTATCTGTTGTGCAAGGTAGTAGTTCAGGAAGGATTAATGCACTATGTTCTACCAATCTGATTACTCCAGCTCCTCACAGACCATGTGAGGGAACTGGAGCTGGAGCTGGATGGACTTCAGATCATTCAGGAGGCTGAGGGGATGATAGAGAGGAATTATGGGGAGGCAGTCACACCTAAGTTACAGCAGGAAAGGGAAAGGGAATAGGCAGACAGTGCAGGGGTCTTCTGTGGCCATCCCTATCAATAATAAGTATACAATTTTCGACACTGTTGGGGGAATGAGACCTACCAGGGGAAAGTCTCAGTGACCAGATCCCTGGCACTGAGTCTGGCTCTGTGACTCAGAAGGGAAGTGGGGAGAATAGGTTAAAAACGATGACTGCAGATGCTGGAAACCAGATTCTGGATTAGAATGGTGTTGGAAAAGCACAGCAGTTTCAGGCAGCATCCGAGGAGCAGGAAAATCGACGCCCTGCTCCTCGGATGCTGCCTGAACTGCTGTGCTTTTCCAGCATGACTCTAACCCAGAAGGGGGGAGAATAGGAGAGCAATAGTGATAGGAGCAGTCAGAAGATTCTGTGGTTGCGAACGAGACTCCTGGATGATATGTTGCTTCCCAGGTGCCAGGGTCAGGCATGTCTCGGATTGAGTTGATAGGATTCTGAAGGGAGAGGGAGAGCAGTCAGAAGTTGTGGTACATATCAGTGCCAATGATGTAGCTAGGAAAAGGGATGAGGACCTGAAAAGTGAATATAAGTAGTTAGATTGAAAACTAGAAGGCAGGATGAGTCGAGTAATAATGTCAGGATTGCTACTGGTGTCACGGGCTAGTGAGGCTAGAAACTTAGAGTAAGTGCCATTGAACATGTGGCTGCAGGGCTGGTATAGGAGGGAATGCCTCAGATATGTGGATTATTGAGATACCTTCCGAGGAAGGTGGGACCTGTACAAGAAGGGCGGGTTGCACATGAACTTGAGGGGCAGCAATATCTTGGGTAGGAAGTTTGCAAGAGCTCTTCACAAGGGTTTAAACTAAATTGGCGAGGTGGCGGGGGGGTGGGTCCAGAGCTATGGATCTGTGGATGGAGTAGCTAATGAACAGCCAGATACAGCATGCAGAGAGTCTGTGAGGAAGAATAGACAGTTGATAGGGTATAGGTGCAGTCAGTGTGATGGGCTGAAGTGTGTCTATTTTAACACAAGAAGTTTCAGGAAAAAGGGTGATGAATCAGTACTTGGAACAATGATGTTGTGGTCATTAGGGAGAATTGGATATCATGGGGCAGGAAAGGTTGTTGGATGTTCCAGGGTTTAGATGTTTCAAAAGGATTAGGGAGAGAGGTAAAAAAAAAGGTTGAGGAGTGGGATTGTTAATCAGGGATAGTATAACAGTTACAGAAAGGGAGGTCATCAAGGAGGGATTGAGCACAGAGTCAGTATGGGTGGACATCAGGAATGAGAAAGAAGCAGTCATTTTATTGGGAGTTTTTTACAGATGCCCCAATAGCAACAGAGACACAGAGGAGCAGATTATGAGGAAGATTTTGGGAAGGTGCAGACGTAACAGGGCTGTTGTCATGGGTGACTTTAACTTCCTTAACGTTGATTGGAACAGCCTTCATTCAAATAGTTTGGATGGAGAAGTTTTTGTCAGGTGCATCCAGGAAGGATTCCTGACTCAATATGTAGATAGGCTGACTAGAGGAGAGTCCACATTGGATTTGATGCTTGGCAACGAACCAGGCCAGGTGTCAGAGCTCTCGGTGTGAGAGCATTTTGGTGATAGCATTCACAACTCCCTGCCCTTTACTATACTCATAGAGAGGGATAAGAGCGGTGGAATGTGAAAGTACTTAATTGAGGGATGGGGAATTACAATGCCATTGGGCAGATAAAGGAGGGCCTAAATTGGGAACAGATGCTCTCAGGGAACTGCACAAAAGAAATTCACTGCTGAGAGGGACTTCGTCGTTTGTGAGGACAGTATGAAACAGGCTATATGCTTGACCAGGTTGATGCTAAGAAGGAGGGTGTGCCAAAAAATTTTGAAAAACGTAAGAATAAATAAGTCTCCTGGGCCAGATGGGATAAACCCAAAGTCACTACAGAAAGAAAGGGAAGAAATTACTTCTCCTTTGGCAATGATCTTTGCGTCCTCACTGTCTACTGGAGTAGTGCCAGATGATTGGAAGGTGGCAAATGTTATTTCCTTGTTCAAGAAAAGGAATAGGGATAATCCTGGGAATTACAGATCGGTCAGTCTTGCATCTGTGGTGGGCAAATTATTGAAGAGGATTCTGAAAGATAGGATTTCTAATTACTTGGAAAACCATAGCTTGATTAAAGATAGTGTTAGGAAGCATTATTAAGGTTAGGTTGTGTTCAGAAACTTTATTGTTAGGTAGTGCTCACGTAAGGTAGTATTAGCAAGTCTGGAAATTGTTAGCTTCACTAGACAACAGTAAGCCATTATGTTACACTAAGAACAGACTGAAAAGCTGATGGCATAATGAGGCCCCAGGGAGGGTGAACAGATAACAGGACATTGAAACCGTGTTAGATTGCACGTAGCTCATACTGAGGTAACCGAATGTTATCAGTTTTGGGACCAATCCCATAAGAGTATACCGCTTCCTACCAAATAAGGATGTAGCACTGGGATGCGAGGGGCTAAAAGCTAGACAAAGAGAACAATAGATCAGAAGGTGCTTTCTCCAGTGAGCTGTAAACATCTCACTGTATTTTTGTGTACGTCTCTCTCTCAGTAAACAGCTTATATTTTGAATCAGATCCAGTGTTTCTCTCCTTCAAACGAACACGGGGACGGTAGCTCCGTCCTAACAATAGCCAGCATGGCTTTGTGAGAAGCAGGTCATGCTTCATCAGCCTTAATGAATTCTTTGAAGATAGGACAAAATGTGTTGACGAAGATAGAGCAGTGGATATGGTGCGCATGGATTTTAGCAAGGTGTTTGATAAGGTTCCCCATGGTAGGCTCATTCAGAAAGTAAGGAGACATTGGATAAAGGGACATTTGGCTGTCTTGATACAGAATTGCGCAGTTTTAAAGCATTTTACAATAGAAGCAAATGATAGATTACTCAGTTAGTAAATCAGTTGGGTTTGAATTGGACTGCCTTGAAGTGGAGGTAGGTTGAGTAGCCTCCTTCTGCCTTGTGATAATTCAATGATTCTGGAAGCATCTCTGAAAGGAGCTAATCTGCAATCTCTAAAATACTTGATTCATGAAGCTAGCACATGAGAGAACAAAACCGGATTGATCTGGCAGTTTGTCAACACATGCTCTGGAAAAGCTTTTTTGCAGATACAGATTTTTCATAGCTCATGAAAATAATATTTCACAGTGTTCAACAGACATTTTTGCTATCAGTAAGAATGAGATTTCAAAAAGCTATATTTTTTTCATTTCCTATCCGGTCCTGGTAACTGGTAAAGCTTTAGGTGCAGTATCTCAGACACAGAAAATGCACAGTTCAGAACCATTCTTTGGGACATGTGTTCACCTGTAATTAAATAAATTTGATTAAATAGCACAGTAAGGAAGTACAACATATGCTGAAAATCTTGAGTAATACCAGAAATTTGTGGAAATACCCAGAAGGTTCTTTGTTCTGTGCACTCTGCCTCTCAATCCATTTATGAGTGAGAACAGTTTCTCCCCATCTACTCTTTCTAGGGCCCCCGCTGGTTTAAAAATATTTCTACCAAATCTCCTCTTGCCCTTCTCCTTTCCAAAGAACAGAATTCCAACTTGTCCATTCTTTCCTCAAACTGGAAGTGCTTCACTCCTCGAACGATCCTCATAAATCTCTTCGGCACTGTCTTCAGTGCGTTCACAACTTTCCTGTGAGTGTGGTGCTCAGAACGGTACACAGTATGCTTGTGGAGGTTTGCCCATTGTCATAAGTATGTTCTTTATAGCTTCCTGCTCTTGCACTGTATGCCCCTACTATTGAAGCCGAGCATATTGCAGGTATATGCTTTAGAAACAGCTCTCCCTCTCTACCTGTCCTGACAACTTTAATGAC
The DNA here is from genome assembly GCF_020745735.1 of Hemiscyllium ocellatum. Classification (NCBI taxonomy): domain Eukaryota; kingdom Metazoa; phylum Chordata; class Chondrichthyes; order Orectolobiformes; family Hemiscylliidae; genus Hemiscyllium; species Hemiscyllium ocellatum. The sequence continues at coordinate 24,405,969 of NC_083406.1, read as the reverse complement.
TTATGTACATACACACCCAGATCACTCAACTGTTGCATACCTTTTGCAGTAGTATCCTTTATTTTATACTATCTCTCCATGTTCTTTCTTTGTATCAAACAGTATCACCTCACACTTTTCTGCTTTGAACTTCATTTTCTCCCTGTCTTGCTACTCCGAGGAGAAAGTGAGGACTGCAGATGCTGGAGATCAGAGCTGAAAATGTGTTGCTGGAAAAGCGCAGCAGGTCAAGCAGCATCCCAGGAGCAGGAGAATCGACATTTCAGGCATGAGCCTGAAGAAGGGCTCATGCCCGAAACATCGATTCTCCTGCTCCTTGGATGCTGCCTGACCTGCTGCGCTTTTCCAGCAACACATTTTCAGCTCTGTCTGGCTACTGCACCAACATATCAATATCCTTTTGAACCTCTACACCTCCTCACAGATTTTTTGCGAAGTGTTTTGTTATCTACAAACTTTGAAATTGTCCCATGTTTCTGATGCATTTACACCTTTCCTTAAATAAGGACCTGGGCTGTGTCCACCAATGCCCTGAACAACTGAAGCATAAAGTATTTTCTTTTGTATTAATTTCTCCTTGAAATAAATTATCGCTTTGTATTAAAGTTTCTAATTAATTACTGTGTCTGCTGTACTGAACTTCTGTGATTCTTGCACTAGGACACCTAGATCCTTCCACATCTCAGTACTCAGCAACATCTCTCCATTTAGATAGCTCATGCCAAAGTGGACAATTATACATTTTTACACATCAATCTCCATTCTCCAGATTTTCATTCACTCACTTCAGGCATCTGTATTCCTTTAGAGCCACCTTATCTTCACAACATACTTCCTTTGTGTGGGGCGATACCTCAGTGGTTAGCACTGCTGCCTCACAGCATGAGAGAAATGAGTTTGATTCCAGTGTCATGTGACTGTCTGTGTAGAGCTCGCACATTCTCTCTGTGCCTGTGCGGGTTTCCTCCCACAATCCAAAGATATGCAGGTCAGGTGAATTGGCCATGCTAAATTGCCCATAGTGTTCAGGGAGGTGAAGGTTATGTCCACGAATCAGGGGTGAATGTAAAATAATAGTGTAGGGGTCAGGAAGGTTACCCTTCAGAGTGTCAGTGTGAACATTTTGGGCCAAAAGACCTGTTTTGGGGATTCTACTTATTCTATAATAAACAAATTTAGCAACTACATCTTTGGTTACTTCACGCAAATCATTCACTGTAAATCACTGAGGCCCCATCAAGGATCCCTGTGGCATATGACTCAATATATTTTGCCAACTAGAAATAATCCACTTAGGCCTACTCTGTGTCATCTATTAGCTAGTCAATCTTCTGTCCTCGTCAATGTGTTATCGTGACACCATGACATCTTATTTTCTATGATAAACTTTGATATGGCACATTGACAAATGCCTGCTGGGAACCTAAACACAGATATCCTTTATGCACTGCACATGCTTCTTCAAAGAAGAAACATTTAAAAAGATTTTGTTTTTTCAAAACCATGTTGATTCAGCCTGATTACCTTAAACGTTTCTAAGTGCCCTGCTATCCCATCTTCCATCATGGCCTCTTACAGCCTCCTTAATAGCAGATATTAAGTCAACAGGCACTTCTTATTTCAGTCTCTCTCTACTTCTGAATAAAGTGGCTTTATTTTCCAATCAAATGAAACCTTCTTAAATTAAGGATTTTGGAAAATTAATAGGAATGTATGAATTATCCCATTAACCATTTATTTTAAGACCCTAGGTTGAAGTCCATTTGGACTTAGGGACTTGTTAGCTCATAGCTTCAACAATACCATTTTCTTGGTGATTGTTGTATTATCGATTTCTACCATTCCTTCTATTTCTTGATTTATCACAGTCTGAGATGCTACTTGTACCCTTTACAGTGATGAATGTTACGAAGTGCCTGTTTAGTTTATTTGCCATTTCTGTATTTTCTATCATTCTTAGACTCACTTTCCATAGAACCATATGCTCACCATGATAACTCATTTTTTGAAATATCTGTAGAAACTCTTATTATTTGTTTTTAGATTTTGACCTGGTTTTCTCTCGTTGTCTAATTTTTCCTCCTTATTAATTCTTCAGTTGGTCTTCGCAGGGTTTCTTTTTTACTGTCTATCCAATCCTATGACCTACTACTCATCTATCCTTAACATTTTAGCTAACCACAGATGTTGGGGGTCCTTCCTTTGATTTTTCTATTTTACCTATTCTGCAATGTCTCACTAAGTGTTAGACATGACATCTCTAATGACCTATTTCTTAACTCAGTTTCCCAATTCATTTTAGTTAAATCTACTTCCATCTCTTTAAAATTGTCCTTATTTAAACTTGGACCCACTCCTCTCTCCCTTAAACTGAATGTGAAATTCTATCATATAACGGTCATTGCAACCTAGGATGCCTTCAGTACACAATCATTCATTAACCTTACACTGCACAATGCCAGATCTAGTATAGCTTGCTGGTTGATCAGCTCTAGAACGTTCTGCTCTAAGACATTATTCTAAAAGATATTCTAAGAATGTCGTCTGTAAGGCCACCTTTGCCCATTCATTTTTTTTCCCGGACTATACATACATTAAAATCCTCTGTTACAGTGCTTCTCTGAAAACCTCCCATTATTTCTTTCTTAATACTCCATTCTAGTATACAGTTACTGTCAGGATCCTGTACACTACTCCTAATGACTTTTTGCCATTAGATTTCTCATCTCTATCCAACTGCTTTATATCATTTACAAAAGTAAGTAACTCTCCATTACGCCACTACCATTATTAATTAATTGAGCCACCCTCTAACTTTTCTTAGCATCCTTTCTTTTCTAAACATCCTCTGCACTTCAATATTCAGGTCCCATTCTACGTTATCCTGCAGCCGTATCTCTGGCAATGGCTATCAGATCGCACTTACTTATTTCTATTTGCATTATCGGCTAATCTACTTTGTTCAAATGCTACATGCATTCAGATGCAGAACCTTTAGTTTTGTCCATTTATTATTGCTGTAACCATTAGCCTGTTCTATTGATTCACTTGTAGATTTGAACTTCCTATCCCTTCCTGCCACAGTCTATCATGTCCCATATTAATACTTTTCTCTATTGTCTTTTCTCTACTCATTAATTTGCCATACTTTCCCAAATTTTATTCCATGCCTGCACTATTTTCTTCAAAAATCCTCTCTACTTCCCTAGTTATTCAGTTGCTAGAACACCAGCTTCAGCATGTTTCAGGTGCAAACCCTCCCAATGGTACAGCTCCCACTCTCCCCAATACTGATGCTCACTGCCACATGAAACAAATCCCACATTTATTTTTAAATTTGTTCATGAGAAGTAGTGTTGCTGGCTAAGCCAACATTTATTGCTTTGATTAATTGCAATTTCATTCGTCTGGAGTCACATGTAGACCTAGCCAGTCACAGATGGCAGATATCCTTCCTTAAGGGGCATATCCTGAAGCAGATGGGCAGTCATTAGGGCTTGTGGGGTTTATTTCAGAACCTACAATAGTGGGATTTCAACCAGTCCCCTCAGAACATGAGTTTGGGGTTCTGGGCTAATAGACCAGTGACATTGCCAGACTGTTTCCCTACACCAGTCTCTTAGCCACATCTTTATTTCTCTAATTTTTTTTGTTCTATGCCACTTCGCACAGGCCTCAGATAACACTCAAGCACTTTTCAGGTCCAGCTTCTTAATGTGGTGCTCAGTTCTTTTTACCCAGTAAATGCTTGACACCATCCAGGATAAAACAGCCCATTGGCAGCATATCCACAAACCTTCAAATGCAGGACAAACCAACAATGCCCACATCCTCTTTCCTTGCCCTGCCTGTGCCATGGTACCTATATAATCCATGATGACTGGACCCTCTCTCTTCACCTACCCTGAACAGATGTTCCAAATTGTGGCAAATTCAAATTTCACAGCCTTGTTGATTCTTGTTCATTGCTGTAGGGAGCTGTGTCAAATCCCTTCACTGTGCTTTCCCTAATGACCACTACATTCTTTTTCACTCCTCCCACTAGAATGGCTTTCTGTATCATGCTGTCAGGATCAGTTAGTTTATCCAACTTGCAATTTTCTCTCAAACCTGCTTAGACAATTACAAATGCTGTCACCCTGCACTTCTGTCCTCTGGTTCCCTTAACTGCCTCACACAGTCACATCCTGCTTTTGTCAACCACACACTACCCTACCAGGTTTGAATGCCTCCTGATACAAAATATTCAGCTTCAGCTTCCTCAGATTCTGAGTCAAAGCTCTGTGAGTGTAAGCATTTACTGCTGAAAAGATTGCCTTGGATCTTATCATCTGCCCTGCCAACCTTCATATCTGTTTTATTATGGCATAGATTCCAGGCCAGAAAGGCCTGTACCTTTAAAATAGTGACATGACATCATGTTACTTAATGTTCTGGAATAAGGGTACCCAACTTGCCTTCAGTCATTCTCCATTTGTAAGCAAATCCACATAGTCAATCCTTTATGGATGTGCAATGTACAGAAACATTGCTAAGCACTGAACCCAGATTGTAGATGTAAGTCCATTGCATGGTAGTACTGTAAAATTGTAATGTTCCAATTAAGCTCCAAAATTTCTGACTCAACAAAAACCGAGTCTTCAAGGTATCTGTTACCTGTATGATTGTGCCATAAATAACTATCTTGATAATTTTATGAATTATTTCCTTTACATACACATTAATGAGCCTATTACCAGTTCCTGTCTTATTTTGAACCTTCGGAATAGAATAGACCTTAATCACTGACCAGATATTCACCAGCATCTGTGTGTATGACTTGTCGTGTTTGTGTGTGTGTGTAAAACTATAAGTATGAGTCTTGCATATTCCTGTCTGCATATGCCAGTTGGCGTTCCTAGATACCCAGGCTATTGAGGTTCCACATTCAGGGTCATAACAATTTCAAAGCATGGTAATAATCCTGTTGTGTTTTCTTTCTGTCTCTTTAAGTCACTGTCTCTGCACTTAACAAATTAACACATAATGTGAAGCAACAATTGCATTGTTCTCTGCAGTCCTCTATGTGCACAGTGGAATCTTACTTTCTCCAGCAGTTTCCAAATCAAAAATTTACCCTGTGTTCAAATCAGCTGAAAAGCTGCAGGTTCCCATCAGGACTGATATGGATCTTTTGCCATTTTCAGCTGATGAGAAACAGTGAGCTGCTGCATTAGATAAGTAATTTAACACCTGCCTATGTGTGAAGTGAATTATGAAAATCTTGCTATAAACCTTGGGTGGTCAGGTCATTCTGCTCTGAACAAAATGAGATCTTCCCAACACGATCTATGTCTCCATCTGTCCTTCTTACTGTGTCATTTTGACTGCACAAATATATCCACACAGGATGAGCAGTAATATGTTGATCTAGTGTTCTGTAACTAAAACTAACACCCAAAGAAATGTTCATAAGAAATATGCAGTTCACGATTTGAATCGAGTCTCTAATGATGTGACATCATTTTATTATGCACTTTTTCTATTTTTTATATTTTCTCCTTTTTATGAAAATTAAATATCCTTATATATTGAATTTAATATCCTTTACTGAATTTAAATATCCTCACATCTCACACTAGCAGCATACAATGTGCGTCTTTGCATTGGAACTGAGGCATTTTCTGAAGTAGTTCCTCTCAACAAACATTTTGGCTCAGAGAGTGGCACTTTTGCCTCTGATTCAGAAATTATGTAGTTGAGAAATGCTCTAAAGAGCGAAGTGAAAAAACAATTAAGCTGATGCTGCAGAACTAAACAAAGAGGGTGCTGCACTGTCAGCAATACCATATTTTCAATTAGACATTAAGCCAATGCCCCTCTGAACTGCACACAAAACATTTCCTGTCTCTATTTCAGAGAAGAAGAGTAGATTTCTCCCTGATGCCCTGGTCAATATTTGTCTTTCAATCACCTGGTCATTCTTTCATTGTCATTTATGGGACCTTGCAAGTTAACTCTCTAACTTCCTATCTTCCATCAATAACTACATTTCAAAATTGTTCAATAGGATTTTAAGCATGTTGACATAAAAGGGTTACATAAATGAATTGAATTTATCTCTCAGAAAATGGAGTCTGAGCAATCAAGTGAATGAATATACTGTAGTTCTTAGTTTAACCAATAGTTGGCATTAGTATCTTGCATTGCTGCCAATACTCTGAATTGTCAATTTTGCATCTGGGCATAGGTCATATATCAAAAGAAGGAATCTTCCATTCAGATGCAAGAAATTTTCAATACTTTTGCAGGGAAGATCCCAGAGATGAAAGCTTTGCCCTGAAGCCATTTATCATACAGGAATGTTACCCTCGCATAGTGGCATTTAGCATGCACCAAGCTTTCAAGGAACTTGAAACTTTACAGAAACAACAAACTATCCGTGGGGTATATTTTTGATGTATACTCTGTGAACTAACAGATCTGGGTACAAATCAAAGTTGGTAACTGACATTTCCATTTGAGATTTTCAAAGATAGCAAGTTGCCTACCTCAGCAGGGTTGTATGTAGTGTTTCCACACCAGAGACAAAATACATGGCAGCAGCAGGGAGCTTCACAACAGGACTGCAGATCAGCAAAGCAGGCATGCTGACCAGCATGCCCAATTTGCTTATCTGTGCTTTGATGAATGAAGCTCATAGCTGGGAGCATAGCCCAGTTCAATGCATCCAAGGTATCAGGCTAACAGTAGAGAGGAGAAATCAATAAAGGACCTACCGAACATTATTTTTCCAGATTTCATACTTTTGAGGTGATGGAAAGTTAGCACCTCATGGAGAATGCCAGAAGGTCACGCAAAATGTTGCAATTTTTGTTTTGGTTTTGGATAGCTTTACTCGGTAATGATTCAGCTCTCCCATTTACAGTGACTTTCGTCCTTTACTTGGTCAATTATCATCGGCATATGTCTGCAGTATGACTGCTTTCATTATTTAATTCTTTCTGATTTCCACCAGATTACAGATCTAAGAGTTCTGGCTCTCATTGTGAAATTTTAATGTTGATTATGGATATCCACCTCTTTTTGAGTTAAATGGAGGATAAAGGAAAGGATGAAAAGCAGGATACAAAGTAGGGATGCATGCATGATAGGTCAACTGTAATAACTCAAAAAGCTTTTTTCCTGTAAAAGCTTGTTGGCCCTCTACATTTAGAAAATCAGGGAAAAAGCTTTCTTTTCAGAAAATAATGAGGAAGGTAATGACAAAGTTGTGCCATCTTTTATATTGGCTGACAGTGCCAGAGCCCATCAACATAATTATAGTCTTGATATTATTATGCACTGATCACATTCTATGCTACCAAACTTGATGACAACAGACAATCTGCAATCCATAAACATTTATCAGCCAAATAATTAATGCAATATTTGGTAAATTCAGCAATGCCATTATTTCCCCTGGAGGTAGACAGTAGCAAAATTTGACAACAATGTGATTGCATTTTCTTATATCACAGGATTCCTCAAAGTGGAGGACTTATAGAATTTGTGTGTTCTCACAGGCCTTCAACATCATCATATGTGACCTTTATTAACCACAAACTTGGACAAAAGTCCTGAAATTCAAGTATGAGGAGAGAATAGCTACCCACGGGAATGGTATGGCGGATCAGTGGTCTGCACTGCTGCCTCACAGCGCCAGGGACCTGGGTTCGATTCCAATCTTGGGAGACTCTCTGTGTGAAGATTGTACATTTTCCCCATGTCTGGGTCCTCTGGTTTCCTCCTACAGTTGAAAAATGTGCAGATCAGGAGGACTGGTGATTCTAAATTGCCCATACTTTCCAGTGATGTGCTGGCTATGTGAATTAGCAATGGGAAATGCAAGATTACAGTGTTAGGGCAGGGGAGGTGGGTCTGGGAGGGTAGGTGTGGACCTGATGAGCTGAATGGTCTGCTTCCACATTGTAGGGATTCTATGATTCTAAAAGCTTCAATTCCATAAATGAACAGGTCAGATGTGTCAATCTAATCTCAGCTGTGCACAGAAATGCCTGTATTTCAGCCAGTAATAATGATATTGTCATTTTCAGGCAATCCACAATGCCAGGATTATTTGATAGAGAATGAGAAATGGAAAGATAGCTCCTGGGAAACATGTCTATCTCCTCCAGGCTTCATGAATAAATGAAGGCAGCAAAGATCACTCTGAAACACAACAAAGGCATCTCAAATCAGCACTTCAAATCCCTGAACAGGTCAAGGTGGTGTCTTCCAATACTCAGTTTGTTGTACTTTATTGAATGGACCACACCAATTCAACTCAAAGATGTGGACATTTGGAAGGTTTCATTTGCTTACAGCTCAAGATCAAAGCAAAGCAAGTTAAAAAGTTAGAAAGTATTTCAACTAAATCATCTTTGTAGCTTGCATGTGGTTTATTACGGTTCTCTTAAGGAGCCCTTTATCTAGTACCCCGAATCGAAGTACCTGAATCTCTTTTGCACTCAAAACAATAAAGCAAAATTATAATACAATGACAGTTTATCCAGGTGATCAAGTCTTGGATTCATCTATCATAAAAGGTATAATTTGGTAAACAACTTAGTTGATAGCAAAACATTTCTGAAAAGTTTTTCAAAAGGGCATGCTATCATTGATCAAGTTATGATTTCATTGAATCATGAGGTGTTTGTCCACAGTAGATACAGTGAAAACATCTCCCACTTATGAAAGGCTGTATGACTCTGTAACCCTTTTCCCTGCTCCCTACACGCACACACCCCTCCCCCACACCCGCTCCCCCCATCCCCTGATGAAGGGCTTATGCCTAAAACTTCGACTCTCCTGCTCCTCGGATGCTGTCTGACCTGCTGTGCTTTTCCAGCACTACACTTTTCAACTCTAGTCTCCAGCATCTGCAGTCCTCACTTTCTCCTGGTCAGGCACAAGCGCAAATAAAGTGTAATTAGGAAAAGTGTCAAATTAAAATGTTTAGGATCTGCCTGAGAGTATGGTGGAGGCTGGTTAAATCAAAACTTTAAAACGAAAATTAGACATTTTATCTGAAATGGAAGAATGTGCAGGATTATGGGGTGAAGAAGGAAGTATGGAACTAATTGAATTGCTGATGTGGAGTGCCAGCACTAAGACAATGGGCCAAAAAGGTTTCCTTCTACACTGTATCAATTCTGTGATTTTGTGACATCCAGCCTGGCAGAACCATGCTTGTTTGTATTACAGGATGATGCTGTTGATTCAGTCAGTTCTTCAGATCTGCACAAGCCTCGTTCCAGCTCATCTCACACAATCAACATATCCTTCTGTCGCTTTCTTACTTATGGCCTTAACTAGCTACTGCTTTCAATTAATTCCCACTGGTTTTCCTCAGCAATTCTATATGTTGACAATTTCCATATTCACTCGCATCTTTTGGGGGAAAAGCGACTCTTGAATTCTTTATTGGAGGATTTAATTGTTTTCTTATAATCGCAATCAATAGCTCAGACGTTTTCAAACACTTTTCAAGCATCACATTCGAGCTTTCACTGTACTGGAGGAAAAAGCCACAGCCGACGTTATTTTTTTCAAAATGATACATAACGCAAATTATTAAACTCACTGATTTCAAGATAAAGTGAACTTAGAATATAAAACAAAGAGCAGTACAGCACAGTACAGGCCTTTTGGCCTATGATGTTGTGCCAAGGATTTATCTTAATCTTAGATCAATTTAACCTACGCACCCCTCAATTTACAGCGTTGATGTGCTTGTCCAGCAATCGCTTAAATGTCATTCATTTCACTGACTCTACTACCACCACTGGCCATGCATTCCATGCACCCACCAACCTCTGTGTAAAGAACCTACCTCTGACATCTCGCCTATACCTTCCTCTAATCACCTTAAAATTATGACCTCTCGTGACAGCCATGGGGAAAGCTCTCTGGCTATCTGCTCTATCTATGCCTCTCATTACCTTGTACACCTCTATCCAGTCACCGCTCTTCCTTCTTCTCTCCAGTGTGAAAAGCCCTAGCTCACTCAACCTCTCTTCATAAGACAAGCCCTCCAATCCAGGCAGCATCCTGGCAATTCTCCTCGCCTCTATGTACTTGGACTCCAAGATCCCTCTGTTCCCCCACACTGCTAAGGATCCTGCTTTTAACCCTGTATTCAACATTCAAATTCGACCTTCCAGAATGAACCACTTTGCATTTATTCAGGTTGCACTCCATCTGCCACTTCTCAGCTCAGCTCTGCATCCTGTCAATGTCTTGTAGCCTGCAACAGCCCCAGACACTGTTTACAACACCACTAACCTTTGTGCCATCGGCAGACTTACTAACTCACCCTTCCACTTCTTTATCCAAGTCATTTATAAAAACTACAAAGAGCAGAAGCCAAAGAACAGATCCCTGTGGGACACCACTGGTCACCGACCTCCAGGCAAAATACTTTCCATGCACTACCACTCGCTGTCTTCTTTTGGCCGGCCAATTCAGTGTCCAGACGGGGGTGGGGGTGGGGACTGGGGAGTGATCATGTATAGAAAACACCATAAATAGTGGCTGTTTCTTTCCTGTTACTGATTTCCACCAATACTGACTCAGTAGATTATCCCTCCTCAATAACCTCCTTTTCTGGAGCTGTGATGCACTGTCTAATAAAATGTTGCTCCCGCCCTCCCAACGTTTACCCCGCCTCCCTGTACTTTTTAAAAGATCTAAACTCTGAAACATCCAGCAACCATTCCTGCCCCTGTGAAATCCATGTCTCTGATATGGCCACAGCATCGTGGTTCCAAGTACTAATCCATGCTTTAAGTTGATCACTCTTATTCCTGACACTCCTTGCATTAAACGGACACAAATTAACCCATCCTTCCTGACAGTCTCTCTGCATTCTATTTCTGCCTGTTCAACAGCTATCCTTTCTGCTGATCTGTAGCTCTGGTTCCCATCCCCCTGTCAAACTAGTTTAAACCCTCCAGAAGCGGTCCAGCAAACCTCCTGCCCAGGGTGTTGGTGCCCCTCCAGTTTAAGTGCAACCTGTTCTTCATGTACACGTCCCACCTTCCTCAGAAGGTACTCCAATGACCTACGTATCTGAAGCCCTCCCTCTTGCACTAGTCCTGTAGTCACGTGTTTAGCTGCACTCGCTCCCTGTTCCTCTCCTCACTAGCAGGTGGCATCTGTCGTAATCCAGAGATGACTATTCTGCTTGTCTTGCTTTTTATCTTCCAAACTAACTGCGTGAAATCACTTTTTAGATCCTCATCCCTTTTCCTAGCCATGTCATTGATGCCAATGTGCACCACATCTTCTAGTTGCTCACCCTTCCCCTTCAGAATCGTGTAGACTCAATCAGAGACATCCCAGACCCTGGCACCTGGGAGGCAACATACCTTCCAGGAGTCTCATTTGCAATCACAGAATATTCTGTCCATTCCTCTAACATTGAGTCTCCTACTACTAGTGTTTTTCTATTCTCCCCCTTTCCGACTGATCCACAGAGCCAGGCTCAGTGCCAGAGACCTGGCCATTATGGTGTTCCCCTGGTAGGTCAGCACTTCCCCCCAAACCCCCCAACCTTCCCCCCCACCCCCACCAATAGTATCCAGAATGGTATACTTATTATTGAGGGGAGCGGCAATAGGGAATCCCTGCGCTGTCTGCCTGTTCCCTTTCCGTCTCCTGACTGTAACCCATCTAATGAACATACTCAGTGGCGATTATTTGTAGAACCACTTAAAAGAAGTTAACTTCCTTTGTCTAAAACAACATCGAGAACATATTTAGTTTTGTTGCAATAGTGGACAATATTTGGGAATTATCATTTCTGTTTATTCTCTCCTTGCTTTTCAAACTTTTCATTGATTTTTGCATTCTGTTGTGAAATGGCTTATGTTTGACTGTTTACAAGCTTTCTTTCAGTTGTTCAGCTTCCTATCCCATGCCTGAGAACAGTAAAGCTCCAATGCAATGGGTATGATGTGTTAATTGACGACAAATCAGGCTAACAAATTTTGATTAGTGTTGGTGACAAAGCAACAATAAAGATAGCTCATTAGCATCTTAGCTATCCTCATACTTTGTATCTTGACATTTCAAGTAATTCTTTTTCACAAATTCTTTCCGTGGAAATTAGTGGTCAAAAGATTCCAAAACATGACTGTACAGTATGTTATCTTTTCTGAACCAGCTGCTACTGGTGCTGCATTGCACCATTTGTGAAGATTCTCTGTGTTGTAGAAAGCAGGAACAGAAGTGAAATCAATCTTCCTTTCCCATTCTGTGCCCATGTTCACTGGGAAACTTGGTACTGAATTGCCTTAGAGAATAAAGATTTGAATATAACTTCAGTCTTTTTTTTTCATTTTGACCAAATATCTCACTGACAGACTACAGGGACTAGAAACCTGACAACTTATGAATGCAATCTGATTCCACAATTGTACATTTTCAGCTTTCTGCATGTGGCATATTCCCTACCAGCATTAGTGAGACTGACCAGGAGGTTTGCTCCATGTGTCAGCGCTGTATTACAAGTCTCAGCCTGCTAAAAATTTCCAATTGTTACATCATCTTTCCAAGCATCTGCTATGTCTCAGTAGGCAATATTGTTAGTTCTGAGTTGAAAGGTTGTGCGCCCGTGCTCCACTCTGAAGTCTTGAGTCCGTAATCCATGCTGGCAGGACTCAATAAGTGCTGCCCTCCCTGTCAGAAATGTTTTTAGGTGAGATGTTAAACTGAGGTCTTGTCTGGATTCTCATCCCACAGTCCCACAGGCACTCATTCGAAGGAGAATACAGGAGTTTCCCCATTACGAGTCACAGTTTTACTTCACTAACAGATGGAGAACCTGAGAATCCTGGATTTTTATTTCTATGTCGCTTGCGGCAACTTGCTGCGTGTAATTTGGCTGCTGTGTTTACCACATTAGTTCTACTTCATAAGTACTTCATTGCTTGTAAGATGCTTGGGACATCTTGAGCTTGTGAAAGGCTTGTAAAAGTGCCTTTTATTTGTATTCACTCAACTTTCATCCATCCAACATTGGCTTTCACACTGACTGTGTCAGCACCTCCTTATAGTGCATTCACACCACAGCTAATAATCTTGAAGTAAAATACTCCTAGACTTGTTGAATAAACATTTCCCTAATGGACAGAATTCTACAACAGGGACAATATTTAATGATCTCACAGTACAAGCAAAGTTAAATAATGCCTGTAGCATATTACCAGTATTCATGTTGTTTCATGTTGGATAGCAAAACCAATATGTCCCTAAAAAAGGGCTTTCCCAATCTAAAGGTATCAATGAGTATGTTACAGAATCCATAGTCACTCCAGAAAGTGGATTATTTCAATTGAATTGATCCTACTGAGTTTTCATACTGCATGGGGGAGGCAGTGGTGTAGTGGTATTGTCACTGAAAATCCAAAGACCCAGATAATGTTCTTGGGACTCAAGCACAAATCCCAACAGAATCAAGGCAGATGGAGGAATTTGAATTTAGTTATAATCTGGAAAGTGTAATGGTGACCATGAAATGGTTGTCGATGGTCAGTAGAAACCCATCTGGTCACGAATGTCCTTCAGAAATAATGATGGCTATTCTTGACTGGTTTGGCCTATACATGATTCCAGACCCACAGCAATGTGTTTGACTGTTAACTACCCTCTGAAATGGCATGCCAAGCCTTTCAGTTGTATCAAACCATTCAAAGTGTAAAGAAATAAATGAAACTAGGCAGGCTGCCTGGCATTTAATAAAGCACCAGAAACAACAACAACAAACTCAGCCCTAGCATATAGTCATAGAGATGTATAGCATGGAAACAGACCCTTCGGTCCAACCCATCCATGCCGACCAGATATCCCAACCCAATCTAGTCCCACCTGCCAGCACCCGGCCCATATCCCTTCAAACCTTTCATATTCATATAGCCATCTAAATGCCTCTTAAATGTTGCAATTGTACCAGCCTCCACCACATCCTTTGGCAGCTCATTCCATACACATACCACCCTCTGCGTGAAAAAATTGCCCCTTAGGTCTCTTTTATATCTTCTCAACTCTGCAAATAGTTCCTTACCAACATCTGAGCCAAAATTGGGAGAGTTTTCTCACAGATTAGTCAAACAACAGGCTGACATAGTTATATACACAGCCACACCTTACACCAATTGCTCCAGGTAAAACTACCATCATCCCCAGATATGTCCAGTCCCATCAGAAGGACAGTCGTGGTGGTACAGCGGTGTACGAATGGGAATCTTCAACATTGACTCTGAGTCCCATGAACCTTTATGGCATCAGGTCAAATATGAACAAGGAATCTTGGAGCCTTGTGTGTGGCAAGTAATATTGTGGAAAGCAAATGTCAGGCAAAGACCATCTCCAACAGAGAGATTCTTGCCAACACTCCTTGGCCTTCAATGGTATTACCATCACTATTATGACTTAAAAGTATACAGTTGTTCATTCAGGGTCAATGAGTTAAAATACTGGAACTCCCTCCACTCTGGTATTGCAGTTCAAAAAGGCAGCTTGTCACCACCTTCTCAAGACCAGCCAGGAATAGGCAGTCAATGCTGGTCCAGCCAGTAATGCACACGTCCCATGAATGCACAAAAGAAACCCTTTCTGGAGCTTGGCTATTAGAAGATATTTTCATGTAAAGCATTACAATAGTTCTCTGATTAAACAATTTGGTACAGATAATAATGTATTCTGCTGCTATGCGGGGGAAGATTACAGATAATTCTCACAAACACAGTAGAGAAGGAGGGAAGAACAGGTGAAGAAGGACACAGCAAATCTTGATAGGTCAGTCCATGAGCACAGTCAAAGTTGCAGTTATAAGACCAGCAGCCACCGTTTATTTGTCCCTGGCTGTCTCGGAATCAAAAATCAGAAATGGGTTATCTTTTCTTAAGGACTCAAACAGGATGGCAAAAATGGACAGCAGCAATCTATTGCGTATTTGATGCTATATATATATATATTTACACACACAAAAAAAAGATACAATTGTCTTGACACAGACTGATTCATTACTCATTAATGAGACAGATGACAGGGTACCTGAGACTGGAACATGATCTACATGAAGTGTTAGATGCAATATAGATGATGATCCTTGATTATGAAATGACTAACTCTTGTTTAGCTGTTTGAGCCAAATGAAAATGCTTTGAGATTGTTTAAAATTGAATAAAAGAATTCAACAACATTTGCAACACCAAGAGAGTCAGCACCTTCAAATGCAGGCTGTCCTGGATGCTTTCAAAATCTTCTGCACATAAGTCAAACACAGAAGCAACCTGAAATATAACTTCAAGGGCACAGTGAGTGGGCTAAACATGCTAGCTATATAAATGTGGGAGACTGCGGGTCTCACTTAATGTCACATTATAAGTCTCATTTCCTGAATTATTTACTGTTCCATTTTTTTCGCCCTCAACAAAGTAAATGTTCCAACTAGATAAGAAGTGGTTGACTGCAATGGGTATTTTTAAAAGAATTTGTTTGCGAGTTTAATACCTAACTGATTAAACTCTGCAACTATAAAACATACATACACAGACAGTTTTTCACCTGAGTTTTGAAATAGATCAAAACGGTGTTTATTGTTGCTAACAGATCTTGTAGGTTATTGTAACAGACGGTTTCAGG
The DNA here is from genome assembly GCF_020745735.1 of Hemiscyllium ocellatum. Taxonomy (NCBI): domain Eukaryota; kingdom Metazoa; phylum Chordata; class Chondrichthyes; order Orectolobiformes; family Hemiscylliidae; genus Hemiscyllium; species Hemiscyllium ocellatum. The sequence continues at coordinate 24,390,300 of NC_083406.1, read as the reverse complement.
TCATTCTGGGTGATTTTTTTTTCCCATTGGATTCTGCCCAAAGACATTTTAAGCACAATCCCTGCCTTCTTCTCTGAAATCACCAGTTTACCCTTAAGACTCTGCCTGCAACATGCAATTGGTCGGGTACAGACAGGTCACATGCTTGCAGAGTAATAGGAGAAAAGGAAAAAGACTGTTAATTCTCCTCTTGCTGTTACCTACTCATAATCTGTCTGGAAAAGCAATCTTTTTTCAACACTCGGGTTAACTTGATGCTGCATGACATCCATAGAGAAAATAGCTAGTTACTACTAATAGTCATAGCAAGTTGGCAAATGCCCATTCAAAGTACATTGTCCGCAGTGATTAATTTAAACAGTTAATAGAGCCTTCTCCTCAACCAGAGTCCATGTTCAAAGTGGCATGTATTCAGTGGCTCAGAATGTACTTACCTGAATAAACAGATTACAGTTTCCCTGGATGTTTGTGAGGAATTCAAGGGATGGGCAGATCACATTCAGCTGAGCTGAAGGTCCCAGTGAGCTGCTTCCAGACAAGATGTCTCTCTTCCAATAGCTTTCTAATTTGCAAGGTGAAGTTACATAAGTTCAGTCATTTTGAGGTTTAGTCATTTACGAATATTGTTGATGGTCTTTTTAATGTCATATCCTGTGGTTCATCTCATCCAGTAAATAATGTGATTTTTGAAATAAAATAACAAAAATAAATGATATAAAAATGGGAATCGCACAAATAAAGACATATTCTAGTTGTTCTGCTCCAGAAAGCCAGTTGGTGATTGATAGTAGTAAACGCAATCTTAGTTCCAGCTTACCTTTATTTACAGAGAGAAGTTAACATACACCTTCTAATTCAACAACACCACAGTTTCAACAAGTCTCTGGGTAATTATTTTTCAGCAGCCTGATCAGTCATGGTTTGACAAATGTCCAAGGCTGGTGATACTTGAAAACAGACCACCTCGCCCAGAGATATGGACACTGCTACTGCACCACAAAATCTTAAGTGTTCCTTCACATTGAAGATTAAATGTAAATAATGTATTCAATTTCAAGAAATATATGAAGTTAAAAATCAAACAACAACAGATCATAGTCCAACAGGTTGATTTGGAAGCACTAGCTTTCGGAGCGCTTCTCCATCATCAGGTGGTTGTGAAGTATAACTTTACTCCACAACCACTTGGTGAAGGAGCATTGCTCCGAAAGCTAGTGCTTCCAATTAAACCTGTTGGACTATAACCTGGTGTTGTGTGATTATTAACATTGTACACCCCAGTCCAACACCGGCATCTCTAAATCAAGCAACATATAGAATTATACTATGTGTGGAAATCAAGTTACAAATATTACATGTCAAAATTATTTTATGAATGGTTTTATTTTCATTACCTGTGAAAAGTAATCAATAGTTTAATGATATATTTTAATTGAATCACTAAAGGAAACATTGTACCAAAGACTTTGTTACATCATGTCCTGTTCGCAAACAGGATTAAACACTTTCATGGATCCTGTACCATCAAATAATAAGTTACATTTCTTAAATGCACAAGATAAAGCAATACATTGAATAACATAATTTGGTCTTTTTGTTTAAAGTACATCCAAAATAATGTAGACCAGGCTACTATTGATAATATGTCTCCACAACTTTAAACTTTAAATAGGATGGAGTGAGGGATAGACTTTCACTATTTACCAATTATTTCCAAGCTTGAACACCATTAATTGACTTTGAACTCACATCCCCAGAGCTTTACTTTGTGGTTTGAAATTACTCGTCTGATGACAATATGACTAGGCTACTACATTCCAAAATTTATTTTTGATCTACCTGTTTGGACATGTTACAATACACCTCTGGGGGATGCAAGAATTGAGCTCAGGCTTTCTACCCCACAGATTAGTGCATTACAAGACACTTCATGTCTTTTTTTGATCAACCTTTTTACCCATGTTATAACACATTTCAAGGAAAGGTGGGACTTGAACTAAGACTTTCAGACCTAGAATTAGGAACATTGTCGCTGCACCACAAGATCATGCCGCTCCTTATGTGTGCTCAAGTGAAATCCCAATTAATACCTTCATCTGCATATGAAGCACATTTGATATGCAATTAACATCAGTCTTCTATTTAATTTTTGGAACATTCTGAAATTATGTGGAGGCGCTGGTGTTGGACTGGGGTGGGCAAATTTAAAAATCACACAACACCAGGTTATAGTCTAACAGGTTTATTTAAAAACACTTTCAAATCAACCTATTGGACTATAACCTGGTGTGATGTGATTTCTAACATTCGCAAATGGGGTATAGTCAGGAGCCTCCAAATCAAACAGCAATATGTTCGCAAAAAATGATTTCACATTTATTTACTTCATCACAAATAAAAGCATGACAATATCGCTTTAAAGGAACTAACATCAGTTTTTCTCCAGCTGCTGATCCATGTCATTCTGTTTTATTTTGACTTGAGATAACGAATCCTGAGATATTAATGGCAGAATTTAGGATGCAGCACGCTATCCTGATCTATGACCATAATACACATAAGCCACACCTGGCAGCACGGTGGCTCAGTGGTTATTACTGCTGCCTCACAAAGCACCAGTGACTTGGGTTCAACTCCAGCATTGGGTTACTGCCTTTTCCCCATATCTGTGAGGGTTTCTGCTGGGGGTTCTGGTTTCCAACCACAATCCAACGATGAACAGGCGAGGTAGATTGGCCATGTTAAATTGTACAGAATGTTCAGGCTGGGTGGATTATCATTGGCAAATATGGGATAATGTGGATAGGATGGAGGGCTAGGTTTGGGCGAGATGGTCTTTGAAGGATGCAGTCTTGGTGGGCTGATTGGTATCTCTCTGCGCTATAGTGATTCTATGGTCTTACATCCCCCTCACTTTTAGGTGAAACTCAAAGAAGATGTAAAATTTTCAAATCTTCCTGATTAGTTGAAAATCTGCCTCCTTCCAGAGTTGAGATTTGGTATCTATCAAATAAGCGCATCATGTGTGTAAAAATATAAGTATACTTCTATAAGCATGAGCTGTTCGTAAATCAAATGGCATACTTGGTCCATTTTCCACTTGTGAGTCTTAATGGTATTTTGGACTGAAGGCAATGAGTCTTTAGTTGAAATTTTGAAATGAGGTATCGTGGGCTTGTAGCTATCACATTCTAATGGCTTGTTAGTTGGCTTCAGTAACAGTGAAGCAGGATATTGTTGCCTGCCTCAGGATAGTCTGCATATGTCTCTTACCACAGTTAACTTTTCTATGTTCTTTTATAACCTTGGCACCAGTCCTTCTCTTCGAGTCAAACTCTGCACAAACGCAACCCATCTCAAGGCTTTTTCCTGTCACCAGTTCCCACATTATGCTTTTTATATCTTGTTCTCTTCATGGCTTCTTCAACACTGTGCCTTTGACTCTCTTCAATACTTGAGACTTCTAGTTTCAGAAAAATGGTCCACATTCATCCACCTTGATTTTAGATATTTAAAGTAACACTTCTAATTATAAAATATACCATGGGTGCTTTGTTTATTTTCCAAAGATCTCCCTCCACTATTCTTCCTTTACTGCTTTCAACTTTGATTATTAAAATTTTTAAAAATGCATAGGTAAACAATCCAGGTAAAGGCTTATAGGTCTTTTGTTTCTGATTTACATATATTCTTTTCACACTCAGTAAGATGGATAATACTTCCATTATTGTGTAGAGATTGCATCTCCTCCTCTCTGAGGAATTGCAGTCCCTCTGTTCATACTATTCCAATTTACAGTGAACCCAGCCAATCCAGTACCAATGCACTTTCAGCCCCTTATCCCCTTCCAGGTGGATCCTTTGCAACAGAACATTACCACATCAGAAGCAAGATTTATCTTTCTTCACTAAAGTGCTAATTAGTTACCAGAGGGACACTATTGCTTGAATTGGGACAAAATTACATCACTGTGGGGCATTTACACTTTTTAGCTGCACGAAACACATTTCCACCAAATTTTGGCTCATAAAATATATAGCAGACAGGAACATGCAGACATGCAATTTCAGACTTCTTCCTGTCGCCTCTCTATTTTATAATTTATGAGGTACTCTTTAGCACAGCTATAGTGCACAGGCTAGCCACAGTGATGTCATTATACTTCGACTGTATCACAGGAAGAGCAGTTAACAGGTTTCCTATGATGGCGACATTGCAGAAATAGGAATATTAATTTCTAAAAATCTGTGCAGTTCATCTGGCTGCAAGCTTTACATGCAAGTCATCATACCATAGTTTTTTTAAAAATTCCGACAATAGTTTCTTAAATGGAAATAAAAATTAATGTGACATTAAAACACTTTCCATGAAAGGTTTTTCAGGTTAAGAATGATGAAAAATACCACAAAGTTTAATTGAAATAATTTGACTTGACTCTATGATGTTCATATTGACAGAATTGTTTGTACTGTTCGAAAGACATTTATCAGTTTTGAACTTGTAGGTTTAAAAGGATTAATCATGTTGCTCATTGATTGAACCAGGCTAACAGCCCCAATCAGGGAACTCATATTCTATACTGAAAACAACAAATGCTTAAGATCACAGTGGGTCAGACTGCACCCATGGAGTGACAGCAAGCTTGCATTTCAGGTCTTGCCGAAATGTAAGCCTGCTTTCTTTCCATGGATACTGTCTGAACCATTATGGTCCCCATCATTTGTTGTTTTCTATACAGATTCCAACATCTGCAGTATTTCGTTCCTCCAACTCATTTTCCACCTGACTGACCTGATTCTAATCACTACATTCCTCCCCCAAATCTGAGGACATGGGCTAGTTCACTGTTTTTGTAGCTCCCCCAGGGTGTTTTAGCACTGGGTTAAGTTCGTCCATCTCTGCCTCTGATACGGATGGTTGAAGCACAAAATAGCTCGTCTCTTGCGCCGGGAGTGTCTCAGAAGAAATTCATTCTCCTCTTCAGGCAGCAAAGGCTTTCCATCCCAGATTCTGAGGTATCTTGACGGGGGGAGAGAGAACCCACAAGTTCCGGAACAATCAGAAAGGCAGTCAAGGAGCCGAGCATGTTTTGCTCCCGCTCCGTTTACAAGTTTGCAGCTTTAATTTGGTCCACATGTTTATTCAGGACTGTCGCACCAACCCAAACGTGCATTGATCATGCCTCTTACCCATGTAGGGCCATTCCTGTGGTTCCTACACCAGAAGTAAACTGTCTCTCTCACTTAATGGAGTCTTGTGTCTGACATTGGTATTCCTGATGCCAATTCACCCTCACCTCCAGGTCCAGGAAGATCAGATTTTACCTGGCCCAGAGTCTTATCCCCATTACCTGCTCTGCTGGAGCTATCCCTGGAATCACATGATGGGTGGTTCTATAATCAAGTAGAAACCAAGAGAGTTTGAAATCTGGAGAAGCTGTAGATTGTTTCTTTAAATCTGCCTTCAAAGTTTGGACTACTCTTTCAGCCAGACCTTTGGATGATGGGTGGTGTGAACCTGTTCTTATATGTCAAATATCATTCAACTTCGAGAAATACTCAAGTTCTCTCTCCCATTATTTGAGACCAACACTTCTAGGAGTCCATGTCTTACAAAACGCGGGTGCAGATTTTCTATCATCATTCCCGTGTTTGACAAACGAACTCTCTGCACATCCGGAATCTTGGAGTGGTCATGCACACAGACTAAGAATGTTGAGTCGATGAAAGGAACTGCATAATCTCAGTGTAGCCAAGTCCAGGGTTCACCCAGCCATTGTCACGAATGTGGAGGAGCTGCTGGCAATACGTTTTGTCCATATAGGCTCTCTGGGCACTTCCCCACCAACCTGGCTATGACTGCATCTAATCCTGGGCACTAGACATAACTTCTTGCCAACATCTTCATTTTGGAAACCCCTGAATGTTCCTGGTGGAGTTCAGCCAGTATCTGGCAATGAACTTTGCTTGGGACAATCACTCTTGCTCCCCATAGTGATATGTCATTTTCTGGTCTCTCTCAGTGCAAAACTACTTCAATTCTGCTTGTGATGGTCCTTTGGTTTCTCCATTACCATCAGCTGTTTCAATTTTGCCAGGATAGGATCTCCGTCTGTCCAAAATCTGATATGACTGCAAGTGTGTCAAGAAAATTTAAAACCATTGTAGACTCTTTCAATGGCAGTACCACTGACAGAGTGTCTTCCAGCTGGATGCAGTTTAATACATCCACATTTGCTACATGGCCTCTTGGTCAATGTCCAATTTGTAAATATTCGAGCCCACTACTGAATTTGGTCTGCAGCTATGGGCAGCATTGCCTTGTCCTCTTTCAGTAGGCCTAGCAGAGGTTTGTGGTCCATTATTATTTCAAATTTACATCCATAAACAATAAGTGGAACTCCCTGAATCCAAAAATAACTGCCAAGTTTTCCTTCCCTATCTGAGTGTATTCACGCTCTGCATTAACCAAAGGCCTTTATGCATGTGCTAATGGACATTCCTCTCCATTGGGCTACGTATGAGCTAATACTGCCCCGATGCTGTATGGGAAAGCATCACATCTAAATACCCGATCTCGCCTTTGAGGATGATAGCTGTTTCTTCACTTCCCTGAAAGCTATGGCCTGGCTATGTGACTATTTATAAGGCTGACCTTTTTTTGTTGCAAAGATGCCAAGATGGAGGCCAGGTAATCCATGAAACTTGCGTAATAATTCACCAGCGCAAGGGTAAACATAAGCTCCAGTAAGAATATGGTAGCCAGGGCACATTTCACTGCACTCACTTTATCTTCAAACGGATGTAAACCTGTCTAGTTCACTCTGCAGCCCAAGTAGGTCACTTAGGGTGGCCAGAGCCCACACTTTTCCCTTTTAAATTGTACACCCACCTGGTAGCAATGTCTCTGGATGATGTCCAAGTTCTCTAAGTGCCCCTTATTGGTCTTCTCTTTTTTTAGCACTCCCTGCCAGCCTTGCATTTAAATCCTCTATGTGACAAACTGGATATTTATCCAACCGCAAAATGCATCTTACCGTTAGTTTTGGCGAACTGACCCCGTGGGCTTTCAATCAGTACGAACGGTAGTGCTTATTCTGAAAACTGGTTTGATGTTTCCTTTGCTTTCCAGCCTTCTGATTTCATAGAATCCCTATAGTGTTGACACAGGCCATTCAGCCCATCAGGTTCGCACCATCTCCATCCTTTCTCTGTGTTTCCCATGGCTAACCCACTTAGCCTAAAATTTGGACCATAGTCACCTTGGACAATTTAGCATGACTAACCCACCGAACCTGCACACGTTTGGACTGTGGAAGAAAACCCATGCACAATGTGCAAACACCATGGAGACAGTCGCCTGAGGCTAGAATCGAATCAGATCCCTGGTGCTGTGAGGCGGCAGTGTTAACCCATAGAACCAGTGTGCCACCCCAAATTTCTGTCTTTACTTTTTCCCGGAAGGCAAATGACACTGGGCAGGCCCTGCAGAATCATCGGATTGCTTCCTGGTCAACATGCAAGGTAGCCTTGGCTCCTTTGATAGTCCAGATCTTCCTGAAAAATGTCGAGGTAATTATGTCAGACTTCACTCAAGCAGCAATTTTCAGATTGAAAAATGTTGAGCAAATCTAGCTGAATCTTTCTCTATCAATTTTGCCCCAGCAAGGTTGAACCTGAGTCTTTTTACAACAATCAGTGGTAACTGAACCAGCTGCTTCTCACAAGAGACCAGAATCGAAATTGTACCCTGATTCTGCAAAGGTTTCCCTGTGTCGGTTCTTAGTCTAGCTGAGGTCTTGTGCAAACTTAAGTGTTGGAGTCTAGTGAAAGCTTCATTAGACTGGTTCTGCAATCACTGAAACTACCATACTAGTATTGACCTCCATTAGAACTGGGTGACAATTTAACCATTCTTGATACCGACCTATGAGTTCTCCTACTCCACCTAGTTCTAATGGGACTCTTATGATTGTGGGCTGACATAGACTCTGTCTGGTATGTCATGAGTGAGGTTGTGCAATTGCCTTCACTCAAGTGGTTTTCTGCAATCTCAGTCAGACTGGTGAGAATGTCCACTTTCATCAGAATACTCCGTAACTCAAATGCTCCACTTGCTGCATTTTCCAATGCTAACGCCAGCAGCAGTGCCTATTTGAAGTCCATTTGACTTTTGCATGTTAATCCCTCATACCAAATGGTCTCTCAGCATCTCATTATTGGTTAAACCAAAGGCACATACCTCTGCTAGTTGTCTTAACCTAGTCAAAACTCCCAAAGCGGATTCCCCAAAGCGAAATAAAACTCATAGCATCTCAGAATTAGAGGAAGCTTGGCGTCATTACATACCTAAATCAAATCCATCAACTCTTGAAAGATTTTAGACTCTGGTGCCTCAGGGAATGTTAGACTCCTAATAATCAAATAAGCTGTGAGTCAGCAAGCTGTCATGAGAATTGCTCGTTGCTTTTCATCTGCCCCAATGTCATTTGCCTGGAAAGGGTAATGCATTCTTTCTACGTACTGGGCCCAGTCTTTGACAGCAGGATTGAACAGGTCAAGCTACCCAAGTAACAGCATGATGCCAACCCAAATAACAGCATGATGCTTACCCCAACTCAAAGGCAACTGGTGCAAGTGAAGTTCTTCAGGAGTATGCTTTGCTCTCATTGTCACTGAAATAACTCCACAGAGGCCAGTATCCTGTCATAAGTCATCCTTTATTTAAACGTGGAGAGTCCTTGACACTGACCCAGCTTCCTCAGAACTAGCTCTCAGAGCAAACAGAACCTCTGATACTTCTGATCTTATATGTCAGCCTACCCTGCAGCATGGTGGCTCAGTGGTTAGCTGTCCCGCCTGACAGTGCGAGGGACCTGGGTTTGATTCCAGCCTCTGGCGACTCTGTGGAGATTGTACATTCTCCCCGTGCCTGTGTAGGTTTCCAACAGGTGCTCTGGTTTCCTCCCACAGTCCAAAGATATGTAGTTTAGGTTGATTGGCCATGTTGTGTGCAGGGTTGCTAGAATAGAGTAGGGTTACTGGGTCTGGGTGAGATGCTGTTCAGATGGTAGGTGTGAACTCAATAGGCTGAATGACCTGCTTCTACACATATCTATGGCCCCAATCAGGAAACCCATATTCTGTCAGGTCTGCTTGGCTGACATAATTACAATCACTACAGTAAACCATGTATCATAGTCTTTTGATTATATCTATGCTGACGTGAACTGTACCAGTGAAATTTTTCACTGCTTTTCTGGGTCATGTTTAGCACCTGTCAATCAAACTGGCAGGTGCTTCCAGGTTTTTTGCTCATCCAAGTTGTAAATCTGTCTTGTGTGAAAGTGGGCAATCAGCATGTCTCTGCAGTGACTGTCAGAATCACACGTCTCAAGCAGTTAATGAGCTGCTTCACAAATGCATATTGTGAAATGGCAGTGCATCTAAGAGGGAGAAAGTGAGACAAGACAGGTCCAGAAATGTGAATCAGCAAAATAAAATCCTAATTTTCATCCACTGCTTAACAAAGAGCATTACTTTCTTTTCGAAGGCAAGTCTTGACCCATATTATGAAGTTGTCAGGCTGCCTTGATGTGTCTGCGCATATCACTTACAGCTCTGGAACACTGAAGAACATCAGAAACTGATGTCAAATTAAGAAAAGCTGATTTGACAGTACAAACATTTAGGTAAAAATATAATTTGCATTACTATATACCTAAAAAGATATATTTGACACAACAGCCCAAGAAAGTGTAAAGCAAATGAAGGAAAATGTACGTGATGGGTGTTTTAGAAAGTGGAGTTGTGTAATATTTGAATTGAATATGCCATTATGGTGACTTTTTGTCAACTGACAGGTTAGAGTTATGATTGTATGGGACTAACCAGTTTAGTTCAGCAATTGCATTCTTCCTCATCGTGATTTGTAGCAAAGTGAATAGCAATAACAATTTGCATTGCTATAACTAGGTGAGAAGTGGGAATCAGCTTCTCCTCTTTGTAACACCCATATCATAATTTCCAACAAATGTTTCTATTTTTCTTAAGCATGCAGCTATCATAGAAAAACTGGACTGCAGCCAACTAGATCAAAAGGAAGGAGTCTATTCCATGGTTTCTCTGAGTGAAAGAAAACGGTATTTTACTAGCTGCTAATCCTGAAAACAAGTAAGAAAATGTAAGAAAACACAAGCACACACAAACAAACACGGGCTTTTTTTGTTAGTGAGGAAGGAGCCCATTGCAAACATAATGATAAAAAAGGATGCAGATGTGTTTCAAAATTCTTGGAGTTATTGAGCTATGAGAGTAAAACCTAAGTCCACAGCTGTGTGACTAATGTCTTGCTTCCTCAGCAGTAGTGAAATTTGTTGAAGTTTCTAGTTTTTGGTGAATGGCTCTTTTCTCAAATTGCCTTTTCACTGGCTGTTATTTCAAAAGCTAATAAGGCAGATTCAGAGGGAAAGAAAGGACAAATCTTCTAGGTTCTGTTATATTGAATACATTTTTTCCTTCCCTCTGTCTCTACTCTGTCAAGCAATCTCCTGAGTTCTTTTTGTGTATTCCTGTGTCTATCTCCATTGTCTTTCCAAGCTGAATCTTCCATCGGCAACTTTTCATCTCCAAATATGTGAACTCATTATGCAAGTGTGAACAAAATAGTTAAGTGAACATTATGATACTGACTCAGTAATCTGGCTTTACTTACTTTGGATGAAATATCAATTTAAGTGCAACCAGTTTTGGTACTCTGTATGGATTCCCTGGACTGATCTTGTCAGGTGATGTGAGGCAGCAATTTTCAGTCACCTTTAAAAGTTGCTTGAGCCAACGAATGTCTTGGATAAAAACAAATCAAATGATGGAAATCAAACATCAATAATCCATTTTTACTATTATTATAACAACATCTAAAGAGAACCTTGCATGCAGAAATAATGTTTCAAGGTATTTTTCAGATGTGTAATCTGTTTTAAAAAGTGCTAAGCCAAGAAAATAGCAGAAATTGTGACAATGCTAAGTAACATTAGGAGGGTCTTACAGGTGGTGAGCTATAGAGTGAGAATTTAAAGTGTGTGCCCAAGGTTACTGAGCTATGGGCACAATGGAGCAGTGCAGAGTATTAGATATGTACATGTGGTCAGACTTGGAGAAATACAAAGGCCACGTTTATAGATTTATAGGTTGCTAAATGTTTCAGACACACCAAATAATACAGTGCTCTTGAGGGAGGTCTTGATAGTTGTACCTTGACTGAAAGTGCTTCATATTGAGTATCCATTATTCCACTGGTGATATTCATAATCTTTCAATATTTCTTTGTAATCTAATAGCCCATAATCAGTTCCGTACAATTTTTATGACAGCTAATGTGTGGACATTGCAGATTTTTAAACAATATGTTTACTTCTCTTGGACATCCCGACTGTTAGCTGTTTAACTAGAACCAGATCAAAGTAGGAATCAATATTTACTTCTGTGAATGTATCATCTTAGAGAAACTGAATATTTTGTTATAATGATTGTAGCGATCATTATCAAGCAGTCAGACTGCCCTTAAGAAGGGTTCTTATTTGCTTTATTTGCAATTCTTTGTTCACTTTCATTATTTGCTTTTCAGCATCTTCTCCTCGCATGGAATTCGCAAAGTTGTGCTCATGTTGGGAGCAATTTAATGATTAAAACCAGCAGTCCTTGTCTGCTTACTTCTTTTGATTTGATTCAATCTTATTCTCTTAAAAATTATAGACTTGTACAGCAATTAATTTATGCATGGTTCAACTTCATTCCTACTTTCTCATTGACTCTAACCTAAATATATTATTTTTATGTTTCTGACTATTAATTTTTTCATTCAATACTTTAGTGCTGTGGATGGCATTGAATAGATGTTCTCATTATTAAACACCAGAAAAAAGTAACTTTAATGCTCATTATCCACAGATTGTTTTCTGGGATAAGCTCACAATTTTTTAATAACAAACTGTAAAATTCAACCGACCTGTTAATATGAGAGATACACATTAAAGCATGCCTTGCAAAACATTTATTAGGAATTCTTTTACTGATTAAGAATCATTGAATGAGAGAATTGTTACATTGCGGAAGGAAGCAAATCAGTTCATCAAGGCAATGCTAACTCATATCAAAAGTAGTTGAAAATGTGTTGCTGGTTAAAGCACAGCAGGTTAGGCAGCATCCAAGGAATAGGAAATTCGACGTTTCGGGCATAAGCCCTTCATCAGGAATGAAGTATCATATCAAAAGTAGTTCAGATCCTTCCATCTCTCTGTCCTTCCCACATAGCCTGCAAATTAATTCTCTCTCTGTGCTTATCTAATTCATGTGTTAGATAATAATCAAAGGAAATGCTTTTGTGACATGAAGAGGGAGTGAATTGGGGTAAATTGGAGTTGTAAGGTAAAAACCAGATTTTTAAAATGTAGCGCGAATATTTCACACAATGCACCATTTCCCACTGGGATAGGTCGTGAGTACATTTTCATAAAATATTTTGGTTGAGAACTTCACTCAACATCTGTGAGGTGGATTCTGTATGGTTAACAGTTAGATTTACCACATCTATGAAGAGAAATCAGAGTTAACTTTTAAGGGTCACTGGACCTGAAATGTTAACTCTGATTTCTCTTCACAGATGCTGCCAGACCCGCTGAGCTATTCCTGAAATTTAAGGTTTTGTTTCTGATTTACAGCATCTGCAGTTCTTTCTTTTTTTTTAGTTAGATTTGTGACTTCTGTTTCAGTCTATTTCATCACCTAATCATTCAATTTCTACCTAATCAGGCAGGACTTGTCATTTATGTTTCATTGTGTGTTTTCCCTAATAACCAGTAAGAGCCTTTCTAAAATCCCTATGGTTTTGTTCTTCTCAGAATTCATGGTAATGCCCAGATGGTTGATCTTTAATTTTAAGAGATACCAAGATAAATCTTATGTTTACCATATTATTCTAACAGTTTAATAGAGCATTTTCTAGAAGTCCTCCATGATAGTGTGTCCATACATTGTGATACTGAATTTGTTTTGAGTGTTCCACCGTTCCTTTAGAGAAGATCATTATACATAAAACTGTTGTGTTAATTTTTATTAATTTGGAACCTTATAGGCAATAAACACTCCCTGTAAAGATAAAACATTGATGCATTTAATTAAATTGGGACTGTCACAGGCAAGGACTCACTCAATAACTACAAACTATTCCCACAATGTGCATTTTAAGAACAAGGTTCTGGGAATTGCATGAGGTGAATAGTAACATGTAGACCTTTACTTTGTCAGCTCGTCCAATGGGAGGGCTCAGAAAAGGAATTGGTAAAGGTGATCTAAGCTGATGAAGAGTTCAAACATCAATTGGTGCAAGCTAAGAGTTATGAAGCTGAGGGTAAGAAGTGAAATGATGTAGATCTTTTCAATAAGCATTGGATAAATCACTGGGAAAAGTTATCGAAGTGGATGTTAGAGGTGGTTCAATAGATAATTGAGTGTATTTCTGGAAGAAAAATTTCTTTTTCATTTTTTTCCTTTCTACACTTTTATCAGTTTCCTTCGTGACTTCACGAAAGGAAATTTGATGATACTTAAAGCAAAAAATGTCCAAGGAAGCGATTAAATTTCAAACAGGTACGTGTTGACAACAAGTAAGAAAAATATTGCATCAAAGAAAAATCATGCCAAATAAGTCTTCCAGAGGCAATGACAACTCAAGTCTTAGATCTGCAATGACCATGCATTTAATCCTGTACTTTATATAAAAGTCAGAAGTCATATGGTTTTGAAATTCTTATTAGCTTGCTTGGGGATTTATAGTTTGATTGGTTCACCTTAGCCTAAAAGCTTCCAAAACCAATATTAAGGTTTCCTTTCATGGTTTGTGAATATGGCCATTACACAATAATTAATAACTAAAATTATTATATTGAGTCATTTTTTATCATAGAAAATCTTCATTAAATACTACTTTATTTTTTACATTGCTCATTTAAAATTATTTTAAGAGTGGATTTAATTGAATATTTTGACAGATGTATAGTAAATGACTACTACATGACTTATCTAATACCTTTCCTTTGACCCAACCAAATTTATGCATTTTCATTACATGGAATAAGTTCTATTCTTTAATATCAATTCTTTAATTAAAATGCTGATTAATTAGGAAGGTAGGAGCAAAAGACTAATTTCACTCGCTTGTTCCATCTTTCAATTAGATCACATCCGATTTGTACCACTACATCATTTTCCTGCCTTCATTCTATGCCCCTTGGTATCCTTTCCAAAAACCATCTACCCATTTCAAACTTGCAAAGTAACTAAGAACAGAAAATGTTGAACCCACTCAGCAAGTCAGACAGCATTTCTGAAGAGAGAGACAAACAAAATAACACTTCAGATCTGTGACTTTTCATCAGAGCTAGAGGAAGTTCGAAATGCATTTAGCTTTAAGGTTCAAACTTTTGAAGCTAAGGTTACAATTGTTATTATTGAGTCTGATGTGCAGAAGCAGGGAAATTCTCAGCTCCGTGAACCTGACTTTTAAAACTGGTCAACTGCACTTCCCATTTTTGGTCTGGGGAAATGAAGCTAATTTGGGAGATTGAGTTAGGTGATGCAAGGAGTCTACTAGCTTCCGAAAAGAGGCTGGATATTAATCTTCCCTCTGAGCTTCAGCCAAAGTGTCCAAAAATTGAGATAAAAGAACAAAATGTTTCACAAATCACCCGTTGTTTCCCCTCTTAACCGATTTCTCCAAAAGACCCACCCACTCTAGCCAATGACTTCTATCAACCCCATAGCCCCTCAAACCCCCATGTAAATCTGTGGCCCTAATGTTTTCAAGTGGTTCCCCACCTCATAATGCTACAAAAAGACTCCAGAACCTTACCGTATGCCCTTATAATTCTCTATATCGACTTAGTACCTTCCTTCACCCATCACGCTTTCCAACCTGATCTAGAATGACATCTAAGCTGAAAATGTATTGCTGGAAAAGCGCAGCAGGTCAAGCAGCATCCAAGGAACAGGAAATTCGACGTTTCGGGCATAAGCCCTTCATCAGCTCTGATACTCCAGCATCTGCAGACCTCACTTTCCCCTAGAATGACATCTAACCAAGGAGCTACATATATCCAAATACACAAGAAAAAAAATACATTTCTATTACTTCAAGTTCTATATTATGGATTACATTTTATTGAGAAGAGCACTTTCATTCATTAGAACACGTTTTGACAGGTCCTGATGACTTTGACACCTCTTGAAAAGCCTTGACACTACTTGAGATTTCTTCACTCCTGCTGACTATAAGACATAGGAACAGAAGTAGACCATTCAGCCCATTGCATTTACTCCTCCATGGAATGAGATCAATGCTGATCGGATCATCTTCAACTCCACTTTCCTGCCTTTTTTGCCACAATCTTGATTCCATAATTGTTTAGAATTCAACTTTATGTGGCTTCAGTTCTTAGTAATAAGAATCTGATAGTCTGCTTGTTGATTTGTCAACTGAGCTTAGATGTTCTAAACTTCACATAACTCCTTCAGGTTTTCAACCAGACTACTGGTTTTGGAAGTTAAATTAATTCCTTAAATTGAGGTAAGTTCTGAACACCATTCCTTTCTCAGCAACAACTGTTCTCCACATCCAGCTTCAGCCAAGAATTCTGCAAAACTGACCAAATTGAAACAAAAAGCTTTCTTCCAAACTATGGGCATTTCCGTTAAGCTCAAAAACAGTTCTAGAATCTTCTAACAGAAAGCCCAATGCACCACATTGTTTACTTTATTCTTTATAATCTCCCCTAACAGAAACAAAATCCCATTACTCTCCAGGAAGCTTTCAATCACGCTGTGCTTTAAAGGAAAGAAGTCTGGTGACACAGCTACTTACAAATTAATCATGAAAACCCTTTAGACACATAGAAAACCACCTTTGCCATTAGTTTAAAGTTCACCGATCTAAAATTAATTAAATTAAACTACGTATAAAACACATATCTTACATCAGAAGATTTAATGTGCCAATTCAAAGAGATTGATAGCCTTCTGAGGGAGGATTGCTAATGTCTCTTACTTTCTTGTGCGAAAATGTCTATTATAATTGCCCCAGCCCTGCCGTATTTTCACCATCCCTCCAGACCTCCCCCTTTCTGAGAATGAACGATCAGTCCTCAGTAGAGGCTTCAACTCCATCCCCCTACTCTCCTAGTTCAATGGGTTCAACACGCGGCTAGACATCGAGCATTTCTTCCGCCGCCTTCGCCTCTGCGCCTACACCACTACCAAACAACCCAATGGCCTCCTTCTTCAAAGACCGCAATTTCCCCTCCGACGTGGTCGACAATGCTTTCCACCGCATCTCCTCCACTTCCCACACCTCCGCCCTTGAACCCCGCCTCTCAAATCGCCACCAGGACAGAACCCCACTGGTCATCACCTTCCTCCCCACCAACTTCCGGATGCATCATATCATCCTCCATCATTACTGCCACCTCCAAACAGACCTCATGACCTGGGATTTATTTCCCTCCCCACCCCTATCAGCGTTCCGGAGAGACCACTCCCTCTGCAACTCCCTCGTCAGGTCCACACCCCCCCACCAACCCAACCTCCACTCCTGGCACCTTCCCCTGCAACCGCAAGAAGTGCAAAACATGCATCCACACCTCCCCCCTCACCTCCCTCCAAGGCCCCAATGGATCCTTCCATATCCATTGCAAATTCACCTGCATCTCCACACACATCATTTACTGTATCCGCTGCACCTGATGTGGTCTCCTCTACAGTGGGGAGACAGGCCGCCTACTTGCGGAACGTTTCAGAGAACACCTCTGGGACACCTGCACCAACCAACCCAACCGCCTCATGGCTGAACACTTTAACTCCCCCTCCCACTCCGCTAAGGATATGCAGGTCCTTGGCCTCCTCCATCGCCAGACCCTGACAACACGACGCCTGGAGGAAGAGCGTCTCATCTTCTGCCTAGGAACCCTCTAACCGCACGGGATGAATTTAGATTTCTCCAGCTTCCTCATTTCCCCTTCCCCCACCTTATCTCAGTCCCAACCCCGGGATTCAGCACCGCCCTCTTGATCTGCAATCTTCTTCCCAACCTCTCCGCCCCCACCCCCTCTCCGGCCTATCACCCTCACCCTCACCTCCTTCCACCTATCGTATTCCCAGTGCCCCTACCCCAAATTCCCTCCCCACTACCCTTTATCTCAACGCACTTGGCACACCAGCCTCATTCCTGAAGAAGGGCTTATGCCCAAAACGTCGATTCTCCTGCTCCTCGGATGCTGCCTGGCCTGCTCGTTTTTCCATCACCACATTTTTCAACTCTGGTCTCCAGCATCTGCAATCCTCACTTTCTCCTATTATAATTGCCTTCCTACTTGAGCTAGCTCCAATTGTAATTTTATGTCCCATTGTTTACAATTCCTCCTCAGTTTCTCTGAGCATATCCCATCTAATCTATTGACTGTCAACCCTTTATTTTGCATGCTCAAGGGAATACAAGTCAAATTTACATAACTTGTTCTAGTAATTTAACCTTCCAAGTCCTGCTATCAAACTGGGAATTCAGTTCTTCACCATTATTATGTATAATTAACACAATTTTATGTATGATGTCATTAGTGATTAAACTATTCTAAAATTACATTTTAACATTGCACAATCACAGTCTGCAAATTTATTATAAGGATTTTAAATGTTTGGTTTCATTGGCTGGTTTATTCTTCCTGGACAGACTTACCAAGTGCTTCTCAGATGATAGAAACAAGTCCAACAGAAGCTTGTTAACACTGGAAGTACATGAATAGTTTGAAAGACTTTACAGGTCTGCTCATAGCAATGCTCAGAATCACAATTTCAGTGCTAAGTGCGATCAGCAAGATGTATTTACCTTTTACCAACTAAAGCTTCATGTTGAAGTATTCTGCAAAAAATATTCATCAGAGAAAGGGCTAACACTTTGGTTCAAGCAGTGTTCATGTATTGTAAAGGCACTTTATTGATGATTTGATAAGTAATGCAGTTACAATAATTCAGCATCCTCACATCGGTCCATCAACTTTTTATTGAGCCTGTATCCCTATAACTTCATTGGAAAAATAATGTCAAGAAACGATTCTTGTATCAACATGTGCATCTGGCTCCAGTTGTGAAAGGCACAGTATGCCAAAATGACACGGGATACCCTTTCTGGCCAGTAGTCTGTTCCAGTAGGGACCTGGGTAGCCCTTGTCTCCCAGCAGCCATCTTTCTGTAGACTGATTATTTTGGAAAGAAACCGAGTTCTCCTGTGTGTAAGCACCTTGGCAGCACCAAAGCTATTCGTTATACTCCTCCAGAATCTGACACCAATGGTCACAGATAGGCTGCATGTTGACCAAACTTTGCAATTTGCTGATCAGGTGCTCTCAGAGCAAATGGGTTTAGTCTATAGCCTCTTGTCCCTAGAAGAAGCTCCTAATGTTGGAGAATCTCACAACCCAGAAGGCTTGACTCTCTTATGTATGATTAGAGTATACAAACTGATGTAATCGGGACAAAATGGCACAAGAAATATCCAGGATACATTTTTGGGTCAAGGATTGGGAAATGCCATATAAATTCCAAGTTATCCCTTGAAAGAAGCTGGTAATATACAAATTCAGGCAGTTGGGCATTTGATGGCCACTGGGATAATTCCTGATGAAGGACTTTTGCCCTAGACATTGATTTTCCTGCTCCTTGGATGCTGCCTGACCTGCTGTACTTTTCCGGCATCACACTCTTGACTAGGATAATTTGGTCATCCATTCTTTTTGAGTGAGAATCCTGCTTCACAAGCAACACAGTTTGCTGATGGTGGTCCAGGACATCTTTATTTGGCACCTGCACAGTGTTTCTGAAAGCTGTGGAAAATAGGATCTTTCCTACTTTGTCTCTGATGAGGGCTCTTCATTGGCTGCATATCCATTTGGAAACGGTGCAACAGTAGCTGGATATTGCTCTTCTTGGTGGGTTTGCTGATTGTAATTGCTTTCTCCTTCAATATTGCCTTTGTCTGTTCAGTAAGCCATAAGCAATGCACCAGCCATTAGTTCAACTCAGTTGTGTGAGCCCAAAATCTGTGGGGATTATTAGAATAGGGCAGCAGATCAGTAACACCCCTCATGAGGCCTCACATAAATCTTAATAAATCTCACTCAATCTCATGTTATGCCGTGTCACAGTGCGCTACGTAGGCATTGCAAGGGAGCCAATATAATGCCTCACTCAGGAAGTCTGAGATGTGTAACTTTATCCAAATGCATATTGCAGAACAAAAGTAATTGTGCAACACTGAAGGAGTGCAATTCTGGCATTAATTCACTTTGATGGTACTCACTTTGAAAAAAAGGCCACCTCAAACATCACAGACCATCTGCTGGCATACTTACAGTTCTGCTTTGGCGGCTTCAAAGTGTTGCTTTTCATTATCAGGTATGAAACATGAGACAGAAATGTTAAAACTATCTTCAGTCCTTTCATATCTGCGAGTGGCATTGTTCTCAGGTATGACCAATTAGATGATAATGAGTACTGTCTCCATCAAGATGAAAACATGCTGTCATAGCTATAATATCAGATAGTTGTTAGTTATTTTCATTCCATAACTCATTGCCCTGCATGATAGAGGGAAGTGTGTCAGTAACTCTGATCCAATGTAGTTGTTATGGTTAAAAGAGTGGGCAACAGCTGTGAGGCGTGGGTGTTAGACTAGCAGCAGTGCTATGTGCATGAGTGAGGTGAAGCGCTGAATGTTAGGTATGCGTCCTGACTGATACAGACTTTTTTTTTAATTGAGTGATGGAGGTGTGGTGCATAAGGCCAATGGTGCAGTTGGTAGGATGTGACACTTGAAGGTGAATTCGGTGACCTTCTCCACTTCTGTGAGGTAATTGAACTTCTCTTAGCACCACATCCTAATCCTCAAGACTAAGCTCCTAATATTGCCTATGATCTTCCAGAAGCTTGTCTGATCCACTTATGAGGACCTCATTCCTATCTACTTTACACAATAAGCCCACCAATGCTCATCAGGCAATCTTGGAGTCCTCTCTCTGCCATGATGTGCCCCTCCTGCCTCTTTTCTAGGTCAAACACACTTCAGCAAGCACTTCCAAATTTTTAATTCCTCTCTGAACACAAGAGAGATACCAGAGGATGGGAGGACAGTGAAGGTGGGTTTTAAGAGGGTGCTAGAGATAAACCAAGGAATTACAGACTAGTGAGTCTCACATCAGTTGTAAGGAGACTATTGCAGAAACCTTTCCAAATAAAGAATGAACTTCCACTTGAAAAAGCAAGGTTTGGTCAGGGATAGTCGGCATATCTTTGTTACAGGGATGTCATGCCAAACATATTTGATTCACTGCTTCAGGAAGGTGACCAGGTCTGTCACCTCGATGAGAGTAGCGCAGTTGAGTTTATATGGATTTCAGCAAAACTTTTGACAAGACCCCGCATGGGAGATTGACACAGAGGTAAAAGTTCATACAATCCAAAGTAACTTGGCAAGTTGGATCCAAAATTGGCATAGTGGGAGGAGGCAAAATGTCATGGTGGAAGGCTGTGTGACCGGAGGTGATGTCATATCGCAGGGATCAGTGCTGGGTCTCTTATTGTTCATGATGGATATAAAGGACATAGAAGAAAATGTGTGCAGAGAAATAAGTAAGTTTGCGAATGACACAAAGATTGGATAGGTGGTTGACAGTGAGGAAGATGGTCTTAGATTAAAGGAAAACATAGATGATTGGTCAGATGGACAATCAGTAGCAGATGCCATTTAACGCTGATAAGTAAGAAGTAATGGAAGAAGGAAGAAGAGCTACACAGAAGCCAGTATCCCATCACCAAGTCACCCTATATTTATACACAAACAATCCTGGATGACCATACTGTGTCATGGAGAGTCAGGCACCAGAGGGTCAGTATCTTTGACACACATCATTTTTATATGTCAGCCAGGGCTCCCTTGTTAGACCAGAATTAACAGTCCCAATCATGAAACTCATATTCTATGACATCCAGCTAACTGACCTCATTGCAATCACTACACAAGGGAGTACTCAATGAATGGCAGGACATGAAGAAGTTCAGAGGAACTGAGGCATCTTGAGGTATTCATTTGCTGATCCCTGAAGGAGACAGGACAGGTTAGTAGGGTAGTTCAGAAGGCATACAGGATGATTTTACCAGTCATGGCCTGGATTATAAGAGTAGGGGAGTTATGTTGGAGCTGTGAAAGTCTTTATGTAGGCTGCAGCAGGAGTACTTCGTACAGTTCTGGTTAGCACACGAGAAAAATAATGTGAGTGCATTGAAGACGGCACAGATGAGGTTCACTAGAATGTTGTCTGCTTCAGACCATTTCAGCTAGGGAGAGAGGCTGGATAGCCTCTGATTCCTGATGAAGGGCTTTGGCCAAAATTTCGATTTTCCTGTTCCTCCTGACCTGCTGTGCTTTTCCAGCACCACTCTAATTTCCAGCATCTGCAATCCTCACTTTTGCCTAGAGAGACTGGATAGGTTGGGTTGTTTTCTTTAAAACAGAGAAAGCTAAGAGGGGACCTGACTGTTTAAAATTATGGGAGACATTGGATTGGAATGAAGCTGTTTGCTATTGTTGAAGGGTCAATTACAAGGGAGCATAATTTTCAAGTGAAAGGCAGGGGATTTGAGGAGGTCTTTATTCACCAGAGGGAGGTGGGACTGGTATACACTGGATAACTGAGACAGGATACCTCACAACCTTCAACAAGTACTTTGATTAACAGTTCAAATGTCATAACATTCAAGGTTGTATGCCAAGTTCTGGAAAATAGGATAAGTGTAAATTTAGCATTGTTTTCTATCAGTGTAGACTCAATGGGCTGAAGAGCCTCATCTGTTCTGTATGACACTATGACTCCAGATCCTTCACCAACTAGAATGCATCTCCTCTTTTTGGCATGCAGTAGTACAGGTTAGATTTAATCCATCAAATCTTCTCAAACTTTTGCACCACTCTCTCTACCCTAACAATGTTCTCATCCATTTCCAAATTTCCCGATTTTAATCACCTCGTGATGCCTTGATGACATGACAATAGATCTTCGAAGAAGGGTTAGAATCGATTTATAAGCTAGAAATTTTGCATTTCTCTAACTGTTTGCAGTATTGTGCATCATATATTGTAAACATTTGTAGAACACTCAGTAAAAAGCATGATTCCAGAAGGCAACTGAAAAAAAATTATAAATGGTATACATTAGAAAATTCTTTGATACTGGATTTTAACATTTTTTTTAAGGGATGTTCCTATTTCAACGAGACATTTTCAGGTAGGCACCAATTTGAGAAAATTATGACCGTGCTATTAAGTTCATAAATATAATGCGAGAGGAATTATTTTGCAAAAGCTTTGCTCCTGGCTTAAAGCTTAAATAAATGAGACTGTTGGTTGAAAAATCATTCGAATCACGTTAAAGTACCATTACTAACCTCAGGGATCCTCATGAATAGTTGCAAGGAAGGAAAAGATTCTAACAAGACTGCCACTTGAATCTCTGACAATTTTTAGAACTCTTTAGTCATCCAATTTTTTTCACCTGATTTCCAAAAGGTACAGATGTACGGTTCAGTGTCAGTCCATGGACACTGACTGCGATGTAATAGCTCTTTTAATTGATCTTCCTTCAATTGTACAATGAGACAGAATAATCAGGCCTGGTAGTTTTTTTTTCTTCTTCTCAGACCTATGCTCTGTTGCTAGGCCACAGTTGTGATCAGCGTTTTAAGACCACAGCAGAGATTGGACCCATGATCTTGCTGTGCCTTTTACCTCAAAAGAAAAGGTTCTATGACATTCACTGAATAGAAAAGCTCAAAAGATGAGAACAACATTATCTTTCTAGCTTTGTCCAAACAGCAGGTTTGTCGCATTCATCATTTTCTTGGCCAGTCGGTAATCTGAGTCAAGAGTGTGGTGCTGGAAAAGCACAGGATTCCTGAGGAAGGGCTTATGCCCGAAATGTTGATTCTCTAGCACCTCGGATGCTACCTGACCTGCATTGCTTTTCCAGCATTACACTCTTGACTCTGATCGTCAGTATCTGCAGTTCTCACTTTCTCCCAGTCAGTAATCTGATTATGTTTTCACTGTTTGAACTCTTCCAGCCACTTAAGAGATTTGAAAGATGTTTTTATTTGCATGAAGAATGCCCCTTTAAGCCAGTAAACATTGAAAAGCCAAAATCTACTGAAACCCAGTAATGACAGTCATTGGGAGAAGATGAGCTAACAGCCATCAATTGATTTTATTTTAGCCTAAATAATTAATCTAAACCGTGAATAATTTGTCTCGTTTTCCAAATGAATTTATTTTTGAGAGCAGCAAACAGATGTGTCTAAGATTTTACCATGTGGTTATATGAAACTCATTTCTGAAAACAAATTATTCTAATTAAGTCAATGTTGATCATTCCTCCTTTGAGTTCAAAAGAAAGAAACTTTCATGAACTTTATCAAATAAGTCTGACATCTTTAATGCTTTTATTTGGATAATAGCCTGACAATTTAAAACCTCTTGATGTACCTGTGCCAATTACTGTCACTGCTGTAAATTTTTCATTGTTAAATTGCCACTCCTGTATCAGTCAAAATATTAATAATAAGGTTCATGTGGAGTTGCACATTTCCTGTGGTGACGTTCTTTAATAGCTTCTTTTAGTCTGGTAAGTTGTAGAGTCAGCAATTATGCAGAATATTCTCATTATGAGGACATATTAATGCCAGAACAGCTGTACCTAATGAAGTAGTGTACCTGGTAATTACCATTCTGCTTACGCTTAATATTAATTGTGAATGTGCGTCTCAGCTCATTTGGTAGTGAGGAGATGGAATTTTGTCAGCAAGGGTGGCTTAGTGGCTGAGACTCCCAGAAGGGAACTGATATTCAGTATGTTGTGAAGCCCTGAGCAAAGTGTGGCTTGAAAAAGACAAACACTATAATCAGTGCAGGGCATGGCCACAGTCTTACAGACTTTCCATAGTGCTCACTTTGTAGCTCTGTTCTCTTTGCGTGTGCATATTATACAAATTCAGCTTTAAAGTTATGCAAATACCCTCCAGGAGCCTGCATTTGATTTATCAGTAGGTTTTCTCAATAGTATCCAGTTCCTATTTTAAAATTCTACAATCTCCAGACACAATTACTGGTGCTATGAGGCAGCAGTGCTAACCACTGAGAAGAGCAGACGACTCATGTTTGCTGTCCTGGCCGATATTTATTCCTCAATAAACATTGCTGCTTGTGGGAGTCCCTGCACACAAAGTAGCTGCTGCATTTCCTATATTACAACGGTGATAACTCTTCAAAAGCACTGTATAAACTGCAAAATATTTTAGAACACATTATGATCATGAAAGACGCTAATGCATTCTTTCTTTTATTTCCAAACATAAATCAGGCTTCGCGATAATTAATCCCAATTTTAAAATCATAAAGCTCCCAGTTGACTTTCCCACAAATGTCACTGTCCCTAGATTATAGAAACAAAGATGGTGAGTTTCTGCCAACTATCCACTCAAGAGGTCTCATCAAAATAATCTTCCAGCATTGACACATGGACACCAGTAAGCAACTTTTAACAGTTTTTACATCTGAAAAAATACTTGTTCCTGCAAAACTGTTAAACGTACAGTAATAATAGAACATGTTAAGCATTTCTATTCAAAAGAAACTTTTATTTTTATTTAAATTCAGATTCATCAGGCGGAAGGCTGGACCACCATATTCAAAGTATTTACTATCTATGATAAACCTATTTTCAGTTGTTTAATAAAAATGTACCAACTTGGCGCTCCTACATATATCAGGGAATAGTTTATAATGCAAAGAAAGAAAAATGAACAGTTACATTCTGTTACGCTGCCCAATTGGGCAGGTAAATGAAAGATTTTATGCTTGTGATTATCAAATACATTTTAGCGTAAAGTTGAAGTGTAATCTAACCATTGCAATTTCAAGCACAATTTGCATTCACTTCCCAATTGCGCCCAGTGTGGAAACTTCATCCCATATGACTCCTTTAATATGTATCACAATTTACTTTAGTTGGAAGCCACCACAAATCTTCAAGGATGCAGAAGTAACGACTGAGATGCTGTGAAATTATCCGTATTGTGACAGATGTGTGGGCTTGTTAATTGAGCAGTAGCCAAAAAGATAGACAAAAACTTGATCCAACATATTGTGAAAAAGACTGAGAGAAGTGAATAGAGTTCTTGGAAAATGAGTATTACCTCCCAGGGCAAGTATATCAGGGAGGATATTTGAAGTCATCTTAATCTGATTCACAGGTATTCTAGAGAGAAACTGAATACCCAAATCAGACTCAAGGGATCTTATTGACAGATCACAAAATAAAAATAGTCTCACTCGAGCTCAGTACAGAATTTTCCAACTGAGAGAAAACAAGTGGATGAAAGTTAGAAAGGCTGAATCAAGGAAAAATTAATAGAACAATATGAGCCATACTCAAGTGAATTGTGCCTTAAAAATCTTGATACTGCTCTAGATTTATCAGGACCACAATGCCTTGCTGAAGTGATTTTGATTGGCCAAAGTGATCGTCAAGGAATTATTTAGACTTTATTCCCTCAAATTGCCTTGAATTTTTAATCTGTTTTGTTTTACATCTATCAGCAAATCAGATTATCACACTTTCTTATTCACTTGTGAGACATGGGTGTAGCTGGCTGGCCAGCATTTACTGGACACCGTTAGTTACCCTGAGGCATGTGGTGGTGAGCTGCCTTAGTGACTTATTAGGACATTTCTGAGGGCAGCTGAGAGCCAATTATGTTGCATGATTCTGAAGTCACATGAGGCCAGGCATTACCTCACACCACCTTATTTTTATAATCTCTTTCTGCTCTGTAATCTCCAAGATATCTACATTCCTCTGATTCTGGCTTTTGAGTATCCCAAATTTAATTAATCCACTGTTGAATGGTAGTTCTCACAGCTGCCTTGATCCTAGTTCAGAATTCCCCTCCGAAGCCTTCAATTCTTTATCCCAGATTTGAGAAAAAGGAGAACTTCTCTCAGCCAACCTTGCAACATTGCTTTGTATAACCCAAATCTTATAGAACATAGAAGATTACAGCACAGTGCAGGCCCTCTGGCCCTCGATCTTGTGCCAACCTTTTATCTTACTCTAAGATCAAACTAACCTACATCCCCTTCATTTTACTATCATCCATGTGCCTATTCAAGAATTGCTTAAATGTCCCTCTGTCTCTGACTCTACTATCAGTGCTGGCAGTGCATTCCATTCACCTACCACTCTCTGTGTAAATAACCTACTTCTGACATCTCCCCGAAATCTTCTCTGATCAGCTTAAAATCTCCCCACCCCCACCCTCCTCTCATTTATCTCTCCATCCTTCAGGCGCTCTGCCTGTATTCCTGATGAAGGGCTTTTGCCCGAAACGTCGATTTTACTGCTCCTCGGATGCTGCCTGAACTGCTGTGCTTTTCCAGCACCACTAATCCAGAATCTGGTTTCCAGCATCTGCAGTCATTGTTTTTACCCACCTTAAAATTATGCCCCCTTGTGATAGCCATTTCCATTCTGGGAAAATGTCTCTAGCTACCCACTCTATCTATGTCTCTCGTCATCTTGTATACCCCAATCAAGTCACCTCCCATCCTTCTTCGTTCCAATGAGAAAAACCCTAGCTCCCTCAACCTTTCTTCAGAAGACATGTTCCCTAGTCCAGGCAGCATCCTGGTAAATCTCCTCTCCACCCCTCCAAAGTTTTCACATCTTTTCTATAATGAGGTGACCATAACTGAACACAATATTTCAAGTGTGAACTAAACAGGGCTTTTCAGAGCTGCCTCATAACTTCCTTGCTCTTAAACACAATCCCCCTGCTCATGAAAGCCAACACACCATACGCCTTCTTAACAAGTCTATCAACTTAGGTGGCAACTTTGAGGGATCTATGGAAGTGAACCCTAGATCCCTTTGTTCCTCCACACTGACAAGAATCCTGCCTCTAACCCTGTAACCTGCATTCAAATTCGACCTTCAAAATGAATCCTTCACACTTTTTCAAGTTGAACTTCATCTGCCACATCTCAGCCCAGCTCTCCATCCTGTCAGTGTCCCGTTGCAATCTACAACAGCCCTCCACACTAACTACAACTCCACCAACCTTTGTGACATTGGTGAACTTACTAACACATGCTTCCACTTTCTCATCCAAGTCATTAATAAAAGTCACAAAGAGCAGAGTTCCCAGAACTGATCCCTGTGGAGATATCTCATAAAACTCTTGTTAGCTATCTTGGGAATTTCATTAGGTGGAAGGTAGTGTTCAAAGACAAGATGCTGGATAACAGGATGTTTCTTAACTTTCATCATCTAAAATACCAAGCACTCTCATCTGTACAAATTTTATTGTAATTTTTTTTCTGGCTGCAACACTTGTAAACCAATAGCTGAAATGAGAGTTTAATCACCAACATCCTAACTTTCCTTCTGTGAGTCATTTGCAATATTTTTTAAAAATTCTTTCTGATTTCCAGCTTAATATTTTCTGAGGCCTTTTTGATTCTGCAGCCTCAGTCTACATATCTTTTCCAGCCCTTGTGCTATCTCCTGCATTTGTGTCTCATGCAATCTAATCCTGATGATGCTGATTTTTGAGAGAAATTAGAGCTTTTCTTGTCACTCCCGCACTCTCCCTTTCTGATCCTCGCAATTATTTCATGAAGTTAACCTCTTTTGTCCTCAGAATATTTCACTTCACTCCTAAACCTTCTCTTGCTCCTGACAGTGTCTCCTTTACTAATGTTGCAACTAGTCACTGACTGAACTCCCCCTTTTTTATGTTCTGAGATGGATACTCTGAAATTGTTTTGCCCTAAGTGAGAAGAAATTGACAGGCTGCCCTTTTGTATTCACCCACACCTCAGTTGATATCAATTAAAAGGTATCCTTTCTCTGGTGGATACCTTTCTACCAGACCGAAGAGGTTAATCTAACCATATTTTCTTGAATTAGCAAAAAAAGTAGTGCATTAGTTGCTAAACATGAGAAGAAATATTAGTGCAGCATGCATACACAGTGACTAGGAGTGAGAAGACAGTCCAAACAAAAAAATGCCTGCACCATTTGTGAAGAGTAGACGCAGGGTGCTGATAGTTGAGCAGTTGAGAGTTTTGGCTTTGCAAATTAGCTGAAATGATTTTGTCTTGTTTACTTTTGAAGTGGCTTCTGAAACTCAAACAAGGGAGATTTTCTTTTGTCCTCATACATTTTTAACCGACTTGCTGTCAAAGCAAAAAAAAATTACCTGCAACACAGGGCTGACGAGTGAATGGTTCTTCAATTTAACAGCCTTTAAATCCAGGCTAGTACACATGAACACCTCAGCCCAAAGCACATGTAAGTTTCAAGTGCATTAACACTCAGAGATCAGGAGTAGTAATTTTTTTTTATAAATCCCGCTTTGTGTATTCTTTAAAAGGGAAAAACACAAAAGCAGTCTCTTATCCAGACTGCTGTCTTTTCTCCAATGATTTTCACAGTTTGAGGTCCACACAGATTACAGTTCAGTTTATAATGCATTTCTCTTTTTGAAGTTGCCTTGACATTTTCAGGTCTGACACCCTAAGTTCCTTTCCAGATAGCCACTGAAATTACATCCACAGTCATCTTTTGGATGTAGCTCCTTTGTGAAAAAAAAATCCACATGTTGCAATGACACCATGGTCCCTGCATCATCACCAGGTTTGTGGTGAATGCTTGGCTTTGGAGTGCAGAGTTTGTCTTGTTGCACTTCTGTAACTGATGTAGTCTCTCTGTCTTGGTAATTAGGTCTCATCTGCTGACCGAGCATATATTCTTGGAGTAATAATGCTCTTAAAGTGGTGTTTTCAAAATCTTCTTTCGTTCTGGATCATCTTCTTGTGACGTGGGTTTCTGTATGGAATGTAGATCTGCACTATTAAATATCATGTGATATTTCCCTGATTGCCACTACTAACAACTCATGGTGTCTACCTCCTCTACCAGCCAATGGTTCAGAGAATCGGGGTTGTTTTAGGAAGCTTGCTGTAGCCACCCCTCCCTTGTCTAGTGCCAGTCAAATAGTCAATAGTACACATATACCATCAAAGTGTCTTTATAGAAGAGGCACTGCTCTTAATTAATAATGTACTTTAATTACATGGTAACAATTGCTGTTGTTTATGTACAATAGCGACTTGAATGTGAATATAGAAGATTTAATTAGCAGGTTTGCAGATGACACAAAAATTGGTGGTGAGGAGAATGGTTTCATGCTACAGTCTGATATTGATCAGCTGGTAAATTAAGCAGAGCAATGGCAGATAAAATCTAGTCCTCGTAAGTGTGAGGTGATGTATTTTGGGAGGTAAAATAAGGAAAGGATATACAATGGTATGTCTCAATTTCATACTGAGGAAAAAAAGGATCTTGGTGTATATCTCCATCGATCCCTGAAGGTGTCAGCACAGGTAAACAGGTTGGTGAAGATGACCTATAGGATGCTTGCCTTCATCAGCTAGGACATAGAATATATGAGCGTGGAAGTTTTATTACAACTTTATAATTCATTGGTTATGCCACAGATAGAACACTGTATACAGTTCTGGCTGCCACACTATCATGATTGTACGAGAGAAGGTGTAGAGGAGATTCACCAGAATTTTGCTTGTGATAAAACATCTCCAGTTATGAGGAGTGACTAGATAAGCTTGGTTTGTTTTCCTTGGTGCAGAGGAGGTGGAGGGGGATCTGATTGAGGTTTCCAAAATTATGACAGACAGAGACAAAGTAGAACATGATTTTCTGAGATCAGTGGACACAGATTTAAGGTGATGAGCAAATGGTTTAGAGGAGTTTTAAGAGAAAACAAATCACCTAGAGGGTGGTCACCCAGAATGTGCTGCCTGAGAGGGTGCTGAAGGCAGGTATTCTCACAACATTTAAGAAGCATGTGGATGAGCGCTTAAAATGCTGGGGCATTGGACCAAGTGTAGGTAAATGGGATTAGTAGTTTTATATTTGTTGGTTAGCATTACCAAGGTGAATGAAAGGCCTGCGACTGTACTGTATGACTCTGTGACTCGATGATAGCTACATGTCTAGTTGGCCATTATTGCTAAAGCTCTCTGAAGCAGTACAGAAAGCATTTTCTCCCTACGAAGGATCATATAGAACTTACTGAGTCTATCCACAGCAGCATGGACAGAATGGGTGGAGGTTGATGTAGCATGAATATCAACTGCTTCCCGTTCTATTATGTCCAACAACAAAAAGTTATGTGGAGAGAGGAATTTAGGGAGAGCAGGAGGGATGTGATCACAAGGGAAGTGGAAATGCAAATTCAGTTCATGGATGTTGGGAATTGTTCAGTTCAGAGTCTATGGGAAAAACGAATGCAACATAGATCACTATAGATTGGAACAGTGGTATGCAACAAAAAATTTAAAGAACCTGTAAGAGGAATGAAACAAGGTGATGTGTATAAAGAAATAGGTGAAATGAGAGGATGCACTTTAGAGATCCACTTAAGAGTGATGAGGTCCACATTGTCACCATGCAGACTTGACTGGTGAAATGTATTGCCAGTTTCTACAAACAATGTCAATTTAAAAAATCAGAACTTTAACAGAAATAGATTAGAATAGGAAAAAAAAGTGTTAATTGTGTAGTGATGGCTAAAGGTAAGAAGAGGATTTTGTTTTGCCCTTCAAGAGACGGTGCTGTTTAACAATCCACTGGAACTTGACACTGAACTTTCTTGTTCTGCAAACTGTGTATTTGATAATCTGGCCAGTACAACTGTAGCAATTCCAATGAATACAGAGTGCATTCACCAATCCCAAGCCCAGAAGGTACCGTTAATGAAAAGGAGTGTCAATCAGACAAAAAGGCCAAAACCATGATACACTAATCCTCTGTCTCAGACCTCCTTTGAATAAAATAAATTTTCAAGCATATAATTTAGTATACACAATTTATGCTCGGGTTGATGTAACGTCTTGATGTAATAAGTAACATTTTGAACAAAACACATGGTCACTGGGTGTTACTTTGAACTTTCATTCACTTCAAGCAATTAAATGGCATTTGTCCTGAATTTATAAACTAATTCATGGGATGTGAGTGTCACTGGCAAGGGCAGCACTTGTTGTTCATGCCCAATTGCCCTTGAATTAAATGATTTACTAGTTTAATTCAGAGGGCAGTTAAAAAAAGGTCAGTCATATTGCTGTCGGTCTGGCTTCACACATAGGTCAGGCTGGGTGATGACAATACATTTCATTCCCCAAAGAGTGTTAGTGAATCACATGTGTTTTTACAACCATTGATGATAGCTTTGATAGCCATCATTACCAAGACAACCTTTAAATTCCAGACTTGATTAATCAACTTTAAATTTCACATGCTGCTGTGGCAGGATTTGAACCTATATTCCCATTGCCCCAGACCAGACTGGCAAACAACTGCTCTCATGACATTACCATTATGCCACTACCTTCCCCAAATGGATATCTGTGACAGATGGACAGGTGGAGTACTGATGAGTCAGCTAACTATCCATTTATGCAATATCCTTTTTGATGGCCCCAATTAATTTACTGACACAGACTTTTGCATATGCAAGACATTTAGTCTGAGTGGCACAACCATGAAGACTATCCTTTCACTTTAGGGATCTAGGTTCAAATCTAACTATAATGCTTTTCATGGCTCTTAAACATGCTAAGTGAAATGAGTTCAGGCAGTTCCAATCAGCTCCCAGTAGACAACTCTGCCACACAAATGCTGCTTTAAATGTCACCACAAATATATTAATTCAGCAGTTTTTTCCATAAAGGGGCATGAAGGATAAACACTCAGTATTTGAATGTGAGAAGCATCAGCAGTCAGAGGTCATCTACAGCTGAGGAATAAGGTTTTATTCAAACTCTTGATAAATAACCAGATAAAACTTTGATGTGATAATATTATGTTTATCTGGTGTTAAGATCAGTTCAGAAAAGAACTCAATGACATTACAGCCTTGAAACCACTCCAGGATGTCAATCATTTTTATAATATGCCTTACATACCCCAAGGGATAGGCTCAATCCATTTAGGTTGTTTCTTCACCCACTATAAACATGCACCCATTTAAAATAATTGTCCTAATAGATGCAGATGGCAGAAAACACTCTACATCGTAGTACTGAACAATTCCCATTGACAATCTAATTTTTTTATTCATTAATGGGATTAGGACATCACAGACTAGGCCAGCATTTATTGCCCAGTCCTAAATGTCTAGAGGGCAATTAAAATTCAACCACATTATTGTGACGTCTGGAATTACACAGAGGCAAGACCAGGTAAGAATGGCAGTCTCCTTCCCTAATGAACCAGACAGGATTTTCCTGACAACCGGCAATGGATTCATGGTCTTCATTAATTCAGATTTTTTTCAATTATACATGAAATTCAAATTCCATAATCTGCCATGTTAGGATTTGAACCCAGGACCCCAAAGCATTCCCTGGGACATTGGATTAACAACCCAGCAATAAAGCTACACGGCCATCACTGCCCCTATAGCTATAGTGTGCTCATTGATAACTCGGTGGAGAGGTTTTATTTTTAAGTGCATTCAACTGGAAACCTTTAACTTCACTGTCTCCCTCGAACCAGGACAGAGAACTTGTTCCCATTCTTCCCTTGATTTTCAATCTATTTCGAAGTTTTATTGTCATTGTGAGACAAAGGAGGACAGAAGACTATCCTGATCTGCAAGGTGAGTATGAATTTGTGCTGCAACATTGTTTAGGTATTTAGGTTTTGTTGGGTATGAATCAGTGAAAGGGATGAATAGAGCAGAATGCGCGGAGATGCAATTAGAGTAGGCTATTTTCCGCTATTTTGTACCCCAGGGATATGCAGAAATGATATACACCAAGTTCTGTGTCTGAACAGGAACGTTATTACACTGCTTTTAAAATGCCTGCTGCCTCAACCTTAGTTTGAGCATGGTTTCATTTTCTCTATAACCCACAGCCACAAGCTTGACACAGAACATATAGCACAGTGAGCAGTCAACTGATATCAACCATCAAACACTGATATAAAGACTGCATTGTTTTATTATTTTTCATTGTGGACAGAAATGAGAAAGAACTGTTTTAAAACCTGTGTTTTCCAAAGATTGCTGCATATTTGGCGACTGGAAGCAGGAGGCTGGAAGAACACAGCAAAGCAAGCAGCATCAGGAGGTGGAGAAGTCAACGTTTTGGGTATCACCCTTCTTCAGGACTGGGGGTGGATGTAAGGGCAGCTGCAGATAAAGGGTGAATTGGGAGGGGAGGTGCAGGGTGGTGAGATAAGGATAGGTCGAGTCTACCACCTGGTTGATCGATGGGAGGAAAGAATCCGGTTGGTCGCTGGAAGGAAGGGTCGATGGCAAGTAAACTGACACTCGTAGCAAGAATTGTTTAAGCAACTGATTGAACAAGTAGTCGTTGAAACAAAATCAGACATTTCTGGAGAAAGGCAGCAGGTCTGGCAGCATCTGTGGAGAAAAAGCTAAGTTAATGTTTTGAGTCCAGTGATAAAAGCAAATTACTGCGGATGCTGGAATCTGAAACCAAAAGAGAAAATGCTGGAAATCTCAGCAGGTCTGGCAACATCTGTAAGGAGAGAAAACAGCTGACGTTTTGAGTCTAACTGACCCTTTGTCAAAGCTTTGACAAAGGGTCAGTTAGACTCGAAACGTCAGCTCGTTTTTCTCCTTACAGATGCTGCCAGACCTGCTGAAATTTTCCAGCATTTTCTCTTTTGGTTTTGAGTCCAGTGACCCTTCTTTAGAACAGTTTGGTTTTATTTCAGATTTCCATCATCCACTGTTCTTTGTTATATGTAAGCAGTCGTTAAAATTAATGTACAGGCAAACTGAAGCCAAGGGCTGTATTCAGGTGGAAATTTGATTGGCAACAGAAGGTTGACTAGTCTATAGACTAGTGACCAGTTATCAATGACAAAAGTCCTTTACCTGTCAACAACCATATGATTGGCTCTTAGGCAACTGCCCAGCTTGGGATTGAAGATAAGTTTCAGAGAAGTAAACGTGTCTCCACCAGTTTAGGTACTATTCTGATTCTCTGCAGTAAACCACTTTAAACAAGTGGTTTACTGCAAAGAACCAGAATAGAAGAAAACCAGTTTATCTTTCCTTCAGCACTTGTTGCAAGCTCTGACTTTTAACTGATAAGCCAGAAACCTTCCTTAAATGGACAAGCCACTCTAAGCCTCTTGCAAACCAGTGGAAAATATGAGAAGCATTCGGAAAATGAAAACCAAAAAGAAATCTTCTGATCAGCGAGAACCAATGCAAAAGATCTTGTGAACAAGATCCCTGTTATTGTGCACATCTCTGGTGGTGGGGTTCATTTGTAGGTGATAGAAGTGACGGAGGATGGTGTGATGTATACGGAGGTTAGTGGAGTGGAAGGTGAGGGCCAGGGGGATTCTGGCCCTCGAAAAATAAATAAAGAAAGCTTCTACCTCGGTCTCTTCAAATTCAAGAACATAAATATGAGTTACTTCCACCCTCAAGTCTGACACAATATTGTCTTGAAGGAACACTGAAAAGTTGTTGGATTCACCTCAAGCTGTCTTATTCCAAGCTCTTTTTCTTGCTATATAATTCGTGAAAATCCCCCTTTGCTTCTTACTATTTCCTCTGCTCCCACTTCCCTTTCTATCGTTCCCTTTTTTTAATTGAGATTTGAATTTCTGCTGCTCCAATTTTTAACTCTTTACCCCACTCTGTCCATTTCATTATCCTCCATTTCCATTTGTAAACTATTGGCTACCTCTTCTTAAATTGCAGGTTTTCTGATTTTGGGAGAAAATTCTCAGACTATGTGTCACAATTTTATTTTTATCTATAACTACAGTAAATTTTTACTTTTCAGCATTTTAACTTGAGGATTGAAATAGGAAAATAACATTTTTTGGAAAAACAAGGATTGCTGGAGAATTGATACATGTTTTGAAGGCAAGGAAGCTGACATTTACATTTTAAGTACAGTTTACACAGCTACTGGTTCCATCAGTAGCTGAAGTGTAGTCTGCAGGTGGACTGGAGTTGCAGGTTTATGTACAAATGGTTTGGCAACAACTGGTCTGGGAATGGGCAATGTTGATTTTGGTCATGCTCACGATTACAATCATTTAGAGTCATAGACATGTACAGTACGTAAACAGACCCTGCAGTCCAACTTGTCCATGCTGACCATATATCCAAAATGAATCTAAATCCATTTGCCAGTATTTGGCCCATATCCCTTCAGATCTTCCCATTCATATCCCCATCCAGATCCTTTTAAATGTTGCAATTGTGCCAGTTTCCATCACTTCCTCTGGCAGCTCATTCCATACTTGCACTACCCTCTGTATGAAAGCATTGCCCTTCAGGTTCCTTTTAAACTATCCCCCCTCACCTTAAACCTATGCCCTGTAGTTTTGAACTCCCCCCGCCTCCTGTGGAAAAGACCTTGACGATTCACTCGATCCATTGCCCTCATGATTTTATAAATTTCTATAAGATCACCTGTTAGCCTCAATATTCTGATAGTTTAGTCAGTTTAAGAAACAATAGTCTAGAATGTAATACATTAGTTAACTTGACAAAGAAAGTATGCAGCTGAGACAATTGGGAATCATTCTCTGATACCAAAGGACAAACAGGCTATTAACACAGGATATGACAGTCTTGCTAAATTTGTGGAGGCAACCTGCTATATAGTCAAAATGTTAGGGAACTCTGCCATAGGAAAAGTACTCATGACATCAGAATGTCCAATGTCCTCTTTGCCATCTCCATTTCAAAGTTATTTTTCATTGTTTTGAAGAACAAAAGCTTCTTATTTTACAAAACAACACCTTCACATTAGGGTAATATGGTATATGATCAATTGTTTGTAGAAGGCTAGTTAACACTTAACAGTTAAGAGATTTCATGCTACACAAGACATACTAAAAAGTGGAATACTAAAAGAAAGTAGTCTTAAAGGGGACCTGAATTTTCAACCATAACCAGTTATTGATTACCAAGACCTTCTGCTTGTCAACAACTGTGGTGGTTCTCCAGCAGCTGAACAGTGGGGCTGTGAACAAGTTGCAGAGAAGGCATCAGATCTCCTCGAGCTCAGGAGTTGTCCATTCTCTGCAGCAAAACACATTTTAGACCTGAAGACAACTAATTCATTTTTTTCTTTAGTTGTTGTAAGCCGTCTCTTTTAATTAATACAGCACCAGAATCATCTCAGCAACCCGATAAACAGGGACTATTGAATTGTCTTCCCTGGCTTTCTCTTTGCCCAGAACACCCACATTTTTCCCAATCTGTATTTATCTGTCTGAATGTGGTGTCTAAAGGTGAGTTTATAAAGGAGTTAAAGTTTTAACTCTGTTATATGCTTATCATTCATAATTATTGCAGCTCAAGTTAATTTACTTGAAAGAAATAGTAATTCTTCTTGAGTTTAGAAACCTGGTTCCTACTTTCT
Organism: Hemiscyllium ocellatum; assembly: GCF_020745735.1. NCBI lineage: Eukaryota > Metazoa > Chordata > Chondrichthyes > Orectolobiformes > Hemiscylliidae > Hemiscyllium > Hemiscyllium ocellatum. The sequence goes on along the minus strand of NC_083406.1, from coordinate 24,353,634 downwards.
GACAACATATGTCTGAAAGACAGATAAATTGGGGATTTTTGCAGACTTTTCAAAAACTTCTAATTTTTGTAGTGACTCCAAGAATAGCAGGCTTTGATTTCCAGTATGCTGTCCCAGTGAGGCATAACAATTGTTTGTGACAGAATATTTAAATATTCAGAAGTAACTTATGGTATTCTGCTAGCTAAGCATTTACTGGTGTCAAATACAAATATTTCTATACTTTAACAACACAATGTCAACTAAGTCTTTTGCTACTTTTCTTCTAAGAAATGTAGGGTTCAAAGTGACAATTTACCCACCATAATTTATTCTATTTTTCTATGGATTCAAATCGCAGCATGAGTCCATTGTTTGTTATGCTTCGATCACGGTTGAGCCAAGGATTTGTTATGCCTGGCAAGATTCCAAATGGAATGCCCCAATCCATTAACCTCTTGGGTGAGGAATGGTGAACCAACACCTTTTCTTTATTCACCCATCCACTAGGTCGGATGTAACAGGGTTAATATAAGAATGATTTAAAAAGTAGATACATTTCTCCCTGACCCAAATGAATTTCTGTTTTAAAAAGAGCTAATTTAGCAAGGTTGTTTTGAATCAGCAAAAAAAGTGAGTTTATTAATCATTAAACACAAGAAGAAATACTATACATATATACCCAGATTATGTGTACATTCTGTCCATAAGGATAAAAATTTAAAATAAAACACCTAGCATAGTCTGAATTGTTCATGAAGAGCAGAAATTTGAACATTACAGCCATTCAAATGGAGGATACCTGCATTTTGACATTGGTAGTTGAAGACTTGGTTTTGTAATCCCTAGTTTTGCAGATTGACTGAGATTCTGCAATTCTGATTCCTTTCAATCCTGATTTAATTCCAACTCCAAGGTAAAAGAGAGTTGTTATGCCCTGGTTCTTTTTGTCTGGTTTGTAGTACTTGTGATGGGATAAGGTTTTTACATTAATACTGGATTAACTAGAACATAATTCTTTGACTGTGACCTTCACAGTATGCCAACATGCAACCCAGGTCTGTGTACATAATTTTTTGTCTCACTGGAACCAATGAAACTGGTTTAATTAACTCTGTCGTTTTGTATTCGTCAAAAGGATAACCACAAAATATGTCCACAGTTTTGGACATAATGTGTCAGTGCTTGTGAGCCTCTCATTATCTTTGTCATCTGTATTGATCTTACTCTTCTTTCTCCCCACCTTGCCCCCACTTTTGAAGAATTGTTTCAAGGTCTCTGTATCCATAGGTGTAACATTCCGTGGGTCTCTCTATACAGCCACTTATATCCACAGCTATCTATCTGCCCTCTTTTAAAAAAGACATTACAAGTTAAAAATGTCCACAGTATTTTGGGGTTCTAATCCATGGTTATGACAATCTGCATGATGCCTCAAAGGGGGCTGTACATTATTTCAAAATTAGAGCTGAAGTTTCTGCATGTGGATCTTGAGCAGCATATAACAGTTTGAAGTATCGGTTTCACAGAATTTTCACGTACACACCAAGTGTTCAGGATCATTTGAATTCTCATTTGATATTTATGACCCATTATATACCAAAAGCTTTTCAAATCCAATTTAATTTGTGCATTGGTGATAACAATCATAGGTTCGCAAAGACGTGACAGAGAGTCTTAAATTCTTTAAAGATGTCCAGGAAAATCCATCAGGTTATCAGATTTCAATTCTTAAATCACATGTAGATATACTTTTTTTTATATTTCTTAATCAGATGGGATGTCATTTTTGTTGGAAGACAGATTTTTTCAAGTTTTCTGTTAGAATAGTGTTATCTCTGTAGTTTTTTGAAACCTCCACATTATTGTCTCTTGTATATCATTGATTTCCTTTGTTTTCTTTTATTATAGATAAGACCAAGCCCCTCAAAATATATTAAGAAGAAATCCTAGACCCTAACGTTTTGCTATTTTAAAGTAACTGTAAGGTATTGCATTCCAGATGCAATTCGACTGGTCAAACTATCAGATTTGAAACGAAACACACTTTCTTCATACACTATGGTTAAAATACAACAAGAGAACAAAGTAAAGAATTGGCTAAGCTGGAACTCTATTGGAAAACACACCCTTGGCAAAGGCAAATTCAGAACAACAGATTGTCTCACATGCAACTCCAGCAGCGGGAAAAAAAACCCTTAGTTTTTTGCTGTAACTGAGAGGAAAAAATAGATTCCACATCTTCCAGAGCCCAGCAGCAACTCCTAATGAAGAACTGAAAAACTTAACATCATGGTCTTTGGAAGTTTGCCTCATCCATTCAGGCTATTCCTATTGTTCCTAGTTTTTAAAAAAATGCCAAGGCCTCACAAATTGTTTACTTTATTGGTTGCAGATAGACAGCTCAGTCCTTTTACATTAAAACATCTCATTAAAAAATCCCAGGACAAAACACATCTCTTAAAGCCATAGTATCCATCATATTTTCCTTAGATCAACCATCAGCTACCTCAGCCCTAACTTTGGTACTTCTTCATTAGCTCACTTCGATCTTTCCCCTCCCTCAAACCTATTTTAAGTCACCCTTGAACTTAGCTCTTTGGCCACATCTCCTAACATAACAGGTGGTCTGGAGCCATATCTGATGTTTTCCAGTGAAGAACCTTTACAATATGAAAGATGCTCTATATAGTCAAGTAGTTGCACTTTTTTGTCCACACTCCCATATGAAGAAGAATGTTCTGGCAATATTTTTGCATTTCTAGGGTCAAAATTTTTTTAGTGTTTGCAAGGGATCACTTGCAAAATCTTAAGAAAGACACAACTATTACTTAAAAATTTTAAATTGGACATCTTCAAGACCACAGTGACTCACAGCCGTTAGTACTGCTGATTCAAGCACTAAGGACCCAGGTTCAATCCAGCCTTGGGTGACGATCTGTGTGGAGTTTGCACATTCTCCCTATGTCTGTTTGAGTTTCGTTTGGGTGCTCTGGTTTCCTCCCACAGTCCACCAACGTGTAGGTTCGATGGATTAGCAATGGGAAATGTAGGATTGTAGGGTAGAAGGGTGAGACTGGATAGGTTGCTCTTCGGAGGATTAGTGTGGATGTTTTGGGCTGAATGGCCTGTTTCCACACTGCTGGGGTTGCATGAAATGGTTTATTTTTGCTAATCCACATTTTTAAACTTCAAATATGCAATTACTATGTTTTAAATGCAAATATTTTGTGCTTAAGTCCTCAAATACCACATGTAACAGAAAATGGAAACCCTCCCAGATTTTGTGACCCATATGTTTATTGCTAATGTGACTTCTGATTTTTTTTCCCAAGTGAAAGGGTGAGGGGAGCAGAGAAATTCAAACGATCAGTGTCACAACAGTTCTCAATGAATAGACTGTGTTCAAGAAAAAGGTAGAAGGAGGGGTCCAAAAGGTTTAACTGATCTCGGCATTCCAAATTCCAGAAAGCAAAATTATCTGATCGATGTCAATGATCTGAACAGATTTGTAGCTTTGGGAAAGATGTTTTCATTTCCCAGATGAGTCCAGAACAACAATAGAAGATATTTAGAAAAGGTTTTTTGAAAGAATCCTTTACCAAGCCTATAGTTATAATGCTAAACTTGCTGAATTTTAAACAGCAACCAGTTGGGTACATGAGGGAGGTATGTTAACAAGGTGCAAGGTTTGCTGTATGTAAATTAGCTGCTGTGTTTCCAACATCATAACTGCAACCACAGCTCAAAGTACTTCATTAGCTACAAAGTTCTTTGTGATATCCAATGGTTGTGAAAGATGCTGTACAATTATAAGCCATTTTCTTTCTTTTGTGTCACAGTAGAAGTTGCAGCAGCTAAGCCTTAGGCGGTGCATTCTGGGAGAATTTCAGTGCATGTTCTCACCTTCTTTGAAGCTTGTCACATGAATCATTATGCAGTGTGAGGGTACATTCAATTTTTTTTGGCAATATATTTTTCCTGTCATGCATTCAAGTGATATGAGGAAGCATATACTCCCAAGAAAAAAAGGGTTGATTTCTACTGTTCTCAGATCACACAAGTATTTTAAAATGAGTCCTGTGGCACTTAAATCTTTGGAGACACAATCAAAGAATGAATACTGCATTTTTACTGATCGCACCCTTAGTGAGTGAATGATTGAACTTGTCATTTTTTTAGGGAAAAAAATGACATTGTACATTTGATTTTAAAATATTTAAATTTGATTAACTATAAAAGATCAGGAACATCAGTTTGGAGTGTTAAATTGTCGTTCAGCTCTGCTGAGCTGACTCTGCAGACTTAAATCACTCTGCCCTTTACTTATACTGCTTTACGAGTCCTTAGAGAAATTCAAATGTCCACCTCCTGCTCGGCAGCACCTCATCTACCTGGGGCATAGATAAGAGCCTAGAATGAATCACAGAGCTTATTAAACATTTAATAAGCAATAAGGAACCATCAGCCACTGAACTCACTTTGTGAACTACAAGGCTGCTGCAGGCAATGTGCTGCAATCTCCATCTGGCTACAAAATCAAGTCCTTGCTCAACATCCAGCAATGGTACAGGAAAATTCTGAAATGGAACCAGGATTTTAAGAGATGACCTACAGGGAGCATCTGTATGACCAGCACTTAGCTGTATAAAGCACTGACAAGAGCATCATGAAAAGTGCATGCAAAACACCTGCCACTTTCCAAGCTGCTCCCTAAGAGAATATGGCTTTCCTTTTGCAGAGACTCAAATTCTAGTTTGCTCTTTGCATTTCCAGCCCTTCAAATTGTTTTCAGACTTTAAAATTTAATCAAGGGATCACTTAATGGAAATAGAGGAAGAGCGACATCAGAAATACATTTGACAAAGGGTAACAAATTTCTATTTAATTATTTACAATTGCCCTCTATAGCTGCTTACAGACAGTAAAGTAGTCAGGCTGTAAAGCTTCAAATACACCAGTCTGGAAGGACAAGGACATCTATTTGTCCTCGTGCTGTGCAAATGGTTTTCAAGATTACATCTTGTTGATCTTGATGAAATTACCAGTGTAGGATCTGATGCATTGTGCTGGGAATTTACGAGCATGGGTCACTATCAAGTCTAATATTTTTATTCAGTGTTTTCCGTGCACGTCTAGACAGCACTTAATTCAAGTCATTTCATAACCCCTGAAATTTCATAAAACAGCTTCATTTAACTCTAAGGCGTAGAGATTTGCTTTTAAGAGCTCAGTTAATAACAGGTTTCATTCTTCCGGTCTGGACAATCAAAGAGAAATAAAATGGGCTCAACAGACATGAATGTCCAAAATTTCAAAAGAAATCGATGAGTAAGTAAATCACTTTGTTTTTAAAACAAAGCAACTAACAGTGTGTTTGTTTCTATTGCACAATTGATCATAAGATAACATGCTGTTGACACCATTCTTTTAGGAATTATATGCCTTTTTGTCAGGAGAAGTTAATTTCTTTGAAAAAACAGATTCCTTCACTACAAAGCCCAAATGCTCTGAACAAAGTAAGGACAAAATTAATACTGCCATTGATTTCTTCTCTTGGATAAATCTGTTTGCTACAATGTAAATTGAGGCTTCAAATTTGTTGGTGTGCTCACATAACATACACTGAAGTCTATCATGTGTGTGCAAATTAAATTATTCTAACAGAATATCAATATGATCGAGTCCAGTATCCTTAGTGATCAAACATAATGTGAAGGATTGATGTTTGGTAAGGGAATGCTGTAAATTTAAACACAGACTGAGCTCAGATCAGAAGGATCGGATGATAAGGATTTTCTTTTTAAGTCCGAACACTTGATTCTACTTTCCTCTATCTAATTATAGTGAAACATCCTCAGCAATGGATTTTCTTCACTATTGTCTCTGTTGCTCCCCCATTGACCTATCCCAAGCCCCCTCTTACTTCTCATCTGCATGCTTCCTGAGTTGACATCATGTGCAGACGTGGAATTAAAGACTTAGAGATACACATTCAGGCTGCCATTAGCCGGAGATGAAATTGTTACAGCACTTCTGGTATCAGCCCTTTAAATGCATTTCCATTTTGAAGGAGCTCTTGGTATCTCTGCCAATTTTTACCTGTCATTATTGACTCCAGCGTAAATTGAGGGTGAAATATGGTCTAAAAAAGAAACTTTTTACCTTTTATCACAGGATGTCCCAAAGTGCTTTTCAGATACTAAGTGTTGTCACTTGTTGCAGTAGGAAATGCAACAGACAATTTGCATACAAACTTCCACAATCAATTTTCATAATGCTGAAGTATAAATACGCTGGGAAGAACTCTTCTCTTCTTGAAGTAATATCATGGATCTTTTAAGCACCTGAAAGAGCAAATGAGGGCTCAGTTTACTGTTGTATTTAAAAATGATAATACCACACTCAGAAATCAGACTCAAGTTTGGCACCCCAAACTTTAAGCCATAACCTTTTGACTACAAAATAAGGCTGCTAACTGCTGAGGTACGGCTAAAATTTGAAGGATTGACTCTGTGATGATAAGCATGCGTAAATATAGCAGTAGAACTGACCATTCGGCCTTGTGAATCAATTCTGTCACTCTATTATGGCTGATCTTGCTTAGATTCTTGCTTATACATGTCTGCTCTAGGCCCCTTTAGGACAAAAAAAACCTGACAACTACAAGAAGCTATCAAAATGGACATATATGTACAGAAATAGCTTAATAAAAGCAAGATGTTTCACCTATGATAAATAGATTTCACCTGAATTGTTCTTGTCAATTAGCTAAAAGTTGTTTGCTAATGGTTATTATTGTTGGAGAAGCCATATATGGATGTAGAGTTGCTGATCGTTCATCCCAAATGTGATTACTTTTTGACAATTTTCCATGTTTATGTATTTCTACATACTTCCTGCACACTGCAGTCCCAAATGCCTCTGCGATTGGCTACAAAAATGGGTATAAAGTGAAAGGTCAGTGTTGAAAAGATTAAAAACCAGGCTTTCAATCTGTGCTGCTAAATAACTCCAGAACTAATCATGTTAGGAATGTTTTGCTTTTCCTGCAGGTAATCTCCTTCACTTCTGCTCCATCAAGAGATTAAATGTGATTGCGTCACATTGCAGCTTTGAGTGCTAACAAGTATATTACTTGTAACTCAATTAGTTCCTTCTCTAAAATTTCATGATGATAGTTTGCATTTCTCACATTTTGCTGGTTTAGAAGAAAAAACAGTTAGGTTGGAGTAGGGTCTTTGCTACATAATGCTGAGCACAGAGAATACTGCCTGCAAGCTGTGGATAGCAAGCAACTAATCTCACTCCAAGGTTCACATTGTCATAGGAAGCAAGAGCAAAGCTCAAAAGCCTGAATGGTGAGATTAGATTGCTGTCAGTAATTCATTGTTGAATCTGTGGCATTTTTAAGAAATGTGTTGTGCATTTTTCAATTTCTTTTGACAGCAGTCATTTTCACTGAAATTGTGGAATAATGTCAAGTGACATATGACCTCTCCAACTAATGCACTGTGGAAAGGTTTCCCGGATATCAGGTTACGGCAAATACCAGACTGCATCTTGAGACCTCACAGACTGTGATATAGAATTTAACAGGGTACAAAGTAGATGCTACTTTGATGAAGTCCACAGAACCAGAGGAACCTAAAGCAAAAGAGATCGTCTATTGGTTCATTGTGCCTAATGTGATCTTGCTTCAAATTTTCTCCTTCTCCACTGAAAAAATTACAAATATCCCTTCTTCAACAACTGCCTGCATTAAGCCCTTCATGCTTCTATGGCCCTCTATTTATATTCCTCATGTCTCTTCCCACTTTAATTTAGTACAGCTTATCTGCGCTTTCTTGAGATACATGAGGATGAGAGAAATTAATGTTGTGGGATGGAGAGAAATTAATGTTATGGAAATGGAGAGAAACTATTTACTTTGTAGAGTTCAGCAAAGTGGATTAACATTTTACTCAGAGGCAGGTTCAAGTATTAGGGAGCACATTTTCACAAAGAAAGGTCTGTGGAAATCTAGAAATACTGAGAGAATCTGCTGGGAATGTTAGCAGATTGGAAGAGGGATTAATCTGAAAAGTTTGGAAGATGTTGAGACAAGGGTTTTAAGTGTCAAAATAGATAGATGGAGTTGATAATGAAATCAGCTATGATCTAACTGAAATGGTGAATACAGTCAACAAGCTGAATAATTTACTCATTCACATTTGTATGACCTTTCGTGTCCTGGACTTTTTAATGAGCTAAAGCGTTTGTGGCTATGTTCAGTATAAATATCTATCTTGAGCCTAATGGTGTACAGCCATGGTCTCCATCATATAGGATTGTGATTGAAAGATCAATTGCATACTCTCTCCATTTCCCATATTCCCTTGTTATGCACACTTCAATAGCCATTGGTTAGCTCAGTGGGCTGGACAGCTGAAGTGCAGTGTGATACTGAAAGCAAGGTTTCAATTCCTCTGCAATCTAAACTTATTGTGAAGTTCTGAACCTCTCCCCTCACCTGAGATGCAGTAAACTCAAGGTTAAACCACCACCAGTCATCTCTCTTTAATCAGAGAGAAAGACTGTTGTGACATTACTTTTACCTTTTTACATTATTTCTGCGTCTGGATGCCACAGCTAGAGAAAAGGTGCATGTTCTTAACAAGCTTTGCCAAGTTGTCTCATTGTGTTTCACTTTGGTCCAAATGAACTATCATTGTTGACAATGCAAACAAGGTGAAAAAGAAATATACTGGCTTCACACATCAGTTACCAGGCTGTTCTAGAAACATAGATGCTTTTCAACCGACCATGCTCATGCAACATTGTGCAAGAATAATTCAGCAAGTCCCATTCCTCTGCTGGTTCCTCTGCTATTTTTTCTGTAAATCTAAAGGTTGTTTCTTCAGCTGTTTATTTAATTGCCCATTCAGAATGAAAATAATTACGGGAGACATTGTCACACCTCACAACCAATATTGAGCAATGCAAGTCGAGCAGGGACCCTGGAAACAAACTGTGACCGCAGACATGACCCCCTGTGTCTTCAGGCTTGAAAGCAGTGAGCTATGTTCTGGATGTTCCTGAGACACAGATCCAGATGCTTATCTGCAGCATAACCTGTGGCAATGACATCAATAACCACAAGGAAATGCAATAATGATGAGTAAAACCTGAATCATCTTTAAAAAAAGTTCAAATTCCAAGTGAAACAGGGAAATGAATTTCTGTTCACAACGGGAAAAGTTAAGAATGTTTGCTTTGTACGTCACCAAGTCTATCAATAAGTAAAAAGGACAATTTAGAATGACAGAACACAACATGCACAGTAAATTCAAGAGTAGTTTTCCCTTGAACAATATACTTCAGACAAAGAAATTTGACAGGCTGAAGGTCGTTTTGAAAGCTCGACAGTCATCTGTCACTGGTTTAAAAAAGAAAGGCCTGTACTGGAGCATTATTATGTTTGCCATCTTTTGGAAAACACAAATCATTCACAAGGGTGAAGTAATCAAAGAAGCAATGATGATGATTGCTGACTTCTGATTCAAAGACTTTAAAAACAAAGTTGAAAAAATGACAGCAATCCGGAGCATCTTATTTTGCGCTTCCATAGTAGCAACACAAGTAGAATCTTTGTCTGGAGACATCTTTCAGAAACTCCAGCAAGACCCAAAGGACTGTGAATGATCCTCACTGCAGTTCAATAAATCCATTAATATCACTGATGCAGCCCAGCCAATTATTTTTGTTTTCATGATCCTCTTACACTTTTGCCCTTTTAAATGAACTAGGGGTGAGGGTGTTGACAATAAATTCAGAAGATGTGAACTTGAGAAAACCATTCTAATCAAGAAATCGGAGTCTATTGCAAATGCAGATTTGGTTGAATTTTGCAGAATTGGTACTGATTTCCTCTTTTTTTGTCAGTTACTACAGTGTAATCCACCAGCAAACATTAGCAAGTAAAGCTATGGACTTTTCTCATGTAATTAAAGTCCTTGTTAAGATTGTAAACATGACACAGCGTTGCCTGCCTAAATCTTTACTCGACAAACTCAATGCTGCCAACAATGAATTGATCCTTTCATGCAGATGTGAGGTGGTTAAGTCGAGGGAAGGTGCTGCAGAGATTTTTTGATCTGATGCCTGAAACCATCACTTTCCTTACATGAAGGAAGAAAGTGTTGAGCAAACTGTCAGATAATGCATGGCTGATCAACTTCAGGTTCTTTACGGACATAATGTCAAAACTGAATGTGAACTACAGGAAAAGGACAAAGACTTAGCACATATGATCAGTGATGTGAATGCATTCAAACTGCAACTGGATCTGGGGCCATCCCAATTAAAGAAGAAAATACCACAACACTTCCTGAGTCTGGAGACAATACCAGGAAAAATCAAAAACACAGAAAATAGTTCCACCCAGAGAACATCTGTGCACCTCTAGGGAAACTGGCAAAACATTACACTAGGTGATTTCAGGGATTAGGTGCAATGGAATAAATCATCACGATTGTTTCAAATCTGTTCCTTCTCATAGACTTTAGTTGTTGGTACCAAATTCCATCATATGTTTTCTTTACACATACGCAGTAGAATTGATACAGAAATAATTCTAATGCAAAATGATATTGAGCTGGAACTCAGATCAAGAGACAGTTATTTCTAGGGATTTGTAAACAGAAAAGTACCCATTTCCATCATCCTGTGTTTTAAAGTGAAAGCTTACTTTGTCTCCACATAACTCTGAGACACATCCTCCCAAATGAAGATCATCAAATCTAAGTATTGCAGTCACCTCACAGATCCCCATTTGATGGAGTGCATATGACTAGCAAACTCAAACTACCAACCAAATTTCAAGATACTGACAGATAAAGTGCAGTCACAGCTATCACACTGATACTTGGTGAGTAGAGGACAAAATTAATCATTATATGTACTTGGTTTTAGATTTATATAGTACTAAAAAAAACCTATTTTCTTCACAGTAGATACTGGGTTGCAGTCAAGTTGGGAGACCATTGGTATAAAGTTTCAACAATAGCAATTCAGGAGCATTCTCATTGAATATTAGTTTCACAATGCTATTAAGACAACAGCTTCAATGTTTAAAGATTTTTGAACAGTCCCATGCAATGTGGACAAGCCATCTTCAATAGAACAAGAATTTCCTTGAATTTTCCTGGAATGATATAGGGAAAGCAGTGACACTGACTTCCAAATGAATCAAGGAATTTAAGAGCAGCCTTGTAAGGAGTAGAACCTCAGTCTATCTCTTCCAAGGCCAGTGCAACCAAGTGAGTGATGAATCTAGAGTTCCTACTTCCTTGGTTCAGAAGCATTCTCAAGTCAATAGTGTTTTGACAATAAATCAAACCCCAAAACATTGAGCTTATCCTGATGACACAGAGAATACCATTTACCTTTGGAGCCATGCTTTCAGACAGCTAAGACTGCTTTAACATGGTGGCAACCTCTAACCAGGTTGGCAGGGTTCTTTGTCAAGGCCTCCGCTGCTGGTTCTGAGAAAATGGGAGGTGTCACAATCAGGATCATGCAATCTAGCAAGATCTACAGGACCCTGCTTGCAAAGTGGAGCACTGAATTCACCCCACCCTCCCCTTCTCTGCCATTTTGAGGGCAAATGTTAGGACCTGTGCAGGGTAGCTCCAGACACATCCTGCTTGACAACGTGCACTACTGGCTTTTCAAAGAGTGTTTTCAGAAGGGGTGCTGGTGTTTCAGCAGACATCTTTTCAGGGCCAAGTTGTTGTGTGAGTAGTGTGCGATAAAAAGGAATGGAAATCAACATGAGGGTTGTGCTGGATGCTTGGTAGTTAATTAATGAGATGAGTTTAGTAAGTAGGGCAAGAGAACTCCTTATGTCTTAAGGTGCAAGATCTATCATAAAACTTAGTTTACTTTTTGGGGGGCTAAGGTTCAGCCCATTGTGTTTTCCTTTGAATACAAGGATGGATTAAAAAGGCAGTTTTACCTCTACCAGAGTCTGCTAATAAGACTGGATGTTCCCATCTGCCAACTTGTGTTCAAGGATTAGTGCACTGTGAAGGTCACAGTCAAAAATCTATCCCCTATACATCACTAGGTAAAGACTTTGTCATTCTGAATATTAGATATCAACTAACCAGCAACCAGACAAAAGGAAACCAGACAACAAAAGGGCTTTCTCTTAGCTTGAATGCTGGATCAGTCAGAGTTTAAGGGAATCAGTGCAATGGAATATCAACCAATTTGCAAAACTAAGGATTCTGAACCTTATGTCTAATGTTAAACTGCTTATATCAGCATTATTGATAATCTCCATTCCCATAACAACATTCATCAATCTGCTTTCTTGGTCAATTCAAAAACTGATATTTTTCCCTTATCTTTTATGAGCTTCCTTCTATTTCTAATCTATGTGTTGAATTACTAATTCAGACATTGATTAATAAATGAACTCCCTTTTTTATTACCTCAAACCTGTTTAAATTGGCTTCTTTTGGAGAATATGTTCATTTGAGTCTGGGAGAAAAATGTAAGGAAGACAAAGGATCAGTTCTTAAGTTAACCTTATTGTGACCAACCGAGGAGGAAGGGGAAGAGAGAGAGAGTGAATAAAGGGGAGCCAATTCATCCTTCCTCTGGAATGTTGACAATTTAGGATGTCCCATTGTAACTTTAAAACATTGGGAAACCTCATTGGAGTCTGGGCATTACAGGTAAATGTACATCTAGGTGGATACAGCTGGGATTCATGGCAGAGGGGACAATGGCAGTACACTGTGGAAATTTAGACTAGTCAAGCTGCTTAAGTGAGTTTCTTGAAATCATAGAATCATAGAGTTGTACAGCATGGAAACAGACCCTTTCTAAATTAATCTAGTTCCATTTGCCAGTATTTGACCCTTCAAACCCTTCCTAGACATGCACCCATCCAGATTCCTTTTAAACATTGCAATTATACCAGTCTCTACCACTTCCTCTGGATGCTCATTTCATATACACACACCTCTGCATGAAAAAGTTGCCCCTTAGGTCCCTTTTAAATCTTTTCTCTCTCTGCTTAAACCTATGCCCTCTAGATTAAGAATCCCCTATTCTGGGGAAAAGACCTTGGCTATTCACCCTATCCATACCCCTCATGATTTTATAATATTCTATCAGGTCACCCCTCAGCCACCGATGCTCCAGGGAAAATAAACCAGCTTATTTAGCCTCTCCCTATAGCTCGAACCCTCCACCCCTGGCAATGAATGGAAATCAATGGCATCCTATGCACATGGGGATAACGGACAACTGGTTAAGGTTTTGTTTTAGGATGGAGCTCTGGATAACGAATTATCTTCTTAGGTGGTGGGCCCCAAAATTGTTGGCAACAAGCTCGGCAACGGAAATCTACCTCCAGAGATCTGGGCACCCAAGCAACTCAATGGCATCTTGAGTAACAGCTATTCCCTGTACTTATCCAGTATCATGTTATCCAGAAATACAAGCTGGCTTTGAAAATTAACCTGTAGAAAGGGGACAAGCCAGCCCCATGAAAATTGGGTTCCTCACTAATGAACCTGTACCTGTTGTCTAACTATCTGCACTTGTAATATGTTCATGTTCAAGGCTGTAAATTAACAGCTCAAATCTTCAACATAAAGTCTGTTGTAAATATAGTTGGATCTGGCAGAATGTAATGTACAAACATGCAATCTATAAGAAAAGTATCAAGGTATCTCAGAATAATACAATTATAATATTGGAGAAAAAGGTCATTAAGCTCATCATGCCTGTATCAGTCCTATGATCTAATGCCAATCTCCTGTCTTTTCCTCATATCAAAATAGTCATCCAACGCCTTCTACTCCCAGCCTTCACCCAATACTTTGGTCAAACTTAATAACAAAAATCAAGTTCAACTCCTGTTAAACCCCCTGCTGGAGAATAGATGGGTTGCTTGAAAGACAGATGTGTTATCCACTCCAATGATTGTGCATTAAATTATTCAGAAGACTAACACAAACAAAGGACATTATTTTGTTTCATATACATTTTTTTACAAGCTGTCAACGTAGGACATTTACTGCCCTATATTTGGATCATCATGCTTTGATTAGACCTAAGTAATAGAGAAATGGCATACTGATGCATGCAAGCATTTTCTTTTCAAATTGTAAAATTCTAAACATTATACACTGTTCCACCCAAAAGAAAACATGTTTGGATTATATGAGAAATATGGAAGAGAAACAGTCATGTATTGGCATTTTAGCCACAACTATAACTGTACAATTATTTGGAAATGACTTGATATTTTGAACACATCCATGTCAAACCAATATATTGCATGTCAATTTCAGAGATGGAATCATGTGCATTTCTTTTTACACCTGGTTGAAGGAAGTAGACAAATGAGCAACCTGAATTGTGAAAAGCACCAATGTTTCACAGACTTCAGATATATGTTGATTACAGAAGGGATAAAATCCATACATTAGTGTAGGCTTGAAAAAAGTAATATCCATAAATTTTAAGATTTATGTACTCCATGCACTTACTACATAAATACACTCAGCTCCTCCACACAACAGCCAAGATTCTCAAGCTAAGTGTTAAGTAGCTATGCAGCTGATCAAGAGTGTTAACATCATAAACACCAGCTACCAATACACAAATATGATGCCTGGCTGACACATTCATTAACACAAAATTAGCTGTTAGCTGACAACAAGCATATACCTGGCACGGAGAGTTCAAGTCTTTTATTTACAAATTTCAAAAGGAAAGGAGACCAAATCATTTCATAGCTGATGTTTATTGTGTGTCATATGCCCTGGGAAGCATGCATCTGACTGTTCATTGTGGATGAGTAAAGGCTTAGTCAATGTCAAATAGAGGTGGAAGCTTGCCACAGAAAATAACATTAACATTGTTTCCTTTCAGTGAATATTTCAGAGATTCTGAAGCCTTGGAAGGTGATCAGTAGTGAGAAGGAGGCAGGTGTTTCATCGGTTTTGTTTTCCATAACAATGTAAGTCGGTTTAGGAGGTTTATATTTTAATCCTAACCTAAATCTGGAGATGCTCTGTTTTTGCAAATCGTTCAGATTAACCAGTTAGCAAAGGGAGATCCAAGATGGCGGCGACTCAGCAAGTCTGAGTCTACAGAGCCCTTCCCAAAATCTGGGCAAAGTGGGTTACCTGTCCCCACCACACTTGCCAAACCACCCAAAAAAATTCTTTAATCTCAATTAGCTGCTGAACATTATATTTAAACAGTCTAATACTGAGTGGATAATGAGTAAATCGAAGGGACCCCGCAGCTCTCAGAAAACAAAGACCCCTCCCCCACCCTCCTCTCCTCCGGCTGCAGCTGATGTAAAAACGGGCCTTATAGAGATGATTGCCAGACTGGAATCGACACTCGTCAATTTCATCACAGAATCCCGACAGCGATGGAATGCATTAGAAGAAAAGCTGCATAAACAGAATCAAACTATCGGAGAACTACAGGGCCGAGTGGAGGGGGCGGAACTAAAGGCCACGACCTCGGAGGCTGCAGCTCAAACAGCTGCAGAACAGATGCGAGCTCTGGAGCAGAGAGTCCGGGCCTTTGAAATTTACATCGATGATATTGACAACAGAAATCGGAGAAAAAATATTCGGTTGCTGGGCCTTCCCGAGGAAGAAGGGAAGGGACAGTTAATAGCATTTCTGGAGCGATGGCTGCCGCAACTTTTGAACCTGCGGGCTGAAACGGACCGGGTAAGGGTGGAGTGGGCCTACCGGGTCGCAGCACGCGGATCTGGCCCAAACCAGCGCCCACGCCCGGTCCTGTTACGGCTGCAGAGTTATAGGGAGAGGCAGATACTCCTGGATGCCTCCAGAAAGCTTGGAAAGGATCCTAAAGCCATGATCCATGAAGGATCCAAGATTATGTTATTTCAGGACTTCTCCCCGGCTTTGGCCCGAAGAAGGAAGGCGTTTGATGAGGTGAAGAAATGTTTAAGGGGCTTAGATATTCAATACACCTTACGCTACCCAGCGATGCTATGCTTTACCCATGAAGGATCCGAGTATAATTTTAGATCACCAGAAGAGGCCAAGAAACTTTTAGACTCGGTTAAATAAATCGTAAGAGACAATTTATGTTGGCTTGCCTCTCTCACACTCCGTGGGAGAAATGGATACTTTATTCTACTTTACTTTTGCCTCTGGGAGCGGGGTTGTCTTCCTTGCTATCTTATGTTATTATACTTAACTGTAATCTGTTGGAGTTGTAATTTTATAGTTATGTATGTTTGTACGTGGCATTGATGCTATCAGATATACTCAGGTATGGGTGGGGAGGGGTGGGGGTGCGGCGCTCACTGTTAACTCTAGCTCGGTATTATATCTAAATCCTATTAAGGAGCGCCCGGGTCGAGGGTGGGACACTGTTTGGGAGAGGATATGGTGGAACGTTGGAAAGGTAGTAAGGCCCCCTGAGAACAAGGGGGAAGATCTCCATTCAAACATGTTTAATTTTTTGTTCTTATTGTTTGGAAATAGCTTCCTTTTTGTCATACTGTTATGAGTGTATTAGAGAACATTTTCTCTTGTTTGACGGATGTAAGCGACTCAACTATACACTCTGGATGATTGTGGATTAGTTGAATTTTGATGATTATATATTTAAGATTTATTTTTATATTAATGTTTGTGCTTGAAAATTCTGCTTATTTTTGTAAATTTGTCAAAATCTTAAACTTCTAATAAAAATATCTATTAAAAAATAAAAAAAACAGTTAGCAAAAATGGTAAATGGAATAACAAACCAAAAGCACAAGATGGATGAGGACCACATAAAGTATATGGAATTTCATTGAAAGAGAAACTTTAAAAGTGCCTGAACACTAGCATAATCATAGGTTTCAATCTTACATCTTTTGGCTGAGTCTAAGTTACGTCAAAGTAGTCTAGAGGGTTTGTCGCCATAGGTCCTCACAAACTATCATGTCATGTCTTACCAAATTTGCCTCATTTTTTACCCACCAGGCCCTGATAGTAGCTCTCATGTCCAACTTCTAGCTCATCTTACTATGGAGACTATCTCCCTAGAATTGAGTGAGGCCTGTTGATAACTAGGACAAGCTTCCTGGCTTTTGTTTGTATTTAACGACAAGGTAAGAGAGCAATAATATGGGTTCTCTGGCTGACAGCTTGGAGATGCAGCCAAATCCACTTCGATGAGTTGGGTGCAGTTGTTAAGTGTAGTGTTCTTACTGCAGCACTGCAATGATAGCTGCTGCTGCAGCTCATGATTCAGCACTGATGTGTAGACGTGGCCTGTAAGTGAATCAAAGATTAGTCATGAGGCTTTTGAGAGGCTGGCACATGTCAAATGCAACTGTGCATGGACATTGGATGTGTGTGACTGGTGCCCATAAATTATGACTCTGAGATGCCCGATTTCTAACATAGAGATCATTCAGAGCATCAAGCTGAACTTGCCAGATGCTTGCTTTGGTTTCTTTGCTGAGATTTTCAAACATCTAAATTGTTTCATGAGTTTTAAGATTGAAGCGTGTTTACTTATAAGGAGCGATGTTCTATTGCGTGTGTTCTGGTTGTTTGAAAAAGCAGTCCTGCTTGGTTTCACATCCTCTTCTCCATTACTGTGTGTTCCTCATACTCAAGTAACTTCCATTCTCACTTCAAATTATTTCTAAAATCAAATGTCATTACCTTTTTGGATGGTGTTCCAGATCCTAACAACACTAACTAGTTATTTCTCCTCTTTTCCCCTCTCAGTATTTTTCAATTTTTTTTTATCTTTGACTTTTTTTGTCAAGTCACTCATCACAAGTGTTGTGTCCTATTGTCTGCTGTTGAATATGTGAGTCTGGTAACCAATCTATGTTCACTGCACTAGGCTTATAAAGCCTGGGTATGAACTCAGGGTAAAGTAAACAGATAATACAGAAGCTACTGGGAGCTGATCTGTCAGTGCAGACATTTTGTGATTCCAGAGATATTGTAAAACCTTGAAAAGAAACCTGTGACATTTTTAGAAACTCATTTTATCTCTTGCATTGATCTCTGAGATATGAAATATACAATACGAGGGAATTATTTTTTCTATCTACTTTATCAAAACCAATCAACCTGAAATCTCTATTAGGTCACCTTTAACATTTTCTCTGGTCCAAGTCAAACAGTGCTAACTTTTACATCATCATAACTAAAGTTCCCCATGCCAAGCAACATCCTGGTAAACCTGTTTGTTACCTTGAAAAGGCTCTAGCAGCTTCCTTGAAGTTTGTAGCTCAGAATTATCCACAATAATCCAACTAAAGACTGAACAGTGATTTTCTTTACGTCATTTGAAAGTGTAATATTATTGCTTTGATCTTCTATACTTTTCCCCTCTTTGGCGTAACCAGTAATTTTTTAAATCAAATTATCAATTTGTCCTGCCACCTTCAAAAATTTGTACAAACAGACATGAAGTTCACTCTCCTCACCTCCACTTTTTGAAATTGTGCCATTTAGGATATACTGTCTTTCCAAATTCAATTTCCACAAGCAGAGCAATTCATCCTTTTCTCCTTGAATAAGTCTTTCCTATCCAGTTGTCACATGACACTAGGGTATATTTGAAATCACAAGTTTTCATCTGACAAAGGAGCAGTGCTCCAAAAGCTTGTGATTTAAAATAAACCTCTTAGACTATCACCTGGTGTCATGTGACTTCTGATCTTGTCCACCCCAGTCTAACACCGGCACCTCCACATCATGGCTATCCTGTTGTATAATAATATTCTTAGTTAAGGGTCAGAGCATTTTGGTGTAAGGGAGAAGGATTCACATTTTTGGATCATTGGAATCTCTTTTGGGATAGAAGTGACCTGTACAAGAAAGATGGATTGCACCTAAATTGGAAGGGGACTAATAGACTGGCCAGGGGATTTGCTAGATCTGCTCAGGAGGATTTAAACTAGTAAGGTTGTGGGGGGGGGGGGGGGAGCCCAGGAGATAGTTAAGAAGGGGATCAATCTGAGATTGGTACAGTTGAGAACAGAAGAGCATCAAACAGTCAGTTCAGGCAAGGGTAAGGAAGGACTAATAAATTAAACTGCATTTATTTCAATGCAAGGGGCCTAACAGGGAAGGCAGATGAACTCAGGGCATGGTTAGGAACATGGGACTGGGATAACATAGCAATTACAGAACCATTGCTCAGGGATGGGCAGGACTGGCAGCTTAATGTTCCAGGATACAAATGCTACAGGAAGGACAGAAAAGGAAGCAAGAGAGGAGGGGGAGTGGTGTTTTTGATAAGGGATAGCATTACAGCTGTGCTGAGGGAGGATATTCCTGGAAATACATCCAGGAAGTTATTTGGGTAGAACTGAGAAATAAGAAAGGGATGATCACCTTATTGGGATTGTATTATAGACCCCCCAATAGTCAGCAGGAAATTGAGAAACAAATTTGTAAAGTGATCTCAGTTATCTGTAAGAATAATAGTGTGGTTATATTAGGGGATTTTCAAACATGAGTGGGATTGTCATAATGTTAAAAGTTTAGATGGAGAAGAATTTGTTAAGTGTGTACAAGACAATTTTCTGATTCAGTCTGTGGATGTACCTACTGGAGAAGGTGCACAACTTGACCTACTCTTGGGAAATAAGGCAGGGCAGGTGACTGAGGTGTCAGTGGGGGAGCACTTTGGGGCCAGCGATTATAATTCCATTAGATTTAAAATAGTGATAGAAAAGGATAAACCAGATCTAAAAGTTGAAATTCTAAATTGGCGAAAGTTTAATTTTGACGGTATTCGGCAAGAAGTTTCGAAAGCTGATTGGGGGCAGATGTTCACAGGTAAAGGGACAGCTGGAAAATGGAAGTCTTCAGGAATGAGATAACAAGAATCCAGACAAAGTATATTCCTGTTAAGGTGAAAGGGAAGGCTGGTAGGTATAGAGAATGCTGGATGACTAAAGAAATTGAGGGTTTGGTTAAGAAAAAGAAGGAAGCATATGAAAGGTATAGACAGGATAGATTCAGTGAATCCTTAGAAGAGTATAAAGGCAGTAGGAGTATACTTAAGAGGGAAATCAGGAGAGCAAAAAGGGGACATGAGATAGCTTTGGCAAATAAAATTAAGGAGAATCCAAAGGGTTTTTACAAATACATTAAGGACAAAAGGGCAACTAAGGAGAGAATAGGGCCCGTCAAAGATCAGCAAGGTGACCTTTGTGTGGAGCCGCAGAAGATGGGGGAGATAATAAACAAGTAATTTGCATTCGTAGTTACTGTGGGAAAGGATATGGAAGATGTATACTATAAGGAAATAGATGGTGAAATCTTGCAAAATGTTCATATTACAGAGGAGGAAGTGCTGGATGTCTTGAAACGCTTAAAGGTGGATAAATCCCCAGGACCTGATCAAGTCATAGAGTCATAGAGATGTACAGCATGGAAACAGACCCTTCCGTCCAACCCGTCCATGCCAACCAGATATCCCAACCCAATCTAGTCCCATCTGCCAGCACCCTGCCCATTTCGCTCCAAGCCCTTCCTATTCATATACCCATCAGAATGCCTCTTAAATGTTGCAATTGTACCCACTTCCTCTGGCAGCTCATTCCATCACATACCACCCTCTGTATGAAAAGGTTGCTCCTTGGTTCTCTTTTATATCTTTCCCCTCTTACCCTAAGCCTATGCCCTCTAGTTCAGGACTCCCTCACCGCAAGGAAAAGACTTTGTCTTTTTATCCTAAATAATTCAAAAGCAGATTTGAATTAGGCCAATCAGTTTAAATTATACCGCAAAAAAAAACAAACTCCAATCGTATTTGAATTTAGTATATTGACAATTTAATAGCCACTGACACAATCCATTACTTTGGGGGTATAAGACCAGGGAAAATTTAACAGTTGGGAGGAGAACTGCCAAGGCAATGATATCTGTAAACTGCCCAGAAAATAACTCTCTTAAAAGTACCTTTATCGATCAATAACCTGTGAAGCAGAATCCCCAAAAAGAAAAGAAGACAGGAATACAGAGAAGAACCCCCCAAAAGGTTTTCAGATAGGAAGTTTAGTTTTGTAAGTCTTAATCAGGTGTTTTATTGGACTAATATTATAAAATGGAAGGTAAAAGATAGATTAGAGGAAGGAGTTTCAAATAGTTGTAAATAATTATTCTCTGTTATACTTTGAGAACTAAAGTTGTTAATTTTTACTTTAAAAAGCTCTTGGTCTCTCAAATTTTCACAGATCTCTGCATCGGATAAATATTTTCTGTGTTGCTTCTTTAAATTAAGTTGGAGTGTTTACCCATGTTGTAACAATTACATTGTTTCACAAGCCACTCAAGCGGCCAGCTGAACTAAACTAATCACCTAATATCAGGCTATACACTAGGGCATCAATTTCTCTTCACTCTCAAGTTATCACAGCAAATATCTTGTTTTTAAGTGTCTGTTCATGCTGATGTTGAAAATCAAATGGCCTAGCATGGCAAGGAGATGCATAACTGCTAAATGTGGTCCACGTTCTCCTGTACTAGGGAGAAAGATAAATATGTAATTCAAAGATGTTTTCATGACTGCCGAATGTTCCAAAAGGCATGACTCTGAAATGCAGTGAAACATTGGAAGTGCAGTCATTTAACATACTGAAGGAAATGTCGTGACCAATTCATTCAGAGCAGGCTCCCAAAGACTGTATGTGATAATGGCCATAAAATATTACACATGATAAGCTGATTAAATGATAAATATTGAGCAAAACACCAAGGGTAATTCCCCTTCCCATTAAAATAATGCCATGGGATCGTTTACTTGCAGCTGAGAGGGCAGACTGAACCTTAATTTCAGGCCCCATTTGAAATCCACACCAACAACAGTGAAGCACCCTCATAGGGTGCTCCCCACAGGAGTTTCCACTTCTTTTGTGGAAGATTTGTACTGAAAATTTGGCAAATGATGTAAATCCATAACATTGTGACTCAAAAGCTTTCATGTGCTACCAGCTGAGCAATGATGACAGGTTTTTCCACTAGAGTGATTGTCCAGTGATCATCACTGAGAATGAGCTTGTATGTGTGCTTTCAAAAATAGGACAGCATATCCCACATGACCAGATGGTCTGGCAATTCACCCTGCTCAAACTTACGACAGATGAATGATTTCACATGTGAAACTAACAGTTGCACACCCTCTGTCTGTGGGAGAAAAAAGAAAAATCTGAATTGTGAGAAAATAAATCTTCAAAAACGCGCTGTTCATATGGAAACACAGTCATCTTATAATCAATCACATCACTGTTTCAGACAAAAGCGCCTTTCTTCGTTACCTGTTCTTTGAAACCCTAAATATTTGTGGAAAATTGCAAAAGTAGTCATGATTGGTAGATGTTTCCATGGAGAAACAAAGCCTGGGGAAAAGATACATATGAAGTCTGGCTTCAGTGAACAACTATTTCTTTAACAAACTAGTTTTTGTCTAAGCAAATACAAATGTGGTATGATAAGAAGCCAACCTTACTGTTTGTTCACATTCATGCACAGAAAGATACTAAATCACAATTAAAATTATAGAATCCCTACAGTGCAGAAGGAGGCCTTTTAGCCCATTGAGTTTACACCAACCCTCCAAAAGCAATCCCAACAAAACCCATACCCTATCTCACATTTACCATCACTAATCCACTTAGCCTTTCCTTGAGGGGAATTGAGCGACCTATGAAAATCAATGTATCTTCAGACTGCAAAAGGAAGCCAGAGCATTTGCAGAATCAAGGTGAATGTACAAATTCCGAACATTCACCTCAAGCCAGAATTGAACTCAGGTCCCTGGCACTGTGAAGTAGCAATGCTAAGCACTGAGCCATCATGCCACCCAAATAGTTTGACTTTCCCTCTCATTGTTCTTAGCATTGGCATCAAGTGCCATTGCCACCTTTAAGATTTTTGTTCTTCTATCACTTTGCAAATTTTTTTCTTTTCGCTTTTGCTTTTTCTTTTCTCTTTGATGCTTTGCATTTAACTTCCTTCTTTCCTGCCATTCTTCTCTGAGGCTCTCATCACCTTTTCAAAGAAGTGCACCATCGAACAATGTAAACTGTGTACCCAAACAATTTTTGTGACCTGATCACCAGGATTGGAAGGATATCCTCTAATCATCTTCTAGTTTGTCCTTCTTAAATAATTTTAGTTCTTCTCAAAATGATTTTATTTTTTGACTGTAGTCACCAAGGAAAGGCTTAATTTTGTAACTGGCACGTGTAAGCATCAAGCATTAGTGAATAATTATTGCTCAAGAGTAAGATTTATTCTAATACAGAGATTACACAACAATGCAGATAATTTGTGTAAACCTATTTTGCAGAATTTCAGTTGCTGACTTGAGACTAATTACAATATGTAGCATTCAGTTCTTCAGTGCTTGAATTTGTGTCTGGTGTATGTTCTGTGTGTAATTAGTTAAATACAGATGTGGTGACTGGAAAAGTAACAGATACTAAACTGCTGGCAACCAGCTCCAAGCATGGTAGCAGACATTTTAATGCATTGAAAAAAAAACTCCTGTTTAAACCTATCACCCCTGGAGTGTGACATTTCTGCACAGCTCTACAACATAAAACACAACACAAGGAAGGTACACGGATTTGCTTTCCACCTTCTGAAAACTATTTGCTTTAGTGCTGCTTTTACCTTCACTTACTGACATCTTTTGTGAATTCTTAATTAATGCAAATTCACAACTTCTCATTCAGAGTAAAGATAATATTGAACATCAAAAAGGGAAAATCTTTCCCATTCTACCATGTACTGATTGAATCCTGTCAGTTCAAGGAAGCTCTGATAACTTATTGAAATATATTGTATGCTATAAAAATGTAGAGTTGTTTACACTCAATGCTTTTCCCTTTAGCTCTACATGATTTATCCCTTACTGACTGTTTTTGCAAGAGATTGACTATTTCAAAATTAGTTTCAAAGCTATTGCAGAAGAAATTCCATTTCATGCTCCACCTTGTTTTGGCCCTATATACATCCACGGGCAAATAGTCGTTGCTTCTGCAGTATTTTACCATTAATACACAGAAGCAGTAAAAAGGATGAGATATACATATATACAGCAGAACTGTCAAGCTTTATAAATAATAATACTATGTAATTCATGTAAATCAAGTTTTTTTTGTCTTGTAGAGCCAAATATATGCAGGGAAACAGTCCCACTCTAAGTCAAGTTCAAGACAAGTATCAAAGTGATAATGAATTTGTATTACAGAGTATCTTACCAGGCTAAATAAATAAATATCTGCAACTGTGTGGTCATATCAATTAGATAGTAAATGAAGGGACTTACAAAATGGACAAACAAGGCTGGCAGTGGAAATGGAGGGTCACCTATAGGCATTTATTGCAATGACCAAATGATTATTCCTTGATTAAACACACTGGAACTTGTAGAGTGAATAATGTATTGGACTTAGTGTCTGAGTAATGCAACACAATTGGCCAATATGATCCCTAGGTGTGGAGCTTATTATTACTTTATACTCCCCTCATGAAATTGGGTGCTGCAGCAAATTTAAGAACATAGGAGCCGGAGTAAGACTTGCAGTCCCTTGAAATTAATTTAGAAATAGTCAATCTCTTGCATCCACTGCCCTTTGTGTGTAGAAGTGCTTTATAACATATGACTCTTGAACAGACTGGCCCTAATTGTCAGACTATAGCCCCTAGCTGTAGAATCCCCAACCATGGAAATAGTTTATCTTTATCTACACTGTCTTTTCTCACTAATATCTTAAAGAGGTAAAATAAATCACCTCTTAACCTTCTGAGTTATCGAGAAAATGGGCCTAACTTGTATAAGACACAAAAAAAGAAATTGCTGGAAAAGCTCTGCAGAACTGGCAGCATCTGTGGAGAGAAATCAGATTTAATGTTTTGAGTTGAGTGACCCTTCTTCAGAACTGCCTAATTTGTATAATCATTCCTCATACGTCCAGGTATCATTCTTCTAAACTTACTTGTACTCCACTCAAGGCCAAAATATCCTTTCTAAGGTGTGATGTGGCTCATGAGATTCGACGTTTTGGGCATAAGCCCTTCTTCAGGAATGAAGGGCTTATGCCCGAAACGTCGAATCTCCTGGTCCTTGGATGCTGCCTGACCTGCTGCGCTTTTCCAGCAACACATTTTCAGCTCTGATCTCCAGCATCTGCAGACCTCACTTTCTCCCGTGATGTGGCTCATGGCATTCCAAGTGGGGTGTAAATAAGGTTTTGCATAATTGCAGCATAACTTCTGAACACATGCACTCCAGTCCTCTTGATAAAAAAAGACCAGCATTCTATTACTTTTCTCAATTATTTTACAACTGACTGTGACATTTTAAAGATTTAGGCACCTGAAGCATCAAATCTCTTTGGACATCTATTGTATTTAACTTCATGCCATTTAGAAAGTACCTTATCTATCCTTTACCGATTGAAAATGGGCAACTTGACACTTGCTTACATTGAATTCCATCTACCACAGTTTTGCCCATTCACTTAGTCTATCATTATCCCTTTGTAATTTTGTGCTATCGCAAATGCTACAATGCTGTCTAACTTTGTGTCATCAGCAAATTTAGATGTGCCTTTTTATGCTATTACCCAAGTCATTAATAAGTAATGTGAATATTTGAGGCCCTAACACTGATCCTTGTGGAATACCACTGGTCACATGCTACCAATCTGAGTACTTACCTGTTATCCCTACTTCCTGTTACATGTCACTCAATCAATTTCCCACCATGTCATTAATTTTCACTCAATAGGGATGGCATTCTGTTCTTGCTACAGAGAGAATTCAGTAAAATTCATTCCTGGTGTGGCAGGACTGTCATATGAGGAGAGATTGGGTTGATTAGGATTGAACTCACTCGAGTATAGAAGAAGGAAGAGCCATCTCATAGAAAGCAATGCAATTCTAATAGGGCTAGACAGGCCAGGTGCAGGGAGGATGCTCATAATGGTGGGACAGTTCAGAAGCAGAGGTCATTATTTAAAGTTAGGGTACAATTTTTTTATGACTGAGATGAGACAAAATTTCTTCCATTGTGGACGGCATGGTGGCAATGGGCAGCATGGTGGCACAGTGGTTAGCACTGCTGCCTCACAGCACCAAAGACCCGGGTTCAATTCCTGCCTCAGGTGACTGTGTGGAGTTTGCACATTCTCCCCGTGTCTGCGTGTGTTTCCTCCGGGTGCTCCGGTTTCCTCCCACAAGTCCAAAAATGTGCAGGTTAGGTAAATTGGCCGTGCTAAAGTGCCTGTAGTGTTAGGTGAAGGGGTAAATGTAGGGGAATGGGTTGCGCTTCGATGGGTCGGTGTGGACTTGTTGGGCTGAAGAGCCTGTTTCCTACACTGTAAGTAATCTAATCAGAGAGTGGTGAGCCTATGAAATTCATTACCATAGAAAGTGATTGAGACCAAAACATTGCATGTTTTCAAGAAGGAGACAAGGAGCTCTTGTGGCTAAAGGGATCAAGTGATATAGAAGGAGGACAGGATTAGGGTATTAAGCTCGATGATCAGCAACAATCATATTGAATGGCAGCATAGATTCAAGGGGTCGAATGGCCTATTCTTGTCTTTATCTTCTATGTTTCTCTATTTCTCTGTTGCTATATTTTCAAACAAGCCTCTGAGATATTGGCAAATATAATCAAAATGACTCGATTTTATTTTAAAATAGGTGGAAGTAAGTACATAATACTGCATCCCTCCATATCAAAAGTAACTTCCATAATAAGGTGACAAAATAAAAAGAAGTCTTGTATTCTTACAAAAGGGAAGAGAGTAATCAATGAAGTGGGTAAATAATGGCGAAGAGGGGAGCAACTTCAGCGATCAGCATAAAATAAGTGTTTCCTTAAAGATTAATAAGATGGGTAAAAATGGAAGAAGCAGTCAGTGTTGACTAAGACAGATGTAGAGAGAAGGTACATCGGAAAGACAGGTAGTTCTATAACGTGATGGTTGTGGTCTCGTGCAACCCCACATTATAGAAAAATCGAGCTTTAGAAACAGTGCTTAAAGTGTTGGCAATGTAATTATGTCACAGCAAACACATGTTTTGAATGTTCATGCTTTAGAAACAGTGTCCCCAATTCATTAATCGCATTACAGTGAATTTGCATTGGCAAAACACATATTATAGCAGAATAACCTGTGGGTCAATAAGGGAACATTACGTGCTCTTGTTGCATTGATTCATGAGGGAACTAACATCTATTGCTGGATGACTCCATTAACATTATGTGTAGTGAAAGAAATGGGGAGTGCATTTATATAGCATCTCCAATAACAAAACAATCCACAATCAGCAAAATAGTTTTGAAGTGCAGTCGCTGTCATAATTTAAGCCATGTGGCAAAACCTCAAATACAAAAATCTTACGAACAGTCAAATGATAATCATCTCACAGTCTATTTCTGTGATGTTGATTGAGGGATGAAAATGGTCAGGTCACTCTGCTCTTCAAAATATTATCGCTGGACCTTTCAAATTTATTTTAAAACACAGGCAGGGCATTGGTTTACGTCTCAGCTGAGAAAGAATTCTTACTGACCCAAAAATATTATGTAGCATTTAAAACAGCACTTACATCATGGCCCAGCCTGAACACTCTGTTGGAATGAACCAAGTAAATAAATTATTTGAAGTTACGGAGCCTGGTGAAATGCTGACACACTGAAACAGAGGACTCATGGATAATATTAGATGTTTCAGAATTGTTATTCTCCTTAAGAAGGTGATTGTTCCATAGGACTTGAAAATGGGCAGGTTATGGTGAGTAATTGTTCACCATCCCTAAATTAATGAGAGCTGGATTTGTGGGAAACTCCCTGCCAAATGAAAGAGAACAGTATCTTCTCCTGGGTAATGATTAGTTTGAGGCTTGCCTTTAAGACCCTGATAAATCATAAAAGAAATTTTGCTAGAAGTGTGTTAAACTGGATGTATGTTCATATTTAATTTTAATTACACTGAAAGTAGGAACAGGGGATGAATCAGCCGAAAGTTAGGAATGGGCAAGTGTACATCCATTCAGTTTGGGTCATCCTAGAATATAAAGTGGGCAGTTCTCTTATTTTCTCATTTGTTACAAGCTGAATAAAACATTTACTATTTATCTGAATCGTTGCTGAATTAGAAATTATTTTTTAAAAATAAAACCAAAAACATTTTCAAGTGGCGTAAGTTGAAACAGAAAGTTTGGCTTGCAAACTTTGTTTTACTGGCATGGTTTAAGCTGAGAGTCAGATTACACTGGAGGATGGATATGGGGCATAAGGTATACGTGGCATTTGAACAGAATCTACAGTAAAAGTACAAGCTGATTAACCCAATTATGCTCCTATTTATACATGCACCTCCTCTTGCTCCCTTTTACAGACACCTCACACTATCTTACCCTTGTTTTCCCTTGTCCCTCATTTACTTGTCTAGTTTCCTGTAATCGCACCTGTAATCATGTTATGAAGATGTAGGTGTATTGTAACTTTAAGAGAGTTAAAAGTTAGCAGTGATAGCACCAAGTATTCTCAATAAGAAACAATGTAACATGTGCTCCAGCTACTGGAGTAGCTAGAGTAGCTGGAAACAACAAAGCAGATTTGAATTAGGCTAGTCAATTTAAATTATACTCCAAAAAATACCAAACTCCAATCCTGTTTAATTTAGAAAATTGACAATCTTAAAAGCCAATAACACAATCTGATGCTTTGGGGATAGAGGACAAGGGAAAATTGAACAATTGGGAGGAGAACTGCCAGCCCAGCATGTAGAGACTGACTAAAAAAAATCTCCATTAAAGCTACCTTTATCGATCAGTAGCCTGTGAAACAGAATTCCCAAGCAGAAGACTAGAATACAGAGAAGAACCAAAAACTGCCTGGTTTTGAGTTAAGAAGTCTTGTTTATTAAATGTTAATTAGGGGTTTGATGTAGAAGGGGAAGATAAAAGATAGGTTAGAGGAAGGAATTGTAAGTAGCTGTAAATAATTGTTAGTTAATTATTCTCTGTTATACTTTAAGAAATAACATTGTTACTTTCACTTTAACTAGCTCTTGGCCTATCAAATTTTCTCAGATTGCTGCACAGTTTAAATCTTTTCTTTGTTGCTGGATTAAAATAAGCAGGAGGGTTTACCCCTTGTCGTAACAATAGTCATTTCAACTAGACCACGTGGTATACCAAGCATTGTCATGGCCTCTGTAAAGTAGATTCTCCTTAATTTCTTAGTGAATTTCTGTCTGAATAGCTTATATTAAAAGCTTCTAGTTATAGACAGGAAAAAGTTATTCATTCTGTCCTTTAATTCAATTCGATCCATGGCTCAGCTCTTTTTCAAGAAATAGGTAGTCTCATTAATTCTTCTCACACTCTTGTCTCTGTGTCAGCTGGTTTTGCCTTCAAGTCTCTCTCCACAGTTTAGGCAAAAACAATTCTCAAAACTCATCACAAAGCAAATTTTGGAGACAGAATCTTTCAGATAAGACACAATACAAACGTACTATCCACCACACTCAGGTGAACGTTAAAGGTACCATGACACTATTTTAAAGCACATGGAAGTTATCCATGAGGTTCTGGCCAATAATTACCCCTCAGTTGGGGTACTCAATTGGGATAGCATGGTGGTTCAGTGGTTAGCACTGCTGCCTCACAGCGCCAGAGACCCGGGTTCAATTCCTGCCTCGGGCAACTGTCTGTGTGGAGTTTGCACATTCTCCCTGTGTCTGTGTGAGTTTTCTCCGGATGATCTGGTTTCCTCCCACAGTCACAAAGATGTGCAGGTTAGGTGAATTGGCCATGCTAAGTTGCCCGTAGTGTTATGTGGAGTAGTCAGGGGTAAATATAAGGGGGTGCGTTTCTCTTCGGAGGGTCGGTGTGGACTTGTTGGGCCAAAGGGCCTGTTTCCACACTGTAGGTAATCTAATAATCTAATCTAGTTAATTTCATAAAAATGATTACTTGGTCAATATCACAGTGCAGTTTGTGGGAACTTTGCTGTGCTCTAGTTGGCTGCCATGTGCCCTAGATTAAAACAGTGACCACATGTTGAAAATGCTTCATTGCTTTAGGATTTCAAAAGGAGCTAATTTCTGACCAAGATACACTACCTTATGCATATTTAAGAATGAAGTCTATGAATGACGTGCTGGCAGGTGGAACTAGATGGGGTTGGGATATCTGGTTGGCATGGACGGGTTGGAACAAAGGGTCTGTTTCCGTGCTTTACATCTCTCGGTCTCTGTGAGTGTTATGCTGCAAGGGAGTCATGTAGGCATTTGTGTTTGCCTGTTGCAAAATTTGCGCTTTTTTTATCTTCTGGATCCTGCTGAAGATAGCATCCTTTCTGCAAATATTTAGCAGATTTGTGGAACAAGTGCTTTATCATAGTTTCTTGCAAGATAAACACATTACTTGCCTTAAAACAAGAGGAAAATACTGACAATGTTGGTAATCTGAAAGGAAAACAGCAAGTGCTGGGAATGCATAGCAGGTCAGTTAACATCTGTGGAGAGAGAAAAACAGTATTGATGTTTCAGGTCAATGTCCTCTCACTAGCACAAATAAATGATGAAAGGACATCGACTTGAAAAGTCAAATAATTTTCACTCTCCAAAGTGTGTTCTTCATGCTTCCTGTAGTAGATAAATAAATATTCTATCTCTTAGGTTAGTGTTTAGTGATGGACTCAATGGAAAAGTTGTGAAATTCTGACCTCTTGCAAATCAATATGTAATGTATCTGCTCTACAACCTGATGGGTAGTATATGTGCAAATGAGCTGTATGAATTATATAACATGAATTTACAGGTCGTTGACTCTACATGATATACAGAGGAACCTTGATTATCCGAATATCAATTATCCAAATTTCGGATTATCTGAAGATCTCAATCCCTCTATATAACCATTACATCAAAGAGGTGTTACGAACACTGATTGCATCTTTTGTTTACAATGATTAAACATGAATTTGGCCTACTGAAATGCTGCCCAAGCACCGTCTCCAAATGACTGGCTTCCTGCCATCTCTCTCTCCCTCTCTTTGTCTTTTTCTCTCTCTCACTCCACACTTTCCCTGGAGTTCTACACAGGGGTGTACCCTAAATCCCATTCCCAGATAATCTCTCCACATTGTCCTGTACAGGGCAGAGTGGGAACTTGTCAATAAGGTGTGTGTGTGTGTGTGTGTGTGTGTGTGTGTGTGTGTGTGTGTGTGTGTGTGTGTGTGTTATTTTGAGCCTCACCCCCCAAAGACAGCAGCAGCCTTGCTGTTGTTGTCTAGTCTGGCTGCCATCTCCATTCTGTTACTTTATGTTGTTCTGGAGTTCCACTGGGGAGAAGAAATAAGAGGCATTTGGCCGCTTCACTCCATCTGCAGGCTGGAAATGTGGAGAGTTGAAAGCACACAGTGGGAGAAGGGTGTGTGTGAGGGGGTGTTGGGGGCGGGGGGGGCGCGGGGGCGGATGGTGGGTGGGTTTTTCAGTTTGCTGCTGCCTAGTCTCCTGAATGGGGAGCAGACTCAGCAAGTGCTCACTGTGTCAATCCCATTGAAGTGAAGCAGCAGTGGGGAGAGGCTTCAGCAATGCTGCAGATCCCTTACACACAAGTGTGTTTCTGCTCAGAAACAAACTCTGAGACAGAGAGAGAGAGGGAGCAAGGCAGGCAGAGTGAGGAAAAAGGAAACTTCAGAAAACTCTGAGTCCCACAGAATCAATCATCCAAATAATGAATTATCTGAACGAAATACTGCCCGCCCATTCATTCGGATAACCGAGGTTCCTCTGTATATCTGCATGTGATTACAATACTTAAAGAAACATACTTGAATGATACTCAATGAAAATCAGCTTTAGAGGATTGAACCTCACTCAAAAACTCAGAAGTCTACAGTAAGTGGAATTTCTGATTCACATGACAAGTGCATGGAAAGCAAATAATGTACCACTTGTTTAAATGTAAAGTTATTTTGCTCAACACAAAAGAATAACTCCACTAAGAAAATATTCTGAAATGTCAGCTATGGATTTCTTACACATTCTACTTCAAGGGAATATTCTCCTTGAAAATATGTTGGAACATATTTCATCACAGTTTTAAACAGAATGATTACACTGAGTGGGGCTAATTCAGCTCACAGCAGTTTCGATTTTGCCTTTAAAATGAAAATACCTGCATTAGTAATTTAATTCCAAAAAAAATTTAAATAATGTCTTGCATGCTTAGGAGTTAATGTTAAAAAGCCCAGTTTATAGGAACAAAACAAGAGAAAATGTATCATAAACATTTGGGTTTTGTACTTGTTCTCATGAAAACACTACTGGGGAATTATTTTGTGTCTTGGTGTGGCCTCGTGAGTCAGAAATATCAATTATTGTAGATTTTGGAGGCCTTAGTTTCACTTTACCCATGAAATGGTTTAGTCTAAAATTGACCCAGTATCATTTTCCAGTTTCTTTTATGAGCAATGTGCTTCTATCTGGCTTGAAATCTGACTCTACATTTTACCACATCTGCAAAGTACAACCAGCGCAGATAACCTGTAGCCTCTTAGCAAGAAAACCTGTGGGTCCTTAAACTGCTTAGCTAACGTTTCCGTGTACTATATTGTTGTGCACTGTCTGACTTCCATTATCTAAGACAAACTCCAAACACAGCAACATTGCTGAACTTGTACTTTGTAAAGTCCAATTATCTACATATAGCATTTTAAGAATTCCATACAAATGTTATCTTGTGCACCACATTCTTCTTTCTTAGTACAACAATCTTGGATTAATAGTTACAGCATCTCATTACAGTGTTGAGCATTTAAACTTCACCTTGGTCAACGCATGAAGAATTATCAAAATACCACCTTAAACAATCTATTTTGCATTTATTTTAATAGTAAGGCATATGAAAAACAGTCCATTACCAAGCAGTGAACCATAATTTTCTGTCAAAATGATAAGACGAATGGTGCTTACATTTTTTTGGTGCATAACTAATACACTAACTACAAAAGGGAAAATTGGAAGCACACTAGCTTTCGGAGCAATGCTCCTTCATCAGGTGATAGTGGAGGGCTTGATCGTAACACAGAATTTATAGCAAAAATTTACAGTGTGATGTAACTGAAATTATACATTGAAAAATTGATTGTCTGTTAAGCCTTTCATCTGTGAGAATGCAGTGATAGTTTCACTTCTTTCATGTGTAAATCACAAAACCTTTCTTTTAAAAGTTGCATTCTTGGATGAGCTGTTAACAATGGTGATAGCTAGACAATATGTTGAAGGTGTTGGCCCCCTGTATTCTCTGTCTATGCCATGATGTTTAGATTGATTCTAATCTAAAAAGTGAGATAACAGAGTTTTACATAAATTCATGCAGGTTTTGAGCTCAGAGTTCTACATGAATGCATGCAGTTTTGAGCAAAGTACAATGTAACTCTGCAAGTACAAATTCACCACACAAAATATATGTGTGCATGTGGGTCTTTGTCTGTGTGTGTGTGTGTCTGTCTGGGGTGAGGGTTGTGAATGTGAGAAAGTGTGTGTGTGTAGTGAGTGCAGAGTGTCTTAAGTCTGTGAGGGGGGTGCATGTGTGAGTCTGGGAGTGTGTGTCTATAAGGGTGTGTGTGGGTGTCTGTGTGCGCGTCTGTGTGTACCTGTGTCCATGTGTATATGAGTGTGTGTGTGTGTGAGTAGTGCAATAGTGATCACCTGTAATGTGACATGAACCCAAGGTCCCGGTTGAGGCCCTCCCTATGAGTACCAAACTTAACTATCAGCCTCTGCTCGGCCACCTTCCCGTCAGACCTGGAAGTACTCAAGGATGCCCTCACAAGAATGGAGTACGATGATCAACTCATCAACCGCCAGTTCCAATGTGCCACAGCAAGGAACCGTAATGACCTCCTCAGGAGACAGACACGTGCTGCAACTGACAGGGTACCCTTCGTTGTTCAGTACTTCCCAGGAGCTGAAAAACTACGCCATGTTTTTCGTGACCTGCAACACATTATCAATGAGGATGAGCACCTCACCAAGACCTTTCCCACACCTCCACTACTTGCCTTTAAACAACCGCCAAACATCAAACAGCTCATTGTTCGTAGCAAACTGCCCGGCTCTCAGGACAACTCCATACAACCCTGTCATGGTGGACTCTCAAGACGTGTCAGATTGTGGACATAGATGCCACTATTATGCATGGGAACACCTTATACATGGCAGGTACTCATGTGACTCAGCCAATGTTGTCTATCTTATACGTTGCAAGCAAGGATTCCCGGAGGCATTGTACATTGGGGAAACCGAGCAAAGGCTACGACAACGGATGAATGGGCACCGCACAACAACAGTTGGGGAACACTTCAGTGGTCCAGGACATTCAGCCTCGGACCTTCGGGTGACCATCCTCCAAGGTGGACTTCGGAACAGGTAGCAGAGTAAAGTGGCCAAGCAGAGGATGATAGCTCAGTTCGGTAAAAAGTGGGGTCTGCAGATGCTGGAGATCAGAGCTGAAAATGTGTTGCTGGTTAAAGCACAGCAGGTCAGGCAGCATCCAAGGAACAGGAAATTCGACGTTTCGGGCCAGAGCCTGATGAAGGGCTCTGACCCGAAACGTCGAATTTCCTGTTCCTTGGATGCTGCCTGACCAGCTGTGCTTTATCCAGCAACACATTTTCAGCTAAGTTCGGTACCCATAGGGAGGGCCTCAACTGGGACCTTGGGTTCATGTCACCTTACAGGTGATCACCATTGCACCACACACACATACAGATATGCCTACACACACACACTCTCACATACACATGGACACAGGTACACACAGACGTGCACATAGACACCCACACACACCCTTATAGACGCACACACTCCCACACTCACACATGCACCCCCTCACAGACTTAAGACATTCTGCACACACACTCTTTCTCACACTCACAACCCCCACCCCAGACAGACACACACACACACACACACACACACACACACACACACACACACACACACACACATGCACACATATATTTTGTAGGGTGAATTTGTACTTGCAGAGTTACATTGCACTTTGCTCAAAAACTGCATACATTCATGTAGAACTCTGAGCTCAAAAACTGCATGAATTTATGTAAAACTCTGTTATCTCACTTTTTAGATTAGAATCAATCTAAACATCATGGCATAGAGAACACAGGGGCTAACACCTTCAACATATTGTCTAGCTATCATTGTTGGACTATAACCTGGTGTTGTGTGATTTTTAACTTTGTACACCCCAATCCAACACCAGCATCTCCAAATTACAAAAGGGAATACTTGAATACTTTTAAGGACAATATTTTAGGAATAAAAGGTCTCCCTTTTAAGACCGAGATGAAGAGGAACATTTTCTTTCAGAGGGTCATTCATGTACAAAATTCACTTCCTCACAAAATACCTATTTAAATTCATCAGGGTTGAGTTTGATAATTTTTTGAGAGATAAGGAATGAAGTATTATCATCATGGACAGGAAAGTGAAGACAAGACCCCAAACAGTCACTAAAATTGACCATTATTTTATTGAATTGTAGAGCAGATTCAAAGATCCAAATGGTTTTCACCTACTCCAAAATTCTATGTTAAGTTCAATTGTCTCTGTCAAAGCTTGCACTGCTCCACTGTTAGCTTTATGCAAATAGCATAATTATGATTAAAGTTGTTGCATTTGTATGCTAGATCTAAACTCGCTAGAGAAAGTTAAGCCCTAGTCGTTCAAGTCTTGACATCATTTCGCCAATGAAATAAGTGTCAATACTTTTGTCTGACAGTGAACAACACTCATACTGTTCCCTTCTATTTTACCCATTCTAATTTATACTTTCTTAGCTGTTAATTTCACAATCCTGAAAACTGATTGTTTGAGAGGATGCCCTGTTGATTGCTATGATTACTCAGGTCATAGCTGCCTGTTTTCTCCTCACTGTGTAATTATCAGATCACAATTCAAGCAAACTCAAAACATTTTAAGATCTGCAACATGCAACAGCAAATCTAACTAATGGTAAACATTTTAGCTGCTCTGTTGCAGGAAATTATGGCGCATGAATTTTTTTCACAAGTTGATTCACTTTGGCCATTTCAGAAATTATTGTGAAAATTATTTTCCAATCTTTAAATATAATTTTGACTTGTATTTTGACTGAAAATGGAACCAGAGCAACCCAATTTTAGAATGAGTTGATTATCATTGTACTGATCAACAAACTGAGAACATCTAAGTTTGCTCCAATGATTTCCTGAATTGTGCTTGCAGGTCAGGATGTTGCTTATTCAGTTTAGAAGGAAAGAAGGTGAGAGAAGAAAACCATTAATTGAAGCAATCTCAAAAGCTTTCTAAGAAGTGGTTATACATGTGAATTTAGATTCCACAGGAATAGGCTGTGCCTGAATGAAATTTAAGATTCAAATTTTTGTTTATGCTGCTCAGCTATTTGGCATGAAAATGTTTCCTGCTTATTATATTAATAAGATTATAATTTCATTACAATTGACAGGGAAGATTTGACTTTTCTTTTTTTTCTTTAACCTCAGTTAAAAAGTGGTACGGTTGAAATAAAACAGCAAACCCGTTCCTTTGTGACATGAGCATTTGATTAATATGGTTTGTACAGTATGATGCAACATGGGTATTTCACATAACAACATGAATTGGAGACATTATAATGTTTATTGTTAAAGGCAATTTGTTCAGTGGCATCAATCATATTTAGTAGGTATAGTTGGGCAGTTTTTTTTAATTGCTGACGTTGTCTGGTCCATTAGATGCATTTCTTCACCAGACTAATGTAACCAAAACTCCATTATTCTCATTAAAGTTAGAAAATATGAAATCACATAATAGTAAAGTTACTGTGAGTGCTGTTGATGTAATGATGATAATGGACGGAACCTATAATTGTAATATGGTAATCTTTAATGTAACAAATTGGTGCTGGTCGACAATATCTTATAATAAGATTTGAGTACAATGGCTTGATTTGACAACCACGTTGAAATACCTTGTGACAGCATTCTCAAACCATACCTTTGTCTTGCTCAATTTTATATAATGTATTTCTGTTTGGTTAAATTTTGTATGATTGAGTTTCTCTCTGTGCAAAGCACTTTGTACTGCACTAATGTTAGACAATAATAAAATTATGCCTTGGTTTATGTCAAACTCAATTTTTCTCTATTGAAGTCTTTTGCGAGTCCTTCCCTAGCGGCAGGCTGATACTGCAAATACACATGAAAACTTCATAGACCTTAATAATGGAGAAAAGTATGTGTATACATTTTTTGCTTCAGTGTTGAAAATTAGATGTTAATGCACATTTCTTAACATTGCTGGTTAGATAGACAATACAGTAGAAATTAAACTCTACACTAGTATATTGTAGAAGGGCTCATGCCTGAAACATCGACTCTCCTGCTCCTTGGATGTTGCCTGACCTGCTGTGCTTTTCCAGCAACACATTTTCAGCTCTGATCTCCAGCATCTGCAGTCCTCACTTTCTCCTCTACACTAGTATATCCTAAATAACGTTTCTTATTCCTTCATGCTTTGTGGGCACTGCAATCAAGATTGCTTTTTGTTGTCCAACCTCAAATGTCCTAGAACTGAATGGCTTGCTGGACTATTTCAGTGGGCAGTTAAGAAGCAACCACATTGCTGTCAGTCTGGATCAGGTGTAAGCCAGACTATCTTTCATGGTTAGACTTGAATCTCTGATTCCAAAGCATTAGCCAGGGTCTTTGAAGTACAAACTGCCAGCACCCCATATTAACCTGAAATCTCTGCCCACAAACAAAATCTTACCACAATGGCCACAATTTTCCATGAGTAGCTGAAACAAACTGTTGGCATTCTAAAACCGAAACAACTTCTGGAGTTCTCACATACAAGGTTAAATGTAGAAATCCAGAATTTGCTCTGAGTGAATCTAAACTTTTACATAGGGGGTGCTGTTGAGGTCTACCCAGACTGTAGAAATAGCTGAACTGATGAGACTTGCTATCTTTGTCTCAATGTAAAAATGCTGAACAAATTTATACCTTGTTGAATGAGGTGTAACTTGATTTCTTAATTTTATACTAAGTCTGAAATAATGGTTGACCAACCTTACTGCTCATGAGAAGCTAATTTTAGATTTATGGCATGTCAAGTTTCTCCATTGAGACAAAAATGCACATTTTAAGTTTACTACTTATTAAAGTTTGTTAATAACATTTCAGCTCTTATTCTGACCCCCTACATATATGTTGCAATCATTTAAATTACTTTCTGTATAATGTTAATTAAAATTGAAAATCTAAGTTTCTTTCTTAACTTCCTGGTTTGTTGCTGATGAGATTTACTTGAAGATGTTTGGCTGGTTACTTTCTATGATGTCATTGCTATTACTGAACATCTAGAGATCCCCTTCATTTGGGACCAGATTTAAACTCTGATTGGGAAAGGGAAAAACCACAACTTTGAGATCTCTAAATCTTTGTGGGAGACTTTATTTTTAAGTTAGTGGTAAACACTATTGTTTCACTGCTAAAATCAAAATCCAGTTCGTCAAACACTACAACCTAAATACTACATTGCTCATATTAGCCAATAAACCTTCAGTTTAATTATCATCCATAACTATTTAAATGGTAGTTTTCAGTTGACTGCCTTGTTAAAATAGAAGTATCACGGATGCATTAAGCACTTGTTCAGTATCAGCAATTATTAAATGGTCCATCACTCATGCGGTAACCCATGGAATCAAACAGCACAGAAGGCAGCTATTCATTCTATCATTTCTGTGTTGGTTCCCTGAAATAGCCACCCAACTTGTTTACTCTACTGCACATTAGCCCTGCAAATCTTTCTTTTGAAATTAGATATTTGAATTTCTTTGAACACTAGTGTTGAATCCATTTCCTCCTCCAGTAATGCATATAAAATCAGAACTCCATAAAAAGATAATCCTCTCATGTCCCCCATAGCTTTTCTTGCCAAATATCTTGAACATCTATCCTCTGGTCCTGCACTCTCCTGTCAATCGAACTATTCTAACTGCAGATTCAATCAAAATCTTTCCTAATTTGAAACACCTGTATTAAATCATCCCTCAGCATTTTTCTAAGGATATCAACTCATCATCTCTGCTCTTTACCCATAATTGAAACATACTGAATTATTGCTGGTATCTTGTGGGTCAAGATCAAGCTATGTCTTGAGCTGAAGCAGGGTCAGGTGGTGAGGCTTAATTGAACCAAGGCATGCAGACATAAATCAAATCCTTATTTTAATGACATTCATCCTGAGCTAATTTCCATTCTAAGTTATTATATCCACATTGATAATGGAGACTGCTTATATAAACTAATCATCTTGGTCGTGGTACTGCAGTAACTCTAATAATGGAAAGAATAATTGCAGTCTGATGAATTAACATTAGTAATTTTCTTTTGGCCGGATCTTGCTGGAATGGGACATCTCACATTGAGCACCATTTATTAGACTAGATGTCCATTACTTTATAATTCGCTGGAAATGCAAGCTGATAACAAGATAGCAAGAGCAATGGAACATCTTGGATCCTATGTAAAGAGTATTGGCTATTTCCTTGATTCAGTTGATTTAATGATAGGGAAAGAAACAAAAAAGATAGACCAGGAGAGTAAATTAATTAAATCAGGTACAGAACATTAAATAAGAGATGGGAAAGGAACACTGGATTTTTTTTTTTAAAAAGACCTCCAAATTCATTACAAGCAGAAATTAAACAAGCACACATAATACTAGAGCAAATCAGCACATTTGGCAATATATGCAGAGAGTCAAATGAGTCTTTTTTTTTCAGAAGGGTCCATGCTGAAGAGATGGAGAATGCACAAAATGTTGATTCTGTTTCTCACTCCACAGATCTGCTGAATTTCTCCAGCGCTTTTTGTGCTATGTCAGACCCCTTCAGTAGTTTGCTATTATGTAGGGGTGACCTTGAGTATTTTTTCCCCTTTCTTGGTAGGAGTGATTAGTACTGCATTGACCATCATCCTGCACTTAAAAGATTACTTAAGGTAATAATTGCAAGTGTGATGAGTTTAGGGGCAATTCTTGTTCAAAGAAGGCAGGTCCTCAAAAATAATGGAAAGGGGCAAGGTGAGCTTCATTTTTGTAAAGCATCCATTGGAAAGTATAAATGATCAGCACATCAATGGGACTGCAGAGAAGTCCACCGCCAGTGAATCTGACCCAATGTGGTCTCCAGCTGTACTTGCTACCCATCAGTACTTCAGCCAGAATTTCCCTTGCCCCTGAACAACATGGGCAATAGTGAGATAGTTGAGAGAATAGAAAAGAGTAGAGAAAAGGGATTCTGTGTATCAAGAGAAAAGGCCAATTTTCACTTCAGTTGTGAGATGAGAGTCTCGCCAGTGAATGGTGAGAGGCTTATTTGCATTCATTAACAGCTCACTTTTGAACCTAATCTCAACTTCATTTATGTATAGGTTGCTATTTTCCTGGATAGCAGAGAAGAAACAAAATTTCTTCACAAAAGTACAAGCATTTACCTGGAGACTGCAGTATGCTGGCATTACTCCCTGGCCTCCATCTTCTCCAGCATTGCATATTGTTTCAGAACACGTTCCATGGTCATTGAACAACAAAGTTAAAAATCAAGCAACACCAGGTTACAGTCTAAAAGTTCTTTTTTGTGTGGAAGCACTAGCTTTCAGACCTAGTGCTTCCAAATAAACCTGTTGGACTATAACCTAGTGTTGT
This sequence comes from Hemiscyllium ocellatum, assembly GCF_020745735.1. Taxonomy (NCBI): domain Eukaryota; kingdom Metazoa; phylum Chordata; class Chondrichthyes; order Orectolobiformes; family Hemiscylliidae; genus Hemiscyllium; species Hemiscyllium ocellatum. The sequence continues at coordinate 24,312,809 of NC_083406.1, read as the reverse complement.
GTGATTTTTAACTTTGTCCACCCCAGTCCAACACCACAACCTCCAAACTTTGGAAGTCACCAGTGCTTCACATTGCAATGCAGCTTCCAAGCCACTTTGCGTGCAGCGACAGACCGCCATCTACAGCATCAGAATAGAGTGCATGACTCAGAGCCATTAACTTTCTTTCTTAGAACTCACTCACACTTTGCAATATGAATTTTTCCTCCATATTGCCCTTGAGTTTCACACTCTAATTTGCTTCAAATAATTAAGATATGACAGAGAATAAATTGCTCATTCCTCAACAAAAGCATTCTTCTGTACAGATGGTCAGTCAGATACATTTGGATAATTACGTGCCGCTGCATTTGTTTAGACCACAAAACTCAAATTCAGTCAACAGTGTTACAGCGTAAACAAAGCAACTCCAATCCGAGACATTGGCCTTCAAGTAAAATCGTTAACAAAGGTGTTCAAAGGCTCTAAAACAAATCAATCAGTAAATGTAATCATTCTATTTCGCACTCAATACGTTTTGAATAGTTGATTAACCCCTGACTTTGAAGGGGAGGTCTTGGGGTGCAGTAGAGCATTTGTACTTCTGAGTCAGAAGTTCCAGGTTCAAACCTGACCCCAGGGGTGATGATTGTGGAAGGTGCATTTATCACACTATGAAAAATGTTGATGATCAACCTGCAATCCTTCTAATATGCTTACTCGTAGTAGGCAATTGTCTATTCAGTTATGTTTGATGGTACCTCTCAAGTTATAGCCATTTGACCTCAGACCAGTGACTTCAGAAACATATATAAACTTAAGGAACATCAGTTCGTCTTTCAACTAAGCGTCCAAAACACAATTTAACATTGTAAAGTCTGATCTCCATTTTGTTTCCTTTTATTGCTTTAGTTACTTTTCTTTCGGACAGTAGTATATCTATTCTCGGCATTGTTGTATTATGTTTCATGATTGGTACTTCTGTTTTCCTTCAAGACATTTGCTCATAATAACATCACAGCATCATAACATGGGATCTAAAGGTATAAAGATCTCAGAATCCATCTTACCTTGTATCACTTGAAACATGACGTGTCACTAGAAGCATGTTGTTTTCTGCAATAATCTGATAAAGTTAATATTTGGGTGGGCACGACTTTGCCTGTGAATGCAATGATCATATGTAACAGTTCTCTGTGATAGCTGTTTCTTATGTTCTTCTATACCATGACCCTTCAAGCAGGGAAGGCTGAGTGGGTAACTAGTTGAGGTGTACAACACCATGAGGCATAGATAGAATTAGAATTAGAATCCCTACTGTGTGGAAACAGGCCCTTCGGCCCAACAAGTCCACACCAACCCTCCGAAGAATGTCCCACCCAGACCCATTCCCCTGCATTTACCGCTGATTCATGCACCTAACCTATACATCCCTGAACACTATAGGCAATTTAGCACCGCCAATTCACCTACCTGCACATTTTATTGCATTTTCAAATAGTTGTAATACTATTGGGTGTAGATAAGAAGAAACATTTTCCCTTGATAGAGGGGTCAATAACCAGGAGATATGAATTTTAGATAAAGAGTGGAAGATTTAGAGGGAATTAAGTAAGAATTCTTTTCAATCAGTTGTTTGCCGGTGTCTGGAACTCGCTGTCCAAAAGGTGGTACAGGCGGAACCATCATAATTTTTAAGAAGTAATTGAATGATTACTTGAAGTGCCATACAATGCTTGATCACCTGTGCGAATATGATGGGCTGAAGGAGCTCTTCCCACGCTGTAAAGTTCTGTGACTCTCTATGATATCCATGACTAGTTTCTGATGCAATGGGAAATTGTATAAGCATTGCCACGTCAAGTAAAATACCCTGATGGTGGCAAAATCAGATCAGATGCGCCTTTTATTTCTTTATTTCTTTTTTTCCCATTTCCTTTGGCTTGGTGTACTATCTTTTCTGTGTGTCTCAGACTCTTCAATTTTCCACCCTATTGCAAACCTCTTGTCCTGTCCTTGTCCAATCTACTCCTTGCTCAACACCTATTACATCTCCAACCATTCCCAGTTTTGATGGAATTTTAGCTCTGCTTCTCTCTCTCTCTCTGTGCAGACTCTGTATGTTCTGAATTTCTGTTATCACTACTTTCTGGTTTGATTTCAGATTTTCAGGATCTGCAGTCTGCTGGTTTTCAAAAAGCGTGTAGTTCATCTGCCTTGACCCTGTATATGTGCAAATCGTCTCAGCCTAAGTCTGTATTTCAAGCTTCTGTGGGAAAACAAAATGGCCAGTTTAAAATAACACTAAATATTTTGAGAGAATTATGAATACATGGTGGAAAATTACCCAATCTGACTATATTGATGTTTCCATTGGAAATTATATGGGAAGTGGTTGACACCAAACGTGTAATAAAATATCGCAACATACAGTGAAATAGCACAAACAGCAACACTGTGTTGATATCATGTTTCATATTGCTATGAATTAGTACATTCCCTATTTATCTATGTGAGTCCGGAATGCTATGCAGTGTTACTGAACAAAAGGACAGGATATACCGATATTTGTATAGTACTATAATACAGTATTTAAACATCTCTGTGTGGTTCATAAAATAAATTGGATCTTACTTTATGATATTCAACGGAACCCTTAATAAATTAGTTAACAAGCCAGCTGATTAAATATTGTACTTGAATAACCAGGTGTCGACCAAAGAATTCTGTTTTGGACAGACTACAGACCTTGGTAGAAAATGTAACAAGGCAAGCAATTAGCAGCTGGGTTCTTTAAAACAAAATACTTGCATCTTTTCATGTGAATTTTGCTTCAATTTTCTGATATGCAAAGGAGAACTGGCAGATTAAAGCAACAGTTCCGTTTTGAAAAGTAAAATGACCTAAGTGATCACTCTCGAGATCATCATCTAAATGATCCACATGAACAAAATCACTTAAGTAGGCTGGAAATGGAGTTATGATTTTTAAGACTATCATCATAATTCACTGTGTGGGTCATTTTGCTAAATTATGAAGTGAGAATATCTTGAAGCGATTGCTTGCTGTACAAAACTCTCACAGTTTTCATTTCCATTAATTTCAATAGAACATTGGGCAAAATGGCTAATATGACAGCTCCCATTAAACCCAATGGCCAAAAGTTAAAACTGTTTTTGCAATATTCCCATTTTTGGTATATTGAGACAGAGAGCTTTGCTTGGGGAATCTCAAGGAATCTTGGTGAGGGGCATCACGACACATATTTGAAGTGGGTCTGATGTATAAGTGAGCCTGTCATCTGAGCTGCATTGAACATTGCAGCCTATCTTTGGGTTGGACCCCAATTCTGATGCACAACATGACCTGAATAATATCCGAAAGTAAATCTATCTGAAACATCCATGCTGTCTTGTTCCAGATTGTTTTTGGATTAAGTTGCAGGGAACGTAACATATAATAAGAATGCATTTTCCCTTCTAATTCGCTTGATTTAACTTTAATTTGGATTGATTTCTACTTGTTTCTTATCCAAATCAAAAGTCCTATTGTTTATATTGAATTTCACAGGAAAAATGCATGGTATTTTTCCTTGATTAATTAAATTAAAGAAAAAGTCTCTCAGGATTTAGAAGGATTACAGTCAATATTAATAAAACTGCCTTTTTCCACAAATAGTAATTCTCTTCATGTAAGATTCAACAGAGCACATCATAACATTAAAATCTCAAACAAACTGTGAATTCATTAAATTTGTTTTGCAGATATTAAAGTCTAAGAATTCCTAAAAGGTTCAGTTTAAGTTGCTACTTAGAGAATGTATATTCTACACTTTGACTAATCAATGACTACAGAAAAAGCATTTGCTTTCCAAAAGTCCATGTTTTAAAAAATGCCTTTCGGTTTAATGAATAAATTGTAATATTGCATTTCACAAATGTATTGGGTTTGCAACTGTAGAAGAAAATCGCTAATATTTGAACTACTTCACAGCTTTATTATGCAAACCAATAATAAGTGGAAAAGGATGTGAAGTGTAAAAAGAAGTCAGACTCGAGACAATACAGTGGTGCAGCACACTGGAGTGCTTATGCATTGTGATGTACACCAGTTTGATCCATGATTGCATCTTGGGTTGGCTGCATAGGAAATTTACAATCTGTGCTTCTACTGTTAGTTGAAAGTGCCAAGTGAAGACAAAGCACTACCCTGCAGGAAGGGAGAGAGCCAGAGAATGAATCAGCACAGGCTATTCTCAGTGAACACTTAGACTGAAACTGACAGAGGGCTAGAAGCAAAGAGGGAGAATATAGTAAGTATTTTCCGTTTATTACTGGTGCACCGTCATAACACACTGGTTTTAAAGAAGATAAAGAAACATGGAATTCACTAGAGATTAAACCTCTCATTGGACTTGCATTGTTCCTTTGATAAGGATTTTGTAGGCAAGAATTCATACTTCTTTATGCTTTGCACTTTCTCTCCTAAAGGCATTGCTTCATGTTTCCATGACTGATGACAGCAGTTGATCCCTCATCTAAGCATCTGTTCTCCATTTGTAAAGCGAGAAATGGAGTGTTTTCAAGCTAATCAACTATAGAGCAGCAACAAAGACCATTTCTAAACTCAGCCGGCATATATACATGTACATTTCCAAAAGAAGTTTAACAATCAGAAGGGGAAACAAAAACGTAATTTTTCTCTGCCATAGTGCCACCAATTAAAGTGCACTGCTGTCATGTGGCCAAGATCAAACAACTCATCACAGGCAAGATATGAGGTCTTCTTAACAACAGTGCGTGTGCCTGCAGCACATAGCCTGCAGCAGCAGATCGCCGCCAGTTTTTCAAGGGCAATGAGGGAAGAACAATAAATGACGATCCAACAAGAGATGCCCACATCCTGTGAAAAAAACATTGCAAAAAGTTTTGGCATCCCAGCATGCCATACATCTACCAACAATGTAAAAGATTCATTTAAGTTTCTCTGTGTTAAAATTTCATTTAGAAGATATATGTTTGATCAGTGAAAACAGACTGTAATTTTTGTAGCCCCTTTTGCAAACACCAGTTTCCAAAATTCAAACAGACAATGTAGTAATTTCTGAACTGTAATCTCTGTTATATCCCAGGAAACATGACAGCCGATGTGCACATAATAAGCTCCCACGGATCTGCTTTTGTGATGGTGAGTGAGGGATAAATATTTGCGAGTGCACAGGGGATAATTCCCCTGCTTTTCTACAAAATAGTGTCAGGCAATCTCTCACATCTATCTGAGGAGGCAGGCAGGACCCTAACTGAGACACTATAATGCTATGTCTCACAGCAATAGACCTTTGAGGGATGTGCTCATGATATTATCACTGTGTTGTATCACGTGATATGATGGTATAAAGGTCTCAGTCTCCTTCTTATTGATTGTAACCAGGATAGATTTCCATCTCTGAGGGTATGCTCAGATCTGGTGGAGGGTGCAGATGAAAGCTTTGTCAGTGCATCCTCTGAGGCTTCATTGGATTCCTCCTCAGAGGTGAAGGTGATGATGAATGTCAGTTGTGATGTCCTGTTCCTGTCATAGGCTCATTGGGTGCTGCTAGTACCTGTATGAAAGAGAGGGAATTAGCTGTTGAAGATAGATTAAAAACTTGTGCAGAAGATTGAGTGAGCACCACTGATAATGGGAGAGTAGCAGAACACAATGGAACTTGGTTGCCCGTTGGTATCTCTTAGTCCTCAAAAAAAGTATCCCATCCCCAGGACCTGATCAGGTGTACCTGAGAACTCTGTGGGAAGCTAGAGAAATGATTGATGGGCCTCTTTCTGAGATATTTGTATCAGCGATAGTCACAGGTGAGATGCCGGAAGACAGGAGGTTGGCAAACGTGGTGCCACTGTTTAAGAAGGGCAGTAAAGACAAGCCAGGGAATTATAGACCAATGAGCCTGACCTCAGTGGTGGGCAAGTTGTTGGAGGGAATCCTGAGCAACAGGATGTACAAGTGTTTGGAAAGGCAAGGACTGATTCGGGATAGTCAACATGGCTTTGTGCATGGGAAATCATGTCTTACAAACTTGATTGGGTTTTTTGAAGAAGTAACAAAGAAGATTGATGAGGGCAGAGCAGTAGATGTGATCTATATGAACTTCAGTAAGGCGTTTGACAAGGTTCCCCATGGGAGACTGATTAGCAAGGTTAGGTCGCTGGAATACAGGGAGAACTAGCCATTTGGATACAGAACTGGCTCAAAGGTAGAAGACAGAGGGTGGTGGTGGAGGGTTGTTTTTCAGACTGGAGGCCTGTGACCAGTGGAGTGCCACAAGGATCGGTGCTGGGCTCTCTACTTTTTTTCATTTACATAAATGATTTGAATGCGAGCATAAGAGGTATAGTTAATAAGTTTGAAGATAACATCAAAATTGGAGGTGTAATGGACAGCGAAGAGGGTTACCTCAGATTACAACAGGATCTGGACAGATGGGCAAATGATCTGAGAAGTGACAGATGGAGTTTAATTCAGATAAATGTGAGGTGCTGCATTTTGGGAAATCAAATCTTAGCAGGACTTATATACTTAATGGTAAGATCCGAGAGGGAGTGTTGCTGAACAGAGACCTTGGAGTGCAGGTTGATAGCTCCTTGAAAGTGGAGTTGCAGGTAGATAGGATAGTGAAGAAGGCGTTTGGTATGCTTTCCTTTATTCGTCAGAGAATTGAGTGCAGGAGTTGGGAGGTCATATTGTGGCTGTGCAGGACATCAGTTAGGCCACTGTTGGAATATTGCGTGCAATTCTGGTCTCCTTCCTGTCAGAAAGATGTTGTGAAATTTGAAAGGGTTAAGGAAAGATTTACAAGGATATTGCCAGGGTTGGTGGATTTGAGCTACAGGGATCTGAACAGGCTGGGGCTGTTTTCCCTGGAGCTTCGCAGGCTGAGGGGTGACCTTATAGAGGTTCACAAAATTATGAGGGCCATGGATAGGATAAATAGGCAAAGTCTTTTCCCTGGGGTTGGGGAGTATAGAACTAGATGCATAGGTTTAGGGTGAGAGGGGAAAGATATAAAAGAGACCTACAGGGCAACTTTTTTACGCAGAAGGTGATATGTGTATGGAATGAACTGCCAGAGGATGTGGTGGAGGCTGGTACAATTGCAACATTTAAGAGGCATTTGGATGAGTATATAAATAGGAAGGGTTTGGAGGGATATGGGCTGGGTGCTGGCAGGTGGGACTAGATTGGCTTGGGATATCTGGTTGGCATGGACAGGTTGGACCGAAGAGTCTGTTTCCATGCTGTACACCTCTATGACTCTATGACTCTATGTTCTTCTCCAGCCTGCTTAACTATTTCCTCCTCAGGAGCCTGATACCTGGAATCCCTCAGGGGCCTTGGACATCTTTATGAGATTGGATTTTCCTGCAACAAAGAGATTGAGAATGATGGAAGTGAATGCATGAGCAGCTGAGGTTGTGATTAAGCAGGAAGCCCAGAGGAGCAGGAAGAATTAATAGTTTGGGAAGATGAGGTCAAGTGAGTTCTTGGATGCTCAAGATACATGCAATATTGAGGGTTGTACTCCATGAGACTTAGTGAAATACATATGCACAGATGGAGTCTGAATGCTGGTTCTTTATGCATAAGGTAACAGAGCAGAGATAGTGGCATTTCCTCCTGCAGAGCACACATGAACATTGGTCTTCATGTTTGCTAGGTATCCCCCTTCACACAACACTGCACTAAGCCACACTGCAACTTTTGTCCAGGCTGGTTTTATCTGGTGATGTGACCTTCTGTAATGGTTTGCATTGAGGAGGACGTTTGGACCTTCTCCGTCTATCATCAAAACCTCCACATCCATGTCACTCTCCAGATGGTGGCAAGGCTTGTTCACTTCATTATGAGTGGTCACTTGGGGCTTGCAGCATATGAACAGCCTCGCTGCAAGGCTTCAAACATAGTGTCAGAGACATAGGAACCAGAAGGTGCCTGAAGTGGCAAGTACTTCTATCTCGACCATCACACGATATTCCCAGGAAATGCATCTAACATCTCAGCTGCATAAACAGTGAGGTGTAAAGTGAAAGATCATGTGAGAAAACTCACCTGGGCCATGACAGAGTGGACACCATGGAAACTACTCACCACCCCTACCAAAACCAGGCTTAATTCTTTGTGACATATTGCATTGGATAATAAACTTAGCTATTTGGTTTTTTTTTCATTATCCCCGCAGAGGAAATATAACTCATTAGGAGGATGAGAGGTAATCTTCTTTAAATGTGAAAGATCACTGATGGAACTGGATAAGGATGGTGCTGAAATAATTTTGGCCTGTATAAAAAAGACTAGAATAAAGGAGCAGAGTTTAAGAATAAGATATCTCAAATTTAAGGCCGAGATTGGAACGTTTCTCTAAGTGTCATTAGTTTGTGAAACTCTGTACACCAGAGAGCAGTCGAGGCAAGCTCATTGAATATTTTAAGTCAGAGGCAGATAAATCTTGATTGACAAGAGACTCAATGAGTATGAGGGATTGACTGTAAAGACCGCAATTGCATCAGTCATGTCCAATGGTGGAGCTGGCTCAAGTGACTGAGTAGCTTTCAATTCATTCATTTGTTTATGTAATGGGCTAAATGGTTTCCTTTTTTTGCTGAATAATGTTCGATCCTAAACATATGAACAATGGTGATGCCTGCTGATGAGGAATTACATTTGAAGGAACAAAGAGAAGTTACAAAAGACCAGAACCCGAGTGGGTTCCATTGAGTCTACTCAGTCATGGTCCAGGGGGAGTCTCCTCACATGATCTTTCACTTTGCACCTCATTGATTATGCAACTAAGATGTTGGATGCATTTCCTGGGAATACAATATGATGGGCGAGACAGAAGTGCTTCCCACTTCAGGCGCCTTCTGGCTTCCATGTCTCTGGCACCATATTTGAAGCCCAGCTGCACAGTCGTTCAGGTTGCTGCAAGTCACAGTCGACCCACCAAATTTACAAAATGCATTCAACCCAGTCACAATGATGCTTCGAATGGCAGATTCTGCTGCACAAATTCAATCTGTGACAGAGAGGGAGCATGGGCCATTGGGAATGGCGTAACGAATGAATAAGGCAGACATGTGAAGCATTCTGAAGCAGTCCTTAATTGCATTTATAATGCTATTTTTTTAAGTTTATAATTTATTAATAATGGTTACATAATTCATAAAATGGTTGTAATAGTAATAAGAGATATGGTCAGTTCTACTTAAGTGAATACACAATAATTGCATTGAAAACGAAAATCGCAAACCACTGTCTATCTGCGCTCACCCTTGAGAATTTTAAAAAGGGCTTATTTTATGATAACATGCTCCCAATGGGGAATGTTTGCAAACCCTTAGCACAATGTCTATCATTGATGAAAAATTGCATAAATCGCAAAGTCAAACGGTGAAGTAAAAATTACTTCTCTAATGTCTTATGAATTCGACATTGCTTTGCTCTTTCTTCACATATGCAGCTCAAGATTATATGGCATCATCTAATTTGTAAATGTGTTTCAAGACTCCGATTATGTATGTAGTCCAGCAAGTTAAGAGAAGATATACAGCTGCCTGTATTGCATCTATTAGGATCCCTGTAGAGACTGATAGCTTTTTAACAAGAGATTCAGACTTCCAATTGACATTAGAAAGGTTACTGAAATAATTTTTACAATTTAAGACTTATTTTAAGAAACAGACCAAAAGCACTATTTACTAAATACTTGTTGTCATCCATTGATACTTTGAAAGAGAGAATAGAACTTCCCCAATTTAATTTTAACTCAACCAAAAAATAAACTTTCCTCACAGGTATAGAATACACTATCCTTCAGGTAGACATTCAATTGTCCCAGAGCCTATCAAAAATTATTCTTAGTTCCCTGTACATTTCTTCTTCCAGCTGGTAACTTCTAACCCCAGAACTGCAATTCAAATTGAACAATGTTTTCTTCCCTGAAGGTTCTCCCTCGAGTGCGAGACCAACAAATCTTTTAGCTTCATTTCAAATTTGATCTTTCTACCCAATTCCTTCACAGTGAACTATTGATCTTTGGCTTTTACTCGTGTCCCTCTCAGATCTTCACATACTAATTGTGTCTGAGAATTTCAGGGATATCTTAGAAATGCTTCCTCCCTCAGTCCAATGTCCATGGCATTGGCATCCAAAAGGAAATGCTGATTAACTATCATTGAGACCCCAGCTTTCTTTTCTTTTATCTAGGAATTACATTGACAGTTTAAAAGTGTGATTATTTACAACCAACAATCTAAACACCTTCCTGGAACTTTGGACACTAGCTGTCCAACTACTGTAAACATAAAAATTGCTGCCATCATTTCTAATTGTGAATACCTTATACCTGCTTTCTATTAAAAGAATATTTGCCTGTTTAAATCTTTAACAATCACATCACAAGGCCTGTTGTTAAGCAGGTCACAGAACAAGTCACAACACCCCTTCATTTTTATTCTAAATGTAAGACTGTTCCTAAAAACCACAATCTTCTAAACCTGATGCTGGTTAAAGAATAATTGTTGTGCAGATCATGGGGATAACTCCCCTGCTCTTTTCTGAAACACTGACACTAGATCTTTGGATTTACTCGGAGTAACAGATTCATAGATTTATACAGCATGGAAAAGACCAACCAGTCCATGCCAAACATAATCCCAAACTAATCCTACTCCTGACCCATATCTATCCAATCCATTCCTGTTCACATACTTATCCAAATGTCTTTTAAACATTGTAATCATCCATCACTTCTTCAGGAAGTTCATTTCACACTCAAACCACCCTATCTGTAAAAAAGATTTGCCTCTTGTGTCTTTTTGAAATCTCTCTCCTCTCACCTTAAAAACTGAGAGGAAAGACAGGGCTTCAATTTAATTTCTCATCCAAAGATGGCATCTCAGCTACTGTCGCATTCCCTTTGCAAAGTCCATTGTCAAGCTTTTTTTTTGCATAAGTCTTTGGAGTGGGACTTAAATACACAACCTTCTGATATGGGATACGGGTCAAATGCTGAAAAATGTAATTAGATTAATTTAGGATATCTGGTTGATTTGGATGAGTTGGATTTGTTTCATGCTGTATGGCTCCAGAACTCTAAAGCTCTATAATAACATCTATAAGGGTTCACTTCCCAGCAGAAATTGGATTACAGCAAGGACCATGAATCTTGATTCATTTTTAATTCCTTATCTAGTTTATGGGGCAATTATATCCTTATAAGGTATTTTTAGTTCAGCTAAATCTGCTCAGGTTTGATCAACCCTGAGAATTCCTACACGGAAATTTCCCAAATAAATAAATAGGACTTATTTTGCATCAAACTAATCATAACATGTCAAGAGAGGCTTGAACCCAGGCCACAGATTCTTCCACTGTGTCACTAGACTCAATATAAATTGTACCCAATTGCTATCATGCAATAAACTACAGTTTTTTTGAAATAAGAATCCCCTCTTGTAATATGTCAACTCAATATTGGTTGATTCTCACTGTAAACCAATAGTCCATTGTATCCATTCAAAGAAGAAGAATTGGTGGCACCCAAAAATAAGATGCATCCTCCCCATTACTCTTTGCTGACATCTAACAAGATGTTACACTCTACTGGTCCTATTCTTATCCACCTAATTACAGCAAGAAAATCTCCTTCAATGGCTGCTCTCTATTCGTTAGTGTCCTCCAAGAATATTCATAAAACTTTCTAATTCTTGGCTACCTGGTGCCCCTCAGTCACTTCATCTGAAAACAGTGTATCAGTTTCCAAATGAATGTCAATGGTACCGAGCTCTGAATAACCACTACCTCTCTCCATCCTGTCATCCAAAGACCACCACAAAAATTGTTAAACTATTTTTTTAACCTGGTACTGAATGAGAAGAAATGGGTTCCAATTAAATATTGCAGACCAAAACCATTGTCTTTTGCTCCCAGCCATCAACTCTAACAACTTCATTTGGCAACAGTCTGAGACTGAGTCGGACTGTTTGCAGCCTTGTTATTTGAGCCTGAAATGAGCTTCGACATACAGCCACATCATCATGAAGACTGACTGTTTCCATTCTGAAACATCGTCAGATTCTACCCCAGCCTCTGCCCACTCACCGTTTAAAATCTTGGCTCGCCTTTATTCACCTCTGGACCTTGGGTATTTCCACATCACTTCTAGATGGCCTTTGCTGTTCTACTCTCGACAAACTTGAGATCAATGAAAACTTTCTTTTACAGATCAACTTTGCACTTTTTGACCTGCACTGACTCCTGGTAAAGCATGTGCTCATTTTTAAAATTTTGTACATGCTTTCAAACCTTTCCATAGATTTGCCATGCCTATCTTTGTAATCTTCTCCAGCCTACAATGCAATGAGATATCAGTGCTCATCTCAAGCTGACCTCTTGAATGCCCCAATTTTGACATTGCCATGATTGGCTACTGTGCCTTAGTTGCGAGGATGCAAAATTTGGGAAACCTCTCCCCAAACTCTCCCCCTCTTTTCCCTTCTTTAAGAGGCACCTTGAAACCTACCTTCGAATCCCTACAATGTAGAAGCAGGCCTTTCAGCCCATCGAGCACACACAAACCCTCCAAACAGCATCACACTAGGCCCGCACCCCCACCCTACCCCTGTAATCCTGCATTTCCCATGGTTAACCCATTCAGCTTGCACATCCTTGGACACTATGGGTAATTTAGCATGGCCAACCCTCCTAACCTGCACGTCTGTGGAGGAAACCAGAGCACCCAGAATAAACTCGCACAGACACGGGGAAAATGTGCAATCTCCGCACAGACAGTCACCCAAGGCTGGAATCAAACCCAAGTCCCTGGCACTGTGAGGTAACAGTACTAACCACTGAGTCACTGTGCTGGCCTATCAAGCTATTGATTGATAGGTTTCCTTTTTCCTTATATGACTCAAAGTCAAATTTTGACTTATAACACAGGGATGTGACACATTGGGACATTTTGTTATGTAAGAGGTACTATATAAACATGTCATTGTTGCAATCAAATGCGTTTGCTTCTGTTTACAAAGCTATTTGCTCAATTCCTTCATGGATATGACACTCATTGCTAAATCAGAAGGCTATGGGATCAAGCTTCACTTGGAATCTGAATATATTATCTAGGTTGACACTCCAGTGCATTATTGAAGGAGTGTTGCATGGTCAGAGATGTTGATATTCAGATGAAATATTAAACCTGTTTAAAATAATTCCCTGTTTCGGTCAACTAATGCATCCCATTAACATTGATTTAAAGAAAAACAAACAGTTATTCTAGTGTTTTGATCAGCTCAATTAGTATCAATCAAACAGATGAATGATAATTTATTTCATAGTGTTGTAAGGGATCCTGCTCAGCTCAAATTAAGGTCCATAGTTTCCTACAAGAGTGTGGACATTTCAAAAACAATTAACGGAGCAACACAGTACATCCTTAAAATGTGCAAGGTCCTTTTCTTTTCCTATCAAGATGCAGTGGGGAACGACATACTATCTAAGGACTTTCTGCCGAAGTTAAATGGGGGTCTGTTCTGTTATCGGACCCTTCCAATGCCTCAAATAGATGTTAATGTCTTGTACAAATAAAGAATGCCTTGAGTTTGTTTGTTGGATAGTCAAACTCCAATGTTTGTTTCTTCATAAGCTACTGTACAGAACTGAACTGCTTTTGCAACAATGTATGTATATAAAAATATTTTTATGAATAAAGTATATTTTTGAAATAAAAAAACTTGGGTTCCTAAGAACAAGAGATAAAGCAGGAGGAATCCCGAATGCCAGATTATTAATCAGACTACAGTTAATCTCTATCTTAGCTGAAGCTACCTGTCTTGATTCCATAGTTCTTAATAACCTCCCCTGACAGACAAACATTGTATATTAAGACAGATAGATAGCTACCATATAGATGGCACAGTTCAGAGACGAGATTTTGAAAGTCTCAGTACTTGCTGTCATTGCTGGTGTTATAAACTCAGAATTGTTCTCTTGTTTGTCGGCCAAATAGTAATTTACTCTCTGTTGAGAAAAAGAAATCCAGCTTTTTCATAACCTGATACAAAAAGGTGAAAATCTTGACACAGATGTACTTTTGTGAAGTCTAATTTACTCCACTCATTGTCAATATCAATGTCCTTCTGATATTGTCTTGCTTGTTGCCTCAGTTTACTGATTGAAAAGACCCATATCTTTAAAACTGTTTATGATGCACACAGTACCAGTCAGTAATTCCTTTTTTTTATATCTCTTCTGTGTCTCACATCACACATCTGCAAATGTACCCAGAGTGACAGAAGGAGATAAGAATGCATCTGCTGCTATATTCACAGTCACTCATTCACCACTTCCTACTTTTTGATTTATTTGTGAATGGGGTGTAGACATTGCTGGCTAGGTTAGCACTTATGGACAATCTGTCTTTGCCCTTGAGTAGGTGGTGGTGAGCTGCCACCTTGAACAGCTGCAGTCCATTTCTTCCAGTTGCACCCACAGTTAGAAAGAGCGTTCCTGGATTTTGACCCAGTGACAATGAAAGACCAGCAATAGTCAAGTTGTTGTGTAGTTAGAGGGGAACAAACAAGTGGTGATGTTTCCATGTATCAGCAGTCCTTTCATTCTACGTGGTAAAAATCAATGGTTTGGAAGGTGCTATCAAAGGAGCCTTGGTGGGTTGCTCTAGTGCATTTTGTTGCGTGTGCACGTTGCTATCCTTTACTACAGTGATGTAGGGAGTGAAAGTTAAATGAGGTGGATGGGGTCACACAGGATGTCTTGGATGGTGTCCTGATAATCAGTGGTCTGACAATGACAGCATTGTTTTTAGTAAACAAATGGATATGGCTGTTTTGTTTCAGTTACTAGTAATATTTAACGCACCTCTGTTCTATTCAAGGGTAAAAAGCATTCAGTTGACAAAAATCACTGTTGCTTAATCCTGACGAGAGTGACTCCAAACACAACAGAAGAACTTGCCATTTGGTCCATTGGTGTTGAAGACTGAATTGAACTTGTTCCAAGGAATGGGCTGAAGTGGTAACCTATCGGTTATAGAGATGCATCAATTTAAGCAGATCCATTTAAAAGTTCTGATACAGGCATGTGTTACAGCTTATTTTATTCAGGAACCTTGCCAACAAACTGACACTAATCCCAGCTGGTATCATATTTTTGGCAGTTACTGCTAAAGAACTGCAAAGTCTGGGACTGCAAATAGAATGATTCTGAATGTCTGTTCATGCTCTGAAAAGCATCTTGGGACATTTCACTAGGTGCAATATAAATTCAAGTGATGGTGGAGGCAAAGAGAGAGGCATTAGCATAGAAAGTAAAACACGTATTTAAATTTAACCTTTCATAACCTCATGTCATGCCCTAGTATTTCACGACAAATGAAATATTTTTGAAGCTGCATTCACTGCTGTGATGTAGGAAATGGGGGAGTCAATTTGTGCACAGCAAGCTCTCACAAACAGCAATGCATTAATGACTAAATAACCTTAATTTTTAATGATATTAGTTCAAGGAAGAAACATTGGGCAGGATAGTTATAGAGTCATAGAGATGTACAGCACAGAAACAGATCCTATGATCCAATGTGTCCACACTGACCAGATATCCTAAGCTAATCTAGAACCATTTGCCAGCAATTGGCCCATATCCCTCTAAACTCTTCCTATTCATATACCCATCCAGATGCCTTTTAAATGTTGTAATTGTACCAGCCTCCTTCATTTCCTCTGGCAGCTCATTCCATACACGCACCGCCTTCTGCTTTAAAACGTTGTCCCTTAGGTCTGTTTTAAATTATTCCCTTCTCACACTAAACGTTCTGGGTTTTTGTATGGTGTACAATATCCAGGATATTCTGAGGTAAGAGAGGGGTGGGATGATTAAAACAGGAAGTAACTTTACATTCTACTATTATATTGCCCCGGAAAACATTCCCCTGCTTCTCTTCAAAAGAAACCACAAGATCTTTTACATCTACCTGCGAGGATAAATGAGTCTTCAGTGTAAATCTCCAAAACAGCACCTTTAATAATTCATTGCTCCCTCAGAATGGAATCTTGATGGAATGTCAGCCTTGATTTTTGCATTAAAGCACTGCAGTAGGACTTGAGCTCACACCCACTTCCTCTGTCTCAGAAGAAACTGAGTCACAGCCTGGGTGGCTCAGGGAAATGGAAGAGATGAGCACATAATTGAGTAAACAGGGTTGATAGCATGTAAAACAATAACAACTGCTGGCATTTAAGCACACTGAGCCACACTTCACGCTTCAGACCTGAATTGGAGAAAATGGGACAGTTGTAGATCCAGAGGAAATGAGGGAGGGTCAAGTCCAAGAATGGATTTAAATATAGGTTGAAAACTTTAATTTTCAGTCTAATAAGCAAAGTACTGCTGGGCTGATGGGCAAATGGATTATAATGTAGGACAGAGTATAGGCAAGTACACTTTTGAATGAAGTGATGCTTACTTGGGTGGAAGTTGGGAAAGCGGTCTTGGGAGATAGCTGAGTCTGGAGACAGCAAAAGAACAGTCAAGTGTCTCAAAGGACATCCTCTATGGGCATATTGTTCACAAGTCTCTTTTGTGTAAGACTGAGACATAGTGAGACCTTCGTGCTGGAGCTGTTGTTTTCTGACTCCTGCTTCAGTGCACACATTTCCTCTGTGCATAGAACCTGGTGAAATGCAGAGAAATAAATCTCAATGAATAGATATTGTGGGCGAGCCCACAACACAGATCACCATTTTGTGATTTTTTTTCTCCCACAGAGTTCAGTGTGTAGAACTAACTTTTCATATAATATCTCAAAAACAGTCTTTTTAAAAAAAAATCCTGGTATAAATTCATGTTGATATTTGTAACTATGGGGAAAGGGAGTGACACTGTAATGGTGACACCTTTGATTCTGTCTATGACTTGATATTGAGAACAGCATTCAACTCTTTCTTGTCAAATGGGATTAATTAATAAAAGAAGTGACAGACTTGCATTTATAGAGCACACTTAATGATATTTTATGAGCAATCAAGTGCATTTGAAGGGACTTTCTTGGGACATGGGCATTGCTGCTACTGTAACGGAGGCTAAATGTATATCCTAGATTTAAAAGGAGACAATAAATCAATGTTTTTTGTCTTACATTCATCAAGATTAAATCACAAGAAAGAGACTTGAGAAAGACACAAAACTGAAAGAACTGCGGATGCTGGAAATCTGAAACAAAAAAACAGAAATGGATGGAAAACCTCAGGAGGTCTGGTAGCAATCAGAGTTAACATTTTGGTTCCAGTGACCCTTCTTCAGAACTGTATTCAAAAATGCACAGAATATATGCTTCATTCAAATAAAGAAGCTGCTGAAAACAGGCCAAGTAATCTCAATGCATAAATGGAAAATTTTGCAGTTGATCCACAATTTGGGTAAGCATGTCTGACAACATAAATGCAGTGGAAATACCAAGAGTGGTAATGGAGAGGTGAAATTGGATGTTAATGAATGTCCAAAAAGAAACCCATATCTGTAGATGATTATATGAGGAAGTAGTTTACTGGTGAAGTATGGAGGTCAAAGACCAGTCTATTTTGGGCAATTTCTAAGTAGCAGTGTATGCATAGGAAAAGGTGTCACTGCTGTACGATCAAAGAGCAGGAATCAAAATAAGCAATCCTACTTAAGTGGACAAATAAGAAAAAGGATTGCAAAAATGGCCAACCATGTTAAGAACAGCAGAAAGCTAAAAGGCTGTGGGATGTGAGGTCACAGACTCAGGGGAACATCATTAGTAAATTTGATCAGGGCTGTTGAACAGTGAATCCAATATCTTCCCTATCTAAACAACTTAGTGCCACTACATGGAATGTAATGCATTTTCATTGAGAAGAGTTTTGGCATTGATGTACATATTGTGTAAGATAACACCTGTAAAGTGTATCAAGTATATCTAAAACTTGGTGGATTATGCAAAAAAAAATCGCCATATGCTCCATACAACAAATTCCATCATTATTCAGAAGTCACAGAAAAGTCACTGGGCATTGTGTGTCAGGTTGGAATTGGCAACTGTTTGCAATAGAGCTAAGCAATACTGTCAGTTGAAACTAAAGTCACCTTGTTGGCATCTGCACACAATGCCGTATTTGCTCATATTAGTTCATATGTCCAACAGCCAAGAGCTGGAGTGAACCAACTTCAAATAACAAGTCAACATTAACAGCCATAAAGAGCCAATAATTATAACCACCATGCTTGAATGTCATCTGCATAAAATAAGAACCATTGAAAAAAAGTACTGGATTCTGCACTTGTACCACATCCTCTGGATTGGCTTCCTGTATGTTTCTGGAAGGTGACAAATTTTGAAGTCTTTGAATGAACTGAGATAATGGAACAAGGGACTTTGTAGCTCCCAGTGCTCACATCAAGTGACCCTGTGTCTGATGCGGGACTTTTTATTAAGCATTGAGCCCAATCCTTAAAGAGCGCACTTACTTCTACTGCACTCACGGATGTTCCATCCGAGCCTCCAACTTGTTTTATGGTTTTCTCAAGTGAGAGTATGGATGTGTATCTTGTTTTCATAGCAGGCTACGGTATTGGTTGTAAGCTCAATATCAGTTTAATCCCTACCAAAATTATTTATTTCGCACTGTTATTCCTTCAGCAGGAAGAAAGGACTTTAAACTAAGATATTAGTGATGAAAAACCAATGCTCCAGCTGCCTCTGCCGTGCAACAATGTGTTTCACTCATTGAAAGTGCTCTATGAAATAATTTATGGGAATGTATTATGATTTAGTAGAGACCAGTAATTTTTCTTTATGAATCTGAAATCCAAGGTACTTTCTAAAAGAAGGAAGTTGCAATGTTCACTGTTTAAATAAAAGATTATACTGCACCAAATTCAAAGGACATGAATATTAATAACCAGCCTCACTTAAATAGTTAAACTAAAGATATTAAAATTGCAACACATGTAATCTATACTTAACTCCTCAACTCAAAATCTATACTTATTTAACATATACTTCCAACAACTCAAACAATTTCCTGTCAATATCTGACCTGAGTACTGTTTCAAAGATTCATTTGTGATTCTTTTGAAAAGAACTGTACCTAAACTCTATGCACCCCGATAATCTACTTCTGATTTAAAATTATTTTTTTTCCCAGGCAAGTTCATGATCAGTTATTGAGAGCAGGAACTTTACCAGAACTTGTCTCAGAGAAACCTAATTCTTCAAGGGACCGTCACACCAGAACAAAATATGTTATTGCCCATAGACATGTTGGCTGCTTTAAATCAAAACAGTAACCCTGACCAGCCAGTCTTTCCTCTTGCCTATAACCACTCCAGACAATAATCCTTTGGGTTTGTGGCCCCTTGCCAATTATGTCTTCTTCCATGTCCTTGCTTTTAATCACTTCACTTCTGGAAGTTATACATTCAGCCCTCAGGTCTTATTCCTAAAACTCTAAACTGAATCTCTTTCAGTTCTTGCCCCCTCCTTCCTTATTTAAGGCTTATACCAGTTTAACCAAACTTTAGGTCACCCCTTCCAACACTCCCACTTGTGACTAGCTGTCAGGTTTTGTTTGCTGGTGCTTCTGTGAACTACCTTGGGTTTTACCATATTAAAGATGTTACACAAATTGATGTTTTTGTAATCATTCCAAATATAGTTGGAAAAACTGGATTTGTTCATGAGAAAAGCCAAATGCTCAGGATGTTGATAACAAGCAGCATGTTGTTGTTAGTTCTTGCGTAATTCACCTCTATTTCAGAATTTTTTCCCAATGGAATTTCTTGTGTCCTTTCTGCCTTATTCGCCTTCACTGTTTCAAGTTTCCCTTCTCATGGTTAACACGTGTCGGCCAAAACCAGTTCTTACGAAATGTTATCGCCTTGAAACACTAGTTTCTATAATTGTTCTGACTCCACTTCCACAGTGTTTTCTGCTTAATTGTGTTGTTGTTGTATTGGTTTGCAGACACAGAACTGTTGCCTCACTTGCAATTGATTTATTATTGCTGTTAGGTATCCACTTGTCGTAAATTTTATATTTCTGGGTGTTGAGAGGATGCCTCCTCTTGGTGGATAGTCTGGAACTGGAAATAACTTCGTGATAATGAAGAGTATCAGAGGATTATGAATCTTTGGAATTCTCTCCCTTGTCTGTGAATATTCCGGCCTTGATCATACTCAGGGCTGATACTAACAAATTTTGAATTTTGTGTGAATGGAAAGATATAGGGGTTACTTTGAGAGTTGATTAGATGCCAAAGATTAACCGTAACCTCACTGGACCTTAGAACAGGCTATTTCCATAATGTGGGCAACAAAAACTAATGATAAAAAACATTTGTTAAATAAAAGGTACATTTTAACAAGTTTAAGCACAGTACTAGGTTGATTGGATATCATCGATAATGTCAATTTCAAGGGACATTATAGCAGAATGCGGCAAATTGCAACTACTGCACATTTCCCTTTTAAAATATATCCTTAGATTCAGGTGCATGGCCGACTTGAGACGCGCCGTGCGAGTGGACAGTGGGAAAGCGAAGACTGCGTTTACACAGGCTGCTATTAAACAAAAGCCCCTCTAGATGGCAGCCTTGACTAATGCAGTAACATTAGTTCTGTTTCCTCAGAAGGATCTCCGGAGACGATTACATTCACCATTTCCCAGCACAAAGTCATCATAATGCATTGAAGTTTTCGCAAATTCCTCTGGGCTTCTTTAAAGGGATAAAACGTCGGATTAGATATCCACATTACTCATGGAAGGTTATATGCGGGGTTGATGAGAAAGACGCCAACATTTTAGCTGGAAATTGATTGAGAGACAGAGATGTTTTGGGGCCTTGTTTTCCCCATGTAAGGGGATGGATGAAACGAACTTCAAGTTCCGCTCATTTACCTGACCTTAACAGCACATCGCGTGTAAATGTGAACGTCCATGCACTTTTAAAGGATAAGTAATAACCAACAACAAAATTCCAAATTACCATGGGGCTTTTTTTTCAATGGAATTGCTTTGTTTAAAGGCGAGAATTTCCGACTTAAATATTAGAATTTTAAAAACTCAAATCAAAGATTATTTTTGTTTGTTGCGGCGAGCGCCCCTTTAATTTTCACTGAGCCCCTTGTTCCTTCTGTCTCCCATGCTTTTATTGGGCAGTGGTGCTGGTGGTATGTCTCCTACCTACAGGTAGTTCAGCCTGGCATCTCTATTTCCTTGTGAGATGTAGGTTGTGAATGGATAATAAATGAACTGTCCCCCACAGACATTACAGCCTTAGTGTAAGTTACAGCTTGGAGCCTGTGAAGTGTGGCCTAGTCCCTAATAGATCAATGCATTTCATTTTCAAAAATGTCTTGAAACAAGTTATTTTTGAAAAATAAAACTCCCCACTAACCGCGCAGACCTTTTTGGGGGGGGGGGGACAACGTTTTTATCTTACTGGATGAGTTGAGCTTAAGTTGTACATAAAATAAAACCAATGTCCCGCCAGACTGAAAATAAACAAATAGTTTTGTGTTACATAACTCGCAGTTGTGCGCTACAAATTGGAACTGAAACTTTCCACGTTGATGAAAGTGTATTCACCCGCTATCTCAAATCAAATGATTCGAGAGATGCAAATCGCTTCAAATTGCCGACCCGGCGCTTTGAAACAATATTGTAATTCCGATGCTGGGTAAATATAATAACTCCGGACAGTTCACATCGGGGTTACTGGATCTACTCGATTTCAAAACGACTACTCCTTCATCTCTTTGAGGATACTGATTCCAAGCCCTTCCTTCTCTCTCTCTCTCTCTCTAACAATCCTGCCTGTTCGATTCCAACTTGATTTATATTACAGATAGTGTGGGAGGAAGACAGAGTGTCAAGTGCAAAGTCTGTTACTGGAAGTCGAGGAGAACTTTTCGGACACGATTGTCCGTGCGCTTTCAAGCGGTAATCCCTAAACTCTGGACGCGCGTACGGAGTTGATGAGAATGATTCAGTGAATACATGGAAGTTCTTTTCCTGCTCAGTGCAGTCATCACCGCTGCCTGATCGCTCTCCTCCAGGTAACTTGTGCAATGAAGTGATTGCAATTTAATTCGATCAGCGAGTATTTTCATTTTTGCGCACTTCATTAAGAATAACAAAGAACAAAACCCCTCTGAATTCTTTCCTGAAGGTGGGGAGGGGGAAAAGAAACAGCCTTTACTGAGTGTTAGCGTGAGTCCGTTACCAATTGAAAACCCCCCGTCATTGCAGTTTGATGTTCAAATGTCACTTGTTAATTGGGTATATATTTTAAAAACGGGGCGACGGAGCATCGATTGCATCTCATTTGCAGCACAGAAATAGATTGTTTCGACACAACTCTGCTTTCTACGCGAGACATTCCCTCCAGACCTCAGCCTACACCTCCCTTGTGAAGCCAGTCCCTCCTCAGATGCACACCCGGGCTGTGCAATCTGCTAACCGCGTGGGTTAAAGGACGGAGTTGCTCAAATGGCAGGTTTTGGGTGGGTGTCTGCAGAGGGCCATGTGTTCAGGTGAATTCTTCAGTGTGCACTTAATCCACCTGCAACGAGGGGCGCAGCAGCAGCAGGAGGAGGAGAGGCTGGCATTGAGTTAGTCAATGTGTGTGTGTGTGTGTGTCTCTGTCTGTCTGAGCCTGGGATTAAAATCCTGCCCCTCACCAGTCACTTGCTGGCGGTGGGTGACGTCAGCCTTGCAGCTGATCAGGAATTCTGCACAACTTTCAAGGCTGAAGGGGATGATGGACAGCTCCCGAGGCCAATGGGTTGGATCCCCGGCCCCCAGTGACAGGCAGCGGGCAGCGAATGGGCGCAGGGTCCGGGGGCGGGACCTGGAGGACTATACTCACTTGGGCTGATCGAGAGTTAGGGAGAAGATTCAGTGGAGAGACGTGGATGTGTGTCTACGAGAGAGAGAGTGAGAGAGAGAAAAGGAACGGAGGATTTAGGGAATGTAGGAAGAGAACAGGTGATTCAAATTCGTGTTGCTTGCTGCATCCTCTTACAGCTCCATCGTTTTTTTTATTAACTTCGTTGCATCTTTAGACCACCACCCCCCCTCCAAAAAAAACGTGGAATGGCAATTGGTGCAGAGGAAGAGCCAGCATTTAAAGAAAACTGGATTTAAAGCGGCGAGGAGGGGGGCAAAAAAAAATGCGAAGCTCCTGCAGTTCCATCTACTGTCTGCTGTACCCTCTCAACTTCTCTCGCCGTGCAAACTGTCGCAACAGTGGGATATTCGCAAACTACGGCCGGCTCGGTTTGCTGAGATTACGCTTTTAAACCCCCCCCCCCCCCCCCCTTCTCCGTTTTATTGCACGATGATGGTTTTCACGCGGTTGAACCGTACCGAGGAGATTCTGCAGGCTGCTTTCTCCGGCCGGGAACTGCATGCGTCCTCCGACAGTTTTGTGCACCGTGCGTTGTAAATATTGCACCGAGCAGGCGAAGGGCACAGAGAGAGAGAGAGAGGGTGGGGGAGGTTGGTGGGGTTGGGAAGAGAAGAAGGAAAAAAAAAGACACAATCTGCGATGCCTGGTCTTACTTCTCCATGAAGAATTTTTTTTTAAAAAAAGCAAAGTAACTTGCAGCATCGATGGATTGTTATAGAGTGAAATTTTGTTTTCCAGCAACGCTAGAGAGAGAGGGATAAGAGGGGGTTGTTTTTTTTTGTGTGTGTCTTTCTTTTTGTATGGATTGTGTGTGACCCAAGTGTTGCCCCTTGTTTGTTGCCGGCGCAATGATGGAGCTGCGGGATTTCTACCTGCTGTTCGCCCTGTTCGCCTGCCTGACGGTGGACTCTGCCCTGGCTCAGGAGCTGGTCTACACCATCCAGGAGGAGCTGCCGGAGAACATCCTGATCGGCAGCATCCCGCGGGACCTGAACATCTCGGCTGGCGGGGGAGCGGACCTCATCTACCGCCTGGTGTCCAAGGCGGGCGAGGTGCCGCTGCTGCGGGTCTCCAGCGGCACCGGGGACATCTACACCGGCTCGCAGCGGGTGGACCGGGAGAAGCTGTGCCCGGGAGGAGGAGGAGGAGGCGGCGAGGGTGAGCCGGGCGAGTGCTCCTTCGAGATCGAGGTGGTGATCCTGCCCAACGACCACTTCAGGCTGGTCAAGGTGAAGCTGGTGGTGCGCGACGTGAACGACAACGCGCCCATGTTCCCCTCGCCGGTGATCAACATCTCCATCCCGGAGAACACGCTGCCCAACAGCCGCTTCCCGGTGCCGTCCGCCAGCGACCCGGACGCCGGCGCCAACGGGGTGCAGCGCTACCAGCTGCTGGACGGGCAGAGCGTCCTCGGCCTGGACGTGGTGGAGAGCCCCGAGGGCGAGAAGTGGCCGCAGCTGGTGGTGCAGCGGGGCTTGGACCGGGAGCAAAAGGACACCTACGTGATGAAGATCAAGGTGGAGGACGGCGGGGTGCCCGCCAAGTCCAGCACCGCCATCCTGCAGGTGACCGTCAGCGATGTCAACGACAACCGCCCGGTGTTCCGGGAGAGCCAGCTGGAGGTGCAGTTGCCCGAGGACTCGCCGCCGGGCACCTCGGTCATCCAGCTGCACGCCACCGACGCGGACGTGGGCTCCAACGCCGAGCTGCGGTACCTGTTCAGCGCGCAGACCCCGGCGGCGGTGCGGCGCTCCTTCGCGCTGGACCCGAGCCTGGGGCTCATCACCGTGCAGCGCCCGCTCGACCGGGAGGACGTCTCGCTGCACAAGATGACCGTGCTGGCCACCGACGGCAGCTCCAGCCCCGCCCGCGCTACCGTCACCGTCAATGTCACCGATGTCAACGACAACCCGCCCGCCATCGACATCCGCTACATCATCAGCCCGGTGAACGGCACCGTGCCCCTGTCCGAGAAGGACCCGGTCAACACCAAGATCGCCCTCATCACCGTCTCCGACCGGGACACCGACGTCAACGGCAAGGTGGTCTGCTACATCGAGAAGGAGGTCCCCTTCCACCTCAAGGCAGTCTACGACAACCAGTACCTGCTGGAGACCTCCTCCTTCCTGGACTACGAGGGCACCAACCAGTATGCCTTCAGGATCGTGGCGTCGGACGCGGGCAAACCCAGCCTGAACCAGAGCGCCCTGGTCCGGGTGAGGCTGGAGGACGAGAACGACAACCCGCCGGTCTTCAGCCAGCCCGTCATCGAGCTGGCGGTGCCCGAGAACAACCACCGCGGCCTCTACCTGACCACCATCAGCGCCACGGACGAGGACAGCGGCAAGAACGCCGAGATCGTCTACCAGCTGGGGCCCAACGCCTCCTTCTTCGACCTGGACCGCAAGACGGGCGTCCTCACCGCCTCACGGGTCTTCGACCGGGAGGAGCAGGAGCGTTACATTTTCACGGTGACCGCCAGGGACAGCGGCAACCCCCCGCTGCAGAGCCAAGCTGCCGTGATCGTCACGGTGCTGGACGAGAACGACAATAACCCCAAGTTCACTCATAACCACTTCCAGTTCTTTGTGTCTGAGAACTTACCAAAGTACAGCACTGTGGGAGTGATTACTGTCACCGACCTGGATGCAGGGGCCAACGCAGAGGTGATGGCTTCTGTCGTCGGAGACAATGCGAATTTCATTCTAGACCCACTGAGTGGTGTGATAAGGTCCAACGTCTCTTTTGACAGAGAGCAGCAAAGCTCCTACACTTTTGAAGTTAAAGCTGTAGACAGGGGGAGACCAGTCCGCACTTCCATTGCTAAAGTCACAATCAATGTCATCGATGTCAATGATAACAGTCCTGTTGTAATCTATCCACCCTCCAACTCTTCATTCAAACTAGTACCCCTGTCTGCTATACCTGGTTCCGTGGTGGCAGAAGTATTTGCTGTGGATGTTGATACAGGTATGAATGCTGAGCTCAAATACAGCATTGTAAGCGGAAATAACAAGGGTTTGTTTCGAATTGACCCTATGACTGGTAATATTACTTTGGAGGAGAAACCAACTGCTATCGACCAGGGCTTGCACCGTTTGGTTGTGAACATCAGCGATCTAGGCTATCCGAAACCCTTGCACACCCTTGTGCTCGTCTACTTGTATGTAAATGACACTGTAAACAATGCTAGTTACGTCTATGAGTTAATACGGAGGACAATGGAGACTCCACTAGATAAGAACATTGGAGATGGCACCCAGCCCTGGCAAAATGAGGATTACCTTACCATAATGATCGCCATAGTGGCGGGAGCCATGGTGGTGATAGTGGTCATCTTTGTTACAATATTGGTGCGGTGCCGGCAGTCCTCAAGGTTCAAGGCTACGCAAAGGAACAAACAGGGTGCTGAATGGATGTCTCCTAATCAGGAGTGTAAGCAGAACAAAAAGAAGAAAAGGAAGAAAAGAAAATCTCCGAAGAGTTCTCTTCTAAACTTTGTTACCATCGAGGAATCCAAACCTGATGATCCTGCCCATGAGCCCATCAATGGAACCATTACCCTTCCAGCTGAGCTGGAAGAGCAGACGATAGGACGGTTTGACTGGGGCAGCACACCACCAACTACATTTAAGCCCAACAGCCCAGACCTAGCAAGGCATTACAAATCTGGCTCTCCGCAGCCCTCTTTTCATCTGAAGCCAGACACCCCTATTTCTGCGAAAAAGCATCACGTGATTCAGGAGCTCCCTTTGGACAACACCTTCGTTGGGGGTTGTGACACCCTGTCGAAGCGCTCTTCCACTAGTTCAGACCACTTCAGTGCCTCGGAGTGTAGCTCCCAAGGAGGCTTCAAGACAAAGGGCCCATTGCACACCAGACAGGTAACTGAACGCTTTTACTAGTCTATCACTAGCTCTTCTAATTGTATATTTCCCAGTACAAACAAGGGCAAAACACAGCAGTGATCTGAAGAAATCTGTAGAAGTGGTTCTATTTCAAATTCAACTTTCCCGAAAAGAATTATCACAAGTACCCAAACTATAGAATGGTTAGAAAATCAACAAAGTTATTATGTTGTCATGCAAAATATCTGTTTGTGTAGGCCTATTAATTTCTCACTAATAAAGATCTAAATTAAGCCGATTTGAAATGATTTGATTGTACCGAAAATTAGGAAAACAAAGTGTGGCCTGTAGATGGCACTGGAGCACTTTCTGCTCGTGAGTGGCAAGCTGCCCAACTGCAGTCTAGATGGTGGGGGAAGGTGCAAGAAAGAAAAGCTGTTGCCTAGTAATGATTATACTGGAAAGCACCAGACAGTTGTAGTTTGATGATTATCTGCAGATGAACATTAGTACACCTGTAGTTTTGTTTAGCGATGAACTTTGAAACATACGTAATGACCCAGGAAAACAATAACCGAGTGCAAGAAGTGAAGCATTGCAGATAAATACTTCTCAATTAGAAAACCACATCTAATTATTTTGTCAGTTACTGTAAGTTGAGTGAATAAAGGGGAATGCTACACTTTCGGCGCACATTGACTCTTTTCTGAATTATTTCATATCGTTTGTTGCACTGTACCATGCATTGAGCATTGAGTTTACCAGTACAGTTATTTTATTTGTAGTTATAGAGATGTTTCGATCATATGAGGAGCCCATGCACTGCTGTTTCTTCCTGCCGTGCTATGGGTTATTTCATCTACAGCCATACAATATGAAGTAAGCAAGATTAAGAAAAAAAATTAACAATTGATTTTCAAAATCAATTGAAAATGCAAGAATGTGCAATATATTCTAGGTCTGATTGTGGTCCAATATAATGCTATTACCTTATGTCAATGATTGATCATCTTTAAGTAGTAAATATTGATACAATTTGGCTCAGTCACACTGAATGTGTTTATTATCTTGTAGCCAAAACACGCATATTACGTGTTCAGTTTCTGTTGTGTGGTGTAAGGTTCATAGACATAACATCTAAGAAAAAATAGCTAGATTGTGATGGGGAAAAGAGAGTGAGTGAGAGTCTGTATTCATGTACAAAATGCACTGATATATCCCAGAATCATTTCTCTGATAACACAGCCATAAAGCCAAAAATTTCATTGAAACACTTACTTTTCTTCTTTTGGTGGAGTGTTTGTATTCACAAAAGACAGGTGTTTGCACTGAAATGTGAAAGTCAGTGCAGAGATTTTTTCAGTTCCGTCATTGAGTTCAAGCATTTCAATTGTTTGGTCTCTGTCAAAAGATTTCTGAATACATAGCACAGATTTCTGCTAAACAAAATAAATGTAAGTAGTTGGAAAACTTGTAACAGAAGTAGTTAATTTGGTCAACAGAAACAAAGAAATTGCAATGTGCTTGTGTTTCAAAGATGTTTTTTGTCTGTACAATATTTATCCCTGTACTATCTGTGTTAGGACATCACAGTACTGCCTACTCATTGACTCAGCGTGTGGTGACCATTACTTAGAAATAAGACATATGTCAAACTCTCAATCAAAAATGCAACTAATAACTTGATAAAAGATATGGTTTATAAAATGAGATTTGTTTTCAAAGACGTAATGCACAATGGATACGTAAAGCAGAACAGGATACAAGTTTGCAAAAGCTGCATGAGTTAAATTGTTAAATACTTTCTACATGAGTTGCAAAGTAAACTGGAAACTGAAACCAGTTACCCTTCATCACCCTAAACTATATTTTTGTAAAAGTCTTGGCAAATATGACTATTTCCAAAGACTGCTAATGCTATCTGACTTATATTTTAAATTTGTGATGCTTGTTAATACACATGTTGTTATCTTCATTGGACATATTGGGAGAAGGGTGAAATGTGTATATGTTATTACAGCCACAACTAGGGTTATTTGACTATTTTGAGGATTGTGGCATTTTTAGCAGCATAATCCAGCTATCAGGATTTTTTATTCCTGAAATTTCTTGCAAGTTATAACTCTTTTATTGGGCATGTTACATTTTTGGGATCATAGACCAGCCTACGTCTGATGATTCAGATATTTCTGGCTGTCTTAAAGATCAAATTATTTATATATTTTAACTATACATTGTATGAGTGTAGAGAATCTATTTGAAGAAAATAGAATTATTAGATCATTAGAATTAAGTAATTTTAAAATAGTAGATTATATGTTGGAATCTTTCAACATGTCATTCAGTTTTGATTTCTATACTTAAAAATGAATGTTAAATTTGATAGTTCTGCATTTTTAAAGGGTCAGTTTTGTCAATGTTACTACTGATAAAACTCACTGCTTGGCCAATACATGTACAGAAAAGGCAACAAGGGTTATTGCCACAAACTGAGCAAATGAAATGCAAACCAACATAGAGTGCTTTTCACAGTCATAGGCAGATCTTTGTTCGCATTACCCATACGAGCAGTTTATTTTGGCCAACATACTGTAGACTGAGACATGTTATGACTGAGACATGTCTTCAACAATTTAAGAAGCACGTATGGAAGTACATTTCAATGTGAAATCTCACCAATTTTAAGTTGGATTAGATAGGAAATTACACCTGCTTCCTCTGCACTCGGAATAGAGATGTTCTCCTTTCAGATCATTTCTGCTACATGGAATGAAAGCCACATTGGATTTGTGTTCCATCAGCTATTGCAACATTATCTTTCGGTGCCAAATTACCAAAATGAAATGACAGGATGAGACACCACTGACGGTTATGATCAGTGGTGAAGCAGCAAGAATGTATCTGTAGGAGCAAGTGGGTGTGGGTGGGGGGGGGGGGGGGGGATGCTGAATAAATCTTCTGGCAATGCTATAAAAACCGGTCGCATTATTACTTCAAGGGAATTTTATGTAATCACGGCAGAATTACCTTGAGCCATTTTCTCTTGGTGAGGCATCTGCATTAATGTGTTACAGACAGGAGTTAATCTTTGCAACATAAATTAAGAATTAAGATTTTGTATTTGTGAAGCATTGTCATTGTAGCCTTCATTTGGGAAAAGTAGCATTTATACATCAGTTAAGTCGGACACATGCAACAGGCAGGGAATGATCAGGTAGACTGGATCTGATTTGCTGCTTCTTTTAATTAAGAATTAAGGCAAAAATCAAAATCAGGTGAGGGCTGCTTTCTTTTGTGTAATAACAAGTTATTTCAAAGTAATCTATAATTAGAGTAATATTGGGCTCTATTCTTTTGCAGAATTCCGCACAGTATTCCCAAAAGTATGAGATGGAAACTTATTATGGTTAAAACTGAGCAAAAGTCTGTTCTGAAAGGGGTTAAGATGGCTCTCATCCGACGCTTGCCCATCTTGAAATTCACCAAGTACACAGTTAAAGTGTCGGAGAAATTCATGACCAGTATGTTGAAAAGATATCTGTAAACATAGTGTACATGCCTTGGCTTCATCTGTAATTGGAATGTTGCCTCTCTAAACAGAGATTTATCCAGTGAATGTGATAATGGGAACAGCTGCTCACGTTTAAGATTATGGGACGTGGTTAATTGGGACATGTCTTTATAGGGGACGTCCTTGAGACAATGAATTGATGCCTACACTGTTTAAATCAATACCCCTGATTTTGTTGTCAGGAAAAATGATGTGGGAACTGAAATCACTCATTCTTCTGCCAAGATGTTTCTCTTGAAGATGCAGCACCTCTAGCATCAATGCAGAACTGTATCAATATTACCATGGCCTTGGTGAATACAGTAACTTGCTTGATGAATAGTCGAAATATACAACTCCGTTATGCAATTGGATGTGTTTCTGAATATGCTGGTGTAACATTATCCACTGGGTTTGCCAAGTATTTTATTTGCACATGCAGCCTTTGCTGAAACATTATGGGCGAGTGTTCAACTGCTGTTCTCGTAAAAATAAAGCCAAGGAAGAGCAAACATCCTTTTTAAAATCTGCTCTTCATAGAGTAAGGGTGTTCTCTAAATCATATTAATCAGTGATTCTGTTCATAACAGAACCATAGGATTGTGGGAGGATTAATGGAGCTCAGCAGGAACGTACCCAAGGAGAAGATCTAAGCAACAGCTTCTCAGCTCTGCTTGAGCAGGGAAAAATGAAACTGGCCGCCAATCCTTGCTCTTGGGTATTCTAAGCCAGTTTTTCTCTCTTAAGCTGAGTCACACTGAGTGGCTGGAAATATTTTACCGAAGTGCTTATCAGTAATCAAGCACTACACATTTTGCAGCATCTGAAAGCACTGGTCTTTTGGGACCCACTGAGAAGGGTCAGATAGCCATGTCAGTGTTGGAAAGGGCGAATCTATAAATATTATTATGCAGTATTCACAGACTTTGGCTTGAATCACAATGTATATTTAAATATATCTGATTATTATACACATGTATTTATTTTATTGCTGTTTTTACCATTATTATATTTAAAACTGTATGCACATATTGTGGTTGCAGATTTCTGTACTAAATAAAGTATAGCCTGATCATTAAATTCATTTTATGCCATTGTTTAAATTACAGTTTGTGTATTTTGTGTTTTTGTTGCTGTTTATTCATTTTATTTTTGTTAAAAAAAGCCTAAACTTTGCTTTTTGTTCCTTTCTAATTATTGTTTATTAGCGACATTACTTTTTCTCTACTTTTCATGCAGTACATGTTCTTGCCTATGTTAACATGTTGCTCAGACCCTCCAAGTATTTGTGTGGAGTCCTGCTGATCCTTCAGATGTTCAGTTGATTAGGAAATGCAAGGACTTCATACTTTGTAGTGTATTCCGTGCCCACATCATTACTTCACATTTTGATCTGGTCACTTTAGTAAATTACTGACACATATCGCAGGCTTTCATATACCCTCAAAAAAGTGGCATTAACTCTTTGTCTAAGCAAAAAAGATCAAAGGAAAGACTGACCTGATTTGAATGCAATGTACTTTCTGTCATGTTAGAAGATCAAGCATCAGAGCCAACTGCTGTTGAAGGAGTTGTATAAACACAATGGAAATTAAATTCATTTGGGATCGTTGGGATCTAATTTTATGGAACTGCATCTGTCATGCCAATGGCATGAGGGAATTGCTGAACACTAGCAATAAAACTTAATGGGCAGGGAGTGTAGCAGATATTCGCAGAACAGTAAAGAAAGATGGAACACATTGGTCTTTTGAGGGGCACATATGATTTATTTTCTTTCCATTTTTATTTCTGGCCATAAAATTAGCTAATCAGAAATTATTTTAACCTTACCTCAAGTATTGCCACCCCCACGGAAGTACTGAATTCAAAGCTGCCAACCTACATTCTGTTTCTATTTGAAGTTTTTAATCCAAGCATAAAGTAGTACAGCACAAGAGTCGGCCATTTGGCCCATTGCGTATGCACCAGCTCTTTCAGAGAACTATCTAATTATTCCCTAGATCCCTTTCTCTTACCAAGCTAATGTCACATCTAATCATGTGCTAATTGGAGTAAGGCAGCTTAGTGCTTATAATATTGGACAAGTAGCACGGAGGTTTTTCAAATCAAATTTTTAAAACCATTCAACACATTTAACTTGCAGACAGCTGGTGACTTCAGGGCTGAGCATTTGCATCTCTGATATTAATGCAAACTCAATAGTTTTATTATGATTTTTGCTCTCCTTAGTTAGATTGTTTTGCTGAATGAACTGGGATTTATAACAGCATTATGCAAATTGTCTATTTTTGATTGCTTTATAAGGATAATCCTGATTAAAACAAAATATTGACAAAGTAATTATTCATCTTTAAGCATTAACTGTACACCAGCTATCTCATTAATGCTGTACATTGTCACCATTACAGCCAAATAAACAAGAACCTAAATGTTTGGCAAAGCAGTAACTTCAGAAATTGCGAGCTATAATTGCTCTAAACATATATATATATATATGTGTGTGTTGTCAAGAGGTTTGCTTTGTTTAATAATCAGTACACTACAGGAAAATAATTCTTAATCTAATCAGTGGTATGTTTTCCATCTTTTTGAGTGGCAGAGAGGGTGGACAATAAAATTGGTGGAGGTGGAAAGGGGTAATGATGAGTGTGTTTGTAATTGCTGGGCCTGATCTAGAGATGGAAAGAGACATTGCTGTTCCTCCAAGCTTCAAATGAAGTTTTAGACCTGGCCTCTCAAGGCAGCTGAGTGTCTTGATGGCCTCCTAAAACCAATGTTAAGACTTTTCATTAGCAATTGGCAGCAAAGTGGTCCTGTCGTTTACCACTGCTGCTTCACAGCACCAGGAACCCAGGTTTGATTCCATCCTTGGGCAATTGTCTGTGTGGAATTTGCCCATTCTCCTCATGTCTGCATGGGTTTCCTCTGGGTGCTCTGGTTTCCTCCCACGATGTTCAGGTTAGGTGGATTGGCTGTGCTAAAATGCCCATAGTGTCCAGGAATGTGTAGGTTAGGTGGGTTAGCCATGTGAATTGCAGGGTTATGGATAGAGTAGGGGGATGGGTTTGGGTGAGTTACTGTTTGGAGTGTTGGGGTAGACTAGATGGGCTGAATAGCATGCTTCCATACTGTAGGGACTCCATGACTCTTTCCAGCAATGACAGCATGTATTGTATAGCACCTCTTCAGATTGTACCAAAGTGTTTCACTGACATATGACCAATCAAAATTTATCAATGATCAGGAGATATTAGGGTGACAGTACTCTTTTAAGATGTTCCTTAAAATCTACTCTTTGTCGCAGCTTTATGATAAAAGTATCAGCACGGCAGAGAGACTGTTGAAGGGAAATCCAGAGCTTGGCATCTGTTTCACTCCAGCTACTTTAGTTACAGATTAGATATTTTTGATCCTTGGTAAATCCAGCTCCAACAAGCTATTATTTTGTAATTTATCGGCCTTTATGGATTAATGATACAATCATGTTTATCTGCCTCCCTGACCCCAAATAGGAATAACCAAGATATGCATTGCTTTGGGGAAACTGAAAACTGAAATGGATATTTGATCTTAGACTAAGTGGTTCCATCGCCACTCTATGGACATCCTACACTGTTGTCATATTTAAAATAGATTGAATTTCATTACAATGTGGGCTTCTATTGTATAGTTTCCTGTCTAAATCATTCTAAATATTTTTTGTCTCTGTTTCCTAGAAGATAGAATGTAAAATCTAATTTCCTTAACTAGATGACATTAATAGAAAACTGTTCCATTCTTATTTTTATCATATTGCAAAGAGTGGGTTGAAGAGGTGATATAAGAGGTGATTATAAGAGAATATGGCTTCTTAGGTGGGTTTTATTTGACTTTTATGTAGAAAGCACAAACAACAAGCCTGCCAAATGGTGCACCTGGGAATATGGCAGAAGCACAAGGCCGAGTTGCCCCTGTTCTCAGAGGTGCACATGGCCATTGAAAGATGGTGAAAGAGCAGTGATGGCAAAGGAAGAGATAACACTGAAAGGGGAACTTAACATCTTGTCTCAATGATGCCTACAAACCTTTGTTCACCTTTTAGTAATTTGGTGCTCAGTTGGGGCAAGTAAATTTGAGTTCCATTATGTCACAGTGCAGCAGCTATCCACCTCTCCTGTGAGGAATAGCAAAGCACAGATACTGACCAGACGTGTGAACCAGTGGGAAGGTGATGGGAGTTTTGTATCATGCCGGCAGCAACAGCTTATCACATCACCCGTGCAAACACCTCTTCACTCATTAGCTTGACTTCAGCCGAGCGTCTCTCACTAGTCAGTTTTAGTATCCTTTTATTTACCAACCAGCACAAGCAACATGTCACAGTCTGCCCTCTTTCAAGTCCAGGAATTTGTTAACGCCACTTCAGTTCACTTGACTGGCTCCAGACGTACATGTAACCCTGACAGAATTTGCCATTTTGTGTCTCTGATATCCCGTTTGCATGACAGCTGTTAATTCGGTTTATTGCCAGATTTTCAACTGTGCTGCATTAAAGGACAGTGTAAACCATGTGTTGTAAATTGAACGCATGGTGTAAAACCGCGTGTAGTGAATTGAAATTCCTGTTGTAAATGGTGTGCCCTTAGTTAACATATGTGGTGTAACTACATGTAGTGAATTAAAATACATGGTGAAAACCATGTGCATTGAATTAAAATGCATCCAGTAAACTACATGCAATGAATTAGATGCAGCGTAAATCATGTGTATTGAATTAAAACACACCACATTATAAGTCAAGTGCAATGAATTTGAGTAAATAACAACAACAGGTTGCATTTATGTCTTTTATCGTAGTGAAATACTGTCTGAAACTTCACAAGAGCATTATCACCACTCAAAATTTGATATCATCTTCATGGGTCATTGAGGTAATAACCTAAAACTTGATCAGAAAAATAGATTTTGAAGAAAGAAAGACTTGCATTCAGATCATACTTTTGAAGATTACCGGAGTTCATTCGAGCCAAGCAAACTCAGCAGCCACTTTGAATTTGGCAAGCTCCCACAAACAGCAATATAACAATGTCCATACAATCTTCTTTTGTAACGTTGAATGACGGACAAATATTTGTTAGGATGCTAGGGCTAACTTTGCTGCTCTTCTCTGAAATAGTGTGTTGTGTAACCTTTACATCCACCCAAACAAGCAGATGTCACTTCATTTTAACACGTCATTCAGAAGACAGTACCTTTAACAGTACAACAGGCCCTCAGGACTGCATTGAACTATTAGCCACGATTAATAAGTGTTTTAAAAGAGGATAGATAAGTTTAGGGAGGAAATTCGTGAGCTTAGTGCCAAGACAGCTAAAGGCATTACTGCCAATGGAAGCAAATCAAGAAAGGATGATAGCTCAGAATTGGAGAAATGCAAAAAAAAGGTAGGTTGGAGAGATGAAGGAGGACTCTGTGATGGTGTAAAATGAGAGAAATGAACATAGGAATGAGAATTTCAAAATTGGAAGTGTTCTTCATGTTCAGGAGAATTTCCTATGGTGATATGTGTGCAGGGCAACAATAAACAATGCATTACTGGACCAAGTGCTTGGAAATGAGGTGGGCCAAGTGGATCAAATATCAGTGGGACAACATGTAGTAGACATTCAGGAGATCATTGTATCATAAGATTCAGGATGGTGATGGAGAATGACATGCAACAATCCAAAGTAAGAAAAACCAATGCAAATGGACATCCTGAGGTTCAATACAGAGGAATGTGAGGGAAAAATTTTGTAGAAACAACATTGAAAGACAATATAAAATAGGGATTATGATTCTAAAAAGGATACAGAAGCAGAGGACCTGGGTGTATATGCACACATATCATTGAAAGTGGCAGGACAGGTAGGGCGAGTGGTTCATAGAGCAGAGGGTGTCCTCAGTTTCATTGGTCATTGAGTACATGAGCAAGGGGATGATGGTGAACTTGTATAAGACTCTTGTTAGATCTTAGCTAGTGTGTTGTGGGCAGTTGTGCATGCCACATTGGAGGAAAGATAGAATTGTATTGGACAGTGCGCAAAAGCAATTTACAATAGTTCCACCAGACTGGATAGTGTTGATATGGAGAAGCTGTTCCCACTAATAGAAGAAACAAAAATAAGAGGGCATAGATGTAAAGTGACATACAAAAAGAAATAAGGGTGATGCAAGAAAAACATTTTCACTCTGAGTAATTATATTTTGGAATGCAGTGTCTGGAAATGCGGTGAAGGCAAATTTAATTGAGACATTCAAGAGTGCATTGGATGACATTTTAGTAGAAATAGTGTACAAGGGTATGGGGAAATGCAGGAGCTAATGATTCTCATTTGAAGAGCTGCTGCAGGTACAATGGACCAAATGGCCTCTCTCTGCATTGTAATAATTCTGTAATTCTGAATCACACACTGCTGAAA
This sequence comes from Hemiscyllium ocellatum, assembly GCF_020745735.1. Classification (NCBI taxonomy): domain Eukaryota; kingdom Metazoa; phylum Chordata; class Chondrichthyes; order Orectolobiformes; family Hemiscylliidae; genus Hemiscyllium; species Hemiscyllium ocellatum. The sequence goes on along the minus strand of NC_083406.1, from coordinate 24,275,989 downwards.
TAAACATGAACATTTTAATATACCTGCTAGAAATTTTATTGCTGTACTCTTTATCTTACAATGCAAAACAGACATTTAAGTGAATTTCTCCAGAGTTTCTCTCCATTGTGATTTCCTTCATTCTTTTCATTATTGCATTGCTCCTTCCATGCAAATTGTGGTTGAAGGGCAGGGCAGTCCCCAGTGAATTCACCTTCTTGAAAAAAAATGGCATAAATGCCTCTGCCTCTCCTCCCTTTTCCTGTCAGTATGTCTTCATTTTTTGTTTTGTAATGTTGATTATGTTTCGTTCAATCACCTTCACGTTCATCTGTTTTCTTTTCTAAATTATATTTGGTAACGATTAAGTGCCTTTCATGACTTCAGAATTTCCCAAAGTGTTTTACAGCTGATTCAATATTTTTGAAGGGTCGTCACAGTTGTAATGTTGGACACATAGCAGCTAATTGGCAAACTGTAAACTCCCACAAACAACAATGTGGTAATGATCAGTTAAACCTGTATTAGTGATGTAATTTGAGAGATTAATATTGGCCAAGACATCAGGAGACCTCCTTAGCTCTTCGTAAAATAGCACCAAGGAATGTTTTACATCAGATAGAAAGGATTAGGAGTAGAATCTTATTTAATGTCTTATCCAAAAGATAGCACCTCTAAAAGTGAAACACTCTGTATTGTACTGGAAGTTTTTTCAATTCAGTTATGCAGCGTGGGTGTTATTGACTGACTTAACATTTATTACTGATCCCCAGTTGTGCTTGAGAAGGTGGGTGAGTTGTTTTCTTGAATTGCTGCAGTCTGTATGTTGCAGGTAGATCCAAAAGGCCATAACGATTTTGACCTAACAACACTGAAGGAATAGTAATAATTTTCTAAGTTAGGAGAGTGAGTGGCATGGAGGGGAACATGCAGGCAATGGTGTTCCAGTCTATCTGTTGCCCTTGTCTTGCTAGATGCAAGTGGCTTTTTTTTTGAATATCAGTCTGAATTTAGTGTTCTGTAATCTGGAGTGTGAAGTTGAAGCCGAGTCAGACTGCCATACGTTGAACCACAGTTGATACTTGCTCTTCAGATCTAAAGTTGCGTTCTTTCAAATTGGGTCCCATGTGTTCCTACATTGTAACAGCATCCAGTTATCAAAGTCACTTCTTCAGTTGTAAATTTTTTTTGGTTCAGCCTGAGGTGATGAAAGTTGCTGCTTAAATGTCAGTTCTTTCTTCCCTTTTCCTTCTGAACATTTTGCATTCCACCACGGAAAAATAGTAGGTCGATTGTTGTCTCATGACGACAGTTCAAAGTTAAGCTCTTTGGAACACTCTGAGGTTGTGAAAATTGCTATAACAATGCAAATATTTGGTTCTGTTTTTTTCCTGCCCATTACTTCCCAAATCTATAAATGCCACCAGATCAATAATTGCTCTGACTAATGGCATGACCATGGCATGAGTGATATGGACAATGCACTCACAGACTGATTGTCCTCAAATGAGAACTCATTGGCATTGTGGATGTGTTAAACAATGTAGCATTGGTCTTTTACCTTTCATTGATAAAACAACGATGAAATACCAAGAAAAAGGAGAACATAGCAATTAACTAATTGTTTTAGTAGTTTATAGATTGAAAGTGGACATCAGGACGATGGCAGCAGTGACATCTCATAGATAAAGTCATAGAGTCATAGAGATGTACAGCATGGAAACAGACCTCTGATATTGTGAGAAAGAAGTTGGGATAGATTGCAAAGAAAGGGATTCAGAAGCAAAATGTAGGAGCAAATTACTGCAGATGCTGGAACCTGAACAGGACTGATTTCAGTGCAGTGAGAATGCAGGTAAAAGGTGGACGAACAGAGTAAGATTTGGATGAAGTAGGGATGTACAGTGTAGAAAATTTAAAGTTTGAAAGTGAAAGAGGAATTGTCTGCTTTATTGAGGACCAGGAATGTTTGTCAATATTGTCAACAGTTCTATTTAAGGTACACGTATCCCCCACTTTTTGAACATTTGCTTCATGCAATTTTGCTTTTATGAAAGGCCTACATTAGTACCTGTTTTCATAAATCTGAGGAGGATTTTTGCTTTTATGAAAACTGGCGATATAAATCACCAATATAAATCACGCACCTTTGCTTTATGCCATTTTCGGCCTTACAGAAGGCTTCCCGGGAACGCTGTACCTTCGGGTAGCAGGTGCTATTTGTATCGTGGTTTTTTTGCGTTTCACATAAATCATCAGTACAATGAATCAGAAAAGTCAATGTTTTATCCTGCTAGTTATGTTGGAACCAAGTCAGGGTGAGGAGTAGATTATGTTTGGACTCCGCAGTTGGTGCATCCTGACTGACTCTTTTTAAGAAAAAGCCGTTGGCAGCGTTCAGAAAAGATTTACAAGGATGTTGCCAGGGTTGGAGGGTTTGAGCTATAGGGAGAGGCTGAAAAGGCTGGGGCTATTTTCCTTGGAGCTTTGCAGGCTGAGGGGTGACCTTAGAGAAGTTTAGAAAATCATGAGGGCCATGGATAAGGTGAATAGCCAAGAACTTTTCCCCAGGACAGGGGAGTCCACAACCACAGGGCAGATGTTTAAGGTGAGAGGTGAAATATTTAAAAGGGACCTAAGTGAAACTTTTTAACACAGACAGTAATGCATGAATGGAACAAGATGCCAGAGGAGATGGTGGAGGTTGGAACAATTACAATTATAGGTCATCTGGAAGATATATGAATAGGAAGGTTTTGGAGAGATATGGGCCAAATTCAGGCAAATAGGATAAGCTTAATTCAGGAGATCTGGTCAACATGGACAGTTGGACTGAAAGATCTGTTTCTGTGCTGTGCATCTCTGTGACTCTGTAACACGTCTCTGATCCAACCCCAGGTTAAATGACAACCCCAATGTTTGATTCATCTCAGCTACCCTCAACCTCCTAATGTTGATAGTTTTCATCTACAGTAGACTGTTGAATAATGCACCAGTTCATAACGAGAATATCCCTTCTCAAACACAATGCAGAGTTCGGCATAGTGCAGTCATGGAAGTGTAAATTATCTGTCCAAAGGGGAAGTAACTTGGACATGAATGGGTAAGTGGTAAAATGAGAAAACCATTTTCAATTAATGGGAAAAATTAAAAGCAGTATGATCTGATGGATTTGGGCACCAGTACCGAATGTATGAAATACATTTCCAATCTGGCTCAAACAGTTTATTTAACAACAATAAACAAAATGAATAAGTTATTATCTTGCAAGAAGAAGGATATCAAACTAATTCTGTATAGTTCCCTACACTGACTGCATGCCACTTGTGTTGAGACTCAATGACTAAGACATTTAAGAAAAGCCACAGTGCTGATTCCTATAGATTGATAAAATAATGAATTCTAGGATTGGAGCTCTCTGACTTTGAAAGTAAGCAGCTGACTGTGGGTCATTATGGAGGAATACAAAATATTAAAGACAGGAGTTGCATATGGAACACTACTTCAACAAGATTAAAATTGGTGAAAGGATTAGAGTAAATATCAGGAAATTGTTTCCATGTGAAGAAGCTATCAATATTTGGACTGGTGCTCCCCATAATTTAGATGCAATTTGAAACCAAACTAATTTATTTAAATTACAGTGTAATAGAAGGGAGGGATAGTGATTAAAACTATAAATCTATATGGATAAGCTAAGATGGACTGAACTATGTCCCTTGTGTGTAATCCTGTAAACAGATGGGCTAAAACCTTGATGATTTATGTGCCCTCCACATGCTCAGAGCAGTCTCTAATTTTGTCGCATGTACTTTGCTGCAGGGCAAAGTTACCATATGAACCAATAGGTTTGCAGTGAATCTTGTGCTTAAGCAGGCTTTAAGGGTCAAGGATGCTTATATTCAGTTCATTCCTAAATGGTTGAGTATGACTTGGTATTGCAGAAAGAAAACACATAGTTGTTCCATGTTTAGTCTTTTCCTAAACCATCAGCATACCTCAATATAACCCTAATCTGATAAAAAAAACTGATTTGAACATCAGTCCGTTGTTAGATTTTGTTTTAGAATGTGATAGTTTACTAACAAGATTGAAAAGGGTGTATTCCTAGTCACTGTGCAGTCAAGAAGTCTCTAATTAGAGGAATAAACCAGCAAATAAATGTGAAAATGATTAGTCTGAATTTTAAAAGAAAATTGCAATATAAAAGAAATGACACAACAGTGATCAAAGGTAATTGCAGAGAATGTTATGCTCAGTGGTCAATGCTCAATTTCCAATGAATTGTTAGATAATTACACATTTGCATTCAGCAGTAAAACCTTTGTTCATGGCTGAACACTTATCGAGAAAGTGCTCCTGTCTGGAACACTAATAAACCAGAACAGCATCACATCATCTTTCTCCTTTACTCCTGAATTACGTTTCTATAACCCAAGCATAAACTCTTCCACATGTGAAATTGAACACAATATTTGAATACTGGAGTTGGGGTCGTATTGTGTGAAAAACAACTCCTAAAGAACCATGCTTCTGGAACAATTTCGTGGAGACAGAGCATGGAGAGATAAATAAAGTTAGGCAGACAAAGGGATTGTTGAAAATAAGCCTATCTAAAGAAAGGTCACTGGACTCACAACATTAACTCTGTTTTCTCTCCACGGATGCTGCCGGACCTGCACTTTCTGTTTTTGTTTCAGATCTCCAGCTTCTTGTTTTATTTGACAAAAATTAGCCCGGTCGTTTGAAGTTCTACCCTGTTCCAGTGTGTTGACAACTCCTTTACTCAAGTCAGTTCTGGCTTTGCTACAGTTTTGTACAGTCATTTCATGTATGTATGAGATGTTTCAAAACCACAGGGACCAGAAATTGTTTCCTCTTTGCCTATGTGGCAAGAAGATGGTTACCTTTTACAGCAAATATTCCAAAATTCTGTCCTCGGTCACGGCATCACTCCTACCTGTCTCCATAATTTTCACCAGACCTTCAAGCCTTTAAGAATTCTGGACTTCTGTCCATTTATAAATTCCTTTACTATATCATTGGTGCCTCAGTTGTCAAGGTCACAAGCATTGGAATTTCCTCACTATCATCTCTTCCAATCTGCCTCTTATGATTTGTGCTCTTATAAAACATCCATGAGATGTTTTCTATGTTAATGTTGCCATATAACTGCAAATTGCTTGCAACTAAACTACTATTTTCATAATAATCTCTCCAGTTTTCACAGGAATTTTTTCTTCACTTCATTGGCTTTACAGTAATAATTTAGACAGCAATGAACTTTGAGCAACCAGTCAATACTTAAATCTATCTCTGTCCCCTTTGTACTGCTGCATTTATATCATCTGCTAATTAGCAATAACCTTTTGGTTTAATTGGAGTTTTTTAAAATTCGTTCATGAGCTGTGGGCGTTGCAGTCTAGGCTAGCAATTATTGCTGTTCTTTAATCGACCTTGAGAAATTGGTGAAGAACTGTCTTTCTGAACTAATGCAGTCCATGTGTTGATGGGATACCCACATTACTGCCAGGGATGGAATTTCAGATTTTTAATCCAGCAACAGTGAAGGAATGGTGCTATATTTCCCAGTCAGGGTGCAGTATGGTTTGGAGAGAAACTTGTAGATAGTGGTGTTCCATGCACTGGCTGCCCTTGTTATTCTGGATCGGGAAGATTGTGAGTTTGTCAGGAGTAACTGGTAGGAGCCTTAGTGAGTTGTTGCACTGTCTCTTGTAGATAGTCTTGCTGATGGCGTTGCGTGTTTGTGGTGGACAGAATGAATGCTGAAGGTGTTAAATAGTGTACCATTCATGTGGACTGCTTTATTCTGTACACTCATGCAGGCCAGTGGAAAATATCTCATCACCCTCCTGACTGCTGTGTAGATGGTGGACAGGCTGTCTGGTGTCAGGGGATGAGTTACTCACCACAGAATTCCCAGGCTCTGACTTGCTCTTGTAGACTCAGTATTTATATGATCCTGTTCATTTTGTATTCAATTGTAACTCCCAGGAATGGGGCATTCAGTGATGGTAATGCCATTGAATGATTGGATTTTCTCTTGTTCGAAGTTTTCCACTCATCAGTTTACCTTGCTGCGTGGTTGCTTCAGTATCCAAATAGTCATGAATGGTGCTGAACGTTGTACAATCAACAGTGGCCATCGCCACCTCTGACTTTGTAATGGAGGGAAGGTCATTGATGAAATGGATGAAGATGGTTGGGCTGAAGATTCTATCCTGAGGAATGCTGCAGAAATGTACTGTGGCTGAGACGATTGATCTTCAACAATCACACGATATTTGTGCTTGGTGCAATTCCAACCAGTAGAAAGCATTCCCCCAATTCCTATTGACTCTAGTTTGCTAGAGTTTCTAGATGCTACACTCAGTCAAATGTCTTGATGTCATAGAACAGAATCCCTACAGTGTGGAAGCAGGCCATTCGGCCCATTGAGTTCACACTGACAATCTGAGAGCATCCCACTCAGACACATCAGCCTATGCTGTCTCTGTAATCCTGCATTTTCCATGGCTAGTCCACTTAACATATACATCCCTGGACACGATGGGCAATTTAGCGTGACCAATCCACCTGACCTGCACACCTTTGGAGGAAAGCTGGAGGAAACTCCACACAGAGAGTGCCTGAGGGTGGAATCAAACCTGGGTCCCTGATACTGTGAGGCTGCAGTGCTAACCACTGAGCCACCATGCCATCCCCAAAGGTAGCTACTCTCTCTTCGCACTTGGATTTCAGCACTTTTGTCCAAGTTTGCACCAAGCTTCTAATGAGGTCCACAGCTGAGTGGCCATGCTGGTATCCAAAGTGAGTGTCAGTGAGCAAGCTATTTCTGAGAAAGTGGCACTAGATAGCACTGTTGGCAACTTCTTCCATCACTTCATTGAAGATTAAGGGTAAAGTGATGGGGTGTTAATTGACTAGTTAGATTTGTCCTTTTCTTTGTGTACTGGACATACCTGGGCAATTTTCCGCATTGTAGGGTCGATACCAGTGGTACAGCTATACTGGGACAGCTTGGCGATGGGTGCAGCAAGTTCAGGAGCTCACGATCCGGTACTATTGCTAGAATATTGTCAGGGCCCTGTAGTCAATGCAGTAACCTGTGTTTTTAACAATTGCTTGACATCAAATGGAGTGAGTCCAAAAGTGTAGTGCTGAAAAAACACAGCCCGTCAGGGAGCATCTGAGGAGCCGGAGAGTCAACATTTCAAGCATGAGCCCTTCATCAGGAAGAAAACCTACAGTCCTCACTTTCTCCAATCAAATGGAGTGAGTTGTATTGGCTGAAGGCTGGCTTCTGTGATATTGTAGGTCTCAGGAAGAGGCCAAGACATCTAGTCCTGAGTGATGATGCTTGCAATGCTTCAGCCTTGTCTTTGACATTCCTGATGAAAGCTTATGCCCAAAACATTGACTCCCCTGCTCCTCGGATGCTGCCTGACCTGCTGTGCTTTCCTAGCGCCACATGTTTTGACCCTTTCACACAGATATATTGGGCTTTCTATTGTGGGTTTACGTTAGATTAGATTCCCTACAGTGTGGAAATAGGCCCTTCGGCCCAACGAGTCCACACCGACTCTCCGAAGAGCAATCTACCCAGACCCATACCCATACCCCTACATTTACCCTTGACTAATCCACCTAACACTATGGGCAATTTAGCATGGCCAATTCACCTAACCTGCACATCTTTGGACTGTGGGAGGAAACCGGAGCACCCAGAAGAAACCCATGCAGACACGGGGAGAATGTGCAAATTCCACACAGACAGTTGCCTGAGGCAGGAATTGAACCTGGGTCCCTGGCGCTGTGAGGCAGTAGTGCTAACCACTGAGCCATGTGCTGTCATTTGGGCATGGGGATGTTTGGGGAGCCACTAACTCTTGTGACTTGTTTAATTAACAACCAACATTCAAAATTGGATGTGGCAGGATTGCACATTTTACATTTTGGTTGTGTACTTACCTAGTTCTGTCTATCACATGACACTTACACTGCTTGACATGCAAGTAAACCCTTGCTGTAGTTTCACCAGGTTGACACTTAAGTTTTAAGTATGCCTGATGCTGCCCCTGACATGCCCACCTGGAATTGTCACTGAATTAATGTTGATTCCCTGGCTTGATGGTAATAGTAGAGTTGATGCCTTGAGGTTATGAATTGTGGTTGGATACAACCCTGATGTTGCAGATGGCTCACAGCACCTCAGGGATGCTCAGATTTGAGGTGTTGTCAGACCAGCGGTAGGCAGGCCACATACATGATGAACAATATCCTCAATATGAATATGCAACTTGTCTCAACAAGGACTGTGCAGTACTGCCTCCTGCCGATAGTGTATTGGACGGATTTATCTGTTGCAAATAGATTTGTGAACATGACACCATCTCACTTTTTGCCCTTGTGAATTCCCTCACCATGGACAGCAGATCTAGTCTACTACCTATATTTTTTGGGACTTGGCCGCTTCAGTCAGTAGTGGTGCTCCCCAGCTACTCTTGCTGATGGACTGGGTGGTGAATGGATCAATGAGAAAACAAATTACAGTTTATTTTTCCACTATTGATACTTCTGTGTATTTGTGTACACATGTTTAACTATGATTGTTGATATAACAAACAAATTTGGTTGACTATAGATACACTAGAAACAGGATCACCTAAATGACTACTTACACGATACTTCTGTCCTTTCATTTCTCCTTGATTACAGCTATGATTAACCCATCTGTCAACACCTTTAGTGATGTAACTCGTAGATTTTCTGCGTAGTGTTATCCTGCAAAAAAAAGCAACTATTGTATATGTGTGTATACAATTAAATATTTTTAATTATGGAATAAAATATTGTTTCAATTTACTGCTTGGAAATGCAAGTGATGTTTGAATGAGGCATGTCGATGATGTCTCTTGGAACTATTGTGTTCCCGCACAGTGTCATCATGATCTTCATCAACCCAGCAACCCAGTGAGATTTCTGTGCTTCTCCAGTTCTAGCCTTTTCACTGATGTCGAGCTGGAAAAGCGCAGCAGGTCAGGCAGCATCCAAGGAACAGGAAATTCAACGTTTCGGGCATAAGCCCTTCATTCCTGATGAAGGGCTTATGCCCGAAACATCGAATTTCCTGCTCCTTGGATGCTGCCTGACCTACTGCGCTTTTCCAGCAACACATTTTCAGCTCTGATCTCCAGCATCTGCAGTCCTCACTTTCTCCTTTTCACTGATGTACCATTGTAAAGCCATTCCTTTTGTTGCTTGTGCATTTAGCTATTATTTTCTTTCCTAAAATATCTGTGTACCTTTATTCTTCTGAGCCAAAACCTTGAGACTTTCCTCTGACCAATCTTTTTGGTCATCTGTCCTAATACCTTCAAAGCAAATTACTGCAGATGCTGAAAATTTGAAACAAATCAAGAAGTAATGCAAATATTCAGCAGATCTAGCAGTACATGCAGGGAGTAACAGAGTTAATTTTTCAGGCTGCCAAACTTCTGACAGAAAGGTTCCAATGAAGGTCATTGATCTCAAATATAAACTTCTCAAAAATGTGTTTGCATGATGTGGTTTGCTGGCTAAACCAACATTTATTGCCCATTCTTAATTGCCCAGAAATAATTAAGACCACACTGCTCTGCATCTGGAGTCACATGGAAGCAAGACCAGGAAAGGATGACATCAGCAAAGTAGATGTGTTTTTACAACAATTGGTCGTGATTACACAGCCATCATTAAGCTCGCAGGTTTACTTGAGATAATTTCCACTTCAAAGCTGCTGCCTGACTTGCTGAGCGTTTATAACACCATTTGTTTGTAAGTCTTTGTGGGGCTCTGACAAGGGGCTTTTATATATGCAAGTTGTTTTCTTTTGTGATTCCAACCTACAGTCTTGATCTGAGCATCTCTGCTGACATCCCATCCTCAGGTTTTAATCTGACAGAAATTCTATCAGTAAGTAAAGCCCAGCACATCAGTCAGTGTCCGTGGAGAGAAATTAGAGTTAACGCTACAGGTCTGGTGACCCTTCTTCAGGACTGATTGCAGGCAGGAAAAGGTTGCTATGTAGGCTAAAGAAGGGATGAAGGAGGGTGAAGGAGTAAAAGACAGGTGGAGGTGGAGTCCTGAGAAAGAGAATAACAGTTGGGTTGACAGAAATTATTTAAGGTCGACCTGGGAGAATGGATGGCTGCTAATGGAGACTGTTAGCAGCTAACAATGAGTGGTTTGTGGGACCAGTTCATGTGACAACATGACCTGGTGTGGGGGGGTTGGGGTAAGACATGGGAGAAGGTGCTCAGGCTCTAAAATTATTGAACTCAGTATTGAGTCCAAAAGGCTACAGGGTGGCCACATGGAAAGTGAGGTGCTGTTGTTCCAGCTTTCTCTGAGCTTCACTGGAGCACTGCAGCAAGTGCCTTTAATGAGTGTTCTAGAAGTATTCCACTTGGCTGTCAAATTGAGGACTTCAAAGTTGATTGTTAACATACACCACCTCAGGAAAATGACAATCAGAGTGGTGGGTATTTCATTCAACATGATGAAGGACTGTTCATACTTGACTACCACGAAACCTAATTGTTTTTGGATTAGATTAGATTGCCTACAATGTGGAAACAGGCCCTTCGGCCCAACAAGTCCACACCAACCCTCTGAAGAGTAACCCATCCAACCTATTTCGCTCTGACTAATGCATCTAACACAATGGGCAATTTAGCATAACCAATTCACCTGATCTGCAAATCTTTTGACTGTGGGAGGAAATCTTCTAGGAGAAAGTGAGGACTGCAGATGCTGGAGATCAGAGCTGAAAATGTGTTGCTGGAAAAGCGCAGCAGGTCAGGCAGCATCCGAGGAGCAGGAGAATCGACTTTTCGGGCATGAGCCCTTCTTCAGGAATCAGGATTACTGAAGAAGGGCTCATGCCCGAAACGTCGATTCTCCTGCTCCTTGGATGTTGCCTGACCTGCTGCGTTTTTCCAGCAACACATTTTCAAATGTGACTAGAAACCAGAGCACCCAGAGGAAACCCGCACAGACACGGAGAGAATGTGCAAACTCCACACAGAATCAAACCCGGGTCCCTGGTGCAGTGAAGCAGCAATGCTAACCACTGAGCCACTGTGACAAAGCTTTGATGGCCTCTTGTACCTCTTCTGTCCTATCAGGTTTATGAGAATATTATGGTGGCAAACATGTGTAGGGAATGAGAAAATTATGATTTTGAAATAACATTACGGGTATTCATCTGTTTATTTAATGATATAAACATTGACTTTCAGAAAGTGTCGTCTTTATGTAAAATATGTGGCAAAAGGAGGGCATTCTTAATACTGTCAAAAGTTATCATCAAAGTTGCAGAGCCTTGTTCCACTGTGAACAATTGCACTGACCAAATACTGAAGCAATCTGGAAAAAGCATGGGATTATTGGAGTATGCTGGGCGTGGGGACATGGTTTCCATCATTTAGAGAGAGCTTCCTGGCTTATTTTGAAATCAGTCAATGCTGTATTTTTTTCTCTGCCAGAAGGTGTAGGTGAACATTAAAACCTACAAATACTGACTCCAAAAAGTGAATGTTTTCCTTTCAAAATAATTCACCCTTCAAATAATGTGCCAGGTGTTGTTGGAGTAATTATGTGCTATCTCTGGTCTCATTTATAGAACAGAATGTTTCTCATCATCACTTAGCTGTTTTCATATTTATAAAACAAAAAGCTGGAATAGTTCAGAAAATTATCACGACAGTTGATGGATACCATGCTCATGGGAATCATTATTCAAGGAGAATTCTGGATTTCTTTCTGTTTAACTAGAAACTTCTCTGGCTAATAAGAAAGGTTCAGACTAAGGTCATATTAATTGCAATTAGTGTTACGACTGTTTGAAGCTTCTGGGATTGTATTTTTCCAACGAAGCAAACCCAAGGGCAGGCGTTTTAATGTGAAACCATAAGCAGGCCTTTTATTCCTCACAGAATACAAAGGAGAGAGAGGGGTAGAAACAGCACAGTCAGTCAGTGTACTGGCTCCCTGTCTCCATCCAACCTCTTCCCAGGGAGGACGGGTAATGGATATGTCAAGAGAGTCAGTCGAGCAATCTAATTAAAGGCCACATAAGGCCAATGGAAGGAGGAAGATTGGGATTTTCCACTTGGCCTGTAGGATCCTCAAGTCAATAAGGAACACTTTTATTTGGCTAGTGACAGAACTGGGGGAAGGTGGTACAAAAATTCAGACAAGTTTGGACCCCCTCTTCTAAACAAATGCTGTGGACCAGATCTCCTCACTTTCCCTCCATCCTCACACCCCCTTCCTCCCCTGATCTCTGAGGACTCCCTGTGAAAGCAAATTTACCTTTATGCTTTGGAAAAGTTGGAGAGATCAAGTGTCTGTCTTCTGAGACATTGTCTTTCTTACTCATCTTTCATGGCAATGACTGACACTTGTGAAAATCCATGGCTAACCTTCTAGTTTGCGCCATCCTTAATTGGGCAGGCTATTATTTCAGCACTCAGGGGAGACTCCACATTGAAGTTGGGATGTGAAGCCTCTGATGCCTGGTTTGGAAGCAGCGAGGGCATTTAGCCACTCTGCCACAAATTAAGTCTGGAGCAGGAAAGCCTACAGTCAGAATTCCCGCCTCTAATGCCAACTGAACACCCCTGAGTAGGGGTTAACTATGACTACTTAAGGGTCTCATCCTGTCACCGCTGGTATTCATCTCAGCAGCAGGTAGACGTTTCACCAAAAGTAGGCAGTATGACAAATAAGCCCTGTGCGGGTTGCTTATGACGTCCCAGGAGTAGGCTCCCTCATTTAAAGGCATTCAGTTCCTGACCATGGGCTCAATATCAGGCAAAGGGGGACTTTATTGAGAGCCAACACTATACCCCCTCAACACCCCTTATGGGCGGCACGGTGGCACAGTGGTTAGCACTGCTGCCTCACAGCGCCAGGGACCTGGGTTCAATTCCCGCCTCAGGCGACTGACTGTGTGGAGTTTGCACATTCTCCCCGCGTCTGCGTGGGTTTCCTCCGGGTGCTCCGGTTTCCTCCCACAGTCCAAAGATGTGCGGGTCAGGTGAATTGGCCATGCTAAATTGCCCGTAGTGTTAGGTAAGGGGTATATGTTGGGGTATGGGTGGGTTGCGCTTCGGCGGGTCGGTGTGGACTTGTTGGGCCGAAGGGCCTGTTTCCACACTGTAAGTAATCTAAAAAAAAAACCCCCACCTCATACCACTGTCCACCTTCACCTTGAAAATACCTTGCAGCATACAGCAAGGTGTTGCTGAATAGACTGGAGCTTCACCTTGAAAACATCAGTAATTACCTCTGGGCTGTCACTCCTCGATTTTGCACCTCCAGTAGATGTGCACCAACCACTGCCTCCCTTGAAATACTTCTAAGCCTAAACAAACTGCTGGCCTTTATTGACCAGCAGCTCCTGGTAAGCAGGACCTCTTGTGGTGCATTTATTACTGGCCAGCTATTCCCAAGGAGGCAATGAACTTCCCTCACGAACTCTTCAGGGCTAGGAGGTGGAAACCCCAAAGCAGAGATGAAATGCCTGTCTGAATTGCTGTTTTCAGCACATTGTGGACTTAACCATTTGAGCTTGACAATGGAGTTCAGTAGCTGGCAAGGAAAATCATACCGCATATTTCTAGTTAGCTGAGATTGGCAGCTGAAATGTACATTTCAACTAATTCCCCAAAGCTGTCTCCAGCTATTAATCCACTTTCCTGATAAGGAGGATTTTGTAGGTGCTATAAATTCCACTCCATGTTGATAAACTTTTTAAGGATTTGGAATTCCCTGCAACTTTGGCACCAAATGGGCAACATTGGATGGTCCGCTCATTTATGCCACATCAGAAATTCAGTTTCTTAGGAATTACTTAACAAGTGCAAAGTATTAGATCCAGAGTAATCTGGTATTATCCATTTTGCCACACCTCATGAGACAAATATTTACACCAAAATATTTTGAGACATCAGCCAGGACTACTAAGGTTCTTGAAGAATGTACATTGTAACATTGTTTAAGTACCTCAGGATCACAAAGTGCTGTACATGGAATGAAATACACTTTGAAGTATAGTCAATGTTTTAATGCATGAAACTTAGCAGCCAATCTGTGCACAGAAGCTCCCACAAGTAACATTGTGAAAACGCTCAGGTCATCTGTTTCACGGCTGCTGGATGCAAATGTTGGCAATTAATGTTCTCTTCAGCCATCAATGGAAATGCACCCTTTTCCCAATGGACTTTACTGCATGTTCAGTGTCTTATGTAAAAGGAAGGATGCCAATGATGTTGGTGACTATGGTATAAATATTGACCAGGACACCAAAGATCATCCTTCTGGCTATTCTTTGGAGTAGTCCCCTGGTTATTTTGCATCCATCTATGAGAGCAGATAGAGGTATTTTTCTTCTGAAAGAAACTTCGATTTTGTTCTCAAGACCCTGGTGTGGAACTTGAACCCACCACAACTTTGCCTGAGAAGATGAGTATACTGCTGAGCTTTAGCAGAAAATGGTGCATGTGATATGAATAACAGTAGGATCATAGCTTAATTCTGAAAACAAGATCTGAGTCTAAGAATAATGTCTTCTGGGCTCAAATTATAATTCACATCCCTACCTCAAAGTTTCCTTTTAATATGTAAGCACTGAAACCTTGTGCTCGCTTTTCTGGAATAAATTGAGAGTATTGTAGTGACAGACTGTACAAAGAGAATGACACCTTTAAAAATTTGTTTAAAATAGAGGGTCATTAATAAGGGCTTATGGAATAAAAGTCATCTTACCTGTTGAAGGTCAACTAAGCATTTGCAAATGAATAATTGAGTTAGATTAATTAAGATTTACCAAAAGCTTCTTTTAATGAGAAAACTAAATGCAATGATATTAAAATGGTAATTATAAGTTTGAACTTTGCATTTATGGGATGCATTTGTGTAACCTCACATGATCCCATCCTTTGAATTGCATTTGAAGTACATTCACTAATGTCATGTAGGCAAATGTAATTGATGAGTGGTCTTGAAGAAAGATTTAGAAGAACAGAGATGATCAGATGCAAAACATTCATGTTATTTGCAAGTTGCAGATATTCTAATTTTTTGGTTCAGTAACTCACTCCCAGCTGCTCACTGTTGTTCTGAAAATGTTAGGCATGGAAATCCCTACAAGGAGCTCAGTTACCATGCATGTGCTAAAAGCTTTCAAGTTATTAAGACACTTCTTAGTCTTTGGCAGATTTTATTTGTGATTCAATGCAAGAAGCAATATTGAGTGAAATAATTATTCTTATGAGCAAGGGCTATTCATGTCTGAGTAAATGAGGAGACAAGGAGAAAATGATTTTCATGTTAATTATCAATCACTTGCAATAATACCCAGTGAGGCTAAACAAGCTAGGTTAAAGGGAAGAAATGAATTGTTTCATACCTTTCATATCTTAGGCCCTCCTAAAGCACTTTTAATCCAATAAAGTACATTTTGGATTGTGGTCATTGGTATAACATATGAAAACACCACATGTATCTGCAGTATTTCCCAACAAGCAACAATTTGATAATGATTGATCTTCAGTATTAGCGATGTGAGTTAAGGGATGACTGATTCATTCATGGGATGTGAATGTTGCTGCCAAGAGTAGTATTTGTTGCCCATCCCTAACCACCCTTGTGGAGGTGGTGTGAAATATTTTTGAACCTTCTATAGGATGGATGTTTGTAAACATGAGAGGGTGCAGAAATTATTTACAAGGATGATCCAGGGACTGGAGGGTTTAGGTATAGGGAGAGGCTGAATAGACTGGAGCTTTCTTCCCTGGATTGTCGGAGGCTGATAGTTAACCTTATAGAGGTTTAGAAGGTCATGAGGGGCATGAATAGGGTGAGTAGTCAAGGTCTTTTTCCGAGGGTTGGGGAGTCCAAAGTGAGAGGGCATAGGCTTAAGATGAGAGGGGAAAGATTTAAAAAAAGACCTGAAGAATAACTATTTTATGCAGAAGATGGTGCAAGTTCGGAATGAGCTGCCAGAGCAAGTGGTGGAGGTGGGTACAATTACAACAAGTGAAAGACATCTGGATGGGTATATGAATAGGAAGTGTTTGGAGGGATATGGGCCAGGTGCTGGCATATAAGACTAAGACAGATTGGGATGTCAGGTCGGCGCGGACATGTTGGACCAAAGGGTCTGTTTCTGTGCTATACAAATCTATGACTCCATTAACAAGGAAAATGCCCCAAATTTCAAATGGTGTTCCAAAATCTTTCATCTCCCATCTTAATATCCAACCTGTAATTCTGGAATTTTTGACATTGCAACATTCCCTGAGCACTGCATCAGGGGTGTCAGTGTGGTTTCTGTGCTCAAGTCTCTGGATCTATGACCACCGAACTTGACTGTAAGAGTATGACCAACTGAGTCATGGATGACAGATGCCGTTCGACTCAGCAACTATACAGAAAATGAACAATTTAGTTAATTAATTTTTTGTTCTTGCAGGAACTGATTGGTATACCGAGATGACTTGACAGCTATTTTGGAAAGGGCCAAACAAGCACAATTATAGTCTGTTAGTCTCCAAGAATAAGTTACTGATTCTTCTAACAATATTGAAAGGAATATTCAAATTAAATGCATCAGTATGGATAGCATTCAGGAATTCCTAATTCAGTTAGGATAATAGTGATGAAGCTAAGTGGATGAAGGCGTTGTTCACTGAAGTTTTTAAGACCCAATAAAATATAATTTGTACCTTAGTTTCCTGCAGGTGCACAGCAAATTCATAAAAGGGAATGCAATGTGAATGATAGCAATGTAATTTAGTTTTAGAATCTATTTGGGACAAAACTGCTCATGTTTTATTCACTGTGCTGATACAGAACGGTGAAGCTCAGGCATTGTTTCATTGTCATTTCATGAAGTAATCGTCTTGCAGCGATCTTGTCACTTGTCACATAAAATGGTGTGTATTCCACGCACAAGCAGGACAAATCCTCCTTATTGCTGCTGCAGACTAAATACTGCAGTGCCCGCCCCTTTACAATATCTGCAGACATGCTTGTATTCCATTGCCTGCCACAGATAAACTGACACATGTCGACTTGCAGTTTGTACAGTAGCACAGTATCAGCAAGTTCTGCTGATTTATTCTCCATTTTCAAGAATGTGAGTTTTTCTCTTTGTTTGAATACTAAAAATGAGAATGAAATGCAGCTTTTGTTTTGAATGAACGCATGGATTAAATTGCTAGGACAAGCAACATGTGTTCTTATTCAATTTGTCCTATAACACCAGGATTGGAGGTGGATGGAGGAGAGTAGTGCAAGCTTTCTTCAGATTGTTGAATAATTGAAATTGTAATCACAGGGAGTATCAGTGGGTTAAATAACCTGATAGGATGAACCAGTCTCTTAATCATTGACCTGTCCTGAACAAACAGTGCCTCTTTATACAAAGAGAAAAAATATAATGAAAGGTTAATGTGGCTTGTAGATAAAAAGAAACTGAGGCCAAAACAAGAGATCGGATGGGAGTTATTGATTTTGGGGGCTAGGGGTTAGCTTGGTGTCAGTGTTGAAGAGAAAATGTGGTGGATACTTCAAGGATGGCTTTTGAAAGGCATTGGGTAAGAAGCTGTCACACACAAAAAAAATCACAAGGCCAAAACAGAAAGAGTAGAGGAGTGGGGTTTGTCAAATTGTTCTGACAAAGAGTCAGCATGTGTATGACAGGCTATTGACCTCCATCTGAGGAATAACCATTCTTGGATTCTGTTCTATTCAAAAGGAATGATGTGTGAGACTTTTGGATGTCAAAGTGAGTTACTGATATGAAAATCAATAAATGGTGATTTAGTAGAGTTGAAAAGGTGAGGGACCAAGACAAGCAAATTAACAGAAGAAGTTAGTACTTGCAGGAGATAGGATTGGGGGAGGGGCAGCTGAAAATTCATAAGAAAAAGAGACACTTGTTACCATGGTTACACATCTGCTTCTGAATTATTGTAATTGTGGAATGGAGTGGTAATGTACATGCAATAAATTCTACATTTCAAGTAAGTGAAGTAGTGGCTGTTTATCAGTTGCTAGAGACACAGGTTTTGACACATGAACAAATAGAGGGCACATAGGAGTATGCATTTAACATCTCATCCAAAAGATTGCACCTTTGACAACAGTTTTCTACTTTCAACTGTGCTTTGTGTGTACTGAGGTAATCCTAACTAATCAGTTCACCAGCTGATGAAGGAGCGGTGCTCTGAAAGCTAGTGCTTCCAAATAAACCTGTTGGACTATAACCTGGTGTGGTGTGATTTTTAACTTTGTATGTACCAGTCCAACACCGGCACCTCCAAATCCTAACTAATCAGGTCTTCTTTGATGGCCTGATTAAGTTCACAACTCTTGCTTTGATCATGAGAAGTTATTATGACAATACTAGGAACAAATTACTGCAGATGCTGGAATTTGTACTGAAAGCAACAAATGTGGGAGATCACTGCAGGTCAGACAGCATCCATGAAGAGAGAGCAAGCTAATGGTTCGAGTCTGGATGAAGAGTCTGATGAAGTGTCATCTAGACTTGAAATGTTAGACTTGCTGTCTCTGCATGCATGCTGTTTGACCCGCTGTGATCTTCAGCGTTTGTTGTTTTCAGTCATTGTTACAATTATGTTCAGTCCTATCTCCTCTCACTTAGTGCCGTGCCTGTAATCTATTTGTCTAAGATTCAAGAGCTTTTTGGAGCAAAGCATTGCAGATTTTCACAACCGTTTGCTTGACAAAGGGTTTCCTGAAAGTCCTAGCTTCAGATCTGAGGTTATGCCCCTAGTTCTGGACTCTTTCCATCAAAAGGAATCTACCTATCCTGTCAACAGCGTTAATCTACTTAAACACCTCGGTTCAGTTGCTCCTGATTATGCTACTTCGTGGGAGTATGAGGATATTCTGTGCAACCCATCATACTTTAATTCTTCCAGCTTAGACATTGTTCTGATGAATCTGAGTTACACCCCCTCAAAGGTTAACAGACCCTTACTGATTTACAATGCTCAAAGATACTCTAAATGTGGTCTAAGTAGAATTTCATACAAGTGGAACATGTCTTCCAAACCTAATGTCCTCCACTATTCCACATTTATTAAATTAACTTATTTTTCCCTGTTCTCTAGCTTTTTGGAGATTTCAGGGGCACTTTATGAGAAATCACGATCTTTGATTATTTTTTCCCCTGGCCATATTGAGTACACTCCATCACAGCCCCATTAAAATGGATGTATGGTAGGAATAATTTTATCAAAGGTAGATTTCAGCACTGTTATTTTGATGTGTGATAATCAGAAATAAAAAGTGCACTTTGTTGTTTTCAGGGCTTGAAATGAAGAGAGTCCTGAGTACCAGTGGCTCTCCATTTCAAAGCAATAGAAGCAATTCAGTCAGTTCAAATGGTGCCCTGAACATTTGTATGATTCTTTTCCAAGATTACTAATACCACCTGCTCCTAATTCCTTGCTTCCACATATAGAACTCTGGAAACCAATCCTATTTCACATCAGAAATGCCCTGATTTTGAGGTATTTTTGACTTTTTGCCCCCCCCCCGACAAGTCTCCATTCTTTAAATAAATAATATTTGCCTATATTTTTCAAAGAAATAATTATGATTGCACATCCAATTCAGAATTGTATTCAGTGCTTCTTACTTATTATCATAAAAAAGGAAAGTATAGCATAAATCAATGGGACTGTTGATACGGATTGGTTCATTTTGTCAATCTTGGCCATTTGAAAGAGTGGTTCTGCTTAGTCATACATCCCTTGCCTGTATATCTGTCAAATGTTCATCAAGAACACTTTTACTCAAAACAAAACATTTTTCATAGAAATAGCTTCAGGAGATAAATTGAGCTTCATATTAAGGATATTTAGTCTCTGTTTTGTCATCATTCAATTACTTTCTCTACACATGTGACTCCTCTTAAGCATGCTAGCAAGCAAGTGAATAGTCATTCTCTTGATAAAGTTACACCGTGCTCTGAGGTAGCTTGATAGAGTGATGATCCATAGACTCTCAGATGAAATCCTTCCAAGTTTTAAGAGACAAAGACTGAAAGATTCTTGAACTTGCTGAAGGTAATCCTACTATTTGCTTTAGAATGAAATCCAGTCAAAGAGCATCCAATGATCTGTCCTGCCTGACAGCAGGAAAACAAGAAAGAAAAAATACTAATGAAGGCTGGTTAATGGAGTAAAGTGCAGATCAGGAAGGATCAAATTGAACGATGAAATGATGGAAGGGCTGTTCACATTTTCTTGCAAGTAAAGAAAATTGCCAGTTAGATGGAAATTTGAGACATTGTTTGCCCCAAGGGAAATCAAGCTATTCAAAGTTCAAGGACAATGAGGAATGGGCAAGAAATGTTGATCTTCACTGCCATGTTCATATGTTTAAAAGAGGACGATAATTCATATTTTTGGCACCTGTCACTATATTGACAAAATAATTGACTGATGGGAAAATGATAGGAAAGTAACGCTGAACTTGATTACATATTTAATTACTTAAGTGAAATTGGCTTTTAGGATGCCAGATTGTGCCAAAGCTCTGCATTCTATTTATCGAACAAGAAATGCTGGCAGATGGGAGATGTACTTTTTGGTACCAGGGCTTAAGGATGTCAGTTCTGTGGAAAGGTTACAAGATCAGGGATTGCGCTCCTCAGCGCAGAGGACAGTGAGCAAGGAGAATGCACGAAGGGTGGTGATCATACAAATAGGATAAAAATTACCATGAACAGGAGGGCTAGAAACAAGAGGATGTGGATTAAGGAGGCTGGTGAAAGAGCTAGAGATGTGAGATGTGAGGCCTGCCCTGCCCAAGAGAGTGGTGGGAACATGTTAATTTTCAAAAAGGAAGTGTATTAATAAACAAAAAGGATCAGAAAATAGCAGGGCTGTGTGAAATTGCAATGGCATGCTTCAATTGCATAAATTTTTTCAAAGAGCTTGCACATGAATGATGGTCTGAATGAACCTTCTGTGTTCTATGTGTCTACAACAAGACTTAAACATGCATGCAGGTAGCTTAAAGGCCAGTTTTACACTGAGGTATTGTGGTAGACAGTTGAGAGTATCAGCTTGGATCCCAGCAAGCTTAGGATCAGTGATTTTGCAAGTGAGGGAATTGTCTTAACACGAGTGGACTGAGATACAGTTAATGTATGTAATTGTATTCCACTGTCCTGACGGTTATCCCTGGTTGCCGTGACAGACACAATGAAACTTTCATTTTTACCCAAGCATTTTCAGAAGATGCAATGTTTCTTGTGCCACATAGTGTTATATTCTATCTCCTGTCAACACATATTTTAGCAATGGTACTAGGTCTGTATTTACTGGCCTAAAAATTGAGTCATACAGTAGTCTGCCGAAGTAGTGGCCTGAGCACTTTCAAATTGAACAAAATGTGTCGCACGAGCAAGCAAATAATTTTAATGAATAGTTAAGCAAAGAAAACGAAAGTACATCAACAGTATTGAAACAAATGTTCTGTATATACCAGCAGTGGGAGTTTGGAACCTCCTACAAATGGGGGTTGATGAGTTCAAACTTACTATTAATCAGTCTTATTAGCACAATTCTCAATATATCAAACTCCCTCCACAAGATCCAGCTGAAGGGATTGGAAAGAGGTCAGCCATATGGGCCTCACAGAATATAAAAACAGGAATTGGTGGGAAAGCTCAGCTGGTCTGGCAGCATCTGTGAAGTGAATTCAGAGTTAACATGTCGGGTCAGGTGACCCTTCCTCAGAACTGATGGTAGCGAGGAAAATGTCAGTTTATATGCGAAGGGTGGGGGGAGGGGGTAAGGATTAAATGACAGGTGGGAATAGAGCCCAAAGAGAGAGAGAAGAACAGAAGAATGGGTGGATAACAATCTGGCTAGGAGGGTGAATAGCTGTTAATGGAGACTGTTAGTGTTTGACAGAGGGTTGTGTGAAATCTTCGCAGACTGTGATCACAAGGTCTAGGTGGGGACTGGGATATAGCAGAGTTCAGGCCCTGAAGTTATTGAATTCAATATTGAGTTCTGAAGGCTGCAAGGTCCCCAAGCGGAAAATGAGGTGTTGTTCTTTAAGCTGATACTGAGTTTTGCTGGAGCACTGTAGCTAGCCTGAGATAGAGATATTGGCCAGGGAACAGGGTGGGGCGTTGAAATGGCAGGAAACTGGAAGCACAGAGTCAATTTTGCGGAAAGGATACAGGTATTCTGCGAAGCAGTCACCAAGTCAATGTTTCATTTCCCCAGTGTCGAGACCACGTTATGAGCAGCGAATGCAGTAGACTAAATTATATGAAGTGCAGGTAAAGCGCTGCTTCACCTGGGAGGTATGGATACTGGTCCCTTGGATACTGAAGAGGGAAGAAGCAAATGGACAGGTGTTACACCTTTGGCAATTACAGGGAAGGTGCCATGGAGCTGTGGGTATGCTTTTGGGAGTAAAGGAAGAGTGGACCAGGAGGGAATAGTCTTTGCGGAAGGCATCTTGCTAGAGGTGATGGAAATGGTGGCTAATGAGTTTCTGGATGTGAATGCTGGTGGGATGGTAGGTAAGAATAAGTGGAACCATATCACTGTATTACTATTGTGGGAGGGAAGAGAGAGGGTGAGGCCTGAATTGTGGGAAATGGGTTGGACTTCCAGGGTGGTGTCATGATTAGGATTTGGCACTCTCACCCCCATGATTCCCACTCAGGGAATGAGAGCTTATCTACCATCTCAGAATCTCTCTTCCCTTCTTTGCCATCTTGGAGTTATTTCACCAGTTTTAAGCTGTTGCTTTCAATGCAGCTGTCTAAAATTGGATTATGTTACCTCAATATACCTTCTGTATTTACCAGATGCAAAAATCATTTCTGGGCAATTTTAAATTATGCTATTTAAGATAAAAGTAAAGGTGAGCTTGACATAAGGCTCGAATGATAAATGTTCAGGCTCTAAACAGAGATGACACAAAGAAATCTGATATAAATTCAAATAAAAATAGAGTGAATTTTTAAAATTTTGTGAGGCAGGAGAATGGCATAACATTTCTGTTACTCTGGTCGTGCACATCAGCAATGTGATAATTTTGTCAAATTACATTTGCATAGCTTTTATTTCTGTTACCAAACAAACAACAATAAACAAACAGGTTAATGAGGAAACCACATGGAGGCTGCAAGTTGTGAAGGAAAGATCTTTTATTTTTAGCCTTCTAACATTTATTTTAAAACGGTCTTTATATTGTTGCTTGTTAAATCAAGCAGGTGGGAGGAAGTTGGATATGGGACTCAAACTACTGCATTCATCAATAACACCTTCCGGCTCGAAGGACATATGTTTAGGGCGGCACGGTGGCACAGTGGAGGGCGGCACAGTGGCACAGTGGTTAGCACTGCTGCCTCACAGCGCCAGGGACCTGGGTTCAATTCCCGCCTCAGGCGACTGTCTGTGTGGAGTTTGCACGTTCTCCCCGTGTCTGCGTGGGTTTTCTCCGGGTGCTCCGGTTTCCTCCCACAGTCCAAAGATGTGCGGGTCAGGTGAATTGGCCATGCTAAATTGCCCATAGTGTTAGGTTAGGGGTATGGGTGGATTGCGCTTCGGCGGGTCGGTGTGGACTTGTTGGGCCGAAGGGCCTGTTTCCACACTGTAAATAATCTAATCTAATCTAAGTAATCTAATCTAATCTAATCAAAGCATTAGCATAGATTAATTGAGCCAAGTGACCTGTTTCTGTGCTGACAAATATTTGACAAATATATTTCAAGCAGATTGCTCAAGTCAAGGTAATGATTTCATGGAAAATAACCCTACCCCTGTTTGTGCCTTTATATTTTTACAGTGCATGTCATAGAATCATAGATGTTTACAGTACAGAAGGAGGCGGTTTGACTCATTGTGACAGCACCAGCTGCCAAAACAGCTCCCCAGTTAGTCCCATTCTCCACCCCTAAGTTCATAGCCCTCTAATTTCACCATCCACAAATATATATCCAGCCTACTTTTGAAACCTCTTATGGAACCTCCACCACTCACCCAAGCAGTGCACTCCAAATCCTAACAACTGTTTGACTAAAGGAGTTTCTCCTTATCTCACACTCAGCTCACTTGCTGACAAACTTGAAATTTATGACTTCTAGTTACTGACATCCAACTAGCAGAAACAGAATTTTTTTTTAGTCTGTCAAAATTGGTCATAATTCAGAATACTTCAATAAGGTAATCTCTTAATCTTCTCTATTCCAAAGAGAATAAGCCCGATCTCTCTAATCTTTCCTTGTATCTAAAATCCTTCATGCCTGGTATCCTGGTCTGATAAAGGTAATCTTTGACTTAAAGCTAAAATGTTCATGATTTTAAAACATTATAAACTGTAATAGGAGTAGATCATTCATCCCTTTCAGCTTGTTCAACATTCTGCTAGACAAGTTGGTCCTCAATTATATTTACCCATATTTTCTCCACAACCTTCATTAACTTACTAAAACAAAATCCAAGATTCCACTCTTCAACTAGCATAGACTTTAGAAGACAGAGTCACTGATTTCTATCACTCTTTGTATGGAAAAAAAAATCTGAATTTTTGGTCTAAGTTCTAAAATTTACAAATTAAAGCCCTAGCTCTGGATTTTCCCTTATTGAAATATTGTTTTTTCTGCATCTCCACACTCCTGAAGTTCTTTACCATTTTCAGCACACAACCATTTAAACTCAAAGGAATATGTCCTTTCTCATGTGTCTGAGGGTGAACATTGGGCTGAATGGGACTGACCAAGGGTGTAACTTTTACTCTGGAGTGGGTTGGTTGCCCGTTTCCTAAAATCCATTAAAACCGGAATGGGCAAATTGAGGTTAACAAATATTTTAACACCTTAAACTCTCATCTCATCTAAACCCATCTGTTCCTTGGAGTCGAAGTCTCCAGTATGTTAAAGAATCTTCCTGACTGTTAAATTGCTTTGAGACATCATGATGTGAATTATAGTATCATATAAGTTATTGACAGAAGCTATGGGAGGAGATCTGGAGACCTCAGAGAGTCATAGTCACTGTCATAGAGATGTACAGCACGGAAACAGACCCTTCGGTCCAACCAGTCCATGCCGACCAGATATCCCAACACAATTTAGTCCCACCTGCCAGCATCCGGCCCATATCCCTCCAAACCCTTCCTATTCATATACCATCAATGTGCTGTATTTATACCTGTAAAGGTTATACACCATTATACACCAAGGCGTCATTTAATTTATCTGGATAAATTACCATTCTTTTAATAATTAGCCATGCAAATAACAGACAGAAAAGGGCTGTTATTTTAGATTTTGATTGCTTGTTTCAGGTAGACAGAAGTCCAGTATAAGTGAAATGAACCTTGTTCATGTACTTTGATGTCATATTAGCCCTTCAGCTATCATCAAAAGGGGCACAGTAGCTCAATGGTAAGCATTACTACCCCACAGCACCAGGGACCTGGGTTCCATTCCACTCTCAGGTGACTGTTTGTGTGGAGTTTGCACATTTTCTCTGTGTCTGCACGGCTTTGCTCTGGTTTCCTTCCAAAGTCCAAAGATGTGCAGGTTAAGTGGATTGGCCATGGGAAATACAGGGTTTTAAGGATGGGGTTGCATCTGTGTGGGCTGCTCTTCAGAGGGTCAGTGTGCACTTGATGGACCAAATGGCCTGCTTCCACATTGTAGGGATTCCATGACGTCATAGCTTTGAAAGTGGTTAATTTCAATTACATCACAGTTATAACTCATGTGGTCCAAGTAGTTTATGCCTATGGTTTAGTGCTATTGGTGAATGCAATGTTTAAGTAATATAACAGCCTCATCCCAACTACTTCAACTAACCTTATTACTATATTCCTCTATTTCTTTCTTCTTCATTCATGTACTTTGCATTACGTACATCTATGTTATTTGCTTCATACACAATGTGGTAGTGAGTTCTATATTTTTAGTATAATGGTGAGCATCTTCAGCTTAGGACCATTGGTGCTACCCCACAGTGGAAGCCTATTCCAAATTTTAACGATGTCTACCAGCTGAATGCCCTGCCATTCCTGTCTTTCTTGGTAGTTATAATTTGTTCCAGTAACATGTTAGCAAATGTTTTCTTTCATCTGCTCCAGTGTTTCTGTACTGTTTATGTTCTGGATATATTTAATCACCTTGTTCAGGCATGTTATCATACACCTTTGAAGCAAGTAGGACTTGAATCTGAGTGATCTGGCTCAGGAGCAGCGGGGAAACTACTACTGCATCTTAAGAATCTACAATAAGCAATGTTTCTGCCCCATTTCCAACTGGGATCTTTCACATATGAAATGAACATGATACCATTGTGTTACAGAAACATAGCGCAAAAGTTTTATCAATCTGTTTGGACATATTATGGCACATCACTCTGACCATTAGAATGTAAGGTAGGATTTGCATCTTGATCTTGTGGCTTAGGGATAGGGCTAGTTACCAATATACCACAAGTGCCCTACTATTCATGTTTTTTTTTTCTCCCATGGTGGCTCAGTGGTTAGCACTGCTGCCTCACAGTGCCAAGGACCTGTGCTCGATTCCTGCCTCTGGCGACTGTCTGTGTGGAGTTTATACATTCTCCCCATGTCTGCGTCAGTTTTCTCCAGGTGCTCCAGTTTCCTCCCACAATCCAAAGATGTGCAGGTCAGGTGAATTAGTCATGCCAAATTGCCCATAGTGTTAGGTGGATTAGTCAGGGGTAAATATAGGATAGGGGAATGGGTCTGGGTGGGTTGATCTTTGGAGGGTCAGTGTGGACTTGTTTCCATACTGTAGGGAATCAAATCTAATCAAATTAACCTGTCTAGAGATGTTATTACAAACCTCTGGAGCAGGTGGATCTTGAACTTGGACTTCCTTGGTCAGAGATACAGTCACTACCACTGTGCCACAAGAGCCTCTCCCTACTATTTATGTTTTATTTTCCTAATCAACCCATTCATAATTACTAACACATCACTCTGGAGCAGGTGGGACTTGAACCTAGAGCTCTTGATTCAAAGCTACAGGCACTACCACTGCATCACAAGAGTCTGTCTTGACAAGTTGTGCTTTTTTCTAATACCTGCGATTTGTTTTTTCTTTTTATGCACAACTGACTAACTTCCTCACCACCAAAATGACTGTGTCTTTATGTGTATTTATTTTCTTTTTTAACTATTCATCACCACCAGCAATCACCAATGTAGCCAAATAAATATTTACAAGTAAAGCCCATTATGTGCACTGCAAACCATCAGAACTGAGGGGGAGGTCGGGAGAGAGGGAAGGGGTTAAAGCAAACTGGAGTTGGAGGGAGAAATAAAACACTGTATTCCCCCATGGTGCCCACCTCTTTCTAAAGACATCAAGAGCATGGATAGACACCGTGTGCTCCTTCTCCAAGACCGCCCAGACAGGAGTATAACCTCGGAAGAGAGGCAGACAGTTGGCAAATATAATTCCATTCACAGCCCACTGCCCAGACCTGTTTACAGCCAGCCTGGCCAGGCTGAGGAGCAGACCCACAAGGAGATCCTCCAATCTGCCCTCACTCTTCCATGCCAGATGTCCAAGGATGAAGAGCGTATGGCTGAAAGTGCAACCAAAAACACAACAATAGATTTTTCAAACCACTAAAAAGGGTTTGCCTCCTATTTGTGTTATATGGAGACTAGAATTAGGGTCACCTTATGAAATTTAAAGCAAGCAAATGAATAAAACAATCAAATGGAACCTCATGGTTGTAACCTCCAAATAGTGGGAGATGATGATTCTCCTGGATTTAACTGGTGCATTATTGCTGGATGCAAATCTTTGTTCCTCCAAATATTGGTGGATGCTAAAATTAGAATCTCTTTGGAATGACAGATAGCAGGATGTATTAATAAGAAGCATAAATGCAAGACAGTAAAATATAAATTATATATAAACCTAATGAAATGACATATTAGAGATTGTATCTCAATCTCAGTCTTCATTGCTTCAGGTTATAAGAAGATCTTAGTTGTTATACAATTATCTACTTCTGTATGACCTATTTTGTTCTCTGTATATAACATGTTGGCACCTATGTTTTTTATGCTCTGTGAAAATATGACCATCTGTCTTTTGTTCTCTTGGTTTGTATTCGAAGTTGACTCAAACAGTTGCCTGCCAAGTGGCTAACTATTCAATTCTAGCATAAACTCTGCTGCAGCGAATCTGGCTGAAATAATTTCAGTTCTATCCTGACCCAATATATGAAATTGTAATGCAGAAATACCATGCCAAGGATAGCAATTGTGAATTTGTTCTATTTATTAATTTTTATTTAATAAACTTGCAGTGAGGGTTTTCATTTTTTTCACATCTGATGTTAGGGCTTTTACAATATTGATTTAAAGTGTGTGACAGATAGCTTTTCCACCCACTATCGCACAGTGAGACATAACAGAATGTGCAAAGCCTGCAGTGCTGGATGTTTGGTTAAGCAGAAGGGCTTTAGGCATAAACCGAAGTACTAGAGAGCCATCTGCTGAATTATTCATCCTTCCTCAACAGACTGGTGCTGTTGTATCATTATTTAGGGAAGAATATTATATTGTTATTGATTATAGCACTTGCTGTTACATTTCATTTGCCAGGCAGAATGTGTGTTGCATTACTGATGCTTACAGTGGCTTTTACTCTCCTTACTCAGAGCAAAGGTAAATTATAGAAGAACGTGTGCAGTTCTGTGCATGAGTATAAAATAAAGGAAGACTTGCATTTTTAAAATAGCTTTCACGATCACCTCACACCTCAAAATGTTTCTTTTACACCAATGTAGTACTTTTGAAGCATTGTATACTGTTGCAAAGGAGAAAGCAAAGCAGCTAGTATGCCCAGGAAGAATGTCCACAAGCAACAATGCGATAGTGACCAGATGGTCTGTTCTTGTAACTTGCATTAAGGGATGAATAAAGGGATGAATTAAGAAATAGTAAAAAGTTGCAGCATGTTGCTATGCAGAGGGACCTGGGTGTCCTTGTGCATGAATCACAGAGGATTGGTCTGCAGGTACAATAAGTAATTAGAAAGGCAAATGGAATTTTGTCCTTCATTGCTAAAGGCATTGAGTTTAAAAACAGAGAGATAATGTTACAGCTATGCAAGGTGCTGGTGAGGTCACACCTGGAGTACTGTGTGCAGATTTGGTCTCCTGACTTAAGGAAGGATGTATTGGCACTGGAGGGGGGGGGGGGGGGTGCAGAGGAGGTACACTAAGTTGATTCTGGAGGTAAAAACAATGACTGCAGATGCTGGAAACTAGATCTGGACTAGAGTGGTGCTGGAAAAGCACAGCGGTTCAAGCAGCATTCGAGTGATTCTGGAGTTGAGATGGTTGGCTTATGAGGAGAGGCTGAGTAGACTGGGATTATATTCATTAGAATTCAGAAGAATGGGGGGGGATGGGGGGGAGGAGGGGAGTCTTATATAAACATACAAAGTTGTGAAGGGAATCAATAAAATAGAAATAGATAGAATGTTTCCACTGGTAGCTAAAACCAGAACAAGATGGTCTGGCCTCAAGTTTAGAGGAAGCTGAACTGAGAAGGAATTCTTCACCCAGAGGGTTGTAAGTCTATGGAATTCCTTGCCCAGGGAAGTAGTTGATACTATTTCAGCAATCACTTTTAAAGCTAAGGTAGATACTTTTTTGAGAAATAAAGGAATTAAGTGATATGGTGAAAACGTGGGTAGGTGGAACTGAGTCCACTAAAAGATTAGCCATGATCTTAGTGAGTGGGAGAGCAGGCTCAAAGGGCCAGATGACCTACTCCTGCTCCTAGTTCTTATGTTCTTAAAAATATTGGTCTGAACACTAGGAATAACCATAAAACAAAAATAGAAATTCTTGGAAAAGCTCAGCGGGTCTGGCAGCATCTGTTGGGAGAAATCAGAGTTAACGTTTTGGGTCAAGTGACCCTCAGCTGCCAGACCTGCTGAGCTTTTCCAGCAATTTCTAATTTTGTCTCTGATTTGGAGCATCCACAGTTCTTGCAGTTTTTACTTAAAAGCCACAACACTTAGTGCTTCCCTTGAAAGTTGTACAAAATCTTTCACTTTTACCTGAGAGCGCAGAAAAGCCTTGGTTTAACATCCCACTTGAAAGAAAACACCTCCAACGATGCTACATTCCCTAAGAATTGTAATGGAGGGTCAACCTTGAATTTATTTACAAATCTCTGGTGTGGGCCCTGAACCTGAAACCATCTCAGTGGTGACAGTCTGACTCACTGAGCTACAATGATACCATGACCACCAGCACATGTGCAAAGGAACTGTATAAAACTATTGACTTTAAAAGTAGAACAGACAGAAAAGTTGGATGAAATAATCCAAAAGCTAAAACATGGTGGCACGGTGGCTCAGTGGTTAGCACTGCTGCCTCATAGCACCAGCTTCCAGGGTTCGATTCCAGCCTTGGGTGACTGTGTGGAGTTTGCATGTTCTCCCCGTGTCTGCCTGGGTTTCCTCCAAAGATGTGTAGGTCAGGTGAATTGGCCATGCTAAATTGCCCGTAGTGTTAACTGCATTAGTTAGAATGAAATGAGTCTGGATGGGTTACTCTTTGGAGGGTCAGTGTGAACTTGTTGGGCAGAAGGGCCTGTTTCCACTCTGTAGGGCATCTAATCTAATCATAAACAGCCCTTAATTGTATAACTGAAGTGGATAACCTTTCTAAATTAAGTATTAAAGAAAATGACTGACCAGAATGTGGAATAAAGTGAGAATGTTAATTTACATTCGGAGGAGCTTTGCTTTAGCATGAACATTGCTGAAAAGAGAGACTTGTTTCCAAAGTATTGTGTACTCATCAGAACAAATGAAAGAATATCAATTTGCAACTGATCAAAATTAAGTTATACTGCAAGACAAAAGGGTGTTGATCAATGTTCCCTCAAATTATTTTTTTCTTCTGCATAGACTTTCAGGCTCCCTGCGTCAATGCTGGGAATGGTGAGGCAGGTCAATCAGTGTGTGTGGAGCTGTGCACAGCCACACAGTCACATGGCTCGAGAGGAAGCCTTGGTGCTGATTAGCTGGCATATTGACTGTTGAATGGCTATGGTATTGCCATGGAGAAATGTCCCCGGAGAATTAAAAAGGTTATAAGGTCTGAACATGTGTCTTTTGTTTGTGTCAATGAATACATATATTAGAAATGACAATTATAATTATTTTACATTTCCCATTGTTGCATTTGTCGTGATGATCACAAGAAGAAAATCTTCAGCCACATGTCTCTCTTAGAAACATTCAAGTTCTATACATATGGCAGCATGGTGGCTTAGTAGTTAGCACTGCTGCCTCACAGCACCAGGGGCTCAGGTTTGATTCCTGCCTCAGGTGACTGTTGATGTGGAGTTTGTACATTCTCCCTGTGTCTGTGTGGCTTTCCTCTCAGTGATCTGGTTTCCCCCCTCAATCCAAAGATATGCAGGTTAAGTGAATTGGCCATGCTAAATTGCCCATGGTCAGGGGTAAAAGGTAGGATTAGGGAATGGGTCTGGGTGGGTTATCCTTTAGAGGGTTGGTGTGGACTTGTTGGGCCAAAGAGCCTGTTTCTATACTGTAGGAAATCTAATCTAAAGAAAGGTGATTGTTTTCATTTTTGCTATTTCAACTGAACAGAATCTAGTTGGTGCAGAATTAACCAAGAGTTACTATCCAGTTCCAGCAAAAGCCGGTTTAAATGTACAGAGACATAGCAGTACAAGGGACATATGCAGAGTTGCTGTTTATGTGTTTTATTTGCGTATCACAACAAAACACTACTTAATGCTAGTTTTTAT
Source organism: Hemiscyllium ocellatum (assembly GCF_020745735.1). Taxonomy (NCBI): domain Eukaryota; kingdom Metazoa; phylum Chordata; class Chondrichthyes; order Orectolobiformes; family Hemiscylliidae; genus Hemiscyllium; species Hemiscyllium ocellatum. The sequence goes on along the minus strand of NC_083406.1, from coordinate 24,244,084 downwards.
TTATAACACACACTTGCTGCAAAAGCTTATTATTATACATTTAAAATAAGAAAAATCCAGCAGGATGAAATGGAACAAAGCAAGGAAGAAGAGAAGAAATTGGGCTTTTATAGACCACTACCAGGTTCAAATGAGGAATTTCAGTTGAACAGTCTTAACTGCAGTTGATTTTTGATGGACATGTAATTGAATCTTCCAAAATAGGCTTTAGAACTCTGCCGAGGTACTTCCATTTTAAATTGATTGTCTGCTCTGATGAATGCTGCACTTTTGAGAGGCAACACTGACATTTCATGTTTCAATAATTCATATCGTCACTTTTGACATTGCCACTTGAATGCTTCTTTTCGTCTAGCCCTTTTAACAAAATTAAATTTTGCTGGAAAAGTAGAAATGGCCTCACAGTAAGTGAATGTGAACAACAACTGAGCTATGTTTTTTTAATAGCCAATTAACCAACCACTTTCCATCAATGTCACACATCCCCTCAATGGTTAAGCTTTTCAAAGAAAGCTGCAAACAAATACCAACTTTAAAATAACGTAAATAGGAGCACCTATTATCCTGTTGGGCTCTGGGATGTTGTTTAGCAACCACGGTTCCGAAGCTCAGTTATTCTGGGGGAGAGATAATACCTTTGAGGATTGTTATAAGGCTCCCCCTTATCAATTCTACTAGTCATATCATTGAACAATTTCAGTAGATTTGTCACGTATGACTTCCCATTCATAGAGCTATGCTGACTCTGTCTGATCCTGTCAATGTTTTCCAAGTGCTCTACTGTTAACTCTTTTGTTAAGAACTCCTCTCCAAATATCTTTTGCACTGGAGATTCTGAGTACGATTGACTCCTTGACCATTGAATTAGTTATAAATCAAATACTTACCAGCCAAAATATGGTGGTTTAATACATTACTTTCTTACTTGCATCATTGACATTTTTGCATGCTGTATATGCAAGACAACAACTAGAATTTGAATATTAATGAAAATAGAAATTGTCAGAAATACTCAGTAGTTTTGGCAGTACCTGTGGATTACTGTTTTAGGCCAAGAACATTAGATTAGATCAGATTACTTACAGCATGGAAACAGGCCCTTCGGCCCAACAAGTCCGCACCGATCCGCCGAAGCGCAGCCCACCCATACCCCTAATCTAACACTATGGGCAATTTAGCATGGCCAATTCAACTGACCCGCACATCTTTGGATTGTGGGAGGAAACCGGAGCATCCAGAGGAAACCCACGCAGACACGGGGAGAACGTGCAAACTCCACACAGTCAGTCGCATGAGACGGGAATTGAACCCGGGTCTCTGGCGCTGTGAGGCAGCAGTGCTAACAACTGTGCCACCGTGCCACCCACGTTTAAAGAACGTTTCTTTAAAATTGACGGATGTTGTAAGAAGCCTTGAGCAAGTGAATTGGGTCGGGAAGAAAGACCAAAAGGGAAGGTCTGTGATAGGCTGCAAGACAAGAGTCAAACTGACAAAAAATCTCGTAGTACAAAAGGCAAAAGTGGGAATGATAATGATTGTAGTGAAGAAACAGAAGATTTTTCCAGTGTTGGGTGAATAGCAGATTAATGAACAGTTGTGCCTAAAAGCAAAGACATTGAAAAGAAATAAATGGGAAAGGGCAGAATTTAAGTTTAATTTACAATAACCCCTCTTAGTAATTAAGGTATTCGCAACAGCTCAGTTAAAACTATTTATTTTACCTTCAGTGAGCTTCGGTCTGAATGTTAGAACAACTTCTTCACAACACCAGCATGGCAGCAAGCAGATCCTTTGGCATTGGAGTGTAGCTTCCTAAATTTCTGTTATGTCGTGATATTTTCAATATTATTTGATATTCAATCTTTATGACATTAAAAAATTAAAATGCGTAATGGAATCTCATATCGAGGCATGACATCTCATTCAATGAAATGACATTTATAAAGGTTAGGTCACATTGCACATCACTGGGCTGTTTAAATTCAAGCATAGTGTAGTCACAGTAAGCAGTGAGTACTTAGCCAGTTTTTGATAGCCTTTTAAATTTTCGTACGGCTATTACATTCAATCCTTTTTGCTTGTTAGACGGTGTATTGTGGAATAGTAGAATAGCTTCTTGTTTGTACAAACAATTGTTTATGATTCACCAAGACAGCTCTTAAAATATATAACTTCATTCTGTTATCCATCCGGTCACTGAGGGTGTGAAATGCAGTTGGTAATGAGATTGGATCATAAGCCTGATTTGTTCTCCATATATTTTCTAGAATTATACTGGTTTGACATATTCTGTGCTTAAGGAAATGTTTGATCTCAGTTACAATAGGTTAATAGATAAAGACTGAATAATTAAAACAAATAAAAGCTTAAGACTTTCAAATATACACAGCATGTCCAGTGCATTTAGCTGAGGTCCAAAAATGAGTCATTGGACCACTGTTGCCAACTATTAACAACTGTTCTGGAGTTTCCATGAGTTAAAAATTCCAAGAGAAATCCAATAACAAAATCATAAATACAAACAAAAATATTTCTGTTTAATTTTGTTTAGTTAAACAACATAAAACTGACCATCACAATTATGTCTGTTGAGTAAGTCAAGGACCATCCATCTGATAAGGAAGAGACTGATTGCTTTATATTGGCATGATAGATAGGTGTGGGGAAATTGGAAACCGATGGTGATATGATAACCTCACTAGAACTATGTTCCTACTCCAACAAGTGCAAAATTTGCAGGGTTTTGAAAGGCTGTATTAACCTGCCCAACCTTGGATCTATAGAAACTGACCATTAAAGGTCTCACTCCACCACTGGTATTCTACCCACTGAGGGAAGACACCCACACCATGTGAGAAGCTTGAGAGGTCTTGCTATGCAGAAAGGAATCAAGCAAGGGGAAGATTTCTGCCATCCCTCCTTTGGGCGCGCGCGCACACACACACACACACACACACACACACAGTCAGCTTTAAGTTGACCCCAGCCTCTTGAAAGTGGTCGTGGGCTCCGAGTACATGCCTAGAACTGCTGGCACTAGGACCTGGTAGCTTTCTAAAGCAGGACCTCCTCCTGAGAAAGAAATGAAAGTTTTGCTTTAGAATAAATAGCAGTGCCTGCAGCAGCAAATTGCTGTGGGATAACCATCAGGGTCGTGGGTGGATCCTCTTTGATCTTTTAGCCAGGGTTGAGGGTGGCTAGGGGACTGTTGACACCCTCCAAATTTCTGGTCTAAGTGCTGCTTCATCCTTTCTAGGCCAAATGTTGTGTAATGTAGCATCTGAGTAATTTCTCTCCAAGTATAATGAATCAAAGTAGATCATTGGTTCCTTTGACAACACTAGCAACTCCTTTTATGTTTTTTCTTAGATTGCCCATTTTTCTTTAAAGCAAATTTCCAATCTTATTTATTGACTTTATTTGAGAAAACCTACAGCCATAATTCCCAGTTAGATTGGATCTAAGATTTAAAAGTTCAAACTGACCAAAGGGTACTGGCTTTTCGCCAGGGAATTCACATCCTACTTCACAATGTTAAATCTAGAGTCATCAAATAGTCCCAATTCTATCTGTCTTTAAATTTACAAAGGATGTATTCAGTAATTATTGATGAGCTTATTTTAGTTACTTCCACTCTGTTTCTATTCTGCTCGATGACTTTTTTTTGTACATTGCTTAAAATCTGATTGAAGATTTGTAGCTCGGGTATCCGTTGTTGTGGTTCTGCTCGCCGAGCTGGAAGTTTTTGCTGCAAACGTTTCGTTCCCTGGCTAGGGAACATCATCAGTGCTGTTGGAGCCTCGTGTGAAGCGCTGCTTTGATGTTTCTTCTGGTATTTATATTGGTTTGTTCTTGCCGCTTCCAGGTGTCAGTTTCAGCTGCAGTGATTTGTATGTGGGGTCCAGGTCGATGTGTCTGTTGATGGATGTTCTTGCCGTTTCCGGGTGTCAGTTTCAGCTGTAGTGGTTTGTATATGGTGTCCAGGTCAATGTGTCTGTTGATGGAGTTTGGGGATGAATGCCATGCTTCTAGGAATTCTCTGGCTGTTCTCTGTCTGGCTTGTCCTATGATAGTGGTGTTTTCCCAGTCAAATTCATGTTGTTGGTTGTCTGAGTGTATGGCTACTAGAGATAGCTGGTCGTGTCGTTTTGTGGCTAGCTGATGTTCATGGATGCGGATTGTTAGCTGTCTTCCTGTTTGTCCTATATAGTGTTTTGTGCAGTCCTTGCATGGTATTTTGTAAACTACGTTAGTTTGGCTCATGCTGGGTATTGGGTCCTTTGTTCTAGTGAGTTGTTGTCTGAGCGTGGATGTTGGCTTGTGTGCTGTTATGAGTCCTAAGGGTCGCAGTAGTCGTGGAGGAACCGGAGTTGTTCATATGTTGCGCTGAGGCGGTTAGCGCAGGATTCCCATCTCCTGGCTTGTTTCAGCGTTTCTCGCCCGTAAGTGTTTAAAATCTGATTGAAGATTTGTAGCTCGGGTATCCGTTGTTGCGCAACATATGAACAACTCCGGTTCCTCCACGAATGCAAAAAAAATCAAATCCTTCCACAATGTGTCAAGTACAGACCTCCAGTAAATAACCCACAAGCCAGGGAAACAGCCAAGAAGAACGGATTCAGGATGGTCCAGGTAATGATCACAGACGCTCACAACCGACTGCACAGATACAAGCAAGAAATTGCGCGCCAAAAGTCGTTAATTTCAAAAACCACTAATCAGGAATGGACCTGGACCATAGAACAGGCTATCACTATAGGACAGAACAGGACAACACTCCGCAAAAAAACAGCACTAAGAGAAAAAATGGACAAACTAACACACAAAAAGGAGGACACTACAACACACAACTGGGTTAAAAACCTCTCCCACAGACAGCTCACAGACATGGAAAGAACTATACTGGCCAAGGGACTCAAATACAACCACAGGGATGCCAACACAGCAGACTTCCTAGCAGCACTAGAAAGCACACTCAGGAACAATGGACTGACAGAAGAGACACAACAAACAGTGAGACAAACGGTAGTACCCATGATGATAAGAAAACGACAAACACATAACCTCAACACCAAGGAGAGGGAAGCACTGAAAGCACTGAAAAATGACAAAAACATAATCATACTACCGGCAGATAAAGGCAGTATGACGGTCATCCTAGATAAATCAGACTACATCAGTAAAGCACAACAACTACTCGCAGACACCAATACCTACCAAATGAAGGATTCCGACCCCACACCACAACTCACCAATAGAATAAACAACACACTAAGGAATCTACAAAAAAACGGACAGATAACCAAAGCGGACCAGCAAAGAATGAAACCTGAAAGCAACAACACCCCCAGATTCTATGGACTACCCAAAGTACACAAACCAGACATCCCACTCAGACCCATAGTATCACTACCAGGGACACCAGCATACAAACTGGCCAAAGAACTACAACAAAAACTGAAACACCTAGTCAGCGGATCCAAACACTCCATACAATCAACACAGGAATTCTTGGACGTCATCAGGAATACACACATAGACAAAGAAGAAACCATGGTATCATTCGACATGACGGCACTGTTCACTTCAATTGACAAAACCCTAGCCAGAGAAACAATAGCCAACCTACTGGACATACATAACAGAACACAGGAGGCCGAACCTATCAACAAGGACGGCATACTTAAACTACTGGACCTGTGCCTCACCACACACTTTACATTCAACAATCAGATATACGAACAAATCAACGGAACACCCATGGGATCACCAATCTCGGGACTCATAGCAGAGGCAGTTATGCAAAGGTTAGAACATACAGCCCTACCACAAATCCAACCCAAACTCTGGATCAGATATGTTGATGACACCTTTGTAATCATCAAAAACACACCGAATCATCAACGCCACACTCACAGGAATCCGATTCACACGAGAAGAGGAAAAGGATAGCCAACTCCCATTCCTAGACGTGTTAGTAGAGAGAACACCCAACGGAGAATTCACCACAAGGGTACACAGGAAACCAACACACACAGACCAAGTCTTAAACTATGAAAGTAACCACCCCAACACACACAAACGAAGCTGCATCAGGACACTATTCAAAAGGGCCACAACACACTGCAGTACACCAGAACTGCGAAAAGAGGAAGAGGAACATCTATACAAGGTATTCGCCAAAAACGGATACCCACGCAACTTTATCACCAGATGCCTAAGAGACAGACCGAGGAACGAGGACATGCCACAACCAAAAGGACGAGCCACTCTACCATACGTCAGGAGCGTCTCAGAACTGACAGCCAGACTACTGCAACCCTTAGGACTCATAACAGCACACAAGCCAACATCCACACTCAGACAACAACTCACTAGAACAAAGGACCCAATACCCAGCATGAGCCAAACTAACGTAGTTTACAAAATACCATGCAAGGACTGCACAAAACACTATATAGGACAAACAGGAAGACAGCTAACAATCCGCATCCATGAACATCAGCTAGCCACAAAACGACACGACCAGCTATCTCTAGTAGCCATACACTCAGACAACCAACAACATGAATTTGACTGGGAAAACACCACTATCATAGGACAAGCCAGACAGAGAACAGCCAGAGAATTCCTAGAAGCATGGCATTCATCCCCAAACTCCATCAACAGCCACATTGACCTGGACACCATATACAAACCACTACAGCTGAAACTGACACCCGGAAACGGCAAGAACATCCATCAACAGACACATCGACCTGGACCCCACATACAAATCACTGCAGCTGAAACTGACACCCGGAAGCGGCAAGAACAAACCAATATAAATATCGGAAGAAACATCAAAGCAGCGCTTCACACGAGGCTCCAACAGCACTGATGATGTTCCCTAGCCAGGGAACGAAACGTTTGCAGCAAAAACTTCCAGCTCGGCGAGCAGAACCACAACTTTTGTACATTGCACTTAATGTCACTGAATGTTGAATCCAAATGTGAAATAATCTTGTACCTTGCTTGTTCTATATCATGGTATTCCTTTCCTTTAAAGATTTATGCCACACTGAGCGACGAATGCACTACCCGAAATCTGGTTGTCGTTTCTCTTGTCTTAGCCAACAGAACATAGTGATTAGGGCAAGATGAATGAACAATTGCAAATTGGTTGAAGTATAATTTGTGGTCATGTGGGTGTTGATATGAATCACTGCCCTAAAATTGTAAATTCAGTAGTCATACGATGCCAAGTTGAAATCCAACAGGCTTATTTGAAATTGCAAGCTTTCAGAGTGCTGCTCCTTTGTCAAAGGAAGTGTCAGGGAAAGCTTCTGATTTTAAATAAACTTGTTGGACTATAATCTGGAGTTGTGTGACTTCTGACTCTGTCCACCCCAGTCCAACACCGGCACCACCACATCATGACTAAAATCGTAACATCTGAACAGTATGTTGATGCCTGGATATTATATTGAGAGATTAAATACAAGATATTACCTCAGCAAGAATATGTTGCAGTTAATTCTGGTGTCCAGATGGGAATGCTGACTTCAGAAACAAAAGGTGGAATGATCTCAATAAAACATAAAAGTAAAATGCTATCACCTGCATTCTCCCGCCTGATCCAGCTGGTAATCCAAACTCAGAAAAATCCAAACAATTGCATGGTTTTGCTCTTTAGTATGTTAAATTTTGGACATCAGACCTATATGTTAATAAAGGTAGCCATGATATGAAGTAAGTCAACAGACATCAATGAGTTCAGTATCTCCACCATGAACAAATTTTAAATGTTTTAAATCCAGTCCTGCAGCACATCTGAGCTGTGTAAAATCAAAATAGTGTAATAAGGGATTAAGCCAGTGGCTCCTTGCACAGTGACTTGCTCACATTAGATGTGAAGTTGTTTGGGGTTCAACTGATGAACAGAGATTGTTTAGCTTTGCTATTTCAGGTTGTATATTTCTGAAGCTCTTTGGAGTGTAGTTATTTTGCCTATAAAGTAATTGGAAAAATAAACACTTTTTACTTCTTATTGTCCCTCTCGGACATGTAGCTCAATCACTTTGAATTTTGATCCACAAGAGAAACTCAAGCACAAAATCTAGGCCAGTACAACAGTGTAACTGTGCTGACACTGTCTTTTCAATTAAACCAAGGCCCTGAACGAAGAGCGGGGAGTTCTACCAAGTGTCCTGTCCAGCCATCATCTCTAAAGTCGTCATTTTAAATAATCAGATTATCCAGTCAGTATTGCGTTGCTGTTGGAAGGGCTTTACCGTGCACAGTATGGTTACTGCATTTCATACACTTAATTGCTGTAACGTGCTTTGGAAGATCCTGAAGTCACAAAAGGAACTATATAAATGCAAGTCATTTTTTCCTTTTTGTTGTCCCTGGGTTGCAGAAAAAAAAAGTCCGGTGTTCCTATAATACTATCTCAAAAAGATTTATGGGGTGAAAACTTCATTGTAATTTTTCTTTCAGTGTTTTTTTCTCCCTCACAGTAGCAGAAACACTCATGTCTGCTGTAATCACATATATAATTGCTGACAGTATAAATTTATTATATGGGTAACCACGAATCTGTGTTCTGCTTCATGTAAATTCAAGACCTCAGATACCATGACATCTAATTACTGAATTGGTTTAGTGTCTCACATTTCATAGATACAACTTTTGCCTTTTAAATGCCAAAAATGTATGGAATCAGTCACATCTAATTACTGTAGTTAGCAGGGTCTCTTACAAATCAATTATTCTTTATGTAGTTGGGGACAAGATGTTTAATGTTTTCAAACAAATTAGAACAGTTATTCATACTATATGCAACAGAATAATATAGTTAATGGAAATTTATTAGAATCTTGACTTACATGTCTAGAAAACTTTAATATTTGCCAGTGAAAGGTATTTGTAAGATACTCTGCTGTTGGTACCAGGAATTGAGTAAACTGATGACCTTGTCTATTACTTTCCTATGGAACACATCTTTTTGAGTTTTGTCAATTGTTCCAGGAAAGTGGATACAACCTAAACATAAAAATCAGACTTTTCTTCAATTAACTTGGTAGAAATCTGTCAGGCAGGAATGGAGGGAGGGGCATACTTTGGAGAGAAACTGCTTATTTGTGAATCAGTGCCTTAGCTAACCAAGAAGAGGAGAGCAGAATTAGGGAGTATGGTTGAAATGTACCAATGACTATGCTCGGAAATATTACATCAGTTCTGTTCACTTTATGTTATGTGTGCTGAGGCAATGATTGACACAGAAAGGAATGTAAAGAATTGACGCAGGCAAAATGTTGCTGTGTAAAAAGGCTTCCATTTAATCCATAGCCTGTCAAATTCGTCATTAATTAGTGTCAGTATGTAACAGCCCAAAAGAAGCATGATTCACATTGTGTCAAAATCATTGCCAACAAAGATTGCATGTGTTTTTTTTGCTGGGTTGTTTAAGGGAGGCTGTTGTATGTATACTGAAAGATGTTACCAACAGAAGTTTCAGTTTGAGGTCTGCAGTGTTTTGGGACTGAATATTCCTGAATTGTGCATTGAGTTTGTTTGGAATAATTTGCTGAAATAAGGAGTGACACTTTCGTTTCTCTCATGCATTGGCCTGGAACAGTGTTGGCATTCCATTTTAACACCTGCTTGTGCCACAATGGAATATTCATCAAAAAGTGAACAGCAGATAGACCTCGAAGAGTGTGGTGCTGGAAAAACACAGCCCGGCCAAGCAGCATCTGAGGAGAAGGAAAATTGACGTTTCGAGCATAAGCTCTTCATCAGGACTTCCTGATGAAGAGCTTATGCTCAAAATGTCAATTCTCCTGCTCATCGGATGCTGTCTGACCAGCTGTGTTTTTTCAGCACCACACTCTTTGACTCTGATCTCCCACATCTTCAGTCCTCACTTTCTCCTAGCTGATAGACCTGTCTTCCTATAGTGCATTTCATGACCTCAGAACATGTTAGGACACTTTACAATCAATGAAGTACCTTCTAAATATTGTTGGTGTTGTAACGTAAGAAATAAAGGCACCTGTTAAAAGGATACAAATTGGTCAAATTCAAGAACTTGCTCATCAGAATCTCTGTGTGTTACTGCCAGAATATGCCAATATAATGAGAACAAAAGAAAAAATCCTCACAATTTTGTTTTATCTAAATGTAAGAAATAGCTGGAGTAGACCAAGTGGATCACTGAGTATTCTTTGCCATTCAATAACTTCATAGCTGATCATGTATTTCAACACCCATTTCCCGTTCTATTCCATATACTTCAATTTCCTTTATATCAAAACTATCTCAGTTAAAGATGCTCAATGACTGAACATCCCTAACCCCCAGGATATAGAATTTATAAGATTCACAATATTAAGAGTGAAACATTGTCTCTTCCTCGAAGTCTTAGATGGGCAACTCCTTATCTGAGACTGTGACATGCTAGAAAATCAAATACTTGTCAGTGAGGCAGAATATTTCTCACTGTCTGTATGAGTATGCACAGGGAGAACTTCGGGACAATATCTTTCAATTCCAGGTAGCAATACATTCATTGATTTTGCTTAAAAAAGGTACATTACAATTCACCTCACTGTAGGGACAAAGGACAACAGGATATTTTAACTATTATCTCAAATATCTGCATCACAAATTTAAACAACAAGATGGGCAGCATGGTGACTCAGTGGTTAGCACTGCTGCCTCACAGCGCCAGAGACTCAAGTTTGATTTCAGACTTGGACGACTGCCTGTGTGTTGTACATTCTCCCTGTGTCTGTGTAGGTTTCCTCCAAGTGCTCCGGTTTCCTCCCACAATCCAAAAATGTACAGGTTAGGTCAATTAGCCATGCTAAGTTGCCCATAGAGATGTGTAGGTTTGGTGCATTAGTCAGGGGCAAATATAGGATAGGGGTCTGGGTGGGTTACTGTTTGAAGGTTTGGTGTAGACTTGTTGGGCCGAAGAGCCTGTTTCCACACTGTAGTAGTTCTAATTCTAAGATGCTGTGATTCAACATTAATGGTTAATTTTTGTAATGACAGAGGCTTTGCCAGAATTATTCTCGGGTTATAAATAACCAGTTGCAAATATCGCACTACTTCTTGATGAAGACATCTGCCAATAAAGGAACTGACGACTGTGAACAAGAAACAGACATTTGTTTTAGATTTAACAAGTGAATGCTCTCCACCGTATTTCAAGCAGCATTGCATTAAATTTTGTATTTGCTGAGTAATTACAATTAAATAATTCACTCTAAAAGTAATCACCATGATTTTCAGGTTTTAAAAATGAGATCATTGTCAGGAACACTTGTGCCCGTGCTTTGGGTCAGATAGCCAATGATCCAATGTGAAAGAGTAGAGGTTAACAGCCAGATTACATTTTTTTTGTCATGAAATTAATAGTCTGCTGTGGGAACTTGCAGCAGAATATGCACACAGAAGCAAAAATGTATTAACAGGTGGGCCTCTTCAGCGGCTGTGTGGATGCCAAGAAAGATTAATTATAGGGCAGTTCTGGACCCAGTTCTTGGACCTTGCAACGTAGTACTCAAGAAAATGTTGAAATAAAGTTTCCTGTTTCTGCCAGAACCAATTAAAATTGAATTATTTCCTCACCTGTGGATTTTTTTATATGTTGATTTAGCTCTTGGAAGATTCAGAAAACATCGTTTTGAGGGCTATATTCCTGCATTGCTGGAGGCTATTTCTGGTGCAAGGTGCTGTGTTTTTAATTATTATACACAGCAAATAAAAATAATATTGTGTTTACCAAACATGATGTGTATGTCAGTTAGGTTCCTAAATTTGAAAATACAGCAAAGTGTTTTGCAAGACAGTTTACAGTGCCAGCAACACTGGTGTAAACAAGATAGTTGTGGTTCCATCAAGTTGGGGTTTTGTATTGCCTATAGACTTTCCGTGCCAAGGGATGAAGGGACTGAACACAGATGAATTCACACACTGCAAGTCAAGTGAATTTGTTTTTGTTAGGTTTTCCCATGTGTCCATTCTAAACCTAGCAAATTAAACTCCAAATGAAACCAACATGCTGGGCAGAAAACAGAAAAGGCGACAATCCCGTTACAAGACACTAGTTCCTTTCAAAGCTTGTATCCTTGTAATTAACTTTGAACACTGTAGTAATTGCAATGTTTTATGGAGACATTGAAAAGGGAATGTAAACCGTCTGTAGTTATTGCTAGATTAATATGTATACAAAAAGTATGGTGTGCCAATAGTATTTCAGTAAAAGAATTAATTAGATTGTTTTCTATATTCTGATATGAAAGGGCCTAGACTCCCTTGTTATCCCTTACAGTAACTCTCGTGGGAGAATGGTTAAACTCCCAGAAAATGATAATAGAGACATGATCACTCAGACTCCTATCATTCCTGGAGTTTTCCTGATTTGCTGAGAAGGGAACCATTCCTGATAGTAAATTGATTAATGAATAACGTATGCTTAGAAGGAAGGATCTACAATTTCTGTAGAATAGGCATCAAAACGGTATCCAGGCTGGTCTCCATTTAGATTAGATTAGATTACTTACAGTGTGGAAACAGGCCCTTCGGCCCAACAAGTCCACACCGACCCGCCGAAGCGCAACCCACCCATACCCCTACATTTACCCCTTTTACCTAACACTACGGGCAATTTAGCATGGCCAATTCACCTAACATGCACATCTTTGGAGATCATGTCTAAAATTAAAGGAGGCCCTTGACTACACCTCAACACCCCACCAACGCAAGGGAAAACTTGCAATTGCTCACTCATGGTAGCAAGTAGATTGCAAAATATATTCATTGTGATACATTGCCCTTATCTGTTCCATGCAAATGAGAGGATCTTCTATTTACCCTGTGAACTATAACAGGGTCCAGTGCTACAGTGCATTTGTAAGGCACATTGTTAGAATAAGATGATCAATGGAAATTTGAAACCATTGCTCTTTCACAAGAAAACCTAAAGGTGGAGTAATGCTTATGTCTGTAACTGTTGCATATGCTTAAAGTTAAAGGTTTTAATTGATCCACAGTATTGAAATCACTAAACCTAAATTCTGACATAAAATCTGACACTGAAAATGCATACCAGACCTACCAGTATCTGAAGGAGTAAGGTTAATCTGACTCTCCATCAGACCTGAAATGTCTTGTCAATACATATCCATTACTTAAATGTGATGTTTTACATCAGAAAATCTCTGACTTGGCTTCTCATGTTGAATATCGATAATGGAAACAAACTGAAATGCTAATAAAATTATTTGTTATCTGGATGACCTCAGGCTTTTGGGTCTTTTGAATAAATGCAAGTTCTTTTTTCTGGCGTAGCAGAATTCTTTTTATGCGATTCCTGGCAATTTTGAGTATCTACCTCTGAGAGGTCCATAGGCCACATTGTGCACTGTTACAAAGCAATTTTGACTTAATACTGATGTAAAATATACAACAAATCCTGGTGCTTAAGCCATTCAAATTGAATTTAGATTGAAGTGCTGTATAAGCTCCTCAAGGAGATACTCACACACTGCATTGGTTTCACATTCACTGCAGTAAAACTCTACCTGGTGCAAAGTAAATGTTCCCTTGTGGTCAAGAACATTCCTGATAGTTCTTTACCATTTCAGTGTTAACAAGGAACTGATTTTCTTGTGTCTTTTGTTAATGACTGAAATGTTACTGGCCGACTCTCCAGCGATTACAAAACTTTAGGCATATGTGTCTTTATTACATTTATTGGAGGCTTTAACCTCACTGCCTGGGGTTTAAAGTCAACGCTGAGTATTTGTTGATTATGATAAAATGCTGCGGAATGAAAATCAAGTGATTTGTGAATCAAGCAGCTGATCTGCCACATCAGCTTCCCATCCAGGTGATTAGCTAAGAATCCAGCCTTAGTGTTTCGAGAATACCTTGAATTTACTCGAAGTGGAAATATTCACAAAATTCATATCAGACAGCTGTGTTCTGAAATGCTTTATGCTCTTTTATTGTGCCATGTCAGTGCACACCATTTGGTCTGGATTAAGTGCACTGCCCAATGTAAATATGCATGAGTTCATCAACAGAACGAGCCCTATCAGTGGAAAGAAGTGTAATTAAACAATTTTGCAAGCTGAATGGAAATTATAAATGATGATCCCATTTGCACCAAGTCGTTAAAATATTTCATAGGGAAAGTGCATTTGTAGTAGAGGCTCAAAATCATAAGATGAATATTCATTTCAACTCATTTATCTGTCAAAATCTACACATCCCATTGCATCACCAAATTCAGTAATTTCAAAGTTTTCACCCTTACCAGTCTATCATTTCTGATGTTGGTCATACTTTGTTTGGAAAAGCAATTAATCATCAGCTTAAAAGTTTCCTTCACTTGTGTGAACCTACTGCTCCTTGCAGGGCAGCTCCTATTAGGCTCATCCCAAACCCCACTGCCTGCATTCTAATTTAAAGCAAATCCCATTCACCTGCCCGATGTTTACTAACTATATTGGCTACTCGTTATACATTGGACTTGATTTTAAAATCTGGATCCTCATTTTCAAATTCCTCCATAACCTTGTCATGCCTTGTCTCAGTATCCTCCTCCTCCGAAACCCTTCCAAAATATCTTCACTCCTCTAATGCTGGACTCTAAAAATTCCTCATAGGATCACAGAATCAGAGATGTGTAGCATGGAAACAGATCCTTCGGTCCAACTCGTCCGTGCCAACTAGACATCCCAACCTAATCTAGTACCACCTGCCAGCACCCGGCCCATATCCCTCAAAACCCTTCCTATTCATATACCCATCCAGATGCCTTTAAAATGTTGCAATTGCATTAGCCTCTGCCATTTCCTCTGGTAGCTCATTCCATACACGTATGCATGAAAAAAATTGCCCCTTAGGTCTCTTTATATCTTTCCCCTCTCCCCCTAAACCTATGCCATCTAGTTCTGGACTCCCTCACCCCAGGGAAGAGACTTTGTCTATTTATCCTATCCATGATTTTATAAACCTCGATAGGGTCACCCCTCAACCTCCGACTTCGAGGGGAAACAGCCAAAGCTTATTCAATCTCTCCCTATAGCTCAAATCCTCTAACCCTGGCAACATCCTTGTAAATCTTTCTTGAACCTTTTCAAGTTTCACAACATCCTTCTGATAGGAAGGAGAACAGAATTGCATGCAATACTCCAACAGTGGCCTAACCAATGTCCTGTACAGCCGCAACATGACCTCCCAACTCCTGTACTCAGTACTCTGACCAATAAAGGAAAGCACATCAAATGCCTTCTTCACTATCCTATCTACCTGTGACTCCACTTTCAAGGAGCTGTGAACCTGCACTCCAAGGTCTCTTTGTTCAGCAACATTCCCTAGGCCCTTACCATTAAGTGTATAAGTCCTGCTCAGATTTGCTTTCCCAAAATGCAGCACCATCTAAATTAAACTCCATCTGCCACTTCTCAGCCCATTGGCCCATCTGATCAAGATCCTGTTGTAATCTGAGATAATCTTCTTCACTGTCCACTACACCTCCAATTTTGGTGCCATCTGCAAACTTACTAAATATACCTCTTATGCTCACATCCAAATCATTTGTATAAATGACAAAAAGTAGTGACCGAGCACAGATCCTTGCGGCACTCCACTAGTCACAGGCCTCCAGTCTGAAAAACAACCCTCCAACACCACCCTCTGCCTTCTACTTTTGAGCCAATTCTGTATCCACATGGCTAGTTCTCCCTGAGATCTAACCTCGCTAACTAGACTCCCATAGGAAACTTGCCGAACGCCTTACTGAAGTCCAGATAGATCACGTCCAACGCTCAGCCCTCATCAATCCTCTTTGTTAGTTCTTCAAAAAACTCAATCGAGTTTGTGAGACATGATTTCCCATGCACAAAGCCATGTTGATTATCCCTAATCAGTGCTTGCCTTTCCAAATGCAAGTACATCCTGTCCTTCAGGATTTCCTCCAACAACAATCCCACCACCGATGTCAGGCTCACTGATCTCTCCTTGAGGTCTGTGCCTTCAGCTGCTGAGGTCCTAATTCTGGAATTTTTTCTATAAGACCATAAGACATAGGAGTGGAAGTAAGGCCATTCGGCCCATCAAGTCCATATAGGTCTCCCTGTCTCTCTTTTTTCTTCCTTTTAGATCCTCCTGAAAATACATTTCTTTGCACAACTTCACTTCTAAAATCACCTTAAATGATGCCAAATCATGTTTGCCAATTTTTCTGTGGAGCCAAAACCTGAAAAATGAGACTGGCCAAATCTTTTTTGGCTAGCATGAACACAATGGACTGAATGGCCTTTTTTCTGTGAGGTAAATGTCTGTACATTTATGAGAATCCATTGAAGGAGCAAGACGAGTTGTCATTTGGGTTTTATCTTTTATATATGCTTTATTATTTTATACATGTCCATCAAGTTTCCTCTCAGTCTCCCTTCCTTTTCAAGGCTGAAAAGACCAAATTGCTCCAGACATTGCTCATCAATCAATTGTCTCACATCAGGGCTCGGAGACATAGCTCTTTCCTGCAGTGCTCCTGAATCTTCAATGCTTCCCTTGTGCTTTGATAACCAACACTCAGTATGAAGTCTGACCAGAGTGCTGCAGTTTCAACATAACACCTCGGCTTGTAATTTACGGGTTTAGTTATATAATTCAGCATCCTATCTACTTTGTTGATTACTGCTCCAGAGTGACTCGACATGTTAAGTGCTGACTGAGTCTGTTAGAGCTCTTTCATTTCACCATTAGTTAGTTCAATGTCATTCAAGATGTCCATTCCCTGATTTTTTTCCGTTGCTTTCAGTGTCTTGCATCCATCTTTATTAAATTTCTTCCTCAATGATTTCCAGTCTCGACTCCTTCACTTTTTAGGGTGTTGCCAACCTCATCTGATTCAACTGCCCCATTCAATTTCGCATTGCCTACAAATACAACCAATGTACATAGAAATTCTGCTCCATTTAAAAAGAGAAGCCCCAGTGCTTCCTCATATTGAATGCAGATCTCTAATCATAATTATGGTATAGCGCTGAGCATTAAGGCAGGGATCTGTTTTCAGAAATTAATTTGTAGCCTTTTTGGGTTCCTTGCTTTTGCAATCCATCACTCTTTTACACAAACATGATGTTTGTAAGATCAAAGCAAATTTGTTTTTGGTATAATCTTTGATAATTTATTTGCATATAAAATACAATATGTATGTTTATAAATTACCTTGCCATGTTGGATTGTCTCAAAACTGCTTGTGCAATAATTTGCTTGTACAGTGCAGTTAATTGACATATAGGCACATTTCATCGCTGAATCATGCTAAAGCCTGATTTTAATTGGGAACTTACTCATCAGTGCCATAGTCATATCAGTGAGTGCCGATACTTTCATGTTCATTATTACAAAATAAGAAAAGGGCTTGCATTTATATCGTGCCAATCACAACATGAGAACATCCCAAAGCACTTTTAAAGTCCAGTCAAAAGGCACACAGCATGCTTCCACATGCAACAACATGATAATGAGATGATCTGTTTCGTGATTTTTTTTGGTTTAGGGAAAGATATTGGTCAAACACCAGGAAAAACTCGCCTGCTTTTCTTCAAAATAGAATCTTATTTCTTTTAGATTACAAAAGGCTGACAGTTGCATCCCTACCTTTTGAGCTTTTTTGTCCTGGAGGTGTTCATATCAGTGGCACATCATTGTCGACTGACAAAAAAACAAAATCTGTTTCTGTTTCACGGGCTGTACAGATAACAGAAGACGTGACCAGATTGATGAACAAAAGCAGGATGAGATTTTTCTTCCATTGAAAGTAAAGTTGCCATAATCTGACCAGACCATCATGCTGTTCTCTCATGAACCAGAGACAACTGAGGTGCTGCTGTTTTTTCATCGAATTCCTACAATGTGGAAGCAGGCCCACACCAACCCCCCGAACAGCAGCCCATCCAGCTCCCCCCACCTCACCAATCCCTCAAATGCTAAATTTCACATAGCTAATCCACCTAACCTATCATGTTTCGACTGTGGAAGGAAACCAAGGACCCAGAGGAAACCCATGCAGACATGGGGAGAATGCAAACTCCACACAGACCAGTCACCCAATGGTGCAATTGAATCCAGGTTCCTGGCACTGCGAGGCAGCAGTACTAAACACCGAGCCACTGTGCCATCCTTTTGATGGGGCAAATCAGGGCAGGAGTTATACATTTAATGGTAGGATCCTGTGGAGTGTTGTTAAACTAAGAGACCTTGAGGTGCAGGTTCATAGTTTTTTGAAAATGAAGTTAGAGGTACACAGGGTGGTGACGAAGGTGTTTGGTACACTTGCCTTTATTGGTCAGTACATTGAGTAGAGTAAGCTGGGATGTCAGGACATTGGTTCGGCCACTTTTGAAATATTGCATTCAATTCTCCCTGCTTTCGAAAAGATATTGTGAAGCTTGAAAGGGTTCAGAAAATATTTACAAGGATGTTGCCATGGCTGGAGGGTTTAAGCAATAAGGCAAGACTGAATACATTGGGTCTACCTTCCCTGGAGTGTCAGAGGCTGAGTGGTGACCATATAGAAGTTTATGAAATCATGGATGAGGTGAATTGCCAAGGTCTTTTCCTCAGGGTAGGGGAATCTAAAACTAGAGGTCAGAGGTCTAAGGCGAAAGAGGAAAGATTAAAAAGGGTCCTGAGGGGCAACCTTTTCACACAGAGGGTGTGACATGTATGGAGCCATGCTCAGGGCGTTATTCTGCATGACAAGCCAGCTGTCCAGCCAATTGAGTTAACCAACCCCATTCTTATCATTGGTTTCAGATTATTCTTACATTGATGTCCAAATGGTCAAGAGTGTCACATTTCAGCATTTTTGATGTTTCAGAATTTTAGAATCAATTAATCTTTCTGGTAAGAGATTTCAAGCACCTACATTCACGTAGATTTTTTTTTCTCTCTTCATATTTAGCCAATGGCATTTACATTCCTTACATCCTCTCTTGCTCTGATTCCTTAACTCTTCTCTTCCTCAATTCTAATTCCTCTCTTCTGAAATATCCAGCTCAGATTTTATATGATTTTCTCTTTCCTGATTCGCAGACTCTCTCCTGGTTGCTTCTGCTTTGCCTCCTAAATTTCAAGAGTCAATCACTTTAGGAAACATGGAGGATGAATCTTTGCATAATACTGTGTTCTAGATTAGGATAATACCGGAGCAAATTAAACTTTGGAAATGAGTGAAAAAACTGTGCTTTTGTTTTTGTATGAATAACAAAGAAAATGTATGAACATCATTAGTTGCCATCATGCTGTCAGGTTGCCAAATGTATATTTAAGGCAAAAGTCTCATGCATAACCATGACTTCATGTGAACATTCCACTTTCTTCTGATTACAATTTTTTATATCTGACCTTTTTTTTAAGCATATCCCAATCTCACCATGAGCTAGATAATGGAAATCTGTTAGTACTTTATAGATTTTGTTTTACTGAGTCATAACTGTTCCAATTATTCTTCATGAAATCTTCACTGACTCTCAGAATTACAGTTCACAATATAATAATTTCATTCCTCAGTTACAGTTACATATGTAATTTTAAAAATTGACTAGCATTAATAAATATCATATAGTAATATAACATACAATATAATATAAATAAAGAGTTTCTTTTCTGCTTTATTAACAATATTTTAATGTTTATTTTTTGAAGTGCTGTCTTGGGAAATGAATAAAAATGCAAAGTATAATGAGCAAATTTAGCTTTTTAAAAATTCTCAAAAACAGTCGAGACTTAAATGTGTTTCAATATATTATCTTTAACCCAAATGCAGACAAGATGATTATTTACAATTCGTCACAATTCTTTCAGTCATTTATCAGTTTGTTTACAGGTTCTTGGATGTAATCCATTAAGAACTGCCTTGCACGGCAAAAAATAGATAGCTCAAAGCTTTGTCTTGGTGTTCATAAGTGCTGACTTATCCCCATTCTTGCTCTGCATCTCTGGATCAACAATATCTTCAATGGCAAGCTCATTAAAGGCTTGGGACTTTGAAACTAATATAATTCTATGCATATTAGTTGGCTTTTTGCCATTAAGGCAAAAGAGATATCCCTTCAATATTTTTTCAGTTGTCATAAAGGAATTTTATACTTGTGAAGAAATGATTGTTGTATAGACTTGGCTTGTGTTCGCAATGAATATGAAAGGTTAAGAGGTCATAGTGTCAAACTGCTCCAATTGAAATGTTTAACTGATGAAAGGATTTGTACAATGGATAGAAAGAAATGTTTTCCTTTGGTGGGAGGAGTCCGGTACCAATACCTCAAATTTAGATTGCACTATTTAGGAGTGCTGTCAGGAAGCACTTTTTGACATAAAGAGTCATTGAAATTTGGAACTTTTCGTCCTTTCCTTCCACCAAAGGAAGTGATATTTAGGCTAAAATTGAATTCAACTGAAAAGTTCGAAGTTGAAATTAATAGAACCATTTTAGGCAAGAGTAATTTGGAACAAGTGATAGCCAATGCAGTTAAATTACAAGTCAGCTATGACCCAATTGAATGATTACTGACACTTATGTCCTTTCCTGGGTAATAAGCACTCAAAACTTTAATTCAACTTTTCCAACATGGTAGATGTTTTTTTACTCTATTTGCATCAAGCAGTTTGCTTTTCTCTGTCCTTCAACAGAATATCAGATTTCTTTTTTAAAATTTGAAATCCTCAGAACATTTTGGAACAATCAAATACTTGAATGGTTCCTCCCTACCCAGACCATAATCCTGCAACATTGGAATCACAAGGGAATTCCAGGCACCATAGCACAATTTTATCAGCAGCTGGTAATCATTCAATAAAGTAGAGACAGCCTGTGAGCATTTTGCTAGTCATCTGCTGTTAAACTCAATGCCTAAATAACAATATAAGGCTGTCAGAAATACCAGGTTTTTTTTCACCATCTCCTTATGTCTGTATGTAGTCAAATGCATTCAGAAATGGCAAGTATCAGCTGTGTGCTAAAGTTATAATTTAGCTGAGTTGATTCAGAGCTCTAGATCTTTATTTTACATCTATTGTGAATTTTTACATTTGGATCATTGCAGTTGTGTTTTATTTCCTGTCTTTTGACAGGTATGGTACTGAAATCAAATTGAAAGTGTTTATTTTGAGGAAAGTTTCAGACTTGAAGCACCTTCTATTTGCTACACACAACAGAGGGATAAGATTAGGCCATTCAGCCCTTCAAACTGTTTTCATTCAGTTAGCTCAAGGCAACTCTATATCTCACTTCTTGATTCCTATCCATTAATGTCCTTGAATATTTGACAACTTTTGGATTTTGATTTGGAGGTGCCAGTGTTGGACTGGGGTGGACAAAGTTAAAAATCACACAACACCAGGTTATAATCCAACAGGTTTATTTGGAAGCACTAGCTTTTGAAGTGCTGCTCCTTCATCAGGTGTTGGACTATAACCTGTTGTTGTGTGATCTTAACTTTGGATTTTGAAGTTTTCAAACGATACCCAGTGTAGTGTTCAGTTGTTCTGTGCTTGATTATCTGAGCCTTTAAGTAGTCTTCAAGCAACTCCAGCAAATTCTGGAGGCAGCAGGTCAAGCAGTGTGAGAAAGAAAAAGTTAAAGAAGCCTTCCAGGTTGGCCTTTTTACAATTTTAAATGTTAATTGAAAACAAGGTAACTCTCAGAACCAGGACTTTCACATTTTGGGTCAAAATAATTTGGAGGAGGGAGTCAAGGCCTCATTACCCTAAGACACCAATCAACTAGATCATTTCATGTGGGCTACCATTGATATTCCAGAGAATATGAACCGATGTGTTCAAGAATATAGGAGAGAAAGACTGCACGTTAGGAAGAAGAAATGATCAAGTCTTCCATGGGTATTTTAATGAACGGTTAAGGTAAATTTGAAGTGTAATTTTAATGTGCAGAAGAAATTATACCTCCTCATGACACTGACTTAAAACCAAGATGTGGTTTAGAATTCAGTGGAAAATCTGGGTATTATTTTCCTAAACATTAAAGGAGGAATAATTGAATGCCAATCTTAAAAATTGGATGAAAGATCATTCTTGTAGGACAATAGACAGGGATTTCATTGAAACAGCAAAGACTGGAGAAACCCAGCAGCTCTCGCAGCATACATGGAGAAACAGAGTTAATAAACTCAGTTATGATGAAGAGTCATATCAGACTCGAAACGTTAGGTTTATTTCTCTGTCAAAAGATGCTGCCAAATCTGCTAAGTTTCTCCAGCACTTTCTATTTTCATTTCAGATCGAAAGCATCTGCTTTTATTTGAAGGATTGCTAATACTTGGCTGTAAATCTTGCAAAGTTTAAAACAAAACAAGCATAAGCAGAACAGATGCTTCATTGCACGATTGAACAAAGCTGGAACCAGTAGTCTGGTTAAGAAAGAATCAGAAAGAATCTTTATCCAGCTCTTGTGCATAGTCTTTCGCTCTTCTTTCTGATCCCACAAAAAAAACATTATTCCTAGACATATGAAAGGCTTGCTGGCAAACTGCTTTCTGGACCGTACCTGTGGTGCAGTAACAGCTGCTTACAGAATTGTCTTGTATCTTTTCTTGTCTCAGGAACCAATCTACTTGTCAATGTCAGTTCTAAACCACCTACTAGGCCTGCAAGACTGGCTACTGTTTGTCTGTTTATGAATTAACTCAACTGGAGCTTGACTGTGGAGTGCAAACACGAGCTGTAATCAGCAGTTAAAATACTTCAATCACAGCATTAGGAATGCAACATGGCTTGATTTATAGCTGTATGGGAGCTGAGTTATTATGCCAATGCTTTATCAGATTTAAATGATGTGCATCTCTGAGGGAAAGAGAATTTTCATAAAAAACATTTTCTTCTAACTAAATTAGTCTTTTAAAGGATGAAGCAAGTTCCGGTCCTGACTAGTCATACAAATATAAAGGTTACAAAAGTATTCTCAGAAAACTGCAGTGAGTAACTCACCTCCTGACTCCCCAAAGCCTGTCCATCATCTATCACAAGTCAGGAGTATGATGAAATACTCGACACTTGTCTGGAAAAGTGCAGCTTCAGCAACACTTAAGATGCTTGACACCATCCAGGACAAACCAGTCCGTTTATTTGGAACCACATCCACAAACATTCACTCCCACCATCAGCAATGCTCAGTAGCAGCAGTATATGCCATCCACAAGATGCACTGCAGAAATTCACTAGGATTCCTTTGTCAGTGTCTTCCAAGCCCATGACCACTGCCATCCAGAAGGACAAGGGCAGCAAACTAACTACAAGTTCCTGTTAAAGCCACACATCATTCTGACTTGGAAATATACTGCCATTCCTTCTGTGGTGTTGGGTCAAAATCTTGGAACTCCCTCCTTAATGTCCATCTACAGCAAATGGACTGCAGCGGTTAAAGAAGACAATTCACCACCATCTTCTCAAAGACAACTAAGATGGGCAATGAATGTTGGTCCAGCCAGTAACACCCACATCCTCTGAGTGACTTAAAAAGAAGACCCATCACTTATTATTTTAATTTAATTTTAATTCTTCTACAGCCCATGTTTGTAAACATGGTCACAAAAACAGTGCAAAGACTTGCAGAGTCAGTGAATCAATATGGATTAGGTCCTCAGCTATGTTGGAAACTACTGAATTAGTAGATAATTAAAAGATATAATAAAAGATATGTGGAAATGAATATAGTTTCATTACATAGACAATTGTAATACATCAGTGTTCCATATTGCTAGCAATTTGCGTGCAAATGTTTGAAAACGTTATGTATGCATCACGCTTCCTCTGGCTAAGGCAGGTTATTATACGTTTGGTGCAGTTATCAGCATTGTATAAAGCAGGAGGTTAAAGGGCCTTTCACTTGGTTTATCAGTGGACTTGACTCAGGAATTATGATCGGAATGATGTCATCTGCTACCAAGTCAATTATAACATGTAACCTGCAAAGACATTGCTTGGGAACTGGCAGGATATCAGAGCTGAGCTGATAACATTTAAAGGACAGGAATGCCCTTTTGAGCCTACATTTTGAACACGGAGAGAGCAGTTATTAACAATCTGCATAGAGAAAGATCATTTACTTTGAAATGCATCTCATCAGATACAATCAAAACCTCCAGTAGTGGATTCAAATGGCAACATGCAGCATAGTTTTAAGGATTAACGTGATTCAAAATAAACTGTACATGTTAATTGAGTGCATTTTCTTAGTAGACTGTCCAAGTAGGAAAGGGAAACAAACATAGCGAAAAGAAAAAAAATATGTTTTTAGAGTCATAGAGTCATACTGCATGGAAACAGACCCTTTGGTCCAACCAGTCATGCCCAACTAAACTAGTCCCACCTGCTTGAGCTTAGCCCATATCCTTCCAAACGTTTCTTATTCATGTACTTACCTAAATGTATTTCAAACATTGTAATTGTGCCCACATCCACCACTTCATCTGGAAGTTCATTCCACACATGAACCACTCTCAGTTTTAAAAAAAAAGGCCCTCATGACTTTTTAAAATCTTTTTCCTCTTTCCTTTCTGTAGTACTTTGTGCAAAATCAGGATATCCCCGAAATACAGCCACTACTGCAATATAAGAAGAACAGCAGCAATCGATGCACAGTAAGCTCCCCTAAGTAGCAATGCGTTAGTGACTGTATGGTCTGTTTTACCAATGTTAATTGAGGGATGAACTTTGACCTGGACACAGGAAGAAATTCCCTGTCCTTTGAATCATATATGGGACCTTTTACATCAAGCGAAAAGACAGCCATGGCCTTTGTTTAATGTCTCGCCTAAAAGATAGCACTTCTGACTGCAGTATTCCTAAGTTCTGCAATGAAGTGCAGTTATTATCTCCCCTGATAATTGAGGAACTTTAAATGCATTGTGGTCAATGATGTAAAAAAAGGGAGGTTTTACAACTCTCCCCATCAGGCTTATTTTTACTGAAGGATGGAGGCTGGGTGGGTAGCCTGCCAATCTCTTGCCTACACTTAACCCACATGTGAAGGAGGGGTGGTGAGATACCCAGTAGCCTGTCAGCCCTTAGCATTATTGAGGCTATTAAGTTGTCATTAAGGCCCTAAATCCACTGCTATAAAACACTGGCCGTAGAAGGTGTTTCAGAGTGGGAAGATGGTTATCCATCAAAGTTAGTGAAAGGATGAGTTGAAAGGGGGAGTACTTCTTTTGGTATTTTTTCTGTGCGTATGGCAAAGATCCCTACATCCCATAGAATCATAACCCTTATCTATCCTTCAGTAATTTGGCCTCCACATGCTGTTTTCTTGTCATCATCCCTATCTCACCTGTCAGGATCGTTGACCCTTCCTGACCAAAAAAGGCCTGACTTCTGAGTCTCTGGATGTTTGTGTTACTTTTTTTGAGCTTGTTTGTAGCCTCAGCAGTGTCCACTACCCTCTTCTGGTGCTCCTGATACGATAGGAGGTACCTGGTCAATTGGATGTTCAACTTCTTGAGTGTAGAACATTATTCCACTGAGGGTTAAAGTCATCCACATCGCTGTGAGGCAATCTTTTTTAAAGGTGTTTGGATTTTTAGTAGAGAGATGAGCAACGTGCCTACTCTCTACCCTACATCAGCCCATAAAGAGAGGAGAAAGGTTTATGATGCTGTTGGTGTTGCCTACCTGATAATTCCATTTGACTGGCCATTCCTCACAGCTTCTCATTCCTAAATCCAAGGCCCTGGTACTCATAACACAAGAAAATTGACCATTTTTCCTTCACTTTTGACCATGAACTCCTTTGAGTTCAAATCTGAGAAGTAACATATTCAAGAGTTTATCACAGTTTATCATTGCAATGAAATATGAGCTCTGTAGAGACATACAAATTTGTAATGTGTTTGCTGCTTGTTAAAAAGCTGCTTTTCCACTTCTTAATTTTTTTGAGAGACAGTCAAAAGTTTCAACTGTTTTTATCCCAACAGCTTTGTTAATTTAAAAGCCCCACTTCGCAAAATCATGTTAGTAATTAATCTGTATTTAGGAGGTTGTCCCTTACTAATCTCTCCCTCCATTTAGAAAGTCAAAAATCACACAACACCAGGTTATAGTCCAACCGGTTTAATTGGAAGCACTAGCTTTCAGAGCATTGCTCCTTCATCAGGTGGTTGTGGAGTACACAATTGTAAGACACAGAATTTATAGCAAAAGTTTACAGTGAGATGTAACAGAAATTATACATTGAAAAATAACTTGATTGTTTGTTGAGTCTCTCGTCTGTTAGAATGACCATGATAGTTTCACTTCTTTCATTTGTAAATCACAAAGCTCTTTTTAAAAGTTGCATTCTCAGGTCAACTCTAAGAACTGGTGTCAGGCCAGATAAGATGTTAGGGTGTTAACCCCCTGAGTTCTGTTGTCTGTGCCATAATGTTTAGACAGATTCTAATCTAAAAAATGAGTTAACAGAGTCTTACATGGATTCATGCAGTTTTTGAGCAAAGTACAATGTAACTCTGCATGTATAAATTCAGCCCAAGACTGCACAAGGATACCAATAGACTTTACCTATTACCATGGCGAAAGCATGATCAACCTCGGGGACTGCAGTAGTTCAAGGAGAAAGCTCCCTGTCTCATACTATCCAGAGATGGACAGTAAATGACAGCTTTGTTTGTGCCTCCAAATCTGAAGATCAAATTTTTTTTAAATCAACTATTTAAATATTGGCAATGTGGTGTCTTTAGATGCAAATATATAGTTTAAGTTTTTAAATTGAAGGACATTAAATCTCAGTGTGTCCTGGATCCACGTGAATAAGTGCAGTAAATAAAGAAGTTACATTTCTTTAACAACATAAGATCGCAGAACAAACCAAAACACTGTACAGACAAGTGAAGTACCATTGAAGTGTGGTCATGGTTGAAGAAAATTTGCACACAGAAAGATCCCACAAATTGCAATGTAGTAGCAACCAGATTTTTTTTAACACTTTCGTGGTTCAAGAATAAATATTGACCAAAAAAGCAAGGAAGAAAGATGCTTCTTTCAGATTGTTCATTATCATCTTTTTATGTTCATTTGAAAGGGCAGATAGAGCTTTGGTTTAATGTTCTATCTGAAAGATGTCACCACTGTCAGTGCAACAGTCTAGATTTTATACTCAAGTTTCTTTAATATATACTTTCTAACTCAGAGGAGAAACTGAACCAAATGAAATATAGCTACTTTATGAATATTTATATACTTACTATTTGCTTAATGTTTGTCATCAAGGGCAGTTTGTATTGATATTGCCAATGGCTGCAACTTGGCACTACAGAAAGATATGCAGAAAAATAAAGCATGAAAAATGAAGTTGGATAAAGAAATGGAACAAAGATGAAAGATTAATAAATAGTCATTGATGAGTCTGAGAGGAAATGAGGATTCCAGATGCTGGAGATAAAAATGTTGAGTGTGTGGTGCTGGAAAAGCACAGCTGGTCAGGCAGCATCCGAGGAGGGCTTATGCCCAAAACGTCGATTCTCCTGCTCCTCGGATGCTGCCTGACCAGCTGTGCTTTTCCAGTATCACACACTCGACATAGATGAGTCTGGGACAAGAGTCATAATGGAATACCATTGTTTTCTTACATTAACTGCCAGCGTTATGGATGTTTTAAGTGATGGAACAGATGATGTTCGGTATGACTCAGTTCTGGTCGCCCTATTATAGGAAAGATACGGAGGCTTTGGAGAGGCTGCAAAGAAGTTTACCAGGGCTGCTGCCTGGACTGGAGGGCTTGTCTTATGGAGAGAGGTTGACTAAGCTTGGACTTTTCTTTCTGGAGAGAAGGAGGAAGAGAGGTAATGAGAGGCCTGGATAGATTCAATTACCAGAGACTTTTCCACAGAACAAGATTGACTATGAGGGGTGATCGTTTTAAGACAATAGGAGGAAGGTATAGAGGAGACGTCAGAGGTATGTTCTTTACGCAGAGAGTTGTGAATGCATGGAATGTGTTGTCAGCGGTGGTGGTGGAAGCAGAGTCATCAGGGACATTTAAGTGATTGCTGGACATGCACATGGACAGCAGTGAATTGTGGGGTGCATAGGTGAGGTTATTTTATTTTAGATTAGGAATAATCCTCGGTATAACATCATGGGCCGAACAGCCTGTTCTGTGCTGTACTTTTCTATGTTCTATGGTCGATGATGTATTTCCATATCTAAACAGCCATCTCTCCTAATAACAGCCATCTCTCCTTCGTCACTTCCGCCACCACCAAACAGACCCCACCACCAAGGATATATTTCCCTCCCCTCCCCATAAGCATTCCGGAAAGACCACTCCCTCCGCAACTCCCTCATCAGGTCCACACCCCCCACCAACCCAACCTCCACTCCCGGCACCTTCCCCTGCAACCGCAAGAAATGCAAAACTTGCGCCCACACCTCCCCCCTTACTTTCCTCCAAGGCCCCAAGGGATCTTTTCATATCCGTCACAAATTCACCTGCATTTCCAGACACATCATTTACTGCATTCGCTGCACCCGATGTGGCCTCCTCTACATTGGCGAGACAGGTCGTCTACTTGCGGAACGTTTCAGAGAACACCTCTGGGACACCCACACCAACCGACCCAACCGCCCCGTGGCTGAACACTTTAACTCCCCCTCCTACTCCGCCAAGGACATGAAGGTCCTTGGCCTCCTCCATCGCCAGACGATGGCAACACAACGCCTGGAGGAAGAGCGCCTCAACTTCCGCCTAGGAACCTTCCAACCACAAGGGATGAATGCAGATTTCTCCAGCTTCCTCATTTCCCCTCTCCCCACCTATCTCAGTCCCAACCCTCGGACTCAGCACCTCCTTCTTGACCTGCAATCTTCTTCCCGACCTCTCCACCTCCACCCTCTATCCGGCCTATCTTAACCTTCTTCCATCTATTGCATTCCCAAAACCCCTCCCCCAAGTCCCTCCTCCCTACCTTTTATCTTAGCCTGCTTGGCACACCATCCTCATGCCTGAAGAAGGGCTTATGCCCGAACCATTGATTCTCCTGCTCCTTTGATGCTGCCTGAACTGCTGCGCTTTTCCAGCAACACATTTTTCATCTCTCCTAATAACCCAAGCAATTGTCCATATTTGCTTTGAGATGAAAGCACCAAGATTTTCAAATGCCAATTCAGTGGTGACTTTTACAATTATATAAGGTCACTGAATTAAAAAAATACTTAAGCTGACAAGAGAAACATGCTTAAAGACATGGCATGTCATCAACGGCGCTTATTAAGTAAATGTCAGGTAAGCAAGTCATAACAATCCTTTCAAACCCCTTTCCTAATTATGTTCTGCACTTGAGCCTATGCTCTAATAAAGAGGCTCAAAGTTGTCACTTCCTCAATCATTAAGATGAGAATTTTAACCTTTGTGATAGGCAGTACAGTATCTGATGCATCGATCAGTGGTGTAGCTCATGTTCCACTTTTATTGGCCTGATGAAAAATTCAGTAGAATTAAATAATACAGTACCCCTGAGGTTTTTTTTTAAAAAGGAGTCAATTCTTTATGAGAAGAGATTAACACTGTTTTTAAGATGCAAAGAAAAATGAAGCTACTTGAGAGCTGACCGCTGCACTGGGACTGCAGTTTCATAGGCCCGGGGGAACTGAATGGGATTTTTTGTACAATGCAGATCCAACTTCCTCTTGCTGACATTCAGTGGTTTTCCACACTGATGGACACAGCCACAGGTCCCACGGCACCCTCACAGTAATAACCATGGATTCAATTCTTCCGGTTTTATACACTGGAAAAATGTATCCATTATCTGACTGATTAGTTTCATCCTCATGGCAGCTCTATTCTTTGTTCTCCCTAAATCTCCCTCTTTAATTTTCACAGGTTAACTGCTGCCTGCATCCCAAAAACATTTCCCAGTAGCTGTTAACTATCTAAGCATCCACTCTTCTTCCTGAACCGTGTGGTTTGAGCAGAGTCAGACCCAAGAGCAATGTGGGAGCAGTGAAGCAGTTAAGAAACATGAACAGAGCAGTGACTTGTGCTGCTGTCTTCTTTCTTTTTGTGATGACATATACTGCATTTATTTTCAAGTGGAAGTCTTCTCAAAATAAAATCTCCTTAGAAAGTGAATGAAGTTGTGATTTTTAAAATCTTTTTTACTCTCCCTCGTCACTGAATACCAGACAAATGTTGGTATATGTTTTCCAGGATAGACAATATTCGCCGTAAAATATTCAATTGTAAGTTGCACATCTGATATCAAAGCAATAAATATGTGGCAGATTGTTCCTGTTACATGGACTGGAAAGGGCAGTCTAAACACAAAAATGTATCCTCTCTGTTTTACCCTGTTTTTTTGTTTACTGTCCTGTTTTCTGCTTTCCTTTTTTTCTTTTCCCTTAATTTCTCTTCATATAGTTGTTTCTTTTCTTACACCAGTTTTTATTGGGTGGTTCTCATTATCATGGGTCGATGCAAGGTTCATTTTGAACTATGCATCATTTACTTGTAAAATGAATTTTTATCAATTCCAAGGCCACGTGCCAAAATCCTGCCTTCGTGAGTGAGAGAGACTTTAGGATTTAAGAACTTGCCTTGTTTACAATGAGATTGTAATTTTGCATTGAGAGAAGAGGAGCCAGCATTCTCCGTGGGTGAATTTGTACAGTGTGACAGTTTGTTAACGGTATGTTGCGGTATCTCAATCAGATCTGAGCTTTCTATCACCCTGCGCTGCACATGCAGATTAGAAGCATTAAGTCATTGGAATCACCTTGGGAGCCTTCTTAACTCACTTTCTGCTTAATGCCTTGTAGTGTCCTTGTGTTGCCCTAGCTGAGCTTTATGAAGGACACCAGTCAGCACACCCCACTGCCCCCACCAAGTACCTTTCCACTTCAGTATGATGTTATTTGCTTTGTACTGGCTGTAAAATGAACTTCTTTAGGGTCATTACACTTGATATCTAATTGCATTATCATAGATGGAGCAAAATCTGTGAGGATAAATGGAGAGCTGCTTCTGTTTAGTCCTTTGGCGCTCTGCTTATCCAAATTCAGTTAACCTTTTTGGTTGGGAGAAAGAAGGACAGCCTCGTTGATTGCACTCACTATTTCTCAAGCCCTTGGTCCTCGGAGGATGGCAGATGGTCTTATTATTGTAATAAATAAGACCACAGTTAGCAGTGTTCAGTCAGCAAGATAATATATTTGGTGATTATGGTGCTACGATTTACTGGTGTGATCCATTCTGGTACTTGCTGTGCTCAGCACAACTTAAGGATTACTGTCAAATTGACAATATGAAAGGGAGTAGCAGCAGATCAAAGAAGTATCTGGAGCAACTGGTTTCACAGTTCATTTAAAGGGACAAAGCGTCTCTGTGGTTAATGGTTCTGTTTGTCTCACTTACTTTAACAGATATTGCTTTAATTAGTCTTGGGTTGTTGCCAGCAAATCAGGCTGCCTCACCATCTCTCCACCTCTCACTTCTTTAAGTCATTCATTAAAACTTAGCTCCTTGATCGGGCTTTTGATTACCATCCGCTTTGGTGTCCCAGTGTCAAATTGTGCCTGTAACATTCTTGTGAAGTGACATGAGATGTTGTACAACATTAAACTCACTATCTAAACTGGTTATTTTTTGTAACTGTCCAAGATGTGTTTGAAAGGCTTGCAGTAATTTGCAGTTTTGTGAGACTCTGCACAGATATGTAGATTCACCCAAAAAGTAAAGAGCCAACTGAAGATCCTGTGACATTGGAATGTATGTAGTGCATCCAGAAGGTGCACAAAGTAACAAGATTAACACAAAATTATGCCAGTCGATTAGTCATCTCTCATTCACATTATATAAAATTCAAGTCATGTATGCCACTGTCTGCAATGGTCCAATACTGTAGCTCTGTGCAACAGCTTCAGAAGTTAACAGTTGATGTGGATCATTATTGAATCAATACTTTGAGCAGCCGTCTAATTGATTATTGCAACCTGAGTGGTGAAGGGTTTCTTTGGGTGCTCATACGTAATTCAGAATTTTGATCCAACAACAATGAAGGAAAGTCAACAGATGTCTAATGTCAGAATGGTGTCTGAGTTGGATTTATTAAAACAACAAATACTGGAGATCACAGTGAGTCAGATAGCATTCATGGAAAGAGAGAGAGAGAGAGCAAGCTAACGTTTCGAGTCTAGACAACTCCTCATTTCGACTTAAACTGTTAGCTTGCTGTCTCTTCATTGATGCTCTCCGATCCACTGTGATAGTCAGCATTTGATGTTTTCAGTACAAATTCCAGCATCTGCAGTAATTTCTTCCAACCCTGGATTTGTTGGTATTCCCTTCTGCTTGCGACCTTTGTCCTTCTAGGTGGTCACATTGGAATGTTTGTGTATTTTTAATTCATCTTTTCACACTACATTTCTTTAAATTGTGTTCATTTTTTAATGATAACAAATGGGAAGATTTTCAGAGCTCCACAGGAACGTTTGTAACCATGACTTGAGAATTATAAGTACGCCACTAAATATCAACAAAGTAGTCGCATAAATAATTTAAAGTGATTCAAGTATCTTTACACAAACTCTGCTTAACCAAAAGCACCTAAATACTCTTCCCCCTCAATTCTAATATTCAAAAGGCTTGCATTATCCTGTAAAAATAACAGCCTTATGCTCAGTATTCCCAATGGCAAAGATTATAAGTGGAAATATTTAAAATAGAAAAATGAATTATGGATAAAAACTGTGAAATCTCAAAATAATTGCCTCCTTTACTTAATGAAACCATTTGAATTGCAAGCACTGGATTCAGATGCAGCTTCAGATTAAAAATAGTACTCAGGTATTTCCAGAAGAGTAATGCCGTAACAATCCTTGTGATAGTGGTAGTACTGCTACAAACAAGATAGCATACACATCCATTAGGCACTCTTGTTGTGAAGTGACACTGTCTGTATGTCTGAGCTAGGAGGCCTATGTTCAAGTTCCATCTACTCCAGATGTGTGTAATAACATCACTGAACTGGTTGGCGGTGGAGGAGGGAGGTGGGGGGAGGGGAGATCTGCAACATCCAGGGAGCAATAATAATAATTTATGTCTTGCCTTTAATATCATAAAGTATCCCAAGGGTCTTTACAGACACATTAAAAATCAACTTTTGACATTGTGCCACATAAGGAGGTATTAGGGCAAATGACCCATAGTTTTGATTAAGGTAAGATAAACTCACTATAGTTACAGAGGACTACAGGACTGCTGTCTGTGGTGGTGGTTTAACCTGAGGATCACCATGCCTCAGGCAAGGGTCAACATTAAGATGGTCTGGAGATGCCAATGTTGGACTGGGGTGGACAAAGTTAAAAATCACACAACACCAGGTTATAGTCCAACAAGTTTACTTGGAAACACACTAGCTTTCGGAACGCCGCTCCTTTATCACAACCACCTGATGAAGGAGCGGCGCTCCGAAAGCTAGTGCTTCCAAATAAACCTGTTGGACTATAACCTAGTGTTGTGTGATATTTAATTTTAAGATGGTGGGACTTTTATGATACAAGTTAAGGTTACCATGAAGGTCCCACCTTCCCAACCTCACAGGGGCCAGTTAGCTCTGGTGAGTGGATGGCTGGTTTGTGAAACAGGGTGATGCCAAAAACGTGGGGTTCAATTCTTGTAGTGGCTGAGGTTAGCTTTAGTTAGAAGAAGGAGGTTTTTACTCACGGAAGTGCAGAAGATGAGGGAAGGAATTTTAGAACTTAAAAGCCAAGAAACTGAAGGTATTACAATGAATATTGGAACAATTAAACTTGAGAATTTTAAGGAAGCAAAATTAGAGGAACCTCTTATCTTGTAGGGCGGAGGGGCCTGAAAATGATTAAATATGATACCATAGAGGAAATTGCAAAAAAAGATGAAAGTTTTAAAAATGGAGGCATTATTTGACCAGCAGGCAGAGTAGATCAGCAACTTTGTGTGAATACGAATGTGGGGATCAGAATTTCAGAGTTAGTTTACAGAGATTGTGGAAGACTGTCCAGGAGAGTGTTGAACAAGTTAAATCTTGAGTTAACCAAAGCGTTAATGATAACAAAAACAGCAGATGAGCTGAGACAGTCAAGAAGTGCGACAGAGATAGAAGTAGGTCGTTTATTGGCACAATGTGACACACGTTCTTCATGGGATCAAATATGACAGCCAAAGTTACAAGTCTGGTGTAGTCTCAGGCTGTTACATGGGAGAGGGGTGGAGTCACTGTTCAGAGAATGAATTTTGGATTGAGAACCAAAAATAATGGCTTCAGTCTTCCCCCAGTGTTTGATTGGAGCGAATTTCTGCTCTTTCTTTTCTGGATATTGGATAAGCACTCTGATAACTTCATGACAGTGGAGGAGGAGAGATAGCTGGCTTTAGAGTGCACACAGAAACTAACTCAACACTTTTGAATGCTATCTTTAAGGGACAGCATATGGATTAACAATAGGCTTTCACTACAACACTGAATACATTTGTATGAAAACCTTGCTCAGCTGTTTTAACATTTTGCTTCAAGTCCATTAACAAGTGTCAGATATGGCTCAGTTGTTTATATTCTCATTTCTGAGTCAGACAGTTCTAGTTTCAGCTTCCACTCCAGAGACCTGAATACAAAATCTCGGCTGCAGCGCTAACACAGTGCTGAGTTTCAGATGAGACATTAAACTGAGCCCCCATCTGTCCTCTCATGGGGATGTAAAATGTTCCGTAACAATATTCCATTGAAAAACAGAAGAGTCTTGGCTAATATTGCATGAGCCAACATCAAACAGATTATGAGGTTTTGATCACAGTGCTGTTTGTAAGACCTTGCTGCTTGGAAATTGGCTCCGACATTTCATGCATTACAATAGTACTACTCTAAACGTTCTTCATTGTCTGTGAAGCCTTTTAGGACATCCGGAGGTAAAGGAAGATATAACATAATGTAAGTTCTTTCTTTCTTTCTAATGGTATTTTGTAATCCAATTTTGACCCAGAATATGAGAACATTACAGTGTTTCATTGTGCATTTTTTCTGTCTTAATTTCTGTTTAATATTTTGATATTGCTCCCTTTCCATATTATGGAAATCCTGCCATAGCATGACACAACAAATTAGCTGGTTTGGTGCAGGCGCTGATTTATAATGCTTTTAGAAAAAGGTTTGATGAAACTTGAAAAGTCACATGTGCAAATAAAGAATATTGTACTACTTATGCTCATTACTACAAATATACATGAGGATGGGGACTGTAAAACTGATAAGCAATCATGCTAGGGATTGATAAGTTCCGATAATATAGTTACAGGAATTGATATTATCAAATAATACAGCAGAAATCTAAAACCAGACAGTGGCTTGCTTGCAATGTTTCTCATGATAAGGAGGCAGCTTGAGCAGTGATATTGTATTCCAGCAGTCTGTACTCAACTTCGACTTGGAACTTTGAAAACCTTAAGTTGGTTCATGTATCCCAGCAGGTTTGGATTTGAAAAGTCTGGCCTCAAAGCTTGTGTTCTGACCCATTTTTATTTATGCTTGACCTGATCTTGAATTCACGGTATAAAGTATTATAGTAGCCAGGGACCACTTGCTATGAAGTTTTGAAGTTGGTTTGGGCCTGGTAAATATTTGCGTGTGATTTGATGCATGTCTGCAATTATCACTGTGTCTATTTAACATTTTCCAACAGACTGTTTATTTTCATTTAAGTTGAAGAAATGCAAATCCATTAGCAAAGGTAAACAAAATCACTTCATACTACTGTAATAGTCAGATGATGCTGTGTACCTTCAGGCCTCCTGCAACTGTTAAGCTAATTTGCCCTTTGCCCTTTGCTATGTTGGCTCCACTGTGCTCAGCTGAACAGAAGATTGTAAGGAATGTCACAAAGGATCTTTCAAAGTATTGAAAAATATCATGAAGCATTACACATAACCAGTCTTCAGTTTAAGACAATAATTCATTATCAAGATTTTCATAAGAATTTCAGTCCATGTCCATGATTTATGAAATATTAGATGCATTCAAATAAATTATCAATTTGTAGTGTATAAACCATGTATTGCAATAGACTTACTTTCGTGTATGTTTATATGAATTATTTTTTACAAGATCGTACAACATTTTACAACATATACAACACAAGCATATCAATTTTCTGTAAACAGAGGCTGAAAAACTGCCTGTTGTACTTAAACAACAACTTGCATTTATATTGCATCTCGATTCAGTCCAGAAACAGAAGAAACAAAGGAGGAAGAATATCTTGGTGAGAAACCTGATGTGGAGCATGATGTCTGAGGTATTTCAATAATAGGTGGGAGGGGAGTGGAATAAGGTGAGCTTCTGAAAGGGACAAGGGTGTTGGATCAGGTGGAGGCTGAGCTAGTATAAGATTTTATGATGAGCGTCACATTGCCAATGCTATTATTGTTTTTTTTAACTAAAATAATCCTAAAAGTGTATGTTTTATCAATACTATTAGGAATTCATCTGACATTTGACTCAAAATTAGTTATAACTTAAATAGAATTTGTTTCTAAAATAAACACCGAAGAAGCTTTTGAAGATGTTCACCATACTGCCAACAACAGGCTTTTTGATGTCATGATTGCTTTTCCATGTGTGTGCTACTTATATTCAGTGGAATATTGTTCAGCTGACCCACCCTGATACCGAGTTATTTTGAATAAACGGGCAGTAATTTCTTGCTCCTGTGTTGGAGATATCAGAAAATAAAAAGAATGTTTACAAGCATTACTGTATCAAACTTGCCATTGGAATATCCTTCAAAGACAAATCATCATGAATCTTCCACATTTTATATTAAATATAAAGCTTTTAGAGTCACAGGTTACCTGGCATCGTCAGTTGAGAATTCAGAAGAGATTTTAAGGAGTTTATTAAGTAGCAACAGTTTAGACATCATGCATAAGCTAAATACAGGAAAAACATACCACCTGGAGTAAATTAGGGTGGTTGACTGTTCATAAAGGGAGAATGGATAGATGGCACAGGCATGTTGATTTCTGTTTCTGGATTAGTGGTGCTGGAAGAGCACAGCAGTTCAGGCAGCATCCAAGGAGCAGCGAAATTGATGTTTCGGGCAAAAGTCCTTCATCTGGAATAAAGGCTGAGAGCCTGAAGCGTGGAGAGATAAGCTAGAGGAGGGTGGGGGTGGGGAGAAAGTAGCATAGAGTAAAATAGGTGAGTGGGGGAGGGGATGAAGGTGATAGGTCAGGGAGGAGAGGGTGGAGTGGATAGGTGGAAAAGGAGATAGGCAGGTAGGACAAGTTCGGACAAGTCATGGGGACAGTGCAGAGCTGGAAGTTTGGAACTAGGGTGAGGTGGGGGAAGGGGAAATGAGGAAACTGTTGCATGGTTGAAGAGCTTCAGGGCAGAGGAAATGACCTGGGAGTTGCAGTGGGAGAGGGACTCCCTGAGATTCTTGTAGAGAGAGGAGGAAAACTTCTTCAAGGCAGGCATCCTTGCAAGAGGATTCGCAGTAGGGTTAAAATCAACGAGGTAAAAACAATGACTGCAGATGCTGGAAATCAGATTCTGGATTAGAGGTGCTGGAAGAGCACAGCAGTTCAGGCAGCATTCAAGGAGCTATTGCCCGAAGGGTTTTTGCCCGAAACGTCGATTTCGCTGCTTGAACTGCTGTGCACTTCCAACACCACTAATCTAGCATCTGGTTTCCAGCATTTGCAGTCATTGTTTTTACCATGTTGATTTCTGTGGCAGCAGACTTCTGCACAGCAACTAAAAATGGCCTTCAGCATCAGATTAACTAAATAGTGAGCTCAAACTAAAGTGATAAACAAGGTAGAAGTTGCTTGTCTTGACAGCTTGGTCACCTGTTCTGTATACATTGCTTAGTAGAGTTTTAAAATGTTTAACTTACTAGCCCTGAGTAATGGGTACTCACAGCCAAACTATTAAGGAGATGTGATTTGGAGATGCCGGTGTTGGACTTGGGTGTACAAAATTAAAAATCACACAACACCAGGTTATAGTCCAACAGGTTTAATTGGAAACACTACTTTTCGGAGCGCCGCTCCTCCATCAGGTGATAGTAGAGGACACAATTGTAAGGTACAGAATTTATAGCAAGAATTTACAGTGTGATGTAACTGAAATTATACATTGAAAAATACCTTGATTGTCTGTTGAGTCTTTCATCCGTTTGGATACCATGATAGTTTCACTTCTTTCATGTGTAAATCACAAAACCTTTTTTTAAAAAGTTGCATTCTCAGGTTAGCTGATAACAATGGACGATAGCTAGACAATACGTTGAAGGTGTTAGCCCCCTGTGTTCTCTGTCTATGCCATGATGTTTAGATTGATTCTAATCTAAAAAGTGAGAAAACAGAGTTTTCCATAGATTCATGCAGTTTTTGAGCAAAGTACAATGTAACTCTGCAAGTACAAATTCACCCCACAAAATATATGTGTGCATGTGGGTCTTTGTCTGTCTGTGTGTACATGTCTGGGATGGAGGATTGTGAGTATCTGTGAGATAGAGTGTATATATGTGTGCATGAGTGTGGGGTGGTCTAAGTCTCTGAGAGGATGCCTGTGTGGATGTGGGAGTGTGTGTGTCTACAAGGGTGTGTGTGAGTGTCTGTCTGTGTGTCTGTGTGTATGTGTGTATGTGTAGGCGTGTCTGTGTGTGTGTATAGTGCAATGGTGGTCACCTGTAGTGTGACATGAACCCAAGGTCCTGGTTGAGGCCCTCCCTATGGGTACCGAACTTAGCTATCAGCCTCTGCTCGGCCACTTTTCGCTGCTGCCTGTCCCGAAGTCCGCGTTGTAGGATGGTCACCTGAAGGTCCAAGGTTGAATGTCCTGGACTACTGAAGTGTTCCCCAACTGGGAGGGAACACTCCTGTCTGTTGATTGTTATGCAGTGCCCATTCATTCGTTGTCATAGCCTTAGCTTGGTTTCCCCAATGTGCCATGCTTCAGGGCATCTTTGCCTGCATCGTATAAGATAGACAACATTGGCTGAGTCACATGAGTAACTGCCACTAATTAGGTAGACAGGCAGGAAGTTGGAAGAACACAGCAAGCCAGGCAGCATCAAGAAGCAGAGACGTCAATGTTTTGGGTGTAACTGGGGGTGGATATAGGGGGAGCTCCAGTTAGAGGGGCTGGAGGGGGCAGGGTGGGGATAGATGAAGACAGGCAGAAGGTACGACCTGGTTGGTCAAGCGGAGGAATGAATCTGGTCGGTGGTTGGGAGGAGTGGAAAGGGCGGGGAGGGGCTGGGAAGGGAATTGGGGCACGGGAAGAGAAGTTATTTGAAATTGGAGAACTCAATGTTGAGTCGTCCAGGCTGTAGGCTGACCAGGCAGAAGATGAGGTGTCATTTCTCCAGTTTGCGGTTTGGTTCGCTGTGGCAATGGAGGAGAAGTATGAGGTAGACTAGTCTCTAACTAAGTATTAGATAGCTCTCCCTCTGATCTGCCTCCAATTGAAGATTAGACAATTGCCTAAAGAGGACTCCTGCCTGCCTCTGAACTAACCTCCTACTAAGAGCCATTTGTGAGTCCTTAACAGACACTTGTATTAATAAAAGGGGATGAAAGGTAACAGAAAACACCCTGCTATCAGATGAAGAATATCAATAGCGATTAGTGACATCCTCTATGTAACTCTCATGGGATCACAACTTTGTGATCCTTTGCTCCATCTTGTCTTGGCTCCTCACTGCTTGGAATTGTTTGAGTGTGTTTTCAGGGAAAGAGAAAATAAATGCAATGCTAACAGATTCCATTAAAATTCTGTACTATTCTAAAAAAAGGTACTATTTATTCCTTTTATATCCATCCATAAAATAGTTTTCTGCCTGATTTTCCAATCTGTTATTATTTCCTCAAATCTGTATCTGTGTCCTTTCCTGTAGAAGTCGTTCTTTTAGACTTAAAAAAAATCACTCTTGCTGAATCGGAATGCCTGTCTCTTTCACATGCAGTCTGTCTTCTTCTTGTAGATCCTGGTCTGAATGTTCCTCTTAGATATTTGTCTCTGCTTTCAGTTATTCAGGGAAGCAGCACAGGATATAGCACAGCATGGGCTTCTTGACTCACCTTTTTGTCAGGATTGTCATTTGTCATGATGAACGGAGGACAGCATGAATTGTTGATTCTGAATGGGAATCAACACCGAAAATTTACAAAAGGAATAACGAGGAAGAAAAGCAACAGAGTCGTGATGATGTCATTGGGACAGTAATCCAGAGCACAAATTAATGTTCTGGATATGTTGGGTTGAATCCCACAATGGCATGAATTCAATAAGACATTGGAATTTCTTTAAAAAGCCTAATGGTGACCACAAAGCCACTGTCAATTTTCATAAAAATCCACCTGGCTTACTAATGTCCATTAAGGAAAGAAATCTGCCATCCTTAGCTGGTCTGGCTTACATGTGACTCCAGAGCCATGGCAATTTGTTTGACTCTTAACAAATGTTTGACAATAAATTCTGGCTGAACTGATGTTCACATACCAAGAATAAGTGTTTTAGAATTGAAAAAAAAGAGGAAAATATAAACTGTAAAATAAATTCATGATCATATAATGATGCTGGAGTTGGGCAGCAATTGTCAGATATTAGTTTCAAATCTTTCTACATCTCTATAGTGCAGATCTCTCCAGCTTACAAAGGCCCTAGGCTCAACAAGTCCCTCAGTAAATGTCTCCAACTTTTAGCCTGTCCCTTTTTAGGATTCTTTTAGAAGCTTAATCTTTGACCAAGCTTTTGAGGAGTTGGCTTAATAATACCTTAAGTGTCTTCTTGCCAAATTTTGATTGTTAATGCTTTGGTGAGCTGCCTTATAACTTATTGTTACATTGAAATTTTATATTTTATAACTTTGAGTGTTGGCGTTTTTGAATTAACTACCTTACCAATATCTGAGTGGTTTGTTGGCTCTTTTCAGAGTATAGTTAAGGATATTTCTGTGTATGTGGAATCATATATAGGCCAGATCAGGTAAAGATGGCAGATTTGCTTCTCCAAAACATCTTAATGAGTTTTTCACACAGTTTGGTAGATTCACAGTCATAATTACTGATAATTTCCTATTCCAGATTTTACTTAATTAATATCCCTTAAATTCCCTGGGCCGCCATGATGAATTTTAAACTCTTATCACCAGACATTTGTCTGGCTCTTTGGATTACGAGTTAAGTAATGTCACCACTATGTTACCATTTCCTTATTCGCCATAGAGCTGTCTGCAATAAAACTGCAAGCAGGTCAGCAATTTATAATTCTTTCTGAAAGATTTTATGATTACTTGAACCGTGGGTAATCTATCTTGACTGCTTGAAAAGTGACAGATCTAATAAATAATTTTCTGATTCCTGATGAGAATCAACACTGAAATTGACTAAGGAAGAGTTTAAATTCAAGAGACAAAAAGAGTATCTAAGAGGAACATTTCACATAAACACGAATTCTCAATAAGACTGTCAGACAGTGGTTAATAATGCTCTTGGATGGTTGATATATTCAGGCCCTATCAGTCCATTGACTGGGAAGGGGCTTACTGTATCTTACCCACTGGGGCATGCGTATTTAATTGCTCAATTATCAAACCATTGTCAAATGCTTGCAGAATGTTGTTGGTTTGCTCATGCATAAGGGGTTTTGCAGTGTGGTGCTTGAAGAGTACAGAGACTGAAGTATGAAAACCATTGAATAGCTTGATATTCTGCAGTGCGCACTGCCAGTCTAACAAGCTGCTATGAAATTGGTTGAGAGAACTTTAATATATATGTGTGTAAAATATTAATGGAGACATCAAATAGTGGAGTTTCAAAGCTCTAAATTACCTTGATGTTTTA
The DNA here is from genome assembly GCF_020745735.1 of Hemiscyllium ocellatum. Taxonomy (NCBI): domain Eukaryota; kingdom Metazoa; phylum Chordata; class Chondrichthyes; order Orectolobiformes; family Hemiscylliidae; genus Hemiscyllium; species Hemiscyllium ocellatum. The sequence goes on along the minus strand of NC_083406.1, from coordinate 24,202,176 downwards.
AACCATCTATAGCAATATTAAGTCAGTACTTAGAATGATTTAAAAATTGGATAGTCTCTTCTTCATTGTCAATAAAAATTATTCAGCTCATATTTTTAATATGGAGAACATGCATAACTCAGGCTAAAAATGAGTTTTTTTTTCTGTAGTGATGTCAATTTGATTTCAAAGAAAAGCTTCACTTACTGGTATATATTCTCACAATTAACAAAGTTACAAATCACACAACACCAGGTTATAATCCAACAGGTTTATTTGGAAGCACTAACGTTTGGAATGCTGCTGCTTCAGGTGGTTGAAGAGGCAGCACCTTGAAAGCTAGTGCTTCCAAATGAACCTGTTGTACTATAACCTGGCGTTGTGTGATTTGTAACTTTTGTCCACCCCAGTTCAACACCGACACCTTCAAATCACAATTAATAAAAACAGTTAAGTGCTTTGAAATGAAGCATAATGTATTTTTGTACCTTTCTAATTGGACTATTCCAATAGTTGCTCCTGCCTGGCTTCGTTTTCTCTGCATCTTTAAGTTTCTGGATATCTGCATTATAAATTTTCCTGAACCTTCTGTTTCCTGATACTCTAAATTGAAAATTTCATCTTTCTGTATGAATCCTCTGCAGATATGAATCCTCTGCATCCTCCTCCAATCTTCCAACGCCTTCATAGATTTCCCATTTTCTCTGATTCTGGATTCTTCTGCATCTCCATCACCACCACACCCCCCTCTCCCTTCACTGTCAAATCTCTAGCTGCCTATATCCTATCTTTGGAATTCTCTTCCTACGTACTTCCACCACCCTGTCCTCAAGATCTTTCTTAATCCCTACTGATTTGACCAAATATTTTGACCAGTCTACAAGGCTGGGCTCTTCTCTGTTATGGTTGCGTAAACACTATGAGACATTTTATTAATGTTAATGACTTACATAGATGCATGCTGTCATTGTTGAAAGATGCTTCCTTGCCTATTCATTAAAGTACTTGTAACAGTTTGCCGTGAGACCGTGTAAACTTAAGGAAGGGCTATTGCCTTATCTTTTCCAATGAAGACTGACCTACATAAACTCTGAACTAGCTGTAAATTACTTATCACTGCAATAATCCTTTAACCAGTTTGCCACCGCCAATGAGGGTTGTATTATTTGGTGACTTTGATTACTGTAGTTGCTAACATTACAGAGTTACTCTGGTGTTTGGTTAGCTTAGTTGGTGAGGTGGCGCGTTTGCGATGCCACCAGCATGGGTTCAATTCCTAGGCTGGCTGAGGTCACCATGAAGAAATCTCCTTCCTAACCTGTTCCCTCACCTGAGGCATGGTGACCCGAAGGATAAACAACCATCAATCATCTCCTCAAAACTAGCTAACCACCAATCATCTCTTTTTGATCGAGAGCAGCCCTCCAGTTTGATAGGACTATGGAAACTTTTATTTTACTTTAAGACTTCTTATAAAGAAAATGCATTAATTAGCATTTTACTTCCAGATCTTTGCCAGGCTACTTGGATTTATCTACATTGCTGATATAAGGTAACCCTGTTCACAGATTTCCAACCGTACTCTCTTTGTTGAGCTGTTGGAAAACAATTAATTAAATCTCCCTATCTCTTCCAGACCAGACAATTAAAGCCAATTTTCAGTCAGCTATCAGTCAGAATCTGAGCAGGAGTGGGAGATTTCAAAATGTTACTGCCTCATGTGTCGACTTTTCACTAAACTATGAGAAATTACAGAGCAATGTCATTTAAAAGGGTAAAAATAAATAGAAAAGTGAAAGGAAAACATTTTCTCCTGTCATGCACAGTGACTGTCTAAATGGAAATCATAAGATAGTTAAACAGCTGATGATGGGAATTAAAGAGTAAGAAGCTTGCAATGTAATTTTGATGCTACTTGCCTTTTGGTAAATTGATGGGATTGGTTGTCGAGGCCGGTTTTAACACCCTCCCAATTTTACTCCGACAAAGTCAACAGAGAGCAGCATTAGGCGAAATGCAGAATTAGAACACACAATCAACACTGTGTTGAACATAGAACATAGAACATAGCAATAATTCTCATCTTAAGTACATGAAATCACTCAAGATGAATCACTTTATAAATCTAGCTGCATCAGAGCAGAATATCAAGGTGCATTTTACTCATGAGTTAATGCGGAAGTGTATGAATTGTGTAGCAGGTTCTACTATATCTGATAATGTATGTGCAACAGAGTAAATCTTACATGGCTAAATTCCTGGTAGTGAGCCTCGCCAGTTGGAAATGGATAATATAGGAAGCTTTTTGATCCTATCTCTCCAGTTGAGTAATAGATCTACATTGAGAACAGGCCTTGTAAAATTCACTCTATTGTATCATAAGCATTTTGATATTGGCACAGTTTAGTATTTCTGCTTCAAACAGGCTCATAGCATTCAACCTTGTATTACACTGCTGCTTGTAACATGGCAAAATCTGCATAAATTGGCATCTTTGAGAGTCAAGGAAAGGTATGAATAATGTGACTCTGGAAAAGAGCTTCCAGGCCATCCTCTACAATTGCGACGCCTCATGCATCACTGTAATTACGCTCGCCATGCCAGCTAAAAAGAAATTATCTGACCTCTTGGGGAGCAAGGTATGGAATGTTGGACAGAGCCCCTAGCAGTTTTAGGAGGAGATAGTGATGCAGTGGGAACAATATTGGATTACTAATCCAGAGGGCCAAGATAATGCTTTGTGGATATGTGACCTAATCATTTTGTTGCAGCTGGCGGAATTTAAATTCAAATGTAGAATTGAAAGCTAGCCTTAAACATGGCCACCATTAAGTTTCCTTTTATTGCTGTCAAAATCCATCTACCTCACTGATGCCCTTTAAGGAAGAAAATCTGCCATTCTCAACCTTGTCTGACCACCATGTGTTTCTAGACTCACAACATTGTTTAACACCTCTATGAATTGGTCGAGCAAGTTAGTACGCTCAAGGGCACTTCGGAACGATAAGACATGTTGGCTTTGCCAGTAAGTCCACATTCATGAAAACATAAAGAAAAACAAAACATTGTCAGAGCAAGCAAGAATGCAGCTATTAAAGGTGTGGCATTGCTTTGCACACAAAAGTGTCTGAAAAATTACCTAAGCAAGGCAGAGTAACAAAATTGTTGTCTTGTCTCCTCAGCATGCCAAGAAACCTGACTCTCTTGTCATAAACAATTTTTTCAGATTGTTTTTTGGTGTAATCCTCTTGTAGGTTGCTTAAGCTGTGGAATTGTCTGCATGTTCAAAATTAGGATCCTTTCAAAAATAAAAGGAGAAGCAAAGGCACAGTTTACAAACAAATGCAATTATTCCCTATCCTATATAATCCCCTCAGAACGGACTGATCTGTGGAGAATGGATTTGTCTGGCTTGCAAAATGTCCATAACCAGACAAAGCAAGTTGGCTGTTATTGTTTTTATTGCTGTTTGTTATTTCTGGGGCTGACAGTTTTGTTTCATGTCAAGCACGAGAGGCAGGAATTGCCAACTCTTCCAAGCTTTCCTGCAGTCTGCAGTAATCATTCACTGATCTCTTGGATTTGGCTACATGGTTGCAAATAATCGGTGGGATCTGACAATACATTCCACTATCCCATAATGTTTCGGATTTGGCCCATCAATAATGAGCAGCCATTATCTAACTGCAAGCAACATTAAAGTTACATCGTGCGAATTTTAGTATAAATTTGTAAACAGGGTCATAAGAAATTTGTTTATTCCCTGTTTTCTGTGGTAGTCAGAAATCTCAAAATTCATCAAGTAATTTGTAGCTAGTAATCTTGAATTTCAGCCTGTGTCCAGCCAAACAACAAAGCACCAAATATTTGGATTTATCTTGTGAGACTGTAGTCATGAATTATCTTCCATAGAATGGACAAACTGCGTATATTGACTCTTGCTAATCAACTGTCATTCATCATTTGATTGTTGAAATTACAATGAATAATTTTTCAAATATATAATTGTGTATATACTTCAGATATAATTGTACAACATGGATGTGTAATGCACATGATCTAAATGTCTTTGTGCAATAAACACCCAACCTGTCATTTAAATTTAAGTTTCCAGGCAGGAGAAAAGATGTTTTCTAATCAGTATAACATAGGAATATGAGATCAAGGGTTACACTGTGGTACCAACATTTCTGGGGTTCAAATATATTCAACGAAGGAGCCAAACCTCAAATCATGTCTCCTATAGTTAACTGAGTTATCTTAACCTTGGAGATGACTACAAACATGATATAGCTATTGTTTGATATTTACATTCATGCAGTTGTGATCAGAAAGCACAAAAGGACAGTGTATGCTGTTTCTTCATATTGCTGCTCAGAGATAGTTGAAGATAAACCTATGCCTGGTCATATTTAATACAAGCTGGCCTTTGAAGGAAAAAAATATGAAATGAAACAACATTTATTACTGTGAAGGCCCTTTGTTGGCCAGGATTATTGTACAACATTGAAGGCTGAAATTTAATTTAGCAGTGAATTGATTTACTTGTTCGTAGAATTAAATCCAAAAGAAACAGATATTTAAAGTTGGAACATTAGGATTAGAGGGGATTCAGTTTAGTTGTTTTAATATGTCTGAGATTGAAATGGCAGTGTGTGATTAAGAGTTTTTTTTGTTGCTATAATTGCTTGGTATTTCATTTAATACTGCACTTTGCTAACTGTTTGAAATTAAAGTGCTACTGACCTATTTTATAGGTGCAGTTCCTGCTTAGGTTTTAATAAGTTGTATAATATTGCTTAAAATCTTTACATCTAATATCCCTCTCCACACTAATTAAATGTCACAATTTCTATCAGTTGATTAATAAACTTTCTTCAAATATCTGGGCTAGATGATTACTATTTAACATAATTAATGAAGAGTCAACTCCCTAAATTTCTGTGGGTTTAGTGGTGGTACATTATTTAATTTTTATAAGTATCCTAGATGTTCTTAATGTGCTAAACTTCAAATTCTTAAAGTGCAAAACTGAGTAGGAACTAATTGGAGTGCAGCCTCCTCTCAGGGCGATAAAAATCAAACCAAGGTCAGAAAGCAGCACAAGCCATTATATGTGTTTTCTTTATTTGACTTGTTACACCACTAACTTGTTCAAGGTATCTTTCTACTTGCCTCCTCTTGCACCCCACAAACAACCCACCATTCCCTTCCATCTTTCGACCCTGAAAAATGTGCGACTTCAAAAACTGCAAGTGAAATGCTGGATGACCTAATATTGTCCTACTCACCCTATTATGGTAATTTCCTCCAGTCTTCAAACCTTCAAAAATGCCAGTTCTCCCCTATTTCCATTTCCTTAAGTATCCCCAAATTTAATCAATACACCATCGACAATTGCTCCTTCAGTTACCAATGCCCCAAGTTCTGGAATTCCCTCGCCACATCTCTCCAACTCTGCCTCCTCTGATTCAAGTTAAAAGTGAGGCCTGCAGATGCTGGAGATCAGAGCTGAAAATGTGTTGCTGGTTAAAGCGCAGCAGGTCAGGCTTATGTCCAAAACGTCGAATTTCCTGTTCCTTGGATGCTGCCTGACCTGCTGCGCTTTAACCAGCAACACATTTTCAGCTCCCCTGATTCAAGACACTTCTTAAAATCTAGCTCTTTGACCAAGCATCTAATATCTGCTCTCACTTTGCTTTTGCATGGCTGGCTTAAACTTTGTTTGATAACATTTATTTTGGGATATTTTATGAATGTTTAGGAAGTTCATAGGAATATAAGTCGTTGTTGTTTTAACACCTACAGGAAAACTAATGTCATGTTTGCTCTTTTCTCCCCCTCAGTTAATTTGAAAGATCTACATTCGAGTAGTGTCTTTTTAGTGCTATAATTGCTTGGTATTTCATTTAATACTGCACTTTGCTAACTGTTTGAAATTAAAGTGCTACTGACCTATTATTTGTATTTTGCATGAAATGAATGATATTAAAATGTAATTCCTGTTGGCAGATGTGAGAATTCTCCTCCTGATCTTAAATTATTTTTTTTGAGTGTGTGCAATGTATTTGTTATAACAACAACAGCTTACATTTATATGGCATCTTAAATTGACAAATGTTCTCAACATTAGTGATGCTAATGTTTGAAAGTACATATCCTTTTATTTCAGTGCTAACATCATGCAGTCTTCAGTGGGGAATTTCTGGATCAAATAACATAGAACGTCTTTCAAGTTTGATATTTATCCATCATCCATTCATTCAATTTTTATTGATTTTGCACATATAAAAATGGCAATTTCTCATTTTGTACAACAGCCTCACAGAGGAAAGTTAGTGAATTTTTCTACCTGTAATTGTACCAAGTTCAAGTAAAACCCTGTGAAGACATTGAATAGGCTGTGAACCCTTTATTGAATGTAGCACTGCATTTTTACTCTTTATGTACTCATATGTTGCCTGACAGACTTTACTTAAATATCTCCATAAAATAACACTTTTTATGTAGACATAAAAATTCTATCAGCTTCAAATACATATATATGTTCCATCTGTAACAATAGGTGAATTGTTATTCTACTCTTTTACACAATATCTGCTTCGACTACATTCAAATGCAGATAACAAAGTGTTCAAACACAACTCAAGTAGGACTTTTCCATTGCTTGGAGTACTGACCTTTTGACTTGAACCCATCTGTGTCAACACCGTCTAATTTAAAATAAAATCTTTCTTCAAAACCTACTCTACTGAAATGCTGTAGAGAACTCTTGAACTTGATCAACATGATATTAGAATTCAAAGCTTCCAGTACAGGTTTTAGCAAGGCCCAGCAGTGCAGGGTATTTCAAGCATGTTTTACAGTCAACTACACCATCAAAACTGAAAACAAACCTTCTCCTGCTGAGAAAACAAAACTGTGCAGAATAACATTGGGAAATGACATTGGCAAAACACTTCTAAAAAGAAGTTGGAAAATCAAATGTAAAAGAAAAGCAGTGGAAAATCACTTTGATAAAAGACTTTGGAAAATCATGCTGACAAAAGACTTTGGAAAATCACATGCTTCCTCAGGTAGTCTCCAGCCAGCGTGGTGAAAATGGACAAGTGTGATGATCGAGAGGCTGGGTTGGGAGAGGTGGCCAGTGATGGTGTCCATTGCCACAAAGTTTGGCAGATGATATCCCCTAGATTCCCATCCCACCGAGGCCCAATATATTCAAAATGCAAGTGTAAAATTTAAAACTGCAATTAATGCATTATGAGTGAGCAATTAACCTAAATCAGCATTGCTTCCTTGCTTAACATTTGAAGGAGCACACTCTCAGGAATAAGACTGAACAGTGACCCGTTCCAGTTATTAGTCTCTGTTTTTGTCTTATTTTCCCAGGACCTAGTTGCATTAATGTAAACACTGGGCCTTAATCCTGGACCCATCCAGTTCCACTGATGATGCTGGCTTTCCATTCAGCAAGCCCACAGTATGGATGCCTTAATTGCTGGCAAGAGGAAGGTAGCTCTTGATCCTGCAGGTGCCCACCAGCCCTGATTGTGTGCCAAACCAGTCTCCTGGTCACTTTGACCATTTGATTTTAAATAGGTCTGGATGCATTTGAGGCCTGGAATTGGGTTTTAGAACATGTCTTGGTGTTGGCTTCTAACCATACTTTGAAAATCCAGCTCTCTTCATCCAAAATGTTCTCCTGCTTCTTCTCTTTATAGCTGCTCCACATTTCTAGCACGTTTGCAGATTGCCAGCAGTTGTCAGCCTTTTTATTTTCATATCATCTCTTCAGCTGGTTGGACACTGCCTTGCCCCTGTCCAGTGGGAAATTACCCTTCAAAACGATACACAAATTAGTTTCCTGAAAAAAAGTGAGGATACAATTTATGGTACAACTTATAATACTCCTGAAATAACAATTGTGGATATTGCTTATATGTCTGCAATTACTTTTGTAGTCTCACTTCCACTTGCTGGCATTGCAAAGTGATGTAAAATCAGAACATACAAGGAGCTTTACTTACATGGTGCGGCCTCAAGTGTGATTCATGATAGTTTAGGTTTATAGAAACCCATGAGCAGATATGATGAGAGAGGAGAAGGTTTATAATTTTCTCAATCAACCCTTTGGTTGGATCAGTGTGAAAATTGACATCTCAGGAACTCACAGACCATGACTTTGATCAGAAGGCTGTATGCGGCACATGTCTGCAATTCACATTCACTGTGAGTGGTTGACTTTCTATTGGAAACATGAATTGATGAAATTATGGAGTGTAAATTGAGGTAATCATGGCAATACAGCAGACAGCCTTAGTTATATATCTGTACATATTGTTGAAGATGGAAGGGCAGATTGAAAATTGCTTAATCTTGGTTTTATTTTGAAGTACAAGCATCAAGTACAAAAACAAGGATGTTAAGATTTATAAAATGATGATTTGGTTTAAACTGGAGGGTTAAATATAAAATGTTCTTGCACCACACTTCAAGAGAGCTGTGAAGGTCTAAGAGAGGGTTCAGAAAACAATTTACAAGAATCATTGATGAGGAACTTCCATTGTGTGGAAAGATTGGAGAAGCTGGGATCTATGACTCTGTGTTCAAAATGAGATCTGGATAGGGAGACTATTCTTATTACTAGAGGGATCAGGAACTACTGGTAACTGAGTTAACGTAAATGGCAAAAACTGTCAAAGGTGACATGAAGAATTGTTATTTGTTTTACTCAAGAGTATGATTAGGATCTGGAACATACTGTCTGAGAGGCTGGTGGATGCAGATTAATTGGTGGGTTTCAGTAGGGAATTTGATAATTATGCAAACAGGCATAATGCTGGAAAATGGTTCTCCTAGAAGAACAGCCATGACCTATTTGTTCTTATGAGTGGGATTAGTTGAGCTGGTCTTTCCAAGAGCCAGCATGGACATTAAGGATTGAATTGTCTCCTATGCTGTAAATATTCCATGGTGATTTTATATTACTAGCTCCAAATAATATCAGAAGATCTATTACTGACTGTAGTCCTTCTTGAGGAATGGAGTACAATTTTACAGAAGCAAAAGGCTTTGTGCTTCATTTCATCCAGTTGTTTTCAAAAGTCCCCTACCAAGAAAATGGATTCTTCTGACACATTATGCATTTTCTAGTTGCTAAGGTAACCCAAGCATTATTTGCTAAGTGTCGCTTTCTTGCACAACATTTATTTTCTTTGATGTTATGTTTTCATGATCTTACCATGAGACCCCTCACTGATTGAAAATATATGGTGCGAAAGAGACTTTACCATTAGAAGTATCAGACACTTGGTCGATTTGCAAATCGTCTTTATGATTCTCCTTCAGCTCTTCGGTTGCTCATTTCCCACCTTTTGTATTTTTGCAAGTCAATTCTTTGTCAGACATAGAAATCTGAATTTACCACTACATATTCAGCTGAGTTTTTGGGGATTGTTAGGGTGATGGGTGTGCAGGGGAAATCTGTTTTGCTGTTAGTATCCAGGCAGGTTTGACTTGTCATTTTAACAGATGTTGGTAGGATTTGTTCAAAATGGAGGGTTATACTTAAATGAAGCTGTAGTTCTGCAGCAACGTGTTATGGCCCATTTTGCAACATTAACTCTGTGGAAATTGAGAAGTAATCATACTTGCATACAAGCCTGCGGGACTGTTAGGTACTTGGGGAGGAGCATAAAAATATTTTAAATCTCAAAGCTTTGCAGAATCCATTTTTTATGAACCTTATTTCAAGTCTGTTTCATTTTTGCTGCTGCAGCCACATTGATCTTTTAGCAATTCATCCTCCTCCTCCTCATCATCATCAACATTACTGGTCCCTCAGATACAAGGATGATTCTCTTCCACTCCCAGCTTGAGTCTGTATGTGGCTGCAGAGACCGATACGGCTACTGCAGGCTCTGTTGAGTGGGTAGATCATTGGTGTAGCGCAGGCCTTTCACTGTTTTCGCTTGGCTTCCACTTTTTTCCCAACGGCAAGTCTCAAGATGGTCCTTCTCCACTTTGGATGGTCTTGGGTCAGTGATTCATAGGTGTCTATGGGAATATTGCGCTTTGCCAGTGAGGCCTTCAAGGTATCACTGAAGCACTTCCTCTGTCCACCTAGGGCTTGCCTGCCTTTTCAAAGCTCACCTTTTTTTTTAAGCTATTATCTATCATGTGTCCCTTCATCTGTGGGATTTAAACTCTAAGATATTAACTTTAAACTCAAGGTGTTGCCAGATGGGGATCATTACTGATGAGATGAGTGACTGGTGACCACAAGTTGGTGTAGCTGAGTGTGTAGGCAGAGGAGCTCTAGATAGCTAATAGAGGGTGCAAAACAAGAGGCCAATTAGCAAAATGTTGAACTAGATGAGGTATTAAGAGCATGTAAGAGTATTTTAGCATCAGATTGTCTCAGGCAGGGGCAAAGGTGTGAAATGTCACTGGTGTGTGGGATGGATAGGAGTAACCTTTGTAATGGAGAGACTGTGAAATTGGAGGTTTAGCTTGGGGTCCAACAGACGCCCGAATCTGCAAAGCTCAGGTTCAGCATGAGAGATGGACCATGGAAAGGGATAGAACTGATAGTGAGTGAATCAAATTAATAGTTGATGCTGAAGATGAAGGTGAAATCCTAAAGGCTTGTCTTGGTGAATGCTTTGCGGATGTTTTTTTTGTAGTGGGGTCTAAAACCTATTTAAATGACATGGATCTCACATTTAAAACTTAGGTGGGATTTTTTTTATGTCTGAGAGGGTGGTTAGCCTTAGGAATTCTCATTCCCAGAGAACAGTGGAGGTTGAGTCATTGAATATAGTCAAGGCGATGTTAGAGTTTTGATTGACAAAGAAGTCAAAGGTTATGAGAGAACAACATAAAAGTGAAGTTAAGGCCACAGTTAGATTAGTGATATCTTATATAGTATCAGAACAGGCTTGAAGGGCTGCAAGGCAATCCTTATTGCTCTTTTTTCTGTTCTTGTGTTAATCATTACTTATACAGAAACAGGAAATCTTGTTACCATCTAGCAAACCAATGGAAATCAACACTATTTAACTTACCTTAACTTTCATCCACCTCAAGGGAAAAATGCTTTAATTTTTCAAGTCTTGCATCATTACTGAAAGGTAATATTTTCATGAATCTATGATCTGCACTATCCATCGCTTGATAATTATGCATAATAAGCTCCCCAAAACTGCATGACGTTCAAAAAAATGGCATTGCTAAATTCTAGTGCAAACACAACATGACTTAGTCAGCTTACGACAAGTCATTTTGTTTGCTTTTTATTATTGGAGTCATTCATTGAACAATCCATGAATTTGATCATTAATTTTTGAATCCAATAGCCTACATCAGGAATTAATGAGCTATTAGTTATGCAATCAGAAAATGCCATTTCACTCAACCATGTTTTAATTTCATAATAAGCATCACAATGTGTTTTGTACAGGACTGAGGAAGCCAATTTAAGTACCAAGAACCTGAGTAACTTTTATGAATGTGGTGTCCCCTATGTGAGTGAAGATCTGTTGTGATATTTATTACTGTCACTGGATAATGACTATTTTAAGAATATGGGTTTTTAATGTATATTAATTTACACTGTCTCAGCAATTCAGCCAACCCATTGAGTTAAATGTAGCTATATTACTTCCAAAACATGTTGTAACTGGAAAGGAAAATGTAATTGATTGGCATTGCCATTTGAATCATTGTGCTGAGCAAGACTTTCTCTCCTAATACACTCAAAAATAACAAAATCTACTGCTTCAGTTCTGATTTCGTCTAAACTGCAGCATGAGTTGACTTGGACAGGTTCCTAAACCTGCTGAGGTGTTGAAACACAGACAATTGGAACCAGTCTATTAGTCATTTGCTTTTCATTTAGGAGTATTACTCCTAATTTTTTTTTAAAATCCCTGCCACTGTTGGGGAGCATTTTATAAACATTTGAAAGAGCCATTTATGCATTGAGCAGAAATGCTGCAAATTATATTTGTGGCTTTATTGTGTATTAAAATCGCAATACTGGAGTTGAAATACAAGTCTGTTTGACACATACTGCGTCAATGTATTGCAGAAGGAATGAACGAGTGATGCAGCTTCTGAGGGAGCGTTGGCTAAATAAAGCACAACACCCATTCATTAGGCAAGATAGATATCTTTTATTTGATTTTGTGTGCGTAATCCATTCTGCAGACTACAACTCTACCGGTACACAATTAATTCTCCAAGGTTTGTCCAAACCAGGGTGCTCAACAGGCTATAAGTATGCAAATCATGTATACTCCAGACTCGCAGTGAAAATGAAAGTTCCCTTGTTGTCATTCAGACCTGCTGCCAGGATGCATTTCTACACACAAACAGAATAAGAATATGGAACTCTGTCCCAGCTGTTGAGGCTGGAGACCAATTGAAAATGTCAAAATCAAGAATGCTAAATCTTTGTTAGGCAAGGTATTAAGGATTAGGAACGAATTAAGATACAATCAGCCACGATCTAATTGAATGGCAGAACATAATTATTGTTGGTTGGCATTAAAAAAAAGTTAATAAATCGAAAATTGGACTCTCTCAATAATTTAAATGACTACTCGGTCGTCAGCAAAACATCGGAATTGTGTGTTGTTTTCCTGGTGCCAGGGTCAAGGATGTCTCAGAGAGGGTACAGAATATTTTGAAAGAGGAGAGTGGCTAGCAAGTAGTCGATGTGCACATTGGTACCAATGGCAGATGTAAGGATAGGGATGAGGTTCTGTGAAGAGAATGAAGGAAATTAGGCAAGAGGTTAAAAGGTAGGTCCTTGAGGGTAGTAATATCTGGACTACTATCGTTGCCACATGATAGTGAGAGTAGGAATAGGAGCAGAGGGCAGAAGAATACATGGCAATGGAGCTGTGCAGGGGGCAAGGATTCATATTTTTGGACCATTGGGATCTCTTCACAGATAGAAATGACCTATATAAGAGGGAAGGTTTCACCTGAAATAGAAGGGGACCAATATCCTTGTGGGAGACTTTAAACTAGTAAGGAAGGAGTGAGAATCAAAGTGATAGTGAGAAAAGGTAAAAGGCTAAGGATTGTCCAGCAGATAAGGGGAACAAGTCTAATAGTCAAGGCAGACAAGAGCTTGATAGAGAATGTGGTAAGACTGATAATTTAAACTACATTTACTTCAATGTAAGAGGTCTGACAGGTAAGGCAGATGAATTCAGGTTGGAAACATGGGGCTGGAATATCACAACTATTGTAGAAACGTGGATTAAGGATGGACAGGACTGACAGCTTAATTAAGATGCTTTGTAAGGATAGAAAGGGAGGTAAGAGAGAAGGGGGAGTGACTTTTTTTTGTTAAGTATAGCATTACAGCTGAAATGACGGATGATATTCCTGGGAGATCATCCAGTGAAGTTATATGAGTGAAACTTAAAAATAAGAAAGGAATGAGCACATTGTTGGAATTGAGCAGCAAATGTCTAAGGAGATTTCAGATTTCCGTCTGAAAAATAGGGTTGTAATGGTATGGAATTTTAACTTTCCAAACATTGACTGGAGCTGTCAGAGTGTTAAGGACTTGGATGGAGAGGAATTTGTTAAGTGTGTATAAGAAAACTTTCATCATCAATATGTTAGTGTACCTCCTTAAAAAAGAGCAAATTTGACCTTTTTGTTGTGAAATAAGGCAGGGCAAGTCACTGAGGAGTTAGTGGAGGGTGTACTCTGGATCAAGTGACCGCAATTTTATTAGTTTTAAAATACTTATGGGAAAGGATAGAACTGATCAAAGAGTTAAAGTTCAAAATTGGATTTAGAGCAATTTTGATGTTATTAGAAAGGAACTTTCAAACGTTGATTGTGGAAAGCCATTTGCAGGTAAAGGGACAGTTGGGAAGTTAAAAGCCTTTAAAAATGAGATAACGAGAGTTCAGAGATAGTATGTTTCTGCTAATGAGAAGGACAAGACTGACAGGTGTAGAGAATGCTGATGACTAAGGAAATTGCGGCTTTCATCAAGAAAAGAACGGAGGCATTTATCGGGTATCGACAACTGTAAGGGAGTGAATCCCTAGAAGAATATAAGGGTAGTAGGAGTATACTTAAGAAGGAAATCAGAAGGGCAAAAAGGGGACACGACATAGCTTTGGCAAATAGAGATAAGAAGACTCCAAAGAGATTCTGTAAGTACATCAAGAGCAAAAGAGTAACCAGGGAGAGAATATGCCTCCTTAAAGATCAACAAGGCCATCTATGTGTGGAACCACAGGAGATGGGTGTGATATGCATGGATTATTTTGGGTCAGTCTTATCCATAGAGAAGGACATGGAAGCTAGAAAACTTGGGGAAATAAATAGTGGTATCTTGAAAAATGGCCATATCACAGAAGCGGAGGTCTTAAAAAAGGTCGATAACACCTGATCAGATATCTTCAAGAACTTTGTGTGAAGCTAGGGAAGAGATTGCTGGCTCCTTGCTGAGATATTTCAATCCAGGATAGCCATGGGTGAGGTGCCAGAAGACTGGAAGTTGGCTAATGTGATGCCATTATTTAAGAAAAGCTGTAAGGAAAAGCCAGGGAACCATAGACTAGTCAGCCTTACGTCAATGGTAGGTAAGTTGTTAGAGGCGATTCTAAGGGACAGGATTTACATGCATTTGGAAAGGCAATGACTGATTAGAGACAGTCATCTTGGCTTTGTGCATAGGAAATCATGTCTCACTAATTTAGAAGAGCTTTTTGAAGAGGTGACAAAGAAGATTTATGAAGACAAAGTAGTAGATGTTGTCTATATGGACTTCAGCAAAGCATTCAATGAGGTTCCACATGGCTAGTAAGGTTAGGTCACATAGGATCAAGGGAAGTTCGCCAATTGGGTACAAAACTGGCTTAAAGACAAGAAATAGATGGTGGTGGTGGAGGGATGTTTTTCAGATTGGAGGTCAGTGATCAGTGGTATGCCACAATGATCAGTCTGCGTCCACTACTTTTCATCATTTATGTAAATGATTTGGAAGTGAATATGGTGAATAAGTCGACAGATGACATCAAAATAGGCAGTGTAGTGGACAGTGAAAAAGATTTCTCAGGGTGCAACCAGATCTTCATCAGATGGGCCAATGGGCCAAGGAGTGGCAGATGCAGTTTATTTTAGATAAATGTGAGGTGCAGCAGTTTGGTAAGGCAAACCAGGGTAGGATCTATACAGGTATTAGTAGGGCTGAAAACGTGTTGCTGGTTAAAGCACAGCAGGTTAGGCAGCATCCAAGGAACAGGAAATTCGACGTTTCAGGCCAGAGCCTTTCATCAGGATTCCTGATGAAGGGCTCTGGCCTGAAACGTCAAATTTCCTGTTCCTTGGATGCTGCCTAACCTGCTGTGCTTTAACCAGCAACACATTTTCAGCTCTGATCTCCAGCATCTGCAGACCTCACTTTTTACTCGAAGGTATTAGTAGGGCCCTAGGAGACCAAAGCAAAGACACCAAGAGTTGTAGATACAGATTTCTTGAAAGTGGAGTCACAGGTAGACAGGATGGTGAAGTAAATGTTTGACATGCTCACCTTCATTGTTTGGAACATTGGGTATAGGAGTTAGGTCATGTTGTAGCTGTACAGGACATTGATGAGGCCACTTTTGGAATACAGCATACAATTCTGGTTACCCTTCTGTAGGAAGGATGCTGTTAAACTTAACAGGATGCAAAAAAGATTGACAAGGATATTGCTGGTACTGCAGGGTTTTAGCCATAGGGAGAGGCTGAATAGGCTGGGGCTTTCTTTCCCTGGACTGTCAGAGCCTGAGCAGTGACCTGATAGAGATTTATAAAATAATGAGTGGTATGAACAGGAAAAAGAGCCAAGGTTCTTTTCCTGGGATGGGGGGAGTCCAAAGCATAAGATTTAAAAAGGAGCTGAGGTGCAACTTTTTCACGCAGAGGGTTGTATAAGTATGGAACGAACTGCCAGAAGAAGCTGGTAGAGCTGATAATCATCTGATGAAGGAGCAGTACTCCGAAAGCTAGTGCTTCCAAATAAACCTGTTGGACTATAACCTGGTGTTGTGTGATTTTTAACTTAATATTTTCAAGGGATTGAAATCCATGCCAAGTTTTTGGTACTGCTGAAATGCAATAATGCTGCTGACACTCAAGTAACGTAAAGTACTGTGGAAATTGGCAATCTGAAATAAAAACAGAGAATGCTGCAGAAACTCAACAGGTCTGGCAGCATTTGTGGAGAGAAAAAGAGGGTTATGCTTTGGGGCCAGTTTGACTTTTTGAAAAACATTTTGGTGACACTGGTTGCTGGCCATGGTCCTAACTTCAGCAGGAAAGAGCAACCCCAGGCTATCCACCAGCTTACCTGTTTAAATTAGAAAAGAGCACTTGTGAAAATAACTCACTAAACTGTTCCCACCAACCTTGGCTCCCAAAGCTAGCACAAGGTATATGAAAACTAATGATTTGAGGAGCAGCTCTTACACAAAAGCAACTATTACTTGAGTACATGCAGTATGTCAACAAGTGGCTAATCATTTGATTTGGAGCTGCCGGTGTTGAACTGAGGTGTACAAAGTTAAAAATCACACCAGGATAACCCGGTGCTGTGTGATTTTTAACTAATCTTTTGAGCTGTAGAACTTACTGCTGTACTCTGCTTGTTGAATTACCTGATCTCAGTGGAAACATGAATTTACTGCATATCTTCTAAAATTGAAAAGAAGCTTTCAAAATTTCTGCACCTCTATAATATCCAATAAATCACCAAAGCTGACAATAGCAATGGGTGTCTGATTGTACAAAAAACAAAGTTTTCACATCAGACTATTCAGAAATGTTATTACACACTTCTGGAACAGGTGGAACTTGAACCCAGGGCTGCTGGCCCAGAGAAAGGGATACTAACAGTATGCCAGGTGTCTAACTATATACCTAGGTGTAACTCCAATATACAGTTGGTCTGCTTGTGTTCACTAACCAGGATCATACCTGACAAGTCAAAAATATTGGAATAATAATACATTGATAATTTTTCAATCGGCCCATGAATGTTCTACACACAAAATCACATAGTGGTTCTGACAGACCTGCACCTTTACGCAGTATTTTATTTCATTTCAATTCCTTGACAAATTGCTCTGTTGCAATTAAGAGCACATTCCACTCTTCCTGATTTCAGAGTTGTAAATATTGCCAGGAATCTGTTTCTCACTTTTTTTTATGATTCAGTCATTTCTCTGCAGTAAGGCCTGGTAGTTGATCATGAACTTACCATTACTTTGTTACTGCTCATGTCACAGCCATCATTCTCAAATATATAGTGTCAAGCATCTGTGGACTGAATATAATCTCAGATGTCTTGAGGCGTTGCCAGAATTGTCATCTTCTGTTTAAACCTATTATAGTATCTAATTTGCTCATTTCTTTCAAAACTATTATCTTTAACTCATTTCTTCCCTAATGTGCACGTTAAGTACTTTGTATTTAATACTTAGTACTAAAGTGCAAAAGAAAATTGCAGGGCAAACATTTCCAAAGTGTGACAAGTGTTATGACCAGGAAATGAATAATGCACAATTGCACATCACCCCTTTCAAAACTCCAGCATAACCCCAGCTCCCAATTCAGTAACCCTAGTTTTCTTTGATATGAGTATGTTGGAGGATGATGATGGAGAAAGAATAACAAAAATTACAAGGGTAAAAAGAAAGGATGGAAGAAGAATGTACCCATGCTATTTCAGCCAGGATGGAAATAGGTTTAATGGACAAGTTATCTCTACCTGTCCATCCAATTTGTAAGCTCATAATGTCATAATGCACAAATGCTATCAAATTATACTCACACCAAACTTAGCAATCCAATTACCCATACATTCAAATCATCGCTTGTATTTGTATGGACAAAGCATTTTAAAAAATCAGAGGCGTGGCATGGATTTGGACTGGATTTGACCTTTGATTTTGGAAAGCCACAATGAAATTACATTCATTTATATGGAGCTTAAAGTATCAGCTATAGCTTAGTAGGGAGCATACTCAAGTCTGAACTACAAGATTATTGTGGGTTCAAGTCCCACTCCAGAGACTTTCACTTGAAACTTAAGCTGACACTTCAATGCAATATTGAGGGAGAGGTACTGGCTTTTGGGTGAAATATCAAACTGAGGTTCCATCTGGCCTGTAAAGTGGATGTAACTTCTCATGGCACCACTTCAATGTCAAAGACAATATTTATCCCTCAAGTAACTGAACAAATAAAAAAAAGATAACCAGGTTATGAACTCTTCATTGTTTATGGGAGCTTGTGTTGTGTAAATTGGCTGCCATGATTTCCTAAATTACAACGGTAACTACACTTCAGAATTATTTCATTGGTGCTTCGAGATATCCTGATCCCAAGAAAAATGCTACATAAATGCAAATCTTTATTAATTTCCAGTATGTTCAATTCCTATCAATTAACACAGATTACATGTTTGACATTGATTTGTATTTAGATTGTGGAATATCCTTGTTCTACATTAAAAAAAATAGAAATTACAATATAAACTAAAAAGATCTGTTCAGACAGCGTGAATTAAATGCTTTTGGAGATAGTGCTTTGGAGCATTAGTTTCTGCAGAAATCATTCTGACACCCAGGCTACAGACTGTTTATATAAGAGAGTCATTTGCAACCTATTCATGTCAAAAAGACACTTATGTTATACAAAGTAGGAACATAAATTGGATTTAGGGATTAACAGCTTGAAAATGTGAATTCTATGCAGTGTCATTCATTTATCCATTTGAGACAATACAGTGACACTTTCTGACAATTTGCTTGTAACTCTGGAGTGAGCACAGCATCCGTGTCCTGAATTGATTGGTGTCTTCTGGTTCCATCTGTTTAAAAATGGATCACTCTACTCCAATGCTAGTATGAGGAAAATTCTGGAATATCATGCAGACTGACTTCTCTCATCACTGTTATATAGTACTGCTGCTAAAACTGCCAGACTACCCTACATTGTGTGCCAGATTTTCACTATTGTGTAGTTTTCTTTCTCTTACTGATTCTGTAAAAAAAACGCATAGTCATGAAAGCACAGTTGACTCATATTGCTCAGTTAAAGTGAAAAATAAAGTGTATGGCCTGACGGATGATTCCAGCCTTGCTTCCCCATTAAAATTCTATAGCCTAGGTGTTAGCCAAAAGTGTGTGTCTTTGAGGCATTCATTCTCAGTTGGTACAACCTTGAGAAAATTCTGTGAGAATCCACAATACTTGCATTCAACTAGTTGAAAGAATTATGCTTGATCCGTCCTTTGGACCAGAGGCTATAATATAGCCTTGTCTAGTCTCTCGGGTAAATTATTGCCTGTAAATTGCTTTTAAGTGTCCTCATGTCATGAAAGGTGCTACCTGAATGGAAGTCTTTCTTTCATTATGTTTTTCATACCTATCCTTTTTTAATAGAATCTCCACAGTGTGGAAACAGGCCATTCAACCCAATAAGTCCACACCAACACACCTGAAGAGCGTCCCACCCAAACACATTCCCCTACTCTATAACCCTGTGTTCCCAAACGACTGCATCTAACCTATACATCCCTAGACGTTATGGGTAATTTAGCATGGTCAATCCACCTAACCTGCACAAAATTGAACTGTGGGAAGAAACCATAGCATTTGACAGAAACCCATGCAGACACAGGGAGAATGTTTAAACTTCACACAGACAGTCATCCAAGGCTGGAATTGAACCCAGGTCTCTAGCACTATGAGTGCTAACCACTGCGCCACTGTGCCACCCCAAATCTCAATTTTACTGATGCAAATGCTTTCTGACATTCATTTTCACTATTCCTTTAGCTCTCCATTGCTTCCAATACAAACGGTGTCTTCAGTCTACATAGCGTTAGCCATTACTGTCTTGAATTCTGCAATTTCCTTGCCTGTTTCCACACTGTAGGGAATCTAATCTAATAAATGTCTCCAAAGCTCTCCAACTCTCTATTACTCTCATATCCTTTCAGGTGCTCATGAACATTGACATCTTCAAACTTTTGGATATGTGCCCTTATGTTTTATCATCTTTTCTAGTGAAATACAAGTATCACTGACAAGGTCAACCTTTATTGTTCATCCTTAACTGCCGTTCAGAAGCTGGATAACGAGCAGCCTTCTTAATCTGCTGAACTCCATTTGATATAGGTATATATACAGAACTGCTAGGGAGGGAGTTCCAGGATGTTGACCTAGCAACAATGAAGGAATGACATTATAGTTCTACGTTAGGATGGTGTGTATGTGGGTGTTCCTATACATTTGTTACATTAGTACTTATAGATGATAACTGTCACAACTTGTTCAGGTTGTTGGGCATATGAACACAATCTGATTCATTATCTGAGTAGAGAATAGTAATTGACATCTGCAAAAATTCCCAATTCCTATCTGATGCAGGGGAGGTCACTGATGAAGCAGTTGAAGGTGTTTGGGCCAGGTCACTATCCATAGCAACAGCTGCAGGGGCGTACAGGGATTTGGATCACTGACCTCCAACAACCACAACCATCTTCCTGTGTGCTAGATATGATTTCAACCAAGAGAGATGATTGCCTCTGATTCCCACTGACGTTTCTTTTTCCAGGGCTCCTTAATGCCATACTCCATCAAAGACAGGCTTGATGTCAAGGGCAGTCATTCTCACCTCATCTCTGGAATTCAGCTCTTTTGTTTGAAATAAGGTTGTAATGAGTTCAGGAGATGATTGGCCCGAACAGAACCCAAACTGAGCATCAGTCAGAAGGTGTTTCTGGGTACTTGTCACTTTATTATACTGTCAATGCATTGATGATCAAGAGGAGACTGAAAAGGTAACATTTATTAGATTTGAATTGTCCTTTTTTGTGAATAGGCCATAGCAGGAGACAAAAAAAATCTGCAGATGCTGGAATACAAAGTAGATAAGCAGGAGGCTGGAAGAACACAGCAAATCAATATGCGCTAAACGTCGGATTTCTCCACCTCCTGATGCTGCCTGGCTTGCTGTTCTCTTCCAGCCTCCTACTTGTCTACTACTAACAAACCAAAGCTGAGCAATTTTCCATATTATTGGGTAGATGCCAATGTTATATATGGAGCAGCTTGGTTAAGGGTGTGCTGAACTGTGGAACACATGTTTTCAGTACTACTACTGAGATATTGTCAACGTATCAGGGCCCACGTCCTTTGCAGTATCCAGTGACTTCCTCTGCTTCATAAAATGAAATGGAGTGAATCAAATTGCTTAAAGATTGGTAACCATGATGCTGGGACCTTGGAGGCTAAGACAGATCATCTATTTGACATTTTCAGTGAATGTAGCTGTGAATGCATCACCGTTGTTTTTTTCATTAATGTCTCCTTATATACCCCAGTATCCAATTTTGTTGATGCTGTTGCACTCTTTCAAATCCAGTCATGCCAGATTTTTGAACCTGTCAGTTTTCAGAAAATAAAAATGGGAATACATTAATTTAGATTGAAATGCTTAAATCCAGTGAATAGAGGATGCGGGAAAATTGACTGATGTCATTGCAAAGCACTTTAGGTTAATGGCCATGTCACTGCTGATATTAATTCATTTTTCACACTTTGGGTTTAATAAGTCTTGTACGCTTTTCCCCACATCCTACACCAATAAAAACTGTTTTAAAAAATCAATCAAAAATATGTCTGGTTTTCAGACTGATTTTTATGGCAGCCAGATTTGAGGGTAGACTGTATTCACTCCTGTGAATCATTTGAGTGCTAAAATGCAAGATATGGACATATTGTTGTATCCTCATTGTGGAACTTGTATTCTTTTGCCTTTTGGCAGCTTACCTTTATATTGGACATATCTGCTGCGATACATGTTTGCTAATTCTGTTCTCTCGTCAGTCATTCTCTGATTCCTTTATCTGATGTCAAGTTGTAGAGTGTGTAACAGATTACAGGTATTTTTGACACCTCTGCAAGTGTCCTCCTGTCTGTTCATAATATTAGTATCTCTATAATGTGCTGAATCCCAACCCTGTTAAAAGAGGAACTATCTTTATAATTCTCCTCAGTGTTTTCCCTTGGACAGAACTTAGTTGTGAAAGTGATCCTGGGTTTTAAAAAATTATTTCATAGGGTGTGGCAAGGGCAGCATTTATTGTCCATCCTGAATTAAGAAGCTGGTAAAGCCATTTCAGATGGTAGTTTAGAGTCAATCACATTTTTGTGGGATTCGAGGTAAGAATGTCACTTTTCTTCCTGAAAAAATATTAATGAACTAGTTGGTTTTACAATTTACAATAATTGCTGATAGTTGCCATTGTCCTACTACTGAGATTAGCTTTATATTCCAGACTGATTAAGTGCATTTAAATTCCACCATCTACTGTGATTTGAACTGGACCCATTTCCCCAATGCCTTAGCCTGGATCCTTGTATTGTAGATTACATTAACTATATGCCACCATCTCCAAGTATGTTCCCACCTCCACTTATAAATTAACTCTTGTTGTTCAATTTCTACTCCAAGGCATAGCCATGAAATAAATGGACAGAAAAACATATATTTCGCTCTGTCACACTTCTTAATGTTTATTCATCAGCCTCGTGAATTAGAATCTTTTTCTGATTCAGAAATGTTCAACATGGTAAATGAGATGGGTGTCCATCACCTATCTCTTTGTTAGTGCCATCTTGGCTTTGGTAAGGTTTGCTATACTGGTAAATTCCAGGTGTTTGTCTAGGTCTGGTTTTCAATTGATGCTTGCTGCACTAACCTGAATTGACTTGATTTGATTTGATTTATTGTTGCCACAAGTACCTAAGTACAGTGAAAAGTTTTGGTTTGCGAGCGGTATGGGCAGATCATAGCAAACAAGGACATATAGATCATAGGGTGCTTAGACAGGGCAAAGCATACAAGGTTGCATTGCACAGGAGGTACACAAAGCACGATCAACATTAGCAAAATTAATAAGTTGAAATTGGAGAGGTCCATTCAGCAATCTAATAACACCCGGGAAGAAGCTGTTCTTGAATCTGTTGGTGTATATGTTGAAGCTTCTGTATTCAAGGTTTGTGTGAAGGCTTCTGTATCTTCTGCCTAATGCAAGGGGTTGAAAGAGAGCATTATCAGGATGCAAAGGGTTTTTGCTGATGATGGCAGTCTTTCCAAATGGATGGTGAAAACATTTGACCAAACTCTGTTGAATGTTCAGCATCTTGATGGATCTTGTTGCTGTATTACCAACTGCAAAGACAGTGAGACTGATTCTCTTATCTCCTGGAGAGCAGGCAGGAGAGGGACAGATAATTGAAATATAGGAGCTGTAAGTGCAATACCTGCTGTTCAAAAGGAACATAATAAGAAAAAGTCACTGACAGAACTGAATGACTGGAGGATTGTAATACAATCATAAACTGAAGCACAGGCGATGTGACACCTTTGAACAAGAAAGACGCAGACATCAAGACAGGAACAAAACAGCAAAAAACATTGTGTCAAAGAAGAAAAATACAGTAAGTGGGAAGGAATATACTTGAAAGCATATAAAAGGATGACAGAATGGAAACAAGCAAATATATTAAATGGAAGAAAGAGTTCTAATGGAAACTAATAGTAAATAAGATACCAAAGAAAAATAACCAATAAGAAAGAAATTAGGTAGAGGATAACACGAGACAGTACAAAGACCAAAGCTCAACTCGAAGCTGCAATGTGATCAAATTATCAAAGAAGCAACGTCAGTAAAGGAAAGAAGGGGAGATGATAAAAATGTGCCATCAAGTACCTGTTTAGTTTGTTGTTCATTACTTTTGCTGGAGTTTTGATATCGTATATCTTTGGTTGTTAGGAGACTGATCCCTGTATTACTCAGTGAAATAAGTGACAAGGTCCTGATTGAGTACTTCAGCTCTGGCCTACAGGAACTAGCTGTTCAATAAATTGCCAGTTTCAGCCACAGTCTGAAATCTTGTCAAGCAATTGCACACGTGCACCAACTGTCAGATCCAATGTTTAAAGCTCTTAAACCCCACCACTATTTTGTTTGGCTACAGAATTGTGCTCACTTAAAACATCAGAATAGCCTATTGTCTCACTTTTGGTCTGTTGTGTTTCGGGTACCTTCATATATGATTTATTTTCTTGCTCTTAGCTTTAAAACATAACTCTTTTCACATGAATAAACTGGAAGGAATAAAATGCTTTTCTGTATCATCTTCCATAAATTAAAGACATCCAAAGGTATTTTAAAGCCATTGAAGTACTTATGAAAACAATTCACTGTTGTAGTAGGTGATGTGACAGTCAATTTGTATATCAGCAACCTCACATAAACAGCAATGTGGTAATAAAGAGGATACTTCTTTTTTGCCATTTTCTTAAAGAAATAAATGTTGATTATTGCAGAAGAATTACCCATTTTGCCAAAGCTTTTTGCTTTGCATTCATCAGGATAATTTGAAAGAATGCTAATAAAGGCAATAAAAAACAACAAAAAATCTGTTTGAGAGGGGAGTCCTGATTGGTTGGAAGGAAAACAGATTCCCAGAGCATAAGTAACATTTTCATAATGTTCCCTTCACAGTCAATCAAAATTCTTGGCAAAGAAGGGACAATAGGTGTGAAGCTGGAAAAGCGCAGCAGGTTAGACAGCATCCGAGAGGCAGGAAAGTCAACATTTTGGCCTTATATGTTAATGTTCCTACCTCTCGGATGCTGTCTGACCTGCCGTGCTTTTCCAGCTTCACATCCACTGAATCTTGATGGTAGCATCTGGAGTCCTTACTGACCCTAGCAAATGAAAGCTTGCTCAAAATAACTTGGCAACCATCATGGGGAGATTGTAATCCTTTGTTGTATCTCTGGTGAATCTGTACATCTATTTATTCCCATTTCTACACTATACTTTAAAACACTGTCGTGACAATTTGCTGCAAAAGCTAAACTTCACTTAGACCTTCTGCAGGGCTCTATCGTACACTGTTTCGTCTTAACCACCGACTCCTCCCAGAGTAGAGTTCTGTGATTGACAGGGTTCATTGATCCCCTACATTCATATATTTTCCCACCAGGTGGGCATGGATATGCAATCTATGATAAGACCTCTGACTGCTTTTTCCCATTCTCAATCTAAGGGAGGTGAAGAAGGGCGCATGCCCGAAATGTTGATTCTCCTGCTCCTTGGATGCTGCCTGACTTGCTGTACTTTTCCAGCAACACATTTTCAGCTCTAAGGGAGGTGAAACCATTTATAATGATCTAGCTGTCAGCCTCTGCCAACTCACTACAGACTGTTAAAGGCTTTCTGGTCTGTTTGCCTCAGCGATTTCCCGTATTTGCCACTCTTGCTATCTTTTTCAAAACAAAATAACTTCAATTAACTTTGCTAATCAGAGAGTGCCTCACAGCTACAGAAACGAAGGTTGTTGGGGAAGGTTTGTCTACTGAGTCAGTATGGGTGGAAGTTAGGAACACAAGGGAACAGTCACCACATTGGGGGTTTTCTACAGACCACCAAATAGCAGTAGAGAGATTGAAGATCTCATAGGTGGGCAGATTCTGGAAAAATGCAAAAGTAGCTGGGTTATTGTTATGGGTGATTTCAACTTTCCCAATATTGACTGAAACCTCCTAAGTGCAGGTGGTTTGGATGGAGCCATTTTTGTCAGGTGTGTTCAGGAGGGTTTTCTTACGCAGTATGTAGACAGACTGACAACGGGAGAGGCCATTTTGGATTTGGTACTTAGCAATGAGCCAGGACAGGTATCAGATCTTGCAGTGGGAGAGCACTTTGGTGAAAGTAATCTCAACTGCCTCACATTTAATATAGCCTTGGAGTGTGAAAGGAGCAGTTACTGAGGGAAGATATTTAACGAGGGAAAAGGAAATTATGACGCCAGCAGACAGGAATTGGGAAATATAGACCGGAGCAATTGTTCCATAGAAAGGTCACAACAGACATGTGGAGTCTATTTAAGGAGTAATTGTTGCAAGTGATGCTCAAATTTGTTCCTCTGAGACAGGTAAGAAGGGGTAAGATTAAGGAACCTTGGATGACGAGAATATAGAGGAACTTCTTGTCAAAAGGAAGAAGTCAGCTTATGTAAGGTGGAGGAAGCAAGAATCTAGCACAGCTTAGAGGATTACAGGCTTCCTAGAAAGGAGCTCAGAAATGGACTGAGGAGAGCCAGGAGGGGGCACGAAAGGATTAGGGAGAACCCAAAGGTATTTTATTCATATGTGAGGAATTAGAGAGTGATCAGGGAGAAGGTAGGGCCGATCAGGGATAGCGGAGAGAACTTGTGCGTGGAGTCTGAGCAGATAGGGGAAGCTCTAAATGAGTTTTTTGCTTTGGTTTTCACCAAGGAAAGGGAACTTGTTGTAAATGAAAACTTCGAGGAGCTGGGACACAGACTTGACCAGATCAAGACTGATGAAGTTGATGTGCTAGAAATTTTGAAAAACATTAAGCTTGATAAGTCCCCAGAGCCAGACCAGATTTATCCTAGGCTGCTCCAGGAAGCGAGAAAGGAGGTTTTTAAGCTGCTAGCGAGGATATTTGCCTCCTCACTCTCCACAGGAGTCGTATCGGAGGATTGGAAGGAGGCAAATGTCGTTCCTGTTTTCAAGAAGGGTAATAGGAAAATCTCTGACAATTACAGACCGGTTAGTCTTACGCCTGTGGTCAGTAAAGTTTCGGAAAGAATTCTGAGGGATAGGATTTATGACTATTTGGCAAAGCATAGTATGACTAAAGGCAGTCAGCATGGCTTTCTGAGGGGCAGGTCATGCCTCACAAATCTTATTGAGTTCTTTGAGGAGGTGTCAAGACAGGTCGACGACGGTTGAGCAGTGGATGTGGTGTATATGAACTTCAACAAGGCATTTGATAGGGTTCCGCATGGAAGGCTCATTCATAAAATCAGGAAGTATGGGTTACAGGGAGATTTGCTATCTGAATTCAGAATTGGCTGGCTGACAGAAGGCAGAGAATGCTTGTAGATGGAAAGTATTCGGCCTGGAGGACAGTGTTGAATGGGGTCCCGCAGGGCTCTGTTCTTGGGCCTCTGCTCTTTGTAGTTTTTATAAATGACTTGGATGAGGAGGTTGAGGGATGGGTTAGTAAATTTGCAGATGACACAAAGGTTGTAGGTGTAATCGATAGTATACAGGGCTACTGTAGGCTGCAAGGAGAAAGTGAGGTCTGCAGATGCTGAAGATCAGAGCTGAAAATGTGTTGCTGGAAAAGCACAGCAGGCCAGGCAGCATCCAAGGAACAGGAGATTTGACGTTTCGGGCATAAGCCCTTCTTCAGGAATGTAGGCTGCAGCGTGACATAGACAGGATGCAGAGCTGGGCTGAGAAATGGCAGATGGAGTTCAACCTGGATAAATGCAAAGTGATGCATTTTGGAAGGTCAAACTCGAATGCTGAATATAGGATTAAATTAACAGGGGGATCAAGTTTAAGAGCTGTGAGGTTTTGCTGCAGCTCTCCAAGTCCCTGGTGAGACCACACTTGGAATATTATGTCCAGTTCTGGTCGCCCTACTATAGGAAAAATACAGAGGCTTTGGAGAGGGTGCAAAGAAGGTTTACCAGGATGCTGCCTGGACTGGAGGGCTTGCCTTATGAAGAAAGGTTGAATAAGCTTGGACTTTTCTCTCTGGAGAGAAGGAGGAAGAGAGGAGACCTGATCGAGGTGTACAAAATAATGAGAAGAATAGATAGAGTCAATAGCCAGAGACTTTCCCCAGGGTAGGATTGACTAGTACAAGAAGTCATAGTTTGAAGATATTAGGAGGAAGGTATAAAGATGTCAGAGGTAGGTTCTTTATGCAGAGAGTTGTGAATGTATGGAATGCATTGCCAGCTGTGGTGGTATAAGCAGAGTCATTAGGGACATTTAAGCGACTGCTGGACATGAACATGGATAGCAGTGAGTTGAGGGGTGCGTAGGTTAAGTTATTATACTTTACATTAGGATTAAGTCTCGGCACAACATCATGGGCCAAAGGCCGTGTTCTTTCCTGTACTTTTCTATGTTCTATGTTCAAGATATATTTTTCATGGACTGACTGTAGTCTTGTTTAACCAGTGTCAACCATTCTGTTAATTTGATCAAATCTGTTTGTCGCTGAATGAAACTAGACCTCGTTTAAATCTGAAAATGTGTTGCTGGTTAAAGCACAGCAGGTCAGGCAGCATCCAAGGAACAGGAAATTCGACGCTTCAGGCCAGAGCCCGATGCCTGAAGCGTCGAATTTCCTGTTCCTTGGATGCTGCCTGACCTGCTGTGCTTTTACCAGCAACACATTTTCAGCTCTGATCTCCAGCATCTGCAGACCTCACTTTTTACTCGTTTAAATCTGATCAGGGCTTGAAAGGTAAGGCTATTTTAACTCCCAAACTTCATTCGAATAATGCCAGGATAATGTCATGTCCCTTCCTTAAGTGGCTTTGTACACCGTCTGTTGGGAGTGCTGTCCTTGGGAAGGAGGTTTGGGAAGCAATGACAGAAGAAGTCTCAGATTTCCTTGTAGGGCTCGCAGGATAAGTTAAAGAAAAAGATCCCCGCTTGGGCAGTGTCAGGACCCAGTTAACCTCCTGTTATTGTTACAACAGGAAAAGCTCCAGTGCTTTCCTGACAGAGGCTACCACTTAAATTTGCGGTTGATATGTGATGACCAAGGCCTGAAAATCGCCCTCATTCCTGATGAAGGGCTCTGGCCCAAAACGTCGAATTTCCTGTTCCTTGGATGCTGCCTAACCTGCTGTGCTTTAACCAGCAACACATTTTCAGCTCTGAAAATCGCAGGCAAAGAATGTTTCAAATGGGCTTCTTTAATATCAACTGAATTGAGTGCATTAAAATGTAGAACAAATGTCCATGACGTGCGGATATTGCTTGCATGGTCAGTTTTTGTTACTCATCGTTATTGAAATGATGGTAGGAGCAAATGAATGTCTGCTTGAGCATCTTAGAGGGATGACATTGCTGCTGTTCTGGACTCTCAAGTCAGCTCAGATTGGAAGGTGTCCTTCCTTAAATTATGATAATGGCTTTTGAAAATAACAATCCAGCAATTAGATGGCCACCATTACTGTTACTAGCTTTTCATTCCAAGTTGTCTTAATTACATTGAGGTTTGAACTATACCTACCATCGTCAGTTCAACCTTGAGTCTACTAGACGAGTAACAGAGCAACGATGCTACTGTACTGATACCAGCACTGACTATTTTGTATCACTGCACAAGATATATTTCGCCTCCCAATATATGTTTATTTATTTCAACAAGCTTCTACTTACCTCATTATTAGCAACTAATACAAGCATTTATCGATGAAATCCCAGTCCTCAAAATTATTCTGAGTGGTACTACTCCAAAGACTCAATGGAGATAGTCAACATTGAAAGTTAATTAGTTACACAAGAATTGTTTTTACCCTGTAACAAAATTATGTTATTCACCTCTGGGAGGCATTTATTTTGATTAACATTTGCAAAGGCACAATATAATATTCAGTTTATATCTGAAAAATGTAAATAGCCACTTGCATCCTAAGCTGAATTGTATTTACAAGATACAGAATGTCATTGATTATAAATTCTTCGATTAAGTGTTTGTATATGTAGAGTCTAACAGTATCTCTTGAAATTTAATTAGGGCTAATGTGAGTGAGAGGTATTCTGTTGCCCTGATTCCAGCGAATACGTTGGTGTTGGATAGAAAGAATCATTATCCGATTTCAACTGAAAATTCACCAGTTGGCATTCATCAGCAGCACTTACAAAGACACTTCTTGCTATAATGGCGGACTTATTATTTGAATAGTCGCAGATAGCTAGCTCTCCAGCTTTTGCTGCTAGCTGAGCGTAAGCTTGGAGTGGATTTGTCTTTGTTGGGTATCTCTCCAAACATGGAGACAAGGAAGTTGAAACTGCTCATGACAAACTCTATTGCCTGACAGAGCAGCGTGTTGCGTCACTACACCAGTTGAAACAGGATGATGCTTCCCCATATGCTTTCCTTTATTTTTTCTGAAAAGATTGAATTTCCAGTCAGAATAATGATGGTTTTGTAGTTTGGCGTGTTGTTGCCACTGATTAGTTTCCCAAAGTGCGCGTCATTCTTTCCTGAGATCTGTATGGCTGGCTACACCTCCTTCAGCTTGTAGTTCAGGCCTACAATTGAGCTTCCATCGTGTTCAGGGTGACTCTTTGTAGAATGAAGCTGTGGTACTTGAGTCACCAGACAAATTGCTCAAGCTAATTACATTTGAGCAGCTGATTCACAGTCAGTGTCATTGCCGATTAATTAAGGCTTTGAGGTGCTCTTCTCTTTGATATAGGAAATAGTGGCGGCTTCTCAGCAGGGTAGCATTAATTCTTAATTGATTTCACAACCCAGTCTTTTTTTTACTAATCTCGCTGTTTGGGATTCATCGGGTGACACATGACTGGCTGGCTTGGATTCAGATAACTAATTACAGGTCACCTGGTGTGGAATATTTTTGCGTTTGTTATTAAGCACCCTTTCTTTCCTTCTGTTGCAAAACTTCTGTTTTGTTTTTAAGCTTTCTTTTCAAAACTATACTTTATTCATAAAAAATATCTTTATATACATCCATTGTCCCTGAAGGAGTTCGGTTCTGTCCAGTGGCATATGAAGAAACAAACATTGGAGTTTGACTCTACCCAGCAAACAAACTCAAGGCATTCCTATTTGTACAAGACTATATTTACATATATTCGAGGCACTGGCGGTGGGAATCTGATAACCCAATGGACTCCCCTTTAACTTTGGCTGAAAGACCATGGATGGTGGTGTTTGCCCACTTTGGCTTGGCTGCAGCTGCCCCAAGCTTTAGTTCATTCCTTATCCTGTAGTCCTGGAATGTGGTAGTCTGCAGCACTTGGTCAAAGTCAACTCCTTGTTCTGGAAGACCAACAGGTTTCTGGAAGACCACTGTAGTTGAAAGAGCAAACATGTTCCCCAGTGGGGAGCTCAAGCAGAAAAAAGACGAGAAACTTTCCATTCTTTATTTCACGCTACACTGAATTTGTTGTCTGAGTATGGCAGTGGCATTGCTCCAATCAGTCTTCGGGCTGTAACTTTGGAGAGGGAACTGTATATATGCATGGGCGAGAATGCAATAGGATCAACAGTCATATTTCTTTCATAACTGAATTGTTTACTTTCATTCAATTTGTTTCATTCATGAAGAATATTCATACGGTATTAGCAGAATTGTTAAAATGCATGATTTAGTCCTTTTAGGAAATTGGAGGAGAAAGAAATTACATTTATATAGTGCCTTTCATGATCTCAGGATATAGCAAAATGCTTTATAATCAATAAAGTAGTTTTGCAGTGTAATCACTGTTATAATGTAGGAAAGATTAGTCCTGCAGTTTGTGCAGAGATAGCAATGTGAACCTATATGATAATAATCTGTCATTATCGATTAGTTGAAGGATAAATATTGGCCAGGACACTGAGGACAGTTCCCCTGTTCTTCTACAAAATAATGCCATGGTGTCCTTTGAGCACATCTGTGATGTTAAGACAATGCCTCATTTAACAATTTATCCAAAGGTTAGCACCTCTGGCTGTCCAGCACTCACTCAGCACTTCCCTGCAGGGTTAGCCTAGATGGTGTGCTGAAGTCTCTGGACTTTAAACACAACTATCTGACTCAGAGGTGAATGTGATACCAACTGAGCCGCAACAAAAAACATAGCGAAAGTTAATGGACTCTTACGGTCAGTCTCTTGCTGCATTACACTGTGTTGCTGTTAATGTGTTTTGAATCTTCTAGGTCATTACATAATTTATGCTCAACTCAATAGATTGACAGTGCCCTTTTAATGTTTCAGTGTAAGGCATTCATGACCTTTTGTGAAATTATAGCACACACTTAAATGTTAATTTAGAATTGGAATTATCCCAACAACTTAACTTTCACAAACAGTGACTTTTGATCCAGAACAGATTCTTCCTTCTGTTTTGAATAAAGCTAATTAAAACTGAAGCCTGCTACGTTGTAGTCACGTCCACTTGAATTTATACGATCTTGGACTTTATGCATGCCTTGTTTCAAATTTTGTACCATTGGCAGATCTCCCTTCTGCTGTCTCGGGGTGCTCAGCTCCAGAATTTACTTTCTAAATTTTCCTGTCTCTTGGTTCCTCTTTTCAGGATGTTTCATAAAATGTACCACCTTGATTAGGCTTTTGCTCACCTGCCTTATTAGCTCCTTAAGTGGCTTAGGGAAGGACTTTGCAGATGACACAGATTCCTACCTCACCACGTGAAGGGTTGGTGCATCTCCAGCAGCATTAACTGTCCTGGAGCCATTAAATATTCAGTAGGGCATGAACTAACCAAGGGAAGATTTCCATCCCCATCTGGGGGGCATTCCCATGAAGGTCAGTTTTAAGTGGTTGCCACTGCTGGTACCACAGACATAAATAAAGTTGTGAAGCTGGAATACAAAGTAAATCTGGGATCTTAGTGGGTCTGGCTGGCAAGTCCCAGTAAGGGGAGTGACGTGCAGGGGTCAAAGTTTCAGCAGCTAGGGTTTTAAGATTGGGAGGGATGGAAGTTGTGGGCACAGGGACCTCAAAGGGGGTATTGTCGTTGAATTCTGAGGAAGAGTCACTCGACCTGAATCTGATTTCTTTCCACAGATGCTGCCAGACTTTCTTGAGCTTTTCCAGCAATTTCTGTTTTTGCTTCCAAGCTATTGTCACTGTTGCATGCCACCAATCCATGCAGCTAAATCTGCAGGCTATCTGCTTGACATAAGCATACCCCTGCTGCAGGGGTTTGGATGAAGCCGTTAAATAGCCATTAATTGTTCAAATTGAGGTCCTCAGTCAGCCTGAGGGCAGACAGGCAACATGATGTCACCATCACCCAGCTTGTAGTTACAACAGCTCAAAAAGGCAACTCAGCACCACCTTCTCGAAGACTTCTGGGAATGAGCAAAAGTGCTGGCTGAGCCAGTATCATGAATGAATTAAGGTTTGCAAAACAAGGATGAACTATTAAATAACAGGCAGGGTGCAAAACAAATTTCCTCCTCACCATATATCCACGTTTCACCCCTATTTCTGTGAAATTCCATCCTTGGCATTGAACTGTATTTGATTATTATCCTCTGAAATACCTTGGAATATTATGCCATGTCATAGGTATTATCTAATTACAACATATTGTGTCAGAAATGTTGAAAACTATTGCCATTGGTTGAAACAAAGTTTAATTTCAAGGAAAAGATTTGAAAGAAACTCAATCCCTTACATGTTTCTCTGTGGCAAAGGCTTCTTGGTTAAGGCAAGATTATGCTCATTTTTCACAAGGATCATGACATGTTAATTTTATGTTTGCATATCTTAACTAAAAAGTCCTTAATGTAAAAAAGATTCATTGTATTTTATTAGATCTACTCTTCATATTACAGCAGGGAATAATAATACTTTTCAAGCCACACATTATCCCTGGCAGTAGATCAGAACTCATGATTTGTATTTTATAAAGACATAGTGCGAACAATCTTCAGATAGAAATTAATTGTCTGAAACATTATTTTATACTCTACTTGCTAGTTCTTAATGAATGAAATATGCAGTGGATCTGAAGACAGGAGCTGTTGGGTTTTACTCCTATCTATGGTTACAAATCTGCTGCATGGTATAATACAATGATTCAGTAATAAATAATTGAGCTTTGTTTCCCAAGTCTGACTATAGAACAAGTTTATATTACAGCAGCTCAGCACATTCATCTATTGAACTGTTTTTGGTCGATCTATTAACTCCTATACTGGTATCTGATTGTTCAATAGTAACGTTGGAAATTAACTCTTGGTTATCCAGTCTTTATAGCAAGTAACAGCCTGTAGAACATTAGGCTATTGGTAGAGATGTACAGCACTGAAACGGACTCTTCAGTCCAACTCGTCCATAGCAACCAGATATCCTAATTTAGTCTAGTCCCATTTGTTGGCATTTGGCCCATATCCATCTAAACACTTTAAGATTAGATTAGATTCCCTACAGTGTGGAAACAGGCCCTTCGGCCCAACCAGTCCACACCAACCTACTGAAGAGTAACCTACCCAGACCCATTTTCCTCTGACTAATGCACCTAACACTATGGGCAATTTAGCCTGGCAAATTCATCTGACCTGCACATCTTTGGACCGTGGGAGGAAACCGGATCACCCGGAGGAAACCCACGCAAACACGGGGAGAATGTGCAAACTCCACACGGACAGTTGCCCGAGGCTGGAACCAAACCTGGGTCCCTGGAGCTATGAGGCAGCAGTGCTAACCACTGAACCACTGTGCCGCCCCATTTATACATTTACAATACATTTACTCATCGAAACGCCTTTTAAATGTTGTAATTGTACCAGCCTCCACCATTTCCTCAGGCAGTCCATTCCATACTTGCACCACACTCCGCGTGAAAAAAATTGTCCCCTAGGTCCCTTTTATATCTTGATTGAGTATAAGTTTTATTGAAGCACCAAAGAATATCACAGCCTCAGAGGGAAAGAGAGAGAAAAAGCAATGGAATCTTCTTTTTTTGAGGACTAGGTAGTGGACAGGGGACAGAGACTGAAACAGAAAGCAACGGAGAAAGGGGAGAGAATAACATAAGCTGGAGAGAAGGAAGATAGATAAAGAAAAAATTGATAGAAAGTATGTAAGGAAGGGCGAGAAAAGCCCAGATTTTTTTACCATGGATGTAGGTGGCTCAAATAAGATTGTTTTTACTCCAGGGACAGATGTGGGATGGAGGAAGCATGCCTCCTCCCCAAAGTAGGTTAGAAATGACCACATGGGCAACCAAGTTTCAGGTGGAGCTGGTTAAATCATTTGCTTCAGTTCTCTGGGACTTTATCTCATTTGTTTGTTTATATTTTCAGCTTTCTAGACGTTGTCCTTCTCACCCCACCAACCCCACCACTCCATCACGTTACCTCCATGTGCCTATGCTCCTGAATAGCCTCAAATAGATCTGGGTGATCCCAAAGGCAATTTCAAGCCAACTATAGTCCCTTCCCATTACCAATGACTGCTCACATACTGCATGTGAACTCATGGCCCTTCTTTGCACATTCATCCCAGTGTACACCACGCATAGAACAAAGAATCCTTGTGGAATCAATAGCACGTGTGAAACTGATTTGATGAAAGCTATGTATAATTTCTGGCCAAAAAGAAACCCAGTGTTCTACTACTCTATGAAAATATCAATCAACCAAACTATCAAATTAGCAAAAAATCAAAGCTTTAACCCATTTCACACTTCTTTATTTTGGACAAATAATTTTTGAGACATTCAAAAAAGAGGTCACAGAAAAGTAACAAGCTTAAAACCTCATAAAGATATTAACCAAGCAAAATCAAAGTTATTTTTAGTTCTGTAAGAGAGACTCTAAGAAAGTTCACCTTTTTTATGAGTCTGACCTGTTTGGAGGATTCCCTCTAAGGGAGTCCTGTTTACATAGACCAAGGAGGAAAGCAAGTCGGACAAGAGCATAACCCTGGTGAGATTCTGGAAGGGAAAGAGAGAGTGAGAGAGAGAGGGAGAAAGAGAGAAAGCACACTGGGGAGAGATAGAGAGTGCAACATAAACTGGAAAGAGAGAGGTAGAAAAATTGAAAGAAACAAATTAGGTAAGAGAGGGATGGTGTGTTTATGTTTGAAATATTTTGTACACTGTTAAATATGATGTTTGACTATTGAAGTTAAACAGCTTTCATGCTCCTCTCTGATGTCTCATTCCAAACAAATTGAAGTGTGGTCCTCAGTGGAAATCAGTGAATTGAAAAACTTCATTGAACTTTCCCTCACTGTTAAATGTGACAAGATAGTATGAAAACTTTAGGCAGAAGTAAATTCAAAGGTTGATGTTCTAATCAATGATATGTAGTTTATTTTCTCATTGTGGTCAATACTGCAGTAATTTCATTTCCACATTATGGGGTATAGCTTTGAGTGCAGTGTCTCAGTCCAGGTGAACTGTGATCAAAATTCAATACATTTAAAAAGGGGTTTTCTTTTATGAGGTTCCAATCAAACACATTTGCATAGTGCTGAATGCAAAATTTGCCTTGAACTATTGCATCCACATGTAATCTAAATGTAATATTGCATTAAAAATGTTTCCTTTGTGTTTAGAAGTGATATATATTTAATCTACATAGCTGAACTTATGTTCATCACCATAAAAAAACATTTTTAGTCACAGCTTCTACCAGTAACGGCATGACTCCATTTTAAATCACTTTTCAAAAATATGTAAAAGTATTTCTCAAATACATGAGGCTACATTAATGAGTTTCTGCATAATTTTGGACTGAAATCACATTTGAAAGCTTTTAAAGTGCATCGATACAAAAGGTTC
Organism: Hemiscyllium ocellatum; assembly: GCF_020745735.1. Lineage (NCBI taxonomy): Eukaryota > Metazoa > Chordata > Chondrichthyes > Orectolobiformes > Hemiscylliidae > Hemiscyllium > Hemiscyllium ocellatum. The sequence goes on along the minus strand of NC_083406.1, from coordinate 24,165,743 downwards.
CAGTTTAATTCTTGGAAGGCTTCAGTAAGGAGTGCAAACAAGCGCAGTTAGTTGATATAAAGGTAACTGGATCATAGGGCTGCTCAGTCATGAGAGAGAGCTGATTGCTGGTGATTTAAACCTGAAGGTTGTTACATCTCTGGGGAGGGGAGAGTTCAAGAAGTCATGTCCTTCATTGTAACCTCAAGTTTGTGAGGGTTGAATGTTTACTCTGTATCGCAAACCAGCCATCCATTCAAACTGGGAACATGACCAGTTTTGTGGATTGGGCATACCTCTCAAGCCACAATTTTAAAACTGCTACAGAAAGATTATAAAACTCTTGTATTGCGATGAAGTGAGTGCAAATTCCACTTCAAATTCCACAATTTGTTGTGGTGGCTCTTCTGATTTTGACTGAAGTACATCAAAACAAGCTTGTGTATTTGGAACAGAAAGCGGTGCCACCTTTCCATGGAAGAAGCAATTACCTGTTTCGGCAGGGAAGATGTACTTCATGAAGGATGTGCCATGAGATTAAAATTCATCCAATTTAAAGGGACCAACAAAAGTTGGATTGTCAGGAAGTGAATCAAAAAAACCAATAATCATCCACTGAGCATACTACCACTCTGCAAATGGAAAGAGAATGCAGTCCAGGAGAATAGTGAATGTACAGATCACTTGAACCTGTAACGTTAGAAACTACAGAGATGGAGCAGATAGTAATGTAATTATATACAAAAATGAATAACATTAATAATGGGAAAAAGAAGCTGAGGCGGAGATCTTATATTTTTGGTCTGAAAGGGTTAACATTGACATGAGCTATAAGTACCATCCACTATGATGATGGCATGTAGATTTCTAGGCAGAGCAGAGTCGAGATTGTGGTGCTGGAAAAGCACAGCAGGTCAGGCAGCATCCAAGCAGCAGGATAATCAACGTTTTGGGCATAAGCCCTTCAACAGCTCATGATCTCAGAGGCATGAGACTTGACATCCAGGTACCTCATAGTCTCTGTAACAATGTCTATAGTATCAATCTATCACATTGCTAAGATGCAATAAATAATTGTTTATTTAATACAAGAGCTTCTGATTAGAGCAATGAGTGCATTTTCTGCACCACACTAGAACAAGGAGACTTTGGAAATTCCTGCACTTAAAGAAGATTCTGATAGCAAAGCTATCACGTGGTCAGCCGCAAATTCACTGCCCATAAAACAAGAGCAAGCACAATCAAGTTAAATCTCCAGGTCTGTTTATCATCAAATGTCCATCAGTCTTTCTTCCTCATAAATTACATCTTTTAATCACACGCCAAGACCAAAGGCCAAATAGTGTTATGAGTCTTGGCAATACTTAAACATTCAACTGAGGTAAATGCAATAATATTCTTTTGTCTTAGGAACTGAAATGTCTGAAATAAGGGTACAGTCTCATTTATCTCCACACCTAAAATATAGTTTCTAGAAGTCTTTTTACTAAATTCATTCATGGGATGTGAGCATCAGTGGCTGGGCCAGCATTTATTGTCCATCCCTGGTTGCACTTCAGAAGGTGGTGATGAACTGTCTACTTGAACCACTGCAGTCCATGGAGGTACACCAAAATACTGGAAGGGAGGGAGTTCCAGGATTTTGTCCCAGTGACAGTAAAGGAATGGCAATGTATTTCCAAATCAGGATGTTGTATGGCTTGGAGTGCAAACTGAGGTAGTGTTGTTCCCATGTACGTGCTGCCCTTGTCCTTTTAGATGACAATGCTGTCAAAGGAATTTAGGTGTATTTCTTTTGTCCATCTTGTAGGTGGTACACACTGTTGCTACAGAATTTTGGTACTGGAAGCAGTTAATTCTTGTGAATGTGGTGCTAATCCATTGGGCTGCTTTGTCTTTGGTGGTATCAGGTTCTTGAGTGTGATTTGCGCTGTGCTTATCGAGAAAATTGAGGAGTGTTTCATCTTCTCCTGACTTAGAGACAGGTAATGGAGGTGAGGATTTGTTGAGTCAGGAAGTGAATTACTCGCAGCAACATTCCTAGCCTCTGACCTGCTTTTGTAGCCACCACATTTAGATGGCTGGTTCAGTTCAGCTTCAGGTCACATTCCTCAATCCCTGGATCATGGGGAATTCAGCAATGACAATGCCATTGACTGTCAAGAGGTTATGGTAAGATTCTCTCTTGTTAGATATAATCATTGCCAGGCACGAGCGTGGTATGACAACTTGAGACACTACTGAGACAATCCCTGCTGAGATTACTGATCTCTAACAGCCACAATCATCTGACTTCATACTAGTTATGACTCCATCCAGTGGTTAACCTTCCCCTATGCTGGGGCTGCTTGACCAAAATAATCACATGATGTCAAGGACATTCGCTCTCACGTCACCACTGGAATTTTGCATTAATGACGCCTGGAAAATGGGATTGCTGTACAAAGATTCCATTCATTATTTTCCCTTGGAGCCTATCAAAAGTACAAATCAATATGTACTGGTTTAGATGCTTTAGAAATATTCAGCATTGCTATGTCTTATTTTTTCTCCGAAACCTTTACAAAGGTATACATGCTTTTATCTCTGTGAATTTTGATAAGATCAAGGTCAAATGAAAATAAATCCCCTTTCCCTGTCATACATTTATTTATCCATTGTTCTATCCTCTTGTGACTGCAGATAAGATGATGAGTGTACATTGTTGCCATTTCACACAAACTGCTGGGAGTTATATTAAAGCAGAACAAATAGCATTCCTTATTCAATGAAGTTTAGCCTTAAGACTGCTCTGGTCTTTGTCACAGAACACCAGTGGGTGAACACATCATGTTGTTGGCAATACAGCTTTTTCAGCAGTACTTTTAAAGCAGTCTCGGATAATCCCTTAAACATTTTACAAATATCTTCTGTGGCATTATTTTAGAATCTCTTTATATTTATTTTGCAAGTAACATTCATACATTCAAGTGTAAAGCAATGACCATCACCAAGAACCATCATTCCTTTGATATTCCAATGCATTACCATTCCAGAGTCCTCCAGAATATCCTGCAGGTTAACATTCACCAGAAATTTAATGGTATCAGCCATAAAAAGACAGTGATTACAAAAACAGGTCAGTGACTATGAATTCTGTAGTGAGTAGCTCACCTTCCCATTGACAAGGCACAAGCCAGGAATACGATGGAATATTCTGCACTTGCCTGGATGACTGAAACTCCAACAACAGTCAAGAAGCTCAGTACTGTCTACTGTCTACTGTCTAGATAAAATGGCCCCTTTAATCAACATCATCCATCCTCCATCACTGATGCAGCGTTGCAGCAATGTGTGCTATGAATAAGCTACAGCAAATCATCAAGCCTCTTTTCATAACACTTCCCAAACCCACAAACTTGCTCTTTGGAAGGACAATGGCAGTAGGTGGGTGGACAAAAATCACTACTTGTTAGTTTCCCTCAAAACTTGGGACCATGTTGTGTTTTTTCACTGACACTGTGGCAAAATTTTGGAACTTCTCTTACAGTGGCGCCAACATCAGATCGACTGCAGCAGTTCATGGAGGCTACTCCAACATTGTTTCAAGGAAACTAAATCCTAGCAATGTCCCCATCCTGTCAATGAATTTAAAAATATAGGCTTACAAAATCTCGCAGCACTGAAGGAGGCTATTGGTCCATCATGGATGTGCTACTGCTTTGAATGAACTCTGCAGTGTTATCCTCCATCCCACTTTTCTCCCATTACTCTATAATATAATTCTCCACAATTTTGGCCAAATATCTATTGAAAATCTGTTGGATCTGCTGCCACTGTTTCTTCAAACAACATATTTCACAATTAAGAACCCCTGCATTAAATAAGTTATTCTAGTCGCCGTCCTCCCTACTCCACATTCTTTCGCCAATTATCTTAAAACAGCTGAGGCAAACAACTTTTCCGAAATTGCTCTGTCAAAATCCCTCCTAATTTTGAAGATCTCCACTGCAGTGCATTATTAATAATATAATCAGTTAAATTTGAAGAGGAATTTTAGCACTTTAGAAGCAAAAAACTTCTTATAACAGGTTCTCCAGTAAGGCTATGGCAAAGGAAATTAATGAAGAGAATAAGTAATTACACTGGAGAAAAGACTAGCTTTTGTGATTTAATCCCAGCTAAGCACCACCCCCACTTACCACACCCCACCATACTCTGTTCGACTGATCTATAATTATGGTTCCATGCCTCCTCTGGTACATTAATTCCTTCAGCACATGTCTGATGCAACAAAAAGCCATAGCAACAATAGTACAGCAGATTTGGATAGAATTTGGGTTGATAGATCATCATTTGCATTAGGTGGAATGTTCACATAAATTTGCATAATTACATGTCTAGCTTGCTTGTAACAGACAGAGAGATTCACTTTTGTCCCCTGCTCTTTTCTCTTTTGGAAGTGTAGTTGAAAGACCGCACATTCTCTCGTGTCTTTAGAATTTACCAATCTCTAGTACTTGAAGTATTTCTCTCTCGCCCTTGAAGAACTCTAGCCATTCTTTCATGTGTTTGAACCAGCGCCAACTCATTTATTCATTTGAGCTCTGTAAGGCATGGATAAATTTATTCTATCTAGCATTTAATAAAAAGTTGAATTAAAAATTGACTTATGCTATGACATGCTTAGTTTTGCCCTTCTAGGGTTTGAATTCTGAAACTATTGGCCCTTTCAAGAACGCAATGTGTCATCAATCTCCTAGTTGTGTGACAAGGCCACTGATTTCTTACAGTACTACTTGAGGCGGTTGTTTAATAATTAATTTTTTCGTTGCTGAAGTACTCAATAAAGTAGATTGAAACATTTTATTCAAGGGCAAGATATTACATCTTCAACACGGGGTGAAAAAAAATCTCATTCCCATGCAAAGGTTGGACCATAAATCAAAACGTACTTTAATAAAAGCCTTATTTTGTATCAACGATTTTTCCCCCTGAAATGTAGATTATGTTTTAAAGATCCTTAAATTTATATTTTTAATTTGTGGCAGTATTGTCACTATTTATCTTACCTTTGAATCACAATGGTCTCTGCACTGACGAATTGAGTTTGATGTTGATTTTTCAGAGATTATTTTGATATAGGTTGGCTGAGTAATATTGAGTGTAATTTACAAAAGCATTACGCTTGATACAAAAGCATTTTGCATGGCTCAGTCTTCATAACTGTCAAGGCATTTGACTTTTACAAACTGGGAATAATGCTAAAAATGTGGCACTGATGGTCAATTCACTTTCACTGAAACTACTGAATTGCTGACAAGTTGAGAGATTGCAGCCAATTAGACTTTCACCTGGTTAAAATAACATCCGGCATAAAAAAATGCATAATGTTCTCAAAGATCAATTTTTGTTTGCCAGTACACTAAGCTGGTATAATAATTTCTAAAAATAATTTTTGATTCCACGTAGTCTATAATATTCTCTTCTCTTCAGATGTCAAATCAACTTTAATTTCAGGTGTCAGGATGCATGTTGCCTTTTCAGCTACCTGAGAAGTGTTGGCACCAATGCATTTTCAATTTTGGTCTATCATTATGCCTGATAAGGTACAGCAGTGATTTGCAATTACCTTTTACAGGTTCTGGCTGACCAGCAGGCTCTGCCATTCCTACTGCCTGTCTTACTGGAATGATTTACATGTGGATAACCAAATCTGTTTGGCCATGTTACGTTATGAACATATGTACATGAACATATATTGTGGCCATCAAGTCTCAAAGTAATAGTCTAACCCAGAACGTATAGCATAGACTGAGGGACATTACCACTGTGCCACAAAACCTCCAAGCCAAATATCATGGTACATTCGCAAGCAAATAAATTGGAAGTGTTTTTATCTGTGCTTTAGAATGAAAACATATCAGCCCTCTCCTGTTTTCAGAAGTTTCATACCTTTGAATTCAGAAATCCTTTAATTGTTTTGTTTTGCATGACTGGACGTTTTTATTGTCTCCCAAGCAGTGAAAATCTATTTGTCAAATTGTATACCATTATGGTGACACCCGATAACATTATTTACAGAGGATTGTCAAAAAAGTCAGAGAAAAAAATAATTTTATCTCAGCAACATCAAAGCCAGTTTTTCTTTACAGATGCTACCTGAGCAGTTGAGTATTTTGTTAGTGTTGGAATTTAATATGATTTGATAAGGTTGTGCATTGTTTCCAAACTTAGCTATAGGGAAGAGTTTCACATTATAGCCATTCCAAACTAGTGCTAGAATTCAAAATAACACAGTACCACTGCATGCTTTTCTCAGACTGGACTACATCATTGCCAAATGTTTTATTCAGTAATCTCAGTGAGACCTAGCTAATCAGACCCCTAACCCTACTGTTTCAGCTCGATTTGTTGACATCATCTCGTGAGATGCATTGAATCTTTCATCCAGACTGCTAAATAGGAAGTCATTGAATACTTATAGGAAGATGGTTCATTAATAAGCCTTGCTCAGGTGAACTAACCATGGATGTAGCTTCAAGGAGGGTTCAGGGATTCGGTGTGAAAGCAAAATATTTGATATATCTTTTGAAATACACCCCCACTCCCTGATATAATTGATCCATTTTCATTTGCAATATGCTTAAGAGACCAAAACAATTAACCTGCAGTTATCTAAGATAAGACTGTTTTGGTGTTCTTTGAACAGTATGTAATGCAATGGCAAACTAATAGGAAGCCTTGTTTTCTTGGGAGATATTTTTAAATACACTGGCATATTTTCATACAAGATAGATTTATTTAATCACATTCTGTTTCTATCAGACAGCATTGAACTGCTGGGTTAATCCATAAGACATATTGTTGGATTTCAATCTCAGTAGATAATTTGAAAAGTCATGTGTTTCAACAGCTATGGAAAATGTTTCATTATAAAGACGCAACCTGAGAGTTTCTTTACATTAAATTGCTATTCTGTTCAATGCATGCTCTCCATAGTAAATCCGTATCTTGCTCAGTAGCTGAGCCACATGATGGACCAAGAAGATATCATGCTTGGTTCCTAGTTTGTGTTGAGAGAGCAACAGTGTGGGTATTGGAATTGCTTTAATGGGTTAAAAGGAAAATTGGTCATGGCTCCTGTTGCTGATCACCATATAAAGCTACACCAAGATCAAATCTCAAATACCTAGAAATGTAATATGGTAGTTATGTTATTCGTTAAGTAATCCAGAGGCTTGCCGTAACGATTCAGAGATATAGTGGGACAGAGTTTTGCTTGCAAAGTTGGTAGATCCACCTCCTTTCCCCCACTCATCCCCACCAACCCCTTTCCCTTATAACCTTAATGCCAATTCACCAGAATCCACCAAAAGAATAACTCAGGAGACATTTTGAGATAAGATAAAAATGATTTTCTAAAATATAATACAATCATCGCCATTTTGAAAAAGCAACCAGATTTTATCCACTCATCAAGTATGTTTGCACCTACTCCATAAATTTGTTACTCCTGTACTACAACTTCAGGCCCTTGAAACTGCAAAGTCTGAGTCATCATTCAGTTCAGATGGCTTGCAAATATTGGGTTTCGTTCACGTGTGAATCATGTTCCACCCCTTTCACCCATTGATACAATTGGCTCTATCACAAATTAGGAAGGTCCTTCATATCTGAGACACAAGTTGGTAACTCTGAGTCACAGTGACTACAGACAATAGACAATAAGTGCAGGAGTAGGCCATTCTGCCCTTCGAGTCTGCACCACCATTCAATATGATCATGGCTGATCATCCTTAATCAGTATCCTGTTCTTGCCTTATCTCCATAACCCTTGATTCAACTATCCTTGAGACCTCTATCCAACTCTTTCTTAAATGAATCCAGACACTGGGCCTCCACTGCCCTCTGGGGCAGAGCATTCCACACAGCCACCACTCTCTGGGTGAAGAAGTTTCTCCTCATCTCTGTCCTAAATGGTCTACCCTGTATTTTTAAGCCATGTCTTCTGGTTCGCAACTCTCCCATCAGTGGAAACATGTTTCCTGCCTCCAGAGTGTCCAATCCTTTAATAATCTTATATGTCTCAATCAGATCCCCTCTCAGTCTTCTAAACTCAAGGGTATACAAGCTCAGTCACTCCAATCTTTCAGCGTAAGGTAGTCCCGCCATTCTAGGAATTGACCTCGTGAACCTACGCTGCATTCCCTCAATAGCCAGAATGTCTTTTCTCAAATTTGGAGACCAGAACTGCACACAGTACTCCAAGTGTGGTCTCACCAGGGCCCTGTACAGCTTCAGTAGAACCTCTGGAAACATTTGATGCATGAGCTGAATTTGCATCATGAAGGCTGAGGAATTTAAATTCAGTGAATTAAATAAATCACAAGAAAAATATAAGATCAATAATGGACAACTATACAGCATGTCAAGTGTTGTGAACCCCTCACATTTGCAGGTGGAACTTTGTCATCCTTAGCTGATCTGGGCCTATATGTGATTCTGGACCACAGCAATGTAGTTGACTATTATCTATTTTTTTGAATGGTTTAGCAAACCACACAGATGTCAAGAAGGCAGCTCGCCAGCCCCTTTCTGTAGAAATTGGGTTGAGCCATAATTACTGAACTTTCCAGTGCCATTCATAGTTTGTGGCTGAGGCAAAGCAAATGACAGCTGAGATTCTAATAATAGATTTAGTCATACAGTTTTTATCTGCTCGTCCCACAGGCTAAGGAGATTGCAGTCATTTAAAAAAGAACCATTGTTAAATCTAAAAACGTTCTCTCAACAGAGTTTGTAACGAATAAATACCGTGAATAAGACTGAAACTTTCCTATGAAAAACGGCATTGTTGAATATAAGTGGTGGTACTCACACAGTACTTGCTCATATATGACATAATGGTTGGTTGTACGTAGGGCACTCAGTGGCTGTGGATACAAAATATGCATTTCACTCTGCATTTTGGATTTGAACCCAAAATTTATGAAAGTGTATAATTTACAGTCTTCCTTCTTGTTGTATGTTTTTATTTGTATGGTAGCTGGTTCTGTTCATTTTTTTTGTCAGCAGAGAGACAGTATAAATATATATTCCTATGGCCAATGAATGAAGTCTCTGATCTGCCTGATATCCCCAATCTGTTCATTGAGCACCTTGCGATCCATTTGTGCCATTTTCTCTCAAGCTACAGCCAGATGGGACACCACACGCAAGTGGAGTTTGCCGTCTCAAGCACAGAAAATCTAACACAGTTTGCTTTGACTCACAGTGAGGCTTCTGCCCAAACAGATTGTTGACAGTGGACATTCTCACTGCAAGAGAATAAGTGCAGACCTTTTCAGAAAAATAAAGGAAAGCATATGGGGAAGCTGGAGATGATAAACAGAGGGAGCCCGCCACCACAGTCTGTGTTCCACCTGTATCCGAACCTGCGAAAAACAACTCTCAAGTCTCAGAATTGTCAGTCATTCCAAACTTAACGCAATAGATAAATTGATTTCTGCTTTCTCTACAACTGTTTATTGTTAAAGAATAGTAAATGTAGGTCCGATTCACTGTGCTGCAACTATAACCTCTGCTACGTGGTTAAGCAATGATTAGAGATCAGATACTTGACAAGCCAGGAGACTGAATTCCAAGGTGTCAGCTGTGGCTCAGTTGGTAGAGCTGACATCTTTTGATTCAGACAGTTGGGCTTCCATTCCAATCTAGAAAAAGAGCAGAGACATGTAGACTGACATTCAGTGCAGCACTGAAGGAGTGCTCCACTATCAGAGGTGGGACAAGCCATTCATCTGAGGCTCAATTTGATAAAAAAAATCCAAGGATACTACTTCACAGAAGAGCAGGGTAATTTTCCTTGATATGCTGGCCAGTATTTATTCCTCATTGAGCATCACAAAAAAAATCAAGATTATTTGATCATCATCTTCTAGCTTCTTTCAGAACTCAATGTGACTAGTTTTTCTGTTGTTTAATCAACTACAGCAATGACTACCCCTCATTAGTCAGGAATTTACTTGGAGTGATTATAGCTAATCCAATATGGCCACCACACATGCACAGGCGTAACCAGTGATGCCAACTGTCCATGACAAGACAGGACACAGGAAGTGACTGCACAAACACCCATTATCTCACAGTTGTCTGTACCTGGTGACATCATCACATTCGTGTGAAAAGGCACTGAAAAATCTGAGGGTGAACAAATCACTAAAGGTGACAGGATCAGTTCAGAAAACAGCAACATGCAGAATCCCGGTCTTGAGTATGGACACAGAATCCACAAGCAGACACATTACATTAATCCATGAAGAACACGGTTTTAGTGTCAACTGGAGTGTTACACCAGATCTGGACACTAGACTTCAGGAATGCTCTGAAGGAATTAATGGAGTGCAGAAATTATTCATGAGAATGATTCCAGGAGTGAGGACCTTCAGTCACATGGATAGATGGGAGAAGCCGGAGCCTTTTTTTGCTTTTCAGAAAAAGAAGGAATTTGATAGAAGATATCAAAATGATAAGCAGTCTGGACAGTGTAGATAAAGGGAAACTGTCCCCATTTGTGAAGAATCAACAACTAGAGGCCTCTCATTTAAGATGCAGAAGGCGTAATGGATCATAACAAAACAAAAATTTTTAACATGCAGGAGAAAGATCTGAAATGTACTCCCCAAGGGTGGGTGGAGGGAAATTCGATTATGGATTTCAAAAGTGAATTAAACAATATCAGAGGAAAAAGGTATATGCAGGGCAATGGGTAAAAGGTGATGGAGTGGGATTAGGTAAATTGCTCTTGTAAAGAACCAAGATGGACATAATGGACTGAAAATCTTTTTTATGTGCTTTGATCATCCTACAATTTCAGAGAATAGATGTTCCTCTGAAGTATAGTCTGAGAAGTATTCTGCATCATCACTTGAGAGCACATGTGGAATGTTATGAAGTTTTCTCTGCTCATTACTCACTTTGACTCAAGAATTCATTGAATATGTGGTTTTGGTGTCACGACAGGTGAGGAAATTAGTTTGGGTTTGGAGGGATGTCAGACCTAGGTGGTTTTTACTATCTCTTTGGCGGCAACATTGTGGGCATTGATGACCAGAACAAATGCATGGATAAACCCTGCTGACTATATGCGTTAGGACAGACAATGGAGAAAGCAAATTTTAAAAAGTGAATTATCGGACAGTACATCTTTATGAATACATCCTAGCCCGAAGCTCAGTATATAATTTCATGAACTTTACATTCTTGTTAAAATGGACTAAAGTTTAAATAATTTGTTGATGAATTCTGTTTTCCATAAAGTTCTTTGTTCTATCAAAACTATTAGCAAGTTATTTATTTCTGGTGTGGGTGTATTTTATTGAGCAGGACTTCTCCATCTTGCGGAGAAATGATGGTAGAGGTTCAATGTTGACAGATATCACAATTTTTAATAATAGCAGTACGTTCTTCAGATAAATAACCACATACCACATTTATGTCTCAAGGCTTAAAGAGGTGTATAGGCCAAAAAGAAGTCTCACAATTAGAGCATTTCTCATAATTGTAGGGTGCCACAAATTGCTTTACAACCAATAAGGTACTTTTTAAGTATCACTGTTGTAAGTTTGAAAACATAGAACTAGTCACGTACAACAATGTGATAATCACCTAATAATCTTGTTTTATGTCTTTGGTTGGGGTTTAAATGCTTAATAGATATCAGGGTAAACTCCCAACGTTTCATGTGTTCTTTTACATTCACCTGACAGGGAGATCCTGAGTTTAATGCCTCATTTGAAAATTGGTACCTCTAACAGTGCAGAACTCCCTCATTTTATTATTATTTCTGGTGCTAGTCCTGTAATGAGACTTGAATCCAGAATCATGGAACTTAAAGACAAATATGCTACCAATTGAACCATGTCACGTGATTTTATTTTTGTTTTTCTTTCCACTTCTATCTAAGGCTGCGCTTCATTTGGGGTGGCATGGTAGATTAATGGTTAGCACTGCTGCCTCACAGTGCTAGGGCCCTGGGTTTGATTCCACCTTTGGGTGACTGTCTGTGTAGAGTTTGCATGTCCTTCTGTCTGTGTGGGTTTTTTGCCAGGTGCTCTGGTATCCTCCCCGAGTCCAAAGATGTACAGTTTAGGTGGATTGGCCATGCTCAATTGTCACATAGTGTCCATTGATGTGTAGCCCCGGTGGGTTAGTCATGGTAAATGTGGAGTTATAGGGATTGGATGGGATGCTCGTGAGAGGATCAATGCATACTCAATGGGTGAGGCACTGTAGGGATTCTGTGATTTAATGATGTCTTTCACTAAAAGTGAATCTGGAAAAACAAATGGAAGGAAGCATTTCAACTAGGAATGAAATGAGAGAGACAAGCATCTTATTAAAACATGTTTCAGTAATTAAAAAACTGCTTGGATGTGTTGTGAAGAACAATATCTACATCCTCTTTCAGAATCTAAGTGGTTTGGGAAGACAAATTGCAAGAAAAAATGCCAAGCATGACCCTCTTCAATAACAGAAAATGTAACCACCACCCCTTGACATTCAATCGTGTTGCCATCGCTTAATCCCCCACTATCAACATCCTGGGGATTACCATTGATCAAAATCTCAATTGGACACATGAATACAGTGTCTGCAAGAGCAGGTCAGAGGCTAGAAATAGTGCAATGATTAACTCATCTCCTGACTCCCCAAAGCCTATTCATTATCTGCAAGCCACAAGTCAGGAGTGTGATGGAATACTAGCCACTTACCTGGATGGTGCAGCTCCAACACCATTTAAGAAGCTTAATGCCATTCAAGACATTTGACTGGCACAATATCTGGAAGCATCCACTCCCTCCACCACTGATGCTCAGTAGCAAAGCTGTGTACAATCTTTAAGATCCACTGTTGAAATTCACCAAAGATCCTTAGATAGCATCTTTCAAACCCACAACTACTTCTATCTAGGAGGTCAAGGGTAGTAGATATCTGGGAACACCACCACTTGCAGATTGCCTTGCAAGCGATTCACCATCCTCATCTGTTGCTGGGTCAAAGTCTTGGAAATCCCTGCCTAATGGGTCAATCTACAGCACATAAGCTTCTGCAGTTCAAGAAGGTAGGTCACCACCATCTTCTCAAGGGCAACTAGGGATGGGCAATAAATGTTGGTCAGCCAAAGCCCACATCCCATGAAAGATTTTTTAAAAACCTTAGAATCTAAACCAAATTCATCGTTTTTCATATTTTTGCCTTCAGGAGTACAATGGGTGAAAATAGAGGATCAGAATCACTGAAACCAAGGAAACAAGTACTGTTCTCAGAGAATGTTTATTCCCAATCAAAGAACAGGGTAATTATTCAAGCAACAGTTTAAAATCAAAACATACAGTTAAAATGTGCCTCGATAGAGAAAATTGAGAAAAATGGAAAATGTGGAAAACGTTAAGAAGCTCTGTGAGCAGGGAATTTTGATGGAGGGTTTGTTGGACTGGAATGAAAAACTTAAATAGGCAAGATTCAAACAAGTTTCCATCAGTGAACTAAATTCTTGACCCATAAGTCTGTGAAACATTAAGTCACATACTCTGTTTATGATTATTTATGTTGCCTCTGGGTGCAATTGTAGTGAAAAGCACATAAAGTCGAAATAATAATGTGTAATTTATATTTTTCATATTTAGGTAATTTCTATGCTTATTAGGGGCTCCATTTAGATGTCCTATTCTAAGTTTGCATGGTATTATTTTGTTCCATGACAGAAAAATGAAGCATATTCAAAACAATTTGATCCTATAAGCAGCACACAGCTCTTACATATAAAAGTACTTCCTGTTAATTTCTACATAATTGATAGGTGATGAATCCTAATTTTATTTCTGTTATTTGTTTATATGCAAACGTACACCAAGTATCCTCACGCATCTATTTGCAGTTTACAGTCTTGTGACTCTATGGTGCAGACATTGTTTTGATTCTGACTTTCTCTGCTCATACGTGCATTGTGTCTGCCTCCTCTGAAGAGGTTAGATGTGCAGCGCCAGACATCTCTCACTGAGAGGCTTTGTAGGTTTTCTCCAAGGATGAAGCAGTGGCAACTCCAGGGAGGGTGCAATGCCTGTAACTATATGTACTCTTCTTAATTGAAATCCAATTATCCTTAATTCCACAGAGCATGTCACACACACACACATGCAAACACACGCGTACAACTATGCCTTTGCAAGCCAATTATATCAAGCGAAGCATATAAAGGATGACTTGTTAATTGTGTTGGACACTTTGCATAGCAACATTGTGCTGAGACAAAGCAATTTTCCCTGTGTTACACAACAAAGCACCTGTCATATTTCTTTGCTCTTTCTCTTTGCAAAACCTGTGAATTTCTGCGCCGCGTTTTTTTCTGCTCAGCCACTAGGAATATATTGTAAGTGCTTTGCTTATGAGACATTATAATAGTTTATTTTTCCCAACAACCGAGGTGAGATTTTGCACCTCATTAGAATAAGTCATTTTCAAGTTGCAATCATCCTGCTTTGTAATGACTCTACTTCCCCACTTGGACTGCACTTTGTCATTCGAGACTTTCAGCTGATATTTGGTTCTACAGAGAACTCATTATCAGTACCTTAACAGTTTCAACTGCAAATATATAGGGAGGCAAGGCACACAAATAAAACATTGAAGATAAGTCATCTCAATGTTTACCTGTTGTCCTGTTCAAGCCCAATGCATTCCCAAATATTGGATAAAATCATTCAGCCTTGGTTGCATGGGTAGCACTCTTGTTTCTTAAATGCAGGGTTTTTGACTTCCCAAAGGGACTTGATCAAATCTGACATTCCAACTGCCCTGTCAAAAGTGCTATCTTATGGATAGGATATTAAGTTAAAGGTCTCTGCAATATTTGGAAAAGATCCCATACCAGAAGAAGAGGGTAGTTATCTCTAAGGCTAGTATTTTTCCATGAATCAATATCACAGAAATGACTAACTGTTGTTGCTATTTGTGTGACCTTGCTGTCTGTGAATTGACTGCTGTGTTTCCAGCTGTACATCAAAAGCACTTATGGTTCAAAGTAATTTGGGGTGTTCTATGGTTTAAGTAGATGATACAGTTCTGGGACGCTTTTTATTGATGCTTGAAATCCAAAATATAAGCAGAAAAAACAGGTTAACACTTAGCAGGAAGGTAGCATCCATGGAGAGGGAGAGACAGAGATACAGAGACAGAGGTATCAGTCCAGGCACTTGTGGGCAGCACGGTGGCACAATGGTTAGCACTGCTGCCTCACAGCACCAGAGACCCGGGTTCAATTCCCGCCTCAGGCGACTGATTGTGTGGAGTTTGCACGTTCTCCCCAGTCTGTGTGGGTTTCCTCCGGGTGCTCCGGTTTCTTCCCACAGTCCAAAGATGTGCAGGTTAGGTGAATTGGCCATGCTAAAATGCCTGTAGTGTTAGGTAAGGGGTAAATGTAGGGGTATGGGTTGGTTGCACGTTGGTGTGGGCTTGTTGGGCTGAAGGGCCTGTTTCCACACTGTAAGTAATTTAATTAATTCTACTTCTGACTTGCTGAGTTTTCTCTATGTAGACCCTGAGATGATGTTCAAAGGAACGTGGAGCTAGGGAACACAGTTTCAAAATATGGGGTCCCCCATCTCAGATGGAAAAGAGAATGAATTTCATTTCAGATGAGGGTGGCAAATCTTGGAGAAAACTGTGAAGTCATTCAAGACATTCATGGATGAGATTGACAGGTTCTTGAACAACTGAGGAGTGGAGAAAAATGGGGAACAGGCAGAGAAATTGAATTAAAATCAACCACAACCTTAATGAATAATGGAGCTTGATGGGCTAAATTGACCGTTGTTGCTCTCAATGTTTATGTTTTGAATTGAATTGTGTTTTGAATGAAACCTTGCTTCCAAGACTCTCTTAATCGTCCCATTGGATGATTCGCCTTTGTCAGCTAAATAACCCAGCTCTCCTCAACATCAAAGTTAAAAATCACACAACACCAGGTTATAGTCCGACAGGTTTAATTGGAAGCACTCCTCAACATCAGTACATTTATTGTGATTAAATTATGGCTGGGAGCCTTCAAATAATGTATTACATTTTTTGAGGTCGCCTATGATTTACCTTCTTGTATATTGCAGCAGCATAGAGATTAACCTTTAATTCCTGGAGATTCCAGGGCAGCACTCAAAAGTCAATATGCTGACATCTGAACTGTTGACCTTTTTGTATATCTACTCATGCGAAGCAAAGAAGATTATCATGTTTTAAACACTTTGTAATACTTCCCATTACCCGTTCACGAACAGTAAATTAGTCAGGGAGTACCCAAGCGTCTCGTGTTACAAATGGACTAATTTTAAGTGTCATTGTTCTCTGACCTGATCGCATGCAATGCTTTATCTGAAGTAATTGTGCTTTGAATGGCAAAACTGATTGAAGTTGGATGACTGCTTTGGGATCAGCAATAGAGTCTAAGTAGACACATTTTGACCCGTGCTTCCCCAACCATGCACAGAAGTTGCAATACTCCACATGCATCACCAAGTTGAGTAACTTAATGGACCTTTCGTAAATGCTTTCTGATGTTTATCAAACTCTAGTGGGTACAATATGCCCCAAAAGAGATCTGTACAGTAATTCTGGCATGTTATATTTGACACATCATTGCTTTAACTGCAGCTTTCCACAGAATGACCCTTTGACCATTAAGCCTGTGCTGCTCCTTAATCATGCTGACATGCCTCGTAAATGCAAACCCAGATTATTCAATCTCAGACAGAATCTCAATGAACTTTTCAATGCAATACCAATCAGGTTAAAACAACAGGAGGCAGCGCTCAATATATCGACCTGTTTATGGTTTTATCACAAATAAAATTAACGTGTTTGTGCTTTGCAAACAGAGCTTTTTCAAACTTCTTGATAAAGTTCATGGAGATAAGAAATGTCTGGATGTTGTAGATTTGAGCTGAATTGCAAAGCTGAAGCTGTTGAGTTTTACTTCAAATGCAACTACAAATTGGCATTATTCTGGGCAACACTGAACTGCCAATGGTTAAGCCTTGAAAGGAATAAAAATATTAAGGGGAAACTAGACAAATATGAGGGGTTGAGTATAAAGGATGAAGGAAGGCTTATGCTAGGCAGAAGGTTAGCATGTAGCAGTTGGGCTGAATGGCCTGTGCCTGTGCTGTTAAATTCAATGGAATTATTTGAATGGTGCCCTTCAGAGCACATCAAAACTGCACAAGGTCTACATTATGATATTCTGCTTGGTAGTCTGTTCAGTATTTGAACATGCAACTGCAATTTGCACCTTAAATATTTACGAGATATGCCTCACTTGAATTGGACATGATTATTACTGAGAAAATATTAGTCTAGCGATACTTAAACAGACGTGCAGTGCCACATATCATCTTTCTGTTGGCCTTTATTGCTCCAATCTGGCACAAGTTAAACTCTGGATAATTATCTGGTTGTTGCTAAATGCTGTGCAGAGATTCTGACTTTGAGACCAGAAGTGATTGTGAGAATTAGTTCAGAGTAAAGGAGATTTCCAGTCAAGATGGAGTGCTTGAGTACTCCAAAAGTTAATATAAATAATTTGAATTTGTTTGCAGACATGCTTCATTTGGAAAAAGGTGTCCATTTGTGTCATGCCTTTCCTGTCACCCACAAGCACTCACAGTGATTCAACTATTTCTGAAATGTAGTTGCTGTGGCAATTTTGGAAATTTAGCTGTGAATGTACAAATTTCAAGATCTCATAAACTGCAAAATTACAATGAACTGATAGTCTGTTCTGTGATGTTGATTTGAGGGTGAATCTTTGTCTGAACAGGAAGGATAAAACCTCTGCTCTTCTTTGTAATTGTTTCATTATATACCCCTCCTGAGAGAGCAGATGGCATGTCCAACAGTGCAGCCGTCCCTTGGTACTGTGCTGGAGTCAAGGGCCTCCAAAGACAAGGGATGGACAAGAATTGAATGCTGGATGTTACAATAGGTTAGAAAATTGACTTCACTCCTCCTGTGAGCAAGCTGCAAATCCAATCTGAAATAAAGAAATAGAAGCAAAATCTCCCAATGACAACAGTAATGGTCCCAAAAACGTGTTTGTGTCAAATGGCCACACCTTCTTGAAATCGTCTCTTCTAAAAAATGTTGTGAGTTTTATATGTAAGTTAGCTATGCTCATAACTCTGGGCATTTATATTTTCTGTCATCTTTTACACTAGTTCAAGATTTGAGTCACCTGAATCAATCAAAACACACTAAACCGATTGTGCCCTCAAAACTGATTACACCGGCCATCAACTCTGTCTACCCCTGGACAGCATTCATTCAAGAAGGTAGCTCCCTGTAACTTGCCCCAGGACCATTAGAGATCAACAATAAATGCTGGCTTGGCCAGCTATGCCCACATCCCAGTGAATGAGAAAATATAAAATCAGAAATGTAAAATCCTCCATAAGTCATCACAATTGGGCCACAAAAGGGAAATAATTATAATTCGTATTTTTCTTTCATTTAGAAAGTATTCCTCAATGGTTTTAAAAGGCATGAGGAGTCATGCTTTATTAATGTTGTTTAAAATGGGTTTATAACCAAAAGTGAGAATATCAAATAAGTGTGTTCAATCCTCAATCAGTTAACGAGCTAATCTAAAATTACTGAAAATGACTTGCAAAACTCTCCTGTACTGTTGAACAGTTTGATGGTTGTACATTAGGCTGTTTCTTAGCAAACATCTTTTTGATGTGAAAATGCTTTTGAAATGTATGTGTGTGTCTGTGTGCCTAAGAAAGCATTCACAATTTGAAGGGAGCTCCCACACAGTTGGTAGGATCTCGCAATTCCCTGAGAGTGAATCACATCTTCAGCTGAAAACATGAATGCAGATGGTTTTGGATACAGCACACTTATATATGAAAATCTGCTTTTTTTTTGTTTTTTGGAATGTGCTGATATTAAATAAACAGAAACTCAATCCAATTAATTTTAAAGCCCATTTGGTATTGCAGACAAGTGTTTATTTTTAATGTGGTGGGACTCCTGTCTCTTGATGTTTAGTGCAAACGACTGTGGAGCTGTTTGTACACTTTATTAGGTTACATGATTCATGTAGATGGATTCAGGGACGGGGGCAGCCTTTAAAATGCTGAATCCAGGTCTCTTCTTCCAAATGTAAAATCATGCGATCCTGAGCCAGCTGCTTGGGTTAAGGCAGACAGATGAAAGCAGTTACCACAGGGATATTAGGGTCCAAAACACTGAAGTAAACCGGCACTAGTATTAAAACTGCTCTTTCGTGCATTATGTAGACAGTGTGGGATATGGTAAATTAATGTTACTTCTGCAATTCTCAATTATTAGCTAAAAGCGTATGCAAGAAAGAAATGGGACTGTAAGACAGACAGTTAAACTCAATATGCCTGTATAAACAATAGGTATAAACATCTGTTTCCCACTTTTACAGAAACGCAGGAACAAACCCCAATTAAAAGGCTTAGTGATAAGATGCTGTGAAAAGGCAAGGATGTGCCCACAGCAAGATGAGGTCAAATGGCCTTGAGAACAGGAATGAGTATGTTTTTCACAGACAAGACCGGATAAGACACGAGATAAGCAGGAGTAATGGGTACCGGTCTTAGGGAAGTGGAGGATGTAAACAGGGCGGAAACCATGAAATTAAAAAAATGTAGGAACCAAATTATATAAATATCGAGTATTTGTTGAATTCAGTGTGTTTTGTCCCTGCCTTGTGGACATCACACCCACTTGCAAGTGTGAAATAAATGACACAACTGATTCAGATCTTGTCTCGGACTGAAATTATTGTAAGTGAGTGAGCTTTGTTTCTCACAACAGGAAGGAGGTTGGAAGAACACAACAAGTCAGGCAGCATCAGGGGATGGAGAAGTCGACGTTTCGGGTGTAACCCTTCTACAGGAATGAAACATTGTTACACCAGAAACATTGATTTCTCCACCTCCTGTTGCTGCATTGCTTGCTGTATTATTCCAGTCCCCTGCCTGTCTATTTTGGATTCCAGCATCTACAGGTTTTTTTTGGGTCTTTTCTACATTAAAATAAAGATTGAACTCCAATGAACGAAGTCTTTCTATAAAGTGCTTTGAGACATTACAAGGAGCTGAAAGGCAGTATATAAACACAAGTTCTTTGGTTTTTGCTGCTAATATGATACTCATCCATCTACCAGCCCAACAAAAGTCATTGAAAATTGTTTAGAATCAGTTTAGAAATAATTTCAGAAAGGTTTGAAGAAGTTATTGTATTAATTTTTTTTCGGATATACAAATCATTTTAAAAATTATTTTGTTAACCAAAGAATACAGCAGGGGTACTGCAGGTGCTGGAGATTAGAGTCAAGATTAGAGTGGTGCTAGAAAAGCACAGCAGGTTAGGCAGAGTCCGAGGAGCAGGAAAATCAACGTTTCAGACAAAAGCCCTTCATCAGGAATGAGGCTGGGAGCCTCAAGGGTTTCAACTCCCTCTCCCACTCTGCTGAGGACATGCAGGTTTTGGGCCTCCTCCATCACCACTCCCTTACTACACGACGCCTGGAGAAAGAACACCTCACCATCTGCTTCAGAACCCTTCAACCCCATAGCATCAATGTGGACTTCACCAGTTTCCTCATTTCCTCTACCCCCCCCACCTTGCCCCAGTTTCAACCTTCCAGCTCAGCACTGTCCTCATGACCTGTCCAACCTGTCAATCTTCCTTCCCACGTATCTGCTCCACCCTCCTCTCTGACCTATCACCTTTACCCCCACCTCCAACCACCTATATCACTGTCAGCTATTTTGTCCACAGCCCCACCCGCTCCCATTTATCTCTCCATCCCCAAGGTTCCCAGTCTCATTCCTGATGAAGGGTTTTTACCTGAAACTTCGATTTTCCTGCTCCTCGGATGCTGCCTGACTTGCTGTGCTTTTCCAGCACCACTCTAATCTTAACAAAGAATACAGCAGCAGGGACATGGATATAGAAAGGTTTCTTTTTAAAATGCATTATCTAATGAGATAAACTGTTTAAATTTGAATGCAGAAGTAAATTAAGCTGGAAAATATCATTTGTATTATTTTTCATTCACTGTAACAAATCACTCATTTTAGTGGTTGAGTTGTTATTTATGTACAATCAATGCAATAGGATTATTATTTAATTACAGAAGTTTGCAGTGCTGTTAGAAAAAGGCAGGAGGCAGCTACTGTGTGGGAAGATTTATAAACCGAAGACAGACTTAATGGAAAATGATATGTAGTTTAAACCTGAACAGACAGAAAAGAATCAGGAGCTCATTAAATAGCAGAATTGTTTCAACTTCTTATGATAGAAGAGTGGGCCAGTCATTAGAATGGACCAGAATATTTTGGACTGGCATTCCTGTTAATAGACAAAATAATAATAAATAACAGGCTTTTTTTTAAGGATCAAGGCTGGGGAGGCTCTAAAATGCTGCTCAGTTACACAAGTTCATGGGCGATTTATATTTGCTGAAGTGTAAATAACTTGTGGTCGAAAATAAATCTTGGAAAAATATCCAATGCAATTTTGAGCAACCTCCAAACCTCTCGCCCCCCCCCCCCACCCCCAGCAGATTTTCAACATATCCAAAACAGAAGGTATACCTTCGTCTGATCTACTTTGTGAGAGAGCTTTGTGTGACAGCACCTGAACACTCATCTGGATTGTGAAAAGGTGAAAGTGATGATGATATCAAGCCAAAAGTCCCTCATCTACACAGGACACATCTGAAACATTGACCTGCCTTCGTGTAATATGTTACAATCTAACATGGCCATCCTCAGTGTCCATTCACACAGTGTTCCTCACTTGATTCTAAGACATGAACCATAGGGTGCTATTTGGCTTCTTGAGCCTGGTCCACTGTACAATTAATTTGTGGTTATTCGGCATCTCAACCATATCCAGCTTCCATGGACAGAAGTTAATGCCCGACAGAGTGTTAGAGCTGAGGAAGGCATGGGCTGAGGACTGCTTCCCTTTCCTGAAGCTAATTGGGGTCCTTAGTTGGACAATTGCTGTCCACTTCAGGGTCTCATCTCCTAGTTCCTTGCACTCAAACACCATTGAATTGAGTTAACTTTATGGTCACATGAACACAAATGAGTAAAGTGAAAAATTTACAATCGCTGCATGACAGCACAGGTACAAAGATACTTAAGGTCAAATACTTAGGAAACAAAAAAAATTAGGAGGTAAAGAAATCAATAATCCAGCATTATAGGTCATGGAATACATTAGAAAACTAAAGAAGTGATGAGTTCAGAATATCAGTCTTCCTGACCCAATCCATACTGGATATCTCCAAGGGATATCTCCACCACCTCGCCGCACACGCTGGACCCACTTGTGTAGGAATCTCCCCACTTTGGGTGCCATCTCTTTGCCACTGCCCACACTTACTCCGAAGCCAGGAGTCTCTGGCTCCGCTGCCAGGCCAGGCCTGACCACTGCTAGGTCGCGAGTCCAACTTCGGCTGTAGTTGTCCCCTTTCTGTGGGCGCCATGTTGAAGGGTCTGCTGCCACCAGTGCCACTGTCTCTGACCACCATAGGAGCTTTGCTGCTGTTGACTCCTATCACCAGGGGAACGTTCTTACTGCCTCCTATCACCGGGGAAACATCCTCACTGTCATTATTTCCTATCGCTGGAGAAACAACCTCACTGCCGCTGCCTCCAATTGCCAGGGGAACATCCTCACTGCCTCCTATCGACAGGGAAACATCCTCACTGCCGCTGCCTCCTATTGCCGGGGGAACAACCTCACTGCCACAGCCTCCTATCGCCGGGGAAATGTCCTCACTACCTCCTATCACTGGGGGAATGTCCTCACTGCCTCCAATCGCCAGGGAAAAGTCCTCACTACCTCCTATCATTGGGGGAATGTGCTCACTGCCTCCTATCACTAGGGGAATGTCCTCACTACCTCCTATTACTGGGGGAGTGTCCTCACTGCCTCCTATTACTGGGGGAATGTCCTCACTGCCTCCTATCACTGGTGGAATGTCCTCACTGCGTCCTATCACTGGGGGAATGTCCTCACTGCCTCCTATAACCAAGGGAACACCCTCACTGCCTTCTATCGCCGGGGGAATGTCCTCACTGCCTCCTATCCCTAGGGGAATGTCCTCACTGTCACTGTCTCCAATGGCCTGGAGAAGCCACGTCTGCCACTCTGCCTGCAGCCTGCTCCCATTGCTGCGCCTTTGCTGCTGAACCAACTCGTTATTGCCAGGGGAATCACTGGGAACCAACTGGCCTCAGAAAAACAGACAAAAAGGCGAGGACAGTAAAGTGAAAAAAAAGAGCAGAAGCAAAAATAAAATGAGGAAGGAAAGCAGGTGGGGGCCTGTGTGCTCTGGGCAAAAACCCGCACACAGCCCTGTTATTTGACTGCCAACTTGCATCAGTGGGTGGGGGGACTCACCATGTGTGTGTGAGGGGGGAGAGGGGTGACAATCAGCTAATCATGTTAGATTTACTTATCCGCCTTGCCACATGCGCTGGACCCACCAATGTAGGAGTCTCCCCACTTTGGGCGCCATCTCTTCGCTGCTGGGCCCATCAGATTTGAAAGAGAGAGAGTGCATTTCTTTGTACAACTGTACTCAGTGCCTGATTGGGGACTAGGCATCACAAAACAAAGGTTAAAGTTGTTCAAAGCCAACCTCAAAGCCTTTCTTCTGTTCCCTTATTCCCACAATCAATGAAACGCTCTTTGGACTCCCACTCATTTCACTCACATGGGCCCTGAATCACTTGGCAATCCTCCCCCTACTTCAATTTACCGTACTGGCTATCACCACCGCTCCTAGTGGCACTGTTCACCCTGGAGTGCTGCGGGCCTCTGGTTAAGTAGCCGTTGACAGTAGGTGGGATTTCTGTGACCAGACTCCTCAATCCTGGGGGCAGCTAAGTGCTGGTCATTAGGCTGCTTGATAGGCAATTAATTCCAGTGTGGGCCTTCTCTGAAAGAGGTGACACTGTTCACCTGTTCACACTGCAGTCAGCAAGTGCAAAGGTCATTGCCAAGATGAAATTGCATGAGTTCCTAGCCTTCTCACATAACAAGGATTTGTCAACCTCAGATTGTACGTGTAAGCTCTGGTCTTGCGGCAAGAGTTCCAGGTTTCCACTGGCCCATGTGTGAAGATCTCCTTTCTGCTGTCTCACCTAGATGGCTGATGTTATGCATGAGCCTTACCAGAGGAAATCACCTCTTTACTTTCTACCCTGACACAGTGGCTCAATGGTTAGCACTGCTGCCTCACAGCTCCAGGGACTCAGGTTTGATTCCACCCTTGGGTGACTGTCTGCGTCGGTTTCCTCTCACAGTCCAAAAATGTGCAGGTTAGGTGGATTGGCCGCATTAAATTATCCACATTATCTAGGTGGATTAGCCATGGGAAATGCAGGGATAGAGTGGTGGAGGGGGTGGGGGGCTGCTCTTTGGAGGTTGGGTGTTGGCTTAATGGCCTACTTCCACACTTTAGGGATTCTGTGAGCCCCCATGTCATCTTCAATGCTGCAATTACTAGGTTTGAAAATGTGGTTTCAATTGTTTAAGGTGCACTGAACCTAGCTGGAGTAGTAGATCGGTCTACCACTGGAGTGTTAACAATTTGAACAATAAGTTCCTCTCAAGTTTCTTCTCATATGCTTCAATAAACCGAAGCGGTCAGCAATCCAACTGACAATTCATAAACCTTTTCTTTGCATATGGAGTTAGACCCACACAGCTTAGGTGAACGACATTCAGTCTGTTGTGCTGTACCATTGCTTTGTTTGAACAATCCGAGATTTTCCACTAACTCTCCATATACCTCTTTGATATCTTCTTTTGCAAACATTTATCTCCTTCCACCACTGTTTCAGGTTGAGTCGGTTGGACATTTAATATGAAAGGATTGGCAATGAGATATAAACAAGCAATCCTGACCATGTGGTACAATAGCAGTTGCTGGTGGAATCTGGTTAAAAAAGACAGAAAGACAAATCATAATTGACTTATCATTTGGATGTAATCAGTTTGCCCATTTCAATAACCTTTCTATGAGAGGCAAAGCATAAACTGTAAGTGTCAGCAGATATTGCCTGCTGTACCACTAATGTTAATCTCACACCTGCTAAGCACAGCGCAGTATATTTGAAGGTGTGAACATTTTTTATACTGCCTTTTCTGTTGCAGAGGTTAAGGAATAAAGAACATTTTTGAAATCCTTTCTGCAACTTCTGACGTTTAATTTCGGGAAGTTTAAGTGATTTGAAAGATTACTCCATATGTGCAATCACTTTCAGGTCATAGTGAGTCAGCACTAAAGACAATTCCTCCACTGGGGAGAAATGGAGGAATTCACAAAGAAAACTGATGTAATTATGAAAGAACGTTAGACACTTGGCTGAAAGCAAATAAGGTGGATGATAGTATAAAGTAACTGTTTGCCATATCAAAGACATTTTTGATGTGGTGTCTAACCAGATCCCAGGAATATGCTGAAATTAATGAGATTTGTGTTTCATATGACTAACAGTGAGGTTTCAATGAGAGTTTCATTTTCTGATGGGAAGCAGATGTCAAGTGAAGCTGTTACATTCTACCATTAAAGGAACTGTCCTGGCACTATGGGTATGGTGAGTACTTAGAAATCATGTCTAGGACACCTTGCTCAGAGGTCTAAATACAATCCAAACCAAGCTTTTGAGCAAAGGCAACAAGCTGGCATGGAACAAAGTCTTTGATTAGGCTGCAGTCATGGAAAAAGAAGTGTCAATTTGCAAGGGAGTTTTTTTTTCCCCCCGAGTCAGCAGTACATGATTGGAGTTGTTTTAAAAAGACTAGGTCCATTTATATATTTACTGAAGATTGAAGAGAGACTACGTCAGTAAGATTGAAGAGAGACTACGTCAGTATCATGTAGATTATTCATGAAAGAGAAAAATCTGGCCAGGAGGCATGACAAACCTCCCCCGGACCAAATTCTTCCGACAATCCCAAGTGAAACTCAGAAATAAAGTGGAAGTTGCAAAGAAACCGAAAGTTTCAAAGTATCTGCTGGTAGAGCATTGTTGCTCCGTGTCTTTGATAAAGACACATGAATCAAAGTTGCCGTCCCAAACATTTAGTAGAGTTGCCAATCAAAGTCAAAGTTCAGGTTTAACACAGTCAGCGATGTTGACAGAACAGAGTTGAGAAAATGGAAATTAAATTGAAGGAGATATGCAGACGGGAAGAGAAATAAACCAGATTTGTTATGGAGGAAGGAATAAAATGGAAAACAAAATTCAATTTTTCTTGATCAAGTGTTCATAACTTGTTAAACACATGTTGGTGTAAGCTAAAATAATTTTTATCATAATACACTGCAAATATTGATCACGTTTTGGTTGATTTCTGCAAAATAAGTATGCAACCCAGTCGGTTAAATTTCCAATATTTTTAATATTTTAGTCAACCTTGTATTCTAAGAAGTTAAGTAGTTCAGCATTTTACTTATTAATATACAGGTTTTCCAGTGTGGTATATTGCAAGATCTGAACATTTTGCTTTCTTGGGAAGTTTTGAGGAAAGTTAGTTTAATAATGGCTGCTTGAAATTGAGCATTTGTTAGTTTTCTTGAGAAAGCAGGGTCTTGACAACAATTTATTGAACCATGGCACATGCCATGATGTTTTGCTCTAGGTAAGGAGAGAGAAGCTACTGGCTTTAACCTGATCTCTCATACTAGCCCCTTCCAGCCAACTGAGCTTACAACTCAACCTCCATTCCAGTTTTTTTGTTCACAGACCCTTCGGTCCACTTGTCCATGCCAACCAGATATCCCAACCTAATCTAGTCCCACTTGCCAGTAGCTGGCCAGTATCCCTCCAAACCATTCCTATTCATATACCCATCCAGATGCCTTTTAAATGATGCAGTTGGACCAGCGACTTCCTCTGACAGCCCATTCCACACATGCACCACTCTGTGCATGAAAAACTTGTCCCTTGGGTCTCATTTATATCTTTCCCCTGTCACCCTAAACCTCTAGTTCTGGACTCCCCCCACTTTGTCTATTTATCCTATCCATGCCCTTCATGATTTTATAAATCTCTCTCAGTTCACCCCTCAGCCTCCAATCCTCCAGGGAAAACATCCCCAGCCTATTCAACCTCTCCTTGTCGCTCAAATCTCCCAACAGCAACATCCTCGTAAATCTTTTCTGAACCCTTTCAAAGTCCTGCACATAGGAAGGAGCCCAGAATTGTGCAGAACATTCCAATTTAATCTTCGTGCAATGAATAAAATTAGCCCATTTTCTCACAGAAGAAAAGAATTGTCAAGAGGTCTTCAAATGTCACCAATTGCATCCATTTTTATATTTAAAAAGTCTGAAATAAAGCTGGCTGTATGTTATTTATAACTGTTTATTTGTCAATTATGGGGGAATGTATACATCACATATTAGGAATGACAGTTTAACCTTGGAAATGATCTGCAGCAAAGAAATCCATTGGTACTCTCTGAGCAGCTAAGTGATTGATAACTTATATTTGCTGATGTTAAATACTTCAGAGCTGCATTGTTTTTTATGGTAATGAGCAAGTTCAAGGCCGTTACAGAGATCTCAAAGTACACTCACGTATGTTTGTTAAATGTAGAGTAGCATCAATAAACAGCTTCTCTGCCCACACGTTGAGTGAGTTGTGAAAAGCACAGAGACTATAAGCGGTTGAAAACAAATGCCACTTCAGAACTGTTGGTCTATGCAAATACTTTTCTGTCCGAAGGAGATGCAATGCTGATATGTTGGAGCCACATTGATCCTAAAAAGACACTAATATTTTCCTATTGGCCTTTGTTTGTTTCTCAGGTCATAGCTATGCAAATGGATTCCAGATTTTTAAAATTTATGACAGTTCACCTGATGTGACCTGTGACATTTAACAAATGCATTTTCCAAGCTTTCCTTCTCAAAGGCACTGACTGATTAATGCTGGGACACTGTTCCGTGGCTCCTGACTGCCTACTGGTACTTCATCCAGTAGCTACTGACTCCCGCAGAAGAGCCTTGATGGATTTGAATCATTAGCTCTGTTGCTCTCTCCACAGATGCTGCCAGACATGCTGAGTTTCTGCAGCACTTTCTGTTTTTGTTTCAGCTTATTTTTTATAGGTTAGCCCAGATAGTGAATGACTTAATGCACAAAACCTAACTTGAGACTAGTCTCTGAACTTGTACTCTCCGTACACCTTCATACAGTATGTCCCCTGCCACACTCATGAGCATTAAGACAGATTGATGTTAATTTATCGTCTGCCAATCTTTGTTTTAACATTCTCATTTGTGTTTTCTAACCCTTTCATGACCCCGTTGCTTCTACCCCTGTAATCTATTCCCGCACCACAACTCTTTGAAACATCTGTGCAACTCCTCTGCTGGCCTTATAAACGTCTTCAGTTTTGTCTCTCCTGACATTTGGCAATGTGTCTTCAGCTCATTATGTCTTTTGGAACTGGAATTCCCTCTGCAAATCTCTTCATTTCTTAACTTCTCCCTACTTTGAAATGCTACTTAAAACCTATCAATTTAATCAAGCTTTTTGACGCTTGCTGTTATGTCTCTTCATGTGGCTCCATGCCAAATTATGTTTGAAATTTTACCCTGTGGAATTCCTGCGGAAATGTCCTGGAGTTGAGATGCCTGACCTCCAACAGCTACAACCATCTCTGTCTGTGATATGACTCCGACGGAGAATTTGTTGGATTAGGCAATACAACAACTTTCGAAGCCTGACTCTCCAATACTGTGTTTACTTGACGTCCATTCACACAAACTATCAATGTTTAATGCTTAATGATCAAGAACAAGAAATTGTGGCAGATACTACCGTTCCTTAATCAAGTGCATAGCTATGACGAAGTTACTGAAACATCAAGAATTCAGATTAAGTGCATATGTTGTATTTTTAATTTTAACCCATTCTTTAAGCTGTCACTTTAACCTCCATTGCCTATCGGTTTATGTGGGACAATTGATTTATGCTCTCTTTGATATTATTTTATCTTGACAGAGAGGGAAATTAGTTTGGGTGTAAAACTAATAACGTTCCGAATAAAGTTCCTAATTTGTAATTATATTGCATTTGTTTCAGCTGCACTTTAAATGAACTTGTCAATGCATAAACATTACTCATAATTATAAACAAATGATAAACATTGAACAATGTTTCCAGATATATATACATATCGAGTTGCAGTAATATATACTAAGTGTGAAACGTTTCATATATTTTTACCTTGATGGATTAGTGTACTTCCCCTTCTATATTTGTCAGGAGAAAATTCAATTTATGACTCATTACTATCATTCTGAAGCCGAAAAAAAAGTACAAACACTGTCATTTTAATCTGGCTTCTTATTTTCCTCCTCTTCTGTCCAAGAATTCAAACTATTAATAATTATCAGTTGTCATAGTTACTTGGGATGCACATGCATTATATTGGGGAATGTGAAAGCTATTGTTTTTACCTTTAGATTAAATTAGATTGTTCTTTCAAGATGAAGAATAGACTCATGTAACTGGTTGATTGTTGTGTGACTACTCACAATGACAGAATTTGGAATTCATTCCAGCCACAACATATTTTGATGCAAGTTTTGCTTCTTTCCCCTCCCTTCTACCTCTCCAGTGCTTGCTCGCTGCTTCCCTCACAATATCCCTCTCTTCCATGCTCCTTCTCTCGGCGTTGCCCTTTCACTTACCTACTCCCCATCTTTCTTATGGCCTATTCCCCTCTCTGTCCTCCCTCCCTATTATCTCCCTGTCTTTTTTGTTACCAGCCATAAGCCATTTTCCCCCTCCTCTGTTTCTAAAAGCCAAAGCAGATTCATCTCAATTATATTCTTGCTTTATCGGCCTCTTTTCTAAGGGCATACCAGAGACTTATAAAACAATGGCCTGATTTTTTTATTTGGGCTCAGGAAAAGTTTGCATACTTCAGTTATTTGCAAAATATACACACAATCTATATGTGACTTCCCAGGAGAGCTTTGAATTTTCTCACAGGGTTTGGATTCCCAATATATTTTGCAAACCTTGATGGATTGGAAGAGGAGTGAAGATGTACAGACAGGTTGTTTAGAAGGCGAGGTGTCACAGGTCTTAACAATGCTTAAAGAAACCCCTTTCAAATGTCACCCCTTGCTATCTTACATCCCTTGATGTCACTGCATGTCCCCTCATTCCCTGTGCCACATCACATTCCCCCATTGCCAGTCTCTGCACCCCCTACCACCCCACGCCATTTCACATTCTCTTATACCACATTCATGTGAATATTTCTGTTGCATGCAACCTCGTGTTTATCCACGTATCACGTACTATCTTCAATTCCATACTTCATCTATGCCATTTATCTACTATAATCCTGGCAATGGACTGTGTACAGTTCTCAGGTGCAATAGCAATGAGAATGATTTTAAAATAAATGGAAATCTATTAAACCTCTAAAACTCTAAGAAAACTCTGAACTAAAATCCACTATCATCGACTCATAGGTTAAAAAAAAGCCAAGGATGGAAAAAAAAATGTAATCCCCTATGCACCTGCTAAGTAAGCATACAAGAAATAACATCACATGCATCAACTTAATATCAGCTCAAGAAAGTTTCAGTAGTTATTGTATCAATAACAGTGCTCTGCTAAACCTTCTGAAGCACAGCCATACATTCACATCAGTACAACGATCACAACGAAAGCTTCAGCCTGTGCTGACTAAAACAGATATCCATTGACTGCAGGCACAGACCATTTACCTAGCTTTAAAATATACCAGGAATGTGAAGCTGATCACAACACAAAAACACGGCAGAGCTCATTGCTTTTACATATATTAATGCAATATGGTACTTTCTCCATTGAAAGATACACTAATGCATGTAAGGGCCGACTTATCTTTGCAGGGCAGATTTCTATAATGAATCGATACATTAAAAACATATGTACATCCGAAATAGCAGTTCCTGTCTACTCAGCAGTCTTTCTACGTCCTTCACAAACTCTGAAATTTCATGCACTTTAATGGGCTTCCAAAATCTGGCACCATCAAACGAAAAAGGTATGCAGGAGAAAATCTAATTTTCACCTCCCATTTAGAAACTGACCTCAATGACGTCAGTTTGCATTTTGCATTCCTGATCTGCAAAAAGGCCAGAGGGAAATGTTGTGGAGTTGAGAATGCATAGTAAAATCAGATTTCCTCCAAGAATAATTAGTGAGGCCATTCGCACACTGACATGTACGTCTGCACTCAGATGAAAATTCTGTTCGATGCATTAAAAAAAATCAGGTAGCTCAAAGAGCACAATATCAGAAATAATATGGAGCTTCTGGTTAGCTGATGAGTAATTGTGAAACTAATTAAAAGGGAAGATTTGAAAGCAAAAAGTGGGAATAGCTTTACTATTTTGAAAGCAAGGGTATCTTACAAAGATGGTAATTATATCAGTTTAATTGCAATTCCGTGCACTGTATTCAATTGGTATTGTCATAGAGTGGGAGGAATGAATATAGTAGAGCTTGTGAAAAAATATATTCTCTAGAAAAGAAAGTAAACATAATTTATATTTCAATCAGCGTAGGTATTGTTTTGAGTTTGTTTCATTGTAGAAATGGTTTGTTACTGCACAATGTTTTACCAAATCCAGAATCTTCTTGGCCTAGGGAAAAGGATTTTCCTGTAACATTTTTTCATTAGTTTAGCAGTCGGTTAATAAGAATAAAGCAAAATAATGTTAAAGCCAGCCCTTCAGGGATGGTGTAGGGAGGAACTCTACATGTAAACGGTACTGGAAATCCAGAAATCTCTCTTCAAAAAATATTATTAAGGCTGGCGTTCAACTGAGAAATTCGAAATTGAGATTGACAGCTATTAGCCAGGCCCTTAAAGTATGATAGAACTACCTCTTGGGATGAATGGCCTCCTAATTTGTAATGTCCTTTCTTATACTCATAAGATGCCAGTGAAGTGAGTATTTCACTACCAGCAGAAAGGAAATAATGACATTTTGTTTAAGGAAATAAGACATGAAGTCACCATCAGAAATAGCTGTAACTGAGCTCTTTTTTAAATTTCTGGAGGTTGGGGCTGTTCAGTCAGCTCGGTTGGCTGGATGGCTGGTTTGCAATGCAAAGTGGGCCAATAGCATTGGTTCAATTCCAGCACTGGCTGAGGTCATCATGACAGGCTGCCTTTCTCAACCCCAATCCTTGCCTGAGGAGTGGTGACCCTCAGGTTAAGCCACCACCAGTACACTCTCTCTAATGAGGGAGCAGCCCGATGCTAACTTTACCTGTTTAACTACTAGTATTAAGAACCTTGGATCATAATTGTTTTCTCCACCTCTCTATTGGCATGGAGAATGGGAACTGACTCTTTGAACTTGATAGCAGTTTATAATACTTTAGGGTGAGAGGCAACAGAGTTTAAAACTTTCACTACTGGTACCCAGATAGTTTAGCTAAAGTGCAAAGACAATTAGTCAAAGTTGTTGTCATTCCCAAAAGGTACTTTGGAGGAACAAGATAAAATGTCTCTATACTGACATTGGCAAGGCAGCACTGATCAACAGATAGTGGCAATGGTAGATTCTTGAATGATTCTCTGTGTTAAAATCTCTTTGGTTGGAAGGTTTTGGAATGATTATGGTCTTTGAGCACTACTGAGGTGCTTCAGCAGTGCCTTTACCAATGAGAGTAGGGTGAGAACACAACAATGACGATCAATGGCTGGACCATTTGGGAAGGAGAATAGACAATGCACTCAACAACGTCTTGCTTCCTATTTGTCTTCTATTGCTCACTGCAACTAACGTATTGTTGTTGAGTTTTAAGATTGCCAAAGTTCATCTCTGCTTCCATTCCCCATTTTTTGTCCACAGGATATTGAGCGGATGGTTTTTCAATACCAATATATTTTGAGACTCTGTCTGTGCTTGAGAGAATGCATTGTTAACTGAGTGATTTGACATGCCAATATGCTAGCATCTCTGAGATAGTATGCTCTGTTCTGTGAAGTGTGGAATGTAGCAGACCAGTCTGGAAGTGTTCATGAAGCATAACACATTACCATCTGGCAAATTGGACGATTAGATATTCTTGAATTTGAATATTGAACTACAGGAGATGCAGACTATAATATGCTTGAAAATCTTTGCCTCTGAGGAATTATAGTTCTGTACCTTTGATGCTGGCTGGTGGTCTCAATGTTACTTTGTTAAAGTGCATACAATAATTTGGAAAGTCAACGTGTCAATTGTTTTTCCCATTAAAGTTGGACTCTTCTGATGCACTTAAACGTGCAAGAATAGACACGAATCTGAAGTAAAGCAGTCTTACCCAGTGCGTGTGTGAAGTTGAATCTGGTAATTTCTGTATGGTTACACCTTGACGATACTCACTGTCTACCTTTTGATTTAGATTTAAAATGAAATTTTATTCATTAAACAAGGTATTATATGGGCAGACAGTGGTAATAGGTTACAATTATCTCCAAGATTGTATAGTGTCCTTTCTGCATCTTTTATATGCATTCACTTAATGTACTCTAATCACTTCTGTGTGATTTCCCCAAATTACTGCTACTGATTTTATTCAGAGATGGAAAGTGAATGCTTCATTTGTAGGGACGAGCACAACTATTGAAGTCACCGATACAAAATAGTCACAGAACAGTCCATCAGAAAATGTGGAAGAAATTCTGTAGAAAGATAGTGCTCGGAATGGGACTCACTGCCAGATGGAATGTTTAAACTAAATAGTACAGTTGCATATAAATTTTAATGGAAAGGGGAAGAGAGAATATCGCTCATAAAGTTAGATGAGGAAAAACAGATTGAGTGGAACAGAAACAAACTTATGTAAGTTGTCTCTTTCAATACTGTAGCCTTAAAAATGTGAATCTTCTGTGGGATACTTTTGGGATTGTTTCTCACAACTCAGAGTCCATGTGTCCTTTCCAAAAAAAATATATCTTATCACATCATTTTGCATGCTTCTAACAATCTCAAGAAAAGGAGTGATCTGATGGAGGTTTTAATGGGATCGATATATCCACTTATCAGAGATTCTAAAACTTGGCCAATCATAGAACCTCTAATTATTCCATAAGGAGTTCAGAGAAAGTTATTTATTCAGTGCAAAGTTAGACCATGGAGTTTATTATCATGTGGAATGGCTGAGGTAATTAACAAAGACCATATAAGAGAATATCAATAAATGCAGCAGAGAGAAAGATAGAAGAAAATGCTGACAGTGAGCAAATGGGGATGATAGAAAGCTGGCGTGATGTTTCATCATCATCAATCCATTAGGACCAAGTGGCCTGTTACTGTCTTGTAAAATTCAAATTAATTTTCTGTCTGATTCATTGAGGTAAAAGCAAAAATCTTTGAACACTGTGCCCAATTGCTGGGACTGTTAATTAATTTTTGTGACACTGATTAGCGAGGTCATGTGGCTTTTTCTTTTTCTAGATCAGCTCACCCCTTTTCAAGGGACTGTTTTGCATGTGTGTTTTTGTCTCCATAATTGGGATGAGATTTATTTGATTTTTAGAAAATGTCATGGAATTTGTTAAGTAGAAAGCAAACCCATAATAGCTGACTGAAAGTTTTCATCAGCAGTTCAAATTCAAGGCAAAACTGGCTTTGAATCAATTATAGTTGAAAAACTAAAGTTACAAAAATATGCTAACCTCTTGACTGCCTGAATGTTAATAAACTAAATGCTATTATATCTAATTTCTCTACAATGTGGCTGGAAATCTGAGTCAGTAGGTCTCCCATCCTGAAAATGAAATAATGTATGCAGTTGTTCACCATTGCACTTTGCTCTCAGTTTTGAGCAACAGAGACTGTGTACTACAGCAACTGATTTGTGACATTGTAAAAATTCAAGAAGTGCCTGAAAATGAGACTCATTACCAAATCAACAGCTCATGCTGTCCTCTCATGTGGTATAAATGGATGAAGTTACATCTGGTGGAAAAGGGCAGATTTGCAAATGAACAGGAACGAAGTGTTCCTTGGTCATTGAAACACTTCAGAATTAATTTATTTACTTGCTTTGCAAAATGAAGACACAGTTTCGCAGAAACTAATTCTTCCAGCATCTGGTAAAACACCACTAACTCATCTGCTAAAGAACAGCTGATTCCGCTGAGGTTTTCATGTCAGTCTTCCTTTACACTAAACTGATTAAAACTGGCGGTAGTAATAATAACTGCAAATACAAAGTGATGTTTCCATTATAAATTTGCCGCTGGATTATCCATGGGAAGTTGTATCT
This sequence comes from Hemiscyllium ocellatum, assembly GCF_020745735.1. Taxonomy (NCBI): domain Eukaryota; kingdom Metazoa; phylum Chordata; class Chondrichthyes; order Orectolobiformes; family Hemiscylliidae; genus Hemiscyllium; species Hemiscyllium ocellatum. Next base: position 24,130,374 of record NC_083406.1, on the reverse strand, counting down.
TTGATTATTTAGGATACTGTTATTATTACAACATGCTTTCGTAGTGTCAAACAGATCAGAGAACCTTCTTCAGTAAATATTTTCTTCTCTTCAACTGTTATCGAATAAACTTACAGAAGTAGTTTCTGATGTATAACTAGCTCTGAGTACCAAAACTGCACAGTGAACTTACTCCCTTCAGGTTATCCCATTCATTTATGGTCTAATATGATCTATCTTCAAATTAATGCTGCAAGTTCTTCCGTAAACAACATAGATTCAATGTAGGATCCAGTAAATTAGAGTCATGTTTCACACTGATGTCACTGCTATAAGAAGAACAAAGTTACCAATTTAAATAATGAATAAGAAAGTCTTGAATTTATAAGAGTGCTTTTCACAACCTCTGAACACCTCAAAACACCAGACAGCCAACAGAAGACCTCTGAGTTGTTATCAACATTGTACTGTATAGCAGAAAACTATCATTAGCAAAATTATCGTGACAACTGACTAAGCCAACCCATATCTTAAAAGAAAACCAAGTGACAAATAAGTACAGGTCATTCTGCGATTACATGCATTTTGTTAACATGAATTCACTGTAACACGACTGATGAATTGGGGACACTGTTTCTTAAGCACACAGTTTTAAAGCATGTATTGGTAATAACGTGATTCTGGTCCTATTAGTTTAAATGATGCTGCTATTACACAATTTTCTTATAACATAGAATTGCATGAGAACGGAACTACCGTGTGATAACAGAACTGACTGTATGGAGTAAAAGTAAGGCTTGATATTAAAAAGGAAAGTTTAGTGAGGGGGTGTGTAAGACTTCACTGGCTGCTGCGTTTTAGTAAACTAATTCATCCAGACACCAATGTTCGCAGACATTAAGGCTTTTGAAGTAGCTCATTTCCCCAAGAGCAGTGACACCAAAAATTCAAACCATTCATAGATGGTGCTGCTGGAACATTAAATGCTGACATGATGATGACACCACTGATAGAAAAAACAGTAGGGTTAAGATGAAGTTGGACTGACACTGACTGCTACTTTCTTGACATTATGAATGGGTCTGGGATTACTGGCAATGTGGCAGAACTGCAGCTGTTGTCAAAAGAAGCGCTGTGTCATAAAATTTGTGTTTCGCTTCACCAGAGTGTAGATTTTTATGCATTTGTTTTGGCTAACCAACTTGTGCTGAAACTTTTTCAAAGCAACATATTGGAGAAGTTAATTAGAATGTGTTTTGTCGGCATTATTTTGGAAAGGCAGACAGATAATTAAACAGGCTTAAAAAAAGAAAGCCACTTTCATTTTCCTGTTCAGTCTCAAATAAAACAAGTGGCAAAGAGAGGGAAGTTAAAAGCAGACAGTTTGGAAATAGATTTTCATCAATTTGCACCTTTTGCACTGCACCCTGCTCCTGCTAAAATTAATGAATGAAGGGCAACAGAGAGGAACATAGATAAATAAGAATCTCAAGGAGTTGTTATTCCACATCAGACAATTATTGGTACATTAATAAAAACTGAAAAAACCACAAATGCTCAAAGTCAGAAACAAAAACAGAAATTGCTGGAAAGGTTCAGCAGGTTTGGCAACATCTGTGAAGAGAAATGTTTCAGATTCAGTGACCCTTCATCAGAACTGATGGTATAGAGGAAAAAGTTTTATTTTAATGCAGAACATAGAGTGGGCGGTGGGGTAAGGAGTAAATGATAGGTGGAGATAGAGTCCAAAGACAGAGATGAACATTTGGATAGACAAAGGAATGGCTAATAATCAGCCTCAGAGAATGAATGGCTATTAGTTGACAGCTAGTGGCCAATGGTGGGTGGTGTGCAAAAGCAGACGATTTGGGGGCTAGGGAAGGACTTTGGAGAAGGTACCGCAAGCCCTAAAATCTTTGGACTCCACATTAAGTCCAGAAGACTATAGCAATCCCAAATGGAAAATGAGGTGCTGTTCTTCCATTTTGCATTGAGTTTCGCTGGAACACAGCAGCAAGCCTGAGACAGAAATATTGACCGGGGAACAGGGTGGTGTGTTGAAGTGTCTGCGAAAAAGAATCCTGAGCTTCTAGTTGTCTGCCACTTCAACAGACCAATGTGTTCCTTGGCCAACATCCCTGTCTCAGGCTTACTGCCATTCTCCAGTGAAATACAGTGCAAGCTGGAAGAACAGCACCTTATTTTCCACTTGGGAACTTGATAGCTTTCTGAATGCAATATCAAAATTGTCAACTTGAGCTTCTCCTATGTTCTTACCCCAATCCCCACACAATAGGCCTTGTTATCTCATGGCCTGCTATTACACACAACCCATCGTTAGCCACTAATATGTCTATTGTTAGCTATTATTCTTTCAGGCTGACCATTGTCCACCACTTTGTCTGTCCAACTGTTCATCTCTCTCTTTGGGCTCTATTTCCACCCATGGTTTACTACTTACTCCCTCTCTCTACCCTATCTTCTGCATAAAAAACAACTTATTTCTGAGCTATTATCAGTTCTGAGGAAGGGTCACTGAACCTGAAATGTTAAGTTTGATTTCTCTCCACACAAGCTGCCAGACCTGGTGAGCCTTTCCAGCAATTTCTGTTTTTTGTTTGTTGTTATTGGTACATAGTTATTTCATGGAGTGCATTTCCATCTGACAGGAAAAGGATTCAAAAACACTTCCTAGACAAATGAAGTATTTTTAAGGAAAATATGGCAGTTGATTTGCACAAAGTAATGGGACAGGGAAACACATAATTTGCTTATCATGATGTTGACTGAGCGATAAATATTGGTTAGGACACTACCATGAACTTCCCTGCTGTTTACATAATGCGATGCAATCATTTACATCCACCTTGGAGGGAAGACAAGCTTCACTTTCAATTCTTGTCTGAAAGATGCGAACAATGCACTATTCCCTCACTACAGATTTGAATTGTCAGCCCAGATCACGTGCTCATGACTCTAGGGTGTAGCTTCATCCTGCAATCTTTTGATTCCAAGACAAGTGTGGGTAACACCAGTCATGAAAACATCATTGTGCAACCATTTCAGTTTTAACTGCCATCAACTAGTCAAGAGAGGTCAACTGATGGATTTATCCTACTTCCTGCACAGAAAGAAATATCTCCAATGAGGGAATCTTAGACTGGATAACCAAAACATTGCTTGAAAGAAATTAGATGTATTTTCCTCATATGTAGCTTATTCAGTTATCAAACTTTGATATGCTAGAATCAGTGGCAGATTTGGAGCTTGCAGTACTATGATACATTATGTAGTGTTCAATACCTCTGGTGCATAACTGGCACAAATAACATGACGCTGTCAGCCTTTTGTTAAATACTGAATTGCAGGAGGTGCAAGCACTTAAGCAAAAGTAGCACAACAATGCTGGATTGAATAACACGACTCTTGATGAATAGCAGTAGAGCACTGACAGCAAAACTTGCAATGAAACCAACAAATGCCATCAGCTGTAGTTCATAACAAGCTCAACTTGCTAAATCCCTTGAGTGTTGAGAAGTATGGGTGCCTCATCTAAAGTAAACACAGCAAAATGATAGGCTTTCTTGATAGAAGAAAACCAGTGTGATATTGTCTGGATGTATTTTGTGAGTAAATTCACTATTTACAAAAAAGAAACACTTTTGTTGTAACTGCCGAAACCAATCTAAGGCAAGAGCTTAGAGAAGAAAATATCAAAATGAGAGGCTATTCATTTCCTGACAATATACTAACATCACAAATAGATCACTTTTTGTTTGCCTTTTCAAGAAAGCAGTTGCGAAGAAACCATAATATCTCTTCTGACATTATGTGCCTGTTGAAGTTGATAGCTCTGACATGGAATGCTCTATTTAATTGTAATCTGTGTTATGAACACCTGAGCTCACGACTCACAGGAACAGAATAAAAACCCTCCTAAATCAACGGTGAAGTAATGGGCTTCTGCCACCACACTCTCTGACTTCAGTGTATGGTCTGGTAACATCCAAGATAATCTCAGTCACTTTGTCAGGGCACATTCATGCACAAAGGTGGTTGCACAGACAACAGGGCGATACCATCAATAAGGCGAGCGCACCATTTCGGAATCATGGACGAGCAATGATTTTTTTTTAAATGTTTGCAAATTGTCTCAACTTGTCACTTGTGTAAACTATAGAATAGTTAACAAATTTGTGCCCACCAATCATAAATATTTTTGTGAACAATGGTAAAGAACATAAAGCTTACTTGAGGATAATGCTACTCTATCTTCAAATCGGCTGGATGAACAACAGCTCAAGAAAGTTTGAACCTGCTTATGGAATTGCCTATACCATGTGGTGGTGTTTTTTTCAAGAGAACAATATTCCCTGAGAATAGTTCTTCTTTTTCAATTGATTTTAGTGGAAAAAATAACATTATGTGGATATTCACCTGGTTTAATGTGCTGGTTTTTTTGCTCAGCCTATACTTTGTAAAATAATGAGAGCACAGGGTGAGTGAAAGCCCAGAAACTAATCTGTGAGCTTAGAGGATGTATGCAAAGCTTATTACAGCATCCTAGCTCATGATTAGATAGCTACCATGAAATACCTGCATTCTATCAATTATTCTGAACATATTGTCATGCCTTATTGAATAATTATTATAGTTTTAAATTAAAACTAAAGTAAAGTGGCTCTGACTATGTGATATCTTTAATGGCATGGTACATATCTGTTCTATTTGTGACTATCTCTGCTGAACATACCATGCTGTATTACATGACGTGACTCGAATTCATAACTAGGCGCACATCCATAGAGATTGTGGGTAATGTTTTTGATCAGCGCTAATAATCTTGCAAATAGATGGCTAATTCTATTTAGCAATTACTTTTGAGCCAGTTTCTAAGAGAATTACTGGGACTGGACATGTGGACCATTCCAATTGTAAGCTACTTATGGAATTTTACAGTCAGTGGGGTGACCTGGTTTCATTTATATGCAAATCCTGGAGAGATACTGTAAGCCGTCTGTTTCCTCTTGAGAGGTTTTAACAAGCGTGGATCCCAGCAAGAAGTTGGTTCATGGGGAGAGAGAGAAAAATAAAAAGGAATTGATGCTTCCTATGGCCCTCTCCTGGTGTTGCTGCAGACCATAACATTACTCATTTGCCATTGTGGCTGTTGTCCAGTCGGAAGTGCCAACATGTCACTGTGGGCAAAACGAATGGGAATGCAGCATGCTAATCTTTTATCTTTGTCTTCGTGTGGCTGGTTAAGGAACTGTACTGAATATTAATTCTATAAATTAGAGCAGCCCTGTTGTTTGAGACTAGGCAGGGTCTCCCTGTGAAGAAATACATTGCTGCATGATATGCAAATAAATGAATTCTGCAGTGAACTGTTCTGAGGTAATTAAGAGCCACAGTACTTTTTCATTGTTTACAGTAATATCATTGCAGCCCCAGTTACAATTAATGTCAGCATGTTATTTTTTCCTGTACCTTCTCTTTTTCTTCCAATATAATGTTTGGAAATTAAAAACTACAAGTTAACTCTGGATTCACTTGCTCACCATGTTAAAAAGTAACAGTGCTAGAAGTGAACATAGTAGAAACCAAACCATACAATCAGTGCAGCTGATTACTTCTTTTTATCTTTTTAATGTTTTTATTTTTTATGTTTATCGCTTATCGGGCGTCTTTGCCTGTTTAGAAGCATTGGCCTACATTTGCCCCTCAGCCAGGCCTACAGTGTTTGAGAGTTGGGGTTTTAACCATCTGCCCTTGGGCACCTTGTGCTAGCCATTTAATGAAGGCTATCAGCAAAGACCTGCTTTTGGAATCACAAAGGAGAAAAGTGTAATTCTTTAATGAGATTTGTAGCAAACCCAACATATGTTGTATACTTCTAATTGTCCTTGAATTGAGTGGTTAGCACAGTCATTTGGAAGGCAGTTAATTGTCAACCACATTGCTGTGGCTATGCAGGAGATAAGCCCAGGTAAGGACAGCAGATTTCATTCCTGGAAATGCATTCGTGTTTGATATGCAGTATTCCAAAAGTGGCCTAACCAATGTCCTGTAGCTGCAACATGACCTCCCAAATCCTATACTCAATACACTGACCAATAAGGGCAAGCATACCAAACACCTTTTTCACTTTCCTATCTATCTGCAAGGAGCTATGAACCTGCACTCCAAGGTCTCTTTGTTCAGCAACACTCCTAGGACCTTACGATTAAGTGTATAAGTCCTGTTAAGATTTGCTTTTCCAAAATGCAATACCTCGCATTTATCTGAATTAAACTTGACCTACCATGCTCGGCCCATAAATCCATCTGATCAAGATCCCACTGTAATCAGGGGTTACCTTCTTTGTTGTCCACTACATCTCTAAATTTAGTGTCATATGATAACTTGTTAACTATACCTCCTATGTTCACATCCAAATCATTCATAAAAATGATAAAACGCTGTGGACTCAGCACTGGTCTTTGTGGCCCACTACTGATCATAGGCCTTCAGTCTGAAAAAACCCTCCACCACCACCCTCTGTCTTCTACCTTTGGGCCAGTTCTGCATCCAAGTGGCTAGTTTTCCCTGTATTCTGTGTGATCTAACCTCACTAACCAATCTACCATGAGGAACCTTGTCGAATGCCTTACTGAAGTCCATATAGATCACATCCACCACTCTGCCCTCATCAATCCTCTTTGTTACTTCTTCAAAAAACTCAATCAAGTTAGTAAGACATGATTTCCCACACACAAAGCCATGTTGACTATTCCTAATCAGTTCTTGCCTTTCCAAATACATGTAAATCCTGTCCCTCAGAATTCCCTCCAATAACTTGCCCACCACTGAGGTCAGGCTCACCAGTCTATAGTTCCCTAGCTTTTCCTGACCACCTTTCTTAAATAGTAGTGCTACTTTAGCCAACCTCCAGTCTTCTGGCACCTACCTGTGGCTATCGATGATACAGATATCCCAGCAAGGGGTCCAGCAATCACTTCCCAACTTCCTACAGAGCTCGAGGGTGCACCTGATCAGGTCCAAGGGATTTATCCACTTTTATGCATTTTAAGGTATCCAGCACCTCCTCCGAGATCATATGGACATTTTTCAAGATGTCACTATTTATTTCCCCACATTCTATATCTTACATACCACAGAAAACACAGGTACAAAATATTTTAGTAGCTCACCCGTCTCCTGTAGTTCCACACATAGACAGCTTTGCTGATCTTTAAGGAACCCTATTCTCTCCCCAGTTACTCATTTGACCTTAATGTATTTGTAGAATCCCAATGAATTCTCCTTAACCCTATTTTGCCCTCCTGATTTCACTCTTAAGGAGACTCCTACTGCCTTTAAACTCTTCTAGGGATTTACTTGATCGATGTTGTTGATACCTGACATATTGATCTTTCTCTTTCTTCAATCCTTCAATTTCTCTAGTAATGCAGCACTCCCTACACCTGCCAGCCTTGCCCTTCACCCTAACAGTAACATTCTGTCTTTAGACTCTTGTTATCTCATTTTTGAATGTGTCCCATTTTCCAGCCATTCCTTTAACTGCCAACATCTGCCCACCAGTTAACTTTTGAAAGTTTTTCCCTAATACCGTCAAAATTAGCCTTCCTCCAATTTAGAACATCAACTTTTAGATCCAGTTTATCCTTTTCCATCAATATTTTAAAACTAATAGAACTATGGTCATTGGCCTCAAAGTGCTCTCCCACTCACATCTCAGTCACCTGCCCTGCCTTACTTCCCAAGAGTAGGTCAAGGTTTGCACCTTCTCTAGTAGGTACATCCACATATTGAATCAGGAAATTTTCTTGTGCACCCTGAATAAATTCCTCTCCATCAAAGCTTTTAACACTACAGCAGTCCCACTCAGCAACAAATTTACATTTTAGATTCTCTTGTGGTGTGGTGTCTAACAAGTGTGTCTACCATGTGGTTCATGAATCATAGATTAATCTCCCTCATGTAACCCTGTTTAACTTGTCATGATTCCAACCAGCAGACAAACATTTGTTTAAAAAGTTGGAGGGTTAGTTTATTACTCAGTGTTACTGAAGTTTATATTATGGATAAAAAAGATCAAGTTATTGACAATAAGTTATGGATAAATCATGTACCAATAAATTAGAAGGCTACTTAGGAGAAAGTCCTAATAATTTTATTTAGCATACATTTGTGGCTCCTTTCTTTTGTTACTTGTTGCTAAAGTGAAGAGATTAACACTTGAAGTCAGATCCAGCAATTGTGAATAGCTTCAGATCTGTAGTGATGTTTTATTGTATGGGTAAACTCTGCAGGATGGCAGATTGTACAACAGAGAGAAAATGTGTGGCTTCTGATTCTGTAGGCAAGGCACATTTAACTACCCAATTACTTGACAGCAATCCACAAACTATTTCAAGATGTTACTCTCTCTCTCTCTCTGTCCGTGCCTTCAGCTGTTTTTCTCCCCAGATGTCGAGGCAGCTTGACCTTTTGTGATTAGTTTTAGCCAGTGAGATAAGATGGCTGCTGTTACTGAGTGATCCATGCAAGAACCAAGTCCAACCTAAGGCATTGGAGACAACTCCCGTCCGACGGGTTGGTCATAGTCATTGAGTCAAAGAGATGTATAGCATGGAAACAGACCCTTCGGTCCAACTTGTCCATACTGACCAGATATTCCAACCCAACCTAGACCCTCCTGCCAGCACCCGGCCCATATCCCTCCAAACCCTTCCAATTCATATACCCATCCAAACCTTTTCAATGTTGCAATTGTACTAGCCTCCACCACTTCCTCTGGAAGCTTATTCCATACATGTACTCCGTGTGAAAAAGTTGCCCCTTAGGTCTCTTTTATATCTTTTCCCTCTCACCCTGAAACTATGCCCTCTAGTTCTGGACTCGCCCACCCCAGGGAAGTGACTTTGTCTATTTATCTTATCCATGCCCCTCATAATTTCATAAACTTCTATAAGGTCACCCCTCAGCCTCCAACATTACAGGGAAAACAGCCCCAGCCTGTTCAACCTCTCCCTGTAGCTCAAATCCTCCAACCCTGACAACATCCTTGTAAATCTTTTCTGAACCATTTCAAGTTTCACAACATCTTTCCGATAGGAAGGAGACCAGAATTGCATCCACTATTGCAACAGTGGCCTTACCAATGTCCTATACAGCCGCAACATGATCTCCCAACTCCTGTACTCAATACTCTGACCAATAAAGAAAAGCATATCAAACACCTTCTTCACTATCATGTCTACCTGCGACTCCACTTTCAAGGAGTTATGAATCTGCACTCCAAGGTCTCTTTATTCAGCAACACTCCCTAGGATCTTACCATTAAGTATATAAGTCCTGCTAAGGTTTGCTTTCCCAAAATGCAGCACCTTACATTTATCTGAATTAAACTCCATCTGCCACTTCTCAGCCCATTGGCCCATCTGAAGAAGATCCCGTTGTAATCTGAGGTAACCCTCTTCACTGTCCACTACACCTCCAATTTTGGTGTCATCTGCAAACTTACTAACTTTGTATAAATTACAAAATGTAGTGGATCTAGCACTGATCCTTGTGGCACCCCATTGGTCAGAGGTCTCCAGTCTGAAAAACAACCCTCCACAACCTCCTTCTGTTTTCTACCTTTGATCCAGTTGTGTATCCAAATGGCTAGTTCACCCTGTATTCTTTGAGATCTAACCTTGCTAACCAGGCTCCCATGGGGAACCTTGTCGAACGCCTTACTGAAGTCCATATAGATCATACCTACCACTCTGCCCTCATCAATCCTCTTTGTTACTTTTTCAAAAAACTCAATCACATTCGTGAGGTCTTTGCATTTTTTTGTGGTCAGTGCATTATTTGTATTTTCAAAAGTCATCATCAATGAACTTCATTTACACCAGGATGTGTGTTTTACATATATTGGATACCTCTTTCTGGAAGCCATGTAGAACGTGCAGCTGTATAATTGGGTGATTGTCACAGGTATGTCATCAATTTCATATCCAGTTGCAGTAAAGTTTAACCTTTTCACAAAAAGCAGTAACAGTTTCCTCTAAAATTATTGACAAATACGATAGAGTCATGACATTCGAAAGATTTTACTATAGATAGATTGAAATTACCTTGGATTTTCTTTTACATCTAGACCTATAGTAGCTCCAGAAAGGCAGCTTCTTAAAATGGAAAAGTAGAAATTTGTCTCAATAAAATAGGTGTCAGATAATAACTGATGTGGAAAACATCGATAGAACTCATAATATTTTTCATCTCACTGTGCTGTTAAAGAATATTTGGAGATCTGCTGTGGTAAGCAAAGCGTTACATTTATTTAAGAAACACCTCACTGTGGCTTCATTTTACCACAGGAGAACAAGATCATATGGTATAGCATGACTTCCTCTGATGTCATAAACTATCTCATTAGCTTATCACAGTCAGACTGAGCCCATAATATTGGAGGCTTCTAAATAATCCTTAGCACAGAGCTAAGCTATTACTTAAATAATAGTCTTGTTATGATATAGTATTTTCAATTAATTTTTGGTAGTGCATGTTGCAATCAGATTCCTATCTGATACTGTGATGGAAATTTGTTATCAGTCTTTAGCACCATATCTGCACAAAAAAAACTGTTGTCTGCTTTACATTTAAATACTGTTTCTATCTTCCACTGGATAACATTTTATCTTTGAGATATGGACTAAACTGTCAGGCTCTCTTTGATCTAAGAAATCTTGTCTCATTCCCTCAAGCAAAAGTCTCATGCCCATATTTATGTTGGAGATTACAGTATAGCTGGGGGTTTTGCATGTGCTCTTGCAATGGTCTGAATTTAGCATTGCACTTGCAGGATGCATAACTGGTTTTCAGTTGTGTTTATAATGGGCACTCTTTGGTCAATACTTGTCTTATTGTGAACTTAGCATGCATGCTGCGTATCCAAGTCTTTCCACATTCTATAATTATTGCCTCATGGTTAAGCAATCGCCAGTGAAAGGGAGAGATATTGACAGATTTCAGGGTCAGTCCACCATACTGAAGTGAAGTGATCTGTGTTGATGCATTATATTTTCAGATATTGGGTTACAAAACAGAAACTGATACTTTGAATCTTAATTAGTTATCATTAAGCACATGCTTTCCTGTTCCTGAGAGTGTCTTAATGAAAGGGTGGGCTGGTGGTTCAGGGTGAAGGAGTATATAATATTAAAATAAACAAGACATGGTTAGAAATGTTCATTTTACAGTAGAAAATTAAGTGAATGCTTTCTCCAATTGAATAATATCCATCAGACAAAAAAAACAGAGAGCTCAAGTAAAGGATTGCAACTGTTTCAATGGGGGGATCTAAAATGGCGGTGATCTGAGAAGATCGCACTGCAGAGCTTCACATCGCAGCAGGAGCAGGATGGTCCTTTAACCCACCCAACAAGGTCATCAGGATTTCTTGGGGCGTTAGAAACATTGTGGAGCCCCAAGAAACAGTTAAAAATTGACTTACCTGTATTTTCAGCTGTACAGAAATGCCTAAAAAGGGAGGAGGAGTATCTGAGGCCAGGCCTGCAGCTCAGCCTGCAGCAGCCTCAGAGCAGATTACTCACCAGGACCTGGTGGACCAGCTCTCGAAATCTCGCGAGATGTTAGGGAAACAGATTGAAGAGAAGCTGGCTCCAGTCTCTCTCATGCTGCAGAAGCATGAGCAGTAGCTGGGAGACCTGGAGAAGAGGACGGATGAGGTGGAGCACAGGATCACAGTGGTGGAAGCTGATGCCAGTTCATTCAAGGAAGCGATCCAAGCCCTGAAGACACAGGTTCGTAATTTGCGTGACCAAGTGGATGATCTTGAAAACAGGGGCAGGAGAAAAAACATTCAGATCATCGGTCTGCCTGAGTGCCCTGTGGAATTTATTAAAGATTGGCTTCCAAAATTCCTTGACTTGGAGACTGGCATGAGAGGTTTGAAGATAGAGAGGGCTCACTGGGTCACAGCATGCAGGTTAACGCCCTTGTCCTTTTCTGGTGTGGATCCATCATTCCTGGGATAAGGAGAGAGTCATGGAGGCCTCCAGACTCCAGGAGAAGGATCCAAAGGCCCTAATTTACGAAGAGTCTAAGATCATGTTTTTCCAGGACTTTTCAGCGGCGGTGATCCAGAAACGAAAATCATACGATGGTGTCAAGAGAAGATTGAAGGAGCTTGGGATTTAGTACTCCCTGAGATATCCGGCAGTGCTTCGGATCACCTTAGAGGGATCCATGCATCTCTTTGACACATCGGAGAAGGCAAGAGACTTTGTGGACAAACTAACCTAATTTAAACAATTGTAGTATGTATAAATAGTGTTGCTTGGGTATGCATTTATCATTCTGTAAAAGAAATGGAGGAAATCTGGTTGAAGCTTTGTTTTTCCTCTATTGATAATAATTTGGTTCAAACTATGTCTGGTGGTGGTTAAGACGTACATTTTAAATTTCTAAGTTAGAACATACCAAAGGATGGGTGGGGTATTTCTTCCCCTTTTTTTAATAAAAGAATGTTTTTTTATTCATATTGATATTCTATGGAGTGTTTATTCTTTTTAGCTTGTGCTTGCGATTCAGCTCTATCTGGGAGAAGTGAAGGTGGTTGAGATGGTTAGATGCCTATTTATGGGCAGTTCGGGATGGGTAGTTACCCCCTCTGGGCAGGGGGTGAGTTTGCCTACTCAGCGCTATTGGCACTTTATATGTTGATTTGTAAACTGGTTTTTGTTGTTTTTTTATTTTTAATAATTTTGTATGTTTGTTAACTATAGTGGTTTTAGTTTATGTAGTTTTTATATTTGGCGGATCATGCGACACTAAGACTCAGCAATTTGTGGTTCAGGTTCCTCCTCTCTGGAATTTAAATGTAATTGCAGATTATGGCTAATGATTTGATTAAATGGTGTACCTGGAATATCAAGGGAAGTCACTCACCAATTAAGAGGAAGAAGGTACTCTTGAGTCTTAGAAAGGAGACATTGGATATTGCTATGTTATAGGAGACACATTTGGTTGACAAGGAGCATCTGAAATTACAACAGAATGGCTTTGACCGAGTTTATTTTTCATCATTTAATACCAGAAGTAGGGGAGTGGCTATATTGGTTAGGAAAAATCTCTCATTTAAATTGTTGGAATGTGTTAAAGACACATATGGGAGGTTTGTAGTTCTTAAAGCCTTGACAAATGGGGAAGAATATGGTATTTTAAATTTTTATTGTCCCCTAGCTCATCCTCTTAAATTCTTGGTAGATGCTTTTTCTAAACTGATAGGTCTCAAGTCTCAGCACATTATTATAGGGGGAGATTTTAACTGCCTCATGGGACCCACAGTAGATGGGTTGCCTAAAGGTCCCTCGATACCCTCTGCACAAACTAAACAGTTATTGGGTTTGTGTGGGGAATTAGGATTGGTGGACTTCTGGAGGTGTCTCCACCCTACAGGAAGGCCTATTTTGACAGACCCTCGTTGGTCAAACTACAGAGGATTAAGGCACTGAGGTCTGCATTAAATTCTGTGCTCACGCAGACGACAAAGAAGGAGCTGGCTTTTGCAAAGCCAAGGTTATACGAGCATGGTGACAAGCCAGGCTAATACTTAGCATATAAGAGAAGTGGGGCTGAAAATGTGTTGCTGGTTAAAGCACAGCAGGTTAGGCAGCATCCAAGGAACAGGAAATTCAAGAGAAGTGCCCCACAAACCATTACAGCGATTAGGGAAGGGTCTGGGAACCTAACATGTGATTCTAAAAAGATTAATGTGGCGTTCCAGAGATTCTACTCTAAGTTATTGTGAGGAGTGACAGGCTAAAATGAAATCCTTTTTCAGAGATCTGAAGCTCCCGGGCGTGACTCCCGAACAACAGTCCTTTCTCAATGCCCCATTATCAGAGCAAGAAGTGCAGGAAGCTGTGAGGCAGCTTCCGAATGGAAAGGCGCCCGGTCCTGATGAACTTCCCAGTGAATTCTATAAGGAATTTATAAGTATACTGTCAGGCCCGATGCTGAATATGTTTGATGATTCATACAGTCATGTTTGTCTCCCACCATCTCTGAGAGAGGTCAATATTTCACTTATCCTTAAAAAAGGGAAGGATCCGGAAGACTGTGCTTCATACAGGCCCATCTCGCTCTTAAATGGGGACTTAAAGATCCTCTCTAAGGCTCTTGCATTAAGGCTGGAAACTGTGATATCCTCTATTATTAAAGAGGATCAGACGGGCTTCATAAAGGGTTGCAGATCCTCCAATAATGCTAGGAGGCTGCTGAATGTAATTCAAGCATGGCAACAGCTGTCAATACAGGGATTGGTGATTTCTTAAGATGCAGAGAAGGTATTTGACCGAGTTGAGTGGCCGTACCCTTTCTATACTCTAGACCGGTTTGGTCTGGGCGAAGTTTTTATAAGATAGGTAAAGTTTCTCTACAGTGTACCTTGCAGTCATTACCAATGGGTACGATCAAGCAATTTTAATATTTCTAGGGGCAGCCGGCAGGGCTGTCCCCTTTCACCATTACTTTTTACGTTGGTGATTGAACCGTTGACAGAGGCCATTCATGGGGATCTCAATATATCAGCTCCAGAAGTGGGGTCAAAATTACATAAGATCTCCCTGTATGCAGATGATGTTCTAATTTTCTTGACAAATCCAGCAGTTTCAGTGCCTTGCCTGATACAATGCATTCACGCGTTTGGTGCTTGTTCAGGGTATAAGATTAATTTTGCTAAATAAGAGGCTATGCCTATGGGTGGTCTTACAAAAGAGTTGGCTCTTGAGAGTGACTGTCGATTCCCATTTCGGTGGTCACAGGGGGGGGTTTGTGTATTTGGGCATATTCATTACTCCAGTTCTGGATTGGCTGTTCAAGGCCAATTTTACTCAATCACTTGAAAAAATTAAACAAGATCCTCAAAGATGGGAGGCACTTCCAGTCTTATGGTTGGGTCGGATAGCGCTTATTAAGGTGAATATTCTCCCTCGTTTGCTATACCCTATACGGATGCTCCCCCTGATTTTCAATAAACAAACACTCAGGAGACTGAACAGTTGGTTCAGCTCCTTTATCTGGCACCGTAAACGGCCCCTCATTAAATTAGCCAAACTGCAGATGCCTCACAGATTGGGGGGAGTAAACCTTCCGGACATTAGAAATTACCAATTAAGCTCGCTTTTGACCTACGTAAGTGATTGGGTTCGTGGGGACCTTCTTTCAATATGGCGAGATATCAAAATCTCCCAGGCAAGGTGCCCCCTTACCAGTTTGCTGTTTTTGGACAAGGTGAGGACAGTTAGGGAATATTGCCATAACCCAATAGTCATCAATATGTTAAAGCATGGAGGACAATTCGGCAGAGGGAAGGTAATATTGGCAAAACCTCTTTGTTTACACCTTTAGTGAGTATGCCGAGTTTTCAACCAGGTATGATGGATTCAGGATTTAAACATTGGGCAGCTAGTGGTGTATCTTGCATGGATGATTTATTTGAGGGAGATGTAATGATGTCCTTCGATCAATTAGTACGGGAGTACGAGTTACCTAATAGAGACCTCTTTCGTTTTTTTCAAGTTCGGGATTTTATTCAAAAAAAAACCTCACTTTTGACTGATCCCTACAAATCTGACATAGAAAGAGGGGTACTAAGGGCTAAGAGTACAATCTCTGTCCGTACTCTATATCACCAATTGGGGGGTGCCACCTCAGATGAGTCTGATCAACTTTGCAAGATGTGGGAAAGAGAGCTGGGTGTTGAAGTTTCTTCAGAGGCATGAGAGGATATTTGGGAGAATGCAAGGAAGATATCAATTTGCAATAGGACCCATGCTTTACAGTTGAAGATTCTCCCAGGGTCCACTTAGCCCAGACCGTTTGTCAAAATTTCAACCAAGGATATCTTCAGCATGCCCCAAGTGCAAGGTCTGCATGGGCACTCTTACCATTGTCTTTGGTCTTGTGACAGGCTTCAAACATATTGGAGCGCTGTAGTTGGGTGCAATGGAGAGGATTTTAGGTGTAGGGGTGGAGAAGGACCCTATTTCACTCCTTTTGGGCCTACCCATTGTATTTCCTGCAGACTTGCATCAGGAAAAACTTTTCAATATTCTTGCATTCTGTGCAAGGAAGAATATCTTGCTAGGTTGGATATCAGAAAACCCCCCAGGCCTGTCGGGTTGGCGGAAGGTTGTTATGGAGCATATTACCCTGGATTTTCTCACAAATATGGTACACCACAAAACTGAGAATTTTTACAAGACATGGCAACCCTTTTGAAATACCTGGACACAGATTTATCTGCCACACTAACAAGGGCTTTTATATAGCCGTAACGATTGTGTTTCATGAGTCCAATATCCAGGGAGGAGGAGCTGTGAATGTATGAGTGTTTTGTTTGGCTGGGCTGAGTTATTACTATTTATTTGTTTGTTGTTAGGTATTTATTTAGTTAGTTAAATAGCTAGTTTAGGTTTTTTGTTAAAATTTTATTCTTCTCTATATATGTTTATACATTCGTATAGGAGCGTGGGTTGGGGATTTTTAAAATTATTTGGTTTAGGTTTGTACTACTTTTGTACTGTTTTGAATTGCATTGTTTTGTATTTGTTGTAATATTTAAAAATCTATTTTTTCTTAATAAAAATATAGTATATAAAAAAAAGAAAGTGTTTCAATGGACAAGAATTTGAAGGAATCATAAGATTAGTTCTACTGAGTACAACATATGTTAATTAACATAATGTTTATTTGTTAAGGCTGCTTTCAAAACTTAGCTATTTGGATTCCAGTCCTTGTGTCGCCTTTATCTGGGAAGTATTTTCTTGGACATAAAAAGCATGTTTACTAAATTCCGCTAACATTCCTATTTTCTCACAATGGCTTCCTTTGTGACTGTTGTGGTTGGAGCTGGTCATTAATCCTACAGATTTTATCTGCACATATAAAATAAATAGCAAGCTGAACCTTTTTCGAAAGAAAGCCATTCTGTTTAACTTTCTCCACTATCAGTTGGCAAGTGTTCCCATCCAGTTTCCCAGCACCATAACTGACAGGGCCTTAAGTCAGATCCGACCCATCTCCCATACATCAGTCCTCACCCACAGTCTTTCCTCCCACAACAACGATAGGGTTCCCTTTCGTCCTCACTTACCATCCCAACAGCATCCACGTCTAGAGGATCATTAGCCATCTTTTCCACCATCTCCAGCAGGATACCACCAGCACACACATATTCTTCTCCCCTCCCTTGTCAGCCTTTCGCAGGGACCATTCCCCCAGGACACCCTGGTCCAGTCCCCCTTCACTCCTAACGCACACCCTCTCCACCCTCCCCACCTCCCCACCCACCACCACCCCAGCCCCACAGCACCTTCCCCTGTAATCGCTGATGGGGTAACACTTTCGCATTTACTTCCTTCCTTCTCAATATGCAAGGGTCCAAGCAGCGCTTCACACAATCTAGTCTATTACATTCGCTGCTCGCTCCGTGGCTTCCTCTACATTGGGGAAATGAAGCATTGACTGGGCGACCACTTTATAGAACACCTATGTTTTGTCCACAACAAAGACCCTGAGCTTCCAGTTGTCTACCACTTCAATACACCACTGTGTTTCCTGTTCCCTGGCCAACATTTCTGTCTCTTACTTACTGCAGTACTCCAGTGAAGCTTAGTGCGAGCTGAAGAACAGCTCCACATTTTCTGCTTGGGAACTCGACAGCCTTCTGGACTCAATATTGAGAGCAATAATTTTCGGGTTTGAGATACTTTTTCCCATGTCCTTACTCCAAACCCCACACACTAGGCCTTGTTATCACGTGGTCTGCTATTACATGCTACCCATTGTTAGTCACTAATAGTGTCCATTAGCAGCCATTAATTCTCCCAGGCTGACCTTTATCCACTCCTTTGTCTATCCAACTGTTCTCTCCTTTTGGGCTCTACCTCCACCGAAGGTTTACTCCTTTACCTCTTCCCCCCACCCTATGTCCTGCATAAAACAACCCAACATTTTCCTAGATCCCATCAGTTCTGAGGAGAAAGTGAGGACTGCAGTTACTGGAGATCAGAGCTGAAAATGTGTTGCTGGAAAAGCGCAGCAGGTCAGGCAGCATCCTGAAGAAGGGCTTATGCCCGAAACGTCAAATTTCCTGTTCCTTGGGTGCTGCCCATCAGTTCTGAGAAAGAGTCACTGGACCTGAAGTATTAACTCTGATTTCTCTTCACAGATGAGCTTTCCCAACAATTTCTCTTTTGTTTCTGATTACCAGCATCTGTAGTTCTTTCAGTTTTTTAATTTCCTGTCTGGAATGTTTGGTTCAAAGATGGCAGAGGTCAAATACCATAACATGTTGCACTGCTACAATAATGCTCAAAGATGTTCATGCATTGTTGACTATAAGTCATGACCTTTTCCCCTTAAGTAAGGAAATTAGTTTGAGTTATATGAGACTGGATATTCAAAGAAGGGTTGGCATCCCAATGCCCAAATAAGTTTTCATTCTCAACACCAAGCCTGTGGCCCTTGCACTATTTTTAAGTTCAAATGTCTTAGTTGAGCAGGAAAAAAGACTCAGCAATCACTGAGAAGGGCCATGTTTTTCCAGGAGCTTCCTGCCTGATGCCAAGAGCAAAGACAGGCATCAACTATGATGGTAGGGGGTAACTCTGTCTTGCTGAAGGTAGCCCTGTTTCAAGAACTAGGAAGTGGAAGATATGGAAAGAAGCCTTTGAAAGAAAGTTAAGGTGCAGTGCTCACCCTGTGCTAGTCGACCTGTCAAATTTCACTTCAAGAGAAAGGCAAACAGATATACTTTGGCCATGTGAAACCAACAGCTGAGTATTTGCATAAACCAGATTGCTAGGTTAACCAGAAAAATTATTAAATCGATCCAAATAAGACCACAAAGGCTTGGTAAACTTCTCAAGGAGTTTCATGGCCTGCTATTAGATAGCATTCATGTTCTCTATTCTTTCCTGACACACACTTCAAACCCCATCTAGAAGAGCTTTGAAAACATTGAATGGCCTTGTAAGCTTCACAATCCCAAGTTCAGCTTGAGAACCCCAATTTTCAGTGGATTCTCCCCCTATATTGAGTTAGAAATCCAGCCATGATTGCCAGTAGACCTATTTTAAGAGCTACATTCTGGAGGAGAGTCACTGGACCTAAAATGTTAACATTGCTCCACAGATGTTGCCAAACCTATTGAGTTTTCCCAGCAATTTCTGTTTTTGTTTCTGATTTCCAGCATCCACTGTTCTTTGATTATGGGTTTTCTTTTACAGCATACTGTCTTCATCGTATTTATTGATTCTTTGTGTATTTCACAATTGTACCCTACACGAGTGTGTTCTTTATTGGAATGTTCTTTTGTCCTATCACTTGGATGGTAGAATTTGTGTTTCATCCCATCATGAAGGCTCTGTTGTGCCATTGTTACTTCCTTCTGATTTTGTTAATTCTGTAAAAGACTCGGTTGGATGTCTGACGGGGAGACCTGTATTAAAAATGTCAATGAGTCTGCAAGTGCTTCTACCTGGATAGTCACAAATTATGATTCCTTGTCACCATTGACCCCTCAATAGTGAGGTTTGTGCTTTAGAGCTGCTTTTGCCAATACATCAATTGAAGGTTTTCACAGTAACAAGATTGACCTCAATTCTTCAAGAACCAACAGAAGTAATTTTCCATAAATGGCTTATGTTGGACATTCTATAATTTTCTATAACCTCCTATAACGAATGAAAATTCTGCAGTTTTGCAGAGAATATATATGTGAAATCTTCCATCCCCAAGTGCTGAAAAAAAGCTATCAACTACTTTATTTGCTGTCAATCAATAGAGCACTTTCTCACAAAATAATCATGAAACCGTTCGTGCATTTTACTTATGATATGATAGCAGATATCTCCTGATCATTTTAAAGTGATAGAGCTTCAGATAAAATCATGAACCATAATTGAAATATTTTCTTGAATTGAGAACGATTCAATATTTTGAGGTGGAATAGAGTTGCAACAATGCATAGGGCCAAATATTAATTCTTTAAATAGATCAGGTATTTACAACAAATTTATTGCATTATTCACATCAATAAAGAAGCTTAGCAGTAGTTGGTCACTTTTTTTAAATTCATTCTCAGGATGTGGGCAGCAAGCATTTATTTCCTATCACTAATTTTCCTCAAGAAGGAGGTGATGAGATGCCTCGTCCAGGGAAATGCAGCACCCCCTGTGTTGCAGGTAACTTATAGTATGTTCAGCAAGCAATTCTATGATTTTGCCGCAGAGACAGTGATATATTTCCAAGTAAGAATCGGGTATGAATGGAGGACAAATTTCATGTGGTGGTCTTCCCATCTGCCTTGACTCTGTTAGTGGCAGAGGTTGTAAACTTGGAAGGTGATGTTCAAAGAGCTACAATGAGTTGTCGTAGTTCACTTTGTAGATGGTTCACTCTGCCGACACTATATGTCAGTGTTGGATTGAGTGAGTAGAAGGGATAGAAGGGATACCAATCAAGCAGACCAGTTTGTTCTAAATGAATATTTTGGAGCTGCACTCATGCAGGCAAATAGAGAGTATTTTATCACATTTGTACATTCTACATAACAAACAAGCTTCGGGGAGTCAGGAGGTGAGGTACAATTTTAAAATTTCAAGTTTCTGACCTGTCTTGTAGCCGCAGTATATTGATAATGGAGGATTTAGTCATGGTAATAATAATGACAAGGCAAGATAATTATATTCTCTCTTATTAAGTATGATCTATGTTTGACTAACATTACTTGCCACTTATCGGACAAATGCTGAACTTCGCCAAGATGTTGCCGCATTTGAACATGGACTGCTTCAGTCTCTGAAGAGTCACGATGGTACTGAACATTATATAATCATGAGCAAATTGCCCCACCTCTGATCTTATGATGGATGGAAGTTCATTAATGAAGCAGCTGAAGACAGTTGAGCTGTGGACACTACCCTGAAGAACGCCGGCAATCATGTATTGGAGCTGAGATGATTGATCTCCACCAATCACAATTATCTTCTTTTCATTAGATATGACCCCAGTCAAAGAGATTTGATCCACCTGATTTTCATTGATTCCAATTTTGCTCAAGCTTTTTGATACCACATGTGGTCAAATGAAGAATTACAGACTTGAAATGTTAACTCTGCTTTCTTCCCATATATGCTGCCAGACCTGCTGAGTTTCTTGACATTTTCTGTGTTGTTTTTGTATCTGCAGGTCTTTGTTCTATTTAAATGCAAGTCTTTCTTGGTTTTTCTCTTGAATTTATCTGGAGCTGGGTCAAGAAATTTCCCACTATGTTTTCATAGCACACAAAACCCAGAGAGGAAAATAGATAACAAAAGTATAACACTTAGAAATGAAGATTCCGGTCATATTGGAGTTGAAAAGTGTGGCACTGGAAAATAACAGCAGGTCAGGCAGCATCTGAGGATCCGGAGAATCAACATTTCGGGCATAAGCCCTTCATCAGGAATGTTGGGGGGAAGGGGGCTAAGAGATGAATTGAAGGGTGGGGCTGGGGAGAAGGTAACTGGGAAAGCAATAAGCAAAAGGAGGTGGCAATAGGTCAGAGAAAGAAGGGTGGAGCGGATAGGTGAGAAGGAAGATGGACAGGTGGGACAGTTTAAGAGGGTGGTGCCAAGTTGCAGGGTTGGATCTGGGATGAGGTGAGGGGAGGGGAGATGAGGAAACTGATTAAATTGATGTTGATGCCATGTGGTTGACAGGTTCCAAAGTGGAATATGAGGTGTTCTTCCTCCAGGCATCTGGTGGCTAGGAATTGGCGGTGGAGGAGGAGGCCCAAGACTTGCTTGTCCTTGGTGTAGCGGGAGGGGGAGTTGAAGTGGTCAGCCACAGGATGGTGGGTTTATTTGGTGTGTGTGTCCCAGAGATGTTCCCTGAAATGTTCCACAAGTTGGCGTACAATCTCCCCAATATAGTGGAGACCACATCGAGAGCAACAGACACAGTAGATGAGGAATTTGGATCTGCAGCAAAATCCCGACCGAATGTGGAAGGATCCTTTGGGGCCTTCAACCCATGAACTATCATGATCACCCATCACTTCCATCTACCTATCGCCTTCCTAGCTCATCCCAGATTCAACCCTTCAACTCAGCACCATCCTCTTGACCTGTCCTACCTGTCCATCTCCCTTCCCACCTATCTACTCCACCCCCACCCTCCTATTTATCTCTCAGACCCCTTCACACCCTCACATTCCTGATGAAGGGCTTAAGCCTGAAACGCTGATTCTCCTACTCCTCGGATGCTGCCAGACCTGCTGTGCTTTTCCAGTGCCACACTTTTCAACGCTGATCTCCAATATCTGCAGTACTCCTTTCTCCTGGTCATATTGGCGTATTGTTTTGTGACATACAAACAAGTCAGACCAGTTTACTGTTTTTTTCTCTGTATTTCAGGGCCAGGACAGTATATTACTGCTGGAAAAGCTCAGCAGGTTTGGCAGCATCTGTGAAGAGAAATCAGAGTTAATGTTTTGGTTTCTGAGGAAGGGTCACCGCTCACAAAACATTAACTCTGATTTCTCTTCTCAGGTACTTCCACACTTACTGAGCTTTTCCAGCAAGTTCTGTTTTTCTTTCTGATTTACAGCATCTGCTGTTCTTTTGGTTTTCATTCAGACAGTGTATTGTTCTTGTGTTATAATGGAAATCTGTCTCTTTAAGGCAATGAAGCATCATAGTTATTATCTGATATTGAATGTGGTCATTCAGAGTTTAATTGTACCTTCTATGATGTTTGGTAAATTTACTTTTTTGCTTCAGTTTTTTTTCTTTGTTCCAATTCAAAAATTGGATATATTAATTTTCCTTTTAAGATTGCTAAGTCACCTGCAATAATGTGTAATGTTTGGTGTATGTAGGCATATACTGTGCACAATATTTTAGCCTATTGAGTTGTAAAGAAATCACAGAAGTTACCATTAAAGTTTTCTACTCTGTCTTCCACTCATTCCCATTTCTTTCTTGCTAAAACCTTCCCTTTCAAAGGGATCATGTACTTTCCTCTGCTTTATTCCTGGATATTTGATTTTTCAGCTGTGCCCTGGAACCCTGTTATGGTTTGAGGGTCATTTTGGAGGGAGGGAGGGATGGAGGGTTGGGGGAGAGGTGGAAGGAATTGACCTTTGTCTGACCTTTCTGGTCTTCCCACAAAACTCTCACAGCAGTTGTTTTCTTCCCATACATTATTTTTGCTCTCAACAGCAATGAACTGTGTGCTGCTGTCCCAGAGATCTGAGGGGAACGCATTGCTGTGAGAGGTCATAAAAAACGTTACTGTTGGAGCCTCAGTTGTAACAGGGAGCATTTTAATCTTTCTGCCACTGACTGGGATTTACACCAGTGACAATTTGTATTCATGAGAGAGTTTATTGAAGTACTTCATGAATCTTTCCTCAAATAGAAAGGTGAGGAGATCTGAAGGCTGCCTGAAGACAAGATTGGATTTTCTTTTCATTAATGAGGAGGAAGTCATGTACACAGTTAAGGAAATGAAACATTTTGTGGCAAAGTGATCATACATTTGTTGCTTTTAAGGCGTGAATGAAAACAGACCAGATAAAGCAAAACTACAAAGAGATTGGATAACAGAAGCGGAAATGTGGAGTGAATGATATATATGATTGAAATGCATCGAAAATACCTGCTTAAAGGAAAGGGAGGAGTAAAGCAGGTTTTAAGAAGCTAGTGTGTTCATGATTGATGACAGAATCACGTTGAGAACATCAGACAGCAAAATTAATATTTCTTGAAAACTGAAGTCATGAAAGGCAAAATGAAGAAAGAAAATGCACATAACATTCAGAGCTGAGATTTATAGTGGAGATAACAAGTAATTTCAAAATGAAAATAGACCGACACTTTAGGGAAATGAACTTGCAGGGCTACAGGGATAGAGTCGAAAGATTGAACGGACTGAATTGTTCAACAGATAGTCGTCATGGACTTGATGGGCTGAACGGCTACCTCCTGTGCTTTACAGACACTGTGACTCTATAAGGAAGGAACAGGAAAATAAGAACTACAAAATCAAACAGGAGAAAGCAAAAACTCTAGTCAGATAAATTGTTAGTGCTCAAGAAAATTTAGACATTTACATCAAACTTCATTATAGTGCTCAGCCCCTTAAATAAGCACACAATGGTTCTGTTGCCTGTTTAATGCCCTGTTTCTAGTTGCCTAGAGTCATACCTGTGCTATTAAAGTGGATAGCATGGTCTGTGTGTAATAATTGCATGTTTTCTTCCCTATAATGAAAGCTTAGATGTCCATTTAACACCTGCAAAATTGGTTTTACACAATGTACTCATTTTTATATCTGAAAAACAATTTTGCTTCTCTTATTCCTGAAAATCCTGTTCTGCCATTAATATTCAGACATCCCATGTGATTTCGACCAAATGTACCTTACCTGTGAGGACCACCAATTAAAAATTGATTTGACAGAGGTCTGCTTAGACACTGTCAAATGAACCTACAGATTCTTGTCCGTTTTATGCATATCTTTGTGATCACTTTAATTTAATAGCTAATCTTAATTCATCAATGTCTGTGCTAAAAATCTACATTTTTGAAAGTCAGCAGAGGCTGGAGACTCATGTATCTGTTACCTCCAGCCTTGATTATTCCAATGTACTCCTGTATGACCTCTCACATTCTAACTTCCACAAACTTGAGACTATCTATCTGATGCCAGAGCTAACTCCCAACATCCCATTCATCCATCACTGGTGTATTAACTGATCGACACTTGCTCCATTTCAACCAACATCTCAATTTTTAAGTTGTCATCTTTCTTTTTCAAATCCCTCCATGACCTGAAACTGAGGGGTGACTTTATAGAAGTTTATACAGTCATGAAGGACATGAATAGGGCATATAGTCTTTTTTCCCAGGATAGGAGAGTCAAAAACTGGAGAGCAGTTAGAAGGGAAGGATTTAAAAGGGACCTAAGGGGCAACGTTTTCAGGCAGAGGATCTTGCGTGTATGGAATGAACTGCCAGAGGAAGTGGTGGAGGCTGGTACAATTGCAATGTTTAAAAGGCAAGACATGTGGTTGGGTACGTGAATTGGAAGGGTTTAGAGGGATATGGGCCAAATGCTGGCAAATGGGACGACATTAATTTGAGATATCTGGTCGGTATGAGTTTGATTGAAGGGTTGTTTATATTCGGTATGTCTCTGAGACTCTATGACCTAATCCTTTTTTTTATCTCTGTGATGTCCCAGTAAGCCTTAGATCTCTGCACTCCTGCATTTCTATGTTCTTGATCATCCTGATTTTAATCTCGGCCGCTAGTATCACAGCTGCCAAAATTCAAAACTGTGGAATTCCCTCGCTAATCCTTTCCACTTTGTGACATCTTTATTTTCTCCTTTAAAACACTCTTATTTTCTCTTCAGCTGAAGTTGGGCTCTCTGTTATAATATTTTGCTGTGTGGCTCAGTATCATTGTTTGTTTTCCATACTCCAGTAAAACACCCTAGGATATATCACTATGCTAAAGATGCTCTCAAAACACAAATTGTTGGCATTGTTTAATCTAGGTGCTTTAATTCACAATCAAATGCACTAGACTTCTCAACTGTGAAATACTACAATGAAGCCACTGAAATTATAAATGATTTGTATTCAGTTGAAGTAAGTATGGAACAGTAGTTCAGCTTTTTCACACATCTCAAGAGAAGAACAGATGAGAATGGCCACAATACACAACTTAGCTCACCCACCCATCCCAGCATCCACCCCTGAAATAATAAAAAAGACTTTTGCCAGAGTTAGTCTACCCAGATGTCCATCCTGTAGTTTTGTTACTCTTTGCCTAAACAATTACATCCTGACATCACTTTGGCCAGTTTAAGGTATGGTTCTGTGCTGTACTGTCACAATTTAATTTGAGGCAGTGCTCAGGAATTACTTTCCCTACAATGTTTTGTGTTGTGGATTGCTTTGCAATCTCAGCTTGGTTGCCTCCTTTCATAGGCTGAAGAATCCAATTTTCTCCAGTCTTTCCTCATAAATCAGTCTTTATACAATAGTCTTTGTACATTAGCATATAACTTCATGACTCCCTTTCTGCCTTCATGAGAAAAAAATGAAGAATGGACCACAACTGCAGTCTGACCAGGGCACAATTTGAGTTTAAGATTCTCTGACTTGCATTTTAATTTAACAGTGCTGTAAGACTAGAGCCAGATTTACACCAGGTTTTATCCAACCTTTTTAAAGTCGGTAAACAAAAAAAGTAAGGAAAACATTAATGGTGGGAGATCTTCTACTCAGTCTAAACTATCTCGTAGAATGGTAAGCTTATGAGCAGTGGTAATGCCTATTTATTTTAATAGCAGGTATCACATTAGTTCTATTTTCCTAAATTATATTTGTTTATGTTTTACTTGTTCTTTTGTGTTGGATATGGCTCTAACAATGTATGATGACATTATTTAGTGTGTTCCGTGGGATGGTTAGATTTCATTTATTAGATTTAATCAAATGAGGTTAGATTGGCCTAGTTCTGTCTCTCTGGCTCATTTCATTTCATTCCTCACAGTAAATGAGTTAAAGTGGTTTCCCAGCGAAGACTGGGAAAGCCATTTTTAACCAATTTTCCCTGGCCTAAATCAAGCCTTGATCCTGCTGTCATATTGCAAGGTTCAGAAAATCCAGTGAACTGATAGTGTCAAGAGAAATTATGCCGGGGTTCACAGGAGTTTAACGTGTTGTGATTCACCGCACATTAATTATATTTTGGCTGTATCAGATCATGCTATGATATGTGATTAGAAGGAGATTTCCTCTGCATTGCAAGTGCTTAATGCACAATACTGATGAGAAGTGTCAATGCATAATTAGAATTTAGAATGCTGGTCTTAGTAATTGCAACCAGAGAATATATTAGGTCAAGATATTGAGAAATGATGCTTCAAGATGTTTGAAACGCATCTATTATTTGAATGTCAACCTTCATCAGTTGATGTTAAAGCCTGTTAATATTTCCACTTATATGTATTTCGTCTTTCTCTTCCTGCTTTGTAACATTTATAAGAATGTACTTTTTTCAACAATGGGTACGATAAATGCAATTCCTTTAATTGACCAGTAGTAATTGTTCACATATGCCAGGTTCCAAGAGATTGCATAATGTGTAGTATTTTCATACTGAGGTTTTATAAGTCAGTTCATGTGACAGTACAAATTTAAAGTGGATAAAATATGTACCATTTACTCTCCACCAATTAACACTGGGTGTAAAATACCAATCCGACAATCCTTAAATAGACTTAAAGTCATAGAGATGTACAGCATGGAACAGACCCTTCAGTCTAACTCATTCATGCCAACCAGATATCCCAACCCAATCTAATCCCACCTCCAGTACCTGGCCCATATCCCTCCAAATTCTTCCTATTCATATACCCATCCAGATGCCTTTTAAATGTTGCAATTGTACTTCTGTAAGTTGTTCAGAAAAATGGCCAAATTAATGTTTGACCTGCCCTTTGACCATATATTTAAAAAAAACTCAGCTGCTCCCATTTGAGTTCTCCAAACTATTAGCCACGAATGTAAAGTTATGTGCAAGTCCAGTAATTTTATAAAACTTGCAGCTGCCATTTTTCTGCAACTAAAGGTAAGATAAAGTTGCCAGAGTCTCAATTGACCATCAAACCGCTTTCTCATTAGAGAGAGATGACTGGTGGTGGTTTAATCTGAGGGTCAGCATGTCTTATAGCAAGGGGAGGAGCTGAGAAAGAGAGTCCTTTATGGAAACTGCAGCCAGTGTGGGAATTGAACCATTCTGCATTGAGAGCCAGCTGATCCCCCATGCCAACCTGATGTCCTTCTTCTGCTCAACCTCAATCTTTTGCATTTGCCCGCATGCTTCCCCCCAAAATTTGAGCACGTGCAATTTAAAGCAGTGCATAGCATGTATGCATTGGTATCAGCAAAGACAGCCTTCTGAAAATGCAAGTTGTTGTTGCTCTTAACTGTAAGTCTAAGCTTACACTCAGTTGAACACATTGAGAGGCAATCTATTCAAATTTTCCCTTCTTCCTTTTTTTTGCATTTTCCATCAACCAGCATGCCCTCCTTCCCTGGTTCAAATTCACCTTTGACTACTCATGCATGGCATGGTTAGTTACGATTTTATTTAATGTATTTCATGGTGGGCGTGGGCCTTGTGCTGTAGGGGTGAGATATATGGATGGGATAATTATCCAATATGTAATCATCTCCATTTGCCTTTTTGTCTTTCTCATCCAATGCATTCTGTTGGATTGAAATTTGCAGTAATTTTGAAATGAATGCTGATAATCCCTGTGCAGACAACATTTTTAACTTCAGTAGAAATGCTTGTTTTATGTTTGCATCTGCTCTTGATATATTTTATGCAGTTGCCTTACAGAGAGCCAGCAAGTACTTAATGGATCAAATAGTCTCAATAAATACTGTAATGACTCTTATGAATGGAACATTCCATCAGAGACATTAACGTTTTCAGGTTTTTCAGTGTTAGTTAAAATGATGATCTGTTTCCTTTACTAAAGATTCAAATTCTGCCTTCCTGTCTTACAAAGAAATATCTCATATTGAGAAGATCATCTCAGTATCATGTCTTAGAAATGGGTTGATTCACAACTGGGGTTGGTGAGATCACTTGTCTTTCAGTGAGTGACTCACTTTCAAAATATGGGTCGTTCTGCTGTAACACGCGTCTCATTACTGCAAATTCACTATAATGTGATTGATGAATTGGGGGACACTGGTTCCCTGGCACAAACTTTTAAAGTATGAATTAGTTATAATGCAATTCCAGCCCCTTGGTTTAGCGGTGCTGCTATTACATGATATTCTTATCACACGGGATTGCACGAGAATGGAATTACCATGTTATAGCAAAACTGACTGTAGCTAGATTAGATTACTTACAACGTGGAAACAGGCCCTTCGGCCCAACAAGTCTACACCGACCCTCCGAAGAACAACCCACCCAGACCCATTCCCCTACTACTACATGCAATTTAGCATGGCCAATTCACCTAACCTGCATATTTTTGGACTGTGGGAGGAAACTGGAGCACCTGGAATAAACCCATGCAGACACAGGGAGAATATGCAAACTCCACACAGACAGTTACCTGAGGCGGGAATTGAACTCAGGTCTCTAGTGCTGTGAGGCAACAGTGCTAACCACTGTGCCACTAGTTGTTCCTTTTTGCATTTTTAAAATAAATTTAGTCAGATGGAAAGCCTTACTTTCGACATATCCAGTCAAGCAAATTTTAATTGTATTAAGCTATCGCCTTCACCTTGTCTCACAACATTAGTCATGGAACTGCGCGTGCCACAACACTTTTTGGTTGTAACTGAACTGAAAATTAGCTGACTGGAGCAGAGCACCGACAATACCAATAGAAATGAACACATCTATACCTACTGATTTTTCTAGTCATGGCTTCTCTCTGCCACCATTCTGGAAAAAAAAATTGCATACCATTGACTGAGATGTTCATTAAGTTAAGCAAAACCAAATATCTAAAATTATAATCATGTAATGTCAAAATGCAATATTGTACTAAATTAATATCTGTCTAACAAAGTTCAACATAGTCCTCACAGCTAATTGATAATAGGTGATAATAAAGGAAATAACTATTCAACCTATTCAACCTCATCATGGTACAGAAATGTACTCAAAGTAGAAAAGCCTCATCAACTCATTGTGCTGCCAATTTATTTTTGTTCACTTTGACTTAAGAGTGCACGCTTATCTTTTACAAAAATGATACTAAACTAAGGTACTTTCAGTGCAGCCCTTTTTTTGTACAGTTTAATACTTTTTAGTAAGATGCAATTCTAAATATAAAGTCCTTGCTGCTGTGTGCTGTTATGATTGTGACCCTGGAAATTTCATTTTAATTCATCTTACATGCATGTCCACTGTCATTGAAGCTACCATGATATTGTGGTGACATTTTAGTCAGGAGAAATGACTTATCATTACAAAAGTGGTTTTACCATATTTTCCAAGATCAAAAATTCCCGGGCAGTAAGGAATCAGGATAGCAAATGCAAGAGGACAAACAAGGGAGATCAAAGTTTGTAAACAAAGAGGAGTGACATTGGGATTAAGGAGAGGGAGGAGATGTGACAGTCAAGTGGAAGGTGAATAATGGTGAATAACCTGTTGGAGAGGGAGCAATCTGATATATAGATGTGGAGCAAGAAGATAGAAATCCAAGCCCAAGATAGTGGAGTGTGATCAAAGATATCAGCATGAACAAGAATGATTTGGAACTGATTTCAACTTCAAGTTCTGATTATTTTCTGTGTGATGTGTACTTCCTGTCACCGAGCCCATCAGAGGAGACTCCACGAGCTGTCACTTTGGGACACTACTGAAGGAATGCTATCAATCTCGTTGACCTCGGAACTTCTTGCTCATTTCCTTGTAATTGCACACAGGCCAGGTTCTAAACATGGGAGCAAGTCACCTATTCAGAAGTCACCTACCATTCAGAAAAAAAAATGGATACACTTTGATGGCCAGGGAACAACTGTAGACTGAGTTTAGAAAAATATTGAGCTCTATTCTTTAAGGTCTATGATCAATTAATTGTGAGATGTTAAAGGTGAAAAACACATGAGGACAGTAATTAAATGACTGTACAAAGTAATTAAATGACTGTAGCGATAATAGCCATATACAAAAGAAGACATTTTATGAGGGAAACTGAAGAAATCACAGAATATCAGAATCGGTACAGCATGGAAAAGATCATTCATCCCACTATGATTATATTGGTTTTGTTGTCTATTGCCAGTCTCCAGCCTTTTCCCCATTTCCCTGCACACTATTTCTACCTGAATAATCATCCGATGTTCTCTTGAATGCTTCACTTGAACCTTCTTCCACTACACTGCCAGGCAATAGGTTCCATAAAATCAAAGCAATGTACAAGATCTAAGGGTTATGTGAATGGTTAGGACAGAAAAGCAGGAGGATGAAAGCAACAAGAATAATAATTTTTAATAAAAGTTTAATATGAGTTCAAGAGGAATGCTTTAAAGAAGAAGAGAGGGCTAAAGATGCAGAGAGATTGAGAAGGGAATTGCACACATCCATACCAAGTAGCTGAAGACATGACTACCAATGGTTGAGATAGAAGCTCATTGACTTGACATGTTAACTCTGTTTCTCTGTCTGCAGATGCTGACAGACTTGCTGAGTATTCCCTGCATTTTCTGTTTTGATTTCAGGTTTCTAGCAACAGCACTGTTTTTCTCCTGGTGTATTGGAAATATTCCATATATAGAATTAAGAAGCGTGAAAAACTTGGAAGTAAACAAAGTAGTTTTTTATGTAGGTCCAAGGGTGTGGTGGAAGGTAAGAACTGATAAATAATTTCAATTCCCTTAGAAAGTATAGAAGGGAAGGACAAACTAAATAAAAGTAAAACAAAGCTGCTTCTTGTTAATCTGTCAATAATTTGTCATATATAGGATGCACATTTCATTTCTTTTAGTAGACAAGAGCTGTTTACGAATGTTGAGCAGCAATCTAACATCAAATCATTTCAGAAGTTGTCTCAATTCATTTGATGTATTCCTTTTATTTCATGACTTGGGATTTGAAATGGGAATAAATTTATTTTGACTTACTCATATTTTTTGAAAATGTTTTGCCCATTCTTCTGAAAACTGAGAACACTGCAGAATCTGAAATAAACAACTTTCAACCTGTGCGAGCCACATTCATAAATATTTTAGCTGTCTCTGATTTACGTCTTTTGTGAAGTGATAATTTTTGTAAATTGCCAATTTCAGACTCTGAGTCAGTCAAACCTTAGCATGTCAATTCCTCAAATCCCAAGCAGACTAGATATAAAACTACTGTTGAGAGTTATTTTAAGATGGCAGCTGCTACAGTGACAGCTGTAAGGATGTTGCAGAATACTGATACAAAAATACCTCTTGCAGTTCCCTTCAGTGCTTTTCTCCCACTACTTCAGTATGAGCTTTAATCCAGAAATTGCTAGAAAAGCTCAGCATGTCTGGCAGCATCTGTGGAGAGAAATCAGAGTTAATGTTTTGGGCCCAGTGACACTTCTTCAGAACTCTGATTTCTTTCCATAGATACTGTCAAACCTGCTGAGCTTTTCCAGCAATTTCTGTTTTTGTTTCTGATCTTTTGGTTTTTATTAGGCATTCATCCAATTAATCTCTGCTAATACAGCTAAGCAATGAACTTTGTATAAAACATGAACATCCTTTGCATTTGTATTAGTACTCTATGCTGTTCCTTCTGAACCTAAATATCTATGAAGATCATTCATTTTTAATGCTGTATTACCTTTTAATACAATATTGTATTCTGCGCATTGGTTTCACTTATCGAGTGTTGTAACGTTGAGTGTGTTTATTGAAAGAGATTGACACATGAAATATGCAAAAAAATCTCTTCTCAGGTAAAAAGTGAGATAATATGGAATTTAAAATAATTCCACAGGATTAACACATTTTCTGCTGTTATTTCTGCTCAGCACACACACACATGTCGACACACATAAATAATTATCCATATTTCCCGGGCCAAAAATATATGGAGTTTTCCACAGCTTCTTCAATTACAGTAAAAAAGTTGTGTGACTTTCCAAATTAATCCTAACTCACTTATGAAACAGCTTTCTTTTATATTGACTTAATGAATTGACTTGTGGATACTTGCTTTATATTTATTTACTGTTGAATTGTCAAGTAGAATTAAAAGGAAGATTTGCACTGATACAATGATTTTCATCAGCATGAGACATTTAAATGTGTGAGATATTGATTTACAGGTTGGAGTGCCAAATCAAAAGTGTCAAAAAATATTGTAGACTTGAGAAAATCAGAGCACAATAATGCTAAAAATGAAGGTTGGGTGGCCATAGTTTAACTTGCACGTTCAACTCCATTCCAAATGGATAAATGCCTACTCAGTTTGATGGCTGTAAGGATCATGTTATTTGTCGATTTAAATCAATTCTTCTGCATTAAATAGTACAAAGCTTTCTGAACTTAAGTTAATTAGCAAGGCTAATAATGGAAGTTGAAGCTCACAGAGAGGGAGACAATGGCCTAGTGATATTGTTAATGGCCTGTTAATCCAAAGACCCAGATAATGTTCTGGGGACCTGGGTTTGAATCTTGCTACGGCAGACAGTGGAATTTAAATTCAATAAAAATTTGGAAATAGGAGTTTAATGATGACCATGAATCCATTGTTGATTGTTGGAAAAACCCATCTGGATCATTAATGTCCTTCAGGGAAGGAAGCTGCAATCCTTAGCTGGTCTGGCCTACATGTGACTCCAAACCCACAGCAGTGCGGTTGACTTTTAACTGTTCTCTGGGCAATAAATGCTGCCTAGCCAGTGACATCCTCATCCCATGAAATGAATTAAAAAAAACAGTTGTGCAAATGATATATTTTGCCTAGCTAGTGGCAATAAACTGTGAAATAAATGGTAATACAGGTAGTTGGAAGTGAACACACACTGGTCAGATTACACATCAATGTGGAAGACAAGATAGACCCAATATGCATCATTTACAAGTTGCCTTGTTTTTCTTCTGGGTATAAGCTTGGTTAAGATGTACTAGGATTGTAAAAAATGAGCTATACAATTTATGATATGAATTGAAGAAGGCCAATCAGCCCATTGCTCCTTCTGCAACTCCAATGAGGTGTTGAATAAAACTGATTGGATCCAGTGAAACAAAGTCTTTGAAAAGACGAATGCGAACACTTTTCCCTGCACCCATGAGCCCAGCATTTGTGAGTGAAATCGTGGAAAAATAAGGGTCAAGTGAAGAAAATCCAGGAAGAACACATTTCAGATCTGAATCCTATCCTAAGGATCCAAAAAAAACTCAGTGAGGGACAAAATACCATAAAAGGCAAAACAAACTGAAAAATAAAGTAAACCTGGACAAAGTTAATTTAACACAAAAATAATCTCAAGACCAGCAAGTGTGGAATAATAGATCAAAAGCTGAAAATGTGTTGCTGGTTAAAGCGCAGCAGGTCAGGCAGTATCCAAGGAACAGGACATTCGACGTTTCGGGCATAAGCCCTTCATCATGAAGGGCTCATGCCCGAAACGTCGAATTTCCTGTTCCTTGGATGCTGCCTGACCTGCTGCGCTTTAACCAGCAACACATTTTCAGCTCTGATCTCCAGCATCTGCAGACCTCACTTTTTACTAATAGATCAAAAGATAAACCAATAAAAATAAAATATAGAATTTGAAAATGAAATAATGATTTTCTTCAACAACATAGTTTCAAACAAGTAGCTGCCAACTCCAGCTTCCAAACTGGAATTTAATGTATAATGATATCAAAGTACATTATAACATCTGCATTGGAACCACATCTCACAGCACTCACTGTAAAGAGTTCTTCGTTTGATTCCACAATTTCCCTTTTGTTTCTTTCATGCCCCAATTCCACTGAATCTCTACTTCACTCAAAACTGTTCATCTTGAACATGGGGGAGCGCAGAGTTTTTTTTTAAATATTATAACATTGTGAGATAGTGAAGTTCAGAATTTGATTAGATTAGATTACTTACAGTGTGGAAACAGGCCCTTCGGCCCAACAAGTCCACACCGACCCGCCGAAGCACAACCCACCCATACCCCTTACCTAACACTACGGGCAATTTAGCATGGCCAATTCACCTGACCCGCACATCTTTGGACTGTGGGAGGAAACCGGAGCACCCGGAGGAAACCCACGCAGAGACGGGGAGAACGTGCAAACTCCACACAGTCAGTCGCCTGAGTCGGGAATTGAACCCGGGTCTCAGGCAATGTGAGGCAGCAGTGCTAACCACTGTGCCACCGCCGTTTAATTGGTGGTTGCTTACTCATTGTTAGAATTTTTTGTCCTCACCATATAGGTCCAACAGTTTTGTGCTGCAATTTGCTGCAGGTGTCTGATAATAATGACGTAGTGAGGGCATGAGACATTAATATCCAATCGATGACATGACCAACACAGAATTTGTTTGTCAGCGAAAAATTAGAACTGAGTTAGAAGTGAAAGATGACTAGAAAGGAGGATTCATTGAAGAGTAATTGAAAACAGAAAGAAAATTTAAAGGGTGCAAAGGTGAGTTTTTATTTTAAAAAGCCAGGAAAATGTAAAAAAAAGTATCACTTTTAAAAATGAACAATTTACTGTCTGTCAGAATACAGCTTTTTTGGACTAGAGAGGCTGACTAATATGATAGGAACATAAATCTTGTCATTTTTTTATGTTCTTCTGATGTTTAATACCAGCCTTAATTTTCTCTGGGGAGTTTTTTTTAAAGAAGCAACAATACAACGATTTTGTTAAACAGGTGAGTATTGAGTGCAGGAGTTGGGAGGTCATGTTGCGGCTCTACAGGACATTGGTTAGGCCACTTTTGGAAAATTAAGTGCAATTCTGGTCTCCTTCCTATCGGAAGAATGTTGTGAAACTTGAAAGGGTTCAGAAAAGATTTACAAGGATGTTGCCAGGGTTGGAGGATTTGAGCTATAGGGGGAAGGTTGAATAGGTTGGGACTGTTTTCCCTGGAGCTCAAAAGCTGAGCGGTGATCTCATAGAGGTTTATAAAATCATGAGGGGCATGGATAGGATAAATAGACAAGGTCTTTTCCTTGGAGTGGGAGAGTCTAGAACTGGAGGGCATAGGTTTAGGTGAGAGGGGAAAGATATAAAAGAGACCTAAGGGGTAACGTTTTCATGCAGAGGGTGGTGCGTGTATGGGAGGAGCTGCCAGAGGAAGTGGCGGAGGCTGGTACAAATACAACATTTAAAAGTCATCTGATGGGTATATGAATAGGAAAGGTTTAAAGGGATATGAGCCAATTGCTGGCAAATGGGATTAGATTAGATTGGAATATCTGGTCAGCATGGACTGAAGAATCTGCTTCCATACTGTACATCTCTCCGACTCTATGACTCTTAAGTGAGTACCTGTTTTCATGATACTAATGACAGAGTGCTGCAATTTGTGGCCAGTCGTGATTCACATTGTATGTCTTTTAATCAAAGTTGATGGGGTATTTATCTGATAATGGAGCACATAATTAAAGTCCTCATTTGTTTTATAAAAACAGTGTGATGTGAAATGCAGAAAATTCTTTCATTCTTATCATGAATTTTTATCTTCTAATTCTTAATGTCTTATAATGAACAAAGAAAGTTTAAAGTTTAAGTAGGGTGTTTTCCTTTTGACATTAGGACCAATGAGGGAAAATATTTTAACATCTACAAAAGGCGACTTAACTTAAGATGCCTGTAAATCAAGGCTGGGATTTGATTTAGAGGAAAATAAGGTCAAAGCTAGTGCACTATAAAAATAATTCTACTTCAACATTTGCAACTTTTGTAGCCCGTCAGTCATAGTAGATGCTTTGAGAGCTGACAGCTGTTAATGGCTCTTGGGTGATTTGATATAATTTAATCTTCCATTCTGCATTTGGTTGGAAAAGAAAAGGGCCTAGCATCTGAATGCTTGAATCATTTGACTGTCAGAGCACAGCAAAATAAATGTTGAAGATCTATTTCTGTTTGAACTTTCTTTATAAATTAATTCACCTTTCTTCTTCACTCTTGGTTTTCATTCCAACGAAAGCATTTATGTGGCATCATGGTTAGCCAGTTTTGAAATTGGCTGCTTGCAAATGGTAGCCTACTAAGAAATACACTGCAGCTCTGAAAAACAAACGGGCTAAACACATTGCCTTCTGAACAATTGGAATCAGGGTGCATTATGTTATTGATGTGTCTCTCCTCTCTCAAGATTGTCTTTGTCACAAGCACTACTCGGCTTTGTACTTTAGCATTTCTCAACTGATTTCATATTTAGTTGCACAAAGCTGATTGATTTTCGAATGAACAAAAAGCAAAGCATTCAGCTGGATCTGCTGAGCAGTGATGGAGGTCTTGCTGAAATGACTAACTCTGGCTTGCTACAATTGGGTGTGCAGAAGAATGATGAAACCCCTCAACAGACTTGCATCAAGATTATATGAGCAGAGTGTGAACAGATTGCTTATTCTCAGCTCATTAGTTGAAGATAAATGTATAACCTTTGCTCTGGAATGCTGTGGCATGAATCCTTGCTTTGAGTTTGAGTTAAAGACTGAGGCAGAATAATAATCCATCCTTTATCTCTTGTTCCATGCTGTGTTCTGAATCTGTTAAGGGACATCTGATAAAGTTCCTGGCCCAACACTCCAAAATATTTATGATGAAAACCATAGCTAGTGTGTTTTTTTTAAAAAATGTACTCCAGTCACACATGCAAAGCAGCTCTAATATGCAATATGAAGATAATCAAGGAAACCAAAGAAGTGCAGATGCTGGAAATCAGAAACAGAAGTTGCTGGAAAAGCTCGGAAGGTCTGGCAGCATCAGTGGAGAGAAAGAGGAGATAATATTCTGGGTCCGGTGACCTTCCTTCAGAACTGATAGCAGCAAGGCGGAGGTGGCGTATATGCTAAAGACGAAATTGAGGTGGAGAAGGAGTGAGTGGATAGGTGGAAACAGAGCCCAGAGGGAAAGAAAGACAGTTAGGCAGTCAAAGCAATAGTTTTGGCTAATAATAAGTCAGGGAAGGAGAAAAGCTGATGATGGAGACCATAAGTAGGCCAACATGGGGTAGCTGTGCTGAAAGGAGCTCATGCAATGATAGGGCCTGGGGTGTGGGAGTGGGTAAAGGACATAAAGTGAGGTATTCCACTTCTAAAATTATTGAACTCGAGATTGAGTCCTGAAGGCTCAGGATCCCCAAGCAGAAAATGAGATGCTGTTGCTCCAGT
The DNA here is from genome assembly GCF_020745735.1 of Hemiscyllium ocellatum. Lineage (NCBI taxonomy): Eukaryota > Metazoa > Chordata > Chondrichthyes > Orectolobiformes > Hemiscylliidae > Hemiscyllium > Hemiscyllium ocellatum. The sequence goes on along the minus strand of NC_083406.1, from coordinate 24,092,442 downwards.
TTGAACTGAGCCTTGCTGGAGTACTGCATCAAGCCTGAGACAGAGAAGTTGGTCAGGGAACATCATGTGTGTTAAAGTGACAGGTAACTGGAAGTTTGTGGTCATTTTTATGGACTGAAAGTAAATGTTCCTTAAAGCAGTCACTTGGTCTGTGTTTCATAAAATTCCTACAATGCGGAAAGAGCTTATTAAGTCGACACCAACCCTCCAAAGAATATCCATGCCAGATCCCAGCCTCCTCCCTTATTCCCATAACTCCGCACTTACCATGACTAATCCACCAAACCTGTACATCCTATACGCTGTGGACAATCTAGCATGGCCAGTCGACCTGGCTTGAACATCTTTGGAGGAGAAAGCTGGAGCACCCAGGGGAACTTAAACAGACATGGGGAGAATGTATCATCTTTACTTTAAAACTAAGGCAGAAATGTCCAAATGTTAATTACCTCAAATTTTATGTGTAAACATTTGAATAGAAGTTGCTTTTAAGGCACTGAAAGAGTGATTTGTATCAATGAGCAGTGCAAAGCTGCTTCAGGGAGTCTTCCAGTCCTTATGTAAGAACTTTTGGGTTACAGCAATTTGCCGAGTTAGTTTCTTTGTTGGAAGTGTGTGTTTTCTGATTGTATATTTTTAAAGTAAATATAAAATGAAGAAAATGATTTTTTTTTTGGCGAACTGCCTTATAAGATTCTGCAAAATAGTAATGTACATTTTTGTGCTATGTTTGCAGCATTGTTAAATATATTGACATTTGATTTATTTCTAAATATATATTAACTTCCCTTTAGTACAAGGGAATAGTAATGCACGTAAGCATAATCAAGGTTATTGCTTCAAGCACGGCAGGAAATATATTTAATTAAGTGTGCCATCCGAGGCATTCATTGAAAAGTGGTCCTTTTTGGAGATAAGACAGGAGTTGATAGGGAAAATGATTAGCATGACCACATATAGGTTTTGGGCATTTACATATAATCTTCAGCTCATGGTAGAGACAGAGGCTATTCAGCCCTTCATTGTTGCACCATATTTCATATCTCTCTTTTATTTTCAATTCCCCATTCATTCCCTCTTAAACAATGTTGTAAGCTCCACTCAATAAATTCTTGTTGTAAAGCATTCTTTATTTCAGTTCCCTGTGTCTAAATATCTGTGCTGACTTTCCCTTCCATCCGATGGAATTATAATTGTAAGTCTATACATCTGTTACAACATTAGTCATACAGTGGATACAGTCTTTGAGTACTTATACTTTTAAATCCTCTGAATCTTGAAAATCTCCTTTAATATTTTCTCAAGAGATAAATGAAAACTCCAATTTTTCAAGCCTATCTTTATAAATGTAAACTACAACAAGGAATAAACAACAATCGTCACCCAAAGTGCTAAGTGGAGAATCCATCCTGGCCTCTTCCTAAGGTCTGCAGCATCACAGATGGCAGTCTTCAGCAAACTTGATTCTATGCGACATTAAGAAATGGCTGAAGGCACATGATACTACAAAAACAATGGATTCCAACAACATTCTGGCAGTAGCACTGATGACTTGTGCTTCAGAACCAATTCTACCCTTAGCCAAGCTATTCCTGTACAAGTACAACACTGACATCTACTCAACAATGTTGGAAATTTCCCAGGTATGTCCTGTACAGGAGAAACAGGACAAATCCAATCTGAGCAATTACTCTGTCACCAATCCATTCTTGATTAAAATATGAAGAAAGAGGTCATCAACTTGGGTTGGGTTCCGTGAGAGTCACTCAGCTGCTGACACATTACAACCTTGATTCAAATCCAGATATAACAGCTGAATCAAAGTAATGAACTGAGAGTGACAGCCCTAAATACCAAATACCGACTGAGTGTGGCATCAAGCAATCCTAGCAAAACTGGTATCAGTGAGAATTTCGTCACAAAGAGTGTTGTTGTTTTTGGAGGCTTGCCATCTCAGCTCTAACACATATCTGCAAGAGTTCCTCTGGGGAGTGTCCAAGGCTCAACCATCTTCACCTGTTTCATCAATGACCTTTCCTCCATCATAAGGTCAGAGGGATGTTTCCTGATGCTTGCACAATGAGCAGATCTATTTGTGAGTCCTCAGACATCGAAGCAATTCATGTCCAAATGCAGCCAAACCCAGATAATGTATAAGCTTGTGCTGAAACAGTTTAGCCACACACGTACCAGGCAAGTACCATCCCCATCACCCTTTGACATTCAATGGTATAACCATTACTGCCCCATTACCAACATCCTGGGAGGCTACCTTTGACCAGAAATTGAACTGGACCAGCTATATAAATATTATGGCAACAAGAGAAAGTCAGAGACTTAGAACCCTGCAGTAAGACTCTCATCTCCAGAGACCCAAAGCCTGTCGACCATTCAGGAGGTATAAGCCGGGGACTGAAGGAATACTCCCCACTTGCCTGGATGAATGCAGCTCCAACAACACTCAAGAAGCTTGACACCATTCAGAACAAAGAATCCCACATAATTTGTGTCAGACCGACAAACATTCACTCCCTGCTTCAGTGTTCAAAGAGCAGTGTGGTATTATCTCCAAGATGCACAGCAGAAATTCACTAAGGCTTCTCAAATGGCAACTCCAAACCCACAATTACCACCATCTCGATGAATAAGAGCAGCAGGTACTTGGAAACATCATCACTTATTTGTTCCTCTTCAAGCCATTCACCATCCTGACTCGGAAATCTATCACTATTATTTCAGTGTCACTGGGTCAAAGTCCTCAAGGGCCCTCTTAAACTGCATTGTGGCTGGCAAGAGAGGTTCAAGAAAGTACCATCTTCCTGAAGGCAATTGACAATGGACAATCAATGTTTGCCAGCAAAATCCACATTCTCAGAATGAATTTTTTAAAAATGAGCAATTTATAAAGCTATGGGGAAGGAACTGGAGAGTGAAAGTTACTGGACAATTCTTTCAGAAACCAAGTGCAGGCACAATGGTCAGAATAGTCCTTTTCTGGATTATACAATTCTAACATTCCTTTCCTACTCTTCCTCTCCTCTCTGAGTTGGTGTTGATGCTGGATGATTTCCCTTCTCCATCTCCTCCTGAAGGATAATCACACTACATTTAAGACATTTGGCACATTATCTTTCCATCTGTCTTAGGTCTCCCTGTTCTCCATCATGGTAATCCCATCTTTCTTGAGATGTTTCCTCTTTGATTGCTTCAGATAATCAGACCATTTTGGTCACTTCCCTGATACTTACTTTAATGCTCTCAAAATTTTCCTCATTTGTTTTGTCTTTTTTTTTCACACATTCATCCCAGGATCTGCATTCACTAGTATTCACTCGTTGTTTCTTGCTGACTTCTCTTTCCTGTTGTGAGTAAGTTATTCTGTTAGTGTCCTCATGGCATGAGTGTTTAATTGGAAAAGGTTGCCAAAATAATCCAGACCTTGTTCAATGTCAGTGAGCCACAGATCCAATCTTTTTGCGTTATTACCAACTGAGGACATGTTATGTAAATTCACTATTAATCACCTGCATCAATACCTTCTAGGTATGATAATTCAACCACTATTTCTCTTGATGCCATTCTCTACCTTTTCATCTTTAATATTTACAGTTCCTGAAAGTAATGCTTCTCCCTAAAGGAATGTGCCTTGAATGTTGCTCTGTTTCTGAGTGGGTGGAGAAATCAAATGCAAGAGCGGATTTGCAGACCAAACATTATGACTATCAGTGTGAAATGTACCAATAAAATGTTCTTATTTACTGCTGACCAATTTCAAACCATATTCAAATTAGTAGTGTGTTGTGACATGAATTGAAAGTTTATGCAGTGCCAATGGTATTTTTCTGTGAGCAATTTATGTGTGTGCTCACTCATCTAATGTTGTTAATATACGTAGCTGTGGACCCCATTGCTGCACATTGTGATAAAATTATTGCATTGCTTGTGTGCAGAAGATTGCATTTTTAAGCTATTTCCAATCTCCCTTATTATGTTTCATTGTTAGTAAGGATGCATTAACAGGAGGTAATGCTGAAACAGCATCATGGGTAACAGAACATCATCCTTCACCTCTGTCAAGAGACTTTCACCTGATGTTTTCCATTGCACAAATTCTAAATCTCTGTCAGTCTGATTGAGGAAGTTAACAGGTGAAAGAAAGGTGAAAGAAGGATTTAAAAAAGAGTTTGTCAGCTACTGGAGGCATCTCTTGTCTACTTGTAGGCCACTAAAAGAGGATGCATTGGTAAAAGCCAGGCAAAGATTATTTGCCTGGCTTTTTGATTTCGAAAACAGATGAGAGGAAAAGTGTTTGTCTGAGTTATTTTTCGAGGTAGAGGACTGTATCTAACTTGCAAAATGTCCCAATCTTGAAAATCTCAATGAACTTTAATTAGTCATTAGTTTGTAGAATTTATGAGCCGACCCACAATGTTCAAATAAAATTGCTGTCTCAGCATTTTTACCTTGGCTAATGCTAACTGTTTTAGAGCACACAGCTCAATAACTTCTAAGTTCTGCTGAATAGATTCTGGCTGACTGGTTTCTTAATTTTACTTGATCTGCCCAACTTAATTGATTCTAGCTAAAGGTCTGCATAGAATGATTTTCCATACTTTCCAGTGCTAGTTTTGCAGCTGTCTACTTATATTCTTTTCTATTCTGCCTGCTTGCTTATTCATGTCTGAAAATGATCTGGGAAGTAAATTGGACATAATATGTATATTTCTCCCATTCTAATATAGTTCTCCCCCTTCTTCCCTACCGTTTGGCAGAATCCTGGTTTTTGCCATTATCATTGTGTTGCATTGATGAGAAGCAGAGAGCAGATGTAATGGACTTTGCAGAAGCAGAGAATTATAATGAATGTACAGTACAAGACTTTTGGCCGAGTTGGTCTATTCCAGTATTTATACATCACATGAGCTTCCTTCAGCCCAATCTCAGCCTTCCTTGCTTTGCTCCTTCAGGTAAGCATACAAACAAGGAGCAGAGGTAAGTCATTCACCTCTTCAAGCATACTTCACTGATCCACATTATTGCATATCCCTGATAACCTGTTAACCGAATACCTCAAATCTACCCCCCGCACCCCCCCACCCCAGCTCCATAAACACACTCCTTGCTTAACATTGAGTGAGTTAACTCAGGTTGAAAAATGTTCAAGTCGTGGAAGGGAGTTTCTCAAAATGGAGACCTGTGACCAGTGGTGTTCCATAGGGATCCGTGTTGGGACCACTTTGTGATATATATAAATGATCTGGAGGATGGTGTAACTAGTCTGATTAGCAGATGACACTCAGATTGATGGAGGAGCAGATAGTGAAGGGGATTGTCAGAGAATGCAGCAGAATCTAGATAGATTGGCAGGTTGGGCGGAGAAATAGCAGATGTAGTTCAATCCGGGCAAATGTGAGGTAATACATTTTGTAAGATCCAATTCAAGAGTAAATGGAAAAGGCATGGGGAAAATTGATGTACAGAGAGATTTGAGTGTTCAGGTCCATTATTCCCTGAAAGTGGCAATGCAGGTCAATAGAGTGGTCAAGAAGACATACAGCATGCTTTCCTTCATTGGACAGGGTATTAAGTACAAGAGTTGGCAGCTCATGTTACAGTTGTATTGGACTTTGGTTCAGCCAATTTGGAATACTGCATAGAGTTCTGGTTGCCATATTACCAAAAGGATGTAGATGCTTAGGAGAAGATGCAGAGGAGGTTCACCAGGATGTTGCCTGGTATGGAGGGTGCTAGCTATGAAGGGAGGTTGAGTAGCTTAGGATTATTTTCATTAGAAAGATGAAGGTTGAGGGGGGGACCTGATTGTGGCCTACAAAATCATGAGAGATATAGACAGGGTGGGTAGCACAAAACTTTTTCCTAGAGTAAGGGACTGAATTACTAGGGGTCATGAGTTCAAGGTGAGGAGAAAAGTTTAAGGGAGATGTGTGTGGAAAGTCCTTTACGCAGAGGGTGGTGGGTGCCTGGAACACGTTGCCAGCGGAGATGGTAGAGGCAGGCACAGTTGCATTATTTAAGATGTATTTCAACAGATATGTGAATGGGCAATGAGCAAAAGGATGCAGGCCCTTAGAAAGTAGGTGACAGGTTTAGATAGAGAATCTGGATTGCTGCAGGCTTGGAGGGCCAAATGGCCTGTTCCTGTGCTGATATTTTCTTTGTTCTTTGACTCTACTTCCACCAACTTTTCAGGAAGAATTCCAAACACTTTTGACTCTCTGAAAAGAAAAAAAAAATCTCATCTCTGTTTCAAATGGGTGTCACAGATTTTCAACAGTGCCTGTAAGTGTAGACTTACCCATAAGTGTAAATATCTTCACATCTACCCTGTCAAGCCCCCTTCAGGATCTTGTATTTCAATACAGTCACTTTCAATATAGTTACTGTACTCCGATGTATACAAACCTAGCCTGTCTGGCCTTTCTTCATAAAAAAAATCCACTTTGCCTGCTCATCCTTGGACAATCACATGTTATGATTTGGAGGTGCTGATGTTAGACCAGAGTGGACAAAGTTAACCGCACAACACAAAGTTGTAGTCCAACAGGTTTATTTTGAAGCACTTCAAAAGCTAATGATTCCAAATTAACCTGTTGAACTATAACCTAGTGTTGTGTGATTTTTAACTTTCAGATGTTATTTTGATGAACCTTTTTTTTAATGGATTCCATTGCATTTCCATCCTTAGCATGGTTTCAGTCCTGCCTCCTTATCCTGCCAAATGATTGATGTGGAGTGGCACCTCTCAAGATTTATAATTATGCATTTCTTGAGGAACTACAGCTAATTATCTTACTAATCAACTCCATTGCCATCCTCAGCCCTTGAACCAATATATAATAGGTGCACAGAGGAAGCAACTACATAGTATTTTTCAACAGTACCATATCCTAAGCTTTCTATGTCAACATATTATAATCCAAGATATAACTCTGTTAAAGTGGTTTGATTGCTGTACTAAGTATTCAAAATGGTAAGGTCCACATCTCTTGAATTGTTATCTTCTGCTCATGAATAAATCACACAATAAAAGATTCATTTAATTCTACATGATGGAATCTACAACTGGAGGTGGTGATCCAAAGATATTTGTTCTTTATCCTGTCATGGGTTATGCACGTTGCTGGTAAGGCCAGCATTTGTTGTTCTTCCCCATTTACTTTTTGATAATGTTGATCTCTCTCTCTCTCTCAACACTTTCTGTGAAGCTGTAATGCTGTATTCTGCTATCCCAATGCACTTTGTAGGTACGATCTGCTGGCATAGCATGCAAAACAACAGTTTTCACTGTATCTCTGCACATGTGACAACAGTACATCAAAATCAAATTTCAAATTAACAGTGTATTTCAGGACCAGTTAGAGTGAACATAATTGCTGTGGGTCTGGACCCACATGTTGACCAAGATAAATTTAATGATTTTTTTTCTCTAAAGGACATTAGTGAACCAGAAGTGTTTTTACAACAGTCAGTAATAGGTTTCCTGGTCACCATTATTGAAATGTGCCTTTTAATTCCAGATTACATTCATGAAGCTTAAATTTCACCACCTGCTGTGATCATAGAATGGAATCATGGCAGGGTTGGTCTGAATGGATTAACAAAAGTGAGTAAACAGCAATTTTTCCACTGTAATTATCTTGTGGTCTTTTGCTCAAACCCTCAAGTTACTTTTAAAAATTCATTCAGGATTAAGGTGCTTCACTGGCAGGATCACCATTTATTGCCCATCCCTAGTTGCCCTTGAGAGGGTGTTGGTGAACTGTCTTTTCAAACCACTGCTGTCCATTTGCTGTAGCTGCATTCACAATGCTATTAGGGAGGATATTGACACAGGAACTCTAAAGGAATTGCATTATTGCTGCATGTATTCAGGAAATTTTATGTGCCAATGTTCCATTACTTTTCACATAGCTTTTTTTCTGAGCCACAGGTGAGATTGTGAGTCTTGATTGTGACACCTGCCTCTACAGATGGGAAAATTGCACAGAGCTGTCTGACTCACACTATTCAAACAACATCTCCTGCTGCCTGGTGGCTTTGTTGGCAGTGACACAGTTTATTCACAGGACATCATTTCACATAAAACTGAAATATGACTGCCATGGAATAATTAGGCAGGACATTGAAACTATTGAATCCCAAATGAAAACTTTCTGCAAAGCCGATATTGCAATATTAATTATGTATGCTGAGGAAACACTAATAAAAATAATTTTGAAGTGGTGATGTTTATTCACCAAGGTATTATCACACCTCCACAGTACTTTGTAGAAAGGAATAAAAAATTAAACTCGAGTAACATGTCCAAAACTCAATTAAATCATCCATATACTTCATGGGATCTCTCAGTGAGGAAAGAGGCCATTCAGCCCATCAAGTCTGCACTGACCCTCTGAAGAGCATCATATTTACAACGAGTCCCCCACCTTATCCCCGTGACTCGACATTTCCCAAGAATAATCCATGTACCCTGCTGACTCTGGGAAAATTTAGCACGGCCAATCCACCTAACCCACACATCTTTGTACACTGCGAGGAGACCAAAGCATCCACACAGCCAGAGAAGAATGTGTAAGCTACACATAGACAGTCACCCAAGCTGGAATTGAACCCAGGTCCCTGATGCTGTGAGACAGCCGTGCAAACCATTGTGGCCCATACCTTTAATATTAATTTTTATTTGCTACTTTGATATCAGGCAAAGTAGGCCATTTGGCCCATCGATTCCAAACTGACCCTCTGAAGAGCACCTAACACAGTCCCACTACACCCCCCCCCCCCACCCCCCGCCACTTTATCCCTGTAACCTTGCATTTCGCATAGTTAATCCACTTTGGCTGCTCATCCTTGAACACAATGGGCACTTCAGCATAGCCAATCCTCCTCAGCAATGCATCTTTGGACTGGGGGAGGATACCAGTACACCCAGAGGAAACCAAGGCAAACTAAGGGAGAATGTGCAAACTCCACGCAGATAGTTGCTCGAGGCTGGAACTGAACCCCAGTCTCTGGCGCTATGAGGCAGCAGTGCTAACCACTGTGTAAATTTGCAAAGAATTCAAAGATTCTGAATAGAGTTACATAGAAATGAGACAAAAAAGGATGCTCCTATAAATATTGAGAACAAATACATTTGGGAAACAACAACATTTTGGGTGGCACGGTGGCACTGGGCGGCACGGTGGCACAGTGGTTAGCACTGCTGCCTCACAGCTCCAGGGACCTGGGTTCAATTCCCGCCTCAGGCGACTGACTGTGTAGAGTTTGCACATTCTCCCTGTGTCTGCGTGGGTTTCCTCCGGGTGCTCCGGTTTCCTCCCACAGTCCAAAGATGTGCGGGTCAGGTGAATTGGCCATGCTAAATTGCCCGTAGTGTAAGGTAAGGGGTATGTGTAGGGGTATGGGTGGGTTGCGCTTCAGCGGGTCGGTGTGGACTTGTTGGGCCGAAGGGCCTGTTTCCACACTGTAAGTAATCTAATAAACCAGCCCATTGAATGCACTAAAATTGAAGGAAAGAAACGTTTGCATCTGTGCAGTATCTCTCACAACCAGGCACCTCAATAGGCTTTGCAGTCAATGAGACACTTATAACGTGTAATCACGATTGTAATGTCAGCTTGATTTCTCAATGAAAATGGGATATTGTAAAAGTAGCTATCATATTATTATCACATATGGCAATAATTGTATACATTAACTTGTCAATACATAGGATTTACATCATCAACGATCTGATAGCCATGAGTTACAATAGTGCAACTTTCCTATTCTTACAGATGGAGGAAGAAAATTGCTGGTAACTGGTTCATAGGAAGAAAAATGAGCTGAAAAGCTCATTTTAACATCTGTGTGTCTATCCACCAGTAAACAGATTCCACCAGTCTTCAAATTCTGATCATCCAGACAGACATTAAATTCCAAAGCACCATTTGCATTTTCTTTATGTTCCCCCATAAGATCCTTCCCTCAATGACAATAAAACAGAGAACTGCGGATGCTGGAGGTCTGAAACACAAACAAATTGCTGGCAAAACTCAGCAGGTTTGTCAACATTTGAGGGAAAAGAAACATTAACTGATATGAAAGCATTCTGCTTTCTTCTCTCAGATAGATTAGATTAGATTACTTACAGTGTGGAAACAGGCCCTTTGGCCCAACAAGTCCACACCGACCCGCCGAAGTGCAACCCACCCATACCCCTACATTTACCCCTTACCTAACACTACGGGCAATTTAGCATGGCCAATTCACCTGACCCGCACATCTTTGGACTGTGGGAGGAAACCTGAGCACCCGGAGGAAACCCACGCAGACACGGGGAGAATGTGCAAACTCCACACAGTCAGTCGCCTGAGTTGGGAATTGAACCCGGGTCTCAGGCGCTGTGAGGCAGCAGTGCTAACCACTGTGCCACCGTGCCGCCCACCTGCCGAGTGTCGCCAGCAATTTCTGATTTTGTTTCTTCCTTTGACTAATACTATCTGCAACTCATGATTTAGTCCTTCATCTTCTAGTTGCTTTTAGGAAATTTGTCACACATGTCTGGATTACACCATGCTTCAAAAAATAATTTATTCAGCAAAGCACCAAAGCACGTTTGAAATGGAAACTGATGTAATTGGACATCTATCATTAGGACTTTTTATTTTCTCTTTAATGCATTTTTTTGAGCTTTAAGTTTCCTCTGATTAGCTGGTCGTATATAAAATCAGGTGCATAGAAGCTGATTTCTACCAAGTAATGAAGCTGTAAGGATGTTTGCCAAACAGATTAACTGGGTATCATCACAGCAATATAAATGCAGAACAGCGAGCTATTCATTTCTCAATAGCTAATCTGTGTAATGTTTCTGTGTTTAATATTCCATTATGGTGGAGATTGATTTTCTTTGTAAATTGTGCATATTTTTCAAAGACCTAGTCACAAATATACAGAAAATGTAATTTCAAGATATGTGCCAATTCATTTTTGTGAACGTAAATGAGTGTGGAACGTGGAATTCTCCACCCCAAACATCTGCTGAAGCTGTGGGTCATTTGAAAATGAGAAAACTAAGATTGCCTGCTGTGGAATGCAGTTCTCAAGAATCCAGCGGAGTATAGTTCAAGAATAAGAAAGTAGAGTTAGTCAGACATTCCAGAATGGATTGGCTTTTGTGGAAATTTCACGGCCAGGTCAAGGAAAGTGAAGTTATAGAGAGATTTGGTAACCTACAGTGTCACTAATATCTATGAGGGTTGGTGGGGAGTAATTGGTTGAAAATCTGCAGGGGCTATTTGATCACATTTGCTTTTTGATGTTTTCTGTGGCTTGCTATATCTGTTGTTCATATTTTCGAATTAGAATTCGAATCCCTACCATGTGGAAACAGGCCTTTGGCCCAATAAGTCCACACTGACCCTCTGAAGAGTAACCCAGCCCAGAACCATTCCCTCACTCTTTATTTGCCCCAGATTAATAATCTACACTATGGGTAATTTAACATGGCCAATTCACTTAACCTGCACATCTTTGGACTGTGGGAGGAAACTGGAGCACATGTAGGAAACCCACGCAGACACAGGGAGAATATGCAAACTGCACACAGACAATCACCCAAGGCTGGAATTGAATCCAGGTCAGTGACTCTGTGCCACACATTATCTTTCCTCATGTTAAATTTGGGATGTGAGAATTTAAGCCGAATCTACCTTTGGACAGTCGAAACCAGATTTTTATCAATGTTAGTTTGGCTGAACTATTGCTAATATTAAACAAAATAGTAGCTAAAACATACATCATTGGCCAAATCAATACTCTGGTTCAATGTATCATTTGATTTGATTTAATTTGATTTTGTTATTGTCACATATACTGAGATACAGTGAAAAGTATTGTTTTGTGAACTGACCAGACAAACCTTACATAAGTACATCAGAGTAGACTCACAGAGTCAAAATAGAACAGCATGCAGAATATAATGCTACAGCTACAGAGACGGTGAAGAGAAAGATCAACTCTAATATATGAGAGGTCTGTTCATAAGTCGGATGACAGTGGGGAAGAAGCTATTTTGTTATCACCAGTGGAAGTGGAGGATTAGAATGAAGAAGTGCGCTGCTCCAATTTCAGTCATGATATGGCTATCGGTGCACAAAAACAAACTCTTCATTTCAATCATCAGGAAGCTTCTACTGAATGAGATTTGTAATATTGCTGTAATATCATTTGTGAATGAACAAGAGCTAATTGTTTTATGAATTTTATATGTGTGTGTGTATATATATATTTCCTAGGATGCCAGTTTCAGTGTCAAACTGTGGTGATGTGTCAAGTAACAATGGATCAGTCCATGTGTGGGCAGCTGAAGGAAGTACACTTGTTGAGGCTGCAGCATGTTCAGTCTGAAATGTAATTATTTCTAACTTATAAGAACCAGAAGACTTTGCAAAAATCTAATTAAAAATTATTTTAGTGCTGATAGCCACAGTGTGCCAGATAAATACCAGTGATCTCTGCTAAGTAATTAACGACTGTTCACAAAAAGGAAAAGCATCCACGTTGAGACTTGTTCCACTTGAACCAGTAACATGGAAACATTGCAGTGCTGTGCTCTGTGTATTGAACTGAAGTTGAGTAGGAGTCCGGTTTTTCTCATGAGAAAAAATAAATCCAGGATGATTGTAGCATGAAAGATCCCATAAAGGTTATCACTAATTCCACAGGCCGGAATTACTCTGTTTTGGACTTGCTACTTCCTGAATACACTCGGACTAAGCCCTGCAAAATGTACCGAGAGCTCCCAAACCTGGCTGAGCAGGGTTTTCCATTCCAGCATCTCCAGAATACTTCTGAGGTTGTCTCTGAGACAGCAGTCTTTATCTCTGTCATTAGATTTGCTAACACACTTTTCCAAATATATCAATAATTTATAGTCTTCTGAGATGCAGCTTAAATTACAGATAGTGCAGTTCCAAAGCTCTGCTGCCATTTCCAGAATTCACAGAGTGTTGTTCAGTTAGTGTCCATGAGCTTGTATTTGTTTCTGGTTCAGCATAATTTAAATTCTCATATGTCTTTTCAAGTCATTCCATGACTGGCAACCATGTTTTTGACCTCCTGGGCCCTAATCTTGAAATTTCCCTCTCTAAATTTATCCACCTCTCTACCTACCTGTGCATGTTTAAAGTGTTCCCTGAAACATATCTGTTTAGCCATGTTTTTGGTCAGTTTTCCTAAAATCTTCTTCATGTGGCTGAACATCAAAGTTTTCTTGAAATGTTTTGGAGCATATTGCTGTGCCAAAGTTACATTTTTAAGTGCAAGTTGCTGTTGCCATATTCATGGAGCTCATAACAGTTTTGACCAAAAGGTCGTATAAGGATCTAAGAGAAAGTGAGGACTGCAGATGCTGGAGATCAGAGTCGTGAGTGTCGCGTTGGAAAAAGCACAGCAGGTCAGGCAGCATCTGAGGAGCACAGAATTGCTGTTTCAGGCATTCTTGATGAAGGGCTTATGCCCGAAACATTGATTCTCCGTCTGCTCCTTGGATGCTGCCTGACCTGCTGTGCAACACTCTCGACTCAAATGAGGATCTGTCTGACAATGTGATCATCAAAAATCTTGGTTTTTAATCTGTGTTGACCCAGCTTCAGGATCATGTATTCAGCTATACCGATCTCTATTGGAGAGATTACATAAATATTTAGATCTGTAATGGAATATGTTCTTTTCTCAAATTATTTTTTTGTACACGTTTTCCAATATGTGATGTAATGTCACATAGCAATTGTATCACTTTGCATGTACATGAACAATGGACTATATGTACTGGTTTAAGTGATGAACTGATCTTTAAATGCTGAGGTTTGATAGTGATTTATGACATTCTTAGCTATTTTATAACAGATATACTCTTTTTAAAATCGAAACTGAGAGGTTGCTAAATTGTCTAGATGTATTGTTGTTACTGCTACTTCACTCATGGCTTTGCTGTTCAGCTTAACCTCAGCTTGTCCAGTTATCTGAGCAGCTGTTTAACCAGCAAAGAGGAGAGTGAGGGTCTGAAAATGGTTCTGCCTGTCTGATCACCCATTAGGTTAAAGCCAGGCAGAGGAAGGTCTCAGAGATGGGAGCCCATGACCTCCATTTAAGGCAGTGAATCCTCATTAAGCTGGGCTTCAGAAGTTAGGGGTTTCAAGTCCCACTGTCCAAATACAAAAGCAAGGCTGACACTTCAGTGTGGGAAATGCTGTATTTTGGAACTGCTGTCCAATGATTTTCAGATGAGATGTGAAACTACATACCTGTGTTAATGGATGCAAAAGATCCCATGGCAATATTTGGAAGATGATCATTTGAGTTATCTCCAGTGTCCTGGCCAAAATTTATCCCTCAGTCAACATCATATACAACAGATTATTGGATCATTTTGGGGTTTGCTGTGTGTTTATAACTGTTATATTTCCTGTGTTACAGCAATTACCACACTTCAGAAAATCTTACTAACCTTGAATGCTTCGATACGTTTGGTGGTATGCAGCTGGTTATATGTATAATTTTTCTTTTACATATATCAGCGTAAACATCAGCAACACTGGGCAAGTGTCTTGTTACTTACCAATTGTAAGGATATTCTTGAACTATTTGTGTTATACAATGAAAATACCAATGCCCTGCAATAAAATTGAAAATCCAGCAGTCATGTCAACAGCATAATTCATCCGTGCTGAAATTCATGACATTGAAGCCTGAACCAAAATCTTTCACCATTAATAAAAACAAACATTTTTTTTCTAAGTCCTGTTCTTCAAATATGCAGGAGCACTGTTAGCTTCTCCTGAAAGCAATTTTTATGCTGTGGGTGATCAAGAGAGTAGCTGATTTGCTGAATATCTTGTTGTGATATATTGGACAGCTTCAGCTAATGGAGCTTGGAAGGAATAACTTTAAATTGATCCAGTTGGCAGAAGAGAACTTGATGGTTAGTGAATCGGAAAACTACACTTTCTGAAATAAGGTTCTTTGAATCTTAATAGTGAAACTTCATTTGTCAGAATCTTCTAACTGTATTGACAGTCAGGTCAAAATGGGCCACTGTAGGATTTGTCTGTGTAATCATCTTTCTGAAATTTGGTCCTCTTTTTCTGGCTCTCCTCCAACAATAAATAAAGCCAGAGTTGGCAAACAGGTTTAAATGCACAGAAACCTAATAACTGGATATCACATTTCGTTCTTCACATGACTACAGTGCTTATTGGTTATGACACTGGCTAGATATCCAGAGTGGTTGAGTAATGATTGAGAGACGAGAGTTCAAATATTATTGTCGGAGTTTATGAACTGAAGTAGATAAGTTTTGAGTTTTTAAAAAGAATGTGTATGCACTGGGGATCCTGAAGGGTTTTTCTTTGGTAAATTCCACTGAGTTTACCAATGCTCTTCACTGAAGGAAATCCACAGAAGTATAACTAGTCTTTATAAGTTGAGTACTTGAATATTAGGTTATGGTGGAGCTGTATATAACATTAGCTCAGCCACAGTTGGAGAACCAGCTACAGTTCTGGTTGCTATACAGTGGGAAGGATGTGATTGCATTAGGGAATGTTGTCTGGGCTGAAACACTTCAGTCATGAAGAGGGACTGAGGAGACTGGGCTTGTTTTTCCTTAAAGCAGGCTGAGGGAGCACTGATGTACAAAGTTATGAAGAGATAGGAACAGGAGGAAACTTTTCCCTTAGTGGAGAGATCACTAACCAGGCACCATAGATTTAAATACAGGGCAAGAGGATGAGAGGAGATTTAAGGAAAAGACTTCTCATCTGGTAGATGGGGCCTATCTGAAACTCACTGCCCAAAAGGCAGAGAGGCAGGAATCACCACAATGTTTAAAAGTATTTAGATGAACACTTGAAACACTATAATATACAAGGCTATGTGCCAAATGCTGGAGAAGATAGCTTGATGGCTATCTTAGTTGCAATTGGCAGGAAGGCCTCTTTCCAGGTTGTGAATCCCAATGACCTTGGATGTGATTGACTTGATACTTTTTGTGAGATGGTGTGGCAGGCCACAAAGGCAGCTCATCATCACTGTTTCAAGGCATGGACAATAAGTGTTATACTGTGGGCATCACAGTGACTCAGTGGTTAGTACTGCTGCCTCATTGCGCCAGGGACCTGGGTTTAATTCCAGCCTTGGGCGACTGTCTGCGTGGAGTTTGCACATTCTCCCCATGTCTGTGTGGGTTTCCTCTGGGTGCTCCGGTTTCCTCCTACAACCCAAAGATGTGTAGGTTAGGTAAACTGGCCAGGCTAAATCGCCGAAAGTGTTCAGGGATGTGTAGGTTAGGAGTAAATGTAGAGTAATGGGTAGGGGAATGGGTTTGGGTGGGTTACTCTTCAGAGGGTCAGGGTGGACTTATTGGGCTGAACAGCCTGTTTCCACACTGTAGGTAATCTCGAAATGCTGGATTTTCCAGTGGTGCCCACATCCTAGTCAGACCCTTTCATGGAGACTGTTGCCCTCCTGTCTGATTGAAAAGTCAGCTATAAGCCCATGCCCTCAGGCCATAGTGGTCCGGCTATCTGGCCAATGTAGAGGCATCTTCTCTCAGTTTGGCAGCTGCCCCACCTTTGAGATTTGCTAGACAAGCAGAGAGGCTGGCAGCCATCCAGTCGCTGCATTAGCAACAGTCTGCCACAAAACACCAGCAGTGGAGTCACAGGAGTTTTGCTAGTCAGAGAGAAAGGAATGTGGAGGGGCTGTGACTGTGAGATCAGGGCAGTTATATGATGGATGAACACCAATTGCTAAGTACCTCTATTGGGCAGAGTATCCAAACAGGATGGGACACTACCCATTCTCCTGATCCTGCAGCCAGGTTACCAGGGTTTACCTGGTAAAAGAGCTGCAGCAGTGGACAGAAGCCCTTAAGTAGCCATGAATTGACCACTAACGGCCATGGTTGGTCCAAGGGCTCACACAATTAGTACCATAAACCTGGTAAATGCCTGTGAAGGGGTTCGGTAATGGGTATGGTGTCCTGCCACATCACCCAAGTTTTTGTTTTCCCTCTTGCCAACTGCAAAATGATTGCCCCTTTGAATGAACACGTTTTTAAAACGTGTTACACAAATGAATCATATGCCATATTTTGTGAGCATTCAGTGAAGCAAGCAAGCTACCAGAGTAAAATATGATAAATAAGGTCAGCTTGGAATTAGTGATATGTCAAAACAAAGACGCTGTGTCAGCGAGCATCAAAAAACTTCAGTGCTGTGGAATGGGCAATGGCCATGTCTTTATTAGGTTACTATGGTCACAGTCGTGAACACTCTAAGTATTGAATCCCAAATGATGATCATGGAATGTTTAATACACTGCATGGTCCTCTGATAATAATGTTATTTAAGTATTTACAAGAGCAAGTGATCCACAACTTACAACTTTCTGTGAAGGGGGAGGTTTTGGAAAATCCAGGGACTTCTCAATTACTTGATAATCTTTGCATTATCTTGAATTACAGAAGAGGCAAAGAAGATCTGTGTCATTTTCATGGTGATGGTTTTACTCTTAAGTAACAGTGATGCATTTTGACCTGACTGGCACAGAGTGTGCTGTCTTTTTCAATGAATGCTGGGACACTTGAAACTGTTGGATCCTTGAACCAGCCAGTACAACAGAAGGCCAATTTTCTCAACATGTTTTTGAAAATTTTGTCCTATTAGTTCCACTTCTCATTTCCTTTCTCCCCATCAATATTGTTCCAAGTCCATTTTGAAAGTTAAAGTTGAATGTTATTTCACCATTCTTTCAGGCAAATATTTATTGCATTTACCTAGCTCCATTTCCTTAACTGCTTGTATCTGATCAGTTTAGTTTAAAGCGTTACTAAATTGTAATATTCAAAATTTTGCTGTTGCAGGATATCTGATTGCACCTTCTATATTTGCCCCTGTATTATTTGTGTTATTGTCTCTCCACCCATCAATCAAAACATTATTGCACATAGCGTCTCGAGATGAGCAAGCATGAAACTGAGCATCTGGAGTCCAGGGCAACAAATAAGGTATCTCAGTAACTAACCCCATTGAGTATTAAGGAAATAACTAGTGCAGGGATGAGGAGAATGATTTTTTTAAGGTACCTGTTTAGCGGATAAGGCTAGTTCTAGAGGGTGGTTCAGAGTCCACCACACTGCTGTAGGTCTGAAGTCACATGTAGAAAGACCAGGTAAGGATGGTAGACTTCCTTCTCTAAAGGACATTAGTGAACCAATTGGGTTTTCACAACAATCAACAGGCTTACATGGTCACTGTTAGGTTAGTTTTCTTTTTTCTTCACATTTCTATTGAATTCTACCATCAGCCACGTGAGGTGTGAATCCAAGTCCCCAGAACATCAGCCTTGGGCCTTGGATTAGTCTGGGGACATTAACACTGCACCACCATCTCCCTGCAAGTTTAAGTGGGTGAATTCAATGTTAACTCATATTTTGAAAGGCAAATGAAGGTCAGATAGATTGGATAAATGGGGAGAAGAAACTACAGAACTAATAAATTAAAATTTCCAAATACTTTAATGCTCTTCCATGCACATAATTTTATTTGATGCAAGAGGTGTTAATTTATAATTAATGACAATCAATAAAAGCCTACTTATTGTATTAAGTACTGGCCCTAAAGAGAGCTCTTGTAGCACATTGAGTAACATCTCTACCCATGTGTCAGACCTCCTGGGTTGATTCTCACTCCAGAACTTCACAGCCGAAGGAATATATATTTATCAGGTGGTCAGACAGTTTCGTGATCAACCTGCACATCCTTCCAAAGCACACCAAATGCATGTGAATGGGAATTGTTCCTGGTCAGCCATGTGATTGAGGCCTCTGCCATCGCTATCCATTGCCCCTGACTACAATTGTTATGTAAAAGTGTGTGATGCTACAGGAAGTCAGATTCCCAGAATGAAACGTAACATAGATGTCAGTTTGCTTGCTGAGCTGGAACAGTCGTTTTCAGACATTTCATCACCATACTTGGTAACATGTTACCGAGTGTGGTGACGCAGCATCTGAAAACGAGCCTTCCAGCTCGTCGAGCAAATGTACATCCAGAACCTCAATCTGAGGTACAGATCTTCTCGAAACTCGATATGTGTTGGGTTTCATTTATGCCTGCTGTGCAAATACAGCAATTTTACCTCGTTCATGGTCAATAAAGGGTGATACAGACTGAAAAATGCTGCCTTAGTAAAAATATTGCAGGTGCCCAAGATCTGAAATAAAACAGAGTGCTGGAGAAACTCAGCAGCATTTGTGGACAGAGAAACAAAGTTAATGTTTTAAGTCCAGTATGCATCTACTTTGGAGAATTGTTGTGCTTATGAAATGAATGGTAAAGTAGCATCTCTTTGATAGAATATTATGGGGTTTCAGTGTTTAATTGTCCTTACTATCTTGTACCACTTACACCAACAGACAATATCATTTCACAGCATTATTTTGACAGTGACATTCTAGCTCACAAAATGTGTGTTTTGTAGACAAGCGTTCAACTAACTCATTTGCTGTCCTCGATTTTGTTTGCTAATGTAGCTTTCACACATTAAATGAAAACTGTGAGAGGAGATGGAAATGTGAGTGCAAAATGTAGCATCAATTATGCTTTTTCAGTTTTCAGCTTTCTATGTAATTTGAGATTTCAGCAACATCACGTGTCAATCTGCAAGGTCTTGTGATTTGTTCCAAGGTGCAGTGTAAATGCAGCTCTGTGCACATTGTGATAAGGAGACACACTAGGAGTCTTTCACACTTATCGTCCTTTTTCAATTATGACCTATTTTGTATGGAAAGTACTTTTTTTTTGTTTTTTATGCTTGATTACTGCAAGTGTAATTACAGATGGAAACTCATAGTTTCTCAGAAGCCATGGAAGTCTACATTCATTTGTTAATTACAATGCTGTTGCTTCTGCAAGGATTGACACAAAGCTTTTGAATTGCAATGTAGAACTTTTGATAACAATGCGCTATCTACAAATTGCTATCAACAACATAAAATACTCTATTCATTCTGTTTACGGTTCTCATTTGCTTTACTGGCTGCATTGTGTCCTTCAAACAAAAGCAAAATTCTGCCAATGCTAAAAATCTCGAATCTGAACTGACAATGCTTGAAACACTCAGCGAGTCTGTCTTCATCTATGCAGAGAGAAGCAGAGGTAATGTTTTCAGTTGCTGAAATCTCCAACAACCTTAAAACGTTTCAGAATTCTCTGTTTCTTCAATTCTGGCCTGTTGCACATCTCCCCTTTTCCTTCTCCCCTTCCCTTTGTGGCTGTATTTACAGCTGATGAGGCCTAAGTATCCATAAGGCCTGAGATGAAGCCTAATTCATTTCAATCTATTTCTGCCTGTTTCCTCCTTTAAGATGTTCTTTAAAAGCTCGTTCACTGGACCTGTACTCATGTCAATTTTGTACTTCAGTCTTAATTGTATATAACATTTCTGAAAAGCACTTTGACATTCATTTTGCCATATATAAGACATAGTAAAACTCCAAGCTGTTATATTGCAAATTGCATGGAAAGTTAATGAAAAAACTTGAATCCGAAATGACCACTCTCCACTGTCTTAACAAGTCCAACCTTACAAATAAAATGCTCATTGAAATGTTTCATTTAATTTCTGGACTGACTGTAAATTTTGCATCACTTCAGGTGATACCTGGCTTGGTACTAGAGACTTCTGACAGGGTCAGAGAAAGAAAATGAGACATGTCACTGTCAGCCTAGACTGGAATTGATTCCAAATTCCATTGAGGGAATGGCAATATGTTGTTTCCCCCTTCCCCCCCAACCAACCCTTTTATTCTGTTTGGCATAATAATTAGTGAGATACTGTGAATAGTGAGTTACTGTGAATATCAAATAACATGAAAAAGCAGTCTACTTCCAAGTTTACTGACTACATTGAAAATATTATTGTAAAAGCATTTATTTCCCAGAGTGCACAAAGAGTGGGCAGCAGTAAAGCAGTGTTGTTTGAGAGAATGTGATGAAAGAAAATGGACAATTTAATTAAATGCAATTTAATTGACTAAAACTTGAAAGTTCATGTTACGGTTAAAATTCTATATGAACAAGTAATGGGGTTTGTGTTGCATTAGTTGACTCAATCAGATAGTCAATTATATAACCATATCATGTGGTAAGCTAAGTGCTCAGATAAAACATTTATTTTCCTCATCCTTAAAAAAGCCTGAGGTGAGGGAGTGCTAAAAGCTAAACAGTTTCAGTTCAATTTACAAAATTTATTTTAAGAGATGAGAATAGCACATTAGTGGCTGTATAGCTCTAACATGTAGCTTTTCACAAAACAACACCATGAGTTTGATGTGTAGGAAAAGTGAAGCTTTTTGAGTTCACTCATCCAAGCAATTAGAGAGTATTTAATCACACTCCTGACTTGTGTCTTGTAGATGGGGCACAGCCTTCAGGGTACCAGGATGTGAGTTACTCATTGCACAATTTCTAGCGTCTGACCTCCTCTTCTTGCCGCAGTGCTTATACAACTGTTCCAGTTGAGTTTCTGGTCAATGGTAAACCCCCAGAATGTTGATCGGGTAACACAGTAGTAATGTCATTGAATGTCAAGGAGATGTGATTGGATTCATTGCCGATCACTTGTGTGATGTGAATGTTGCTTGCTACTTATCAGTTAAAGCTTCAACAATTTCTCGGTCTTACTGCACTCAGACATGGACTGTATCAGTCACTGTGGAGACGCAAATGGTGCTGACCATTTGCAATCAGCAACAACCCCCACCTTTGACTTTATGATTGGACACTATCCTGAGGAACTCCTGCATTAATGCCTTATAGATGAGGTGATTGCACTCCATCAAGCACAGCCATCTTCCTTTGAAATAGTCGCAGAATAAAAGGGTGCCACTTTAAGACTGAGTTGAGGTGAAATTTTTTCTCTCAGAAAGTTGAAGTTGTAAGCCTTTGGAATTCCTTGCCACAGAGAGCTTGGGGACAGAGTCCTTGTGTACATTAAAATCTGGAAGAAGTAGATTCTTGATCAGTAAAGGAATCAAGGGAAAAGATAGGAAAGTGGATGAGAGGAATGTCAGAGCAGCCATGATCCTATTGAATGGTGGAGCAGACTGAAGGAGCCAAACAGCGTAGCCCTGTTCCTATTTCTTAAAGTCTCACGGTCTAAATAAACTCAGCATGTCTGGCAGCATCTGTGGAAAGAGAAACAGAGTTAATGTTTTGTGTCTAGTATGATTTTCTTTAGAACAGTCTTCCTTTGTGCTAGGTTTGACCCCAACTAGGAGCAATTATCCCTTAATTGCCATTAAATCCACTTTTTCTGTGGGACCTTTGATGCCACACAATCAAATGCTGCCTTGATGTCACGGGCTGTTGTTCTCACTTTCACTCTAGACGTCACCTTCTTTGTTCCTGTTTGGATCAAGGCTGTAATGATGTCAGGAGCTGAGTGACTTCACCAAAACCTAAACCAATGTTACTGAGCAGGTTATTGCTGAGTAATGTCATTTGATAGCACTGTCAATGACACCCTCCTTTATTTTGCTGATGGGGCAAAATAAAGTGTAGAATGATGGGGCAGTAAATGGCTGGGTTGGATTTCTCGTGGTTCTTGTGTGCAGGATGTACCTGGATAGATTTCCTCATTGCTGCATAGTTGCCCATGTTGTAGTTATACTGGAACTGTGTAGTTTGAACCAGGGTAACTCTGGAACATGTCGTCTGCACTATTGTCAGAATGTTGTTCTGGCTGATAGCCTTTAGACTATCCAATGCCTCCAGTTGTTTCTTGATATCATGTGCAGTGAATCAGATTGTCTGAAGGCCAGCATCTCACAAGAAGCTGAACTGGATTGTGCACTCAGTATTTCTAGCTGAAGATGCTCGCAAATACTGCACTATTGTCTTTTGCACTCCCTCATCATTGAGGATGTGGATATTTCTGGAATGTCCTTCTCCTGTTACTTGTTCAAATATCCACCACCATTTGTGACTGGACATGGCAACATTATGGAGCTTAGATCTGAACTGTTGGAATATTCAACTTCTGGAAGTGGCATTGTGGCATACACATATCGATTTACCTCCCCAACTCCACTGGAACTATGTTTTGGATAGGACATTCCACGATTGACTTGTCCACTGTGAATCAATTGAGGCACTTAAGGATTAATTAAGGGCCTCATCACACTGCTACTGAGATCAATCCAGATGCTGTTGAGTCTGTCATCATGGGTCTCTCCTGACTGCTGCCACCCTCTGGCCAGTTTGTCATCTTGGAGGGGAGGGGTTGACTTCTTCATTTAAGGTAATCAGTGGCTGGTGAACACCAGGCATGAACTTAATTTCCAACTGTCTCACTGAGCTGCAGTGCATGCTGAAGAGGGGTCAGTAATGAAGAATTGTACCAAACTCAGTTAGTAGAGACCAGTGTTCATTTAGGTAGGGATCAAAGACTGTACTTGCCATTTTCTAGATAGCAACTGAGTGAGAGTTAGGGAGAATCATTGAGGACCTGATGAAGCAATCACACTGCACAATGAGGAGCTAAAGTGGACAGAGCTGATGTATTGATTCATTCAAATGTGAATTGCGATTTTACATTTCGGTGAAGGGTCAGTTTTTGAAACAGGCTTCTTGTGGGCAGAGTGAATAGAAACAGTAAGAATTAATTCATTGCTGGGAGCCACACCCTAGCTTTATTTCTGGCTCCTCTGGCCTGTTTCCTGAAAGATGTGAACCTGAGAAGACCCCTCCATCTCTTAACGTTGAGGTGGGTCCTTCACAATCCAGCCCTCCAGAGATGTATTTCAGATGCAGCAATGGCCTCCCCCGTGGCTGTGTTGCTGAGAGCAACTAACTGAGTTTGGTACAATTCTTCATTACTGACCCCTCTTCAGCATGCACTGCAGCTCAGTGAGACAGTTGGAAATTAAGTTCATACCTGGTGTTCAACCCTTTCACCAGCCACTGATTACCTTAAATGAAGAGGTCAACCCCTCCCCTCCAAGATGACAAACTGGCCAGAGGGTGGCAGCAGTCAGGAGAGACCCATGATGACAGACTCAACAGCATTTGGATTGATCCAAGTGGCAGTGTGATGAGGCCCTTAATTGATGTGACCTTACAACTGCTTGATTGACATGACCTTTGGCAAGACATTCACAGAAACGTCTTTCTTGCTGGTTCTCCAGCTGGGAGATGGGAACCCTAGTTTCTCAACAAGATTCTACTCTTTGTCCCTAGACAGGGTGTATGAGGTTCAATTCTGGCATGCGAACTTTCAGAACATTGCAAAATGTTCAGAAAGGATACGGAAGAGATTGAGAAGAATCACTCCAGAACATCAGTTATGAGGATAAATTCAATAAGTCATTGTGCTGCTCAGGCAGAAAGACCTCTGAACTTGGATTTGATGAGATGTTCAGACACATGAGCAGTTGAGAATAGATATCGTGGAACTGTTCCCTTTGGTTTAGGGGTTGAGAAAGAGGGTGCAAGCTTAAAAGTGAATGGCAAAATATCCAAAGGAAACATAATGGAAATATTTATTACACAGTGAGTAATTATAACCTGAAATGCACTGTCTGAAAGGCTAGTGGATGTGCATCTAATAGTAGCTATTCAAATAGAAATTCAATAAGCAGGGAAGGGATGTGAAGCAAAAGGAAGAGAATGGTAATTTCTAGGGACATGGGGAGAGGTAGGCCAGGCGAACAAGCTCAGTTACTCTTACAGAGAGTTGGCATGAGCTCAAAAAACCCAATGGCCTCCTTCTGTGCTGTAACTGTTCTTTGATTCTATGTCTGAGTTTTTGAGCCTTTACCTCTCCTGCAGGTATTTTAGTCTGGGTCCTCCAGCTTCATAGGTTTGTAAGTTTCAAATAAAGTTTAAACACTGACATTGTGTTGGAAGGAAGAAAGCTATTCAGATTTCTGTGAAGCAGATTGGCAAGAAGTGACAGTGCAATTTATTGAAAAGAATGGAGAATATTACTTGTTTCTTTCCTTCTGTATTTGGATGGGCTGCAGTTTATTTACTGGATATACGATCCAGAGGGTTGATTGCTAACATCATGTGTTACCAGAAAATAGTAAATGACATTATAAAGTAATATAGTTTCCTTATGCACAGCATATGTGTGCCTTAATATAAATCTTAGATTGTTGGATATAGCTGGAAAATCAAACTCAAATTCCCAAGTGCATGAAGCTTGTGGACCTGGATGTTTTGAGATATCAATTCTAAATGGTACAGTGTTAAATCAAAAGGCTCTCCACAATGTAGTCGGCCTGTTAGTAATGACTGGAAATTGCATTCAGGCCCACAGTATGAAGACAGAGAGCCGGAAAGTAATTGAATGCGAATGCTGTCCCTGTTTTGACTTAAGAACAGAAATTGGCTTTTCTGACAATTGGCTGCACTCCCTCAATAAGACTAGAAGCGCTGATGTGTTGAATTTCCACTTCATTTCATTGAGTACCAGAATATAACTATTGTATGTGATGCTGAAAGTGGTTTTGGCTCAGTGTGGACTTATAATTGTTGTGTTGTGAGTCATGTAATAGGATTAAAAAGAAAGCCAATTAAGAAAAATAATACACAGAGTTTACAACATAGGAACAGGCCATTCAGCCCAAGTAGTCTGTGCCAACGTGTCATACAGCCCTCTTCTCAAACACTACTTCACGACAATCAACATAATTTTGTTTTATTCTTTATTGGACTATCTAGCTTTTTAAAAATGCATTGATGCATTTACCTCAAATGGTTTACTTCAAGCATTTCACATCCTAATTAATTTCTGGGAAAGAAAGTTTCTCCTGTGTTCCCTAACATCTTTCTGTTCATGGTTTTCTGGTTTTTATTGTATTCTTCCGATTTCCTAACACAAATTTGTCAATCTCATACTAGCCTAGCAAATGATGTAGGTTCATTTTATTTGAAGATGGAAGATAGGTTTGCTGATTAGGTAGACTTATTGGAGACTTATTAGACTCTGGCTTGAGAAAATTGCCTGGGATTCTATCAGTACCTACTATAAGAGGAAATAGGGTTCAGATCGCAGAGATAGACGCCTATGTTACCTGCCTTTCCTACATCACAGGTAGAATGGATTACATTTCAGACAACATCATTGAGGTAGGTCATTTGAATGCTGTTTATGGGATTTTTCTGTGTGCAGATTTGGTGCAGTATTTCTGACATTCCAACATTGGTTCATTTGAAAGTTTGTGGTGCCATAATGTTGAATTGAATTGAATTTAACATGCTTCTTTAATGTTGAATTGAATTGAATTGAATTTATTGTCACGTGTACCGAGGCACAGTGAAAAGCTTTGTCTTGCGAACAATACAGACAGATCACAGAGTTAAGAAGCATATATAAGTAAATAATAGATAAACAGTGGCATAAACAAAAACACAGGTAGTGGCGAATGTTAAGAGTTTGTGAGTCCATTCAGTATTCTAACAACAGTACAGTAGAAACAGTTTCGAAACCAATTGGTGCGTGTGTTCAGGCTTCTGTCCCTTCTCCCTGATGGTAGAGGTTGTAGAAAAACATTTCCAGGGTGGGATGGATCTTTGAGAATGTTAGTGGCCTTTCCTTGACAGTGGGCCTGGTAGATGGATTGTATAGGTGGGAGGTTGGCCTTTGTGATTGTCCAAGTTCATCACTTTCTGAAACCATCTTCGACCTTGAATGGTACAGTTGCCATACCAGGTAGTGATACATCCAAACAGAGTGCTCTCGATGGCACACCTATAAAATTTGGCAAGGGTATTCACCATCATGCCAAATTTCCTCAGCTTCCTGAGGAAGAAGAGACGTTGTTGGGCCTGTGTAACCAATACATCCACATGAAGAGTCCAAGAAAGCTTGTTGTGGATGACCACACCTCGGAGCTTGACACTCTCCATTTGTTCCACCTCTGTATTGTTAATATATAGGGGGGCATGACTAACATCCCGCTGAAAGTCAATAACGAGTTCCTTGGTTTTGCCGGCATTGAGAGCTAGGTTGTTCTCAGTGCAGCATTTTTCCAGGTCATCCACCTCCTGTCTGTAGTCTGTTTCGTCGCCTTCTGAGATTCGACTGACTAAGGTGGTGTCATCAACAACTGTCAGATCTTCTACCCACATAAACAGAAAGTGACAAGTAAGAAAGCAAGTAATTGTAAATGAAAATAGCCAATTTTGAAATAAATCATTCAGTTCATGTTTCTGTTTTGACCTCTGTTTGGAACTGCGTTCTACATTCCTGATTGAGTTGCAATCAAAACGTTAGCCTGTATTGCTCTTTCAGATGCTGACTGACCTACTGCACCATTACAATATTGTATCTCAAATGTATGTGTAGTAAGAGGCCTGGCAATTGTATGTGGTATGGTCACCATCCAAGGATCAGTGTGACAAGCTGTGAGACAAAACATGCATAAATAAAGACCATGTCAATGTCCTGTGATCCCTCTTCAAATATTTATAGCTGTGAAAATATCATTCAACTCTATTGACTGAGGCAGCTATGCAATATTGATTTAAAAAGCTGAGAATGAAGATAAGGACAGTGCAATGCTAAGTCAGTGATAAGTCACATTGCAAAAGTTCATAGTCTGACTGTTAGAATATTTGTTTCAACCAAATGGACTTTCACAGCAATCCCAAGCTGAAAGAGCTGACTTTTGACAGGAATCAAAGCTGCAAAAAACTCTCAGTTGAAATGAATAACACATATGGATGTAAAAGAAATAAATAATTATTATTTTGTAATCAGCAGTTTTTATATTTGAAGAAAGAATATCAATGTAAAGAAATTAAATTCACTTTCATTTTTCCATTTGATGCATTTTAAAAAATGCTGTGTAAATGTTCAGTATGTCACAGAACAAAGAGAGAACAAAGAACAGTACGGCACAGGATCAGGCCCTTCAGCCCACCAATACTGAGCTGACATATGATGCCTTACTAAACTGAAAACCTATTGCCTCTTTCCAGTCCTTATCCCTCTATTCTGTGTCTATTCGTATATCTGTCAAGATACCTCTTAAACATTGTTATTGTAACTCCTCTGCTATGTCTTCTGGCAGTGCATTCCAGGCACTGACCACCCTTTGTGTCAAAAAACTTGCCTCTCACATCTCCTTTAAACTTAACCCCTTTTGCCTTAAAATTATGCCCTTGAGTAATTGCAACTTCTACCTTGGGGAAAAGACACTGACTATCTATTCTATCCAAGCCTCTCATACTTGTGTAAATTTCTATCAGGTCACACTGCATCCCTTGATGTTCAAATGAAAATGAATGGTCTCTGCCAACGGTTCAATCACCAATGTAAAAAGTAATGGTGAAAGGGGACAGCCCTGCCGGCTGCCCCTAGAAATATTAAAATTGCTTGATCGTACCCCGTTGGTAATGACCGCAACGAGAGGTACACTGTAGAGAAACTTTACTCATCTTATGAAAACTTCGCCCAGACCAAACCGGTCTAGAGTATAGAAAGAGTACGGCCACTGAACTCGGTCAAATGCCTTCTCTGCATCTAAAGAAATCACCAATCCCCTGTATTGACTGCTGTTGCCATGCTTGAATTACGTTAAGCAGCCTCCTAACGTTATTGGAGGATCTGCGACCCTTTATGAAGCCCGTCTGATCCTCTTTAATAATAGAGGGTAACACAGTCTCCAGCCTTAATGCAAGAGCCTTAGAGAGGATCTTAAAGTCCACATTTAAGAGCGAGATGGGTCTGTATGAAGCACAGTCTTCCGGATCCTCCCTTTTCTTAAGGATAAGTGAAATATGGCCTCTCTCAGAGATGGTGGGAGACAAACATGACTGTATGAATCATTAAACATATTCAGCATCAGGCCTGACAGTATACTTATAAATTCCTTATAGAATTCACAGGGAAGTCCATCAGGACCAGGCGCATTTTCACTCTGAAGCTGCCTCACAGCTTCCTGCACTTCAAGCTCTGATAATGGGGCATTGAGAAAGGACTGTTGTTCGGGAGTCACACCCGGGAGCTTCAGATCTCTGAAAAAGGATTCCATTTTGGCCTGCCCCTCCTCACAATTCTCAGACTAATATAACTTAGAATAGAATCTCTGGAAGGCCACATTAATCTTTTTAGAATCACATGTTAGGTTCCCAGACCTTTCCCAAATCGCTGTAATGGTTTGTGCGGCACTTCTATTTCTGGCAAGGTATGCTAAGTATTTGCCTGGCTTGTCACCATGCTCGTATAACCTTTGCTTTGCAAAAGCCAGCTCCTTCTTGACGTCTGCGTGAGCACGGAATTTAGTGCAGACTACAGTGCCTTAATCCTCTGTAGTTTGACCAACGAGGGTCTGTCAAAATAGGCCTTCTTGGCTGCCTTCAACCATGCTTCAAGGAGACGTTGCTGCTCACCCTTCTGTCGCTTCCTACTTGTGGAATATGAAATAACTAACCCTCTGGCATAAGCTTTGGCAGTTTCCCAGAGAAACAGATGAGCTATCAACCGAGCCTATGTTGATGTCTAGGAATGCCCGAAATTCCCTAGAGAAATACTCTACAAATTTGCTGCCATTGAGAACAAAGGGGTCCATTCGCCAGTACCTTGAATCCACTGTAACATTCTTAATTTTAACCATGAGGTACACTGGAGCATGATCAGAGATGGCAATATTACTAATTGTACAGGATGCCACCAGATCCAGGATTACTGCAGGGGTCAGAAAAAAATCAATCCTCGTGTGACATCTGTGCGGATTGGAGAAAAACGTGAAATCCCTACCTGTAGGGTGGAGACACCTCCAGAAGTCCACCAATCCTAATTCCCCACACAAACCCAATAAACTGTTTAGTTTGTGCAGAGGGTATTGAGGGATCTTGAGGCAACCCGTCTACGGTGGGCTCCATGAGGCAGTTAAAATCTCCCCCTATAATGATGTGCTGAGACTTGAGACTTATCAGTTTAGAAAAAGCATCTACCAAGAATTTAAGAGGATGAGCTGGGGGACAATAAACATTTAAAATGCCATATTCCTCCCATTTATCAAGGATTTAAGAATTACAAACTTCCCATATGTGCCTTTCACACATTCCAACAATTTAAATGAGAGATTTTTCCTAACCAATATAGCCACTCTCCTACTTCTGGTATTAAATGATGAAAAATAAACTCGGTCAAAGCCATTCTGTTGTAATTTCAGATGCTCCTTGTCATCTAAATGTGTCTCCTGTAACAAAGCAATATCCACCTTCTCCTTTCTAAGACTCAAGAGTACCTTCTTCCTCTTAATTGGTGAGTGACTTCCCTTGATATTCCAGGTACACCATTTAATCAAACATTAGCCATAATCTTCTGCAATTACATTTAAATTCCAGAGAGGAAGAACCCGAACTACAAATTGCTGAGCCTTAGTGTCGCATGGTCCACCAAATATAAAAACTACATAAACTAAAACCAGTACATTTAATAAACATACAAAATTATTAAAAATAAAAAAACAACAAAAACCAGAAAACAAACCAACATATAAAGAGCCAATAGCGCTGAGTAGGGGAACTCACCCCCTGCCTGGAGGGGGCAACTACCTGTACCGAACTGCCCATCTCAACCACCTTCACTTCTCCCAGCTAGAGCTGAATTGCAAGCACAAGCTAAAAAGAATAAACACACACTAGAATATCAATATGAATAAAAAAAACATTTTTTATTTAAAAAAGAGGGAATAAATACCCCACCCATCCTTTAGTATATCCTAACTTAGAAATTTAAAATGTACGTCTTAACCACCGCCAGACATAGTTTGAACCAAATTATTATCGATAGAGGAAAAAAAAGGGGAAAAACAAAGTTTCAACCAGATTTCCTCCATTTCTTTTACAGAATGATAAATGCATACCCAAGCAACACTATTTATACATAGTACAATTGTTTAAATTAGGTTAGTCTGTCCACAAAGTCTCTTGCCTTCTCCGATGTGTCAAAGAGATACATGGATCCATCTCAGGCGATCCGAAGCACTGCCGGATATCTCAGGGAGTACTGAATCCCAAGCTCCTTCAATCTTCTCTCGACACCATCGTACGATTTTCGTTTCTGGATCACCGCCGCTGAAAAGTCCTGAAAAAACATGATCTTAGACCCCTCGTAAGTTAGCGCCTTTGGATCCTTCTCCTGGAGTCTGGAAGCCTCCATGACTCTCTCCTTATCCCAGTAATGATAGAACCGCATCAGGAAAGGACGAAGGCATTGACCCAGACCCGACCTCCGTGCTGCGACCCGGTGAGCCCTCTCTATCTTCAATCCTCTCATGCCAGTCTCCAAGTCAAGGAGTTTCGGAAGCCAATCTTCAACAAATTCCGCAGGGCACTCACCTTCCTTACCCTCAGGCAGACTGATGATCTGAATGTGTTTTCTCCTGCCCCTGTTTTCAAGATCATCCACTTGGTCACGCAAATTATGAACCTGTGTCTTCAGGGCTTGGTTCTCATCCTTGAATGAACTGGCATCAGCTTCCACCACTGTGACCCTGTGCTCCACCTCATCCGTCCTCTTCTCCAGTCTCCCAGCTGCTGCTCATGCTTCTGCAGCATGAGAGAGACTGGAGCCAGCTTCTCTTCAATCTGTTTCCCCAACATCTCGCGAGATTTCGAGAGCTGGTCCACCAGGTCCTGGAGAGTAATCTGCTCTGAGGCTGCTGCAGGCTGAGCTGCAGGCCCGGCCTCAGATACTCCTCCTACCTTTTTAGGCATTTCTGGACAGCTGAAAATACAGGTACGTCAATTTTTAACTGTTTCTTGGGGCTTCACAATATTTCCAACATCCCAAGAAATCCTGATGATCTGGGTTGGGTGGTTTAAAGGACCGTCCTGCTCCTGCTGCAATGCGAAGCTGTGCAGTGTGATCTTCCCAGATCACCGCCATCTTAGATTCCCTCCTCTGTACTCTTTCTAAAACCTCCACATCCTTTTTGGAGTCTGACGACTTAAATTGTATGTAATATTTCAAGCGTGGCTTAACTAAATTTCTACACAGCTACAACATAACTTTCCAGTTTTTGTACTCTATGCCCTAACTGATGAAGGCAAGCATGCAGTATGTCTTCTTGACCACCTTATCCACTTGATTTGCCACTTTCAGTTAATTATAGACCTGTACGTCTGGATCCCTCTGTACTGTTGCTGCTACTAAAGAGTTCTTCCATCTACTGTCTACTTCCCTCCTACATTTGGTCTTCTCAAAATGCATCTCCTCCCATTTGTTCAGATTAAGGCTGGGTATCTTAATTCTCTTCTGCTGAGCTGGGGGCCTTGCTTGTAAGTTGTGAAGATGAAACACAAATATGCCTCCATCAGAGTCACTTCGGGAATAAAATCAGTTACCGACTAGGAACTGCAGTTAACACCATAATGACATGAAGAGTAGGAGACCTGATTGTCTCCAAATACAATTGTCCCTGATTGCCCAATGCTCCACTGCTGGCTATATTATATTTAAGAGTGAGTGTGGCTTTAGATTAGTTCAAATCATCCCTTACTTTACATTCCAGCCACCAGTGGAGGGATAGTTAAAATCAGGGACTTGCATAAGGCAAGATTTGGAGGAAGCAGGGATTTTAAAGGTATGTGGAACTGGAGGGGATTGTAGAGATAAGAAGGGACAAGGTCATGATGCAGTTTGAAAGGAGCAAGAACGAGAATATTGAAGCTGATGTTTTGCTGGTCTGGAACCAAGGTTAGCCACTGAGCACAGGGTTGAAGGATGTACGGAACTTATGGCTGAACTATCATTGTGTAAGGCGAAGAAAAAGTCACATTGCCATTTTTACGGTGAAAATCAAACACTGAAATGTGTTTTAAAGAAGTAGAGTTTTGATCCTTTCACACAACAGATTTTGACCCAGATTTTCACCATGACAGAGCATGTATCCACTGTGGTAAAAATGTTATAAGAATTCAGGAATCCCATGCCCCAAACTGGCCCCGGAACTTCCCATTGTCACAGGGGAGGATTGGGGTGAATCAGTAGTTCAAGCATGGACATTTCCAGGAGGTAGCTAACTCTTTAAATAACTGCAGCTTCCAATGAAATTGGAGTTTTGGGTCGGGGAGTGTGGAACCCGGAATATGAAAGTTAGACCAGATAGGAGCAGGCCTGTTCTCAGTGTATTTCCTTGGAATAGTTGGGTCCCTTACGTTTTGGTGAGGCAAGGTACATCTTTGAATCTGATTCTGAGACACACTCGGGGAACGTAAGTTGCCCTTTTGTGAAGGTAAATCAATATGTGAAATTGTGAAAAACAGGCATGTGTTTTAAAAAAATACATCTTTTTATTTGTTCATCACCAGCTTGAAGAGACATTATCTAAGTGGCATTTTGACTGGGCTATTCGTCCAAAGACCCCAAGTAATGTCCTGGGGTGGAGTTCAAAGTGTTATATCAGAAGGTAGAATTTGAATATAATTTAAAAATGTGGAATTAAGAGACTAATGATGGTCAAGAACCCATCGTTTATTTTTTTGGGAAAAAACCCATCTGATAAACTAATATTCTTCAGGAAAGGAAGCTTTCATCCTTACCAGTCTGGACTACATCTGACTCCAGACCCACAGCAATGTTGACTCTTAATTGTCCTCTGGCCTGGGCAATGAGTGCTGGCCTAGCCATCTGTGCCCTTATCCTGTAAATGAATAAAAGAAAAGCTACGTCAGCGTTTATTACGTATTCCTGATTACCCTCAAAGTAGTGGTGACTTCTTAAATCATTGTATTCCTGAAGGTGCGGGGTCATCTACATTGCTGTTAGAAAAGGATCGCTGGGTTTTTGACCCAGCACCAGTGAAGGAGCAGTGTTAAAATTCCATCAGGATAATAAGTGAGTTAGTGTATGGTGGTGTTTCCAAGTACCTGCTCCCTTGTCCTTTTAGGTGATAGAAAGCATGGATTTTGAAGATGCTTTCAGGTGAACTTTGGTGAATTTCTGCAGTGATCTTATAGATGGTACAGATTGTTGCCACTGTATGTCAGTGCTGAAGGGAGTTCAAAGTGGTAGATTGGATGACGGTCAATTGGGTTGCTTGTCAATAGTGTTAAGCTTCTTGAGTGTTATTGAAGATACACCCATCTAGACTAGAGGAGAATATTTCATCATACTCCCAACTTGTTGCCCTGTGGATGGTAGTGAAGTATTCAGGAGACAGGATATGAATTACTTGGTCATAGAGTCACACTGTATGTAAACAGACCCTTTGATTCAACTAGTCCACGCCAACCATCTTCCCAAACTAAATTAGTCCCACTTGCCTGCATTTGCTTCATATCCCTTCAAACCTTTCCTATTCATGCACTTATTCAAATGCCTTTTAAATGTTGGAACTGTGCCTGAATCCACTACTTCCTGTGGAAGCTCATTCCACGCACAAACCACTCTGTGTAAAAAAAGTTCCCTTCATATCCTTTGTAAAATTTTCTCCTCTCACCCTAACAACATGCCCCCCAGTTTGTAATTCCCCCACCCTGGGGAAAAGACCCTTGCTCTTCACCTTATCTATGCCCCTCATAATTTTACAGAACACAATAAGGTCACTCCTCAACCACCTAGTGAAAAACGCTCAATCGTATTTTTATAACCCAAACTCTCCATTCCTGGCAACATCCTAGTAAACCTCTTTTGAATCCTGTCCAATTTAATAATGTCCTTCCAAAGCGGGGTGACCAGAATTGCACACGGTACTCCTGAAGAGGCTTTGGACTACTTCTGAGGAGTTTCAAATGCCATGGTAGATGGGCAGAGAGTGGGACAGGAAGTATGGGGGTGTGGTATTGGGGCTGGGTACTAGAGCATAGATTGGGATCAAATGCAGTGAACCTCCCATTTGTGACCTTATGATGAAGGGAAGGTCTTGGTGAAGCAGGTTGGAGATGATTGACTCCCATGTGGAATTCTTGCAGTGATATCCTGGCACAGAGATGATTGACCTCCAATAACTGCAACCATCTTCCTTTCTCCTAGGTATCTCCATCCAGTGTAGAACATTCCTCCCAATTCCCATTGACATTTACTGGGGCTTCTTGATGCAGTACTTAGTGAAGTGCTGGCATGATATCAAGGCCAGTCACGCACACCTCACTTCTGGAGTCCAGGTCTTTTGTTCATGGATGGACCGAGGTTATAATGAGGTCAGGAACTGAGTGGCCCTGCAAAACCCCAAACTGATCATCAGTTAACAGGTTATTGCTGAGCAAGATCCACTTCGTTACACTTTCGATGATTCCTTCAATCACTGTTGCTGTGACAATGAGTGGGATTGTCAAAGCTGTCATGGAACTATCCAAAAAACTGTGGCGTTTTCAAAAAAGAGAAATGCTACGTATTTCAGCACTCCTGTTGATATAAGCCATTTTAGGATTTGTGCTGCATGACTCATTTCCTGAGCTATCATTTTCACCATGTGGTACCTACCAAGTGAGCACTTTTATGGACAGCTCCGACTGTTTGTGGAATAGAAATGTTTGTTTACATCAGGGGTAGCGCACTTAAATGAAATGTTTGTTTCAATAAGGGATTATTTGAAAGATATTAAATATTTTGAATATTTTTGGCACCACTGAGAACGTGTTGCTTTATCATTAGTGACGTAATCAGTTGTCAGATAACTTTATTTTCTGACAGCATGCCTTCTGAGATAAGTCCAATCTAGACACTAGGTAAGTTGGCATAGAGAGGGAACTGCAAAGTGTTGTGGGTGAGGTATATTTTGGCATGAGTTTGCACTAAATTGGCAAATGGGTTGTAAGGGTCTTTGGGGATGATTGAGTTCATAGACATAAGGGGGCACCATGGTAGATGGGCAGAGAATAAGACAGGAAGCATGAGGGGGGTATTGGGGCTGGGTACAGGGGCATAGATTGGTATCAAATATGAGAGTGCAGAGCATCAGATAAGATGGATTGGAATGAATGGGTCACAGAAAGCATGGGGTGAGGGAATGTGTTTTTGTATCAATCTTTATTTTAAACTTTGAACACATGCCGGATTTTCCAGACTTCTTGCTGCCCAGTCCAACTCAGGAACCGTTGGCTCCTTTTCTTGGCAGGTCACCTCGAAACGTCGAATTCTCTATTCCTGAGATGCTGCCTGGCCTGCTGTGCTTTGACCAGCAACACATTTGCAGCTGTGATCACCAGCATCTGCAGACCTCATTTTTTACACCTAGCCCAATGCCCAATCCTGCTCATGCACCCACACTGACTTTGTGAAGTGTGAGTGATCCTTTTTAAAGGCCAGGTCCACCGATCTGGGATTTCTCCTGCCTCTGATCACCTGATCCAGGGACAAAGTCAGAGCCTTTGGGAATGAGCTACATCAATTATTGAATTGCAATAATGTTTTGAAACTAAGGGAATTGGTGCCAGTTTACAAAACAAGAACAACAGTTTTCATAAAGCGGAGAAAACACATTATAGCCAGGTGAGCCAATTTGGGGAACATCATCACCAACAGTTTATTACGATTTGATGCAGAAATCACTTTCCATTTACTGAGAAACCACTAAACAAGAATCTTATTTAAACAGTGCACTACAACAAACAGTCTGCTGCCTCAACAAAAACAGAGCCTTCAGGAACAACAGCAAATAGACCTCCCAGCAGATGAAGCTACAACCAAGTCTCTTGATAAAAGCTGGAATTGCAAAATAGAGTGAATAGATGATCTTGCATATAACATTTGGAGTTTCAATTTCAGTCATGTACAGCAGTGATTTGGTAATTTCCCCCTGTCACTCATCTCCATTCCAGTTAGGACTTGTAGCATCCTTGTGAGAAATGTGTACAGGGACTTACTCCTGGGAGGAAGGTGTTTGGTTTTATTCCAAGGCCTGCTGTTGGTTTCCTGTAGCAGGATTCCTCACTCCATAAGTTATAGAAACAAAAACAGATACATTTTGATCAGATACAGTTAGGGGTAGCTGTTTGGCCTTAAATGAGCGATATTCTATATGGAGGAGGCCATATTTTGTTCTAATATATTTTGTTAACAAATAAGACAGAGATAAAAAGGGAAAGGGCATTGGAATTATTACTATTTCCCCATGTTTTCAAAGAGAGAAGTGAGATTGAGCTAAATTAGTAAAATTTGAAATAAAAGTGAAGCTTTCATTTTTAGACATGATTCACAAGTCCAGTGTCCAAAAATGTCTAACAATCAATGCCTTATGTTTTAATGTAGCCACTGTTGTTAGCGTAGAACTCATACTTAATATATTTTGTAGCTTTGAATGAAAATAATGAATTGTATCTTTCTGCTCTTACCAATTTTCCCCAATCCACCTTCGGAAATATCGAAAAGATGCCTGTGAGAGGCGTCCAAAGGACACATCCAGTTAAGATCACATCCCAGCATTCAGTTCTGTACAGTTAAATATCAGGCCTGCGTAGACAAATCTTTGAACATTGGATACTCATAGTGCAATATGGAATTTAACTAAGAGAACCATGTAAACTTGCCAATCTGAATACTGATTGCCGCAGGGTCACTTAAAACTTCAGTTGACACCATGTGCCATCATTCCTTTCAAAACAAAGGATTTTGACTCAAAATGTGAACAATTTTGTGAAATGCAATGGATCATCCCAACCTCAACCAGATGATGCTTCTGTGTGCAATCACTCAGAAACTGAGCTCTAAGACATTGTTGAACTTTTTTTTCCAAACCAGATGAGAAAATAGGCTTTTGACTAAACGCCCAGAAAATTAAGATCCTCTTGCAAATACTCTGTGACTTTTAGCATTCCTCTTATTGCTACCACCCTAAGTAGCTTAGTGACTAAGCGTAGAGGGTTGTCATTCTGATTTTAAGAAAGCTTAACGGTAAAAGTGACCATTTTGTACTAAGACAATTTAAAGTTCCTTTCAAATTTGACACGTGCCCAGAGAGAACATTTGCTGGCAGTGTGCAGTGGTGTTATTAGTTGTGGAGGGGAGCAATTTGAAACTATAGTTGACAATGTCATACCTGATAGGTAGAGACACAACACTGAGGTGCATTGAGTTTTATGTCGAGCTCTCAATAATGTTTTAGCATCAAGATACTCATGGGTGATAAAATCAAGCCCAATTTATTGGTCTCCAGTGCAAGACATTTGCAATGGTTTATGTCTACTCTCTGCAGACTTCTGCATTAACATCGAGCCAGTACAAATAAAAGCAATTAAAGATCCAGTCATGTTGATCACAGTTTTATTTCAATATATTCATAACATTATATTGAAACAATTGTATTGAGTGTCAATATTGAATGAAAAACCACAGTATTAAAATGCATTGTGTGCTTAGAAATCTGCTTTACTCCCTGCCAAAATGGTTCTTACTTGCTACCCATTGCCCTACTTCATGTATACCCTCTTTATTAGATAATTTAAGTTCAGTAATATCTCATATTCCAAATGGCTAGTCAGTCACATGTTATTCTGGAGAAGAATAAACTCCAAGCTTATACAGATAGAAAAGTAAATATTCAAAGGATATGTTATGCCAGAAGGGAACCGAGAAAGAAAAATAATCAAACTAACTGTGAGCTATCCCCTGACTGATCTGTTCAATGGTCGAGCAGCTTTTAATGCTGAACAGGAGAACTCGAGATAATGAAACCACTCTGCCCTTAGCACCTACTTTAATTAGCTGTCTGTCCCCATTTCAATAAAAAAAACCTATGGGACCCTTCAGCACATTCATTGAAGCATGTAAGGCAGAGCAGAATTAACACACGCCGCATGAAACCAAAATTAAAAGAGTTCGCTTCTGGCTTGGAACCTCACATCAAATAAAACGACACATCAGAGGCTCAGCTAAAGTCAATGGTGAGAAAATAGAGAATGGGGAGCCTGGGTTCACATTACCATCCAATGCTTGTGATTTGTGTTCTTGTCAAGAGGGACGAGCCAAAAAACATGTACAGGCATATTAAGGTTGGTTTTTCTTTATCAGATACTCAGAAGTTTGTGTAGTTATTGCCGAAAGATGACCTTACTTGGACTGGCAACCTAAATTTAAATAAATAAGTTTTCATCATGGTGCATGAGCCAGAGGAAGGTTTATGGAAGAAGGCGTTCAATGGATGGGTCCAACCCCAGGATTAGAAATTTACACAATAACACCTGCCCACTGTATCTCTTCTCACATTTATGTGATAATGAACAATTGAAGATATTTGGGGAGACTCAAGAACCCTGTAGCAAGGTTCATTCGTAGTGGAGAAAGGAACAGAAGGATAGGTTAATAGGATTTATTGAAAATTGTGAGGAACATTAACATCAGCGTAGACTGGTGGTTCAAATGACCTACTTCTCAAAAGACTGGCTTTTTATATGTAGTACCTTTCAGAATATCCCAAACAGCTATGCAGGAATGAAGTCCTTTTTGAAGTGTAGCCACCACTGTCATTTGAAAATGCAACAGCCAAGTTGCAGCCAGCAAGTTCCTACAAACAGCAATGTGATAATAATGATGATTTTGATTAGAGATTATTTTGATTAGAGATAAACATGGCTAGGATACAAAGGATACTCCCCCTGTTCTTGTTTGATGGTATAATTTACATTCAGTTGAGAGGGCAGCTGAGGCTTCAGTCTGTTATCTCTTATTTGGAGTTAAAAGTGCTGCCTCATAACCCTGGCCAGTACTAAGTTTTAATTAAAAATGGTATTTTACGATCCATCCGTCCAAAATAATGTTCTTATACTCAATCTTCCAATGTTTAATGGACCAACGTACAATTTTCTGTGGTATTGAGCATCAACTATGTGTTGTGAGTTTACTTCAGCTTAGAGAATGGTAGAATTGTTAACCTTCAAAACAATTATGGATATCATACGACACCAGGTTAGACACCTGACGAAGGGGCTATGTACCGAAAGCTAGTGATTTCAAATAAACCTGTTGGACTATAAGCTTGTGTCATGTGACTTCTGATGTTGTCCACCCCTGTCCAACACTGACACCTCTACTTCAAGACAATTATTTACAGAAAGGGAAAATTTGTTGCCTTTCCTTACCTGATGGATGCTTCTGTTCAATGTTAGAAGCCATTTGAGCACTGGTGAGTTCCTTGGCTGCAATGCCACAAAATTTGCACATTATTTTCCATACTTCCAGAATTTAAAGAGCCGTCTTAAAATTCCATCATAGCTTTGCCTCTTTACTATTTCTGTAATCTCCTTCAAATATACAATCCTTCTCCACATTGTATTTGCTCCATCATTGATACCTGTATCTTCAGCTACACAGGCACAAAGCTTATGAATTTCAGCTCTCAGTTTCTTCAGTTCCATGCCTCTCTCATATTGTCAGCTTCTCCTTGAAATCCACTCTCTGATCAAACTTTCAATCATCTTCTTCACGCCTTCTTATTTATCTTGCTATTGATTTTTGATGAGTTACATTACTGGGGCCTTGAAGATTTTTCCATTATTAAAGATGCTTACATAAGTGCAAGTGGTTGCTGCTATCATCATTCTTGAAGTTCACAACCCAAAAACGGCCATTGGGTGAGATAGTGGAGATTTATTGATGTCTTTAGTTATGTATTACAGCAGGAAAGATGAACAACAGAAAAAAACCTCATCACATATAAAGTACAATGACTTATAGTCTGTGCCTTGACCAATAGATCCCCCTTTGATGTAAGCCTCTGGAATTCTCTCCCTAAACTCAGTGATTTGTTCTGCCGTGGTGACAATGATGGGCCTTGAGCAGCGTATCGGTGCCCGATGAAGCAATGCTTATGTTAGCTTCCAAAAACTAAGTTAGAGACAAAAAGACTGCAGATGCTGGAATCCAAAGTAGACACACAGGAGGCTGGAAGAACACAGCAAGCCAGGCAGCATCAGGAGGTGGAGAAGTTGACCTTTTGGGTTGAGACCCTTTGCCAGGAGATTGGGGAGGAGGAAGGGAGCTCAGAAATAAATAGAGGGAGGAGGCTGAGGAAGGGTGATTCAGCGATAGTTGGATGCAGGTAGGGGATTATTATGATAGGTAAATGGGAAGGATGGACTGGATAGGTGGGAAAGAAGATGGACAAATAACATCAGGTCAAGGAAGTGGGGAGGAGAGTAAGGGCTGCATACGGGATGAGGTTGGGGTGGGGGAGATAGTGAAGCTAGTCAGGTGGGAGGTGGAAGGGAAGGTAGGAGATGACGCTGTAAAGGGTGCCGGGAGATGGGCGGAAAGGTTATTTGAAATTGGAGAACTCAATATCAAGTTCCTTGGGCTGTAGGTTGCCCAGTGGAGGATGAGATGTTCCTCCAATTTATGGTCTGATTCACTGTGGCAATGGAGGAAGCCAAGGGTGGACATGTTGTAGGGGGAGCGGGAGGGGGAATTGAAGTAGGCAGTGACCTGGAGGTCAGGCTCGCCATTTATGGCCTGGCAACAATGCTTGGTGAAATGGTCATCCAGTCTATGTTTGGTCTCACTGATGTAGAGAATCACATTGAGAGCACCAGATGCAGTCGATTAGGTTGGAGGAGATGGAGGTGAATCACTGTCTCACCAGGAAGTACTGTTTGGGGCCTTGGTGGAAGTGAGGGGGGTGCTGTATGAGCAACTTTTTCGGTTGCAGGGGAAAGTGCTGGGGGTGTTAGAAGGGTTGGTGGAGACTGTGGCATGAACAAAGGACATTGACATGGTTGAAGTGTACATAAAAATGAATAAACCTCTGAGTAGTTATTGGAATGAGGGACAGGTGGATCTTATTGAGTATGATATCCCTGATTAGGGCTGCTAATCTGGGCCAATCAAGAAGTCCTGACTGACAGATATAAACAGGAGTAGCCACCCGGGTGTTTTCCTATTTTCCTGGTGGTGGAAATTGAATAAAGATTTGTACACCTTGTCTCTCACTGTGTCTCACACCTGCGCACACACACCATGGGTGCTGGGGTTAAAAATAATAAGCACTACCGCAGTTAGGCGGTAGTGTGGGGGTTAATATAAAAGAAAAAAGAAAAAAAAATAAACAGAAAAAAATAATCAGATTAGCATTGCCCTTTGATAAAAAAAAATAAACAGGAGTAGCCACCCGGGTGTTTTCCTATTTTCCTGGTGGTGGAAATTGAATAAAGATTTGTACACCTTGTCTCTCACTGTGTCTCACACCTGCGCACACACACCATGGGTGCTGGGGTTAAAAATAATAAGCACTACCGCAGTTAGGCGGTAGTGTGGGGTTAGGGGGAAAAAAAAATTTTTTAAAAATTAAACAGGAGTAGCCACCCGGGTGTTTTCCTATTTTCCTGGTGGTGGAAATTGAATAAAGATTCATGTACTTTGTGTCTCTCACTGTGTCTCACGCCTGCACACACACCATGGGTGCTGGGGTAAAAATAAGCACTACCGCAGTTAGGCAGTAGTGTGGGGGTTAATTTAAAAAGAAAAAAAAGAAAAAAAAACAGAAGAAAAAAATAAACAAGAGTAACAAGGCTTCTGGTCACTTTAGCGACTGGCTCTGAGCTTGCTGGTCAGAGTCCATGTACTTTACAGTAAATAAAGGGTGAGTTGGTTAGGGGATACCTGTCTCCATGGAGTTATTTCACTTTGTAACAGTACTTGATGTTTACCTATATAAGAAACATAGGCACAACAGTATCCAGGCTAGTACTGAGCCATTCAGTTACAAATTGTGGCCCGATTCCCCCAGTATGGCAAGCCGCAGGTCACATTTATGCCATTGGTCACAAGCCATTATACAGTGACGGCATCATGTGAATGCCTCTTAACGGTATATTGGGTACTTGCCCTGAGATATAGCAAAACACTATGCACCTACTTTACCTCCTGTAAGACTTCATTCAAAACTTACAATTTTTAATCAAATTTATCTGAATATTTCCTGATGTATGTTTGATTTCAGATTTTATTTTGGTAATGCTCTTGTGAACACCTTTTGACATTGAAGGCATAATATAAAGCACGGTTTTGTGCTCCAGGTTGAATGTGAAGTATGACAGGAGCTGTAATGAAATATAAATCTTGTGATATACAATGTGACAAATTGATTCAAGACTTAATTAACAGAAATTTATAGAATCAATTTGTCATTAAAGCAACTGACAGAGGCATGATCCTTTTACACTCAACATATTTAATCTGCTTGTTCACTCCTATTTGATGGAAGGCTGTTAACATAATATGCTGCCACATGATATTTTTAGTTTCCAATTTATCCTCTAGGCAATTAGCATATGTATTAGATTGAAAAAGGAACAAACTATAATCTGAAGGAATGAGGGATTAATTTGATTGAACAGGAACGCTACTGACAGCCCTGAACGTTTCTGCAATGTTGGAAGTTTCAATTTTTAAGCAGAAGTTGATGCTCAGTGGCACTGCTCATTTATTGAAGAAAGAGTTTGCAACATTTGCAGGCTACTGATTTGTTTGGATACAGTTTTTTTTGACAAAGTGACAAATTATCATTACTTGAAATAGTGTTGAGAATTCATTCTGGTTAATGTACCTAGTCCTTCCTTGGAATATTTGACTAAACACTCTTCCACACTGAGATTTAAGAGAGGGCACGAAAAAGCACTGGCAGGTAAAATAAAGGAAAATCTAAAACCATTTTAGAAGGCATCAGTTCAAGTGGATAATCTGGGAAAGAATAAAGCTCTTTATTGGACAAAAATGGCAATCTGTATTTGGAGCAGGAACATGTAGGTGAGGCTTTAAATGAGTACTTTGCATCGGTATTCACTGCAGAGAAGGTATATAGGCACACTATATAGGAATAGAAATCATGGCCCAGAACTGTAACACACTTGAATGGGTGGCACAAGAACACTCTTTTATCATGGGCTTGTTTAATATCTTTGAAGACTTTTTGTGATTTCAAGTATTAAGACAATAATTTTATTTGCATTTATCAGTCTTCAATTGGGGATATTAAGTACTGAGGAGATGTA
The DNA here is from genome assembly GCF_020745735.1 of Hemiscyllium ocellatum. Classification (NCBI taxonomy): domain Eukaryota; kingdom Metazoa; phylum Chordata; class Chondrichthyes; order Orectolobiformes; family Hemiscylliidae; genus Hemiscyllium; species Hemiscyllium ocellatum. The sequence continues at coordinate 24,048,433 of NC_083406.1, read as the reverse complement.
AAAAAATACTTAGTGGTAATAGCAAAAATATCAAATTAGATGCTAATGAGGCTTTCAAAGATATTAACAGAAGCATAAGTCAAACAGTTTAAGGAAAGAGGATTAGAGACTGGACAGTAATTGGCCAAATTTGGTGCCACTGATGGATAAATGGAGAAGATATCTATGTAAGGCTAATGATGGAAAATCAAAGATCAGAAATTGGGACCTAGGATCTAAAGAGGTTGCAGAGGATATGGTTTTTAATGATAGTTGTAAATGAGATAGCAGTACTTGTCTTTGTAATTGGCAAGAACAGGACTGCTGAGGAAGCAGACTATTGCATGGAACATGGTGAAGATGTGATATTTTGAACAGATAAGAGTCTGTGTGAAGTGGATATTGGGAGGAGAAGTCAAGTTTAGAATTAAGACAAGAAGGATATATGTTTCAGTGTCTTACGTTCTGAAAATCTTCAGAAAACAACACCATGGATTTATTCACTATCTTATACCCAATTAAGAGATAATCTGTAATGGAGGTACAAATGACAAATATCACTAATTCAAATTGTCAAGTCAACCTTCCTCCCTTTTGCTATATTGGATTATTTGCTAGAAATACATCAACATTTTTAGAGATCAGGAAGAAGTTCAATATTTTTGCTGTGTTTTATGATCTCTGGTGCTGAGGCAAAAAAATTGCTTGTCATTGAAATCACATGAAAATGCACCACATAATGTCATAATAGATACAAATCTTTATTGCTGTCACAACAATGCATTAACCAAGATGAAACTGACTCTTATTTCTGGAACTATTTCTACCATCTCAAAAACTCTAATCATTGCAGTTAATCAATTAGATAACATTTACAGAAGTATTTATCAATACCACACATCTGTTATTATGATTGTATGTGTTGCAAGAGTGCACACATAGCGACCATAACTCAGTAAGATTAAGGTAGCTATAGAAAAGGTGAAAGATAGACCAGAGGTAAAGGTTCTGAATTGAGGTCTGGTTAATTTTAATATGATAAGACAAGGTCTGTTTAAAATGGACTGGGAGCAGCTACTTGCAGGAAAATCTCCATCAGAACAGTGGGAATCCTTCACAAAAGAAATAGTGAGAGTGCAGTGTCAACATGTTTCCATAAAGGTGAAGAGTAAGACTAACAAGGGTGGATGGTGACTCAGTGGTTAGCACTGCTGCCTTACAGTGCCAGGCACCTGTGTTTGATTCCAGCCTCAAGTGACTGTATGGAGTTTGGACATTCTGTCTGTGTCTGCATAGGTTTTCTTCATATGCTCTGGTTTTCTCATACAGTCCAAAGATGTACAGTTTAGATATATTGGCCATGGGAAATGGAGGGTTGCAGGGGAGATGGGTGGGGCTGGGTGATATATTCTTTGGAGGATGAGTGCACCGCTTGATGGGGTGGATGACATGCTTCCACACTGTAGGGATTCTAACAAGTTCAAGGAATCCTGGATGTCAAGGAATACACAGAATTGGATAAGAGGAAAAACACAAAGCAGGATTAAAGCCTTGTCCAGTAGTTTAGCAGGGTTTGATGCAGGGACCTTCGCAGGTTTGAATTTTGTTTATGATCGAGTCGTGAATGTAGAAGGTATGATCAATAAGTTTGCAAATTATACAAAAATTGGTGGTGCGGCAAATAGTGAGGAGGAAAGTCTTTCAGTCTAGGATGATATAAATGAGCAGGTCAGACAGACAGAAGTGCGGTAAATGGAATTTGGTCCCGAAAATTGTGAAGGATATATTTTTAGTGGACGAACAAGCCAAGGCAATACACATTGAGTTGTAGGACCTGTGGAAATACAGAAGGTTGGATAGAACTGCTATGATTAAGGGCTCAAAACAGTGGATGCCCTAGAGGAATATAGAAGGTGCAGGGAGTTACTTACAAGAGAAATTTTGAGATTTAAGAGGGGGCACAAGAAAACACTGGCAGGTAAAATAAAGAAACATCGAAAACCATTTTAGAACATGTTAGTTCAAGTGGATAATCAGGGAAAGAATAAGGCCCTTTAATGAACCAAAATGGCAATCCGTATATGGAGTAGGAACATGTAGGTGAGGTTTTAAATGAGTACTTTGTATCTGTGCTCACTGCAGAGAAAGTATATAGGCACACTGTACAGTATAGGAATAGAAATTATGGGCGAAAACTGTAACATATTTAAACAAATGTGCATGGAGAACGAGAGGGTATTAAGTGTTTTAGCAGACTTCAAAGTAAATGATTCCCCACACCCAGATGATATATATCCCTGGCTACTTGAAAAGCAAGGTCAGTGTTTGCAGGGACTCTGACATTAATTTTTCAATACACTTTAGCCATAGGAGATGTTCCATCTCTTATCATTCTTTAAGACGTGTCATCGGGTGGGAAAACCAGGAAACTGTAGATGAGTGCATCTAACATCACTGATAGAGAAACTATTGGAAAACGTTTTGAGGGACAGAATTAATTTTCACTTGGAGAAGTAAGGATTAATTGGCAGACTTTGTAAGGGAAAGATTATGTCAGATAAATTTAATTGCTGATTTCGAGGATGAGGCTAGGTGTAGAGATGAGGATAGTGTAGTTGATGGACTTCAGTACGACCTTTTGATAAAGTCTTGCATAGGAGACTGCTAAAAAAGGCAAATGCCAATGGGATCCAGGGCAATTTGCACATTAGTGGCAGGAGGGAGAGGGTAGCAGTTAAAAATTGTTTTTGGGATTAAAACCTTGTCCAGTTGTTTGACAGGGTTTGGTGCAGGAACCTTTGCAAGGTTTAAATTTTGTTTATGATCTGGATATGAATATGAAAGGCATGATCAGTAAGTTTGCAAGTTATACAAAAATTGGTGATGCAACAAATAATGAGGAGGAAGTTCTTGCACTATATGATATAAATGAGCTGGTCAGACAGATGGAAGTATGGCAAGTGGAATTTGGTTCTAAAAATTGTGAGAGATATATTTTTAGTGGACGAACAAAGCCAAGGCAATACATGTTGAGTTGTAGGATCCTACCTATAGGGATACAGAAAATACAGAAGTTCAGATAGAGCTGGTGTAAATGTTCATAAATCCTTAACGCAACATGACAGGTAGATAATGTGGTGAAGAAAGTATATGGGATACCATTTTTATTAGATGAGGCATTGAATTTAGGAGAAGGAAGGTTATGACAGAGATTTGTATGTACGTTAGGCCACAACTGGAATACTGTGTGCATGCATTTCTGGACTCTGCACTAAAGGAAAGCTGTGTTTGCTCTCAAGAGAGTACAGAGGAGATTCAGCAGGATGTTTCATGAGCTGGAGCATTTTAGCTCTGAATACAGACCAGGCAGGCTGTGTTGTTTTTCTGAGAACAGTTTAGGCTGACGGAAGCCTGAGTAAGACAGATAAAAATATGGGGGAGATAGATCGTGTAGCAAAGAAGAAAACTTCCCATTTGTAGAGGCGTCAATAATCGAGGGGGGCGGTGCAGAGATTTAAGCTAAGGACAAGAAGAGGAGTCAATGGACTTGTGGTATTATCACTGGATTGTTATTCCAAGAACCAGGTAATGTTCTGGCGACCCAGGTTTGAATACCGCCATTGCAGATGGTGGAATTTGAATTCAATAAAAAAAAATGTGGAATTAAGAATCAAAATGAATCTTTGACTGATTGTAAGAAAAGCCCATCTGGTCCTTTAAGGGAAGGAAATCTGCCATCCTTAAAGTTATTGCCGATATGTGACTCTTAACTGTCACCTGAACAAATGAGGATAAGCAAAAAGTGCTGGCCTAGTTAGTGATGCCCTTATCCTGTGGATGAAATTTTAAAAAAAGTTGAGAGGGAATTTGAGGAAAAGTTCTTTCACTCAGAGGATTTTGGGTATCTGAACCTTACTATCTTGAAAGGTTTGTAAAGGTGAGAACCTTGAGAACATTCAAGAAGCATTAAACTAACTCTTAAAATGCCATAGCATTCAAAGCTGCAGGCTAAGTTTTTTGATTAGACTTACAGTGTGGAAACAGGCCCTTCGGCCCAACAAGTCCACACCGACCCGCCGAAGCGCAACCCATCCATACTCCTACATTTACCCCTTACCTAACACTACGGGCAATTTAGCTTGGCCAATTCACCTGACCCGCACATCTTTGTGACTGTGGGAGGAAACCGGAGCACCCGGAGGAAACCCACGCAGACACGGGGAGAACGTGCAAACTCCACACAGTCAGTCGCCTGAGTCGGGAATTGAACCCGGGTCTACAGGCGCTGTGAGGCAGCAGTGCTAACCACTGTGCCACCGTGCTAGGATTAGAGTTGATGGGTGCTTAATGGTCAGCGTAGACACGACAGGCCAAAGGGCCTTTTGATTTAGTTTGTAATCCAAAATAGTACCAGATTTTGATGACAAATCACTTTTCACTGTATTCTTCTATATGCATGTGACAATAAAATCATTCATTTATTCAGTTCTGTAAGGCTCAGCAACTGTATCAGGATTAGTGTACTGATGACATCATTGGTTTGTTTCCATATTCTTCTGTAGCAAATGGTAAAGACACATTTCCATTTATAATTGTTGGCATTACGTTCTGGAATTTTCTGAGTCTCCATCCTTCTTCCCTCCTTTCAGATGATTCTCAAAACTGTATTGTTTGATTAAACCTTTAGTCACCTATCTCAATGGACTGGGTTTTCAATTCTGGTTTGGAAATTGTGAAGCAGCGAAGATTCCAACTTTGTCAACCTGAACCCATTACCTCCTTCAAAACCTGCCATTATTTCACCACCTCAGAGCAGAGGTGAATAGAGTTCTGGTGTGTCACCTTTTGTAAGCAGGCCTGAGACAGTGGCAGATGTATGTGAGTGCTGAGACGAGCTACATATTAGGAACATTGGCCAGCTCCACACTTCATTCTTATGCTTCATAACTCACATCCCCAGCCACCCATACCTTCATCCATTCATCATTTATCTTTACCCTTGGCTTTTCCTTACCCTTTGTATTATTACTTTTCTTCTTTGCTCCTTAATACTTCTATCCCATTGCATGAAAGGACACATTCTAGTCCCATTGAAAAGAAGCAGTTACATTTCCATACATGGACACTCAATTATTAAAAACAAATGAGCATCCATTCAAGAGTCAAGTCCTTGTTAGATAATTCTATTAAAATATTTTTAAAATTGTCAATAAAATTGAAACAAGTCCCTCTGCTTATTTCAATGCTACACTGTAGTTGAAACTCAGCCAACCATTCCTAATGGGCTCAGCTGTCAAAACAAGCTGGTGTAGTTCTCGAAAAAAATCAAGCATTAGCTTGTTTGACGTTTTTTTTCCTAAACGGCACCAGATGATTAACATGAGTCAAAACCAGTAAACATTGAAATGGTTTGGATCTTGACATGAGAATACCATGGCATTCTTTTGCACATTTCCAATGCATGATATTACTTTTAAAAAATAAAAAATGTACTTCAATAAATCCTAACACTTCCATGAAATGCTGGTCAATGTAATAATAAATTTATCTTTGTCCGCCAAAGCCCTGTGATCAATCACTGCAGTGGAAACATGTCTAATATATATGACAACATAACACTTGATGTTATGAAAACTTTTAAAACTTATCCTGTCAGAAGGTTCCCAATTCCTCAGCAGGCCTCCCTCAATATTTCTAAACTCGCACTGGGCAGCTTTTCTAAAAGCTTCAAAAACTGACAGATCTATTGAAAGTATTGTGAGACATGAAATACAAGTTCCTCTTATGCCTCTCAATAATAACCTGAACATCACAAGATATGCATGCAAAGTTGTAACCTGAACCTAACCTGAACCTTTTCCTGCTGATGTGAAATTTGTGAGCAAGCTATTTTCAAGCAGGAAATTCAAGTTTACATTTTAGGTTTTACTGACTCCTGCATCCATTTCCAACTATTTTAGGACAGGAAGTTCAGCTCGATATCAATAAAAGTCTTATTTTTTTTTCCGATTATATGCCTTGAATTATTATATTGTTTTAAAGGAGCTGTATAATGACAAGACACTCCCTCTTGCCAGCCTTTCCTTTCAAGAATATGCAAATTACAGCATTGATGAAGAATGTATTGTAGGGCAGGCCTCCAGACGAGGTAATTAACTAGTTGGTACTCTGTTTGGTATGGGTTTGGGCCTTTGCTTTGAGATGTAACTCCCCACTGTGGTGAGAATTTCGCTAATACAATGAAACACCATTGCATTTTCAGTAGACCTTTTAGCTCCTTTTGCAGACTATAGAATGAAATAATTATTGGCTGTAGCTCCAGGCCTATCACAGAGGTCATCGCAGTGCACAGAAACAAGCTTGTTTTTGGCATCTGAGTGCTATTACCTGCCAGAAAAATAATTTCCTACTTAACAACATACCCTTGGGAATTCCCCTACTTAACCACAGTGGGGAAAAAAAATCGAGTCGTGTCTGATGAAATAAAAATCTGTGGTGTAAAGACTGACCTTAATTTTCCATAAATTATGAAGCCAATCCTTATGTTAAGTTGTTTCCAAAAACATGTTCAATGTTGGCTCTGTTGCCTGCTGCTATTTTAACATGTACAAATGATCTGAAAGAATTCTTGAAATAATTTAAATTTATAAGTAAGAATGTTATACACAGTAGTCATTTCTATCACCTCAAGTCAGTGGGTTTGAATTGTAGTTTTCCAGTTGGCAATATTGCTATTTTAATGATTAATTTTAATTCCTGCCAAAGAAACAATTCCTCACGGGTTAATTTTTTATATATCTTCCACAGGTCGAATACCAAACAGTGCAAGACATGCATTTATTTATCACATTTCACAACCACAGGATATCCCAGAACAACTTACAATCAATTAGGTACTTCTGAAGTGTTGGCACTGTTATTTGCAGGAAATTCAGCACCAAATTACACATGGGAAGCTCCCCAGAAAGCATACCATAATCTGTTTTAATTATAATGTTGATTGAGGGATAAGTATTAGCCAAGACAGGCCTTTCTTCAAGTTGGTGCCATGGGATTTTTTACATCCATATTAGAAGGGCTAAAGTTTAACGTCTCATCTGAAAGACAGCATCTCTGATCCTGAGTTTATGCTTTGAGTTTTACGCTCAGGCTCTGCTGTAGGACTTGGAACTTGTCATCTTCTTACTTCATAGCAAGAGTGTTACTAACTGCCACAAAGTTGGCTCTCAGATATCATGTAAAATCACTACACAGTGATGTTGATCATCTGCCTTGTACTACATGCTGAAAAATTTCCTTACTTTGTTTAATGTCTGAACATAGAACATAGAACATAGAAAAATACAGCGCAGTACAGGCCCTTCGGCCCTTGATGTTGTGCCGACCGAAGCCTACCTAACCTACACTAGCCCAATAACCTCCATATGCTTATCCAATGCCCGCTTAAATGACCATAAAGAGGGAGAGTCCACCACTGCTACTGGCAGGGCATTCCATGAACTCACAACCCGCTGAGTAAAGAATCTACCTCTAACATCTGTCCTATACCAACCTCCCCTTAATTTAAAGCTGTGTCCCCTAGTAACAGCTGACTCCATTAGCGGAAAAAGGTTCTCACTGTCAACCCTATCTAAACCCCTAATCATCTTGTACACCTCTATCAAATCTCCCCTAAACCTTCTTTTCTCCAATGAGAACAGCCCCAAGTGCCTCAGCCTTTCCTCATACGATCTTCCTACCATACCAGGCAACATCCTGGTAAACCACTTCTGCGCCCATTCCAATGCCTCCACATCCTTCCTATAGTATGGCGACCAAAACTGCACACAATATTCCAGATGAGGCCGCACCAGAGTCTTATACAACTGCAACATGACCTCAGGACTCCGGAACTCAATTCCTCTACCAATAAAGCCCAGTACGCCATATGCCTTCTTCACAGCACTATTTACCTGGGTGGCAACTTTCAGAGATCTGTGTACATGGACACCAAGATCCCTCTGCTCATCCACACTACCAAGTAGCCTACCATTAGCCCAGTAATCCATCTTCTTGTTACTCCTACCAAAGTGAATGACTTCACACTTAGCTACATTGAACTCCATTTGCCACCTTTCTGCCCAGCTCTGCAACTTATCTATATCCCACTGTAACCTGCCACATCCTTCTTCGCTGTCCACAACTCCACCAATTTTCGTATCATCGCAAACTTGCTCACCCAGCCTTCAAGCCCTCCTCCAGGTCATTTATAAAAATGACAAACAGCAATGGTCCCTAAACAGATCCTTGTGGAACACCGTCTGTTTTATTAATGACAGAAGAATCAAAAAAGCTGTTTCATGCATGAATAAAAAAGAAGTATCTTGAAAATGATTTTATTCAGGAGTCTAGTCCTAGGTATAAGCATGAAACTTTGGAACTTATCGTTCATGCACTGGTAATAATTAGCCACTACATTGTGGTTGAAGAAATTGGCATTATCCTCAGAATTGAATGCACTTAATACCCGCTGTTTTTCCACATTAAGTGAAGCATGTCTCGATGTTTGACTGGAAGATTGTTTTCTCTATTTTGAAGATTTATTCTTAGTTTGTCAAGATAGAATGCAAGTCAGTTAAAAAAATTCCATTCTACATTACTCATGATGATAAATGTTTTTTAATTAAATAAAGTTTCACCTCTGAATCTCTTACCCTGAGTAATTAATTTGAGATTTTCTTTGCACTGGGAAACACCTGACCTCTTATTCGTTCGAGAAACCAACAGCACAGACTCTTTATTTGAGTAAAAAATGAGGTCTGCAGATGCTGGAGATCACAGCTGAAAATGTGTTGCTGGTCAAAGCACAGCAGGCCAGGCAGCATCTCAGGAATAGAGAATTCGACGTTTCGAGCATAAGCCCTTCCTGATGAAGGGCTTATGCTCGAAACGTCGAATTCTCTATTCCTGAGATGCTGCCTGGCCTGCTGTGCTTTGACCAGCAACACATTTTCAGCAGACTCTTTATTTATCCTATTTAATGAATGTGAGAGCTTGTTGTTCAGAAATAATTTGCTGTATTTGCCTGCACAATACATTATTAGTGCCTTAAAATTAATTCAATGGCTGTTGATATCTCGAGAACTTGAAAGAAGCTACATAAATGCACGTGCTCCTTTTTTTCTCTTTTAAAAATAAACCACTTAATTCCTTGAAAAAGGAGGGCTGCAATTCCTTACAGAAGCATTAAAAGATGTATATATGGGAAACAGTTTTTTTTTAAGTAATAAGTATCCAGACCATCTGTTGTAATTTGGATTGAGTTCCAGTGTAGCATGATGCAGCTCATTCTCACTTCACACTGTCTGGTGCACACTTATGGCTTCTATGCAATAGATTTGCTGTTTAATTATAGCTCAAAAACAGACAATTCAATGCATCAGGTTCATGCTATTGTATTTGGTAATTCTGCACTCATATTCATCCAATTACTTATTGCGCATGCATATATGAATTCCTGGAAGTCATACAGATGTACAGCACGGAAATATACCCTTCAGTCCAACCCGTCCATGTCGACCAGATATCCCAACCCAATCTACTCCCACCTGCCAGCACGCGGCCCATACCCCTCCAAACCCTTCCTATTCATATACCCAGCCAGATGCCTTTTAAATGTTGCAATTGTACTCGCCTCCACCACTTCCTCTGGCAGCTCGTTCTGTACATGTACCACACTCTGCGTGAAAGAGTTGCCTCGTAGGCCCCTTTTATATCTTTACCCTCTCAACCTAAACCTATGTCCTCTAGTTCTGGACTCTCCTACCTCAGTGAAAAGACTTTGTCTAATTATCCAGTCCATGCACTCATGATTTTACAAAGCTCTATAAGCTCACCCCCTCAGCCTCCAACTCTGGAGGGAAAACAGGACCAGCCTATTCAACCTCTGATAGGAAGGAGACCAGAATTGCACGCAATATTCCAATAGTTGTCTAACCAATGTCCTGTACAGCTGCAACATGACCTCCCAACTCCTGTACTCAATACTCTGACCAATAAAAGAAAGCATACCAAGCACCTTCTGCACTATCCTATCTCCCTGCGACTCCACTTTCAAGGAGCTATGAACCTGCACTCCAAGGATTCTTTGTTCAGCAACACTCCCTAGGACTTTACCATTAAGTGTACAAGTCCTGCTAAAATTTGTTTTCCCAAAATACAGCATCTTGCATTTATCTAAGTTAAACTCCATCTGCCAGTTCTCAGCCCATTGGCCCATCTGATCAAGATCCCGTTGTACTCTGAGGTAACCTTCTTCAATGTCCACTACACATCCAATGTTGGTGTCACCTGCAACTTACTAACTACACCTCTTGTGTTCATATCCAAATCTTTTATATTGTCACAAAACTGGCTCCTTTTTATGAGGGATACTGTGTCCTTGTTTTTTTTTCAGGGGGGTCATAAAACCCTCCAGTTCAGAGGTGACTAGTTTGGTACAGAGATGAAAAAGGTTGTTGAAAGGCCTTTTGTTTATATGTAAACTGTTGAGACTTCAGGCCACATTGGTCATGTTTTAGAAGTAACTTGTATAATGAAAGGGGAGTGGTCAGCTGTCTAACTGAGCTGTTCAGTCCAGAACTAGTAAGGAGTTCAGTCTGGAAACAGGTTATGAAACTCTCTCTCTCCTTCTGCCCTTCTAACTTCAACCTGTTTGTTCCAAGCATTGTTCCATTTTTACTGTCTTTAAGGGGGTTTACTTATTGGGACTGTTCTGAACAGCATAATTAAGCCTAGTTTGGATAGATTGAGTTCTGTAGGGGTTCTTTATTCTGTTCTTTGTGTTTCATTGTATAACTTTGTGAATGAATTTTTTTCTGTTTTAAAACCTGGTAGTCAACCTAGCTAACATAGTTGTGGTTCTGTTCGCTGAGCTGGAAGTTTTTGCTGCAAACGTTTCGTCCCCTGGCTAGGGAACATCATCAGTGCTATTGGAGCCTCCTGTGAAGCGCTGCTTTGATGTTTCTTCCGGTATTTATAGTGGTTTGTTCTTGCCGCTTCCGGGTGTCAGTTTCAGCTGTAGTAGTTTGTATGTGGGGTCCAGGTTGATGTGTCTGTTGATGGATCTTCTTGCCGTTTCCGGGTGTCAGTTTCAGCTGTAGTAGTTTGTATATGGGGTCCAGGTCTATGTGTCTGTTAATGGAGTTTGTGGATGAATGCCATGCCTCTAGGAATTCCCTGGCTGTTCTCTGTCTGGCTTGTCCTATTATGGTAGTGTTTTCCCAGTCAAATTCATGTTCCTGGTTGTCTGAGTGTATGGCTACTAGGGATAGCTGGTCGTGTCGTTTTGTGGCTAGCTAATGTTCATGGATGTGGATTGTTAGCTGTCTTCCTGTTTGTCCTATATAGTATTTTGTGCAGTCCTTGCATGGTATTTTGTAAACGACGTTAGTTTGGCTCGTGCTGACTATTGGGTCCTTTGTTCTCACCACACACTTTACATTCAACAATCAGATATACGAACAAATCAACGGAACACCCATGGGATCACCAATCTCGGGACTCATAGCAGAGGCAGTTATGCAAAGGTTAGAACATACAGCCCTACCACAAAGCCAACCCAAACTCTGGATCAGATACGTCGATGACACCTTTGTAATCATCAAAAACACAGAAATAGAAAAAACACACCGAATCATCCAACGCCACACTCACAGGAATACGATTCACGAGAGAAGAGGAAACGGATAGCCAACTCCCATTCCTGGACGTGTTAGTAGAGAGAACACCCAACGGAGAATTCACCACAAGGGTACACAGGAAACCAACACACACAGACCAAGTCCTAAACTATGAAAGTAACCACCCCAACACACACAAACGAAGCTGCATCAGGACACTATTCAAAAGAGCCACAACACACTGCAGTACACCAGAACTGCGAAAAGAGGAAGAGGAACACCTATACAAGGTATTCGCCAAAAACGGATACCCACGCAACTTTATCACCAGATGCCTAAGAGATAGACCACGGAACGAGGACATGCCACAACCAAAAGGACTAGCCACACTACCATACGTCAGGAGCGTCTCAGAACTGACAGCCAGACTACTGCGACCCTTAGGACTCATAACAGCACACAAGCCAACTTCCACACTCAGACAACAACTCACTAGAACAAAGGACCCAATAGCCAGCACGAACCAAACTAACGTCGTTTACAAAATACCATGCAAGGACTGCACAAAACACTATATAGGACAAACAGGAAGACAGCTAACAATCCGCATCCATGAACATCAGCTAGCCACAAAACGACACGACCAGCTATCCCTAGTAGCCATACACTCAGACAACCAGGAACATGAATTTGACTGGGAAAACACTACCATAATAGGACAAGCCAGACAGAGAACAGCCAGGGAATTCCTAGAGGCATGGCATTCATCCACAAACTCCATTAACAGACACATAGACCTGGACCCCATATACAAACCACTACAGCTGAAACTGACACCCGGAAACGGCAAGAAGATCCATCAACAGACACATCAACCTGGACCCCACATACAAACTACTACAGCTGAAACTGACACCCGGAAGCGGCAAGAATAAACCACTATAAATACCGGAAGAAACATCAAAGCAGCGCTTCACAGGAGGCTCCAATAGCACTGATGATGTTCCCTAGTTTGCAGCAAAAACTTCCAGCTCGGCGAACAGAACCACAATAACGGACACCCGAGCTACAAATCTTCAACCAGACTCTAGCCAACATACTCCGGGCAAGCTTAACTGTACACTTACCAAAACAAATTGCAAACTTATGGTCTGGGCTGCCTGCTCAAGAATGTTTTGAGTGGTCTGGCCTAGTCCATAACAATACAAATGACAAAAAGCAATGGACCCAGCACAGATCCTTTTGGCACTCTACCAGTCACAGGCCTTCAGTCTGAAAAACAACCCTCCACCACTACCACCACCCTCTGTCTTCTACCTTTGAGCCAGTTCTGTGTCCAAATAACTAGTTCTCACTGTTTTCCATGAGATCTAACCTTGTTAACCAATCTCCCATGCAATAAGTTCCACACTTTTGTCACTATCTCCCCCTTTCTGTCTGAAAATGATTTCCCCCTTCATTCTTTAATTTGTATGTTAGTGGTTATCTTACATTGACGCTCCCTTGTTCTGGACTCAACATCAAATACAGGTTCCTCACAACTAGATACTTGGATTTCTTCATAATTTTAAAGATTACTCTCAGATGTCTTTTCTGTCCTGTATGTTCCCGTGGCATTAAAAGAAAAACTACCCAGCATTATATGTATTAGTAATTTCCATATTTATTTCTTTCCTTTCTGCAATTGCTGCAGTCCTTCATTGTCTTTTTAAGAAGTTTTAAATTTAATTTAATTTCAGTGTTGCAATTGTGGGCTGAACAAAATGCCATGTAAAAATAAATGCATTTAGTCACTGTTTTTAATTGCTCCAGAAATTGACCCCAGTGTTTTGCATATAGCTTTATGGCCTTAAGCACTTATGTTAAAACTTACAACTTATGTTTTTTTTTGTTCCTGTATCCGGTGTATTTTCATATATTCCAGGGATTAACTGCGTTCTATTCCTCCTGCTGAAGTGAAGCAGTGAACATGTTGAAATTCATTTGCTATTAATGCAATCATTTGCAAAGCTGTTTTATCATCTTTGGTGCAGTCCTCCATAATTCCTGAAGTTGGTGTGATCTGCACATGTTTAAAATTTGGTGAGGAACAATGGTCATCTAGGAATAAATCCCCATGAGGCAACTTTCTTCAGTTTTCCCATATTGAGAAATATTATTTAAGTCTTAGCTTTTATTTTCTGTTTTTGCAATCATCCATCAATCCATTTAGATGTTTGACCATGAATTTTTAATGTGACCCTTACCTAAAGCTTTTTGAAACTACAGATTTATTACATCTGTTTTCTTGCCCTTGACTGTGCACTATGTAGCTCATTCAAAAGTTCTATAAGGTCACGGTACATCCTGCCCCTTTACATATCAAGGCAGATTTTCTTTGAGATATCCTCCATCTCTCAATGCTCTGTTCTCTGATCATTGTGTAAGTCTTTTCCCATCTATGCTCCTGTTGATATTAAACAACTGGTTTAAGGTTCTCCAGATTAACACTTTTCTATCCTGCAAGATGCTATTTTACAGCCCTCTTCCACTATTTATTTTCTGTTGAATTTTAATATACACTCATTTCTCATTGTTCACTGATTTGCTACCTGTATAACCATGTGCTCATGAGGTTGGCCCCAGATCCCATCTTTTTTCTCTCATTGATTCACACATCTGTTTGATATATAGGAGAGTTAAATAGGAATGGTATACACAGTTTTTGTTATCTGTGGGAAATCTACCCTATCCCCTGCAGACAACAAGGATTTGGTGGAAACATACTACTGCCTCTGTTATGTTCTCCCTAGTTTCATTGACTAAAACCTAAAGGGAAGCCCTATATTTATATCATGACTTCTGCAGCCACAGAATGCCTCAATGATTTATTGCATTTCTTTTTGTTGTATGGAAGGAAACATAGCAACACAGCAAGCTCTCAAACAGCAATATGATAAAGAGTAGATATCCACAAGTGTAGCCGATATGGATCAGGGATTCTCTTGAGTTGGTTCAATCTGCAGTAGCAACTTTCATTTACACAAACTTTATATATCCCTGACAGCTGAGATTTGAGAATTTAATCTTTCCTCACCTCCCACTTTCTCCATAACTCTGTTGCAATGTAATTCATTGTGTTGTACTTTATTGATGTTTTCTGTAGTTTTGCTTGGTGAAGAACCAATGTAGAGCGCTTTCAAATTATTTTAAACGTAGTACATTGTGACCAGTGCTTTCTTCTTGTTCTTCCTCACTTATTTCTCCCCATAATCCAGTCAGTTTCTTGGTTGGCCAAGCAGAGCTGTTTTGAGGTTCTTAAATATTAAGTCAAAAATATCTTGGACTCTAATATACCATTCCCTTGCCCCACCCCCATCATTCAACGTCTCTCTATCTCATAGTTTAGTTATGAGTAGTTCATTACTTTTTTTCATGTATTTGCTTATATATTTCTCCCTTTCATCCTCTTGTTGGTCTGCAGTGTAACACATAACTGTATTAATCCCTCTGCACTTTTATTTTTGATGCATGTAAATTCTCTCTCCATCTCTTTATTAGTCAGTCCTTTCTCTCTACTTTCATTATTTCGTCTCATTAACATTGACACTGCCCCACCCTTTCTCCCTCCTCATTGATTTATGTTCCATATCACCATTGCCATTATGCCACCAAAAACCATGTGAGAACTGTTCAGACACTTGTGTTTCATGATTGGGGACTAATATTAGGAAGAGAAAACGCAACCGAAAAGCAAGACAAAATAAGGAAACCAAATTGCGCCATAATAAATTGTTCATAGATAATCTTATCTCTATCAATGATATATAGCATAACTCATACATATTTATTTTAAACATAAAGACTCTTAAGAAAATGCATTTAGCTAATTTAACAAAAGTTTAGTGAAGCAATGAGTTCAATGCATGCTCGCCTTGAACTAATGATAGGTCTTGAACTTTCTGAATTAACATTTTTATAATGCAATGTTAGTAATGACTTGTAGCTCAGATTGGGGTTCTGGATATACGTTTGCTCGCCAAGCTGGAAAGTTTGTTTTCAGATGTTTCATCACTAGGTAACATCATCAGCGAGCCTCTGGTGAAATGCTGGTCGTACACCCCGCTTTCTACTTACCTGTTTAGGTTTCTTTGGGTGGGTGATGTCATTTCTTTTTCTCAGAGGATGAGGTCCAAATCAATGTGTTTATGGATAGAGTTCCAGTAGGAATGTCTGTCGCGTACATGTCTGTGTTTGGTTTGTTCTTCCTGTGTCTGCGTGGGTTTTCTTTGGGTAGTCTGGTTTCCTCCAACAGTCCAAAGCTGTGTAGGTCAGGTGAATTGGCCATGCTAAATGACCCTTAGTATTAGGCACACTAGTCAGAGGGAAATGGGTCTGGGTGGGTTACTCTTCGGAGGGTCGGTGTGGACTTGTTGGGCCGAAGGGCCTGTTTCCATACTGTAGGGAATCTAATCTTAAAAAAAAACTTTTAAACTGTGGTCACTGTTGTGATATACAAAAAAAAGGCAATCAATTCACACACAGCAATCTCTCACAGTAACAAGAAGATCATAATCAGATTTTCTTTTTATTTTGTGCTGTTCTTTTGAGGGATAAATATTGGGTGGAACACAATGGAAGCTTCTTCTCCTCTGAAAATAAGAGTGAGACATTTTTTTGTTCCTTAAGAGAGCAGACATTTAAGACTAATCTGAAAGAAAAGCACACCTTTCAAGGCAATATCCCCTGGCACTACACTGGAAAATTGGCCTAAACTATTGGGCTTGAGTCTGGAGGAAGTTTCAACTCACAAACATGAACCAGTGAAGCAGCAGGCCTACCAATCGGGCTAGAACAGATAAGTAGAAATTCTGTGCTTCACCTTTGAAGCCAAGGGAAAGAGAAGCAGTGGATTTTTTTTGTTGTCGAGTGTGGCAAGGCATTTGAAAAATGATTTAAAACAGATGAAGTTATTGTACCAGTTTTAGCAAAGCTCACAGCATGCACTTGTGACATTGTTCTTCTGTAAACAGATATAGTTTGTCCTGATGTGTCTTTTGTGTGTTGTTTATATGGAAAACAGCTGTCTATGATAAACAACTGTAGGCACTTCACGTACTTCTGTTTTCACGTCCCTTAGCAAACAGCTGGAGATAGCTGAAACCTCTTGTTCCTCAGTCCGCTATCTCGTAAACAGCTGGAGGCAGCTCAGCAGCTTCTGTCGCAGATGCCTCATCAGGGAAACAGTTGCCAAAAGTTCATTTGCTTCTGTAGTGTGTGCTTGTTAAATGATAAGAGCTGTGGATAGTTCACAACTGCTGAATGAGAATAGCATTTTGTCACAATTCCAATACACTAATTGTAAACAGGGTAATACAACTGAAATTACATCGGGAGTGGCCATGGGAAGCATGAACCTCTATTCATAGGATGTGCCTTAAAACCACAGTCGATTGTTTACTTGTGCTGATATCTTCAAAAGAATGCTCAAATTGTTCCTTATTTTCTGCTAGGTTGGTTGGGTTGGTAAGTGGCTACACACATTTAACTGCATACTCAGGCAAGGAAAAGATAGGTAAAAGATAAGTGCCTGACAAAGTCATATAATTTCTGGCAAAATGCCGCAGAGAGAAAAAGGACACAATGCTGATGGATGATGCCAACTAGGCCAGTGAATTTGATAGACAGTAACTTGCCTCGCTCTGGCCCAGAAGAATGTAATTAGCTGCTTAGAAAATCTACACATGATTTAGGTGTAGCCTTATCAAAACGATGCACCTTTGCTTTTCACTGTGGCAGCAAGGGATAGAGAATGTGTTTGTGCGTGTGTACCCTGAAGGAAAATAGCAATGACAGCTCTGCTATCATGGGAAGAAGAAGCAGTTTTCTGGTGTGATAAGCAACTGGAACAAATCAGGGCCAGCGAAAGCTGATTCATTCAGCCAAAAGACCGAGGGAGCCTCAGCACATTTCATTAATGGGTAGGATTGGAAGCTTGACTGACAGCAGAAGGATTTGCTGTGCGAATTGTCGTTTTCAAATGTTCATCATGTAATTGGAATGTGCATACCATCAAGCATGTAAATTGGGACCATGGCTAGAAATCCCTACTGAACAATCAGGCTTCCGAATAGGAATTAATTATTAAACTGCAGAGAATGCATTCTGGTGTCAGATATCCAGTGACTCTCGGATAGTGGAACAGGGGAAAGGTAATTTTTTTGAAGTTTCAAGGTTGTGATTACACTGCAGAAAATACATGGGAAAATCCATTTGATGGAGAGCACAGTGCGTAGTTCCTATTTTTTTTAAAGATAGGGTTGTCATTCCAGGCTGAACTGGAAAGTGGGAGTGGAGAAAGGGATAGAAGGCTGCAAATTGACTGCTGGCTCAAAGCACAACTACACATAAAAAAACCCATTAAACTGGACAAGGCTATCAGACAATGATAGGGAGGAGAAAATTTGAGATTGGTCAAACCATGCGGGAATGGATCTGTTTGAGTTTTGAGACATTCAATTCATCTACTTCCTTCTTTTCACACCATATAATCCTTCTGCAGCTGCAGTATCAGTTGGTACGATAAAAAAGGCTTTTTTAAAAAAAAAGCCGTGAGGCAGTTTTCCCATATATGAAGACACCAATAAAAATAAAAACACTCCGTTAAACTCCCTGAAAATATTAATGGAAACTGGCGTGCAAACATTCCTTCAATGTCCTTTGAATGCGTTAAACTTATGAATTGTGTTAACACAATTCTGACTTCATTTATACTTCTGCTGAATTATCTCCAGTTTCAGCACTCCCTGTTCGGTACAGATGCCACACAACCATTCAGTTAAAATGAATGCTGACCTGTTCTGGACCTTGAAAAGCATTGTAATTGGTTTTAAGAGCAGCAATAACAGAAGTTTGAGATATAGTGTTGCTCGATGAGAATACGACTTCAGTAGAATTGATAAACAGTCAATTAGCAAAACAGTGGAGGGAGTTAAAGTAAGTTACTATGTAATGGTGAATCTTTCATTGGATGCAATTTGTTGACAATCAGAGAAGTCCTCCAATATTCAGATGCAGAAGGTTTCCCTCCAGCTGCTTTACTTCATAATATATCCTCTTGACATTGATGATCATGTTTATAGGAAAGGTCAAGTAATCATATTATTAGAGTGCTGGTTCTATTATGTACCAACAAATGTCTAATATTAGCCATTTCGTGAGCCAAACAGTTATCGTATTGTGGTTCTTCCCACTCAGCCAGTCTTGAAAATGAAGGATATAACTTTTTTTGTAGTATTCGATAATATGAGTTTCTCCTTGCCTCAAACTATGTCAGGTATAAATTTGTTTAGCTGATGCTATTTGTATTTTATGGACATCTCCGTCCTGCAAAATAATAGGATCATTTAGATAAGATGAGCAGGAGAGGATGCCGTTGGCATAGTGCTGCTATCTTGAAAATAACAATGCAACAGTAACAATGCAATATGTATCCTTGGGCCTTGTCAGGTTTTTGTATCACTATGCAATCTATTCATCTGTGTGCTTCCAGATTTGAAAGGAGAGAAAGGAACAGCAGGAGGCTGCAATTGAAACCCTCAAACCTGTTCCACTGTTCAGTTAAATCATGATTGAATCTGGAACAACAACCCGCAGTGCAATGTAAATCTTATTCAGTCATGAGCTCCCACATAAATGTTGGCAGTTGCTGAAATTTGTGTCTTTAGCATACAGAACTCTCATATGTTAGCCTGTAGCTTGAAAATCAATTCTTGTTACTTGGTCATTATGAAGCAGGTGATTTAAATAGAAATAAAACTGTTTTTCGGTCACATTTTGTGAATGGGCTTGCTGAATGTGCTTTCACAGTTGGGAAATGGAAAAATGTGAGCTCAAGTGTTGCAAAACGAACAGTGGCATTTGAGATACAGATGGCATGGCACAAGTGAAGTAGTAATCACCTATCTTTCCTGTCAGTGGAGTTGACAGAAAGAAGGCCATTGCATTTCATATAACACATTTTGCAACCAACTGAAAGTGAATGAAGCCCTTTTGAGTGTGCCACTGTTGTAGTGATGGGAAATGCAAGTGATTTTGTGGAGTCCAAGGTCCCACAGACAGTGAAATGATAAAGAGGAGGGAATTAATTTGGCTTGAAATGTTAGTTACAGGTTAAATGTTAGCCAAGAAACTGGGAAAACTTCCCTGCTTTTATTCCCAAAATAGTAAGGTACCTTTAAAGTCTACCTGAGATGGAAGAACAGGGTCTTTTTTATATCTCAGCTGGAGGGTGGCACCTCCAATTGTACAGAGCTTACATGATACTGCATGGGACTGTTAGACCAGACTTTGTGCATAAATATTTTCAATGATGTTTGAATCCACATCCTTCACCCTTCATCCAGGGCTGGCACTTAAAATGACAGGTTAACTAAATATTACCAAATATATTTTATATCTATGAGGCTTGAGTATATTGTGTCATATCACAGATACTGAGGTCATTCAACAAAGGTGGAAGGTGAACAATGAGCTCGAGTTTAATTCTTGGAACAGATATTAGCTGCTGTTAATAATAAATATGATTTACATTGTAATGTCAAAATAATTAACTTAATTTATTGCTTTGAAGTTGATGGATATAGGTTACAGTATAACCATATTCTTGTCTACTACTTTTACCCTTTGACACTGTTCCATCATTCGATGTGATGACCAATTGCAATCTTAAGATAGGGATTGATATTGTAAGATTATTTTGCACGACGTATGCATGTGCAGTGCACTAAGTGACATTTTGGAAGTTTACATCTAGATACCATGCCAGATAATGGCAGCATATTTTTTATGATTCAATCATTTGACCTCAGCTGTATAGCAGTCATTCTAAATGATTTACATTGGACTTTTCATGTAGCAGCAGGTTACATATAGCTACCACAACTTGAAAATAATTTAATTCTTAAAAATGTCATCAGAGTTGTATTTAAAGCAGTTCTTTTTTGATGAAACAAGACTTGAAGCTACTTTAACAATTATTTGCTGCCTCATGGATGGCATGGTGGCTCAGTGGTAAGCATTACTGCCTCACAGTGTCAGGGACCCGGGTTTGATTCCAGCCTCGAGCAACTGTCTGTGTGGTGTTTCCATGTTCTCCCAATGGTTGTATGGGTTTTCTCCCACAATCCAAAGATGTGCAGGTTAGATGAATTAGCCATGTAAATTGCCCATAGTGTTGGGGATGTGTAGGACAGGGGTAAATATAGGGTAAAGGAATGGGTTTGGGTGGGTTACTCTTTAGAGGGTCAGTGTGGACTTGTTGGGCAGAAGTGCTTGTTCCCACACTGTAGGGATTCTAAGTTCTACCAGCAATTATCATGACTCCAGGCATTTGAAATGTTGATTTGCCCTTTAAGTCTGCTTCTCTGCATTTCCTCAGAGCAGACAAATAACAAAAGTAAAACCGGGGAGAGAAACAGAAATCATGAAATTCAAAGAAAACAATAATGAAAAAGAAAGAAAGGGAGAAAAAGTATTTAAATATTTTTCTTTAAATGAAACTCCTTCTGTATGCTGGGTGTAACTGTTGAGGAAGGGATCCTTCAATACCAAAAAGGAAATAAATCTAATAATTGGAAGAGTATTGCAATTCTTTACATAACACTCATCGACCAATATACCAATTGATTTGCTGGATAATCTTGCTTCCAGTTGCAATGACTTCAAAGCTACAGCGGAAGCCAAGTGCACACACAAAATTGCTGGGCAGGTATCAAAGCTGGTGTAATGACATAGCCACAAGGCGATTATCATCTTTTTACTCGATTGCACATAGCTCAAGAGCCTTCACTTCCAATTGATCCACTCAATACTGAAGTGAACTATTTCTGCTTGACCTGTGCAATACTGAGAAGGTGCAAGAAAACAGGCCCTCCTGAAAGAACATAGAGGTCAAAGACTTCAGTTGGTCTGTTGTCCTGAGTTCTCTGGTATAAATCAAGAAGAGTCAAAGTTGATGTTTGGTCAATAATTTTATTCCTGCTACAGCCATTGACTTATTTCTTCCTGAACCTTGCATCTTTCAAGAGGTAGTGTGTGGACTTTCTGCTGCCATTTCAATTGGCTGATGCTCTTTAATTGTATTTGTACTGGACTGTCTCTTGTGACATCTACCCTGTTTACCCTCAACTGAGTTTACATTTATAGTCACAGAATCTTACAACACTGAAAGGTTTTTCAATTGTCACACTTGTGCTACCATCTCTGAGGAAATGTCCAATTTAGTTACAAATCCAAGCCTTTTCCTCATAAAACTGCAAATTAGTCCTTACAAACATAGACCTAAATGCCTTTTAACAATTCCTATGGAGTATGATTGAAATGTACCTTTAGGTTGTGCTTTCTGGTGCAACAAACTTGTGTTTGAAACAATAGTCTCCTAATTTCCTCACAAGTTTTTTGCTGTCAATTATTTAAAACTCTGAACTTTGGATTCTATCCCATTTGCTCCAAGAAATAGTGTCTTCCTCTATCCTCTCTCGCAAACCCTCATAAGTGTTTCTATTCAGCTCCTCCTTATTTCTATGTCATAAGGAGAACAATTGGCAATAATTTCTCAAAGGTAATTAGACGTGGGCAATAAAGACTGACCTAGTTAGTGATGCCCATATGCTGATGATGAACGAATGGAGAAAGATCCAACAGTGCCCAGTCTCTCCCCATAACTCATTCAGACATAAATTTGATCATATTTATGTTGTTAAGAGTTTCTTCTTAATGTTTCCAACTTTTGCATCATTTGACACTTTTCAGGCCTTTTAACTAAATAACCGTGAGACTTGTTAAGCCTGCAAGTATGTATCAGTATCACTCCTAGAATTAGCCTCAAGGAATCTTGAGTTTTGAGTATTGTAATTATCCTTCACAAATTGATCTTCTTTGCCTCTTCCTTCCTTGTGTGGTACTACTGAGATTGGGAACTCAGTTTGTGTAGGCAGTGAAATCTCAGATATCAGAAAGTGAACTGGACCAGCCATACAGGTACTGTGACAACAAGAGTAGATCAGAGACCTGCAGATATTCTATGGCAACTAAGATATCTTTTGCTTCCCCAAAACCTGTCCACCAGTTGCAAAGTACGAGTCAGGAGTGTGATGGGAGCGGCACAGTGGCTCACTGTTGCCTCAAAGCGCCAGGGACCTGGGTTCGATTCCACCCTCGGGCAACTGTCTGTGTGGAGTTTGCACATTCTCCACGTGTCTGCATGGGTTTCCTCCAGGTGCTCCAGCTTCCTCTCACAGTCCAAAGACGTGCAGGTCAGATAAATTGGCTATGCTAAATTGCCCATAGTGTTAGATGCATTAGTTAGGGGTAAACATAAGGTAGGTAAATAGGTCTGGGTGGATTACTCTTCGGAGAGTCGGTGTGGACTTGTTGGGCCGAAGGGTGTGTTTCTACACTGTAGGGAATCTAATCTAACCTAATCTCCACTTGCTTGGATGAATACAGCTCTGGCAACTCTCAAAAAGCTCAACATCATCCATGAAAAAACAGTCCACTTGTTGGTGACCCCATCAATCATATACATCATTTCCTCCCTTGATCACTGGCACACTGTAGCAGCAACATGTACCATCTACAAGATGCACTGCATTAATTGACTCAAGCTCCTTCTACATGACTTTTCAAAACCACGAACAACACCTAGAAGGCCAAGTGAAACAAATTTATGGAAATGCTACCATTTGAATTCCACAGACTTTTCACTATATTGTTGTTCCTTCACTATTGGTCAGACAAAATACTGGAACTCCCTTATTAACAGGGCTATGGGTATACTGCACATGAACTGCAGTGGTTCAAGAAGGTAGATCACCACCACCTTCTCAAGAGGAATGTGGCAATGCGAGGCCAACTAGAGATATCCCATGAAAGCATTAATAACAAAGTGAATATCTGGTCCAACTGTATACACAGATATGATTATCAGATTGGAAAGCAAATGAGACTTTTAACTGATTTAAAAGCTTGTTTAATTGGAGACACAACTTAAAACAATATTATGCTTATTATCTAAATATTTAAATACATTTCGCAAATTGAAACCCAAACATGCTAATATTTTGTGTATATCATACTTAGTTGGAGATAATTGCATAGTTGGAAATAATTGATCAAAATAATTGTACACATTAATGGAGAAATGTTCAACTACATATTTCACAAACTAACTGGACTAAAAAATACTTACTTCTCATAGTGAAACAAATAGAAAGCAACAATTGCATCTTTGGATCAAGCATACTTTGTTCAGAATGCAGGTTGGAATATTGCATGGAGTTACTTGAGCAGTCCTCGCTGTGTTATTAATGCTGTACAAATGAGAAATGCACACAAGTCAAATCATAAGTTTTTTTGCATCTTGGAGTGGAGATTTTTCCTGTTTTTTGATCATCACATGAGTGATGGTCAACAATCTGCATGCTTTCAGTAATAAGCCTGTCTAGCAAGGAGAATGGTGGCTCTACTGATGCAGACTAATGCGATTTATTTGTAATAATTCTGCCAGTCACAGTTTAGCTCCACTTCTGTACAAAAAACCTAATCATTGTAGCATGCATACCTTCCACTGCCAACAAGCCTTGTGCCAGCACTTGCTGAGCTTTGGCAAGTTGAATTGTTTTTGGCACGCTGCTCACAATCTAACTTGAACATCTCAAATCTACAAGCTTTTATTCCCACAAGTCCACATTTTGCATTGTTTTGTACGTAAAATGTGTAATCTTGGGCTATAAAAATATTTGCAGTTATGTGACATTCAACAGTTTAGTTGTGGTGATCCCAGGGAGAGCACACAGTTGCTTTAGCAGATTGAGATCCAAGCCTTGTTCCATTTACGGCCAAGAGAATTGGCACTTGTTGCACTTTGCCAATAAATTCACTGAAATTAGAAAATCTATGACTGAATCTGACAACAAGCTAAGTTGGCACAGATTTGAGATGAGAGTGTTCTATTTAATGCAGTAACAGGGAGGATGCTTTTCCCACGAACCAAAAATGCTGGCAGTAAAAAATGAACATGAATGGTGAGGCAGCTTGATGGAGTTAAATAAATATATCCACCTAATTTTCCAGTATTTTGTGTAACCTGCCTAAGAGAGATAAGAGTCCCAATAGTTGTGCAAGCTTGTGACCAGCTGAAAATGTGTTGCTGGAAAAGCGCAGCAGGTCGGGCAGCATCCAAAGAGCAGGAGAATCGACGTTTCGGGCATGAGCCCTTCTTCAGTTTCCTGAAGAAGGGCTCATGCCCGAAACGTCGATTCTCCTGCTCTTTGGATGCTGCCTGACCTGATGCGCTTTTCCAGCAACACATTTTCAGCTCTGATCTCCAGCATTTACAGTCCTCACTTTCTCCTCCAAGCTTGTGACCAACAGAGCATAAATGTCTAGCAATATGAATATCAGGCACATAGACCAAAATTTACTGAAGGGCAGACATCTTATAGCATGTTCTGTGAGTTAGTTTCTCTCCTTTACCCTCTAACCATATTTTGCTCTGTCAGTTGATGGAAGTGTGAGCTGTTAATTCAACATGGGATTGGAGCATTTGGGGCCTTGGATAATGGCAGCATCAGGAGTTTCTGTGGTGACTTTAATCGGCGTTTAATGAAAAAAATAACAGATTCATGAAATTCCTGGGGAGATCGATGGTTATATGTTATTTTTGCAAAGCCAAGCTCTGGGTGGCGTGAATTCACAATTCACATGGTAACTCTACCCCGTCACAATTTGCTGACCAATCTGAGCATTAATAATAATAGGTGTAGATAAGGTGATTTATTCTTCAAATTCTGCCCCACAATGAAAGTGAGTTTGGAAAACAGCAGCATTTTTAGTTTGACCTGTACAGTGACAATGGCTATAAACACATGAATTATTAACTAAATTTCCTTTGTGGTTTTATTACTCTCTCACACAGACACATTTTTGCTTCATTCTTGGTTCATGTGCTCCAAATGCTGCAGGTTGTTTGGTCCAGTAATGAGCAGTCCATTGCTAACATGAGCTTATTAAATGTATCAACCATGAATTTTGTCAGCAGCCTCTGTGCAGTGTGGAAGAAACTGTTCCTTTAAAAGCATTCATATTACTTGGCCATTGTTGGCCCAGATTCTTCAATGAATTGCACACCAGTCTGCATTCTACTGGTTATCAGTCATGCACTCTGAAAGGATACTAGTTTGGGAGCTTCACTGAGGATCTTGACATTATCCTGGGGTGCCTGTATATGGTGTTGCAGTTTACTTGTCCTAAGCTGCCGACTAAAATATGTGATTCAACTACTGATTTTTTTGAGTTAAGTTTGTTAACATCTCTTGAAAATCATAATTCCATGATTAATGTAAAATGTGATTTTTACTTTTTTGGGGTCTTACGAAGTAAGGGATGAGGTAATGAGTTGTGGATCTATATTTCCACATCATTCAGTGATCAGACACACTGATAGACACCCCTCATGTGGCATTATGGGTCTTTATTGGGGCTTTTGTACTCTTAGATCTTTTTGTCTTGTTAGCACCAGGTAACCAACCAACAGTAGGTGAAAGCAACAGTGGGATCATGGAATTTTCTCTCCTTCCTCACATATCTTCCTCAGTAGTCTGTACTGAAACCATTCTGTGATGATATGATTTTGTTTCCAAATGTCAACACAAAAAGAAGCTCACAGGGAGCCAGTATTCTCATGGGGTAATGTAAATGTTACCATCAGTTTTTCTCCCTGTTCAAAAGCATCAGTTGTTGTTTACTTGTCGAGATATAAGGAATCTTCCCACCAAAGGCACAGTAGAACAGGTGAAAGTAAGGACTGCAGATGCTGGAGATTAGAGTCTAGAGCATTCTAGAGCATTCTAGAGGTCTAGAACATTCTCAATCTGACCTGCTGTGTTTTTACAACACCACACTCTCGACATCAGAACAGGTGTCTGTTAAGCTCATGTATCAGCAGATAAAATTTTAAATGCAAATTGTCTCAATAGATGTCAGCACTACAGAGGATCATTTACTTACCTTTATAGTGCTTGTTGCTGCTGTGTATTGGCTGTAGTATGAAAACTGCTTTCTTATGCCTCACCAAAAGGCTTGGTTTATCCTGGATCCAATACAGCCTTCCTGTCCACACAGACAAGTGATTTCTTGCTGAGATCAGCTCCTCATTCATCTGAAGTACAAAATCTTTATTTCTCCATGATTTTGTTTCAGCTGTTAAGCTCCCACCATTTTTTTTGATTTCAGCAGCGTAGACTTTGGTTAAACTATAAGAACAGGTTATTTTTAGACATATTCCTTTAAGCATGGACAATTAAGTGGTGATATGATTCAATATTTTGTTCAGGTAGAGAGAAACTACTTTTTTTGTGTAGAGCCCAAACAATTGGACGTAACCTCAAAATGAGAATTAAGCAGTTGGGTGTTTTTGGGAAACCCTTTCTCTCACCAACGTTACTCAAAATTGTCAAGCTCTTCCGCACCACTCCCCACCCCAAAGAAATGAGGCTGTAGAACAATTGAAAATCTCAAAACCAAGAATTGATACCTTTTCATCATGCAAGGCCTTATGGAACCAAAGTGGATGGATAGCATTAAGATTCAAACTAATCTTCAGCTCATTGAATAATGGAATACAAGCATAAATGGCTAAAGGCCACAATGTTCCCATGTTTCTGAACTCATTACTACACATTTTACGATACTTAATAGAATAATCAAATCCCTACAGTATGATAACAGGCCATTTGGCCCAACAATTCCACACTGACCCTCCGAAGAGTAACCAACCTAGTCTCATTCCCCTACTCTATATTTAACCCTCACTAATGCACTTAACCTACACATCCCTGAACACTATGGGCAATTTAGCAATTCACCTAACCTGCACATTTTTGGATTGTGGGAGGCAACCCAAGCACATCTGGGGAGAATGTGCAAACTCCACACAGACAGTTGCCCAAGACTGGAATTGAACCCAGGTCCTTGACACTGTGAGGCAGCAGTGCTAACCATTGAGCCACCGTTCTGCCCCTAAAATTGCAACAGTGTGGGAGAAACAATTTTTCAAAACCCAATTACCTCATTTGTGCCAGAAAATGGGCAGCCGCAAGACGAACATCCTTGGATAAAGAAAGTTATATAACATAAAACAAAGAACTGTAGGTGCAGGAAATTTGGAACAAAAACAAAAATTCTGGAAAAACTCAGCAGGTTTGACAACATCAGTCGAGAGAAAGCAGAGTCAACATTTTGAGCCTAGTGATCCTTCTTCACTTGTGACATGTAAGACTTTTATGGTACTTATTGCAATTCCTGAAGGTCCATCAACACTTTATGGCCAAAAAAACAACACTGTCCTATAGCCAAGATGTCTGCACTCAAGTCATGCATTGGACGCGAACTCTGAACCTCATGAATCAGAGGTGAGGGATGCCATCAACTGAGCCACGGCTGTTATATTGCATTAATTTGCCTTGCTGAATGCCTTTGTATGAACCTGTGTGGCCATCTATTTTTTTTTCTATATGTGACTGGGAGTCTTTGTAAATTTCATGTACAAGTTGAATTGGAATTATGATTGAAGCAGGAAAAGTATCAATTTATCTGGAAGAAAAAAGACCATTGATTATGGAAGGAGATCCACTGGGAAAAAAGCTGTGATGCGTTGATGCTATATAGACTTGGGTTGTAAACATTACTGACCCTTTAAACCAAACGGGAAATGTGAATTAATTTACAGCACTAATGTATGATATAAACAGCATCATTGATTAACGTTGAGGTGGAAGGTTGCAAAATAATGCCAGTTGAGACATCAGGAAGCCAGTAAATCAGTTGTCCCAAAGTCTCAATGCACCATGCAGTGAATTATTGTTATTTCTTCAGTCACAGCCAGTTAATCTATTTATTTCACATTCAGGCTGGCTGAATGGGATTTATCTAGTGATGGTGAGTTAATAAACAAAACAAAAATACTGGTATAATGAGGATCTTAAAATCTAAACAGGGAGAAATTGTACAGAGAACGATTTCAAACGATGAAATCTGTTCCAAAACAGAAAAATGGGTTCCTGACAACAAACTCAATCAATTTATTGCTATCATTTGATTCTCAAGATTACTTTGAAATATTATGACATGGGGTAAAACCTCCTGCTTATTTTAACCCAGCAACACAGAAAAGATTTATCCTGTGCAGTAATCTGTGAAAATTTGATCGTCCAAGAACTACTTGAAGTAAAAATTAACAATTTTATTTCAATCATTTTATTCCCAAGATTACTTTGAAGTAAAAAAATACAGAAAACGCAGGAAATGCTCAGCAAGTCTGACAGCAACTAGGGAGTGAGGGACAAACTTAATGCTCCAATGTAAACATTCACCATTACAAACTCGTTTCAGATTTCCAGGAGCCCCAGTTTGGTTTTCTGTTAGCCTTTAACTATACTGTCACAGTTGCAGTAACGGTCACCATTAAACCATAATTGATTGTTCTGAAAATCAATTCGGGAAGGATACCTGCCATCCTGTTCTGGCCCACATGTGACTCCAGACCTCAGCAATGTGAATGACTCGGAACATCTCACTGAAAGGACTGATCAAGACACTGGGTTCAAAGATAATTAGGGATGGGCAAAAAATGCTGGCCTGCCAGAAATGCTCACTTCCCATAATAATGTGTTGCTGCGTGATGCTTTAAAATATGTTAACAGAGTTACAGAATTTTCATTTAAAAGGCACCTATCATAACTTCAAGACTTCCCAAAGAACCTACAGCCAATGAAAGAATTTAAAGTGCAGTCATTATTATAATGTGAATAGATGTGGCATCTAGTTTGCAAGTAATGCCGCAATGTCTGCAAACTAGCAATGTGGCCAACCATCAAAATCTGCTTGTGTTGTTGGTTGAGGGATAAATGTTGGCCTCGGTCAGTTTGCCTGCTTGTGTTCAGACAGCGCCAATGCATCCCATGGGACCATCTGTGAGGGCAATTGAGACCTTGGTTTAGCGTCTCCATTTGGAAGATGTCACTTTCAACAGTGCAGTTATTTTCTGTCACACCAAAAATGTCAGCCAGAACACTGATTCTGCCAGTGACTGGGCTTGAACACACAGACCTCTTCATCTGAGCAAGAATGTTACCTTTGAAACACGGCAAAATTCAAGCTGTAATTTGGAATACAGGTACATAGAATATAAAGCACAAATTAGACTTTTCAATGATATAGGTCCACACCAATGCCTATACTCCAAGTGAGTATCCTCCCTTCCCTCTTCACCCAACCCAAATACCATTCTACTCCTTTCCCTCCACATCTGTTGATGTAACTTCCCAGAAATGCATCTGTAATATTCACCCAGTTACCCCTGGTTGTACTGATATCCACATTCTAATCACTCTCTGAGAAGTTTCTCCTGAATTTTGTAACTAATTTATCACAAACTCTCATATTTATCATGAATTTTTGTCTCTTCCGCAAGTACTTACATCTTCCCTAAGTGTACCCTGTCAAACCCAGTCACAATCTTCAAGACCTCAGTCAAATAACCTCTCAGTCCTACCTTTTGTAGAGAGTCCCAGCCTGTTTAATCTGTCCTCAGAGGTGTATTCACTTCATTCAAATGCCTAGATTAAGTTGCTGCCAACTCTTATTAAGGAACTGTTAGTTTCCGATACCTCCAGTAGAAGTTCACTAATCAAGCATTACTTATCTCCACTGAGAGTCACAGGTTTCCATTTGCAACAGTGAGGAGTGGGATCAGTAATCTGCTAGGTAACTCAGTACTACCTACGTGGACTGCAACACAATTCTCATAATGGACCATCTACAGCACTGACTTTCAAATTAAATCGATGATTTGATATGTATCCAGGAAAAATAACTATGGAAAGCCCAGGAGTAATATCACTTAGCAACAAATTCATAGTGTTGCACTGAAGGATATCAAGCAAGAAGGCCATAAAGAGCCTTCCAGCAATAACTATGTGTAAAGCTGCAATTTTGTTTTTGAGAGGTATATAACATACAGACAGAAGTAGGCCATTCAGTCACTTTAGCCTGTTCCATCGTTCTTTCAGTTCTTCAATCAAATTGCAAATATGCAGTCATTATCATATTTCTGTTAATTAGAGCTTGCCAGGCAAAATTTGGCCATCCCATTTAATCATCACAACACTAATCGCAAGTTAATAATCTATTTATTTGACTGTGAAGAGCTTTGCGGAAATGTGAAGTCTTTGTGTCGTTTATTCACTACCACATTTTGATTAGGAGAAAAGATGCTTTGAAAAAAATTGAAATGACTCCTTACCTAAAAAAAAGAAGAAAAGATAAACTGAAAGATTGGGATGAGGAATTTGGAATGACAAAAGTTTCATGTGGGACTCTCAACATTAGCACAGGATAGTTACTTCTGATAACCTTGTTATTGCGGTCTGTGCTGGACTTTTTA
The DNA here is from genome assembly GCF_020745735.1 of Hemiscyllium ocellatum. Lineage (NCBI taxonomy): Eukaryota > Metazoa > Chordata > Chondrichthyes > Orectolobiformes > Hemiscylliidae > Hemiscyllium > Hemiscyllium ocellatum. Next base: position 24,017,311 of record NC_083406.1, on the reverse strand, counting down.
TAATTTGGTAATATGTGGTGTTTCAAGTGTATATAATGCCATCTCTTATATACCAATGGGGCTTGATTATCTACCATTAAGGATACTTTCCTTTCAGCAAGGGAGGGAGAGAAATGTGCACCTAAAGCATCTGACAAGTTAAGCCCCCTGATGCATTGTAGGGAAAATGATGATGGAAGTAGAAAGATGAAATATTAAACTACAAAATGGAAACAATGCATAAAAAGAAAACAGTTATGTATATTAGCTTCCACAAAACAATTAAGATTTGAAATGTGCTAACTGAGAGAGTGGTGGAAAGGACTCCAAGGTCTCTCTTAAAAAGGAATTATTTAAATTGTTGAATAAGTACCAATTAACAATGGGACAGAGAATGAGTGAGGGCATTGGACTAACTGGATTGCCTGTTGAAAGAGCTAGCAGTAGGTTGAATGGCTTTCATCTGTGGTGTACATTTCTGTGGTTCTATAGGATTAAGAAATGAGATTTGTCCCAGAAACCCACTCCTTTTTAGCACCTGGATGGGAAATCTTGGACTTTATTTCAATACAGTGAGCATGATAGAAAGAGCAGAAAGGTACAGACTAGTATGAGATACCCAGGTAAACTACAAGAAAAGAATCCAAAGAATTAATAATCGCACCAACACTGAAAATGATTACATGAGAGAGAGAAAAAGAAATAGATATGCTGAAAGGATATATGCAAACATTTGAGACAATGGGCCAAATTTTGCTGGAAAACTAATAGCAAGTGTCCAACAATTTAACAGGATTAAGAGATACAACTTTCATTACAAATTATGAATCTCCAGAACTTGCTAGGCATATATTTCCATATTCATATTGTTTTTTAAGAACTTGCTGGGTCTACATAGAACATACAACTGTACAAACCAGGAACAGGCCCTTTAGCCCATGATGTGCTGAACGTGACACCAAGTTAAACAAATTCCTTTTGTCTTCCCTTGGTCCATATCCCTACATTTCTTGCATATTCATATTCTTATTTAAAAATCCTTTAAACACCCCAGTTGTGTTTGCCTCCATCACCACCACCCTGGGAGTATGTTCCAGGAACCTACCACTGTCTGTGTTAAACATTTGCCCATCCCATCTCCTTTGAACTTTCCCCTTCTCACACAAATGCATAGATTGATCTGTACACAAACTTCCATTAAGTCTATCACAGAAAATTCAGACACATATTTAAGTGTCTTAGTCCTTCAGGTTGCCTTCCTTCCATTCAGAAGTTGTAAGTCCTCAGTTGACTAAATAATCCATGTGGGACATTTGGAATTTTGCACATTCCTTTTGCTGTTTGCAATTGGCCTCCAACTGGGACATTTGTAGATGCTCCAAATGGTTGTAATCTTTGAAACCTTTCTTCACCAATTTGGGATGTCTTGGGCACGGGATTCACATGAATCGATGAGGATATTGGTATTTTTCAGAGATGGGCTGCAAATATTATTGAAGTGTTTCTTTTACTCTTCTGGTAGCCATTTGCCATGATGAGAGAATAAGGAACATGTTTTGGATGCCCTGTGTCAGGCACGTTGATGATGTCAGAAATGCAGGCAATGTGACCCACCAATGCATCAATAGAGAAACCAGTGTCTCTGGTTGTTAGCCTATGAGGAGATTCCTTTATTTGCAGTTCATATTCTGCCATTGGATTGACAGGATTTTGCAGAGCCATCACTTTTCCACCATAGGGATTTGAGGTGTCTGCTGTACAATATCTATGTGTCCAATGTATAAACAAAGGCAGATAACACTGCAACCCTATAGAGCATGAACTTGGTGGCAGGTTTAACATATTTACCTACTTAATGACACAATCACTAATGCAGTGTCAAACTCTTTGGCTAGGAAGGGAACAACATGTACTATTAAGTTTGACTCCTGATTATAGTAAATTCTTCCAAGAATTTCCACATTTTTATTTTTCCTATTTCTTTTTCTTTCTGTCTCTTTTTTTTGTTCTCTCTCCCTCATTCAAACTTTCTTTCCCTCCCTTGGTTTTACTTTTGGTTCCTGATTTGACTTTATGTTTCCTTCTTCATCCCTTGTCTGATTCTTCCTCAATCCTTAAATCTCATTGGTTAACGAGACAGATTGCCCTCAGTCACGGAGGTCACAGATACCCTGTTGCCCTCACAGCACGGTTATCAGCTTATACTTTCTGCAAGTTGCAGGACAAGCATTTTTTCAGCTGACATGAGGGAAGAAGTCAGCTGATAAGGGGCAGCCTGTGAGATACTCCACTCCAGCAAGATTCTGCTAAAAGTCCAATCAATTTTTTGGTCTGTCTGCACACCATGCAAATATTTGTTTATTAGTTGATTACACCTGTATAATTGTAATAACTTTTGCAGTGCCTTTCTATAAAGAAAATAAAGGCTTTTGCATAAAGCTTTTTCCAGCCAATAGAGTATTTTTGAAGTGTATTCACTATTGTCACAAATGTACCAAAGTGAACCTTCTCATAACATCAAGGTGAACACCATAAAATCACAGTGCTCATGCAAACAGTACAGGTATTAGTTTACTTTTTACACCCTTACGATTTGAAAATAAAGCAAAATCTAAGTCTCAATTTTTCTTTTGGTGTGATGCAGAATTACTTACAAAACTGCTTGCCTCCAAAGGTCATTAGAAATGTTTTATTCCTTCCTAAAAAAAGTGGCATTTTTATTATCACAAATTTTTAATAAAACTTCTGTGATGTAAAGTGAACCATAAAAGGCCATAATCACATTCTTTTTAACATTGAACATCCTTTGCTAATGGTCTGCAAAACATTAGATTTCAGACCTCATATTTCTTAAGAAATCATATTCTCATGGATATATTTTACTTAATGAATGATAGCAGCCAGTACTACTTACAAGTTGCTGTTCTTTTAGTCTTATTTATTATTTTTGCTGTTAAGGACAAGATTATACTTTAGCTTAGATACATTAAACTGAATGACAGTTATTGATGCTTCTGTTGTTATCACTGAGCAATTTAGTAATGAGCCAGTATCTGAGAGGTTGGGCAGTGTCTTTTATCACCACCAGATCTTTCAATTGCAGGTACAACCAGAGATGCTCTTATACTTAATGATCCTAGGTGAGGACTGAAACACTCAGGATGCTTGACACTATCCATGACAAAGTGGCCCACATGATTCACATCTGACCTATCACTATAAACATTCACTTCCTCCAGTCCCAACACAGAGTAGCAACAGTGTGTATTATATATGAGATGCACTGCTCCAACTTGCCAAAGCCCAACATTTACCACCAAAAAGGATAAAGGCAACAGATTAACAGGAACATGAATACCTCCAAGTTTCCTTCCAATTCATACAGCATCCTGACTTGAAACTTTATCAGTGTTCCTACTCTGTTAATGGGTGAAAATCCAGGAATGCCCTCACTAAGAGCACTGCCGCTATATTGACACAAGATGGACTACCGTAGTTCAAGAAAATGTTGACCACCATCTTCATAGGGACAATTCTGGATGAAGAACAAATGCTAGCCTTGTCAGCGATGTCCATATCCTTTGAAAGAATTTTAAAAATACAATGCCAGATCTAATCTGTAAAGCTGTTACTGAAGGCTTTTTTTGTGTGCTTTTGTGAATTTTTAATATTTCTTGGTCTTGGGTGATGTTAGTGGTTTATGGTGGTGATGTATCGATCATTTTCATATAAAGGGATTATGTAACTTTCTGATGATTTGGAATTTTTTTATCTGTCTCAAATGAGATAGGAGTAAGGTTTCAGGGTAAGACTGTGGTGAGGGGAAGAATACATCAACAATTGAAAGAATGAAGTGATGAGTATTTTCTTTAAAGTAGCTAGACTGTGGTGGATAATGAGTGCCTTTGTCTCAGTGTGTTGCTAATTGTTTCAGAGTGCATTCAGACAGTTAAGATAGTTTACGTTTGTATTTGATTGATAAATGTGATAGGTCATACATTCTGCTGGATTTTGATGACATGCTGTAGACAAACTGTTATGCACATGTCACCCTGTGTCAATCAGTGTAATCAAGCTGATAATTAGCAGCTCCAATTAAATGCAAACAATGGAAACAAATTGAGTTAAAATGACTGTATTTCCTTTTATCAAAACTTCAAACATGTTGAAAGCTGAAGCAGTTTGGATATATTATTGAAGTAATAAAGGATGGTCACTTTTACTGAGATATAAAGGACAAATTATTAACACTTCAGCAAGGGGTTAGAAGCTCTTCTGTCTTCAGTCCATCACTCCACACTTTTTAGTAAACCACAGAACTGCATATTGTAGGGCTGGAGTTCATGCCTGCATATCGGGTGTGCTGTACTTTCCTGACAATCTGTACAAACATAAAGTAGGGTCTTATAACATTGACTCGTCTCAAAAAAAGTTTTATGATTACACTATTGAAAAAACTGAAACCAATGTGGTTGTTCTAACAGATGAGAGACTTAACAAACAATCCAGGTCTTTTTCAATATATAATTTCAGTTACATCACACTGTAAACTTTTGCTATAAACTCTATGTCTTACAATTGCATATCACAACCACCCGAAGGAGCAGCGCTCTGAAAGCTAGTGCTTCCAATTAAACCTGTTGGACTATAACCTGGTGTTGCGAGTTTTAACTTTGTCGTCCACAGTCCAACACCAGCATCTCCAAATCATCTCTAAAATTATAGAAGGTGAATGGGCGTAAATATCAGCATCACAAGCCACTCTAAGGGTTAACAATGCAGTTGTCTTCACTTCTTCAATGCCTGCTGAGATTTTCAGTTAAAAATCACACAATACCAGGTTATAGTCCAACACAGGGGTGGACAATTAATTCTTCCAAGAGGCCACATGAGAAACCTGAGTTGTGTTGGAGGGCCGAACCAACAATAAGTTGAACATAATTCTGCTCGGTATTAATTTTCTCCCATTGTAAAAAGTACTAAATTACTGAAACTTATAATCGAAAGAATAAGGTTATTCTGTTACAATAAAGTTGTGAAATTGTGGAGTAGGTCAAATATAGAAGAAATAAACAGTAAAAACAATCATTTCAGTATTTCATTTTATTTTTAACATGTTAATCTTACAAACCAATAATGAAAAGCTGTTTCATTATTGTTCAGTATTACATACAACAAACAACTCTATACAAAAAGCAATAAGTGCTTTTGATGTTTTTCAGTTCATTTTACTTGTTTAGTGAGAAAAATCCAGTCTGTTTTGGGCTTGAACAAGTGCACTGAAGTCTGGTTGAATGTCTGAAGTGGATATGCGAAGAGGTGAGAGGTGATAGAGGATCTGTATTTGGATTTGTTGAACCTCATCACTGAAAATGTCTGTTCACATATATAAGTAGATCCAAAGAGGACTAGAATCTTCTGAGCATACCTCCTCATGTGTGGAAAGTTCTCCTCTTTGAGGGAAGAGTAAAAATCAAGCAGTGAGACTGACCTAAAGGTACTCTGCCAGAAGTGCGTCAGACTGCAGGTCAATGAGTTCAAGCTGAACATCACTAGGTGCATTCTCCACATTGCATGTAAATGGGGAAAAAATTATGTGCATTTCATTCTCAACCATTTTAAAGTCTTGAAATCACCTTGAAAATGCACCATGTAGTGCTTCTAACATAGATGAGCCCCTGTGGAGGTGATCAGCTGAAGGTGCACCTTCCTTCAGTGTTGGCAAGTGGGTGAGAATGTTGTCCTCCATTTGGCTTGAGAGAAGCTGCAACTTTCTCATAAAAGCCTTCACCAAGTTGTACATTTCATGGACAAAAAGGCCCTTGCACTGCAGTTTCACATTTAGTTCATTCATAAGTGCAGTCACATCAACATGCATTTACATCCGTGAACAAATCATTACCAGTTGTTGTTCCTTTCATTGACTGCATAGCTGCCAGCTCCTCCATGATTTTAAAGTCCGTAGTTATCCCACGTACGAAGATGAGTAGCTGGGCTGTGTCACATACGTCACAGCTTTCATCCAAAACCAATGAAAAAATGTCAAAGTTGACTGCTCTGTGCTGAAGCTGCAGATTTCTCGCGATGTCCCCAGTCCTTCTCATTACAGTGCATCGGGAGAGGGGCACATTCTCAAATGCCTCCTTTTTCTCCGGGCATATTAGTTCTACAGAGTCCCAACAAGCACTCCTTAATAAACTCTCCATCAGAAAACGGTTTACTGTTTCTGGCGATTTTGTGGGATATGACATAACTTGTCTTGGTGTGAGCTGACATTTTGAGGGCTAGCCAGCAAGCATCACTTTTAGCTGTTCACGCACATGTGCGTCCATACATAAATAAAAAAAAGCATCCTTTTCAAAACAAAAGCAACACAGTTGTATTGTGTGCATTCCGTAAATACTTTTTCATTTATGTTCTAATTTAAGATTGACCTCATGCAGGGCGGACAGGAATGACCAAAAGGCCGGATATGGCCTGCGGGCTGTAAAATGCCTAGGTCTGGTCCAACAGGTTTATTTGGAAGCACTGGTTTTCGGAGTGCTGCTCCTTCACCAAGTGGTTGTGGAGTATAGGATCGTAAGACATAGAATTTATAGCAAAAGTTTACAGTGTGATTAACTGAAATTATAGATCAAAAAAGACCCGGATTGTTTGTTAAATCTCTCATCTTTTTGAATGAACATGTTGGTTTCAGTTCTTTCATATGTAAATCACACGCGAACTTTAACAATTGGTGTCCTGTTGGCCCAGATAATGCATTGAAAGTGAGGTGCCCTGAGTGAGACTGTCTGCGCCACAATGTTCAGAATGATACTAATCTAAAATAGGAATTTATAGAATCTTACATGGATTCATGCAGTTTTTGAGCAAAATAAAATGTAATTCTGCAAGTACATATTCACTCCATAAACTTATATATATATGTGTATGTGTGTTGGTTGGGGGTAGCGGGGTGGGGGGGGGGGTGGTGGGGGGTGGTTATGAGTATCTGTAAGAGAGTGTATGTATGAGTGTGAGAGTGTAAAGGGTATAAATCTGTGAGAGGGTGTGTGCATGGGAGTGTGAGAGTGTATGTATGAGCGTATGAGAGATCTTATATATGAGAGAGGGTCTGTAAGAGTTTGTGTGTGTCTGTAGGAGTTTGTGTGTGTCGGAGTGTCTGTGTTTTTATGTATGTGTCTGTAAGTGTGTGTGTGTGTGTGTGTGTAGTGCAGTGGGGTCTCTGCAGGGCAGATTTTCAGGCAATAGTCATGAAAAGGTTGCACCTGCAACTTCAAGGAATTGCTACATGTGCAGATGAAAAGTCTGAGGACCATTGCTGAATATGGTATCCGAAAGTGGCTGTTTCATGTTTTTTAAACTCATTTCAGATCTTGCAGTTAAAACAAGAGGGCAATTCAGAGAGTAGAAGTAGTATTAGAGATTTGAATTCATTAGTTACGTTGGAAGATTCAAGGGTCAACAGTGAGAACCTTTCATGTTGCTGGTGATAGGGGTTATCTGAATGCTGCCACTTCTGAAAATGGTATATTTAGCCTGCACCAATCTGCACAAAACCAGTTTAAATTGCAGGGAAATTTTTTTTCAAATCACGCTTTATAAAATTAATTGCAAGTCCTAAGATTTCAGGAAAATCTTGAATTTCATATCTGTGATTCCATAACAAACATTAACCAACTTAAAGTGTAAGCTATTTATTCCCCAAACCACTTGTGTTTGTGTTTATTATGATTTTCCTGCTTCAAGGTTCATTTTGTTCAAATCATGCCAAACTCACTCAAAAGGCTGCACCACAAGCTTGAAATTGCTTGCACGAAAGCACTGGTTTGGAATAATTCTTCAAATTACACTCATTTTGCTTTTCAAGTTGTTGCCAGTGATTTTAAATCGTATTACTAACAGATGGCGGACAGGACATACTTAATAAGAATGTCTAATTTCTCTGATAAGCTTGTTTCAGATGTGCTAATACAACTGCACCAGGTTAGCTCTCGTAAATTCATCAAGGTAAGATAATTATCCATAGTCCACAAGGGACCATAGGCATATCTCTCTCAGCTAGATAGAGGCATGTGATTAAATAGCTTGAGGGCTCCACTCCATATCAAGCATGGTGCAGGAATGCAGCCCTTCCTGAACAGCTGGTACAAGGAGTGAACCTATGCCATTGACATCATTCCGCATCAAACTCTAACCATTTACACAACAGAGCGAAGCAAGCCTCATTAACTTAATCAAGAATTACTTTATGATGGAATTTTAAATAAAATAATTACATCCTATTACATTGACCAAATGTGGTGGTTCATCAAAACTTTGTGTCTCTGATTATGCAAATAGACTTTAGCAAAAAAAAATGTAAGTTTAACCCAGGCAGTGCAATTTCAATTTTGTGAGATTTCATGATTGGCCCCAAATTAGAAACACAACCTGACAGGGCCACATTTTCTGAAGAATGGCACTCTCCTGCAGATTGTGATTCTGTCCCTTTTTTTAAAAACAAAAGGAGGGAGCTGCACTTTTCTGAGAGGTGTATCAGATCTTGATTAGATTCCCTACAGTTTTGGAAACAGGCCCTTCAGCCCAACAAGTTCACACTCACCCTCCAAAGAGTAACCCACCCAGACCCATTCCCCCTGACGAATGCATCTAACATTATGGGCAATTTAGCATGGCCAATTCACCTGACTTGCACATCTTTGGATTGTGGGAGGAAACCGGAGCAAACTCCACATAGGAAGTCTCCCAATTGCGGGAATTGAACCCAGGTCACTGCCAGCTGTGAGGCAACAGTGTTAACCACTGACCTACCATGCTACCTCTGTGCTTTTAACAGCCTTACTTGCGTTCTGACAGTTATTCTATCAAACAGAACTGACAGAGGAAGTCAAACCATACCCCTTTTCATAGCAGTCACTCCTCCAGTCTGAAATTTAAAAGTCCAGGCAGCCACTTTGGCAGCTGAAATTGAACAGTAAGGACATAAGGTAGGAGTGATGTTAAGTTGTTGGTAAGGTAGGGTGCCAGCTACAAACAGCATAGGATGCATGGGATAGAATGTTGGGGTAGTAATGTGTTAATTGGTGGGGTCCTAACTGGATAGAGATAAAGTGCTAGGTGGGTAAGATACCAGTGAGAAGCAATATGGTTCCAATTGGGTAAGGTGGAAGGCTGCAAGGTGGCAAGGGTCGATGATTGCAATCCATCACACACATCCTTCACTCAGCAATAACTGATGGATTAAAAAAAAACAATATTTGCATATCGAAATCTTTGAGTTTCTGTCCAGTACCTTCCGTACAAATGAAAGTATTGAGGTGTTACAGTTATTCATTTTTTAATTCATTTTTTCAATTGCTAGATTAGATTAGATTAGATTACTTACAGTGTGGAAACAGGCCCTTCGGCCCAACAAGTCCACACCAACCCACCGAAGCGCAACCCACCCATACCCCTACATTTACCCCTTACCTAACACTACGGGCAATTTAGCATGGCCAATTCACCTGACACGCACATCTTTGGACTGTGGGAGGAAACCGGAGCACCCGGAGGAAACCCACGCAGACACGGGGAGAACGTGCAAACTCCACACAGTCAGTCGCCTGAGGCAGGAATTGAACCCAGGTCCCTGGCGCTGTGAGGCAGCAGTGCTAACCACTGTGCCACCGTGCCGCCCTTTTTTTTAGACAAAATGTGTAATGCAGATGCATGAATACTATGTGTCAGTCAGTTGATGCACCCAGGATTGAAGGGCACAAGAAATGAAACCGGCACCTGATATGTTCCTAATGACTGAACTTGTCACATTTCTACTTTCTTACTGCAACCTGTGGTATACCCCATGCCTGAGGGAACAGCAATCTGAGTAATCAGTCTCTGCCTTTAGCACTTAGTTGTGGTTTATTTTTATGGAATCAGTGGAGAGTTTTAGTCCCTTCATTTAGGCTTCAATCAGCTGTCAATTCCTCCTGTGCAGTGGAATGTTTTTTTTAAAAAGTAGCTTGAAACTGGCAGATGCTATCATGGTCCGTGCCCTCAAATGGCAGATTGGGTTTAGAAAGTACTGTCAACAGAGGACACTTAGAAACAGTGCCAACATATACATTACTCTCCCTATATTCACCTGATCTGTTTCCGCTTGTGGAGCCATTGTCTGGTTATATGCAACCCAATCTTGTCTGCACTTTAGTTTAATAAAAATCAATGTTTGCTCCACTGGGGAATGGACTGGTGCCAATCACTTCTTTGTGTTTTGCACATACAATAACATCTACTTAATTTTTAACTCAATTAAATGACACATTGCCCATTCCAATTAATATCGTTGTATTCATAATTTGTATCTTTTCTTCTAATTTAAAAAGAATAACTTGAATTGATTCCAGACTTTTTATGACTCAGATTTATCCTACAGCACTTTATAACAAGTGTAGCATAAACATCTTTGAAATGGAGTACACATTGAGATTCTATAGAAAGAATGCATTAATGACCACACTGTCTACAATTAGTGATATTACCTTAATGTTAAATATCGGCCAAGTCAACATGAATGATTATATTAGATTAGATTAGATTACTTACAGTGTGGAAACAGGCCCTTATTATAGTCCCTCCAAATGGGTTTGAAAGTTGGGATGGAGAGATGTTAGGAGGCTAATAAGGTGCAATGCTTGACTTGGCTGTTGACGACCAACCACACTCAACATGCCCCAGTTTTACAGTGGAGAGTTTGTGTGGATTTCCTGTGCTGTAGCAAATAGTTGACCTTTAAGGGGCCAATTCATTTCCATTTAAAACTTCATCTTGACCTTGCTATCACTTTTCCTGTGGCAGTTGTCATCCCATGCCAAGCAGGTGGTCTGACAGCTTTTACTAGGTGAGCTGGTGTTGGGCAAAGGGACACAGCCTAGTTTGGTGCTCCACTATTCTAATTAAAGGTAACTCCCACAAGGTCATGACCTCCACTTAACCCTCCAGGTCTGTCAGGCCTGGCGTGGCAACCGGTGTATTGCTGCTAGAGCCATGTAATAGTACTTACAGTCTTTCGTCCCTTTTAATGCATCTTTCCAATCTACTTCAGCCAATTTGTGTTTCATGCATTCATAATTTCCCTTATTCAAATTACATACTCATATTCTGATTGAATGATCTCACTTTTAAACACAATATAAGATTCCATCATATTGTGGTCAATTATCAATAATGGTTCTTTTTTAACAAGATTATTAATTAGTCTGTTCTAGATCCTAGATACTAGATCCAAAGTAGCCTGTTCCCTAGTCAGCTCTTCGGCATGTTACTCTAGAAAATCATTCCTGGGATACTGCAGAGACTCACCATCCACAGTTTTAGTGCTTAATTGGTTTACCTAGACTATGTGCAAATTGAAATCACCCATGATCAGTATGTTGCACATGCTACAAACTTTGCTCATTTTCTGATGTATACCATGCCCCACACCGCCGGTATTATTTAGAGACCTATAAATAGCTCCAACCAGTGTCTTCTGCTCCTCTTTGTTTGTTGGTTTCTCCCAAATGGATATTCTTCCAACCTGAGATCTTCCCTTATTAATGTACTGGTCCCTCCCTTATTATCAGCATAACTCTACCTCGTTCATTCCTGATGAAGGGCTTATGATTCTCCTGCTCCGTGGATGCTGCCTGACCTGCTGTGCTTTTCCAGCGCCACACTAGCGACTCTGATCTCCAGCATCTGCAGTCCTCACTTGCTCCTCTCTTTCCTTCTGTCTGTCCTTCCTGAATAAATACATGAATAATCAGTTCCCACTCCTTATCACAAAACAGCCATTTCAAACATAATTATATTCTACCAAAGAGAACAACATCAAATAAAAAAAATGTAGTTCATAGAGAAATGCAAGTCCACGGTATGTTATTAATTTGCACAGAATTTGAAATACATTACGTTGTTACGCACATGATCACCATGTCAATCATTAGATCTTCTGTGAGGAGGGAACTTAATCAAGAAATTTGCGTGACTCTGTCCTTTTCTTTAAATACTACTAGGTATCTTAAGTATCTGTCTAAATCATTGGCCCAAACAGTTGATTTTTACACGGTCCATGAAACAGTTCAATTTTTTTGTCTGATTTACAGCATTCACAGTTCTTTCAGCTTTTAGTCTGAATTAACGACTCATGGAACAGATTATATGCTCAAGTCTTAGACTGAGACGGGAACTCACAACTTCTGACTCGTTATTAGCTGATTCAAGCTGACATAGAGCATGCAGAGCGTGGTACCCAAAACTAATGTCTTTCTTCAACACTGTTTAGGGAGTGAACACTATATATTAGGTTGATAAGATTAGATTACTTACAGTGTGGAAACAGGCCCTCCGGCCTAACAAGTCCACACCGACCCTCTGAAGAGCAACTCACCCAGACCTACATTTACCCCTTCACCTAACACTACGGGCAATTTAGCATGGCCAATTCACCTAACCTGCACATCTTTTGGATTGTGGGAGGAAACCGGAGCACCCAGAGGAAACCCACGCAGACACGGGGAGAATGTGTAAACTCTACACAGACAGTCGCCTGAGGTGGGAATTGAACCTGGATCTCTGGTGCTGTGAGGCAGCAGTGCTAATCACCATGCCACCCAAATAAAAGGCTGCCATTGGGAACAGGGCTGTTTCTGCCCAGTTTTGAACTGGGGACCTTTTGTGTGTAAGGTGAACGTGATAACCACTACACGACAGAAACAAGTCTAAGGAATGCTCAAATAGGTGAGATGAATACTCCAGCATTGTTCAAACTGGTTTGAGTCCAAAATCAGGGAAATTAGGATTGTACAATATATGAAATACATTTCCTTCTAGTCTCATGTCTGCCAGGCCTCTAACAAAGCCTGCCCCCACAAATCATGCAAATGAAATTTAAAGAATTTGCCGGATTCATTTGCGATAAGATTTAGTTTATAATGGAAAATTCCCAGCAGGCATTTTACACAAGCTTAATGAGAACTTCCCGAATTGTTAGTTTATCATCAACTCAGAGAGAAAAAATGCAAAGAGTCTTTTACTGTGGAGACTAGCCACAGGGACTGACTAACTACTGCTTCTATTCCATTGGAAATTACAAGCAGATCAGTCTTAAACTCTGGGCTGTGTGAACTTAAAAGACAAAGCAATAGAGACATCAAAACTATAAAACTCCTCTTGTTCTCTCTCTCTCTCTCTCTCTCTCGCTTTCTACCTGCAAAGTACTGTTCATTAACCTAAACTTGACATCATCTGTTACTTTTGATGTGCATTGTCTTCTTTTACCATCTACGTGTGGACTAATGGTACCTCCAACAATCAGAATTGTTATATCTTCTGAGACAGTGCTACTTTTACAGCCCTGCCTCAAAGTCAGGCTCTCATTATGAGCTAGACACAGACTTGCAATGAATGCCCTCCACTAGCATTTTGATCTTTTCAAACAGAAGTAATGAAAGAAAAGGATGGTTTTCACAAGTAGAATCTAATAAATAATATTGTTGAGCGCTACATGTGAGATAACTATGTGGAACTATGATGTGGAGGTGCTGGTGTTGGACTGGGGTGGACAAAGTTAAAAATCACACAATAACAGGTCATAGTCCGACAGGTTTATTTGAAAGTACAAGCTTATGGAATGCTGCCCCTGTGATCCTGCCCCAGTAGCTGCTTGACAAAGGAGCAGTGCTCTGAAAACTTGTATGTTCAAATAAACCTGTTGTACTATAACCTGGTATTGTGTATTTTTTAACCATGTGGAATTAGCCACTGCAAGTTAACTGCACAAACCAGACAACTGCACTCAGTCACACACAAGGTCTTCATTCGGCCTATATTAATGCAACAAATTTTGACATAATTGGAAATCACCATGGGGAAGTTAGATTTCACTTTTAATGAAAAACAGGCCTGTTTTTCTTTGTAAGTAATGAACTGCCATGTAACTTTGAAATGTGCAATCTCTGAGAATGTGACTTTGTTAACGGAAACTTTAACAGCAAACAAAAATGGACATCTGGTAATTGCTCATTAATTGATTAATTTTACGCCCTTCAATGTGCATCAGGTGGAAAACAAGTTAACTTTCTGCTTTTTTAAAAATCTGGTTGAAACTACAGAGTTCATAAGATAAAATAGGACTATTTTTAATTTCATGAGTAAAGTTAGCATTTTATTTTTTAAGCAGTGCATGGAATTGGATTATTGAGCCCAATTTTCATGAAGTCTCCTTTTCAACAACATAGCTTTCAGTCTAATTTATTCATGGCCATAACCTGTCTCCAAAATTAGTAGAAACAACAAACAAGTCACACCTGCACACTTCAACAAATGCCTGCCTGGAGATTCCTCAGGTTAATGTGCTTATGTCAGGTTGTGTATCCAATTGAAACACCTGCTTCAGATATCTCAGTGTTAGCTACAGTGCAGTTATTAATAAAAGCCTTGTTAACATCTTGAGAGCCAGTATCAATGATTGTTCCAATGGTCATCAAAGCCAGTTTCCTCACACCACAAGAATATTTAGTTTTTTTTTCATTTATGCTAAGGAGCCAATTTGAAACTAATAGAACCTTTTGCAAAATGATGTACAGCATTGAAATACATTTTGGAAAAGGAAACTGATCATTGGTTGAGAGAGAAAAATACATTTTATAGGCAGAAGTCCAATTTGCCCCAGTGTGGCTTTGCAGGCAAACTCCAGTGCTCTGTTGTTTACCTGATGTCCTGTTTGGTCTTCTAGATTCTTTCTTTAAGGTGTTTGGTTTTCTGCCTGATATAATCAGGTAAAAAGGACATGGAATGCATGTCAGCCTTACTCTGCAAAGCCAGTGCTGACAATCTGAATGCAAGTGATTGCTTTTCATATGCTGTGCCTCCTCTCGCTCGATTCCTTGATGCCTTATGACAGACTTGCTGAGACAAAGCCTTAATCAATTCTCAGTTGAACAGTGACAAATGCTGTTGTGTCAGAAGCAATATGGACCAGGCAGAATAAAACAAACGAAAGCCTGAGGCACTGGCAAACAAGCAGCAGTTAGTGGTACCAGAAAAATGGGGTCTAATTAAGTGAGTAATTTTTAATTTCTCTCATAACATACATGCGCTGAACAGAATATCTTTCAGTATTTATTGAACAATTGCAGCTGTCAGCAATCCATGAGATAATTAATCAGATACATCATATTTTTCAGTAAATGAATTGCTTTGACATGAGGTTAATCACAAAACCACTTTTCCGCTTATTATTGAGAAACTGTTCTTTGCAGTTCTCCCCCATGCTTCTACCATTGGGCTAATTACCTTGAACAGCCTATTTACTTATGTTCTTTCTTAAATAACACAATTCAAATGGCTCCAGGGCATTGATAACATTTCGGAAAAATAATTAATGAATGGGCCCCAAGGTGCTTCATTTTAGCTAACCTTCAAGCGGCCATCACTGCAGATTTCACACTAAACACTGTTTTGGTTACCTATATCTCAAAGGACAGCCAACTAAATAAATATTGTTTAAGAATTATATTATTACCTTCATTTCTCCTGAGGGTCTAATTATTACTATCTTTCTTTTTACCTCTTTTCTTTGATTTGAAGACAATTAACATATGTTATCCTATATGGTCCCCATAGAGTCAGGTCTAGTCGTTGGCATTGTGGTGAGATTAATGAATCTAATTTTTAGTTTGTTAGTTACATACTAATGATAGTAATACATTATTAGATAGTTTGCCAACTTTATACTTGGGCTGTCATTGAAAAGGGGCCAAACTGCAGTGAGTGGAGAGGAGCAGGATTTATAAAAAAGATAGACTTGCATGTTTGCACCCTTGTACAATCACCAGACATCTAATGCACTTTACAGGCATTGAAGTTTTTTTTAAGTCCAGTCAATCTGTTAATGATGCAGGTAATTAGCACAGTGGATGCTCCCAGAAACAACAGTGTGATATTGACCAGATAATCTAGTTCTTATGATGTTGTTTGAGGGGTAAATATTGGCAAGGACATCAGAAGAAATCTCCTGGTCTTCTCCATGTGGTCTTTTATGTCTACTTCAGAGAGAAGACTTGTTTTAATACCTCATCTGAAAGACAACACTTCTGCCAGTACAAAGTGACAACTGCTTTGAGATCCTAGAGACTCTTCATATTGGTAATCACACTCGATGATAACCCAGAATACCCAATGCTCTGGAACCTGGGTTTAACTAACACCACAGCAGCTTGTGGAACTTATTGAGCAAATTTAGTATATAAACCTCAAATGGTGTCATGAAATTACCATTCGTTTAGAAAAATTCCAACTGGTTCATTTATCTCCTTCAGGAAGAGGAATCTGCCATCTTTACTTGGTCAGGTTTATACGATACTACATAACCACAACAGCCGTTGCCTCTGAATTACCCTCTGATATGGCTTAGCAAAGTGACATGGTTGAAGGCCAATTCACTGACTTCTTCATCTCTTGAAAGAATAAAGAAAAACTCAGTTAAAACAAGGCCTCAAATTTCACAAAATCTCACAGGAAAATACAATTTGTGGCAAATTGATTGTTGAAAATAGAACATTGTTGCCGGGCAACGTTTTCAATGTAAAGAATTTATGTATTCACTTGGACAGGTGAGTTGAGGATAGGGAAAGAAAGGAAGAAGAATAATTTTCATGCATCCTCTATGAAGAAAGGTATCACCTGGGGTTACACTTGAAAACAGTCTTTTGTTTTATAGCAGGTGTTAAGAATGACTATGAAGAGTGCAAAGTAGTCTCTCTGGCAGACTGCCATCAAAGTAATCAGAGAAGACAGATTTAGTGTAATGTGCATCTGTGGTCAGGAAAAATCTTCAGTCACTAATCCTAGATCAGTCTAGGTTGGAATATTTCCTCATTAATTTTTGAAATTGAATTGTCTCATACTGCTTGGATCAGTTGGAGTGGTTTTGGACACACTGAGGAGCAAACAGAAAGCAGAGAGTATGGTAGGTAGTAGCTTCAGGGATGTGGTCACACCATAGGGTCAATCAGGTAGATGGATGCACCAGGAGAGGTAAGCAACTAGTGCAGGAGTCTCCTGTGGCCATTGGCCTTTCAAACAAGTATGCCGTTTCGGATACTGATACGGGGGATAGCCTTGCATGGGGAAATAGCAGCAGCAGTCGAGTCTGTGGCACCACAACCATCTCTGCCGTAGAGCAGAATATGGCAATATCCAATTGTGATAGGGAACACTTTAGTTGATCAACAGACAGATGCTTGTGTGGCCTCAAGCAAGACTCCACAATGGTGTGTTGCTTCCCTGGAATCAACATCTCAGAGTGATTGTAGCAAATTCTCAAAAGGGAGCGTGAGCAGCCAGAGGTCATTGTGCACATTGGTACCAACGACATCAGAAGAAAAAGGAACAAGGTCCTGCAGAGTGAATGTAGGACTCCAGACAATCCAAAATTGGATAACAATGTAATAACAGTTATTGAAGTAATGGTTGTCATTATATTGATTGCATTTGATCTGTCTGCACCTCACAGATGAGCCTTTTAATCATAGAATCATAATCATGTAGTATAGATACTGACCTTTCGGTCCAACTAATCCATGCCAAACATAATCCTAAACTTAACTAGTCCCACCTGCCTGTTGTTGGCCCAAATCCCTCCAAACCTTTCCTATTCATGTCCTTCTCCAAATGTCTTTTAAACATTGTAATAGCACCCACATCCATCATTTTCTCAGGTGGTTCATTCCACATGTGAATCACCCTATCTGAAAAAAACCACTCTTGTATTTTTTAAATCTCTCTCCATTCACCTTAAAGATGTGCCCCCTAGTCTTGAAATCCACCATCCGAAGGAAAAGACACCTACCATTAACCCCATCTGTACACTTCATGGTTTTATCTATCTTTATAACCTCCTATGCTCCACTGAAAAAAAAAGCCCCAGCCTATCCAGCCTTTCGTTAGAACTCAAACCTTCCATGAATAAAAACTACCTAAAGAACTTGTAGGCCATTTACCAACTTTGGTGGTAAATGATTCAACTTTGACACTGAATCATTTGGTTTTCACCGTTAGATTAGATTACTTACAGTGTGGAAACAGGCCCTTCGGCCCAACAAGTCCACATCAACCTGCCGAAGCACAACCCACCCAGACCCATTCCCCTACACCTAACACTATGGGCAATTTAGAATAGCCAATTCACCTAACCGGCACATTTTGGACTGTGGGAGAAAACCCACACAGACATGGGGAGAATGTGCAAACTCCACACAGTCAGTCATTGGAGGTGGGAACTGAACCCAGGTCTCTGGCACTGTGAGCAGCAGTGCTAACTCTTATTAGGTTTTCTGCAGTTTACCATTCAAAGTATGTGTCCCTTCATAGAATTAATAGTCTACAAAGTAGGTACATACCCCCAATCCCACCTCCATGTCCAGCTGCCTTAGCCCATGCCAGCTTGAATTTTAATTTCCATTCAGATATCTAACCAGTGCAGTTCAGTTTGCAGTATCTGTCTCTCATCAAATGAACATTTTTGCCTTCCAGTTGTCCATAGTGTTAAGATTAACATCACCTCAATTTTCTTAATTTGTCCTTTTTGAAACACTTTCTATTCCGAAATGTGATATTCATTTTCATCTTTTAAGATGTTTCTGATATTGATCAGAGTTCCAACTGACACATTAGTCTTCATCTTCAGCATCTCATTTCGAATGCATCGAATATCTCATTTACAGATTGCCTGCTTGATGTATTCTGAAGACTCTGTATCTTGGTTTTGGTTCCTATATGATTGCAGGCTGTTCTGTAATCATAGTTCCTTCTTGATTCCGTTCTGTTCTGTAATGTGTCTTGACTGGTTCAAGGAGTATGACCTGTATACTTTAGAAAACAACAGCGTTTGAGTAAATCAATGTAAAGTGTCCTGAAAAAAAAGAGTTTATGCAGACTTCACCTTGAAAAGATAGACAGGGCTAGGTGTTATGCATACAGGTTACTCAGAATTGTGTAGGATACATGATAGAAAAAGGTCATTCAGTCCAGTCAGTCTATACCAACTTTTACCTTCCACTTGAAGAACCTCCTAGTGTCTGTTAACTGACACTATCAGCATTATCCATTATTTTTCATCTTCCTCATGTGCCAATTCACCATTAAGTATACCCATGCTATTCTCCTCCATTACCATTGGTAGTAACTTCCACAATTGCATCATTTTCCAGGAATTTTTTTTTCTGAATTCCTTATTTGATAATTCAATGATGCTTTACATTGAGAGCCTCCAATTTAGTTTTTCCCTGTGAATATAAATTCTCTCTCTCTCCCTTTCTCTCTCTGTATTCACTCTGTCAAAACCTGACATCAGTGTGAAGAATTTTATTTGGTCAGTACTGTCTGCCCTCTGTAACATTTATGCAGGTATAGAAGTAGCTGGATATTAGGTGGTGGTTCTTTTCCTAGAAATGAGTAAAGTTATGAAATGCTATAAATGAAGTCACCCCCCTGTCCCTCCACTACCATTTCCACTCCAGTTACAGTCTCCACCCCGACTCCCAGCTCCACCCCTACACCAGGTCCTAGCTCCCAACCCTGCCTTGTTATCACCATCCCACTAGACCCTCCCCCGCATTGAGGATGAACAATCAGTCCTCAGAAAAGGCCTTATCTTCATCCCCCTCTGCTCCCGGATCAACTTCTCCTCCTCTCTGTTATGAAATGCTTGCCCAACTCATGTGGTGGGTACGAGTTGTCTGATTTTTTTTCAAATGAGTTAGGTTGTGTTTTGACTTGAGAAGACACCATGTCTTAGAAAAATTCAAAAATGTACTATAAATTAGCGTTAGACCAATTTCAGTCAAATACAGCTATTCAGAAGATTCATCATGCTCCACTCAAAACATTAACTTTGTTTTTCTCTACACCAATATTGCCAGACCTAAGGAGTATTCTCAGCACCTCCCATTTTTATTTTGGATCTGCAGTATTTTCTTTTTTAAAAAAAAATTCTTGCACTAGCACTTAAACTGTGATGCTTGTGCAAATCCAACTGTTGAAAAATGTGTTGCTGGAAAAGTGCAGCAGGTCAGGCAGCATCCAAGGAGCAGGCGAATCGATGTTTCGAGCATAAGCCCTTCTTCAGCCCTTCTCCTGCTCCTTGGATGCTGCCTGGCCTGCTGCGCTTTTCCAGCAACACATTTTTCAGCTCTGATCTCCAGCATCTGCAGTCCTCACTTTCTCCTAAATCCAGCTGTTTACCACTATAAATTGACTGGCATCATGTGTCATTTTTTTTACTGCAAATGATGAGTTAAAATCACAGTATAAATAGTATTATTCTTTTCTAAGCACAAACCAAATATATTTATGGAAAGATGCCAATTTTGGGTCACTTAAAATACAAGTCAAGCCTTTGGCTTTGCTCTATGATTTCCAGTCAGAATTCAATGTTTTTGAATATGGCATATGGAAGCTTAATAATGTAAAAATCTATCAGACTAAGCTTGTTTCCCAGTTTCATGAATAGCAAACATTCAATTAACGGCTCATCGATCCATTAGCAGTTTTGTTCTGGTCTGAAAAATGTGTACTGTGTCCACCTCTTAGCACAAAGTGCTGCAAGGTTTTAAGGGCTGTATTGATTTACTTTGAAGACTTGTGATCCAAGCCCTCATACCAATTAATTTGGGGATCAAAAGATTGTGTGTTCCATGGTGGAGTGTGCTTTAGCCTCTTGCTCTCAGTGTAGTTGAGTAATAAGGCAGTACTTGTAATGCGCAATGACAAGACTATTATTTTATCAAATCATATAACTTTCTCATTTCCTGGCACTCGTTTATTACTCTCAACATTTGTGTAATTCTTGCCTATATATTCCCTGAAAATATCTCAAAACACATTTTTGTTAGAAAGGAAAGCTGTATCTAAGCTGTATGCTAGTTGTCTCCTTGCCAAGATAGAGTGAGCATTTCTTTCAGACTCTAGCACATAAACACTTGCCAGCTCAATTAAGATTTGCATATGCCTTTTTCTTTCATTACAATCCCTCGGAAGAACATAGCATTCCATGTGCAGGTGTGACAGAACTCACACATTTCTTAAGAGATCAGATTTTACAACTAACGAACCTCAGTATAGAACCAGAGAAAACTTCAGAAAGAGGCCATTCAGCTTTTCACATGTTTCTTGGCTGAATAAACGTAGCTGCCTATCCTGATCCTACTTATCGCCACCTACTCCGTACCTTTGCAGATCACAGTGCTTCAGGTGCAGATCCCAGTTCTTCTTAAAAGATTTGATGGTTTTGATCTCAAAAACTAAAATGGGCAGATATCCACCACCATCTGCGAGAACAAATTTTTTTCTCATGGTTCCTCTAATTCTTCT
Organism: Hemiscyllium ocellatum; assembly: GCF_020745735.1. Classification (NCBI taxonomy): domain Eukaryota; kingdom Metazoa; phylum Chordata; class Chondrichthyes; order Orectolobiformes; family Hemiscylliidae; genus Hemiscyllium; species Hemiscyllium ocellatum. Next base: position 23,995,933 of record NC_083406.1, on the reverse strand, counting down.
ACCAACCATGTTAAACGTGTTTCACCTGGTAAATGACCCCTCCCCTCAGGGAAACAGATCTTTCCCTTCCATTTTGTCCAAACCTTGATGATATTTTATATCTCAATCTGCTCTGTTCGAAGGAAATCTACACTAGCCCATTCAATTTTTCCCCCATACCTCCAACTTTCTAGCACTGACAACATTGTTTTAAGTGTCTTTTGTACCCTCTCTAAACGATTATGTCTTTCCTGTAATGTGACGATCAGAACTGTACACATAACTCCAGCTGTGGCCTCAACTGTATCTTATACAGTTCAAGTATACACCCTTCCTCTTGTAGTCAATATCTTGCCCAATGAAGGAAAGAATCCTGCTTGTCTTCTTTACGACCTGTATACCTATTGTATTATCTTTTGATACCAGTGGACAAGCACTCAATGTATCTCATATCCTGTATACCTTTCAATGTCTTACAATTTGTTATTTATTCACTTGCTTTATTGTCTTTCCCAAATGTGTAACCTAACAATTCTTTGGACCCAATTTGCCACAACCCCCTCGATTCTAAAGTCTTCAATTTTTGCCATATGAAACCTTACTGAAATCCATGTAGACAACATCAACTGCAATATCCTCAGCAATCTTCCTTTTTACTTCAAGCAAACATCCTGTCCCTTAGGATTCCCTCCAGCAACTTTCCCACCACCGACGTCAGGCTCACTGGTCTATAGTTTCTTGGCTTGTCCTTACCACCCTTCTTAAACAGTGGCACGATGTTAGCCAGCCTCCAGTCTTCCAGTACCTCATCTGTGACTATTGAAGATACAAGTATCTCAGTAAGAGGCCCATCAATCACTTCCCTAGCTTCCCACAGAGTTCTAGGGTACACCTGATCAGGTCCTGGGGATTTATCCACCTTTATGTGTTTCAAGACATCCAGCACTTCCTCCTCTGTAATATGGACATTTTTCAAGATGTCACCTGTGAGAAGAAAGAGAGATAACATCTCAAGTCTGGCAATTCTTCATCAGAATGGATTTGATGCTAAATTGTCCATTGTGTAGGTTATTGGTCAGGGGTGAATATAGGGTAGGAGAATGGGTCTGGGTGGGTTACTCTTCAGAGGGTCAGTATGGGCTTGTTGGGCCAAAGGGCCTGTTTCAACACTGTAAGGATTCTAATTCTAATCAGATGGGAGAATCCTTGCAACCTCAATCTTTAAAAATTGTTTCCTGCACTGAAATGTTTGGACTGGAGTTTTTGCTTTGGGGAAAGGGGGTAAGTCGTTGCATTTGGATTGGAATTCAGGCCAGATGATGCAGGGACAGCTGAGGATGCTGCCAATACCTGAGGCTGCCTTGTTGGAAAGCCTGGCAAAGACTAAACTCAAAGAATAGAACATGAAACTTGAGCTCTCGTCACCTTTTTTTATTCTATGGCACTTCATACCCGTTATGTCAACCTGGTACCTATTTCTACCCACCACCTTCTCCTTTAGAAGAGACAGAAGGGGAAAACACACTTATTCGTAAAACCATGAAAACAAGTGTCATCACTTCCTGATATTTGTTGACACTTCTTGACACGTCTCAACACTTGTTGACACTGCACAGTTCTTGGCAGATCTTTTATATGCTTGACCATTGCAAAGGATTTGTGCACATTTTATGCACAGATAACTCCACAATTAACAATCCAAAGACGCTTAGCCTGAAATTATATGCATGGGTGTACTTCAGCTTTCCAAAGCGATACCCTTGTGATCTTAAACTAATGCACTAAGACCAAATCAGCTCTTATCCAGGTCTAATCATCACAGTGTGGGTTTCATCCAGCAGTGATTCAAACAGCAGTAGTATCAAACTCTAATTTGAGGGGAGGCAGCTGATCATTTAAATAGCCAGATGCCTTTGCACACATACAATAAAGATTTGATCTGAGGTGACAGAGGGAAGGTTTTGGGAAAAGAGGTTCGAGATGAATGTGAAGACATCTTTTAATATAGTGAGTGGTCATCTTCTGAAATTCACTACCTTTTTGGGGTGTTAGAAGGCAAAAATGCTGAATAATTTGGAAAGAAAATAACATGGGCACTTGAAGGAATTAAACTTGTGGATGATTGGTATGCTGTACAAAGACCTGGCATTTTTTTTGAAAGGCGAAATGGCCACATTTTATTCCATTATAACTCAATGACAATCTTGAAATCACTACTTGGACAAAAGCTCCCCTAAAGGCTTCAAGGCATCATCACTGAAGTGGTTAGAGGATATTTCAAATGTTAGCTTTCTGTTAATGCTGTGAAAAATTTAGTGCTTTCAATGTTCTGTCGTTTTAGTTCATGTGAGAGCTGCAAAATTGATTTTCACATCTCCTGAGTTTAAAGCATAAAGCAAAGAGAGAAACACTTTTTAATTCTCAGAATTTCAGGCGACAAATCAGATAAAGGAACTAGAAATTTTTCTCAGAGTTCTTATCTTTTTTCCAGAAAACCTGCAACAGTCCTCAGAGAATTAACTCTCCAAATCTGATCCATTAGGAATAATTACAGATATTTTGTTCCCTCATTATTATTCATTATCAGCAGGCAGACCAGCCAGCAGTTACATAAGGGGAATATTGGCATGTTAGAAATAAAGTAACAGCAATGCTTTTGGAATAATTTAATAACACAAATGATTGTGAATGAGTTGAAGGAGAAATTTCAGTAGAAAACATATGATCAGAGATAGACTTCAAAATCTAGCTTTGTGAAGTAATTTTTTAAAAAATAAGTTGATATATTTAATCTTCATCCTCCTAAAGAACATTTTATATATGTGCATGCATATATTAAATAAATATGCACTATGCATACACACAAGCTCTCTCTCTTTCTGTCACTTCTACATACACATACACACATGTATATATGATCATATTTTTCTTAACCCAAATTAATTCACGTGTCTGGAACAGCAGGAAACAGAGAAAAAAAAAACTATGGTGTTATAAAGCAAAGAACTACAGGTGTTGCAGATCTGAAACAAAAACAAAAATTGCTGGAGAAACTCAGCAGGTCTGGCAAGATCGGTGGGAAGAAAGCAGAGTTCATGTTGCAAGTCCATCAAATCCATTCTGATGAAGAATAATCAGACTCAAAATGTTAACTTTCTTCACACAGGTGCTGCCAGTCCTGCTGAGTTTCACCAGCAATTTCTGCTTTTGTAATAAAAGTATGGTAATTTTAACACATATGGAAGACTGTACTTGACGGCTAATGGGAAGTAAATGATTCTATCATTTCAAAACCCTCTACCACCTCCTAATTTCCATTTTATTGGGATGAATTGAGCTGGGGGAGTTTGTCAGTTAAATTTTTAAAGTAAGCCGCATGTCATTTGAACAGACCATTTGAACAAGTTTTTTGTGTTTTTTTTTGAATTTTGCCTGCATTTCCCTGAGCTTGGTATCCTGGCAGGTCGATGGAGGTGAGAAGGATAAGATCCATAGGGTAATTACATATGCAGCACTTGAAAAGTAGCAGAGATTTGTCTTCTGGACTGCTAAGTTTCAGTCTGTATGATTCCTGATTCACCTTCCTAGTACCTCTGACCCTCAACAGCAGACCTCCACCACACGTAAAATATCCCTCTATTTTCCTGGTATCCCTTCTTCTAATACACAACAAGCAGCATCCAACCTGTTTCACCTGTATGTGAACCAGGCTGGATTTTGGTTGGGAAATCTACAGTTTTTTTTAAACTTTACTCCAGCACATTAGACACTGGGTCCTACAATGATTCGGGTTACTAGGATGATGAAGGGACTGGAGGGTTTAGTTAAAGGGAGAAGCTGAATAGACTGGAGCTTTCTTCCCTGGAGCGTCGGAGGCTGATTAGTAACCTTAATGAGGTTTTGAAGGTCATGAGTAGCCAAGGTCTTTTCCTAGCGTTGGGGAGTCCAAAGTGTGAGGGCATTGGCTTAAGATGGAGGGGAAAGATTTAAAAAGGACCTGAAGGGTAACTGTTTCGTGCAGAAGATGGTGCAAGTTTGGAATGAGCTGCTAGAACAAGTGGTGGAAGTGGGTATAATTACAACAAGTGAAAGATATCTGGATGGGTATATGAACAGGAAGTATTTGGAGGGATATGGGCTAAGTGCTGGCAAATGAGATTAAGACAGATTGGGATGTCAGATTGGACAAGTTGGACCAAAGGGTCTGTTTCTGTGCTGTACAAATCTATGACTCTATGAATCTACTACAGGGTCTTGTGGGGCATTGTTTTTTATTGGCTCTTTGATGAAGCTAGCAATTGTCATGTTCCTTTCTCATAGTTCCAAAAAGCTTTATACTTCCAAGTACTTATCAAATTCTCTTTTGAAATTCACTCTTGATCTGCTTCCATTGTCCATTCTGATCTGATATTTCAATGTTGTACGAAGAAGGGTGTACTACATTGCCTTAAATACCAACTATGAAAAGATTCCATGACATTAGTTGAAGATCAGAAAAGTTTTCCCTGCCGAATCAACAACAATAAAACATGATGTGGAGGAGCTGGGTTTGGACTGGGGTGGCTGAAAACGTGTTGCTGAAAAAGCGCAGCAGGTCAGGCAGCATCCAAGGAGCAGGAGATTCGACATTTCGGGCATAAGCCCTTCTTCCTGCTCCTTGGATGCTGCCTGACCTGCTGCGCATTTTCAGCAACACATTTTCAGCTCTGATCTCCAGCATCTGCAGACCTCACTTTCTCTTCTTGGGCTGGGGTGGGCAAAGTTAAAAATCTCACAACATCAGGTTTATTTGGGGGCAGTAGCTTTTGGAGTACTGCTCCTTCATCAGGTAGCTGTGGAACGGATTCAAGAGGAGTAGTATCAGTTGCGAATCATTTATTTACAATGACTGAAAGAGTTATGATTCTAACGTGGACTGCAATTAGAGAAAAAAAGTTGCAACCATGGCAACGTCTTAAGCAGTTTCAATTTTGTGATTTATTTTCCCCAGCATGATGTCTTTCACACTACATACTGCTCCATCAACAAGAGAGCCATTTGCTGAGCAATCTGAATGGCATCCTTGAAGTTTAGCCCATTAAAAGATGATTTGATCAAAGATTTCAATATATTTAGTTGATATTGATAGAGTAGATAGCAAGGAGCTATTGACATGAGTTGGGAAGTCTAGGACATGTGAACAGACCCAGAATTAGGCATTTTCAGGAGTGAACTTAGGAAATTCTTCTGCACAGCAGAGATATAAAATTCACTTACTAAGCTGCAATTTATGCTCGCTCGTTGATTAGCTTTAAATATGTAATTGATAGATTTTGTTTACCTATGTTATCAAGGAATATAGGGTAAAGGGAGGTCAAATTGATTAGTTATTAAATTGCAAAGCCGACTTAAGAGGCTAATTACTTTCCTCCAGTTCCTATGCCCTTATGAAAATAGATAATTTCCCAAACATTAACTCTTTCTGAAAACCCATTGTTATGATCCCAGCTGATTATGTTTCTGGACATGTCAGATCCCAAATTGAAATCTGGCTTGATAAATCACATTTTGTTTAGTTTGGTGAAACATAAGTACACAAAACTACAGATTTGGTTTTAATAATAAATCAGAAGCTAATTACACAAAAGAAATTAACTTAGAATAAACGAAACTATACACATATAACACAGATTTAAAGAATTCACAATACGTCATGCGTTATGTAAATTAGGATCCTATTAATCCCAAAACACTCCTTCATTATATTCACACCAGAAAGAATTCCCTTCTATTTCCTATCTATAAAGTTTAAGGAAACTATTGCTTAATGCCCTCTCTTGAGAATCTGTCAGCTTCGTGTTGAAGCCTTTATACAACTGAGCTTAGATTTTCTCAGCTTCCAATAATGCCTTCAGGGTTTGAACCAAACACTTCTGATCTGCAGCTGTTAAACTAAACTCCTTGCACTGAGCTAACATCTTTTGTAACAGTCCCAAACTACCAGTGTTTCTCTGGAGCAGTTTTACACACATCCAGCTTGAACCAAATTTTGGCAAACTTTCTCACACTGAAGCTAAAAAGTTTTACTCCCAAATTATGGATAATTCCCTGAAAGCCCCTCTAAAAATTCCATAACCTTTTATCCAAAAGCTTGATGCACCATACAGGGGAGGCAATGGCCTAGTGGTATTATTGGTGGACTGTTACTTCGGAGACCCAGGTAATGTCCTGGGGCCCTGGTTTCAAATCCCAGCATGGCAGATGGTGGAATTTGAATTCAATAAATATCTGGAATTAAGATTCTAATGATGACCATGAATCCAATGTCAATTGTTGCTGGCTTTAACATGAATAGTTGCATTAAATTTCCAATCCTAGTTCAGGTTACATGCCTCAGTGTCTGCAGCAAGACAGCTGTTTTTGGATTATTTGAAAATATAATTAATCTGTACAATCAGGGAGTTTTAGGAAAGTGTGTAAGCTATTGAAGAGTTCCTACCTACCACCCAGACTGGTTACTGTAAGGTTCAATGGGGATGTGGAAAGTTTGCTTTTTCTCATAGGTGGGTCCAGACCTGGGGAATGCTGTTTTAAAATTAGAGGACACCCTTTTAGGACAGAAGTTTCTTTTTTTAACTCTGCGGTTTGTGTGGTTTTGAAACTCTGCTGCAGAAGGTGCAGAGGCAGCATCATTCATTTGTTAGGGCAGAACTGGATAGTTTACTGTTCAACAAGGAAATCAAAGGTTAACTGGGGTAGATATTAATTTTTTTTAGCAGTAGTTACATTTTACACTAACTAATGATTATTTGAACCACTGCTTCTTCACCCAATTTCCCTTTGAACAACATCTCTCTCTCTCCTTTTCCCTAATAATGGCCCTGAGTGGCTTGCAACAGATCAGTATCTTTCTCCCCATGGAGGCAGAAATTATTAAATATACTGTGACATGTCTTTGTGTTATGTTTTCATCTTGGTAGCCTGCATCACCAGGCCACATTGAGGTAAGCATTTTGTTGTCACCAGCAGTCAGAATTACACGTGCTTCTTGGTAAGTAGTGAAGAGAGTGGAGGGTGTCACACTACTGCAGGGAAATGAGTTAGCTTGACAGTCTAGAAGCCTTCTTTATTACACGAAACACACCACATAATTGCAACACTGTTGTAGCTCTTTTTCTTTGTCTGGTTTACCTTACTCTATCCTGATCATCCCTCTTGTCCTCCTCTCCCTCTGAAGGTTTTGACTCCTTGTTCATTACCGTGTCGTTGTTCCCTGCCTTATGTGGTATGTACAGCATACGATATACCTGTCATTGCCTTATGAGATTCAGAAAGAAAGCCTTTGAGATCAACCTGTGAGTGGCAGCTCATTTTGCATATGCCACCATCTACAGTTATCAAAGAGAAGAGGACGCTTAACTGACACTTGCAAGAGATTTGTTGGTGTACACATTTACACGGCACAAATGTTATTCTCATGATGCAGGTACCTGAATCCTTGGGCTGCATCAAACACCATGCATGCATAAAAGCATCACCCCAGTCTTTGATACCTTGGAAGCTTGTCTGCTGTTGTGAACTAACCAATTAACAAACATAGTATAAAGCAATAGTTCTTAAGGAGTTGATTTAAAGTTGTATTGAGCTCCTCCCTGTCTGGTGTCTTACAGCTCCTGGGTGGAAGATCAGTCAGACTGTCCTGAGACAGATGTGTCTCTTTACCTCTTGTAAACAATAGTTAATATGTCTAAAAGTTCATGGACCCCAGTATATATTTACTTTTATGTGATAAACAACGACTTGAGTGTTGTTGAGAAAAGATATGTTTTATTGAAATGTTCTTCATTAAGACAATTTAAAAAAATACCAATGTGAAGACCAAATAGCACTCATACAGCATGGAAGGACGGTTCTTTCAGCTGGGATAGCTCCTAGCAGAATAGATGTTAATTGGCAACAAAGTGAGCCAGCCAAGCCAGGAGACATGGATCACACCCTTCTGTGTAAAATTGAGCCCACTGAGTTCACTTCCTGGCAGAATAAATCTTGCCTGTGATTTCCTCCATTTTATGAATATACGCATGGTTGACCCTCCCTGGTGCTGGACTGCTAACCAAGTATGCGTTGGACATCCACCTGAGTGTTAATCATTGGAGAGCAGATCAGTTTCAGAAATGGGTGGAGAATAGAACCTCAAAGCTGTGGAGGCTGAGCCATTAAATTCTCAAGGATGAATTCGACTTTTGAACTGTAGGGGTGTCATGTATTCTCAGGAAAGGCTGGAAAATGGAGTCGAGGCAAGGATCAGATCAGACATGATTGTACTGAATGGCAGAGCAGGCCTGAGGGGGCCATATTGGCCTACTCCTGCTGCTATTTCTTATGTTCTTATGATGCGTTTAGAATCCAAGAGAACATCGCGAAACTGGTAATAGGTTTTGTGAACCCTTAAATCAACGTGCAATGTTTATTTATTTGCTGAAAGCACTGGTGAGCTGCTTGAGCTGAAAAGCCACTAAGAACATAACCGCTTAAGTATGCCAAACAGCACTTGAGAGATTTTGCATCGGCATTTTGTTTTTTTTGTGAAATAGAAGTTCCCAGAGTTCCACCTGGATATGCCCACAAAGATCACAGAAGTAATCTACACTCTGTGACCTGGACTCGCTATAAATAAATAAACTGCAAATGCCTGTGGGCTGTAATCCTTGGCAGGCTATTGCAATGAGGTCGCCCACCTGCTGGAGTCACAGAAGTATGAGGGGTGAGAAAAAGCAATCACTTCAATGTTTAATTCAGTTTGGTGAACTTTCCAGTTTAAAAGGGAAGGTAATCCCAAAGATAAGTTGCCTGTGGTTAACTGTGTTCGCTGATATTTGGCTGACGTGCTTTTCCTTGCTGATTTTCTTTCAGAATTCTCGCATCAAACAGCAAAGAGACCATTTGGCCCACTATGCTGCTGCCAACCGCTTTAAAGCAGCTATCCAATTAATGCTGCTCTTTCCCCTTGTCCTGTAGTGTTGTTTTTTTTTGAAATTGTGTATCTGCTTAGCCGCAGGTGGATATTTACATTGGCCTCACGCCTTCTCTAAGTGATGAGTCAGCCTGTTTACATGCACCTACCTTGGCGGTTCGCCTGATCCCACTGCTTTGACTTCACATTTGCCACGTCCTGACAAACTCGCACGACTACAGACGCTTGTTTAGTTACCTCTGCTCATGTGGCGCGCTTCTCAGCATTAACAGATTGTTTAACTTCAGGATCATCTGAATAATGAGGAAGCCTTGGGCACAATCCTCCCTTCACAACTCCTTTTTTTTGTGTGTGCAAGGCTGGACTGGAACAGCGTGAACTCCTCATGCATGGCAAGCTGTAGTTCATCCAGTTTTGCGATTCCCGACAGCCTGCCTCACTGCACGCATTTCCTCTGTGTGTGTGTAACCTGGTGAAAAGCAGAAAAGGAACTTGCAACGAACAGTTAGCGTAGGTGTGCCGAAAACACAGATCAGCACTTTGTGATCGCTTCTTCTGGAATTGCAGGACTCCGGTTATAGAATTAATATTTTAATATAATAACACATAACTTTTTTTGTCCAGGAATAAATTCATTTTGATATTTAAAGTTATGGGAATGGACATGATACTGTAATGGTGACACCATTAATCCTGTTCACGGCTTGATATCTAGAACAGCATTCAACTGTTACTTGTCAAATGGGGTTAACTAATAAATGACAGATTTTCATTTATATGCACACCACGATCTTTTATAGGCAATCAAGGTTATATGAAGGATAGTCAGTGCACTTTCGTGGAATATGGGCATAACTGAGACTAGGTTCATATTCCAGATTTAAAATGAGACAAGAATTCAAAGCTTTTTGTCGTCTACTCATCAAGATTAAGACACAATGAGCAGACTTGAGAAAAGGCACATCTGACTGCAGCACTGCTTCAGTATTGCAGTAACGTTGCCGAGATTTTAAACCTCTGGATGACTCAGTGATTACAATGCTATTAATAAAGCAATGTTTAGAGACAAAAACACCGCAGATGCTGGAATCCAAGGTAGACAAGCAGGAGGCTGGAAGAACACAATAAGCCAGGCAGCAGCTTCCCCACCCCCTGGTGCTGCCTGGCTTGCTGTGTTCTTCCAGCCTCCTGCCTGTCTACCATTAATAAAGGAATAGCTGGCGGAGCATTATACAATCAGGACTGATTCGCAATGATATTGACGACCAAGTCAGAATCTGAGAATAAGGGGTCTCACATTTAAGACAAAGGTGAGGAGGGATTTCTTGTCTCAAAAGTGTTTTGAATCTGTGGAATTCTTGACAGCAGAAGGCTGTTGAGGCTGGCTGATTAAACATGTTCAAGGCTGCGATAGACATACTTTTAATCAGTAGGGGAATTGAGAGTAAGGGGGAAAAGGCTGAAACGTGAAGTTAAGGATTATCAGACCAGTCATGTTTTCATTGAATGGCAGACTAGACCCAAAGAGCAGACTGACTTATTTGTACTACTACATCGTATGATTTTATATTCACTCCTGTACTAATATTGATTCCAAACTGAAAAAAAAGTTATTGTAAATAATGCAGCTTTATTGGTGTTTCAAAAGTGCATTGTTCATTGGGGATTTATTGCAGTGACCAATTTGTTTGATTGCATAAGAGAATAATTGAACTGATAGTGGCTATTTTATTATTTATAGAGTTATACAGCACAGAAATAGACCCTTTGGTCCAACTCATCCACACTGACCAGTTTCGCAAACTAAACTAGTCCCACTTGTCTGCATTTGGCCCATGTCCCTCTAAACCATTCCTATTCATGTATTTGTCAAAATGTCTTTTAAATGTTGTGAGCATACCTTTGATACCCATAAGTTAGGGGAAAAAACACCAGCAGTTTGACATAATGGTACCTTTTAGGTGTTCTCAGGAATAGATGGTCATTTTATGCATATTTAAAGGACAAAGGCTCATACTGTTATTTAAAAATCTACCAGTCAGCATTGGAATTCCTCTTTCCATTTTTGATAAAACAAAAATGACTCCCTTACTTCCGCCAATTTATCAGGTTGATCTTTTCATGGACGGGCCTGCAGAGAACTCCTTCAGTGCAGAAAGTCTCTGAGAGACCAACCTTTAGAATATGCACAGAAACGATTCCCTCTTTTCATACTGGCTGCCATATTATAATAAATAACAGTTTAAATGTCTCATAACGCACTGCATCAGTGAGTTGTAAGTGAGTCAGAAAAGGGAAAATGGGTTGCATATATGGGACATTAGAGAGTTAGTGGCTGAGGTGGGTGAAGTAAGGCTTTGGGCAGTAGCAAAGTGATCTGGCAGGCTACAGGTGGCTAGAGTGCAGATTGGTCGAATGGCACAATGGTAGTTGGTTAAGTACCAAGTATGTGGAAATGTGTGTGTCTAAGGTGGCAAGGTCAAATGAGATTGAGTCATTGAAAATTGAGCGTTGGGGGAGCAGAAGGATTGAGGCTGGGCTTATTGGACAAAACGTACACAGTAGATTCAATGGAGTCAGATGTTGATAGGCATTGGAGAGTTCCGGAGGTTGGAGGGTCAAGGGGCATTGGAGAAGGGGAGTTGGTTTACGGCGGATGATCAGTTGACATTGATACCTTATAGCAAGGTTCAATATTCTCGCTATCTAACCATCACCATTGCATTCAGCAACAACTGGGCCAATGCTGGCTTCTACTAATCCATGGGCCAATTTGAGGCCCTTGTTCATCATTTGTGGCATTTTACTGTAAATGACGAGTGCTCTATTCCCATTCAGAGTTCATAAGATATAAATCTTGGAGACTTATCCACAGTTTTGAAGAAGTTGGTCAGGGTCCTTCCATTTTGATGCCCTGTGCCTCACAGAAGGCCTCCTCCCCCAAGGTTAGGGCCATTCTTGCTTGAACCCATTCCCTTCAGAGCCCTCTCTATTGCAGGGCCATCTTGAAATAGCTCTGATGATGCTACCTCACTGTATTCCATAGTGACTTCCTCCATGGTTTCTCAATGGGGATTGACTGCAATACCATTAGTGACCACTGCAACCAGTGGCACTGCTGGGATGGGAGAGCTGCTGCCCTCTGGCTGCAGGCAACAGCCTTAACCGACAGCCTGAAGACTGCAAAATCCAGGCATGACCTCCCAGATGAGTGGATGTTTGCCTGGTTGTTCAGTCAATGAATAAGACCTGACGTGAAACTACCTCTGCATGAAATCCAGTGAAGTTTGCCAGACTAATATTATTCAATTGTCACAATTCAACTTTAGTGTTACAACACATATGCACATGCACATATACACACCCACAGTAACATGTTGATACAAACATAAACACGCAGTTGTATATATTGATTCACATGTGTGTATATATACACATAAACAGCGATATTATTGTAGCTTTAGATCACAACACCTTCAGTTAATTGTAGAATTTGTTGAACAATGCTCCTATGATGTGTTCTGTCATGTTTTACAGTATTAAAAGTGATATGTAAATACAATTTGTTAGTTATGAATAAATGATTAATAAGGGAAGCTGAGTGTAGTGGTAATGCTATTAGACTAGTAATCTAGAGTTCCTAAAGTGCCTTGGGACGTTGGTTTAAATCCTGCTGTAGCAGATGGTGAAATTTGAATTCAAAAATTAATTTAAAATGCTTGCATAATGGTGACCTTGTAACTGCTGTCTATTGTAAGTATCCATCTGGTTCACTAATACCTTTAGGAAAGGAAATTTGTTTTCATTCCCCGAACTGGTCTAATCTGACTCCAAACCGTCAGCAATGTGGTTGACTCTAAACTGCCCACCGAATTGTCAAGCAAGCCACTCAGTTCAAGAACACTGGCCCAGCTAGCATTGCTCTCATAAATGAATGGAAGCATTCTGCTTCTTGACAAAGGTGGGGATAGTTCCAAGTGATGAGTGTTGTAGTACTTCTAATTGACAGAGTCATTCAGTTCAGTTGAAGTGCTTCTTCAGTTGAAAAATGCTGTTTTAGTTCCTTTCTCATTTTAAAATTCTTTGCAAGTGGGCAAAGAGTGCTGTCTCTTTGCCAGAAGGGACTGTTCATAAATTTTGTATAACTGAACAAATTGGTTGCAAATCGCCTCCCTATCCTTGGCTTCTTCACAACCGCAGTGAAAATGTTAGCAATATAGTCCCTGGATAATGAAGGGTAAATGTGCAGCCTAGATTTCTAACATTTCTTGGTTGCTTGATGACCCCACCCTCTCTACACATTACTCAAAAAAAAATTGCTGTTCAAACTATATCTTTATTTCCAACAGCTTTAGGGGCTCAAAGCAAATATCAAACAATGTGAGTTATCATTTATTAATACCTCAAATATTAATTTGTACATGATCATTGTACAAAACTCTGGTGAAATATTTAGGTGCATTTGTTTCTCGGCAAAGTTATAAAGACAGGAACGCGAAAATAAAACAATAAATCACAGCTAAAGGCACAATGATAAACCCAAAATTAGACCTTAATTACTTGCTCCTTAGAGATGAGTTTCTAAGTGGTTTTTGAATGGATGACTACAAAGCAGCATCGAAACCTGTTCTCTCCCCTTTATCTGCACTTCTTAATAAAAAAAGGTTCATGGGATATGAGCATTGCTAGCAATATTTGCTGTTGAAAAGGTAGTGGTGAGCCACCCTTTGCACGCTGCAGTTGGATATGGAGAAACAGGATTTTGACTCAGCAACAATGAAGGAAGATTAGTAAGTGCATGAAAGCAGACTTTGGGGTTGTGGTTTTTTTCATGTATATGCTACCATTGTTCCTCTGGGAGGTAAAAATTGCAAGTTTTGAAGGTGCCATCAAAAAGGCCTGAGAAAGTTACTGTAATGAAACTTGTAAATAGTATGTACTGTGACCATGGTGTGGCAATGGTGGAGTTGAGAGTGAATGTTGAAGGTGTTGGCTGGGGTGCCAGTCAAACAGACTGTTTTGATTTGATTGTTGTAAAAGTTCCTGAGTGTTGTCGGAACCGCACTATTCCAGGCAATTGGCGAGTATTCCATCACACTGTACTCTTCCAGGTGACTGGGCAGTATCCATCACATATCCGATTTGTAAATGGTGGACAGGCTTTGTGGAGTTTGAAGGTGAGTTTCTTATTTCTAAATTCTCAGCCTCTGTCTTGCTATGGAATCACGAGTATTTAAATGGTTTGTTAAGGTTTTGGTCCCCATGGCATTAATGATGGAATCTTCAGTGATGACACTAATGAATGTCAAGAGGAAGAACCGAGACTGTATATTCTCATCTGTGTCTATAACAATACATGCTTTGGCACACTTGCAACCATTAGTTACAAAATAATGGGCACTATGTTCAGCCAATCCTGTGTTTTCTTTGCTCTGTACTTCTCTGACACCCTTTCAGGCCGCCTCCTCCCTGCCATCCCTCCAACCAACTCTTCCCTCCAACTACCAACTGGATTAATTCCTCCTATCAGCTAACCAGATCATACCTTCCACTTATCATTACCTCACCACTCTGTCCCTTTCCCCATCCATAACACATTCCCCCTTTATTTGCAGCTCCTGCTACCCCCACCTTCAGTCCTGAAGAAGGGTTATACCCGAAATGTCAACTTCTCCATCTGCTGATGCTGCCTGGATTTGTGTGTTTTTCCAGCCTCCTTCTTGTCTACTTTGCATGCACCCTGTCTCTTCTCAGAAAAATAAACCATGTCTTGTATGGGTGTAGCTCCTGAGATGTTGCTTACTCTTGTTTCTTCATCCAAATGATTGTTGTTCAATGATGAGATTCAAGGCCATTCGATCTTAGTGACTGTCACATCCACCCACCTTCAGCTGGATTTAAGACACAGCAGTCATTGGATAGCAATGAGCTCTGTAAAGTCCAGTTTATTCTTGTAATCTTCACCGTGAGTGCAAAGAATACATAATGGCCTGTTGGTTCCAACTGAATTTCAATTGATTAGATTACTTACAGTGTGGAAACAGACTCGCCGAAGCGCAACCCACCCATACCCCTACATTTACCCCTTACCTAACATTACGGGCAATTTAGCATGGCCAATTCACCTGACCCGCACGTCTTTGGACTGTGGGAGGAACCTGGAGCACCCGGAGGAAACCCACGCAGACACGGGGAGAACGTGCAAACTCCACACAGTCAGTCGCCTGAGTCGGGAATTGAACCCGGGTCTCAGGCGCTGTGAGACAGCAGTGCTAACCACTGTGCCACTGAGCCACCCACAATTGGTCGTGCTGCTGCCTCTGAGTCAGAATGAAATGGGTTCATGTTCCCCTTCAGGTCGTGAGAATAAATATCAAAGCTGACAGTCCAGTGTAGGTAGTGCTGTTGTCAGTCTTTTCAGTGAAAGATACTTTGAACACTCCATTAATACTAAAGAATCAAGGTAAGGAAATAAGTACCATTACCATCACTAAAGATGAGACAAACTAATAGGGCTAAAGGCAGAACAATCCCTGGCCCTGATGACCTGCACCCAGAAGAGGTCGGTATAGACATAGTGGGTGTATTGGTTGTAATTTTCCAAAAGTCTCTGGATTCTGGAGAATTACCAGAGAATTGGAAAACTGCCAATGTGACACCATTATTAAAAAAGGGAGGAGGTAAAAAGTGGCTATCAACAGATAATTAGCCTAACATCGATAATTAGATATGTCTTGGAATAAATGATTAAGGAAATAATAGCAGTGCATTTGGAAAATCATAATTTACTTAAGGTTGGCTTTATGATAAGGGAATCATATCTGACTAATTTATCAGTATATTTCAAAGAAGTCTCAACCAAAATGCATAGGTGGAGGCAGGAGATATGTTGTAGCTGGACTTCCTGAAGGCATTTGACAAGGTACCTCACAAAAGATTAAGTTATAAGATAAGAGCCGAGGTGTTGGAGATAGCATATTGGCATGGATTGTGAATAATTGGCAGGAAACAGTGAGTGGGGATAAAGGGTTCTTTTTCAGGTTTGGCAACCCATAACTAGTGGGATTCTGCATGAATTGGTGCTGAGACCACAACTGTTTACAATATACATTGATAACTCAAAGGAAAGAAGCAAATATACTTTAGCCAAATTGCCAACAACACTAAAATAGATTGCAAGACAGGTTACAAACAATTATCAGAAAGATTTTGAAAGGTTAAGTAATTGGGCAAAAAATTAGCAAACTGAGTACAATGCAGGAAAATGTGAAGTTGTTCATTTTTGCAGGGTGAACAAAAGAACAGAATATTATTTAAATGGAGAAAAACTGCAGAATGCTGCAACACAAAGGGAGTTTGGATATGAAACACAAAAAGCGAGCACACATGTGCAGCAGATAATCAGGAAGGTGAATGGAATGTTGGCCCTCAACACAAGAGAGTTGGGATATAAGAGTAGGGAAGTCTTAAGGCAACTGTACAAGGTGTTGGTGAGATCATACCTGGAAGACTTACTAGTTTTGGTCCCTTTATTTAAGGAAAGATATCATTTCTTTGGAGTCAGCTCAGAGGAGGTTCACTAGGACGATCCCCAGTATGGACAGATTGTTTCTTGAACAAAGGCTAAACAGGTTGGGAGTCTACCCATTGGCCTTTAGAAGAATAAAATACATAGGATTCTTAAAGGGCTTGACAAAGGAAATGCAGCGAGGATATTCACCCTCATGGGAGAGCCTAAGTCTGAAAGCATAGTCTCAGAATAAAAGGGCACCAATTTAAGACTGACATGAGGAAGAATTTCTTCTCTTAAAGGGTAGTGAGTCTTTGAAACTCCTTACCACAAAAAGCTGTTTAAGCTGTGGTAGATAGATTCTTGATCAGTGATGGAATCAGGGGTTATGGATGGGAAAGTAGATGTGAGGAATGTCAGATCAACCATGATCCTATTCAGTGGCAGAGCAGGCTAAAGGGGCTGGACAGCTACTCCTATTTCTATTTGTTAAGGTCTTATAGAAGTGCCATGAGGTCTATCTGCCTGCTTGGTTAAATGAATAAGATCCCTTGACAATTATTTGAAGAAGAGCAATAGACTCCTCATTGGTGTCCTGGTCAATATTTATCTTTCAACCAACATTAAAGAAACATATTATCTGATCATTATTATGCTGATCTTTTGGGAATTTGCTGTGCACCTGTGAGCTATCTTTTCTGCATTTCAAGAGTGACTACACTTTAATCTTCATTGACTGTAAAGCACTCCGTGTGGTCCAGCCATCTTTCTTTCTGTAAAATGTTTCTGACCTCCCTGCTCCATGATCCCCTTAGTATATCTCACACAAATTTGCACACAAAATATGAACTCTCTTTAGTTTTGTAGGTATTGTAAAGAGTGGCAGGTCCACTCTGCTCAATTACTGTTGAGATGATGAAAGTAAAACATCGACACCATAACCGGTTCAGAATTGGGATCATTGAATAACATTAAATATCTTTTTCTGCCTCAGTGACTCTCAAAACTGTGTCATCATCCATCCTATTTTCATCTTTTTCCTTCATGAGAATATGTGTGTATGAATGAAGTATGACTATTGATTACGAAAGGATTTTTTGGATCGCGAACTCAAACACTGCTTGGGTAAACTGTATGAGCTGCAAAACGTATTTAGAATCCTAACAATTTTTGTGGGCACTTCTTAAAATATTTTATGCATCTCCAAGAGAAATGGAAATAGAAATGATCAGAAAGCAAAATCAACAAGATCTGATCTTGAAGGTCCTAACCCTCTTGATTTCCACTCCCATAAGGATGCACCTTAACAGTACAATTTGATGGGTTTGGATGTGTCATCTAATGTTGTGTATCAGCATCCTGTTCCTCAGTAGTACAACATGTTGGTACCCTAAAACGTCATTGCACTGGGCTGTCTTTTGCAGCTATCCTTAATTAAATACAGTCCACTCGAGGGACTGCGATTCCCACTGACAAGTTGTGAAATAAAAACAGATATTCAGATCGTATAACACTTTAACTCCAATTAAATACCTGATCCCAGGAGCTGGCTTTCTTGGTTTGACATGACACCCATTGTCAGCAATGAAAAATGGAGTCAAATTACCTCTATAAATTCCACCTGTGAATAACATGCAGAATATTGTATGCACCAGTTTTGTAACGTGCTCAAATTTGTCAATGATATGTCACTTAATTCTCTGCGCTCTCTCAGTAAAATCATGTAGGTTTTCAGTTGATCAACACGGCATAATTACATTAAATGAACAGAATCATGGCAGATAGAATTCAATGCTGAGGAGGGTGAATTGATTGCCTTTGGGAGGGCTGTTTTACAACGGTAGGACATAATAAATTGTACGATTTTGAGACGTTTACATGAGCACAGACATTAATGTCCATATGTACAAAACCTTAAACATAGCAGCGAAAATCTTTAAGGTAGTTAAAAAAAGGGTTTTTTTGGCTTAGGAATGCATCAAACTATAGTTAGCAGTAGAAGCTGGAAAAGTAGGACGTTTCTCCTTGGAACTGAAGCAGTTAGGACATTTACAAGGTGACAAGCTTTGTTCAAATCATAGAATCCCTTTAGTTTGGAAGCAGGCTATTTATCCCATCAAGTCCACACTGACCCTCGGAAGAGCAACCCACCCAGACCCATCTCTCTATCTTATCCTTGTAAACCTGCATTTCCCACGGCCAATCCAAGTAGCTTGCACATCTTTGGACTGTGGGAAAAAAACCAGAGCACCCAGAGGAAACACATGCAGACACAGGGAGAATGTGCAAACTCCACACAGTCATCCAAGGTTGGAATTGAACTCAGGTCCCTGATGCTGTATCCCCTCATTCTGAGCTCCCCAACTGGGGTAAACATCCTCCTTGCATTCTAATCTTTTCAGCCCTATTGGAATTTTATATGTTTCAATCAGATCTCCTCTCATTCTTCTAAACTCTAGAGAATACAGGCACAGTCGAACCAGTCTCTCCTCAACCCTGCCATCTCTGGTATTGCCAAATGAACCTCCACTGCACTCGCTCTATGGCAAGTATGTCCTTTCTTAGGTAGGGAGACCGAACTGCATGCAATACTCTGGGTGTGGTCTCAGAAGGCCCTGTATAACTGCAGTAAGACACCTGTACTTTTGAACGCAAATTGCCTTGCAGAGATGATCAAAATACCATTTGCTTTCCTGATTGTTTGCTGCTCCTGCCTGTCTACTTTTATTGACTGGTGTACAATGGCACCCAGATCCATTTGTAGATTGTCATTTCCCAATATATCATCATTTAAATAATAATCTTCCTTTCAGCGAATTTGCACATTTAGCCACCTTGTAATGAATCTGCCATATGTTCACTCACTCATTCAGCTTGTCCAAATCACCTTGAAGTCTCTTTACACCATCCTCACAATTCACTATCCTGCCCAGTTTTGTGTCAACAGCATACTTGGAAATGTTGGCATTTGGTATCCTCATCAAGATCATTTATACATATCGTGTGAATAGCTCGGGCACAAGCACTGTTTCATGCAGTACCCCAATAGCCACTGCCCACCGCTCATAGAGTCATATAGCATGAAACCAGACCTTCGATCCAACCAGATACTTCAGTCCAACCAGTTCAGACTGACTATGTTCCCAAACTAAACTAGTCCCACCTGACTGTACTTGGCCCATATCCCTCCAAACATTTCCTATTCATGAACTTATCCAAATGTCTTTTAAATATTGTAACTGAACCTGCAGTCAACCACTTTTTCCGGTAGTTCATTCTACACAGAAACAACTCTCTGTTTAAAGCAGTTGCCCCCATGTCCTTTTTAAATCTTTTTCCTGTCACCCTAAAAAAATGACCCGGTGTTTCTCAATGTCTGTTTCCTATCTGTCAATCAATTCTTGATCCATGCTATTATACCCTGTATCTCATGCACTTTAACCTTTCCCACGAGCGTCTTAACCTTATTGCATCACATCCACTGGTTCTCCCTTGGTTATTCTACTAGTTACATCCTCAAACGACTTCAGTCGATTTGTTCAGTACATTTATCTTTCTTAAACTCATGTTGTTCTTTCTCATTCATATTTTCCAAATGTTCTGTTATCATTGTCTTTTATAATAGATTCTAGCACTTCTTCCATGACTGATGCAAGGTTAACTGGCCTGTAAATCTCGGTTCTTTATTTTCTCTCCCTCCCCTTTTAAATACAGTTGGTTCTGATATAGTACGATAGCTCCGTTCTTGTGCAATCTTGTGTTATAAGAAAATTGCGCAATGTCTGTGCCTTTTTAAACTAATGGGGCCAGAATCACATTATAGCCAATACAGTTAAGGAAAGTTTACGTTCTAGAAATAATGGTCTGAATTCTTCAACCGCGTTAAAGCCAGTTCACACTGAAGAAGCACCTGTTATGGCAGAACCGACTGCAGGGCGGGGGGGTTACATTTGCCACCGTTCAATCTGTGACTGAGCATATTCCACACTTTCTGTTGTAAAATCAATAAAATTATTTGATTGAGATAAAGATTGGAGTCTTTGCCTGGAGTGAAGCTGACAATTATAAATTGCTTTCGTCTTGCTCCTGCAATACATGTTGCCTTTTTAAGTGTTCATTGAGATTGCTGGTAAATATTCATTTCAGGTTTATAATGTGTTTGATATATTGTGTTTTGATTTGAGCAGCATCTCTTAAACTGAACATAAAGGCAAAAATTCACTGTAAGAGTCATTTACCAGTGCTGAAATTTAAACATTTCATATTTAGAGATGAAATAACAGATTGTTAAGAAGGTATTCTGACTAAGAAATTACCTAGGAAGCATCATGAGGACTATTTCGTCAAATTACTGTTTAGATTGAGACTTGTTAACCATACATATTTATTCAGAGTAATATTCAGGGTCAACTTACTGTTAAATATAACAACGCTACTAAATTTCTCTATTCTCATAAATATGTGTTTTTGTTTCTCATTTAATAAAATATATTATCTCTTTTTTGATCTCCAGAATGCAGGAAATTCATCAGTAGCATAGCTGATAACACCCACTTTATCACCAGCATTATAACAGATTAATCAGTCATTTATGTCATTGCTGTTTGTGATGTCTTACTGTGTATAAATTGACTGACAGTTTTGCCTAAACTGCAACAATGGCAATATTTCACATGTTATTTACTATTTGTAAAGTGCCTCATTTGTAAATATATTCATTTGTTGTATGTCGACTTTGTAGAAAAATGCATCTTTTGAAAAAAAAGCTGGAATTATCCCTTTTCTTGTTAAAAACTAAAAGAACTGTGAATGCTGTAAGTCAGAGACAAAAGAGAAGTTGCTGGAAAAGCTCAGCAGGTCTGGCAGTAGCTGTGGAGAGAAAAACAGAAGTAACGTTTCAGGTCGAGTGACCCGAGGAATTAATTCCCATTTCTTTTTGTATGTGGTGAATGTGTATATTGGTGACTATCTTCCTGTCTCCAAAGTAAAGGAAAAATGTTGCACTGGCCGCCAACCTGATAATGAACAATTGATCACTGAGCTTCTCTAATGACATATAGACCTGGATACTGTCATCTCAGGTAATCAGAAGCTGTTGCTCAATCTGGGTGCTGAAGCCTGCCAGTTGAGGCCTCATCATTGGCTGATGCAGCAATGAGAAGCTAAGAATTTTCTTCTGTCAAGGGGAAGCTTGCAGAGAGAGAATGATCAGATACAAAGGTAAAGGAGTGGCTTTCAGCAGCCAGTCACTTACTCCATTTGTCCCTCACGTTGTTCACAGACTGGAGCAATTGGAAGCCTCCTCCTTATCAGATAGGCAGATTGCTTTGGTTTCCCAGTAAGGAAACTAGCCAACTTTCTCACCTAACGGGAAGGCAGGTAATCGAGGAGATGAGAAATTGAGGATCTTAGTTGTTCGTGAGTCAAGAAAGTCACACATAGCCTTCTCACTCCAAAACTTACTTAATGAGATGGTGATCAATGGGTTAAGTTTCTCTCCAGGGTCAGCTCATGCCATATTTCTCCTTCTAATCACAAATAAGAGAAAACTAATTTCTTGTAAAATTTGAGCAAGGCTCTTTGTGTTGGTACAATTTTACAAAAATGCAACGTTGAGGGTCAACAGGCAGCCAAGCCAGTTTCTATTTTCATTTGCATCTATGTACAAAGACTTTTCACACCACCTTCAATCGTGGGCAGCACGGTGGCACAGTGGTTAGCACTGCTGCCTCACAGCGCCTGAGACCCGGGTTCAATTCCCGACTCAGGCGACTGACTGTGTGGAGTTTGCACGTTCTCCCCGTGTCTGCGTGGGTTTCCTCCGGGTGCTCCGGTTTCCTCCCACAGTCCAAAGATGTGCGGGTCAAGTGAATTGGCCATGCTAAATTGCCCGTAGTGTTAGGTAAGGGGTAAATGTAGGGGTATGGGTGGGTTGCGCTTCGGCGGGTTGGTGTGGACTTGTTGGGCCGAAGGGCCTGTTTCCACACTGTAAGTAATCTAATCATACCTATAATGTCATTTACACTGGCTTGGAACGAATCAATATTACTCATCTATCCCGGCACACGTTCACTCTTGCTCACTCATTCAAACAGAAACTTAGATATAATATAATGAAGCATTTCAAGGCAGTTCACAGGAACATAATATAAGACAAAAGGTGACAAGAAGCATACATAAAGAGATATTTGGGCTGGAAACCAAAAGTTTGGTCAAAGAGATAAGTTTGAAACAATGTCTTGAAGAAGAAAAGATAGATAGAGAAGTAGTGAGTATTGTGGAGGGAAATTCAGAGCTTAAGACCTTGATAACTGAAAGCACTGCCACCAATGATAGCGTGTTTTGAATGAGGGATGATTAGAATGACAAATTTGGAAGAATATGGATATCTCAGATAGTTCTGTGCCTGGAGATAGACAAGAGTAAGGCCTGCAAAGGATTTGAAAGCAAAGATGCAAATTTTAAAATCAAGGTGTTACCTAACCAGGAGCCAGCAATATAGCTCTACTAGCATAAGAGAATTACAGGACTTGATGCAAGTCAGTGTAAGGACAGCAGTGCTTTGGTGACTTCAAGTTTACAAAGGGTACAGCCTTTGTAATCCCTCTTAGTGAAATACATACATACTTACAGACACTCATGTGTACAAAAACAAATGGTACAGCATTTAATTAAGCTAGACATTGAGTAAGTATGCCAACAAGGAAAATGTCTGACTCTATTTCTCCCCAGTAGTTTATAGGTAGTGCAAAGACAATTGCATTGAGACAATTGTATCAATGGCTAGGAATCAGTTGAGCAAAATAGATGAAATGACTACATTTATGACTACAGAGGTCAGTTAATATAGTTCTGATCATCATAAATATTAATTTATATTGTACTCCGTTGACCACCATGTGACAAAGTGATGAATAATATTGGTTACAGAAAGGAAATCAGGGATGAAACTACTTTCCTACAATGAGATGCTTGAGGAAATTGAGCCTTTACTTTCCAGAGTTTAGAAGAATTTGAGGCTATTTTGTTGAGACATATAAATTCTGAAGGGACTTGACAAAGGAAGCACTGAGCACTTATTTCTCCAGGCTGAGGAATCTAGGAGATGGGGTGGGGGATGTGGGGTGTAGGGCACAACCTCGGTTTAAAGGGTTGAACACTTCAGACTAAATGAGGAAAACATTTTTGCTTAGGAAGGTTATGCATCTTTGAAGACTATGCATCTATGCCTGAAGATTACAGATCCTCTATCATTGAATATATTTCATGCTGAAGTAAACAGGTCATTGGGGTCTCAGTGAATCAAGGAATGACCGACGGGGGATGAGATTGGAATTGAGACATAAGACCAGCCATAATTATTTTTGATGGAAGACTAGATTCAAGGGACAGAATGAGATAGAATACTCCTGCTCTTATTTCTTAGGTTCTAATGTTGTACCGTTGGAAAGTGCAATGCATTATACCATGGTATAAATAAGAATGGGAAAGATGCTGAGAAACATGATATGTTTCTATTAAAATTCAGTCTTTGTGACCATGTATCTTACTAGAGCCATGTTTTCTTTAAAAACATATAATAGCAATCCTGATTACCGCAGGGAATTTCAAAAATCTACAAATTGTTGAATGATAGTTCACTGTATAATCCAGAGAAAGTCAATATTTGACTTCAGTCATCTGTATTGGTGTCGTTGAGCGATTATGTTTTGCACGTGGTGCTGGTTTTTTCAGCATTCCAAGATGTAACTGTTCCTGGTCATTGATATAAAACATAACAATTGTGACATATAAACATGCTTTGTAGAGATGTAACTTGGGGGATTTTTCTTTCCTCTCTTTCTCTCTCTATCTCTCATTGTCAGCATAGACTTGGAGAGCCAAAGAGACTATTCCTGTGCTGTATCATTCCTTGTTTGTTCCAAACAGAACAACATGGATTTTAGGAGAGGGCATGCTGTCACTGGTGAGAAAGTGCTGAAGGTTTTAGTCATCCCAACATTTAGCTGCAATGTGTCATAGGCACGAGACATAGGTTAAGCAATAAAATGATACAGAGGCAGTGGAGGAATTGAAGAGGGTAATACAACTGAGTCTCCCTGGTCTCCACCACATATACATCCAAAACTTAACTGGATAATCAGTTAAATGAATAAAGTAAGAGAAAGGAAATTGATGCCATTGGTAAGAGTTTCTAACCATTAGATCTTTTATTGAATTGTGAATGCAGGCAACAATGACTTCATCATAAGGTGTTCATTTATACTGTATATGTGGTTAGCTGAAGAGGTCTAATAGTTTATAGCAGACAGCACATATAGCTTTGAACTGCAAAATATCAGTCGTCACGAAGGAATTAAGTAAAGTTGTCTCAGAGCAGAGTTTGAACATGCTAAGTAAAAACTGACTAAAGATTACTAGATTTGGTGTTTAGTAGCTTTCAATGCTTTGTTTCCTTCAAGAGTAATTAGTTGTTGAATCTCATGCCTGGAATTTAAGTCTCTGAGAGCAAATGTTGTGTGCATTAAAATGTTATTCCTAATGTTTTCATCACTATTTCAGAAAACCAGTGTATATAAAAAAAACTGGCAATTATACAATATTTTCCTTAAATCCAGATAAGTCCAAGGTGCTTTTGAAACAATGAGGTTTTGTCACTGTTATAATGTAGGAATTACAGCCACCAATTTACACAGGGAAGGTGCCCACAAATTGTACTGAAACAATGACATGATAAACAATTTACCTTAATAATTATGCTTGAGGGATAATAAATGGTGAGGACACTGCAGTTTAAGTAATACTGGCTTTTGAATAAAAACTCAGTAAGATGACTCACAAGCAGGAGGTATGATACAAGCGTAAAATGAAGCTCAATAAAATGTGAAAAAAAAATGAAATTGGTCATGTCAAAATTCGAGGAGTGCATGCAGGTTTTTAGTGTTCCACTTTGAAAGAACTTTAAAATCATTGGATCACACAATATAGATTCTCCAGCATGATGCAACAGCTGAGAAGTTACCAGAGTCTTGGATACTGGTCTTATTTTTACAGAGGCAGATATTGCTAAGAGGAGATTTATATACACGTTTAATATTGTCATTGGCTTTGATAGAGTTATTAGAACTCTCAAAGTTCAAAGAAGTCTCAAACAAAGTGCATAGGGGGAATGCTATCATTGAAGTGGATGACAACTTCAAAAATGCATACGTGAACTTCTGAGATCCAGAAGTTGTTCTGAATTTCACACTCTTCCAAAGGGTATGCTGTTGAGGCACTCTCATATTACACATGGTTAAAAATCAGGGAACTGACATAACTTCCAATTTTAAGTCAATAGTCTTACCAGAATAAAAACCTTGTAAAGGATATGTCACATAGAAGAAAGTGGCATACTAGTACATAATTACTTTAAAATGCTGCAAAATTACTTTCATGTAATTCATGGAACATAAAAATTCTCTCATGACGAAAATATTCCACACAAAGTCATAGAGTCACACAGCACAGAAACAGACCCTTCATTCCAACCAGTCCATGCCAAACATAATCCCAAACTGAACTAGCCTCACCTGCCTGCTCCTGGTCCATATCTCTCCAAACCTTTCCTATTAGAGTCATAGAGATGTACAGCAAGAAAAAGGACCCTTTGGTCCAACTCCATGTTGACCAAATATCCTAAATTAATCCAGTCCCATTTGCCAGCATTTGGCCCATATCCCTCTAAACTCTTCCAATTCATATACCCATCCAGATGCCTTTTAAATATTGTAATTGTACCAGCCTCCACCACTTCCTCTGACAGCTCATCCCATGCATATACCACCCCCATGTGAAAAAAAAGCTCCGTAGATCTGTTTTAAATATTTCCCCACTCACCTTAAACCTATGCCCTCTGAACTGCCCCATCCTAGGAAAAAGACCTTGTCTATTCATGTATCCATCCTAATGTCTTTTAAACATTGTAATGGTACCCGCATCCACCATTTCCTCAGGAAGTTCATTCCACAAATGGATCATCCTTTGTATAAAAACATTGCCTTTTATATCTTTTTAAAATCTCTCTCCTCTCACCTTAAACATGGGCCCCCTAGCCTTGAAATTACCCATCTTAGGGAAAAGTTCCCGATGGTGCTTGTGTCCAGAACCAGGGGTCACAATCTGAGAATTCGGGATAGACCATTTATGACAGAGATTAGGAGACATTTCTTTACCCAAAGAGTGGTGAACCAATGGAATTCATTACCACAGGAAGTAGCTATTGCCAAAACATTGAATGTATTGAAGGAGTGACAAGATATAGCACTTGGGGCAAATGGGACAAAAGGTTACGGGGAGAAAGCAGCATTAGGCTATTCAGTTGGATGATCAGCCCTAATTATGATGAATGGTGGAGTAGATTTGAAGAGTCAAATGGCCTCCTCCTGCTCCTATCTTCTGTGTTTCTAAGTAACTCTATCTTTACCTCTCTTTATTTTATAAATTTCTATCAGGTCACCTCTCAACCTCCTGCACTCCAGTGAAAAAAGTCCCAGCCTATCCAGCCTTTCTTTCTAACTCAAACCTGCTTTACCCGGCAATATCCTGGTAAACCTCTTCTGAAGCCTCTACAGCTTGATAATATCCTTCCTATAACTGGGTGCCCAGAACTGGACACTGTATTCCAGAAGAGGCCTTACCAATGTCCTATAGAACCTCAGCATAACATTTCAACTCCTATAGTTAAAGGACTGAGCAATGAAGGCAAGTGTGCCAAATTCCTTTTTAACCAGCCTGTCTATTTGTGATGCAAATGTTAAAGAAGTGTGTACCTGCACCCCACTGTTCTACAACACTACCCAAGGCCCTACCACTAGTTGGTGAAGCCCTATCCTTTTTTGTTGTACCAAAATACAATACCTCGCATTTATCCACATTGAACTTCATGTGCCATTTTTCAGCCCATTGACCCATTTATTCAAGGTAATTTTGTAACCTTAGAAAACCTCTTCACTATCTACTATGCCACCAATTTTGGTGTCATCTGCAAATTTACTCACCATGCCTTTTATATTACTATCCAAATCATTTATATAAATGACAAACAAAAGAGGACCCAGAACTGATCCCGATGTAACACCACGAGGCACAGGTCTCCAGTCTGAACAGCAACCCTCCATCATAACTCCTTGTCTCCTGCCATTAAGCCAACTATGTATCCAATTGGCAAGCTTACCCTGAATCCAGTGTGACCTAACTTTACTAATTAGTCTACTATGAGGAACTTTGCCAAATGCTTTACTAAGATCCAAATAGTCAACATCTACTGCTCTGTCATTATCAACCTTTTTGGTGACTTCCTCAAACACTCAATCAAGTTTGTGAGACATGGTTTTCCTCACACAAAACCATGCTGACTACTCAAAGAATCCTTTTTTTTCTTTTTAACAGGTTTATTTATCTTGACTTTAGGTTTGATCTTAATCTAGCCATAATAATTTATTTTGGTATCTGTTAAATAAATTGAAAGTGGAAGGTACTAAGTGATTTTAATTTGCTGAATTTCTGTCTGTTTGATACTTTGATGTGACTGGCTGGTTGCGAGTTTGCTGTATGTCAGGAGATCACTGTGACTTGCACCAGATTCAAGCTGCTGATAGGAAAAGGAAAATCCATTCCATAAAAATCACTAAATCTTGTGGACAGATTCCTTAGAAATGACCATCAGAAATCCAGCAGGAATTAGGGTGGCACGGTGACTCAGTGGTTAGCACTGCTGCATCACAGTGCCAGGGACCCATGTTCGATTCCAGCCTTGGGTGGAGTTTGCACATTCACCCCGTGTCTGCGTGGGCTCCCTCTGTGTGCTCTGGTTTCCTCCCACAATCACAAAGATGTGTAAGTTGGGTGAATTGGCCACGCTAAATTGCCCATAGTGTTCAGGATGTATAGGTTAGGTGCATTAGTTAGAGGTAAATGTAAAGTAATAGGGTAGGGGAATGGGTCTGGCTGGGTTACTCTTCAAAGGGTTGGTGTGGACTTGTTGGGCTGAATGGCCTGTTTCCACACTGTAAGGATTCTATGAATCATTGCTTCACTACTGATTATAAATTCCCTTTACTGTCACTAAGTGAGATTAGGAAGACTTTTTTTCTGTTCAGGGACAAAGAGATAAGTATTTAAAGTGATGGGAGTAAAAGGCAGTACAATTACAATAGAGAGTTACTATCCAATGCATCAGTTGATTACATGAGATTGCAGAGTCCTGGTTTTGATTGTTAATCGACACACTTTCTAAATGCTGCAGCACCTTAACGTGGTTGGAAAAAGTTTTTCTTTGAAGAACCTGGCTCAAGAGGTCCAGATCCTTCCCATATCAGATATAACTGATGAGAATAGATTTCTGGACAGCTGATTCTTGCTTCTTCTATCTGACAGCAACCTACTCTTGATTTGTGGCTCTGTCTTTGTCAGATGGTGACACTCTCCTCAATCTCAACTCAGGATCATTTAGACTTTGAAATGCACAGCCTTAAATTGATATCTGATGATGACAACGACATGGTCTGGCATACAGTGAAGAGGCTGAGACAAAACTTCAGGAGGGCAGACCCAGGTTATTGCACATGAAAGGTAGCTGGCAGACACCTGAGGTCATGCACGTTGTGGGGAAAAAAGACAGAATGTGAGTTGGGTCTTATTGGATGGACAGATAAATGGACAACACAGGAAATTATGTAGTGGCATAAACCATGTGTGCATCAGTATTGGCTTGTTTTGCACAGCAAGCATAGCAAGGAATAGATTGAAAAAACAAATGTGTTGGCACTGTTTGTGAATAGTAGTGTGTTGTAAATACAGCTTTACAGAAAAAGAGGATGTAAATCATTGTCATATTTGCACTGTTTTCATTAACTGCATCACATCTGGTGTGGCTGTGCTTCAAATAAACACAATATGCTTTCATGCAAATATGATACATCTTATAAGAAAATGAATGATTGACACACAGCCTTTTTGCAACAAGAGGTTTATAGAATTCAATGTAAATTTTATCTGTCAAGTCACACTCTCCGATGAGTATTTAATCCATATGTTACTACAGTGAGAAACTTGTCATGAATACTGAATGTAACTTTGTTTTAGTGAAAATTTTGTCAATTTATTCATTCATATATATGGATGATGGTAGTATCTATTGCCTCTCAGAGATTTCCCTTGACAAGGTCATAGAGTCATAGAGCCATACAGCACAGAAACAGACCATTCGGTCCAACCAGTCCACGCTGAACATAATCCCAAACCAAACTAGTCCCACCTGCCTGCTCCTGGCCCAGATCCCTCCACAAACCTTTTTCACGCAGAGGGTGGTACGTGTATGGAATGAGCTACCAGAGGAAGTGGTGGAGAGCACAATTGCAAAATTTAAAAGGCATCGGGATGGGTATATAAACAGGAAGGGTTTAGAGGGATATGGGCCAAGTGCTTGCAAATGGGACTAGATTAGGTTGGGATATCTGGTCAGCATGGACGAGTTGGACTGAAGGATCTGTTTCCATGCTGTACATCCCTATGACTCTATAAATATTTCATGTACTTGTCCGAATGTCTTTTAAATATTGTAATTGTACTCGCATCCACCACATCCTCGGGAAGTTCATGGCATACACAAACCACCATCTCGTGTAAAAAATGTGCCTCGTTCAAACCTCTCTCCTCTCACTTTAATAATGTGCCCCTTAGTCTTGAAATTCCCCATCTTAGGGGAAAAAAATTACAATCAACTCCATCTATACCTCACATTATTTTATAAACTTCTACCAGATCGCCTCTAAACCTCCTGTGCTCCAGTGAAAAAGGCCCAGCCTATCCAGCTTTTCTTTATAACTCAAACCTTCCAGACCTGGCAACATCCTGGTAAATCTCTCCTGAACTCTCTCCAGCTCGATAATATCCTTCCTATACCTGGGCAACCAGAACCAGACACAATATTCCTGAAGAGGTCTCACCAATATCCTGTGCAATCTCAACATAACGTTCCAACACCTCTCCTGAAGTGACTAGACAATGAAGCATGCCAAATGCCTTTTTAACCATCCTGTCCATATATGATGCAAACTTTAAAGGATTATGTACCTGCACCCCAGGTCCCTTTGTTCTACAACACTACCCAAGGCCCAGCTATGAATTGTATAGGTCCTGATGAACTTGAATGGCAGCAATTCATGTGCTTTCGGTAAATCGGTAATGTTATTTTTTGGAAGGTATCTTATGATGTTGACCCAGCAATGAATGTTCATACCGTTCCAAGGCAGGATGGCCTTTGGTTCTGAAGTGAACATGCAACTATTCCAAATTTTCATACTTCTAGGAGCAACAGGTTCCAGGTTTAGAATGTGCTTCTCGCGTGCATACAAAGGTGGAATGTTAGCCCCCACTGGGGCAAGGAATTAGGGAAGGAAAGTTGGGAATTTTACATCATTGATCTGCTTGCCATTTACCCGGCTCCATCTTGGATCATATTCCACATCTCTGAGCCTTTCGTTGGCTCTTCAGTGAAATTTATTTTTGAGTAACTGTTTGCAACACTCTTCTGCTGCTGACTCACATTTGAGCCGGATGATGGATCCTGCCGCCCACAGGAAAAACCCTGCCCACTGTATTCCAATGGGAGGCAATACATAAGAACAGGAATCTAGTTTGTATCTTTTGGTCAGAGCATTCCACCCATGGTTCCAACATTGCACCTCACTTTGGAAATTCTACACCAGCGTTGACTTTTCATGTGCACTCGATATCACAGAGCAGGGATTAAAAATGAAACGCTAACATTTTGATAGTGCTCATAAACATTAGTTTATTGCAAAGGACGGAAGATGTTAAGAACATTTCAAAGTTTTCTCGGCGCAGATGCACAGCAGGCTACACTTAGCAGCTGCCAAACATTCATGTTCTCAACACTTTAACTGCCTGAATCTTGTCAGAATTGTTAAAAAAAAACTTTGATGTTATTAGTCAGAAAAAACAGTGACAACAGCACTGCGGAAATTAGCTGCCATCCTTATTTAGAGCAGGGCCATGGCATTTTGTTAGCATTTGCTTTTCTGTGTATTAATGAGTAAAACATTGCTCCCAGGGAGGCACCTGGAATTGATAATGATGTCTAACCAGGAGAGGCATTAAAAGCAGATTCCTACTGATCTGGAGATAAGCATTACACATGTTAATTGATGCTTGGTTGTTTAAACATCTTTATCCCTTTGAAATTCTGTGCAGACTAGCTTACATATTTGGACTTTTACAGAATGATTTGACTTGTCAAAACAGATATCGAGGTCTGAGGGATGAGGTTTGGAAATGTGAGAAAGCACGTTGCATTTTTGATTTCTGTCTTTATAATTTAATGCAGGGAAAGGACTTTGCATATCAAACAGTTGCAACAAATTTTGAATTTTAAAGATGTCACACTGGATATCTTTGCTGCCATCATATTATAACTTAAATATGAAATGTGGGTTATGTGACAATCACTCGGGTAACTATGGTCAAAATGAAGAAATGGGGAAGCACAGGAATGATGTGAGCATTTGTTTTATATCCCATTCCTAATAATGTGTTTCAATAATGAACATGAAGAGCAAAATAAGATCGGACGAGAAACAGGAGATTGTGTCAAATTTTCAGCAAGTTAAGTTAAAATTACTGCAATGGTATAGCTGTTTTCTAATCAACCTCTTTTGAAATGTAGTTCATCAAAAATAAATTTGAAATCTACTGGTGCAATTCATTTTCAGTTCTGAGCTTGTCATTAAAATCTTGATAATACCACAATAGATTAAACTTTCTAAGCTCATGTATTGAATAACTTCCATTCTAGCCGAGACAAGGTTTGGGTACAGGGTGATTGTTAGGCTTGGAGCATTGGATAGGTGTGACTGTACAATCAGTTGTTTGGTAGTTCGGAAGTTGAATATTACTCTGAAAAGAGATGTGTTGCGAAAGCTTTCTGTCTTGCGCTCATCAGAATATCTCCAAGAATGCTTTATTTAAAATGATCACGAACCCTTACAATACACATGGAAAACATGCTGATTAGATGGCAAGTCACTTTGGCTGAGGCATTACTGTTGAAAGAGCATCAGGAAATTATTGGCTAATCAAGTTTCTGGTAATTCATTAAAGGCACAAAGCCTGAACCTGTTTTTATTTCTTGTCGAGAAAACGTCACTGTGTGTGTGTGTGTGTGTGTGTGTGTGTATGAATTTCCAATCAAATGTAAAAGGGCCATGTTACATACTCAACTGATTATCTTAAATTGCTGGTTAATGTAGCTATTAGTGCATTCAGGATTACTCTGCAAGTGTTGCCCAACCACAGTACTATTTCACAAAGCAAAACCCTGATGTTTGTTTTTTTAAAAAAAGAAAACTTGCCACCTGCTGAGCGGAGTGGCAATATTATCATTGTTCTGGAAATCATACTGTAAACCTCTTTTTTTTTTGCTTAAGATCTACTCCTCCCATGATGACCCCCCACAAATATCATTTCTTGACTCAGTGTCAGATTTCTATCCGATTGCATTTCTGTGAAGAATGTTCTGCTTTCCAGGTACTCTGTAAAGGCAAGTTTATTTGTTGTCAATGCCACAAATTTTAACATGCCAAACATAGATGATGACCTGTAACCTGCTGTTGGTTAGCATAGGTTATGCATTTCTTTTGCTTTACATGTTTTTTCATATGCTAATGAAGCACAAACAAGTTGCATTGATGATAAAAAGCATACTGACAGTTTCTCTAACCGAGGAGAAAGTGGATTGGACTAAGAAGGCATAAATCATCAAAGTTTGTGTACATGCAGCATCATAATGTAAGGCAGCAGGATGGCACAGTTTGATGACAGAACAGTAAACATTAAGGAAAATAGCTTGTCAGAATTTATCTGCAATAAATCTGAAATCTAACTCATTTTGTGTTAGGTACTGGATGAGTGTGAAGGATGAGCAATCCCACTGAATAATTTCTGATGAAATCTTCACTCTTTTAGTTTGTTAGTCAAAGGTAGTGATTGAAATAACACCACCTTCCCAGAATTGCTTACATAATACGTGGATTTAAAATACCTTTTGACTTCTGTTCATTTGTGTTTTCTGCATTGAATGATGATGCAGAATCACAGGATCTGTCTCTGAATATCAGGTCGTATTCAAAATGTTGAGAAACTCACTTAATATCTGATTATGAAATCAAAAGATAGACTCAGAATATGTTAAACCAATGTAAAAGGATATTGAACAGTGAATACTTGAGTATGAAATTAAAGTCTTGTTGAACTTTAAGTATTAATGAGATATAGGATGCTGAAATAGCAAATATTATTGTAAAATCAAAAATTCACTGATAAACAAATATAATATTACAGGGGGCACATATCAAATATCACTGTGAAATGATTGAGGACTTATTGAATAAGGAATGTTATAATAAAAATCACAGAGCCTTGAATATAAATGATTAGTGACTTGATGTTTATCAAACATTTGAGTGAAGTAAGAGAAGACTCACTGAACTTTGAATATTACAATGAAATCATTAGGTTCGGATAGCAAATTTTGTATTATTGGATGTGACAGAGGAACTACTGATTAGCTTGGAAATGAGTCTGAAAATTAAACATTTGTAAAGAAATCTTGGTTGTCATTCAATCAAGTTTGTTTAAATAATATCCAGATAATTTGAACAGTTTGTTATCGGCCTGCAAGATGTGATATGATCGCACAATTTTCAATGAAAGAGCATCAAAACCAAAATATCCAGTAGACCTATCAAATCGTTGAGCAATGACATGCATCTCTTTTAATAACTCTACTCATAATCAGGGATAAACAATAAACAATACTCTAAAAGTTGGTTTTGATTATAAAATAATGAACTGATACTTAGGCAATTTATTTAAAAAAAGGCAGAAAGAAAGACTGACGGAAAGAATGTGAATGGAAAGGCTTGCAGTTCTACAGTACTGTTTGTGATTTCAGGATGCCATAAAGGGATTTACAATTAATAGTGTACTTTTTAAATGTAGTCACTACTGTAATATAGTAGATACAGTGGCAAATTGTGCACAACCAATAAAGGCAGATAAATGGTTAAATAAAAAATGCAAAATACCTAAATATGATAAGTTGCTTTAGCAGAATGTGCAGAAGGAGTAGACAGCACAAGGTTGGTGGGGGACAGGGGGGATCTGTGTAATAATTTGCAAAGTAATGCTTGATTAACCCATGCCCATTGATTGAACTGGAGGCAACATGTCAACTTCTTGACGCCTGCTGTTTGGATTGACAGCAGCTTGCAGCCAAGACTCACCATGTTGCCCATTGCAGGGGAAGGCTCAACACTAGAAATTGCTCGCACCACTTCAAAGATACATTACATGCCTTGAAGGGGAGGTGCATAGATTGAAACAACTGCTGGCTGCATGTAGGAAGTCAACCTGATTTGGGAATCAGTGGCAAATTGGAGAGAGTGGGTTCTGTGATTTTCAAGTGCAGCAGTGGAGGCTTTGGTAGGGAGGTGAAAATTTGAAGGGCTGTCCCAAGTCTCCAGGGCATCAGGTGACCCCTCCAGACATGGTCAAAAACAGTGGAAGATAATTCTCATCAAGACTAGTGCCAGGAGCTAAGGAGCCTGGAGCAGTAATTTTAACAGCCCCACATGAATAGTCAAGGTCAGTGAATGCAATCTTCAAATGCCAGCTGCACAAGTAACCTAAGACAATTTTCAATTCACCACGGTCAATATTTAGCCCTCACTGCACAGTAAGCACTGTTTAGTTTGCTGTGATGGCTCAAATGAAGATGGCGCTGCATACATTATTAGCCAGAAATTGGACAATAGCCCACATGATTCATTGTCTCTGGTTGCATATTGGCTGGATGCTATAAGAGTGGAATCTAATTCAGATCCAGTACATGTCACAATTGGCATTGCTTTTCAATGTGATCATCAAAATACTAATAGTAATTATATTGCTCTTTGATTTGAAGGAATACTCATAGACTGAAATTATTGAGAATAAAATATTTTAGCATCAGAACATTATGAAGTAAACTTGAAGTATGGACATTTTTAAAAGATGGTGAAGTTCATCTCATGATGTTGACAAATAATGAAGAAAATCCTAAGAGATTAGGAACTGTGTCCATTTGCATCTTTAAACATATTTCTAGCTAACTTTCCCAATTCCGTCCAGCATCACTGCCAACAATGAAATAATAATTTAGACCTCATTCCTTGTACTGTGAAAACTCTTCTGTGAAGATCACCGAGAACAATAGGGGTTCTTGAAATCTGCTGTGCCACCCAAATTGGCAAATCCCTGCAACATTTCAAACTGTGAGCCACACAAGTGAAGCCTCACATACTGCCAGAAATAATCTATTTACTTAAAGAAAAGTTTTTTTTTGTTTCCTGTGACAGCATACTGTGGATCAGCATGTTGCAATGCTGAATGAAAAAATTTGGATTTGTTCCTGTGAAATTTTATGAAGTTCAGTTCCTGATCTTGCCTGTGCCATATTGTCAAGCAGAAACAGGAGGTCTTTACACAAAGACACAATCTGAGCTTCCGGTAGTCCAGCTCTCTTCGGGACTAGTAGTATGACTATACAATACAATTAGCAAAGGACCTTGGAATCAGACAGAGCATCTTTCCTATTCATTGAGGTAACAACACAAATGCGAGGAGTAAAGAGAATGGCATTGCAGTTCAAACCTTGGTTAACATTAAAAAAAAGTTGTGATAATTTTAAAGAAAAATTAATCGTAAAATATGTGGAAAACACAAGAAATAACCTCAAGAAACATTTTCTGTATATATCATTATACATAAAAAAAGAATGCTAATTGATTCCTACCATTGTGGAATTTCAGTTTTGTCCGAAGTCTCAGCACTCAATGAATTTTAATTATGGATAACTGTCTGTTATAGTAAACCAGGATTATGCAATCTGTTGTACTGTTTTGCCTTCCAGCAGACTAGCTGGTGACTACCATGATCTCAAATCAATACAATCTGATTTCTTTTTTCTACAATAGTCATTAGGAGTGCCAGCAATGGTCTTTCTATTGATGCCAATGTTCCGTCCAAGATTAGAAAAGGAAATGTGGATTGGAAGCTTGGCTGTTGACACTTAAATCAATTATCACTGAGTTTCCATTCATTCCTCTCTCCACTTAGAATATTAGATTACTTACAGTGTGGAAACAGGCCCTTCGGCCCAACAAGTCCACACCGACCCGCCGAAGCGCAACCCACCCATTCCCCGACATTTACCCCTTACCTAACACTACGGGCAATTTTAGCATGGCCAATTCACCTGACCCGCACATCTTTGTGACTGTGGGAGGAAACCGGAGCACCCGGAGGAAACCCACGCAGACACGGGGAGAACGTGCAAACTCCACACAATCTGTCGCCTGAGTCGGGAATTGAACCCGGGTCTCAGGCGCTGTGAGGCAGCAGTGCTAACCACTGTGCCACCGTGCCGCCCTCCTTGCTTTCCTGCATGAGCCATGAGAGTTGATGTAACTTGCTCTGTTGTACACAAATATTTTTGGGATCCAACACACATTGCAATGATTAATTGGACAATCCATATCATATTTATCTCAAATTCCCATTTTTTTCTGAAACTTTATTAAATGAAAACAGCATTTCTCCTGGTTTGGTCCTCTCCCTGAACTGTTTGCAAAGGGGAAACACACATTGTTTCTTTCAATACTGCCTTGGTATGTAGGCTGTTGCACAATGCACAGTGCTTCTTTTTGTTAATGTTGTTAAACATATTCATCAACCAATGATGCTGAAAAAAATGTGATGACATAAAGCAAGAAGACAAGATGAAATCAGAATTAGGAAATCTGAAGCTCTCAGCATTTATGGAATTATCAAAAATAGAATGTATGAACAATAAAGACATCTTAACGAATAACAGGTGAGGATTTTATGTGAACAATTTCCACCCGTCAGAGTTATGTTCCAGAAACAGTGGCTGAAGTCATTCGCTTTTCCTTTTTATCTGAGAAAGCAAGTGGCTTACTATTGTAGCGTAAGGACACTGATAATTGGGCTCAAAGCTTCAGTTTCATTCATTCATACATTTCTCCTTTTTTAGCAACTTTCACATTCTGTCGAGTTATTTTTATTGACATAAAGGGCCGCTTCCACTGGTGTACTGGACAGAAAGCCATCAGCTTTACTTGCTGCTAGTGTTTGGAA
The DNA here is from genome assembly GCF_020745735.1 of Hemiscyllium ocellatum. Lineage (NCBI taxonomy): Eukaryota > Metazoa > Chordata > Chondrichthyes > Orectolobiformes > Hemiscylliidae > Hemiscyllium > Hemiscyllium ocellatum. Next base: position 23,958,233 of record NC_083406.1, on the reverse strand, counting down.
TTGGTCCAAACTCCACTTCAATTTGCTTGAAGCATCACTCTGTAAATGTGTAAAATGGTTTCATTTGGCCTGTGTCCAGTTTCTGCTGAATCTGCTGTAATAACCTATCAATACACTTTGCCTTTCTTTCTCTATGTACGAGTGTTGGAGCTGACACCACTGAGGAATGGTTTAATTTGTTCCTTATAGTCCTGCACATTGGAAAAGAAATCCAAAATAAAAAAAAGTGCAGAAAATGCAGAAAATACTCATCAGATTAGGTTGCATCTGTAAGTAGATTTTTTTTTAATGTTTCAGGACCCAGGAAAGTTTATCTTCCTAACTTCTTAATTCCCAACATTCAAGATACAAATTTTATTGAATTTGACTTTTAGAAGTACATGTATTGCTGATAAAATGGCCACCAGGAGTCAGGTGATTATTTTCTTTTCTGTGCACAAAAGGTATTACCTCATGCCTGTTTCTGGGAAGCTGTCAAAATGTAAATGGCCGATATAAAACTTCTTGTGGAATCTCAGCCCGATTGTTTTCACCAAAGCCCAAAGTTCAGTAGCTCCCAGACACAGTGTCTGTGAGACTCATGCTCATGAGAGGTACAGAGAAACCATTTTATCATAAACAGGTGTGAGTAGGCTCCACTACATAACTATTTGTGTAGACATTTTTCTGTATTTAAAAGAAATTCTCAATAGTATATCAAATTCACTCTATACAACTTCTCTTAATCCCTTAGAAAAGTAAGCAATTCTATTTATTGTCCCACTTCAAAGAGTTTATAAGCACTTGGAACTGTTCATTAAACTGAAAACTGACAGATAACCGACTGAGCTAATTGTAGGTGGTGAAATCAGTCAAGCAGCACTAATCCCACAAAGATAACCCTTTGGCTGATGTCAATAGTCAGAATGAGATAGTAAGTCTGTTTTAACAATTAAGGATAGGCAATAAATGCTTGTCTTCCAACATCATGTTAATGAATTACTTGAAGAAATTACTTGGTGCCATATGTGAATGAAATGTGAGTTGCTCTGAACTGAACCGAATATCCAAAGACGACGTCCAGTTGTTGTTACTGAGAAGTCACTGCAGAATCTTCTTTGTATGATTTCTGGTGTAAAATTAGGAGCAGTAGTATACTGTTAGTCAGATAGCGCTCCAGTTAACTTCTAATTGGCTGGAATTCCAGTTCCTCAGCTCAGAGCAGATTCATGTTCATGTTTGATTGCAGGCATTTTGCTGAACCCCCTCTCTGAGCAGCTCAAATTAAAATGTTTAGACAGTATAGGTGGTGGTGTCTGTACTTTGTAAGAATTTAAATTAACTTTAGGTAGATGTAAAAGTGGCCTGGAGGTCTGAGGGAGGTTTTTGATCATTAATTTTTTAGCCGTGGTATAAAATTGCATTGAACCTATTAAAATAACGTGCAAATACTTCCATTCCAGGCCATTTCATTGACAGATCCCTCCACAGTCAGATGAGAACTGGACTTGGAAATGATATTACAATTTTACTGTCACTGCAAAATGGAATCGATAATCATCATAGAGTGCTTTTCCTACTTAGTTGACTAACTGGTTGAAATAAAACAGGGATCTAGGTTTCTGGAAAAGTGATGAACTGGTTTGCTGAGCAAACAAAGTACAAATAAATTGCTTCATGGATGTGTGCACAGCCATTGAAGAATTGTGATTGATGTTCCCAGTTGCTGCATAGAATGAGCCCATTGTGTAAACTTTCTGGGCTATGACAACCATCACAGCCACTGTCATCATTATGTGTGAAGTAGAGATGAGAAGTAGGCCAGGATTCTACACTTATTATAACACACTGATTACTTTGTTTACAAAGTGCAATCTTGGTACACACTGTTTCTGGGTCAGATGGAGAATGAGTGCCTTACCAACTTGTCTTCCCTTTGTTCCTCTTAGAGTGAAACGTATGCTGAAAGAAAATCCCATAGGAATCCCCGAAGGCACACCTTACAATAAGATCAACACTAAAGCAGTAGTTAGCAGTGAAAATAAAATGTCTGCATTGTGGAATTGTACAGTATCTCTGCAAGGAAAATTCATCTGACAAAAAAAAACTATTCAGTGCAATGGATCCACACCAGGTTTTCTGCTCTCACCTATATTTGCTCCTGATGAAGACACAGAAACAAATCCTGGGTTGGTTCTGTTTTATGCCAATATAAAGAGAGCGCAGGAACAATAAATGTTTTTCCCTTCAATCAATAACTTTAACAACACTTAATGAGTTTCCAAGGGCATTTTACTTAGACACCAATTAAAGTAAAACAACACAAACTTGCTTTCATGTCGCACCTTTAAGTAGTAAAGTGCTGGAAAGTTATAGGACAAAAATTGACTCCAGACTAAAAAAAGGAAATATTCATGTAATGAGACTTAAGTGCACATCCATCTTATAAAGCAGAGATCCTTTAATCCACAGGCATTAAATTTTTATAAATATGAATTGAAAAGTTTAACTTAGAGGAATAAAGTGTTTGCAATGGATCTTCACAGCTGATGCATCAGATCTACTGAGAGACAATTGTTATGACACAACTGTGAGCCCCTCTGTTAATTAAACTAAACCTCCAGAAAAGCGCACTTCTTCTCATAATCTGAGTGACAGAGAGTTCCCAAATTCCACGATTTAAAGAAAATAACATCAATTACTTTTTTAACTCTAAAAGTGAATATTGAACAACTTTTCACAACTCTAAGCACCCCTTTCTCTTAACTGCTTATTATCTGCCTCCAACTCTATAATTGTGTGCTGTCCCAATAAGACACTTATTAAAATTGCATCAACCTAATTTCAAAACTACACAGCCGCTGTTGTCTTCAGTGTCACAAAGACAGAGAATGCTGGAGAAATTCAGTATGTTTGGCAACATCTGTGGAAATAGAAACAGAGTTAACTTTTTTCAGTCTTGTATGACTGTTCAGAACTGAACTCCAGTGATGCAGTACCTCGATAATGTGAAATACTTCATGAACTACCAAGCAAATTTCATGAGTAGGTTTCCTTCTGGGAGCAACTGGATTCATTTTGAAATCTGCATGCTCAGAACTAAGTATAAGTAAGAAGTCATGTGTTACAGCAGTAACTGAATCATAAAATCATCCAACCTTTATAAGCCTCTTCCCACTTGGACTGTTTAACAATTTGGAACAAGTGTAATTTACTGAAACATTTTCTAGTCTGTGAATAATTCTTGTTCTCCATTCACTTTTTTTTATGTTAATATGAATTCATTACAAGAAAGGTGGCTTTGTAAAGCTTCCAAATTATTAATATTTTTTCAATTTTGTCAACAGCATTCCCTGGGAGGATGGGCATATTTTTCTGAGAGTACTTTCAATTCCAATTGCATTCTATACATTTTAAACTTTTCCTCACACAATATGTTTTAAAAATTTCTGCACTAATATATCCCCTTTACCGTATTATTTAGCTTTTATATTCAGCTGTTTGACTAAGATGCAGACAATTAAAATTTTAATCGATGCACCTGTGAGAAAATGTTCTTGTACATTGGAATGCTTGAGACTGAAATGAAGATATTTCACTTCATACAATACTTATCACACCTCTGAGAAACATCCTGAAAAACATTAGATACACAAAATACTTTGAATTTTAGTTTATTGGGCAAATTCAGTTTTCAAGTTGTACACAGCATGCTGTACAAACACTGCTGAAATAAATATTGATTATTCTGCCTTTGGTTAGAATCAGCATTCTTAGAGAGATCAACTTTCTAGTCTTCTCTTTTTGCTGCAGCCATATCTTTACTACTTTGCTAACACCCAGATTTCAATTTAACATTTTATCCCAGCGACAATACTTTCAACAATATCGCACTCTCTCAAAACTACACTTGTGGGCCCCGTCAAATTACTGTGCAGAGGTTCTGGATTGGGATTTGTATCTTTTATCTTCTGTTTCAATGCAAGGAACTGAGCTATAAAAGCATTCCTCTGTTATTTCCTATTTTAATGAGAAACAATGTGCTGTGCTTCCACCAAATTTACATGCATTTAAGGGAAAAGAAGATGGCCAAGTGAAGCAGGATGATGAATTACTCTGAACCACTATTCTCTATGCTATCCCTTCCTGTATTGTACAACTGTGTTTGTTTTAATTGTAGCATGACATGATATCTTAGCTGTGACTTTTACCTTCAGCTTAATGTATATGCTTCAAGTTTTCTCCATGATGGCATTCAAACATTTGGACACATTTTCAAACCCTTCCTTCTTGCTTGTCAGCTTTTTTGTCCCCCCAGTTTTCAATATTATCCTCTATGTGGAGCACAGGCTGAAAAGGATCAAATTAAATGCAGGTTTTGGGAGTGTGCACACAAAAAAAGTTGTTTGTCACAAAATAGGCTTCAGTCATATTATACCTTTGACAACTCAGTAGCTAAAAGAAGTTAACCAGAACAAATTGCTTTATTAGGTATATTCACACTTCCCTTTAATATCAGAACAAATGGCTTCTGCTTTAAATAAATATTGGCAATTATGTGTCAGCTGAGTTGAAGGTACATGGAACCAGCGCCGAATGTGAAATCCTGGTAGTTCAGGCCTGAAAGTTAGATCTCAGAATTAAATGCAAATCTGTCTTTCTACAGTTAAGGTTCCATGGGGAGAAGTTTAAAATTGAATTATGGAGTTCCTGTGATGCAGAAGTGGGCCTTTCAGCCCATCAAATCCACACCAACTCTTCAAACAGCACTCAACTCTATCCCTGTAACCCTGCATTTCCCAAATAGCCTACACATCCCTGGGCAATTTAACATGGCCAATCCATCCAACCAGTATATCTTTGGACTCTTAGATGAAACATGGAGCACATGGATAAAAACCACGCAGACACAGGGAATACTTGCAAACTCCACACAGTCAATCACCTGAAGCTGGAATCAAACCTGGCAGGCAGCAGTGCTAACCACTGAGCCACCATGTCACTCCAAGATGATTGCTAAGTAGATTGTTTTTTATTGCTTGCAATGCTGGAACTTTCATTGTTCCTCCATGGAATATAACTTCTTTTGTTAAAAAAAACTATATTTGTTAAATTTAAAGAGATATAAAAATGAGGGTAAAAAGGAACAAACTCTTAACTGGCATCATATTACTGTCATGAACAAGAAATTCCCTAAGTTCAGAAATGTGAAAGTATCTCTTTTAATGAGATGTCAAAATCTGAAGAAAATTTGGAAGGTATTCATTGCATACTTTATCTTGATTTTGAGTACATTATTCAATGATCCTGATGCCTAACTCGAACATAAATGAATTATTTCACTATTGCATAAGCTTTTGGAGACTTGTGTGACATCACAATAGCTTGGATGACAATTAATAAATTAATAAAGCTGCTGCATTATCGAATGAACTGTGTGACATGTTGACATTATTGGATAGAATTTGTCTGGATGGTCACACTCAAAATAGCCACATAATGATATTGTAGGAGATGCCATCACAACAGCCCAATGCTTCTGGAACATTGGTTCAATGACTATCTTATGTTGAAAGATTGGAGCGATTGGGCTTGTATACTCTTGAGTTTAGAAGACTGAGAGAGGATCTGATTGAGACGTATAAGATTATTAAAGGATTGGACACTCTGGAGGCAGGAAATGTGTCTCCGCTAATGGGTGAGTCCCGAACCAGAGGACCCCGCTTAAAAATAAGGGGTAGGCCATTTAGGACAGAGATGAGGAGAAACTTCTTCACCCAGAGAGTGGTATGTGTGTGCTGCAAATGTGTTGCTGGTCAAAGCACAGCAGGTTAGGCAGCATCTCAGGAATAGAGAATTCGACGTTTCGAGCATAAGCCCTTCATCAGGAATAAGAGAGAGAGAGCCAAGCCGGCCTCCTTCTTCAAGGACCGCAGATTCCCCCCAGACGTGATCGACGATGCCCTCCACCGCATCTCCTCCACTTCCCGCTCCTCCGCCCTTGAGCCCCGCTCCTCCAACCGCCACCAAGACAGAACCCCACTGGTTCTCACCTACCACCCCACCAACCTGCGCATACAACGTATTATCCGCCGCCATTTCCGCCACCTCCAAACGGACCCCACCACCAAGGATATATTTCCCTCCCCTCCCCTATCAGCGTTCCGCAAGGACCACTCCCTTCGTGACTCCCTTGTCAGATCCACACCCCCCACCAACCCAACCTCCACCCCCGGCACCTTCCCCTGCAACCGCAGGAAATGTAAAACTTGCGCCCACACCTCCACACTCACTTCCCTCCAAGGCCCCAAGGGATCCTTCCATATCCGCCACAAGTTCACCTGTACCTCCACACACATCATCTATTGCATCCGCTGCACCCGATGTGGCCTCCTCTATATTGGTGAGACAGGCCGCTTACTTGCGGAACGCTTCAGAGAACACCTCTGGGCCGCCCGAACCAACCAACCCAATCACCCCGTGGCTCAACACTTTAACTCCCCCTCCCACTCCACCGAGGACATGCAGGTCCTTGGACTCCTCCACCGGCAGAACACAACTACACGACGGCTGGAGGAGGAGCGCCTCATCTTCCGCCTGGGACCCCTCCAACCACAAGGTATGAATTCAGATTTCTCCAGCTTCCTCATTTCCCCTCCCCCCACCTTGTCTCAGTCGGTTCCCTCAACTCAGCACCGCCCTCCTAACCTGCAATCCTCTTCCTGACCTCTCCGCCCCCACCCCACTCCGGCCTATCACCCTCACCTTGACCTCCTTCCACCTATCCCACCTCCATCGCCCCTCCCCCTAGTCCCGCCTCCCTACCTTTTATCTCAGCCGGCTTGGCTCTCTCTCTCTTATTCCTGATGAAGGGCTTATGCTCGAAACGTCGAATTCTCTATTCCTGAGATGCTGCCTAACCTGCTGTGCTTTGACCAGCAACACATTTGCAGCTGTGATCTCCAGCATCTGCAGACCTCATTTTTTACTCGAAGATTTTAACCTACTGCGAATCCTCTTACAAGGATGCCTTCCTTGAAGAAGCTCTCTTCCTCCCTCTACAAGGATTTCAGTGAGTCCCTCTCTCACTGCACCCCCCAGGTCATCTCCTCTGCACAGAAGCTCTTCAGCCACGTTCTCAAACAGACTCGTTACCACAGCCACATCTCCTTCCTCAGCACCTGCCTAAGGAACCGACTGATCCCACACGGACTCCGAACTACATTCCAACCAACAAAATTTGGACCCAACCAGGACAACCTGTACCTACAACAAATCCGAAGCCTCCAGCAACAGACCTCCCTCCGGATCCTCCGCTCCACCCTTGCAGCCATGCGTCGCTACCTACACTCCCTGCAATCAGCCCTACCCCAGCTCAGGACAACACTCTCACAGACCTGCAAAGGACCCCTGCTGTTCTTCATCTACAGAAGAATCCACAAACTCAACAAACAGTTCTTCCTAGCCCTATCAGAGATTAAAGACAGTAAGTACCAAAAACTTTCATGTACTTACCCCCACACTCGTGGCCCCTCAACTATTCCAGAATCTTCCACAGGCCTGTCGGACGCCATTACACATGTGGCCTCCACAGCGCCCGCGGCACCAAAGGCCGCCGCCGACCGTGACGTCACTTCCGCCCCCACCGACCTCGGAGCCCCCGCGATCGCCGCCCCTACAACTGCCCCGGTGACCACCACACACACAACCGCTTCCACAATCGCCGACGGACCCGCGACCCACGCGGCCACCGGGAATGACCACCACTCCTCCGTCGCCGCAACCATTTCCGCCCCTCCGGTTGCCGTCGACGCAGCCACTTCCGCCCCCACTGACATCACTAACCTGCAGGAGCACAAATCCTCAGGTTTCCCCGCCCCCCCGCCGTCTTTCGTCACTACGCATAACCCCGCCCATAACCCCGCCCCCACGCCATCTCCCGTCGCTTCACGTAACCCCGCCCCCACGCTTATTTCCGTCACGACGCATGACCCCGCCCCCACGTCGAGCAACGTCACCACGTCTAACTCCGCCCCTACTTCGATCTCTGTCCCCGCCCCCAGCTCCAGCTCCAGCTCCAGTCCCACACCAGGTCCTAGCTCCCAGCCCTGCCGGATTTTCACCATCCCTCCAGATCTCCCCCTCTCTGAGGATGAGAGATCAGTCCTCAGCAGGGGCCTCACCTTCGTTCCCCTACGCCCTCGGATTAATGAGTTCAACACGCGGCGAGATATTGAACAATTCTTCCGCCGCCTTCGCCTCCGTGCCTACTTTCACAACCAAGACTCCCGCCCACCCTCTGACGACCCCTTCTCCCGCCTCCAACACACCCCATCCACCTGGACACCCCGTGCAGGCCTCCTACCCGCCCTCGACCTCTTTATAGCCAACTGCCGCCGTGACATCAACCGACTCAACCTGTCCACCCCTCTCACCCACTCCAACCTCTCACCCTCAGAACGTGCAGCCCTCCACTCCCTCCGCTCCAATCCCAACCTCACCATCAAACCCGCAGACAAGGGAGGCGCGGTGGTAGTTTGGCGCACTGACCTGTACACCGCTGAAGCCAAACGCCAGCTCGCGGACGCCTCCTCTTATCGCCCCCTTGACCACGACCCCACCTCCCACCACCAAACCATCATCTCCCAGACCATCCAGGACCTCATCACCTCAGGGGATCTCCCATCCACCGCCTCCAACCTCATAGTCCCACAACCCCGCACCGCCCGTTTCTACCTCCTGCCCAAAATCCACAAACCTGCCTGCCCCGGCCGACCCATTGTCTCAGCCTGCTCCTGCCCCACCGAACTCATCTCCCAATACCTCGACACGGTCCTGTCCCCTTTAGTCCAAGAACTCCCCACCTACGTTCGGGACACCACCCACGCCCTCCACCTCCTCCAGGATTTTCGCTTCCCCGGTCCCCAACGCCTTATTTTCACTATGGACATCCAGTCCCTGTACACCTCCATCCCCCATCACGAAGGACTCAAAGCCCTCCGCTTCTTCCTTTCCCGCCGCACTAACCAGTACCCTTCCACTGACACCCTCCTTCGACTGACTGAACTGGTCCTCACCCTGAATAACTTCTCTTTTCAATCCTCCCACTTCCTCCAAACTAAAGGAGTTGCCATGGGCACCCGCATGGGCCCCAGCTATGCCTGCCTCTTCGTAGGATATGTGGAACAGTCCATCTTCCGCAACTACACTGGCACCACCCCCCACCTTTTCCTCCGCTACATCGATGACTGTATCGGCGCTGCCTCGTGCTCCCACGAGGAGGTTGAACAGTTCATCAACTTTACTAACACCTTCCATCCCGACCTGAAATTCACCTGGACTGTCTCAGACTCCTCCCTCCCCTTCCTAGACCTTTCCATTTCTATCTCGGGCGACCGACTCAACACAGACATCTATTATAAACCGACTGACTCCCACAGCTACCTGGACTACACCTCCTCCCACCCTGCCCCCTGTAAAAACGCCATCCCATATTCCCAATTCCTTCGTCTCCGCCGCATCTGCTCCCAGGAGGACCAATTCCAACACCGCACAACCCAGATGGCCTCCTTCTTCAAGGACCGCAGATTCCCCCCAGACGTGATCGACGATGCCCTCCACCGCATCTCCTCCACTTCCCGCTCCTCCGCCCTTGAGCCCCGCTCCTCCAACCGCCACCAAGACAGAACCCCACTGGTTCTCACCTACCACCCCACCAACCTGCGCATACAACGTATTATCCGCCGCCATTTCCGCCACCTCCAAACGGACCCCACCACCAAGGATATATTTCCCTCCCCTCCCCTATCAGCGTTCCGCAAGGACCACTCCCTTCGTGACTCCCTTGTCAGATCCACACCCCCCACCAACCCAACCTCCACCCCCGGCACCTTCCCCTGCAACCGCAGGAAATGTAAAACTTGCGCCCACACCTCCACACTCACTTCCCTCCAAGGCCCCAAGGGATCCTTCCATATCCGCCACAAGTTCACCTGTACCTCCACACACATCATCTATTGCATCCGCTGCACCCGATGTGGCCTCCTCTATATTGGTGAGACAGGCCGCTTACTTGCGGAACGCTTCAGAGAACACCTCTGGGCCGCCCGAACCAACCAACCCAATCACCCCGTGGCTCAACACTTTAACTCCCCCTCCCACTCCACCGAGGACATGCAGGTCCTTGGACTCCTCCACCGGCAGAACACAACTACACGACGGCTGGAGGAGGAGCGCCTCATCTTCCGCCTGGGAACCCTCCAACCACAAGGTATGAATTCAGATTTCTCCAGCTTCCTCATTTCCCCTCCCCCCACCTTGTCTCAGTCGGTTCCCTCAACTCAGCACCGCCCTCCTAACCTGCAATCCTCTTCCTGACCTCTCCGCCCCCACCCCACTCCGGCCTATCACCCTCACCTTGACCTCCTTCCACCTATCCCACCTCCATCGCCCCTCCCCCTAGTCCCTCCTCCCTACCTTTTATCTCAGCCGGCTTGGCTCTCTCTCTCTTATTCCTGATGAAGGGCTTATGCTCGAAACGTCGAATTCTCTATTCCTGAGATGCTGCCTAACCTGCTGTGCTTTGACCAGCAACACATTTGCAGCTGTGATCTCCAGCATCTGCAGACCTCATTTTTTACTCGAAGATTTTAACCTACTGCGAATCCTCTTACAAGGATGCCTTCCTTGAAGAAGCTCTCTTCCTCCCTCTACAAGGATTTCAGTGAGTCCCTCTCTCACTGCACCCCCAGGTCATCTCCTCTGCACAGAAGCTCTTCAGCCACGTTCTCAAACAGACTCGTTACCACAGCCACATCTCCTTCCTCAGCACCTGCCTAAGGAACCGACTGATCCCACACGGACTCCGAACTACATTCCAACCAACAAAATTTGGACCCAACCAGGACAACCTGTACCTACAACAAATCCGAAGCCTCCAGCAACAGACCTCCCTCCGGATCCTCCGCTCCACCCTTGCAGCCATGCGTCGCTACCTACACTCCCTGCAATCAGCCCTACCCCAGCTCAGGACAACACTCTCACAGACCTGCAAAGGACCCCTGCTGTTCTTCATCTACAGAAGAATCCACAAACTCAACAAACAGTTCTTCCTAGCCCTATCAGAGATTAAAGACAGTAAGTACCAAAAACTTTCATGTACTTACCCCCACACTCGTGGCCCCTCAACTATTCCAGAATCTTCCACAGGCCTGTCGGACGCCATTACACATGTGGCCTCCACAGCGCCCGCGGCACCAAAGGCCGCCGCCGACCGTGACGTCACTTCCGCCCCCACCGACCTCGGAGCCCCCGCGATCGCCGCCCCTACAACTGCCCCGGTGACCACCACACACACAACCGCTTCCACAATCGCCGACGGACCCGCGACCCACGCGGCCACCGGGAATGACCACCACTCCTCCGTCGCCGCAACCATTTCCGCCCCTCCGGTTGCCGTCGACGCAGCCACTTCCGCCCCCACTGACATCACTAACCTGCAGGAGCACAAATCCTCAGGTTTCCCCGCCCCCACGCCGTCTTTCGTCACTACGCATAACCCCGCCCATAACCCCGCCCCCACGCCATCTCCCGTCGCTTCACGTAACCCCGCCCCCACGCTTATTTCCGTCACGACGCATGACCCCGCCCCCACGTCGAGCAACGTCACCACGTCTAACTCCGCCCCTACTTCGATCTCTGTCCCCGCCCCCAGCTCCAGCTCCAGCTCCAGTCCCACACCAGGTCCTAGCTCCCAGCCCTGCCGGATTTTCACCATCCCTCCAGATCTCCCCCTCTCTGAGGATGAGAGATCAGTCCTCAGCAGGGGCCTCACCTTCGTTCCCCTACGCCCTCGGATTAATGAGTTCAACACGCGGCGAGATATTGAACAATTCTTCCGCCGCCTTCGCCTCCGTGCCTACTTTCACAACCAAGACTCCCGCCCACCCTCTGACGACCCCTTCTCCCGCCTCCAACACACCCCATCCACCTGGACACCCCGTGCAGGCCTCCTACCCGCCCTCGACCTCTTTATAGCCAACTGCCGCCGTGACATCAACCGACTCAACCTGTCCACCCCTCTCACCCACTCCAACCTCTCACCCTCAGAACGTGCAGCCCTCCACTCCCTCCGCTCCAATCCCAACCTCACCATCAAACCCGCAGACAAGGGAGGCGCGGTGGTAGTTTGGCGCACTGACCTGTACACCGCTGAAGCCAAACGCCAGCTCGCGGACGCCTCCTCTTATCGCCCCCTTGACCACGACCCCACCTCCCACCACCAAACCATCATCTCCCAGACCATCCAGGACCTCATCACCTCAGGGGATCTCCCATCCACCGCCTCCAACCTCATAGTCCCACAACCCCGCACCGCCCGTTTCTACCTCCTGCCCAAAATCCACAAACCTGCCTGCCCCGGCCGACCCATTGTCTCAGCCTGCTCCTGCCCCACCGAACTCATCTCCCAATACCTCGACACGGTCCTGTCCCCTTTAGTCCAAGAACTCCCCACCTACGTTCGGGACACCACCCACGCCCTCCACCTCCTCCAGGATTTTCGCTTCCCCGGTCCCCAACGCCTTATTTTCACTATGGACATCCAGTCCCTGTACACCTCCATCCCCCATCACGAAGGACTCAAAGCCCTCCGCTTCTTCCTTTCCCGCCGCACTAACCAGTACCCTTCCACTGACACCCTCCTTCGACTGACTGAACTGGTCCTCACCCTGAATAACTTCTCTTTTCAATCCTCCCACTTCCTCCAAACTAAAGGAGTTGCCATGGGCACCCGCATGGGCCCCAGCTATGCCTGCCTCTTCGTAGGATATGTGGAACAGTCCATCTTCCGCAACTACACTGGCACCACCCCCCACCTTTTCCTCCGCTACATCGATGACTGTATCGGCGCTGCCTCGTGCTCCCACGAGGAGGTTGAACAGTTCATCAACTTTACTAACACCTTCCATCCCGACCTGAAATTCACCTGGACTGTCTCAGACTCCTCCCTCCCCTTCCTAGACCTTTCCATTTCTATCTCGGGCGACCGACTCAACACAGACATCTATTATAAACCGACTGACTCCCACAGCTACCTGGACTACACCTCCTCCCACCCTGCCCCCTGTAAAAACGCCATCCCATATTCCCAATTCCTTCGTCTCCGCCGCATCTGCTCCCAGGAGGACCAATTCCAACACCGCACAACCCAGATGGCCTCCTTCTTCAAGGACCGCAGATTCCCCCCAGACGTGATCGACGATGCCCTCCACCGCATCTCCTCCACTTCCCGCTCCTCCGCCCTTGAGCCCCGCTCCTCCAACCGCCACCAAGACAGAACCCCACTGGTTCTCACCTACCACCCCACCAACCTGCGCATACAACGTATTATCCGCCGCCATTTCCGCCACCTCCAAACGGACCCCACCACCAAGGATATATTTCCCTCCCCTCCCCTATCAGCGTTCCGCAAGGACCACTCCCTTCGTGACTCCCTTGTCAGATCCACACCCCCCACCAACCCAACCTCCACCCCCGGCACCTTCCCCTGCAACCGCAGGAAATGTAAAACTTGCGCCCACACCTCCACACTCACTTCCCTCCAAGGCCCCAAGGGATCCTTCCATATCCGCCACAAGTTCACCTGTACCTCCACACACATCATCTATTGCATCCGCTGCACCCGATGTGGCCTCCTCTATATTGGTGAGACAGGCCGCTTACTTGCGGAACGCTTCAGAGAACACCTCTGGGCCGCCCGAACCAACCAACCCAATCACCCCGTGGCTCAACACTTTAACTCCCCCTCCCACTCCACCGAGGACATGCAGGTCCTTGGACTCCTCCACCGGCAGAACACAACTACACGACGGCTGGAGGAGGAGCGCCTCATCTTCCGCCTGGGAACCCTCCAACCACAAGGTATGAATTCAGATTTCTCCAGCTTCCTCATTTCCCCTCCCCCCACCTTGTCTCAGTCGGTTCCCTCAACTCAGCACCGCCCTCCTAACCTGCAATCCTCTTCCTGACCTCTCCGCCCCCACCCCACTCCGGCCTATCACCCTCACCTTGACCTCCTTCCACCTATCCCACCTCCATCGCCCCTCCCCCTAGTCCCTCCTCCCTACCTTTTATCTCAGCCGGCTTGGCTCTCTCTCTCTTATTCCTGATGAAGGGCTTATGCTCGAAACGTCGAATTCTCTATTCCTGAGATGCTGCCTAACCTGCTGTGCTTTGACCAGCAACACATTTGCAGCTGTGATCTCCAGCATCTGCAGACCTCATTTTTTACTCAGTGGTATGTGTGTGGAATGCTCTGCCCCAGAAGGCAGTGGAGGTCCAGTCTCTGGATTTGTTTCAGAAAGAGTTGTATAGAGCTCTCAAGGATAGTGGAATCAAAGGTTATGGAGATAAGGCAGGAAGAGGATACTGATTGAGGATGATCAGCCATGATCATAATGAATGGTGGTGCAGGCTCGAAGGGCAGAATGGCCTACTCCTGCACCTTTTGTCTATTGTCTCATAGATGTTCCAAGTAACAATCCAGCACCTGCAGTAATTTGTCATACAGATTTAATCTACACTAATCTCAAAAGTACCTTCTTGACACCTGTTCAGTTGTTTTTAAAAGGAAGGGTGAGATTTGTACTGAGATGATGTAATTACAGGAATTGTATAGAATATACAAGATACAAGGGACAGGTCATTTGGCCCAACTGGGCAATGGCATTGTTTATGATACAAATGAGCTGTCTTTCAAATAACTTCATATAATACCTATCAGCAAATCCTTCTATTCCTTTTTACCTTTATATTTTTATCTCCCCTTCCCTTCGATGTATCAGTGTTATTTACTTCAATTACTGCTTGTGCTATCTGCCAAAGTTCTCAGCCTTTGGTTAAAGAATCACTATTATTGATGACAAAAGCTAAGTACTGCTTGAAATTATTAGTGCTTTTGGATAAATGTACTTTTCCTGGACTCAAATGCATTTTATTTAACAGTTTTTTGATGGTATTAAATG
The DNA here is from genome assembly GCF_020745735.1 of Hemiscyllium ocellatum. Classification (NCBI taxonomy): domain Eukaryota; kingdom Metazoa; phylum Chordata; class Chondrichthyes; order Orectolobiformes; family Hemiscylliidae; genus Hemiscyllium; species Hemiscyllium ocellatum. The sequence continues at coordinate 23,943,231 of NC_083406.1, read as the reverse complement.
CTCCACTGCATAGTGCAAAAAATGCACTTCTCAAAATAAATGAATAGGTGATGCTTTCACCAATCAATGCGTCCAGGAAATTCTTCCCATGAGTGTAAAGAACTAGCAGCTTTTCCAAAACAAAAGCTAATTTGCCCTATTGGCTGCATGTGCTGTTTACAATGTCATTTTGCTGTGTACAAGTTGATCTCTTGAGAGACTAAAGATGCAGGTGCGATAAACAGCACAATGGAGAGTGTCCTGAGGATTATACCTGTGGGAGTTTCTTTTTTTAGTCATTGATCCCGAGCTACTAAGAAAGCTAAACAGAAAAATGCTTTAATAAAACACCACTGTATAATTGTAGGGCCCCTTGTCCACACTCATACAAGCCTTAATTGAGAACTACAAGGAAAGAAAGGCATAAGCAAAAATCCCATTACGTGCTCTTTTTCTTGCTTCAAGGGAACTGCGAGATGACAGGTTCACATTTAATTAGGCAACCTCAGCAGGAAGAAGCCTGCCAACTCCCCCTGAACAATGATTTTCCTTTGTTTTCCTATTACCTTCCGAAGTAATGCAGATGTAGATCACTCAGTTATGCCAAAATATCATGCTCAACATGACAGTCCGATAGCATGTCAGTGCCTTCCAGACACTTGTCTTACATTTAACAAGATGATGTTTGGAGCACATCTTATGACAGCCATTTTGAAATTTCAGGTCAGGTAGAAATAAGCTGCAAATTATTTATTTTATTTTCTGTTATAAAAAATGAAGGTAAAATAGCTCAGTCACCGTTCTATCAAAATGTTCTGGGAAGGGAAATTAGAGTATCTAGTCTGGGCTTTTCAGAAATTGCAGTTCTGTTTAAAGGAGAAGTATTTGAGAACCCATTTTCCCTTGGTCACACTGTGTTTTAGGATGTAAGTCCTATTGAAATACATCATCAAGCCAGGCGCAAGAAATGTCAAATACACCACATCCAATTTGGTTCTTCCCTTGAGCAAACGCACAAAGCTTTCTGAAATGGAACTTCATGTCATTGCCACAACCCCCATTAATAGACTTGTCATGATCAAAAATATGAAATCATTCAATTGTTAAAGAGCTATACTATGTGCAATTTAGAAGAATGAGAGGCAATCTTTTTAAACATGTTACATTCTGAAGGGGCTTTGTGGAGTAGATGCTAGAAGGAAGTTTCCCCTCATGGAAGAATCTCAAACTAGGAAACATGTTTTTCAAACAAGGGGTCCCACATTTAAGGCAAAAAAGATGAGGAATTTTTCTTTCTTGATACACTCGTAAGTAGTGGTGAGTAATTGAATAACTCACTGGAGAAGGAACCTCCACATACTTTCTTACCTTCAATGATAGAACAGTCCAAAAAGTGAGGTTGAAACATTTTCAACCATCTTCAGTCAAAACTGCCAAGTAAATGATCCATCTTGGTCTCCTGCAGTGGTCCCCAGCATCACTTTGCCAGTACTCAACTTGTTTAATTCATGCCATGTGATATCAAGAAATGGTTGGGGACATGTTATCCCTGACTACATTTCAGCAATAGTACTCCTGTCTTCCAGAACTTGCTGCAACCCTAGCCAAGCTGTTATCAAGCAGCACTTGCTCAGCAATAACCTTCTCATTGATGCCCAGTTCTTCCAGGGCCACTCAGTTCCTGACCGCATTACAGCTTTGGATCATACACAGACAGAAGTGCTAAGATTCCAGAGGTGGGGTGACAGTGATAGCCGTTGACATCAAGACCACATTCGACTGAGTGTGGCGTCAAAGAGCCCTAATTAAACTGGAATCAATGGCTATCGGGGACAAACTCTCTGCTGGGTGGAGTCATATCTGAACCATAGAATGATGGTTGTTGTTGTGGGAAGTCAAATATCTCAGTTCCAGGACATCTCTGCAGGAGTTCTTTAGGGTAATGTCTGAGGCCCACATATCTTTAGCTGCTTCATCACTGGCCTGGCCTCGATAATAAGATCAAAAGTGGGCATTTTCACCTATGATTACACAACGCTTAGCACCATTCACGATTCCTTAGATACTGAAGCAGTCCATGTTCAAACGTAACAAGACTGAGATAATATCTAGGCTAAGGCTCATAAGTGACAAATAACATTCACACCACACAAATGCCAGGCAATGACCATCACCAATAAGAGACAATCTAATTTTAGTCCCTTGACATTCAATGTCATTACCATTGCTGAAACCCCACTGTTAACATCTTTGGGGTTACAATAGATCAGAAACGCCCCATCACTCACCATAAAAATATAGAGACTACAACAGTGGGCACTTGGAATAGGAATAAGCTATTCAGCTCCTCAGGCCTGTTCAACTATTCAATAAGAAGATGGCTGATGGATTTCCTGACTCCATATCCCTGCTGTTGGCCCATTTCCTTAATATCTTTGCTTAACAAAAATTAAAATTATACATTCCAAACATCTACCACACTTTGTGTGTTGACATGCTTCCTAATATCTCTTCTGAATAGTCTGGCCCTCATTCTCAGACTGTGCCCCCTAATTCAAGAATCCTCAACCAGTGAAATTTTCAAAACTTTGATCAGGTTACACTCTAACCTTCTAAGTGCAGAAAAAAAACATGTCTATTTTTCATAATCTCCGGTCATAACATAACCTCTGAAGTCCAGGCATCACTCTTGTAAACTTTGTAAACATTGTACTCCTTCCAAGGCCAATATCTCCTTTCTAAGATATGGTGCTCATATCTGGTCATAGTACTCCAAGTAGAGTTTAACCATGGTTTTGTACAACTGCAGCATAACTTCACTATCCTTGTACTCTAGTCCTCTAAATATAAAAGCCAGCATTCCATTATGTTCCTTGATTATTTTCTGTACCTGTTCATGATGTTTTCAAGATTTATGCACGTGCACCCTCAGGTCTCTTTCAACATTCATTGTATTTAAGTTCATGCCACGTAGAGAGTACCCTGGCCTATCCTTGCTCGGATCAAAATGGATAACATCACACTTGTTTACATTGAACCCTATCTGCCTCAGTTTTGTTCATTCAGTCAATCATTATCAATTCATAATTTTATGCTATCTCCTACACTGCCTGCACTGCTACATAACTTTGTGCCATCTAATTGGATAATTTGAATATATTATCCAAGTTGTTAATAAATAATCTGAATAATGGGGGCCATAATACAATGCTTTATGGGACGTGACAAGTCACAGTCTACAAATTTGAGTACCTATCCATTATGGAGAAAGTGAGGACTGCAGATGCTGGTGATCAGAGTAAAGTGTGTGGTGCTGGAAAAGTACAGCAGGTCAGGCAGGATCTTGCTCTTTGGATGCTGCCTGGCCTGCTGTGCTTTTCCAGTATCATACTTTCAACAACCTATCCATTATCTCTACTTATTGTCACCTACCACTCAACCAAATTCCAGTCCACATTTGTAATTTGCCCCCTATTCAATGGGCTTCTACCTTAGGTAACAATCTCTTATGTGGGACTTCATCAAATGCCTTCAGAAGTTCATATAAACAACATCAATAGATACCATAGTCACTTCTTCAAAAATGCAATGAGGTTTGTTCAGACTGACCTACTTGCCATGAATCCATGGTGGCTCGCCCGGATTAACAGAAAAATTTCAAGTTGTTCAATTACCCCCATCCTTGTTGTAAACTCCAACAATTTCTCCACCACAGATGTTAGACTAATTGGTTTGTAACTTCCTTGGATTTTCTGTTGCGCCCCAAAGCCTGTGCACCATCTACAAGGCAGAAGTCAGGAGTGTGATGGAGTACTCCCCACTTGCCTGGATGGATGCAACTCCAACAACAATCAAGAAACTTGACATCATCAGGTCAAAGCAGCCTGCTGGATTGTGCCCACATCCACAAGCGTGCACTCCCTCCACTGCTGACAGTAGCAGCAATGTGTATTATCTACAAGATGCACTGCAGAAATTCACCAAAGATCCTTCTAAAAACACAACCACTTCCAACTGGAACACAAGGCCAGCAGATACATTTGAACACCATTGCCTGCAAGTTTCCCACCATGCCAGTCACCAACTTCACTTGGAAATATATCACTGTTTCTTGAATGTCGCTGGGTCAAAATCTAGGAATTCCCTTCCTAATGGAATTGTGGTTTCACCTACAGCCCTTAGACATCTGTGGTTCAAGAAAGCAAAAAAGTACAGGCAAGCCAAAGATGCCACGTCCCATGAATGAATGTTAAAAAATGTTTTTGGTATTTTCAGCCACTGAGAGTAGTAGAGGCGAGGTCATTGAATATGTTTAAGGCTGAATTTGACAGGTATTGATTAACAAAGGAGACTTGAAGAACAGGCAGGCAAGTAGGGTTAAGGCCGCAATTGGATTAGTCATAACATTTTTGAATGATGGGGAGGTTCATTAGGCTAAAGAGTTATTCTTGCTCCTAATTCTTTTGATTTTGAGAGGTGAGCATAATTATTGGATTCGTTAGTTATCAGGTACCAATATATTAAGGTGACTTGTTAGTGTTGCTAGAAAACAATGTTGGAAAAAAAAACTGACTGCTGTATTTTCATTCGATAAAAAAAAGGACATAATTTTTTCAGGATTTACTTAATCACATTGCACAGCAGGGAAAAAGAAAGGTCAAACATGTAATTATTTCTTGAAAAAGAAGCTGCTGACATTGTCTTTTTTTTTTGTCATGTAACAGTTTGTCCATTTAAGTGACTGAATGCTTTTCTGAATCTGGTTATCTAGTTTTATTTGAAAAATCCTGGATTCTTTTGCATCGTTTACAAACATCAATTCAATCGAGCAGTTTAGCTGACCAATGAGTCAAATATATACCACAAGCTTTTTGCTATTGCAAAACAAACAAAAATCTATAATACCTTAAATACTAATGGCAGCACATACATGCTCTTGCATACTGCATACAACCACAGCCACATGAATCAGAGAGGCTCATTGTGTGTACACAACTGACAAGAACCCATATACATAATGTGCATGTATTTATACTTACAACATAATCCATGCAATCACATACATGCAAACATTACAGGCGTATATATATATATATTATATATATAATATATATATTATATATATATATACACACACACACACACACACACAGGCCCTCTTCTCTATCTCTCTCTCACACACACACACTCTCAAAGATGTAATAAAATCATTTGAAAAGACAATTGCACAATTCTTAAAATAATGTCTGATATCTATAATTAATGTAAAGCGGTGATTCATTTTGACTTTTTGGTTTGAGATTTTCCTTCATTATTTAAATCCCAAATTTAAATTACATGCTTCCTTCCCATAACCCTTTCTTAGCAGTACATTAATGGGCCAAATATTGATTTTAGAAACATGTCTGCTTGTAGAACACAGGTCAGGTTTTAATTACTTTCAAAAGTGACATTATAAAACTAGATCTATAGTTTTCATATAGAATCCAAAGTATCAGTTACCAATGCCCTCCATTTTGTTCTGTCATAGAATAACTTTGTATGTCATTTGGCAGGCAGCCCCAAGTTTGATTTCCCTGAAAGACTTGCCTTAGCAAGGTGCAATATCAAGTACCCTGGTTATAAATAGTCCTTCTCAGTGCAGCCAGGAAGGAAAAAAGAACCAGCAGCCAATATCACGCCGATTGACCTGGATTAGTCTATTGTATCGCATCTCAAGCCACCCTTGTTTTTTTGTCCTATGAAATGCTTGAAAATGGCTTTCTCAATCCTCTCTAATCATGAATAAATTTCCAATGACATGCTTTTGATTCTTTTAATTTCTGACAAGCCAATATTATCGTAAGGTTATTCCTAATAAAAAAAATTCTCCAGTTTTTCATTTAAAAGGAATTCCATCCTGTAATTAAATCCCTGTGATTATTTATGCTTTTGAGAAACATATTTGTGCAGAACCTGTGCATCATCATATTGTGTAAAATTACATCAAATTTTATAATGAATAGCCAGCCCAATCAGTCCCATTGGCCAATTCCCACCCTTCTTTCAAATCTTTTCAGTCTGTCCTTCAATTTCTTGCTCATCCATGACTTTATTTAGTCTCCCTTTAAATGCATTCATATTATTTTCCACTCTCATCATTTTTGGATGAAGAAGTTTCTCCTGAATCCCTTGTAAGGTTTATAAGTGACCATCTCAAAACTCTGGCCTAAGGTTTTGTAACCCGACACAGAAGTGGGAATATAGACCTTCCACATGCAATCCTTTTATAAAATGAAAGGCTTCCATCAGGACACTATTTATCCTTTCTTTTTGTAGAGAAAACAGCCCAGTCTTTCATACTGTCATAGAATCATAGAGATGTACAGCATGGAAACAGACCCTTCGGTCCAACCTGTCCATGACGACCAGATATCCCAACCCAGTCTAGTCCCACCTGCCAGCATCCAGCCCATATCCCTCCAAACCCTTCCTATTCGTATACCCATCCAAATGCCTCTTGAATGTTGCAATTCTACCAACTTCCACCACTTCTTCTGGCAGCTCATTCCATACACGTACCACCCTCTGTGTGAAAAAGTGGCCCCTTAGGTCTCTTTTATATCTTTCTGCTCTCACCCTAAACCTATGCCCTCTAGGTCTGGACTCCCAAACCCGAGGGAAAAGACTTTGCCTATTTATCCATGCCCCTCATAATTTTGTAAACCTCTATATGGTAACCCCCCCAGCCTCCGATGCTCCAGGGAAAACAGCCCCAGCCTGTTGAGCCTCTCCTTGTAGCTCAGATCCTCCAACCCTGGCAACATCCTTGTCAATCTTTTCTGAACCCTTTCAAGTTTCACAACATCTTTCTGATAGGAAGGAGACCAGAATTGCATGCAATATTCCAACAAGATCTAACCAATGTCCTGTACAGCCCCAACATTACCTCCCAACTCCTGTACTCAATACTCTGACCAATAAAGGAAAGCATACCAAATGCCTTCTTCACTATCCTATCTCCCTGCGACTCCATTTTCAAGGAGCTATGAACCTGCACTCCAAGGTCTCTTTGTTCAGCAATGTTCCCTAGAACCTTACCATTAAGTGTATAAGTCCTACTAAGATTTGCTTTCCCAAAATGCAGCACCTCATATTTATCTGAATTAAACTCCATCTGCCACTTCTCAGCCCATTGGCCCATCTGGTCAAGATCCTGTTGTAATCTGAAGTAATCCTCTTCGTTGTAACCTCACAGTTTTGGTATCAAATTCTTCTTGGAAAAACGGTAAATATTTTTTCACACAGGAAAACCAGTGAATGATTTATATTACTTTCTATGCTGTGAACGCATAGAATTGGATTAGATTAGATTCCTTACAGTTTGGAAACAGGCCCTTCGGCCCAACCAGTCCACACCGACCCGCCGTAGAGTAACCCACCCAGAACCATTTCCCCCCTAACACTAACACTAATGGGCAATTTAGTCTGGCCAATTCACCTGACCTGCACATCTTTAGATTGTGGGAGGAAGCCGGAGCACCTGGAGGAAACCCACACAGACATGGGGAGAATGTGCAAACTCCACACAGACAGTCACCCAGAGGCTGGAATCGAACCTGGGACCCTGGTGCTGTGAGGCAGCCGTGCTAACCACTGAGCCACTGTGCCGCACTTTTATGAAGAATGAACAAATAAGGAAAAAAAAATGAAAAAAAAACAATAAAATATTTTAAACCTCTCATTCCAAGTGCAGTTAATGGTAAAGCATTATAAATTTCAGTTCGGTTTGTTTTAAAGAAGTACATTAGAGCAAGTAGGAAATATTAGATATAGCCAAATTTTCCATTCAATTTCGCTGAAGTAATTTTATGCTCCATAGACTAGATCAAGCCAGGCTGGAATCATCTACTGACAATCTGGTGAGCTTCCCGGTGATGTGAGTAGGACAGCTTTACTCAATCTGCTAACGTGCATTCAAATGCTGAGCACAGATTGCAGTGGTAGAGCTGATCATAAATGAGGTGTCAGATTAATGTAGCCCATAGCAGGTCTTTTGGTAGAACCCATTACATTTTAAGTGTTATATCGAGGGTATATTGAATTTAAGGTCCAACAATATGACTGATAACATATGATGTTGCAAATCCGAACATATATTGAATGGTGGATCTGTTTAATTGCTGTGCTCCAGCAATTTACAACACCCGAGCAATGGTATGAAATGTGGGATTTGAGAAAAGCTGCAAGTTACAGCTTCATCCTTCATTGTCTCCAAACCCTGTCAAATTCCATGTAATGTAAAAGATATAGTGGTTTACATCAGGCTTACCTGAAGAGAATAGCTTCAAAAAGCAGTACAGAACAGTGGAGAAGGACATGACATCTAATGAAAGAAGTGGATTGTCTGAGGACATCGATATTGGATGAAGGTGTTTTGTCATCATTTGGTGGTAGTTAGTGTGCAGGTGGTAATTAGCCATGTTGTCAAGTTGAACACGCATTTTTAATACAGAGTAACAGCTTAAATTTCAGAGATCAACATCCAGTATTGGCCAATGAACAAAATGTTGTTACATTATAGGGTAAAGGAAGAGAATTTGCTTATGTAGAACATCTTTCCTGACTCCAATTCTAAAGTGTTTTACAGCCTATATGTAATAATTGGGTGTAGTAATTGTTGTATTATTAGAAAATTGGCAGTTAAATTGTAAATAACAAGCCCCCACAACTCACAGTTAGATCAGGTCATTTGTTTTTCATGATGTTGATTCCGGGATACGTTCTGGTCAGGATAATGTGGACAACTATCCTGCTGTTCTTCAATGAAGATTAGAGGATTTTTTCCATTTACCGAAGTGGAGATTTGGGACATCATTGGGAAGACGATCTGCACAAAGAGGGTTTATACCAAGGAAATCTGATATTAGGATAATTCATCACTCACAGATTAATCATTCTCTGGACCCTCTGCTTAAATATGGCCGACAACATTTGATGGTCAGTAGGATCTTTAAGTGTGAATCGATATAGACAGTCAAATCCTGGAATGATACAACACAAAAGGAGGCCATGAAGAGAGTCAGCCATAGTTCAGTGGGGAGCACTCCTCGTCTGAGCCTCAATATTCTGGACTCAAAGTCCTACTCTAAATTTTAAGAACAAAAATCAAATGGTGATGTGAGGTCGCCATAACCATAGTCAGTATCCTTGAGGACCCAGTGACAAGGGGTCAGGTAAGACCCATATTATATATTTAATACTACTTAAGCTAGATGAAGTAAATAGAAAAAGAGCCATTTAAGAGTAAGTCATGGCAAGTCAGCTTGGCCTGAAGGAGTGAGATGTGCATAGTAAGAGACACTTCCAGGGTCTAGGATAACCACATGTGCAGGAAATGTATTCAGCTGCCACTACTGAAAATCCACTTTTCAGATCTGGAGTAGTGAGTGGAATCCCTGTGGAGTAGATTCAAGGCTGAGATTTCCATGTGCAGCGCATGCAATGAGGTGGTCATGCTGCCGGTAAAGTGTTCACAGACAGGAAGAGTAAAAGCACCAAGAACATTGTACAGGAGTCCCCTGGAGCTATATTCATATCCAATAGATTTTCTATTTTAGACACTGCTGGGAAAAACATTTTTTTCAGGGGAACGCGGGACTAGCCAGGCCCATGACATGAGGATTGGCTGGGCTGCATAGCTTTGGGGGAGAAAAATGTGTCAAAGCAATAATGATAATGATAGGATATTCAATCATGAGGGGAACAGATAAACATGTCTGCAATCATAGATGTGACAGCACGATATGTTGTGTCCCTGATGCCAGTGTTAATGATGGCAATCGTAGCTACAGGATATTCTAAAGAGAGAGGGAGAACAGCCAGAGTTGGTCTCAGTTAATACCAACAACATAGGTATAAACAAAGGAGTTGGTGTCCTGCAGATAGAAGATAGAAATGTTAAAAATCAGGACATTAGTAATTTCATGATACTGCCAGTGCCACATTCTCATGAGATGAGGAATAGGAGAACCGACTGAATGCATTGCTGGAGGGCTTGAGTAGGAAGGAAGGATTTGGATCCTTGAGGCATTGAGACCCATTCTTGAGAGGCTGGGACTTGTATAAGCTGAATAGGCTGCACACTAGCAGGACCAGGACTGATGTCCTTGCAGGGGTGACAGTAAGTCCAGTGCAGAGAACTTAAACTAGTGCAAAAGGGGGACAAGAGCCTGAGGGGGCAGACCAAAGTTTGAGTTAAAGAATGATGGAAATGAAAAATAGGAAAGTAAGTAACAAAACTGAAAGGCAGTGAAAACAGCAGATGAGGCTGGAGCAGGAAGAAGTGTAAAAATGCCAGTATGACAAGTACAGGTATTATATCTGAATGCACATTTGTCATAAGACAGATAAATTAACAAAGTACATAGTTGTACATGAAGACAAGATGATTATAATTACACAAACATGGCTGCAAGGTGACCAAGGCTGGAAAGTGAACATTCAGGCTATTCAATGTGCAATGAACTGGGCAACTTGGCTCAGTCATGATTAACAAAAAAAATTATGGATACTATTTGATCCAAAGAAGAGTCATGTAAAGTTGCTCCAAAAGCCTGGAAACTGGGAGCGGTTTAAAATTTAGTTGAGTATGAGAATGTATGCAAAGGCGATCTAAGAATGGATTATTAGAGTTTCTAAATTCACGTAAAAAGAAAAAGACCAGTGAAGACAAAGAACGGTCCTTACATACTGAAACAGGAGAATTGATCATGGAGTAAAGGAATTGGCAAAACAATGAAACAATTGCTTTTGGTGTGTCTTCAGAGAAAAAGACACAAAACAAACTTTCGCAAAGTGTAAAGGAAGCAAGACTCTTTGCGAACAAGTGATTGAAGGAAGTTAGCGTTAACCAAACAAAAGCACTGCTGAAAAATATTAATTGCACTGACAGGGGATAAATCCCCCAAAGCCTGATAATTCACATTTGAAATGAGGTGGTCATGGAAATAATGGATGTGTTTATCATCTTTCAAAATTCTGTAGAAACTGCAACAATACCACTTAGAATCACAGAGTCATAGAAATGTACAGCATGGAAACAGACCCTTCGGTCCAACTCATCCACACGAGACATCCTAACATGTTCTAAAAGGAGGCAGGGTGAAAAACAGGAATTGAAGATTGATTTGCTTAATACTTGTATGAGGGAAAATATCGGAGCCAGTTGTAAAGGATGTGATAACAGGTCACTTAAAATACAGTAAGATGATTATACAACATCAACATGGAGTTTTGAAAGGGGAATTGTGCTTGTCAAACCTAGTGGAGTTTTTTGAGATCATAGCTTGTAAAATAGATGAGGGTGAATCAGTGGATGTAGTGTGTTTGGGCTTTCCAAAGGTTTTTGTTAAAGTCCCAGAGAAGAGGTTATTATGGAAGCACATGGGATCGGTAATAATATATTGGTATGGATTAAGAGTTGATTTGCAGACAGGGAACAGAGAGTAGGAATAAATAGGTCATTTTCAGAAGGTGGTGACAAGTAAGGTACTTCAACGGTCAGTGCTTGGGCCCCAGCTATTTGCGTGTAAAAAATGAGGACTGCAGATGCTGGAGATCAACACGTGGCGAGATATTGAACAATTCTTCCGCCGCCTTCGCCTCCGTGCCTACTTTCACAACCAAGACTCCCGCCCACCCTCTGACGACCCCTTCTCTCGCCTCCAACGCACCCCATCCACCTGGACACCCCGTGCTGGCCTCTTACCCACCCTCGATCTATTTATAGCCAACTGCCGCCGCAACATTAACCGACTCAACATGTCCACCCCTCTCACCCACTCCAACCTCTCACCCTCAGAATGTGCAGCCCTCCACTCCCTCCGCTCCAATCCCAACCTCACCATCAAACTGGCAGACAAGGGAGGCGCGGTAGTAGTTTGGCGCGCCGACCTTTATACCGCTGAGGCCAAACGCCAGCTCGCGGACGCCTCCTCTTATCTCTTGACCACGACCCCACTTCCCACCACCAAACCATCATCTCCCAGACCATCAATAACCTCATCACCTCAGGGGATCTCCCATCCACCGCCTCCAACCTCATAGTCCCACAACCCCGCACCGCCTGTTTCTACCTCCTGCCCAAAATCCACAAACCTGACTGCCCCGGCCGACCCATTGTCTCAGCCTGCTCCTGCCCCACCGAACTCATCTCCGCATACCTTGACACGGTTCTGTCCCCTTTAGTCCAAGAACTCCCCACCTACGTTCAGGACACCACCCACGCCCTCCACCTCCTCCAGGATTTTCGCTTCCCCAGTCCCCAACGCCTTATTTTCACGATGGACATCCAGTCCCTGTACACCTCCATCCCCCATCACGAAGGACTCAAAGCCCTCCGCTTCTTCCTTTCCCGCCGCACCAACCAGTACCCTTCCACTGACACCCTCCTTCGACTGACTGAACTGGTCCTCACCCTGAATAACTTCTCTTTTCAATCCTCCCACTTCCTCCAAACTAAAGGAGTTGCCATGGGCACCCGCATGGGCCCCAGCTATGCCTGTCTCTTCGTAGGAGATGTGGAACAGTCCATCTTCCGCAACTACACTGGCACCACCCCCCACCTTTTCCTCCCCTACATCGATGACTGTATCGGCGCTGCCTCGTGCTCCCACGAGGAGGTTGAACAGTTCATCAACTTTACTAACACCTTCCATCCCGACCTCAAATTCACCGGGACTGTCTCAGACTCCTCCCTCCCCTTCCTAGACATTTCCATTTCTATCTCGGGCGACCGACTCAACACAGACATCTACTATAAACCGACTGACTCCCACAGCTACCTGGACTACACCTCCTCCCACCCTGCCCCCTGTAAAAACTCCATCCTATATTCCCAATTCCTTCGTCTCCGCCGCATCTGCTCCAAGGAGGACCAGTTCCAACACCGCACAGCCCAGATGGCCTCCTTCTTCAAGGACCGCAGATTCCCCCCAGACGTGATCGACGATGCCCTCCACCGCATCTCCTCCATTTCCCGCTCCTCCGCCCTTGAGCCCCGCTCCTCCAACCACCACCAAGACAGAACCCCACTGGTTCTCACCTACCACCCCACCAACCTCCATATACAACGTATCATCCGCCGTCATTTCCGCCACCTCCAAACGGACCCCACCACCAAGGATATATTTCCCTCCCCTCCCCTATCAGCGTTCCGCAAAGACCACTCCCTTCGTGACTCCCTCGTCAGGTCCACACCCCCCACCAACCCAACCTCCACTCCCGGCACCTTCCCCTGCAACCGCAGGAAATGTAAAACTTGCGCCCACACCTCCTCCCTCACTTCCCTCTAAGGCCCCAAGGGATCCTTCCATATCCGCCACAAGTTCACCTGTACCTCCACACACATCATCTATTGCATCCGCTGCACCCGATGTGGCCTCCTCTATATTGGGGAGACGGGCCGCTTACTTGCGGAACGCTTCAGAGAACACCTCTGGGACGCCCGGACCAACCAACCCAACCACCCCGTGGCTCAACACTTTAACTCTCCCTCCCACTCCACCGAGGACATGCAGGTCCTTGGACTCCTCCACCGGCAGAACACAACAACACGACGGCTGGAGGAGGAGCGCCTCATCTTCCGCCTGGGAACCCTCCAACCACAAGGAATGAACTCAGATTTCTCCAGTTTCCTCATTTTCCCTCCCCCACCTTGTCTCAGTCGGTTCCCTCAACTCAGCACTGCCCTCCTAACCTGCAATCTTCTTCCTGACCTCTCCGCCCCCCACCCCACTCCGGCCTATCACCCTCACCTTGACCTCCTTCCACCTATCACATCTCCATCGCCCCTCCTCCCTACCTTTTATCTTAGCCTGCTTGGCACACTCTCCTCATTCCTGATGAAGGGCTTATGCCCGAAATGTCAAATTTCCTATTCCTTGGATGCTGCCTAACCTGCTGTGTTTTAACCAGCAACACATTTTCAGCTCCAGCTATTTGCAACATGTTAGTGATGTCTGAGCAAAGTTGAATATAATATTTTCATGCTTGCTGATGACACAAAACTAGTTGTGAATGGTAAGGAGGAAAAGAGGATTCTGGATAATTTAGAAACATTTAATGGAAAGGCAAATACATGGAAGATTCAGTATGCTGTAGATAAATGTGAACTTATCAACTTCAGTAGGAAAAACAGAATGGTGAATAATATTTAAGTGGTGATAGATCAGAAAAAGTTTATGTACAAAGGGACTTGGGATTCTTATACACTGATCATTGAAAGCAAAAAGCAGATATAGCAAGCAGTTAGGAAAGCAAACAGTTGGCCTTCTTTGTAAGAGGGTTTGAGGTCCGTGGCAATGAAGTCTTAACGCATTATCACATTGTTGTTTCCGGGAACATGTTGTATTCAAATTGACTGTTGTCTTTTCTACATGAGAATTATGACTAAGCTTCAAAAGTGGGATTCATTTGTTCAGTGGCCAGATGGCTGGTTTTCAATGCAGAGTAAATCCAACAGGGTGGCTCAATTCAACACAAATTCCCCACCTTCCCAACTATGCTTTTCGCCTGATGCAAAATTAACCTCAGGTTAAATTAATCACCAGTCATCTCTCTGATGAGCAAGCAGCCTATGGTCCTTTGGGACAATGGTGGCTTCCACTTCAATAACAATGCAACACTTTGATTGTTCAACGTGTTAGATAAAGAGAATACTTTCTTTCTGTGAGCACTTATATTCATGCAAAATCTACTGAACACTTTAGAAAGAAGGATTTTACATTTGCATCAGGTGCTTTGTGACCTCAGGATATCCCAAAGCTCTTTAGAGCACAGCAAGTTCCCATAAACAGCAATGTCACTAAATAGCCTGATTTACTGAGTGATGGTGATGAAATATTGCCCCGGAAATGTTCATGCCCACTTAAGAGTGTAGAAGAGGACTCTGGTTTGATGTTTTACCTTAAAGGTGACACCTTTGACAACATAACACTCCTTCAATATAACCTGTACAAATTGGGTAAAAGCTTCAGTGCATTATTAAGGGAGTATTACACTGTTGAAGGAGCAGTCTTCCAGACGAGGTATTTAACTGAGGCAGGTCTGCTTGTTCAGGTACATGCTATGGATTCCATAGCATTACTTTGAAGAAAAGCATGTGAATTAACTTCACTGTCTTGACCAATATTTATTCCTCAAACAATACCACAAAGCAAATTATCAGGTCATAATCACATTGCTGTTTCTGGGAGCTTCCTCTGCTCAAAATGAACTATTATGTTTCCGATGTTAAGTAACTTCAAAAGTCTCTTATCGTATGAGGTAATTTGAGATGTCTTGTGGGCATGAAAAGCACAATAGAAATACAAGTCTTTATTTCCTCTTGGAAGAAAGTTAGTAGTAGGATAATTAATCACTGATTCCCTTGAGTTTTTTTCCCCAGGATCAAAGGAAAAGCAGTTTTTGGGGAAAATTGCTCTCTCTCATGCGATTAAACCAGTCAAGGCAATCATGCATAACAAATATGACCATCCATACAGTATCACGCTCCTTTTTGTCAGTAATTACTGGGGTTCAATGTGCTTTGAAATACTCTCTGATCTGCCAAACACAGTGCAAACCTGATCATTGATTGATTAAGAGTGAGTGCTATTGATTGGTATACAGCAGCTATTACTGAGGTTCTGCTAATGCCTGCCAATGAAAATGATTTACCATTAGTTAGTATTCATTGAAATTGCTCACAACAAAGCAACCACCAGTTATCACTAAATCATTTTGCAAGGAATTACATTCATAGCAGCTAGAAATATTGATTGTTAATCCCACAACAACTGAGATTCTTTTGTGACTCCTCAACATCAGCGTATGGATCATGATAAGCCTTTTAATTGTATACAGTAAGCAGAATAAAGGAACCATTCCCAGCTTAATAAAGGGCTCTTTCTATAATTATTGCCCTAACTAAAGCCACAGTGGCTGTGTCCAATTAAGTGCTAATCCACTAATTGCAGTAAGTGGTTTATGATGGGTGTAATCTTACCCTATAGACCTAATTATCACTGTTGGTTCCCAATTAATGCATTTAATTATTTAGTACTTGTTTCATTCCATTCTCCAACTGGAATGCTGCAGTCTTTTTTAAAAGTACACTGTTTTGGATTGGCATTGTAAATCTTTTCAGCAACATTAGTGTTGGGTGTGTCTCTGAATTGGTTCTTCTAAAGTCAGCCTCTGACTGCTTTACATCATGTCGTAGCAAAGCTTGTTAGCTGTGGTCTTGAAGGTCCTGAGGGCCTCGAAGACTAGTTGTGAAAATGGTCTCAGATGTTTGTGGGTGATGTGTCAAGTCTTATATTGGATGATTACAGAAGTAGTGGTAGGTTTGCCTAGTCAGGATCTGAAGCATATGTTCATTCCAATAAGGCTGTGTTTTAATCTATCGCTAAAGGTTTTTTTTTACACTGTCTGTGCCTATTACTATTAAGGTAAAGAAATAGCCTTGAGCTAGCCCAGGCATGGACAGCTGTCTAGATTGAAATTCAATGTGACAAATCCTCTACCTTTTAGCTTAATAACATGATTTGCAGTTATTTTTCTACTTGCCTTTGATAATTTGAGTTGAAATAATGTCACAGAAACATTTTTAAAAGCACTATTATTAAATGCATGGGCCAGGATTTTCTGTACTGTAGTAATATTGCATATCCAAATCCATTTTAGTGTGCAAACATTTGAGTAAATTATTGCTGAAGTTATGTATTTCATTACTTGTATTATGTATCTAGGACTTCTGAGCTCTTCATCAAGATCCTCCAAGGAAATAGTTGAAAAGTCATTACGATAGGTTCCCATTCCTCCAACCATATCCTCATTTACATCAGTGGAGAAGGTGAATTTCTTCATTTGTGTTAGGTTCCTGGTCATTTGCTGAAATAATGATGAGGAAAAATGTAGTGCAATAACAATTAACCAGCTTGGTTTTTTTTTCCTTACTGACATCAACTTACCTTGATGCATCTAAGATAAAGTTAGGTGAACAAATGATGGAGAAAGGAATATAAATGATATGCTGATGAGGTGAGACTAAAAAAGAAGAAATGGAAGCTAGTGTGAAGTATAAATATTGGTGTGGATAAATGGGCTGAATGGCCTTGTGCTGTAACTTGTATGAATTAAAATATCACATTCTTCTCATGAAATTTCAAAAGGCTGACTAAAGTTAGATTCAGATCATGTGAAAAGGATGGTAAAGAAAAAAGGAGTGAGGCAAACAAATTATTTGGAAAAATGAAATGGTGAGGCATGTTCTTCAATTTACATAACTCTAAAATTTCACTATGAATAACAATCTTGACACTATAAACTGTTCACATTCTAAGAATACAACAGCTCACTGTCTGAGAGGGAAACCGTAACTTGGCATTACCATCCTAATTCACTGTGCATATTATGTACAAAATCTATCTATCCCTAACGGGAATCGGTGAAAGCAACAGTAAACGTTCAAATCAAATATATGGTCATTTATGCAAATAAGTAAAGTTTGGGTAATCCACCAAAAGCTTTTTGGTCTGTCCAAAGTTTGTTGGCCTTCCGAAACAAGGAGTTGACCTCGACTGTGTGTTGCAGACTGGTGCATTCCAAACTCCAGGACTATGTGCTGAGGGATGCACTGACACTTGAGGTAGCTGCTGCCAAGGTACAGTAGGCAAAGGGCCTCTATTTGAGGTCTTTCTGCTGAAGTTAAATGGGGGTCCGTTCAGTTATCAGATCCTCCTAGCACATGAAGGTATACAAATATAGGCTTCCATGTGTAAGAGTTGTTTTTGATTGGTCCGGATAGAGTCAAACTCCAGTGTTTGTTTCTTTGATATGTTATTGTACAGAACTGAACTGCATTTGTGGTTATGTGTGGTATGAATAAAGTACATTTTTGAAATTTAAAGAAATGAAGGAGAGTCCTGTATGAGCCCAGATTTAGATACAAGCCACAATTTATTTGACTCCTTCTGTTTTTTTTTACTTCTAATAGGTTGCTATGCTTATTGCATCATTTGGCATCTGTTTGGAATAGTAAGATCAGAATGCATGATAAGAATTTAGGGCATGGAATAACCAATTCCAGTGCTGCAGTCAATTTCTTAGTCACAATCCATATGTTAATTTTAAAAGTTTAAGAGTTAGCAAAAATATCTGAATGAATTCTGAGAATTTATAATGGTCAGTTATTAATATAAATGCAATATAATGAAAATTCAGAATGATTTTTAAAAATTGTTACTGAGTTTGGCACTGATCTCAAGTAGGATAGCTTGTACAAAGTGTACAATTACCCTAAATGTGCCAAGAGTTAAGGAAAGGGTACAGAATTAATTTAAATTTCCAGTCCTGAACATTACCTGTTAAAGACTGATGGAGAACATGCATCTTTTACCCTGATAAAGATACATTTAAGCTTAGTCATGCGACATTTAGTGGTCAAATATTCTGCTGCTATTCATTATCTTAGATGGAAGTAAGAGTAAGCCATTTGACCCTGCATTCTGGTCAACTATTTGTTCTGATTGTGGCCAATCATCTACCTCAAATCCATTTTCCTGCTCTCAGTCCATAACGCTTGATTGTTATAATGATGAAAGGCCACTTGGCTGAGTATTGAAAGTCCCTCAGTACTGATGGAATGGTGATTCTGCATGTCAGCCCCTTTTAGGAGAGAAGTGGAAAAAATTATAGAGGAAAGACATCATTTTTTTTGTTGAAATTTTAAACTAATCAGAAAATACTGGTACAATGGTGATTACCATGAAAGCTGACTTTAACAGAATTTAGATATATAGTATACTACAAGATACAAACTAAAGTTGCAGAACTTTTGGAATAAAGCTGAAAGTGAAAATTTAGATAATAGTTGATCTGTTGATAATATTATAGGAAAAGCAGTGATCACTAATACAGTTTGCTATTTACATCTGGAAACACAAATCCCCTAATATTCCTGCTCTCAGAATTCTGCTGTTCAAAGTATTAATGAAAAAGCTTCAGAGAGTATGTCCAAAATGAAATACCATTAAGTTTGCAGATAGTTTTAACTTGTGGAAAAGTGCCTCACACATATTGATAGATGAAGGTTAAAATCTTAAGGAAGGTAAGGTACTGGATATATTAGTCAATAATGGAATAAACATTGATGGAAAAAAGGGTAGATATAAATGGAAACAGACAGGGAGTTCTCTCTGTGCATTTGATGCAATAGAATTTATAAACTAATTTCTATCAGCATTTTTATGATTTCTCTACAACTGCAGTCACAATTTAAAATATGAAAGGACATTATTGAATAAAACTTAAAATTGTCAATGAGATATTGTTAACGTCATCGGGAATTGGAGATGTAGTGGACAGTGAAGAGGGTTACCTCCGATTTACAACAGGATCTTGACCAGATGGGCCAATGGGCTGAGAAGTGGCAGATGGAGTTTAATTCAGATAAATGCGAGGGCTGCATTTTGGGAAAGCAAATCTTAGCAGGCCTTATACACTTAATGGTAAGATCCTAGGGAGTGTTGCTGAACAAAGGGACCTTGGAGTGCAGGTTCATAGCTCCTTGAAAATTGAGTCGCAGGTAGATAGGATAGTGAAGAAGGCGTTTGGTATGCTTTCCTTTATTGATCAGAGTATTGAGTACAAGAGTTGGGAGGTCATGTTGCAGTTGTACAGGACATTGGTTAGGCTACTGTTGGAATATTGCGTACCATTCTGGTCCCCTTCCTGTGAGAAACAAAGCTCACTCACTTCAATAATTTCAGTCCGAGACAAGATCTGGAGCAATCGGTATGTATATTACACGCTTGTAAGCGTGGTGCTTGGAATTGGCACGCAGAGTTTAGCAAGTACATATCTTATATAGGATTTACTACTCCAAACCTGGTGCCCATTACTATTGTTTATCTCTTGCCTTATCTGGCCTTATGCATAACAAAATACAAGTTTTACTTGACCATTTCACCACATCCTGCTGTGGCCCATTGTTAGGTATATCCTCCTTCACTACTATCTACTTCCCCCACCTGTGACATTTCCTCCCTTTCCCCAACCATATTATCCATATGACCTTTTAATTGGGGTTTTCTTTTTGCAGAAGTGGGAAATAGATGCTTATAACTGCTGCTTGTACAAGTATATCTGGCTTAACCTACATCCTCACAGCACCTTATGTATTTGTCTGTAACATCTACCATTGTTTGCAGGCATGTTTTATTCTTGGATGCACATTTTAGCTAATACAAAAACAGTTACATATTTCCTCCACATAGTTTTCATTCTTGTTGACTTAGCTCCTGGTTGAAACAATTATACACTGGTGTGAGTGCATTTACCTTGCATAAGTAATTATGATTGCAGAAGTAACACTCCTTTACCTATATCCCACATTCCTATTGGGAAGATGTTGTGAAACTTGAAAAGGTTAAGAAAAGATTGACAATGATGTTGCTAGGGTTGGAGAATTTGAGCTATTGGGAGAGGTTGAACAGGCTAGGGCTGTTTTCCCTGGAGCATCGGAGGCTGAAGGGTGACCTTTATAGAGGTTTACAAAATTATGAGGGGCATGGATCAGATAAATAGACAAAGTCTTTTCCCTGGGGTCAGGGAGTCCAGAACTAGAGGGCATAGGTTTAGAGTGAGGGGGAAAGATATAAAAGAGACCTACATGGCCACTTTTTCATGCAGAGGGTGGTACATGTATGGAATGAGCTGCCAGAGGAAGTGGTGGAGGCTGGTAAAAATTGCAACATTTAAGAGGCATTTGGATGGGTATATGAACAGGAAGGGTTTGGAGGGATATGGGCTGGGTGCTGGCAGGTGGGACTAGATTGGGTTGGGATATCTGGTCGGCATGGACAGGTTGGACCGAAGGGTCAGTTTCCATGCTGTACATCTCTATGATTCTAAAATGTAAGTTCAACCAAGACTTAGGAAGAATTGATATCAAACATATCAGAGTCAGATTTGGTGTGGGGCAGGGATAAACAATAGACAATAGGTGCAGGAGTACGCCATTCAGCCCTTCGAGCCTGCACTGCCATTCAATGTGATCATGGCTGATCATTCCTAATCAGTATCCGCTTCCTGCCTTATCTCCATAACCCTTGATTCCACTATCTTTGAGAGCTCTATCCAACTCTTTCTTAAATGAATCCAGAAAGACAAACTATATCATAACATCCACTTGTTATATACTCAGAATCATATTTAGTTCCACAGAGTTCAATATAACTGCATAGTACGGAGGCTAACCATAATAACCCACAAGGAGATGTTAAAATCAGTTTAAAAAGAAAAGGATACTTTCCGTTCAGACCACGTCTCTCTGAAGCAGGGATTACATCTATTCTAGTTGGAGTGAGAAATAAAAATTTAATAGTTAGTGAAAACAGAATCCAAATTTTAGGGAATGATTAAGGCAATCAAGAACATTAATTTAGAGAAGTAATGTCTATGAAAAGAGAAAACCTAAAGAACCCCAACGTATTTAGACTGTTAAGTTGGTGATTTGTGGATCAGGCTGCCACCTAGTGCAATGCTTTATAGTTGAGCTGAAACAAATAAAAGGGAATTAGATCCATTCTTCTTTCGGAGGGCTGTAGTGGCATGCTGGTAGTGTCCCTCCCTCTGAGCTAGGAGACATGGATTCAAGTCCAACCTGTATCGGATGTGTGTAATACTATCTCAGAGCAGGTTAATTAGAAAATATCTCAATTTTTAATTCAAATGGGTTCTTGTGGCATAGCGGTAGTGTCTGTGCCTCAGGATCCAGAAGCCCAGATTCAAGTCCCACTTACTTTAGAGATGTATAATTGCACAGATTGATTTGATTGATTTTAATTCAACTGAAGGTAAAGTAAGGTAAGAATGGCAAAAACAGCCCAACATGTCTTAAAATGTGTATGAGAAAAGTTTAAATTGAATTAAAGCAATTTACTGTAGATGCTGAAAATCTGAAAAACATCAGAATGCTCAAATGAGGGAACTGGTGGAAAATAGAATTATTGCTGTGTTACTGGATGATTAATATAGACATTTGGCCTAATGATCTGGAGATAAGAGTTCAAATCCCGTCATAGCAGCTGTGAAATTTGAGTTCAGTTAAATAAACCTGAAACCAGAAAAACAGCAATGGTGAACACGAAACTGTTGGTTTGTTGTAAATACGTATGTTTCACTACTGTTATTTGGAGAAAGAAATCTATTGTCTTTGCCTAATCTGGCCTAGACGTGACAGTGAGCATTTTGAAATATGGTTGCCACTGAGTTAAATCTTATGCAATTGCAAAGTTTATTAAACAATAAAATAGTATGGGTCACATAGTATTTACCTAAGCACTGAGCAAGCCACCATACCAAATTATAAACCATCTTGTCATGCAACAATTCATCATTGTGTCAAACAACGCCATTAACAACAACACAGTACTGCATAATTGTTACAGGGCATAAGGTCACCATTCAGTCCACCATGCTGCACCAGTTCTCTGGATGAGCAATGTGATTTTGTGAAATCTCCTGCCTTTAGCCAAAATGCTGTACACTAATTGTATTCAGATAGTCTTCTAGAACCCTCTTGAGTGCTTTGATTGAAAGTGCCTCCAACACACTTCCAGTTAGTGCATTACTTTTTGTTTTATTCACTCATGGGATATGGGTATTGTTCGTTGGGCCAGCATTTATTGCCCATCCCAAGTTGCCTTTAAGAAGGTGGTGGTGACCTACCTTGAATCTTTGCAGTCCATGTGCTGTAGGAAGGGAATTCCAGGATTTTGAACCAGTGACACTGAAGGGACGGTGTTGTATTTCCATGTCAGGATTATGAATGATTAGGAGGGGAATTTGTAGGTGGTGATGTTCCAATGTATCTGCTGGCCTTGTCCTTCTGGTTGGATATGGTTGTGGATTAGAAGGTACAATTTAAGGATCTCTGGTGAATTTCTGCAGTGCATCTTGTAGAAAGTACACACTGCTGCTACTGACTGTCAGTGGTAGAGGGAATGTATGGTTGTGGATCCAATGCCAATCAAGCAGGTTGCTTTGTCCTCCAATGATGTCAAGCTTCTTGAGCATTGTTAGCAGGCAAGTCGGGTGTATTTCATCAGACTTCTGACTGGTGCCTTGTGGATGGTGGACAGAAAGTGGGGAGTCAGCAAGTGAGTTGCTCAGTGCAAGATTCCTAGTCTTTGACGTGTTCTTGTAGCCACTGCATTTATATGGCTAATCCAGTTGAGTTTCTGGTCATTGTTAACACTTAGGATGTTGCTAGTGGGGGATTCAATGATGGTAATGCCATTGCATGTTAGATTGGCTCTTAAAGGGAATGTCAGACATGAATGTTACTTGCCACTTGTCAGCCCAAGCCTGGATATTGTCCAGATCTTGTTCAAATGAACATGGACTGCTTCAGCACCTGAAGAGTTATGAATGATGCTGAACATTGTACAATCGTCAGCAAACATTTCCACTTTGATCTTAAGATGGATTGAAGGTGACTGATGAAGTAGTTGATGATAGTTGGGCACAGGACACTACCCTGAGGAACTCCTGTAGACTCCTCCTTGTGTAAAATGAAATGTTTTTCTTTTCTTGTCATCACCCTTGCTTCTTTTGCAAATTGCTTTAAATCTGTATCTTTTGTCTCCCAACCTTTTTCTGAAGGGAACAGTTTGTTCCAATGCACTCTCTTTATTCCATGGAATATTGCATGCAGTTTAGTCTCCTTCCTTTTGGAGTGATGTTGTGAAACTTGAAAGGGTTCAGAAAAGATTTACACAGATGTTGCCAGGGTTGGAGAGTTTGAGATACAGGGAGAGGCTGAATAGGCTGGGGCTGTTTTCCCTGTATTGTTGGGGGCTGAGGGGTGTCCTTATAGAGGTTTATAAAATCATGGGGGACATGGATAGGGTAAACAGACAACGTCTTATCCCTGGGGTGTAGGAGTCCAGAACTAGAAGGAATAAGGTTAGGGTGAGAGGGGAAAAATGTAAAAGGGACCTATCAGACAATGTTTTCACACAGAAGGTAGTGCGTGTGTGGAATGAGCTGCCAGAGGAAGTGGTGGATGCTGGTACAATTACAACATTTAAAAGGCATCTAGATGGGTATATGAATAGGAAGAGTTTAGAGGGTATGGGCCAAGTATTAGCATATGTGACTGGATTAGGTTAGGATATCTGGTTGACATGGAGGAGTTGGACCTAAGAGTCTGTTTCTGTGCTATACATCTCTGACTCCTTATCAGTTTCAAAACTTCTATTAAATCTCCTTTTAGCCTTTGTCTTCAAAGAAGAGTATCATCCTATCCAATTAATCTCCATATCTCAAGTTTCTCATCCCTGGAACTCTTCTTGTAAATCTCCTACAACCTCTGTAATACGTTTACTTCCTTCCTATAATTTGCCCAAAACTATTCACAATAGTCTAGCTGAGGTCCAGTAGATGTACATGCGGTTAGATCTGGTTCATGAGGACAGTTCATTAGCACTTTCTCAGGGTAATTAATGTTGTTCATAGCCCATGAATGAACAAAAAAAAAACGTCAGTTAGACTGCAACTGTGGAGGGAGAATCAGAGTTGGGTCATTGACTTTCCACCAAACTCAATGGGTTTGTAACTTTATATCTTTACTCTTACATAAATATTCAAAATGCAGGTCTTTTCGTGTTTAAAAGATTGTTGTATACTTTTCTAATTTCACAACTGGGAAACCATGTCTAAATGGATTCTACAATACTTCTAGTTAGCACATATTCCCATTTACAGAATTAGTTATGTGGAATGTTATGGCCAAAACATTTCAAGAAAGTTACCCAGATCCTAATTTTGCTAGTTGTTTTAAGCAGTTTTATAGTGGATATTCCAGGAATGTTGCAGCTGGTCAAACCACTTAATTTTAAACAAAACAGAATTTATTTATAGGATTACCAAATGAAACACAAACAAAAGAGAACAGAATAGAGAATAACTTATCCGAAAACCCCACAGATTATCCCAACTTAATGATGCTGTTCCAAATACTTGCAACAATCCCCATAAACACCCCTTGGCAACAATGGTAAAATCAAACACAGGATCTTATAGGAGAGATATTAGAGCAACATGGACCTGCTTCTTTGGGTCCAGCAGCTTCACTCACTTGCTTAAAAAAATCAAACCAGAGAAAAGCTGAGCTGGGAGAACTGACCAACCCACTTTCATTGTACAAGTTTTCTTTAAACTTGAAAGCCTTTTGCCTGGGGCAGTAACTACCAGCAATAATCTAACTGGCCCTACAGCCCCATACCTTTTGGTATCCATGCTTTGACAACAGCTCTGAAAAAAATGACCAAGGACTGCATAGCCTTGTTAAAGCAGCAGCATCGTCACACTAAGGTATGTTTTTGTTCAAATTTACAACATGTCTTGACAGTTTGGGATGAACTTTAAGTAAGAGTGACAAAAACAAGGTAAGAAGGAAGCCTTGTTTATGGTTTAAAAAATGGAAGGAGTGCAAGAATTGGACTTGCAAGAATTGGACTTGCAAGAATTGGACTTGCAAGAATTGGACTTGCAAGAATTGGACTTGCAAGAATTGGACTTGCAAGAATTGGACTTGCAAGAATGCTTTGAATTACACCCAAGTCCACATGATTAAAAAGTAATTTTATCTTTGGATGATTGAGAATGTTGCACTAATTGTTTTTTGCCATATTGTTGTGGCCTTGATATGTTTGTTGTCCTATTTCCATATCACCTGATAGGCAAGTGTCAGCGACTATAGTTTCCATCAAGTAGACACTAAAAAGGGCCTCAAGTTAAAAAGAATGGTTGGACTATACAAGGTTTTCAGGACAGTATTAAAGACGTTAGCACTGTGTAAGAAGCTATGCTACAGCATTTAGAGGGAAGAGCTATCTATTCCTGTATATTGCCCAATGAACTCTCCTATTGCTTAGTACTTACTGAATTCTGTGACATAGCCAGGTACGTTTTAATACGAGCCCAAAGTGATCAGTCTTTTTTTTTGTCACAAGAGATATATGATTACATAATTAATGGAGAAATCTTACAAAAGGATTGACCACACTTACTGATCATCATCCTATCTGCATACATCAATGTTATTCTGAAAATTTTAGGTTTTGTAATAATCTGCAATTTAGCTGAATACCTTCTGAAAATAATACCAGCTCTCTTTTTAATCCTTTTGAAGGCAGTTTGCTTTTTGTTTTCAAAGCATCTAATAGCTTTTATTTACATAGGGAGCAAATTGTTACAGTTAGCCAATGAACTTGCAATACAGTGCTACCTTTGGTATCAAAACTGTATTAGTAACTGAAACTAGAGCACATATATCATCGGGATCCACTTAATATGATCTAAGTGACAGATAAAAGATTATGCTTGACTTCGGAGTCTTTTGAATAGTTCTTTCTTTAATCTGCAATTTCTGAGTTTCATTAAGAGACTTTACTGAACCTAACAGCGGGAGGCAATTGAATTAATGTGCGCAATTGAGACTACCAGATTGCTAAAACACACTAAATTAATGACTGTATCTATTGATATTAACCTAGTTCCTTCACAGAATCAGAGCCTGGTAGCAACTTATGAATGAGAAGAGCCCATTCACCCCCTCCAAACTCTGCCACTACTTAATTAATTAATCTATATTTTAACTTGATATGCCTGCTTTGATTCTTGAATATGTCTGCCTTATTAAATTACTTACCGTGGTTTTGGAATGTATTCCTCATTTCCATTTTTTTTGTGAGGACATAGTGCAAGTCATTTCTTTTTGTCTACTAACATACTATCTTACATGACCACTGGACCTTTCAAAGAGCCTAACATCCAATTACATACTGTTTCAAATGTAGTGATTGTTCTAATGTAGAAAACATAGCAGCCAATTTACACACAGCAAGTTCCCACAGCCAACAAGACAATGTTGAACTGATGACCATTTTTGCAATGGAGATTGAAGGTTAGTTATCAGCTAAGATGCCAGGGACAATTCCATTGCCCTTATTCAAGGTCATCCTCAAGATTTTTATGAACATGTGTGATCAGCCAATGGGGTCTTGATTTAACATCTTAGCTGAAAGTTGTCACCTCTTAAAGTGCACTTCTGCCTCTATATATTGCTTAGGTGTTGACCTTTTTTTTTTGGTCACCTGGATTGGACTTTAATCCACATGAGGCAAGAATGCTACCTACTGAGCTGTGACAGACCCAACTGAGTTTGAAAACAATCATTGTTCATGTGGTCGGTGTTCCTTCTTTAGAGTGGAAATAATTGGTCACATTTCTTCCATTTGAAGATAAATCTTCCAGTAAAGAGTTGTACCTTGTGTGCTTGCTTAGTCTCTGAGCATGAATAAAATCTCACCTGGATTGGATAAGTTTCGGACATTTACAAAGAAAATAAAATAGCATTATTGAGCTTGAAAATTAGAAATTTTGAGTCAGTATATGAAAATTGAGTTCATTAATAGTTACATGGAATGCATATTCAAAATATGACATATGGGATGATCTCCCCGTCACTCACTCCTCAATTGCCAATACAAGTCTCCAGCTCTGCTTACACTCTTAGTTTCTTACCATTCAATTCTTTAGACTTCACCATTGTTCTCCTTTCTTTACTTGTTAGTATTGGTTCTTGCCAGAAAACGTCACCATGCCTTCAACAGATTTGTTATTTTTGTCTCTAATCAACCCTTATAGCAAGGTCCGCCTAATGGACGTTTGACAATCCAGTTGGTCATACTATTGTAATGTCAAACCCAATGATGCTGAATTCTGTATGTTTTGTTAAGGAGACAACTAATAAAGTTCAAATGAAAAGTGAAGAACTTCTCCTTTTTTAGACCTGGGGTTTTCACCCTTTTTTGCAGCTGCAGGGAGAATGCATCAGACTTGGGAGACAGGAGAATAAAAAAAATATTTTTTCAAGCTGTTTTGAAAATTCTGTTAGAGAGAGGCAGATTGAATGTACCAGCTGAGATTCTCTTGCCCATCGATTGTATCCATTTGCAATATGTAACACAATGGTTCTAAGTACTAAAAGCCTCAAACAGTTTGAGAGAAACGTTACACAAAAACCTATCTTTAGTACCAGTACAATATCTACTGAAATAATAACTTAATGTTGGATCAAAGGTCTCATGATGTCTTACTCACAACTGGAAGGTGCTGGCGGATTTTAGAAAACCTCTCTTTTCGCAAGTTTACAGAAGTGAAAAACACAGTCCCACACAGAACCATTATTATTTATTGCTAAACAAAAATATAGTGCATTTGAAAAGGACAATGATAATGTAACTGGCTTGTTATAAAGCGCATATCAAATTTACAAATATTACCGAATCACATTCATAGAGATGTACAGCATGGAAACAGACCCTTTGGTCCAACCTGTCCATGCTGACCAGATATCCTAACCCAAGCTAGACTCACCTGTCAGCACCCAGCCCATATCCCTTCAAACCCTTTCTATTCATATAGTCATCCAAATGCCTCTTAAATGTTGCAATTATACCAGCCTCTGGGTTTTTTTTTGTCTTGCACCCACCAGGACAAGCATAAGATTGGCAAATTTCAAACTAGTGTGGACTTGTTGGGCTGAAGGGCCTGTTTCCACACTGTAAGTAATCTAATCTAATTTATATTACAATAGAAAAGGCGTGCAGATTGGTTGGCAAGTTATCTCTGGGTGAAATATTGCCATGGAAAAAAGTAACAGGGAATAGATAATGTCTTGGCCAAGATAAAAACTTCGGTAAGACACCTCTGTTTTCAGCAACGGCCACATTCTGTACCACCAAGCAATTCAAATATCTGAATGACTTACTCCAACTTAATGCAGTCTTGACTAATTGGCAACTGACTAATTCCAGCTAATGTTAATGAACCACATAGATAAGTAATTAGGGAGTTACAATTAACTGTGGTGAAGCAATAAACTCCACAGAATGGCACATAGCTGGAAGAAGGAATAGTGCTGAGGAGTGGGGGTGGTGAAAGGAGAGAAATAATAATCCAATGCAAATATAATTTTGGAAACCTCCATTGTATTCTAATACCATTGTGCTCCTAATATCGACAACACGTGAGCACTTTGGATGAGCTAAATTAAACTGTCATTGAAAACTTTTTGAAGTAATTGAAACATTTCATGCAACATTGCATCTCTTTCAAGTTAAGAGCACTGCATCAACTGCTCCAGCTGTAGTTGGGTGACACTTTGCTGTTGAGATTGGCACAGCTGTTCAGCCTCTATAATTAGTCTTACTGAGGAATGGTAATCTTCTGTGTAGTTCACATGCTGCATTATGTTGAGAAATAATTACATTAGTGCAGAGGAGTAAAGGAGTCCTTACTTTTAATGAAAAAATACAAGCAGAGTCATCTTCTGTTATAATGACTCTAAAAGAGCTTGCTTTTGACAATTGTTTATCTTACATTCAGCATTAGAATTGTGTTGATTACAAAAATATCAAGTATCGTTTACCTGAAAAGAACAACCATTCTTCCTGAATCATTGCACCATTTCAGGCTTTTCTCTTGAAATGAGATGAGATCACGCTAAACAAGTCTCAACATGTTCAGAAACCATTTTCAGACAATGTCTGTGGAAAGTTCCACGTAATCAAATGAAGACAATAAATACATTTCAGCCTGTATGTCATTATTGCTTTTGTAAGTATAATCATTAAGATACAAATCCCAGCACAACTGACAGATCTCATTCTACATTGGATTAATTCATCAATTCATCATTTTGTTCACTGCTGATGATTTTTAATGGGATGATACTATTTCTATTTGCCCTAAGAATTGTAGTGTGGGAAACCTAGCCAATTTACAAATTGCAAGCTGCTACAAATGTGACATAATCTGTTTCGAACACAATTTAGGAGCTGGTGCTGCAGCACAATCTTCCCCTACTATTCCCATATTGCAGGATCACATTGTCTGTGTTCACCCGAACTTAGCCAGACCAAGTCTACCATGGGATGTAGTTTCATAGCTGTCATAGCCCCAAACAATGTTTAAAAATGCAGTCCAACCTAACAATGCAGAGAAAATTCCAGAGAGCTATTAGAGAAAAAAAATGAGTGAAATGGGAATGGGAATCAAATGTTCACAATGATGATGGAAATTGCTAAGGTGAAAACCATGAAATGATTTCCACAAAATTGACAGCGAACAAAGTGCAATAATCAGAAATTAGGCTTGGACACATCTACATATCACCTTGCATGGCCACAGAAGGCAATTTATAGCTAATTTGAAGTATTAGTTGCGATTGTAGTGTGGGAAACACAGCCAATTTACAAATTGCAAGCTGCCACAAATGTGACATAACCTGTTTTTTTACGAGGTTGATGGAGGGATAAACTTTTTCTTGAATGCCAGGAATAGTTCCTCTGCTCACCTTTGAAGGGATGCTATGGGGTCATTTGCACTTATCTCAGTGGACACAAAAGACCTCAAATTAACATATCCAAGGATGGCATTCCTGAGTCTGCAGCATTTCCTCAGTACCACAGTTAGATTTCTCAAGTCCTGTGGTAAAATCTTTTTATCCAGAGGGTGTGAGCCTGGAGGTAAGAAGGCAACTGAATCATGGGAAGTAAGCAGAGGCCCGCTGATTTCCGTCAAATAAAGTTCTGGGACAGTTCAAGCTCTATCTTCCTGCCCTGCTGCCATGCGAGGCCTTTATGTTGTCAATTAATGACCAGCTAAGGGCCTATTCCCACCAGGGGTCCAATTAGTTCAACTCCGGGGAACAGTTAAAAGGTCAGGCTACCTACTGTAAAAGCTCGTGAGGCAGACTTTCAGTGAGTGTGAGACAGGAGGAAGTGGGATGATGTCAATTTGCTCTGATTTATGTACAATCAGAGGACTGGACAAAGTTGGCTGCTGTCAACCAACCACTGCCCTTCCATCTACTATCCTATACCATCCTCTCTCCACGTCTCCCATCCACAGCACCCCACCACAAAGCACCCTGTCAAAAAAGCAACCCCCCCTCCCCAGAAACATTGATCCTTGGGATGTTGGGTGTATTCTCAACAGCAGTTGTGACCTTCATTGCATTAATGCTAAAAGTATAAGCTGCCAGTCTCCCATTGTGAGCAGCTGTCAAAACTGTGTGGGACTTCAAAGTGTGGGGACTCCGATTTCCGAGAAAGTCCTACCACAGCCCTCCAAACTGTTTAAGTCATTGAGTCATACGGCATGGAAACAAACCTTTCGGTCCAACTAGTCCACATCAATCATGTTCCCAAACCAAACTGGTTCCACTTGCTTGCGTTTGTCCCAAATCTCTCCAAACCTTTCCTATTCATATACTTATCCAAATGTGTCATTTACATAAATGATTTGGATGCGAGCATAACCGGTACAGTTAGTAAGTTTGCAGATGACACCAAACTTGGAGATGTAGTGGACAGCGAAGAGGGTTACCTCAGATTACAACAGGATCTGGCCCAGATGGGCCAATGGGCTGAGAAGTGGCAGATGGAGTTTAATTCAGATAGATGCGAGGTGCTGCATTTTGGGAAAGAAAATCTTAGCAGGACTTATACACTTAATGGTAAGGTCCTAGGAAGTGTTGCTGAAAAAAGAGACCTTGGAGTGCAGGTTCATAGCTCCTTGAAAGTGGAGTCACAGGTAGATAGGATAGTGAAGAAGACGTTTGGTATGCTTTCCTTTATTGGTCAGAGTATTGAGTACAGGAGATGGGAGGTCATGTTGCAGCTGTACAGGACATTGGTTAGGCCACTATTGGAATATTGCGTGCCATTCTGGTCTCCTTCCTATCGGAAAGATGTTGTGAAACTTGAAAGGGTTCAGAAAAGATTGGCAAGGATGTTGCCAGGGTTGGAGGATCTGAGCTACAGGGAGAGGCTGGACAGGCTGGGGCTGTTTTCCCTGGAGCGTCAGAGGCTGAGGGGTGACCTTATACAGGTTTACAAAATTATGAGGGGCATGGATAGGATAAATAGGCAAAGTCTTTTCCCTGGGGTTGTGGAGTCCAGAACTAGAGGGCATTGGTTTAGGGTGAGAGGGGAAAGATATAAAAGAGACCTATATGGCCACTTTTTCACGCAGAGCATGGTACGTGTATGGAATGAGCTGCCAGAGGAAGTGGTGGAGGCTGGTACAATTGCAACATTTAAGAGGCATTTAGATAGGTATATGAATAGGAAGGGTTTGTAGGGATATGGGCCGGGCACTGGCAGGTGGGACTAGGTTGGGTTGGGATATCTGGTCGGCATGGACGGGTTGGACCGAAGAGTCTATTTCCCTGCTGTACATTTCTATGACTCTAAATGCTGTAACTGAACCTGCATCCAGCACTTCCACTGGCGGTTCATTGCACATACGAACCACTCTTTATGAAAAGGTTGCTCCTCCTTACTTTTTTAAATCTTTCTCCTCGCACCTTCAAACTATGCCCCCTCATTTTAAACTCCCCCACCCTACGAAAAAGACCCTTGCCATTCACCTTATCTATGTCCCTCATGAATTTATAAACTTCTATAAGGTCACCCCTCAACCTCCTATATTCCAGTGAACAAAGTGTCCAGTCTATCTTTATAACTCAAATCCTTCATTCCTGGCAACTGCCTGGTAACTCTCATATGAAAACTCTCCGATTTCATAATATCCTTCTTATAACAGGACAACCAGAACTGGACACAGTACTCCAGAAGAGCTCTCACCAATGTCCTATACAACCTCAACATGACGTTTGAACTCCTGTACACAAAGGTCTGAGCAATGAAGGCAAGTGTGTTAAACGCCTTCTTACCCATCTTATATGTGATGCAAATCTTAAAGAATTATGTACCTGATCTCCTAGGTCTGTCTATTCTACAACACCACTCGGACCTATTATTTATTATATAAGTCTTGACCTTGTTTATTTTTCCAAAATGCAACACCTCCCATTTACCAAATTAAACTCCATCTGTCACACCACAGCCCAGTGATCCAATTGATCAAGATCTTCTGTAATCTCAGGTAATGTGTTTCACTGTCCGCTGTACCACCAATTTTGGTGACATCTACAAAGTTACTAACCATGCCACCTTTATTCTCATCCAAATCATTCACCTAAATGACAAACAAAGTAGTCCCAGTACCAATCCCTGTGGAACACCATTGTTACTGGAGGAAGTTATGACAACCCTTACTGTGTAAAATCAGGCAAATATCTCTCCAACTTTACAGCAAGCAAGTAAAACACCTGATGATAATTAGTAGATCCCGGCCATTTGAATTCCAAGATAATAGTCCTGAATGGGCTAATGTTTTAAGCTCCACCCAATCCGAAGTCACACAAACTTCGGATGAAGAAACAAGAGGGTTAGACAGATGAAGACAGACACGACATATCTGGTTGTAATCATGAAATTTAATTGTACCGATTACTATCATGCAATATCTGAAATTTTGCTAAATAAGACATGTTTAATTTAGATAAATGTGAGGTGCCGCATTTTGGGAAAGCAAATCTGAGCAGGATTTATACACTTAATGGTAAAGTCCTAGGGTGTGTTGCTGAACAAAGAGACCTTGGAGTGCAGGTTCGTAGCTCCTTGAAAGTGGAGTCGCAGGTAGATAGGATAGTAAAGAAGGCGTTTGGTATGCTTTCCGTTATTGGTCATAATTTTGACTACAGGAGCTGGGAGGTAATGTTGCAGCTGTACAGGACATTGGTTAGGCCACTGTTGGAATATTATGTGCAGTTCTGGTCTCCTTCCTATTGGAAAGATGTTGTGAAAATTGATAGGGTTCAGAAAAGATTGACAAGGATGTTGCCAGGGTTGGAGGATTTGAGCTATAAGGAGAGGTTGAATTGTCTAGGGATGATTTCCCTGGAGCATCGGAGGCTGAGGGGTGACCTTATCGAGGTTTATAAGATCATGAGGGGCATGGATAGGATAAATAGACCTCGTCTTTTCCCTGAGGTGGGGGAATCCAGAACTAGAGGGCGTAGGTTTAGGGTGAGAGGGGAAAGATATAAAATAAACCTAAGGGGCAATGTTTTCACACAGGGTGGTACATGTATGGAATGAGCTGCCAAAGGAAGTGGTGGAGACTGGTACAACTGCAACATTTAAAAGGCATCTGAATGGGTATATGAACAGGAAGGCTTTGGACAGATGTGGGCCAGATACTGGCAGATGGGGCTGGATTGGGTTGGGATATCTGATTGGCATGGACGAGTTGGACCGAAGGGTCTGTTTCCTTGCTGTATATCTCTGACTTTCTGACTCTATGTGGCTCTTTATATTAAAATTCTCTGATAGTCTCCCCTCTACCATTGATGATAATCAATCCCTTACATTCAGCACAAACAGGAGGATTTAGCCAAAATAGCTCAGGACAACATTGGGCAAAAGATCTAAAGGTGCCTGTAATACTTCTGGGTATTGACAGAATAAACTGTTACTTTCCATATCAGTGTTTCTTCACTGGTGGTACAGTGGTAGTATTCAAGTGACCCAGATTTAAGTCCGATCTGCTTTCAGGGTGTGTAATAACATCTCTGAATAGGTTGGTTAGAAAATACCTCATTAGGAGGATTTGGTAGTCTTGTGGTAAAGTAGTTATATCCTTACAAATGAGCCAGAAAGCCTAGATTCAAGCCCCACATCAGCACATTTGATTAAAAATCTGAATTGAGGAATTTGCACCAAAAAGTCTATCTTCTGGTTCAAATCCCACCTGTTCCAGAGGTCAAGAAAAAAACTTTTTCAAGCCAATTGACTTCACTGCTTTAGCAAAATTACAAGCCATTTTGAGAAGACAGCATCTGAGACACAAACATGACAAATTGTCAGCACGAGTTGCTGGTGAACACAGTAGTCTCCAAGAAGCCCTTCGCCTTAGATTTGGGACAAGACACAGAGGGACAAGAGTTCATTAAGAAAAGAGTCAAAGCCAGTCGTGCTATGAAGAGACAGAGACTTTGGATGAAAAGACTCTCTAGGGGTATTTGAAAGTTCCAGAAATAAATTCAGAGATCCTTAAGAGAATAGGGAAATCATTCATAAAGATAATGATACAGCTGGGAAGGAAAGAAGGTGAAAAGAGAGCTCTCACCAATCCAACAAGCCTCACTGTCATTGCAATAGTCACTGTGAGGGCAGAACCTCAAGAGAAAGTGCAAGTGCCAGGAAAATAATTAATACAAGACTTTATTTGAGACAATAGAAGGCATATTTTAATAGATCTGAAGGAAGAGTTCAATAAAAGAAGGAAGTTTTCAGCGTTTAAAGACTTTGAGAAAATTGGAACTCTCAGGATTACAACTGTTATTTCGGCAAGAAGACTTATTGAGGCTGCAGCCAAAGAAGTGAACTTTAAAAATTGTGTAATGGGATGTGCTTTGTTCTTGGGCCATGACAGGCAAGAACGCATCCATGTAGTTAGGGAAGAAGTAGGAAAACCTCTATCCTAGTTGACAAAGGTGGGAAAATTCTCTACAAGACAGAAAGCAGCATTTTGATCATTAATTAAAAACGAGTGATTGAATGAGTATTTTGCATCAGTATTTACTATGGAAAAGGATAAGGAAGATACAGACTGTCGGAAAATAGATGGTGACATCTTGCAAAATGTTTATGTTACAGAGGAGGAAATGATGGATATCTTGAAATGCATAAATGTGGATAAATCCCCAGGACCTGATCAGGTGTACCCGAGAATTCTGTGGGAAGCTAGAGAAGTGATTGCTGGGCCTCTTGCTGAGATATTTGTATCATCAATAGTCACAGGTGAGGTGCTGGAAGACTGGAGGTTGGCTAACGTGGTGCCATTGTTTATGAAGGGTGGTAAGGATAAGCCAGGGAACTATAGACTAGTGAGGTAAAAAAACCTGTATTCCTGCTTAAGGGCTTTTGCCAGAAACATTGATTTTATTGCTCCTTGAATGCTGCCTGAACTGCTGTGCTTTTCCAGCACCACTAATCCAGAAACTATAGACCAGTGAGCCCGACATCAGTGCTGGGCAAGTTGTTGAAAGGAATCCTGAGGGACAGGATATACGTGTATTTGGAGAGGCAAGGACTGATTAGGGATAATCAACATGGTTTTGTGCGTGGGAAATCATCTCTCACAAACTTGATTGAGTTTTTTGAGGAAGTAACGAAGAGGATTGATGAGGACAGAGTGGTAGATGTGATCTATATGTTTTTCAGTGAGGCGTTCGACAAGGTTCCCCATGGGAGACTGATTAGCAAGTTTAGATCTCACGGAATACAGAGAGAACTAGCCATTTGGATACAGAACTGGCTGAAAGGTAGAAGACAGAGGGTGGTGGTGAAGGGTAGTTTTCAGACTGGAGGCCTGTGACCAGTGGAGTGCCACAAGAATCAGTGCTGGGTCCTCTACCTTTTGTCATTTACATAAATGATTTGGATGCGAGAATAAGAGGTATAGCAAGGTACAATGGTAAGGTCCTAGGGAGTGTTGCTGAACAAAGACCTTAGAGTGCAGGTTCATAGCTCCTTGAAAGTGGAGTCGCAAGTAGATAGGATAGTGAAGAAGGCATTTGGTATGCTTTCGTTTATTGGTCAGAGTATTGAGTTCAGGAGTTGGGAAGTCATGTTGTGGTTGTACAGGACATTGCTTAGGCCACTGTTGGAATATTGCGTGCAATTCTGGTCTCCTTCCTATCGGAAAGATGTTGTGAAACTTGAAAGGGTTCAGAAAAGATTTACAAGGATGTTGCCAGGGTTGGAGGATTTGAGCCAAAGGGAGAGACTGAATAGGCTGGGGCTGTTTTCCCTGGAGTGTCAGAGGCTAGAGGTTTATAAAATTATGAGGGTAAATAGGCAAAGTCTTTTCCCTGGGGTTGTGGAGTCCAGACCTAGAGGGCATAGGTTTAGGGTGAGAGGGGAAAGATATAAAAGAGACCTATGGGGCATACATGTATGGAATGAGCTGCCAGAGGAAGTGGTGGAGGCTGGTACAATTGCAACATTTAAGAGACATTTGGATGGGTATATGAATAGGAAGGGTTTGGAGGGATATAGGCCCGGTGTTGGCTGGTGGGACTAGATTGGGTT
Organism: Hemiscyllium ocellatum; assembly: GCF_020745735.1. Taxonomy (NCBI): domain Eukaryota; kingdom Metazoa; phylum Chordata; class Chondrichthyes; order Orectolobiformes; family Hemiscylliidae; genus Hemiscyllium; species Hemiscyllium ocellatum. The sequence goes on along the minus strand of NC_083406.1, from coordinate 23,906,146 downwards.
GGGATTTCTGGTCAGCATGGACGGGTTGGACCGAAGGGTCTGTTTCCATGCTGTATGTCTCTATGACTATGACATCCAACTTAATGAAGTGGAGAGCTTGTATGCTTCACTAAGATGCATCAACCAATCTTCCAAGTCAGAAGGAAATGCATTCAGGAAAATCTCTGCACCTTCTAGACCGTTTAGGTATGTGACATTCGAAACTCGAGGAAGAGGAAAGTGGGTTAGGAGGTGGTGTTGGGCTATGATTGGAAGCTGGTAAATGTAAACGTCGATTGGCTCATGATGATTTTTATGTCTAGCTATATAATGTTAATGTTACCCATTAGTATCATGCAATTAGCTATATCTTATGTCAGACAAGTGCCTTTTCATGTTCAGTTTCTATAATAGCGTATCCCCTTCTGCAGATAATAGACAGGGAGAAAGTGAGGGCTGCAGGTGCTGGAGATCAGAGTCGAGAGTAGATTGCTGAAAAAACACAGCAGGTCAGGCAGCGTCTGAGGAGCAGGAGAATCGACATTTCGGGCAAGAGCCTTCATCGGGAATCTTCCTGATAATAGACAGGCCCTAAGATTCAGCATAGGAAGAAGGAATGATAAAGTTAAAAATCACACAACACTAGGTTATAGTTCAACAGGTTTATTTGGAAGCACTCGCTTTCAAATAAACCTGGTGGACTGCAACCTGGAGTTGTGTGATTTTTAACTTTGTCCACCCTAGTCCACCACCGGTCCCTCCACATCAAGGGGGAATGATGACAGCAAACTACCCCAACCACAAGTGATCTTTGATTGGTAACCAGAAAAAACAACATGGCGGCACTACTGGTCCCTGGGGATATGACAACAAGTAATCAGCACTGTACTTTTAAATGAATCTCAAATTGATTTTCCAGAAAATGATATGATGACCTCCATTGATGGGTGAGCGTGGAAATTATGAAACGAGTGTTTGAATGGGAATTATGCCACTTTCTGAAGCAAGATTTAATATTTTCAATACGGTTACTTGAAAATACATTGGAAGTATTTAGAGGTTGGGCGTGGAGACAATAGTCATGACTGCCTTTGGTGCCCACTCAACTCCTCTTACTGATTCCATCCATCTTGGGGATTCTGAGGCTGACAGATCATCCACATCTCTGGTGCTCTTTTTTTTGTGTGATGAGCTACAAATCAGATGTATTTTACACTACCCTCAAGTGTCTACTGCCACCTGTATAACATTGCCATCTGTCTCTGTGCTTTGCCTCATCTGCCGAAAACTCATCCATATTATTTATACCTCGAGACTTGACTGTTTCAGTATTAGCCAGTCAGCTTCTACTTTAATCAAATTGTTTAAACATGTTATGACACACCCTGTGGTCAGGTGGAAATTGAACCAAGATCTTCTGATTCAAAGGTAAAAATGGTAGCTTTTTTTTAAAACACCTTTCTACATGCACAGCCAATTGCATAGAGATCAGCCACTCTCCACTGGGGACTGGTCAAACCCTCAGCTTGAACTCATGCAAAACTCTGCTGCTTGTATCACAACTTGTGCCAATTCCTTTTACAAATCAGCCTGTGCTGTCTGACATACATTGGTTTCTGGTCAGCAATGCTTATACTAAAACATGCTAATTCTTGTTTTCAAATCCACCTATACTGTCAGCTTTCAATATCATTTCAACCTCCTTCAGCACCAGAACTCTGCAAGACTTCTGTGCTTTTCCGATTCTGGCACTTCGTGCAGACCCAGTTTTAATTCTGTCTCTGTTGGTTGCCATGCCTTCAGCTACCTTGACACTTTGTGCTCAAATTTCCTGAACTTCTCTGCTGTTCCATTGCTGTAGACCATTCCTTAAAGTAGACGTCTTTGCTCAAACTTTTGACCACCCGTTCTAAAGTCTTCTTATGTGGTTCACTCATACACCTATGAAGGGCTTTGCTACATTTCAATGGGAATTGATGTTTTTGGAGTGGGTGGGATGGAGAATGAAAAGACCATTTTGGCCAGGTACTATAACAACATGACTTGGGTGGTTTGTTCATAATCTTAAAGCAATTACTTAGGTTATTAGTGTTCAGTTTATAAAATAAAAAGTGCTCGAAACTATATATCTGTTCCATTTACTGGGCTTGTTAAAAAAGTACAATTGAAGGGAATTCAATACAAATTGAGGGGAATTCAATGCAAATGAATATAATAAAGAATTATTTTCTTAAAATCTTTAGGAATCAGTTCAACACTCCTCGGCATTGACTTATCTTCTAAACAGAACCTGGGAACTGTGGCTTAGGAATCCACTCATCTCCGTCACTTTATTTGTACAATGTGAAATGTCACAGGAATTCTTAACCAGACCTTTTCTCTTGGCATTCATTGTGCACTGATCAATAATAGTGTGTGTTGAAAATAATAGAACTGAGAAGGACTGAGGCAGTCCCCCTCACTTACTTATCGACTCTTAATTGCATTTTCCAGAAATAGTGTGTGCAGAATCAATTTCCACACTTTCTAGAAAGTTTGAGAAACCTTCCAGATGATTTTTAACGGTACTGTTTGTCTCTCAACTCTCAGTCCCTATGCTACTCTGTTTGTAATGTTTCATTGAGAATGTTACTCTTCTTTACTAACAGATATCTTATCATGGATCAAACAGGCAATGTTTTTTGAGTCAGTTTGAAACACAAACTCATTTTTGTTTTCAAAATGTGCTCCCGAGGCATGACCGATACTAGATTGCAATGGCTGCACACCTCTTATCACTATGCAATCATGGCAGTGGGCATTTTCCTTCGCCCAAATCACTTAAACGGGTTATCTCATATCTTATTTGTGGGAACTTTCTATTTATAAATTGGCCACCGTGCATTTATTTCTATTGCAGATGCTTTGTGAAAAGGTTATTCAGTTGAAAATGTTTTGAGACATCTCTGTGATAAAGCATGGCATACTTGCAAATTTTTGTTTTCACTTTGTTTTCTATTGGTGATAAATGTAAGCTTTTTCTTTCTTCTGGATTAGTGGTGCTGGAAGAGCACAGCAGTTCAGGCAGCATCTAAGGAGCAGCGAAATTGACGTTTCGGGCAAAAGCCCTTCATCAGGAATAAAGGCAGTGAGCCTGAAGCGTGGAGAGATAAGCTAGAGGAGGGTGGGGGTGAGGGGAAAGTAGCATAGAGTACAATAGGTGAGTGGGGGAGGGATGAAGGTGATAGGTCAGAGAGGAGAGGGTGGAGTGGATAGGTGGAAAAAGACATAGGCAGGTAGGACAAGTCCAGACAAGTCATGGGGACAGTGCTGAGCTGGAAGTTTGGAACTAGGGTGAGGTGGGGGAAGGGGAAATGAAGAAACTGTTGAAGTCCACATTGATGCCCTGGGTTGAAGTGTTCCAAGGTGGAAGATGAGGCGTTCTTCCTCCAGGCGTCTGGTGGTGAGGGAACGGCGGTGAAGGAGGCCCAGGACCCCCCTGTCCTCGGCAGAGTGGGAGGGGGAATTGAAATGTTGGGCCATGGGGCGGTGTGGTTGATTGGTGCGGGTGTCCTGGAGATGTTCCCTAAAGCGCTCTGTTAGGAGGCACCCAGTCTCCCCAATGTAGAGGAGACCACATCGGGAGCAACAATAAATGATATTAGTTCTGCCCTTGTGGTCCTGTCACAATTTATACTGTGTTACATGTTAATACTTAAAATGGTAAGGCTGCAAGCTAGTGTAAGACAGGCAAGTCTAAGATATTGATTTGTTTTCTGCACTCTCCCAGAGATGTGGAATGAATGGAATTGTCAAGTCAGGACATAGGTGAGAGTTGGACATCAGCAAATTGGCAATTGTGGGAATTAACCCAGATCTAATACTGGCTTAGGCCTTCTGCAGTAGCCTATCATAGCTCAGTGCAAATTTTAAGCAAACTCAGGACACTTTCTCATGGGGTTGCAGCTAGGGAGAGTCGGTCACAAAATCTGACATGTGGATATTCATGACTTAATAGTTGCTGTGTAATTAGGAAAATACCAAGTGTAAAATGGAATTTCCATTCAAGTTACAGAGCAAATTACCCTGCTAATAACACAGGATGTAAAGTTCTCCCCTGCACCTCATCCACCATGTGCCACAATCTGAGTCAACTTCAGACTTAATACATTGTGGTTGTGTTACTGGATAGATGTTTAGAATGATGATCTGAAGAACAAAAGTTTAAATCCCACTACAGTACCAGGGTCAATTAAATTAGTTATGTAAATTTGAAACAACAGAGTCAGTGTTAGTGATGATAACCATGAAACTGTAGAATTTTTAAGTAAACCTCCATCCTTATCTATCTGGTCTACTTGTGACTCCAGACTCCCAACGATATGCTTGACTTTTAACTGCTCTTTGAAGTGGCTCAGCAAACCACTTAGTTGTTCTTTTCTTGCAGGCATTTAAGAATGGGCAGTCAGTGCTGATCTTTTCAGCACATCCACACCCAGTAAATGATTATTTAAAAATCAGATCATAATTGTCTCCCTGTTCTCTGCCAATATTTAGCTTTATTTAGCTTCATTTTGGAATTGAATTCCATTTTTTTTGGTTCCTTTCAATGTCTGAATCTCTCAACATTGTTCCACTGGCTTGCAGTTCTATGTTTCTTTCCATCTTTCTGTTAAAATGTCACACACCATTGTGATGGACACTTTCATATTTGATTCTTGATTTCTGCAGCACTTACTTTTCTTGCCCTTTGGTTTTCCTTTTATTCAATTCCCACTCTGAGATTTGCTTATTTTCAGATGTATGACAAGGAATGACATGCATCCAAACCATTATCCTATCTTGTATGATGCCAATTAACTTGCTGTTTATTTTCATTGTTTTGACTTTTGCTGTCAGTTTGCTTTGCACTTGTTTTTCCTTATGATGTAACTTGACTTTGTTATTTCCAATTTAACCACTGCAAATAATCACCCGAAGTATTTGCAGCTGTTAAATCACTGTTATATGTTTGACATGGTTAAATAGACTGCTCTAGCCAGTTATTTATCATTGGCTAAAGACAAAACCTGACCCAATATACAGATTAAATTTTTTGGCATGGCTTTTATTGGATACATAATGATAACCAACAGATAGCTGGTAGTTTTAAGATTGCCACTCCATCTTATGGTTGAGGTGACAGTCTGGAAGCTCCTCCAATTTCCCTTGTGGTTCCCCATGTCATGTGAAACTTTCAATAACATTGCAATCTTATTATCACGTGTAAAAAGTGACGTCTGCAGATGCTGGAGATCAGAGCTGAAAATGTGTTGCTGGTTAAAGTACAGCAGGTCAGGCAGCATCCAAGGAACAGGAAATTTGACGTTTCGGGCCAGAGCCCTTCCTGATGAAGGGCTCTGGCCCGAAACATCAAATTTCCTGTTCCTTGGATGCTGCCTGACCTGCTGTACTTTAACCAGCAACACATTTTCAGCTCAATCTTATTATCACACCAGGATCATATATATTTTATGTTAAACACTGCAGAAAATGTGAACAAATAAAAGTTCATTTTCTGAAAAGAAACATGTAAAACATTGACACAAAAGGCTAAGAGGGACATTTTGTCAAGATTCAACTGCATAAAGAGCACAGAGGTAAATCCTTTGTAGTGCTTAAAATCATCTCTGCCTGTTGCAACAACAACCAAATAACACTTGAACACAATGAAATGTTCCCAAAGAGACTGTCAGAACAAAGTATTTGGGCAGGTGGCCAAAGGTTTGGTCAGAGGGATAAGCTTTAAGAAGCATAAAGGAAGAAAAATAACCAGAGTGATGTGAGGTGCATGTTCTGGGACTCAAGGCCGAGATAACAGAGGGCAACCACTGATGGTGGAGCAATTAAAATTGTGATGTTGAAGATACCAGAATTACAGCAGTACAAATATCTCTGAGTGTTAAGGGACTCAAGAAATTACAGGGGTCATGGAAAAGTTTCAGTAACGATAATATCGAAGAGCTAATAATGCAAGATAGCCACTAAAAAAATCACTAGTGATTTCAAGAGAAACCTGTTCACCCAGAGAGTGTTGGGACGTGGAACTTGCTACTGTGAAATGAAGCAAGTCATGTCCATACACTTAAAAGAAAGCTAGATAAGCACTTGAAAACAATAGAAAATTGTACTGATACAGCGAGATAAAATGGAGTGAGAGAAGGCTTTTGTGAAACATAAATGCTGACATGGACCAGTTGATCAAAATGGCCTGCTTCTGTATAGCTCTAAATGAGTGACCATTTAATAACCTCGCTTACAGTAGGGCAGGTATGATGTTGTGCAATGTATAACCACCTACTCTTGGACCTGACTGTTTGAAATTGCTTTGTTTTTGGATCTCTGCAGATCAAGTTTCAGTTCTAATCAATGCTGAGCTGCCTTACATTGATGTATCTCTATGAAACAGAGTGAGCATTGAGCTCAAACAAATCTCCACAGTCTGAAGTTTATTGGTACAGACTAGACTGCAGTCACACAAGCACTGAGCTATTGGACTGGAACAAGTCATAATAAATTGGTTCCTGAAGCGAGAGTGCATATCTGTTTAAAAATAACAGATATCCTATAGATATGTAGGAAGAGGAATGGGCCATTTTGTCCCACGAGCTTATTCTGCCATTCAGTTTGATAATAACAAATCTGTATCTTGATGTCTTAAACATGCTTTGGATCCAAAACCTTGCATTGCCTGACCTAACACAAATCTATCAAGATCAGTTTCAAAGTTTTTACATGACTCCCTCCCTCAATAATTCTGGCAGAGAGAGTTCCTGATTCCCACCAGTATCTGGGTGAAAGAAATCATTCCAGCTGTCACCTTTGAATAGCCTAACCCTTATTTTACAATTCTGCCCCCTTATTCCCCATCAAGGATGAATAGATTTATAAAAACAAAATGCTGTGGATGCTGGTAATCTGAAACCAGCATACAGAATGGGAGATAGTCCTGAAAAAGAAGGAAATGGCAAAGTCATTGAATCGGTAGTCTTTATCGATCATCCCATTATTACTAATGAATACAGAGGATGAATTAAGTACCACCACCTTCACCAGAGTAGTGGTATTAAATAAACTAATGGGGCTAAAGGTAGATCATTCCTTGGTCCCTGATGGACTGTACCATCAAGTAGCTTTGGAAAAGGACCATAAGACACAGAATTTATAGCAAAAGATTACAGTGTCATCCAAATGAAACGATATATTGAACAAACCTAGATTGCTGTTAAATCTTTCATCTTTTAGAATGGGTTGCAGGTTTCGGTTCACTAATATGTAAATCCCAGAACTCCTTTTAAGTCACATTATCGAGATAGCGTAAGGTTCCATTTTTTTAAAAAAAAGGTGACATCTTGGCTCAGATAATGCATGAAAGGTGTAAGGTTAGGGTCTGTCTGTCTCCCAATCTTGAGTCATCTGGTTCTATTTCCAAAGTAGGAGTTTATAAAATATTACATTGATTGACTGCTTGAATTGACTGCCTGTAGATTGTGTGCTTGTTTGTTAGCAAAGTACAATGTATCTGCAAATATAATTTTGGAAATGCAAATTCACCCCATGTTTTTCACAGCCTGGGACACGTTAATGATGAGGATGAGCACCTCACCAAAACCTTCCCTACGCCTCCACTTCTTACCTTTTAAACAAACACCAAACCTCAAACAGATCATTGTTTGCAGCAAACTGCCCAACCTTCAGGACAACATTGACCATAACGCCATACAACCCTGTCATCGCAACCATTGCAAGACATGGCAGAGTGTTGATGCGGATACCACGATTACACATGGGGACGCCACCCATCATGTGTGTGGCAGGTGTTTCTGTGACTCGGCCATTGGTGAGACCAAGTAGACACTATGACAACGGATGAATGGACACCAAGCAACAATTGCCAGACAGGGATGTTCCCTCCCAGTCGGTAACACTTTCTTGGTCAGGGACATTCGTCTCTGATCTTCGGGTGACCATCCTCCAAGGCAGACTTTGGGATAAGCAACAATGCAGAGTGGCCAAGCAAAGGTTATTAGCCAAGTTTGGAACTCCTGAGGATGGCCTCAACTGGGACCTTGGGTTCATGTCACACTACCCCACTACACTTTACACAGTTGCTCTCTCACACATATGCACATGCACAAACATACACACGCTCTCTCCCATACACACACATGCACCCCCCTCATACACTCACACCCAGGCACACACCCTCTCACAGACATATACCCTATCTCTCATACACACACACACACACACACACATATTACCAAGCATGCACACAGTAAACACATACTCTCTCACGTGCACTCATATTTGCATACACACACTCACAGGCACATACTCACACTCTCTCTCTCTCATGGATGCATACACATATAAGAGTCTATGGGGAAAATTTGTGTTGCAGAATTATATTTCCAGATACATTCTAGTTTGCTCAAAAAGCACATAATCTGCAGGCAGTCAATCCATGAAATATTTTATAAATTCCTACTTTGGAAATAGAACCAGTCTGATTCAAGATTGGGAGTCAGACAGACTCTAACCTCACACCTTTCATGCATTGTCTGAGCTGAGATGCTAGTTTTTTAGTAAAACCTTAAGATATCTTGTGACTTAAAGAATGTGACTTAAAAGAAGTGCTGAGATTTACATATTAATGGACCAAATCCTGCAACCCATTATAAAAGATAAAAGACTTAACAGCAATCTCGGTTTGTTCAATATATAATTTCAGTTGGATGACACTGTAATCTTTTACTTTGTATTCTGTGTCTTATGATCCTCTTCCAAAGCTACCTGATGAAGGATCAGCGCTCCGAAATCTAGTGCTTCCAAATAAACTTGTTGGATTATAACCTGGTGTTGAGCGATTTTTAACTTTGATATTCAAGGAAATACTCTATGCTTGAATTCAGAAAATAACTCTCTTTTGCCAGATTATCATTCTATGGAAATTGCACTACACCTACTTCAAAACTGATATTGCCTTTCTGAGGTACAGTGCGCTATACTCAAAATGTGGTCTCATCAAAGCAGGTGGATCACCACAATTAGTGAACTGTTCCACTCCTGCTAAACAACCAATTTGCACAAAAAACATTTTAGATGATTGTAACAAGTTTTTAGTCTTCAGAAAAGGGTAACCTAAACTCTCTGTCAGCTTTGTCAATGATGTTTTATATCTTTGAGAATACACACGTTGAGGTGCTGCGTTTAGTGATCACTGACCCAGAAGCATGGTTGCAACACATGGGGTTTCAATGTTATCCTGTGTTTCTGCCAACTCCAGATTAAAGCCAAACACCTGCCTCTTTGTGGTTATGTGCTGAACAAGAAACTGCACTGTCATAAAATTCAAGTCAGTGCAAACCTTAAACTGAATAAAATTATTCACCCCGCTGGTCTCATTCCTTAAAGGTAAAAAAGCAAAGGGATTTGTCTGGCCACATCACTTAGCAACATCCTAAAGGAATTCCTAAAGATTCTTCATGTTTGATGTTGTAAAAATGTAAATTGACTCACTTACTGTTTCACCAGAGGTACTGAACAGAATATATTTCCAAACACATTGACAATGTCAGTACCGATAATGACCACCACGTATCTTATCTTAGTTTGTCCTTGTAGTTAATATGGTTCTGTTTAAATAATAAGTTTATATTTTCTTTCTCACAGAATGTTAGCTGTGACTCGATAACAATATTGTCATATCAGAATATAAAGTTTTGGGTACAAGCACCACATCAATGTCTTGAATACATAATTTTGCATTACATAAGGAGTGCTATATCATCAGTACCACTTTCTTTTAGGTGGGATACTTAGGTCCCAAATATGTTGTGTTATGATCAGGTAAGATGGGGAATCGGCACCAATGTTTTTAATCTCTTTTCAGTTGGTCACAACGAATACTTTTTGCTACTTTTCTTTTAATGGAGCTGTCACACTTCAATTAAAATCTAATTCATTGGAAAATGGAGGAGCCAATTACCAAGGTTGTTTTGAGTGAAAGAAAGAAGAATGTTATCATCAATTAATGTGATGACAAAAATCAAAAACATAGAACAGCACAGCACAGGAACCTTCCTGTGGCATTTGTATCCTGGAACATTAAGCTGCCAGTCCTGCTCATCCCTGAGCCATGTTTCTGTAAATCATAGTAATTTCAGAAACATGGCTCAGGGATGGGCATGACTGGCAACTTAATGTTCCAGAATACAAATGCTACAGGTAGGATAGAAAGGGAGGCAAGAGAGGAGGGGGAGTGGTATTTTTGATAAAGGATAGCATTACAACTGTGCTGAGGGAGGATATTCCCTGAAATACATCCAGGGAAGTTATTTGGGTGGAACTGAGAAATAAGAAAAGGATGATCATCTTATTGGAATTGTGTTATAGATCCCCTAATAGTCAAATTGAGAAACAAATTTGCAAGGAGATCTCAGTTATCTGTAAGAATAATAGGGTGGTTATGGTAGGGGATTTTAACTTTCCAAACATAGACGGGGACTGCCATAATGTTAATGGTTTAGATGAAGACGACTTTGTTAAGTGCGTACAAGACAATTTTCTGATTCGGTATGCGGATGTACTACTAGAGAAGGTGAAAAACTTGACTTACTCTTGGGAAATAAGGCAGAGCAGGTGACTGAGGTGTCAGTGGGGAAGGATTTTGGGGCAAGCGACCATAATTCTATTAGATTTAAAATTGTGATGGAAAAGGATAGACCAGATCTAAATGTTAAAGTTCTAAATTGAAAAAAAGGCCAATTTTGATGGTATTAGGCAAGAACTTTCAAAAGCTGATTGGGTGCGAATGTTCGCAGGTAAAGGGACGGATGGAAAATGGGAAGCCTTCAGAAATGAGATAACGAGAATCCAGAGAAAGTATATTCCTGTTGGGGTGAAAGGAAAGGCTGGTGAGTATAGGGAATGATGGATGACTAAAGAAATTGAGGGTTTGGTTAAGAAAAAGAAGGAAACATATGTAAGGTATAGACAGGATAGATCGAGTGAATCCTTAGAGTATAAAGGAAGTAGGAGTATACTTAAGAGGGAAATCAGGAGAGCAAAAACAGGACATGAGATAGCTTTGGCAAATACAGTTAAGGAGAATCCAAAGGGCTTTTACAAATACATGAAGGACTAAAGGGTAACTAGGGAGAGAATAGGGCCCCTCAAAAATCAGCAAGGCGGCCTTTGTATGGAGCTGCAGAAAATGGGGGAAATACTAAATGAGTATTTAGCATCAGTATTTACTGTGGAAAAGGATATGGAAGATATAGACTGTAGGGGAATAGATGGTGACATCTTGCTAAATGTCCATGTTACAGAGGAGGAAATGTTGGGTGTCCTGGCATGGTTAAAAGTGGATAAATCCCCAGGACCTGATCCGGTGTACCCAAGAACTCTGTGGGAAGCTAGAGAAGTGATTGCTGGGCCACTTGCTGAGATATTTGTGTCATCGATAGTCACAGGTGAGGTGCTGGAAGACTGGAGGTTGGCTAACGCGGTGCCATTGTTTAAGAAGGATGGTAAAGATAAGCCAGGAAACTCTCGAACAGTGAGCCTGAACTCAGTGGTGGGCAAGTTGTTGAAGGGAATCCTGAGGGACAGGATATACATGTATTTGGAGAAGCAAGGACTGATTAGGGATAATCAACATGGTTTTGTATGTTAGAAACGATGTCTCACAAACTTGATTGAGCTTTTTGAGGAAGTAACAAAGAGGATTTATGAGGGCAGAGTGGTAGATGTGATCTATATGGACTTCAATAAGGCGTTTGACAAGGTTCCACATGGGAGGCTGATTGGCAAGGTTAGATCTCATGCAATACAGGGAGAACTAGCCATTTGGATATAGAACTGGCTCAAAGGTAGAAGACAGGGTGGTGGTGGTTGAGGGTTGTTTTTCAGACTGGAGGCCTGTGACCAGTGGAGTGCCACAAGGATCGGTGCCGGGTCTTCTACTTTTTGTCATTTACATAAATAATTTGAATGCGAGCATAAGAGGTACAGTTAGTAAGTTTGCAAATGACACCAAAATTGGAGGTGTAGTGTACAGCAAAGAGAGTTACCTCAGATTACAACAGGATCTGGACCAGATGGGCCAATGGGCTGAGAAGTGGCAGATGGAGTTTAATTCAGATAAATGAGAGGTGCTGCATTTTGGGAAAGCAAATCTTAGCAGGACTTATACACTTAATGGTAAGGTCCTAAGAAGTGTTACTGAATAAAGAGACCTTGGAGTGCAGGTTCATAGCTCCTTGAAAGTGGAGTCACAGGTAGATAGGATAGTGAAGAAGATGTTTGGTATGCTGTTCTTTATTGGTCAGAGTATTGAGTACAGGAGTTGGGAGGTAATGTTGTGGCGGTACAAGACATTGGTGAGGCCACTGTTGGAATATTGTTTGCAATTCTGGTCTCCTTCCTATCAGAAAGATGTTGTGAAACTTGAAATGTTTCAGAAAAGATTTACAAGAATGTTGCCAGGGTTGGAGGATTTGAGCTATAGGGGGAGGCTGAACAGGATGGGGCTGTTTTCCCTGAAGCGTTGGAGGCTGAGGGGTGACCTTATAGAGATTTACAAAATTATGGGCGGCATAAATAGACAAAGTCTTTTCCCTGGGATTGGGCAGTCCAGAATTAGAGGGCATAGGTTTAGGGTGAGAGCAGAAAGATATAAAAGAGACCTAAGGGGCAACCTTTTCACAGAGAGGGTGGTATGTGTATGGAATGCCAGAGGAAGTGGTGGAGGCTGGTATAATTGCAACATTTAAGAGGCATTTGGATGTGTATATAAATAGGAAGGGTTTGGAGGGATATGGGCTGGGTGCTGGCAGGTGGGACTAGATTGGGTTGGGATATCTGGTCGGCATGGACGGGTTGGACTGAAGGGTCTGTTTCCATGCTGTACATCTCTATGACGGGCCTTTTACCCCACCACATCTGTGCTGACCATGATGCCATGCTGAACTAATCCCATCAGCCTGCACCTAGTCTGTATCTGATTACTTCATGCCTGTTCATGCGTGTGTCTAAATTAAACCAAATATGACATCAAACAGACTCATAAACACAGGTAATGGGTTTAAAAAAAGGGGAGTTGTGCAGACAGAGAGAATAAAAGTTGCACAAGTCAACAGTCTTAATTGTTTTTTTTGAAGCGTGAGGTTTTAAATTCAGACCACAGTTCACTAATTGTTGACAGCAGGAACAGAATCAGTGGATATGTCTTTGAGTTTTTGGTAAATTATTGTTTTATCAACGTTTTTATGTTAACCAGGCATAATTAGAATATAGAACATAGAAAAATACAGCACAGAACAGGCCCTTTGGCCCACGATGTTGTGTTGCGGTTTAATCCTAATATAAAATATAATAACTTAATGTACACACCCCTCAACTCACTGCTGTCCACGTGCGTGTCTAGCAGTTACTTAAATGTCCCCAGTGACTCTGCTTCCACCACCACAGCTGGCAAGTGTTCCATGCATTCACAACTCTATGTAAAAGATCTACCTCTGACTTCTCCTCTATTCCTTTCTCCTAATATCTTAAAACTATGAGCCCACATACCAGTCAATCCTGCCCTGGGGAAAGGTCTCTGGCTATTGACTCTATCTATTCCTCTCATTATCTTGTATACCTCAATCAGGACTCCTCTCTTCCTCCTTCTCTCCAGAGAGAAAAATCCAATATTATTCAACCTTTCTTCATAAGGCAAGCCTTCTAGTCCAGGCAGCATCCTGGCAAATCTCTTTTGCACCCTCTTCAAAGCCTCTGTATCTTTCCTATAGTAGGGCGACCAGAACTGGACACAATATTCCAAGTGTGGTCTCTCCAGGGACTTGTAGAGCTGCAGCAAAACCTTGCAGCTCTTAAACTCGATCCCCCTGTCAATGAAAGCCAAAGCACCATATGCTTTCTCAACAACCCTATCCAATTGGGTGGCAACTTTGAGGGTTCTATGTACTTGCAAACCCAGATCCCTCTGTTCCTCCACACTGTCACGAATCCTGTCTTTAATCCTTTATTCAGCATTCAAGTTCGACCTTCCAAAATACATCACTTCAGATTTATCCAGGTTGAACTCCATCTGCCATTTCTCAGCCTGGATCTGCATCCTGTCTGTGTCATGCTGCAGCCTGCAATAGCCGTCAATACTATCGACGACACCTCCAACCTTTGTGTCATATCAATGGCACCTCCAACCTTTATGTATTCTAGAATGATAAAACAAGCAGAGAGAAAGAGATCCCAGGTATAGACACAATTCGGTTTTTCCCTTGCTCCCTGGCGGCATGGTAGCTCAGTGCTTAGCACTGCTGCCTCACAGCACCAGGGTCCCAGGTACAATTCCAGCCTTGGGCGACTGTCTGTGTGGAGTTTTCACATTCTCCCTGTGTCTGCATGTGTTTCCTCCAGGTGCTCTGGGTTCCTCCCACAGTCCAAAGATGTGCAGGTTAGTGAATTGGCCATGCTAAATTGCCCATAGTGTTAATCAGAGGGTTATGGGTGGGTTACTCTTCGCAGAGTCGGTGAGGACTTGTTGGGTCGAAGGGGCTGTTTCCACACTGTAGGGAATCTAACCTAATCACCTGGTATTTGGAATCTACAATTGAAATGTAGTTCGGTGTGTATTCTAGAGCCTAGCTTCTTTGCCTTTCCAAGTTAGTTAGTTGACATTTTTAGTCTTTGATCTCCAATATGTAAAATTGTCACAAAACTCTGAATTAAACAGGAGATGATAATTTGTTGGTGCTGATCTAGTTGCCTGCTTTCAGTATATTGAAAAAAGTATTATTTCACATGGGTCTCACAAAACTTAGTTCTATTTGTGAACAGGTAACTAATGAAGTCATGTTAGGTCCCTGTTACTTGTTTTAAAAAATAGTCCATGGAAGGTCCCACATACAATATAACAATCAGACAATAGAAGTTAAAAACATATTAGTCTATATTTACTGCCATTGTAATACCTGTCAGGTAGATATAAAGTATCTAATGAGTAAAAAATGAGGTCTGCAGATGCTGGAGATCACAGCTGCAAATGTGTTGCTGGTCAAAGCACAGCAGGCCAGGCAGCATCTCAGGAATAGAGAATTCGACGTTTTGAGCAGAAGCCCTTCATCAGGAATAAGAGAGAGAGAACCAAGCAGGCTAAGATAAAAGGTAGGGAGGAGGGACTAGGGGGAGGGGCGATGGAGGTGGGATAGGTGGAAGGAGGTCAAGGTGAGGGTGATAGGCCGGAGTGGGGTGGGGGCGGAGAGGTCAGGAAGAGGATTGCAGATTAGGAGGGCGGTGCTGAGTTAGAGGAAACCGACTGAGACAAGGTGGGGGGAGGGGAGATGAGGAAACTGGAGAAATCTGAATTCATACCTTGTGGTTGGAGGGTTCCCAGGCGGAAGATGAGGCGCTCCTCCTCCAGCCGTCGTGTAGTTGTGTTCTGCCGGTGGAGGAGTCCAAGGACCTGCATGTCCTCGGTGGAGTGGGAGGGAGAGTTAAAGTGTTGAGCCACGGGGTGATTGGGTTGGTTGGTTCGGGCGGCCCGGAGGTGTTCTCTGAAGCGTTCAGCAAGTAAGCGGCCCGTCTCCCCAATATAGAGGAGGCCACATCGGGTGCAGCGGATGCAATAGATGATGTGTGTGGAGGTACAGGTGAACTTGTGGCGGATATGGAAGGATCCCTTGGGGCCTTGGAGGGAAGTGAGTGTGGAGGTGTGGGCGCAAGTTTTACATTTTCTGCGGTTGCAGGGGAAGGTGCCGAGGGTGGAGGTTGGGTTGGTGGGGGGTGTGGATCTGACGAGGGAGTCACGAAGGGAGTGGTCCTTGCGGAACGCTGATAGGGGAGGGGAGGGAAATATATCCTTGGTGGTGTGGTCCGTTTGGAGGTGGCGGAAATGGCGGCGGATGATACGTTGTATGCGGAGGTTGATGGGGTGGTAGGTGAGAACCAGTGGGGTTCTGTCTTGGTGGCGGTTGGAGGAGCGGGGCTCAAGGGCGGAGGAGTGGGAAGTGGAGGAGATGCGGTGGAGGGCATCGTCGGTCACGTCTGGGGGGAATCTGCGGTCCTTGAAGAAGGAGGCCATCTGGGCTGTGCGGTGTTGGAATTGGTCCTCCTGGGAGCAGATGCGGCGGAGACGAAGGAATTGGGAATAGAAAAGTAATATCATGCTGTTGGTGGTCTGTATTTTCATGTTTCTTTAGATTATAGTAATGACTATGAATCAAAAAAGACAATTTGCTGAAAACCCTTATGATATGTTATGATGCTATATAAGAAGATTTATAAATAAAAGTTTGTTCCTTCTATTATAAATGCTTTGTTGTTTCGACCAACATTTTTTTTGAGAAAGTTGTTTATGAATTATTGTATGTGTTCTTTCTGCATAGATCTTTAAAAGTGGTTTTACCCTGAGATGAGTAGAGTTGACAATAGGTATGCCATAATACCAGATATAAACAAGACAACCTTTGAAAAATTGCAACACATAGAGAACAGGATTGGGATAATTTTTGATCCTTCCCAAGGAACCATTACTTCAGAGAAGTGCAAATTATCAACTTCAAGTACTTTAAGACAGAAAGTAGGACCTGGAGAGATTGGGAGAGGGAAGGGGAGGTATACATTCTGTTTGTAGGTGGTTGATATATCACCAAAGCAAGCATCTGAAGTGAACAGTGAATTAACTCTGTATGAATTGGCTGAACCTCTGGTTGAAGGTAAAAGCGATCCATTGCTTGTGGAGAATGAAGACCAATGTAGAGTGATTGGGTTGACCAGCTTATCCTGAATTCTGCAATGCTATGCTATTCTCCATGTCAGTCTCCAGTGAACCTACTCAGAGCCTTGTATCATAAGAGAGTGATCACAATGAGTGAAATTTAATACGCTACCCTGAGGTGAGTTTGAAATTGGTGGATATTTAATCAGATGAGGGATGACAATTACTATTCACTTAAAATCCTCATCATGTCACCACTGGTATCAAATGGTATGGGGGAACTTCATGTTTGAGATCCAAATATCAACCATGCGCCACATGAAAAAATATTCTCCTTGTGTCTCCATTGCATCTTTTGGCAAATACCTTAAATCAGAAGTGCCACATTGATGATCCTTCCACCAGTGGAAGAAAAGAGAGAGGAAGTAGGGGCTTCCATCGTGTTGCATTCTCCAAACATTTCTTAGTAATGTAAGAAAAGAAAGTGATGACAACCTCCAGTACTTGTGGAGGGAATGCTCCTCCATAGGACAGCATGTGGGTGAAGCTTGTGGACATTGCTATATGATGAATGCAGAGGTGGGGGTTGATGCAGTTTAAAAAGAAAACATTGCAGCAGTGCACAAATCCCTATCCCATCTTTCTAACTGCTACCTTTACCTCTCCTGCTCCCGTTCAGTAAGCTGCTCAGAAACCTCCTCCTCTCAGTGGCTTTGTTTTGGTCAGTTCAGGGGTTCATCTGCATAGGTGAGGGGCCATAATGCCATAAAGGGCTTGTTAATCATGTTTATTAGGTGTTTACTGCTGCAGGCAGACATCTGTGCTGGCCTCCCAACTAGCTTTCTCAAACATAGCCTGGCAGGTAAACTGGGACAGCCCCCCCAGTGCACCTGGAAGAAATTGGGATTGCCTGCATCTGGCCCTGCCCCCATCAGACTCGGAAATCCACTCCTTGTAGATGTAAGTATTCTCAAGGGGTGATGAGACAGGATGGTTAGTGTGGAGCAAGCGGATTCTCTCCAACTTTTAGCAGGTTCTTTAGTAAGTAAAGAATAGAAGGTGTCAAGCGTCTAAAAACCTCACTCTGCATTGGCAGATGCTCCCAGCAGGATCTTCATTGTCAAGCGGTTTTCCCTTGCTGTAATGGATCAGTAATGTTTAAACAGCATGGTGCAGGCCTTATTGTTGGAGAATTGCTGACTGAAGGAGATGCTGCTTCAGCCAGATGCACAAGTAAGCTCTGTTAGCAGCCTTCAACAGTGAGCATTGAGTTTATTTGGGTCAGTGAGTTAGTGTTTCCGCTTGAAAGTGTGCCATGTGTTCTTTTAAAGAATAGACCACCAACATTTATTAGTATGTACACATCTACGTTATCTACAAAGCCTCTAACCTTACAATCATCCAAAACTTCTGCATTTCTTCAATTCTAACCTCTTGCACTTTGCCATTTGACCCAGGTCCTAAGCTATGAAATTCCTCTCAACATCTCTCTCTTGTTACTTTCTCTTCTTCTGAAGATACTCTGTAGAATCTATTACTTAGAGCTTATCTCCTTATGTTGCTGTGTGTTACATTCTTGTCTCAAACTGCTTCTGTGAAAAGCTTTGTGATATTTTAATATGTTAGAGGTTTAAATGGAAACTGCTCTTTTACTATCTCATAGATCTCTATCTATTATAATTTCTGGGAGTAAATTTACTTAGAAGTAACTAGATTGCATCCCCAAATCATAGTCTGATGAGATAACATCCAGTATTTTCTGCTGATAGCACGCATTATAACATGCCAATTCAGTGAGCTGAGAATGAATGGGAATTCACCTTTGTGCCATTATGTAGTTTCCAAGTGGAAACCAGAATTATGGGAAGTGTATGCTTCAAACAGACTCTATTTCATTTAGTCAAGTGATACTCCCCTTTAATTTGCAATTCCCCTTAAAATAGTGGATATTCCAAGTACATGCTTGCAATTATGGTTCTTTCACTTTGATTTTAATTGATGCAAATCTCAATTGCTTTTGATATTTAGGATCAGCAAGTGTTATTGAAATTTAGCAAGACAGTTTAGAAATAGTCACAGATTCTATATAATACTGGCCACTGTGTTTATGTGTCCTTAATTAAAGCACCAATCTCATTGCCATAGCTGTTTGGATTAAGCCTTATTAAACAAAAATGCAGACACAAATTGATGCTTAGGAAGAAGAGCAGTGTTACTGCTGACATTATCTCACACTTCAGGTTGGGTATTGGATATTTAATGTAATAGTATTGATAAAATGTTGAACTTTTCAAACCCACCAGTAAATTTAGTGTTGCTGCAAGTTTGTAATGCTCAAACCTAGTCTTCGAAATATTCCTGCTAACTGCATTGTGGCAGAACTATAAAATCTGAGGCAGAAATGACAACTGATAAATGAAAGAAAGGTTTGCATTTCATGACACAGAACATCCCTAAATACTCTATGACCAATGAAGTACTTTTAAAGTGCAGTCCCAGTTGCAATATATGATACAATTTGTGCACAACTAAGTCCCACAGTCAGCAACATGACGAAGAGCAGATGGCCTGTTTCAGTGATGCTGATTGATGAATAAATATTGATGAAAATGTGTCTTTCTTTGAAGTAGGACCATGAGATGGCAGGCAATTAACTATTTAGCCAATAGCTAGTTTCACTGACAGTGCAGCACTCCCTTTGTGATGCACTGTTGGTGTCAGCCTGGATTGTTGTACTCCAGATTGGAGTGATATTTGAACACTTGACCTTTATAATTCACAGGAAGGGTTTGTACTGACTGAGACAGAGATATAGTGGGTCATTTTAAGCCCCTTTTCAGAGTGTAATTGTCAATTCAGTGCAGAATTTAAAGACGTTCTGTGCCGACTAATAGCTGGTTTGAATTTGATTAAACTCATTTTACAAAAGAGTGTCGTAGCTGGAAGACAAGTGATTTGAATCCAATTTGAATGTAAGTTCTAGAAATGAGCAATCAGCATCTGACTTAGTCTATTTTTAAAAAAATTGCTAACATGCATAATTGTAGAAGAGTTTTTTCCAAAAATTCCTCAGTTAATTGTAAAGTTTTCCAGCCATATTCTACTTGTTGCAGGCATGCTTTCATTACATAAACAAAAGCTGTGTTCTTTTTTTAAAGATAGTCTTTTTAAAAAGAAAGAAACTGTGAGGATTGGCAACTGCTGATTAAAATTTGAACTGTCAGATTCATTCCTCTCTTTCTCTATGCCAAAATTTTTTTTAATAACTTGCAGCTTTATGATGAGATGAAAGACTGAGGCCTCCTTGACTGGCAAGTTACTTGAATAAGATTTAAAGAAATCTATGTTACATGAGCAACTAGCAGTGATCAGCATTGGCTATGTTTCCGGCAGCTTGGACAGAACATGGAAAAGCTAATGTAGTGAGTTGAATACAGACGATAGATGCTTTCATCTCACCAAAGGCCATGTCTATCAAACACATTGTGTAAGACACTGTAGCCATGCAACACTGACTGCATTGACAAAGCATGGAGAACTTCCTTCTTTGGGGATGAGAGCATCAGACAGACCATTACTAAAAACTTGTAAATGTGTGAAAACAAACTCACAGAGTCTCAGAATTTTTTGTGTTTATTTCTGAAGTTCTGATTTCCATGTTTTCCATTGCTTTGCACATATAGGAAAGGAAGAGGCCTCAGGTCTGCTACATCATCAAATCATGGCTGTTCAGTCCCTAAACTGATTCTGCCCAAGTTTCAGAACCCTTGGTATCCTAGCCGAAGAAAAGTCTTTCACTCTATTTTCACTTCACTCCCAGCCTCAGCAGCTTCTTTGTTTTTTGATTTGATTTTGATTTTATTGTCATGGGTACTCAAATTCAAAAGCACAGGAATACAGTGAAAGGGGTATGGTGTCACCATCTTAGGTACAAGTACCTGGGTACAGAATCTTAAGAACAAGATCGAAAGATTGAGCAACATCAAAAGTTAAAGATTGCAGTAATTATGGTGCAGTGTAAAACATACAAAATAAGGTTAAAAGTTACACATTGTAGACCTTTCTAGAGAAGAGATCCATGTGCCTGCCAGCACTTTTTGTGAAAAAGTGATTTTTGAGCAACTTGGATCTCGATGTCATCTCTTCTTCTGGAGAAATGGTTTGTTCCTGTCTTTACTAATAAGTTCTTTAATCACTGTAAATACTTCAGTTAAGTTCTGCCACAAATGTTCCTATCATAAAATTGTTTAATTAGATGGGGAGAAAAAAAATTAATGGTTGAGACTAAGCCCAATCACACAAAAACAGTTTGGCATTTTGCTTATTTTATTTTTGCCTTTGCAACACAAAAACATAGATTTCATTTTTAATATGAACTCAGAAGTAGAAGTCAGCAGTTTTCACAGGGATAAAAGCAGCAGGTCGCACAGCAAAAAAAAAAGGCTAGCTTCTCAATAAATGGCTAGACGTGTGGGGAATCTTCGTTAATGTTGAACATCTGAGCTCATCTAAGCTGAGCTCCTGCAGAGATGTAACAACCTCCATACCACTAGTGAGTAGAACTGGAGTCATGTAATTAATAGCAGCTTGTGTTATAATTTACGTTTTGAGAGTGAGAGAAATGAGCTCATGTAGATTCATGCTGTGCCTATAGAGTGTACAGACAAGATTGATAAGCAGATTTTTTTTTGTTTGAATATCTTTGTCTAGGTATCTGCTACTATTCTTTCAGTATCAGTCATGCTGTTCTTTTTAAGTCAGGAAGTCAGTCAGTTCTTTTGTAAAGCATTTATTCTGTTTAGAGCACTCCAATCCTTAGGCATTCCAACCTCTAATGAAAACTGATAGGATAGAAGGTGTTGGAGCATTAATAAGTTGGACTGTGGAGTTGTGAATGCCCAGTTTAATCTGGGACTGTCCATGTAGTGAGTGATTAATTTCAAAATGTGTTTGCATTTATCTGCAAGCAAAAGGCCAATTTCTTCTTGTGGGCAACATGATCTGTGCTCAGTCCTTGTACACATTCACCATAGATTAGAAAACCCGATAAGGGGAGTTCATCTCGATACCTCTCCATCAGGAATGAAAAGAGGTTCAGGGAAGAGGATAAGAAACTAGGAGAGGCAAGATACATTGCACAACACCGACAGCTTGAAAGGTTGACAAAAAATGAAGTACATCTTTAGGTTGAGAATCTCCTCCATTGTGTTGTGTGGCACTATCATGTTGCTAAGTGGAATAAAATTCAGACAGATCCCACAACTCAAAACTGGGCATCCATGAAGTGCTGTGAGCAGCAGAATCATGCTCCAATACTATCTGCAACTCATGGCCCATATATCACCATAGATCCTTAGACAGCACCTCCCAAACCCATGACCATGTCCATTTGGAAGGAAAAGGGCAGGAAATACATGAGAATGCCACCATCTGCAAGTTCTCTTCCAAGCGACTCATCATCTTGACTCAGAAATATGTCATCATTCCTTCACTGTAGCTGGGTCAAAATTCTAGAATTCCCTCTGTAAGAGCATTCTGGGTTTACCTACAGTGTGTGGACTGCAGCAATTCAAGAAGGCAGCTCACCACCACCTTTTCAAGGGCAACCAGGGATGGACAACAAATGCTGGCCAGCCTGTGACAGCCACTCCCCATGAGTGAATAAAAAAAAGGAGAAGGCATGACTTAGAAAGAAGACAAAAAGGATCTGATGTTTATATGGTACATTTCATGGCCTAAAGATGTCCCAAAATAGTTCACCGCCAATGAAATACTTTAGGATGTAGGAATGCTGAAGCTAATTTGTGTGCCACAAGATCCCAACAAACCGAAATGGATTATCTGATCAAATTGATCAATTTGAATCAATCTTGTACTTTTATGATAATCTGACATGGTGGTATTCTAATTTTGTGGAGACATCAATCAATGCAGCCAGAAATAAAGACATGGGGCAGGATATTATGGCCGCATTTTGGGCTAGTGTGAACATTAAATAGGTTGTGATGACCTTGAGTCAGGAATACAACTTCATCACAACAGTCATATCTGCATGTTTCTCTTTGGTTAGAATTTTCCCATTTGCAGTTAAAATATGAGATTCATGGCACTCCATCTGCTATGGATTGAGTCAACATTCTCATGGAATCTTTCACTCTTCATCTCATTCATTATGCTTCCATGGTCTTGGACTACTTTCTTCAGGAATCGAGAGGCTAGGAAGACAAAAGTGCTTGTCATTGTTGGGACCCTCTGATGTCTCAGCCAGCAGCACATTATTTCAGGCACAGGAAACCAGTTACTGCCCTTCAGATTTTGGTGCATAACCTTTGTTACTGAAGAGATGGTGCAGATAATTGGAAAGCTTCCTCTGCCTTGTGGGCAGGGACCTGGAAGTGTGGGTGAGCAGACGGAAAGGAGATTGCCACAGGAGGCCACCTCACTAGACACACCCAGCCTGCACCTCAAAGGACAGACTGGGTCAATACTATGTCCTAGCTGATGCCCAGCAATGTAGATGGAAGGTAGGTGATCTTCTGAGTTCTGAGAAGATAACTACTATCATTATCTCCCTGCTCAAGGCTAGCTTTCACTTTAACTCTGCTACTGCATATGCATCACACTTGATGGCTCATGGACTTCAGCTCCCAGTACTGCATGCATCATGGGGGGTCCGCTTGACTTCCCAAACTAATAACCCTTTCTGCCCAACTTCCTACTCATTCACCGAGGACTGCTCACCACCTCCCGGGCTTGTGATTATCACTGCAATTTCTTTGTGCTATTGAAGTAAATATTGTCCCATGCTTCAGACTGATATATGTACAGCACTTGACTGACTGACCTGTAACCTTTGGGCAGCTTAATTTTGACTATAGCCTAATCATGAACTGCATAGACACGGATTCTGCACTCCAGTAGAACCAATTGCCTGATTGACTGTGGCCAAATCACTTGATTGAAGGAGGATGAGCCCATTGACTGTTGTTATTCCTTGATTGGCAATATCCCCTATCATCCAAAGAAAGACTGCTCTACCCTGGATGTTTTTGAAACCTATGTCGTGTGGTTATCTGTAGAATTACATGCCCGGCGAAGTAGTTGAAGCTTCCTCATTGAAGGTTTTTAAAGCTAAGATAGATAATTTTTTGAACAGTAAATTAATTAAAGGTTATGGTGAGAGGGTGGGTAAGTGGAGCTGAGGCCATGAAAAGATCAGCCATGATCATATTGAATGGCAGAACGGGCTTGAAGGGCCCGACGGCCTACTCCTGCTCCTATTTCTTATTGATCTTTATTGATTTTTGGTATGCTTTCCTTTATTGGACAGAGCATTGAGTGTAGGAGTTGGGAGGTCATGTTGCAGCTGTACAAAACATTGGTTAGGCCACTTTTGGAATATTGTGTGTAATTCTGGTCTCTTTTTCCTATCGGAAGGATGTTGTGAAACTTGAAAGGGTTCAGAAGAGATTTAGAAGGATGTTGCCAGGGTTGGAGAATTTGAGCTATAGGGAGAGGTTGAATAGGTTGGGGATGTTTCCCCTGGAGCATCAGAGGCTGAGGAGTGACCTTATAGAGGTTTATAAAATCATGATAGGATAAATAGACAAGGTCTTTTCCCTGGGGTTGGGGAGTCCAGAGCTAGAGGACATAGGTTTAGGGTGAGAGGGGAAAAATTTAACAGGGATCTAAGGGACGCAGAGGGTGGTGCATGTTTGGAATGAGCTGCCAGAGGAAGTGGTGGAGCTGGTGCAATTACAACATTTAAAAGGCATCTGGATGGGTATATGAATAGGAAAGGCTTAGAGGGATATGGACCAAGTGCTGGCAAATGGGACTCTAATAGGTTGGGATATCTGGTCAGTATGGACGAGTTAGACTGCAGGGTCTGTTTCTGTGCTGTACTTCTCTCTGACTTTATGACTCTGTAACTGATCTTATAGATCTTATTGTTTGCTATGTAACCTGCTGGTGTATGCTGCAGGACATTTAAATAACATGATGCTGCACAGCAACATGTCCACCACTATTTGACTGTTGGAATGACTGTCTAAAACTCTCTGTCTTCCAAAGCCAGGTACTTCTCCCAAGTCATGAAAAACCTGTGCAAGCCCGACAGAGACTGACAGCCTGTGAGTCAGTACATAAGACAATCAGTGTATGCTGAGAAAGTAATGTGAAGTAAACAGAGATAAATGGTAAACACTATTAAAGTAGGCTACAAGCCATACAATACATGGCTGCATGTGTACTTCTGCCCTATACAAACACCTTCAAAGCAATTGTATGATCACTAGGAAATGCTTTCGGTGAGATGCAGGTGTCTAATCCTCACTCTGATTTATCTGCACCATCAAGTTTCTCCGTGGAACAGAGGGGAATGTGAGCTGGTGAATAAATAAATTAAGTGGGGGTGTTTGTGAGACTCAAATGCAGGGCAGTAATGTCACTAAATGGCAAGATTCTAAATTCCCCATTAAAATTTGAGAGGAAAATTGGGGAATTTATTCTCAATGTTGAGAAAGGTTTTTTCATCGAATCCTACAGTGTGGCTAGAGGCAATTCAGCCCGTCAAGTCCACACTGACCCTCTGAACAACTCCACTCCGAGACCCACCCCTGTAATCCTGCATTTCCCATGACTAATCCATCCATCCTACATTTCTTTGGACTGTGGGATGACACCATAGCACCCAAAGGAAATTCATGCTGACATAGGGGAATGTGCAAACTCTACACAGGCAGTTGCCCAAGGGTGGAATCGAGTCTGAGTCCCTGGCACTGTGAGGCAGCAGTGCTAACTACTGAGCAACTGTGCTGCCCCTTGCTGTATTTTCCTCACTTGCTTCATCTTGCTATGTTTTTCCCACTTTTCTTGTTATTATTCTTGCCACATCGGGAATGGGAAGCCCTGCTACCATTTCTCACCACCCCCCTTCCCCCCCGCCCCGCTCCCCCCAATAAACCACCACCACCCAACCACGATCCATAACAAACAGCACATCTTTGAATTTTATGTTGAGCTGAAAATGTGTTGCTGGAAAAGCGCAGCAGGTCAGGCAGCATCCAAGGAACAGGAAATTCGATGTTTGAAGGGCTTATGCCCGAAACATCGAATTTCCTGTTCCTTGGATGCTGCTTGACCTGCTGCGCTTTTCCAGCAACACATTTTCAGCTCTGATCTCCAGCATCTGCAGACCTCACTTTCTCCTCTTTTGAATTTAATGTGCCAGGATTAGTACCAGGGGAGTTTTTATCTTGTAACCATGACTGCTATCAGTGACATTTACTCCCTGCCATACGTCCCTGTGATGACTGGGACGGGGTTGGGGGAGTGTGGCTCCACCTCACTGCCAGCCATTTCTTGACCATCTGACACTTATTTGAATGAGTTGAAAGATGGGGGGGTGGGGGGAGCTGGAGTCAGTAGGTCATTTCTAAAGAGCTTTATCTCATGAAGTGTGATCACTGCTGGTATGTAAGAAATGCAAGCTTCAAAGTTTGCACAATGAGATCCCACAAATGGCAATCCGCAGTTGCCCAGAATATCTGTTATGGTGATGTTCACTCATGGGACAATGTTGGCTAATTCACTGGGGCAAACACCCAAGTTATTTATTTCAAAATAATGCTGTGGAATTATCTACATCACCTGAGTTTACTTCTGTTTTGAGAATCAGGATCTCCATCAAGACAGTCTCCATCAGTACTGTACTAGTATGTCAACCTAACATGTATACCTAATACTCCAGTGTGAAGTTTGAATCACTGAACTTATGATTGGAGAGACAAGATTACTAATGTATGAGTCCAGCCAACATTGCTGGAGACATGCTAAAAAATCTGTGGAACTATATCGTTCTGAATACAATTTTGCGTAGTCTAGTGAAAACATATTGCCATTTATTTTTAATAAAGTGTAACAGTGTGAGAATGATATGCAGACATAATGCTATACATTTAGAATATTTGGCGCAAAATATTCAGCAACAGCTAACATTGCATAGGTGTCATTTATATTTTCAAGTCTGTAAAATGAAATGAATAATATGCATTATATACTAAAATGCTGTATATCATACCAATGTCAGTTCTTTTTTGCTGCTGATTGTATAAATAAATTAGTGTTTCAGATGGAAAACTAGTTAGTTATCACTTAAAAACTGTTTCATGTGATTCATTCCCCTAAATGTGCTTTGAAGCCAAATGCTTTCCTCTAATAAATAGAACATTGTTGTGAATTACAAACCTGCTTTCATGCATGTAAGAAAAACATCATTAATTTTGAGCAAAACTGTGTCTTGAGAACTGTTTTAAAAATGCACTAGTAAAGTAATCTTTCTTGTCCTGTGATCCTCACTCATTTTGCCTCAGAGGAAAATTTTATTTTCCCTTCAATTATTGAAACTATAATGTCTGGTTCATGTCATTCACGAGTTATAGTACAGGATCCTGCATTAGTGCTGTTGTGTGCATACATTTTATGCACCGATATTTAGGCAGTGTCAGCAGTGGGCAGTGCTAATCCACGTTATGTCTGTAGATTGTGAACAGCAAAGAAAACTAGTACTAAATTTTCAAAATGGCATTTTATTGTCTAATTGATAACCATTGCACTGTGCAGATTTGATAACTTTTCTCTGTGAAGATAATAACAACCTACTTGTTTCTCTACCTTTCATTTCACTTCTCCTTTATGACAGTCTTCATAACCTACTAATTTAACCAACGTATTTTGGCCTACTGCCCGAATATTTCCTCATATGGCTTCATAACAAAACTTATCTGATGATGCATGCTGTTTAAGATGCTATACAAGTACAATTAATAAAATGAACACTTTGCCTTATGTCTCTTACTGCTACATAATTAAGATGTGGATGAAAAAAATAGCACTTTTAGAACCAGAACATATGGTCATGAACCAGAGCTCCTTATTTATTTGCCAGCTAACATGCAAAAACTAAAATTTGTCCTGTGTCTGTAGCTATTCTTAAAATTAAACATTATTTTTATTTACATTGTGTTCATTCATGGTTTGTGGACACTGCTGACAAGGCCAGCATTTATTACCCATCCCTAATTGCCCTTGAGAGGAAGGTGGTGGTGACTTGCTTTCTTGAACCACTCTGGTCCATCTAGGGAAGATTCTCCCAGTGTTGTGAAATCGAAACTGATCAGCAATGAAGGAATTGCAATTCATTCTCAAATAAGAAGGTGCATGTCATCCAGTGGGGCGTGTTCCTATGCACCTGCTGCCTTTGTACCCCTGTTTAAAGTGGTGGATGGGGTGCTGATCAAGCAAGCTACATTTTATTTGATGGTGTTGAGGTTCTTGGGCTAAACTGCACCAGAAAGTGAAATGTAATCCATCACTCAACAAACAGATAAAATTTCAACTTTTGTTTGTTTTTGTTGAAAACTTCATAGTGGTAATGTTTTCAGATGATAATGGATCATTCCAGTAAATGACTTGTATGACAGTTTTGTCATACTGGCAGAATAATATATTATATATTGATGGTAGTAAACTTGTCAACTATGAAGGCTTCGATCAGGAATTTACCACTTTCAGATAGTATAACACATTAATAGGCATCATGGTCAACTGGATATTGACATTTGAATTAAAGCTGACAAGGATTCAGAAGATGTGTCAATTCAGTCATGTCCATAACACTACTACTTTTTGGGGTTGTCTAACATGGTGCCAGAAAACCCATGATACATTCAAACAATTCCATATGAATTTCTTAAGTCTGTTGCCTGCACCCGTCTGTCTAAATATTCCCTGATTAATGTCACATACTGTGAAGATGTTTTGTATTTAATAGAGCAGCACATTACATCTGTGTAAAATAAGGGAATAATTACTACATTTTTTATTTCAACAGTGAGCTGTGGTGTTGATAATGAACTCCATAGCAAATGAATATTTGTTTTGGGGAGGGATCAGGAGTGGTTGGTAGTGGGGAACTGCTGATGATTAATATATCGGTGATTCTGACTCATGCCTTGACAATGCCAAGTCTGTTCCCAAAGCAGAGAAGTGCTTTCATTGAAGTGTTTATTCTCGTGTGCAAAGAATTTTTGTGACAGGTAGATTGGTTCTACGCCTAAGCACTGTGGAACAGATGCAAGAATCCATTTGCACCCTCTGTGCTATTAGTCTATCCACCTTTCAGTATTTTTCAACCACTCACACAGCATGGGATCAACAGCAATGAGTTCTGCGCTATCGAGCAATACTCAAATTGCCTACGTTGTGCTTTAAATATAATACTGAATGCACAAAAGATGTGTTTGTCTTGATAAGATTTCCCAATCTGAGGTCACTTCCTCTGTGGAGGGTGAACAATGCTGTACTGCAATGGTGATTTCAACTGTTTCTTTTAAAAGGCATGTCCTGAAAGATTAACATCTTCCCTAATGATGGCAAAATATTCCTTTGTTCTGGGGGGTAGAAATGGCCATTTTAGACTGTGTTTCTGAAAGCCTTGAACTGAAACCTGTCATTTTATATCCATGTTGAAGAACAAGAAATCGTATGTAATCATTTCTTTCCCTGAGTGATACGAAAAGATGGAGGAGAACTCCATGCAATCGATTTAGTCAAGTCTGTTGAGGTGAGAGAATCGGCCTTTTTGTCATGGTGATTGCATTCCCTTTAAATAATGGCAGTGAGTTGCAGAATAAGGTACATTAGGTAATTCCGTGCTGTTTTGCCTTCTCAATCCACAATTAATGCTTTCGCTACCATTTGGTCTTCAGTTTCATTCATGTTTTGATCAAAAGCTTTGGGATTTTATAAGAGGTCAGCCAATGAGCTTTTTAAGAATAAAATTGCAATTCTGGAAAGGAAGCATGTTTGACTGATGATATTTGGTATCGCTGATGTGTAGAACACAAATCTGTGATCGTACTGACTGGCGCTGACAGTACTGGCAAAGATCAAGTGCACAACCTCCTCCTCAGCTGCATACAATGATGTTTTATTCAGCAGTCCACTGAGCAGACCACTTTATTTGCTCCTCATTTAAAAACAAGCTAAGATTTTGTATCAGATGCAGATGCAAATCAGCCCATCGCTATAAATTAACTGTGTCCTTTTAGCACTACAAAAGTCAATACGCCTAGATTTTACCCTGTTTGCCTTTTCTCTTGGTGTGTTGCTGCATTATTTAAGGTACTTGTGTCCAGCAACAACAGTATATTTGCTGGAGGAAGAAGTGTGCCTTGGATGTTACATCAAAGAGTGTCTGTTTGTTTCCACTCATTGTATCAGTGTAACTCAGCCAGAAACAGACAAACCTGCACAAAAGAAAGGGAACTTCAAATATTAGCTATGTCCAGAACTAATTCCTGTCCTGGTTTCTACATGATATTTATACCACTTCAAGACTCTATTCGCCCTGGATCAGGCAGCACCTACAAAAATGCACCATGTTCCCAACTCCCCAGCAACTGCACAAGATTCAGCCAATTACACTGGTTGAAGAATGCTATCATTATACACAGAAAAAAATTGGCATTTTTTACATATCAAAGAAGCTGGCTGTTGTGCACCAATTGAACTACATGTATTCAATAGTCTAATGCAATTTTTAAAAACTGTCTTCAATAAATGAGATTATATGGATGATTGTGTGAATAAATTGGGGCAGAAACTCGTGGAATAATCTAACCGACACACTTTTGACCACCATTTCCACACTGCAACCAAAGCAGCATACCTAGCCCATTCCAGAACGAGAAGAGATATGATACAGTTGGGTGGGTGAGAGAGAAAAGTGTTTTTTAGCAACATTATGTATGCAATTGGTGTAAAATGGCTCCCTGGCCAATCTGTCTGGCTCTCAACAGCCAATAGCTTTTTCAGTTGATTTCAATCTCTCCTTTTAAAATAAAAAAGGAAAATCTGACCATAGGAGGGATATTGCTAAACTTGAAAGATATTATTAAACTTGAAAGGGTTCAGAAAAGATTTATGAGGATGTTGTTGGGATTGAAGGGTTTGATATACAAGGACAGGCTGAATAGGCTGGGGCTATTTTCCCTGGAGCATCGGAGGCTGAGGGGTGACCGTATAGAGGTTTAAAAAATCATGGGATGTATGGATAAGGTGAATAGCCAAGGTATTTACCTCCATTTAGGGAAGTCTAAAACTAGAGGCTTTAGGATTAAGGCGAGAGGGAAAAGATATGAAATCTTGAGGGGCAACTTTTTCATGCAGAGGGTGGTGCATGTATCCCACAACAAGTGGTGGGGGTAAGTGCAATTGCAACATTTAAAAGGCATCTAGATGGGTATATGATTTGGGAGAACTTAGAGAGATATGGGACAAATGCTGGCAAATGAGACGAGATGAAGGAGCGTCGCTCCGAAAGCTAGTGTGCTTCCAATTAAACCTGTTGGACTATAACCTGGTGTTGTGTGATTTTTAACTTTGTACACCCCAGTCCAACACCGGCATCTCCAAATCAAGACTAGATCTGTTTAGCATATCTGGTCAGCATGGATGAATTAGAATCATAGAATTCCCTATAGTGAGGAAGCAGGACATTGAGTCCACACCAATTCTCCGAAGATCATCCTGCCCAAACCCACCCCCTACTCTATCCCTGTAACCCTGAATTTCTCATGGCTAATCCACCTGGAATGCACATCCCTGCATACTTTGGGCAATTTAGCATGGCCAATCCATTTGACCTGCACATCCGTGGGCTGTTGGAGTTGGACCAAAGGGTCTGACCTGGGCTGTGTTATTCTATGATTCATTTGTAACACTTGGAGTGAGACAGGGTCAATGTTTTGTTGCGCAGCTAGCTTGGTAGCTGCCTTCTAGCACTTGGAGTGATAGATGCTCTTTACCTGCAGCACAAGGGTAGCTGGGGGAATGATTCTTCAGCTGTGATCTCCACAGCCCACCCAAGTATAAGCTGGCACATGCAAGAACATTCAGTCCCAGCAAGGCACTCCAGCAGACTTAAAGCTGTCTTTAAAATCCATGCCCCTGTGTATTCTTCAAAGGGAAGAGCATAAATGTATTGGCAAGTTTGGACATAATGTCCAGGAGATTTCTTGCTTGTTGGTGGGGATCATCACAACCTCATTATCGTGGTCATAAGAGTTTATAATTCAGTCTGAAGATTTATTAACATGTTTCTCTCTCTCTCTTTCTCTACCCCCTCCTCCACTTCTCTCTCTTGTGCATGCACGTTTTCTCTCTCTTCCCCCTCCAAACTGCAATTTAGTTTACAAGCACAATCATTTGTGTTGTTTCTGCCCTCTTTTGAAAAACACATTCAAGTTAAGATGACTATGGTGCTTTGGGGTTCTGACCTTGGTCGTGACAGCAGAAACTCAACCTCAGCCTTTGGCACTTCCAAATTATGTGTTCACTCCTATGTCAACTTGCCCCAGAGTTTTCCTGTAAGTGAATATTCTAGATGAATGTGCCTAATGTTTCCAGATACAAGCCAGTTTTCTCAACTGTTTTGAATATCAAGCCTACTGATTGGAAATTTTCAAATATTCTTAAGCAAATTGATTCCAATAGAATGAAATTGATGGCGAGAAATTTTTTAACATCCCTCAGCATGTCAGTGCTTGCTTCATTATAGTTGATGGTAAGACCAAACGTTTAGCACATTTCATAACAAAAAAGCCCACTTTGGCACCAAAGAACTCAGCCCACTGCTAGAAGGGGTAATTGGAAAAACCAAGTCTCTTATGGAAAATGAAGTTTTGCACAAATGAAGACATAGTTAAATTGTTCTGCCTTTAGCAGCCTAATTCCAAACAAATTCATCTCCAAACAACATTGTTCACTGTATCTTAGTACATGTGACAACAATAAATCAATCAGTTAAATCATATCTTTCCTCATGTAAAAATAAAATTACAAGTACTTGGATTAAAGTAGAAATTAGCTCCCCGCTCTGTAACTAGATCCTTGACTTCCTGACCCATAGATTGCAATCAGTAAGAATCTGCAAGGACAGCAGATTCCCCCCAGACGTGATCGACGATGCCCTCCACCGCATCTCCTCCACTTCCTGCTCCTCCGCCCTTGAGCCCCGCCCCTCCAACGGCCACCAAGACAGAACCCCACTGGTTCTCACCTACCACTCTCGCCAGAACATAACAACACGACGGTTGGAGGAAGAGCGCCTCATCTTCCGCCTGGAACCCTCTAGCCACAAGGAATGAACTCAGATTTCTTCAGTTTCCTCATTTCCCCTCCCCCCACCTTGTCTCAGTCGATTCCCTTGAACTCAACACCGCCCTCCTAACCTGCAATCCTCTTCCTGACGACCCCACCAACCTCCGTATACAGCGTATCATCCGCCGTCATTTCCGCCAACTCCAAACGGACCCCACCACCAGGGATATATTTCCCTCCCCTCCCCTATCAGCGTTCCACAAAGACCACTCCCTTCGTGACTCCCTCGTCAGGTCCACACCCCCCACCAACCCAACCTCCACTCCCGGCACCTTCCCCTGCAATCGCAGGAAATGCAAAAATTGCGCCCACACCTCCTTCCTTACTTCTCTCCAAGGACCCAAGGGATCCTTCCATATCTGCCACAAATTCACCTGCACCTCCACACACATCATCTATTGCATCCGCTGCACCCGATGTGGCCTCCTCTATATTGGGGAGACAGGCCGCCTACTTGCAGAATGCTTCAGGAAACACCTCTGGGATGCCCGAACCAACCAACCCAACCACCCCGTGGCTCAACACTTTAACTCTCCCTCCCACTCCACCGAAGACATGCAGGTCCTTGGACTCCTCCATCGCCAGAACATAACAACACGACGGTTGGAGGAAGAGCACCTCATCTTCCGCCTGGGAACCCTCCAGCCACAAGGGATGAACTCAGATTTCTCCAGTTTCCTCATTTCCCCTCCCCCCACCTTGTCTCAGTCGATTTCCTTGAACTCAGCACCACCCTCCTAACCTGCAATCCTCTTCCTGACCTCTCCGCCCCCACCCCACTCCGACCTATCACCCTCACCTTGACCTCCTTCCACCTATCACATCTCCATTGCCCATCCCCCAAGTCCCTCCTCCCTACCTTTTATCTTAGCCTGCCTGGCACCCTCTCCTCATTCCTGATGAAGGGCTCTGGCCCGAAACGTCGAATTTCCTGTTCCTTGGATGCTGCCTAACCTGCTGTGCTTTAACCAGCAACACATTTTCAGCTCTGATCTCCAGCATCTGCAGACCTCACTTTTTACTCAATCAGTAAGAATAGGCAACAACATCTCCTCCATCAGATTTCGCAGCACCGGTGCCCCCCTGCATACACAGTCCCCTACTATAATCCTTCTACCCGTACAACCGTGTGGCCACATTGCACCCTGAATTTTGCTGATGACACTAGTGTTGTAGGATGGATGAGACAGAACACAGGAAAGAGATTAAGTGCTTAGCAACATGGTGTAAAGACAACAATCTCTCTATCAACATCAGCAAACCAAAGCAGCTGGTCATTGACTTCAGGAAGGGCATGCCCCTGTCTGCATCAATGGTGCTGAGGTGGCGATGGTCAAGAGCACCAAGTTCCTGGGAGTAATGATAGCCAACAATCTGTCCTGATCCACCAATTGATAGGGCAGTCAAGAAAGCACAACAGAGTCTCTACTTCCTTAGGACGCTAAGGAAATTCAGCATAGCCTTAAAGAGTCTTACTAATGTTTATGGATACAGCACAGAAAGCACCCTGGATGAGTGGTGCTGGAAGAGCACAGCAGTTCAGGCAGCATCCAACGAGCAGCAAAATCGACGATTCGGGCAAAAGCCCTTCATCAGGAGTAAAGGCAGTGAGCTGGAAGCATGGAGAGATCTGGGTGCATCACAGTGTGGTTTGGCAACTGCTCTTCTGCAAGTAACTACAGAGAGTCATGAACACAGCCCAGTCCACCACACAAACCAGCCTTCTACATTGATTCCATTTATACTTCCTGCTGCCCTGGTAAAGCAACCAACATAATCAAAGACCCCTCTCACCCCAGTTATAATCTCTTCCACCCTCTTCTGTTGGGCAGAAGATATAGAAGTTTGAATAGATTCAAGAACAATTTCTTCTCTGCGATTATCAGACTTTTGACCAGACCTCACAAATGTTAATTCTCACTTCACATTGTCTGCCGCTGTAACATTTTATTCAGCACTCTGTTCTGTTACCCCGATGTACTTTGTATGGTACGAACTGCCTGTATAGCACACAGAACAAGACTTTTAACTGTATCTTGGTGCATGTGACAATAAATTAATCAGTAAAATCATATCTTTCTCATGTAAGAATAAAACTACAACTGCTTAGATTAATATAGGAATTTTAACATGCAAGGTGTGTCAAAGAAGCATTATTAAATAGAATTTGACAGTGAGCCACTTCAGGAGATGTTAGGCAAAGCGACCGATAACTTTATTGAAGAGGGAGCTTTTTATGGCTGATCTTAAATGAGAAAAGAAAAGTCGAGAGGTGGAGAAATTTAGGGAGTTAGGCTCAAGACAGCCAATGCCCGAGTGATAAAAAATTATTAACCAAACGTTGGAAACTGGAAACGTTGGCAGAAACACTTAGGGAACACAGGTGAAGGTAGAGAGAAAAAGATTTAGCATTTCAGACTGATGCTCTTGCAGTGGAAATTCCCTGCTGTGGTCAGAAGGCTATACTTAAGGAGTTCTCTATCTAAGATAAGGCTGCAACAAAGTATCAATGATTCACTTCCATTTGTTCATAACCTTACAGTTTGTGGTGATATTCAAGGTGATGTCAGGAAGGGCACCTTCACAGAAAAAAAACTTCAAAAAGCTCTTGAGTCTGGAGGTCAATTGAAAATGTCAAATCTGAGGTTGACAGATTTTTGTTGAGGTTTAGAGAATCCAGTTGGGCAGATGAAGTTAAGGCTCCGATTAGCTGTGATCTCATTAAATAGTGGATGGGGCTCGTGTACTGTTCCCTTCTTCACTGTGATCACACGTATCTGTGGAGCACACAGTTTGCTCATGAGTTCAATGTGTCTAAAGCTTTTCATTGTGGCCAAGTTAAATGGTGTGCAGTGTGCTTTTGCAAAGAAGCAATTGCAGATTGTAAGAAGACTATCCAGCCACGTAATTATGTTCATGTAAATGATAGTCAATACATAGACCCAAGTGTCAATATGTGCCCATTCAAAATAATCAGATATTTGTAAATTTAAGCTCCACAACATGTTGGAAGAAGTGTTATAATTAGTATGAAACAAGTTGTCCATCACTATGTCCTGTTCTGGTGATTTTGGTGAACATAAAAAATATTATGGTATGATTTGAGGAAAGGCAGGGACATTTGCTTGTGCTTTGGTAATAATTATTGCTCCTTCACTGAATATTACAACAAGAAAATTTAGATTTATTGGTGATCCATCACATTTGCTTTTTGACAAAGCTGGTAATGTGATCAAGTGAACTGTGGCCTTTTTACTAACAGTAAGTTGCAATCATAGCACCTCATAAAGGGATTTAAACAGCCTGTTGTATCTATTGGGCCTTTCAGTCGCACCTCTATTTCCTTAGTTCTTTACATTCCTTGCACTATTGCTTCCCTTTCATTGCACACTTGGCAGACCTATGTCAGAATAATGTGGAAAAATCCCACAGTAGGACTTCAGCACAAAAAGTTTGATTTAACACTACATTCCATTGTGCTAGTGCAGTGCTGTACTTTTGGACAGGCCATGTTTCATTTGAGATTTTAAACCAAGGCTCTGCCTGCATTCTCAGCCAGACATAAAATAAGCTATTATTTTGAAAAAGAACAGGGTCTGGTCATTATAGCGTTAATATTGTGAGAGTTATGTGTAAATTGGTTACTGTGTTTCCCACATTACAGCAGTGACCGAACTTAAAAAGTACTTGCTAAAAAACAGAAATTGCTGAAAAGCTCAGCTGGTCTGGCACTTTCTGTGCAGAGAAATCAGAGTCAATGTTTTGGTCATCTGAAACGCTAATTCTGATTTCTCTTCATAGATGCTGAGCTTTTTCAGTTTTTTTTCCTGATTTACCTCATCTGCAGTTCTTTTGTTTTTTTTTCAAAAATCCTTCAATGGTTGTGAAGCACTTTGGAAAAATCGGAATCTGGGGAAGATGCTTTAAAAATTAAATACTGTTAAGGACCCCTCCCAGTGACACAAACTTGTCGAAAGCCATTAAATAGTAAAATAAACTTTCAGCACCTCAGTCAGTGTTCAGTCCTCCCCACCAGATGCTTCAATTTATTGCCTTCTGAATTTTAACCTTCTAGCTCAGCATTTTGCACCAATGCAGACAACTTTAATAAGTAACAGATCTTAGATTAGCAATTAGCTCCACCTTTCTTTGGCCATGTTACACTCATCACTCACTCACTCATTCACATTTTCTAATCCTATTTGCTTTTGCTCTTTGTCTATTTCAATCTCTGTTTCTTAGTCCATCAGTTTTCATTTTTGTTTTTCTTTTTGATAAATGTTTTGCCCAATATTGTAGATAATCTTTCTAAGTGAATGTGTGCTTTTGTATTTGCTGATGATTTATAATTTTCAAACAAAAAGCACTCTTGTCAGATGAAAAGGGTTTACTACTCAATCAGCAGAGGTCGGATGTATTGATTCCCCTTTTAACTTGCAGATGAAAAATGTATTACTACAAGATCATTTTGTATAGAAGATCATTCAGACTCACCAATTCTGAGTGGCTTTAGATGGCACCAACAATTGAACTGGACTACCATGGTGATATACCATTGAAAATCATGTGTCAAGTATCACTTGATCATGTAGATTTTTGGGTTCCTAATGTCAAGCTGTGGAGAACTGACATTTATCATTTTGACCGCTAATGCTTGAAACAGACCAGAACATCTTGCTTGCTGCCAAATGTTTGACATCTCCTCTGCCTCTTCTAAGAGGATTATTTGAGCAAGTTAATAATTTTTTGCTCCCTTTGTGGCTAATAAAGTATATTACACTACATGCAATATTCACGTTGTTTCAAAAGGGATCCTAATTATCAAGTAGCTTCATCCTAACAATTAAATTATTCTTGATGTAATGACCATTTAACGATCTTGCTTGTCAACTAATAAGTGGTAACCATATCTTCCAATTCCCCCAGCAATCATTTTTATTTATTCAACCAATTTTAACATGTTACTCTGCAATACCTTTTAAAAAAAATCTTCCTGATATATGTGAAAAATTGTTTTCAACCCCTCCCATAGAAGAAAATAATACATGAATACAGGTCACATAGTCTTGTTGCTGCCTGTTATTGCCATGAAGTTTTATTTTTTATTGTGCAATGCTGTTAAATTTACTCCAACAGCTCCATCTGCAGTCGAGCGAGAGGCTGTGTGGATTTCAACACATACACGCATGTGTGTGTTACACAGTTGCGTTTTCAAATTAAATCTGAGTTCTGACACTATATAAAATTGTTTTGCGATTGAGATTTTGGCGATGTCAGGTTTTATATGATCTGAATTCACTCATCTGCAAGCTTTGGAGATGACAGCTCATTGAAAAAAGGTATTAAGTGTTGCTGAAGGGCAGCAATCAAGCATAATAAACACTTCAGTCAGCTGTTTAAACAAGCACACAGCAAATTTCATTTTCATTTGTTCGAATGTTTTTTTTTATTGCTGAGATTAATTTATCGAGGTTTATTTTCCAAAAAAAACAGCCTCAATTCAGCATGTAGCAATTTCTCTGTCGATACGGGGTAGGATTTTTCATTATAGAAAGCCTAAGACTTTCTTCTGGAGCTTCCTACAGTTTTTTTTCTATCACATTTATGCATATCTTTCTCTGGTTACAAATAACAGGAGCTGTAAGCTGTGTCAAAGACTGATGCCTAATGTTAGCACTAGAATATCAATGCACATGACTGGCTGATGAACTGACATAAGCACACTAATTGCAGAAGCCAGATTTATTTATCCAATTGATTAATTCAGCTCAACCAAAGCTTTGTTGCCTATATATCACACACATCAAGTACCAATCATTTGTGCTTGCTGGTCTACATTGACTACCAATTCAGCATCCCGTATATCTTTGTTGTCTGTGCCCTTGTCCCTCCCCATCTCTGTAATCTCATCCAGCTCTACAACTCTCTGAAATCTCTATGGTCCTCCAATTCTTACTTCTCATATCACCAAATTGTTTTGAGGCTACCAATGGCATGTGTGCCTTCAGCTATCCAGACATTAAGTTCTGAAATTCTCTCCCTAAATATCTCTCTCTTACTGTTAGATACTCCATAAAACCTACATTTTTGACCAAGCTCTTAGATCATCAGTCACCGCATTTTCTAATCTGTTTCACTGTCAAAATTGTACTCCGTAATGCTCCTGTGAAGTGCCTTATGATGATTTCCTAAAGGTGCTATATAAATTCACATTGATGTTGGTGTGATCATTATTTGAGTGTTAGGATTCCCCAGAACACCTAACTGAAAGTTTTATAGAGGAGGATTGAACAGAGGGAGGTCTGTAGCCATCATTCAAAATAACATCTGACTGTATTTGTCACTTAATAGGATTTTTCTCCAAATTGTATTTAAAAAAAATCTGCTTTGTAAAATGTCACTTCACAGAAAATCAAATTATAGGAACGTCACTCTCCTGTTCTTGGCCTGCAAATAGCAAGGCAACAGAAAACACGGCTATTGATTTTCTATCATTATGACAGCAGGGTGCAAGAATTCATTATCTGCTCTCCCCAATGGGAGATAATATTGCGTAATTAATCTTTTGTTATAAATCACCAGTGCGGCTAACTCTTCCAGGATTGCCCTGGAGTCTCATAAAACTAAAAAAAATTGTCTTGTGGACCCTGTTCTGAGCATGTCCAAGAGAAAAATTATGGCGTCATTAATCAAAATGGAGGGCCGGTTCCATTTGTTTCAATTGCATTCTGGCTAAGAAAAGGTGAGAAATTTGGTTGGGGGAGGGGGGTGGTGTGGGAATCAGGTGGGGAAGCAGAACAGGCTATTTGACTTGTCAGGGCAATTGAGGTCAGGAGGTCTGAGGGACAGAGGGAAGTATCAGAGGGAAGCAAAAATAGATTGGAAAGAAGGACACAAGAAGTAGTAATTGAACAATCCAGGTAGTTCAAAAAGGTTCAGGAGGTGATAGAAAGACAAAATATTCAGACATTGATCCACAAAAGGAATGTACATAATGTCTACAAAAAAAAACATGAGATGAAACTAAAAGTAAACAAATAGGCACTGACGGTTCCCTTTGTAACGAAGGGAAAGATGGTTCTTGTGATGAGTACCAGTTTCATTTCACTGTGCTGCTGTGTTCTGATACTTGCTAAACATTGCATCATATCATGGCATTGAACCATAGAGTCATACAACATGGAAACAGACCCTTCAGTTCAACTCAACCATGCTGACCAATTTTCCCAATTTGCCTGTGTTTGGTCTATATCCCTCTAAACCTTTCCTATCCATGTACGTGTCTAAATGTCTTTTAAATGTTGGAACTGATCTGCATCTACCACTTCCTCTGACAGTTCATTCCACAGACGAACCACTCTGTTTGAAAAAGTTGCCTTTCAGGTCTCTTTCAAATCTTACCCCTCTCACCTTAAAAATATGCCCCCTAGTTTTGAGTTCCCCCATCCTAGGAAAAAAGACCTTGGCTTTTCACCTTACTTATGCCGCTCATGATTTTATAAACCTCAATAAGGTCACCCCTCAGCCTACTAAGTGCTGGTGAAAAAAGTCCCAGACTATCCAGCCTCTCCCTATAATTCAAACCCTCCAGTCCCAACACCATTCTGGTAAATTTTTTCTGAACCTTTTCCAATTTAATAATATCCTTCCTATAACAGGGTGACCAGAACTGTATGTAGTATCCCAAAAGAGGCATCACCGATGTCCTGCACAACACCAACATGATGTTTCAACTCCTATACTCAATGGTAAGTGTGCTAAACACCCTCTTAACCACCCTGACTGCCTGTGACACAACTTTCAAAGGGCGATGCACCTGAACCTCTAGGTCTCTCTGTTTGACAACACAACCCAGGGCCCTACCATTAACTGTCAAAATCCTGCTCTTAGTCGTTTTATCAATTGATCAAGATCTGTTAGTAATCTTTGATAACCTTCTTCACTGTCCACTATACCACCAATCTTTGAGACATCTGCAGACTTAATAACATGCTTCCTAAACTCTCATCCAAATTATTTACATAAAAGACAAAGAAAAGTGGACCCACCACCAGACCCTTTAGAACATCACTGGTCATAGGCCTTCAATCTGAAAAACAACACTCCACCACCATCCTGTTTGCTATCTTCAAGCCAATTTTGTATCCAATTAACAAGCTCTCTTTGAATCCCATGCAATCTACTATGAAGAACCTTGTCAAAGGCTTTCAGCCCTTCAAGTTTATTACATCATTCAGTCAGGTAAGGGTTAATTTATTCCTCAAGTCCAGTCAGCCATCTTTATTCCCATGTCAAAGGGAGATTTTGATGATAGTGAAAAGGGAGAAGGATGGTTGAATGTACTTCCAGGTTACTCTCTCATATCTTCAAGAAGCTGAGTCACAACATGACTGGTGGAGGATTATGGTAAAGATTGACCTTGATGTTTGCTGGTAGGATGTGTTATGTGAAAGCACAGAAAAAATAAGTAATCTAAACCTCTTCATCTTTTTCTTCAAAACTGCAAGCAGGATATGTAGTAAATAAAGTGTAATGGGATAAGGGGAGAAAGATGGGAAACATTTTTTTCTTTCAATTCAGCAAAATGTAAACAAAAAAGGAGTCATGGATTGATTTGCACAAAGTGAGCTATGTTGGTTCACCTCATCCTTGATCACATATGTTTTTGCGTACAGGCAATGGCATGAATCTTCTCTTGCTACTTGTCATCATGCCTAGATTGTTAAGGCTTTCAGCAGCTCTACATCCCACTCAATGTGACTGTAAGACTATTGGACTTTTGCAGGCGCTATAGGTTATTAAATGGCCATAACAGAATGTAAGAGGAGAGAATAAGGCAGCATTGTTTAAGATGAAGGCATTTCATGGCCGAGTTTAAATCAAGAAGGTTGCCCTGTGAAGCTTTGTTCAGTCTCACATTGAAAGTGGGCACATAAAACATCATCAAATACAAGACAAGTTATGTTATAAAATGAGCCGGGGAGCAATATGGTGTCACCAACCTAGGTAGGTTCCTGTAACTAAGATGAGTCATAAGGAAATTCAAGCATAAAAGT
This sequence comes from Hemiscyllium ocellatum, assembly GCF_020745735.1. Taxonomy (NCBI): domain Eukaryota; kingdom Metazoa; phylum Chordata; class Chondrichthyes; order Orectolobiformes; family Hemiscylliidae; genus Hemiscyllium; species Hemiscyllium ocellatum. The sequence goes on along the minus strand of NC_083406.1, from coordinate 23,864,143 downwards.
AAAATGTTTATGCTTCTACCAATAGGAAAAAAAACACTTCCGAACTGTGGAAGCCTGATCTTAAAGCTTGAATAAATTCCTTGTTTTTAAAGCACTTGGTGATAGAACAAATTTGGATTATGTGCTGGAGATGACACAGCAAAGCTGCCAAATGGTAACTGCAGGCAACAGTGTAATTTTCCACTATATTAGTTCTCCGATGTTTTTTGCGTCTCTGGATTCTGGCAGCAGTAAGCCACACATGGTATCAGAGAGACGATAAAATTACATTGTTGCCAGGAGTTTCCATTTGGCAGCTTTGCTGCCTCATCCACTGCACAAATTTGTTCTATTGCTCAGTGTATTATAATTAAGAAATTGACTTAAGCTTTGAAATCAGGTTCTGAGACTGTACGATTGGTAGAATGATCAAAATCAGGATTTTGAATTCACCTGCACTCTGTTTACTTTAGGATTTATGGTGATCATTTGATTTAAATGTTGCTTTTGGACTACCACAAAGTTTGAGGTGAGTTGACCCCACTCTGTATGTCCTGGGACTTTGAATATTATTACCATGCCATGAAAGTCCTGTCCTTTTAGATATTTGAAATCTTTTGAGAGATCAAAACTGCGCTGTTAGGAAAACTGGGAGAAGAATTTTATTGAAATAGAGGAATTTCACAGAAATGCAAGACTTGAGTTGTTCAGATCTCCCAGCACAATTTCAACCCATTAGCGAAATAAATGCTATCAGGCTCCTTTTATGCCTCAGTGGTTAAATGTGTTTGTCTGGTGTGGCACTCAGCTGTCCAGGAAGACTTGAGTTCAATCCCTATTCCTGGTGTCTGTTACAATTGGAATGGGATAAAGCTGCCAATGTGAGATTTAATGTAAATAATGAGCTTTATGATCTAGAGGAGTTTAATGGATTGCAATGTTCTTTATAAAACATAAACTAAGTTTTACTTTTAGGAGCTTTTTATCATCTAAGACAAGTAACACTGACCACCTCTGTTTTTAGCTTGTAAACTCAGCCTCTCTTGCGGAAATTGGATGGGCATGGGATCACCTGTACACTTTTATTCTTGCAATTATTTTGGAGGGTCCTTCAGTTGTAAAAGTTTTCAATATAAATGTAAGTCTTCCTTTTGCCTACTTGCACACACTGTTGGTGGAGGAGGGAGACAAAAGAGGGGTAAAAATGTTTCTTTTTCACAATACTTGAGCTGAAGATCATTCACAAGGACCAGGATAGTTTCAAATAGCCTGTGAGGCTATGCAAGTGCAGTCTGAGGATTTGAATTTCTCACATTGTAGTGTGCTCCTTGAAGCACATTACATTGTGTATTCCTCCAAATTTGCTTTCTTATGCATCCCTGATATTCATCACTCTGCATGTGACTTCAGTTGCCTCTGTTTTCGCCTATAGCTCCCAGCCTCGCTCTTCTCTTTTAAGATGCTCCTTAAAACCTATCTCTTCAATTACGCTTTGGGTTATTGTCCTACTGATTCCTTTATGTGACAGTTATTGTTGGTTTGCCTTGAGACATCTTACAACATTAAATTTGCTATGGTTAGGATATCTGGTCGGCATGAATGAGTTGGACCAAAGGACTCTGTGACTCTATGAATGCAAGTTGATGTTTAAATATCCCAGAGTTTCAGGGAGGTCTCCGGAATGTGAGTAGTTTGAAACCTCTGGTTGTAATTGCTTCACAGGTTTGTTCTATTTGGTCTCTGTGAATTGTTTCAGGCTTAATCAGTCTCTGGCAAGTGGGTAAAAGAAAGATTTGCATTTATAAAGCAACGTACATGATCACAGACACCACAACGCATACCGCAGCCAAAGGAGCACTTGTGAAGTTTAGTCACTATTATCATGCAGAAAATGTAATAATTTCACTGATAATCTGGTTTGCATCTACTTCCTTTGCGATGGGTTTCTTGCTGTAGATTCATTGTTCATGTTTGAAAAAATAAATGGAAGGGAAGTCTCATGCAAAAATGAATATTGCAAAATTTCAGATTGACATAGGACAAGGTATCGCGATTTTGCTCTTGTAGTTAAGACAAATAGAAATTTCCATGCTCATGTGACTCCATTGGCAGTAGAAAACTCTTGATTCGAACATGCTGCACAAAATGTAGTTAAAAAGATTTTCACATATTCCTGTAATGACTTGTTCCTCAGAGAAGGGCCACTGGAATAAAATTAACATCAATACTCCTTAGCAACAGCATCTTGTATTTATATTGCATCTTTTTTTAAATAATAAAATTGCTCGTGCAGCTCAGTATCTACCCGTTTGCAATACAAGCTGCTGACCCCTGGAGATGGCCACAAAAAAAAGTTCCTTTTGGGAGATGGAAGATGGTGAATTGATAGGAAAATAAAATCACAAACTTCTACATAGGCAGGACTACTGCATATAGCAGTACCATCAGTCTCAATAGAGGTGAACAAGTATTTGTCCTTCAATCACAGCTGGAAAATATGTCACTCTACGTGACCAGTGATTTTACACACCATATGCTGTAATTCTCTACTTGCGCTATTGTACTGAATGAATTCAGCCTACTTTTAAAACTAAGTTTGATAGATTATTGTTAGGCAAGAATTTTAATTGTTGGACGACAAATGATGAATGGGTTAAGATCCAGACCTCCTTCACCTAATTGAGTTTGAGGATGCTCAGGGGGTTTGAGTTGCCTATTCCAATTTCTACATGATTATTATGTGAGGTCGATGAAGCTGGTGATTTTCTAAGCTATATTAATAGTTGAAGGTAAGATGTTTATTCTCTCTGAATCCACGTACCCAGTGTGATTGTTGAGCACCATCATTGTATTGTATAGACAGTTTGCCTCAGGGCTTGACAGATTACTACTGCTTAGAAATAGTGAATTAAGGTAGTGTTTGAGTGCAATGTTTTATCTGCCTTTAGATGCATAAAATTACATTTACAACCATCAGAAAAAATTATAACTGCGTAAAAATACATCTGCCAAAATGTCATACATCAGATGAAAACGTAGTTACTGTACCCTTGTTTTCCTTATTTTGGGGGAAATGAAAGCAAAGTTGGAAAGATAATTATTAAGTTGCAGTGAATGGATTGTGTAGTATATACAGAATGGTTTTAACAAATGTCTCAGGGAATGCAATCTGAAATTAGAGTTCTTCACAGGCAGATATTCCAGTGAGTTTCTGAAAAGTATACATGATCATTCTCAAGTATTGTGGTGTAATTGGCTCCAATGATGTAGCCACTGGTGTTATGGTCATCATATTGCTCTTTCACAGTTTGAGATTGGAATGCTGTCAAGAGTGGCTAGTTTCATTTGTCTAGGCTGAAGAGATGAAGGAAATGGAGGGTAAATAAGAAAGGGAAAGCATGACAAAAAGAATTGAACTTAGATACCTATCTAGTGAGTAAATAAACACAGTTTTTGGGACCGATAAAGAAACCTAGCTTGTGCCTGGCAATGTATACATGAAAACACAAATGTGCATAATTTTAAATATGCATTATCTCATGGCATTAGTTCAATGAAAAGCTGTAGCAATCTTCCAAATGCATCTCCCACCCCCAACCACCAAACTCCAAAGTCCATGCCAATATTTATCCCTGAAGCAACACCTAACAATAGATTATTTGTAATCACATTAGTATGTGCTAGCTTGCTGTGCCTAATTTGGTAGTCATGTCTCCTACATTACACAAGTGACTACAGTTTGAAAGCACTTCATCAGTTGTTTAGATGCTCTGAGCGGGTCAAAGGGAGTAAAATAAAAGCATTTTTTTCCAAGTCTTGATCAACACTCTGACATCTTCCTTCTTCCAAGCAGAAACCCTGTTATCTCTTTATAAATACAATAGTACATGTTTGTAGCATTCTTCCTTGTTCCAGAGTTGCTGCTGAAAGTTCCCTGTTACAAGAAGCACAGCTAACTGATCTATCAAATCAATTATCAATAAGAATCTGTGTTGACCAACAGTGCAACAATTTACTCCCTTAATTCATTCCAGCAGTTTACAAACCCCTATAATAGATTATATCATTTAATTACAGTTAATATCACTTGAAAATGAAAGACTTGCATTTATGTGGCATTTTTCACATCTACACAATGTCAAAAAGCACTTAATTACAATGTAACAAGAGAATGAGAGGTGAATCATTCCTCTCTTGTAATGCCTTGCAGTTGGCCACAACAAAAATTGTAATTTTGTTTAGTCGTTCTTCTTAAGTCGCTCAGTATGACACAGGTTTTACTGCCCTGTTGAGCTTCCAAACCACTTTTCCTTCTCATTCTTTCTGTTGCTTATTAGAATTAGAATTCCTACAGTGTGGAAACAGGCCCTTCGGCCCATCAAGTCCACATCGACCCACCCAGTCCAATAAAATATCCTTTCCTGGCATTGCTAAACTTGGAACTGTCCCCACTGTTACCAGACCTGGAGCACGTTCGCTGTCCAAATAAACTTTAATGAGTGGCATTTTTGTGGGCGGCATGGTGGCACAGTGGTTAGCACTGCTGCCTTACAGCGCCAGAGACCCGGGTTCATTTCCTGCCTCAGGCGACTGACTTGTGTGGAGTTTGCACATTCTCCCCGTGTCTGCGTGTGTTTCCTCCCACAATCCAAAAATGTGCAGGTTAGGTGAATTGGCTGAATTGCCCTTCATGCTAAAGGTGAATGGGTAAATGTAGGGAATGTGTCTGGGTGGGTTGCGCTTCGGCGGGTCGGTGTGGACTTGTTGGGTCCAAGGGCCTGTTTCCACACTAAGTAATTTAAGATAATGTTTCCTAGGAGCACACTGGAAGTTAATTTGCTTCCAGGTGGAAAATCCCAGGTACAAAAACCAAGATAATGGAAGTTGGAAATTGAGAGTTGATTTTGACTGCTTTTGTAATGACTGACTATAAAATGCTTTTGAAGTTGTCATAGTAGCAGTGTAGGGAACAGAGCTGCCGATCTCTGCACAGCAAGTTCCCACAAGCAACAATGTAATAGCGCCCAGTGGAGTAGGAATAATTTCCTATCGTCTTAGAACAAATGCCGTGGGATCTCTAATTTGCAGCTGAAAGGCAGACGGAGAATTGGTCAAACTTCCCATCAAAATGATAGCACCTTTGACAATCCAGCAGTCCTTCACAACCACACAGGAAAGTGAGGCTAGGATTTTGTACTGAAATTCTGGAGAGAGGTCCTGAGCCCACAATGTTGTGACTCAGAGACAAACGTGTAACCCTCAAGTTGACTTCTCAAGACAAGCTTTTATGTCCTGAATTTAGATGAGCAAATAAAATTCATAACCTTGTTTCTAACATCCAGTTATTCATGAGCATTTCAAAGGATTTACTTGCTTTTTTTTTGTAAATTGCCAGCAATAAATCCATTGTTCCTTTCTTAATGCGGGGATTCCTTAAGCTAGAGAAATTCATTTCAGAACTCCAATCTTGTCTGTGTTGTTCAGTTTTGCAGATTGTAATGGCCACATGACATCAATAGTCAATTTATTGCAAGCTGTTACAGCATTTCAAAGTCCTACATTCACATTGGCGAGATTCTTTTCCATTATTAACACAATGTTTATTGTGGCAAGCAGAATCTAAATTACTAGAAAGGAAAACACAGTAATTCAGCTCCTGTTAGCTGCTATAAACACAACACATTAAGATCAGATTAAATAAACCTCATATTGCTTGCTGAGTTTTATTTTCTGATGATTTAGACCCTGCTAGTGCGGATGTTGGCAGCTGCCACAGCTGAATTCACAGCTGCCAAGTGACATGGGTGCTGCCTTCCTCCCACTGCCTGGCATCTCTCTATACACTTCAACAATGCCTTTAAAAGAAGTGGAAGAAGGATAGAAAGAAAATATGGCTGCAAGCCAAAATTCACTCCAAATCCACAATGTTTTATTGTCACCACACAAATTTGTTCTGGAATTGATCCCAAAAAAGGAAATCCTGATTTTATATTTCACTTTTGCAGTGCAGAAAAGCAACCTCACCCTCCGTCATTCTCAGCTCAATCCAAATCAAAAGGAGCAAAGGCAAGTAAATTCATTCCAGAAGTGACCAAATGTGACAGTCTGATCAACAGGAGGTGGAAGCACTGAGCCTAAACATGAAGTTAAAACAAACTATCAATGTTTAGAAAATATGAAAATCAGGCATGTTAAAAGCTTCTAGCAATAACATTTTACACCTGTGTCACCTCCTGTGAGTGAAATGTGTTTAAAGCAGATGCTTGCAACAGCAGTTTTATCAGAATTGGAATGTAACTATCTATAATTTGCAGTTTGTTTTGAGTTGATGAGACAGTAACCAGATGCATTGCAATTCCAAAGTTTTCAACTGATGTGCTTGTCATGTGCTTGTGTTTGTCAAAATCTTGTCATCTATAAAGTGATATTCTCAACAGTCATTTTGAGCTTGTATTTAGATTAGCAGTGAAAAGCTTAAAATAATTCATGTGGTGACTCAAAGTGAATACGCACATTGTGGAAATTGGATTTTTTATTGTCGCTCACTGAGATGCTTAACTGTGTTGTGCGGAGTGTTGAAAAGAAAGGCATTACGTTTAAAGTGTGCTCCACTTACAGTAATTAATAAGTTATTTGGTGTAAAGACAAAGGCTCTTTAAAAAAAGTGTACCTCTATCCATATGCAATGCCAGCCAACTGAAATTCTTGGCATTGTGGCGACTGACAGTTTTGCAGTTTAACAATCCTTTTGGTGAATTGATTATGTTGGTGTTTATACTCCAATGAAACCCCGCCCAGTCTACTTTGTGTCACACAATTAAGACACCAGTAGGTGGAAATAAAATCCTGTAAAATTTGCATGTGCTTTCTGAATTTGCCTTCTATATCTCGACTTTGCTGGTTACCACAAGTTCATAGGATCTTAATTCATTGGAAAGCCTTTGTGCAATTAACCACCACTAACTCCCCTCCAACACAAACACCCCCCGACACACAAAAGTCAACAAAATGAATTCTAAGTTAGTCTCCGCCCCACTGATATTAACACCCAAATTTTCTTAACCAGCATTAACAAAAGTTTCTGCTTGGATTATAGATTTCTAAAATGTATTCTACGGAATATAAACTATGATTTATACCCCAGTGAATGTGTATGTATTTGCATTGACATGTACTGTTTATATTGGTATAGCCCAATTGGATCAAATATTGATGCTGTAAAATTTTATGTAATTCTAGTTTGCAACTCTATGGTTCACAAGAGGGAAAGATCTTTGCAATGCTCAATATCTGCTATGGAGGATAAAGATTGTTTGTAACTGAATGTACTTTCAGTGCATTTGATAATCAGGACATAGGTGAAGCTGATTTGGTGATAAAATATGAAGCTGTTTGGTTTCAGATACAATTCCTCAGTGAATTGATGCCACCTGGAACTAGCTAGTAATGTTCTTTAGTGGTCGCAAGTTAGGTGTGGATATGGAAAACATATCCCCAGGCTCCTGCTTCTGATCCGTGTCGAGTAGGTTTTACTAACAAGTGGCAGAACAGTAGATTGGTGTGTATGCTACCATAGCATTCGATTGAGCATGTAGGGAGGTTAATGTTTTTGTTAAAAGGAAAGGTTGCTGGGGCTGTTCGGTTTGTGTGAGAGAGGAATAAGTTCACTTATTAAGGAAGTAATTTATTGATGTTTTCAGGGGGTATTTGCTCTGTAGTGTTCGAAGCAAGGTTACATATTAATTATTGCAGCCAACCAACAGCATGTTAATCAGAATAGAAGTTGTGGAAAGAACATAAATCACTCTGCTTCAGAATGTTCAGTGGATTGATAGAATGTATGAATATTTTTACTGAGTTAACTAACCGCAAAGACACAATAGGGACTAAGGTAGATTCTGTATAATTCTAATACTGACTTTTACTGTCAGCAGAGAACAAAGAAAACAGTTCTATTTGTTAATCAGTTTGAACACAGTGCAAGTTGTGATGATGGTGTTTTTCTGTTACTCAGCAGAGCAATAGGCTAGATTTCTGGGATCTGGCAGCTTTGATATTCAATGGTAATATTGATTAAAAGGATTCATCACCATCAATGGCTATGACTAGAATGTGAATAATTATCAGTTAGCATTTCCTTCCTGTGAATTGGAGGCAGGAATTTTATCATATCATATTTGGTTTGTGTAAAAATTATTGAGTAGTTTGAAGTCAGTCAGTATCTGAGAACTGAATGGGGCTGTCACTACGACTAGAGTGATATAATGTTAGCATGATTGTTTCCATCACAGATTTTCCACTCGATTGCCTGGTTGCACATAACATCTTCAAGAACCATGCCATATTAAAATGTGACTAATGGGCACATACAGGACAAGAATGGTGGATTTACAGTATACATACTGTCTGCGTTTCACAGTGGAATTACAAACAGTAAAGTTTTGAGTCCTTTCCAAATAACATACAACATCAAAGGCACCAAATTGATAGGATAGTCAATTCCGAGGAGGACTAGAACAACTTATGAGAGGTCTCTATGTATGTGCAGAATGAGCAACTAATTGACAAATGAACTTCAACACAAATAAATATAAGATATTATACTTCAGAAGGTGCATGTCTTCTTGGGGTTGAGGCACAAATTGATCTCAAAACCATCATGCCAGTTACTAAAGGTTCTGCTAGCAAGCGACTATATTTTTAGAGAAATGGAATTGAAACAGAAAGAAGATATGTCGAACCTGCCTTAAATCTTGTTTCTACCATAACTGGAGTCCTCTGCCATATGGTTATGACCAGACCCCAGTTGAGGTTCCCCAATTTATCACAGACCCAGACAAGATAACCCAAATTATTTGGCTCTAGTGTGAGGAGCGATGAAATTCTTAATTCACCCAGCCCATTGTTTAGTTGCATTAAAGTTAATCTAAAATGATCCCAACTCTTATGGATATCTCTCCTGTAGACTTAAAGATGGTACAGTGGCTCACTGGTTAGCACTGCTGCTTTACAGTGCCAAGGGACCTGGGTTCAATTCTAGCTTTGGGTGACTGTCTGTGGAATCTGAACATTCTCGCAGTGTCTGTGTGGGTTTTCTCTGGGTACTCCCATTTCCCCCTGCACAGTCCACAGATGTACAGATTAGATGGATTGGCCATGTTAAATTGTCCATAATGTACAGACCAGGTGAATTAGCCACGGGAAATACAGCAATACAGGGATGTATGATGCTGTTTGAAGGGGCAATGTCGACTTGATGGGCCAAATGGCCTGCTGCTGCACTGCAAGGATTCTATGAAATTAATTCTTATTTTTATGCATCAATTCAACCAGACTTTCTTGAATTAACTAAAAGAGTGAGTTTATTAATGACTAAACATGAGAAGAATTAACAATGAAGCATTCATACACACAGATTAGGAACAAGAGGTGAATGCAAAAAGATCAATTTTTCAAAGGAAACCAATGTACAGATCAGTTTCTGATTTGGTCATAAAGAGCAGATACTTGAATGTTGTAGCTGTTGCAGTTATGAATGACCCTAACTTTGACATTCGTAGAGAATAGTCTGTTTTTGCGATTCTTGACTTTGTAGGTTGAATGAGGTTCCATGTTTAGAACACTTTATTAACTGATTTGTGGCTCTTGGAGTGAGAGAAGGTCTCTGTTTTATCGTCATGCTCTCTGAGCTGACTTCTTGCACTCAATAAGAAAGAATCTTTGCCCACAGCGCAGGGTAATTAGCAGATAGTTCTTTGACTGTGACTTTAGCGGCATGTTAACACTTGAAAGTAAACTGGTGTACACGAGAATATTCAGTTCCACGAGCATACTCCAATAGTGATGAAGCAAGCTTTTTAATCTCTGTCCTTGTGTATTCCTCAAATGGAAAACAAAATGTGTGTCTACAGTTGGGGACATATTCCCTCAGCAAAGATGTGACTTACTGACAAGTGGGCAGTTGTTACCACACATTACTTTTAGTTGCAAGAGATGCTCGAAACGTCGAATTCTCTATTCCTGAGATGCTGCCTGGCCTGCTGTGCTTTGACCAGCAACACATTTGCAGCTGTGATCTCCAGCATCTGCAGACCTCATTTTTTACTCGACGAGATCACAGTCAAGTTTGTTTGGAGTTCCTTTCACACTGTAGACATATCATTCCATCAGTCGCTCTCTCTCTCTCTCTCTCTCTTTCTCTCTCGGCAGCACCGCCATCCAGAGGCAATTTTTGACTGTATTGACCTTTTAAAAACCATTTTAGGATTACAAGTTAGAAATGTCCACAGTACTTTTGGGTTCTGATCTGTAGTTGTAACAATATTGTAAAAAGACCATGGAAGGTTGGAGAGGGTTCAGTGACGATGTAACCAGGAATGTGCAGGCATATACATCAGAAAAGAATTAACAAACAGGTCTTTTCTTTCTTGAAACAGGAAACCTGAAGATAAACTAATAGATTGTTGAAAGTTGTTTTGCTTTTTAATTATTATGCTATTTTGATAAAATAGATACAGAGAGGAGGTAGTCACCAAGAAATTCAGTAATGAATTCAAAAGAAACGTGTTCACTCTGAATGGGAAGAATATGAAACTTACTTCCAGAGGGAATATTTCAAACAAGGAACAGAAAGATATTGAAGAGGAAGTCGGCCATCATTTGATGGAGAAGTGAATAGATGCTAATTATTGTCAATTTAGATAAGAAAAGGTGGAAGGAGACTTGAGCAGAGCACAACTCTGACATGGACAGTTTGTCTGAACAAACAATTACTTTACTGTTTGTCCTGTACAATCAGCTCTCTCATGGCAATTTTTAGAAAGAATCAGAGCGTGCAGATTTCAACAATTTATTGAATCCCTGCAGTGTGGAAACAGGCCATTCAGCCCAACAGGTCCACGGCGACCCTCCAAAGAATATCCCACCCAGCTGTATTCCCCTACCTTATCCCCGTAATCCTGCATTTCCCGTAGCTAACTCTCACAGCCTGAACACCATGGGAAATTTAGCATGGTCCATTGTACATCTTTAGACTGTGGGAGAAAACTGGAGCACCCAGCAGAAACCCACACAGACATGGGGAGAACTTGCAAAGTCCACACAGACAGTCATCCGAGGGTAGAATCCAACCCTGGCACTACGAGGCAGCAGTGCTAATCATCCTGATTATACACCAAAATTGTCAAGATTTCATCATCAAGGTGTAGTGGGTCAAGTGCGATTGTATATGTATTAGGTAAAAACAATGACTGCAGATGCTGGAAACCAGATTCTGGATTAGAGTGGTGCTGGAAAAGCATAGCAGTTCAGGCAGCATCCGAGGAGCAGGAAAATCGACGTTTCAGGCAAAAGCCCTTCATCAACAATAGAGGCAGAGTGCCTGAAGGGTGGAGAGATAAGCTAGAGGAGGGTGGGGGTGGGGAGAAAGTGGCATAGAGTGCACTAGGTGAGTGGGGAAGGGGATGAAGGTGTTAGAGCAGAGAGAATGGTGGAGTGGATAGGTGGAAAGGAAAATAGGCAGGTAGGACAAGTCTTGGGGACAGTGCTGAGCTGGAAGTTTGGAACTGGGGTGAGGTGGGGGAAGGGGAAATGAGGAAACTGGTGAAGTCCACATTGATGCCCTGGGGTTGAAGTGTTCCAAGGTGGAAGATGAGGCGTTCTTCCTCCAGGCGTCAGGTGGTGAGGGAGCAGCAGAGAAGGAGGCCCAGAACCTCCATGTCCTCACACCAATCAACCCCACTGCCCTTTGGCCCAACATTTCAACTCCCCCTCCCACTCAGCCAAGGACTTCACCAGTTTCCTCATTTCCCCTTCCCCCACCTCACCCCAGTTCCAAACTTCCAGCTGAACACTGTCCCCATGACTTGTCCTACCTGCCTATCTTCCTTTCCACCTATCCACTTCACCCTTCTCTCTGACCTATCACCTTCATCCCACCCCCATTCACCCATTGTACTCTTTGCTACCTTCCGCCACCCTCTTCCCTGACCTATCATCTTCATCCCCACCCCCACTCACCCATTGTACTCTATGCTACTTTCTCCCCACCCCCACCCCCCTCTCATTTATCTCTCCACCCTTCAGGCTCTCTGCCTCAATTCCTGATTAAGGGCTTTTGCCAGAAATGTCAATTTTCCTGCTCCTCCGATGCTGCCTGAACGGCTGTACTTTTCCAGCACCACTCTAATCCATATATATGTATTATACAGATCAACCTTAATTATCTGAACAAGACGGGCAGGAAGTATTTTGTTTGGATACCTGATCTGATCATAAACAAAGGAAGCCACACTGAACATAATTACATAAAGATGCATGTTTACAGAGTTTTTATTCCATTCAATCGATAAAATGTGCACAAACATTGGATATTGCTTATAAACTCATGATAATTTACAAATAAAATCACTTTTTGCTACAGTTTGACTGAAATCTGTGAAACTTTTCGCTGACATTTTCCTCGGTTTTATCCCAGTCCTAGACAGCAGCCGGCATCTTTCTGCTCGGTGTTGTCCCGCCATCCAGATTAACCAAGTGTTGTCCCTCCCTTCTCAATGATCACTGAGTCCTTGGAGAATAGAGAGGTGCAAAATAGACATGAGAGAGAGAAGGTTTTTTTTTCACTGACTTCAAGTTCCAACCTCTCATCATTTATTTTATATGGCGGTAATGTTTTCTTCATTTTCCTCCAGCCAAGCTTTCCTCCTGTTTATATTCACATGTGCCAATTCACTATGATTTGCACTCCCCCATCAATAAAAAGTTACATTAAATTTTACTGACAGCTGAAAGATATTGAACTGCTTTCTGTTTGGAAAAAAAGAGTCATCTTGGGATAATGGGTGGAAAAAGTAACGGAAACGAAAAGTGCAAGGGCATGTTTTGACTTAATTCTCTGGAGAATGAGCTGAGGAAACACTGTTGGGTTTGCAAAATGGAGTGGGTCAATGTTGAGAGGGAATCTTGCTGTTAGAGTGCACAGCTCAGGTTTGCACTTATGTTCTTGTGTGCTCACAGTAACAAACCTTTGTCTTCAGGGAGAATAAATATCAGAGAGCCTTTTAATAAAAAGTGTAAGACAACTCTAATATCCTGTCTCGGGTATATACTTGAAGTCAGTTATTTATTAAAGCAAACTTGCATCTGTATTCCTGTTCAAACTTACAAAAATGATGCATTAGATGAATGAAGAATAGAATTTTCCTACTTCAATTGAAATGCATGTACAAGGATCTTACGATCTTGTTCAGATAATCCGAAATTCGGATAATTGATGTTCGGATTACCAAGGTTGTTAGTGTGCACCACAAGAAAGGCTTTAAGAGTATGATTAATGGTTGCTCCTATTGATTTGGAGAATAACGTTCCTGGCATTTTGTAGGGATACTGTGAAAATGTGGTAGAAGAGAGCCACTACCCTAGGGGCATGGTGTAAATAGTTGTTTTGCACGGTGATTTCTGTGCATTTGCCACTACCCTTGAAGTGCAGCACGACTGAATTTCCAGGTCTATGCTTAAGAGTAATAATGTCATTAAACAAGACAAAATCAATGCTTTGCTGACTAAATAATTCTAATATGTGTACTTTCAGTTTACCATTACTTCTGGAGATTTTCATCATCCACAATATTGTGGGCGGCACGGTGGCACAGTGGTTAGCACTGCTGCCTCACAGCGCCTGAGACCCGGGTTCATTTCCCGACTCAGGCGACTGTGTGGAGTTTGCACGTTCTCCCCGTGTCTGCGTGGGTTTCCTCCGGGTGCTCCGGCTTCCTCCCACAGTCCAAAGATGTGCGGGTCAGGTGAATTGGCCATGCTAAATTGCCCGTAGTGTTAGGTAAGGGGTAAATGTAGGGGTATGGGTGGGTTGCGCTTCGGCGGATCGGTGTGGACTTGTTGGGCCGAAGGGCCTGTTTCCACACTGTAAGTAATCTAATGTAAGTAATCTAATCTAATTTTGCTTTCGTCTTCTTGTTTAAATACTGTTGACAGAGTAGCAGGTCTTGAAGATCCACTGAAATTACCAGATAACCAGGAAACATAAGAAACAGAATGGGTCCTTAATAATATGAGGAGACAACGTTTGCATCACTAACAAATGATAGCTTTTCATATTGATCCACACAATAGAGTGGGATGTGGGGCACTCTGACAAGAAGGACCAAGAATGATGCAACATGGCACTTTGACATTGGACCTCATTCCGATGAAAGTACCACTAGCCTTGCTGCAGTGAAACACAACATTGCAAGTGCTGCATGAGTTCTGAACCCTTCTGTTCCCAGCCCACTTCAACGTTATATTTACAGTTCAAATTGAGAGGAATTCAGTTCCATCCCCTTGTGCAGCCTAGGTTTTGGATTAGCTTTGTATTTTGTGGTCTGCGAGTGCCTCTTTTAAGGTCACCTGGAATTACTCTTGTTTCATAGTAGAAGTGTGGAAGCAGGCCATTCAGCCCATTCAGCCTCCCACCCAGACCTACCTTCTACCCTATAATCCTGCATTTCCCACGGCTAATCCACCTAACCGACATTTCTCTGGACAATAGGAGATATTTATCATGGCCAATCCTCCCAAGATGCACATCTTTGGACTGTGGGACGAAACCAGAACACTGGAAAGAAATCCACACAGACAGTCGCCTGAGGCTGGAATCAAACCTGGGTTCCTGGCACTGCAAGAATGACTGATGCTTTTGCCTCTTGAAAGGCTTACTGCTGCTCATAAGTGAAATCTGAGTAATGGCCCAGAACACAAAGTACTGATTACTCCAATTCCAGGTGCCATGACAACCGTTTAGGAATCAGGAAACCATGGAAGGCAACATGAGGCCCAACATCGGCCCTTTCATTAGGATCCCAAACCTCCATGCCTCTTTTTACATTGCAGTTCCTCTATAAGCTATCATTACTGATTCCCAATACCTTGAGCTATTTATGCCCTAGCCCCATCCTTATAGTTTAGCTCTGGGGAATATTGTGATGCACACTACCTGCCCCTCCTTCAAGACCAAAGTGATGGTGATCTCTATCTACCATCAACCTCCTACAGCATCCCACATCCTCCCATGCGCTACTATATCTCCCCTCTTGCATGTCAAATCTTCCTCTTTGTCCCCTCAACATCCCAAATCGCTGCCTCTAATCTGCTGTGTTGATTTACCCCACTCCCTCACTTCTATTCCATAACAAGCAGGCCCCATATTTATTTTGTTGACCCCCACCTGTTTTGTCAGACAGCAACACATTTTCAGCCCTGTCTGATGACTGACTGGACCCTGAACACACTCCGTCCTGATTCTCGCCTGACAAAAGGTAAATTGTTGACTGCTTTTACTGGACTGACTGTGTCCCAGTCCCCAAATTTCAGTGTGAAGTAGCAAAGCACTGTGAGTTTTTAACATCTGGCTGAGGGCGATAAAAGCAAAAATGGCAAGGTAAGGCACGGATGCTGTGAGCATCCACGTAGGCCCAATGTGTTGGGTGTACTAAGAGAGATGAGCAAGCAATCCTGAAGTGTAGCCTGACCCAGTCTCTGAGCTGACTGCCTGAGCTGACATCCATAGTCTGTGCAGCAACTATCCCATGAAAAGTGGTGTTGTGCTCCAAATGTAGTATTAAAGTGCAGAAACTTGGTGTAAGTGAATTGGAGATGTACTATGATGATGTGGTGAGGCTGGTTTAGGATGTATATAGTCACTGCCCTGGAGCATTCATTGAGCGGTTGGTGCTGGGTGCTCAAGATGAAGGTCCCCAAAGGAGCAAGCGAAGGCTGCAGTCACCAGTTAACTGCTCCGTGTTGGGAATTCTTCGTGTCTTATTTCTATTCAGCTGCTGGAAGAATGGGAATCTGCATTTAATGAGGCAAGATTATGTAAAAATGAGGGTGATAATAATCCTGTTAATCTGTCTCTAGCCACTCATTGGCAAAAAACGCAACTCGACATCTGGGACTTGGTTGAGAAAAGCAACTTTACATTCTTGACTGGAAAAAGGCCTTGCTCAACATTTCACATGACTCTCCCAGACCTCTCACCACTGCAGACGTCATTCAGGGCCGGTGAAGTTTCCTTCAATATATCTGTTGTAAAGCTGATGCAGGCAGTTTTACCTGCATTCCAATCTCACCGGGGGAGGTGAAAACAATTAAGGAAATGCATTTGGTGAATGATGATGTACTCATTAAGGGTTAATAATGCAGTCATGGCTTGTTCAGCAGGAGGAGCATTAGAGAATAATGCAATATAGTTCATAAGCTTAGAAGTCACTCAGTGGGAAGATTAACAAATGAACACACAAAGCATTCTTTGTTGACCCTTTGCCAGCGCTTTCAATGGAAGTGTTAACCCTTGTAAAATAAATGTGTTAAAGAGCAGCCTATGGTTACATTAAACATTTATGTGCGTAGAGTAATTTCAAGGTGACATATTTCAATGTTTCCGTGAGAGAGTGTGATAGGGTCTGGGTATAATGGAGAGCAGAGTATGATATGCCAGTGTTAAATCTGCAGGTATTTGTAACTCATCTTGAGTAGCCGTATGAGATAAAATCTGATTTCATCCTGTTGTTCTCAAGAAAAATTAAAGTCGGCCTATTTTGCTTACTAATAGTTTCCGTTGCAAAATATGTACTCGGCTTGTGCAGCTCCACTAATACATGTGATGGGCAGGAAAGTAACCACCTTGTACTGCTACACAGCTTGTGATGCCTGATACCAATTGCCAATAGACATCATTCAAAACAAAATGATTGAAGTATTAAACAGCATCATCTCAGTGATCATCAACCTGGAAATAATTGCAAATGTGATGATGTTGCATTGGTTGAATCACAGCATTTGAACATTTTCAATTGGTTTGAAAATGGAAAGAAACTGAACTGGAAAGAAAATTTGAAATAATTCACGCAGTTTATAGCACCTCCATCTTTTTGGAAACAAAAGCCAAATATTGCCGAAAAGGAGGAACAAAGAAAAAGCAGCATAATCTCACCAGGTCAGGCACTATCTGCGAAATGAGAAAGATGGTTAATGGTTCAGGTTATTGAGCTTTGGTCAGTGCTGTTCAGTTCAAATTAGTTGCGACATTTCCCCACCTTACCAGGTCTGTACCTCAAAAATATTTTATTGGTTGTCAAGCATTATTGGAGATCCTGTGTTCATGAAAGATGCAAGAAATGAAAGCCTGAAGCAAGTGAATTCAGCTGTAGTGCAGTGTCACTGGCTTCCAGTAACTTATCCAAGTGGTCATTCCTCATTCATAAGAATACCAATAAATGAACCAACCAAGGAAGAGGGAAATGGAATGGAAATATAACTGCATGGTCATGTTATCAACAGCACCATCCCAACAGCACCATGCAGTCGGACAAAAACTTATAAATATCAATTGGGCAAATTTTCAAGGAGTTTATAATATTCAGCAGACCTTTATTTTTTGAAAATTCTGTATCTCTTCCAGCAGAGCTATGGGAGAATGTCTGCTGTAAATTTGCCCTCTTAATGTCTGCTATCAGGCAGAAAGCATACACATAACAAGCTGTGGTAGTCAAGTGGTTAAACAGTTCTGTGTTCATTCACGATAAGGGACATAAAGCTTACATTTTATAAACCCCCCCCAAGAGTGTGAGAGCACACCATCGGGTTTTACAATCAGGCATTTCCAACCATGTCGGAGTAAATCAATTGCTTATCAGTGCTGTGCTGCCTGAAAGAATTCCATTCGGGTTACGTTGGCTTCTTCAAAAAAAGAAGCAAAACACTATTCAGCAAAGGATACTGCTTTTATCAGAACCCACTGCACATTCCTTTCTAGGGTGTTCAGAACAGTTAGAGTCTGGAGGCCTGAATAATGGATTTTTGTTTTCTGAATCTCTTCCTTTTGAAAAGGATAAAATTGAAGATAGATGGAGAAGCAGTGGTTTGTGTTTTCAGTCTTCAGGACTAAAGGTTAGAGCTACTTTCCAGTGTGCTAAACAATCAGATGCATTGTCGCATTCATTACTGTGTTAGTGTCTCCTACTCAATGAATCAATCTCATTATTGAAGCTACTACCTTCACGTTACAAAACTGAAAATAAATTGTAAAACATTGCTGAAGTCAATAGGATTTAGCACTGAACCAGGCAGTCATTGCCAATTCAGATCCCAGAATCGCTAAGACATATCTTCACAATCTAACCACCATCCTTTAAACTACATACAAAGGTCATTGTGTCGCTTAGATTAGGCTAACAAAAAGGGATTGTAAGGGAAATACACTGAGAACCTAACCTTGATGTTATATTTGGAAAGGTTTTGTAACTTATTTCCACATGCAGCACTTGGGGCCAACTAACTTTCCTGACACACAACTCATTCCTTAGTAAAGAAGATACAACAGCTCAGTAGGACAGCGATAACCTATCATTGCCCTAACAATGTATCCTTAAGCTTGTAAGGCACCAGGAACACATGGTTTTAAACTCAAACAAAATTGTTTTTGCTAATTCGGGTAGAAGCTCAGTAAGTCACTTGACTGTTGAATTAATTGGGGAAGTAATGATACAAAGAGCCTATTGCTGTTCTGCTGAATGTAAAAGTGACATTAGACCTCATAAAGAGATTCAGCCTGGAAGGAGGCAAGGTCACATGAGTCACTTGGTGAATTTTCTCTTGTATTCTATCTTACTATGAATGGCACCTGAGTTTGGATGGAAGGTTTTTCAGATCTCCCTGCAGTATAGAGGTGCAGACCTTATGAGACATTATACATGGTTATTACAGTTCTGTTGTACAGGGAATGGAGGAGGAAATGATGTTTGATCAAATTTGAACCAAGTGACTGCAATTAGCGTTAGGGTCCTTGTTGGTTAATGTAGAAATTAGGGTCAAGAATCAGAGGGCACTGTGTTAAGGTGATTGAGCAATTTAGCCAGTGGGTGATAAGGAAAAACCTTTTTGGACCCTGAATAGTTGGATCTGGAATGCATCTTAACTGAAGCCTGACCCAACTCTGGCTTTCAAAAGGGATTTGGTTCAGTGTCTGAAGAGAGAAACAAAATGCAGGATCACACGTCAACAGCACAGCATCAGACTTAGATGAGCTGTGTGGATATAATGGGCCGATGGCGTCCTTCAGTTGTGTAACCATTCTATGCTTCTATGATTTGACAAAAGCAAATTAGCAGCCGGCATGGATTAAAACCATTTATTTGATCTGAGATCAAAAATTTTAATCACACTTAATCACCTTACCCACTGCATGCTATCTCAGACATTAGAACTTTGAAACCATTGATGTTAAATTTTCATGTTAGATATCCATTTTGTTAACTGTTGGAAAGGATCTACTTCCTTTTCACATTTACTGCATTGTCAACACCCACACCTTTGTTGCTATTCATTGCTGTCTAAGGAATGTTGCTGCTTTTTCTCTCCCTTCTATCCTAAGCAATCACATGTACCAATATAATTGCTGATCATCGCGAACTTTATACATTGCAGAAAACAACTTATTATGTACACATCTCTGGCATTTATTGTGGATGATTTCATCAGTGATATGTATAATTCTCTAGCATTAAATTTGAGATTCATTTCACCCACTCTTATAATTTTTTGAAACATAATAAATAATTTGTAAATTGAAGCATTCATTTTGGATGATTGACTGCCATAGTACAGATCAAAACCTGGCCTCATATCTTTGCTGTTTAAACAAGCTTCTGTTAATTGGATTGTGCCTGAATTAATTACAGAAACTCAAACTAACTGGAGACCAGCTCAGAAGAAGAGTCATACCGGACTCAAATGTTAACTCTGTTTGTCTCTCCAGACAACTGCTGGGCTTGCTGAGTTTCTCCAAGATTCTCTGTGCATGTTTCGGATTTCCAGCATTTGCAATATTTGGCCTTTTATCTGTGTTAATTGGCTCCATCTACGTTGAATACTGTTTATAAAGCACTTTTATGCAAACCCAGAATATAAATAGTGTTTTTTTCAAAAGGGGCACAGTCCCCTTTTGCCTTTCTCTTGTAACCTCCTTTCTTACTTGTCTTTGAACGTAGCCCTTTGACAAGCTTTTAGTCATCTGTACTGATTTTATTTTTGCTAACATTTCTGGGTCACGCTCATATGTTAAAGGTGTTATATAGGCCCAGGTTCCAAATTTGATCTATTATCAGTCTACAGCAGTTCTCAGGGTTATTTTACATGAACATGTACCATCTGCAATTTTCTACAGGGATATGGACATGTTTCTTATGACTTCAGCTAAATTTGAGACCCCTTTTATTTTGCATGTTTAATCATGTTTGCATGTTCAGTACTTTCAAAGAACCATATATATCCAATTGCTTTTTCATCCTTCAGAAAGCATATTTGTGGAACTGTATCAATAAGAGTGATATATTTTGTGAAATCTGAATTCAGATTTCTGCTTGAGGTAAATTCCGTCAGGTGTGGTAGCTTGCTTTAGAGAGAATTGGCACCAAGTGACTCAAATACTGATTGTGGCTGGGGGTGCGAGTGACTAAACTGAACCGAGAATAATCTGTCCAAAGTTGGAAGGAGTTGGGGGAAAGGGTGGGAAAGCAAAGAAGAGCATTAACTTCCATGTTCTTTGCCCTTCTTTCTAGTCTCACCGCCGCGTTACATTTCATCTGCCCGACGGCTCCCAGGAAAGCTGCAGTGATAGTGGTTTAGGAGACCATGAACCAGTAAGTGGTGGCACGCTGATCTCACACCCTCTCCCTCTGGTTCAGCCGCAGGACGAGTTCTACGAGCAGGCTTCCCCAGACAAGAGGACCGAGGCCGACGGCAACTCTGACCCAAATTCTAGTAAGTGACGACCTTGTTTCTTTCCCAAATGTGGTTACTCTAAACTGGGAATATAACCTTGCCTTCTGCCACATTAACTTTCAATGCTAAAACAACCACCTTCCCCAACCTGCTCCTCCCCACCCCGTTAAGGGTCACAAATTTATCACTCCTTCGTGCCTTTGTTTCAGGTCTTGAATGTGGTTCAGCAGTAATGTGTGGAGCAGCTGCAGGTTTTACTGGCTGCAATGCATTTAGCACGCCATAAGGCGGGGAATATTTGCTGTTTTACTGCCAAAGCTTAAAGGGGGTGAGATGCCTCTTTCACCACAAAGAAAATAAACAGGGGAATGCTCACTTTTCTCCCTGCTTAATGACCCGCTAATTAAATTCCAGAAACACACCGCTGCCAATTGTAGCATTTTTGAGAAGGATATTGGCATGGCTCATTAATTCTGGAGAAAAGCAGACATCTTTCTTCTCTTTGTAGGCAAAAGTTTACTTCTGTACCTCCCCAAGTACTCACATTAATCACTGGGTATTGTGGTCCAGGCATTGTGCTCCTTGTTTTAAACTGTGACACAATATATTAACCATCTTGTACCAGTCAATATTTTGGGCTACTGCTATATGTTGGGAAGGGATGTTCAGATACTACTTTCAACTGAAAGGCAATTTTATTTTTATGCTACCACCAAGATATTGGGGATGGTCTCCTTGTACTGCAATTTGTTTGTTGGGTATTGCCTTCTGCATCTTGATTTGTACTGACATCTGTTGGCTATTCACTCTGTGCTGAACACGAATGAACTGATTCCAGTGCTCACTTTCTCCCAGTTGATTACAAATCCAGTTTTACTGTCACTTTTGATATATTCGTGAGATTGGATGCATCTTGAGCATTGAATGATCAATTTGGCTGCCTGTTGAGAGTAAAAAGTGAGGTCTGCAAATGCTGGAGATCAGAGCTGAAAATGTGTTGCTGGTCAAAGCACAGCAGGTCAGGCAGCACCCAAGGAACAGGAAATTCGACGTTTCGGGCCAGAGCCCTTCATCAGGAATGAGGAGAGGGTGCCAGGCAGGCTAAGATAAAAGGTAGGGAGGAGGGACTTGGGGGAGGGGCGATGGAGATGTGATATGTGGAAGGAGGTCAAGGTGAGGGTGATAGGCCAGAGTGGGGTGGGGGCGGAGAGGTCAGGAAGAGGATTGCAGGTTAGGAGGGCAGTGCTGAGTTCAAGGGAATCGACTGAGACAAGGTGGGGGGAGGGGAAATGAGGAAACTGGAGAAATCTGAGTTCATCCCTTGTGGTTGGAGGGTTCCCAGGCGGAAGATGAGGCGCTCCTCCTCCAACCGTCGTGTTGTTATGTTCTGGCAATGGAGGAGTCCAAGGACCTGCATGTCTTCGGTGGAGTGGGAGGGAGAGTTAAAGTGTTGAGCCACGGGGTGGTTGGGTTGGTTGGTCCGGGCGTCCCAGAGGTGTTCCCTGAAGCGTTCTGCAAGTAGGCGGCCCGTCTCCCCAATATAGAGGAGGCCACATCGGGTGCAGCGGATGCAATAGATGATGTGTGTGGAGGTGCAGGTGCAGGTGCCTGTTGAGACTTGACTTTCAGCACATGTGAACTATCTAACACCAGTCCAAATTTCAAAGCTCTTAAACATCTCAGGTTAAAGATACTGAGCCAGTTCAAAGGATCAACCAATGTTTTTTTTTGTGGGACACGTGCATTGCTCAGTTGAAGAGAAGGGTTTGCAACTTAAATGTTTTTTTCTCTTTACTTCTTGGTAATATCATCACTTTTGTCTTCCCTAGTGGTTCTATAGTTACCAATGTTATGTCAATCCAGAAGGCATCAGTTTTGATAGTTAATTTGTGCAAAATAAACAAACCACAGTTAGAGAAGTGTCTATTTCATTACCTTAGAACAATGCAGAGATTAATTTCTGTAGTTTGTAGTGTTAATAGTTTCTTGGTGTACAGGAATTCTGTTGACAGAATCTTCCAGTTTAGCTCAGCTTTTGTGTGTCTGTTTACTTATCTCAGTGCCCTCACCAAAGATAAACTAATCAAGCACAGTGAGCATAGATTAGTTTTCTAACTCCCATGATCAAACACAGAACAATTGAACTATTGTAAACTATGGGTTGCCCAGAGGAGATTACCTTAGTTTCGTTCAGGAAAGATCTATAGTATTTGGGAGGCTTCCTGATCCTTATCAGTCCACCTCAGCTGTAGTTGGAGGTGCAAGTGTGGGTCCATTGTCATTGGATTCCAATGATGTCATTGGTTCAAGAGACATCTTCAGAACCTGACTATAATATTAACATGCTCTGTGGGTGGGAAATCATGTTTTGGTTTTTAAATTTATTTTCTTTCCATTGTAGAGCCATTGTAGGGTCCCTTTGGCTGTGAATTTGTAAGACGAACATTTCAAAATCAGCTAGTTCAGTGAGACTGGAACTATCAGTTTGCCTTTTGTTAAAATTAATTGTGTATGTGACATGTGGCATTATGATAACTCCAAAAGTGAATGAACTTTAGACAGCAATCATTTTTTTCATAGGAGTTAACCAAAAGAGAAACTGTACAGCATGGTGCAATGTGTAAGATTGTCCGTGATGTGTCATTTGGTTTTGTTCAAATTTTGTTATGCAAGTACTGTCCTGACACTTTTTTTTGATGTTTTAAGGAAGCCTCATTTTTGGTAGAAACAGAATTATAAGGTGAGTGGTTGGTAAGAAACATTGGGTGAAGATTGGTGAAACTACGAAAGCATTTGCTTCTGAAAATTCAAGGAGAAACTAAGACTTTTTCAAGAAATTTATTTCAGATATTAGGAGACCACAAGGATCATCTGATTTATGTAAAATGACCGCCGTCCCATCACGGATATCTGAAGTGGAAGAGTAGTAATACAATTGATGGTCGGTTAGCACTGTCATAAATTGCTCATGCAAGCAGAATGTAGGATATACATTAAGTGCTTTCTTCAGATTCCTTCAACCTGCTTAGGTTAGAATCATAGAATCCCTACAGTGTGGAAGCAGGCCATTCAGCCCAGAAGTTCCACACTATCCCTCCAAAAGCCCTGACTCGCCCCATCCCTGTAATCCTGCATTTCCCCTGGATCATCCACCGAGCCTGCATACCCCTGGACACTGCAGGCGACTTAGCATAACTAAACAAACCTAACGTGCATGTGTCTGGACTGTGGGAGGAAACCCCCAAAGGCATGGGGAGAATGTGCAAACTCTGTGCAGGCAGTCACCCATGGGTGGAATCAAATTCGGGTCCCTTTGGCTGTGAGCTGCACTACTAATGAAGGTCAATTTTCCTGCTCCTCGGATGCTGCCTGACCTGCTGTGCATTTCCAGTACCACTCTAATCTTGACTCTAATCTCCAGCATCTGCAGTCTTCACTTTTGCCTAGTACTTCTAACCACTGCGCTACCACGCTGGTCAGATACAATGTTAAATTAGTTGCTTCCCTTAAAATTCTTACACTGAAGGTTGACTTTGCTGGTGAGACCAACATTTATTCTTCATTTGTAACTACCCTTGAGAAAGTGGCAGTGAGCTGTCTTCTTGAACTGCTGTAGTCGATATGGTGTAAATACACACACAGTGTTGTTATGAAGGGAGTTCCAGCCTTGTGGCCCAGCAACAGTTTAGGTTGGTGATACGGTTGAAAGAAAAGATGATATGTGACTTGATGGGAATTCACAAGTGGTGGTGTTCCCATGCAACTACTGCCCTTCTCATTCAAAGTGGTTGAGGTCTTGGGTTTGTAAGGTACTATTGAAAGAGCCATAGTGAATAGCTGCAGTGCATCTTGTAGATAGCACATACTGTCTATTGGTGATGGAGGAAGTGAAAGTTGAATGAAGTGAATGGAGTGCCAGGCACATGGACTGCTTTGTTCTGGATGGTTTTGAGCTTTTTGAATGCTGTTAGAACTGCACTCATCCAGATAATTGAGGAGTAGTCCACTAAACTCCTGACTTGTACTTTATAGGTTGTGAGCAGGCTTTGGGAAATCAGAACATGAGTTATTCAAAGCTGAATTCATGGCCATTGATGTGCTCTTGTTACTACATTATTTAGATGGCTACTCCAGTAAAGTTTCTGATCAACAGTAGCCCCCAGGATGTTGATGGTGAGGAATTCAGCAGTTGTAATGCTGTTGAATGTCACCGGGAGATGTTTAGAATTTGACTTGTATATGTTTATTGGTAGACATTTATGTGGCATAAGTATTACTTGCTGCCTAGCAACCCCAAGCCTGAATGTTGTCCAGTTCTTACTTCATATGGGCATTGACTTCTTCAATGTTGTCTGAGGAATCGCAGATGATGCTGAACATTATGCAGTCACCAACGAACATACTCAGCTATGATTTTATGATGGTTACTGAAGCTGAGGATGGATCATTTAATTGTCACTTCTGGGCTGAAGATCATTGCAAATGCTTCAGCAATATCTTTCATACTGAGGTACTAAAGTTCCCCATCTTTGATGATGGATATATTTGTGAATTCACCTCATCCAGTAAGTTGTTTAATAGCTCACCAATATTCACGACTGGAGAATCCTCAGAGCTTAGATCTGATCCTTTACTTGAAGGATCTCCTGCCTTTGTTTATCAGTTCCTCCTTCCGCTGTTTGACTGAAAGTAGTCCTGTGTTTCTCACTTTAGAAAGTTATTAGATATGTCTGGTGCTGTTCCTGCTGTATTTTTTCTGCACTTTCCATTTAATGAGGATTTATTTCCTGGCTTTATGGTAATAGTAGAACAGGAGGCCTGTGCTGAGCCATGAGGTTACAGACTTGTTGAACACAACTCTGCTGTTGATGACCCACAGCATCATGTGCATATCCAGTTTTAAGTTTCTAGATCTGTTTGAAATCTATACTACTTAGCACAGTGAGATGGCACACAACAGAATGGAAGGTATCATAAATGTGAATTTTGTCTCCTCAAGCTCTGTAAGATGCTCATTCCTACCCAAAACTAACATGGACAAATGCATCTATGACAGGTGGATTATTGAAAATGAGGTTAATTAATTTTATCCTTCTTGATACTTTCACTATTTGTTACAGGTAATTGTAACACTCTAGTACGTTTGTTCTTTAGTATTCAACTAGCTCAGTCAGTTGTCATACATTTGAGCCACTCTTGACAATGGACACTGACATCCCCCAGCCAGAGTATATTCTGAAGCCTTCACCCCTCAATTGTGGTCAACATGGAGGAGTACTCATTCAGCGATTGATAGGGGTGCTGTTGAGGCAATCAGCAGAAGATTTCCTTACCTGTCTTTGACTTAATTCTATGAATTTCGTGTGATCCAGACTCTCAGGGCAACTTCTTCTCAAATCTATATAAATGTGTCACCATCCCTGATGAGTTGTTGCTGGTGGTGCCTGTAAGGTATTAGATTAGATTAGATTACTCACAGTGTAGAAACAGGTCCTTCAGCCCAACAAGTCCACACCGACCCGCCGAAGCGCAACCCACCCATTCCCCTACATTTACCCCTTACCTAACACTATGGGCAATTTAGCATGGCCAATTCACCTGACCCGCACATCTTTGGACTGTGGGAGGAAACCAGAGCACCCGGAGGAAACCCACGCAGACACGGGGAGAACATGCAAAATCCACACAGTCAGTCATCTGAGGCGGGAAATGACCCTGGGTCTCTGGTGCTGTGAGGCAGCAGGGCTAACCACTGTGCCACCGTGCCGCCCACTAATTATTTGGTGAGTGTGACCTTTGCCAGGCTGTTGCTTGACAGGTGTTTGAGGTAACTCCCATAATTTTGATAGCAATCCCTAGATACTAGTTTAATCCTTTTCAAAGTTGACAAGAATACGTGTTCCATTCCCATTTCTGATACCTGTTCAGTTTAATTTCTTTATTGACTTTGTGTGGCAATTTTATACAGTGGAGAGGATTGCTTGATTGTTTCAGAGTCAACCACATTGCTATA
The DNA here is from genome assembly GCF_020745735.1 of Hemiscyllium ocellatum. Lineage (NCBI taxonomy): Eukaryota > Metazoa > Chordata > Chondrichthyes > Orectolobiformes > Hemiscylliidae > Hemiscyllium > Hemiscyllium ocellatum. The sequence goes on along the minus strand of NC_083406.1, from coordinate 23,837,373 downwards.
GATCTGGAGATATATGTAAGCCAGACCAGGTAAGAATGCCAGATTTCCTGCCCTGGAAGACATTTTAGTGAGCAGTTTTTTCTTTGCAACACTCAACAATGATTTTGTGGCCAGCATTAACCACCATTAGTCTGTAAATTCTGCTGTTATGACTTGAAACTAACTTCTTTCAGCTGTCATGGTTGAATTTGATTTCATGTCCCCACAGACCCAGGGCCTCTGGATTGCTAATCCAGTGATATTCCCACCTTTTTGCGCTGCAAGCAAAAGCATTACTGTTAACAGTAGGATTATACTCTGTAAAATCCCAACCATTACTGCAGTGATTTTTATTTGGTTTGCAAGTTTGCTCTGTGTCCTAGCTGTGTCATACCTCTTGCTGGCGTCTGTCTGCAGAGTCATTGCCTTTTGTTAGGATCATCCAACTCTTTTGTTGTTCCAGACTTCATGCAGATAGAGAGATGACATATTCCAATTAAAACAGTTGAAGTTGATGATACCACAGTGATACCAGATGAGGTACCAAGGTATGCCCATTTGTGTGCATTGCCAATTGTGTGGATGCTTAATTATGAGCCCTGGGGCAGAATGAGCCTTGTCCACATTCATGGATGACAATGGCTCTAGTCAAAGCCCTTTCACAAACATTTCTCTGAAATATCAATTTACAGGCAGCACATGAGTATGCTTATACATACAATCATCATGATCTGTCAATGAGAACATTCCAGCATTGTTGAATGAGGTTCTGAAAATCAACCAGTCTAGAAGTAGAAACTGACTTGAGATTCCTGTTCGATAGATTCGTAAAATCAATGAATGGGGACTGATCAAGGTAATGCAATATCTCATGCACGATTGTAACATTTTTGGTCTCTTACTGTTGATGATTGATTAAACACTTAAAATTAAACATTACGCTCTGCCATTATCAAAAGCAAAGCTTAAACTGCTACTTTTGAACCCATTACTGTATTTTTATGGAGGTGTTAACTCATTGAAAATTAATTGTTGAAAGTGTCCATTAAAATAATGAAGAGGGAAACATTTATACCAGCCATTAAGCATGTGATAACATCACGGACGGTAATTTCTCAGCTGAAAAGATTCGAGCAGTGTTTCTTGTTTGACCGTTGTGTGAGGTGAAACCCTAAGGTATTGAAACTGTTTTCTGTCTTGCAGTGTACACGTCTTCATCATCTAATAACATGTCCAGAATCTCTACAGGTACCTGTAATACACTTGTAACATGATTTGTTTTGATATGAGAAATATGAACTGAGACTGTCTCAGAGGCTTTGAGTTACTTGATAAGCACTAGAAGAAGCCTGTGAGATTTTAAAAAAATCTTCTGAGTGTTGGTTGGGAATAAGAACATATTTTCTAGTTTAACAAGGTTTTCAAATGTGTGCTTATTTTTCAAAGTAATCTTTGTAATTTACATCATTTTCCTTCCCAGTACCATGCAGTGTTCATTCTGGTCCTCAGTGTCTGTGATTCTATGAACCACTTTTGTAATTGCTTAGTGTTATTTCCAGGTGGTCCTTGGCATAAACACTACATTATCTATTTTACCTGCTCATTTATACTTTTGTTCAGAGAACCTCGAATATCAAAAAGTAAATTTAGCTTCGAATGGCATTGGTTTGTGTTAAGGTGGAGATGAAGTTGAAAATAGGTATTTGAATATGCTAGAGCACACTGAGTTGCAAGAATGTTTTGATTCAGCCAAATTTTACATTACTGTAATTAATTCTAAGGAGCAACACTTACGGAAATGGGAAGTTTTTCTAACGTGACACCAATTGTCAGTGCCAAACCTTCTAACTTCTGTCTAGGTTTCACTGGTTGCAGAGTACACTTTTATTACATTGTTCCAGGAACATTTCTGAGCCTACTCCCAGCAGAGTAGCCCCGACTGCAAACTCTCTAATTGGTGTTCGCCATGGCTCTGTTGGGAGCTCTCTCACTTCAGAGTGAAAACATATCGTAGGTTTAACCCCACTCCATTATTTGATCAAAATCTAATGTTGACACATCAGAGAAGTACTGAAGGAGTACCACCTCAAAGATACCACTTTTCAGGGTAAACATCAAATTGAGGTTCCCTCAGAAAAGCATAAAAGAAACTATGGCACTATAAAGAAGGGGGTGAGTTATCCTTAGTGTTCTGACCTACTGTTATCGTTTGACCCACAACACAAAAACAGATTTTTTTTTACTTTATTACATTGTTTTATGTGATTGTTGGATGCAAAGTTGTCTGTCATGTTTTTGACAAGTGTTTAATTGACTTGCACAGTATTTTGGAATAAGAAAAGGATCATGAAAGACACAAAATAAATGATAGATTTTCTTTGACTGATTCTGTTTATTGCACCAAACATCCTTGTGGTTTCTATGTGAGATGACCTGTTGGATGTTAACAAATGATTAACTACGATTAATTTATATTTTAGCTTTGTGCCTATGAATCAGTTTCACAACTGTCAAAGCTTTTTTTTAAACTGAGAAACCTGGCAACGAGGAAAGAAAATAAATTTGCCCTCTATTAATATTGGCTTAATTGTGGCCCAGGCTCTACAGGTGAAATGATACTGTGCTAACCCACTGTACTATGCAATATATTGCACTGGTGCCTAAAATATTTGCTTGCGGGAAATTTCTAATGAGGGTGACTATTTTATATTTTTGTTTTTTTGGTCCCTCCTTCTCACAGTATAATTGACTAATTTTCTACTGACTTCCTCAAAAACGATTACTCTCAGAGTGAAAATTGATTTCCTGCACCCTGAGAAAAAGTTGTGAAATTACCCGAGGATATCAGCATATGATTGCAGTTCATACTTTCATTCACATGTACGGTTTCTCTTCCTCTGCTTGCTAACAGCTCTACAGAGATCACATTAGGTTCAAATCAGTACTATCCTTTTAGTTTCAATCGAAATCATACAGGCTGAGCCCTAGGGTTAAGCTCATGGCTGCTCAGATTGTTTTATTGATGGACAGTGTTAATCCATAGGCACAGTGTCCACAGTTGGCATTCCTTTCCTGCAGGGAAGGATAGAAAATATTCCTACAGATGTCTATTCTATCTTTATGAAATGCAATCTGAGGAGTAGACTAATCTAATTCATCAGGCATTACAAATAATTTGTTGTAGTGATGGTAACAGACGTGTACGGCCTTGTGAGATATTTTCAGTTGCCTTTGGCCCCTGCATTCCTTGAAACTAAGGTACCTCTGTTTAATTTTGGCTTACATATTTAGTGCCTTATTATGGCAAAAATGTACAGGCCTGGAGGAGGCTCTCAAAATTTCAGGATGGTTCTGGAATCTTCAGAAATCAAACAGTTATCTCCAGGCCTTTGTTGCAAACAGAAAAATCAGTGGTGTGTGAAATGGTTCTTCTTTTGTTCAGTTTTCTTGAAGTATTCTAGGTTAATGATATTGGAGATGGATTAACATCTGTTTGACTGGGAGAGTTTGGAACAAGAGGCCTTATGGCCCAGAAATACATCCTACCAGAATTGGCAACCCTATCATGAAGGATTGGAAAATGCATGCTTTTAATGCAGTTGCTGCATTTGTCCATTGATCCTAAGCTGAATCCTGTTACAGTACATTCATGCAACCTAATATTAAAGAGAATGTAATTCAAAAGCATTTCTGCACTGATGTTTGAAAGTATCTCAGTCTTGAAAGCCTGCATTGAATCCAAAGTGAAGATATTGACTCCTTCACTTTGAGTGTCAGCATCTATACTGTGAGCCCTAACATGTGACAGAATGGTTTGTGCCTCACTTCCCTCTCATAGCAGAAGGAAGGGAACCCCACATGAACTTTCTGATTATATGGCCAGACCACAATGTCAAATTTTTTCACGCTGCCAATGTATATAATTTATAAAGAAAGCAAGTTTAAAATTGAGAAATGAAGACCTTTTGTTGTACCTGTTTTGTTGTAAACTGTTTTGACTCAAAATACAATGCTACAGGCTTTCATTTCTCTGAATCTTGGGGAAAAAAATATAGTAAGGTCCCAGAGAGTGTTGCTGAACAAAGAGACCTTGGAGTGCAAGTTCATTGCTCCTTGAAAGTGAAGTCGCAGGTAGATACGATAGTGAAGAAGGCTGTTGATATGCTTTCTTTTATTGGTTAGAGTATTGAGTACAGGAGTTGAGAGATCATGTTGCAGCTGTACAGGACATTGCTTAGACCACTGTTGGAATATTGCATGCAATTCTGGTCTCCTTCCTATCGGAAAGATGTTGTGAAACTTGAAAGGGTTCAGAAAAGATTTACAAGGATGTTGCCAGGGTTGGAGGCTTTGAGCTTTGAGGGGAGGCTGAACAGGCTGCGGCTGTTTTCCTTGGAGCATCGGAGGCTGAGGGGTGACCTTGTAAAGGTTTACAAAATTATGAGGGGCATGGATAGGATAAATAGACAAAGTCTTTTCCCTGGGGTCAGGGAGTCCAGAACTAGAGGGCATTGGTTTAGGGTAAGGAGGGAAAGATATAAAAGGGACCTAAAGGGCAAATTTTTCATGCAGAGGGTGGTACGTGTGTGGAATGAGCTGCCAGAGGAAGTGGTGGAGGCTGATACAATTGCAACATTTAAAAGGTATTTGGATGGATACATGAATAGGAAGGGTTTGGAGGAATATGGGCCGGGTACTGGCAGGTGGGACTTGATTGGGTTGGGATATCTTGTCGGCATGGACGGGTGGACCGAAGGGTCTGTTTCCATGCTGTACATCTCTATGTCTCTAAGAGGTGAATAGTGCAGCAGTACACATGTTGTTAAGATTTTGTTTTCTGTGGGATACTAGCTCCATTTGCCTTTGCTACCTCTTGCAGGGAAGGGTCTTTCATCTTCAGAACAGCTGCATTGCACAAATGCAACTTTCTGATTTTGTATAATTTACATGGTCATATGTGTTTATCTGCAGAAAGAAACAGGCATGTCTGAAAACAAGCCATACTTGAGTTGAGTCCAGGAGTTGTTAAGTTATTAGATAATCATTTGAAAAGGAACATGGGAATAGGAATAAGCCATTAGATATCTTGATTTGAAATATCGTCTTTAAGATGAGAAAATACCCCTAGGTGCTTCCTAAAACATGACATGGCACTGAGCCACTTAAGAAGATATTAGGTCAGGTAACCAGAACACTGGTCAATGAGGCAGGTGTGGATGAAAATGAGGCAGTGGTGCAATTCCAGAATTTAGGACCATAGCAGTTAAAGTTACACCCTTCAGTGATGGGGCAATTAAAGTTGGGCATGGGAAAGAGTTAGATAAGCACAGATAATTCAGAGGGTTATGTGGTTTATAAGAGATTCCTGAGATACTGAGGATTGTGACCACATAAGGATTTGAAAATAACGGTGTGGATTTTAAGATCAAGTTAGTCATCCCCTTGCAATCCATCGACCCAACTTCTTTCTCAAACCCATAATACGTACCCTTGGTTTAACAAATCCGTCAGTCTCAGTTTTCGCATTTTCAGTTGACCTACAGACTCAACAGCTTTTCAGGGTTAAGCTGGAGAATTTCACTACTTGTTGTGTGAAGTAAATATTAAAAGCTTTGGTGTAAGTAACTGAGCAACAGAATGGAAATAAGTCAAAAGATTCACAGAAAGAGAAATATTGGTGCAATTTGATGGACCAAGATATTTGTGCCTGTGTTGAAAGAGTCTTCAATTGTATGCTTTTTTTTTAAAAGACTGAAAGGTTCATTTAGTACACAATCAATGGATAAGCTGTAACTAGGTGAGTTAAGTAGTAAGTCTGCAAATCCAATATCTCAGCGTTCGAACAGAATAAAAATGTTATATCACCTAAAGCATTTCTTTCTCTCTCTCTCAAGAGTATGTAATGAATGCAGATATTTTGTGACATTAATTTGCAAAAAAATAGTAGTGTTAATAGCGTCAAGATGTGGCATAAATCCATTGAGGGGTAAGGCAGGATCTTCACAAAAATATGTAAGTTGTCACAGCCATTTCCCTTATAGTATCGTTCCCTTCTGTAAGGAGCTCAGCAGCTATTGGCATCCCATCTGCAGTCTATTCCCAAATGTCTTATAATCTCTTTTATATTTTTTTATGAAAATTGCAATGAGTGAGTTGCTGCATTTATTTGTGATTGCAGCTTGGCCAAGTCTTTCATGTGGGCTGAACAGAAGGCTTGCTGCATTAATAATCTTAATGGAATTCTTTTGACCTACTGCCTGGATGTATTTGAAATTCTGTTCCTACTGTTTTAAAAATCTTTCAAATATGTTAACTACTGAATTTGTTCCAGTTAAAGAACTGTTTTATTGAGAAAGCATGCATTTTATTTAATACTTCAAGATTAAATAATAAGTTGAATAATGTGTTCTTACCAGACTATACACATCCCAACAATCTATCTTTCCGTTTGTCCTCTATTCCTTCTTACCACCTCCTATATTCTGAATTGGAGTAGCTTTTAATGCAATGTTTTACTTCCAATCGATGTGCTTATTTCTGACCTTCAAAAATAACCTCATACACTTCTAAAAAATGTTATGAATTTTATGAAGTTATTCCTAATGCAATGTAATTCACCTAATGTTGAGCGTTCTGGTATGCCGCACTCAGCACTGGAATAGATGGCTGATTATTCAGAAACTCTGAAAAAAAAAAGTTCTATTCTTATTGTGTGTTAGTTGTGCACTCTTGACGTAACTTTCCAAGGACTGGTGCCATGGACCTTTCCAATAGATTAAGTCATTTTGAAACTAATTGCAATTGAATCCACACAGTGGGGTTCCCCTACTCCCTGCTGCATATCTTTTTGGCTTTATCCTTTCAGGTCTCCTTACTTTCTACCATCATGCAAATTCAGCTCTGGCCATGATTTATTTCAGATCCAAACACATACCAACCTACGCCGTTTCAATATTGGGGGGTCCTCAAGTTCCAGCTCATGGCAACAAAGTGAAGTATGATTCTTCAGGCATTTGCTAACGAGTGTGTGGACAGTTAATTTCTCTGCAGTGCACCATCCAAAATAACCTGGTGTTCGATGTCACTTTCATGCTTTTCATCAGCGTGATGTTGGAGTGATCACCACGGTTAGTGATGCAATGACCCATGAAATTGGTGTGCACAATGCTTTTTTGTGATTGTACCAGTACTGCTGCGTATGCAGGTACCAAGTGATGTGAAGGGACCTTCTCATAGTGAGCAGTGAACGTTAAATGGAGATTTAACTTTGCACTTACACGTCACTAAGTGTCTGGCTGAGAAGAGCATCAGAAAGGCCTGGATGGATTAAACCTCTTCCCACCCTACCTCTTGCAAAAATGCCATCCCGTATTCCTAATTCCTCCGCCTCCGCCGTATCTGCTCCCAGGAGGACCTGTTCCACCACAGAACACACCAGATGGCCTCCTTCTTTAGAGACCACAATTTCCCTTCCCACGTGGTAAAAGATGCCCTCCAACGCATCTCGTCCACATCCCGCACCTCTGCCCTCAGCCCTCACCCCGGCAACCGTAACAAGGACAGAATGTCCCTGGTGCTCACCTTCCACCCTACCAACCTTTGCATAAACCAGATCATCCGCCAACATTTCCGCCACCTCCAAAAAGACCCCACCACCAGGGATACATTTTCCGCCCCACCCCTTTCCGCCTTCAGCAAAGACCGTTCCCTCTGTGACTACTTGGTCAGGTCCATGCCCCCCTACAACCCACCCTCCTATCCTGGCACTTTCCCCTGCCACCACAGGAACTGTAAGACCTGCGCCCGCACCTCCTCCCTCACCTCCATCCAAGACCCTAAAGGAGCCTTCCACATCCATCAAAGTTTTACCTGCACATCCACTAATATCATTTATTGTATCCGCTGCTCCCGATGCGGTCTCCTCTACATTGGGGAGACTGGGCGCCTCCTAGCAGAGTGCTTTAGAGAACATCTCCGGGACACCCACACCAATCGACCACACCGCCTGTGGCCCAACATTTCAACTCCCCCTCACACTCTGCTGAGGACATGGAGGTCCTGGGCCTCCTTCACCGCCGCTTCCTCACCACCAGATACCTGGAGGAAGAACGCCTCATCTTCCGCCTCAGAACACTTCAACCCCACGGCATTAATGTGGACTTCAACAGTTTCCTCATTTCCCCTTCCCCCACCTCACCCTAGTTCCAAACTTTCAGCTCAGCACTGTCCCCATGACTTGTCCGGACTTGCTCTACCTGCCTATCTCCTTTTCCACCTATCCACTACACCCTCTCCTCCATGACCTACCACCTTCATCCCCTCCCCCATTCACCTATTGTACTCTATGCTACTTTCTCCCCACCCCCACCCTCCTCTAGCTTATCTCTCCACGCTTCAGGCTCTCTGCCTTTATTCCTGATGAAGGGCTTTTGTCCGAATCGTCAATTTCACTGCTCCTTGGATGCTGCCTGAACTGCTGTGCTCTTCCAGCACCACTAATCCAAAAACTGGTTTCCAGCATCTGCAGTCATTGTTTTTACTGGACCGATACTGTCTGGCATCCAGGACTGCCTGTGGTACAGGCAGTGTGGTGTCAATGAGACCTGGGAAGAAAATAGCGGACTTTTCCACATAGAAAGATTGTTTGTAGTAATACAAATATTTATATTCTTTCCTCTATTAATATTTAATATTCAGTGAACTCCAAAGAACATAAGACACTAATCAGGAAATTACAAACTGCAGCCTGACTCAATCAATAAAATGATGTAAAAAGAAAAAAATCACAAGTATTTATCTAATGGATTATGTTATGATCACAATATTTTGTTAATTTAATTTCATTATAAACCATCTAATATCATACATTAGATGAATACTTATTTTTCTCAAAACGAGAGAATGATTTGGGAAGTAGAACTTTTCATCCTTTTTCCCACCTAGTGTTTGCGTAAAATATTAGATCACGAATACCAGATACAGAATAAATACACCCCCAGTCCCCTGCTATGCCAGAGCCATGTGTTTCCATAGCATCTTACTGCCAATTTGGTGCCATTAGCCAATGTCAGATAGAGACAGTCCAGAGTTCACTGCACAGCCAAGAGGTGGAAAATACTTTGATCCAGTTGGCTAGCATTAGATCCAATTCACTACATGATTTTCAGCACCAAATGTTAAATTGTATGTGTGTAGTTAACCTGTCCGTACAAAATTACAAATTCTGTCTGTGACATTGTGTCTCAATGCTCAAGCAAACTAAGGTTGGCATCAATGCAAACACTGGATCAAGCCAGTACAAGGCTTTTCCTGAATTAGAATGTGAGGATGTTCATTTGGAAATCTGCAAATGATTCAAAGATTGGTAGAGGAGGATTGTCGAAGGATACAGCAGGGTATAAATCAGTTGGAGGCATGGGTAAAATAAAATAACAGATGAAGTTTCATCTGGAGAAATGTGAGGTATTGCATTTTGGAAGATCAAGTACAATTAAAAATTGTACAGTGAATGGCAGAACCCTTAAGAGTATTGATACACAGAGGGATCTGGGTATGCAGAACCACAGATCACTGAAGGTGGCAGTGCAGGTAAATAAGGTCATAAAAAAGGCTTATGATATGCTTGCCTTCATTGGAAGGGGCATTGTGTATAAGGTTAGAGAAGTTATGCTGCAGCTTTACTGAACTTTAGTTAGGCCACACCTGGAATATTGTGTACAGTTCTGATCACCACACAACCAGAAGAATGTGGATGCTTCTAGGTTTACTAGATTGTTGCCTGGTATGAGGAGGAGTGGGGTGTGGATTTTAGCTCTGAAGTAAGCTTGGCTAGACTGGCTTGTTCTCACTGGAACACAGGAGTTTGAGGGGTGACCTAATTGAAGTTTATAAGATTGTGAATGGCATGGATAGAGTGGAAAGTATGAGGCTTTTTTTCCAGGTGGAGGGGTTAATCACTAGAGGACACGGGTTCAAGGTGAGAGAGGGGAAGTTTGAAAGAGATGTACGAGGCAAGTTTTTCACACAAAGGTTGAGTGCTTGGAGCATGCTGCCAGAGAAGGTGGTGGAAGCAGACACAATAGCAGCATTCAAGAAACACCTGAACAAATACATGAGTAGGAAGGAAATAGGATCTATATATCTCTATCAGTGAAGATAATTTTCGTATTAAGGGGCAAACTGTGGTGGCACAGGCTTGGAGGGCTGAAGGACCTGTTCCTGTGTTGTATTTTTTTTGTTCTTTTTTTCTAACTCAAACACCAGTCCAAATAAACTGGGCTGAGTGTCCTGTTTTTGTACTCTAAGTTGAACGTCATGGTGATATTGTGGTTGACTCACCAATGGAATGAGGTTGTGCTTCCTTGAACCCCACTTTCTGATTTTCAAACCAAAATCCTTCACATGGAATAAGCATCCTGTCAATATCCATTTGAGAATTAGCCCAGAAATCACTATATCTGTGAGGGTTAATAGAAGATGGGACTTTGCAGAGAATGAATTTTCGTGTTTTTCCAACTTGATCATTTATAAAAGATTACAAAAGCTTCCTGAATCCAATGGCTATTGAGATCTTTCATCCTTCTACCATGTTTCCATCAGCTCTTCCTCTTTCTCCAGTGATCTCGCACCACTTAATCATGAGGACTGAACCATTACGCAGACCAGTTGTTAAATGTATCTCCATGTACAGTCTACACTACATGCCCTGATTCCCTATAATTTACCACAAACTGTCATGACATTTCAATCCTTTACAGTGATTGAGTAAAAACTGAAAGATTATTCATAGAGAAGGATTTTGCAAAACCCTGAATACCTGCTGCAACTGACAGTAAGTGTGTGATAAGTCATACAGTTCAAATCCATTGGTAAATTCGAAGAAACCACCTCTGGATATGCAAAACGTTACGTAGATAGGACAAAGCCATGAATGGATTTGAACACAAGGATGAGAATTTTACATCAGAAACGTTGCTTAACAGGGAGTCTATATAGATCAACAAGCACAGAGGTGATGAACAGAAGCACACATTGTACATGAGCTGTGATGATCATAAATACAGATGGCACAACTTCAATTTGTGACGTATGCTCTGTTTCTACTCGAAGATTATAACGACTGTCATAAAAGTAAGAAACGCTCCAATGCACAGCACTCAGCTTTATTTCAGTGATAGTGAGATTCAATCCCTCAGCTTACATTAAGTTACAAAACATTTGGTTTAAAGTATCAGCAGTCTCCCAGGGATTCCTATCCTCTAAAATCGCCTAACAATATATCTGTGAATGATCTTTATGTTCCCATTCTCTTTAGCTTTTGAGTTTGTTTTGTCAAATGATAACACCTAACAAAAATAAATTCCAGTTTTTTTTTGTCTTCATCTTGTGACCAATGATGACCATTACAAATTTCAACAAAGGGTTGTATTTATATGTCACCTTTCAAAGAGTCACTACAGCCAGAAGAAATCTATTTGGCCCATTGAGCCGCTGTTGGTTCCCTTTCAAGTGATCCAGCCATTCCCAATCCTCAACTCTATCCCTGCAGTTGAGTAAATTTATCTTCCTCAAGTGCCATTCACTTTCCTTTTGAAATTGTTTGCTTGACTCTGCTTCAATCTCATAGGCAGTGAATTCCAAGTCATTACAACAGGGAACCTTTTCACAGAAGTGGTTAATGTGTATCAGTGGTCACAGAAGTGCCTTATGGAAAAGGAAGAAAAATGCAATCAAATATCTCAACACACTTTACAGTGCATTACAAAGGATGGTTAGCACCAAACCCCCTCACAAAATAGCCCAAATCCTGTTCAAGGAAGAAGATTTAAAAGAAAATCAAAAATAGGTTAAAGGTTGGGAGGAGTAAGTAACTGATTCAGGAAGGGAATTCCAGAGGTTAGGAACTGAGCGTTTGAAATCACAGCAAGAAATTGAAGGGCAATTAGCATTGAGGATGCTGAAAAGGCTAGACTTAAGTGAACACAGAAAGCTCAGGGCAGAAGAGCATAGAGAGATAGGGGGAGCAAGGTTCCAGATGAATTAGAAAACAATGTTAAACTTGGAATTATTGTAATAACACAAACAGGGAAGTGTTGAATGACTTCAGGTTTACAGAGTGTAGAATTAGTGGGTGGGGTGGGATTGGCTACGGTTATAGAGTCATAGAGATGTACAGCTTGGAAACAGACCCTTCAGTCAAACCGGTCCATGCCAACGAGATATCCCAACCCAATCTAGTCCCACCTGCCAGCACCCGGCCCATATCCCTCCAAACCCTTCCTATTCATATACCCATCTAAGTGCCTTTTAAATATTGCAATTGTACCAGCCTCCACCACTTCCTCTGGCAGCATATTCCATACACGTACCACCCTCTGTATGAAAAGGTTGCCCCTTAGGTCTCTTTTATATCCTTCCCCTTTCACCCTAAACCTATGTCCTCTAGTTCTCAACCTCCAACGCTCCAGGGAAAACAGCCCAGCCTGTTTAGACCCTCCCTGTAGCTCAAATCCTCCAACCCTGGCATCATCATTGTAAATCTTTTATGAACTCTTTCAAGTTTCACAACATCATTCCGATAGGAAGGAGACCAGAATTGCACGCAATATTCCAACAGTGGCCTAACCAATGTCCTGTACAGCTGCAAAATGACCTCCTAACTCCTATATTCAATACTCTGACCAATAAAAGAAAGCATACCAAACACCTCCTTCATTATCCTATCTACCTGCAACTCCACTTTCAAGGAGCTATGAACCTGCACTCCAAGGTCTTTTTGTTCAGCAATATTCCTTAGGACCTTACCATTAAGTGTATAAATCCAGCTAAGATTTGCTTTCCCAAAATGTGTTGGAAAATGAAGTCTTGAGTTGATAAGTGCATAGATGAGGGTTTCAGCAGATGTGAAGGGACTGGTCAATGTGAAAGTCCACAGTATCTTTGAGAAAAATGGCTACAGACTCATCCTTAGAATTTTTATGAATGTCAAGTAATCTTGTTTTCAGTCATTCATGAAAAGGGGGCATCACTGGTTCGGCCAGTATTTATTGCCCATCCCCACTTGTCTGGAGGGCAGTTAAGAGTCAACCAGATTGCTGTGGGTCTGGAGCCACATGTAGGCCAAGCCTGGTGAAGATTTGCCCTGAAAGGCATTTTTCCAATTATTGATAATGGTTTCATGGTCTTAATTCCAGATTTTTAAAAAATTTGGTTGACATTCCTCCAACTCCCACCATGGAGTCCTCAGAACATTAGCTACATTTTTGGATTAATACTCTAACGATGATACCAGTAGGCCATAACCACCTCCGTCTCTTTGACACAGCAAGAATCATTGTGATGCCATGTGAATGAATCTTGCAGGGCTGGACATCAGTGGTGATGATTTGAACTGAATGACCACAGTCACAGTTTGAGCTGTGCTACCATGTTCCATTTTTGGGGCAAGTGGCCTCATCTTCCTTGGCCTGTACTTCAGTTGAAAGTTGCACACAATTTTCATTGAAGATTGAAGCCTTGAATTTCACCACTTGGATCAGTTACCAGTATCAAAACTGAAAAGTGTTACAAAAGTTGCCTGTTTTTAGCAAATTTGGCAGGAGTGGGGAAGGAGAAAACAAGAGAGAGTATGGATTAAGAGTAAAGACCTGAGAGCTCAAATTACCAAAAAGGTGAGGGCATAAGGCAAAAGGAATGGTAATGGGATGAGCAAAGCAACAGAAGATGGCTCTGGTGTAAGAATCATTACCAGTTTATCCAGTCTGTCAAAAATGGGAGCAGTGGTTATAATTAGTGAAGCATAGGATGCACTTGAACTGAATAGACCAGAACAAATGCATAAGTTGGACTATTAAGAAGTAGATTGCGTGAGTGTGAGAAACAGAAGCAATGAAATCTGGGCTACCTCTTGGAAAGATGTATAAGCATATGCTAATGATATCCAGCTTGAGTTGCGATTGTAAAGGTGATCTAATGAAATTTTTATTTACTTTTAAGTTAATTAAAAATACATCAATTAGTGTTATTTCTTAATAATTAATATCAGAAGATCACTTACCTTAACAATTAGCATGACATACTTGTCACCTGATTAACACTATATCTCATTGAAGATTCATGAACCTTCACATACCTCCCCCTCATCCACCACAACACAACTCCCACCCACTCACACACACATAACATGTGATAATGCAAGTTATGCAGTGTTGCACTGGCATCTGTTCGACTGCCTGCTTGATGCTCAATTACATTACAGTCATTCAAATCATGTATAGCCAAAGACCGATGTTCTAAGCCACATTTTGCACTCCCATCCAATAAGCATTCTACATCAGTTTTCTGTTGTTCCCCACAATATGGCTCAATCCTAATAAAACAAAGAACTGTGATGTCTGATATCTGAACATGCAAAAGACAGATTACTGGAGAAACTCTGCAATCAAAAGGTAAAATGTGTTTCATCTCCACAGAAGCTGCCAGACCTGCTGAGTTTCTCCAGAAATGTCTGTTTTAAAGTGCCTTAATCCGATGTTGGCAGAAGACTTTGAAATAAATTCAAAATATTGCCATGTAGCCTTCTGACATGTCAGGATTGTGTGCCTCAAATGTCAAACTGTTTCAGGGATTGACAAGCACTGATCAGGGAGCAAGGGGGAAATGTGAAAGGGATGTCTTTTAGTTTTAATTGACGCAGTCCTCACATTAGAAGCAGCCTGTAGAATAAACAGAGGTGATACTGGTTTAAAGGCAATTGGATAGCATGCAAGGCCTTACTGGGGCCTCTTGGTTTTCTTCAGTCTGTTCTCCGAAAGTTTCAGCGACTTCTTTCCAAGACACATCCCCCAGTTTTGAAACGACCATAAAAAGGGATGCCTCAATTAGCTATCTTCAAATTTTTTTTCTGATATTTTGTCAAACATAAAGTAGATTAATTTGTATTGTTTTTCATTGTAGACAAGTGTTTTCTAAAATATATTGCACTATGTATCATTGTCAAGAGTTCTATTGAGGCAATATTTACTGATGAGCTACATTGACCTATTTTTAGCAAACAATTTAAGGATAATAAAAGCTTCAATAAAAGTGGAGTACTGCAGATACTAGACATTTAAAATTAAAGCAGAATGTGTTGGAAAATATCAGGTTTGGCAGCATGTGTGCAGTTAGAAACAGAGTTAATGACTTCTTTGGACCTTAAGAGTTTCAATACATTGTTTCCATAAAATCAACTCAATCTTTTGGTCATGGCAAACTAACTTGAATCCATCTTTCAGTGTTGGCTCCGTATGGCCTGTCAGGTGGATTTAGAAGATCCCATGGCATTATTCAAAGAGTAGCAGGAGAGTAACCCCTGGTATGTGACCAATAAATATCCTGTAGCCTACACAAAGAAAAGATTATCTGAGCCATTATTATATAGCTATTTGTTGGAGCTTTGCTGCTGTGTTCCCCACATTCCATTTTCAAAGTACTTTGTTGATTGTGTCAATCTCTCTGGAATGTCATGAAGTTATAAAACA
Source organism: Hemiscyllium ocellatum (assembly GCF_020745735.1). NCBI lineage: Eukaryota > Metazoa > Chordata > Chondrichthyes > Orectolobiformes > Hemiscylliidae > Hemiscyllium > Hemiscyllium ocellatum. The sequence continues at coordinate 23,821,873 of NC_083406.1, read as the reverse complement.
CACTGCAAAAGAATTGTTTTCTTTTACCCCGGAACATACTGCTGCAGCTTCCCAGTTCTCATGATCTCTCTATTCATGCATTTATTTATTATGTCTCTTTCAGTCACCTCAGGCCAAGGATATCCTGTGGTACAAAGGACAGGCCTGTGAGCTAACACTTAGTTTCCTCTGGTACTGCTTTGAACCTAGAGAGCTGCCCAGCATTAATTCACCTACTTTCCATCCCACTTCTGAGGATCCCGCTGAGTTCTGTTGATTGTGTCACACAGAGATGCTGCTGACATTGAGAAGTTAGTTGTATGAGGGTAGAAACCCTGGGATCTCCTTTGCCTTCCAAAGATAGGGACTCCATTATATTGTGCCACCTGAGTAATCTGGTTGGCAGGCTTTTGAATTATATTTGCTTCTTTAGAGACTGTTGCTCAGCAAACCAGTTAGTATCATGTTTAACTTTCACATTCAGCCTGAATCTTGACTTTATTGCTGCTAAATTTTAATGTTTCAGTGAAATAGCTTGTTCATTTAAAAAACACACTGTGGAATTTGTACTATTTGTACTAAGGTTGTAAACCCATTTTTAGAAAAATGTTTATCGTAAATAAAAGTCTCTTAAAAAAAGAGGATGAAGACAAATATCAAGGCAGAATATACAAAAGTAAACTATGAATAATATGAAAATGGATCTGACAGAAACTAAAAGAGAGATAGGCAAAAGGAATCAGTTGTTTGTCACTGTAAAGGAATATGGTAAGGATTTTTAAAGTTGTATCAGTTGAAAACAAAAGCAAACTTAGTTATGCTTGAGCATATAAGGTTAAGGAAGGTGCTGAAGAAGGGTTCATTGCAGTTTGAATTGAAGTTAAAAGTGGGACCCCAGAAAGGCCTGATAAGGATGTGGAAAAGTTACCTCTGAAAGCAGTATTTTAAATAAAAAGTTAATAGGAGTCAAAGTGAAAATGTCACGAGACCCATGTGGGAACCCTTTGGAATACCACTTAAAGCTAGCAACAGCAAAAGCAATTAGATAAACCATAATTTTTCCACAAAGAAAAATGGGATTTGTACTAAAAGAGTGTAGTGTGATCCACATTAGAATTCTCTTCAAGTGACAGAGCTGTTAGAAAATTCAATGTCTCTTATTCTTAACTTTGGTTGTGGGCAACATGCCAATTTTAACAGACGGCGAATTATGAACTGTGCAGATATACTTTCTTGATAGCTGTTCACAAGGGGAATTTAGAAAAAGTTCTTTTAACACAGATTATTATTAGAACATTAAATATTTGATCACAATTGAGGAGATTCATTCAGAGGGGAGTCCAAAATATTACAAAAGGAAATGAATGAAACAAAATAGAATCAAAATATTTAGTTATGATGTTACTGTCCTCATTCTGAAGGTTGACTTCTCAGAGACAGAGAAACAGGGAAAGAATTAGTCAGAAACAGACAGTTGTTTCTTCAGCTGCTTTTTCAGGCAGTCAGTGTGGTTGACAATATTCTTGATGGTAAGATCTTGACAAAGTGAATGGGGTCATTCATATTTCTGGACTGATACATGTTTATGATAAGTTTTCCTCCAGGGTACTGTATGTGGGTGAGAGTCTAAATATAGCAGCTATCTCCCTTAAAGTTTCAAAAAAACTTTTTCAAAGAATGTTTTCATGAATCTGGTTGAAATATGATAAGAGGACCATCACCCTGCCGTGTTTACAATGGTGCTCCTATTTAGTGAACAGAGGAGGTCTATCCCTTCCATTCTTTACCCATGGTAGCAGTAAATGTACCAGTCACAAGCTGTGTGACACAATGCTATTCACAATGCCTTCCAGCCCTCTTGAGCTCCTTTATTAAAGCAGAGATCAGTACAACTGTAGTTAAGAGATGGAGTCCCATTGTAACGATCTATCCCTCCTGCACACATCAATCCATTTATTGCAATCAACTTTTGACACTGTGGAGCTCTGACATGCTCACTCTATTGAAGTCACCAGCCTGTTAACAATACACAGTGGTCCAGCAAGATGCCAGTTGAATTCTTAGAACACAAAAAAACTACATGGATCTGTTCAATAAGAATGCTGTTAGCTCAGATGATATGGATTATATTTCTGGTGCTAAGGCAGGGCCTGAGCACTGCTGCTGGTATCTTGCAGTAGGTAGGTGATCATTTGGATTGTAACAACGCAATGCAGATTGAGAAAATGAAAGCACAAATTTAACTGTGCGTTTGTAAGGCACGAAGAAAGAAAATTAAAAATCTTCAACTTGTGTCTCATGAATTATTTTTTGCCATGAGGGAGCCAAAGGATTGTGGCCATCCAAAGAAAAAGTGATAAGAATTGTGAAACAAGCACTTTCCATTTGAACATATTAAAAGCTAACAAATATATTGAACAAGCAGAAACTAATAAGGAAAAGCCAATGGGCACATCTGATTCATAAATGGGACAGAAAGGCATGTCATTACTTTGTTATTGAAAAGCTGACGCAGAGTAAAGTTTTAGCCCCAGGTCACATTGAGTTTAAAGGATTTGTGTCTTGAAAGAAAAATTGACATAAATTTCAAGGTTAGAGAAGTGGAAAGGCCTGTTGCAGCTTTTCAAACTTCACTCTTATTGATTGTATGAACAGGAATAGATGTGTATTAAGGGCAATGGTATATGGAGGATACTGCCTGAAACACGTGTGGACGTAACATGGTTTCATTGCAAAATTGTATGCTTCCATTATTTATTGTGAATACATGTGACTTACTTTCCTCAGATCCAGCATGGGCACAATGGGCCAAATAACCTTCTGCAATGATTCTCTGGAAAATTGGTGAGTCATGGGTTGGCGCTTAATAGGCTGTGCCTTAACTCACCAATGCTGGTAGTTTCAGGAGAAGTCAGTTATTAAACCGCAAACGATTGAATTAGATTAGATTACTTACAGTGTGGAAACAGGCCCTTCGGCCCAACAAGTCCACACCGACCCGCCGAAGCGCAACCCACCCATACCCCTACATATACCCCTTACCTAACACTAGGGGCAATTTAGCATGGCCAATTCACCTGACCCGCACATCTTTGTGACTGTGGGAGGAAACCGGAGCACCCGGAGGAAACCCACGCAGACACGGGGAGAATGTGCAAACTCCACACAGTCAGTCGCCTGAGGTGGGAATTGAACCCAGGTCCCTGGCGCTGTGAGGCAGCAGTGCTAACCACTGTGCCACCGTGCTGCCCCTACGATCTAGAACATAAAATGAACCCACCCACTGCTTAGGCTGGATGTTACATGCCCCACTGGGTGTGTTTTCAATGTGGGGGTGGGGAAAGAGCAAGTAAAGTAGAGCCAGTGCCCAGCAAGCCATCTTCCCAATATCTCCGAAGTTCACCCCATAATAGAGGGTTGAAGGTGTCAAAATCATCAGTCCACCCATGTATGCAAATAAATAATAAGGGTCACTTGAGCTGAGTAAAATGTTCTAAAATGATTGTAGGAGTTTCTAGTTTTAGAATAACTGCTTTTAGGGTGAGCATTTTAACCATCAGAGGCACCCCTCCAAAAACATTATCTTATTGAGACTGAGCAACATAGAGAATGGTGGCATTGTGACATTATCAGACAAGTCTGGCAAAGCATGTCTTAATGCCAGGAGCAACACCCTTCATCTTTTATGCTTTATATAAACAGCATAGGGAAGATTCTTATTTTGTCTTAAATGCCATGTTAACAGTCCCTCAACTCTCAGCATTGGTAGTTAGCTTCCCACCCTATAAAACTCACCAAACAAACTTGACACCTGTAAAATCCAGCATGGACCTCGAGGATCTACTAGTGACTTGTTCCAAAGGGAATATATGTTGGAAACCAGGCACAAATATCTCAAGGCACTCTGTTGGTACTGACCATTTGCACATCATTTCCATGAACATTGGCATCTGACATGTGGCAGCCTCTGATCCTCTAACAGCATGCTCCTGCACTTTAGAACAGCACCTCAGGCTGTACCAGCGGCTATTATTGTAATGCAAAGGCACTGTGTGCTCAGGGACACTGCCTAACTCATGGATTGTACCAGGCTGCAGCCCAGACTCTTTGCTTGCTTGCATAGTAATCACTCACACTAAGTCTACCTGGACTTGTATTGCCTTGTTGGACCTTTCTTGTACTTTGTCCCCTCAGCCAGATGTCCCCTGCTGATATTACTGCTGAGTTACCATGCTGATTAGCACAGAACAAAGCCAAGAAGCTTATCAGTGTGTCTCAGGCAAGTCAATGGAAGAGCCTTCACTCAAAGGTTCATGGTTTAGTGAGTCAAGAATAACTTCATGTCAATTAAGCCTTGCAGAGTGGTCAACCACCCCACCAACCTCCGCATACAACGTATCATCCGCCGTCATTTCCACCACCTCCAAATAGACCCCACCACCAAGGATATATTTCCCTCCCCTCCCCTATCAGCATTCCGCAAGGACCACTCCCTTCGTGACTCCCTCGTCAGATCCACACCCCCCACCAACCCAACCTCCACCCCCGGCACCTTCCCCTGCAACCGCAGGAAATGTAAAACTTGCGCCCACACCTCCACACTCACTTCCCTCCAAGGCCCCAAGGGATCCTTCCATATCTGCCACAAGTTCACCTGTACCTCCACACACATCATCTATTGCATCCGCTGCACCCGATGTGGCCTCCTCTATATTGGGGAGACAGGCCGCTTACTTGCGGAACGCTTCAGAGAACACCTCTGGGCCGCCCGGACCAACCAACCCAACCACCCCGTGGCTCAACACTTTAACTCTCCCTCCCACTCCACCGAGGACATGCAGGTCCTTGGACTCCTCCACCGGCAGAACATAACAACACGACGGCTGGAGGAGGAGCGCCTCATCTTCTGCCTGGGAACCCTCCAACCACAAGGTATGAATTCAGATTTCTCCAGTTTCCTCATTTCCCCTCCCCCCACCTTGTCTCAGTCGGTTCCCTCAACTCAGCACCGCCCTCCTAACCTGCAATCTCCTTACTGACCTCTCCGCCCCCACCCCACTCCGGCCTATCACCCTCACCTTGACCTCCTTCCACCTATCCCACCTCCATCGCCCCTCCCCCAAGTCCCTCCTCCCTACCTTTTATCTTAGCCTGCTTGGCTACTCTCTCTCATTCCTGATGAAGGGCTTATGCTCGAAACGTCGAATTCCCTATTCCTGAGATGCTGCCTAACCTGCTGTGCTTTAACCAGCAACACATTTTCAGCAAAGTCAGGATGCTTTCTGTATAAAGGGTGAGGATGCAAATGATGGGCAGCATAACCACCTGTCTTGACTCCTTCTGCTCTATTATGAGCTGCTTTTGATATTATGGGAGATTAAAGTGGGTAGCACAGCCATTACTGTTGGTGCAGGTGGGGTGATGTCCGAAATGAGTGAGTAGGCAGCACAGAGGGCATACAGGGTAAGGAACGCTGTGATTGGTTTGGGTGAAAATGAGTGATCATGGTAATATGGGAGTGTGAACCTTGGTGGGAGGTGATGCAGTAGCAGAGATAAAGTAAGTGTGAGGTTTCAGAGAGAACATTTTAGTGTTGTGGAGAAGGAATGGGTTAGTGGGTTGAAAATGGCAGATGGAGCCCAATTTGGATAAATGCAAGTTGTTGCATTTTGGTGCAACAGACAGGGGCAGGACATATACAATTATTGGGAGGGCCTTGGGTAGTGTTGTAGAACAGAGGGACCTTGGATTCAGGTGCATAATTCCTTCAAGTTTGCGTCGCATATAGGGAGGGTATTTAAAAGGTGTTTCGCATGCTTGCCTTCATTGCTTTGAATATAGGAACTGGGAAGTAATGTTGAGGTTATACAGATCATTGGTGAGGCCTCTTCTGGAATACTTTGTCCAGTTCTGGCTGACCTGTTACAGGAAGGATATTATTAAGCTGGAGAGAGCTCATAAGAGATTTACCAAGGTGTTACCGAGTATGGAAGGCTTGAGTTATGAAGAAAAGCTGGATAGGTTGGGATTTTTCACTGGTGTGTAGGAGGTTGAGAGGCGACCTTACAGAAGTTTATAAAATCATGAGACGTATAGATAAGGTTAATGGTAGATGCCTTTTCTGTAGGATGGGATTTCAAGACTGGGGGGGGGGGGGAACACGTATCATTTTAAGATGAGAGGAGAATGATTTAAAAATGACATGGGGGCAAAGTTTTTACACACAGGGTGGTTTGCATGTGGAATGAATTTCTTGAGGAAGTGGTGGATGCTGACATATCTATAACATTTAAAAGACACTTAGATAAATATATAATTAGGAAGTTTTGGAGAGATCTGTGGACAGGCACATGTCAGTAGTTTAGTTTGGGATTATGTTTGGTATAGACTGGCTGTACTGAAGGGTCTGTTTCCATGCTCTATGTCTCTGTGACTCTAGGTCATTGACCTTGACAGGGCTGGGATTTCCTCTAAGAGAAAGTAAGGATTGCAGATGCTGTAGAGCAGAGTTCAAAAATGTGCCGCTGGAAAAGCATAGCTGGTCAGGCAGCATCCAAGGAGCAGGAGAGTTGATGTTACAGGCATAAGCCCTTCATCGGGAATATGGGGTGGAGGGATGGGAGCTGGGAGAAAAATAGAGGGGTGTGGGGCTGAGGGGGAAGGTAGCTGGAAAGACGATAAGTAGATGCAGTGATGGTGATAGGTTGGAGTGGAGGGTGGAGGGGATAGTGGGAAAGGAAGATGGATAGGTGGATCAGCTCAAGAGGGTGGTGCTGAGTTGGAAGGTTGGATCTAGGATAAGGTTAGGGTAGAGGAGATGAGGAAACTGGTGAAATCAATGTTGATGTCATATGGTTGGAAGGTCTCAAGGTGGAAGATGAGGCTTTCCAACTGCAGGTGTCAGATGGCTAGGATTTGGCGGTGATGGGGGCCCAGGACTTGTATGTCCTTGGTGGAGATGGTCTTGTGTCATTGCCTCCACAGCTGGTTCTGAGGGAGGAAGACATCTTATGTTGGTGTCACACTGGCCAACAGGAGATCAAAGTCACGCCCCACAAAGCAGAGCATTAATTTTCCCCAGTCTATCATAATTGGGGAAAGTGTCAGCAACCGTACCAGACTGGCAGTGCTTGTCAAAGAAATGAGCCTTCAAACATGGTACGGATATAAGGAATGCCAGCTTTCAATAAATATCCGGTGATTGGGGATTCTTTCCAGGAATAGCACATGGCAATATGAGGTGGAAATTGAATGTGAGGGACACTGTAGGGATATTAATGAGTTGCATTTGGTTTGATATAGCGAGCGAACTTGCTTGGCCTGAAGTGACAAATCCTGAGACAAAACTCGGCACAAATTGGACAACGCCTCAAAAATGTATGATTCCGCCCATATTACCTGCTTATACTTTACAACCTAGCCCCTAGCCTTTGCACCACCTCCCTAAGTGAGCATTTATGTCCTTATCTAATTGTGGGACCCACTGGGCCTCCTTCATGGGCCTGTTGGAGTCTTGGCAGCATCCAACCTTTCCAGTGAGAAGTGGAAGCCCAACTCTCCAGTTCTTTAGTCCAATTGCAATCTGTTATGACTGTGGACAGGCTTCTTCTGAGCCTCCAGGCTTGCTGACATCTTTTCTGGAGCTGAAGGGGCTGGTGATCTAGGCAAAAGTGAGGACTGCAGATGCTGAAAATCGGAGTCTACATTAGAGTGATGCTGGAAAAGCACAGCTGGTCAGGCAGCATCCGAGGAGTAGGATGCTGCCTGACCGGCTGTGCTTTTCCAGCATCACTCTAATCTAGGGGCTGATGATCTGTCAGTTCTTCTCTCACTACCAACTCCACTGTGATTTTCTGCCCCATATTCTTGTGCAGACAGAGTGAGGTGCAGGAAACCAATTCCTCTGTAGAAAGTGGGTTGGCTACTATAATGAAGCCACGTTCTTTCATTCTGTTTCTGATCGTAGGTGGCTGGGATTTTTGAGCTTTAATAAGCTCAGCAGCTTAAAGGAAGCACCAATGCCTGAATCCAGGAGGGCGGTGACTTTACAGCAATGCTTACCGACCACAAGTACAGCAGTGTTTCCTCAAAATCGAACAGGTTTTCTTTTAGAAAACACCCATTCCTGCATGAAAGCACCTAACAGCTGCAGATTCTGGAAATCAGAAACAAAAACAGAAATTGCTGGGTAAACCCTGCAGGGCTGACAGCTTCTGTGGGAGAGAAAGCAGAGTCTCTCAAGCTTGCTGCAGTGCTCCAGTGAAGTTCAGCACAGCTACAAGAATAGCGTCTCATTTTCCACTGGGAGACTCTGCAACTTTTGGGACTCCATATTGAGTTCAATACTTTTTGGAGCCTGGACATCTATTCCTTATCCAACCCTCACCCATCCCGTTGTCATCACATGGGCTGTGACCACAACCATCCCATTGTCATCACATGGGCTGTGACCACAACCATCTCATTGTCAGCCACTAATGGTCCTCACTAGCAGCAATTAATCCCACCAGGGTGACCTTTATCTGCCCAACTGTTGTTTCCTCTCTCTCTCTCTCTCTCTCTCTCTCTCTATATGGGCTCCATCTCTCCCGTCGTTTACTCCTCTCCCCTCCGCCCACCTCTGCCTGCCACCTCCTACCCCATCTTTTGCATAAATACCAACCTTTTCTTAATTGCAATCAGTTCTGAGGCAAGTCCCAAAACATTAACTAGCAATTTTTGTGTTTGTTATTCATTCTTGCACAACCTGTCTGCTGTCCTCCAACACCATTGGACCATCCTATCATCATCATCCAGCCACTTGTATTCATTTCAAATATTACTGAATGATCATCAGTTCATATTAGGGTGCCCCTGAACCACCGTCTGACTAACTCCATACAGCTCTCCAACATCCCTCCCATCCACCCCTGGTCCCTGTCCCCTTTTTACAGGCTAAAGCCCAGCTGATTCATACTGAAAGGGAAGAACAAACTCAAGTAGGGTCACACAGCAAACATTGCTGAAAATGTGTTGCTGGTTAAAGCACAGCAGGTTAGGCAGCATCCAAGGAATAGGAAATTCGACGTTTCGGGCATAAGCCCTTCATCAGGAATGGCTTATGAAGGGCTTATGCCCGAAACGTCGAATTTCCTATTTCTTGGATGCTGCCTAACCTGCTGTGCTTTAACCAGCAACACATTTTCAGCTGTGATCTCCAGCATCTGCAGACCTCATTTTTTACCCTCACACAGCAAACATGGCCAAGTTTTATTTTCATCTGTTTTAATTCTAATTAAAGGCTTAGAAGTGTATTCATTTTCCTTTATAAGAGACAACAGTCGATAACTAGTAGAAAGTTATGTGGCAACAATGCAGGCAATTCTTTTGCCTACAATTTTGAGTATCATAAAGCTTTCTCATTTCATTTCCTTTACTTCCAGAATGTGCACACGAATAGCGAGGATATTACTATTGCTTATTCACAAGATTACAAGCTTAGGTACAAATTTAAGGTCATCTGACTATATGTATGGCTGCTTGCACCTACCCCTTCATTCAATATGCTTTGTAACATACATTAAAGCACACAATGTTTAAATACCTGGTGAGTTGGTAAGTCTTTGTGGGGAGAGAGAAATTCAGAATTCACTTTATAAGTCAAGGGGATTACAGTCAAACTGTAAGTAGTTAACCCTCAACTAGAGGGTTAACAGTTTTACACAGCAGTGAAAACAAAGGAGTAAATGGAAACTCTGTGGAAAATAGGACGGATCAAAGACATTTGGATGGATAATGGTGCAAGAGAGAAGTGAATGGCAAGGAGTTAAGTAAAGAACCAAAATATAGATCCAATGGAACTGTCATGGTAACAGAAGACCAGCATCTGTAGTCATAAACGAAATGATGGGAGAGTTTATTACCCAAAGTTATTGCAATAAATGTTAAATTTTGAAAGCTGTAAATTGTTTAATTGAAACATAGTTAGCTGTTTGTACCTTGCACCAAATAATACAGTAAAATTTAGAGGAAGAAATGGAAGCTGTTTATCAGCAAAATACTGAAATACAGGAAATGTGGAATGGCATAGAGCAATGAAAGGCAACCAACCTATGCTTACATTATACTTTGGGCAGTGGGATCACAGTGAGATCTATCTGCAGCTAGATAGAGTCTTCTTTCATTGTAAATATTTGTGTAGTTTAACTAAACCTGGCTTTTAAGCTTAAAAGCTCTTATTTTCAGTCACAAATTGTACTGTGGATATCTCTTAATTATGTTTTCCCATTTCAGTTCCTTTACTCCCAGGATGTGCGCACAAATACTGAAGACATTATTGCTGCTTGTTCACAGGATTACATGTTTCGATATAAATTTAAGGACATCTGACCATACATATGAATCCTTGTGTCACGCAGTTGTCCTTTTTTTTCTAAAAGCTGTTCCTTGGCTCAAGGAGACTCTGTCCTTGATTTTTTTTCTGAGGGACAATAAACCGGGCTGTGCTCCGAACAGTCTGGTTTGGTACAGCGATGAAAAGGACTTTGAGAGGCCTTTTGTTTTTATGTAAGCAGATGAGACTGAGGCCAAAGTGGTCATTCTTTCACAGTGACCTGTGTAAAGAGGTGGGAGTGCTCAGATGAGCTGAGCTGAGCAGTTTTATTTCAGCCTTGAACTGATTGGAAGTTCAACAGGGAGTGTGTCAAAACTCACTCTCTTTTCTGCCCTTCAATTTCAACCTGTAAGCATGTGTTCCATTTATGCTGGGTTTTAAAGGGATTGTTGTGCATATTTGGAACAGCATAATTAAGTCTAGTTGGATAGGTTGAGTTCTGTAGGGGTTCTTGATTCTGTTCTTTTGTGTTTCATTGTCTAATTTTGTGAATAAATGTTTGTTTTAAATTCTAGTAAGCAACCTAGCTAGCATACTCTGGGTAATGTACACTGTACACTTACTGAAAGAAATTGCAAAGTTATGGTCTTGGGCTGCCTGCTTAAGAATGTTTTGAGTGGCCTGGCCTAGTCCATAACAGACTGGGGGCTCTTCCAGGATTTTAAACAGCGAGTGGTAGGTGCTAGTGTCATTTTCACTGGTGTTACTTTGGTTGGGTAGACAAGGCTTTGGATCGTTCTGGTCCTTTCAATCACCAAAAGTTTTCTGGAAGTGGATGTGGTGACTTTGGAAGGTTTTGCAAAACATGAATAAGACCAAGTTGCAAGAATAAGCAGAGAAGCTGGAATTGGAACTGCCTGCTTCTGTGAGGAAAGGAGAGATAATTACAGCAGTAGCTCAGCATTTAAACTTGCTGGAGAGACCATCAGAATCTACACAGATGGCAAGAATTCAATTGCAAATGAAACAGCTTGAGTTAGAGCTGAAAGATAAGGAAAGGGCAGCAAAAATGAAGCCGTTTGAGTTTCGATTAGAAGCAGAAGAGAGGCAAAAAGAGAGCGCAGCAGAACTGAGAGAAAAACAGAGCAGCATAAAAGAAGGAAAATGAGAGAGCAGAGAGAAAAAAGTGTTGAACTTCAAAAACTGACACTTAAAAAGGAAAGTTAGCTTAAACACTGGAGATAAAGGCTGAGGGTAGGCTTCGTGAGGAAGAGAGTGAGGAGGAGCAAACCCCTGGTAGTCAGAAGCTCAGTGAGAAACTGTTTGTATGTTCAAGCATTGCCGAAATATGATAAGAAGAACATGGAAACTTTTTTCATCTTATTTGAAAAGGTGCCTAACCAAATGCAGTGGCCAGTGGCGCAGTGTGAGTTGTGTTGATCCTAAGAAAACATGTAGGTAGGGCTAGTGAGGTATTTACATCCCTATCAGAGGAAGTATCTGGGGAGTATATGGAGGTGAAAAAAGCCATTTCAACTCCTTGCACCAAAAGCCTAAAGACAATGTTTCAGGAATCTAAGGAAGGTCCCTGGTCAAACCTATCTCGAGTTTGAAAGGATCAAACAGATTAATTTCGATAGATGGATAAGAGCTTTAAAAATCAAGCAAACCTATGATGCCCTTAGAGAGATAATTATTTTGGAGGAATTCAAAAATTCACTGCCTGAAATGATGCAAGCTCATGTGGAAGAGCAGACAGTTAAAACAGCCAGGTTAGCAGCTGAAGTGACTGATGATTATGAGCTGGTCCATAAAACACGGTTTGGTTTTCAGAATCAATTTCAGTCCATGAGGAATAGAAACTGGGGCAAAGAGAAATCCTCACGTGGAAAGGGAAAGGTAGACCTCAGTGAAGATCATAGGGAGAGTTCACCACAGGTAATAAAGAAACCATTGAGGGGGACAAAGAAGTTAAAAAGTTCTGGTGTTTTCATTGTAATAAAATGGGCCACACAAAATCACAGTGTTGTTGAGCGAGGAGAAAGCCAAGTATAGGAAAACTAGACAAGCCTGGAAGTTTTGTTGGACTAGTAACAAAAAGCACAAGGGAAGTTAGACAACTGCCTCAGAGTGTACAAGATGATCAGAGTTTGATTAAGGAGCAACTATAGATCTGCTTAAAAAAATGTACATGCAAGGGTCAAGTTTATTCACAGATGTCAGGAGTGGCAGGTAAGGAGGTTACAATATGAAGGGACACAGGATCCTCTTAGTCTGTAATGCTGAAGGATGAGGAGATATGCACACCTGAGAGACTATTGCTAGAGAAGGTACTGGCAACAGGAATTCATGCTGAGACAAAAAGTGCTCAGTTATGTAGTGAAGCTAGAGAGTCTAGAGAAGAGTGGAGAACTTGTGGTAGGAGTATTGGACAAACTCTCAGCTTCAGAAATACAATTTGTCCTTGCAAATAATATAGCTGGTTCACCAGTAGAAGTGCTGACTACTCTAGTTGAAAAGCCAGTGGAGACACAGGCAACTAAAGAATATTTATCCAAGACTTTTCCCTGATTGTGTGATCATAAGATCACAGAGGCACAAGTTGAAGCAGATGAGACACAGATAAGCTAGCTGACATAGAGTTATCCAAAACCTCCTTTGATCAGACAAGTGGAACAGAGAAAGGGCAAATATGTAAACATGCCAGTATCTTTAGCTCTACTAAACTGATTAAATTACAGCAGAAAGATAAGGAATTAAAACAGTTATATCAAAAGGCATTGACAAAGAAAGAAAGTGAATGCATTCCTGTGTTTTAATGAGGAAATGGAGGCCATCACACATTCAAGCAGATGAGAATGGGCAGAGATTCATCACCTTGTTTTGCCAGTAGGGTATAGAAAGGAGGTGCTGTGAGTGGCGCATGAGCTATCATTTGGAGGTCATTTAGGTGTGAGGAAAACACAGGCTAAAATACAAAGGCATTTTTACTGGCCTGAACTACATAAAGATGTAGTTGAATTTTGCCAGACATGTCATACATATCAGCTAATCAGAAAACCACAGGCAGTAATAAAATGTACACCATTAATTCCTATTCCAGCATTTGAGGAACCTTTCACAAGAGTCTTCATTGATTGCGTAAGTCCCCTACCTCAAACATAAAGTGGGAATAAATATTTAACAATAATGGATGTGTCGATTAGATTTCCAGAGGCAATCCCATTATGCACCATCACAGCAAAAAAGGGTTGTAGAAGAATTACTTAAATTTTTTACTAGATACAGAGTGCCAATAGAGATCCAGATCAAGGATCAGACTTCACATCCAAACTATTCAAGGAGGTTATGGATAACTTGGAAATAAAGCAATTCAAATCGACTGCGCACTATCCGGAATTGCAGGGACCACCAGAGAAATGGCATCAAACATGAAAGACCATGTTGAGGGCTTATGGTCAGGATTATCCAGATGTTTGGGATAAGGGAGTTCCATTTGTACATTTTGCAATCAGAGATGCACCGAATGAATTGACCAAATTCAGTCCATTTGAATTAGTCTTTGGGCTTGAAGTGAGAGGACCATTAAAACTGATTAAGGAGAAATTAATAAGTCAGAATTCAGAGACAACCCATTTGAACTTTGTGTCAAATTTTAGAGAACAATTAAATAGAGCTGGAGAGTTGGCTAGACGGCGTTTAAAAGTATCACAACATATAATGAGACAGGAAGTGGATAAGAAACCATAAATTCACAATATTGAATTGAGGATAAGGTATTGATGTTATTTCCAGTAACAGATGAGCCTATAAAAGCAAGGTTTAGTGGACTGTAACAAATTGAGAAGAAATTGAGTGAGGTGAACTACTTGATAAGGATTCCAAAAGAAATCTCACAGAGTGTGTCATGTGAATATGCTCAAAAGGTATTCTGACAGGGAAGGAAAGCACGAGGCGAAGGTGTTAATGATTATAGCACAGAAGGAAGAACAAAGTTCAGAGGATTCTGAATTGGACATTCCTCAAATCAAATTGGGATAGTGAGGGAGTTGTCAAAAATTGGGGTAAATTATTGAGTTACCTTCCAAGAAAATCAAAATGATGTAAAAGAATTAGTACTATCACATGGGGAGATATGCAGAAATAAATTGGGAAGTACTAACCTAATTGCACATGGTGTAGAGATAGGAGATGCTGTTCTGATTAAGCAACATCCTTATAGGCATAACCCTCTGAAATTGGCATAGGTTCAGATGGAGATAGAATGCATGCTCCATGATGGCATAATCAAAGTGAGTTACAGTGACTGGAGTTCACCTAGCGTCACAGTGCCAAAGCCAGATGGTAGCGAACGGTTATATGTGAACTATCTCAAAGTCAATGCAGTTACAAAGACTGACGCATATCCAATTCCACGGTTGGAGGACTGTGTTGAAAAAGTGGGACAAGCAACTTACATTTCTAAGTTGGACTTGCTCAGAGGCTACTAGCAAGTACCTCTGTCAGAGAGAGCAAAGGTGATTTCGGCTTTCATAACACCAAAAGGACTATATCAGTTTAAAGTCATGCCATTTGGTATGAAAATCACTCCAGCCACATTTCAGAGACTGACTAGATTACCCTATTGTGTGGTGAATATTGATGACCTGGTGATTTTTAGTCATCATGGAAGGAACATTTACAGCGTTTATTGGACTTGTTTGATCAATTTCAGAGGTGGTAAACCTAGGTAAAAATGAATTTGCCAAAACCCAATCACCTTCCTGCCATGTTATTGGACCTGGACAAATGGCCTCTCGGGATGCAAAAATGAAAGTAATTGCGGAATTTCCCTCACCGTCAACTGAAAAAGCAGCACTCTGGTTCCTGGGGTTGAGTGGTTTTACTGGAAGTTTGTGCCGAACTTGAGCAGTGTGGCTGCTCCACTCACCCAATTGTTAAAAAAGGGCAAGAAGTTTCAGTGGAAAAAGGCATTTGACGGCCTAAAAACTATGTTAACTGCCTCAGTATTAGTCACACTGGATTACACAAAGTCTTTCAAGGTGGCCATCAATGCCAGTGATGTGGGTGTTGGTGTGGTGCACCTGCAGGAGGATGACGAGGGAATAGAAAGATCCATTGGGTATTTTTCCAGGAAATTGAATGTTCATCAACAGAAATTTTCAACACTGGAGAAAGAGACTTTAAGCTTGGTGTTGGCATTAGAACATTTCAGTGTTTATCTTACCTGCAATGCATCTGAGACCATTGTATACACTAATCATAACTCATTGACATTTGTGGAAAAATTTAAGGACAAAAATGCCAGACTGTTTAGATGGAGCTTGTTGTTGCAGCCATTCAGTTTGACAATTGTGCACGTGGCAGGTCGTGAAACATGATTGCTGATGCGTTATTGCGACGCGAATGAGATACAGGGGCAATCGATGGCAGGTGTGCCGTGGCCTGAATTTGCATGTGTGCATGTTTACGGTTAGTACAGTGTATATGTGTGTTTAGACTACTAATGGGTTTTGAAGGGTTAAAAATGAAGCCATCTTTTGGCGTTGATAGTTCATTTTTTTAAAGGCGGGATGTGTCACAAAACTAGTCCCTTGGTTCTAAAAACTGTTCCTTGGTTCAAGGAGACTCTGTCCTTGATTTTTTTCAGGCAGGCAATAAACCGGGCCGGGCTCCAATCAGTCTGGTTTCGTACAGAGATGAAAAGGATTTTGAGAGGCCATTTGTTAATATGTAAACAGATGGGACTTCAGGCCAAAGTGGGCAAAGAAGTGACCCATATAAAGAGAGAGGAATGCTCATCTCTCTAGCTGAGCTGAGCTGAGCAGTTTTAGTTCAGTCTTGAATTGGTTGGAAGTTCAACAGGGAGTATGTGGAATCTGTCTCTCTGCTGCCCTTCAGCTTCAACCTGGAAGTATGTGTTCCATTTATACCGGGTTTTAAAGGGAGTTTGCTTATTGGGACTGTTGTGTATATTCTGAACAGCATAATTAAGTCTAGTTGGATAGGTTAAGTTCTGTAGGGGTTCCTTGTTGTGTTATTTCTGTTTTGTTGCGTAATTTTGTGAATAAATGTCTGTTTTAAACTCTAGTAGTCAACCTAGCTGGCTTACTCTGGGTATTGTTCACTGTACACTTACTACAACAAATTGCAAAGTTATGGTCTGGGGCTGCCGGCTTAAGAATGTTTTGAGTGGTCTGGCCTAATCCATAGCACTTGCATCTACCCTCTGCCCAACATGTTATGTTATGATCTTCTGCTTCAACTCCAATTGCCTTCCTATGTCCCAGATCCCATAGCCACAAGGAGAAAGCAGAACTATGTCCATAGATTTATTTGTTTATGACAAAGCTGCTGTTTGTCTGTGCACCAATATCTACTCTTTACACAAGTTTATTAATCTAAAATATATTCCTTGGTCAGCATAAAGAAACTCAACTGGTGGAGGGGCAATCATAGAATCTCTTAGAAGTTCCAAAGGTAATAGATATGAGGTGTATCTGAGAACAGATAAATAGCAATTACTATTCTGATAATGGAAAGGCATAAGGTAAAAGCTACAGGCAAGTTGACCTGATAACAATATTATGTCAAATATTCCAGGGTGTAACATGATATTTTGAGTATTCACTCAAAAATCACTCAGACAACAGAAGTAATCTTGTCATAATCAAAATACTTTTGGAAACAATAGGTCATGGCTCATTAATCTACTGAAAGTCTTTTGAAGAGAGAACTAAACCAATGAATGAAACACATTGGGGAATATGATTTGAGTGAAATTTTCAGATGGCATCTGATCAATTTGGTATACGTGAGATTTTCAAAGAAGTTTGTGGCTCATGATCTGAAAGGCACATTGACAAGCTGGAATATCTATTAAAAAGCAAAAGGTGTTCACAAATGCAAAACCAGAATGTATTGTCTGAAGATCAGTGACTAATAGAATCCTGAGGAGATCCATTCTGAGTGTCTGCTGTTTATATCATCTTGAAGTGAGAAGGATGCTTCAAGAAGCTGTGTAATATTTGTTAACACAAAGCTGAGTTTTCAGTTAACTTGTTTATGAGAGATTGATTATGTGTAAAAGGGATTTGGGCAAATTAAGTGTGTGGACTAAAGCAGAGAAAATTAATTTTATTGCTGCTAAGTTTATATTAATGCACATTGAACTTGGAAATTAACAGTAATAATGGAGAGTGAGAATTGAGAAGGTTATGTGTACTGACTTTTGATAGTATCTGATCAAAAATGTGTGGGTAACCAGATTAACTGGGCAATTAGATCAACCTCAGATATTTGGTTATAAGTGAAAGCAAATTATGTTAACCTCAGTATAACTTTTTGCAAGACTACTTTCAGTATGGTTTCTACATACTAACTTGGGACACTTGGTAGTTATCTTTTAATTGTTTTTAAAGTCTTGTTAATTAACTAGGGATTCATATGTGTTTCTATCTATGTGGTTGTTGAGGTAGGAGGTATTTGTAATGTTTAACTCCCTGAAGAAAAGATGTAAAGATTGGCTCCAGTTCTCTCCTCAATGATTGGTTTTATAGAATATATCAACACTGATGCAAGGAGTCATGTCTAACTTGGATGATTTCAAATTCAGACCACAAGCTGTAGAGACATCTCAAAGAACAAAACGTTTTTTCATTTAAAGAAAAATATTTAAAAAGCACATGATTCAAATTTTAAAGATCATGGGAATCATGAATAAAATGAATATCTTCAGGACATTTTTGATGAACTGTCCAGACAGAATTTGGACACAGGAATGCAAGCTTGATTGTTTTGTGTAGGGTGGTCTTTATTTTTGAAGGGGAGAGTCCTTGTGGAAGGGAAGTTAGATTTTCAACATAAGTAATTCATGCTGACTTTATTGTTTTTAAAAGAGAGCTGTACAATTGCATCTTTAACAGTCAGGGTGATGGTTGGAAAGGTAAATAATAGAAATAATTTATTATGAAATATAAGGAAGATATGTGTTCATACACTGATGGGGACTAAAAATGATTTTCTGAAGCGTGTAATTGATCAGAATTAAAATTGTGGATTTTATCATGAAGCTAAAATTATACAAATGTCCTGAATTGTTACCTAGCCTGGGGATTACAAAACATCATGAACACTTGCATTTCTAACATATTTTAAAAGTACCTACTGATGCACTTGAAGTGTCATAACCAACAAGGCTATGGACACAGAGCTGGTAAGTGGTATTTGATTGACTAGCTACTTGATGATCAGTGTAGGAACAGCACGCTGAACTGCCTCAATTTGTGATGCAAATGTCTCTATAGGTATGATCTCTGAGGTTTATCTGTAACTCACTTCCATTAGCAGACTGAATGCCCTGCAAGAAAGTCTAATATTAGTCAGATGTTTTTGGTCTGTCATAGGAAGGGATAGGGGGATGGCGGTGGGGTGAATGATTACAGGGAAGATGACTGATTTGACTGATTGCTCATATGCAAGTAAGTTTCATAAGCAAAAGATGTTTCTGGCTGTTGTGTACAGGAGAGGTTGAGATTCTGTTGGGTAAAACCATATAAGTTGATACATATGCTGCAGACCCCATTCCAATATTGTGTTTCTAAAAGGCACAAAATAGCATATCTACTTTGAGGACAAAAGTGAACCATTTTAGATTACCTCGCTATTTAGGAAGGAGCCATGAAAAATGAGAGTTCTACCAGAGGTCACAGTCTATTGGAGCATGTTAAAGCGATGGAGTATTGTGGTGTGTGAAAGCAAAATCCAGAACTATCTGGGAAGTAAATTGCATTTGGAGGAGGGGTACAACATTATAACAATAGCCACAGAATTGCTGATTATTATTCTTGTAACTGTCTCCACACAGCTACATTTCATGGATTGCTTTGTTAAATCGTAGAAACAATACTGCAAAATTTATTGATTCCGTCCCTATGGAAAATTAAAGGCATTTAGATGCCTCATTAAATAAATAATGAAGCTTTTTTGGAAATTGCCTATTGACCAACATACCGCAAATGACTGATTAAATTCTGCATGAAAATCAGCACTGTGAGGATCCTGGAATCTCATTAAAGTGAAAGATGGGCATGCTAGGATTTAACTACTCAAGGTTTCACCAATGTGTTGATTCATTGAAAAGCATACTTCGTAACCTAAACAGAAGTGTGCAATAAATAACTGACTGTGGTCATTTTATTACCACGGCATTTCATAAGAGTTGTTCCCTGACACCATATGTGGCTGTAATGATAGATTTGATTAAGTAACATTTTTTAAAAATACGGAATAGAGAGAATTTAATTTTCTTTGTGAATATATATCTTAAACTGCAACTGTTGGTGATATAAACAGGACTGCTGCATAAAAAGAGGAGAAAGTGAGGACTGCAGATGCTGGAGACCAGAGCTGAAAATGTGTTGCTGGAAAAGCACAGCAGGTCAGGCAGCATCCAAGGAGCAGGAGAATTGACGTTTCGGGCATGAGCTGAAGAAGGGCTCATGCCCGAAACGTCGATTTTCCTGCTCCTTGGATGCTGCCTGACCTACTGTGCTTTTCCAGCAACACATTTTCAGTGCTGCATAAAAAGAGAAAAGAATTACTGTTTTAGACATCAAATATTCTCTTCAACAAGTATAGTTTTTGAAGCATTTAGTGATTTTGAAAAGAAAAAGATCAAAATGTAAAGTTAATTATCTGGTATTTGTACACAGCATAACAGAAATATGCCATTTGGTCCAAATGGTCAATACTGGTGTCAATGCGACAAATGAGATTCCTCCCACATGAATTCACTTCATCCTATCATCATACCTGTTTCCTTCTAGTACTTACGTCTTCATCTTAAATGCAACTTTCAACATAACTGCATTCATGCTACTCCTTTCAGCTATTCTATTCTCACCACACTCGCAATGAAGAATTTGCTCCTGAACTGGATTTATAAAATGCTTTAACCTCTAGTTTTGGACTCCAATGTGGATTGATTGAAGTTGCCATCCCTGCCATTTATCTAGGGGACTGACATAGAAATACAACATTATGTGTCCCTAAGTCCACTGATCTATGAACAACGTCAATAGTGGGCAGTATGGATAATGACTGACTGCTCCCTCTCCAACACAAACCTTGTAAATGCATTGGGTGGTCAAGCATTTTAAATATTGTGCTTAATTACTACATATACCAGCTATGTAAAGGAAATATGTGTTAGACATGACTATTCTTTTACAAATGCTGGAGACACATGGTATTCAGAGTGGCTTCTAATGCTTTTAAAATGCAACCCTCCCAGGTATTTGCTGACAGTAATGCTTTGACAGCAGATAAACAACCGATCGAAATGTCAAAAAGAAAACAGAGTAATGGAATATTGCACACATATAAGTGCACCAATAAACTGTATAGGGACCAAAGACAGTGTTGAAACTCTCGGAGAAGCTTGTCACATGCACAATGACATTAAACCCGACTTTACTGAGGGAGCAAACCACCACAAATAGAAGCTGACAAGTGTAATTTAACTGAAGACAGAACAAAACATGGCAAATTACAGAGCCTGCCTTCAACCACCAGTCAAACTGCTACAAATAAAGACAGAAAACGAGCTTGAAACATTGCAAATACAAAGCAGATCTGACCAGACTCACCACCACAGCTACAGAAGCAATTAGCAATCTGTAAAAGAAAAAGAAATGCATTTTGTTATGACTCCAGTCGAAGTTATTCTTGAACAAGTTGGATGCCAGACTGATACCTGGCTTCATGCTTCATTTTGTTTTGGTATTAATAGTGATCTCTCACTGAAACGTGAGTATGTAAGACTGCAGATTTTGCTTTAACAATAAAACAGAAGTTTAGTAACAAAAGAATTAAGATCAAATAGAATAAACCAAACTATCTACTTATAGCACAAATTCAAAGATTTTATGCACTTAGTAAAGGTATAATCCTATAACTCCCGAAAAAAAATTTCTTTATAAATTGGGGAAAAAAAAAGTGTAGTACTCAAAAGAAACCCGTGGTACAATACCAAAACATTCACCTTGTTTCGTACCAAAAACACTAAAATCCCTGTCCATAGCAACTTGATAGGTTTAGGTGACTTGTAAAGAATAGAACTTACACAAAATTTCTTCCCGGGGCTAATAATGCGCCTGCACTTAAGATTACTCAGCTTCTGATAATCTCTTTATTACTTTATATGAAAACCTCTGCTCTGGGACAAATACTCTCTTCTCTCAGATAATTTAGTTGCACTGTATCCTACCCTTCACAGGAGCACTGGTCAATCCAGCCATCTTCATGGAAAGGTATCACAGGATATCTTTCAACATTCAAAACTCAACGTTAAACTAAAAAAAAACTCTGTCTCTAGTCTATATGTTTCCTTTAAGCATAAAAACCCATTCCTGACCTTCTAAACTGGAGTTTATTTATCTTGTTTGGTTGTATAATGTACGTAAAAGCCCATTAATTCGAAAGCTGAGCCTCAAAAAAACTGTTTTAAGTAAATCGCTGTAGCTACAGAAATAATAAACTTATTAAGTTCAGACACACATTAGTAACACAAAACCAAAATCCAAAAATTACAATAATGAAATACATATGAATCACACTTTTTCTAACAGTTGCGCATGCCAAAAAACTTTACAAACAAATGAATTATTTTAAAACTTTTTTTGTGGAAATGGAGCAGCCAATTTGCACATAGTAAGCTCTCAAACAGCTGTCTGCTAATTACTGCATAATCTTGTGGTGTTTCTTAAGGGATTAACTCTGGATAGGTTAGCACATCGTACTTACCTGAAAGCACTTCACATGAGGTTTAATCAGACAAAACGGTGCATCAAACCAGATAAAGGATTTTGTGATTTTATGTATATTACAAGTTGTTCGGCTTTAACGCTCATTTTGTCAACGTAAATCCGCTGTCACGTGATTGACAAATTGGAGACATTGTTTCTAAAGGGCAAACTTTCAAAATGTGTGTTGGCTATAATGTGATTACATCACCAAACACTTTAAAAGCTGTTTCTAAAGCATGATCTTTCTATAATGGTGGGCTGCACAAGAATGCACCCATTGTGTTATAGAAGATCTGACTGCATGTGCAAAAGTTCAAAATTAATGGAACACAAAGGTCTCAGAGGGTTGTAAGGAGGCGAAAAAATGGGGGCAGGGTCAAGGTCGTGAAGGAATTTGAAACATGAATGAGTTGTTAGGGCATGAAATACTATAGTGACAACAGAGGCAAAATGCAGATGTGGATTTCAGTTGCTGGAGTCAAACTTAAATCAGAAAGTGCCGTAGAAAGTCAGCTAGACTGGTAGCAGGTGTGGAAAGGGCAAGAGTGAATGTTTGTATCCATATTTCTTCTTCAGAACACTAACTATTACAGCTAATATGATGCATGACCCATCTCTGATGTAACAATAGCATGATAAGCAAAAAGACTAGGTCAGATGTCAACAATATGTACCAGCCTAAATGATAGAATGACATTGTTTATATCTAGATTACAACTCAACAATCATAAAAAGTTTTAAAAAATGCTTAAAACATGTCTTCCAAAACATTCACACCAGCACAGTCACACTAATAGGAATGTAATGGACTGATACATTTTTTAAACAATAACGTGAAGATGTCATTTAAATTACAATCCAACAGATTGGGAGCAAAGTGGAAAAGAACACAGAAACAAAAACCTCAGTAAGCTGAAATGTTAACTCTTTTTTTCTCTCTCTGCAGTAGCTGCCAGACCTGCTGAGTGTTTGCAGCATTTTCTGTTCTAATATCAAAAAAAATCAACTTTGCTAATTTATTATTGAGAATGCTGGATATCTGAAAGAGCAAAAAAACATAAAATGCTACAGAATTGACATTCAGATTGATGAGAGTTCAGTTGGTTAACCATCAAGTTACAAATTTCAAGCACGCGGTAGGTTATTGAATTAAAGTCCAGCTCCAGAACTTTGTCCGCCAGCAAAGTGTATTTTGAGTTTGGATGCTCATCTGAAACATTTTCCATTCTTTGGATTTGTGAAGTAAATCATTTTGCATATGGAAAAGCATCCCAAAATTTTACAAAAAAATGATGAACGGTTGTGGTCATTACTCTTCGGTAGATGGTGTCAAAATACCATGTTTCCATTATCACAAATGTCATATTGCTTTGGAAGTCCTTTGCTGGCTCTAAAGCATTTTGGAAACTCACAGTATCATTAAAATAAAGCAAACAACCAGATCTTTACTACCTGGTAGTTTGAGTTTGGAAATTTCTCTGCTCAGCAGACCTACCTCAGTTTGAAGCAGCTGTTCACACAAAACCCATGCTCAGTTATGGGATAGAATTATGGCAACTGACCTCAGAAGCAAACCCCAGGTTACCACGGTGGGGGGGGGGGGGGGGGGTGGGTGAACACTGAGGTGTACTTGTTAGAAGGCCTGCTTTGATTCTTTAGAACTTTTCCTGGTTATAATAAAAGTAGTCAGGCCCTGCAACATTCAATCTCATGTTCTTTACCCAACACCCCATGGTCCCCCCTACGATTCATAAATGGATTAACTCTGCGGGAGTCTTATTTTGACAGCTGAAGAGAAAAGTTGACACTGTTTCATTGACATCTTTATGTGGTTATGTTATTCTTTGTTGTAAGATTTATTGACAATGTCCCAATGATTATTTGTGCAAGATTAAGATGTATGAGATGTGTGAAGTTTTTTTTCCCCATTGATACCTCAGTTGGTTGCTTGTTTTGAAGCTTCTTTTAGGTTCTAGAAACACCTGTTTCTACAAAATAATATCAATGAGTGTTTTTTTTTCTAAATAGTTTCACACTTTCCATTATTATTCCAGGGTTTGTTAGTTCTGTTTGTAATGTATACTAGGTGAATGGGCATGGAAGGACCATGGCTTGGCAAGGAGGATCATGGGGAACATGACCAAGATCTTTTAACCTTATCTTTGAGTGGTGTTGGATCTCAGTTTCTGTTTCATGACACCTCTGAAATCTGTTAACCATAAATTATAGAAAAGCTGGTTGAACGCCAGGAAAATTGCAGGCAACTAAGAGATGTCTATTCTGCAATGCAGCCGGCCAGGTTGGTAATCCAGGCTCCGGTTAGGGATCTGTGCCTTTATCCCACGCCACCAAACACTGGGTGTCTGGTAATGGGGATGGGAATTCCAGAATCAGACACAGCCTGCCATTTTAATAGCTCCAGTGTCTTGCTGACTTAATGAAAATTCAGCTCAAAGTTCAAATGGTTGATTCGCTCTTTTTAAATTAATAATTCTCAACCCCTCAAGTGTGCTTAGGGAGATATTTTAAGTAAGCAACTGGAGTGTTTTCTACCTTAAAAGAGCTATATTATGGCAATATGTTGTATTGCCTGCTGTCCTTCTTACCATTCCACCAAGCAACATTAAATTCCTTTTCACAACTGTCAATCTACTTTGTGACAAAATAAAAAGCTTATTCCACATGCTCACTTATGACATGCTCCCTAACTAGAAAAGAACATGCAGTACAGTTAACCTGCCTTGACAGCCTTGGCAACTGATTGCCGAGTTTATAGTTGAATACTCAGTCAAGTTATGGGAGCTAACATAATTAATGATAAATGTGGCTGGTGGTTTGTCTTATTGGTGACAGTGGTTGACAATCCCACTCTTTGCATATACGTCATGTGTCTCCAAGCTATCCTTGTACTTGAATATTCATCTGAGAATGAATAAGCAATGTTTTACCACAGTAGATGTTCTGCCCTTTAACAAATACAAATCAGTTTCTTTCTAGTTTGTTGGTGAGAGCAGTTGGTTTACTATCTATATATATTGATCATTTTGCTAACTTGGCAATAATCTCACTACAGCTTTAAAGCAATGTGTTCCAATTTTTCGAAATGGTTCCCTCCAGTCAGGTAATGTGAAAGGCAAAAAAATTCTAGAAATGTCCACTGCTCTCAGATGTCATATTAATCGGTTTGCATATATGCAAAATCTACTTCTGTAACTGGACTGTAAAGATATGCCAACATTAGAACAATGTTGACATATCCTCAATGTAAGAAAAATAATCATGATTAACCACAGTGATATTGTGCCAATACTACATCCTAAGACCGCTCAGAAAAATTTCTGAAGTTTCAACTGATGAAACCTTTGATTAATGCAGCATTAAATTTGTTCTAACCTAGATCAGGTTACCTTCTCTGGTTAATCAGGTAATCTTGGAAATAATGTGATTTGACATATTTGGAGCCTTGGTGATGATAATTGTAATCTTAAAACAGAAGTTGATTTTGAAAGTTTGGATTGTGGATGAAACAGCTGGTTTGCTGAGTTGCATGTCATTACTAGAGTGCTGCTGCTCTGAAGTTGTGACAAGCCTCAGTCCTGTGCTTACTGTCTCGTTTTGGTTTCTGGTCCAACAATGCCTCAATCTTAAGACTTAGAGCCTATTTTCCAAATCTTGCAAGTCTCTCCTTAACTTGCAGCCATACAACATTTTAAGGACACTTTGGTCTTCTAAATTGGTCACATCCCTAATTTTCAGACTCCCTGATTAACAACATAGTCCTAAGCGCTAGAATTTCCTGACTAAGCCTATAAACCTAATTGTAACTTCACCTAAATTCTAATCCTGAACTTAACCCTAGCTCTCTCTGCATATTGCTGATGCTTTATCAAACCCAACCCTTTGTGGTCCTGATATCTCATTATGTGAGCCAGTATCAAATATTGTTTGACGATGTTTCTGTGAACTTCACTAATTTATCTCCTTAACCTAAGGTTCTCATCTCTGGAAATAATCTTGTGTAACCTGTTATGTATTCTATTGCTTCACCCTCATCATCAAGTGTAGTGCTGAGAATTGGTCAGAATATACCATTTGAAGTCAAACTTATACAGTTTCAGTGTAATCTTCCTGCTTTTGTATTTTATGTCACTGTTATTCAAGTCTAAGCTACTGTGCACTTTATTAATCACTGTCGCCACCTATCCTGCCACCTCAAATGACTTACACATTGGTCTTTCGGCTCCTGCTTATCCTTTCGAGTGGTATCCTTTAATTTATACAGTTTCTCCATGTTCTTTCGATCATAAATATATCATTTCAGATTCCTCAGCAGACTTTCAGCAGCTTCCCCAGTGCTAAAGTTAAACTGCGCATTTCTTTATAAACTTTTTTGAAGAAGGACATAACATTTGCAGTTCTCTAGTTCTCTGGCCTCACATCTGTGTCCAGGTCCAAAGCCCTGCATTTTCCAATCTCACTTCCTGCAATGTCCTTGAATGCATCTCATCTGGTCCTAATGTCCTGTTAACTCTAAGCACCGGCAGCTAATTCAAAATGTCTTTATTGACAGTATTGAGCCCTCTCTTGCCTGAGGTTCCTCCTCTATCACCGTGGCCTGAGTAACATCTGATAGACAAATAAAAACCGAAAGAACTGTGAATGCTGAAAATCAGAAACAAAAACAGAAAATGCTGGAAAAGCTCAGCAGGTTTGGCAGCATTTGTGAAGAGAAATCAAATTTAGCATTTCAGGTCTGGTGACCTGAAGAAGGCTCACAGGAACCGAAATGTTAACTTTGATTTCTCTTCATAGATGCTGCTAGACATACTGAGCTTTTCCAGAAACTTCTGTTTCTGATCGACAGATGCCTAACCCCATATGGAAATCCTCGTTTTGGCTGTTTATAAACCCTACCCCTCCTTCTACCACCATTTTTATGTGCCTACAGAAGATCTTTCAAATCACCTTTATTTTAGATGCCAAAACCTTCTTATTAATATTTCCTCTTTGCTTCGCTTATTTGCATTTTCACTTTCCTTCTGAACATTTTGTTCTTGGCTTTGATCTTATTTATGTTTACGACTTGACACCTCTCATAAGTACACATTTCCTTCCATATCTTTTATTCTCTCTCCATTTTCATCCAGGGGATTCTGGATCTGTTGTTCCAATTCTCCCTTTTGAAGGAATATATTTTGACCGTATACAAACCAGTTCTTCTTTAAAGTTAGCCCATTGTTCAGCTACAGTTTTTCCTGCCAATCTTTGGCTCTGTTCTCTCTGGCCCAGCTCACTTCTGGCCCC
Source organism: Hemiscyllium ocellatum (assembly GCF_020745735.1). Taxonomy (NCBI): domain Eukaryota; kingdom Metazoa; phylum Chordata; class Chondrichthyes; order Orectolobiformes; family Hemiscylliidae; genus Hemiscyllium; species Hemiscyllium ocellatum. Next base: position 23,794,471 of record NC_083406.1, on the reverse strand, counting down.
ATTGGTGCTGGTTCTCTCCTGGTTAGTTATTTTTACTCTGGCTTGCCCATTATACTTTTCTACCGCCATTCTTAGCCTTGTGATAGGAGGATTACTGTCCTCTAAATGTCCCTTCATTGACACTTGGTCTGTTTGGCCCACCTTATTCTTAAGAACCAAGCTTCACAGTGCTTCCTTTCTTGTTGAACTGATCACGCACTGCTGGAGGAAATTCTCATGAACACAACCTTTGAACGCTTGTCCTTCTCTGCCCTTAACATTACCACAACACAGTCTATATTTGGGAATTAAAATCCCTTTATGTAACCACACTGTAATGTTTCCACTTCTCTGTAATTTCCTTGCAGATTTATTTCTTTGCATCTTTTCCACGAGTTGTTAACTACACTGAGAAATATAATTGAATCCCCCTTATTGCTGAGCTCTAGCCAGACTTATTCTGCCCCCTAGCCCTCCAAGACATCCTACTTCACCAGTACTGCAATGTTTTCCTCAACCCTCATCCTTTTCTTTCTTTTCTATCTTTCCTGAGCATGCAGTACTTTGTTTATGCTGTTATTAAACTCCAGTAATCTCTTCCATCCTCTTACAGGGTTAGTACAAAACCTGCCTGACAACAGTAGCAAAATGTCCCAAAATAATTCAGTTCCAGCTCTGTTCAGGTGCAACACATCTGACTTAGACAGTTACCATCTGCTCCAGAGCTTATCCCAATGGCCCAGGAATTGGAAGCTTTCCCTCCTGCACTATCTTTACTGAACTAACACTCTTTGATACATAACGGTCTGGATTTTGAAGTGGTGGCGATAACAGAATTGTCAGCGTTTGTCTTCATTACTCCGCCACCGTTGTAAGCAACTCCTGGAGTGCGTGTATATCCATAGAATGACACAGAAATTCAGAAGTTGTTGTCAGTGAATCTATATGCGTACTGAATGTGCACTGTTGAGGCACAAGCAAACTGCAATCAATGGATAGCAATTCTATTGATGAGAACATCCATCCTGTCGCTGTTTGTCTCTCTGTGAAAACCCTTGAAAAGTTTACACCTTGTTAGATGAGGGTTTGTAACTGTGTACAAATTTCATGATTAATGCTAACCGCCCTCACTGCTTGGAGATGCTAATTTTGCATTAGGGGAATGTTGAGATTGTTCATAATAATCCAAAAATATGACCTCAATTTACATCCTGTTGTATTGTGTTATAATGACAAATTAGTTAATAAAGCAAGAAATTTGTTAACTTTCACATCAGGACACTTTAAAGGTACCCTTTATCCAAACAAACTGCAAGATTAAAAACAAAAATATGAAGTGAGCATTGAACACTCAATAAATGAAGAATAAAAAATGGTCTCCATATATTATCCATCCGTTACAATTTTCTGAATTTCATAGCATGCCACAAGACATTGTGTGACCAAATAAGAATGTGGATAAGATCAGACTCTATCCAGTGAGATGTCTTTTAATAATAAACTCCTTGGGAGTTTTGTTACCAAGTTAAGGGCATTGTTTAAATTCAAATTGTTATTGATTTCTTTGATTTTTTAAAAATCTGATATTTTCTGGATGGAAGCCAAGCTGTTGTTGAATGTAATTATTTGGGCTGGATGATACATTGGGTTATCAAGTTATCAAATTTTTCCTGGAACCTGGATTTAAATGTAACCTGAATTGGAGTATAGAGGCAGAATAGAAAGTCATTACACTCCAGTCCATCTTCTTCTTTCATTGAGAATTGGTAGGATAACCGTATTTTCTTTCTTTGCCACTTACAAGGACATTAACTATAGTTATTTAGGAGATATTAATACAGTTCCTGGTTGCCTCAGTTTAGAATAAAAAAAACTACCCATTAAATTAACATTAAATTGACAATGTCATTCATAACCCACAAGGATGATTGGTGTGAAAAATACAAGCAGTATTTCTGCCAACAGAAAAAAAAGTCACAAGTTCAGAATTCAGCTGCAAATAATTGACAATTACCACTTTAACTTCCTCAAGGAAGCCACTTGACCTTTGCAAATGACTTTTCTTTCCACTCCGCACAGGCGGAAAGCAGACGAAAATGGTGTCCACAGTAGCTAAACTGCAGAAGGTTAAATTCTCCACGTTGGCTATGCAAATGCTTGTGAAACATTTCACAAGGTTACAAAGAATATTCCTGGCCACGAATCCCAAAATGCACACTAGTGAGGGTCACCGATGTGGCTGGGACGTCATTGTTGTAAAAGTCAACAAAATTTCCAAAGTAGCACGAACAACCGAGGACTGTCAAAAGCGCATCAATGACTTAAGACTTGGTGCTCGACAAAAAGTCGCTTTTAACAAAAAGAGAGGGACAGTCCAGCACAGAGATGTGGCAAAACAGAAAGTCCTAACATGGGAGGAAGAAAAAGTGGCCCCGATAGTCCACCTTGTGGAACATGGACCTGAAGCGTCCTCTGACTCAAGTGATTCTGGTGAGTGTTGCATTGTTTTATCAAACCCATCATTGCTTGCGGCAGATATCACAGCCTCAGCTATTAACATTAAGCATGCATTGCAATGATTATGTATGTGAGCCCTTCAAAGCATATCTAAATGTCTTGCTGTATAATGAATTGCCAGCTTTCTTGTATTCGAAGCCAAGAATACAAAGCCTGTATTTGTACAAATCCTTTGTACAGGCTTGCAAAGCGTTATTGTGAACTAATCCTTCAAATTACACAAAGTCCATCATCAAGTAAGCCAAGGTCCTGTCTTTTTATCTTCCCAGGTGATTGTTGCACCTCAAAACCCTTGAGATCAGAGCAACAACAAACCACTGTGGTCATGGAGGAGGAGAAGATGCCAACCCAGCATCAGGAGCCTAGAGTAGCCATGGAAGGTGCTGACAAGGTACAACAAGGTTCATATGGGGAACAGAAAGAAGACTGTACAGGTGGGCAATGGAAAGCAGCAGCTTACATGAAAGTGCCACCCTCAGAGAAATCAGAGCAAGGAGGGACATGTCAGCCAGAAGCAACAGGTGCTATGAATTCCTCTTTTCCATCACACACTCAAAGTGCACATGGTGAGGAGCTTTGTCCCATATGTCGTAGGTTAGATACACTTGTGAGCACTGTGCAACGTGGGTTCAACCACATACATAGGGACATAAACACATTACAAAATGCCTCTCAGTACCGTGGAGCCCGTTTGTCCCAGAATGTCATGTCTCTGATTGGTGCAATGCACACTCTTGTGAGACTCCATCATTTTTCCACATTGCCACGCAGAGATGTGGCTATTCAGACCTCCATCATGCTGACTGGAAGGCATCTGGGGGAAAATGTTGGAGCTGCATCTAGTGACACAACAACTGTATCAAGTGATAATGTAACTACCCTCAATAACACCCCACCTACATCCAGTGACACTGTAGTGGCATCCAATGAAACTGGAGTTGCATCCAGTGACACTGGGGTTACGTCAAATGACACAGTGATCGAAGTGTCAGTTGATCCTGATGGGGATTCTGCAGAGAGTATGTCCATTGAGGAGTCCTCTCAAAATTCTTCAGACAGTGATTGGTAAAATCAGTTGAAAATAAAGGGTACGTGGAGTTGACGGTGCGTATGTAGCTATTTGAACATACATACACTTAGATTTTGGGTTATACATTTTACCTAGTTTCACCCATTTAGACAATAGCTTATTGGATTCAAATAATTCCTGCATGCAAGTTTTTAACATTGGGACTTAGTATAAGGGTTGCAGTTTGGTAATAAGTAGAACATCATTTAAAATGCATATAATATAAAATTTAGATGCACTAGCTTAACATGTCTAATATTATGTGGAATTCTGTGAAAATGTTTTCCACTTCCACAATTATTAATGTTGTTTGTAATAAAAGAAAACCATCTATCATTACCTGTGTTGTTTTGTTGTTCAGAACCAAGGTTTTGTACTCGTTTTTTCCATCTTTTCATCGTTATATGTGTTGTGTATGGAATAAACATTTTATATCAGTCTCTCTTTGTCCTGTGCCTGCTTCAGCCCATGATGCTTATCCCTTGCTTTCCTATTTCGTCTTAAATTTTACACATGAGCTGCCAAGTGGCAAAGCAGCCTGAGGTATCTAGAGTTATTGGTCTTGTCCAATTGTCTTTCGTCCTCTGCCTCTTGCCCCACTTATGTTATTAACAATGCGTGCAATTTGGATTTTGCAGTTTCACAGATTCATGATCGTATGTTTGCAGAGGTATATTTTAAAATTATGCTCTATCACATAGCATAGTGAGAAAGCTGCATTGATATGGTTTGAGTTTAGACACAAAAACATAAAATGTGTGAACCCAAGTTTCTTCTCGTTATAGATAATTTATATTTTTAAATGTTCCTAAGTATATTTAATTCCCCAGTTATTATGCTTGGCAAATTAGTCTTTCATTATGCTCCAAAATGAGGCTTGTCATGCATATACACAGACTCCAGTTCATATCAGGAGTTCTACATGTTGATTAACATTTATACCCAACATATGGATAATAGGCTTTAAAATATACATGTATAATTAAGAAAAACACAACTGATTCTGTTTGCTACATGACCTTATCATTCTAAGAATTATGCTATGTGCTGGTTTCAGCATCTCTTGTATAGTGCTGCTTGAGTTAATTTCAGTACCCAAGCTCTGGTCTCCATATATAGCTTTCGTCTCCATAATACAAAACACGAGGAGAAACAAAGGAGGCTCAGTTAAAATATTCATGGCTATTAATGAAACTGGGAGGTCATAACTATCAGGAAGGTCTGATGCTCTTTTTATCAGAAATGAGACAGATAGGGGTTGCCTATAGAAATCTTTATAATTCGGAAGCGGTTTGATGGGGGGAGATGGGAAGAAGATGTTTTGGCTTTTGGGAGTGCCCGTAACTCTGGGTTATAAAATAGTCACTAATATATCCAATATAGAATTTCAGAGATTTTCTTATCAAAAGAGTGGTGAGAATGTGACATTTTTCCACATGGAGTTGGAGTAGTTGAGATGAATATTACAGGTACCTTGTGAAAGAAGTTTAATTAGTTAATGAGGGAGAAAGAAATAGAGGAACGTTTTGATAAGGTATGATAGGTAAGATGGGGAGGAGAGATACGTGTTACATAATATCTTGTAAAAATTAGTTATATCAAGTAACCTGTCTTTGTGCAGTAGATTCTGTTTAATTCAACTGCACGTTGTCATCTTTTCCAGCAGTTTTCTATTAATGGTAACAACTAGTCTGATTGTGGCTGTTTATATTACGAAAAATTAAAAAAATAACAAATTACTCTGCTTAGTGAAACATAGTTCCAGGACAAGAGGAAAGATTTCTCCACCAATTCTAACTGAGAAGACATGGTTCTCTAATAATTCATTACTTGGGTGAATTTTGAGACTAGGCGAAAGTGAGGACTGTAGATGCTGGAGATTAGAGTCAAGAATGTGGTGCTGGAAAAACACAACAGATCAGGCATCATCTGAGGAGCAGGAGAATCAATGGTTTGGGCAAAAGCCCTTCATGCGGCCTTTGAGGAATGAGGATTGTGAGACTGTCTTGCAAGATTTAGCAAGGGATATCCCAAATCACAGTCACACAAGTACAACTCCAAGGAGTTTGCTGTTCAATCTCCAAAAAACACACTTACTTCATAAAAGGTTGTGATTCTGTCTTCTTCCACTTGGGATGGAATTTATTTTCTATTCAAACCTGTTTATCCTAAACTTTAGGGAATGCTTGATGTTCCCCTTGACTTGATAATTGAAGCAATGTTTGAGTGCCCAATACGTGTTTCCTGCATCTTAATAGGCAGAAAAAAAAGATTAGTTTGTACTTATTTCAAAACAATTACATTCTATTTGTGGTGCTTTTAGGTTAAGGGTTATGTCACCATAATCTTACCAGACCAGAGGGCCATTTTCTAATTAGCGAGCGATGACTTGTGGTAGTTTAACCTGAGGGTCACCATGCCTCAGGTGAGTGGAGAGCTTGAAAGTAGAATCCTTAATGGGGCAATTGGATCTTAAAAGTTGGTAACTGATTACTCTTGATCTTTTTAGTACAATCTTCACAATATGAAATGCTTTGGGAATCTCATTGGTAATGTAGGACTCGGACTCAGCTGGAATGTCACAGAAGAGGAAAGATAATTAAGTAAATGATTTTAGTTCATCTTTAAAAAAGTTATTGAATCCCTCCAGAGCCATAGAATCCCTACAGTGTGGAAACAGGCCCTTCAGCCCAACAAGCCCATCCAGACCCATTCCCCTACCCTATTATTCTACATTTACCCCTGACTAATGCACCTAACCTTCACATCCCTGAACACTATGGGAAATTTAGCATGGCCAATCACCTAACTTGCACATCTTTGGATACCTTGCAGCTTCTGGTTTGCAATATATGTCTCAGTGGCGACAATGCGGGTATCGTCTTGATGTGCATACTGGACAAAGTTGTGGTGGTTTGTTACAAGCTCTTTAAAGTTCAGCTTGAAAGATACTGAGATTTTAATTCCTGTGATATTTCATAACATCCAACAATTCATATATTTTAACACCTTTGACATGATAAAGCATCCGAACTCACTTCACAACGGTGTAAGCAGCCAAAGGTTGACACCCAGCCAAAGAAAAATACATTAGGACAGGAGCTAACAGAATGAATGAGAAGTGAAAAGATTAATTCCAGAGTTTGGTGAAGCAAAATAAGTCTGGTTGCACAAGAGAGTGGAGTTGGAAGAGCACAGAATTCTGAGAGAAAACTGTTATCAGATTAAGAATCACCTTGAGAATCAAAATAGATAAGCACTGTCAAATAGCTGCTCTGTTTCCAGATTCAAAGGCTGGCAAACTTTCCGACTATGGTCTTTAACTACAGCTTCTGCTGATTTATCCAGTTTTGTTTTACTGCTTTCTCCTTCATGGTCATTGAGGTTTTTAAATACATGAAAGTGCACATTCGCTCGCTGTGCTCATGTGAGCTCAAAATGGCGTGAGAGAACAGTGGCCAAACCATGTGATGTACAATACCTTCATATGGCGTTGTACCTGTCAGTCATACAAATACTTTTCAATGTGAATCTCGTAGTTAACAACTGGGGAGAGAGCATATATTTACACTCCTGTCTGGCTCCACAGTCATCTGCTCGGGATCACTGAGTTCGGAACAGTGATCCATCTTAACCTGTGTGAATCATTACTGCACTCAATGTGTGCTTTTATCCACTCAGTCAATTAATGGCAAGGTTCTTCTATAATAGTTCATATAGTTCTCCAACAATAACACTGCTCATTCAGTGTCCAGCCTTTTCCACATTAGTTCTGCAAAGCCTTTGTTTTCAACATTGAAGATGTTTTTTTCAAGTTCCTTTTGAAAGCCTCATTTGTAATTATCACCACCACATACTGAGGTAGTACAATCCAGATCCTTACTGCTCACTGTGAAAATAAAGTTCTTCAGCATGTTGAAATTGGTTCTTTTGTCAAGAATCTTAGGTTGAAAACCAGAAAACATCAACTCTTCTGCTGAGGAGAACTGTTTTTCTCTCTCTCTTTCTCTCTCTCTCTCTCTTTACCCTAACCATACTTCTAATGATTTTGAACACTTCTGTCAAATCTCTCTCTTCTCTGAGGAAAACAAACTGAGCTTCTCCAATCAATCCACATAACCACCAGTGAGTTTAGTGAAGAAGTAACACCGCTGTGGATAAAGGGATATTGGTTGATGGACTGTATTTGTATTTACAGGTGATATTTATTCAGATATCACCTCAAAGGTTATTGTGGGAGATGAAAGCTATCCATGCAGGGAGAAATTAATAGAATATTGATTAATTAACAGGAAGTAGAGAGTAGACATAAATGGGTCATCACTTGGTTTGCAAGGTGTACTGAGTGATTTCAAAGATCAGTGCTGAGACTTCAATGTTCTACAATTTATATAAATGACTTGGATTAAGGGCTTGAAAATATTATTGTCAAATTTACTGACCACACAAAGACAGGTCAGAAAATAAGTTCTGAGGAGGAAGTAAGGATGCTACGAATGAATATTGATAGGTTAAATGAGTGGGCAAAGATTTAGCAAATAGACTGCGTTTCTGGAACATGCAAAATTGTCCATTTTTTTTTAGATTAGATTACTTACAGTGTGGAAACAAGCCTTTCAGCTCAACAAGTCCACACCGACCCTCCAAAGAGCAACCCACCCAGACCCATTCCCCTACATTTACCCCTTCACCTAACAGTACAGACAATTTAGCGTGGCCAATTCACCTAACCTGCACATTTTTGGACTGTGGGAGGAAACAAGAGCACCCGGAGGAAACCCACGCAGACTCAGGAAGAATGTGCAAACTCCACAGACCGTTGCCTGAGGTGGGAATTGAACCCGAGTCTCTGGCGCTGTGAGGCAGCAGTGCTAACCACTGTGCCACCCAGGGAGAATAAAAAAGAAGCATATTAACTAAAAGGTAAAAGGATGCAAAGTAGTCTGAATGTCCTGGTGTATGAATTAGTGTGAAGGAACAGCAAATAATTACAAAATGTTAAAGTTTATGACAGGAGAATTGAATGAAAAATTAAGGCGTTTACACCATTGATGAGACCACATCTGGAATACAATGTACAATATTGATTGCCATATTTAGGGAAGTATGTGAATGCATTGGAAGATGTTGAGAGAAGGTTTTTATGACTAAAATTTGGAATGGACAAGGTGGCTTATGAGGAATCGTTAGATGGGCTAAAGTAAGAGGCACCTTCATTGAAACATATAAGATACTGAGGAGTCTTGACAAGAGTGGATGTGGAATAAATACTTCTTGATGTGGGAGAATCCAGAACTAGGGTTCACTGTCTAAGAATAAGGAGTTGCACATTTAAGAAAGAGTGAGGAGAAGATTTTCTCCCAGACGGTCATGATTCTTTGGAACTTCCTTCCTGGAAAGATGGTGGAGGCAGAAACTTTGAATTATCTTAAGGTAGAGGTGAATAGATTCCAATTAAGCAAGGATGAAAAATGGTTGGGGTAGACAGGAACATGGAGTAATCTGATCAGTTAATACCTTATTGGATGTCAGAGCAGATTCAAGGGTCAAATGGATATGTTCTGCTCCGAATTTGTATGTTTGTGACTGACATTAATCTTTAAAACCTTAGTTCTCTTAAACTATTATTGTATCTTTAAATATGCTAGCTTTAATTGGCTATTGTGTAACAATTTTGTGTTATCAGATTGCTGCTGCTGCTTACTGAAATCCAAGTGATCTCTTATACCTTTTTTGAAAAAAAAGATTTTATTAACACCAATTCATATTCACTCTTGCAGTCATTTAATGTTTTTGTGAAATTTGTCTCACCAGCTACACCATATGGAAAAAAGGTATTCATCCCATTTCATAAAGCATTTTTTAATAATGGTTTTATTTATTTGCTACAAAATTATCAGCAGTTAAATGGAGTATGGTAGGCAAATGGGAGTGATTATACTGAAAACAAGAGAGGTGAATGGGTATGATTGCAAGAAAATAATTCTATTAGTGGGTTCAGATCATGTCATAAACTGCAAATTAAACTCAACTGATTCATTTTCATCTGAATCCATGAAATTAGATTTTCTTTCCATTAACTTAAGCCAAGGCTTAGTTTCTGGTATTCTTCTATCTGAGTGAAAAGGTCATGAGTTCAATTTATACCTCCAGAGATCGAGACTTAAGAGAACTTTGGTCAGCAGGCTTAAGGAGAATCTCAAGGCATTTTGTACATCTCCAGAGGAACCTCAGTTATCTGAAGGACATGGGCAGGGAGTATTTTGTTTGGTTAATTGCATTCCAGATAATTGAGTGCCAGATAACATAGTTTAGCCAAACATTGAGACCTTGCAGAATTGCCGGATAATCTGATATTCGGATAATTGCATGCCACATAATTGAAGTTCCTCTATAATAGGAAGAGAAAGAGTAGGATCACTCAAGGATAAAGGAGATTATATGTTCTTAATGAGCACTTTACATTGGTATTTACCAAAGAGAGGGCCATGAGGATGTTGTAGTCAGGAAAAGGCATGTGAATAATCTCAGGCATGTCAACATAATGAAGGAAGAAGTATTGGATGTCCTGAAATATATTAAGAGAGTCAAGTACCAAGGGCCAGATGGGATCTATTCGAGAATACTATGGGATGCAAGGGAGGAAATAACTGGGGCCTTAATCGATAGATTTGTATTTTCTTTGGCCTCAAGTGATGGTCCAGAGGACTAGAAAATGGCCAATGTTGTTCCTTTGTTTAAGAAGAGGAACAGAAATAAACCAGGTAATTACAGGCCAATGAATCCGCCATCAGTGGATGGACAATGTTAAGAAAATACTGAGAGACAGGATTTATTCACGTTTAGAAGCGAATGGACTTATTAGTGATTGGCAGCATGGATTTTGTGCAGAAAGGTCATGCCTCACCAACTTGATTGAGTTATTTGAGGAGGTGACAAGAATGATTAATGAGAGAAGGGCAGTGGATGTTGTCCACATGGACTTTAGTAAGGCATTTGATAAGGTACCTCATGGCAGGCTAGTACAGAAGGTGGAGACTCACGGGATCTAGGGTGAGCTAGTGAGATGGATACAAAATTCGCTTAGTCAGAGAAGACAGAGTGCAGCAGTGGAAGGGTGCTTTTTGGAATAGATTTCATTAGCTAAAGGTGTTTTGCAGGGATCAGTGCTGGGACCTTTGTTATCTGTAATATATATAAATGATCTACAGGAGAATGTTGGTGGTCTGATTGTTAAGTTTGTGGCTAACACCAAAATTGGTGGAGTGCAGGTAGGGAGTAGGATTGTCAAAGGATACAACCGGATATAGAAAGATTGCAGATTTGGGCATAGCAATGGCAAATGGAGTTTAATCTGAATAAATGCGAGGTGATGCATTTTGAAATATCAAATTCAGATCAAATTATATACAATAAATAGCAGAACCCTTCGGAGTATTGGCATGCAAGTTCCCACATCCCTGAAAGTGGCAACACAGGTGGATAAAGTGGTCAGGAAGGCATACAGTATGCTGGGGCATCGAATATAAAATTTGGCAAGTTATGTAACAGCTGCATATCACTTTAGTTAGGTCACATTTGGAATATTGCAAGTAGTTTTGATCACGCTACCAGAAGAATGTGGAAGCTTTGAAGAGGGTGCAGAGAAGTTTTACCATGATGTTGTGTGGTGTAGAGGATTTTAACTATGAGGAGAGGTTGGATAAACTCAGATTGTTGTCACTGGTGAGATGGAGGCTGGAGGGTGTTCTGATCAAGGTCTACAAAATTATGAGAGGCATAGATAGGGTGGATAGTCAGTGTTTTTTTTCCCCAGAGTGGAAAGGTCAACTACAATAGGGCACAGATTCAAGATGAGAGGAAGAAAGTTTGAGGGAGAAGTGCAGGGAAAATTTATCACACAGAGGGTGATGGAATGCATTCCCAGTGGAGTTGGTGGAAGCAGGCACATTAGCAGCTTTTTAAGTGTATCTTGAAAGACACATGAACGGGAGGCGAACATAGGGATGGAAACCACTCATGGGTAATAAGTAATGGGTCTAACTAAGGATTACAAATTGGCACAGGCTTGGTGAACTGAAGGATCTATTGTATTGTATTGTATTATATAAAACCTATGCTGACAATTCAAATACACTACTGTGGGAAACCTGCGCTCTCAGACCAGCTATTCTTCGGATAACCTTACATCAATCTACTTTCTTGGTGAATGCTAAAAATATAATTGCATTAATCCAAAGAAAAGCAGGGGAGGCCTCCCTAGCTCCTAACTGATATGGATCCCTTAACCAATATCACAAAACAACATGCTATCAGTTCATGATTATATTGTTGTTTGAAGGACATTGCTACATGCTAATTGTGCTGCTTCCCTTGCAGCAATCACAATGGTTCAAATGAACTTCCCTCGCTGTCAGGTACTTTTGGATGTCATGCATGGTTCTACATTAATGCACGATTTCTTTTTATTATTGGGAATTTATACTGTTTCATTTAGTGTGTAACAGCTTGGAGTGGTTTTATTTTACAATCTTGCTGTGGATATGTTTTACTCTTGTACAGTGTTGAAATTCCATTATTTTCATTGAGAATATTTTCTTGCAAGACTGTCGACCGCTCTCCTGTTAGAAAACATCGCACAGAGTGATGAGATGGTACCAATTGTCAGTCAGAACACATTTAGAGAGACATTGCTTTGGCATGGTGTAAACAGGCCAGGGTAGAAAATTGTCACATTTCCTTACAGACCTTTAAACACAGTCACAAGAAACCATGAATAGTCTATTGACTGTGAAAAATTAGTAGTGACAGGGAACGTAAAGGGAGGCAAAACTTCATCCAAGTATTTTTTTCTGTCCTCCGTGGTTTTACAGTACATTTGTGACTAAGTGTCCTCAAAGGTGAATCATGCTTTATTCTACATTATCAGGAAAGTTTCATAAAATCACAGGTGCAGATCTTAGAAGTAGGAAGGGACCTTAGCAAAAGTTGTTTCAAACACATGCAGTGAACTGGAAAACATTGAGTTTTCAGAGTAATTTTCGACACTACTCAAATGGAAGACCAAAGAACGCATTGCTTCATATCTCTCTCTGTTCTTCTGCTTGCATTTTTGTCTCATTTGCGTTGCTCATTCTCAGAATTTCCTGCAGTAATTTCAATTTCATGGATTAAAATGGCCAATCAGATGCTGCATAGCCAAAGCTTAAAACACATCTGCGTTGATTAAACAAATCAATTTTGGCATGGCCTAAATAATCAAATCTATATTTCCAGTTTTTTTTTCACATTATATTAAACTTGATCCCTCACACAAAATCTTTTGAATTATAGACATGCTCAACTGTTGAATTTAATGTTCAAGTGCATTTTTACAAACAAATTCATTTTATGATCATTGATTTAGAATCTGACAGTGACCATTGAAGTCTCAGGTTATACAAGTTGGACCTTGCTTTGATTGTTTTCTTGGTGTGAAATGGATGTAAAAAGGTACATTTTTCAAGGACCTGTCTTAAGAGCACCAGAATATGTCTGCCACCATAAAGACTTGGACAACAATCAAACTTCCCTATCACCATCACAAATAGACAACTTGGTAACTGAGGAAAATAATTAAGCTGAGGTAATCGATTATCAGCTAGCAGTGATCCCTATGCTCATCCCTGCTTCCAAACTGTGGACAACGTATCTCAAAGCACTGGAGATGTACCACTACTGATTCCTTCACAAGATACCCACTAAATCCAGTCATGGAAAGGGGTCTAACAGCAATATGCTGTTTCAAACCAAACTTCCCTTCATAAGTGTTCTAGTCTAATATTTTGCAAGTGTTTTCCTACTGTGACATCATTTTGGGGCTTGAAATTATCACAGCCTTTCAATGAGGATTGTGAGGGTGGGGGTAAGGATATTGTAATTTGGTCCAAGCCCCATGATTACCATGACTACTTCAGATAATATGATCATCAAATTTTAGCTCAGGACCCTGCTTGTGGTTTCAACCCCTGCTCAGAAGTCCTTTTGCAATGCCCTCTTTGGCAAAACTGAAGCAGGCAAATATCTACACTGATGCCTGAAAATTCCTGGTTGTGACCAATGAAAATGAAGAATGTACTTCAGGAAAGGTGTTCTTGAGGAGACACTGAGCTCCTACATGACCTCCTTTCTAGTCAGGGAGAAAGTGAGGACTGCAGATGCTGGAGATCAGAGCTGAAAATGTGTTGCTGGAAAAGCACAGCAGGTCAGGCAGCATCCAAGGAGCAGGAGAATCGACATTTTGGTTATAAGCCCTTCTTCAGGAGCCCTTCTCCTTTCTAGTCAACCAAGATTCCCCCACATTGTGGTTCACAGCACCTTCAGCCATTCCCCTCCTCCCCAGAACAATGATAGCGTGCCTGTTATTATTGCTTTCAAAATGCGAGTATCCACATTCAAAGGATCATCTTTCGTCCCTTCCCCTCACTCCAGCAGGTTGCTACCACCAGACAAACACATCCTCCCCTTCACTGTGAACATTTCAACAGGAGCTGCTCTCTCTATGACACTCTGGTCCACTCCTCTATCAATCCTAACACTTCCTCACCCTCCAATGGCACCTTCCCATTCAATCACAGAAGGTGTAATACCTGCCCATTCATCTTGTCCCATGCCACTGCCAAACCTTTCTGGTAAAACATCATTCACTTGGACTTCTTTTGATCTACTCTGCTGCATTTGCTACTCCCAATACGATCTCCTTTACATTGGTGAGTCCCCCAAATACAGACAAGGTGATTGCTTTGTGGAAAACCTCTGCTCGGTCCATAAGAATGAGCCTGACCTTCCAGTTGCTTGCTATTTCAAAAACCACCTTGCTGTCATGCTAGCATTTCTGTTCTGGGCTGGTTGCAACGTCCAGTGAAGCACAACGTGAGCTCCAGGATCAAGACCTCAGTTTTATCTTTGGTACTTTACAGTCTCAAGATCTCAGCAGTGAATTCCAGATCTTCAGAAACTGACCACAATTCTCCATTCTTCTCACATTTTCTTCCTCTTCTCACCTTCCACCCCACCCCAGTCTCCACCTCTGTCCCATCACAGCTTTATCTTGCTTGTGTCTTGTTTACTCTACTTTTAGTGGTTGACTCTCCCTTTCAACCTTAATTTGCATCTGTTTTACATCTCTTTCTCTCTTACACCACCACTGTCTTTTGCACTAGATTTCTACACTATCTGCATGTTTGCTCCACCTTCATCTCTGTCAAAGGTATGCGCAAACACAATTCTCCAAGACCTTTGAGTTCTGAAGACGGTCACATTGGATTCAAAAAAATTCTCCCTTCACAAATGCTGCCAGACCTGAAGAATGTCTCCAGCATACTCTGCGATTGTTTTAAATTTTTCATCCTTGTTTTCAAACCCCACAGAAGTCTTGTTCCTCTGTAAGTCCAACTCATAATCCTCTGAGATATCTGTGCTCCTCCAATTCTGGCTTCTCAAGCATCATCACTTTCAATGTTGGTGACTGTGCTTTCAACTGCAAAGATTCAAAGCAGTGAGACATCCTCCCCCCCAACAAAAATCACTACCTCTTGTTTCTCATTTAAGACAGGAGATAAACATTATAACTTTGGCCCCACCATTTGTTTCATTTGTTCAGTGTTTGATTATTATGACAGTTCACTGTGTATTATTAAATAAGTCTGGTTATGGTCACTTAGAAAAAGAGAAAAAAACAAAAGTTAAGAAAATGTAAGTATCAGCAGACTTCTTTAAAGGATTGAATAAAGTTCCTATTGCATTCACAGAAGCAGAAACATCATCTCTGCATATCTCCAAGACATAAAGCAAACTATTGTAATCCAATCCTCATGTTCCTCGATATCTCTGTTTCAATTTCTGGGATTCGGCTGGCCATCAAAATTCATTAGAAACTCACTGACCCGCATTGTTACCATGACTATACATCCTCACACCCTGCCTTGACTATACATCCTCACACCTATTTAATTCTCCCAGTTCCTCTGTCTCCATCATAGCTGTTCTGATGACGCCAGCTGCGACAAGGAGGCCTCTGAAATGTTCACATTCTTCGTCTACCAAGGATTCCACAGAACCATGGTGGACAGACCCTCTCCCGCAGTTTGGCCCTCACACCCCTCTTCCCTCCAACAGCAGCAAAAGGATCCCTCTTGTCCTCCCATCCTGTCCACCAGCATCCACATCCAAAGGATCATTCACTATCTGTTCCGTCACTGTCAGAAAGATTACACCGACAGACACATATTCCCTTTCCCTCCCTTGTCAGCCTCCTACACGGACCATTCCCTCTGGGACATTCTGATCTATTTCTGCTGCACTTGCAACACACCCCCACAACCCCAAGGCACCTTTACATGGAATCACAAAAGGTATAGCACCTGCCCATTTACTTCCTCCAAGGCACCAGATACACCTTTAAGGTGAAGCAGTGATTTATATGCACTTCAGTCAGTGTAAACTATTATGTTCGCTGATCACATTGTGGTCTCTTCCATACTGGGGGGTCTGCAAAATTGATTCTGAGTTTGTAGTTGCCTGCCATTTCAGCACACCACCATATTCCCTGGCCAACATCTCTCCCCAGCAAAGCTCAGAACAAGCCAGCAGAACAATATTTCATTTTCTGCTTGAGATCCCTAAAAACCTCAGGACTTAATATTGAATTCAACAATTTTAGTGCCTGAGCAGCTTCTCCCATTTCCCTATCCCTCCCTCCATACACCAGGCCTTGTCATCACATGGGCTGCTACCACTAACAACCAATTGCCAGCTACTAATCGTCCCCATTAGCCGTGATTCATTCTCCCAGACCAAGCCTTTATCCATTCCTTTGTCTATCCAACTATGTTTGTCTCTCTTTGGGCTTCATCTCCACCTATTGCTTACTCTTTCCCTGTCCAAACCGCCACCCACTCCTCTTCTCCAGAGGGGAACCAATGGACTAAGCTTCCCTCAATTACAATCAGTTTTGAAAAAGCATCATTGGACCTGAAACATTAACTTTACTTTCTCTGCACAGATGCTGAGAGACTGGCTGTCTTTTTTCAGCAATTTCTGATTTTGTTAACTCCTCATGTTCTGGATCAAATTTTGATAGTTTTCTGGAAGGATCTCAGTGTATTTTATAACATTAAAGGTGGTATATAAACACAACTTCTTGTTGAGAGTAATGACTACCACTATGTTAACAAGTTCCTATGTGACAGACAGCTGAAAGTAATGCAGTGGCCTCTTAATGGACCACCCCTCTATTCCTGACACTCATGGACAACCTGAAGGAGGTACGTATGAATCACTGTCAAGTTTTTAGTTGAACTATTTGCTGCTATTGCCTCACAGAGACTGTAAAGAAAATGAATATCATTCAAGATACCATTGTCCAAGAAAGTAATTGGTGTTTCATTTCTTATTGACTGCTAACATTTAAAAACAGCTTAAAGCTTCCTATTAAAAGCTAAAAAGGATATCAAAATAAAATTTGAATTAAATTTAACTTTAATCATTTTTACTGCAATAAATTACTAAAAGTACTTTAAGTTAAACACTATTTTTGCGTGTAACTTATACTTTTGACTACAACCAGGAACCTTTCTCCTTTATACTTAATTCATGTTGCACAATACCCTATGGGGCAACCTTTTCACGCAAAGGATGGTGCTTGTATAGAATGAGCTGCCAGAGGAAGTGCTGGAAGCTGGTACAATTGCAGCATTTAAAAGGCATCTGGATGGGTATATGAGTAGGAAGGGTTTAGAGGGGAATGGGCCAAATGCTGCAAATGAAACTAGATTAGGTTAGGATTTCTGGTCAGCATGGATGGGATGGACTGAAGGGTCTGTTTCCGTGTTGTACATCTCTGACTATATGACGCTAATTGGTCTCAGCTTCCAATAAGTTCACATTTTTCCATTTCCCAAGAATATAGTTTGTGTGGCCATCTCCAAATATTTGTCTCAGATTTCAGAGAGTTCCAAAACCTACCATGCTAGAACAAGTCTCTTAGCATGCTTACATGACTGCAGTTATTACCTGGACTAGAAACTGACTTTTGTAGAGCTTGCAGTCTCCGCTCCTTCCAGGCCACACAATCTACTGTTCTTCTCTTCTCTTTTCTCGTTTGCCTGAAAGCTTGAAACCAGCATCTTCATTTATCTTTAGCACAGCTGCCCTTGACTTTTGTTCTCAGGTGAGAGAAATTCACATCTTGCCAGGCAGCTTCCTTGACTAAGCCAGGCTTGTTTTTTTTTGGCAGACCGAGGAATAGTCACATGATGGCTTAGTTTTAAGTCAACTTTTAAGGCACAATCCAAAATGTAATATCGTAATAAACCTCATAATCGGAGCATGAGCTAACATTGCTCATGTAATGATCATGCAAATGATCAAGCAGAACCTAAAGCTATGACACAGCTCTCATTCTTCACTGTGAATGAAGGTAAGCATACTATGCCAGCCCAGCATGAACTGCATTGGGCACATAGACTCTGAGGAAAAACAAATGGGGGTGGGAGGGGGCGGAGTTTAGGTTTTGATAATGTAGACAAACATAGGTTGTTTCTATTAGTTGATGGCACCATGTGGAGGACACAGATTTAAGTTTTTAGCCATGTAATAATAGGATTGAGGAGTGTCAAAGTGTGGAGGACAACATTTGGTATTACATGGTGAGTGCAAATAACCTGGAACTCATTGCCAATGAGGGAAATGTAAATTAATGTGATCAGTTACAAAAGGAATTGGATGATCTCTGAAGAGTTAATAACTGACAGGATTATGAGGATAAACTGGAGTCAAGAGCCTCACAGACCTGGAATGGAAGTGTTGGGTCAAAAGCCTCTTGCTGTACCATAATCACTGAATGACTCTAGATGAAATCTGCAAGACAGCATCATTTGAATAATTCCTGAACCTCATCCTTCTCTATGCATGAAACCCTGTGCTAAGGGCATACTTTCTGCCTTTCATTTTATTGGTTCAGTTCAGGGAGCTGGGGACGGAGCACCAGATGCTTCTCTGAGGGTCCTATATATAGTTAACATGCGACTACTGACAGCAGCCTCTGGTGATAGGCTGTGACTGGCAGTGTTTGGAGGCGCAGTCCCAGCGTTGTTTCTGCTTCTGGCACATTGCCTTGGGCTGCATAAGAGAACTCACCCTGGAGCTTGTTGCCTCCCAGCTTCTCAGCAACAAATCCTTCAGGGATATTGGCCGCAGAAACCGACGCTGTCAAATTCATCAGCAGCACACTGTGACAGAAAGTAAAAACATCTCACAAGGTAACCAACTTTGAAAACTTACTTGTCTTTGGGTTCAGTTGGGAGCAAATGATCAAACCTTACCTTGAAACAACTCTCCTTTGCTCACGCTCCAAATAATGAAATTGAAGCACAGGTCTCATTTACAAACAAAACCAGACTTTGCAAACAGCAGACAACTTTTGCATTTAATACAATTACATATTCTGAATTAAAGTGTAGAAAGTGTTTACCTTGCCTGCTCTGATTGCTGTAATTTTTAATGCCATTGGTCCCTTTGATTATGGAGCAGCCGACATCAGCCATCTTCTGGCTCATCTAACCCAATTAAATAAATAACTTCAAGTGAGAACTGGGTGGCAGTCATTTCTGTGGCTACTTTCCTGATTGTGTGATGTAAGTTTGATGCAATGTTGGTGACAACAACTACGGCAAAAACGGATTTCCAGATTAAATAAAGATTTCCATTTATATTACACCTTTCACATCCTAAAGATGTTCCAAGGCAGCTGATAGTCAGTAAAGTCCTATGGAAATGTTGTCAACTCAGTCATGTAGAAAACATGGCAGCCAATTTATACACAGCAAGTTCCCACAAACAGCAATTTGATTATGAGCAGATAACCTGCTTTGCCGGACAGATGGTGGACTCAACATTGGCTAGAACACGCTTCTACCGCTAGTATCCTGGGATCTTTTCTGTCCAACTGAGACAGTAGATGGGTTGTAATTTAACATCTAATCCACAGTGCAACTCTCCCTCACTACTGCGCTAGGAATATAAGCATTGATTCTGGAATAGGGCTTGAATCTATCAAACTAATTCTGGAGCCATGTATGCTACCAGCTGAGCCAGATACTACCACTGAAACCAATGTCATGTGATACAAACTGATTGTTGGGAGCACAACTATTTATTCACCTTGATGAAATCAAATTCTCATTTCCAGCATTTAAGTCGTTAAAGGAGAGCAGTATGAGTGAAAAGAGATGCCAAGCAAAGATACATTGTTACAATAACCCAATAATGGTACATGCTAAGATTACCTTGACTCAACTCTCAACAGATACAAAATTGCTTCAAATGTCGATAAATGGAATAACTCAGAAAGGTCAGAGTCTATTAGTGTTGCAGGTTGCCTAAGGGATTCTTACTGCTTAGTGAAAAACCTACAAATGGAATTTGCCACTGATTATGGTGTGCAAACTAATAGTCTTTGCTTACTTCTTGTGTTGTACACAGCAAATTAAATAAAATAATTTCTATTTGTTGAGCTACCTTTTCAAGGTTGTCTTTCTTTAAAAGAATGCGTGGAATTTGTACATAACATACAGAATTCATTCAGCAGAAATCCTGTTTCCTGATTTAATCATGCTAGCTGAATGAATTCTAATCATTGTTAGCGAGGTGAATGATGTTGAGATTGCAGCTCACCAATTTCTTACTGAAAATATTATTTTTAATTTAATGTTGTTTGTCTCTTTGCTTTACTTATTTATGAAGTGCACAGCTGGCTTTGCTATTTCCCATGGATTTTGTTTGTTGTAGACAGGTGACATGCTGTTATAAACTAAAAGTTGTACGTTGTACATTCCCCATTAGAATTTCAAGGGGTTGGTATCAATATTTCACATGAAAGTGGTAAATGGATAGTCCGAAAATCTTACCAAACTGTGAACTAACTTTGATGGTTAAACTAAACGAAGCAACGCAAAATGATAACCAGTTGTTATTGCATCAGTCACATTTTAAGATTTATGAAATTCTGCATAATATCATTGTGAAGCAGCGTGGGTTTATGTAAGAAACATCTGTTGTGTAATAAGGGCTCCTTTTCCAGTATTCATAGCTGCACTTAAACGACACTATCTCTGGGATTGTATGTAGTGTCAGTGTTAGAGTATTCCTTTGCTGCTATTATGCGATAAAATATTAAGATCCCTGGATTATACAACTTTTAGATTCATATTTGAACTAGAAAGATCTCATGAAAGATTTCCAGTTTAAGCCTTTTTATTGTAAAAATAAGTCTGAAAGCAAGATTGTCAAAACACTATTCCAAAGGCAACCTACACTTAAAACTAAAGGAAGGATTCCAATTTAACTGTTAAAATGAATCTTTTGATGGTTATACTTCATTCTGTTCCTTAAATGAGCACTTCATTCTTCAGTATCCAGCTTCTGATGACTTTTCCTTTTCCAGATTGACAACTTCCAAATCTCAAACTGATTTGTAGGTAGGAAATTCTTCTCTTGCGCCAGGCTGGGTACATCTTTCAGCCTTTGAACTCAGCTTCTTTAATTTAAATGGGATGAGCCAGCATTTTCTGTCCTTCAGGTGCAGGTCCAGCTGTCAGTTATAATTGTGCTGTCATTTTCTCTCTCCCTCCATCTCTGTCTTCATCTGTATCTGTCTCTCCTTCTCTCTGTCTGCAATTCATGCAGATTGACCATATCTGTGAGGTTTATGGACCTTTTAGGATAACTTGCAGCCTGACCGTAGAATGGTTTCCTTTGGGCTTCTCCTTTCTCAAAGTCAGTTTCCATGAAAATGTGAATCACATGGGCTCTGAATCCAGGTAGTAATGATAATTAGGTATCCTTTAGAACTGTAACTGCATTCTCACTTAAAACTAAGCAGAGACTTTAAAGTACAATCGCTTACAAAAATTGACATTCCAAACTTCTCCCTGTGACTTAAAGGCTACCAGCACAGCTACTGCGACCACTGTTTATGGAATGAACAGCCTACACCTTTTCCCAGTAAGAAACGTAGGCTCCCTTTTAACCTTTAACAATCAAATCACCCAACCTTATCAGTGGGCAGAATTTCAGAAAGTTTATGTGACCTCTACAAGATTCCATTTTACCTTAAATAAAGCAAACAGTCCCAAAACGTAACAACTTACAAATTTTGTATTTGTTAAAAAGAACTCAGCATTCTGCTGAAAGTTTTTAACAGTGTATGCGGTAACTACTTTGAAAACCTGACCTTATTACAGGGCTCATTTATGCATGCTAGAAATAGCTGACATTTATACACAAAGAATTATTCTCCACAAACGTAAGGAATATGTTCAAACCTTGTACATTTTTAAATTGCTTGTGAGGTTGAAAATCTGTAGTTCCTGACTCGCGGATGCATTGCTACGGAGAAAGCATTCGGGTTCAACTTGCCAACCTTGTTCAACATTTTCTCAGCATGAATTGTATTTTCTTTAAAATTTAACATTTGTCCATTTTTCCTGATGAACACAAGGTGTCCATCTTGGAATATCGCCATGACTCCACCTCCAGACACCCAAGTTATCCTACACTGCATGGTGTACTTCAGTCAGCCTCCCACACAAGACCTCAATTGGCCTTTAATAATTTCAATTGTCCATGCATCATTCTTACTGGGAAAGTGACCCAGCTTTGAAATAGAACTTAAGAAACTGGTACTGCTGATCAGCAAAGCTAACTTTCGTACCTGCCCTGCTCCATCCAGCCTGAGTAAGCTCCCAAGCTCTCTCACCCCATACAGGTGTGCTGGAAGGGCTTGGTCAGACTGTCATCCTTTTACATAAAGAGTTAAACTACATACTGTTTGGCGTTCATGCTTAAATGTTTTGTTGTTGTCGTAATTTGGAGGTGCCGGTGTTGGACTGGGGTGTGCAAAGTTAAAAAGCATACAGCACCAGATTATAGTCCAACAGGTTTATGTGGAAGCACTAGCTTTTGGAGTGCTGCTCCTCCATCAGGACCACCTGATGAAGGGGCAGCATTCTGCAAGCTAATGCTTCCAGATAAACCTGTTGGACTATAACTTGGTGTTGTGTGCTTTTTAACTTTGTAAACCTTTTATCAGTTTTCTGAGACTGCATGTAAAATATCTTTTGGAATTCTGTTCACCCAGTTCTGCGGTTTGCGAATTTCATCATGTGTATCCAACTGAGACATTAGACCTAATATAGTAATTATTAATATGAAACAGTAAGATGATATTCTTTTGACAGTATGAGGAATCATTTAAAATACACCAGGTTAGTGTAGTTTAGATTCATATATTGATTTCAAGGATTACATTCCCATTTTCTTTTCTGAATCCAACTGGACAAGGCAACTGAATTTCAATACATACAAGGTTAATATTAATAATCTCAACATGTTTGAAACCTCTATATTTTATAGTGGTGGAACTCCCTAGATTTAACAGTTACAACAATAACTTGCTTCTGCTCATCCTTCTTGACCTCTCTACAACCTTTGATAAGGTGGACGCCATCATCCTCCGTTAGTGTATCTCTACTACATTGTAGTTGTAGTGACTGCACTCAGGGCTTCCATTTTCATCTCCAGTCATAGTCAGAGAATTGTCTGTGATAATCTTTATTTCCACTCCTGAACTATTATCTCTGTTATCCCTCAAGGGACTATTCTTGGCCTCCTTCTATTTCTCATTTACATTCTGCCCTTTGGTGCCATCATCTGAAAACATAATTATAGTGTTATATTGTTATATCTTTTGTGAAGGACTAGGAATTAATTGCTATGTGAATATATATCCTAGGAAACCGTAATCAGGATTGTACTGCAGTCATGGATTGAGTAATAATGCATAATT
The DNA here is from genome assembly GCF_020745735.1 of Hemiscyllium ocellatum. NCBI lineage: Eukaryota > Metazoa > Chordata > Chondrichthyes > Orectolobiformes > Hemiscylliidae > Hemiscyllium > Hemiscyllium ocellatum. The sequence continues at coordinate 23,771,021 of NC_083406.1, read as the reverse complement.
TCCTCAGCTAAAGTTGGAGATCCGAAGTAAATACACTCTAAGCTCCATCATTTTGAGGTCAAAGTGTTATTATTTCAAAATTATGGAAACAAGAACAGTTAGGTTGCAGATCTAAGCTGGTGACACTCAACTCTAGACTATTTTATTGCACAGTCTCTAAATTGTCAGAATACTTATCAAACCACCAGCTTGGATGAGCACTTGCTAAGAATGCCATCACTTTCTCAAGCAAACATCTCTGGCTGAACCAGTCTGCTTGCAATTCTAATGTTGTATTTGACACTGATCTGTAGATAATAATGTAAATTAAGCTAAGTTAAATTGAAGAAAAATAAATTGCTGTATTGAAAAAAATAATGGTTAGTTGATGCTCTAACATTTAGAAAGTTCACTGGTTTACTGTGATCCTCCATCTGAAAGAAGAGATAGTCGTATTTTTAACCAGTTGGGGAATTAGGGGTTTTGGGGAAAAATGGTATAGTGAAGGTGAGGATTATCATATTCAGCCATGATCTCATTGAATGAACAGCAGATGTGATGGGCAGAATGGCCTAATTCTGCTTCTATATCTAATGATCTTCATGTGTGTTTGGATCAAATGCTGTAATTTCACAACAGTGGATTAAACTGCCACAGTATTTGTGCAAGTCTGGAGTCTTGTTAAAATCGAGCAGGACATCAAATGTGATGATGTGGACTATTTATTCGTTACAGAGAGTGTTTGATTATACAATTGTGCTATGTAATTATTATACAGTTTAATAGAAGGCATTACAGTGGCAACAGCCTGAGAAAGCTAAGTCTGAGGTCAAAGTTTGTTAAAGCCAGGGTCGGGCAACATCCGAGGTTAGGGGGAGGGTTGTCGATGTTTCTGGCAAGAGCACTTCATCAGGCTCTTGCCCGAGGCGTCGATTCTCCTGGACCTCAGATGCTGCCTGGCCTGGTGGACTTTTTCCCAGTACCCCACTCTCAACTCTGATCTTTAGCATCTGCAGTCCTCACTTTCTCCAAAGATCAGGGCCAGTCAAGCACAGTAGTGGGAAGTTGTGTGTGAAGTCCGTGGAGATATGAGAGGTGCTAAATGAATATTTTTCGTCGGTATTCACACAGAAAAAATACAATGTCATTGAGGAAAATATTGAGATACAGGCTATGAGACTAAATGGGATTCAGGTTCATAAGGATAGATGTTAGCAATTCTAGGAAGTGTGAAAATAGATAAGTCCCCTGGATTGGATAGGATTTATCCTTGGATTCTCTGGGAAGCCAGGGAGGAGATTGCCAAGCCTTTGGCTTTGATCTTTATATCATCGTTGTGTACAGGAATATTGCCAGAAGACTGGAGGATAGCAATGTTGTCCCCTTGTTCAAGAAGGGGAGTAGAGACAATCCTGGTAATTGTAAACCAATTGTAGACCAGGTGAGCCTTACTTTGGTTGTGGGTAAAATGTTGGAAGGATTATAAGAGATAAGATTTATTCTCATCTAGAAAGGAATAATTTGATTAGGGATAGTCAACACGCTTTTATGAAGGGTAGGTTGTGTCTCACAAACCTTATTGAGTTCTTTGAGAAGGTGACCAAACAGGTGGATGAAGGTAAAGTGGCTGAAGCAGTGTATATAGATTTCAGTGAAACATTTGATAAGGTTCCTCACAGTAGGCTATCGAACAAAGTATGGAAGCTTGGATTAAGGGTGATTTAGTGGTTTGCATCAGAAATTGGCAAGTTTTAAGAAGACAGAGAGTGGTGGTTGATGGGAAATGTCCATCCTGGAGTTCAGTTTCTCGTGGTGGACCGTAAGGATCTGTTTTTGGGCCGCCGCTGTTTGTCATTTTGATAAATGACCTGAATGTGAGCATAGGAGAAAGTGAGGACTGCAGATGCTGGGGATCAGAGCTGAAAAATGTGTTGCTGGAAAAACGCAGCAGGTTAGGCAGCATGAAAGGAGCAGGGGAATCGACGTTTCGGGCATAAGCCCTTCTTCAGGAATGAGGAAGGTGTGCCAAGCAGGCTAAGATAAAAGGTAGGGAGGAGGGTCTTGGGGGAGGGGCGTTGGGAATGCGATAGGTGGAAGGAGGTTAAGCTGAGGGTGATAGGCCGGAGAGGGGGTGGGGTCGGAGAGGTCAGGAAGAAGATTGCAGGTCAAGAAGGCGATGTTGAGTTCGAAGGTTGGGACTGAGATAAGGTGGGGGGAGGGGAAATGAGGAAGCTGGAGAAATCTGCATTCATCCCTTGATTTCAAGGGATGAATGCAGATTTCTCCAGTTTCCTCATTTCCCCTCCCCCCACCTTTTCTCAGTCCCAACCCTCGAACTCAGCACCACCTTCCTAACCTGCAATCTTCTTCCTGACCTCTCCGCCCCCACCCCCTCTCCGGCCTATCACCCTCAGCTTAACCTCCTTCCACCTATCGCATTTCCAACACCCCTCCCCCAAGTCCCTCCTCCCTACCTTTTATCTTAGCCTGCTTGGCACACCTTCCTCATTCCTGAAGAAGGGCTCATGCCCGAAATGTCGATTATCATGCTCCTTGGATGCTGCCTGACCTGCTGCGCTTTTCCAGTAACACATTTTTCAGCTCTGAATGTGGGCATAGAGGGATGGATTAGTAAATTTGCAGATGTCACTAAGGTCGGTGGAGTAGTGGACAGTGCACAAGGATGTTGCAGGTGACAGAGGGTCATAGATAAGCTGAAGAGCTGGGTTGAGAGTTGGCAAATAGAGTTTAATGCGGAAAAGCGTGAGGTGATTCACTTTGGAAGGAGTAACAGGAATACAGAGTGCTGGGCTGATGGTAAAATTCTTGGTAGTATGGATGGGCAGAGATATCTCAGTGTCCATGTGCATAAAGCCCTGAAAGTTGCACCCAGGTTGATAAAGCTGTTAAGAAGGCATATGATGTGTTAGCTTTTATTGGTAGAGGGATTGCATTCTGGAGCCCTGAGGTCATGTTGCAGCTTGTGCGGCTGCATATTGCATACAGTTCTTGTCACCGCATTACAGGAAAGATGTGGAAGCATTGGAAATGGTGCAGAGGAAATTTACCAGGATGTTGCCTGGTGTGGAGGGAGGGTCTTATGAGGAAACGCTGAAGGACTTGAGGCTGTTTTCATTAGAGAGAAGAAGGTTGAGACATGACTTAATACGGACATACAGGATGATCAGAGGATTAGATAGGGTGGACAGTGAAAGCCTTTTTCCTCGGCTGGTGATGGCTAGTACAAGGGGACATAGCTTTAAGTTGAGGGGTGATATATATAGGACAGATGTCAGAAGTAGGTTCTTTACTGAGAGAGCAGGAGGGGCGTGGAACGCCCGGCCTGCAGTAGTTGTAGACTCACTAACTTTAAGGGCATATAAATGGTCATTGGATAAATATATGGATGATAATGGAACAGTGGAGGTCAGATGGGCTTCAGATTGGTTCCACAGGTCGGTGCAACATCGAGGGCTGATATAATATTCTAAATGGTAGTACATGGCAAAGCAAAGTGGGAGTGTTTGAGGCCCAGTGTAAAGGCCTGCATTTCTGTTTTCAGCAAAAGGAGGAGCAGGAGCTTGGAAGAGGGGCCTGTCAGGAAAGGTGAATCACTGATTTAAATCTTTAAAACGTTACCCCAAGCGTCGGAGCCCTCCATTTCTGTTTTCAGTAGCAGAAAGAGCAGGAGCTTGGACCAAGGGCCTGTTGGGAAAGGTGAGCCTTTAATTTAAATCTTTAAAACCTTAACTTGGAGAGCAGAGATTTCTGGGAAAGGAATGTCACTTTTTTCCCCTTAGCGATATAAGTGAGTGATTTCATGGCCACAGGAAAGTGCCGGCAGACAGCAAACTGAATTGTGTCTACTTCAATGCTAGGAGTAAGCAGAATAAGGTAGGTGAGCGTGCAACATGAATAGGTGCCAGAGACTTCGATGTTTTGGCCATTTCAGAGACATGGATAGAGCAGGGTCAGGAATGGATGTTGCAGGTTCTGGGGTTTAGATCTTTCATTAAGATCAGGGAAGGCATTGAAAGAAGAGTAGGTGTGGCTCTATTAGTCAAGGACAGTATAATGGTGGCTGAAAGAACATTTGACGAGGACTCGTCTAATTAGGTGGTATAGACTGAAGTTAGAAACAGGTTGAGGAGAGGTCACACTGCTGGGAGATTTTTATAGGCCTTCGCAATGTTCGAGGGATGTGGAGGAGAGGATTGGCAAAATGATTCTGGGCAGAAGCGAGAGGAACAGGTTGGGGGCCTTTAACTTCTCCAACACTGACTGGAAATGCTATAAATGTAGTAAATCGGATGGATCGATTTCTGTCTAATGTGTGCAAGAGTGTTTTCTGACACAGTATGTCGAAGGGCTGACAAGAGGGGAAGCTACACTGGATCTGGTACTTGGTAATGAACTGGGCCAGGTGTTTGATTTAGTGGTAGGCGAGCTCTTTGGAGACAGTGACCATAACTTGGTGACATTTGGTTTAGTGATGGAAAGGGATAGGTACATGCCACAGGGCAAGAGGTGTAGATGGGGGAAGGGCAATTATAATGCGATTAGGCAAGACTTAGGAGACATAGAATGGGGTAGCAAAATGCAGGGCATGGGGACTGTGGAGCTGGTTTGAGGAGCAGACATCGCATGTCTTTGATAGGTATGTCCCTATCAGGCAGGGGGAAAGTGATAAGGTAAGGCAACCATGGTTTACTAAAGAAATGGTATCTCTTGTTAAGCAGAAAAGGGAGGCTTATCTGATGTTGAGATGAGATAGTTCAGGTGAGGTGATGGAGAATTACAGATTAGCTAGGAAGGATTTAAAGAGAGAGTTAAGAAGAGCAAGGAGGGGACAGGAGCAATCTTTAGCAGGTAGAACAAAGTAAAATCCTAAAGCATTCTGTAGGTATGTGAGGAATAAAAGGATGACTGGATAGGAGTTGGGCAGTCAAAAACAGAAGTGGGAAGATGCGTGTGGACCCTGTGGAGATCGGAGAAGTGCTAAACGAATATTTCTCATCTATTTTCACGTAGGAACAGGAGAATATTGTCAAGGACAAGACTGAGACATGGGCTATTAGACTTGAAAGGATTGAGGTTATTAAGGAAGAGGTGTTATCAATTCTAGATGGTTTGAAAGTAGATAAATCCCCTGGGCTGGATGGGATTTATCTGAGGATTCTCTGGGAAATTAGGGAGGAGATGGCGGAGCCTTTGGCCTTGATCTTTGAGTCTTCATTATCTACAGAGGACCAGAGAATTGCACCTGTTGTGCACTTGTTCAAGAAGGACAGTAGAGATGACCCAGATAATTATAGATCAGCGAGCCTTACTTCTGTATTAGGAAAAATTTTGGAAAGGATTATAAGAGATAGGATTAATAATCATTTAGCAGGCAACAATTTGATTGGAAATAGTCAATATGGATTTGTCAAGGGTAGGTCATGGCTCACAAATCTCATTTGAGTTTTTGAGAAGGTGATCAAGCATGTGGATGAGGGTAGGGCAGTTGATGCGGTGTGCATGGACTTCAGCAAAGCCTTTGATAAGGTTCTACATGGTAGACTATTGGAGAAAATGCAGAGGCCTGGGATTGAGGGTGATTTAGCGGTTTGGATTAGAAACTGGCTTTCCGTAAGAAGTAATGAGTGATAGTTGATGGAAAATATTCAACCTGGAGTCCAGTTACTAGTAGTGTGCCGCAAGGATCTGTTTTAGGACCATTGCTGTTTGTCTTGGACACAGGCATAAGTAATTTTAGTTAGTTTGCAGATGAAACTAAAGTCGGTGGAGTGTGGACAGTGTGGAAGAATGTTGCAGGTTGCAGGGGGACTTAGATAAACTGCAGAATTGGGCTGAGAGGTGGCAAATGCAGTTCAATGCAGGTAAGTGTGAGGTGATTCTCTTTCGGATGAATAACAGGAATGCAGAATACTGGGTCAATAGAAAGATTCTTGGTAGTGTGGATGTGCAGAGGGATCTTGGTGCCCATGTACATAGATCCCTGAAAGTTGCCACCCAGGTTGATAGTGCTGTTAAAAAGGCACAGAGTATGTAAGGTTTTATTGGTAGAGGGATTGAGTTCTGGAGCTGTGATGTCATGCTGCAACTCTATGAAACGCTAGTGCGGCCTCACTTGGAATATTGTGTACAATTCTGGTTGCCCCATTACAGGAAGAATGTGGAAGCATTGGAAGAGGTACAGAGGAGATTTGCTAGGACGTTGCCTGAACTGAAGAGGTCTTATGAGGAAAGGCTGAGGGTCTTGGGTTTGTTCTCATTGGAAAGAAGAAGGCTAAGAGGGGATTTAATGGAGACAAAAGATTAGATAGGGTGAACAGTGAAAGTCTTTGTCCTAGGATGATGATGTTAGCTTGTACGAAGGGACATAGCTGCAAATTGAGGGATGATAGATTTAAGACAGATGTCAGAGGCAGGTTCTTTATTCAGAGAGTGGTACGAGCATGGAATGCTTTGCCTGCCAATTTAGTTAACTCAGCCACATTAGGGGCATTTAAACAGTCCTTGGATAAGCATATGGATGATGAGGGATAATGTTGGGGGATGGGCTCAGATTAGTTCACGGACTGGCGCAACATTGAGGGCTGAAGGGCCTCTTCTGCGCTATATTCTTCTATGTTCTCTGTTCCATTGGACAAGGCTGGTCCCATGGGCGATGCCTTCTGACTGCTTGAGCATGTCAAACTTCCATATTAACCAAATGGAGAGGGTGCCTGTGCCAAACTCGAACAGAGGAAGGGTGGCGAGCTGTACACTCTGAAAGGAAACTGATTTCCCAATAAGCTCAATGATTTGGGATGAGAACGATGACCCCCCTGCAAAGCAGGAGGAGATGGGAAATCCCCATTGACACTCCGACCAAAGGTGTGTCCCGAAACAGAGGGAGCCTCCTTGTTTCTGTGAATCTGGAGTCTGTTGGCTGCAAATTTTACACTTAATCATAATGGCAGGGCTCACACTGCAAGACCTTAGCCAGTCCTTTTTTGTGTTTTCTTTGCAGGTATCTTATGTTTAATAAGATAATAATTATAACCATGGTCACTATTGTGGCGGAGATGAATCTGTTTGGGGAGAAAATCATCTAATTGGCATGTCACTTGGTATAATATTTAGGTATATCAATGGAGTGTTTTGGAATAATTGGATTTACACTAATTTGAAAAAAAAGATTTGAATCAACATGGACATTAAGCTCGACCTCCCTCCTGAATAACATTGTGGGTATACCTTCAGCACATGGACTATAACAGTTCAACAAGTCAGCTCACCATCACCTTCTCAAGGGCAACTAGGGATGGGCAATAAATGCTGGTCAGTCAACAATGCCTACATTCCATGAGTGAATTGAAAAAGAACTATGGTTCCAATTGGGCCACCAGTATATGTCGCCAATCCTTCGATTCCCACAAACTGGAGGGCCAATTATCATCATGTGTTATGTCAAATCAAAATAGTGGACAGAACAATAAATGAACTGAGCCACACCATCGTGCAATGGTGTGGCACAGTGTATTATATTCAAACCCAAAAAGCTTTTATATATTGGGATCCACTGCAACCTACCTCATGGGGTGGAAGATGTAAAAAGTGGCTATTGTCTGTTCCCATCCCATCTAAAACACAGACAAAGCTTAGTGCAGTTTTTTTTGTTTGCTTCTGTCAATTGTACGACAAAGACGATCTCAGTGAATAGGTGGGTGAATCAAGTGAGGTACAGAGGGATAAGAGAGTAAAGTGTAACTGCCATGAGCATATTGTTCCTACATGGAGACACGCAGTGCTCGAACGAAAACCGCACAGTGTGTTTCACTCTACCCTTGTCATGTGGGTCAGATGGAATTAGTGAGAATTAAAGATGAAAGTTTGAGATAATTGATGTCTATGTTGACCTTAAGGAGGGTCTAAGCAATACATTAATTAGTTTTTGAATCCTATATCACGATTACACGAATATCTAACCAGGGAAATGCAAGTGTTCAGATGAGTGGGGAAGATGCATTATGCCCTGCAGCAATGAGGTGAGCAGGCGCAGAGGGAGGTCAAAGAATTCAGGAGAACAATTGTAGGGGCAATCTTTGGGATTGGGGGTTGAATGTACAGATCCACCCCTGATTGTCCTATGTTGCAGTGATAATCCAATGTGCTGTGCTACTTGTGTTGGGGATCCTGCTAGGCTGTATATGATGTCCCTTAAGGCGGACACAACAAAATGATGAAATCTCTAAGCTCCTGAGACAAAGATTATCAAGTGAGAATGTCTGTGCTCATATTTCATTAAATTCTTGAAACTTCCAAGTAAGGCTCTCAGAGATTTAAAATGGTTGACTATGCTGATATTAGGCTAGAATTTGCTGGGTTGGCTGAAATGAAATGGAAAAAAGAAGCCTGGTCTATTGAAAACTTCATGGTTAGTTGATGATCTAATGATTAAAAAGGTCACTTGGTTTAATGTGTTTTTTCTGATTGAAAGAAGGTGTCTTTGGATTAAGTGGTATAACCTAACAGTAAAGGATTAAACTGTTAGAGTATTTCTGAAAGTCTGGAGTCCTGTTAAAACAGACCAGAATGTCAAATGTGATAATGTGGACTATTTATCAGTTAACTAGAGAGTATTTATTATAAAATTGTGATATATAAATACGATATGATTAATTACATTTGAGCGAGGTCAAACTTCATTAAAACCAAGAGATGATGCTCTTTCCGGGGGAACAAGCAAATGCCCAAATGAGTAATTGATCAGACAGGCTGTGGAAAACATTACATATTTGTGATGTTTGTCTGTGGTCAAAATGATTGAATTGCTGAAGACTGGACTGTGCCAAAGTTGGAACACATTGGAAAAGAGTATAAGGAAGTCTGCCTCAGAGCAATAGGTATTGAGCTCAGGATGGAGTCATTTGTTCAGTATCTGGAGATTGCAACGGAGCAGACTGAGCACCTGTTTTAGCCTGATTCTCAGATATGCCCATGCAAACTGATTTGCTTGTGATTGTAAACGTTGTATGGATAAGCTGTGATGTATCACTATATTTGCAGAATTATGTAGTGTACTTCAGTAAAGAACATGAGTTTAGCCCAATGTTAGAACTGTTTGGGCTTATTGATTTCCAGAGTAAACCTGCCAGGCCAGGGAAAATAGGAATAAAAGCTTTCAGATCCCATCTCCAAACCATTGCTAAGACTGTGCCTTGCTCCATTGTAACACTGTTAGATTCCAAGCCTTCCTCAATTTACTGATACCTTCTCCTGAAGTTTTCTTCCCTATCTTTGATAAGTTTTTACTATCACAATGTTATTCTGGTCTGTCTCCTATCTTTCATCGTCCATAAACTTGAGTTCCTCTGGGACTCTGTTCACTCACTCACACCAAGACCTGCTCACCTGTCACCTGTCTGTTCGCTGATCTACATTGAGTTCTGTTCCAGCAATGCCTCGGTTTTGAAATCCTCATTCCTTTTTGTAATTTCCTCCAGTATTTTCTTCCTCAACTGCAAAGTACAGCCCTCAGATATATCAGATATATACCAAAGTTCCTCCAATTCTGGTGCATTAGCATTTCTAACCCATTGCCTGCAAGCTACCTGAACTCTAAGCTCTGGAATTCTGTCTCCAGTACCCTTGCCTTGATCTGAACTTTTCCTCCTTCAGGATGCTTATTTAAACCTCCTGCATGACCAAATCTTCAACCATCTGTCAAGATACCTCAACATATGAAAAGCATCTGAGGAAGTTTCATTTTATTAAAAGCTAAAACTCGCACAACACTAGGCTATAGTCCAGCAGATTTATTTGGACTATAACCTGGTGTTGTCTGATTTTTAACTTTGTCTACCCAAGTCCAACACAGTACCTCCAAGTCATTTATTAAAAACAGTATATAAACAAAAGTCATTGTTGTTTGTTCTGATATTTTGTGTTCTCTTTGGGAGCATGTTTACAACAAAATGAATTGTTGTTTTACTGCATTATGAAATCCTTGTCAATTAGCGAGCTGTCTCTCACAGATCTTTAGAATAAGTGCCATAAACATGGTCCACGCATTAAAGGGTCAACTCACCCTCACCTTAAAGCAGGAGTTGAAATATAGCCACATTTCCTTCACCCCAACTCAGCAGTTTTCTGTGTTTTGATTGCATCAAAGATTACTGTGCAAAACGAGAGCTTATGGCGGAAGGGGTAGCAGTGGCATAGCTAGTGGATTGGTTAGCTAATACAGAGTAGGCAATCATGGGTCATTTTCAAGTTGGCATGATCTGATGACTGGAATAGCACAGGGATCAATATTGGGGCCTCAATGATACATCATTGCAGTGAATGACTTGAATGAAGGAACTAATTAGATGGGCATAAAAGTTAAGAAGTAAAGAGGAAATGAGGAGTTTGCAAAGAAATTTTGACAAGTTCAGTGAGTGGCAGATGCAAATCATGGAGCAAAACGTGAACTTGTGCATATAGATAGGAAGAACGGTACAGTAGCATACTATTTAAATGGGAAAAGATAAAACAATTTGTGTGTCTTGGTTCATGAATCATATAATGTTGATACAGAGGAACCTCAATTATCCAGCATTCGATTATCCGAATTTTGGATTATCTGGCAAGGTCACAAGGTCTCGATGCTTGGCTAAACTATGTTATCTGGCATTCGATTAATCAAATGAAATACTGCCCGGCCGTGTTCTTTGGATAATCAAGGTTCCTCGGTGTCCAGATACAGCAAGTGAGTAGAACAGCAAACGGAATGTTGTTGTTTTTTGCAAGGGGAATAGAATATAAAATAGGAATGTCTTGCTTCAAGTGTCTTGGGTAGAGCAGCAATGAGACCACATCTTTTAAGTTTCTTTATTTGAGAAAGAATACAAATGCATGAGAAGAAATTCAGAGACAATTCACTCAACTATATTTGGGAATTACTTATGAGGAAATTTGGAACAAGCTGGGTCTGCATCAATTGAGACTTCAGAAGAATACGTGTGATCTGATTAAGACATATGCGATCCTGAGAGAGGTTGAGAAGGTGGGTGTTAAAAGGATGTTTCCTATTGTGGGAGAGACTTGAAATAGGAACCATGGCTCTTCCATTTCAGGAGACATGATCTTTGGAACTCCTTTCTCCAGAGTAAAGTGGAGACAGAGATATTGAATTCACAAAAAGGAAAGTAGACAGATTCTTAACTAACAAAGGATTTAAAAGTTATCAGTGGTAAGTGGAAATGTAGAGTTGAGGCCAAAATCAGATCTGCCATGATCTTATTGAAAGGCGATGCAAGTTTGAGAAACTGAATGACCTAGTCCTGCTCCTAATTCATAAGTTAACATGACGTGACAATAGAAACCTGAGTTGTGTGACTTGCTACTGAGCCATATTTAACAGGGAAGTTCTGACATTCACTCTTTTGAATTAAATAATCTAAATGGGAGTGAAATAATGATGTTACAGTTGGCAGTAATAGTCTTCAACAAATATTACATGCATGCAAAACAATGAGGGGTCAAAGTGTGACATTATGCTTCTAATGATGATTCACTTAGAATTCACTGTAGAAATGTTTAGCTGACATATTCCTGTGCTAAATGCATTTTGTTTGATTTCCATACATAAACAAGATGGAAATACCAAACACGTTAGCATCTTGAATTTTCTCAATCTGACTGGTTCATGAATTAATAGCAAATTCCATTATTTTAAAGCAGGTTTTCCTGGGGATAGTCAATTCTTAATATAATTTGCTTCAATTCACATTATGCTGTTGCAGTGAAATTTGTATGCAGTTTATGATCTTTTCAGTTTGTGATCTTTGTATTGAAGAAATAAATAAATCTTGGCGATAAACATTGTTGGTAGATATCTGCAGTGCTCTTAACCTTCGGATTTTATATGGCAGACTGAAATGATTGCCTTCAACACTTACCAATTTGCTGGCCCTGTTTGATATTGATATTGAAAACTGTGCCAGGTGTCAAACTGTTTATATACCTGGTTACAGGATAACTTGGCTCTTAATTAGATGAGTTGATTCTTTGATTTGTTGGAGGGAATTTTTATTGATAGTCTATTTTAAAAATTTTTTGTAATTTAATAATGTCAGACTGGGAGTCAAATTTCTGACTGGAATGAAGATTTTTGCAATACTGTTCTGTTAGTCTATACTGACATGAATATAATCCACAATTTAACTTCCATCAAAGTATAATAGTAAATTTCCCAAACCCAGCAAATACTGGCTTAGAGATTTCAGAATTTCTCTCCTCCAGTGGAACTTTTTTCTGTACTGCGGTTAAAGGATGGCATCGTGTTCAATTGTTCTGTGTTTGATTATGTAAGACTGATAATTGAACTCTGCTCACTGTGCTTGATTAGTTGAGCCCGAGTGTATGCTCAAGGCAAAGAAAGTAGGTAGTAACAATGCTACTAGAAGCTGTGCTCTGAGCATGAGTGCAGACAATTTATGAGTACAGAGATATTTTAAAACCCGTATAAGTAAGCATGTCATACACTTATGACAAAGAGTACTCTTTTTGTGTTGACCTGAGATAGATACAAGATATATCATATGAAAAATTATAAGGTTGGAAGGGTTTAAATTTTATTATGAAGATAAGTCCTCATCACCATATAAATTAAGGGGCTGGAAAATCTATTACATCCTGTTATTTCTTATCTGCAAAAAAAACCCAACTATTTGGACTATTTAGATAATGCCAACATTTCTACTCCACCTACAATTCCTCCCATTAATCTTCATCTAACCTGATCTGACTGTCCTTCTAACCCTTTCCTGTCTCTATCTAAAATCCCTTAAATATATCCATGTTTGTCCCCAGTGAAAACAATTTCCACTTCCTCCCAACCTTTTGGGTAAATTGGTTTCTCCTGAATTTCCGATTGCATTTAGAAACTGGATTTAGCCATGGCTATTATATCATTATGACCTACATTTTCATCTCTTCTACAAGGAGAACTAGCAAGTTATTCAGTAGGGCTTGATAACCATGAGCTTTGTGGACCAAACCCATGCCATCTTGGAAATGGTGAGATTTTTCAAAGAGTAAAGTGAAGTTTCCAGTGCTCCTCATGGACAAGAAAGCAGATAAAGGCAGGAAGGTTTTTGACTACATGCTTTGGTCAAACAGAGCTCTACTCACCATTCAGTACGTCTCTGGTCCTGACCAATTTTCCTCAGTTGCTGTCACGTAAAACATGGAAGAGAACCTCTCTATGGGATTTCCATTGTGAAAAAAGATAGTGCAAAGCAAAAGGCAGTAGTCCAGTGGTATTACCATTGGACTGTTAACTAGACTCACAGGTAGTGTTCTGGGGATCTGAATTCAAATCCAGTCATGGTAGATGGTGGAATTTGAATTCAATTGAAAATAAATCTGGAACCAAGAGTCTAAATGATGACCGTGGATTCATTGCCGATTGTTGGAAAAACCCATCTGGTTCACTAATCCCCTTTAGAGAAGCAAAACTGCTCTTACCTAGTCTGGCCTACATGTGACTCCAGACCAGCAGCAATAAAGTTGACTGTTAACTCTCAATTGGGGATGAGCTTAAAATGCTGTCCAGGCTAAAAATACCCTCATCCTGTGATTTTTAAAAAAAAAAGTTACATCCAGAAAAACTGTGTACCTGCACACCAAGATCCCTCTGTTCCTCCACACTGCCAAGAATCCTATCCTTAATCATGTACTCAGCTTTCAAATTCAACCTTCCAAAATGCATCATCTCGCATTTATCTAGGTTGAACTCCATCTGCCACCTCTCAACCCATCTCTGCATCCTGTCAATGTCCTGCTGCAGCCGACAACAGCCCTCTATACTGTCAACGACACCTCCAACTTTTGTGTCACCTGCAATCTTGCTGACCCATTTTTCAATCCCCTCATCCAAGTCATTAATAAAAATTACAAACAGTAGAGGCCCAAGGACAGAGCCCTGTGGAACACCACTAACCACAGACTTCCAGGCAGAATATTTTCCTTCTACTACCACTCGCTGTCTTCTGTTGGCCAGCCAATTCTGTATCCAGACAGCTAAGGTCCCCTGGATCCCATTCCTCCTGACGTTCTGAATGAGCCTACCCATGGGGAACCTTATCAAATGCCTTGCTGAAGTCCACATACACCACATTGACAGCTTGACCCTCATCAACTTTTCTAGTCACATCCTCAAAGAACTCGATAAGGTTTGTGAGGCATTACCTGCCCCTCACAAAGCTATGTTGACTGCATTTAATCAAGTCATGCTCTTCCAGATGGTCATAAATCCTATCCCTCAGAATCCTTTCTAACACCTTTCAGACGACAGACGTGAGACTTACTGGTCTGTAATTGCAAGGAGTTTCCCTATTTCCTTTCTTGAAGAGAGGAATTACATTTGCCTCTCTCCAGTCCTCAGGTACGACTCCAGTGGAGAGCGAGGATGCAAAGATCTTCGCAAGTGGCGAAGCAATTGCATTTCTCGTTTCCCAAAGTAGCCGAGGACAAATCTGGTCCAGGCCTGGCGACTTGTCAATCTTAATGTTTGACAAAATTTTCAGCACATCAGCTTCCTCTATCTCTATCTATTCCAGCATGTACACCTGCTCTTCAAAGGTCTCCTTCACTACAAAGTCTGTTTCTTTCATAAAGACTGAAGCAAAAAAACTCATTTAGGGCTTCCCCTACCTCCTTAGACTCCACACACAAATTCCCTAATCTATCCCTGATCAGCCCTACTCTTTCTTTGACCATTCTCTTATTCCTCACATAAGTGTAAATTTGTGAGGATTTGTAAATTTTGTAAATTGATAAATTTACTAAATTTGTAAATTTAGCTTCTTTTTTTTTATTATTTTCTGCCAGTCAACTTAATGGGTGACAGTATAATAACACTATGTAGCCCTTTGCAAGAGACACTTTGCCATCAAGTCACCATAATCTAAGTTCATTTCTGTATTGCCTTCCAAATTTGCAATGACTTCCAGTGTTTACATGGTGGTAGAGATTTCAAATAAATTTGTTGTGTCTGTACTTGTAATGGGAAGAAAATAAGATTCAATGGTTTGTTACTATGAACAGTTGTTTAAAAAGAATAAAAACTGGCAGCAGCAAGTTCTATATACTGCAGCCTGTCTTGTGCAGTAGACCTAGAATGACTGTAAACATGGAAAGTGAATGAGCAAATGTCACTGTCTCCAGATATTCAAAGATACACTTCAAGAGAGGTTTATTTTTCCTTAGTTTTGACTGAGGAAGCACTGACATTCTTCACAAGAACGGAGATCAGTATATTTTTCAACTGTTTCATTCCTTATTTTTTCTATCTCACTGGACTATTAATGTCCTACTCAGCCATCATAAGAGGTGAAGCTGGGGAATTGTAATCACCAACATTTAGAGTCTAGTTGATATACATGTTTCCACATGATCACTTGTTCTCGTATTGTTCTGCCAGTGCCCACCTCATTTTGAAACATAGATAATGTGAAACTAGCAGTGCAAAGAATATGACAGAATGGTTTCTTGCTCAAGGATGAAGAAGTACCAAAGATACAACTGTGGTAACATTATCATTTTAAACTCTCATTCGCAACTTACTGGAAGGAATGAAGAATGGTGAGATTTCACAATAAAACTGAAATCTTATGTATTTTTATGGATGATGGAACAACTGGAGTTTTTGTGACAAATTCTTATTCGGTATTTGATCAGTATAGGAAAAACATTGGGTCAATTGAGTTGAGGTGTATATTAGTCGTGATCTGATTTATCAGGCTTGGGATGTTAAGCAATGTCTCTTATTTCTTCAAATTGAACTGCAGAGTACTGAGCATATCTATTTGTTCAATTTCCAGTTTGCTTTCTCATGCAAAGTGCACATTTAAGTTTTCTGAATTGTAGATGAAGATTTTTTTAAAAACACACATTATAACATGGCATAGCAATTGAAATCACTGTTTTAGTTAAGAAAATAAATTCAAGACAACATTTCTTTGGAGTTTGAGAGCTTTGTTCATTCCCAGAAGTCAATTTATTTAAATATGTTATGCAGTATTAATATTTAAACATTCACAAAACTAGAATTTGTCAGATGTGGCACAGCTGGTCAGGTGGTCATTTGCTGTCCATCCCTACCTACACTCAGGAAGATGATAGTAAGCTAACGCCTTGAACCACTGCAGTTCATGTATTAGAGCATGGTAAGGAAGGGAGCCAGGATTTTCATCTAGAGCAACACAATTCCAAGGCATAGTAATGTGTGCCTTGGAGGGGAGCTTGCTGTGGTTGTGTTCCCATGTGTCTGCTGCCATTGTCTTTCTAGACAGTACGAGTTGGGAGTTTTTAAATTGATGACTGTGCATCAGTGTGTTGAGAGAGAATAATTAAGATGGTGATGTGATACTAATCAAAGGCTATTTTGCACTGAATGGTGTTGAGCTCTTGACTATTGCTGGAGCTGCATGCTTTAAGGCAACTGGAGAGTAGTCTCTCACATTGCTGACTTGGTGGTGGACAGACATTGGGAAGCCACGGTGTGAATAGCAGGATTAATTGGAACAAGAGGTTGGCAGATAAAACAGTAACTGAACAATGGGCCACTTTCAAAGAGCAAAAGGTTCAGGAACAGATAAGGTATATTCTCTTTAACAGAAAAAGGTGGGACAAACAAATCCAGCATTCCTGGGATGACAAAACAGACAGAATTTAACATGATAGAATCAAAGTGTACTTATGACAGGTGCAAGGCAGAAAATCTAATTCAAAAATAACAGAAATACCAAAGGTTTAGGCAGGAGAGATGGAAAGTAAATAAAAGGAGCAAAGAGAAATTTGAGAAAAGACTGGCTGCTATCATAAAGGGAAGTCCCAAAGTCAATCATCATATACACAGTAAGAAGTGGTTTAAGGAGGAGTGCGACCAAGCAGAGACTAACCAAGAGATTTGGGAATAGAGGCATAGCTGAATTGTTAAATGAATACTTTGTATGTGTCTTTACAAAAGAGCAGGATGCTATCCAGGCCATGGTGACAGAAGAGAGAACGTTGTCAATAGAAGGTTTCAAAGTTAATAAGGAAGAAGTCTTTGGTAGATTGCTGGCACTAAAAGTTAACAAGACATCAGGATCAAATAAGACATTCAAGAACTTTGAAGGAAGTGAAGGCAGAAATTGTGGGCACTGGCCATAACTTTTCGATCTTCCCTGGGCTCATGGGTGATGCCAGATGACTGGAAAATTGCAAATATTGTGGTCTAGTTTGATACTGGTTATAAGGACAATCCCAGCAACCACAGATCAGTTAGTTTAACTTCTGTGCTGGTGATACTTCTAGAAACAGTTATTCAGCATAGATTTAGTGTTCAAATAGAAAAATGTGGTTGATCAGGAAGAGTCAGCACATATTTATTAAGGGAAAATACTGTTTCACTAACTTGCTGTAATCTTTTGAAGATATAACAGAAAGTGTAATTGAGGGTATGGATTTCCAGAAGGCCTTAGACAACGTGGTACACAACAGACTTGAGAGGAAAGCTGTAGGTCATGGTATAAAAGGGACAGCAGCAAGTCAGATACAAAATTGCCTGAGTTATTTGAAACAGAAAATAATGATAAATGAATACTTTTGTAGGTTTGTATTGGAGAATCCCAGGGTTCAGTATTGTGACCCTGGCTGTTCCTGATATATATTAAGGGTCTATATTGGAGTGCAGGGGACAATTACAAAGTTTTCAGATGACACTAAACCTCTTGCTGAGATACCTGTATCATCGATAGTCACAGGTGAGGTGCTGGAAGACTGGAGGTTGGCTAACGTGGTGCCACTGTTTGAGAAGGGTGGTAAGGACAAGCCAGGGAACTATAGACCAGTGAACCTGACATCGGTGGTGGGCAAGTTGTTGGAGAGACAGGATGTACATGTATTTGGAAAGGCAAGGTCTGATTAGGGATGTTAACATGGCTTTGCGCATGGGAAATCATGTCTTACAAACTTGATTGAGTTTTTTGAAGAAGTAACAAAGAGGATTGATGAGGGTAGAGTGGTAGATGTGGACAATATGGACTTCAGTAAGGCATATAAAAAGGTTCCCCATGGGAGACTGATTAGCAAGGTTAAATCTCATGGAATACAGGGAGAACTAGCCATTTGGATACAGAACTGGCTCCAAGGTAGAAGACAGAGGGTGGTGGTGGTGGTGGTGGTGGTGGTGGTGATGGTGGTGGGTTATTTTTCAGACTGGAGGCCTGTGACCAGTGGAGTGCTGCAAGGATTGGTGCTGGGTCCACTACTTTTCATCATTTATATAAATGATTTAGATGTGAGCATAAGTGGTACAGTTAATACGTTTGCAGATGACACCAAAATTGGTGGTGTAGTGGGCAGCAAAGAAGGTTACCTCAGATTACAACAGGATCTGGATCAGATGGGCCAACGGGCTGAGAAGTGGCAGATGGAGTTTAATTCAGGTAAATGCAAGGTGCTGCATTTTGGGAAAGCAATTTTTAGCAGGACTTATACAGTTAATGGTAAGGTCCTAGGGAGTGTTGCTCAACAAAGTGATCTTGGAGTGCAGAATCATAGCTCCTTGAAAGTGAAGTTGCAGGTAGATAAGATAGTGAAGAAGACATTTGGTATGCTTTCCTTTATTGGTCAAGTATTGAATACAGGAGTTGGGAGGTCATGTAGCTGTACAGGACATTGATTAGGCCACTGTTGGAATATTGTATGCAATTCTGGTCTCCTTCCTATCAGAAAGATGTTGTGAAACTTGAAAGGGTTCAGAAAAGACTTACAAGGATATTGCCAGGGTTGGAGGATTTGAGCTATACGGAGAGGCTGAATAGGTTGGGGCTGTTTTCCCTGGAGCGTCAGACGCTGAGGGGTGACCTTATAGAGGTTTACAAAATTATGAGGGGCATGGATAGGATAAATAGACTAGGTTTTTACCTGGGGTGGGGGAGTCAAGAACTAGAGGGCAGAAGTTTAGGGTGAGAGGGGAAAGATATAAAAGAGACCTAAGGGACAACTTTTTTCACGCAGAGGGTGGTACGTGTATGGAATGAGCTGCCAGAGGAAGTGGTGGAGGCTGGTACAATTACAGCATTTAAAAGGCATTTGGATGGGTATTTGAAAGGAAGGGTTTGGAGGGATATGGGCTGGGTGCTGGCAGGTGGGACTAGATTGGGTTGTGATATCTGGTCGGCATGGACCGAAGAGTCTGTTTCCATGCTGTACATCTCTATGACAATGACTCTAAACTTGGAAGAATCGTAAACTATGAGGAGGACAGTGCGGAATTCCAAAACCACATCGACAAGTTGGTGGAGTGGGTGGATAGGTGGCTAGATGAGGTTCAATGCATAGGAATTGAGGGATGCACTTTGGTCTGAAAAACATTGAAAGATAGTATGAAATAGAGGAGTAACAATTCTAAAAGGGGTGAATTTTGCCTCCATAGATTTTGTGACACACATGCTCCTTACAATTCAAAATCATTGGAGTTTAAATGGTTGAAGAGAAAGCAAAGTTGAAAGAGAAACAAAAAGAAACAACATGACAGTTTTCTTATTGAATGTCTTACCGTATCCATCAGAAATCATTTTAGAAATTCACCAATAACCACAAACATATTATCTGGAGGCTTCTGAAATTGAGCTGACGTGTCTGTCTTGCAAAACAAGTTGACGATGTTTTAACTAAAGCAGAAAATACAGATAATATAGGTCGACTTGCAATTTATTGAAGGGTGGAAATAACTTTTCAAAAGCTAATGATGCACCTAATGTTTTAAGAATTATGTGTTTTGTTTCCCATTTCCACTGATTATTTTTATCCTGAATTGCTTAATTATCCAAGTTATTTTGTCATATTAAGTCGAACAATCTGGCTTTCAGTTGTATGCTCAAAAGGGATATATGCAATTCTTTGTAATATAAATTTCATATGCGTTCATGAGTGTTGAATACAGTTTAACGGGAAAGTCGATGTAAGCAAACATACCTCTGCACTTCTGTAATGACATCTAGTGTACTGACAAAACTGTCTTCTGGTGTTGTTCAGGGAACAGATTGTTACTGTTGATCTCACAATGATAGTAATTCACTGTCAAAAATGCCAAAATTAATATATGCTGCTGATTTCAGAAAAACAAATCTGAATTCATTCTCTTTCTTTGTGCATTACATGTATAAAATGAGTCAGAAAGGTTCACACAGGATTTGCACGGATTCTTGAGCCACAGCTATGTTTCGTCAAGGTCTTTCATTTACTTAGACTAAACATCTGCTTGAATTTCTGGAACCAACTCCCAGAATTGCTGAGAAACGTTCAGAGTTTGCAATGACCTTCTGCCTGGAGCAAATGGATTGATAGCTATATGCCCATAGCTACACTGCATCGTCAGTGATGCCAGATAATATCGGATCACATGGGACTGGGATGCTTCTAGTGAAAGGAAAGTGAAAAGCTTTTGGCTGCTTGAATGCATTTGAGTAAACCCTTCACAGTCGTAATCAGAGCAGCTCCAGGGAAGTGATAGCCTCGTGGTCATATCACTAGAGTTTTAATCTAGAGATTTCAGTAACCATGGGGACTTGGGTTCAATGGCAAACGTGGAATTTGAATTCAATAAAAATCTGGAATTAATAGTCTTGCAGTGACCATGAAACTGTGGTTGATTGTTGGAAAAGATTCTTCTCCTGCACTTATGTCTGTTTAGGCAGAAAATTGCTGTCCTTGTCTGCTCTGGTCTACATGTGACTTCAGACTCTTCGTTGTCCTCTGAAATGACCTAGCAAGTCATTCAGTTCAAGTGTCTCAGGAAAGAAATCAAACTGGACAGAATATCTAGCATTGACCTGGGCACTGGAAATGACACAGCAAAAACAGCCCTGTTGAGCCTGCAAAGTCCTCCTTACTAGAACCTAGCTCCAAAATTGGGAGAGATGTCACACAGATTGGTGCAGCAATAGCAAGTCATACCTTATAGATAACCATTCAGACACCACCTTTATCATCATCCCCAGAAAGCCCTGGAGGAGCCCTCCACTGACTCCAGATACCAGGAAGTTTCATGACACCAGGTCAACTATGAGCAAGGAAATATCCTGCTGTTTACTGTAACAAGAATTGCTTAGCTGATGAATCATTGCTCCTCCATGTTGAACAAAACTTTGAAGAATCACCGAAGGTGTTGAATTTCAGCAGTTACCATGAAGAGTGGCTCGGCAGCAGCACTACTGATTGAGCTGGTCGGGTATATATGATATTGCTGCCAGACTGCATCTGCAGCAGGTCGTGAGGAAACCAATAAGCGGGATTTTGTCCTGTCCAGTCTGCCTGCCACAGATCCATCAGTCCAGGACAATATCAATAGAAGTTACCACCACACAGTCTTGTGATGACAAAGTCCCATCTTTGCATTGAGAACACCCTTTATTGTGTTGTATGGGACTATCACTGTGCTAGGAGAAAATGTGCTAAAGAAAGCACTATCACTGTGCTAAATTGGATATATTTTGACCAGATCTAGCAACTCAATGCTGGACTTCGTATGACATTGTGAGCCATCAATAATAGCATGATCATACTCTACCAAATCTGCAACCTTATGGCCTAGCATATCTCGCACTCTATTATTGCCATTGCACCAAGGGATCAATCAAGAATAGGAGGGCATGGCAGGAACAGCACCAGACATACCTAAATAAGAAGTGTCAGCCTGGTGAATCCACAAAACAAGACTACTTGCATGCCAAACAGCATAAGCAGCAAGTGATAGATAGAACTAAGTGATCCCACAACCAATGGATCACACCTAAGCTCTGCTGTCCTGCCACATCCAATCATTGAAAGGTGGTGGACAATTAAACAACTCCATGGAGGAGGAGATCTACAAATCTCCCCATCCTCAATGATGGGGGACCCAGCATATCAGTGCAAAAGGTAAAGTTGTAGCATTCGTAACAAGCTTCAGAGGGAAGTGTTAAGTGGATGATCCATCTCGCCCTGCACCAATAATCACGGCACCACAGATACCAGTCTTCAGCCAATTTGATTCACTCCATGTGATATCACAAAACAGTTGAAGGCACTGGATACCGGAAAGGCTATGAATCCTGACAACATTGCAGCAATAGTACTGAAGACTTGTCCTCCAGAACTTGTTGCAGCCCTAGCCAGTTGTTCCTGCACAGCTACAACTCTGGCATTTAGCCAACAGATTGAAAAATTGCCCAGGTATGTCCTGTACACAAAGATCAGGACAAATCAAATCCATCTAATGACTAACCCATTAGTCTGCTTGAAATCATTAGTAAAGTGATGGAAGGTGTCACCAACAGAGTCTCAAATGGCACTTACTTCACAATAATGTGCTCAATTGACATTTAATTTGGTTTGAACCAGAGCCACAAAGCTCCTGACTTCACCATGACCTTGAATCAAACATGGACAAACATGCACTCATGAAGTGAGGCAAGACTGACTGCCCTTATCAGTTTGACTGTGTGTTGCATCAAGAAACCCCAGCAAAACCAGAATCATTGGGAGTCAGGGTAAAACTCTCCACTAGTTGGATTCATACCTGGCACAAAGGAAGGTGATTATGGTTATTGGAAGTCAGTCAGCTGAGCTCCAGACATCCCTGCAGGATTTCATGAAGATGGTGTTCTGGGTCCAATCATCTTCACCAGCTTCATCAGGGATCTTCCCTTGATCATGAGGTCAATTGTGGGGATGTTCACCAATAATTTCACCATTTGTGACTCCTCAGATACTGAAGCAGTTTTTGTCCATATTGGCATTATGGGTGTGCCTATATCGAATGAACTTTAGTGGTTTAAAATATTAGTTCACTATTACTTTCTTTATGGGCAGCTAGAAATGGGCAATAAGTGCTGGTGCAGCCAGAAATACTCATATCCATTAAGTGAATAAATAAAATTGAGAGATGAAAGTCTCATCTGCCTGTTAGTCAGCTTGAAAAGACAATGCAACTAGACTCCGGAATATACATTGATCTATATTTCAAAAGGTTTTTAAAAAAAGTTTCATTGAAAGAATGTGGGCTTTGCTGGCTGCGGTAGTATTTATTTCCCATCCCTGATTGCCCTTGGTAAGTTGGTAGTGAGCTATCTTCTTGAACTACCATATTCAATTTGGTGTATATACACCTACAGTACAATTAGGGAGAGAGTTCCAGGATTTTGACCCAATGACATTTAGTGATGGCAATATATTTCCAAGTCAAGATGCCGTGTGATTTGGAGGGAAATTTTTTAATAGTAGTATTACCAAATATCTATGCCCCTATACTTCTAGGTGGTCATGGTAGTGAGCTTGGAATGTGTTTGTGAAAAAGAGTCATGGTGAAACAACCCTCAGTCCCAACCCTCGAACTCATCACCACCTTCCTAACCTGCAATCTTCTTCCTGACCTCTCCGCCCCCACCCCCACTCTGGCCTATCACCCTCACCTTAACCTCCTTCCACCTATCACATTTCCAACACCCCTCCCCCAAGTCCCTCCTCCCTACCTTTTATCTTTGCCTGCTTGGCACACTTTCCTCATTCCTGAAGAAGGGCTCATGCCCGAAACGTCAATTCTCCTGTTCCTTAGATGCTGCCTGACCTGCTGCGCTTTTCCAGCAACACATTGCTTTCACTATTCAACTTGAGTGTTGGGCTGGTATTACAATTGGTATCAACACATAGCTTAAGACTAAAAGTACTTGTAACAGGGTTTCGCAATTAAAAACTTGTTCCGGTGCTGTAAGGTTGAGAGTTCAGGTCCGTTGCAGACTCTTGAGTATAAAATCCAGGCTGACATCTAAAATGGTTTTAGGCAAGAACTGCTTTGTTTAAGGTGCCTTCAAGGTTCCATCTGCTGTCTCAGGTAGACATAGATGCTCCCATGGCACTCTTTGAAGCAGTGGAGTTTTGACTGGTGGCTTGACCAATAAAACCTGAACTTAATTGTTCACCAACTGGTCTCTGTACAAAACTTTTGTTGGTCCACAGCTGGAGTACTGTGTGCAGTAATGGACACTGTACTGTCAGAAGGATGTGACTGGACTGGAGGGAGTGCAGAGGAGATGTTACACGGGTTGAAGCAATTTTTGGTATGAAGAGAGGCTGGATATGCTCAGGTTGTTTCCTTTAGAGCATAAAAGGTTGAGACGTGACCTGATTGAGGATTATAAGATTACGAGGGGCAGAACAGGATAGATAGCAAGCAGCTGAATCCCTGAGTTGAAGGGTCAATAATGAGGGTGCACAATTTTGTGGTGAAGGGCTACAGCTTAGAAGGAATTTGAGGGAAACTTTTTTTTTCACTCAGAGGGGGTGGGAATCTGAAATGCACTGCCTGAGGTGGGAAACCTCACAGTCTTCATTGGCTGTGAAGCACCTTGAAAGGTGCAGAGATTGTGAAATAAGCAAATTAAATGTAAGTAATGTTTTAAAGATTTTTTTTGACATTGTTGGGGAGTTGGTCCCCAGAAAGTTCTGTGATGTGTCTTTTAATGGCCTAGCTCAATCTAGGTGGAGTCTCCAGCTGGTATCCAACTGACAAGCTGGCAAGTGGATGGGTGAATTAATATCGTGACAGGAGACTATGGCAGACAGACACATCCAGAATCAATTGGACATCCAAAAGGATGGTGGTGGGTGAACCCAGGTTTGATAAGTCTGAAAACTTCCCCAACAAATCAACTCCTCATGACCATGCAGCTTGATTTTCAAAAAAGAACCAATCTTGTTTAATAAAAGTAAGATACTGCAGATGCTGGAAATGTGAAATAAAAGTGGAAAGCACTGGAGCATCTATGGAGAGAGAAACAGAGTTAATGTTTCAAATCCATTTTGACTTCTTCAGAATTGGACTTGAAATGTTAATTGTTTCACAGTCCACAGATACTGCCAGACTTGCTGGGTTTCTCCAGCACTTTCTGTTTTTATAAGATTTCTGAATTTCATACAAATCATTACCCATTTCTGGGCATCACACAGTGTGGAAGCCACTCTGACTTGTAGTTAATATTGTGTAGTGGTAACATTGATATGATCAGACTACAGCTATTGCATCCTAAGTAGACAACCGGCCTGCTATGAGCAGGAATCCACTCCTATGACTGAAATATCAGCATTGATACGATGGTAACTGAGAAAACAGTGGGTTAATTGCAGGCTCACCCTTTCTAAGATGCTAATCCGTCAACTTCAACACATACACACACAATCACTCACACACACACACACACTTCCCATCAGACACAGATTTAAATTATGGCTTCTCTATTCACTGGTGACCTGAGATGTGGCATGCCTGTGGTCCCTTTGTAGAGAAACCCACTCACAACCTAACATTTTACAATCACTTTAAGGATAAATGAAGTAACCATGTTGATTTTACGCAGGGTTGGTTTCTGAAAATTGGACTCTGCTCTGCTGACTTACAGAAAATGAAGTCAGATCTTGTGCTATCTCTGCAGTTCATTGTTGAATGTAGAGGTCATGCTTAAGTGGGTGGCATTATAATGGTGATAATCATTTTTAGTCTGACTGCAGAGATAGTGAAATGGAAAGATTCATGCTATTTGAAATGACAAGAAGAGATAAAACAGCATAGCTCAAGAGGTCTGTGGATGCATTAGCCCTATTTCATTATTGCACCATTCACACTTGTTCCCAATCATCCAACTTTCCAAAGAAGAATTATATACATTGGCCTCAATAAATCTAAAACCTTGCATGAATGACAGTGAGAAGTCAAAGTAAAGTAGCCACAACTACAGATTGGATGGAGAACACGATTATAGGACAAATAATGATGAATATGACTCACACAAAAGTACCGCATGGCAGTTATTTTCCAAAGTAGAAAAATAAAAGAATTGAAGTTAATATTCTAAATATGCTAATAGAGTATTTTTATCTAACTGAGTAATGTAACAATGTGGTTTGGTTGAAGCTCACTTAAGCTCCATGCGCTTAAGTAGCTTTGATTATTAAAACTGCATTCAGATTCCTGCTTAGCAGTGAACCAATGTCAATGAGTTCTGTTTCGAAGACTTCATTTCCTGGAAACAGCACTCTATTTATGGAATGAAACAGTTCCGTATATGTTAGTTTCATGTAATGATGTGCCGGTGGTTGAGCGGGCACAGACATATCTAATTGCATATCTAATAATTTATTTCTTTGGCCCCAAATCATCTCATTCAACTTGTACATGTATGATAGAGACATACATAGAAACTTACACTGAATTTAATCCCTTCACCTATCTCCAATGGTGAGTTACAGAAAGGCAGTCAATTTAATTGGGTGGAAATGTGACTTGGCCCAGTTGAGACTTGGTGGTAAGGTGCACGGATGGATAACAAGCCAGACAGTATTTGAGGCTGTTAAGTGAGCAACTAAGGGCTTCAACCCACTGCTGTAAGTGTTGAACCAATGACAAGCATTGGAGTTGCCACACAGGTAGCCAGAAATGCAAGCTGTGATGGGTTTCTGGGGTGGGGTATTGTTTCCCTCATTTGAAAGCATCAGAGTCTGTGCGAGGAATCCACTACTGTGAAAGGGAGGGGTCACTGAAAGCTTTTGCCTCCCATTTCCGGCCTCATCCCTACCCCGATTCTCTGATCTCGACCATCCTTCGACATTGAGCCTGGGCCTTTGTTGAGAGGAATACTGCTGTTGACGGCAGTGGAAATTTGTTGGCCTTTGGTATTAAATGATGAACTGTAAAGGAAGCAAACCCAGTTCACTAAACTTTTAAATGTTTCCCACCATCAATCCATGGTACGCACGTTCATGTAACTGATTTAAGCAACAGTGGTTAAACGCTGGTTGCCTCCAAGAAAACTTAAAAACTACTTACCTGAGGCGTGCTCCCAATGATCCTTTGATGTTCTCAGTTTCATTCTACGTAGGAGTGGGTGGGTTCCAGGGCCTACACTCTTCGTCCCCCTTTGCAGAAAAGATTAAGTCTGGGAATGGAGATGGACTTTCAGCTGCCTCATTTAATGATCATTTCTCTATCATGTCGCTGTTTAGTCTTGCCAACTAGTGCTTCGAAAATCCAACTAATTTCTCTGCCTCTTGTTCTCTCTGTCTCACACTTATTATCTCTCACACTTTCTCTCCCACGTCCATACAATTTCATACACACGCACTCACATACACTCACTCACAGTATGGCATGATTTGCCCATAAAACATGTCAGACGACACTTTTCACTTTACCTCAGTACACACAACAGTACTAAATCAAATCAAATCCCTGCATTCATTTTAACCTGCTCTTTCATTGTATCCCAGCAATGAGCATCACATAAGATTGGAATTGAAATATTGCCTTCTTTCTTTCTAAGGGAGGTACAAATTCTACTGATGCCAAGAATGTATTAGATGGTTGCACAATGGTGAAACATGACTCCCAAATCAGAACTTCCAGTGGCTGATGCTCCTTTTTGTCCATTATTAAACCTGACATAACAGTACATCTAGAAATCCTTGTCCCTCCTTCCAGAGGATTGAAATGAATTGATATGAACTGAAAAGGCTAATCCTGTGGACCAGTTGTGTGTCCTCCTCTCTGAAGTGGAATTCCATGCACTTATTTATGTTGTAATTCAGGTAAAATCTTACTCGCAAACTCAAAAAATGTCTGACAATCTGCAATGACAGATAACCCATGGTGGCAAAATGTTTTTGACTGCGTAAAGGAAAATTTGGAAAATTGTCAGCCATTTCAGCTCTAACTCCACAAGCATTGCCAAAACTATATCTTCACCCATTTTGCTAGGGTGAGATTGTAAGATTATGCTTGAACTGAGAGAAATTCATCTAAGAATTGATGGTGCAGTGGTGGGATGAGGAAGTGGGGGAAGGTACTGAATCATTATTGAGGCACACTGAAAGCTGCTTTCCATTTTTGTTCAGATATTTCCCTCTGAGACTTTGCCAGCTGCCTGGTGAATCCCACTGCAGATTTTATAAATCCCTCATTGAGTCGGATGACATCACCATATAAACGCTCGAAGGAGATGGCATTAAATGATGGCACCTTGTTGCAGTTGTTTGGAAAGTGTTTGAGCAAAATAATGACCTGGAAGTGAGTGGCCTTAGTTCATTGAAAATGGGATGACGTATCAACCTGTTAACCTCCTGAGACAACATGATATCATATTCTGATGCGATTAAGGCATGTAGTGAGTGTGGTCCTCTAGTAGTAATGCTTACGTGGCATTAGCTTAAGTGTTTAACCTACCCCTTCTAAATAGTCTTCACCATGGTGAAGTGATTATAAACTGCTGAAACCTTTACCTAGTTTCTTGGATCATTGAGTACATGGTCATTAAAAATAGTTTCCCTTAGGATTAAATATTCTGCTTGATGCACTCCTTCCTTTGTACTTGTGAATGAACTGTAAACACACCATTGCAGTAGGCAGTACGAGTTCTTTCTGCAGGTTATGGGACAACAATAACTTACATTTATAAAGCTCCTTTACTATTAAACTAAAGGCGTTTGCAGGATCACTGTCAAACAAACTAAACACTAAGCCATATAATGAGACATTACGACAGGTGACCAAATGATCAAAGAGGTAGGTTTTATGGAGTTTCTTAAAGGTGGCAGACAGAGGCCAAGAGGTTCAGATGGGGAATTATTTATGGATGAATGAAAAGCAAAAGAAAAACGTGAAGTTGAAATATTGGCAAAGATAAGAAAAAATGATTGGCAGGGATGCCATTACTTGTGTATTATATCTTAATCGGTTGGTGAGAGGAGAAATAATGTCTTTCTACAACAGTTATGGAGCAAGCAGGGAAAATAATTTCTGACTTTGTAGAGATTATCAAAAAGGCTCAGGTTGGAAAGTTCCAGAAGTCTGCTGCCTTTTTGGCTTTTCCAATATTCTCTGTTCTTTTGTGTTTTAAGTGGATTTTAAAATCTGCAATAGTTTATTGTTGAAAGAAATGTCATCCCAAAATCTAAGCAATTTTGTTGTTTAATACGTGAGCTGTGGAACATTGGGTCCTGACTCACTCCAACTCCTGCTACTGATTCTCAAAATTAGCTACATCAAACACATTTCCAAGGCTGATCCTAGTCCCACAGTAAGAGCTTACAGGTTCAACAGAGGACTTTTAAAATATCAACATGGTTAAAATGATAGATATGGGGAAGATTTGCCACTTTGAGGATGGACTCCAAACCAGGGACTTACAAGAAAATCACCAGTTAATCCAATAAAGAAAATTCAAGATTAAGTTCTTCACCCAGAGAATAGTGCCACATGAAGTTGTTCACATAAATGGCATGGATACATTAAAAGGAATGTTAGATAAGTACTTAAGAGATAAACGAGTAGAAGGGTAAGCTGCTTAGAAAGGGATAGGAAACAGGATGGCAGGAGGCTCAGTTGGAGCACAATTACCGTGCTCCAGACTTCCACCCACTGCAGGCAGTATTAGTGTCTTCCTCCATCATAAACTGAATGGCTGGCCAGGCAGCATTCAAAGAGACCAGCCCTTCACACTCAAACTCCTTTGGAGAATTAAAAGAGTCCTGTCATGCGACAAGTGTTTCTGTTTGGACAGTATGTTTGCAGACTTGATGTCATCATACAGTAAATTCATAGTGTAGTCTATTGTACCGATTCCTTAGCTGTGCTAGTATTATCAGGAAAACTGCAAATAATGAACTGGACAACCTATTTGAATGCTTCAGCAGTTAAGAGCAAGCCACCAGAAACAGCACGTATGACACGGTATAAACTGTAGCCTTAGTGAATGCTCGGTACATGTGTATGTGTGAACACTGATCTCCACCAACACAAGATGTTGCTTGTGTCTCCCGTACAACAAACCACTTGTCTGTCCCATCAGTCATTTTCAGTGAAGTCTTTTCAGCTTGAATGGCAAATTACTAACTTGATATCATCTGAATATCCATTCAGCTCCAGTCTTTGTGTCCTAATTATCGGATTTCTTTGACTGTATTGTTGGTGACAGCGTGAAGGAATCACTTCACTGTTCATAAAGCTTAAAGTGGAAACAAATGATCATGAGCAGTCGAATGTTTTAATCTTAGTTGAGCAAGGTTGCATTTCTTTTTGAACTTTGTAGTTCAGATTTTCCGGTCAGAACACTGACAGCTCTATCAGTAAGTACAGCTTGTAATGTGGTTCTGAAATGATACCTGGGTAAGGAAGATCCAAAATTCGATTAAGTGTAGTCAGCTAGCTGTGAATTAGCTGATCATTTCCATGTTAGAAAGGTGGATTTAAAAAAAAATCCACCAAGCTTCTTCCTTCTTTTTAATGTCCAATGTGTCTTTCTGGAAATGTAGATGGGCCAAGCATAATGCAAAATAGAATCAGACACGGATATAACAAATATGAAACCCATGTTAAAGCAGTTCACTGATAGTCCGCCCTATATCAGTAAAAACAAGGACTGCAGATGCTGGAAATCAGAGTCTAGATGCTGGAAAAGCACAGCAGGTCAGGCAGCATCCCAGAAACAGGAAAATCGACATTTCAGGCAAAAGCCCTTCATCAGGAATAGAGGCAGGGTGCCTGCAGAGTGGAGAGATAAATGAGAGGGGAGTGGGGGTGGGGAGAAAGTAGCATAAGGTACAATGAGTGAATGGGGGTGGGGATGAAGGTGATAGGTCAGAGAGGAGGATTGAGTGGATAGGTGGCAAGGAAGATAGGCAGATAGGACAGGTCATGAGCTGGAAGGTTGGAGCTGGGTTGAGGTGGGGGAAGGGGAAATGAGGAAACTGGTGAAATCCACATTGAGGCCATGGGGTTGAAGTGTTCAGAGGCAGAAGATGAGGCGTTCTTCTTCCAGGTGTTGGTAGTGTGGGAGCGGTAGTGAAGGAGGCCCAGGACCTGCGTGTCCTCGGCAGAGTAGGAGGGGGAGTTGAAATATTGGGCCACAGGGCAGTGTGGTTGATTGGTGCGGGTATCCCGGAGATGTTCCCTAAAGCGCTCTGCTAGAAGGCATCCAGTCTCCCCAGTGTAGAGGAGACCGCATCGGCAGCAACAGATACAATAAATGATATTGGTGGATGTGCAGGTAAAGCATTGATGGATGTGGAAGGTTCCTTTGGGGCTTTGGATGGAGGTGAGGGAGGAGGTGTGGGCGCAGGTTTTGCAATTTCTGTGGTGGCAGGGGAGGGTGCCAGGACGGGAGGGTGGGTTGTTGAGGGGCACGGACCTGACCAGGTAGTCACGGAGGGAATGGTCTTTGCAGGAAGCGGAAATGGGTGGGGAGGGAAATACATCCCTGGTGGTGGGGTCTGTTTGGAGGTGGTGGAAATGTTGTCGGATGATGTGGTTTATGCGAAGGTTGGTAGGGTGGAAGGTGAGCACCAGGGAGGTTCTGTTCTTGTTCCAGTTGGAAAGGTGGGGTTTGAGGGCAGAGGCGTGGGATGTGAACGAGATGCGTTAGAAGGCATCTTTAACCATGTGGGAAGGGAAATTGTGATCTCTAAAGAAGGAGGCCATCTGTTGTGAGCTGTGGTGGAACTGGTCCTCCTGGGAGTAGATACAGCGGAGGTGCAGGAATTGGGAATATGAGATGGCATTTTTGCAGGAGGTAGGGTGGGAAGAGGTGTAATCCAGGTAGCTGTGGGAGTCGGTGTGTTTGTAAAAAATGTCAGTGTCAAGTCAGTCGTCATTAATGGAGATGGAGAGATCCAGGAAGGGGAGGGAGGTGTTAGAGATAGTCCTGGTAAATTTAAGGTCAGGGTGGAATGTGTTGGTGAAGTTGATGAATTGCTCAACCTCCTCGCGGAAGCATGGGGTGGCGCCAATGCAGTCATCAATGTAGTGGAGGAAGAGGTGGAGAGTGGTGCCAGTGTAACTACATAGCCAACAAAGAGACAGGCATAGCTGGGGCCCATATGGGTGCCCAGGGCAACCCCTTTGTTCTGGAGGAAGTGGAAGGATTCGAAAGAGAAATTGTTAAGGGTGAGCCAAACGAATGAGAGTGTCGGTGGAAGGGTACTGTTGGGGATGTCGAGAGAGGAAGAAACAGAGGGCTTGGATGCCCTGGTCCTGGTGGATGGAGGTGTAGAGGGATTGGATATCCATGGTGAAGATGAGGTATTGGGGGCCGGGGAAACGGATATCTTGGAGGAGATGGAGGGTGTGGGTGGTATCTCGAACGTATGTGGGGAGCTCCTGAACTAGGGGGCATAGGACAGTGTCAAGGTAGGTAGAGATGAGTTTGGTGGGGCAGGAGCATGCTGAGACAATGGTTCGGCCAGGATGGTCAGGCTTGTGGATCTTAGGAAGGAGGTAGAATCGGGCAGTGTGGGGTTCCCGGACTACAAGGTTGGAAGCTGTGGGTGGGAGATCTCCTGAGGTGATGAGGTTCTGTATGGTCTGGGAGATGATGGTTTGGTGATGGGGGGTGGGGTCATGGTCGAGGGGGTGATAGGAGGAAGTGTCTTCGAGTTGGCATTTGGCTTCAGTAGTGTAGGGGTCAGTGCGCCAGACTACCACTGCGCCCCCTTTATCTGCTGGCTTGATTGTGAGGTCAGGATTGGAGCACAGGGAGTGGAGTGCAGCATGTTGTGAGGGTGAGAGGTTGGAGTGGGGTAGACAGGTTGAGGCGGTCAATATCCCAGCGGTAGTTGGAAATGAAGAAGTTGAGGTGGATAATAGGCCAGCACGGGGTGTCCAGGTGGATGGAGTGTTTTGGAGGCGGGCGAAGGGGTCCTCGGAAGGTGGGCAGGAGTCCTGATTGTGAAAGTAATCTCGGAGGCGGAGGCAGCAGAGGAAGTGTTCGACGTCCAGGCATGTATTAAATTCATTGATTCCTGGACAGAGGGGGATAAAGCTGAGGCTTTTGCTGAGGACTGATCATTTGTCCTCAGTGAGGAAGAGGTCACGGGGAATGGTGAAAACTCAGCAGGGCTGAGAGCTAGGATCTGGGACCTGGGGTGGGTGTGGAGCTGGGAGTGAGGGTGGAGCCTGTAACTGGAGTGGGCGTGGTGTTAGGGGAAATGGGGGAGGGGAGTGGTTCTAGGGAGTGGGGATGGTGACAGTGGGACCTGCGGGGTGGGGGGGGGGTGTCAGCAGAATGCAGGTGAGTGGCGTTGGTGGGTGCGGAAGAGGTGGCGAACACAGCAGTTGGAGGGGGTGGAAGTCACTGAGTGTGTGACATCAGTGATGATATGAGGGGCGGAAGTGATGTCATGTGTGGTGCATGAAGAATTGTGAGGAGCAGAAGTGGCTGTGGAAGCGGCCATGATGGTGGGGGGGGCGCGCCGTGAGTGGAAGTGACGTCATCCATCACCATGGGGATGGTAGCTGTAGCAGCTGCATGGCTAATGGCGCCCAAGCAGTTCCAGAGGCTGGTGGAATGTTCTGGAATGTTTGAGGAGCGCTGGTTATGGAGGTGGGTATTTAAAAGTTTGTTGTACTTACAGTGTTTGATGTTTGAGATGGAGTTAAAATATTGTTTGTTGAGAGTATGAATTCTTCTTAGAATATAATACAGAAGGGGTTCTTTGCAATTCTGAGAGAGTGTGGCCCTCAGCTGTGGCAGGGCTGACTGTAGAGAGGTTAGGTGCCGGCGCATGGCTGCGAGTGTGGAGCAAAGGATCTTGAAGGAGAACAGTTGCTGGTGTTTTTGAATCTGTAGTCTGTACTGTTTGTCCTGTTTGGTTCCGAACTCTGCTGGTTTAAAGATGGTCCGTAGTCCATGTGGGATGAGTTGGTTACGGAGGCAGGCACTGAGAAAGCAAATGTGGCTGTGGTAGCGAGTCTGTTTCAGGACATGGTTGAAGAGCTTCAGGGTAGAGGAGATGACATGGGGGTTGCAGTGAGAGAGAGACTCACTAAGATTCTTGTAGAGCGAGGAGGAAAACTTCTTCAAGGCAGGCATCCTTGCAAGAGGATTCGCAGTAGGGTTAAAATCAACTAGGTACAAACAAGGACTGCAGATGCTAGAAACCAGAGCGGTGCTGGAAAAGCACAGTAGGTCAGGCAGCATCAGAGGAGCAGGAAAATTGACGTTTCGGGCAAAAGCCCTTCATCAGGAATAGAGACAGGGTGTCTGCAGATTGGAGAGATAAATGAGGTGGGGTGGGGGGGGAGAAAGTAGCATAGAGTACAATAGGTGAATGGGGGTGGGGATGGAGGTGATAGATCAGAGAGGAGGGTGGAGTGGATTGATGGAAAGAAGATAGGCAGGTAGGACAGGTCATGAGGGTGATGCTGAGCTGGAAGGTTGGAGCTGGGGTGAGGTGGGGGAAGGGGAAATGAGGAAACTGGTGAAATTCACATTGATGCCATGGGGTTGAAGTGTTCTGAGGCAGAAGATGAGGCGTTCTTCCTCCAGGCGTTGGGTGGTGAGGGAGCGGTGGTGGAGGAGGCGCAGGACCTCCATGTCCTCAGCAGAATGGGAGGGGGAGTTAAAGTATTGGGCCACAGGGCGGTGGGGTTGATTGGTGCGGGTATCCCGGAGATGTTCCCTGAAGCGCTCTGCTAGGAGGCGTCCAGTCTCCCAAATGTAGAGGAGACGACATCGGGAGCAACGGATACAATAAATGCTATTGGTGGATGTGCAGGTAAAACTTTGATGGATGTGGAAGGCTCCTTTTGCAATTCCTGCGGTGGCAGGGGACGGTGCCAGGAAGGGAGGGTGGGTTGTTGGGGGATGGTGGCGTGGACCTGATGAGTCATGGGGGAATGGTCTTTGCGGAAAGCAAAAAGGGTGGGGAAGGAAATATATCCCTGATGGTGTGGTCCGTTTGGAGGTGACGGAAATGTCGGCGGATGATGTGGTCTATCCCATATCCCCCAATTCATCAAATCCTTTTGCTCTGTTCGCAGCTCAGCTGAAACTGAAATAAGGACTTGCATTTTTAAAGCAAAATGCAGAACAGGCAGACCTTCCAAAGCACGTTACAGCCAATGAAGCATATTTTTTGAAGTGTAGTCACTATTGTGATGTCAAAACTCAGCAGTCACTTTGCACACGGCAAGCGCTTACAAAAGGACATTGTAATTATGAGATAATGTTTTCCTGAGATGTTGATTGAATGATAAAGATTGGTCAGGACTTTAGATACAACTCCACTGCTCTTCTTAGAAGTAGCTCCACAGGATCTTTTACATCAAAGCGAGCAGGCGAGTGGAGTGTTTGTTTAATATTATCTAAACAACACCACCTCTGATAATGTAGTGTTCCCAGGACTGCATCTTAGTGTCAGCCTTGACTTTGTGCTCAAGGTCTGCAGTGAGACTCGAACACAGGACTTTTTGACTCAGAGCCAAGAGTGCTGCCAATTGAAACATGCTGACAGCTTTGGCTATTCGTGAAGTATTTGTAAATGCGATTACTGAGTTTTGATCGGGAAACCAAATTTTGAATGCATCGGGAAAAGGAAATCCAGAATGGATGAGTTGAGTTGAACTGACTTGCTTGTTTTTGCTGAGGTAAGCCTTGTCCGGATAATGCTGTTGATGTGGTGCATGTAGATTTCCAGAAAACATTTGATGCATGCCACACAACAGATCTGTGAGCAGCAGTGGAACTGGTGGAACAAAAAAGACAATGGTCGTGGAATTGGCTGAGTGATAGGAAATATAGAGTTATAGTTAATAGATTTTTTTTTCTGAAGGAAAATTTGTCGTGGAGCTTCCCAGGGATCAGTGATAGCCTTTAGTGTACAAATCACAGAATTTGTGGATGTTAATGAAATGTGTAAACATTGTGAACTGTTAGGAGGACAGTGTGTAATTTCCAAACATTGCTGCAAATGTGTTGCTGGTCAAAGCACAGCAGGCCAGGCAGCATCTCAGGAATAGGGAATTCGACGTTTCGAGCATAAGCCCTTCATCAGGAATGAGAGAGAGTAGCCAAGCAGGCTAAGATAAAAGGTAGGGAGGAGGGACTTGGGGGAGGGGCGATGGAGGTGGGATAGGTGGAAGGAGGTCAAGGTGAGGGTGATAGGCCGGAGTGGGGTGGGGGCGGAGAGGTCAGTAAGGAGATTGCAGGTTAGGAGGGCGGTGCTGAGTTGAGGGAACCGACTGAGACAAGGTGGGGGGAGGGGAAATGAGGAAACTGGAGAAATCTGAATTCATACCTTGTGGTTGGAGGGTTCCCAGGCGGAAGATGAGGCGCTCCTCCTCCAGCCGTCGTGTTGTTATGTTCTGCCGGTGGAGGGGTCCAAGGACCTGCATGTCCTCGGTGGAGTGGGAGGGAGAGTTAAAGTGTTGAGCCACGGGGTGGTTGGGTTGGTTGGTCCGGGCGGCCCAGAGGTGTTCTCTGAAGCGTTCCGCAAGTAAGCGGCCTGTCTCCCCAATATAGAGGAGGCCACATCGGGTGCAGCGGATGCAATAGATGATGTGTGTGGAGGTACAGGTGAACTTGTGGCGGATATGGAAGGATCCCTTGGAGCCTTGGAGGGAAGTGAGTGTGGAGGTGTGGGCGCAAGTTTTACATTTCCTGCGGTTGCAGGGGAAGGTGCCGGGGGTGGAGGTTGGGTTGGTGGGGGGTGTGGATCTGACGAGGGAGTCACGAAGGGAGTGGTCCTTGCGGAACGCTGATAGGGGAGGGGAGGGAAATATATCCTTGGTGGTGGGGTCCGTTTTGAGGTGGTGGAAATGACGGCGGATGATACGTTGTATGCGGAGGTTGGTGGGGTGGTAGGTGAGAACCAGTGGGGGTCTGTCTTGGTGGTGGTTGGAGGAGCGGGGCTCAAGGGCGGAGGAGCGGGAAGTGGAGGAGATGCGGTGGAGGGCATCGTCGATCACGTCTGGGGGGAATCTGCGGTCCTTGAAGAAGGAGGCCATCTGGGCTGTGCGGTGTTGGAACTGGTCCTCCTGGGAGCAGATGCGGCGGAGACGACGGAATTGGGAATATGGGATGGAGGTTTTGCAGGGGGCAGGGTGGGAGGAGGTGTAGTCCAGGTAGCTGTGGGAGCAAGTCGGTTTATAGTAGATGTCTGTGTTGAGTCGGTCACCCGAGATAGAGATGGAAAGGTCTAGGAAGGGGAGGGAGGAGTCTGAGACAGTCCAGGTGAATTTAAGGTCGGGATGGAAGGTGTTAGTAAAGTTGATGAACTGTTCAACCTCCTCGTGGGAGCACGAGGCAGCGCCGATATAGTCATCGATGTAGCGGAGGAAAAGGTGGGGGGTGGTGCCAGTGTAGTTGCGGAAGATGGACTGTTCCACATATCCTACGAAGAGGCAGGCATAGCTGGGGCCCATGCGGGTGCCCATGGCAACTCCTTAAGTTTGGAGGAAGTGGGAGGATTGAAAAGAGAAGTTATTCAGGGTGAGGACCAGTTCAGTCAGTCGAAGGAGGGTGTCAGTGGAAGGGTACTGGTTGGTGCGGCGGGAAAGGAAGAAGCGGAGGGCTTTGAGTCCTTCGTGATTTGGCAAGGAGGTGTACAGGGACTGGATGTCCATAGTGAAAATAAGGCGTTGGGGACCGGGGAAGCGAAAATCCTGGAGGAGGTGGAGGGCGTGGGTGGTGTCCCGAACGTAGGTGGGGAGTTCTTGGACTAAACGGGACAGGACTGTGTCGAGGTATTGGGAGATGAGTTCGGTGGGGCAGGAGCAGGCTGAGACAATGGGTCGGCCAGGGCAGGCAGGTTTGTGGATTTTGGGCAGGAGGTAGAAACGGGCGGTGCGGGGTTGTGGGACTGTGAGGTTGGAGGCGGTGGATGGGAGATCCCCTGAGGTGATGAGGTCATAGATGGTCTGGGAGATGATGGTTTGGTGGTGGGAGGTGGGGTCGTGGTCAAGGGGGCGATAAGAGGAGGCGTCCGCGAGCTGGCGTTTGGCCTCAGTGGTATAAAGGTCAGTGCGCCAAACTACCACCAGATCCACAGATTCCCTCGTCAGATCCACACCCCCCACCAACCCAACCTCCACCCCCGGCACCTTCCCCTGCAACCGCAGGAAATGTAAAACTTGCGCCCACACCTCCACACTCACTTCCCTCCAAGGCTCCAAGGGATCCTTCCATATCCGCCACAAGTTCACCTGTACCTCCACACACATCATCTATTGCATTCGCTGCACCCGATGTGGCCTCCTCTATATTGGGGAGACAGGCCGCTTACTTGCGGAACGCTTCAGAGAACACCTCTGGGCCGCCCGGACCAACCAACCCAACCACCCCGTGGCTCAACACTTTAACTCTCCCTCCCACTCCACCGAGGACATGCAGGTCCTTGGACCCCTCCACCGGCAGAACATAACAACACGACGGCTGGAGGAGGAGCGCCTCATCTTCCGCCTGGGAACCCTCCAACCACAAGGTATGAATTCAGATTTCTCCAGTTTCCTCATTTCCCCTCCCCCCACCTTGTCTCAGTCGGTTCCCTCAACTCAGCACCGCCCTCCTAACCTGCAATCTTCTTACTGACCTCTCCGCCCCCACCCCACTCCCTCCTATCACCCTCACCTTGACCTCCTTCCACCTATCCCACCTCCATCGCCCCTCCCCCAAGTCCCTCCTCCCTACCTTTTATCTTAGCCTGCTTGGCTACTCTCTCTCATTCCTCATGAAGGGCTTATGTTGAAACGTCGAATTCCCTATTCCTGAGATGCTGCCTGGCCTGCTGTGCTTTGACCAGCAGCACATTTTCAGCTGTGATCTCCAGCATCTGCAGACCTCATTTTTTACTCGAAAATTTCCAAACATTGACAAGTTGGAGGAATGGGTGGACAACTAGCAGGCGAAATGCAGTGCAGGGAAATACAAAGTTACTTATTTTATGACAAACCTGGAGAGAAAATATAGAACAAAAGACACAACTCCAGTGGGGGTGCTGGAGCAAAGGGACCTGGGTGAATATGTTGAAAATCGTTGAAGGTGGCAAGACAGGTTGAAAGAGTTGTTAATAAACCCTACACTATTAATAAATGTGACATAAGTACAAGAATAAGGAGGTTGTGTTGATCTTGTATAAGATATTATCTTAGCCTCAGATGGAGTATGTATCCAGTCATGGACACTACATTTTAGGAAGGAAGAGAAAGCATTGAAGAGAGTAATGAAGAGATTCACATGAATGGCCCCAGGAATAAGAAACTTCAGTTATGAAAATGGATTAGACGACGTGCGACAGATTTCCTTGGAGAAGAGAACACTGAG
The DNA here is from genome assembly GCF_020745735.1 of Hemiscyllium ocellatum. NCBI lineage: Eukaryota > Metazoa > Chordata > Chondrichthyes > Orectolobiformes > Hemiscylliidae > Hemiscyllium > Hemiscyllium ocellatum. Next base: position 23,731,893 of record NC_083406.1, on the reverse strand, counting down.
AGCAGATTCAAGGACACGATTCAAGATCCTGAGGGGTATGAACAAAGTAAAATGGGGCAAAATGCTACCTCTCTCCACAAAAGGATCAAAAAATGGGAAGACATAGATTTAACGTAATTAGTAAAGAAGCAAAAACAACATAAGGGAACACTTTTTCAAACACTGAGTTTTTAGATTCTGGAATATAGTACAGTGGAGACAACTTTAACTGAAGTATTCAAAAAGAAATTAAACTATGATCTGAGAGGAAGAATGTGCAAGATTCTAGGGAGCTGGCAGCAAAATGGCACCAGTGAATTGTACACTTGGTAAGCTGGTACAGGCATGATAGGCCAATGGCGTTCTTCTGCAACACAAAATGTCTGTGATTTTGTGAAGAACCCAAAGGCCAGGAATAGCTCATGGATAGCTGAGAGCAACAGCCTAAATTGATCAAAGGTTGAGTAGAACATGTGTGCCAGAAGATGCACAGTGAAGCAGAAGACAGAGTAGTTGGGTGGAGAATGGTTTAGAAGTTGTCTTATTAATATCCTAAGCTATATTCAACAGTGTGTGCGTCAGGATGAAGCAGCACCATGTCCTGGGAAAACTTTGGGTGAGTATAGCAACAGCAAAAATAGTGTAATTGCCTAAGGGGTTTGATTCAATGCCAAAGCATTTTCATAGCAGTTAGAATAATTATCATGAGAAATAAATTTTGTAATTTCTTAAATGCCAGTCATTTTTTTTATTTTGTGTTATATTTTATTTCATCATCCGAGCATGTAGACATCACAGACAAGCCTAGGATTTGACGTTCATTCCAATCATCCATCAGAAATAGTGCTGAGCTACTTTCCCAAAGCAGTGTGGTGCATCTGGCATCTGAGACTGAGTTACTTGTTCGGCCTTTTCAGAAGACAGTTAAGAATCAACCACATCACTGTGTCTTGGGTCACATGTAGGCCAGGTGAGGCATATGGATGGTAGATTTCCTTCCCAACAGGGCATTAGTGAATGGGATTTTTTTTACAACCATTGATAATAGTCTCATAGCAGCATGTCTAAATCGAGCTTTGAGCTACAGCAAGTGTTCAGAAAGTATTTTGAGCATTTTGACTAGTTTGTTTCTTTTTATTGGTTAGTACGCCAATGATTCTGGATTGCTAATTGCCGGAGGTCCTTCGAGGTTGTCCTTGTAAGCTCAATTGCCCTGTTTTCACACATTCAGTGGACCCTATTCAAATGCGATTTGCCATTAGCTCAATGTTTTGGTTAACATAATAATCTGATGCTGCTGAAATATAAACTTTGCATACCAAGAACAAAAGAGTGTATTTATCTAGCTCTTTCACAACTTTTGACATCTCAAAGCACTTGACAGTCAATTAAATAGTTCTTGAACTGTAGTCACCTCTATAATGTAGGAAACAAGGCAGCCAATTTTTCACATAGCCAGATCCACTGAACAGCAACCTGAAAAACAGATTAAGTGCTTTGACAGCATTTGAGAAGGACAAATTTTGGTAAAGTCGTAAAACAGAACCCCAAGGCAAGCTATGGGCTCTTTCACATTCACATGATCTTTTACATTCATATTCATATTTCAGTATGGAGGTGGGCTGGGAAAATCAGGGTGATGGTGGATCACAAGAAAATAATTTGTGGAATATCTACAAAATGTCTTTTTGGAGCAGTTTGTGGTGGAGCTCACTAGGGAACAGGCAATTCTAGACTTAATGGTGTGCAATGAGGCAGACCTGATCAGGAGTTTAAAGTGAAGGAGCCCTTAGGAGGCAGTGACTATAATATGATAAAATTTACTCTACAATTTGTGATGGAAAAGCTGGATTCAGAGGTAATGGTATTACAGAAGCCTGTGGGAGGAGCTGACCAGAATTAACTGGGCAAAGAGCCTAGCAGGAAAGATAGTGGAACAGAAATGGGACACACAGCAAAAAATCATCCCGAGGAAAAAGAATCATATGAAAGGATAAGGGAGGCAGCCAGGCTGACAAGGGACATCAGGGATAGCATAAAAGCAAAAGGGAAAGAATATAATGCAGCAAATGGCAGTGGGAAGCTAGACGATTGGGAAGCCTAGAACGACCAACAGAGGACAACTCAAAAAAGAACTAAGGTGGGAGAAGATTAAATATGAGGGTAAGCTAGCCAGTGATCTAAAGAAGCATTGCAAGAGTTTCTTTAGGTACAAAGGGCAAAGGTGGACATTGGGCCATGGGAAAATTACGTTGGTGAAGTAGTAATGGGGAACAAAGAAATGGCAGAGAAACTGAACAAGTACTTTGCATCTGTCTTCACAGTGGAAGACACAAGTCGCATCCCAAAAATTCAAAAGAATCAGGGGACAGAGGTGAGTATGGTGACCATCACCAAGGCGAAGGTGCTATAAAAAATTTAAAAGCATAAAGGTGGATAAATAACCTGGACCAAATGGACTGTATTCCAGAGATCTCAAGGAGATAACTGAAGAGATAGTGAAGGAATTAGTAGCAATCCTTCAGGAATTACTGGAGTCGAGCTGGGGAAGGAGTCCCCCGATGGACTGGAAAATCACTAATGTAACCTCTCTGTTTCAGAAAGGAGTAAGGCAAAAGATGGACATTACAGACTGATTAGCCATTAGTAAGATTTGGAGACCATTGTGAAGGATAAGATTTCTGAATACTTGGAAGAGCAAAGCCAGCGTGGTTTCATTAAGAGGCGGTCATGCCTGGCAAACCTGTGAGAATCCTTTGAGGAGGTAATTAGCATGATCAAGGAGAGCCAATGTATGTTATCTGCTTGGACTTCCAAAAAATCTTTGTCAAGGTGCCGCAGAGGAGGCTGCTGAGTAAGATAAGGGCCTGTGGTTTTAGAGCCAATATACTAACATGGATTGAAGATTGGCTGTCTGGCAGAAGGCAGAGAGCGGAGATAAAAGGGTCCTCATCGGGATGACAGCCAGTGTCCAGTAGTGTTCCGCAAAGTCAATGTTGGGACCACAACTTTTCACTTTACACATTTTAATGATCTAGATGAAGGACCTGATAGCATTTTGGCTAACTTTGCAGATACAAAGCTAGGTGGAGGGATAGGTAATATTGAGGAGGCGGGGAGGCTGCAGAACAATTTAGACAGGTTAGGAGAATGGGCAAAGAATTGACAGATGGAATACAACGTGGGATAATATGGGATCATGCACTTTGATAGGAAGTATACAGGAATAGACAATTTTCTAAATGGGTCAAAAATTCAGAAATCCAAAGTGCAAAGGGACTTGGGAGTCCTAGTCCAGGATTCTCTGAAGATAAACTTGTAGGTTGAGTTGGTAGTTAGGAAGGAAATACAATGTTGTCATTTATTTCAAGAGTGCTAGAATATAAAAGCAAGGATGAACTTCTGAGGTTTCATAAGGTTCTGGACAGACTACATTTAATGTGTTATGAGTGATTTGAGCCCCATACCTCAGGAAAGATCTACATGCCCTGGAGCATGTCCAGAGGAGGTTCACAAGAATTATGCCAGGATTAAAAAGCTTAACATATGAAGAACGTTTGAGGTCTCTGTAGAAGAATGAGTGGAGATATAATTGAAATTTACAAAATACTGATTGGCATGGATGGAGTGGACATTAGGAAGATGTTTTCATTGGTAGGAAAGACTCAAACCTGAGGGCGAAGCCTTTGAGTAAAGGGGAGACTCTTTAGAATGGTGATAAGGAGAAATCTCTTCAACTGGAGATTGGTAAATTTATGGAATTCATTACCACAGAAGGCTAAGGTGGCCAGGTCATTGAGTATATTTGAGACAGAGATAGATAAGTTCTTGATTGTCAAGAACATCAAAGGATAGGGGGAATGTGGGAGAGTGGGATTGAGAAACTGATCAGCCATGATTGAATGGTGGAGCAGACTCAATGGGCCAAATGGCCTAATTTCTGCTCCTCTGTCTTATGGTCTTATGAGAATTCAGTTAGATCCTTAGTTCATCATCTCCTTCAAAAGATGGGACAGTCTCCAATGCTGAAGCAAATAAAATTGAGAATGGGTATTATGCAAAAATTGAAGGAATGCAGAAACTTTGAAGAGTTATAGGTCTGGCTGGGAATGCAGGCACAGGGAAATTGAGCTTACAAGGACAATATTTCAGAATGAAAGATTTATGATCTCCAGGATGAAAAATTTAAATTAAAAATTTACCTCAAACAAGTGTACATCAGCAAGCAGAAGGGTTGCAGTTTATAACTTTTTTAGGGGGGGGTAAATAGAAATTTATTGTTGGAAGAAGAAATAATCTAATATATTAGTAATGTGATACAGTCTTGGATTTCAAGTACCAACTCCCAAAAGGATAATGTACCTAAAGTCGGCATTTCAGTTGCTCAGATGTTGTTGCCTATTATGTATTGAGCAGAACTTAACAAATCCTTATCAAACTACAAAATAAAGATGACAGAGGAAAAAGGCTAGATTAGCTTTCCAACAGTGGTTTAGTTATAGAAAAATGGCAGTAATCTAGAATCTGAGTAGTCTCTGACAGCTGATAGCCTTCACGGCTGTCCTTGACTGACATCAGCAGTATCTTGTTAGAGACAATCAGATACTGAGAATGAGATGAACGTCACAATATCTCTTTTTGTTGACTTACCCTGCCTAGGTTTTCAAACTTTCAAAGAGCATAAAGAAAACAGAATTGTACGGAATAAATGTTTTGAAGGAATGGTGTTAGGAAAGACAACTGTCAGACTGGAGTCAGGCCTAATGGTGTATGGTGGCAATCAGCTGTTACATGTAGTCAGGAGAATTAAAATCATTCATCATGTCAGCAGGATTGATCAGGTGATGGCTTATGCTTTACCTTAACCTTTTGTAAATCAGTTATAGCTTCAGGGCAGAGCACAAAAGGTAACAAGGTGGCTCAATGTTCAGCACTGTTGCCTGACAGCACTAGGGACCTGGGTTCAATTCCAAACTCGGGAGACTGTCTGTGTGAAGTTTGTTTAGTCCTTTCTGTGTCTGTGTGGGTTTCCATTCGGTACTCTGATTTTCTCCTACAGTCTGAAGATGTGCGGGTTAGGTGGATTGACCATGCTAAACTGTGCTGTTGTGTCCAAGGATATGCACACGAGGTGGTAAAGGTTGGGTTACAAGGATATGATGGGGTGGGGGTGGGAAGGGGTCTGTGTCAGGGTAGGATGTTCTATAGAGGGTTGCTGCAGACTCAATGGGCCAAATGGCCTATTTCTGCACTGTAGGGATTTCATGATTTTGAATTGAGTCTGTCTTAAGATGGCACAATTCTGGAAATCCTGCTGTACTTGTAGTCCCTGTACAGTATATCATAGCAATGCTGCATTGAAGCGTGGATGTGGGATGCATGTTTTGACTGTGTACTTAGCTTTCTATATGTTACTGCAGGCCACTCACTTCCCACTTTCCATAAAAATCAGCTCATTCAATACCGTATAAATGCAATTCATATAACAATCTTGTGCTCATTGACCTACATTGGCTGCTGGCATTTCAATTTTAAATTCTGATCCTTGTGTTCCTAGCTTTGTGGCCTCCTCCAGCCCAACAACACTTTAAGATTTTTGAACTGCTTTAATTCCATTCTCATGTCCATCCCCCCCTGCCTTCAGCAGGTTCCTTCCTGAAACTCTCCACCACTTTACCTTTCTCGTCTTGTGGCGATGTTTGTTAGAGCTAATTTCTTTGACGAAACCTTTTGCACCTGTTTCAATATCTCTTTATATAATTTGGAACCATGTCTTGTTTTTTTTCCAATCACTCAGAAGATACGGCATTGCTTTCCTTAGTTGCCCTTTGAGGTGATGGTGAGCTGCCTTCTTGAACCATGTTCTGCGATTTACATATTAATGAATTGAAACCTGCAACCTATTGTAAAAGATGAAAGACTTAACAGCAATCTAGATTTGTTCAATATATTGCATCAGTTGTATGACACTATGATTTTATGCTATAAATTCTGTGTCCTATAATCCTGTTCCACTAGCTACCCAACTAAGGTGAAGTGCTCCAAAAGCTAGTTCTTCCAAATAAACTTGTTGGACTATAAACTGGTGTGTGACTTTTAACTTTGTCCACCCCAGTCCAACACCAGCACCTCTACTTCTTGAACCAGTGCAATGAACATCCTGCAGTGCACTTTCAGTGAAGTGGCTTTGGATGTTTTGCAGCTTGTTGATGAGTAAAGTATCTGGGAAGCATCTATAAAGGTAAAATTGGTTGCTGTCAGGTGAACACCGGCTGCCAGTTGCTGCTTTTTAAGTGTACTATGTACAGGAAAGGTAGAGGACCTTGGAGAACCATAGACTGAGAAAGTTAAATTTAGACTATATCTACAGATGATGTATAATATCCTCAAGTGAATACTATCCTATCTATTTAATGCATTGAGGGAACATTTTCTCTAAAATCTCTTATCCACAAATAATGTTACTTTTCTCATCATTATTTTATCCTAGCCTGCTCCTCTTCTCCCATTGCTCAGTCTGCACAGAAACTGTTTACCTTCCTGAGAGTCTTTTGATTGATACAGTCAATGCTTTTCCTTGTGATCCTGTTCTGTAAAATGTGATGCATATTCTAGCTCTCATGCATATTACAAAGGCAAGAATTAACATATCATGTTTTTGAGAGATAGCTGCATTGCTGAAGATATACCTTTGTTTCAGTTCTGGCATTTTTACGGCATTGCTTTCAATATAGTTGAAGAGGTCACTTCTAGCTTCAATCTCTGCAAATTTCAAAGCATGATCTGCCTACTAATTCTTGATTTAAAAGTAAAAACATTCTTTGTTCAAAAAGTGTGAGTTCTGTTCTTTGTTAATTAAAATATAATTTTAATATTTAATTTTGAGTCCTCAGAGTCAGATTTGTTGTTCAATTATACACACCTTTTCCCTATGTTCAGGAAGAGAACATGCATTATGCAAATGCCCCAGTTGTGAATGAAGAATATATTTGAGGTGTTGAAAAAAAGTATAAAGGAAGAGTTTTCAAGGAGACTTATCAGTTATTGCTTTTTTATATATTAATCAGCCTGAATGGTGACTGTGGTATGGAATCTACTCATGTTTGTGATATGTAAAGGTATGCTGTTATCACTGACATGGGAACTCTAGTTCCAGTTATACGTTTCATCACCACCATCACAATAGTAGTCACCACAATACTGCAATTATTGCCAGCATCTTTGAGAAAACAATGAGAAACTGAAAATCCCTTGAATTGACTAGAGCTGAGTTTGCTTTATAGAAATTCACTTCAATTCTATTCAGATGATTGGGGCGCATCCTCCTTCGCATTGATCTAAGCGTTTTTTGTTGCTTGGAAATTCTGTGCATAAACATTTCAGAATGGAACAATATTTATGTATAAAATGGATTTTAGTGCCTGAGAATGTCCCATGGTTCTTTGCAATCAATTAAGTGGTTTTTAGGCATTTTTAAAAATTCATTCGCAAGGTCTGGATGTCACTGACTAGGCCAGCACTTATTGTCTATTTTAATTTCCCTTGTGAAGGTGGTGATCTGCGGCCTTTTTTAAGTGTTACTATATACTTGTGGTGTAGGAATGCTCACAGTACTGTCATTGAATCATAGAGGAAGTTCCAAGAATTTGACCCAGTGACAGTGAAAAATCAATGATTTAATGCCAAGCCATGATAGTGTGTGTATCAAAGGAGAGTTTGCAGATGGTGGTGTTTCCATGCATCTATTACCCTTGTCCTTCTAGCTTATAGCAGTGATGGGTTTGGAAGGTGCTATTCAGACAGATTTAGTGAGCTGTCCACATTATTGCACCAAAGGCAGACCCATTGACATTTGTTATAATTGGGACATCATGCTTTTGTTATTGCTGTCTCTTGTGAATCGAGTATAAATGGGAATGCACTCATGTCTCAGCTAGTACACTCTGTGACGCATAATAAATTCATTGATAGTCTCACTACATTTATGAACTTAATTTTGGTCCCAACCCTCACTCAACTATGGAATATCACAGTTTACAACACTACGGGCCATGTGCTCGATGATTGCAAAAGATAGATGCTTGATGACCAATGTTCTTTCTGTGCTCTAAAGTTCCATGACTGTAACCGTTGGGAAACAAAATATCATAATACTGTAACCTGATGCTCAAAGTGAACAAACCTCCCACTAAACTCATTCTGAATAAAGGTCTGATGACATAATCATTTGTATTTAATTTATGAAGTTGGGAATAACAGGGGTCTTAGTTGGAAATGCCAAAACAACTTGATTTCCACCAACTGATCACACCCAGAAAACTGTCATTTCATGGTGTGGCAGTAGGATCAGAAGGTGAACCACCTCTGATGTATCAGGATGCCTTTGGCCACCAAAATGACCTTTGGTCATATCTTCTCACACTCTTGATCCATGTCCTTCCAATTGCCAAAATCCCCACCCCCCCACCCCTCCCCCCACTCCCATCCTCCCTCAATTACGTTCTGGAGAACCCCTGTCAGAGCTCAGAAGCATTCCTAAGGTTACCTGGCTGTGACCTGGAGCCACTGGTGTTGACCCCTTACCATCTCTCACATTCTCTGTTTCATGGGCTACTGGACGGGGCACAAAGGTTGCATATGACATCGCAGTCCTGACGTTATAGTTTGCTGAGCCTGTGTGTCGTGAGCTCCCTCCTTACTTCCTATAAGTATCTCGGACTGTGCAACCTGTCATGATTCTGATTCCAGCGTTACTGATGTTTGATAGAACCGCAGAAAATTGTGGATTCTGCAACAAATTATATATATCTTTGGAGGACAAAATAATGGTGTGAGACCATCAGGAATCCTTTGGTGGTTGAATTGAAAGACCCAAAGGATTTATTGGAGCTACTTTGCCCAAAGATTATAACACTAAATGTGGGCAGTCTTGTGGTTATCTATTTAAAAAAGCCATCAATCAGCGTGCATGTTTAAACAATTGACCTAATCCCCATTATTTTTGTTTCCTTTCATTTTAAGGTCTCCCTTTCACTCAGTTCTCAAGAATCCACGTTACAATTCATAGAATTTTAAGATGGTGAAAATGTATAGAATTCCTATACATTTTCACCCCAGTCTCACAAGCATTTCAGTCTCATCAAACGAAACTGTTACTGAGGAGACTGTGAAATAATATGAAGCAAATCAGAAACCGATGAAAAGAAACCAGATGGCCTCACTACCCTCACTCATAATACAGAGCCAATTTCAAAGGTATTTCTGTCCATTTTGATTTTACTCTCCTGCTGACAAAACCAAAGAACTAGTGATTTGGCTTTCACTTTTCTCCCCTCGCTATATCCTGTTCTAGCAGCATGAAGCTCCATTCACAATGCAATGCGGTGTCATCAACAAAGGGCAGGAACTGAAGAAAACAAAACATGTCTTTCCAGCCGGAATACAAACTGCCCTGGGTAACCCGCCTCTTGTGCAATTGAGTCAAGCAATCAGACAGAAAAGAAACTGAAGTGTTACAAAGCCAAAGACATGTCACCGTGTGTGATTTTGACCCACACAGACCAGTCATTCTGTGGATGATTTAGGAATTTTCAGAAATGTAAGTAAATGCTAGAAGGCTTTCTGTTGAGTATAGCAGTCTGCCTTTTATTTCAGTTGTATCCCTCTCTTTGTGATGTGGTTGTGGCAGCCACCTGCCTCCTAAGATGGTGGTTTGTGTTGTGATGGTCAGTCAAATCTATCAAACATCGCCTGGTAGAGCTCAGAAGCCCCATTCTAGAATCAGCATGGCAGTGTCTGCTGCCTTTACTGTACAAGGAGTCTGCAGGCTGAGAAATTTCCCCATCCATTGGTCTCTGAGTTCTCTGGGCCTTCTTCTTGGCCAGCTGAACTTCTTCTCCTCCAAAACTTTTGTCTCAGCGATCAATCTCCAGAGCTCATGTCTGTCACCGACTATCTCGCAGATACCAGCATGTGTCCATTATCTTCACATCTCTCTTGCAGGTATTCTTACAGTGAAGTTATGGTCAAGAAGGAGGTTATGATCTGGTGGCTCATTTGCTGTAGGAGAATGCCCTTGAATTAATGGCAGTCAGCCATCTGATGAATGTAGCTGAGCCAGCACAGATGTCATTTGTTTAACAATGAGTATACATATTAGCAAGTTCCAGGACCTTTGAGTTTATGATTATGTCATGCCAAGTAATGCTGAGGTTACATTTGCAACAGTAAAGATAGAAACTTTTCTACTGCCCAGCATATATTGTCCAGGTCTCAGCACTGGATGAGTGCACAGACATGGTAAAGTCTCAGTTTGTCCTTCACATTCAGGTTGCAGTTTTGCATTCTGTTACTTAGTTTGGATCTCATAGTAACAGATTTTTTCAACACTTGTATGATTACAGCATCAAATGACAGGTTCCTACTTGAGACTGTGGAAACTAGGTTTGTGAAGTTGCCAACAAAGTCCAGCATCATTGTGGATGACAGTAGGTAGTAGTATCACAATGATTTGAACCATGACATTTATTATCCTGATGCTGATGGTCAAACCAAGCATGCGAGAGTTTGTCTAATTGTCACTGAAAGTGTTCAATACTAGTGAAGTAGTGTCAGTGTAGAACTACTCTCTAATAAGGACATTTTTCTTCAATCTCAGGCATCTGGGTAGAGCAGTTTTCCATCAGTTCTGGTATGTACATAGATACCCTCTGAAGTTGACCTAAAGGCATACATAGCAGCAAAGAGAAAAATGCGTCAAAGGAAGTTGGTGCCAGAACACAATCCTATTGACCCCACTGTGAATTTGAAAGAGTTCTGATGTTATCCCATCATAGTTGATCTTACTTATCATGTTAACATGAAAAGAGAAGTCTGCTAATTTCATTTCTATCTTGTGATATGATGGATCAGATAAGGTTTGCAAAAGATTTTAATCAGCAGCAACTTGCTGCAGTTGTCCCTTCCTCCAGTTGGGTGTTGATTTCAGTCGAAGCAGTAACTGTAAAGAACAAAAATGTTTAGAAATTGGTGGACTTCTTTTGTGATATTTTATGCTTCCACGTTTTTAAAATTAGGAGTCCTTAATCCGAGATAACAGCCCCTCTAGCTGTCCATGAGAAGATTACAGTGAATGTGTTCAATGTAAATATTGCGCAAGATACTTACGATTCCCTTTGTCCAATGTATTTTAAAACATGCATTAGTTCATATTATCATAATAGTTTAACAAAAGGCCAGTATTTGAGAGTAACTGCTCATGCAAATGAATATGTTTGGCGGGATATGGGTCAAATGCAGGTAGGTAGGAATAATTTCATTTGGGTTGGATGAAGGTTGGCATGGAATAGCTTGACTGAAGGGTCTGATCCTGTGCTGTATGACACTAAGTGCAGAGAGACTATCCCTGTGACATAATTGGTATCCTCAAATTGATTAATCTGAAAGAAGCATTATCTTAGAACATTGCAAGATCAGCAATTCTTTAACAATGTAAATCAGGGTCTCTCAAATATCTTTTGCTTCAGGGCTGCTCCTCAGAATCTCACAGAGCCCTCAGAGCTGAACAAGTTAACTACATGTTTAATATGGATTTTTATAATTTTACAGTTTAATTTGAAACATTATTGGGTATCTGACTTATTTTTAAATTTGCTATTAGGTGCATTGCTCTCATGAAGGAGTGAGTAAAGGATGTTTCTTTTTAATCACTGCAGTCTGTGTGATGTAGACACAGCCGGAGTGTTATTCTGTAGCAGTTTGGCACAACTGAATGGCTGCTGGGCCTAGTCATTTTAGATGGTAATCCAGACTTGACCATATTACTGTCGATCTGGAGTTATGTACAGGGCAGACAAGGTAAGGATGGCAGATTTTATTACCTGAAGCGAAGGGAGTGAACCAGTAGGACTTTTCAACAATCCTGTAATTTCATGGCTGTTATGACTGTGATTAGAATACTATTCCAGGTTGATGAATTCAAGTTGAATTCTTCCAGCTATCATGGGAATAGAAATAACGTTTCTGGACTAATAGCTCAGGATTACTAGTCCAATAATATTACCACTTTGTTATTTACTCTATTTACATCTCCCCGACTGAGGCCAAGATGAATGAAATGAAGCACAGATCAAGGCTAGGGTGAGCCGTTTAATGACATGTTGCGATTCAAGTGTGATTCATTTTCCATGTGGTGGCAAATTTGTCTCAGAATCAATTTAGCAGTGGATTTATATTTTGTAATATCCAGAAAGGACCACATCAAAAGAAAATCATGTACTTCCTATGAACTAGTATGATACCTTACAATAAAAATCTGTATCTTATTATACAACACAGAAGGAGGCCATTTGGCCTATGGTGTCTATGCTGGATGTCACTTCGATCCCAGGCCAGTTATTGAAGAATGAAGCTGGACAATAGTACTTTTCTTGATAATAGGTGTGTTTAGAGAATTGAATATGTCTATTTCTTTTATCTAACATCCCAATATCCCAGCAGTTTCTCTTTAAATGCTCCATGTACTGAAGTGCCCTTCTCCTGCGATTTTAACAATATAATTAATATACCCTTGACACTGGCTCTTTAAATAAGTTATCCAATTAGTGGCACAACCTCTACACTTTCCCAGTAGCCCTGTAAATGTTTTCTTTTCAAATGTATTCATAATTTCAGTGTGAATGTAAATCATTTCACACTGACTGACTGATGCAAAGAGATAGACAGTGTTATTATTCTGGCAGTAAAATGAGGTTTAACAAAAATCAAACAGCAGTCAGTTGATCAATCATGATAATTCCATTAACTCTCAGCATCTATTATAAAACAGAAAATCACCTCCAAGGTCTCAGCTTTCAGAAAATTTGAGCGAGTGTCACTGTTGAACTGTTTTGAAGTGACACTAGATATTTTGGTAGATTTGGCCAAATTAATGTGTGGCTGGATTAAAAACCCAGAAATAAAAACAGAAATTGCTGGAAAAGCTCAGCAGATCTGACAACATCTGTCGAGAGAAATCAGAATTCATGTTGAATAACCCTTCCTCAGAACTGAGGGTGATTAGCCATGGGAAATGCAGGGTTACAGGGATAGGCTCGCGGGTGTGTCTGGATGAGAGGCTCTTCAGAGGGTTGGTGTGGACTCATTGGGCTGAATGGCCTGTTTCTACACTATAGAGATTTTGTGATTCTGCGGTATTAGATGAACAAGGCTGAAGCAAGCTCCATCATTTTGATAATTTCGAAAGAAAGAGACGCCTGAATTATATACTTTTTTTTGGAGGGCTGGAACCCACAATCCTATTGTGTCTGTTTTCTATCACAGATGTTAAACAATTCATTTAAACAAGGACAATGAAGCTTCTTTCATGTAACAGTGCACTGTCCAAGATTTTTTTTGTCCTAATGCACAAAAATTCTTCACATAACCTGAAGCATTGTTGACCAACTATTCCACTTATGATAATCATAGCCCAGCCTGACCTACATACTCACCTAATATTTTCTGAAGAAAAGCAAGTTTTTGTAACTTAAAAACATAAATATCAAAAATAATGTCTTGATACATAGTTCAATGCTACCTAATTATCAATCACTGTGAGGAAGTCACATGGACACACAAAACAAATGGCCAATTCAACAAGCCTGCATATTGAACTTTGAATATGCCTGGGGGAGTTCATCAAAGATAATCATAGATCGGCAGTCTGACATTTTAATTCTGTCATTTTCGATGGACAGGAAAATTATGGACTGTATGTTTTACATGAATGTGGCTGTCAGCTCAAGAAATAGGTCCATAAGTTGTCTTGACGTCTTTCATAATGAAAAACGAGACAAATTTCTGATCTGTCACACTTGTTAACATCTCCAATAAAACAGATTGAGAGGGAGAAATTTGATATGAGCATCTTCTAAATCATAACATTGGCCACCATCATTTCTACCTTGTGCTGTGTAAGCCACTAAACTCCCAGCTTACGTTTAAAGTTTCTTTCTTTTATTCTTGCAGTATATTCAGCTGAACTATTCCTATTCAAATTCCAAGGTGAACTGATTTTGCCCAAAGAGAAACTTTGCAAAATACGATCAACCCTGAAGTAGTTCAACCAGATTGAAACAGTTTGAATATGAAATAAGAACTATAATAATCTATGAAATTTCATATAAACTTAGAAAATTGGTTTGGATTTAGAACTGAATCTTATATGCATAATACCTATTAAAATTGAAACTCCCTCAAGAATGAGTACAGAAATGAAAAGTCTTAAGTCTTTTTGAATGAACAGAAAAGCAGATAACTGCTGATGAATGAGTTAAGTAATTCATGTGTGCAGAATAACAAATTCTTAGATTTCACAACAATTTGTGTGTAATATAACAATTATCAATGATTAGGTCAAAAGTAAGCATATGGGGATGGGTACTGAGATCACCAAAATTAACAATTTTGTCAAATGGTTTGTTATTGTTTTTATACAAGCATGCTGGAGGTGGTACAAAATTGTGGAGATATGTTTTGAGTGCATTTTAAATGGTGATGTTTAATGAAATACCATCAATACAAAGGAACACCAATAAAGTCTACAATTACCTTCACTGCACTTGGAGTGGGAAGTGTCTGGAGACAAACTAGTGGGTGGTAATTGTGGAGAGAATTAACTGAGAGGACAGAAGGAGAACTGCCAACAACATAATCATTTTGTAGGAAGGAGCCAAGTGAGGAAAGACCTTTTCAGGCAGAGGATTAGGAAATTTTGTGTGCAACTCTATTAATTTCTGAAAACTTTATCCGCTTCAAGGTTGGAATTTAGGAGACATAAGAAATGGTAACCTGGTAGCATTTACTGCAGGTGGTTGTGATACAACTGAGTTGCCAGACCAGTTCAGAAGATGGTTAACAGTTACATGGAAATGCATGGAGCCACATGGAATCAGCTCAAAAAGACAGTAATAAATCATAAGGAAAATATAATATTTTCATGATCATCATTGGGGTTTCTAAGGGCCCAACCTTCTGAGTTTGCTAGGGGTCCTGAAACAGCACTGAAATATGTGTGCTGTCTCTTAAGATGAAAGCTAACCAGACCTTCTGTAAAATAGGTAGTTACAGGGCAATTGAATTCATCTGGGGTTGGGTGTCGAGGGTAGCAGTCACTCCTGCCAGAGGCTGATGGCCAGTCAGAGGTTAACACTTCCTGCACGCAGCACAGCCATGTGGAAAGACCTTGTTGCTTACAGTACAACCTCAACAATCTGATGTCCATGCCAAGGGAAAGTGATTTCAGAAGGTTTGACAAACAAAGCCAGGGATTGTCTTTTTTTGGTGGTTGTATTGGCAAGTGTGGTTTTCAGTTGTGGGAGTCATGGAGGACTGTGCAAGACTGTTGGAACATCAGGGATGTGGTTCTCAGTGGTCACCTGTAGTTCTATGTACATAACATTGATCAGGCACCACTGCTACTGCTGAGTACCCACTGAAACTCTGGGAAAGATGCTTGTCAAAGAGGCCAGCTTTCAATGAGTTTAATCCCAGTGTTAGTGAGCTGAGACTCTCAGGTAGACCTTAATTGATCACTCAGTTGGGAGTGGGCTGAGGAGATTCACCATGCCCATTCTTGCCCAGAACATAATTCCTGTGGAGGCAGGAATATGGTGAGGAGTGGAATGCCTCCTGCCCGCTTTGCTAAATACCCTTGTCACCTCCTACCTCACTTTCTCTGAAATTGCAAGTTCCACCCTAACTTTTCATTCTTGATTTATTTAATTAACTGAACTTAAATTATCCACTACTATAATGAGATAATAACTCATGTCTCTGGAGTATTACTGCAGTGCATAATCTCTACGCAATCACATCATAAAGTTTGTTGTATTAATACCGACAATACATCAAAGGTGGAATGCTAATAATACACTCCACTCCAGTCTGTGAGATCGTAAGATGCTTGATAATTTTTTTCTCTTGTTGCCACACCTGCCCCCTCATGCTACTCTACACAGAGAGGCACACGGTCAAATTGCAGAAATCATGTTTGTCGTTCATTACACTGACACAGTTTATTCATTCCAAAATACCAGCCCAATGTGTTATTACACTTTCACATCTGATTTGCTTCAGGAAAAAAGACTCTGCAACTTGTCAAGTTAGAATAATTGACAGAAAGTTCAAAAAGTAGTATCCCAGTTCTGTGGAAAGCATTGCTTTGACAGATACCATTTTTGTTTAAAAGTAAAGACAGTGGCATTAACTTATTGCATATGATTTTGCACTTGGTTGCCATTAATAATAAGCTGAAAGCTCAACTGCCAGAATATAATTTCCAGTCTACATGTGGCATAGGGGTGAAGCAACTTTAAAAGAGTTCTCTCAAGTGAATTTAATTCTCTTCTGAAAGCTGATGTTTGATATATCTGTGCGCACACAAATGCAAGTGTATTAACATCTGAAACATTTACTTGTAATTCAGGTATAAATATAGAAACTGTGCCTGCAGCTAACGCTTATATTCACTGTGACATGTGAAAGGCTGATGATAACCATTAGAATGTGTTACTCATGTGAGAATGAAGTGGAGTTCACAGAACAGTTCTGTAGAATATAAGAAAAAAAATCTCTCATCAAATCACATTCAAACATCTCAAAATGCTGTGCAATTAATTAGTTTGGAAGTGAGTGAATATTGTTAGGTAGATTTGCTTATACTCTTACTACTGTTCTTTGTATAATTAAGCTTTGTCAGCTTAAAAACAGGATTGTGGCATTCTACAAAAGTGTTGTGAACATGTGTTTAAGCAACAGTGAGGAATACAAATATATCTTTATGTTTGTAGATTCTTGTAATTTGTTGCCAGAAGACAACAGCTCCAGTTTGTATCACAACACATTGATTTGAGAAAAAATACTTACATCGTACTTTTCCCATCCACAGTATGCTCAAAAGTGCTTCACAGCCAATGCAATAACATAACTGTCAAAATGTGGATGACTGTAGCAGACAATCAGCAGACAGCAAGATCCCATGCTCACTACTTTTTTAACATTGCTTTGTTTCTGAGGTGAAATTTGATTGGAAATGAGGAAAATTGTCTTAACCTCTTTTGAAAGATTGTCATAGGATCCTTTTACTTTCGCCTAAGGAGGTAGAGTGAAGGGAGACAGTGTTGTAATTACATCTTTGGCCTGAAAGAGAACATTTCTGACACTGCGACATTACTTCAGTACTGCACTGAGGTGTTGGTGCAGATCATGTAACAAATGGCCAGTTGCCTCTTGGAACTCTGGGTGCCCATGGCCATGCCCAAAATTCTGCCCTCCGCGAAAATAAAAAAAATGCTGATTTTTAAGGGAGACGGTTTGAGTCTCTGACAGCTTTTGCCACAGTGGAAAGGCTGCCTACTGTTGCAAAAAGCCAGGGTCCTTGAGCTCCGTGTGAACAATTTACTCCAGCCATATTTACATGAACCTCACTTCAGGCCCTGTCTAGTTGTCTTGAGCTATGGTCTGCTAATGGGTTTGATCATCCACTCATCATGAATCGCTGTCAGCTTCAATTAATTTTCAATAAACCTCACATGAGAGAGAGAGAGAAAAAAAAACCAAAATGTATCAAGATAGTACCATTCATAGCCTCAGGATGCTCCAAAGCACTTTTCAGAGAAAGTATTATCTTTTGCAATGATATCACCACTTTAATGTAGAAAATACAGCAGCAAATTTGCTCAGTGCAAATCATCCATGAACAGTCATGTTGACACATATTGGCCCAGATCTATGGGGAGAATCTCCAGTCCGTCTTCAAAATAGCGTCATAGAAGCTTTTTACATTTTGAGACCAGTGGAGAAGACCTCTAATTAATGTCTCATTCAAAGTTGGAAATTCTGACAGTGCATCACTCTTTCATTAAACAGTCAACTTGGATTAAATACTCATATCTTTGGAATGAGACTGGAACACATGATTTTTTGAATGAAAGGAAAAAGTACATTGAGCCATGATATATGGCTTAAATGAAAACGCAGACCTGTGGCCTCTCAATGGTAGTAGGATCTGCATGGAAATTAAATATGGTAACACTGTAAATGTTTGTCACATTGCCAGTGGAACATCAATGAAGGAAAGGTATAGCAAGCAGATGGAGCCAGAAGGAATGTACAAGAGATAGCAGACAAAGTATTGATCAAGCAAAGCAATGTTACAGATAATAGTAAGACATCAGTTTTTGTCAGCAGATATCATCAGAGGATTCAAACCTCGATTGTCTCATGTCTGCCCGTTATCAACAAAGGTCCATCTGTGCCTTTGTGTAACACCCCATTGTCTGATTCTTCCTTGACTGACATCTTGACAGCCTCAAGAAATATTGCAATAGAAGCATCAGTATAAAAATTTCGCTAAAGGCAACTTTGCAAATGGATTTTATCCATTATAAAAGTATTCTGTGCTTTAGGGATATGCAGAGAGCAAATGCATTCAGAGTTTTCAATTGAATTGAAATCAGCTTTTCACATGCTTTTTTTTAAAGTGTAGCAAACTTCCACCTCTGATGAGCTAAAACAGTTTATTATACAGTGACCCCTGGTGCAAGGAAAGAATTGCCTGGCTCTAAGTGATAAAATCACTCTTGATTTTATTGGACATAGTAAGGTTTTCCATCAGATTAAACCTTCGTTTCATATCTTCTCTTGCAAACATACATTGCCAAATATTGTGTTCAAAGATAATGTTTCTGATCTTCAGTCATGAACACTAAATTGCGTGCAATTCTGGTCTCCTTCCTATCAGAAAGATGTTGTGAAACTTGAAAGGGTTCAGAAAAGATTGACAAGGATGTTGCCAGAGTTGGAGGATTGAGCTATGGGGAGAGGCTGAACAGGCTGGGGCTGTTTTCCCTGGGGCTTCGGAGGCTAAGGGGTGACCTTATAGAGGTTTACAAAATTATGAGGGGCATGGATATGGAAAATAGACAAAGTCTCTTTCTCTGGGGTCGGGGAGTCCAAAACTAGAGGGCATAGGTTTAGGGTGAGAGGGGAAAGATATAAAAGAGACCTATGGGGCAACTTTTTCACAAAGAGGGTGGTACGGTTATGGAATGAGCTGCGAGAGGATGTGGTGGAGGCTGGTACAATTGCAACATTTAAGAGACACTTGGATGGGTATATGAATAGGATGGGTTTGGAGGGATATGGGCCGGGTGCTGGCAGGTGAGATTAGATTGGGTTAGGGTATCTGGTCGGCTTGGACGGGTTGGACCGAAAGGTCTGTTTCCATGCTGTACATCTCTATGACTCTTTAACTAGTGGATGGTAATGATTCTATGGTTCAATGATGATTACAAAAAAAACTTTCTCATTCCTCAAATCATATTTCAAAGACGTTACATAATGAGTGGTAACAGCAAATCCATTATTAGCATTCAGCTGCATAAATGAAAAAAACACGAAACAACAGATCAGTTTGTAATGAGGCATTATGTATTTTCATAATATTTATTAAAAGCACACTCTGCATTTTGTGACCCAGCACTTCAAACATTGATAAAATTGCAAGCAATCACAAATGCGTCAGATTTGAGAGTACTTCAAAAGATATGCTTCCTTACTAAATATATCAACATTTTAGAAATCAATGCTCTCTAACAATCTCATACTTTTGATTCAAATTTATGTCCATTCACCAGTGAGAAACCACGATGAAATCCACAACTTTAACTTGCCAAATGGCAATTGTCTGTTTCCTGTACTCAACTAAATCCTTTTTGATCAGGATTGTTGATGGAATTCTATTTCCCCATTGTTTTAAATTAATAATCAACATTGCTAAAAAATCAGCTGAGTTGTCCTATATTTTGATGAAGTGTCATTTCTGTCAAGTTTAACGGAAAGTTTCTCTCTCCGAGGCCTATTGGATTTTCTTGCACGATTGTCCCAACTCACCTATTGACTAGTTACCGTGCCTCCAGTACACCACTTCCATCTAATGCTAGCCTGATTCTCTGACAAGCCATCACCAGGTGTATTCCCCACTGGCCGGATAGCTCAGAATAGACAGGCATCTCTGGTGCTGACACCATCTTTAAAAGGTCAGTGTGCACCCTATCAAATACTGGTCATCCATAGTTATCCTGCAGGGTTTGTAATGTGTGCCCTGACATGTCAGAATAGGGGAAATCTGTGCCCCACTTTGTGAACAGGGACCTGGATGGCCCGATGGATGGGACAGTGCCATCATTGTGCCCCAGGACTGGCAGATGAGGTCATGACACCAGACCTTGCCCAAGGTTGTGACCCAGAGCATTGTGGCCTCAACTTCCAGAGGAATGTGAAACAATGTCGCAGGAAAGTCAATTACCCTCACTACTATACTGAGGGAAATACCACCATCTTGTCTCTACTACTCTACTACCCTCAAATTCACATTAAATTTGCTATTACACCCACTTTCCACCAAGGCTAATGCTCTTCCATTCTCAGTGTTACATATAATTTTTCCCTCACTCACTCTCATCCACTCAGTTGCCCAAGAACACTGACCGTACATAGCCTCTAACTGCTTACTCACCCTAGACATCTCACCTTACTTTCCCTGGGTGCACAAGCACCAACTACTGTAGCAAACACTTTCATCTCCTTCAAATGCTCCCTTTGTCTCATTCCAGAGGGCAGGAAGAGCTGAGACAGGAGGCAGTAACTTTGAGAAGAGGATACCGACCCTAACAATTCTAGTGGCTGAAAATACCTCTACCCAAATACTAATATCAGATAAAACCATGAACTAACTGTACAGTAAACCCTTGACTAATGGCACCCTTCCTGGATTTGACTGGTGAGTATTCCCCTTGAGATTTGAGATATTGCCATTTAGTTAACACACATATAGAGTATTTACTGCAGAGGCTGTTACTGCATGCTTTGGGTGTGACACTGCAATAGGATACATCAAAGTGTCGAACCGTTGACTGATGACAGCTGACAGTCACGACAAACTGCCTCACTTGCTGTCACCACTGAAAGGCAAGACAGGATAGAAGTATCCTGTGAGTCAAGCTTTGGCTGAGTGGACAAAATGCAAAAAGTCAAGGCATGGCAGAGATGTCCAGGTTGGCCCAAATTGGGTGTGCACTAAGAGAATGATTGAGGTGCCACGAGATTCTCCCAATCCAGTCCCCTCGTGCACAATGTCCCTGCAGCAGCATTGCAATGAAAAATGTCGGTGCTCACCAAAGTGTAGATGAATACTGTAAGTGGAGCAGAGGTGTGCCACAATGATGTGATGAGCTTGACTCATGTTAGATGGCAAAGGACATGAGGTGCCTGCAGCTTCTGCCCATGGACCTTGCCATGGATTGTTGGTACAGGATATCCAAGATGAAGGTCCAGAGGGGCAGGTGATGATTTTGGTGATCCTGGTGAAGGGCTTTTGCCAGAAACGTCGATTCTCCTGTCCCTCGGATACTGCCTTACCTGCTGTGCTTTTCTAGCACCACACTCTTGACTCTGATCTCCAGCATCTGCAGTCCTCACTTTCTCCGAGGTAATTTTGAGTCACCAAGTTCCCAAGTTCTCCTTGCGAATTTGTGGTGTCTTATCATTGCCCAGTGGGTCAGAGAATGGGAGCTTGCATATAGAACATAGAACATTACAGCACAGTACAGGCCCTTCAGCCTTCGGTGCTACACTGCGCTGTGGAACCAATCTGAAGTCCATCTAACCTACACTATTCCATTTTCATCCATATGTTTTATCCAGTGACCCTTAAATTTGGTGAGTCTACTACTGCTGCAAGCACTGCGTTCCATATCCCTACTACTCTCCGAGTAAACAAACTAACTCTGACATTTAAAGCTATGCCCCCTCGTGCTAGTCATCTCCATCTGAAGACACCCACTGTCCACCCTATCTAACCCTCTGATAATCTTATATGTCTCAATTAAGTCAACTCTCAACCTTCTTCTTTCTAATGAAAATAGCTTCAAGTCTCTCAGCCTTTCCTCATAAGACCTTCCCTCCATACCAAGCAACATCCCAGTAAATCTCCTCTGCATCCTTGCCAAAGCTTTCACTTCCTTCATATAATGCAGTGACCAAAACTGTACGCAATAGTCCAAGTGCAGCCGCACCAGAGTTTTGTACAGCTGCAGCATAACCTCGTGGCTCTAAAACTCAATCCCTCTACCAATAAAAGCTAACCCACCGTATGCCTTCTTAACAACTGTCTCAACCTGGGTGGCAACTTTCAGGGATCTCTGTCCATGGACACTGAGATTTCTCTGCTCATCTACACTGCCAAGAGTCTTACCATCAACCCAGTACTCTGCATTCCTGATGCTCCTTCCAAAGTGAATTACCTCATACTTATCCGGATTAAACTCCATTTGCCACCTCTCAGCCCAGCTCTGCAGCTTATCTCTGTCCCTCTGTAACCTGCAACTTCCTTCAGCACTATCCATAAAATCCACCGACCTTAATGTCATATACAAATTTACTAACCCATCCTTCTACGGTCTCATCTAGGTCATTTATAAAATGACAAATAGCGGTGGCCCCAAAAAAGATCCTTGCGGTAGACCACTAGCAACTGAACTCCAGGATGAACATTTCCCATCAACCACCACCCTCTGTCTTCTTACAGCTAGCCAATTTCTGATCCAAATCGCTAAATCACCCTCAATCCCATGCCCCCACATTTTGTGCAATAGCCAAACGTGGGGAACTTTATCAACCACCTTACTGAAATCCATACACACCAGACCAATCACTTTACCCTCATCTATCTGTTTGGTCGCCATCTCAAAGAAATCAAGAAGGTTTGTGAGGCACGACCTTCACAAAACTATGCTGACTACCCCAATCAACTTTATCCTTTCTAGATGATTATAAATCCTCTCTCTTATAACCTTTTCCAACACTTTACCCACAACTGAAGTAAGACTCATTGGTCTATAATTACCAGGGTTGTCTCTACTCCCCTTCCTGAACAAGGGAACAACATTTGCTATCCTCCAGTCTTCTGGCACTTCCTGTAGACAATAATAACATAAAGATCAAAATCAAGGGCTCTGCAATGTTCTCCCTGGTTTCCCAGAGAATCCTAGGATAAATCCCATCCGGCCCAGCGGACTTATCTATTTTCACACTTTCCAGAATTGCTAACATCTCCTTCTTGTGAACCTCAATCCCATCTAGTCTTGTAACCTGGACTAGTAAGTTTGCTCGCTGAGTTAGAATGTTCGTCTTCATCACCATACTAGGTAACATCTTCTGTGAGCCTCCGAATGAAGCACTGGTGGTGTAGCCTGCTTTCTATTTGTATGTTTGAGTTTCATTGGGTTGGTGATGACATTTCCTGTGGTGACATAATTTCCCATAGTCTAGTAGCCTTTATCTCTGTATTCTCCTTGACAACATTGTCTTTTTCCAGTGTGAATACTGATGAAAAATATTCATTTAATGCTTCCCCCATTTCCTTCCCACTACCATCCTTAATTGGCCCTAATCTTTCTCTAGTCATTCATTTATACCTGATATACCTATATACAGCTTGAGGGTTTTCCTTGACCATATCTGCCAACAACTTCTCATGTCCCGTCCTGGCTCTTCTCAGCTCTCTTTTTAGG
Source organism: Hemiscyllium ocellatum (assembly GCF_020745735.1). Taxonomy (NCBI): domain Eukaryota; kingdom Metazoa; phylum Chordata; class Chondrichthyes; order Orectolobiformes; family Hemiscylliidae; genus Hemiscyllium; species Hemiscyllium ocellatum. The sequence continues at coordinate 23,708,302 of NC_083406.1, read as the reverse complement.
TCTTTCCTGGCTAAATTGTAAGTCTCAAGCACCCTAAATGAGTCTTCAAGTCTCATCTAACATAAGCCTTCTTCTTCCTCTTGACAAGAAATTCAACTCTTTTAGTAAACCATGGCACCCTTGCTTGACCACTTCCTTCCTGCCTGACAGGTACATACTTATCAAGGACCTGCAGTAGTTATGTACCTATCCCTTTCCATCACTAAAGTAAACATAACAGAATTGTGGTCACTATCACCAAAGTGCTCACCTACCTCCAAACCTAACACCTTGCCAGGTTCATTACTCAATACCAAATTCAATGTGGCTTCCCCCCTTGTTGACTTGTCTACATACTGTGTCAGGAAACCATCCTGCACACATTGGATGAAAACTGACCCATCTAAAGTACTCAAACTACAGTTTTTTCCAGTTAATGTTTGGAAAGTTAAAGTTCCCCCATAACAACTACCCTGTTACATTCACTCCAATCCAGAATTGTCTTTGCTATCCTTTCATAGAGTCATAGCCATGCACAGCACAGAAACAGACCCTTCGGTCCAACCTGTCCATGCCAACCACATATCCCAACCTAATCTAGTCCTACCTGCCAGCACCCGGCCCATCTCCCTCCAAACTCTTCCTATTCATATACCCATTCAAATGCCTTTTAAATGTTGCAATTGTACTAGCTATTCAGAGGCCTGTAGAAAACACCCATCAGAGTGACCTCTCCTTTCTTGTTTCTTACCTCAAATCATACGGCCTCAGTAGATGGGTCCTCAAACATCCTTTCTGCCACCATAACACTGTCCTTGACTATCAATGCCACACCTACCCCTCTTTTGCCATCTTCTCTGTTTTACTGAAACATCTAAATCCCAGAACTTGCAACAACCATTCATTACCCCGCTCTATCCATGTCTCCAAAATGGCCACAACATCGAAATCACAGGTCCCAACCCATGCTGCAAGTTCACCCACCTTATTCAGGATGCTCCTGGCATTGAAGTAGACACACTAAAAACCACATCCCACCTGCCAGTACACTCCTGCAACCTTGAAACCTCATTTCTGACCTCACTGCTCTCAAACTCCTGGGCACTGGAACTACAGTTTAGGTTCTCATCCCCCTGTTGAATTAGTTTAAACCATCCCGAAGAGCATTAGCAAACTTCCCCCCCTAGGATATTGGTACCCATGTGGTTCAGGGGGAGACTATCATGTTTGTAGAGGTCCCACATACGCCAGAATGAGCCCCAATTATCCAGATATCTGAGACCCTCCCTCCTGCATCATCCCTGTAACTATGTGTTCAACTCCTCTCTCTCCCTATTCCCTGCCTCACTAGCACGTGGCACGGGCAACAAAACATATTGGTGAAGTGAGATGAGATAGTAATGAAAATGACAATGAGTGGTGATTCCTCCCATCACTCACTGGTGAGAATCTCATCTTGATATCTGGGACTTGGTCAGAAAGTGCAATTTGTCAGACACAATGTTGAGAAGGGCCTCACGCAATATCTCAAGCAATTGTCCCACATTTCTAATCATAGCCCAAATTGTCCAGCTAATGGAAAGATTTTGCCCCTTGTCTTCTAATCTTGCTATCATTTTATTGCACTCTCCTGAAACCTATACAAAGCAACCTCGGTTATGTGAACATCAATTATCTGAATTTCAAATTATCTGAACGAGACTTCAAGGTCCCATAAAAAGCTTATCCGAGTAATCAGTCATCCAAACAATCAAGTAACCGAACAAAATACTCCCTGTCCATTTTGTTTGAATAATCAAGGTTGTTCTGTAGTTCTATTATCATTCCATTTGCCTTCTGGTTATTAACTGAAAATGTGTTGCTGGAAAAGCGCAGCAGGTCAGGCAGCATCCAAGGAACAGGAAATTTGACGTTTCGGGCATAAGCCCTTCATCAAGAATCCTGATGAAGGGCTTATGCCCGAAAGGTTGAACTTCCTGTTCCTTGGATGCTGCCTGACCTGCTGCACTTTTCCAGCAACACATTTTCAGCTCTGATCTCCAGCATCAGCAGACCTCACATTCTCCCCTTCTGATTATGAACCCCAACCTCCCTCTCCCCTTGCCAGAGTGGCAAATCTTGTGACCGCTTTGATCCCACTCTTTGGCATCATGCCACTACTTTTTGTTTTGCTCCTTCTTCATCATTATTTACATTCTTCTGTGGATGCAATTTTTTTGGCCTGGTTTTCAATCGCATTGTCTTAAATGGTCTCTTCTGGCTCAGTAACTCTTGCAATATGGTATCCACTGGAATCTAGCCATGATAAAGAATAACACCACTTCTGCCATAGCAATGAGGTTGAGAGATCAAGAGGTGGAAAGGATAAACTCAATGGACATGAACGGGATTAGACAAAATCTAATGAAAGACAAAAATTTGAGGATTGGTCAGGGGAGAAGTTTGAGAGAAATATACTTGGGTGGGAATTAGTGATGGATGATCCGCTTGAACTAATTGAATGGATAGTCTGAACCACAATGACAAAATGAATTCCTTGCACTTATTCCTTCTTGAAGAAAATGGGTAGAGGGAATAGGAGAGAAGGGTTTTCAGAATGTTTTGCAGCAGAGAGAAGAAAATGGCGGTACCTTATCATTGCAGCATAGTCCTCCCGGTGTTTTGAAAGGGAACATGCCTTCATAATGATTGACATTGTCCGTCTCCTGTAGGAAATGTATAGCTATGTCAGTTATGTGCCCAAAATGTTCAACCACCCTGTTTTGAGTTTGAAGTTTCATATGTATTGGAGAGCACAAGGCCAGGTGCAGTTAGAGATATAGAGTTATAGAGTCATAGAGTCATAGAGATGTGCAGCATGGAAATAAACCCTTCAGTCCAACTCATCCATCCCGCCTAGGCATCCTAAACTAATGTAGTCCCATTTGCCTGCACTTGGCCCATGCTCCTCAAAACCCTTCCTCTTCATATACCTATCCAGATGCCTTTTAAATGTTGTAATTGTACCAGCCTCCACCACTTCCTCTGGCAGCTCATTGCATATATTCACCACCCTCTGCATGACAAAGTTGCCTCTTAGGTCACTTTTAAGTCTTTCCCCTCTCACCCTAAATCTACGCCCTCGAGTTCTTGATTTCCTCACCCCTGGAAAAAGACCTTGTCTGTTTACTCTTTCCATGGCCCTCATGATTTTATAAACCTCTATAAGGTCACTCCTCATCATCCATCACTCTAGAGAAAATAGACCCAAGCCTGTTCAGCCTCTTGCTGTCGCTCAAACCCTCCAAACCCTGGCAGCAAGTTGTGTTGGGAAGGCATTGATGGTAGCAAGAGAGTATATGCAAGCCTTAAAAAAAACACAGATGATCTTGGTCTGTGATGGAGATATTAGGATTCGGGAGGCCAAATAATTTAAAAGTCGATTTTTTTTCCCCGGAGAAGAGCATTTGCTTTGAGGGAGAGTTTTCTGGAGGGAGGTGAGAGGGAAATTTATCTGGTAAGGTTCGAGAGAATTAGAGAGCTGGAAGAATGCAAAATGCAGCTGTGATGGGAAGCAAGGAATAGAATACGACCAGATGCTGAAATTTTATAGAATATTTACTTAACTATCTTTTACATGATCTCCAACAAAATTCTTTCCAAATCCTTGCAACTCTGACTTATGATTGGAATTACCACTGGAAATTTCTATGTGATTATGCTATTCTTAATATCCTATTGCCCTCCAGTCCAGTTCTTTGTAATTGTCTATTAATCATTTCCCTTTTAAAAGAAAAACAATTTTAAATGTGCAACGTGTCTTTTTCCCCATAAGTTAACAGTTTGTGATCGCTGTCTATTGCTGATAGCTATTTTCATGCTGAGGAAGAACGTGTGATTCATAATTTACTAAATAGTGGTCCCCAGATTATCAAACTTCCAGTAGCATTGTGTCCAAAAATGACCCACTCAAGACGGCTAACAAACTGGATGCTGACCATTTCTTTCCAGCAGCTTACCCACAGCCTCACCCTCGTCATCGTGTGAAGGCTCCCTTTCAATCTGACACAGATGCATGTCAGCACTCGCTCAAGCTTTCTGTGTAATTGTGCATGTTATACGCCAGCTAATCACTTCATTTTTCATGTAAACTCCATCTCATTTATTACATTAGTAAATGCAGCAGGCAACAATGGGTCAACACCAGTTAAAGGAGATTAGCAGTGATCCCTCTACGATGATTTCCTGTGGGGCCTCAGAGAGGCATGCCATTCAGCTACTGGCAGGGAGTCTCATGCTACCTGGCTCCTGCTGCATGCAACTCCAACTTGTGTCTGGAGGGAAGATTAAATCCCCTCTTGTTAGACGAGGCAGAGAATTGGGAAGATGATGTGGCTGTCAGGAGGATGTCATTTGATGAGAGAATGAGAGAGATGCTAAATCCTTGGAGGCTGGGATTACTGCAGCAGTTTGTTCACTCAAGCTGGTCACATTTTCTCCACAATTGTCCAACTGTGATTATTTTTACACCATTTCATATCAAGTGTACCCATTAATCGACACCCAAAGGAGCAAAGTAATTAAATACTCAAATTATCTGCTGGTCCAGTTGGGATAATAAATGACAAATGAATTGCCTTCCCTTACTCTGTTGCATTTTACCAATTGAACAATAGAGTGCCATATGAAAAATAACCTTGAGGCTGTTTAGCTGGGGTGAAATTGCTTGAGAAAGTGAACTCGGCTGTAGTCATGAGCTAGCAGTTTCTGTGTCAAATCACTGGAGGAAGAAAGTAAACTGTTTGAAGAATGAGATGATAACTTGCTGATTGGGTATTTTAGTCATTAGGAGAGCGATTTGTTTTTGTTACATTTTTTTCCGCTTAAATCTAATGGTGCATGTGTCTTTAAAGAAACTCTGTCACTTATTCAACTCTGGACTCACTGTTCTCACTTACAGTAATGTAGAATTGTTCACTGTGGTTGCCACAACAACAGCATATTTTCAAGTCCTATCTAAGTAAGCAAGTAAAGCACTGTACAAGACTTCTTGTCATTTGAATATTTTGTGGGTAAAACTTCAGAATCCATTGGGCTTTGTTGTCAGTCTAAAATCACTGAATGTTTGGCAAGAAGGGATGGGTCATTACATTATTAGAAACAGTAAGTCAACCAACTGCCTCCAAGGATCCATCCAACTAGGATCAGGTCTCAGCAGCAGTTAAGGGGATAGATGTTTACCATTGTGAAGATCTTGTGGTGTCACTGTTTTGTAGTAATTACTCTCTTCATTGTCATTAATTGGCTACCTGCCACTTTTGGATAATGAGTTGGTGCCAGTGTCATCTCACCTCTGGCATGTTTGTTCTGAGTTGATGATGACATTCAAAAAATCACCCACCCCCATGTCTAAAGTTATTCTTGTCTGATAAGATATTACTCTGTTCCCACCAATTAATCTGCTCCCTGTTTCTTCTCCTTTAAGATGCATTTCAGAACTAAACTCTTGGATCAACATTTTGATCACCTGTCATATTTTGTCTGGTCAATTTTCTGTGAATCACCTTGGGGCATCTTTACCTTCGAGATGCAAGTTGTTAGGTTGTACATGACAGCAATTCTATTGTTGATCCAAGTGAGACTGTGGCTGCATGTGATCACAATAGGATATATTGGTCATTTTATTCCCCTTGTTTGAATAACATGCACTGGAGTTTTGAACATGTGAAGATTTGTCTGTTGCACTCAGTTATATGATTTGATTCTATGATCTTTATGAATTTAGCAACACCTTCCTTCCAAGTTGTTTGGTTCTATTCACACTAGGTTTTATTGTCCATTTCGAAATTGATTGTACACTGCGTGTTCATTAAAAAAAACGCATTAACTAGAAATAAGGAAAAAGGGACATTACACTGGAAACGATGGGAATTGTACAATTCCATGTTGCCACAATACTTCACAATTTTATTTCTAAGTATGCAGGCAAATTCCTCTGTTTGCTGAGAGGACTGGGAGAAGAGGGTGCGGAGGCAACAAGGCTTTTCAGGGAGAGTATCTCAGAGAGGTGAGGAACAACAGATGCTGAACACAATTATTCAGTCGCAAGTAACATAACAGGGAAGGCACTACCTACTTGAGTTTTCTCTCTCCATCAACTATCCTTGTCTTGTTCAGTGGCTCATCCAAGAGGATACAGACGCACTATCATTTGCATTAGCACAAAAGAAATACCTCAAAGATTTTCTCGGTAGGTCACCTTCAGTTCTGGCTTTTCTAGGATAATTGTGGATCTTGTGTGCTGGACTGGTTGATGCTATTCTGTTTGCTCTGGCATTGACCATTGCTGGTGATGTACAAGGTCAAACCCTGCAAATAAAGTATCATTTGGCATAGGAGCAGAATTAGGTCATTTGGCTCATCAAATCTACTCCACTATTTGATGAGATAATAGCTGACCTGATAATCTTCAACTCCACTTGCCTGCCTTTTTGCCATTACCTTTTATCCCCTTACTGGTAAAAATATGTATAGCACATCCTTGACTATACTTAAAGAGCTGAAAATGTGTTGCTGGTTAAAGCACAGCAGGTTAGGCAGCATCCAAGGAACAGGAAATTCGACGTTTCGGCCAGAGCCCTTCATCAGGAATACTTAAAGACGCAACCTCTACCTAATAAGCCACTCAGCTCAAGCTAAGGGCATTAGAAATGGGCAACAAATGCTATCCTTGCCAGTGACTACTGTAAAGGATTAGAATAAAGTAATCTATTCATGACTGACCTTCCTTCCAGTCCCATCCTGTGTCAGCATTCATGTACTCCAGCCCAAAAATGTCCACAACTATGCCAACTGTCTCACCCAATCAAGATACATGCCTATAAACACCATCGAGTCAAAAGATCAATGGCACTAACATGGATATTAATATAAAACTCTAGAAGAAAATACCTCAAAGCAAACATTTGTCAAACACATTTAAATTAAATGTGACTTGTCATATATAATAACTTATTTCCATGGGCACCAACTCTAAATAGGCTTTAGATTTATTTAAGACCTTGTAATTCTATTGTATGTTTGCAAACATGCAGATTTAATGCAACTGTTCAGGTTTGCTGATAATCCTTTAATTCATTTGCTAAAAAACGCAAATCTTAAAATTGGAAGGATGAATATGGTTTCTCAGTGGATATTCTGGAAGCCTTAATGGAAGTAATCTAAATTTTCAAACTACTATTTCAAAGTAATTGTTTGACAATTAAACTAACCTCAGCTCCCGAGAATTGCACTGCATATATTTTCTCTTGTGAAACTTAGTTCTTTAGTTCTTTTTTTTATCTCAGTGAGCTCGCTAAGTGTTTTTTTTCTGATGCAGCATTTTTTTTTCTCTACAGACACTGTTAAATAGTGTTTTTCAAATCATGCTACTAGCTGGCATACAGATGGCATCTTGAAGCAATGGCTATTAGCAACACCTCTTTTTCACCAGTTGTAAACTGAATGCTATTGGAACTACTATTTTTAATGTTGCCTGATTTGTCAGATGCAGAATTAAGTTCAAGAGAACATTTTTAAAAAGTCATATCTACACCTGCCATTTAGAGTCATGGATACATGCTATCATTCTGACAGAAGTAAAAACACATTTAAACAAGAAGAAGCTATTTAAAATATTGTTTGGCAGGGGCTGCTTTTCTTCAATTTTGACATAAATCCAATAAAGAATTCAGGAGAAATGTGTTCATGCAGAGAGGGATTAAAATGTGAAATCTGCCAGAAACATTTCAGAAGACATTTCAGAGTTAACCACTTTCTATGGGTCTTGTAGGCTAGACCAGTGAAGATGGGAGATTTTCCTCACTGGGGAGCCAGATGTTTTTCATTTAATGAGATTAGAAGATAACTTCACAGTCACCATGACAGAGACCATGGCCTAAGTATTACCAGGGAAGAGCGGACCATTCACCCTCCCAGACAGAAAGTCAGTGACAGACTGACCGACCAGAAACCGAGCTGTCCTGCAGACATAACTCATTGTAAGAGGGCTGAAGTGCTGGAACATAGGATCCTCTGCCCCTCAATGGGGTGGAAGATCCACCCTCTAAAACTGCTGGTTGATCTAATTACCCAACAGCTGCAGGAGTGCCAGTAGCCTGTGTAGTGCCCTCTGCTGGTACTACATTCCTGATGAAGGGCTTTTGCCCGAAATGTCGTTTTTATTGCTCCTCGGATGCTGCCTGAACTGCTGTGCTTTTCCAGCACTACTAATCCAGAATCTGGTTTCCAGCATCTGCAGTCTTTGTTTTTACCCACTGCTGGTACCACAGGCAAGCCCACAAAGATGACCGCATCAATCTTGGCCTAAGAAAGGTAAATGGTATTGAATCAGAGAGAAACACCTAGTGAGGGGAATGGGGTGTTGGTGGTGAGGGTGTTGGGTTACGAGGTTTATGGAGCAGGGGGGCGGAAATGAAGAGGGATGTACTATCTTCACTGAGGCTGCCCCAAATGCACACAGGGTACTGCCTGAAGATAAGATCCCCCTACCTTCCTGCCATTTATAAACTTCATTTTAAAAAATTAAGCTGCCCAGTGGCCTACACCATCATGCATTATCAAAATTAATTCAGTTGCTAATGAGCTCAATAAATTTTTAATTATTTATTTACATATGGTGGATGGACTGCCAATTTTGGAGCCCTGTTCACTCCGTGTGATGGCAATCAGCTCAATGGTGAGTGAGAAAGTAGTGGACGAGCCTGCTGAAGAAACACTTTAGGGTGACATCATATCCAGACTTCATTTTGAATTTCAAATTTTAGAATTGAATTTACATTCAATTAGTTGCTGCAATGAAATTTGAACCTATTTCCTCAGAGCATTAGCCTGGAGTTCTGGATTGCTCACCCAGTTGCTATTACACCACCATCACCAACTTAGACCATATACATAAGTGGGAAGGAGGGAAGGAATAGAGATTATGCAGATACGATTAGATGTGTATAGTGGGAGGGAACTCATAAAGGATGAATACAGTTATAGCACATTGGGCTGAATGGTCTGCTTCAGTGCTATAAAAACCATGTGAAATTTCAGCTCAGATTGCACCATAGGGAGCAGGGAAGCTTGCATGCTCAGTTCCTGGCTGCAGTAGACATCAAACAATCAGGATTAAATGGAAGAGAATTAGGTAAGACACTGTCAGAAACCCTGAAATGTGATCATTTTTCAGTGTGAGAAGTATTTAGTTGTGTCTGAGTGCTGATTTTCTTACATTGCAGATTCCTGTTTTCCAAGTAGCTTTAGTTATGACAGTATAGGAGAATCTCTATTGAACCTGAGCTCTCAAATTAGTTGTATTGGGAGTCTACAATTCAGCAGAGGTTAGAAAATCAACTTCGTTGTAAATTAATTTGTATATTGTTCACAAAATGATGGGTTTGAAATCCTGTTAGGGAAGCAGTAAACTATCTGTCGGCTGACATTTCAGAAGCAGTATAGTGTTGACATTTGTGGGGACTATGTCTAATATAATTATCATGAATTAGTACCAAATTATTATACACTGTCAAAATTTCACCAGCGTTTTTTTCTTCATAAATTTCTTAATTGTATCAATGAAAGAGGAAACAGAAGCTGAGGAAATGTTGACAGTGTATAATAATTTACCACTAATTTGTGATAATTATATTATACATATACAGTTCTTGTGAAATCTGCTGCTGTATAGAGTAACAGTTTGAATTGTGAGAAATGTTTTGTAAATCATTTGTTTTTACCAGTTTTGTTCTTCACTTTGTTAAATATACAGACCATCAATTCCGAGATGGTATTTCTCACCCACCCCCTCCCTCCCAAAATAACCACATAATGTAACACAATTATGCTGGGGCATTTTAGCACCTCGCGATGATAGATGTAGTCATAATAGATATAGGTTGTAAACCTGACTATGATTTATATTTTCATGAAATGCAGAACAGGCAAGAGACAGGAGTTACTTTGTAAACACCTCACTAGGATCTTGAATAGCTAACACTCCTCTGCTCATTGCACAACATTGGCTCTTGCTCACTAATATTTTACCCTCAAAAATTGTCTCTGTCTCCAACACTCCCTCTAACTCCATCCAGTTTTATAATACTCTAATATGTCACTTTTGACCCAATTCTAGCCTCCTGTACATCTTCAATTTCCTTTGCTCCTACATTGACCTCTGGACGTTCATCTACTTTAGCTATAGGTTATATAATTCGCTCCCCAAACCACTTTTGCTCTCCATCTTTCTGTCCTCAGTTTAACGCACTGATTAAATTGTACTTACAAGATCCTGTGTGCTAATACCTTCAATTATGGCTCCGTGTAATATCTCAACCTGCCATGTAGATTAATGGATACATTCTGTCATTCTGATGGTGAAAAAAAAATTTAAACAAGAAGAACCCGTTTAAAATGTTAGGAGAAAGTGGGGACTGCAGATACTGAAAATCAGAGTCAAAAAGTGTGGTGTTGGAAAAGCACAGCTGGTCAGGCAGCATCCGAGGAGCAGGAGAGTCGATGTTTCGAGCATACGTTCTTCCTGATTGACAGGGCCATTTCTGCTTTTCTTCAATTTTGGTATAAATCTAATCTAGAATTCAGGAGAAATTAATTCACTCAGAGACGGTAATGAACATGGAATCTGCCAGAATATTTCAGAAGGCACTTCAGAGTTACTACTTTCTGTAGGTCTCATAGCAAAGTTAGAGATTTTCTTTCCTACTGAACCGCACAGGTTCTGTGTGCTAGTTCAATTTTATGGCTCTGTGACAAATTTTGTTTGCCAATATTGTTACATTAAAGGCACTGTGTAAATATAAGTTGTTCATGCTGTTTTCTGTGGACTGTGACAATGGTTGCATGTCAATGGTTAGTAGACGGAGTGAACAAGCTCTCCATCAAGTGTTGCAGGTGTTGAGAAAAATAAAAATACAGGAAAGAAAAAATAAAAGTTACAATACATAATTGTAATAGTTAATTTTCAGTGCTAAAGAGGTAACAGTTAATATTTATAACTTTATTGAAAGAGTAGTTTAAATGGCTGGACATCACTCTGTGGTGTAGTTAGTTCAGTTCATACCAACAACAGACAGCAATTTCTAGCAATTCAATGCTATCAAGATGTGATGATGCTATGCCTTTAAGAGATTTGTCTGAGTTTTTTTGTATTTTGTCTGAGTTTTTTCATGAAGGTTGAAGCAGAGATGTCGAGCGGTCTGCACAAAGCCAATAAACAGCTTGACAGGCCTTGGTTGTTTTTTTAAGTTGGGACAATAGAAACAGCCTGAATGGGTGGGGTCAAGCTCCAAAGAAATCAGAAATTTTTAAAACATTAACCTTCAGTCGCAGTTACTGCTGGGGTCTTGAAGCCGGATGTGGAAGCCGTTTTTTCCTCTCTCTATTACAGTTAAAGTTGGGTGTTCACTTCCTGCTGCTAGATTTTCATGTAAGACAATCTATTTTGTTGAATTTGCCTTTGCCAAGATGGGATGTTACTGTATTGGAACAGTTTCTATTTTATTAGTTAAATAATTTATTATTCCATTAAATTGTCTAGAACAGTTAAATTATTGCAATTCTTTATTTTGTTGTATTTTAACCGGTGTATGAATAAATTGTTGTTTTGTGTCAAAATTGATAGATTGACCAATCCAATTGCATCTGGAATGCAATGCCTGGCACTTGTCTTTAAAATAAGAAAAAGTTAGGGTCTCAGCTGTCTTCTTCCTACATTTTGAGGGGATTTGATTTGGTCCATAACAAAGGTGCTACCAGCACTGATCAGCAGTTGATGGAAAATTCACTTTGATGGGTGAGATGGGGAAAGAGGTGAAGATTCCTCAATGGAGGAGGCAACTCTTTCAAAGCAAGCAAGGAAATTTGCTAAATGTTTTGAGTCATTCTCTGCAACCTGCATTGAACCAACTGATAGGCTGGTGGTTCATTTCCCTGATAATCACTTCAAAATTGTAACAGGGTCCTAACTGTGAAATGGGATCGCCACAGGAGTATGGCCCATGCCTACATTGATTGGTAGCATTCACTGCCTATTCGAGTGATAATTGGGCATGAAAATGCTGAGGTAATTTTTTAAAATATGTATTTTTGACCCACAATCTGAAAAATGAATGGTCAGCAGTTAAAATCTGCTTCCTTAAAAATTTTCATCTGGACCACAGCATGCAATTTGTACAGCACAATAATTACCTTGTTCTTGGCACAGAATAGACAATTGAGAATCAGCAGCCTGCTTTAAACTCTGTTTGAGCTCTTCCCTGTCTTCTTACATTGTCCGTCATGGCTCAGCTGTTAGAAACGTTGCCTCTACGTTAGAAGATTTCGGTTAAAGTTCCACTCCAGGAATTGAGCACAAAATAATCTTTGATGCCTCGAGTGAACTACTGAGGAAATGTGGTCCTTCAGATGAGAAATTCAAGTGACCACACTTCTGCCCTCGCAGAGAAAAGTCCCATGCCACAATGTTGTGAAAAAGGAGAGTTATCCATAGTGCCCAGTCAACATTCACCCCCAATCAATATCACTAAAATGGATAATTTGACCTTTCTGACATTTCTACTTGCTGTGCACAAATTAGTTGCTGCGTTCATCCTTCAAAAAGAAAATTCTTCATTGGCTGTCAAATGCCTTGGGATGGCCGGTGGTCATGAAAGGCACTATATAAATGCAAATCTTTTTTTTTCCCCCATTGATTACAGACTAAGCAAAATACAAAACCAATTGTCCATTATGTGCTACTGCCAAAAGGCAAATCTGTGCCCATTATTGCAAAGGCTTGGAACTATTGCCCAGACTCTTGAAAAGCTACAGGAGACAGATATTCATTTGATTCTATAATTGGAAGCCTGGCATCCTGTTGTGAAATAGTCAGCAGAGAGCCAAGTACATAATCGACAAGCTTCCAGTTACAATTGAACTCAACTTGTTTGCTTTGTTAGGAATATTTATGAATAATAATTGCCTTTAGGCTTAGCAGCCTGCAGAGAAATTCCATGGTCTGATTTCCCTTTCTCTAAAATGTGATTAGCGATGAATATATAAGTAAATCCTTTTTGGCTCCACATTTCTTGATAAGGAAGTGTGGAAAATGATCAACACAGTTGTGAAGGTGTGAGTCTTCATTATTATTCTGGGCACTATCTGTGGGATTGTGGGTAATAGGATACATTGTGTAAAAGCTATAGACACACATTAAATAGCTTTAGGTGCACAATTCCGTGGACTTGCATGCTTAACTCCATGTTGTTGAATCAAATTTGACAGCAGCGTGCTGAAAGCTCCACATTTTTGCACCACAAAAGCATCTGTACCTTTGATGAACAGTGTTGCTCCCGCTAAGGAACAGTTTAGATGAACTGTCAAATGTGACAATGTGATCAGAGACATTTATTGACATTTCCATAGCACGAACACCTACAGCATCTGAAGTCTTGAAAGGTGTCCTTTTCCTGAAATTCACATATAAATATAAATACATTAAGCTTTTCCATGTATAAAAATCCCAGTGTATGTTTGGCTTTTATGGAGAATCAGTACAGGAGGTACAGCTCAACATTTGAAGTTAGCTTTTCCAGACCGTGCAATTTTGCACTAAATACATAGCAAAGATGATAATTAATCATTAATAGAACTAGTTAGCACTTTGCATTTTTATGCAGTAAATTGTGATGTAAATCCATGATTTTGTACTTTGAAAATAATTCAATTGGCACAATATTTTCCAAAGAATATAAAATGAAAGGTAATCAGCAGGAGAATTTGTGGGGCAAATAAAAAAAGTCTTTGAAACAAAACATCTTTGAAATTCTCAGGAATGTGATGAGCTACTTGTAAAAATAATAATGCTTTTTAGTGGTCTAATGAGATATTATTACATTTTGTACTCATCTGGGAACATAAGATAGCACATCTCCCATAGTGCATACAACATATTCATTAGAAATAGAATCTTTGCTCAAGTTTTAAAGACAACGATTTTAGTTAGATAACTTGCTCTTCATAGAAAGATTTGCCACTTTGTGAGATAGACCTTTCTTTTATCTCTGCTCACAGGACTAGTCAGTTATGTTTATTCATGCGTACGGAAGAATGCATTTGCACTTTTATCATGCTTTATCACATCCTTCAGTGAGTACGAAGCACTTTGCATTCAGTAGCTTTCTTATAGGCCGTCCCTATTGTTGTGTGACCTATTTTGGTTACAAAAAGGCTGCTTGAGCACCATCGAAATGGCATGGGATTGACATTGATGTGACAAGAGTAGCCCGATGGCACAGTGGTAAGCACTGTCACTTTGCAGTGCTGGGGACCCAAGTTCAAACCTAACTTTGGGCAACTATCTGTGTGGAGTTTGTATGTTCTCCCTGTGTCCACTTGGGTTTCCTCTCACAGTCCAAAGATGTGCAGCTTACGTGAATTGGACATGCTAAGTTGCCTCATAGGGATGTGCAAGCCAGGTGGTTTAACCATGGTAAATGTGTGGTTACAGAGATAAGTCTTGGTGGGATACTGTTTGAAGAGGTGGTAAAGATTTAATTTGCTGAATGGTGTCTATCTGCACTGTGCGGATTCTATGATTCTTACCATAATAACAAGTCTTTGTTGGTGTCTGCACTCCATACAAGTTTCTTCTCATCCATTTTCAACCTCACACCAAAATATCGAACTTCTTTTTAAATGCACCTATGCTGTTCTCCACAATCTTGACCTCTACGTAATCATGGAGAAAGTGAGGACTGCAGAAGTTGGAGATCAGAGTTGAAATGTTTGGTGCTGGGAAAGCACAGCAGGTCAGGCATCATCCAAGGAGCAGAAGAGTCGATGTTTCAGGCATAAGCCCTTCGTCAAGAATGTCATTCTTGACAAAGGCTTACGCCTGAAATGTCGATTCTCCTGCTCCTCGGAGGCTGCCGGACCTGCTGTGCTTGTCCAGCACCAAACTTTTCAGCTCTATGTAGTCGTGGCCAACCAACATGGTGGTTGAAAGAGGTTTCTTCTGAATTCTTCGTTAGACTATTTGTGATTATCTCAGATGTATGGCCGTGAGTTTTGCACTCCTTCACAAGTGGAAATATATTCTCTACATTTACACCATCAAACAACTCCTTGAAACAACTTTTTCATTTTTAAATTCTTTAACTGGTCATCTCTCCACTTTTTTCTGAAGAACAGAACCACAGATTATTGAGTCTTCCTTGATAGTCAAAATAATTGCCTAATGAATTTATTTTTGATGGTATCGGTTGTGAATCAACTTACCAGAGAGATGCCCTGTTCTGCTGTGAATAAGGCTCTTTGATATTCTCTTAAACATGTGTATTGGCATGAAGTGAATGGTACAGCAGAGACAGAATGAACAAAGACCTCCTTCTGTGCTCTCACCACTCTATGTTGCTGTGCTCAGGAATAGAGAGGATAGAATGTTACAAGAATCAAAAGAGATCCATCCTGACATTGAGATCATCTCAAAACATCTTTTCTGCTTTTCACAAGTGGAGTGGTGAGATTCTCATTGGACAATGGCAAGATGTCAATTGATGCGGATTCATACATGTTAAATGCCTGAATCACAACTAAACTCATTAATGTTTCACTTGCCATTTTACCAAACTCACCAAACAAGGTAAAGGAAAGGAAACCTCATCAAGAAAACCAAAGTGTATACCTGGTGGACTTAGCTTGCTGTTTGCTCTGAACAACCACATAAGGTGTCTGTGACTAAACCACAGAAGAGACCGCAGCAGCCACATACTGAATGGACATTGGTATCTAACATCTTACATCCCATCACAATCAAGTAGCAGGACATTTTGGAAACACAGATTTGCATGACATACTTGTGTTGAAATCAACTAGGCAAAAGTTAGGACTGCAGATACTGGAAACCAGCGTTTAGATCAGAGTGGTGCTGGAAAAGCACAGCAGGTCAGGCAGCATCCGAGGAGCAGGAAAATCGACATTTCGGGCAAAAGCCCTTCATCAGGAAAGGGCTTTTGCCCAAAACGTCAATTTCCCTGCTCCTCGGATGCTGCCTGAACTGTGCTTTTCTAGCACCACTCTGATCTAAACACTTGTGTTCAAAGGCTACAGCAGAGAGACTTGCAACCTTAATACTCGCTTACTTTTGTGTCTGCCTGCACAATTCCAGCATCCCTGTCATGCCTTACAGCACAACTGTGAAGGGAAGCAGCAGGATTTGCAAGGATAGGATATGATAAAATGTGGCAGGGAAGGGTGTACAGTGCATTGGGGCCCATGGAAGGTGGGGAAAGGCAGCAAGAAGTGAATTATTGCATCTGGATGGTCACCTCATCTGCCACGGAATGGGAAAGGTAGGCAAGTGTAGGTACATATTGACAGGTTGGTTAGTGATGTGGGCAAGTGTAAAACCTGTGGATTTGGCAGGATAAGCTATTAGGAAGGGGATGTCAGTGACTTGATCTGTGAGAAAGGTGACTGCAGCATACCCTGGTCAAAGGGCTATTGAAGAGCAAGAACATTGGTCTCAGGCCCATTAAGTGTACAGAAAACAGGCACACAAGCTACCTACTCCCTGGCCATCTGCTGCATTGACCCTTTCTGTATGTTGTACCTCTCTGCATTGGCACTGCTGGGTGACCCTTGATACCTTAATGCACAGAGGGTGCCAAACATTCGGAATGTTGAAAAAGGGGGAAGAAAGGTATCATCATGACCTAAGTTTTAATAAACCTAACTCATTATGTATTATCTAATTCTAGATGATCTAGATCCTTATATATTTTGTCATTTGCTTTTATGTCATAGTCTCAAATCTGAGGTCTTAGTTTGCGCCATCCATTCATTTTAATCCGGTTTCCTGCAAAATTTCTATTAGTTCCTCTAACAAGGTAATGGATGTGTGTGTTTCTAAGAAAGTGGTGGTAGGGCTTTTAAACTCTCTGAAAGGAATCCAGCACAATTGCTGAAAAATTTTTTTATGAAAGTTAAAGTAATAATGAGTTTAGTTTGAGTTGAAGTATCTTCGGAAGAGATACCAACTAAAGAAAAAGTAAAGAATGTACCACAATTTCCTAGAAATGTGCCAGGTATAGCTAGAAGTCTTTATCTCAAGAGATTTTATTTTCTACTCTTGTATGGGAGGTGGACATTGCTGGTGAGGCCAGAACTTGATGACCATCTCTAATTGTCCTTGTACTGCATGGCTTGTTCGGCAGTTTAGAGGGCAGGTAAGGATCAACTGCATTGTTGTGCTTTTGTAATTACATGGAGATCAGATCAGATCAGACTGGATAAGGACAGAGGATTTCCTTCCTTAAAGGATATTAGTGAATCAAATAAGTTTTCACAACAATTGACACATGGTCAACATTAGATAAGCATTTAATGCCAGATTTTATTGAATGCAAATTTCACCATCTGCCATGGTGGTCTTCAAATCCACATTCCTAGGCTCTGGTAACATTACCAGTATATCACTACCTCCTGTACAGTTGTAAATTTTGCTGGGGTTTGGAGTTTGGATATTGCTGGGATGGCGGAAGTTTGAATATTTTTTTCAGTATTTATATGTGGTACATGTTTTTTGTCCAGTCCAATGTAGTCCATGTTTTTCTTGTTTAATGAACAATTTATTATTTATGTGAAAAATACACAGGCAGACTCATAAGCATGTTCAGTAACTGACATCCATCTATGGTTAAAAAAAAATGTTAGGGTCCATCAAATCAAGTTTTAACTGGGGTCTGACTTGTCCAGTTTTAATGTAGCTGGGATCTTCACAGTAGCATTTCTGTTTAATGTATGTCTAAAATTGTAGGAAAGACTGTTTTAGCAATTAATTTCTTGTTGGAAACTGCTTATTTCACTCTTTGATGGAAATAACCTTTGCTGTAATAAGATTAAAGAATTAAAACACAACATAAATTGATTGAATATTTATTATGGGACATATGATGTAATACTCCCCTCAACTTACAGGCAACTCTATGGGAGACAGCTTGTTTAAGAAGAGTTCATGGGAACTGCCAAAGGGCATGTGCCAATCTACTTTTCTGGCATAAAAAAATTTAGTTTGACTGAATTTACAACTTAATTTAAACACATTATTATGCCACCTACAAAGTAAGAAACACCAGTTTGATTAGAGGACCAGTTAAAAAAAGACTCAAAAGTTCTTTTGTTCCTTCACAGGATGTGGGCATTGCTAATTAGGCCACTAATTGCTACTCATTTCTAATTACCCTGCTGGGTCATTTCAGAAGGGGTTGAGAGCCGATACATTGCTCTTGATCTAGACTTACCTCATGACCAGATCAGTTCTTTCCTTGAAGAACATCACTGATCTAAATGGTTTGTGTTTTGACAATCCAGTAGTTACATGACCACTATTACTGATTTCTGGTTTCACCCACCTCCCTGGCATTGCAAAATGTTTCCATTTGTGTCTTGTGCAGGGTTTGCAAATCCATAGTGATATCAGAAAAAAAAAGACACTATTTGCAGATTTATACTTTAGTTTTAATATTAATTAGGTGTACTCGTGCGTGCCCTAGTGAATCAGTACAGAGGTGTGGAGATAATTTTCCTTTGTCAAGACTGTGTTTATCTAGAGTTAAATTTTAAATAAAGCTATCCCTCAGTCTCCATGGAAACAAGACAAAAAGGCAAGTGTGTACAACATGTGTCTTTGGAGAAAACGAAACCATTGGGGAAGCTTGAATGAAGATATCAGCCATTCCAAGCCCAGGGTACTTAATACCAACTTCATTAATTAGACATGATGTCATAAAATGTTGCTGACTTCCTGTCTTTTATACTCATACTAAAGAACCAAGTAAAATTTCTGAATGCTTTAAAACATCAATCTTGTCATATGCAGTGTCATTTTAGACTGAACAATTCTCAGGTGGTCAAAGTTTTGCTGCTGAGCCACACAAAAACACAAGGGAATTACTATAAACTTTAAAAAAAATTTAGAATGTGATACACTCGTTACTGTGAATGATCTAACCTGGAGTAGAAGTCATGGAATCAATGAATCGCAAAGGTCTTCAGCAGAGACAAGCTTCGTTTGACCCATTGAATCTGCACCAGTCAAAAAATCTACTTTTGACTCCATTTTCCTGCACTTGGCCCATAGATTTGGCATCCCAAGTGCACAGCTGAATACTCTTTAAATGTCATGCCTCCACTACCTTTACAGGCAGTAAGATTCTCATATCATCTGAGTGAAATGAATTTTCCTCACATCCTTCTAAACCTACTTCACCTTACTTCAAATCTATGCTCCTGAACGTTGATCCATCCACTAAAGGGAAA
Source organism: Hemiscyllium ocellatum (assembly GCF_020745735.1). Lineage (NCBI taxonomy): Eukaryota > Metazoa > Chordata > Chondrichthyes > Orectolobiformes > Hemiscylliidae > Hemiscyllium > Hemiscyllium ocellatum. Next base: position 23,688,985 of record NC_083406.1, on the reverse strand, counting down.
AGTTCCTTCATGTCTATCCTGTCTGTGCCCCTCATAATTTTATATACCCTCATCATGTCCCACTTTAGTTTCCTCTCCTCCAAGGAAATCAACTCCAGCCTACACAAACTCACTTCATAACTGAAACTCTCCGGTTAAATCTCCTCTGCACACTCTCCAGCTTAATCACAGCCCTCCTTTCATCTGGATTCTACATAGGAGATGGGATTTACTGTGAGTGCAACACTGAAGACAGCCTACACTTTTGGAGGTGCCATCATTTCCAAGAAAGCTTAAATTAAGAGTCTGTTAGCTAGCTCAGAAATTATCCCGTGTCCCAATTCAAAAAAGTGGAAGATGTCCTCCTCAATCCTTTGGCTAACATTTCTCACTCAAGCAACATAATCAAGAAACACTGTCGATGTCTTACCTCATAAGGAACCTTGCCTTGTGATGTTCAGCTCCTATTCTATCTGTGGTGGCTGCAGTGGTTTGGCTGGGTGGGGCAGGCACTTCCAGGGATGCAGTCTTTGGTTGTAACTCCACAGATGCTACGTAGAGTGCTGTCCATCCCTCATCCTCAAGGTCTGACCCTGAGTGCCTGGCTTCAGGTAGTTAATGTCATTGCATTGGGCAACTTAGACTGTCTGAAAGATCTTAGTTTGTGTTGTTGACTGACCTCCAAATGACTTGAAATGAGCTGAATCAGTTACCCCACTTCATGGGGAGGGGAAACATGGTGTGTTCTGAAGTGACTTCCGAAATGGTTAGCATTGGGATTGCTAGCATTATTGTTTTCAGGTCCTATTCGCCTCAATCCTTTTTCTAGCTGGGCTTACAGCTCCAACAAGTGTCAACAAATCCGTTTTTGCTCGGGCAAGAGGCAGACTTCAACAGGATTTGGAAATTCAAAAAAACATCAGCATGAATTTGAAGGAAGGTCTGGTGCAGTAACTAGTGTGGATATTCGAGTTGGACTCTGAAGGAAAAAGATGAAAAGAAGGTAATAGTTTTTGAAATGTAGGTATGGCAGAGGTCACTCAGAGATGAATGCTCAGAAAGACAAATAAATGAGTTAGATCAAGGGGAGAAGTTCAGGAATCAAAAGGCGCGTTATGTACTGTTAGAGAGCAAAATCTAGACATTGAAAACAAAGATTTCATTTCAGCCTTGCCATTTCAGCCATTGCATTTTAGCTTTGTCCTGGCAGCACCTGAAGAAAAGATTGAGAACAAAACAAAAGAGTAAGAGGAAAAGTTGGATGGGTGGACGTGAAATAGAGAAAGGTAAAGACGAAATAAAATGATCACATCAGCCCTATTCTATATTAACAATGAATGAATGAGCAAAATCAGTCCCCCGCAAGTGTACAAACTTTAAAATGCAAGTATAAAGAAATCTGAAGATGGTAGAGATTGTTCTATGAAAAGTATAAATGGAAAAATGGAGAAGGATAATTAATGATTTAAAATGACAATTTGCCTCTCCCCTCAAACACTGTGTGTGAAGAAACATGAGGAAGTCATGATATGAAATGGTTTAGGATTTGGACACAATCTCACAAACATTTTCAGTTTTCAAAATACAGACACTTATTCTGTATAATCTCAGCATGAGAAATACTTTCAATGCATTACAGAGCTAGAGTACAGTACTGAACTGGACAGGAATACACCATTGTAAAAAGTCAATAACTCGCATGTACTTTAAAATAAACATAAAACATAATGCTATCTGCTAATACAGAACTCAAAATTCTATGAAGATTCAATGACATTTGTGTCCTATCAGCCAAAGACTGATAGCCAAAGCAGATAATAAAGATTCATTGTCCCATTGGTTTTGGGACTGTTAACTGAAGAAACTAAGTGATTCTGCATTTGCTCTCAGCAGCAAAGCCCAGTTAAAGTGCAGTTTCAGTCTTTGAGTGATGTTGCAGATAAGCATCTTTTCTACTTCAAACTTGAGTGAAGCCCTGTTAATATTTCAGCGTAATTTATATGAGGTAATTTCATTTGATCCTTGCCTTTGGCTTGCATAGACCTAAATCACCCAATGGGCAACAATGAGAATGCTTCTTATTTCTTGTGCTCCCACAATGAAATCAAGTATAAACTATTATAGAGTAAATTAATTAAGGCTTTATGATGCTGCAAGGGTTTGACAGGATAGATAGAGGGAAACCAGTTCCTGTGGTGGGGGAATGCAAAACAAGGGAGCACAATCTGAAGTTAGAGCTAAGTTTTTGGAATGGTGCCAAGAAGCATCCTCCAGAAAGCTGAAACTGTCCCCTAAAGAAACAATTGAGATTAGAAGCAGGATTTTCATGACCATAGATCCAGAAGGGCTATTTCCAGGTCTGACAGACCCATCAGAGTTTAAAAGGCCCTGTCAGATCCACTTTTCAAGTGCCAAGTGCCAGTTCAGTTGTTTAGCCTCAGATTCGTCATTGATGCTGGGTCCACGACATTTTTTTTTGTCATTTATATAAATGATTTGGATGTGAACATCGGAGGTATCGTTAGGAAGTTTGTAGATGACACCAAATTGGAGGCTTAGTGGACAGCAAAGAAGGTTACCTCAGATCACAATGAGATCCTGATCGGATGGGCCGATGGGCTGAGGAGTGGCAAATGGTGTTTAATTTAGATAAATGTGACGTGCTGCATTTTGGAAAAGCAAATCAGAGCAGAACATGTACACTTAATGGTAAGGTCCGAGGGAGTGTTGCTGAAAAAAGAGATCTTGGAGTCCAGGTTCATTGCTCCTTGAAAGTGGAGTTGCAGGTAGATAGGATAGTGAAGAAGGCGTTTGGTATGCTTACTTTTGTTGGTCAGAGTATTGAGTACAGGAGTTGGGAGGTCATGTTGCGGCTGTACAGGACATTGGTTAGGCCACTTTTGGAATATTGTGTGCAATTCTGATTTTCTTCCTATCGGAAGGATGTTATGAAACTTGAAAGGGTTCAGAAAAGATTTACAAAGATATTGCCAGGGTTGGAGGATTTGAGCTAGAGGGAGAGGCTGAACAGGCTGGGGCTGTTTTCCCTGGACCATTAGAGACTGAGGAGTAACCTTGGAGAGGGACATGGATAGGGTGAACAGACAAAATCTTTTCTCTGGGATGGTGGAGTCCAGAACTAGAGGGCATAGGTTTAGGGTGAGAAGAAAAAGATATAAAAGGGACCTCAGGGGCAACTTCTTCACACAGAGGGTGATGCATGTATGGAATGAGCTGCCAGAGGAAATGGTGGAGGCTGGTACAGTTACAACATTTAAAAGTATCTGGATGGGTATATGAATAGGAAGGATTCGGAGAGATACGGGCCAAGTGCTGGCAAATGGGTCTACATTAGATTAGGATATCTGGTCAGCATGGACGAGTTGGGTCGAAAGGTCTGTTTCTATGCTGTACATCTCTATCACTCTATGACTGTAAGTGGTGAGGGTGAGGGTTCTGGCCTCTTCTCTCACATAGCCTAAGCCATGATTTTGTAGGCCATTAACTTGCATTTTGGATAAGTATCCAGACTATATAGAGGATTATCACAATTGGGAACACTGTTCTTGATGCTAACAACAACATTATTTGTATGACATAGTTAAATGACCCAAGGTTTTTAAGAGCAAAATTTTACCTTGAGCCACAGAATGAGACTTGTGAGTGATTAGATCTTTTTACTTACTTTTTAATTTTGCTAGCTTTACTTCTGGTTTTACAGCAAAATTTAATTTGTCAAAAATAGCTTCAGCCAACATGATTTCATGAAGTTAAATTGTACCAGTGTTGTGAACGGGATTTCTGATGCACCAGAGCATTTGTATTTGATGCAGTCTTCTGTTAAATGTGATAATCTTTCTAATTTATTGACCTCAATGTTGTGATTCTGTAAACACGGTCGGAACTGTCCACATGCCTATCTATTTAGAATGATGTTAAAAATCACACAACACCAGGTTATAGTCCAACAGGTTTAATTGGAAGCACATTAGCTTTCGGAGCGACGCTCCTTCATCAGGAAGCTAGTGTGCTTCCAATTAAACCTGTTGGACTATAACCTGGTGTTGTGTAATTTTTAACTTTGTACACCCCAATCCAACACCGGCATCTCCAAATCATATTTAGAATGAAAAAATCAAACACAGAATGAAATGTACAAATGTATTTTATTGTGTGCTGGGTGAGTACTTTAGTTCCTCATCATTCACTGGCAATTCTATAACAGTGCATAATCAAGACTGTGCAGTGGAGATTGTCTTAATTTTGATTGTAAAGGGCAGTTCTTCCTGTTGTCTGCCTGGTATTCATTCCTTTGCTGTCTGGAGAGAGATATGAATAAATGGGACAAGTGATCGTTTTTTTTTTCATGCTTATCCCCAATGGTTAGGACATATATCTTTTGCAAAATATATCTTTGTTCCCTTCATTGTACAATAAAAAATTGCAATATGGAAGTCACAGGTCCTTCTTACTACTAACTTGAAGTACAGACCATCTTAATTGGACCAAATTGTTGTATCTCCCTGGCAACCAGAGAAGAATGTTATTGGTGTGTCTTGTGCTGGTGGCAGTCACTCTCAAACTGTAATTTTGTATTGCTTGATTACTGGTCAAAACATTCATTCTATTATATGATGTTGTATGTGTTAATGCCTGCTGAGGATTAATGACTTAATATAAACATGTCTCTGTCACATGCTGGATTCACCTGGTATGAGTAAGAGATCTCGTAAAACGCAGAAAAACTTGAAATTCAGTTTCTCTTCCTGAGAAAAACTGAAAAATATGAGTTGATGATTTGTCAAGCCTCATTGCCTGATAACTGTGAGGATTTATTTTTACTTCTAATTCAAATGAATACATATGGTGTCATAGACTCATAGAATCATACAGCATGGAAACAGACCCCTCATTCAAACTTGACTCGACATCTTAATCTGACTTAGTCTCATTTAGTAGCATTTGGCCTATAGTCCTCTAAACCCTTCCTATTCAAATACCCATCTATATGCCTTTTAAATGTTGTAATTGTACTCGCCTTCACCACTTTCCCTGACAGCTGATTCCATGTCTACATGAAAAAAGTTACCTCTCTGGTTCAATTTAAATCTCTCCCCTCTCACCTTAAACTTATATCCTCGACTTTTGGACTCCCCCACCCTAGGAAAATTTGCCTATTCACCCTATCCATGCTTCTCATGATTTTATGAATATCAATAAGATCACCGCTCAGTCTCTGACACTTTATGGGAAAATGTCCCAGTCTATTCAGCCTCTCCCTATAATTCAAACCCTCCAGCCCCAGCAACATTCTTGTAAATCTTTTCTGCACTCTCTCAAGTTTAACAATATTCTTCCTCTAGAAGGACAATCAGAATTATATGCAGTATTCTAAAAGTGGCCTCACCAATATTCTGTATAGCCACAACATGACATCCCAACTCCTTTAGGAGAAAGTGAGGTCTGCAGATGCTGGAGATCAGAGCTGAAAATGTGTTGCTGGAAATGCGCAGCAGGTCAGGCAGCATCCAAGGAGCAGGAGATTTGACGTTTCGGGCATAAGCCCTTCAGGAATGAGGAGAGTGTGCCAAACAGGCTAAGATAAAAGGTAGGGAGGAGGGACTTGGGGGAGGGGCGATGGAGAGGTGATAGATGGAAGGAGGTCAAGGTGAGGGTGATAGGCCGGAGTGGGGTGGGGGCGGAAAGGTCAGGAAGAAGATTGCAGGTTAGGAGGGCGGTGCTGAGTGTGAGGGATTTGACTGAGACAAGGTGGGGGGAGGGGAAATGAGGAAACTGGAGAAATCAGAGTTCATCCCTTGTGCTCTTCCTCCAACCGTTGTGTTGTTATGGTTTGGTGATGGAGGAGTCCTTGGTGGAGTGGGAGGGGGAGTTAAAGTGTTGAACCACTGGGTGGTTGGGTTGGTTGGTCTGTGTGTCCCAGAGGTGTTCTCTGAAACATTCCGCAAGTAGACGGCCTGTCTCCCTAATATAGAGGAGGCCACATCGGGTACAGCGGTTGCAATAGATGATGTGTGTGGAGGTGCAGGTGAATTTGTGGCAGATATGGCAGGATCCCTTGGGGCCTAGGAGAGAAATAAGGGAGGAGGTGTGGGCGCAAGTTTTGCATTTCTTGCGGTTGCAGGGGGAGGTGCCGGGAATGGAGGTTGGGTTGGTGGGGGGTGTGGACCTGATGAGGAAGTCACGGAGGGAGTGGTCTTTTCGGAACATTAATAGGGAGGGGAGGGAAATATATCCCTGGTGGTGGGGTCCGTTTGGAGGTGGCGGAAATGACGGCGGATGATATGCTGTATACGGAGGTTGGTGGGGTGGTAGGTGAGAACCAGTGGGGTTCTGTCCTGGTGGCGGTTGGAGGGTCGGGGCTCAAGGGCGGAGGAGCGGGAAGTGGAGGAGATGCGGTGGAAGGCATTGTTGATCACGTCTGCGGGGAATCTGCGGTCCTTGAAGAAGGAGGCCATCTGGGCTGTACGGTATTGGAACTGGTCCTCTTGGGAGCAGATGCGGCAGAGACGAAGGAATTGGGAATATGGGATGGCGTTTTTACAGGGGATCTTCCAACCAATGAAAGCAAGCATGCAAACACCATCTTCACCAACTGTCTACCTGCAACTCCACCTTCAAAGAACTATGCAATTGTACCCCTCAGACTCTTTGTTCGACAACACTTCCCAAGGCCTTACCATTAACTGTAAAAGTCCTGCCCTGGTTAGCCTTATCAAAATTCAACACCTCACACGTATGTACATTAAACTCCTTCTGCCACTGCATGGCCCATTGGTCCATCTGATCAAGGTCCCATTATACACTGAGATAATATTCTTCACTGTCCACTTACCACCTATTTTGGTGTCATCTGCAAACTTACAACCATAACTCCGATGTCTGTATCCAAACCATTTATACAAATGAGGAGAATCAGTGGACCCAGCACCAATCCTTGTGGCACACCACTGGTTGCAAGCATTCAGTCACAAAAACAACTTTCTAACTCCACCCTGTGTCACCCACCTTAAAGCCAATTTTGTACTAAATGGATAGTCCCCCTGGAGTCCAAACTTACTAAGTTGTCCACCGTGTGGAACCTTGTCGAGTGCCTGCTGAAGTCCATATAGATAATGTCTACCATTCGGCCTTCATCAATCCTCTTTGTCATCTCTTCAAAAGATTCAATCAAGTATAGTGAGACATGATTTCCCACAGACATAGCCATGTTAACTATCCTAATCAATTGTTGCTTTTCCAAATGCATGTAAATTCTGTTCTTCAGAATTCCCTCAAACAACTTTCCCACCACTGACGTAAGGCTCAGTGGTCTGTAGTTCCCTGGCTTTTCCTCATCACCTTTATTAAATAATGATGCTTTTTGTTGTTCCCGAAAGTTTGATACTAGGGTGATTTCCTAAAAGAATTATTGAAAAGTGTTACAAAGTAGAATTACATAAAACATGCAGCACCAAAGAAAAAGCCATTGGGCCCAATTGATCTATGCCATTGTTTATAATGCACACAAGCCTTTTGTTCCACTTTACCATATGTCAATCTATCAGCATATCCTTCAGATTTTGTAATGCACACAAGCCTTTTGTTCCACTTTACCATATGTCAATCTATCAGCATATCCTTCAGATCATTCCTCCATTTTCTACATCTGCAGTTTCAAACCACAGTTAGTTTGGAGAAATGGGAGTAATTCTCATTGGGATAAATGAGATTAAGGGGAGATCTGATAGAATTGTAGAAGATTATGACAGATTTATTTAAAATAGACAAAAAAAAGGTTCCCATTAGCTGATTGTACAAAGAATTAATGTTTTGGGCTATCTCTGAAAGCACCATAGAAACCCTTCAGAACGTTAGAGGTTAAACCAAGTAACGTAAACCAGAAAGTAAAATATTCTGGAACCAAGCATGTCTTAGACTGACATGTAGTCACCTGCTCAGTGATATTGTGCCTCCATTATAGCTCTTGCTGTATCATAGATGATAATTAGCAAGAAAGATAATTTGCTATCAGTCATGTTACCACATGTACTTGTACCAAGTTTCTTTCTCTGCTTGTCATGAGAGGCATTAACCTATTTATATTAGTTAATGAGAACAATTTTAACTTAAGATGCATTTTGGAAGGTTGAACTCGAACGCTGAATATAGGATTAAAGACAAGTTTCTTGGCAGTGTGGAAGAACAGAGGGATCCATCAAAGTTGCTACCCAATTAGATAGGGTTGTTAAGAAAGCATATGGTGTTTTGGCTTTCATTAACAGGGGTATCGAGTTTAAGAGCCGCGAGGTTTTGCTGCAGCTCTACAAGTCCCTGGTGAGACCACACTTGGAATACTGTGTCCAGTTCTGTCGCCCTACTATAGGAAAGGTACAGAGGCTTTGGAGAGGGTGCAAATAAGGTTTACCAGGATGCTGCCTGGACTGGAGGGCTTGCCTTATGAAGAAAGGTTGAATAAGCTTGGACTTTTCTCTCTGGAGTGAAGGAGGAAGAGAGGTGACCTGATCGAGGTGTACAAAATAATGAGAGGAATAGATAGAGTCAATAGCCAGAGACTTTTCCCCAGGGCAGGATTGACTGGTACGAGAAGTCATAGTTTGAAGATATTAGGAGGAAGGTATAAAGGGGACATCAGAGGTAGGTTCTTTATGCAGAGAGTTGTGAATGCATGGAATGCGTTGCCAGCTGTGGTGGTGGAATCAGAGTCATTGGGGACATTTAAGTGACTGCTGGACTTGCACATGGATAGCAGTGAGTTGAGGAGTGTGTAAGTTAAGTTACCACATTTTACATTAGGATTAAGTCTCAGCACAATATCGTGGGCCTAAGGGCCTGCTCAATGCTGTACTTTTCTATGTTCTATTACCCTGCTGAGTAGGAGATCCATGGTACTGGGTGGAATTATGTGCTTCCTTATTTTTCTAAGTTCATGTGAAGTGGGCATCACTGGCTAGCTGCCCTGGAGACGGCGGTGATGAGCTGGTTTCTGGAACTGTTGCAGTTCTTGAGGTGTGGGAATACCTAAAATGCTGCTCAAGGGAGAGTTTCAGGGTTCTGATCCAGCTTCAGTGAAGGATCTAATTCCAAGTCAGGATAGTATGTAGCTTGGAGGGGATCATGCTAAATATTACATGCTGCTAAATTCACTGTTATGCTTCTGAACTAGTAATCCACAGTCACAATCTCCTGTGGGCTTGGGAAAATATAAACTGTGCACTCTTATACCTTGTAAAAGGCAAACTGAACCTTTGTGTGACTTTTTCCAGCATTTCTGAGCTTTTACAATGTGGTTGGGTCCACTGCGCATTTTGCGAACTCCAGTGGAATTTGTGAGGAGTGTGGGTGTGAAGATGAGTTGGTTAGAAGATCTGCATCTGTTTTCCAACACATCACCCCAGTTCACAAAATACAAACCAAAAGAACTGCAGATGCTGTGAATCAGATACAAAAACAGAAATTGCTGGATAAGCTGAGCAGATCTGACAACATCTATGAAGAGAAATCCAAGTTATGTTTTGGGTCGAGTGACTCTTCCTCAGAAATCTTGAATTCAACAAAAATCTGGAATTAAGTGTCTAACGGTGACCGTGAATCCATTGACGACTGTCAGAAAAACCCATCTGATTTGCCAATGTCCTTTAGGGAAGGAACCTGCCATCTTACCTTGCCTATCCTGGATTCTAGCATCTGCAGTTTTTTTGTCCTTACCTGGTCTGGCCTACATGTGACTCCAGACCCACAGAAATGTGGTTGACTCTTAACTGCCCTCTGGCAATTGGGGTTGGACAATAAATGCTAAACTAGCCAGTAATGCCCTCACTTTGTGAATAAATAAAAACATAGTGAATCAAAGCATTGAAAAACATTCAAATTCCAATTCAGTGTCTAAATTTATTAGAAACTGCAAAAGCAAATGCATATCTTTCAAAATATTCATGACCCCTTTAACTGGCTTCCGCTAGTAGTTAGAAACTTCCCAAGGAATTCAATATTTTTAAGGGCTGACAAAAATGACACATGCTCCTAAAAAATGTCTGGCTATTGCATGAAATGCAGATCTGCAGAAATGCGACTGACTCAGAAGTGCCCTTTAAAAAGATTGACAAGCATTCAGTTATATAGCATTGACAATAAATGCCAGCTTTGGTAGCAGTGTCCACATGTGATGAAAGAATGAAGAAAAAGAGTAAAATCATGTAAAACCATCATTCTACCCCATCCCACTCTTTTCTCCATGGGCATGTTGATTTAAAATTGCCTTTATTTCTGCTTCTATTGAAAAATTGAACGGAAATGTGGGTATGAATGTACAATCAGGTATGTTAATTTTGATGTTTTTCCTCACTGTAAAGTGTGTAAAATATGGATTTATGCATTTGGGAATCACTTTTCTCAACAATCCAGTGTATATTAATATCTGCACTCATAGAGAAATTTAGGATAATAAGACGAGTTGGTAATGTGAGTCATTTATGATTTCTAGAAATAACAGACATTTATATAGACCGGCAAATCAAAGGGATATGTTTAAGCTTTATACTTTATTTGAATTACCTGAGGTCTTTAGAGCCTATACTTACCTTGTTATTTTCTCCACGCCAATGTCTCAATCAAGCAGGGTCAACCTGCTGGCCAAACAATGCCTTTTACTTCTATAATAAAAATAGATGTGATCATTTGAAGTTTTGCATTCATGCATTGGTCCTGATGAACGCAAGATGAAAAGCTTCTGCAAAGTGTCTCTCTTTACACTGATATTGAATACTTATTTAGGTTTTACAATTAAATCCCCTTCTTCCAAACTCTAGAAGAAGAGAGCATGCTTCTCTCTTTCCCTGCTTTGTAATATCAAGATGCAAGTAAGCTGTAAGGAAAAATGCTGCTGTCGCAAATATTGAGATAAAAAAAATTCAGACATCCATTAACCACTGCTTCCTATTCTCTTTAACCAATGCTGGAGGATAGACTTTAAGAAATTTGTGCTGTCACTATAAACCTTATATGTCAGGCATACACATTGGAAATCAGTGTAGCCTATGGGGATTTATGCCATTAAAATTAAGCATCAGAAAATCAGTCAGGATGCATTGACCTCCTGGCCCAAATTTCTGATGTGAATGTTTGGCTGCATAAATCAAGAAAGTATCTCTTAAGTGCCAGTATTAAAATTGCAATTTGCTGTACCAGGAATGAGAAACAGGTTATATCCTGAAAGCACATTGTCCGAGTTATAATACTGCAAACACAACAGAAAACCTAGACACAGCAAGATCACACAAACACTGTAATGATGAGCAAGATTTTTTTTAAAACTGATGCCTGTCGAGGAATAAATAGTGGCTAGAACATGGGAGAACTCACCTTTGTTCTTCCAAGTAGTATCATGGGATCTTTTACATGCACTGAAGAGAATAGATGGGTCCTCAGTTTAATTTCCCATTCAAGCCAAAGCACCTCTGATCGTGTAGCATTCTTTCAGTAAGGCACTGGAAATGCCAAGCTAGATTATGGGCTAAAATCTTTGCTTTCAAACTTAAGAATGATGCACAGTGGATACCAAAGGAAATGTTCTCTGCATAAGACAGTACTGTCCAGCCAACTGCTATTAATTTAGGGCGACTGTACTGCTGAAACATCCAGCCTGATCATTCAGTTGGAAAGGTTGCTTTCATTGCCTTCTTGGTGCAGTACCAGTTACAGTACATAAGGAAGGTAATGTGTGGCTGTTTCATTCATCACTAGGTGCAGGGAAAAAAAATGTTCACGTTTTATCCTTCAGTGTGTGCTGCTAAGGTTGCAACTGAGTTCTATAGCAGGTCAGAGTGCTGTCAAACAAAAATGATTGTGACAGCCTCCTAACCCAGCACTTGATGACATTCCCTGCAATTTATGACATCCCCTGCAAGCACGATGGTTGACAGTGGGACCTCTTTCCCACCTGCGTTGGTGAGGGTAGATGTTCACTTTTTAAGTTGGATACTGTCAACAACAGATGGGTAAATTGCCACACATCAGGGAATTCCACTTTTCGTTCTGTCGCTGCCAAAATAGGAAAGTGTTTGATTCTGAAAATATTTGATGTCAGCTCTGTTACCTCTCAGGCACAAAAAAAATCTTTGGTAGGGTAAGGGCAAGGAGAAGTATCAAATACTTATTAGCAAAACTTGATGGTCATGTTCTGACTGAATAATGCTTGTGCCGTAAGGCTAAATAGTTAGTGGGATGATATTGCCAGTTTAAATGTGTTAATTTATATTGACTTATGCAATTTTATGATACACTTGAATAAAGGGGAGAGTATATTTTTTATGAAAAGTGATAGTGATGGAGCCAAGGGCTAAGAGTTGAGTCTGACACCAGGTTGAGCTTGTCAAGGTGTAAGTCGGTGCATATTACTATTTATCTTTTAATAAATTGACAAGCCTACTTTATCTTCAATTTGAGGAATTAAGATTTTCTAAAGTTATCACGAGTGCAAATTACATCTGGCATCCTACGCAAACTGATCTTTCCCAATCTCTGAATTATTGGTCATGTTCAATATCTGGTATCAAATGGAACAAAATTTCTTGCAGCTGAACAATGGCAGGACCAAAGTTTTTGACTCTCCACTAGAAACTGTACATTAAAAACTTCAACTTCACCTTCAAGTTTCTCCTTCGAAACTGAGGCTGAACCAGACTAACCAATACCTTGCCTGTAATCCTCAGCTTCATCATGACTTTCACCTCCCTCCCTCAATCTTTCCACTACTGAAATCCTCATTTATGCCATAGTAGCATCTAGACTTGACTATTCCAGTGCTCTCCATTTTTCACCTATTGTAAAAATGAACATGTCCAAAACTCTGCTGCTGCCTACATCCTAATTCACATCAAGTGCTGTCCACTCATTGTGTCTAAACTTGTTGACTTCTGGCTCCCAGTCTAGCACACCCTCAACATTTAAATTCGCATCCCAGTTTTCAAAATCTTCCATGACCTTCCATCTCTTAACACTATCAATTACTCTTATACCAATCTTATAATTCTCTGAAATCTCAGCTTCTCTAATTCCAAACTCTTGTGAGAGCATAAGATGTTAGGAAATAGGAACAAGAGTGTGCTGTTCAAACCATCAATCCTTTTCCACCATTCAATAGGATCACGGATGATCTGACATTCCTCACATTCACTTTCCTGCTCTTTCCCAACACCTTTGGTTCTCCTTCTGATCAAGAAATGATCCATCTCAGCCTTAAATAGACACAAGCACTCTGCCCCCCTCAGCTCTCGGTGGCAAGGACTTCCAAATACTCACAGTCTTTCGAGAGAAGAGATTCCTCCTCACTTCAGACTTAAATGGCACCCCTTTATTCTGAAACTATGTCCTCTGGTCCTAGAGTCTTCCATGATGGGAAACATCTTCTCAGCAAGTGACCTATCAAACCCCTTACGAATCCTTTACATTTCAATGAAATATTTTTCTTTAAATAAGGGGACCAAAACACTCTAGATACGGTCTCACGAACACGTTATACAGTTGCAATAAGACTTCCCTTCTCTTAAACTCCAACTCCCTTGAAATAAGGGCTAACATTTCAATCACCTTCATGACTACCAGCTGGACCTGTGTGCTAGCTTTCTGTGTTTCATTCATAAGTACCCCTAAGTCCTTCTGTATTGCAGCTTTCTGCAGTTTTTCTCCATTTAAATATTGTTCTGTTCTTTTGTTCTCCCTTCCAAAATAAACAACTTCATGTTTTCCCACAAATTTATTCCATTTGCCCACTAACGTAACCTTTTAGTATTTCTCTGTAAAATGTTTTTATTCCTCTCGCATCTGCCTTTCTATCTATTTAGTGTTTTGTGCAAATTTGGCTACGGTACACTCACTTCCTTTTTCCAAGTAATTAATATATATTGTAAACATTTGTGGTCCCAGCACTGATCCTGTGGAACCCCACTAGTCAAAGGTCACCAACCTGAAAAAGAATCACCTATTCCCAGTCGCTGTTTCCTGCCCATAAGCCAAATCCATAACCGTGTCAATTTGTTACCTGCAGTACTGTTGACTTAATCTTTTGTGAGGCACTTTGTTGAAAGTCATCTGGAAGTTCACATAGAACACACCTGCTGGTTCCCCTCTGATTAAGACTTCCTCAAACACTCTAATAAATTACTCAGACATAATTTCCCTTTTATGAACTCATGCTGATTCTGTTTGATGAGATGATGGTTTTCTAAATATTCTGCTATTACTTCCTTCCTAATTGATTCCAGTACTTCCTCAACAGTAGATGTTCAGCTAATTGGCCTATTTTTTGCCTCCCTTCACTTTTGATGAGGGATGTCATATTATCAGGTTTCCAGTCCTCTGGTACTTCTCCAGAAAATTGCAGCCAATGTGTCTATAATCTCTGTAGCTACTTTTTTTAGGATCCTCGGATGCAAGCCACCAGGGCCAATGGAATACCTGCCATTCAATTACTTTGCCTAATACTGCTTCTTTATTCTTGTTGATGGTACTTAATTTCTCCCCCGTATTCTATAGTATTAATGGAATGTTTGAAGCATTTTCCACCATAAAGACAAATGTAAAATATCTGTTAACCCTGCCATTTCCTTGTTTGTCAAAATTGCCACCCCAGATTCATTTTCTAAGGGAGCTACATTCACTTTGACCTCTCTCTTTATATATTTAAAGCAGCTCTTATTGCCATCATATGCGTGTAATCTGTCATTGGCTTATCGTTACTGTATTTGTCTAATTATAATTACTCCGCTATTTTTCAACATGTATACAGCTACCAAGTGCTTAAACTCAAGAATTCAACCATAAAACTCTCACCTCAGTGCTTTTCTATCCTCTAGTTAACTTTAACTTTGTGATTAGTTTTTGATCACCTGCTCTGATATATTCTTATAGTGTTCGGTGTCAAATTGAATTTGATATCAAGCAATCTGTGAAGTGACTTGGGAAATTGTATTACATTCACAGTGCTGTATAATTGCAAATTAATCCACACAAATCATAAGCTGACCCTTTGCATCCTTATACAAGGGCTGTTGGTTTGCATGACCTGTAAAACTAGTCTGCATTGTCTCGCATTTAAAGTGTTCTGAATTCATCAAATTAATATTGCATGATGCATGAGAGTATAAAACCATAACCATGATGCTTTATGTTTTACAGTATTTTACAAATTTTTGCTCTTGTTTGTAAATCCCAAAGTGGCCTCACTGCTCCCCAGCTTCCAAGTAAATGTCATATAAGGTAACAACTCTTAAATAGCTAACAATGAAGTTGTATTGAAGTTGTATAAGCACTCCCAGCCTGATGATGTTTCACAGGCATTGGATGGAGAAATAGTTAAACTTATACAAGGTCTCAATGGAAACATAAGTAATATGCTTGGTTCTTGATAGTTGTAATTATGCTCACGAGTGAATGTTAATTGCACCTATTAGTATCATGCAATAAACTATATCTTTTGGTCATCAAAATGTGAGTATTACAACAAAAAGGCACTGGCAAGTATGTAATTAACATGGTCTTTGGAAATAGGCTTTAGTTGTGGCTTTGCCATGGAATAGGACTTTGAAATTGTTTACCATATTTGTGGAAAATGTTGCTGAACCAAGCTTGGGCTAATTGAGCACACTAAAGCATGGGATTTGGTCTGATTTTTGTTACGAACATACACACTACTGTGATATTAATAGCATATGGTTGCAATCATGCACAAATTTGTGATTTTAAATGTTGTAGCAGCGCATTCATTAACAACACTAATTAAATTTATACATGCAAATGTCCATGTATTTCTGTCACATTTGTGAGTTGCTGTTTTCAGGAATTGAGAAATACAGGCAAACCTAGCAACCATCCTGCTTTTCTTGGGAATTGATTTGTTCACTTTTTTTTGTGCAGAAAAAGGGGCGAAGTACCTGACACAAGGCTAAACATGCTGGGATTCTTTTCTCCTGGAAAGAAAAGACTGAGAGTTGGGGTAGAGATATTGATAGGGCAATGAATGTCAGATACTCACCAATAAGTTCAATCGGGAATCCAGTAGAAATTTCTTTACTCAGAGATTGTTGAGAATGTGGAACATTCCAAAAAATGGGAGTGGTGAAGGTGAATAGCACAGATGTATTTAAGGAAAAATAGATAAGTACTTGAGGGAGAAAGCAATGGATGGTTTGTTGATTGGATCAGTGAAGGATAGCTTGTGTGGAACATAAACATAGACTTAAATCTATTTAACCTGATGGCCTGTTTCTGTGCTGCAAGAACTATATAATTTTAGACAACTATCACCAGCTTCCCATGTTGTAATTGTATGTCGAATATCATGGTGATTTTTGATTGGTGTCACACTTTCATAGAGCTCACTGTTTGGAACATAAATGTGAATGTCGACATCATGGACAAAGCTATTTAATGTATGTTGCATTGTGGAAAGAGTAACTTCACTCTAGATGTTACTTAGATTGGAGTGTTTTTGTAAAAATGACAATAAAATGTAATTTAACACATTTCACAATTGAAAATCAAAAATTAATTCAGCCATTTGTGAAAATAAAATGGATATTAAACTGCCCCAAATATGTCAAACCTCGATTAGTAATCCAAGAAAGTAGGCATGTTACATTTATGTAAGTTTTGAAGATTCTTATATGTAAGAGTTGGAGCTTTGAGTTGGGTTAATAAATTAATTTGCAATTAATTTAAGATGAATCAGGTCTGAAGGTACAATCTTGTTGAAACATGATACCTGTAGGTGTTGAAAATGATGATGACCATCCTGTATGCTAAGAAGAAGATTCTGCAAAAACTTAGCAGGCCAGGTACTATCTGTGGAGAGAAAACAAGAGTTAGAATTGCAAACTGATGACTGCTCATTGGATTTGCAACATGTCACAATTTTCAAACAAATATAGAACCAGAGAAACAGAGGTTAGGGAGTGGAAAAGAACAAATGATTTGGGATAGTTTGAACGGCAGGAGTGCTAAAATGTCAAAAGGAATAGTGCCACCTTTTGTACAGTGCTTTAAAGTTTATAATTTCCTCTTATGTCTCTCAATTTACTGAATGTTTTCTTCTGATCTTGGAAGCATGAGTGGAGATCTAAATAGGTCTTAAATCTGACCTCAGCACTGGAGAGAAAGCTCAGATGTTGAATGCTCTTCATCATGGGGTGACACGGTGGCTCAGTGGTTACCACTGCTGCCTCACAGCACCAGTGTCCCAGGTTCGATTCCAGCCTTTGGCAACTGTCCGTGTGGAGTTTGCACGTTCTCCCCATGTCTGCGAGGGCTTCCTCCAGGTGCTCCGGTTTCCTCCTACAATCCAAAGATGTGCAGGTCAGGTGAATTGGCCATGCTAAATTACCTATAGGTTAGGTGCGTTAGTCAAAGAGAAATGCGTCTGGGTGGATTACTCTTCGGGAGGGTCAGTGTGGACTTGTTGGGCCGAAGGCCTGTTTCCACACTGTAGGGAATCTAAACTAATTTTCTTATATCAAATTAAGTTCAATATTGGGGAGGCTTGGGAATAGGTTGTCTATTTGGTTAGAGAGTGATTCATGGTCCATAGTAGATGTGACAAAAATGTAAAAGAAGGGAGGAAATACTTTGTGGATATAGTTCTCTTTGAAATGCCACAGATAGTACCTGACCTGCTAAGTGTTTGCAGAATAGTCTTCTTTTCAAGAGGTAAATTAAACAAATGCAACAGAGGATTTAAAAAAGTTTGATTTGCTGTTGTTTCATTTTGAGTTCTAAAGTCGCTGGAGTCCACTCTCAATAGTGCATTTGCATGATTTGCTTTAAACCTTTTGTATTTCAGTAGCAAAGGCTGCTTTTCTCTTGGATCCCATTACCTTACACAAAGAAAGGTTAGGAGATTATGTTCTGACAGTATGCCATGAGAAAGAACGTGTCAGTGAAAGTCACTTACCTGTCAGATGGTGGGATGAAGGGGAACCTATAGAAAGAAAACTCATTCCATATCCTATCTCTCTACTTAAGCAACTTATGATGATGGATGTGGAATCAGTGACTGCAATGTTTCCAGGAGAATCTTGCCTATGAGGGACATTTTCCTTTCACAATGTGTATGTGTATGGAATTTTCAAGTTGAGTGATAAGCTTTTATAAATTACCTTGCAATTTATCTCTTAAATGGTGTCATAAAGTGTTCTCTAGTACAAATGCAGTAGCTTGCTCATGATTAGTAGCAGCCAAACAGGTAGATTTTGTGTTAACTTTGCATTAAATGCGTATTGTGGATTTATTGTGGAGTGATAGCAGATGATCTGTTAATGATGAGTCTGAGCAGTAACCATTAGCAACCACACTCATCAGCATGGCTAGTCACCCCATTTTCTCTTCAAAAAAGCTGTGTTTAAATGGAATTCAATCTGATTTTCACACAGAAGTGGAGGCTAAAATGAATTGAGACTGTTAAGCACACCTTATCAATTCTAGCTATTAATGGCTTTCAATCCCAATTTTCAATTGCCTCTATTTTTGACCTTTTTCTCCCCTGTTTTTTTTTTGCGCTTTGTTTCCAGACTAATTTTCCAGTACAAATCGGATGAGTAACTTGATCTTCGCAATAAGCCTACTTTCTTGACCTCCAACATCACTTTGCCCTGATTCTACTGTGTAAGTCCTTGAAAACTGATCTCTTTGGAACCCCTACCTTGTCTTTCGCACCACTTATGTCTTCAAATGCCAAGGTCATAAGCTCTAGAATTCACTCATTAAACCTCCTTGCCTTTCTACATCACTGTCTCTTTGACAACGCTCTGCCTTTAAGGCAGAGGGAACCTTAGTTGATGAGGGAGGTTGAATATCTAGTAAAGAGGAAGGAGGCATACATAAGGTTGAGGAAACAAGGTTCAGACAGAGCGTTGGAGGGATACAGGATAGCCAGGAGGGAGCTGAAGAAAGGGATTAGGAGAGCTAAGAGAGGGCATGAAAAATCTTTGGCGGGTAGGAACAAGGATAACCCCAAGGCCTTTTATGCGTATGTGAGAAACATGAGAATGACAAAAACGAGGGTAGGTCCGATCAAGGACAGTAGTGGGAGACTGTGTATTGAGTCAGAAGAGATAGGAGAGGTCTTGAATACTTTTCTTCAGTATTTACAAATGAGAGGGACCGTATTGTTGAAGAGGAGAGTATGAAACGGACTGGTAAGCTAGAGGAGATACTTGTTAGGAAGGAAGATGTGATGGGCATTTTGAAAAACTTCAAGATAGACAAGTCCCCCGGTCCTGACGGGATATATCCTAGGATTATGTGGGAAGCAAGAGAGGAAATTGCAGAGCCGTTGGCAATGATCGTTTCGTTTTCACTGTCAACGGGGGTGGAACCAGGGGACTGGAGAGTGGCGAATGTTTTGCCCCTGTTCAAAAAAGGGAATAGGGATAACTCTGGGAATTACAGGCCAGTTAGTCTTACTTTGGTGGTAGGCAAAGTAATGCAAAGGGTACTGAAGGATAGGATTTATGAGTATCTGGAAAGACACTGCTTGATTAGGGACAGCCAGCACGGATTTGTGAGGGGTAGGTCTTGCCTTAAAAGTCTTATTGAATTCTTTGAGGAGGTGACCAAGCATGTAGATGAGGGTAGAGCAGTAGATGTAGTGTATATTGGTTTTAGTAAGGCATTTGATAAGATTCCCCATGGTAGGCTTATGCGGAAAGTCAGGACGCATGGGATAGTTGGAAATTTGGCCAGTTGGATAGAGAACTGGCTAACCGGTCGAAGTCAGAGAGTGGTGGTAGATGGTAAATATTCAGCCTGGAGCCCAGTTACAAGTGGAGTTCCGCAGGGATCAGTTCTGGGTCCTCTGCTGTTTGTAATTTTTATTAATGACTTGGAAGAGGGAGCCGAAGGGTGGGCCAATAAATTTGCAGACGATACAAAGGTAGGTGGAGTTGTGGATAGGGAGGACGGCTGTTATCAGCTGCAAAGGGACTTAGATTAGATTACTTACACACCGACCATTAGATTACACACCGGCCCGCCAAAACGCAGCCCACCATACCCCTACATTTACCCCTTACCTAACACTACAGGCAATTTAGCATAGCCAATTCACCTGACCCTCACATCTTTGGACTGTGAAAGGAAACCGGAGCACCCGGAGGAAACCCACGCAGACACGGGGGAGAATGTGCAAACTCCACACAGTCAGTTGCCTGAGGCAGGAATTGAACCTGGGTCTCTGGTACTGTGAGGCAGCAGTGCTAACCACTGTGCCACCATGCCACCCTATCTTAAAAAAAGACTTAGATATGATGCAGAGCTGGGCTGAGGAGTGGCAGGTGGAATTCAACCCTGTCAAGTGTGAGGTTGTCCATTTTGGAAGGACGAATAAGAATGCGGAATACAGGGTTATCAGTAGGGTTCTTAGTAAGGTGGAGGAGCAGAGGGATCTTGTGGTCTATGTTCATAGCTCTTTGAAAGTTGCCACTCAGTTGGATAGAGCTTCTAAGAAGGCCTATGGTGTATTAGTGTTCATTAGCAGAGGGATTGAATTCAAGAGTTGTGAGGTGATGTTGCAGCTTTACAGGACCTTGGTAAGGCCACATTTGGAGTACTGTGTGCAGTTCTGGTCACCTCACTTTAGGAAAGGTGTGGAAGCTTTGGAGAGGGTGCAGAGGAGATTTACCAGGCTGTTGCCTGGAATGGAGAATAGGTCATACGAGGATAGGTTGAGAGTGGTAGGCCTTTTCTCATTGGAACGGCGAGGGATGAGGGGTGACTTGATAGAAGATTATAAGATGATCAGGGGAATAGATAGAGTAGACAGTCAGAGACTTTTTCCCCAGGTACAACAGAGTGTTGCAAGGGGACATAAATTTAAGGTGAAGGGTGGAAGGTATAGGGGGGATGTCAGCGTAGGTTCTTTACCCAGAGAGTGGTGGAGACATGGAATGCGCTGCCTGTGGGAGTGGCAGAGTCAGAATCATTGGTGACCTTTAAGCGGCAATTGGATAGGTACATGGATAGGTGCTTAAGCTAGGACAAATGTTCGGCACACATTGTGGGCCGAAGGGCCTGTTCTGTGCTGTATTGTTCTATTTTATTATTCTATAAGGCAGTTTGTGTCATCTATTATAATCTCTTTCTATGATGCTTGATGACAAACATGGTCCCTTGTGAGGTATATTGTTTTTTAATGTTATATAAATGCAAGTTGTTGTTGGCCCTGCAGAGTGATCAGGCCACTTCTTTTGGCCATGTTGATCTCAGATTACTTACATGATCCATCTATTTCCCACTGATGGTGTTTTCAATAGTCCTGTCCGAGAGTTGTTATTAAATGCCATAACAATAGCTTGCATTTACATAGCACATTTAACAGGGTAAAAAGTCCTAAGGTGCTTCAAAGGAGTTTAAATTAGACATAAAAGAATTGTATGCACAGCATTTGAAGCAGCATCAATTTGACACACTTGGTATTATCCATAATCATGCCAATAGATTTACTGAAGGCTGACTCGACTAAGTTGTCAACACCAGGGGCTTCACTGTCGGTAAATTCATTACAGCCAGTACACAGCTTTTGAAGACAAATCATAATCAATCCAGCAAAACAGCCTTTTACAAGAAATTAACTCTATTTTAAAGTGCCTCAAATGATACACAGTTTGAAGGGAGACCTTTGGAATGATACAGAGCTATTACATTAAATTAAAATGATAGTAAATGAATTCTAAAATTATTTGAATGTAATGAAACAAACTTCATGAATGTCTGAACTCATTCAGGTATCAATCAAGGCAAATCCTTTAGGAATTAAGATGTTCATTTCACTATGACAGAAACAGTGTCAATGTTGTATCTTCACATATATGTTTACCAGGGATTTTCTGCTTCAAATACAATCATTGGTCAAAATCATAGAATCCCTTCAGCCCAACAAGACCTCACTGACCCCCTGAAGAGTATCCCACCCAAACCCATCCACTATTACTCTACGTTTACCCCGACTAATGCATCTAACCTACACATTCCTGAACACTATGGGCAATTTAGCATTGCCAATTCACCTAATCTGCATATCTTTGGATTGTGGGAGGAAACCAGAGCAAACCCACACAGACATGGGGAGGATGTGCAAACTTCCACACAGACAGTTGCCTGAGACTGGAATTGAACCTGGGTCGCTGGCACCATGAGGCAGCAGTGCTAACCACTGAGCCACCGTGCACTCGCACTCACCTTACTCCCCCACCCCACCCCCTTTTGCTTTCACAACTTCTCCAGGTCTTATAAAATAAATTTGTTTGGATTTGTTTGAGTGTGAATATATCTTCACTACCAAACAACAGACTCAACATTGATTTAAGATTTTCCATTAAAAAGCTTAGGAACAGATGTGAGGAGTTTGAGGTCTAACATTGATGCTTGCTTCAGTGTACAGTTAAATTTATCTGGGAAGAATTTCAAAGATAAAAAGAGAAAACATAAAGCTGGGCGAGGAAAGATTTGTAACTAGGTGAAGAAGAAGTGGATCTTGGATGGGGAAGTAATGACTTTGGAGCAGGGAAGAACTCAAGATTCGATCAATTGCAACAGTTTCACAATATTCTTAAATTCTGGCATTCTCCATATGTAAAACACCCTGAACTTTAAAACAATGAGAAGCAAAGTGTTAAAAGTTATGAATGACATCATACTTTGCAGGAACAAAGCCAAAAGGCATGAAGAAAATTTGTTGATTTGTTGATAAATTCAACCTCAACAACTGAGGGAAACAATTCTCCTTAAAAAGAGCTAAATAAAAGAGAAGTAAAATCACCAAGTTAGATGCTACTTTATTCCTGTAAGTTTACTATTCTTGGTGGCACAACTGCTAATAATCACCCCCAAGTGTGCTTGTGACACTTTTAATGCTTCTCCAGACCATTCAATATAATCGTGTATTAAATACACAGGATATTTTGCTTTTAAAAGAATCTTTTTCATGTGTTTGGATGACACTAGGTCAGACCTTTTGTCCTTTCAGTGCAGACAACTTATCAGGTAGGTCGGATAAATGAGAGCAGGATTCTCCTTTCTTTGTTCGCTGCTAAGTGTGACAAGTGAAATGAGTTCTGGCTGTGCCCATCAGCTTCCCAACGGACCCAAGTTCTCTGACTAGAAACTTTATCAAATATGGAACAGCAATTCTTGATGCTGTCACTAGGTGAAAATTAAAATCTCTTACATTCTCAGGTACTATTGCACTACATCTTAATGAATGCAAAGGAAGACAGATGTTCATATAATTTTAATATATTAAATAGATAAGATTTCTGCTGAAGTTTTACTTTTCCACCCTTGCACTCCTTTTCCTAATGTAAGTGAAATCTGTCTGATATTTAGCTTGTTTTGAGTTACTCAAGCATCGATATTATTTGTGGCTGTGCTCTTTCTAATTTAAGTGGTTCTTACAATAGACACTTCAAAGTAAACTTCGATCAATTTAAATAGGTTTCTCCGATACACCCTTAGGAAGAATAATGTTTTTTGATCAATTTATAAAATGTAATCTGTGACTGAACAGAAGTTTATTGCAGACCAGTGACTATGAATACTCCAAACATTTTGAAAGGTACAATATATCACAGAGAAACCAATATTGGGGAATAACCGAAGCTATTGCTCGACATTCAAAGTGACATTTTTAAAAAGGGTCATTCATAACAATCATTAATAATTGATCCCAAGTTAGGTTTTTCATATGTCATTCCATGTGGAAAATGCACTTGCTCTCTTTAAAAATTTTGTTTTAAACCTATAAGAGAAATAAAAGTACATTTGCATTAATGTAATTCTTAAACAGATTATCAGCTCTCCTCAAAAGTGTGCTCCAACCATTGAACAACATGCAGAGGGCAGTAACTCTGCATCTAGAAATGTAATCTATAGATTATAAAATAAATTATTGGATTTTTTTCTTAAAAAAATAATTTCTCTCCAAAAATTGAAAAAGGTTAGTTCTCTCAACTTGACAAACAAAAGTAATGAAGGATTGCACTTAGATGCTTCATCAGAGCACTTCCACAATGCCACACATGTCACAAAGGTATTCCCGTGTCTTGCCCCTGGTGGAACTTAAATCCAGCTCAAGAATATGTCAAATTCATAATATATTTTCCGATACTCAAAACAATCATTCAAACTCACAGTCTTTGAGGGTGCCAATGACAAAGTGGGCTAGATTTTCACCTCTGAGGCAGAGAATGGAAGTTGGAAAATGTTCTAGCTTGGCATGGCTGCCTTGGAAAAAGTTCTAACAAACATGAGGGGATTGGTGATGGCGGGTGTTGTTAGGAATCAGGCCTAACCTGGCCTGAAAGCATTTAGAGGAAGCCACAGAGACTGTTGGGTGTTGAGGCCGGCTGTTTAAGCTTTTGTTTCAACGAACAATAAACAGCCTTTAAGGCCTCATTTTTCATTCTACACTTTACTGAGAGACCAGAGATTTATTACTTTATTGACAGGGCATTCACACTGATCTGTTCAGTAAACTTTTAAAAATATGAAGTCTTGCTAAAAATATGCAAAACTCTGCTTAGTCCACAACTGGAATACAGTGAACAGGTTTGGTCCCCTTACTTACGGAAAGAGAAACTGGAATTGGAGATAACCCAAAGAAGGTTCATTAGTTGATCAGTATATGGAGGGATTTTCATATGAGGATATGTTGAGTGATTTGGGCCAATGCTCATTGGAGTTTAGAAGAATGAGAGGTGACATTTCTGGAATATACAAGACGCTTATGGAGCATGATGAGGTAGATGATGAGAGGTTGCTTCGCCTTCTGACAGTGTCGAGGACCAAATGGCGTAATCTCAGAGATGAGGAGAAATTGCATTTTACACAGGTGTGGTAATATAAATGTGTGGTATTCATTTCCATAAAGTACTGTGGAGGGCAGGTTATTAAGTATATTCAAGGTTGAGATCAACAGATTTTTAATCAATAAAGAATCAACTTTTTATAGTTCCTTTAACATACAGCACTGTCTCAAAGTACTTAATAGTTGTGGAATGGACAATATTTGATGGTGTGCCAAATAGAGATATTAAGACAGATGGGTGATAGGTTGGTTAAAAAAGGTTTTCACGGTGACAAAGTGGTTAGTATTTCTGCCTCATAGCACCAGGTAATCGGGTTCAGTTCCAGCCTGGGGTGACTGTCTGTGTGGAGTTTGCACATTCTCCCCGTGTCTGCGTGGGTGTGCTACAGTTTCCTTCTATAATCCAAAGATGTGCAGGTTAGGGTGTATTGGCCATGCAAAATTGCCTGTAGGTGTTCAGGGATGTGCAGGTTAGGTGCATTAGTTGGGGTAAATGCAGAGTAGTAGGGGAATGGGTCTGGGTGGGTTACTCTTTAGCGGGTTGGTGTAGACCTGTTGGGGCAAATGGCCTATTTCCACACTGCCGGGATTCAATGAAAAACAGACAGGAATTCCCCACAGAGAAAATTTTAACTCTCACGATCTGCACAGCTGGAAGCATAAGATCATGAGATATAAGAGTAGGATTAGGCCATTCAGCCCATTGAGTCTGCTCTGCCTTTCAATCAGAGCTGACATGTTTCTCAACCCCATTCTCCTGCCTTCTCCTCATAGCTCTCGATCCCCTTACTCTCTATTTCTGTCTTAAATACACTCAATGACTTGGCCTCAACAAACTCTTTAATTTTCAGTATTTTCCCTTTATGGGCTTAAGGAAGTGCCAGAAAAGTGAGTAAATTGTGCTTGGGGAAAAGACAAGCAGGATAATAGTCCAAATTTGTCAGTGTGGGGATTCACGATGTGTGATCTATTAATTTGACGTTTTCCCCAGCTCTTCAGGATTTGTTTTTACTCTGCAACATGTTGGGAACATAGGTTGGTCGTGAGGTGACAATGGCAATGAAACAACTGAGCGCTAGATGAACAGTGGTACCAAAAGCCTATCTCTTGAATCAATGAGATTTCAGGAGTAATACTGAGATAGACAAATAAC
The DNA here is from genome assembly GCF_020745735.1 of Hemiscyllium ocellatum. Taxonomy (NCBI): domain Eukaryota; kingdom Metazoa; phylum Chordata; class Chondrichthyes; order Orectolobiformes; family Hemiscylliidae; genus Hemiscyllium; species Hemiscyllium ocellatum. Next base: position 23,662,982 of record NC_083406.1, on the reverse strand, counting down.
AGAGAAAAGAAAACGGGTGATTTCAATCAAATCACTTACAGAAAGTGAAATAAAGAGAGGAAAAGAAAGATTGAGTTGAAAGAGAAGGGCTTATGCCTGCTCCTCGGACGCTGCCTGACCTGCTGTGTTTTTCCAACACCACAATCGTGCCTCTGATCTCCAGCATCTGCAGGCCTCACCTTCTCCTTGAAAGAGAAAAAAACAAGAAGCAGAAGGTAAAGCAAGAACAGGTCTTTTTTTAAATCTCTAACAACCATTAACTATCTGTCAACAGTTTAAATTGGTTCCTTTCTGTACGAATGCAGTTGACTTGGTAGTGCATTAATAATTATGACTTTAATTAATATTATTCTGTTAAATTCCATTCCCAATTTTCTGCATCGTGTTCAATAGACACTGAGTTTGCAAATCCAGCAAATTTTAAAACTAACAAGGTGGGCGGCATGGTGGCATAGTGGTTAGCACTGCTGCCTCACAGCGCCAGAGACCAGGGTTCAATTCCCACCTCAGGTGACTGTCTGTGTGGAGTTTGCATGTTCTCCCTGTGTCTGCGTGGGTTTCCTCCGGTTTCTTCCCACAATCCAAAAATGTGCAGATTAGGTGAATTGGCTATGCTAAATTGCGCGTAGTGTTAGGTGAAGGGGTAAATGTAGGTGTATGGGTCTGGGTGGTATATGCTTCGGTGGGTCGGTGTGGACTTGTTGGGCCGGAGGGCCTGTTTCCACACTGTAAGTAATCTAATCAAAAAAAGGTGCCATTTTTGTGTAGCAAACAGCTTTGATTGGCGAGCAAGGACAACAAATTCATAGCCCCTGATGTTTCCCTTCATCCCCAAACTCATGAGTCATTCTGTGCATTGAAAATCTTCAGCTTGTTAACAGAAAATGATTTTCTCACAAGGGTTAATTTTCTGGATCTTGTCGTGGAAGATAGAGATACGGTGCATTGTCACTGAGTCTTTGACTAAACCTAGCGACAAATTAAACAGGAAAGAAACCATTTTAGAAGCAGCAATTTCTTTAAGATTCATTTAAAGCGAGGTGATTTTCAACAGTGCACCATGAAAATAAATTTACTTTCTTTAACTGTTAGTACAGAATGTTTAGTAGATAGGATAGCTGCATTTAAATTGTGATTATCTCATTTTCTGCCAGATGTGTTATCTGCAAACTGTACAAATGTTTCCTGGAGCTTCATGCTTGTGAGGTCACTGAAACGTTGTTTATAAGTATGTGGTATAAATAGACATGATAACATGGCCAAAGGTAAACGTAATGCATGTTTCTGCTGTGAGATAATCAGTACTTACATACTATTGGAGAGCTGTGTGTTTTGCTGTCATGCTCAAATTTAACTTATTTCAAATTGGCACTGTCTTGTTGTTTAATTTGATTTTTTTTATTAGTTAACTCTAATTGCAAAAAGGGAAATTGATAGATGTTTTCCTTGTATGCAATGAGATGTTTACAAATTGAGCTATTCCCTGACAGGTTTTTTTTGTGTATTTTGTTGAATATATCATTAACAACTTGTGTTGCCCTCAAATTAAAGGATGGGTAGATCATTGGAACAGTGTTGTTTTGGAGAAGCTCCAGTAATCTAGATACCCAATTGATCACCGACTTTGTGTCTGGAAGATGCTTACTCCCTGGATGCAGAGCCCAGGTTAAAGTAACTTAAGCAGTGACACAAGTCTGCACCTGATTTATGTTGCCTTATACTTTATTTATGGGGTTTTGCCAGTCAGGGCACGGAGATGCAGGATGCTCTCATCTCAAACAGGTAGAATCATCAAGTAGAAATGACATTGCAATACATTCACATTTCATCGTCTCATGTCTCTGTTTGCCCAAACTCATGTGAAAATTATTCCTTGAGACCTGGCAATTAGAGTATGTTTTCAACAAGGCCCTGATGATGGAAAACACTTGTGTTATTTTACAGTTTCCCCTACTTTTCTCTTAGGCAACCTGTTAACATATTTCTGAAGCTAGTATCCATTTGGCTGTAGCTGCAGACAGTTATATTTTCTCCCTCAGCTGCTTATCACAAATGTCATACTAACTGCTGAGATGCTTCAAGCTAAGAAGTCACCTAAATTATTAAGATCCTTCAGGTACCCAAGTTCTGGAAATAGTCTCTGCCCCTGTTACTCATAAACACACGCACACACAAAGACATACATAAGCACATGCAGATACTCAAACAAGCACGCACACATGCATGTTCCCATAAGTATTCACCAGTCATTTCTTTTGTGTGATACACTTGAAAGCTAAATTCTTTCAACAGGCTTTTGGTCATCTGTCACAAGAGCTTCATGCATGTCTCGCTGTCAAACCTTGTTTGATAATTCACCCATTAAATCCATGGGAGGCTTTCGTGCACTACATAAATGAAAGTTGTTGTTGACCTTGCTGATGGGAGTCAACAAGTCCCAGTTCACACACTGTTCATCCACCAGCTAACATTTTATTACCTGACTGTTGAGAAGAGACTTTTCTGTTTTATGATCAAAGGGAAGAATTCCTTTTAACCTTCTCGCTTGCTTGTGGTTTTCATTTCTCCATTGCACTCCACCACTAATACAGACACTAATGGAGTTTTCTGTGAGGAATTATTTCAGCCTGATTTACCATCAGAGACTGTTACTAATAACTTACTGAAAAGACTGCAAGGATTTCAGACTTCAATAGACAGAAATTCCCACAGAGCTTTCTGATCTGCT